>NC_091854.1:5900000-8850000 GCF_037783145.1 Equus przewalskii
TCATAATTTTATGTATAAATATATACCCCTTAGATAGTATTGAGGAGCTGCTTGTCTATTTCCTCAGTGGTGACAGGACAAATGTAAAAGTTCATAGTTGCTGCCAGGCAGATTGTAAGAGCAAATGTTCTCTTTTGAAAGCTGGCATTTGATCCACACAGCGGAGGCGCTTTGGAAAGGTTGAGCGTATCAAGTTGCTTAAAGGAAACGGAATGTAAAATAAGAGCTCACATATTAACTTCTGGCTGCCTTCCTAGGTGTTCAAATGGGAACTCAAGTGAAATGGTGATATCTGACCGCCTCTCCTGGCCAGACAGTGGGCCCTGCAGGTGGACGTGGGAAGATGAAGCGGGCCTGCAGCCATAGACTTGGAGCCAAATGGCTCCAAAGCCTAGTATCGGTTGAGGTGTCCTCGAGAAGCAAACAATAGCCAATATCAGTGGGGATACTTTAGGCTACAAGTAGTAGCATAGCAAAAAGTCACAAAGTGGTTATATCTGTGGATTCTGAGCCAAAGGTAGGGTTCAGATCCTATCTTTGTCACTTAACTAGCTTTGTTACCTGGGCAAGATATTTAATCTCTGTCTCTTAGTTTCCTTATTTTCCAAATGAGGGAAATAATCAAGTTTTGTTATAAGCCTTAACTACATGAATTCATTTAAGCTACTTAGAAGGGTGCCAGAACTTAGTTCAATACATGGTAACAAGTAATAGAATCCTCTGCTCACACAGACTTAAACATTTAGGAAATGTATTATCTCACATAGCAGGAAGCCCAGGTGGAGGGTGGGCTTCACAGTGAATAAATAAGCAGCACCACGTGGCCATCATTGCTGTTCTGCTATCCTGAATAGTAGCTTCATTTTCAGGCTGCTGGCAAATGGCTACAGAAGCTTCAAACATCACATCTAGAAATAGGGTGTTTCTTTCTGTGGCTTTCTTTTAAGAGAGAAAGATAATATTCCAGAGAAATTCCTCCTCAGATTTCCTCTAACATCTCATTGACCAGAATTGATCTATTGGCAAAAGGAATGAATAGGTTACTCTCAGACCAATCAATTTCATCTCTGAAGCTGGAGGTGGGGTCAGCTTCCTCTGACTACTTGGAAATAAGCTAATGTCTGAGTGGGGTTGGGTTCCATCAAAAACTCATCCTGAAGGGGTTGGAGAATGGTAGAGAATGGATGCCGGATAGCCAACCAACAGTGACCGCTACAATAAGGTGGACAAACAAGCAACAGGTGTGAGATAGGACAGAACAAGAGAGCACAAGAGGAAGAGCCTGGAGAGATCCATTGAGGCAGTTTTTCCCTCTGGGAGATGACTGTTTAAAGAGCATGGCCAAGCCCACAAATTGGGGGAAGCTGTGAAGGACAGCAAATGTTATCCCGGTTCCTCAGTAGTTCTTCTTTCACGAGTGGACAGGAACTGGATTGTCCTAGGTTAACTTGGTGGAAAGCTTTAACCCATTAGGCGCATTATAAATAAGATGGATTCACGTCAAGAACTGTGAAGCATCTGACATTTACCCCGTTTGCCAGCTAAGAAATTAGTCTGTCACAATTTTATGGAGGCTGGCAGGAGACTTGAGACTCTAAGGTCAAAGGCAAAGGACTTTATTACTCACAGCAATAGCAGGTGCCAAGGCACTTGTTCCCCAAGCCCCAGTTTCCATAGGGTGGTGCAAAAAGGGCCAAGTGACGCCTGCACATATAATAGGGAGGAAGCTGACCTTAGAACACCCAAATATTTTACAATGGAAAGCAAGCATGCCTGCTCTTTGTTGCAAAAGTAAACATTATCTTTATTATACTAGACAATAAGCAAGTCTATCCACATTGACTTGGATCCTGCAAAATTCTCCAGGAGTGGACCATTCCATTGGCCAATAGAGGCTGACACTAAATCTGTTCAATTTGTCTCATACAGCATTTAATTAAGCTATTATCAGCAGGGCTCCAATCAGCAGGATGAGGTCAGCCTGCCGTATTGACCCCCACCATGCCTCCCAGGGTTCCAGACCCAGGCAGGAGAACAAATCCCATCTGTCATCAGGTTCGACCTTAGAAGGTCAGGGGATTTTGCTCCTTAAGTTTCTGTACTGGCGTTTCCCGTTGGCCTGAGGCATTAATCCAGGTACAGCAGGATGTATCAGTGATTGCACAGGCTCTGTCTTGGGCCTCAAAGAGGAAGTCTAGGGCAATTCTCTCATCCATTACAACGCTGACCAGTGAGCTGAGGCCAACTTAAATGCCTTCCAGGGAAGAGGTGGTAGCATTGAGCACTTCAGGGACTAATTCTGAACGACCTTTTCAAATTGGATGACTTCTGAGATAGGGATAACTGCATACAACTGCATAAGTAACAGATCAGTTATCTCTCTGGGAACCCCTCTCAAGTCACCAAAGGTAACCTCTTTTTGGAGAGATCACCGCAGTTCTGAGGGCTGCAGGACCTGCCAGTGATGCTTCCTTCAACACTGGAAGACTTCTTAGGACCGCTGCTAAGTTGCAAGTCACTGTGTTTTCAGAAGGCAGGGAGGTTAACGCACGGGTTCCACAAAGGAAGCGCAGTCCCAAGGGTATACCTCATGCCCGTGGAAGGAAAGTGTTGTTCATAATTGTTCATAACATACGTCATAGGACATATATTATTTAGAAGGAGATGTTGGTGGTGCCTCCAACATAACCTTTTGGCCAGCTGGTAAATCTTAAAATTCCCAGTTCAGTTTAAATATTTGAGTTTGGTCGTTGTTTTCAGAAGGACTACCTGAGGGCAGTCAGTCCAACCTGTCCTGTTTGTCCATACCACTGGCTGGTTAGCATTTGTCTTTCTGGGAAATGACTTGATGATAGTTATGAGAATAGGGGTGGAGAAGACACCTGGAGGTATTAACAGATGTTTTTTGTGGGAGGTGCAGGAGCTGGGGTCATCGTCTGCTTTTCTGATTGACTTCTCAGTGAGGTAAGGAGAACAGGTGGTCAAATCACAGTCAGAACATCGGGCAGAGGATAAGCAGTCAGTGACATCTGAGGCACTTGTAACGGTTTGGGAAAACCTACCCAGGATGTGTTCCTCCATGAGGAAGCCTCCAGGGGTGAGTCTAAAACACAAAGATCATTCACATCCCTGTCTCCCCTGTATTTCTTGGGCTCTGAAGTGCCCCATCCCACATGCTGTTGGTGTTGTCTGCCCTCGGTTGCTTCAAAATTGGTGCATCCTCAGGTCCAGCTGGTGGCTTCGTGATTAAGTTCACACGATCTGCTTGGCAGGTTCGGATCCCGGGCATGGACCTAAACACCACTTGTCAAGCCATGTTGTGGTGACACCCTACATGTGAAATAGAGGAAGATTGGCACAGATGTTAGCTCAGGGCCAATCTTTCTCACACACCTAAAACAAAACCAGATTGGTGCATCCAATTCCAGTATCTATAATTTCATTTCTTCTGCAATCATCCTCTAAGCACATCCAGACCTTTTACTCAGAGAAAGAGGTGCATGAGTGATTTGGACATTTTTATAAAAGTTATAGAGACCCATTATGCCTCACACATTGGCCTGTGTGGGCCACTGTAGGAGGCTTTGTTGACTGTGTGCTCACTCAAGTGGTAATTATCCTTATGATCTAGGACCCTGTCAATCCAACTAGAGAGTTCCAGTGCCAGAACCAGAATTAAGTTTGAATCTCCCAGGACCCCTTTTGACTGGGCTGCCATCTGGAGGGTATACCAACCAGGCTGGCCTTGGGTTACTATCAGGGGAGAGAAAGACATCCTGTGCCCAGAAATGATCAGGAAGAAATCTCAAATTTTCAAAATAAGTCTATATCACCTCCCATCCCTTTTGTCCTGATCATTACCCAGAAAGCAGACAAGAGGAAATGATCCCTTTCTAAGGACAGCTGCATTTGGTGACCAAACTGCCTTACTAAAGTGTGTGGACCAGGAGAAGGTGAGGGAAGTAGAGTCAGAAATTTTTTGAATCAATTTTTGAGGAGGCCATTCTGATGCCTGTGGACAGTAGGGAGTATGGAAGGTCCGGCTAATATCTGTACTATAAGCAGCTGAGGCAAAGATAGAAGTGGAGGAAGAGTTCAGATGGCACGAAGAGAAAGGGCCTCTCCAGGTTGGCAAAGCTTTACATTTACCTTTAGTTTCAAACAGCGTGGCTGTTTCAAACAGGAAGCTGCTCATGGCTCAACCGAAAGAACTTGCAATGCTTTTGGCTGGTTCAACAGTTTAAATTGGGTGAAGAGCCTCATGGCCAATACCACCTACTTCAACTGTGGGAACCCTTTGGTTCAGTTGTCACAGACACATTATTTTCTGGCTAACGTCCCTGGGTTTTCACCCTTTTGCTAACTTAAGCTTGGCTCACACAATGGCAACCCTTTTTAAAGGAGTCTACCTCAATCTGAGGCAGTTGCTGCCCCATAATCAAAATAACATCTGTTAAGGCTTCATCTAGTTGCAATGTAAGTTTTTCAGGCCTCTGGAATTGACCGTAAGAATTATGCAGAATTCTTTGGGTCAGTTTCTTGTTCTCCAATGGGTCACCTGCGTTAGCATTATAAACCCAATCCCAGGCTGTAAGAGCTCAAATATTAGTTAATGTCTCATCTATGGCTTCCCATGGGAGTTTGTTTGTCACTGGGAAATCTCCCCAAAGGGCCATTATAGCAACCGGGACCTACTGCAAAATACCCTGAGATATTTTGCTCTTATCCGAATGGGTCTAAAGTTGGTATGATACATTGTAGAGTTGACTGAGCCATAAAATGGCCTAGCTGTTGCCATTCTTCCAAAAAGGGGCAAAACCTTCTGCCCATCCAGGATGAGTATTAATATTAGTACTAGTTATAGCGAGGCTGACCTAAAGCTGACAACCAGATTGCTGGGGTAGTCTCTCGAAACAGAGGAGACTTAACAGCACTCCAGGCACACACAGCTGGCTTTGACCCTAACTTCCTAGTACTCAGCCTGCAACTCTTCAATTCCTACTTATAATTGGCAAAAAAAAGTGGATAACTGTTTAACACCTTATTGACCATAAAATTTGGTCAACACGTTCCCTACCGATTCCCAGGGACTTCCCTCAAAATCTGTTAATCGGCCTACAAGGCCCTCAGCCTGGCTCTTTCACATCTCAGTCTACATCCTATCTTGGTCACCAAGACCATCAAGAACTGTGAAGAATCTGAGATTTTACCATCTTAATAATCTAGGATAGTCTGCCACAGTTTTATGGATGCTGGGAGAAAACGCAAGACTCCTGTATCATAGACAAAGGACTTTATTACTCACAGCAATAGCAATAGCCAGATGTCAGCATTTATGGCAGTTTCCCAAGCCCTATTGCCCACAGGACAATGCAAAGAAGGCCAGACCCATGGAGAATTGTTTCCCAACAATGAGTTTTAGCAACTGCTTCTCCAAGTTGCACCATTCCTCATAAATCTCTGATGAGTCGTAGTCTATTCTGCATCCCAGTTTATCACAGATTGGAGATAGGATATTAGTAGATGAAATGGAGCCAGAGATGGTGATGACTGGGAAGGAGCTTAATGGATAGAGGCAACAGGCATTAGTAGATTTATTAGAAGATTTTTTGGTTACAAATGGCAGAAACCTACTCTGGTTAACATAAGTAAAAAGGAAATTTGTTACAGAATTATGGAGTAGCTTAGAGAAATAAAAGAAAAATTTGGCAATAGGGTCTTTGGGAGGCCAGGAAGCAGGGCAAATCCAGGAATCTAGATCCAGAAATTCATGAACTGTCTCCCCAGGGCATCCCTGTTAGGATGACCTAGCTTCAACAGTTTTTATTCTTGTATTTCACACAGCTCAAGATTCAAATTTTCATGGGGGAGAGTCTGATTGGCCTCTTTTAGGTCATATGCCCACATCTTGGACAGATGAGGGTAGGAATCTTAACAGACAATTATACCAAGATTGCATTCAGGGTGAAGGGGAGGCCCCAAAGAAAAATCAAGATATTTCCCTACATTTAAGATTCACTTTCTCAATCTTCTCCATATGATGGGGGATACAGTTGCTAGCAATTCAGGGATCACATCCAACATCTCTATGGCCAGTGAGGGAAGGGAAAGAATCATCAGGAATGTCTTCGAATGGCCAGGCTGGGTCGCATGCCCTGCATGTGGGGCTTGGGATGGGGATAGGGTATTGGGACAGATTCCTATACCCAAACCATAGAGTGAAATCGGGCAGGAACAGTTTCCTAAAGAATGGAGGTGTCATTACCAAAAGAAAGGTGCAAGAGTGGTACTGGACAGAGAAAAGCAACGGATGTCCGCTATGGTCACCAACCCTGCATTATCCTTTTTTCCGGTCTGGAATGTTGTGAGTCCTGGCTTGAGCATATCTGTAGGAGAAAGACATTGCTGGGGAATTTTCACAGGAGGGGGATCCCAGACCAGAGTGGATGGGTTCTCTCTCTGGCCACCAGAAGGCAATGGTGGGGAGGCAGGCTCGGGCACAGAAAATGGCTGTGGGGTCTTAGCCCCCACTCGTTTCATCACTGGGTGCCCAAGGCCATTCTGGGGCCACCAGAAGGCACAGCTAGAGCCCAAGGCTGAGAGGTCTGCCACTAAGTGCCACCAGCTTCTCATTAGGGAGCTGAAGAAAATCTACAAGGCAGGCAGGGTCAGGTAGGCAGGTTTGCCATTGGGGCCTACAGCCCATGGACCAGGAAGAGGCAAGGAGCTTACTGTACTGCCTCTCATCCCAGGCCACTCTGTGACAAAAAGCACAGTCTCAAATGTCAAGCTCACAGGACAGGTCAGGAGATGGGAATAAGGGTGAGGTGTGCCAGCAAAACTCTAAAACCAAATACCAGCCAAGGTCACATTGTAGAAAACAAATTTTAATATGTCATATATACTATAATATGGCATGCTATATAAAACTTGCATTGGCCCACCTCTCCTTGGATCACCATGCACTTACTGTAGGAGTAATGCAGAAAGAAGCCACAACAGGAGAACATTGGTGCCGCTGCACAACATCCATGGAGCGTGTCCACATCAGCTCCCAGCCACAGAGCTCCCCATGTGGGTGTGGGTCAGAGGATAAAGTCTGGGAACCAGAGAACCCAAAAGTCTGAGATGTGGAGATCATTTGCAGGCCATGGTTCCAGATTAAGCTGTCATAAGAAAACACAAACGACTTAACTATGAACCTGTCTTCATAACCAGACACAGCCAGCATTGCAACTCATCCTTACATGATAGTGAGGCCTCCTTCCTTGGCAGCCTAGCATTTAATCCAGGCCAACATTTTAAAAACTTCGACAACCAGGGGCTGGTCAGTGACATAGTAGTTAAGTTCACACATTCTTCTTCAGTGGCCCGGAGTTTGCAGGTTCAGATCCTGGGCATGGACCTACACATCACTCATCAAGCCATGCTGTGGTGGTGTCCCACATACGAAAAATAGAGGAAGATTGGCACAGATGTTAGCTCAGTGACAATCTTCCTCAAGCGAAAAAGAGGAGGGTTGGCAACAGATGTTAACTTAGGGCCAGTCTTCCTCACCAAAACAAAAAAAATCAACAACCAAACAACCCAAGTGTCCATCCACTAGAAGATGGATAAATAAACTGGGGTACATCCATACAGTGGAATACCACTTACGGGTGAAAAGGAGCAAACTACTGATTCACACAACAATAAGGAGGAATTTCAAAAGCATTATGTTAAGTTAAGGAAGCCAGACATAAAAGAATTACACACTTTATGATTACGTTTATATGAAACTCTGGAAAAGACAAAATTATAGTGACAAAAAGTCAATGATGTTTGCCAGGAATGGGGGAAGGGGATTCGCTGCTGGGGGCACAAGGAAACTTTTGGGGGTAATGAATTTTTTCTAATTTTTTGATTCTGATGGTGGTTAAATGACTGTATCCCTTCAAATCGTATACTTAAAATGGTGACTTTTTTTTTTATTGTGGTGACATATATAGAGACTAAAACTTGATATTTTAACCATTAAGTTTACAATTACATTCACAATGCTGCACAACCAATACCATTCTCTATTTCCAAACATTTTCATCACACCAAACAGAAGCTCTGTGTCCATTCCCCCTTCTCCCCGGGTGACTTCTGTTGTACACAAATTATACCTCAATAAAGCTGATTAAAAAAAATTCACTGCCTCCATCCGGTCCCTGCAATAAATGCCTACTCCGTAGTTGAGGTCATTTTTATAATCTTTATTATGCAACTCCATTTGGCTTCCCTCTGGGCTCCGACCCTGCAGGCCCAGGCCATGGCAGTCATTTGCCTTTCCAGGACGTGCACAAATTATGCAAGCGCCCAGCTTCCCAGGTTATCTAGGGACTTACTCTTTGGACTTGCTCATTCTGACAGTAAGGCATCTCTTCCCTCTCTCCTGCTCTGTGAATCTTTTAGCCCAGCCCAGCCTACTAGCTTCTAGCTTTGGCACCACACACACGCATACACCCTCCAATGGCTTCTCCCTTCAGCAGTGTGACACAACCTGTTTTGCATGTGGTTCTCACATCCAGATCCGCTTTCCCTTAGCTTGTTCTCCTCCTTGTCAGCCAGCCAAGTCCAATTTGGACCTCGTATTTATGTCCTCAAATAGCATACAGCTGATTAAAAGTCCAGGTAAAGAGAAAGACATTTTGTTTTCTCCTAAAAAGACAGGAATCCTTTCTATGGCATCCTTTCTATGGCATCTCTGTAATCACACATTTCTAAGGACAGGGAGCTCTTATCTTCCAGTGTCCTATTCTATTATTATAGCAACAACTTAGAATGTGACTGTTGCTCCTGCTGTCCTTTAAGGGGACAGAGGAAAATGTGCTTTACCCTTTAGGCTCTCCTCCCCCTTCTTCTGCCTAAGATGTGTAACCAAGCCCTTGTAGGGGAGGACGAAATTGTCCTCTAGCCTTCTAGGTTCTTCTGGCTGGTCTAAGAATTAAATTGACATGAGCTAGAATAACAGAAAAAAAATCAAACAAAATTTAATAACATGTATACATGGAGAAACCCAGGAAAACTGAGTAACACGCCAAAGTGACCGAAGCCACCACCTTAAATGCTACCTTTAGCTAAAGATGGAGGAGGATGTTGGGGGTAGTGGTTAGGGACTTCAAAGGGGAGATGGAAAAGTAAAGGGTTAGCAAACAAATGTTTGCCATGCCTTGGAAAGACAATGAGTCATGGAGAGGACTAGATCAAATGGACCTTGCTAGGTTCCTCCCTAGCTCATACTACACTATAGTTATCCACAGTGATACTCATTCCTGGAACAGGCCTTCTATCTTAAATTCTTTTAGGTATTTAGGGAGAAGTTCAAAGTTTCTTCCCGAATCTTTTGTTCTCAAAAATAATCAGCCCCAGATAATCAAGCCAAAGAGACACATTTTGGGGTGGCAAATTCTTCTCCCCTACACCCTCCTCCCACTTTTTTCCCCAAGCTAAGGGCAAGGGTGGTCCTTGGTTAAAGAGGAAATCCCATCTTTTCACAAGAGGTGCTATCAAAGCTGCTGCGGGGTGTGTGGCTAAGG
Organism: Equus przewalskii; assembly: GCF_037783145.1. Lineage (NCBI taxonomy): Eukaryota > Metazoa > Chordata > Mammalia > Perissodactyla > Equidae > Equus > Equus przewalskii. The sequence continues at coordinate 5,909,564 of NC_091854.1, forward strand.
GAGTGGCCATTTAGGGACCATTTCTTATTCTATGAAGTCTGAGGGGACACAATTTGAAATCATGAGATTAAGGAAAGAAATGAATACAGTCAATAATGGGGAAATGAAGATGGGGTCTGCAGCTTATGTGGGTTGGGCTACCTCAAAGGGGGCTGGGCTTGGGCTGCTCACCATGATTCCTCTGCAGGGTTTGAAGTATTGACCCCCTCCCCATACATCTCCGAGGGATGTGCAAAGCCAGCAGATCACACCATCAGTGTGTACCGTAGGGTCCCTTGTCCCCTTCAATGTGCTCAGGGAAATTTACCACTGGAGGTAGAGAAATAATTCTGGGGCAAGACTGACCCTTGTGGACGGGTAGCAAGGTTTCTTTGAGAGCTGGGAGAAGAAGCAACGAAGAGGTTAGAAGAAAGATGTAAGGGTAGAGAATGATGTTAGCGACCAGGCATACCCATGAGGAACTCCCTATGAATAATTGAACTTCCTGAGTGCACTTCTGGTAAAAGCCCATTTAACCCTCAGTTTTAGTCCTGTTCCCCCATCATGGTGTATTATAATTCCCTTTGCTTCAATGGAACCCCCCCTCAACACTCCTCCCATCCCAAAGCAGTCTGAAAACTGTACAGGCTTGTGTGATGGTGTTTTAGAAAGTTAAGTGAGGGTTTCCTAAACAAAGTGTAGCCTGCCCACACTCACAGCTCCACCGGTGCTGATGGAGCATGCTTTCAGGGCAGGGGACCATGCCCGGGGATTCCAGCCAGGGAGCAGTGTGAGATTATCTGAGGTCCTCAGCAGAGCCGGGAGCAGAGGGAAGAGGCACTTGAGGTTGAAGAACAGCTCCTGAAATACATACAACTCAGGTGGAATGCAAGAGAAAACCTTTCCAAATACTTAAAGAGGAAAGCAAACTTTTAACGAGGGGAAGATGCTATTTGGGCCACAAGTAGATCAGGATCCAGACATTTCACTTTACCTCAGAGAGGAGAAGCGAGTGGCAATGGATTTGTCAAGGTCAAGGCCATGTTCTCTAGGGTGGAGCATTGAGTGAGAATTTAAACAAATTTACACAAAAACCATCTTAAACAAAACTAAAAAGGAACAAATCAGGATAGATGTTCCCACACCAAGTGATAAACAAAGGGTTATGATCTCAATATAGACAGAGTGCCCTAAAACTCAGTGAGAAAAGACAACGTAATAGAGAACTGAAAATCATAGCAGACTCAAAATAGGGTAAAGCAGGGAAGGCTCATTTACAGGGACTCGGGGTAGAGCTGGGAATGAGGGACACCACAGTCGCCTGGGGCTATTGGCAGCCAACAGATATTATTTTTATGTGTGAAAAGTCAAAAGGAGAGAAAAGATACGGCAGCTCAGAGGGAGAAAAGGTCAGTTAGAGGAACAATGAACTTTGTTCTGAAGGCAAAACCAATCAGAGTAAACACTTTGAGTTGACTCTCTTCCCACCTGTGACCTCTGGTCGGGCTCTCCACTGGCTGAATCCAGCTGGCAGCCGGAGGGAGGGCCATGTTGAAGAAGCCTGTAGAGGTCAAACTTCTAGGGCAAGAGCAAGACGGAGAAGGCGGAGAGTTAATCTGGTAACTCGCAAATTGGCAAATGGTAAACAACTATACTACTTGGTATCGGCAAGGTTATGGGGCATAAGACGCTCTCAGACACATTTTATTGGGAGTATAAATTGGTATATAAGCTTTTGGGGGGATAATTTGAAAATACTATAATTCGAGATAGGAGTAAACAATCCCATGTCTAATAATTTAGCCTACACAGCTACTTTTAGGAATACACAGGAATACACGTACAAAGATGTTCAATGCTATATTGCAACTGGGAAAAGTTGGAATTAACCTAAATTTATATAATGAAATTCTACGTACCCATTTGTGTTGGTTCTCTATTATTGTGTAACCCTCTGAAACTTCAGAAATTTAGCAGCTTAAAAATAACAAGAATTTATTATCTCACAGTTTGTGTGGATCAGGAATCCCTGAATGGCTTAGCTAGATACCCTTGGCTCAAAGGCTCTCAGGAGGTTGCGTTCTACTGTTGATCAAGGCTATGAACTCATCGGAAGACTCAATGGGGGCAAGGGCAAGGAGAAGACAGAGATAGACATCCACGTCTTTTATTCCTACAGTGGCTCCCCATCCGGTTCGGACTGGCGTGGGTATCCTCTCTTGCCATCGGAGTGGTAAGATTCACAGTAAGGGTTTGTCTTCAGACTGGGAGGAACCCAGAGGAGGTTTTCCATCCTGCTGTGATCCCCCGGGTCAGTCCGCCTTACGTAAAAAGCCCTTCTCCTTTGAGAGGAAACACTGCAGTCTGGAGCTGAAGTCTGAGCTAATTACAAAGTCTTGCCTTTGTTCTTGTGAATATATTTCCCCCTGTTACCTTAGGAGAAGGGATTGGCATCTAAAACAGAATTAAAATAATCTTGTGTTCCAACAGGTCCTAGCTAAATCCATGTCTCAACACGTCACACCCTTCAAATATATGAGACTACACCTGTCATGAAGATGTCCCTCATGGTCCTTCTAAGTCTTCTCTCCTTGAGTCTAAACACTTCCTATTTCTTGTCATTTTCCCTCAAATGAGGTAGGTTTTATATCGTTTATCATTTAGCTCTCTAAAGTAGTTGTATGGTGCTCCATAAATGCTTGATGAATGATTTCATTCATTCAATAATAAATATTCTAATTTATCAATGTCCTTCTTTAAACATCACCAGGGTGCTGGAGCATTTTAAGGACAAGTGTATCAGTTAGGATGCTTTAGATTGCACAGAAAAGAAAAACCGACCTCAACCTAACTTAAACAATAATGGGATCCATCAGTTCGCAAAACAAAGAGTCCAGAAGTTGTAAAGATGCAGGAGGATTAGAAGGAGAGGTTCACATTGTGGTAGGGGCTCTGGCTCAGCTTGTCTATGACACTCTCGGCTCACCTTTGGACATGGTCCTCAGGCTGGAGTTTCTCCTGATGGCAAAGTACCCGCAGCCACTCCACTCTTACCAGGGCAAGTCACGCCCACTCCGAGAACAGAGGGCTTGCCTTTCCCTAACCACCAAGCCAAAGGGACTTTAGCTGGATCAGACCAACTTGGGCCACCTTCCCGGCCGTAAACCAACCACCGCCTGGACTGTTTGACTTGGGCTTGGCACTCTGAGCCAACGACTGCTGCCAAGAGGATGGGGCCTCCAGGCCAGTCAAATCCTCTTTTTCCAACTCCACCCCAGCACCTAGAGGTGGAAAAATCTCACCCAAATCCCGTGACTGGAAAATGTAGATCCTGCTAGGGAGAGGGCAAAAATCCTGACTCTTCCATTATGTATTCAGTTGGTGTTTACTCAGTACTGACTACTGTGTGCCTGACACTCACCCACACCCTGGGGACACAGCAGAGAACAAAGTGGACAAAGTCCCTGCTGTCATGGAGGGGAGATAGGAAATAAACAAACAAGTACATAAGTCAGTTGGGGTAAGATCTCTGAGGAATGAGCGGTGCTGCTGTTCTGGGGAGGGTCGTGGGGCCCCTTTCAGGAAAGGTGACATTTGAGACATGATTAAGAGGAAATAAGGGAGGGAACCATGCAGCAGGAGAGCAAAGAACACAACGGGAGCACTCAGCAAGCACAGAGGGCCTGAGGTGGGAGAGGGCCTGTCCCGTCTGAGGAACACCGAGGAGTGAAGGCCTGTGGGAATGGGAGCTGGCAGGGAAATCACCCAGGTCTTCCTGGGGCAGGGGCCTGATCTTTAAGCTGTGGTGGCCACACCGTGGGTTGCTATGTCACTGCCATCTCCACGTGTTCCTTCCACAGAGCTCATCTCCTGTGAAAGTCTGCAAATATCAGACAGTTGGCTTTCCCTGCTGCCCTGCAGCTGAGGCAGGAGCGAGTGATCCAAAACCTGGCTAGGTTTCTGTAAGTTATAGCTTATGACCAGAAAGACTGGAAAGCGGGAGACTGCAAGCCAAGAGCCAGTCAGGAGGCTTTTTCCAGATTCTAGGACAGAGATAAGTTGTGTCTGAATAGCAGTAATGATCACAGGGCAAGAGATGAGGGTTGGATGAGACAGAGATGACAGAGATAGAAGGGACATGTTCTGACCACCGGATGCGAGCAGAAAGGTAGCGAGAAGTCAGATGAGGAAGCAGCGAGTGGAGAGTGGCAGAGCCTGGAGCAAGAGTAGTAGTGTGTTAGAGAAAACGATTCAGTGACATGGTGGCTGTCCCTCTGACATGCACATCCATATGCAGGGGGAGGGAAAAGACTCATCTTTGCAGAAGAGGGTCGAGAAGGTAAGAAGAGAAACGAATGAGACTCATGCACAGATCTGGTCTTTGCGTGTATTCTTCTTTCTGCCTGGGGCGCTCTTGGCCCTGCAAACCCTTATGCATCCTGCTATATCCAGATTAATTGCCACCTCCTCCTGGAAACCTTCTTGGACTACCTTGAGGCAGAATTAGTTCTTTTTCTAGGCTACTGGAGCCCTTCATTGACATCTGCATCCTATCACTTGCTATGCAAATGCGTTGTAATTTCTCTTTTCCCCCTTTAGTATAGACTGCAGGTGGGCTGCTTAGGGGTCAGCTTAACGCTTTTGTAACCCTGGCATTCACCACTGTGCCTGCACTATACGAGGTAATCATCAAAAGAGTGATGAATGAATGAATGAAATATTGATCATGGAAAAAAGTAGAGGTTAAAAGTGATAGCAGAAAGGGGTAAAATTTTGAAATATTTAAGTTAGGATACTGAGTCATTCGCAGAGAATGGTGGAAGAGGTAAAGTTATCCTTGGAAACTCTTAGAAGATTCTGTATGTGGAAGGAGATCTCAGTCTTTGAGCTAGTACCCAATGTGAAGAAGAATTGGAATCATTATGTGAGAATAGCTCAAGAAGAAGGGTGCAGAGAAAAGTAGATGAAATATTAGATCAAGGTGAAAGCCAGGACCCACAGAGAACCTGAAGGTCAGGAAGTCAGGAGAGTAAGACTTTAGGATTTTCTGGAAACATAAGTCACATTTTATGATGCAACCATACAACGTAATCATGAAAACCTTACATGCTCGAGACTGACTTGAGGGGTGTGCATGCTCAGGCTTCAGGGTGGTAAACATGACAGTTTTGTGTCACTTTTCTGGGGGCTGATCTTCTGGCCAGGCCAACAGCATTTTTTCCTTGTTTCTGTTCTTCTTCTCCTGTCTCAAGACAATTTGGGAAAATTAAAGTGGTACCAGCCACGATGCTGTTTTTATTTTCTCCATTTTATCTCAATGATTTCATAGTGTACTCTCTCTCAATGGTTCTCAAGCCAGGAGAATTTTGGGTTTCTGCTGCCCACCCCCCACCACTACCAAAATGGAGACATTTCAGTCATCACAACTGGCATCTACTGGGTAGAGACCAGAGATGCTGCTAAATATCCTACAAAGCACAGGACAGCCCTCAACAACAAAGAATTATCAGCCCCCAAATGTCAGTAGTGCCGAGGTTGAGAAACTCTGTAAAATCTATTCCATATTAATAGGGTAGATATTACAGCAGCTGTTTGGCTGGCCAGGTTTAAAATTTTGTGATTCTTAACAAATGTTAAAATGTTGAAGATATTCCCTTTATTTTCATTTTTGAGGTGAAAGGGAGACTTTATTGATATTTCTTATATTGCACTTCAAATGTACACAAATTAATGTGTGGCTACACTGTGATTCTTCAGGAACTCACTAAGAGCTGTGACAACAGGAGGAGCAAAGGTCTGCGCAATTTCTTTGTCCCAATTCTGTAATGCGCCACGAGAGGACGCCAGAAGACTGCTTTTGAAAACTTACGAGGGCCGTTTTTGGTTTTGTTTAAATCATATGAAAAATAGTCACAAGATGGAGCCAAAAGATTCCTTCTGAAAATCTAAGGGGCCAGTTCTTCCTTCAGTTCTTTAAATTACACCTAAAATGGCATACGGTTATCATATTTAACGAGCAAAAATACAGTACATGAGGTCAAGCACAAACATTTCAATTCCACAGAGACCAAATCGTTTTTCTCTGTTCTGGATCCCAGCCATAGGAAACTCTAGGAGAAAAAAAAAATTCTGTTTTTATTAATCTACTAAAATTTTTATGAAAAATTTTTTAAAAATCACACTTCCATCGGCCTGGTGGCATAGTGGTTAGGTTCGCCTGCTCTGCTTTGGCGGCTGGGTTCCAGGATTTGGGTCCCCAGTGCAGACTTACACCACTCCAAGCCATGCTGTGGAGGCATCCCACAAAAAAATAGAGGAGGATTGGCACAGGTGTTAGCTCAGTGACAATCTTCCTCAGGCAAAAAAGGAGAGATTGGCAACAGATGTAGCTCAGGACCAATCTTACTCACCAAAAAATAAATTTAAAAAATATCACACTTCCATTGATGGTGATTTCGCAGCCCTGTGGCATAGAAAGGTTGGAGTTCTCCAGATCCGCTATCAAGAGCTCCAGTTCCCTTCTTAGACAGGTTACTGCGAGGAAAGCCGCATTGGTCACTCCTGGTTTCTTTAAGAAAAAAGCTCGGGAGCTGGCCCTGTGGCTGAGTGGTTAAGTTCGTGCGCTTTGCTTCACCGGCCCAGGGTTTCGCCAGTTCGGATCCTGGGCACAGACGTGGCACCACTCATCGAGCCACGCTGAAGCGGCATCCCACATGCCACAACTAGAAGGACCCACAACTAAAAATACACAGCTATGTACCAGGGGTCTTTGGGAGAAAAAGGGGAAAAAATAAAATCTTTAAGAAAAAAGCTCAAAAAATGATTTTAGACAACAAAAATTAACAACATGCAGGGCCTTGGCCTGGCAAAACCTGGTGTCCCTGTCCCTCTCTCCTTTCCTGGGTCAGCCCTTTGTGGGCAGCCGAGCCTGAAGTGACCTGAAGGCTGTTCCCATGGGCTGGGCAGCCCAGGAGGTAGGGAAGGACCGGCCAGGGGACACAGGTTCAAAATAGCACGTGTTTAGCCCTGGAGAAAGGGAACTTGGGGCCTTTCAGATGTCCCAGTATGACTCTCAGAGCAGTGATAATTCCTTGGAAATTATCTCAACTTACTTTCTCTCTTTTGTACTTAGGTGAAGAATAGGCTTAAAGTAAGAAAGAGCCTTGAAGTTGGAACCACAGGATCCCGGTTTTGTCTTGTCCGAATTGTCGAGCAGAGCAGATGCGGGAGGCGGAGGGGCAAGAGGGCCCACAGGCAGAGGCGCGAGGATGGCCGAGCCCAGGCTGCTCGCTTCCTCCGCAGGGGGCTCTGGGGGGTCGGTGCCTCGACCTTCATCTGACAGATGGGCCAACGCAGAACTTGAGAAGTGACTTTTTCAAGGTCACACAACTGGTAAGAGATGGAACCAGGAGTCCACCAGATAGCTAAGAAATGCCAAGCATGTGGAATTTTAATCAAAGCTGACCACTCACCATCCACAACCTTTAGCATTTACTCTGGGTGGTTGTTGTCAGAGGAACACATAGAAAACAGGTTATTTACTCTCTGTCGCTTTGACCGAAGTGGCAATGACCACAGAGGATATGCAGGTGACTCAGGCCCTGCCCAGAGGAGGGGACTCGCATCCTCTCTAAGGAGGTCCCAGGATGTGGGTGTCTCCAGGTCAGAGTGGAGAAAGATGCTCCATGGCTGCCTACAGAAGCTCCCCAGCTTCCTCCGAGGTGGTAGTTTCCCTCCACCGTTTATGGGTGTGCTATAAAAAGAAAAGCGCCTGTAAACCACTGAAGTACATGAACAATCTAATTAAAATAATTAAAGTAATCGCTTGTGAAAAAAGTAGTAAAGCTAAATATTATAGAGTAGCCATGTGGGAAGACGAAAATTGCTGACATTCTTTAGGTCTAACCTGCTCCATTTGGCACAGAAAAGCACAAACAGTTGGCCAGGTCCCTTCCGAGGATATGGTTCCTCCCTCCCAACGAGATTCAAACTCTCCTGCTTCTCAGCTCAACGTTTAATTTCCTTCTCGGCAGCAGCCATACATCTGTAGTGACGCCCCAGCGGTTCTCACTCCATGTTGTTCCTTCTAGTCAAGCATCTGACTTGTTTTCTTTTAACTCAAAGATCGTGAAAGTTTAGAACCTCAGGACTGAAGGGCCCTGGAGACGCCTGGTAAAATGGCCCATAAGAGGCCAGGCTCCACTCGACTACCAGCCAGCCTTGGCTTGAGCACCTTTCAGTGGTGAGGAAGTGACAACTGTGGCTGGCTGTCTGCTGTCAAATACCATTTTGTTTTTGTTTTAAGCCACACTCTATCCCTTTAACGTCCCACTATTCCTCATGCTGTCCCTTGGGGCTGTAGAGAATAAGAAAAATGCCTCTTCCCAATATGAGGAGGCAGAACTATGTCAGCTCCTGCCTGCCCAGGCTCTAGCACCGAACCTGCCGGGTGTTCCCCCAGGAGTGGAGCCCCGGTGGAAAAGTCCCAGTGTACCCAGGAGGAGTGTTGACCTGAAATGGTTGAACGCAGCCCAGCAGAGGAGAGGCCCAGAACCTTCGCTGGGAGGAACAACGGTCGTATCTGAGGCGAAATGGAACACCAAATCCAAAGGTCGAACAGGGAACAGAGGAAGGACATCAAGCAGTAAATTTGTTAGCTCAGAGGCTCAGGAACGGAGGAGAAACAGTAAAAGGAACAGGTCCAGGAAGGCAGGTCAGAACTAAGACTGTGAGTTGCACATTTCTACAGGAGTTTGCCTTTTCCGTTGTGATTCACACGTGTCCCGAGGCCACGCAGAGCCAGAGAGCCTCAGCTAAACGCTGGTGGCTCTTCAGGTAATCACCGTATGACAGGCTATCGACACAGCCTTTATAATGCATTCTGGAATCTTGTTGAACATCTTGTCAAATATCTGGTCGTTAGTTGGTAGAATCACCTGACACTTTTGAGTAATAGGGTGTCTGAGAGGTGTTTAAAATGTAGACCAGAACGTGGAGCAGACTTTCTCTGCTCAGGAAAAGTCACTTTAGTGGACCCTCTGAGTTATGTAAACACAGCTTGATAAAGTGTGTGGAAAGCATTTAGTGCAACCAATAGTCCCAGCTTTCATCACCTCTCTGCGCTGCAGAGCACGTGAGTGTCAGGGTCCTTGAACGATCGGAGGTAAGCGAGCAGAGGTGGCCTTAGGGCAGACAGATACAGATCATCTTGCAGAATCAAGCAATTACCTTAAGATGTAAAAGCGATAATACTGTTTTTGTGCTCTGAATCAACAAAGCAGGCCATCCTGGTTTCATTTGGAATACCACACTGACGATGTTCAATCCCCAGTTTTCTTAACGGTCACTGTGATTTGAGGACATTATTCACCAGTGCACTGCATATCGAATGTAATACATCCAGATCGGGGAATTCGCTCTCACTGAGAGTGGCAGGTTTTGTCCACTAAGTCTCCCAGCTTCCTCTTGGCCGAGCCCTGTGGTGGGAACTGTGGTACAATTGCTGGCTCCATGAGCGCTCTCTCACCACCCTCCACTCCCCTCGGGCTGCAGGTCGCCCCTCACAAAGCACCACATCATGAGCTGCTTGCTTTGTACCTGCTCACACACAGCAAGACGCCTGGATAGCCTGGGAAGTCCTCCAGTGCTGAGGCGACCTTATCCTTTAACAGTATCTATTCCATTCGAAATGAGAAACCCAGCAGCTCTCTCCAAATCTCTAGATGTTCCCACAGCATTATTCTCTTCCTAGTCACTTCTGTCCTCCTGCTTCTGCTAAATTCTCAGTCCTCACCCAGCCCCTCGCCTCCTGGATGTGCTGTCCCTTTTCTGCACCATGTCACCCCCACCAGGGAAACTGCTCCAGTTCCTCGCCACACCCCATCCCAGAGAAAACCACCGCACTGTGGCAATTCATGTCCTCTGAGATTCAGTCACCAAGACAGAATTAGAAATGCAAGAGGTTTCTTGAGGAAAACACTCGTGAAGGAATAAAGGGGAGAGAGAGAGAGCAGAAGTAGGTAGGGGGATCCTTAGCCCATGACACAGGTCAGACACCTGTGAAGAGAGAAAGGGAAGGAAGGAAGAGGATTGATAGGCAGAGCCTGAGACCACAGCGCAGCTCTGAGGAAGTCCTTGCAGGCAGATGGAGAGATCTAGAGCAAAGAGCAGCCATTGGAGGAGTCCTGCCTTGGGCAGGAATGGCCCAGCCAGAGCTCCCTACTGAGTTCAGTCACAGGCTGGAGCACCCAGGGAGACAGTGGCCTTGGTGTGAACATTGCAGTGGGTCCCAAAGGTGTGGAGGCTGATGTAACTGCACCGCTTACAGCCGGTTCTCCTGACGAGAACTCTGGGTGGCACACTCCATGGCTGCCACGCCCATTGACTTGGGGCACCACATAGCAGACTTTTATTGAGGTTCTAAAGTGTAGGAGAGAATGATGGGAGTTGCATGAAATTATAGCACAGCCCAGCCAATAACCACATATTGGACACCCCTGTGTGTAAATCTCACTTGGCCATTCTTAAGCACGTACTAGGTTTCTTTGTGGAGGTCCCTGACAGCATCAGCCCCTCACTTCACTTCCCTCAGCTGCTCTTTCTCTTCCTCTGACTGCCAGCCTTCACTTCTTGTTGTGCTGTGTGGGAATCCTCTGTTGGTTAATGGATGATCCTTAAATTGTAACTTAGATGGGAGAGACAAAGAGAACAACTCACTCTGCCATGACGCTGACATCACCCTCACCTAATTCTTGATATTTTTTCTTATACAGGGCACTTCACCATTGGGAATTTCATCTTTCATATTCAAGGTCTTTGGCTAAACAAAGGATGGTCTCCTCTCTGAACAATTCAACTTCTATCTTTAAAATTAATGTTTTTAGGGGCCGGCTCCGTGGCTGAGTGATTAAGTTCGTGCGTTGTGCTGCGGCGGCCCAGGGTTCAGATCCTGGGCGCGGACATGGCACTGCTCATCAGGCCACGTTGAGGTGGTGTCCCACATCCCACAACTAGAAGGACCTGCAACGAAGATATATAACTATGTACAGGGGGGTTTGGGGAGCTAAAGCAGGCAAAAAAAAAAAAGAAGAAGAAGAAGATTGGCAACGGTTGTTAGCTCAGGTGGCAATCTTTAAAAAATAAAAATTGTTTTTGGGCCCATTAAATAATTTTCTGCACCATTTCTTCAGAATTTTAGAATTGTAGATATTAATTGATAACTGAGTGCAGTTGCATTTTTTGCCAAAGAATTAACAGATATGTCTTCTAAGATTCTTACCATAACTGTCAATCACTTCATAAATGATTTCAACTCAATATAATTCAACAATATTTAGGGAGTTCCACTCAGTCCTAGAAACTACACTAAGTCACTTTGGGAGATTGCAAAGAGAAATAAAATTAGCTTCTGCCCCTTAGAAATAAGCTAGCTTCTAGCTTCTGGAGAGAACAATACGCATATGAAAAAGGACAAGTGTACACCCCACACAGACTCAGTGGCTGATTAAATGTTCTAGGTGAGGAGGCTGAAAATGACTTCTAGGATCCTTATTCAGGTAGAGTGATTAACTCATTTATCCAGAGAAAGGACAGGACTAAATGCAGAGGGGGTGGGGATGGAGAGAAATAAGTAGATGATTTTAGACATGTTTCAGTGACATTCAACAAATATTTGTTGAGTGGATGGATAAATGAATGAAAATCAATAATGTGAAATTTTCAAAAGGCAATCGGAAATTCCAGCCTCAGGAGGGTAGTGAAGGGATGACCTGCAAAGAAATGATCAGTCATGGGTGCGATGAGGCCGCCTAGAGGAAGGAAAGTGTGAGAAACTGGACATGCTAAGTCTAGAATCCTTGGAGACTGGTCCATGAACAGACTGAGGAAAGAAAAGAAGACTGAGAAGGAATGATCAGGAAAGAGAGAAAACAACCTGTTACTGAAGGTGAACTCAGAGTCGCAGGACGCTAGAATAGAATGGGATAGAATACACCTGTTACAGTCTTCTTTGGCGGCCAGCAAACCAGCTGTTTCTGTGGAGTAAGGGGGCAAAATGCAGATAGAGGGGAGCGTAGCCGCTGCAGGGAAGCAGAGAAGGGCCCTGCTGGCTCTGCATGTTGGAGGAAAAGCCAGAGGAAAGGGGAGCGTGGCTAGAGGCTGAGGCGAAGGAGCTGTTGGAGGAGCCACTGCCGCGAGGAGAGTGGGGTGGGCTTACTGATGACAGGCCATCCTGCGAGGGCCCTGGGAAATTGAATCCCTGGTGCAAGACAGGCCAGCCTTGGAAAGGAGCGGGGACACCGTGTCCTCAAAAATGGGACACGAGGCCAGGTGGAGAAGAAAGGGACTATGTTTAGAGTTGAAAAAAGGAAAACTGAGGGTGAAATAGGTCTTCCCACCATCTTTTAGACGGAGGGAACCAGGTAGGGGTGTGGTCCTTGGAGAGCGTAAAGGTTTTGAAAAGGCAGTAGACGGTCAGCCAGAGATGACCCAAGGCAGTTAGGAGGGTCCTCATTCTCACCTCAGACCATTCACTGCAAGAGCTATTATTGGAGTTATTTTTCACGTATGATTTCACTTAAATCTTAGGACAATCTTAGGTAGTTTCTCTATTAAAGTTTTATTTTTGAGATGAGGAAATCAAAGCGCAGGAAAGGTTAAACAAAAAAAAAGTTTACAACTATGGAGCTGGACTCCAAAAGCCAGATTGTCTCACTCTAGAACGTATGCTCAGAACTGCCTGCTTCTAGAACAGCTAACCGTTCCCACGACCCCTTATAGACGGATGCCGTCACCAAGCCCTGCTCAGGATTCCTCTGTCTGACTTCCCGCTCCTGGCTCCAGGCCTTCTCAGAGGCTCTTCCTATATCAGAAATGCCCTGTCTGCCACGAAAACTGTTCCATCGCCTCTCTTCAAGGATTTCTTCACCTCTTCTATGATGTCTTCTCTTTTTAGAGGACTCTGAGGTTGAGATTTTCTTGCTCGTGCATACACTGCACAATGCATGTGCCTTCCTATCACTGGACGCCCAAGCTTGTGGGAAATTTTGTGTCTACGCTGATGTCAGCTCCTTAAGAATCTTAAAATCTCGAACTAGGGAGGGGTTGTTTAATCTTCTCTTAGTACTTCCTAACCGGTCTCTATTCTAGGATGTGAGTTAATAAATAACATTTGCCGAATATGACGATGATGTCAATAAGTGTCCATTTAACAGCCTTCTCTATAAATTTAAATGTCCAAAACCTCACCAAGGATTTTAATTTAGAGGCAACTTTTCTTAAAATTAGATTGTTTTATCTTCTGAACTCATATATATCTAGGCATTTGGTAATTTCACGCCAATGCTTTATCTGCACTTTAAATTTTTCAATTGCTGCTGAGTTATGAGGGAGAGGCTAGCAATTTTCTGCTTTTTCTCTGGTCCATTTCTAGAACGGTGCTAGGTTTACTTGGCTCGAATTTCCCTGAGTATCTCTGCCTTTCCAAGGAGCCATCCAAACACTGTATTAAGGCAGTATTAATCTCTGCGGCTTTTCCTTCCCACTCAGGAGTTGTCTCCTCTTGAGTCATCTTAATTTATTAAAGGGAAATTCCTAATTGCCTTTAATTTATCACTCTTCTGACACTGTTTCCATTTCTGATACATTTTACTGGCTTCATGAAGGCAAGGGCAAAAAAACTAAACTAAAATAAAAGCTAGTTCAATTTTTCAAGTTCCTGAATGTTCTCCCTCACCCACGATCACTTTAAGGTAATTAAGAATCTTTTATTGTTGTAGCTTTTTCTAGCGCCATCCTTCCATCACTGTCTACTTTAGGCTTTCTTAGTTAACTTTTACACCCTCTTAGTCTTGTTTCAAAGTCGCCCCTCACTTTTTTTTTTTTTTAATCTTCTTTCTAAGTGTGCTGGTTTTATAAACCAAGAACCTTCTGTTTTTTCCATGGTAACTTTCGGTCATTCTCATGTGATCCTTCTTCATTTATTAGTTTGTGTGAGCAGCTATTCATTTCCTGGACACAGAGTATTTTTAAGAATCCTTAATTTACCTTCTTATCCATTTTGTCCCCTCAAGCCACCCTTTGTAATAGTATCTGGTTTTCCTAATCCTGTTGAGCGTCCTCATCTACTTTATCATCAACTCTGCGCTTTCTCTTCAACGACCCTGGTTGCTGCAGGCCATCCTTCTACTTGCCTTTCTCCCAGGATTTTCACATCTTGGCTGATTTGAGCCAACCTTCCTCTCAGCTTTCTGCCAATTGATTTTTAGGAATAAGTCAAAAACAGTTTTATTTTGGGCTCACCATAAATCTTTTTCCATTGTGCCAATAATCATGTATGATAAACACATTGATTTTAAAAATAAGCAAATTCTTATTTTCATAAATCAGCCATACTTTCTTCTATCGCCGCCTACTAGCTATAGAACATTTCATCCCCTTAGGTAATTGTGGTAGTCATATAAATTACTTTTAAACGCTTTGACATGTTTTCTTTAAAAAAGTCTCATTTTCATGAATACTTTCTGGCCTTAAACCAGGTACACTTGCTAATACCTGTGCTGTAGGTGTTTCTGATGTTTCCGATGGAAATATTCCGCTAGCCCATCCAAGCTTAAACTTTTGCCCTTTTTAGGGGGTGCAAGACAGGTTTTTCTAACTAATTATGAAGTCATTCTTATCTGGAATTCAAAATATTCACGCAACAATCTCCAAGAGCTTCATGAATAAAGATAGCTGCCTTAGAGTTTGACACTCTGAGGTATAAAGGGGTTAAATCACCAGCCGGAGCAGCAAACAATAAGGCCCTGACAGACCCCGAAAGAAAGCCAGCATTCCTAAGTCATTTCTCCTGGCTCCTCTCAGGGCCCCACCCGGCCAGTCCTTCTCTTTTGTTGCTGGCTCGCTTCCTCTGATTGTAACTCATTCTGTATTCCTTCCTGCTCCTCTGTCTTGGCTAATTGTCCTTTTCCCACACTACAGGGTTTTGATTTCCTCTAGCTGTCACCTCATTGCTAATGTCTACACTTCCTCCACTCTTTCTGACCTATCTCCAGCTCACCGTGGACTTTCAGTGACCCTGGCATGACTGCTGAATTTCCACTGTACCTCAGTTTGCCCATCCCTGAAATGGGAGTGTTCTCTCTCCCTTTCCTCCCAAGGCAGCTGCATCAAAACCCAGTCATTCTGAACAGTCTTACCAATAACAAACTATGGACACGCTGAGTTCTGTGGTTATTTTAATGGACATTCCAATTAGGTTCACTTCCAAAGTTGGAAGCTGCAAGGATCTGTCATCCTTTGGGTTGTGTTGGCCCCTATTTTCAACTTTGTAAGGGAACTCAGCAATGCAGATTCTAATGTTCTCAGTATAACACTTTCACTGACGAGCAATTTTCTCTGTTCTCACTCAAAATTTAGGTGACATTTTGAGCAAACGTACTATCTCTTTTCTTTCAGAAAAAAATATTCTCTCTACTCTTGTGTCTTCAGGACATAGTGCTGACCTAGGAACTCCATCATGATACACAGACTCACTAGCCAAGGTTGTTGACATAGGGTTAAGAGGGGAATCTTAGCTGTTTAAAATTACAACCACATTTTCTAAAAATCTATTGCCATGTTACATTGGATGAGGGGGGAATCCAACATTAGGGGTGGACGGATGGATGCCAGCGTGTGAAGAGGGGGAGAGAGCACTCAGTGTGCTATTACTGTTTGTTTTGGTTTTATTTTGCTCTTACACACTTGTGCCTTCTTTTTCCTCTCAGTGCCTGGGGGATGGGGAAGTGAACCTCCTCGGTCTGAGGAGGTGGAGTGGAGGCCTTTGTTTTAAAACCAGGGTTCTGATTACACCTGACAGGGCTGAAACTCGATTCCCACAAAGCTTTCCCGGCACCTTATCTTCTTCCACCAGTGACGATTACAGCAGGAATGCAGCACGAGTTGTCACTTTGATTCCGTTTGTATACTGCTGTGTATGATAACACAAGCAAGAGTTCATTTTTTTTCTCTTGAAATTAGCTCCAGGGGGAATTCTCCCTTCCCTCTTTTCTTCTATAGGTCCACATGGCGAGTTTTCTTCTCAAGGCTAAATCTTAACATTCCTGGCTGAGATTCTCATAGTTCGGGAATGATCACATTTAATAAAAAGCCTGCCTGAGAAAAAGCCCCACATCACCTGAGCTGGGGCAATGATTTTGTGGTATTTGGATTCATGTCTGTAAAAATATTTGGACACCAGATGGTGGATTGTTAGGCGCATTCATCCTAAACCAAAAGTTAAAAAAAATTCGCACACACAAAACACAGCGGGAGGGAAAGAGCATCATTAGTTTCTTTTCCAGTCATGTTGCATGAGTAATGGTGGAAGCACCAGCTAAAACAATAAGATTACTGTGTTGAATTCTTAATGCTTTGTCAGGAATAAGGATTTCAAGTAGTGCTGAAAAGGTTTTCTCCCTCTGAATAACGCATACCTTAAGTACAACTCACTTTGACAACTTACCAAGTGTACACATTTTCTAGAAAACAAAATCATGCTGCTGGTGGAGAAAGCTATATGGGTAACCCATCTCCCACACGGGACTGGATTGGGAAGGAGCCAAATTAAACACTAAACCAATAGCCTGGGGCCTCAGTCATTAATCCAAAGTGACTTTTTCTCTGCAGGTCGATTTTGTTTTCAACAGTCAATTCTCAACTATCTATTCCAGTGGGTGGGGAGGCATAGGATGAATAAACCAAAACAGGATAATAGAAAACTAAATTTATATGTAACTGTGGAATGTCTGAGATGTTTGTGGGAGGGTTGTTATTTATGTCACACAGTGGTCATGCTCCATGGGGCTGTCCCTTCGTTGTGTGTTTGAACAAACGTGTTTTCTGAAGGAAATTTGGCCCTTGCCTATGGCTAACCTCAGTCTGCCTCTTTACAGAGGTAGACCTACACAGGCACATGGCCTGGTTAGGAACCTTCATTTTCACAAGGGGATTCCAAGCTCTTAGGTGTAGACCTGCATTTAATCAGAAACACAGAGTTTCAACATCTTAGGTCCCTGCCAGACAATTTATCTTTGACTGCTCTGCTGCTTGATTCTTACTGAAGCTCGACTGGAGAAAACAAAATCTAGGGAAGGATGCAGTCCGTTGTTTCTTTTAGATATTTTTTTACTTTATGCCTGGATCTAATCAGATAATTAAGGATCTTCATATTTGAACTACACCATTTTGTTCCCTCACAGAACTAGGTTTTCAAGGACTTTGCTTGGCTGTTACACCCTAAGTTGAGGCTCTTTGAGAAACACTATAAGAAACGGCTATTGGAAACTCACTTGCTTTAAATGTTATTCATGACTTTAGTGTCCATTTTGAAGACACGTGGGAGAAATTTCTTTCAGGTCTCAAGTCTTCTGAGCTCCTGGTGTGTATCTTACAAAACCTCGTGAATCCTATGACTGGTCTGGTTCCTTCGTTGCTCAGAGCCACATTTGTGGGCTCTCTATAGTAACCGCTCGAATCCTTGTGGTTAGAATTGCTGTGTAGTGGCATTATTTCTTGCTTCACTTTACCATCTTTTTCTCTTGGCTCTGCTTTATCTCTTTAGTTTCAATTATATTGCATGATTTTGATGAGTCAACTAAGATGCATCTGGAAAGGAGGCAGGGATGAAATGGATACACATCATTCTTATGGCATTTCCCGAGCAAGCGTCGATGAGAAAATACCCCTGGAGACACCTCCAAAAGTAGGAGTGATTATGGGGGAGAACTCAAACATGTTTCAATTACCCCAGGTAATTGAGAATTTGATACGCAATGACAACTATTTTTAATTAATTTGACCAAGGAACAGAGGAAATTGAAGGACATGTTGATCTCAGACTTGAGGAAGAAGAAGCAGACACTCTCTGTTGTTTAGGACTCTCCGGCTGAGGAAACCAGGACTCACAAGAATTAGGAAGGTACCATGTGACCCTTCACTGGGTGGGAAATGTTCCTGAAAGAGCCCATCTGGGCTGAGGGCTGAAACCAAGGCCTGTTTCATCTGGAGGAAGGTGTTACTCTGATGAAAGAGTAAGGCAGGGAGGGAATTCATTCCCATAACACAGTGGAATGCTTCATACCTTTTTTTTTTATTGAGGTTATGACAGTTTACAACATTGTGAAATTTCAGTTGTACATTTTTATTTATCAGTCACCACATAGGTGTACCCCTTCACCCTTTGTGCTCACCCCTTGCCCCCTTGCCCCCTTGCCCCCGTTAACCACTAAATAGTTCTCTTTGTCCATGTGTTTGTTTATCTTCCACATATGAATGAAATCATACAGTGTTTGTCTTTCTCTGTCTGACTTATTTTGCTTAACATAATACCCTCAAGGTCCATCCATGTTGTTGCAAATGGGACAATTTTGTCATTTTTTATGGCTGTGTAGTATTCCATTTTATGTACATACCACATCTTCTTTATCCAATCATTAGTCAACGGGCACTTGGGTAATGCTGCAATGAATATAGGGGTGCATAAGTCTCTTTAAATTGTTGATTTCAGGTTCTTTGGATAAATACCCAATAGTGGGATGGCTGGGTCATATGGTATTTCTATTTTTAGTTTTTTAGAAATCTCCATGCTGTTTTCCATAGTGGCTGAAACAATTTGCATTCCCACCAGCAGTGTATGAGGGTTCCCTTTTGTCCACTACCTCTCCAACATTTGTTATTTGTTGTCTTTGTTATTATAGCCATTCTAACGGGTGTAAGGTGATATCTTAGTGTAGTTCCTATTTGCATTTCCCTGATGATCAGTGATGTTGAGCATCTTTTCATTTGCCTATTGGCCATCTGTATTTCTTCTTTGGAGAAATGTCTGCTCATATCCTCTGCCCATTTTTCGATTGGGTTGTTTGATTTTTTGTTGTTGAGTTGTGTGAGTTTATATATTATGAAGATTAACCCCTTGTTGGATATACGATTTACAAACATTTTTTTCCAGCTGGTGGGTTGTCTTTTCATTTCAATTCTGATTTCCCTTGCCTTGTAAAAGTTCTTTAGTGTAATGAAGTCTCACTTGTTTATTTTTTCTTTTGTTTCCCTTGTCCGAGCAGACATGGTGTTCTGAAAGATCCTTTTAAGACCAATGTCAAAGAGTGTATGGCCTATATTGTCTTCTAGAAGTTTTATGGTTTCAGGTCTTACCGTCAAGTCTTTGATCCATTTTGAGTTTATTTTTGTGAATGGCGTAAGAGAATGGTCTACTTTCATTCTTTTACATGTGGCTATCCAGTTTTCCCAATACCATTTATTGTGGAGACTTTCCTTTCTCCATTGATTGTTTTTAGCTCCTTTGTTGAAGATTAGCTGTCTATAGATGTGTAGTTTTATTTCTGGGCTTTCAATTCTATTCCATTGATCTGTATGCCTGTTTTTGTACCAGTACCATGCTGTTTTGATTACTATAGCTTTGTAGTATATTTTGAAATCAGGGATTGTGATACCTCCAGCTTTGTTCTTTTTTCTCAGGATTGCTTTAGCAATTCTATTTTGTTGCCCCATCTGAACTTTAGGATTCTTTGTTCTATTTCATCGGGATTCTGATTGGGATTGCATTGAATCTGTAGATTGTTTTAGGTAGTATGGACATTTTAATTATGTTTATTCTTCCAATCCATGTGCATGGAATGTCTTTCTATTTCTTTGTGTCATCATCAATTTCTTTCAGTAAAGTCTTGTAGTTTTCGTTATATAGGTCTTTCACTTCCTTGGTTAAACTTATTCCAACATATTTTCTTCTTTTTCTTGCCATTGTCAACGGGATTGTGTTCTTGAGTTCTCCTTCTGTTAGTTTGCTATTAGAGGATAGAAATGCAACTGATTTTTTTAAGTTGATTTTGTACCCTGCAACTTTGCTGTAATTGTTGACTATTTCTAATAGCTTTCCAATGGATTTTTTAGGGTTTTATATATATAAAATAATGTCTTCTGCAAACAGTGAGAGTTTCACTTCTTCATTGCCTATTTGGATTCCTTTTATTTCTTTTCCTTGCCTAATTGCTCTGGCCAAAACCTCCAGTACTATGTTGAATAAGAGTGATGAGAGTGGGCATCCTTGTCTCCTTCCTGCTCTCAGAGGAACAATATTCAGTTTTTCCCCATTGAGTATAATGTTGGCTGTGTGTATGTCACATATGGCCTTTATTATGTTGAGGTACTTTCCTTCTATATCCATTTTATTGAGAGTTTTTATCATAACTGGATGTTGGATCTTCTCAAATGCATCTATTGAGATGATCATGTGGATTTTGTTCCTCATTTTGTTAATGTGGTGTATCACGTTGATTGATTTGTAGATGTTGAGCCACCTCTGTGTCCCTGGTGTAAATCCCACTTGATCATGGTGTATGATCTTTTTAATGTATTGCTGTATTTGGTTTGCCAATATTTTGTTGACTTTTGCATCTATGTTCATCAGTGATATAGGCCTGCAATTTTCCTTCTTTGTGTTGTCCTTGTCTGGCTTTGGTATCAGGGTGATGTTGGCCTTGTAGAATATGTTAGGAAGTGTTCCATCTTCCTCAATTTTCTGGAATAGTTTGAGAAGGACTGGTATTAAATCTTTGAATGTTTGGTAGAATTCTGCAGAGAAGCCATCTGGTCCTGGACTTTTATTTTTGGGGAGGTTTTTGATTACTGTTTCACACACCTCTTTTTTCTCCTTGTTTCTACATTATTATTATGATGATGCTTAAATTTAAGCAAACCATGACTTGATCCCTATATCTCCTCTTGATAATGAAGCTTATTTATGAAGATAAAGTTTCTCAAATACATTCAATGCTGTGCCTGGCACTGAGGATAAAAGAACAAGTCAGAATCCCTGTCCTCAACAAGCTTACTCCTTTTTAGCCCTTTCTGTTTGCTCATTTATTTAAACAGTATTTCTTGCGTATCTGAAGGGAGGGCAATAGGAATAATTGTGAGAGGTCACCTAAGTTACGATGAGTTGGGGAACAAAGCATGCCTACCTGAGGAGATGGCATTAAGATGGAGACCTGAAGAACAAGAAGATGGTCCAGGGACCAGGAAAGTGGAGGGAGAATGCTAAGCTGATGGAACAGTGTGTGCAAACCCTGACGTGGGAAAGAGGTGGCTGCGGTGGCTGGAGAGCAGTGAGAGAGGGCCAGGGTGCATGAGAGGCGGTGACAAGGTACCAGGTGAGGTCACGCTATAGGAAGGCATTTCTTCTTCTCCCAGATCCCCTGGTGGCCCAATCCTTCACCTCCTCCAAGTCTTTGCTGCAGCCACCTTCTCAGTTAGGCCCACCCTGACCATCTTATTTAAATTGTAATAGCTCCCTCACTCCAATTAGTTTCCTTTGCACCTATCACCTTCTAGCACAAGATAATACATGATTTGTTTATTATGTTTCTTATTTGTTCCCCACCCCACCACCCCTCTTCCATAAGCTTCAGGAAGGCAGGAATTTTTATCTTTTTTGTTTACTGGTGTTTTCCTAACTTCTTGAACAGGGCCTGGCCTGTGGCAGGTAATCAATGGCTGTCGAATGGAACTAAATTGAAAGGCAATGAATGTTTTAAGCATGGATGTGACTTTATCTCATTTATATTTCTGAAAGATAACTCTGGATGCGGACTGAAAAGAATGCTTTAAATCCAAAAGACACCTTTCTGCATCGTTCTGCTTCAACTTCAGAATCTCAAATGAAGACTTTGCTAAGAAGATGGTAAGGTTCTTTCCTTTCCTTTTTGAATCACCCAGGTAGAGAGAGAAACAACGTGGGTGTTATGGAAGCTTTAGGCCCATGGGCGTGAGCCACAGAAGGAAAGCCAACCACTCTCCCAAGTCAGGTCAGGCCAGAAGCACACGCTGTGTGTTTTTACCAACAAAGCCCCAGAGAACTGGATCAGTTAAATGACAAGTTACAAAAGGTGTGTTTGTGTATTGATTCTCCTCGCTAGGACTTGCTACTGCCTTGAGGAAGAAACTGTTTACATTTCATATCAGTTTTTTTTAATTTAATTTTCAGTTTTCGCTCAAAAGCAAAGCAATTTGTACTGGTTAACTCTTTTTAAAGAAGTCTGTTGAAAGAAGTTGCCTCAGGATGGGGTACTGTACTCCATTAAGAGGAGATTTATTGGTTACACAGGCTTAGAAAGCCTGCTCTAGGCTGATTCAGTCTTTTGACAAATATTTATTGAGCATTTTCTATGTGCCTGGCCTCGCTGGGATGTTAAAGGTGCGGTTCTTATACAGGTTCTTTATAAAGCTTACCTTCTAGTTGAGGAAATGACATATGTGTGCAAGTTAAATAGTCAACAACAGAAAGTGCGCCCCCAGGCAGCTTGTGAGTAAGCGCTCAACAGCTGGAGGAGACCGACGGGAAGTGCTCTAGAATCACTCCCAATGCCAGTCCACAACGTTTTCTCTACCTCAGTCACACAATACAGAAAAATGTAGTGAATTTTTCTAAAGGTAAGTGTACTGCATTGAAAGAACTGACCATTACTCTGAGATGATTATGGGTTTTGTGCTTTTTGAGTGGCAAAATGTCTTTAATAAGATAATCGTGACAGTATTTTTTTTTGTCTTTATTTTGGCAAAATAAAAAATTGACAATCCTATACTGGACTTTGTTAGTATTCTGAAAAGTTTTATTGGCCTGTTAAATCCCCCAAACTAAAAACTGCTGCTTTCAGGGCAAACAGGGTTATATCTAGCAGGATGGACAAAAGGGGTTCTTTGGCCGAGGGGGATAAACCAGGTAGGATTTTGGTAATCAGACTGGATGCAGATGGACATCCTATATTAAGTCTCGGCACCTCTTTGTTGTGTTGAATTTAATTGTACTCTGTGTGGAGATGGTGTGAACAAAGCTGCAAGGTGACAGTGGGGATGGCTTGCTTGGAGTCTCCCTCCGTGGAGAGTGTGTATAGGTGATTATTCAGAAATAAGCTTGAAGAGTAAAATTGGGACAGATTATGGGACAGTCTTGAATGTCCTAGTAAGGAGATAGACCTTAGAGAAATGGACAGCATTTTAATGGGCAGTTCTAAAGCAGAAAAGTACCATGAAAGAGTATTACTTTTTAAAAATTTTTTTGAGGAAGATTAGCCCTGAGCTAACTACTGCCAATCTTCCTCTTTTTGTTGAGGAAGACTGGCCCTGAGCTAACATCCATGCCCATCTTCCTCTACTTTATACGTGGGACGCCTACCACAGCATGGTGTTTGCCAAGAGGTGCCATGTCCACACCCGGGATCCGAACTGGCGAACCCAGGCCACCAAGAAGTGGAACGTGCGAACTTAACCACTGCGCCACCGGGCTGGCCCCAATAGAATTACTTTTAAAAGATTAAGCTTAACATAATCCGTAGACTTTGTATGATAATGTTGTGCCCCCATAGGTTCATCAATTGTAACAAATGTATCACTCTGGTGTGAGGTGTCTATAGCGGGAGGAGTTGTGCCTATGTAGGGGTAGGGGATCTATGGGAACTCCCTGTACCTTCCACTCAATTTCTCTGTGAACTGAAAATACTCTGAAAAATAAAGTCTATTAAAAAATAGAAAAGATTAATCTGGCAGCTGAGTGAAAATGGTTGGGGGTGGGGAAGATCCTGTTTGGAGAGCACTGAAGGTGCTGTGGTTTGGGGAGTCTTCTTCAAGACAAGGAATATAAAGTCACAAATATAAAATCAGGTACAAACACTGGAGCGAGGTCTGAATACGCAAGCAAGGCATCCTGGAGTTTAGGATTGATTAGCTAAATGATCAATCCACTTCTGGAAGGAAGCGACTCTCAAGGCAGAAAACCCAGTCAGGAGCAATTGTCATACTCCAGATCAAAGAAGAGGGGCCAGAGAACAAAGTATGAGCAAAGAAAATGGAAAACAGAGAATGAGTTTGGGCATTAACAGGAAGGAAAACTCACAGCGCTCGTGATTAACGGGATCTGAGGGGAGGGAGGGATCCGAAGAGGTGACCCTCAGGTTTGGCCAGGTGGGTGATAATTGCACTGCAGTCAGAAATCGGGAAATCAGGGCAGAAAACTGGGGGTGTGTTGCCTTCAGGTTGATGGCAGCATTGCCCCAAGGAGGTGGGAGTCAGCTGACAATCTTTTCTGAGCGCCAGGCCCAGGGCGGGGCCCAGCATCCTGATGGAAGTCAGGTGCATGAAGGAGATTTCCAAGCCAGAGAATCTGAAGAGTGTAGCGTCCTAGATAGGATAAAACTTTCAATCCTGTGACATTTGAATTCTGTCCTCCCACTGGCCCCAAGAAGTCTTAGAGGAATAGAAAATTGTATTATTTGCTCCAAGAATCTGAATAAAGACAGGAAGCAGTGGTTGCTGGTTGCCTTTTCCGGGAGTAACCCAGAGGATGTTTACAGGAAAGATTCCTGTCTGCCCTTTGACTGGTAGAGCTTTTAGACTAGAAATAGGGCCTCCAGAGTAGAAGTCCTGGGGGGACAGAGCAGATACAGATAGTACATAAAACCAAAATGGAACCGCCCAAGAGACGAAGCACCCTTGCACATCCCTCAAAAAGAAAGGAAAAAAGTCTGGGAGGGGTGGAGAGTCGTCCTCAACGTCGGCTTACATCTCAGTGCCTTTTGCTCCCCTCTTCAGCCTCGCTCTTTTCATTCCCTGCTTTCCTAAATTTCCTTCCACCTACTAAACAAGGATATTAAATGGAGGTGGGGACAGGAAAAGCCTGTGCAATAAATATTTTCCCCAAATCATAGGTTATTTTAAAAGACCAGCCATCATTGTTATTATTACAGTTACATCAGGTGAAATTATAGTATTTAGCAAGAACACACCTAATTTAACATGGGCCGGAGTCGAGTTTGGCCTCCCTTAGTGCTCAGTGGGCTGCAGAGTTGGCCTCAAATGCCAGGGTACAAATCTCTGCCTCTCCCACCCTAGAGGGTTCCCTGATCAAGGGATCCAGTTTCCTCATCTGATAAGCGGAGATAACAATAGAACGATCTCACAGCATTGTTGTGAGGACTACCTGAGGTGACCACGGAGAGGACTCAGCAGAGTGAAAGGCAGTGAGGACAGAGGCAGATCCAGATTTGGTGGAGCCTGAAGATTATACAACTTTGGGGGGCCCTCTTTAATAACAGGAAGATAGATCTTTTGCAAGTTTGATATGAATATATGACCCTGTGAACACATTGCTGAGGCCCTCCCAGGGTCTGGGAAGGGCTTGTTATGGTGAGAGATCCTGAAGCTTAAGCTTCATCAGCTTCAAGGCCAACCAACCTCTGAATAAATGTTCAAAATACGTGTTAACCTTTGCTGCTACTTACTTATTTGAAAAATGTTTACGAAGCACTGACTATGTGCCAGGCTGTGAGCTCCCACTAGGTGTTGGGGGTGTTACGCATGTGGAAGTTCTATACCCTAGGTAAAGGGAAGGTCATTAAATATCAAAGCAAATCAAACTCCTTATCTAAAGAATGCGGTTTGATTTGACAAAGTATCCAAAAGCTGATAAACCACTGCCAAGCACTTTGCAGAGCTCTTTAACAGGAACACGGGGCCAGTGGACCAGATGAGCTATTTGTGATCGTTATTTTTATTTTTTTTCCGTTTTTAAAAATTGTGGTAAAATATGAATAACATAAAATTTACTATTTTAACCATTTTTAAGTGTTCAATTCAGTGGTGTTAACGCATCCATATTGTTTTGCAACCGTCACCACTATCCATCTCTAGAACTCTTTTTATCTTGCAAAACTGAAACTCTGTACCCGTTAAACACTAACTCTCTATTTTCCCCTTCCCAGAGACCTTGGCAGCTACCATCCTACTTTCTGTCTCTATGATTTTGACTATTTAGAGTAGCCAAATACTGTCAGAGTAGATCCATAAGTATCCACTTACAGAGTGCCTCATAGAAGTGGAATCATATCCTATTTGTCTTTTTGTGACTGGCTTATTTCACTTAGCATAATGTCCTCAAGTTTCACCCATGTTATAGTATGTGCTAGACTTGCCTTCCTTTTTAAAGGCTGAATAGTATTCCAGCGTATTATACACTACATTTTGCTTATTCACCCATCTGTCGATAGCCACTTGGTTTGCTTCTATGTTTTTGCTATTGTGAGTCATGCTGCTGTGAGCACGGGTGTACCAGTGGACACTGTTTTTCTGTTGCTTTAGAACATTTGCATCCCCATAATCACTGGTTAGAATGTACTTAGATTATTGCTTTCCTTCGCTCACATGTGAATTAAATAAAGCAGTCAAACATCCATGAGCCGGTAGTCAAACGTAAGTTCTTCCTCACGGATGACCCCATATCTCACTGCCGTGGACAAGGACAGTGGGTCAGTGGAGCACTGATCTAGAACTTAGGAGATCTGGGCCCTGGTGAGGCAATGCAGTGGGTGTTAGCTACTCATGTGACATCAGGGCAACTCCTTTCATCTTGTTGGGCCTCAGTTTCCTCATCTGTCTTGTGAGTGATTTGGACTAGGGTTTTCTTTCTAGGGTGATCACTCAGCCCACGTCTTAGGAAATCCTTCATTCTTGGGCAAACTTCAGTAGGTACTCAAATCTGACACCAGATTTTTAAAAATGTGCTAGATTAAATGGCATGAGGCTGTTTACTCCCCCATTCCCGCCCCCAGAAAATATCAAAAGGTAATTCAGCAGCCAAGTCCAACTGGGACAAAATTCCAAATGTGTAATTTTTAACAGGGCTTTTGGGAAAGAGTTGATTTCAGATCCTGTTAAGAAGTCATCCCTCACAAATGTTCTGGTTAGGGAGGTTTGTATGTTAACGATTAGACAGGAGCTGTTAATCTCAGCTGAGCAGCTTGAAATATTTCCTACTTTTAATAAATAGTTTGGCTTCTCATGGAACCAGGTGTAAGACAGGTAGGATTTTTTTTCTCCCTCAAAGCGCACACATCTATGCCAAGGGGGAAAAACAAAACAAAAAATGTCAAGGGGGAAAACAAAACAAAAAACAGCAACAACAAACAAACAAAACTAAACTAGGATGTGCTCCTTGTCTGATCCACGACTGAAAGGAAAGCTTAACCTGGAATACGTTCAAACTTCCCCTCTCTTACACAGAAACGTGCTGATGTGTGTGCCTGAAGCCCCAGATGAGCCCCCTTTCCTGGGGAGGAGTCAGCCAGAATCCAACTACCACAAGCAAACAGGCAGCGCTGGTGTGAACCATGCCGATGAAAATTCAGGTACTGTTAACTTCCAGGAGTGAAATGGAGTCCTGGTTGATTTGGGCAAAAGCAGCACATCAGCTCACTTCTGTCGGTTGCATACTGTTAGATTATTTGCAAATTCAATCTTAAACCCTCGGGCAGGGGCCAGCCTGGTGGCGCGACAGTTAAGTGCGCAGGTTCCGCTTTTCGGCAGCCCGGGGGCAGCCCGGGGTTTGCCACTTCGGATCCCGGGTGGGGACATGGCACCGCTTGGCAAAAAGCCATGCTGTGGTAGGCCTCCCACGTATAAAATAGAGGAAGATGGGCATGGATGTTAGCTCAGGGCCAGTCTTCCTCAGCAAAAAGAGGAAGGTTGGCAGTAGTTAGCTCAGGGCTAATCTTCCTCAAAAAAAAAAAAACAAAACCCATGGGCAGTTAGAGTGCATGACTGATTTGTTTGGGTGTTGACGTACAGCCTAATAGGCAATCTTAGGCCTACACATACAACCTTCTCCCTACAGGGACACAGAAATGAAAAGAAAAGACAATTCCCCATATCAATTGTTATTCCCTGAGACAATGGTTTAGTGACCCCTTTTTAAGGTCTGTCATAACCTATGTTTGTAGATCAAGTTATATTTTATAAAACCTTTCCACACATACATCATTCAAACTTCATACATTAAGATAATGTACCTAAGATAAGATATTATTACCTCCATTTTTTGAATGCACAAATGGAAGCCCAGAAATGTTGGGAGTCTTGCCCACAGATACAAAACTGGTAAGTGGCAGAGCTTGGCTCAAACTTACATCTTCTGAATCAAAATCAGGACTCTTCATTAAAATGCTAAGCAAGGGGCCAGCCCCGGGGCAGACTGGTTAAGTTCCTGTGCTCTGCCCAGGGTTTGTCCCTTCTCTGACCACCATATGGCCCAGGGTTTCACTGGTTTGGATCCTGGGCGCGGACATGGCACCACTCATCAAGCCATGCTGAGGTGGTGTCCTACATAGCACAACCAAAGGCACCTGCAGCTAGAATATACAACCATGTACTGGGGATTTTGGAAAGAAGAAGAAGAAAAAAAAACGATTGGCAACAGATGCTAGCTCAGAGCCAATCTTAAAAAAAAAGCAAAGCAAACTGTGTTTTACTTTTTTAATATTCCTTCTAGCATTTTTGCTAATCTTTCTCATACTATTGATAGCATCTAAAGATAATGATTAACAGAAGTTTAGAGAGTGTTAAAAGAGAAGGTCAAAAACAATTATGGGTAACACCTACATTTAAAGGACCAGCAAGAGAAGCCAGCAAAGGGGTTCCATATGGTGGTCAGAGAAGGGACAGAGAAGGGCCACAGGAGGCGAGAGGAAACTTCGTCTGTAAGGGGAGTAATTGACAACAACTCCTGGGTTTGATGCTCAGGGAGCTGCTGATGGCCTCAGGAAGCACAATTTCACAGAGCCAGAGTCTCGGGTTCCGTTAACCCAAATACTCACCCTCATCCCTGACAAACTCCCCAGATGTTCACTGCTTGCCCACTCCAGTGACATGGATGAGTGGCTCTCTGAGGGGGCCTTTGCACTTTTTGCATGTCATACCTTTGACTCCCTGGGAGTTCCTTCTTAAACAGAGTGCCTACCTTGCACCAGGCACTGTTCTAAGTGTTGGGAATGAAAGCAGTAAACAAAATGCTCAAACTCTCTGCCTCATAAACTTACCTTCTAGCGGGGAGTATACTTTCAACCACAAGAAGGGTAATGTCAGATGGTAAGAAGTGTTGTGAAGAAAACTTAAGCAATGGGGTGATGGTGGGGAGGAAGAGGGGTGTGTGTCTTGTATTAGGTAGTCAGGCGAGTTATCTCTGATATGACATCGTTTAGGAAGAGGCCCTAAGGGACTGAAGAGGCAAGCCATGTGAATAGACAGCTAGAGGGAAGAGCATGTCGGGCAGAGAGTGCAAAGGCCCTGGGGCAAGGAATGGCAGGAAGAGGAAGACAGGAGGTGAAATCCGGGAGGGATGGGAGCAGGGTAATATGAGTGCATCACTGTAAGGCCTTGAAAGGCATGGTCAGCGCTGCCTCACCAAAGTTTTTGTTCAGAGCAACAGGAAAAATGAAGCTGACATTTACTGAGATGGGAAAGTCTGAGGGAGGTGCAGGTTTAGGGGGAAAGATCAGGAGCTGAGGTTTTGACATATATTAGGTTTTACATGCTTGTTAGACATCCAAGAGGATATGTTGAGGAGGAGAATGAAATCTTCAAGGGGGAAGCCCAGGTTATCACCATATAGATGGTATGTAAAGCCACAGACCAAATGGAGTGTAGATGGAGAAAGGATGATGTCTGAGGACTGAGCGCCTGGCACTCTCCCATTTAGTATTCAGGAAGCTATAGCTTTCAGCAAAGATCGAGAAGGAGCAGCCAGTGAGCTTGAAGCACCTAGAGAGAATGATGCCTTAGAAATTAATGAAGCAAATTGTTTAAAGAAGGAGAGTGGGATCGGATTTGTATGATGTTAATAGGTCAAGCAAAATGAGGACCAAGAACTGGCCATTGGATCGGGCAACATGGATTTCATTGGTTATCTTGACACTGGAGTGAGGGGGAAGAGGAATGATGGGGAGGAAAGCCCAAGTGGAGTATGTTCAAGAAAAAATGAGGAAAGAGGAAGTGGACACAGTAAGTATAACAACTTTTTCAAGCAATTTTGTCCAAAAGAGAATCAGAGGAATGAGGCAGTAGCTGGAAGGGGATATGGAGTGAGAGGAAAGTGTGTTTGTTTGTTAAAGATGGGAGATATTATAGCACGTTTGCACGTTTATCTGAATAAGTCACTAGAGAGAGAGAGAAATTGATGATGCAGGAGAGAGGAGGATTGCAAGAGCAAGGTCCTTGCGTAGGGGAAGGGGGAGAGATCCCAGATGTAGGTGAGGGTCAGTTTTGGAGAGGAACATAGACAGTTACAGAAGGAGCCTTACAACAGGAGGGAAGTAGAACATAAGGGTACGCATGCAGACATTTGATAGACTCAGCGGTACGTCTGCGGAAGCTCTCTTACCATGCTTTTATTTTCTAAGTAAAATAAGAAGCAAGCCCAGCAGTTGGAAGTGAGGAGGCTTGAGAAGAGAGGAGAATCAGTGGAAAACTGTCTTCAGAGAATGGGAGAGTGAGTTGACTGAGGAACCTGGCTGGATTGCCTGGCGGCACAGAGGGTTTGAAGTCACTTAAGATTTGATGCTATTGTTGAGTCATTAAGATCAAACCACCAAACTCTGGGCCTCCCTTTGCCCCGAACCCTCACATGTGGTCTCCTTTAAAACATAGCATCTGCTATTTTATTTGATCTACAAACGTTTGTGTCACCCTTAATCAAGTCCCAGGTGAGTAGGTGCAGTCAGGGCACGTTCTCTCCAGGGTCAGGCTTGGAGGCGGGTAGGGAGGAGAGAGAGAGAGGGAAGGAAAGATGGACTCCATGGGGACCTTGAGGCCTCAGCCCTATGAACAGAGGGAAATCAATATTCTTTGAAGACAGAAGCTCCCTTCAGGAGGGAGAGAAGAAATAACTGGAATGTGGCTTTGATTTAAGAACTAAATGAACTTCCATACACTGAACCCGAGAATTAGACAGGCCTACCCACCCAAGCCCAAGCTTCAATGGACCACTGCAGACCTCCCCAAGGGGCCTACCTAAAACTTACAGCATGGAGGAGAAAGGTCAGAAAATAAGTGTTTGTGTGTGTTTGTGTGTGTGTGTCCCTGTAGGTAGCTCATTGCCAAGAAGAGAGAAACAAGGAAGGTGTTTTCACCTGATGTAGGTGGAGTTTCTCCCTCCAAAGTCATCAATCAGGTACATCATTCTACCTGGCAGGGGTGGAGTGGGGAAGGGCAAGTGGGAGAGAAGGAGGCCAGGAGTGTGACACTAATTCATGTCTCCCACACAGAAGGAAACAGCAGGAATGGGGAAGGAAGTTTCCCTCCTTATAGTCATGAATTGAAAGAGAGGTCTTGGACCATGAGAGGCTGCCCAGTCCCACGCCTTGGCCTTGAGCCCCTCTTCAGCCCTGAAGCAAGCACTGGATAGATGAGAGGGAGTGAGGAATTTGAGGGCACGAACAAGGAATTGATTACCATGTTGGCCTATGTAATCTGAGCTAGCTAACAAGGGAAGTGAGATAGTGAAAAGGAGGTAGGACCAATCAATTGGAGGCCCAAGGGAGGTCAAAGAATGGGTTGGATTTGAGGTTGCAAAGGGAACGTACTAGAAAGGTCACAGCCTTTCATATATTTGAGAATCATTATTATGGCCCTCTTGAGTCTTTCTGCTGAATTAAACATACCCCGTTCCTTCACTGGTCCTCATATAAGAATGTTACACGTATATTTATAAACAGTGTGTTTGCTTTCTACTGAGCATGCTGCAGCTTGTTCTTTGAAAGGGCGGCACCTGGAGACCACTACAAGACTCCATCAAGGGGAAGTAGGCAAGGAGCCAGTCTCCCCTAGTCATGGACACCCTCCCTCAACTGGCGCAGTAAGCCATGCACCTCCTTCCTCTTTCAGTGTTTCCCTCCCCTGCTAACTCACCTTGAGCTCTCTGGCTACTACAACCCCCACGTCTTTCTTGTTCAAGTGCTGCTACCAGGCAAGAGCACTGCCACCCCATCCCTGGGCAGTTGGGTCTTGTGGACCTCATGTGTATATCTACCCAAATTCAATAGCAAAGATTGGAGGAGTGGTTTGTTTATGGGTCATTTCCACTCTTACTAAAATTCTTACTTAATGACATTTTTATCCATTTCTTGATCATCCAGCGTTGGTCTCAGAAGTTTTTGGTAGTGAAGGGAAGTATATAATTTATTTGTATCTACTTATTCAGTGACAACTAATATTTATTAAGAACCTTATAAAAGGTCAGTACTGGTATACAGCAGTAGACAAACCAGACATGGCCCCTGCCTACACGGCGTATGCAGTGCAGAATCAGAAGGAGGTCCTTTTGGTTTGTGTTTTTGCATAAGGGAGATAACTTTCCTAGAGTCACTAACTTTCTATAGGAGTTTCTTCTTTTCCCCTCTAGTTATAACAGAGGAATTGACCTTTATCCCTACAAAAGCCAGTCTCTACTTCTACTTTGGGGCTCATCCCCTCTTATCTACTTCCTCTCTCCTGCATCCTCCATTGCTCTCTCTCTACTAGGTGATTCCCTTCGTACATGCATCTGCTCAAATATTTCTCACCTTCAAAAACCCTTTCCTTGACCCACATTCTCCCCTCCAGCTACTGCTCTATTCCTTCATATTCCTTCAGGAGAAAAGTCCTTGAAAAAATATCCTCTTTGCATGGTGTATCTGAGGCTGGAAAAAGCATGGATGTTTTCGGAACAGCTATGAGTGTCATGGCAGAGAGCTGATACGTGATGAACAGCACTTTCCAGAGTGGTAGGCACTGAGATCAAAGCCCTCTGCAAATATTTTGATAGGAGGCAGCTGTGTTACACAGCAAAGCGGCACTGCTCTCCCCTCAGAGGACTTTGCCGAATTCTGGTTCGACCATTCTCTAGCTGACGTGACCCTGGTCAAATTACTTAGCTTCTTTGAGCCTCAGTTTCCTCATCTCTCAAATGGAAGTAGAGATATCTGTCTCATAAGTTCGTTGTAACAATGAAATAGGACACCTGACATACATACAATAGTATTATTGCATGGTCATATTTCTCCATTTGAAAGACAGGAGCTCACCCCAGTTGGAATATGAGTTCCTCCCGAATCAGAGCCTGAGCCAAGGCTTGCACCCACAATTCCCTTGCTGTACATTTGGTACTGTGATCCTAGAGAGCAGGACTGGGGAGGAGGAGAAGTGAAACAGGGAGGGAAGGAAGGCCAGTGACAGTATGTGTCACTAAGCTGGTCAGGATGGTGGGTGACGAGTGCTTGATCCCACGTGACATTCTGAGGAGCCTAATGAAATGTATCTCAGAACTGTCCACTCAGGGGACTAAAAGGGAAGCATTTATGCAGAGATTCCCGTCTCTATGGATCAAGGGTGGCCCGCTGGGCATTAACTCCCCATCTTCAGGGCTTTACACACATGAGTGCCAAGTGGTCCACAGGCGAAGAAGTGACAGGTAAAGGCTGCAGGATGGAGAAAGGCCAAGCCAGGCTGCACCTTTGAAACTTACGTCCAATGGGCTCCAGCAGCATTGGCTGGAATGAGAGGTGGGATCAGGAGGCTTTGAAATACAGCTCCATCTGAAGAAAGAAAAACAGAGAAGAAGATGACATGACTTGGCTTTCATATTTCTAGCAAGCACTATATACCATCTCTTTGTAGA
This sequence comes from Equus przewalskii, assembly GCF_037783145.1. NCBI lineage: Eukaryota > Metazoa > Chordata > Mammalia > Perissodactyla > Equidae > Equus > Equus przewalskii. The sequence goes on from NC_091854.1 coordinate 5,943,069, forward strand.
AGAGGAGAGCACACCTTAGACATTAGTTTTCCATCCTATTTTTCGAGACCCTATGTGTCTCTCTGGAATTAAGAAATGTAATCCCCGAATGGCGCACCTGGCTTTTTGTAACAGATTATAATTAGAGACAATATGGCCCAATTGAAAGAAACCCAAACCAAGATCTTAGGTAAACTCTTAATTCCCCTCGTGAAGCAGGGGCAGGGTTGGGGGGGGGCATAAATTGCTGCCACTACCATCCTTTCTCCCCATATTCTACCAGTTTGCAGTGGGGGAGGGGAGTTCATCATACAACCTATATGAAAATGTTTTATAAACTAGGAAGGATTATTATCATTTGGGTATTTTAAAGCCTTGATTACTAAAGTCCATTTTTTGAAGGTATTCTATCATAATCAAAATAGTCCAAGTTCAAACAAGTCAATAGGCCTAGAGTACGTACTTTGTGCAAAGCCCTGTGTAACCCCCTCAGGATTCAAACATACATAAAGACGAAGGACATAAAGAGTAATGTTTGCTCTTAAGTACTACTAGTGAGTACTACTATTACAGGAAGAAAAAATAGCAGCATCAATGCTAAACGGAACTGTTCAGAAACAAATGTCCTATAAACGTTGAAAATGTGTATGTGGTGTCCAGCAGCTAAAACAATTGAAACAATTAAACAACTTATTGTGTCTTTCTCTAATCTCTCCAATCTAGCATTTGTTTAATTGGGGGTAAAGACTGGCAATTCTTCTTAAAGTGATTTTGCCTAGGACAGTTATTTAAAATTACACTCCGAAGTTCAGGAGCCCTTTTCCCTTCAAAATGATTTTACAACAATTAAATACACAAGTACAAGATTCCACGGCAGCAAGAACTAATGAATATGATCAGGAATCAGGAGAACCTTGGTCATTTATTTATTCATTCAATGATTATTTATTACACACCAACTGTATGCCAGGCACTGTGTTAAGTGCTGGGTGGGTATAGAGTAGGGAACAAAACAGGTGGTTACTGTCCTCATGAGAATGATTTGGATCATCCAGGGAGGGAGTAGACAGTGAGAAAGGAAAGGACTCAGGATCAGCCCCAAGGCACTCCAACATGTAGGAGTCAGGGGGCCCACAAATGAGAAGCCACCAAGGGAGACTGAGAAGGAGTAAGCAGAGGAGCAAAGGGAGAGAGTGTGCTCTCATAGAAGCCCAGAAAGGAGAGCACGAGGAAGGACGGAGTAGCCCCCTCAGCATAGAATATCGCTGAGACATCAAACAAGGGGACGGGCTGCCAGAGATCTCTCCACGTGGAAGTTATTGATGATATAACCGGAGCTGTGGTAGAAGGCTGGGCACAACCAGAGTGGAGCGGGTTGAGAAGTGGCTAGGAAGTGCGGAGGTGGGCAAATGCTCTTTCACAAACCTGAGTCAAGGAGACGACAGCTGGATTGACTTGTGAAGCTCAGGGAGAATTTTTAGAGTATGTTTGGAAGCTGATGAAAAGAATTTCTGAGAGTAATACTATTAAAATCACTTTTTTAAAAATGCAACTCCCAGTAAGAAATATATTTTACACTGTGACTCAGTATGTGTTCTGCACACACACAATTGAAATAAATGTTTCAGGAAACAATAGTTTAATAAAATGGTATTTGCCTTTAGTACATGTGATAGACTTGATAATTTCTATCTTCTTCTATTTCATTTTTAGTTAAATTTTAAAAGTATACTAGATCAAATGCTTAGTGTAATAAATTCAAGCAAGGCAGAGGAGGTACAGTAAAAGCTAAAATTCCTCCTTCATGCCTGCCATCTTTCTAAATCCCATTTCCCAGCTCGAAGGAGTGTTGGGAATTAATAATTTGGTGTGCGTCCTTTGAAAGCATTGTCTATGCATTGACATACATAAGCACACACACATACACAGTTGTTTATTTTTGGTTTTGTTTTTTGCAAATGTAATCACACATACTCTATTTTTCCTCAACTTGATTTTTTTTCTCTCTCTCTTGAAGGTATTTTTATGTCAATACATTATTATCCACTGCATTCTTTAGGAAGGTTTGTAGACTTCTGTAGAATGACTATACTACGATTTATTCAAGGCATTCCTCTAGCGTAGGATGGTGAGATTGTTTCTAATTTTTTTAGTTTCAAACAGTGCTACAATGAACATCTGTGTACATATATGAATATTTTTAAAGAAGAGAATAAACAGGATCATTTTGATAGATATTACCAGATTGACTTGTGCATGTGAGGAAGCTTGTCACTGAGCTAACATCTGTGCCCATCTTCCTCTATTTTATGTGGGACGCTGCCACAGCATGGCTTGATGAGCAGTGCTAGGTCTGCACCCAGGACCCGATCCCAGGGCCACCAAAGTGGAGCTCGTGAACTTAACCACTACACGACCAGGCCAGTAGCCTAGGTTGACTTTCTTAAAGGCCAGGTCAGTGTGTATGCCCAATGATAGCCAATTTGTAAAATTTTTTGTTTATTTCTTGGTTTTAAGTCTTGCTTTCTAAGGCCTTTCCCATTATGAAAATTATAAACACTCCCCTATTTTTCCATTTAGTACTTTTATAATTTTATTTTGTATAGAACATACAGTTTTTTGTTTTTTTTTTTTTGAGGAAGATTAGCCCTGAGCTAACTGCTGCCAATCCTCCTCTTTTTGCTAAGGAAGACTGGCCCTGAGCTAACATCCCTGCCCATCTTCCTCTATTTTATATGTGGGATGCCTGCGACAGCATGGCTTGACAAGTGGTGCATAGGTCCATGCAAGGGATGCAAACCGGCGGACCCCAGGCCATAGAAGTGGAACGTGTGAACTTAACCACTGCACCACTGGGCCAGCCCCTACAGCTTTTTAAATACAGTCAATTTTTTTTGAATTGTTGAGAAGTGAATATAAAACTATTTTTTCCCAAATAAGTAGCCAATTTTTCCAACACCATTTGTTGAATATTCTATCCTTTCCCAGTGTTTTGAAATACTACCTTTATCTTACCTTATATTCTTATACGTGGTCTCTGGTCTGTGCCATTGATGTATTATCTATACCAGAAACAACTCCACATTATTTAATTATGATAGTTTCTTTGATAACTGGGAGGGCAATATTGCCCCTGTTGTTTTTGTTTTTCTCATTTTCTTGGTTATTCTTGTGTATTTACTTGTGAGGACAACCTTCGTAATCACTTTCTGTTCCGTTATAAAATCTCTTTAGGGTTTTGGTCATGACTTGCTTATATTTTCCATATGAAATGTTATCCAAAGTCATCCATTTACAATAAGGCGTGGAGGAGAAGATCAGATGTTTGAAGAGAGTGAAGGTAGGACATAATTGTTACAGAACGTGGAAGAGCTAGCTTCTCAGATTGTCCTGCAGATGAGGAGGCAGCCAAGAGTTTACAACAGCATCTGTCTGCAGTTTGGGGGGCTTTTCCTCAATGCTCAGCAGGAGCAGGCGCAAGAATGATTTGATTGGTTCACGCTGGGGTTGGGTGTGGCTGAGACAAGCACAACAGAGGGAGAGGGAGCAGAAGAAATGAAGATATTTTTATTTGTCTTCCTTTCTTAAAGATAGAATAGAAATAATGGTATTTTCTATTCACCAAATAGGAATATATGTGAATAAGTGAAGAGAGGGGCGACATTTTTATTTTCTTGTTCTTTTAAACATCTTAATAAAATAAAAATGTTAACTTGTGGGCAAGAAAGCTAAATTAAAACTGCTGTTTGTATTGTATAAATAATTTATCTTGTGTGTATATATAGATATATTTTATCATGTTATACTTGAGATACTTTCCTTGTGACAAGAGAGCACTTTTGGTGTAAACTCTTATATTTTGAATGTGTATTTCCCTAACATTTTCTTTGGTAGTAAGCATTCTCAAATGTATTCCCAGGGGGATCTAGAAATGTTGGTACACATCCCTTTGGCAGTTTAGGGATTTGTTAGAGTGTGGGAAAATTCCGAGGTTATTTTCAGGTTACGACATCTGAATATTTCTTTGCAGGTCCAAAGACCAGTTTGTTTTTAAAACTTTAAAGATAACATAGTCTTGTTCCTCCATAGAGGAGAAATTGCTGCTGTCTCTGAAGAAATATCATTCAAAATAAAATCCTGAGTTAGAAAATTGAGGACCTAAAATACAGATGAAATATAAAAGTCTACTAATGTTTCAAATTGCTTATTGGTTTACTGGACTTTGCTTTACTTAGACCAGCAAAGTTAAAGCATTATTTTCTGCTTGTTTGTTTTGGTGAGGAAGATTGGCCCTGAGCTAACACTTGTTGCCAATCTTCCTCTTTTTGCTCAAGGAAGATTGTCCATGAGCTAACATTTATGCCAATCTTCCCCTACTTTGCATGTAGGACGCCACCACAGCATGGCTTGATGGGTGGTGCGTAGAACCCAGGGCTGCTGAAGCAGAGTGCATGAACTTAACTGCTACACCACTGGGCTGGCTCTAAAGCAATATTAAAGAAAGTGGTCCTAAGGGACGTGACCATGGATATGATGGATACAATTATGGATATCACATACTAACCTTCTTACATTTTCCTTTCCTGTGAACCTAGGCTTCAGCAGGGTGATTCTCTGTTCCACTCTGTGGATATAATTCAAGATCTCTCTTCTAGGGCTTCCCAGACTCTTGAGATGCTCCCCATTCCTGTCCTGACTGCCTTGTAGCTGGGGAAAGACCTAAAGAAGCTGTAGCAATCCCAATGACACCCAAGGCTCAACTACTGCAAAGAAGAAGACACGTTGCCCTGTTAGTTGGTTAGGAAATGGCCTCATCCGAAGGCATCTGGCTGCTGTTTTCATAATTCCCATCAGCCTTCAGAATATTCTTGATGTCTCCTTAGCCATGGCAAGCTGGACTCGTGAAATTTTAAATGAGTTGTTCTTTGTTCCAGTCTAGACTCTCACTGAACCAAAATATGATCACATGGGGTGACTGCACCAGCAACCTCACATTCAACTGCTCTGCTCATGTATCTTGTGTGTGATCAACCACAACTTATACCCTATACTATGAAGTAAGATGGTGAAAATAAACATGAAACATCAATGTATTCTGACACATACCACCAATTAGAAAATTCACATTTCAGATTCTGACTCCTCTTCTCCCACTCTCTGGATCCAATCATAAATCCAGTCAATTTTACCTAAAAATGTATCTCTTACAACCATCCCCTCCTATCTGTTGACACTGCCAAGTTCTTGATTCGAGTCTTTATCATCTCTTATCTGGTCCATTATGAAAGCCTGTTAACTAGTCTCTTTCAGTTTTTGAAAATGTGTATCTACTTATAGTACTTCTCCCCTTAACAGTTTCTTGTTTGGGCTTCTCTGCGCAAGTGGTTGATCTTAATTCCTTCAAGTTCTGGTCCTTACCTATGTTTCCTGCCTCATCCCTTCTGTCATTCTCCCATTGATGCTCTGTCCTCCTGCCACATAGAACTGCCTGAACTGGCAGTACTGTTCCCTTTGCGTAGGAGTGATATTTAAATGTTTAAAGAACGGGAACTGACCAATCAAAGCAAACCCCAGCAACCACTCAGAACTACTGCATTAGGGCATTCTGCTGAATGTCGGCTCTGGCTGATGTTTCCAGCACCTTGACCTTGATTCTCTCTCTGGGATCTTCTGTAGATCCTTTACATGGTCCACAGAGGGCTAGCCATTGAGCAGGGGCTGGAGGTAACGGACGGTGTCATTTAGAAGGGTTTATGGACTTGAAGACACCATGGTTAACATTTCCAGTACCTAGGTGGAGACTGAAGATTTGTACAGTAGGCACTATTTGCAGAACCTGAAATGACCTTTTACATTTTTGAGATGTCCTCAGAAAAATCACTGCCTCATCTCTGGTTGCTTCGTAAATAGTTTTGCTTGCTTCTATTTCTCAGGATTTAATCAGCAAGAGACATCCACCTCTCACACGGGCTCACTAGCAGATTGGTTTTTTAACCAGGCTCATTCTTTTAATTTCCAGGCTGACTAGGAAACATGATGTCCTGAAGTGACCTGAAAGTCCAGGGAAAAGTCCCAGTATCTTTTCCAACAAGAAATAAAATAATACACTCTTTTCCTCAACCCAAATCATGGCTGTGTGAACGGTCATCATTAATCATATTTCCTGCATCAGCATCATTAAGAAGTTATTATCAAGTCTCTGCTCAATGCAAAACACTAAAGTGGCATTGAGAGAAATTTAAACAAGTAACTGATGCAATCCCTGGGTGCCACGAGCTAACAGTCTGCTGCGGAGACAGGACCTGAACAACTGAAGGAAGAACTTTTACCAACGGAGCACATCACGCATGCTGTCAAATAATAAACACTGCAGTAGTTAAGGGGAAGAAGTGACCGTGTCTCTCTGTCAGTTGTGTGAGTCTTTCTGGAGCAGTTGGGTCTTGAGCTGAGCACCGAAAGGTGAGGAGAGTTTCAGCATTATCCCAGTAGGAGAAGCAGTCTATGCTATGGGCACAGATGACACAGGGCAGGGTGAAGCAGGGCCTTGACCTTGAGATGACGCTAGAAAAATAACTGGGGTCAGACTGCAAAGAGAATTGTGCCAGGAGGAGGCATTCGGGCTTTAGACCAGGAGCAGACCACTCAAAGTTTTGTTAAGCAGGAGCTTGACGTAATCAAAGCAGCATTTTGAAATATTAATCAGGCAATATTAATGGACAAGTGGTATGCTGGGAAGAAAAGTGGAATAATAGTAAACAGCAGGGGCTCCTGGGGCAAGCATTGGGTTTGAGTCTGGCACTGCCATGTTCTAGCTGGGCGGGCTTGGACCGGTTACTTAACCTTGAAGTCTCCATTTAATCTCCATTAGTCTTTATAAAAATAGAGATAATACCTCATTCTCAGGGTTATTATGGGACTAATAATATTTCACATTGATGCCTGTTGTCTCTTTTAATTCTTACATCAATGTTTTATTGCTGTAAAATATACGTAACGTAAAATTTACCATTTTATACACTTAAAGTATGCACTTCAAAGATGCTAAGTATATTCTCATTGTTGTGCAACCATCACCACCAACCATTTCCAGAACTTTTCTCCTCTCCCCAAAGTGAAACTCCATGTCCATCAAAAACAACTTCCCCATTCCCGGCCCCCAGCCCCTGGCAACCACCCTTCTACTTTCTGTCTCTATGAATTTGACTACTTTAGGTACTTCATGGAATTATACAATATTTGCCATTTTGTGACTGGCTTATTTCACTTAGCACAGTGTCTTCAAGGCTCATCCATGTTGTAGCATGTGTCAGAACTTCCTTCCCTTTTAAGCCTGAATGATATTCCATTGAATGTCTTACATCACTGTTTTATCATGAGAAAACTGGACTTAGAGAGGTTGACTTGTCCAAAATAACATAGCTAGTTAAAGAAAGAGGTAGGATTTAGACCAAAGCAATCTAATTCCATAGTGCCTCCTCATTTCCCCTCTATATCCTGCCTCGTATAGGCAAAGGGCTTACACTGCACCTGGCGCAGGGTGCCTATTGCAGAAGACATCCTATTTTTCTTGATTATCTAGTACTGCTTCCTCAGCTCATCTTGGTAACACAATTCCTCTTTTCCTTGATGAATTCTTTCTGTGATTGTGCCATCCCCATACAAGGGCCACAAGAGTGAGCATGTTACCCAGGTCAGGCCAACCAGAACCTTGTTTCCTACTCCCCACCAGGGCCCAATTCAGGAGTGGCCACATGGGTGCAATCAGAGTGCTATGAGGAGGTTGTGACCCAGGCTTGTCGCTGTCCATTTTAAGCCAAGCAGGGAGACGGAGGAGGTGGAGTCCTGAGCAATCATCTCATCCCTGCATTCAAACATGTCTAAAGCCAACCGCCCCCATCAACTTCCCAGATATATGATCCAATACATTCCCAGGTTTTGCTTTAAGCTAATTAGATTTGAATTTCTGTAACTTACAAGAGAAAGAAACCTGACTGATACTCTGGATCAAACGGCCCTCATGGGAATGGAAAGGAAAAAACTAACAAGAAGCATCGTGAAGCTGTGTGGTGTGAGGAAAAGGGAAGAGTCAAGAGTCCTTCTGAGGTTTAGATACCTGATGACCAAGAATAATTCTGTTAGTGAAAAAGTGGAAGAAGTTGCTATTTTGGATATGGAAGAGAAAAATTTCTGGTACTCCCAGGGGACCCAAGTGCTAGCTAGCTTCCAAAAGTAAAATGCACTTTACTTATGATTGCTAACCACTTTGCTCTCTTCTAGAATCTCAAACTCATGAAGTGTCCAAGGTCTGATTGGGATAGGGCTTTTGGACTCTGATCTTTATCCTCCATCCCCATTCAGTAACCTAGTGTGAATTCTTCTTCCTAATATAACCTGTTCACCAATCTACTTATTCATTCATGTAACACATACTTGCTGAGTTGCTCTATGTCAGGTACTATGCTAGGTGCTGAGGATACAGTGATGAGAAAACAAACATGGTCCCCTCTCTTTAAGGAGTGTGTAATCTAATGGAGAGAACAGACGTGGGATGGATGATCACACAAAGTAATATAATTAGAAATTGTGGGGTCCGGCTCCGTGGCCAAGTGGTTAAGTTCGAGCGCTCCGCTGCAGTGGCCCAGGGTTCGGATCCTGAGTGTGGACATGGCACCGCTCGTCAGGTCACGTTGAGGCGGTCCCACATCCCACAACTAGAAGGACCTGCAACTAAGATACACAACTGTGTACGGGGGGGTTTGGGGAGATAAAGCAGGAGAAAAAAAAAGAAATTAAGTGCTGTAAGAAAATGGAGTTTCATAAGAGGTATATTGGGCGGATCTAATTTAGATGGAGGAGGGTGAGGGCATTAAGGGATAGCTTCTCTGGGGAAATAATATTTGAGTGAAGGCCAGCCCAGGGTGAGAGGTCAACAATGAAATGAAAAGGAAAGATGGAAACCAGAGGACTTAGTCTCATTTACCCAAAGAAATAAGTGATTCACCCATTAGGAATGTGAGACAGTGGGGCTTGGAACTGGGTTCTTTGAAGTGGAGCTACACAGGTCCCTTAGAGCAGGGACTGGCAAATAGATTAGGTATTGTAGGGACTCCACGCCTGTTTCCCAGTCATCTCTCAATGACTCTGCTATTCATTTGTTCATTTACTTACTCATTCAAGAAATAGTTACAGAATACCCACAGGTGGGGGACATTATGCTAAACAACGAGGATTTGGGAGAAGGAAGACAATCATTAGTCTAGTTCTCAGCAGGAGGGCAGAGGTGCAAGTGGGCCCTTCCTGAAATGGCACCTAGATCTTTCCCTTAGGGAACCCATTAGACACAAACATACAAGTACGTTTGCTAAGCCTTCTTTCTCTAGGCGCTCACCTCTAGCAGACTTGTACAGTTTTTTCTTTCCTCAGAGATTTAAATCTAGTCCTTCCAGCAGAAGCAAACCTCCTTTTCCCACATAAAGCTAAGGAAGCGATCACATGGGGCAACATGGCAGCCTGACACCAAGCACAGCGTGGCTGCCCAGTCCTCCAGATAAACATGAGGAAAGGTCATCCAAACACAGGAAGACAGCCGTCCCCTTCTCTTTTCCTTCACCCCCTCCCCTTCCTCCCTGTGGCTCCCTTATCCCCAGAGGGTGGGCCCAGCCTTTCCCAAGTTTATTCTGAGAGCTCCAGGCTCCCACAGTGGAACGTGCTGTGGACATGGGAATACAACAGCTTAGCCAACAGGGAAAGCCAAAAATATAAATGGAGAGATTTAATAGATTCCTCTCCCTCTCTCCCAAAGTTATGGCAGAAATGTCTGCTATGACTGCTTTTACTGTTCTTGATATAAGTCAGCCCTTCCTTCTGAAGTTTATTGCATCTGTCAGCAAACACTTCGCAGAGAAAAAAGTTCAGCTCTTTCTTTAAGATCTCAGTGCCACTGCCTTGACTCACTAAACAAATGCAATAAAAAATTAAGAAACAAAGTCCAGAAAGCCTTGCATCTCAAACACTGGCAACGAGTTCAACAAGAGTACAAATAACACTCAAACTGCAGGAAAGAATTTATAAGGCTGACTTTCCTTTAAATCCACTATTGGAATTTTATAAATAACCAGGAACCCCGAGCACATAAATAGGAAGTCCTTTTATCTTTTACGGACATATTCTGATCAAAACAGTGGTGAGAACACAGGCTTTGGTTTTTATTCTCCACTTAGGAGAAAAAAAGGTTAATATTACAGGACTGGGTACCTCAATGCTTAGAAACTAGCATTTGTAATGAAACATTCAATATTAATTTCAAAACAGAAACAGTGTTTGAAAGCAAAGCATAATGGTGACCTTTCTCATTAGCTGTTGCTCAAACAAAGATATGTTCCAGCAATATCCGATGCTTCCTTCCTGCCAGGGCCTCCACCCTGTGCAATTTAAAACACTTGTGTAACATCCAAACCAGAGCGGAGGATGTGGTGGAGCTGAGGTTCAGCAGTATTGTGTTTATGATTTACTATTACTTTCTAAGTTTTTTAATGTTTTGTTTTCATAAATTTAATGCCATGAGTTGGATGAGCAAGATGAAATATATGAAATCATGTAAATGAACTCATTAGATACTTATTTACTCTTCTACTTCTCGATCTCTATTTTGTGGCAAATAGCATCATAGTTTTCTTGCCCATAAAGACAGAGATTTAGCTCATTGCTCTTTGGTAAATGTTTTTACGAATACATGGTAAGCAAAAAACAAAAACCATTTTTTTTTTTTTTGAGGAAGATCAGCCCTGAACTAACATCTGCTGCCAATCCTCCTCTTTTTGCTGAGGAAGACTGGCCCTGAGCTAACATCCATGCTCATCTTCCTCCACTTTGTATGTGGGATGCCTACCACAGCATGGCTTGCCAAGCGGTGCCATGTCTGCACCCGGGATCTGAACCAGTGGACGCCAGGCCACTGAAGCAGAATGTGCACACTTAACTGCTGCGCCACCAGGCCAGCCCCACAAAAACCGTTTTTAAGGACTATGCTTAACCTGTTTTGTGTAAAATGCCATAAACACAAGTAAATACAAATCTAGGAAGAGAATATGATAAAGAAACAGAAAGAGAAGTTGAGAGAATGCTTTAATACAAGTAATCTTCATGTTTATCATGACCGATATTCCTAAATTAGGTAATATAAATTGAAAATGGTCAAAGTCAAGGCGATTTTTCCATGGAACAGTAAATAATGAAGAATTTTTCTCCTGGTCAAAGATCTGATGCTCAATCTTTACAGAAATGACCATAAATATTTAGTCCAACTATAAATGATATAAACTATTTATATTTTCTACAATGGGCATAATTTTATAATAGAAAAAAATGAATATGTGTTATTTTAAAAGTAATTTTATTTCTTTATACTTATGCATTGTAAAGTTTTCTAAAGTATAGTTACGTGAGTTAAAAAGAGCTACACACTAATAAATCCCATGAAAGACCAGGGAGGTGGGTGACTCTGATGAACATAAACCACTCAGGGACTATCCTTGGACCTGAGAGGGGAATCTCTCATTCTTTAACAGTGTTGCTAAGAATGGGGGAGCCCCTATTTCCCCAAGAAAATCTGGGCAGTACTAGGAAAAGGGAAGGAGGAATGAACAGTGGAGAGGCAACCAATGGCCGTCGAGGTCAGTACTTCACAGGGGTCGTCGCGGAGATTCAATACCATTGTGGATATAAGACAGTTTGCATAATGCCTGGTGCACATAAGTGCTTATAAAGTGGCAGCTGTTTTTGGAAGCATCACGAGAACACTGCTTTTTTACTCTTATTAGCCATCATATAGAATTTCAAGAATTGAATAATATGTGTGACAAAAAGGTACTGAGACCTTCAAAGAAACTTGTTAGAGCATGTACATACAATGAGTGTTGTTATGCAAAGCAGTCTTTTTGAGAATCTAAATGAACTTTCAAATGTTACTGCTATGCTTAAGATATTGTACCACTTCCATAATGGGCATCTGCTGCTGTTGTCGTCTCAACATTCCTATTTTGTTTGGAGAAACTTCCCCTCACTTACCCCTTTTGACACTGGAAAATGTGTCAATTACAATATCCCCTCTCCTCATCCTCTCTCCTCCAGGGGTGGTCGCATAACCCGGTTCTGGCCAAGCATGGTAGACCATCCCCCGTCCATGGTGACTGAATCAAGGGATGGGCTGAGACACAAGCAAGGTCAGTCTCCAGAAAATTTGGTCTTTGGACACTGGAAGAGTCTCTCTTTCTAAAGGATCATGAGCTGCAGTAGGTGAGCTTAGAGCTGCCAGTAGCCATCTTTCCATATGGAGCCATATGGAGAAAGTCTGTCTGTTGCAAGGGAAAATAAGGAATAGAAACCTCTTAAAAAAACCCCTTAGAAATGAGAAAAGAGAGTCCTGATAGTGTTCTCCAAACCTATGGATCCAGATGTGTCTGAAGCCACCTCTGCCGTTGGACCTCCCAGTTATACTAGCCAATAAATTTCTTTTTATTTTAAGCTAGTTTGAGTTTCGTTTCTATTGCTCACAACCGGAAGGATGCAGACTAATGCAACCTTCAAGGTCACAAGATCAAGCATCCTGCTCTTTTCCACAACTTGTCATCTTTCCAGCTTGTTTGTTCAGCTATGTCTTATCACACAGTCCTCTGTCCACTTCTCCACTTTCGTTATGCATTTATCCTCTCCTGCCTTCACTTTCCTCCCTCTGCAACTTAGACTTATGGCTCACCATTTCAAAAACTCCTTTGCCTTTGCCTACATTTGGCAAAAATTCAATCGATGGAGACTATCTGCTTTCCCCACATCTGAACATGAGCAGTGAAACAAAACCAGAGAAAAATCACACAAAGGGCAGATTGATTTCACCCTAAGTTCATGATCACGCCTCAGATGGCCCCCCAGGCTGGTTCAGCAATCCTGCTACAGTTCTCTCGTTGGCTTTCTCTTGTGTTCCCCAGTGATAGCATCAAACCTTTCATCACTGTCATCTCTTCCCCCTACCCCATCACAATTGGCGACCTCTGCTTCATAGACAAAATGGAAACCATAAAACAATCTGCTAACATAACCCATCCTCTACTAATTCTCTCTTCTCATAGTAAAGGAGTTATCTTTCCTATTTAAGTCCCATTCATCTATCTGAGACTTGGGCCTCATCCCCTCCCACCTTGTCAGAAATTTGCACTATCAGTTTGCGCTCCTCTGCCTGGATCTCTAACCTCACTAGGCTGGATAGCTCTGTTTGCCTTGCCAGAGCCACCTTTTTTTTTTTTTTAATAAGTTTCTTGCGTGTGTGAGGAAGATTCGCCTTGAGCTAACATCTGTTGACAATCTTCTTTTGCTTGAGGAATATTAGCCCTGAGCTAACATCTGTGCCATCTTCCTCTACTTTGTATGCTGGATGCCTCCACAGCATGGCTGATGAGTGGAGCAGGTCCGCATCCAGGATCCAAACCTGCGAACGCTGGGCCGCCAAAGCAGAGTGCATGGAACTTTAACCACTTGGCCATGGTGCCGGCCCCCAGAGCCGCTTTTTATCCTTCTTTACCTGCTGGTGCTGAGGGAGGCTGAAGTCTGGTGGTGTTGGCCAATGGGAAGCCCCAGCAGGAGATCTGAGAGAGGCAGGAGCATGAGCCAGGAGTATTTATTTCTCTGACTTCCTCCCTTCAAAGTCTTCTTGATTTAGCTGTTTCTTTTGACCAAAGTCATTGTCCTCTCAAGACAGCCCTCTCCTTCCGGGTTCTGGTAATTGCTCCCTTCCCTCATCCCTTTAAATCTAAGTAATTGTTGCGCTGTTTCTTGCCCCAGGGTACTCTACAATCCCTGTGGTCATTCCCTGTATTGTAACTACACCATTCTAAATAGTCGCTTCTTCAAATTACCCTCATATGTGTATTTCATCTGTTTCCAACTGACTGACACATTCTTCCTCTCTAATGAATTCCTCTCATCAACATAGAAACATGCTCAAGTATCCTAGCCTCACAGATCCTCAATCTTTACCTATCTACTTTTTCTATCCTACACTATTGATCACACCATAGATCTTTCCTTAGTTTTAATTGTTCCATTTCTGAAATGTTAAACTCCAGTATCTGAGCACAATATCCTAACCTTATCAATGCATATTTTTTAATTGCATCGAAAGCACTAAGCCCTTTGATACCCCTACTCCACCTCTAATTTCTCAGTCTCGTCTCGTCATTTCCTTCTCCAGGCAACTTAAAAACAAAGATACATCTTTTCAAACTTTTTCTTGCTTAATACTCTCAATTCCAGTTCTCCTCATTGTTCTACAAACCCACCTGGAAAAATCCCAGTGGGTCAAACCAACTATCCACCTTCTTAACGTTGATGGAGAGGAACATGCATTTGTACACATTGGTGTCACTATTCTCTTAACATCTCCAACCTCATCTCCAACTCTTCTAGGTGTCCGTACTCAACATCTTCTCTCTTCCCCCTTAACGACATAATTTCAAACCTTCTTAAACTGAAAGGAGGCATCTAAACTTGCCATTTTACCTTTCTCACCTCTTTTCTTGCCTTAATCCATTCCAATCTCTTTCAGTCTAACACTGTCCACTGAAGTTGTTTTTTTGCCACAGTCAGCAATGAAGTCTTGATTTCCCCATACAATTGAAGTTTTAGCTTTTACCTTATTCAGCCTCAAAGACATTTGAGATTGTTGTTGATTTCCTTCTTAAAACTCTCTCCTGCCTGGCCTTCTAGGACAATATTATCTCCTGTCCTCCTCTTCTCTCTTTTACCCAGGGTTCAGTCCTTTTCTCTCTTCTCATCTCCCTGTTATCTCATCTAGACGTTCCTTTTTCAGTTTTTTTTTTCTTTTGGTGAGGAAGATTGTCCCTGAGCTAACAGCTGTGCCAGCTCCCCTCTATTTTGTATGTGGGACACCATTTCAGCAGGGCTTGATGAGCGAACCCCAGGCTGCCGGAGCAGAGTGTGTGAACTTAACCACTACGCCACAGGGCTGGCCCTCATCTAGGCTTTCTCATCTACTGCCAATGGTCACTAGCATGACCAATCAGACACTGATGGTCCCTAAGTCGAGAGGTCAAATTTTACTCCTATGTTCTAAATTAGTGTATCTAATTGCTGAGACTTTTGACTGTATGTCTCACCAGTACCCAGAACTCAATATGTTACAGATTAAATGATTAGCATTTCTCTCCACGTTAGAGTCTGCCCAAGTCCTCCTCCTTTATTGAATGGCACCCTTTTCCATTTTCCCCATCATTGGTATCCAACTTTCTACAGTCATCTTTGACTCATAAGACATCAATTCTCACTCGTTCTTTTGATCACCAAGCCCTTGTTGATTCTGCTGTTTTCTCAATAGTTCTGAAATCCATTCATCCTCTCTATTCCTTCTGATCTCATTATTATTTCTTGCTTAGAATGTTACAACGACCTTCTAATCAATCTCTATAATTCTAATCTACCCATCTTCCATACCACCGAAAGAATGATCATTCCAAAACAAAAGTCTTAGCATGTTACTTCCCTTCTCAGAACCCTTGACTCTACATTGTCTTGAGGGTAAAATCCAGACACACTAGCATAATATAATAATTTCTAATAGTGTAAAATCCTTTGGTGGCAAGGATCAAAAAATAGCTCTTGGCTAGCTCAAGAAAAATAGAGAATAGTTTATTGGAAAGATATTGGAGAAGCTTATGGAACTGGAAGAATTGAACAACAAAGTGCCAGGAAGAACCTGAGCCTAGGCAACTGTGAGGATATCAGCAGCAGAAGTTTGAAAACCAGGGCTACCACTCATAATTGTGCTGATTGTGCACTATTTTTGGTGGCCTTTCTCTCCATGGGGTTGTCATTAACATGTCTCAACTTAAAGACTCCCAGGCTCTGTGTCCCTTGCTTCTAGTTTCAAAATTCCTAGGAATAATTTTCTGATTGGCCTAGCTTGGATAAGTCAATTAATCTCTAGACTCATGGGAGGAGCACATGGCACAGGTATGACCGTTGGGAACTCCCTTCTGTTATAGGGCATTCTCAAAGAACTGGGAATCACGGTGAGCTGAGAGCATATCTAATGGGTGTCCAGTATACTTTGTACTTCTTATCTCTCAATTTTCTTTCTCCACTATTCCTCAAATTCTATTTTATTTTCCAGCCACAGTGTATATTAGGGACTGAATGTTAGTGTCATCTCAATATTCATATATTTAAGCCCTAGCCCCCAATGTGACTGGAAGAAAATAAGTTGCTACTGTTTAAGCCACCTAGTCTATGCTATTTTGTTATGGCAGCCTGAGATGACTAAGACAGTGTGCCACTTGCTGTCTTCCCGAAAAAGTCATGCTCTTTCAGGCTATCTTGTCTTGTGACCTACCTGGTCTTCTCACCCACTGTTCACTGGGGCTTGAATTAACTTCTCCTTCTCTCTACCAGTATATCCCGTTTGCTTCTTTATCTTGCAAAAACTCATTCAGCTGTTAGAAATCAACTTAAGGATCACTTCCTCCAGAAAGGTTTCCTTGATTCTTCCAGGCTGATTTCATATTCCTCCTCTACATATCCATAGCTTCCTGAGCTCCACTTTATCACAGCTCTTATTGTAGTCCCCTATTAATGGGTCTATGTCTCCTACTAGCTTGTGAGATCTTTGAGGTCAGGGACTGGTATTTTTTTATCTGTATCTGCAGAGGCGAGCATAGCACCCAATTCATTATTGATACTCAACATATATTTGTAGGATGAATGACTGAAACTCACGGCTGCCTAGTTCCACACTCGGGCTGCATTCAATAGCACACTCTCTCCAACCCTCTATGCATTGCCTTGTGACACAGGTGGCTGTGAATGCACAACTCTCACTCATGAAATTATGAATACCTGGACAACAATTATTTTTAAGTTTTATTTTTGCATCATCCATGGCATCTCACCATGTACTTTGTACATGGTAGGTAGACAATACATATTTGTTAAAGAAATAAGTATGGTAGACCAAAAAAAAGCATTCTAAGCCTCAATAACAGATGTTCAGTGTAAAAAGAATGTTTATACTCCTAATGATTCTTAGGTGGATCAGATCACATCTGAAATATTGTGTTCAGTTCTGGGCAATGACTATGCATTCCTTCCTTCAACAAATGTTTGTGGAGTGTCTACTTTGTGCCAAGCACCTTTCTTCTATGCCCAGGGCTTAGAAATTAAATACACTTAGGTTTGAATCCTAGTTTTGCCACTTACTATGTATATTGGTCAAGATAAGCTAGGTTTTGCTGCATAAACAAACAATCCCAAAATGTCAGTGGCTTACCACATCACGGTTATGCTTCTCATTCATGTGACATGTCCATCATGGACTAACTGTGGTTCTACTCACGTAGTCTTCACTCCAGGACCCAGGCTGCCTCATCTGAAACACTACTGGTTTCACAGCAGTGAGAGAAAGCACGGTGAACAATGCACTGGCTCTTAAAGCTTCTGCCAGAGGTGACACACATCATTTCTGCTCAAATTTCATTGGCTGAAGTAAGTCAGATGACCACATCTGGACGGACACAGAGAGGAGTGAATAAGGGTGAACAGGAATGTGATCTACCATGTTATATGCCCTAACCTGTTCAAGGCCCTGTTTTATCATTTGTAAGATAGTAATCATCTCTGCATTAATGACCGAGGTAAGGATGCAAAATAATGTATGAATAGGGTTTGATACATTGAAATCTCTCAGGAAATGGTAGCCATTTCAGTTTGAAAGTTTAAAAATCCTGATATTCAGCTTAAGAAATTACTATAAGCTGGGCCAGCCCTGGCAGCCTAGTGGTTAAGTTCAGTGCACTCCACTTTGGTGGCCTGGGTTTGGTTCCCCAGCGTGGACCTGCACTGCTCTGTTAGCAGCCATGCTGTGCTGGCGGCCCACACACTAAAAAATAGAGGAAGATTGGCATGGATGTTAGCTCACGGTGAATCTTCCTCAGCAAAAAATAAATAAATAAATAAAATAAGGAAAATAAATATTTTTTAAAAGAAGAAATTACTGTACTGAAGCTCTCCAAGCACTTCGGAATAAAGTAAATTAATTCTCTCTTCTGTTGAACTTTGAAGACCCCACTTACACTGTCTGAACTATGTTGTCAGCACTGGGTTGATGTTTCTTCGCATCAAGATGATTTTTGCCAGAATCAAGGTGATCTGTGAAGAAATAGGTTGGATAAAAATGCTATGATTTATTATTCATTTTTTCCGTTTAAGGTCTGCTTTCCAAACAGGATTGAAAGCAACTAGGACAGGGCTGTGTCTGACACCTTTTTGCATCGTTGGAAACTAGCACAATTCCCCGCCCAGGGGATTTCTTGGTACTGATAAAGGTGTTTAGAAACAGAATTGAGACTTTATGTCATTTCAAAGTATCCAGTGATTTTCTAAGTTGATAGTTACATTTTACGGATACTTATTTTTAAAAGGACCTTATTTATTTGTTAAATTTACACACCATTTTCTACCAACTAATATCAGAGCAAAGAGCACGGTTGTCTGACTTGGCACATAGGTCGAGTTAAAAAACTGATGGTAAGATTGCTTCTGGATTCACCCTTTGAAAATGAATAATAATTTACCCCTTTTTCATTGCTCTTCCTAGCATGACTAAAAGAAATTCTGTATATGTAGAAAGTTGAAAATTCTCTCTATGAGGCAATTGCTTCTGGTTCTTTCAAAAATTTGATAACTATGTGAGCTATCAAATGTGATTTTAAAAAATAATTATGCATTTAGGGGCATTCCAAAGTGAGACTTTGAAATACGTATCTTCCAATTGAACCTCTTAAGAAATCTCATTTGAAGTGAGGGACAGGAGTGACGCTTGGAAGTCACATGGGTGGTACCTTTGCAGACTTCTCTACACCACTCAGCCCTGTGAACCGTGCGTGCGTGGCCACCAGGCCATCCCTTAATGTCATCTTAGGCAGAACATCCTTCATGAATACGCAAGACTTTAAAGATAGGAGCAATGGTACCCAGGCTGCCATTCAAAATAATGGCCGCCTTTTTGGTACAAAAAACAGATCCCATGGGCCATGTTTGTAATCTCATTAAAATATGCTCAAAACAAGAATCTTACATCATTGGCATTGGGGTTTAGAATAATGCTTTCATGCGTTTTTTCTTAAGCTTATAAAAAGGATGCTGAAAGTTGGTCTGTGTCTTTGCTAGGATTTTTAACCCAGTGTTTACAAAGCTCTACATACTAGGGCCTAGAGTGTCAAGGGATAGGAAAGTGAGGGAAAGACCATGTCCACAAAAGGGGAAGGAATACATCCTCCCTTACTCATAGAGGGAGAAATACTGGTTTGAACTAGACTTGACTAGCTTAGATTCACTCAGATGCTCAGTCCTAATTGTTGCCTGGGGACAAGCCACACAGAGAGAGAAATCGTCTTAATCAGTTTACAAATAGCTCCTTCTTGGTTCTTCTTCAGCGTGAAGCAGTTCATAAATCTCTAGGTTGCAAGACTTCCTTTCTCATCATCCAGTAAAAAAACCTCAGGGCCACGGACACTCACACAGCAGAGAAGAGCCGTGAATGCTCTGAGAGATAGTAAGGAACTCTCAAACCCTCTTCCACCATCTTTCTCTTTCTGTTCTCTTTCATTTTTGCCAAGCACTAGCAAAAATGGACCATCACTTAAACCAATGCTTCCCAAACCTATTGGATGACAGAACCACCCAGAGAACTTTTTTAAAAAGACAGGGTTCTGGGCTCCAGCCCAGATCTTCTGAATGAGACTCTTTGGGTGGTAGGGCCTAAGAACCTTCTATTTTAAAGGTTTTTAAAGAAGCCTTGGGGATTCTGATTATCTGCCAACTCTGAGAAGTATTGAGAGGCTTGCCAGGCTGTGGGCTGCTTTGGTCTCTACCCTTGGTGAAAGAGCTATACCGGGGCCTTGGATCGTTTTGGCAATTAGAGAGATCTGGTCAGAACTATAGTCTCACTACCACGCTTCTGCTCTGCCTCCTCCCACACATACGCCATGCTGTCTTAGACACTGAGGAGTGCACACCCATAGACTAGAGAATATTCCATGCAGGGGCCTCAGTGACTGCATGTCCATCAACATGACAGTCCTAAACCATCACATCCCAGTGGAAAAAGTCCCCAGCGATGCTGCCAAAGCTGCACTTATTGTTCAGAATTGATTTTCACCTACCCTAGCTGCTTCCCATCCTGCTGTTTACACTGTATAGCATTTGTCCACTTGCGGGTAGCTGGTCCCTAGTTGAGTTTATCCAGAACCCCCTTTCCCTTGAGTGCTTGTAAGCAGTATGTACCTGCCAGAGAAACTTATTTCAAAGGAGAGGCCTGTGTGCACATAATTCAAATTCTACAGTTTCCAATGATAACGCTATTATGTGTGATTGCAATTCTCTAAATTCTTTCAGCTTATTTCCTGCCACCAGAGTGACAAATGCTTTGATACGTTCCTGAGTTTCTGTGATGTGCTGCCATGAAGTCCTGTAACTTGTCTCAATGATGGTGTTGATCTCAGGGTCAGCTTTAAGTGCTGGGCTGTTTCCAGGAAGAGCAGCCTCCAGCGCACCTCCTGCCTTGTGCTTGCCCAGAGAGATATGATAGTGCAAGGGCCCCAATTCCTTCCCTATCATGCTGTCCTGTTTGGCAAACATAAGGATTTAGTGTAATTTTAGAAGATTACAGATCCTTGTTTTAGAAAATGAGTTTAAATGTGTATACACATAAATCTATGTGAATATTTATAAACGCATATATGTAGATACATGTGTGTATGGTTGTGTGTATGTGTGATATTAAGATCTATGTGTACACCAATATACTATAAACACAAATTTTCTATTGTTTTTTGTATCTTAAAGAGCAATATTATAACTGTTTCTATATTTAATAATCATAACAGAGTACAGTTGTCACCTGAGATACAATTAACCCTTGAAATAGTTGAAATGTTTCTATGCCCCTATAAATCATTACACAAAGTTGGGAAGTGATACCTAGAAACTCAGGATTGATGGAAGACCTGGCACAGGAGAATGGAAGGGAGGACCTCAGTCTTTGCTTATCCCACCATTATTCTGTCTGTGAGGTAATTTGACAAATTCATCCCATCCTCCCAGTTATGGAAGAGGAATGGGTCATGCAACAGTTAGAAAATTGAACTGCAGTTTGCAGAAAAGAACAGGATAAACTCTAGGCATTCTTTCTCTCCTTTCTGAAACAACTTTCCTTCCCACTAGTGCCCTCAAGTTGTTTGTCTTCTTTTATTCTTTATTTCCCTAACTCTAGGGCAAAACATTTTTTTTTTTTTTGGAAAAAATATGAATAACATAACATTCATCGTGTTAACCATTTGTAAGTGTACAATTCAGTGGCATTAGATTTCCATACCTAATGGTGAATTCCATGCTCATTGTGGCCAGCTAATGTGGCCTGTGGGAGAGATTAACAAGAAAGTACAAGGGAGAACCCTGGAAGACTCCAGCCTTCCCATTTTCCTCCACAGGTCCTTACTGGTTTACTCACTTTTCAATTCAAGAGACTTTTACTGTAGGAAGGTTACCTGTAAAAGGCTATGCCATATTGGGTCGGAGATACGGCATTGAAGACCATCTGCCATCCTCCAAGAGCTCCTCATCTGCTGGAGAAGAAAGCCAGAACAAAAAACTAATCATTAAACAAAATACAATTTAAAAAAGTGACAAGAGATGGAAGGAGAAGGAAGAATTATGTCTAAGGGAGGAGAAGAGTGGTCCTGGAAGAACACAGTAAGAATAGTGCTTGGCATATAGTAAGTACTCAATAATTATTTATTGAATGAATGAATGAAATGCAAGTATGTGTGAATGAATAAATGAGTAAGGGCCAAATCTGAGCAAAGACCAGCAACTGTGAAAGTGTAAGGGAACTTGGATGAATGGTGTGTATTAGTGGTCAGGATGTATGGTAGGAGACAGCAGCAAGATGATAGGAGACAAAGTTAGAATCAGATTAGGAAAACCATCAGCCCAAAAGAGAAATTCTGACCAAATTCTCATCAAAATGAACAGACAGACCCTGAGGGGAAGACTACAGGTATAGTGAAAGTCCAAATCCACCTCACCCTTAGAGAGCCTCTGGACACTGGGGTGGGAATGCGGGTGGAGGTGGAGTCTGAAAATTTAGATAGAAATTTAGACCATAGAACCGATTCTATGAACACACTTACATAATGAGTCATAAAACAATGAAGTAGCAGTATGCACTTGACAAGCCTACTCAGGCTGTCCCTGTGGCCACAGAGCTGGGAAGACAGTCACTGTCTTCATGGCTCCCATTCCACTCTGAAAGATAGGAGGTAAATTAGTGATTCGATGTGATCTGAAGGGTGCAGTAATA
The DNA here is from genome assembly GCF_037783145.1 of Equus przewalskii. Lineage (NCBI taxonomy): Eukaryota > Metazoa > Chordata > Mammalia > Perissodactyla > Equidae > Equus > Equus przewalskii. Next base: position 5,965,471 of record NC_091854.1, read on the forward strand.
AAGGGTATGTGCTAAATGAAATGGCACATAGTGGAAGGAGAGATTAGCGCCACCCCTCGGGGGTCTGGAAAACCTCATAGACAGATGACTTTTAAATCTAGTCTTTGAAATATGATGTAGAAGCTCATCAGTCAGAAAAGAGGGGCAGGGCATTCCAGGCAGAGGGTAGAGCACAGACAAAGGGGCATGAAATTGCAAGGCGAGTAAAGCATTGCTTCATACTATAAGCAGCTGGCCACTAATCTATGCAGAAATACCAAGACTGCTGGAGATTAACCATCTGGAGGACCCTCACAGCTGTTCTTTGAGAACCACTGTGTGAATGGGCAAAAGGAAAGCATGAGAAATAGCAAACCTGGCCAAAACAATCAAAGAAGCTAGAAAGTAGGACACTGTTGTCCCACATTCATATGAATGTTAGCTGGATTAATAATAAGTTGTTGGTCAACATGGTTCCTTACAAATGTACATTGTAATTAGTCTACTTTGATTCCTCACCAATGCAAATTGATCAATATTCTTACCATCTTGTTCTCCTACACATCAGAAGTTAGTGTTTTTCCTAATGGTCACATTTGTGCATTCCCCCAATAAGCTTGAATACAAGTCCTCATCGCTCCATGTCCTCTGAGACTTGTGATAAACCAAAACAGCAACGGGAGTTCTACCAGGCAGGTGGCCTACTGCTCTGGAACTATTAAGCATTTGCTCCTATTTATTGACAGTTGGGTTAATCCAAACCCATCTTTCCAGGCTGACATGCTTACTTAGTAATTAAAGTGAGGTTTTTATATGGTTTAAAATATTTTAATATGACAGTGCCCTGAGGGTCCTCAGCAAAGAGTTTGGTTCAATAAATTTAACAGCTAATTAAGACACCCTCAATTTCAACCTCCATTAAGTTAATTTTTTAATGAGTTTCAGAATGTCTCTCACGACATTTCTTTCCTAGATGTGGTGAGAAACACACACATGCACACGTGTACCAAGTGTGGATATTAGTTTTTGATTTGCCAGGCGCTAGCTGTGTAACCTTGGGAAAAATGGCAGAAGCTTTCTGGGCTGCTTTTTCCTTGTCTATATAGGAAAAAGTCTGGACAAGATTTTCAAAGTCCCTTCCGGTTCTTACCTTTTATTAAGGCAACAGCCGAACAGAGGTTCTTAGTAGTAAACTGTACGAGTCCTAAACAGAGGACCCGAAACTGTACAAAATACAGCGTGTGTGTGCGTTTAAATGTATCTCAAACTATCTAACGGCTTTGTGCAAGTAGTAGAATTAGGATTGGGTGTGTTATCAGTGTGCAGAAAGATTCCTTGAAAGATTTTATTAACTGGTCAATGTACAGATAAATTTATAGACAATCCGGAGTTGCCAAGATGTGTTTATTTCCCCAAACTACTTAACTCCTCTGCTCATGAGGGCTGAGATTGTTTTCCCCCCAGGAGCTACATGTTGGAGGACCCATCAGCAACTGATGGAGGAGCATAGCTTTAATGGACTCGCCTCTCTCCAGCAGGGATCCCAGGAGAAGGCAAGTCACCAGCCTGTCCTGTCCCCTTCCTTTCTGCTGTCACCATGTCAGGCAGATCACACCGTGGGAAATTTACCTTGATGGGGGAAGGAGGAGAAGATTTCAGAGAAAAGGAAAGAGGAAAATTAAACTGTTAACTATTTCACTGCTACAATTGAACTTCTTCTCCTTGCCATGTAGACTTATTTTTCCTCTTCCACACTAAGACGACACACATACACACACACGAGATAAAATGAAATGCTGAATCTGATCCACTAAGCACTTACAAAAATAATTGGAACTTTAAAAGAATAACTATTTTATAATTTGCTTAAAATCTTGGTCAAATGAGCATTTGCTTTCACCTTAAAAAGTAATTTAGGGGAACACGATCTGAGGAAAAACAAGGTCTGAACTGTCTCATTCAGGACCGCCAAATGTTGATTCTCCAAATCCATGACAAATCTGCCTTTCAGTTTCTTTGTGACATTACTCCCTCCCCCTGCATATTTAACTCATCTTTAAGAATGAGAACTTGGCCTGCTGTCCAGTTTCTTCAGAGCTAGATCTTCCCAGAACGGCAACATTATTTTATTTAAAGTCCATTGAATTCCCAGAATCCTAGAAATATCCCTATTCAAATGTTAGAATAAAAACACATTCCAAAGGAAGATGAAAAAGTGCACTCCACTCCAAAGCATGGAAAATTAAGAGTTGACTGTTTGGGAAAGTTTCTGCTGCGTCAATACCAGTTGAAAGCATGCCTGTTTTCATTTTCAGTCTTCATAAAGGCCTCAGTAACAATTTTGGGGTCACAGCTATGGTGGTTAAACCCTTTGGCTGGTCAATGCTAAGACTCTTAAATTATAATTATTTGCTAAAGTTAGCTGGCCTTTTACAATGCTCAGGATCAGGGTGACAAACATTACAGAAAAGAAACTGAGAAACATCCTGGATGAGTATTTTTTCCAATACGCCCATAACAGAACTACAGTGACAATGGAGAATTGAGACTCAGGACCTTCTAACACCTCTGTTGTATCTTTAAAAAGATCTCTAAAAATCACCTGTATGTATAAATAATTATGGCTTAATCTGGTCATTTAATACCTTTACAGGATTGTCCCTGTAAGACAGTATTCAAATTACAGCAATCTAACAAGACGCCCCCCCTACTCTATACTCTCTGAAGAGACAAATGCAATAATTTAATATCCAGGATGGCTTCCAGAACTTCTGGTAGGTTGAAAACCCTCCTGCAGGGAGTGTGGCTCTGCTTCTGCTTCCAAATGCCCTAATTTGGAATGCCCAAATTCCTAATTTGGAATAGAAGCTGAAAATCCCAGGTCTTTGGAGTACCAGAGTACCCCAAATCCAATAAATGGACTAATTTTTAAGTCAGAATCAGGAAATAGGAGACCTTCTGCCACTCTAATATATCTTTTCTTTCTCATTGCCTTCTAACGCTTCCACTTGTATATGTTCCGTCTCCTTTATTATTTTCCTTCCCCTGCTTATAACTTTTGCCAACTGGCACTCAATGATCCTACTGGACATTAGTTTAAACCAATGTGGGGACGAAGAAGACTCCCAGCCCCTGCCTGTCCAGAACCTGGGGGCAGGAAGAATCTTACTCGTGCTTTGCAAGGCTTGATTTTACACAGGTGCTACTCTTTTGCTATGTAAAGCACGGTTGAAATAAGCATGCAGGCAGGATCCATCCAAGATTCACATTTTTGTTCTGTTACCTAACAAGGAGGAGCTCCTGACCATTCTTCAGCATATTAGGGCAACAGAGTTGACTTCCGCACAACAAGTCTATCAAACAAATCATTGTCCCTATATGGTCGTGATGGGAAGGTAGAAATGGTGGTAAACATCCCTAAAACCAGTTAGATTTTTCCTTCCTTCTTGGTAGGATGTTTGCAAATGTAGTCATGGCAATAAACACAGAATAGCTGGCTGGAAATGTTAAAAGCAACTTTAGAAATCCTCCTGCCCAGCAGTTTCCAAACATAGTTCGTGCACATCAGAATTGCTTGCGGAGCTTGTTAAAAAGTTGGATTCTCAGACACTTAACCAAGACCTTCTAAATCACAGTCTCTAGGGTTAGGGCCCTAGAACGCTATTTCAAGTAAATATCTCATAGACAGCCGGGTTTCCGAAACACTGGCAGGCCTACCCACAGTTACTTGCTCTACGTGCTGTTTTCTGGGGCAGCAGCCGACAACTGAGAGTGAGCACGAAATCTCCTTAGAGAGGGTCAGGGGTCAAGGCAAAGTTAGGGGAACTACGATTCTTAAACATAAACTGATGATTTCTTTGAATAGACAATGTCAAGCTCTAGTGCGTGAGACAGTTACACCGTAAAGAGCCTGAGCCTATGGAGCAAGCTGGAGCCATGCTCCAACTGTTGTTATTCAAATACCCTCTGCTCCTGGAGAGTGGGGCTGAGTGGTGGGAGCATGGAATTGGCAGTGGATCATTGGCCCATCCTGCCAGAAGCCCCCTGATTCTCCAGGAAAGTTTAGTTCCCTTCTTCTATGTTCCTTTGGTACCCATTCACTGTCCCTACCATAGGGCACTTGTACAGTGTATTAAAACAATAATTGTCTATCCACTTGCCTTTTTGTCTACTGTAAACACCATCTAAGTATCTGTTATCACTGTATTGCCAACATCCCCGCAGCAAGCACTCACCTAATAATTGCTGAATGAAAGAGTTTGTATTTTTAGATAGTTCCAACTTGCTTAGAATTTTCTTGGCAGGATTCCAAATACGTTTATTTTGAAAAGCAACCTATGCACTTCACAATTTAAAGCACTGTCCCCTCTCCCGAGAACAGGAAACAACATTCACAAAGGTTAGGCCCACCCGCCAAATCCAGCTGGCCTGTTTTGGTAAATCAAGTCTTATTGGAATGCAGTCACACGCATTCATTTATGTTATCATTTGTTTTCATGATGCCACAGCAGAACTGAGTAGCTGCAATGGAGAGACAGACACCTTATGGCTTGCAGAGCCAAAAATATCTAGATTCTGGCCGTTTGCAGAAGGGTTTGCCCCCCCTGCCCTAGAGACACGTGGAACTGACTGTGTGACTTTAGACACATTGCTTAGCCTCTCTAAATCTCCGGTTTTCTCATCTGGAAAGTGAGGGTGATAAAGGCACTCTTTCTTCTAGGGTTCTTGTTTGGAATAAATGGGATAAACCTTGTAAACCTGCATGTAGTAGGTATTCAGTAAATACTAGCTGCCATTTTTAGAACTTTTGAAAACTTGCCTATGTTCCTTCTTGTCCGTTTTCTGCTATTCCTCATCTGTTTAAAAAATTTTTTTAATAAAAATAAAAAATAAAAATCTTTTTCAATAATAAATAAAGGCATTCTCTAGCTTTAATGGAGGCCTTGCCATTTGAAAGAACTTTGGATTCAACCACTTCTTGTTGATAAACTACTCAACTCCTCAGAATAAAGACTCTAAAAAATTCCTTAATTCTATAAAAAATCCAAAGCAAGATCTTTGGGTGTTTAATAACCATGTTCAGAAATGAGATATTTGTTTTGCACAAGTTTCAATTATAACAGACATAAGGGGGCTTGACTTCAGATACATTTGTCCCCTCATTTGGGATCTATCTTACATGTTACACTATTGCCTCTAAAATCAAACTTCCATTTTCTTGAAAAAATGCAGAGGCGGGGGTGGAGCATTAAATACATCAAGTGGGTTTTTACAGCAAGAAAGGTCTGAATGATAAATAAGAGACCAAGCCAAGAATCTGAAAGCCATCTTTTACTTCGCATGTAACCCTCATAACCCTCATTGCTGGAAAGCCTGCTGACCACTCTTGTTAAAATAAATTACTTAAGTCCTTTAATCAGACAGATGTCCTCCAGAGTGGATTATAGGTCATGCAAAGGAGGACAGCTCTCTGACTCATCTAACATCTTATTTATTCATTTCTCTTTCTGATCATGGAGCTTAAATGGAATTTCAGTTTTTCCTTTAGCATTCAAGATTTCCAAAGTCTTGGCATTGACCAAGATCCTGCCCTACAGGAATTTATAGCAGCAGGCAACTCCTACCTTGACTCCTTTCGGTACTCATCTATGCATCTGCGGAGTTATCTGCTTGGGCACTGTATCTAATTGCCCCTAGCAACAGGAACTTACAGTTTTTGTTAATGTGCAAGTCTATGAGGATTTGTATTTGAGATATTCACATGTTGGATTAGAATCTATCTAGATTTAAGAAATTTCTTTGGGGATTTTACCCTGAACTCCAGGGGATAAGCTCACTCTGCTCTGGTGTCAGTTTGAGTGAGGACCGAGAAGAAGCAGTCACTGAGAAGAATTAGACATGTCTGAGATTTACTGGGGGCAGAGCCCATGAAGGATATAGGGGGCAAGAGAGCGGGAGTAGGCAGGAAGAGACTTCAGACTGTGGCGCAAGTCTAACCTATGTGAGAGGAAAGAGGCGGGAGGGAAATTGGGTAGAAGGAACCTCAGACTGCAGCACAACTCCAAGGAAGGTTTGGCCAGGCCAATCCAGAGCTGAGATTGTCCATCAGAGATGTCTCACGTTGGGCAGAAATGGCCCAGCTCTAGGACCCCACCATCTCGGTCATTGACTGAGACCAGAATGGGAAGACTGGCTTCAGAGTGAACACTGGAGTGAATCCAAAGGTGCAATAGAAGGAGGTTATGCTACACGTCTTGCGTCTGGTTCTCTTGAAGGGAGACCTGAGCAACACACTCCCATGGTCACCACAGTCCACCCCTTGCACCTCACAGATCCACTTCCACACAAGTTCAAAGAGCAGCTCCTCCATGGTTCCCATAGTCCTTTCTTGCTGAGGAGAAACTTAGAAAAAGAGGCTAGGGACAAACTACAGTCCCATCTCCCCAGTTAGTCTTAGAGTCAAAACTAGTATTCACCCTCTACCTCCTCTACCATCCATTCTAAATCTTTCTCATCCTCAACCTTCACTTCAAGACGTATTGGTGGCTCTCCTGGTGTTTGAACCAAACCCTCATCTCTGAAGTGTATTCATATCCTTCCTGCACCAGGGTCACTACATGCACGCATTCACAGTTACAACTGGATAACAGGTTATCAAGAGGTGCCCAAGTGGGTAATCTGAGTTCTACATGTGTGCATCCCTGCCCCATTGTATAAAAGAAGCCCCATCTCTCTTGCTCAGCAGGGTCAATTATTCTCGCCAAGATGGTATTTCACATTTTGTCTGCTGGTCTCTGGGCACAAGGATTCCAAAGTATCCAGGTGGGAGCTGTGCCTTGTAATTTAATGAGACTCGTTGCTCTCTCCCCTAGCAAGAGGGCATTTCTTTTGAGGACCAGGACTTGCACCCCTGCAGAACCCAGTATTACCAGGATGAGTCATTGGGAGTGATGGTGAGTGAGACTGCTCCTTCTTCCACATTTTGCATTCTTCTTACAGGGGATATAGTTTCATAAAGAGGTCTCTAAAAGGTATTGCATCTTGAAGGATAGCACTCCATTCTGTAGGGCATTGCCACTAAATTGACACTTCCACTGTACGTTCAGGAAGCCATTCCAGTACTCTACTGGGCTGCTGTCACTGGCCATTGTCCAGGAATCTATTGTAGAAGGCAGCTTGTAAGATGGCTCCTAATCATCTCTACCAACTGGTGTTCATGCTCTTTTGTAATTCCCTCCTCTTGAGTGTGAGCTGGACCTAGTGCCTCCCTTCTAACAAATAGAATGCAGCAAAAGTACTGGGATATCACTTCTGAGATTAGTTACAAAAGACTGGCTTCCATCTTGCTCACCTTCTCTTATTCTCTTACTTGCTCACTCTCATGGAAGCCACGCTGTGAGTCATCCTATAGAGAGACCCATGTGGCAAGGAATTGAGGGAGGCCTCTGGCCAACAGTCAGCAAGGACCTGAGGCCCTCAGTGTAACATCCTATGAGAAACTGAGTCTTGTGAACAACCCCATGAGTGAGCTTGGTAGCCGATTCTACCTCAGTCGAGCCTGGAGATGACTCCAACTCAGGTGAAATCTTGGTTGCAGCCTTGTGAGAGACCCTGAGCCACAGGATCCAGGCAAGTCACACCTGGATTCTAACCCACAGAAACTGTGAGATATGTGTTGCTCTAAGCTGCTAAATTTTAAGTTAATTTGTAACAGCAATAAATAATAAATATATATCCTTATCTTAGGCCATTCCTCCTTCTTTGCAAAGTAACTATTCAGGTACGCTGCTTGCAGCTCTGCCCATTGGGAAGATTTCCTTTCTTCACTCTCTTCAAGTCCATCCGTAAGGATGTAATACAGCTGCTCTCTATTTTTGGCTTGCTCCCATATGCAAAGCCAACCCATCCATAACTCAAGATCAAGCATGTTCCTTCTGTTTAAGCTGGTCAACCTGGGAGTCCCAAATGGCATAGGTAGGTGCAAGTTGAGGGAGAGATGCTGGTGTGACTGTGGTGAGTGACATAGGGGTCTGGACTACCCGCTCAAGAAGCTGACCCTCTTGTGCCCTCTGGTGTGGCTTGGGCTCAATCCCGGATGTACCAGTTCCATCTTCTAATGGACTTTACTGTTAGATCTGTCTTACTTTACGATTTGGTGAGTCCAAAATAACCCGACTCATAATGCGTAATTCTGGGTACTTGGTGTCCCATGGTCAAGCATGCCATATCTACCAGGGCTCAGTACCACATCAAGAGCTGTTTCTCAAAAGGGACACAGTGTTTAGCTGCAGATGGCATGACCATGCTCCAGAACTCCAGGGACCTGCACTGTGATTCTCCCACTGGGACTTACCACAACCCAAGCTTGTACTGGACCTGCTGCAAAGCCCTTTTCTGCACTGGGCCCTACTCAAAGCTGGCAGTCTTCCATGACGCTGGTATAAGGACAGGCACAATATTCCTAGGTGTAGGATTTGTTGCTTCCAGAACCCCAAAGGCTTATCAGGCACAAGTGCTTCCTTCTTTGTAGTAGAGGCTGTAAGATGCAATAATGTGTCTCTCCCTTTAGAGGCAGATCACAGTACACTCTTGGCCTCCAGACCCTGAAAACTTGATTGAAGTGGCAGATCGGTTTTTTGCCTGATCAGCATGATGATTACATTGATTCTGAGGGAAGCCCAGTCCTCTTTTTCAAACTTTATTGTGACAAGTGGGATAGTTAACATAGCCCTGGAGCAAATCTGTAATATTATTGTCATTTCCTTGACTTTCCCCACCTCCAACTTCCATGTTTGTCAATCTCAATTATATACTTGAGGATGAGAGAAATGACCCCTGTTTGGATCCATGGGCCCAGTGGACCCACTGTAAACCAGGCTTCAGCCAGGACTCTAATTATAAGCTCATGCAGCTCCCTATTATTTATTCATCTGTTTATTTTATGTCTCCCCAACTATGGTATAAGCTTGTTGAGAGCCACGTCTTTGTAGGTTTTAGTCTCTGCTGTATCTCCAGCACCTTCAACAGTGCCTGGCACACAGTAGGTGCTCAGTAATTGAATAAATTTCTTGCATTATTATTTTAATTTGCATTGCTTTAATTATGAGTAAGATTGTATTGCTTGTTCTGTAAACTGCCTTTTTCTCACTGTCACTGTTATCATTAAAAATATAATAATAATAGTAATAGCCATAATAATAATACATTTTGCTCCCTCTGTTCCTGGCCATCGATAATTACCATCTCAGAGCAGACAAAAGAGCTGATCCCTCTCAAAAATCTCATATCTAAGGTGGAACCTGGAGTGGTCTGGATTACTTAGAGACCATGATATATCCTAACCTCTTGTGTTCCTTTAGCATCCTGTTGTCAGCTGTAAAGAGACTCTTACACTGCATTATAATTGCCTTTTCACTAGTCCATTACTTCCCCTGGATTAGATTCCTTAAAGGAAGGAACTTTGTCCTTTCATCATGTACAACCAGGACCTCGCCCAAAGCCTGACAAAGGGTGAGAAATGGATAAGTTAACTAAATGAATGTTCATGAATAAATGAATGAAGTCAGCCTGCCAGGGCTAAGCAGCAAATAATAAGTTTAATTTAGATAAAAACAGATTCCTTCTGAGCGTCACTCTAAAATGATACTCCATATTCAAGCACCAACATGGCAAATGATTCAGTTGTCTAGCTGGACCTGGGCCAGTACTGGATGCAACTCTGAGAGTTTGGGAAAGAAATATTTTCTGGGCTTTCACCCTGGGGCATTCATTGCTCTTTGGGGTATGTGATGAAATATCTATGTCTTTAGAAATAAACATTGCTTCAAAATACAAACAAGAAAAAAGGATTATACTCTGTTAAGACTGAAAAGTTATTACACTATGAAAAAACCTAATCTTACATATGTGTATATATGTGCATTTATATGTACATTATATATGTATATGTGTGTACATATATACACATGCATATATATATAAATAGTCATTACTGAAATCTAGTTTGGCTTAGTAGGAAAATACCAGAAGACAAATAGAAGTTAATGGCTCAGGGATTTGTTTATATTTCTATGATGGAAGATAATCTTTTGTAATTTAAGTAGACTTACTTTAATCAAATATATCAGTATATTCATCTAACAAACATTTGAGTAATATTTATTGTATTTACTGAACACTTACTATGACCCAGGCACTATTCTAGGCACTTAGGATATATTAATGACAGAGAGAAAGAGAAAGAGAGGGAGAGAGGGAGGGAGAAAAAGAGGGAGAGAAAGAAACAGAGAGAAAAATACTACAAAAAAACAAACTGAGGAAGATAAGATGGTTCAGGAATGCCACTGGGGGTCGGGGAGTGGCAGGAGTCGGGGAGGTAGAAGCTTGCAGAATTAAATGGCATGACTAGAATCAGCCCCATTAAGAAGGTGAGATTTGAAAAAACCTTAAAGAAGGGGAGGGAATTATTACAATGGATGTCTTTGAAATCAATGTATCAAATATTGTCTATAGGTCTTGCCATATGATACAAATATCTTAATTAAACTATCTGAATTAAGGCAAACATATTTAATTTTAAAAATCAAAGTTTTAAACAGAACTGTAGTTAATGAAATTTACCAATCATTGTTTCTGTTTTGTCAGAAGAAGCCTATGTTAACTGAAGCTTATACAGTGTGAAAATAAAGAGAGCTAGAGAAAGGGGGAAAAGAGAACAGAACAAATGTTAGCACTGCCAATACGCCAAAGATATGCAGTTAGTTCATCTGGTAGCCTGAGTATTCAAGGTCTCCTATTATATAGTGAAGACTGGGGTGGTTCAAGGGAATGCAATAATAATAAATCATTATTGGGGAGCATTTACTACTTGCCATACCCAGGGTTAAGCCTTTTTCGTGGATTATTTCATATAATTATTTCAAATAATTCTCATTTTATGAATAAGAAAACTGAGTCTTGGAGAGGTTACACAATTTACCCAAGGCCACAGTTAGCAAGTGGTGGGGTCAGGATATGAACCCAGATGTATTCGGCATCAGAACCCACATCTCACTCTTTACGCTATACTATCTCTCTGCTACATTTGACTATGACATCCATGTCTAAGATGGAAGATAAAATGTAGGTGAGTTAAATCTTCCCAAGAACAGATGAGAAATGTAAAGAGGATTTGACAATCACATTGCACTTTGACCTGGTCCCAGAACACAAGAAAGTGTTACTCAAGGACATTATGGCCATAATCTACGTTCAAGGCTTGTGACACTATAGCCTCTGGAAACCAAGGCTGTAGAACTGCATCCTGAGAACACACCAACAAGCCCTTTCCAGGGTTTGGGATTACTAGCACACTTGTTGAGAATCTAAGATAGTCCCATGATGCCCCAGTTCTATACTTTAGCAGGTCATATTATTTTGAGGCTCCATTGTAGAAAGCCAGACAGAAAATGCTGAACAGGCAACTGGCTTATTTCTAAGCTATGGAAGTAATTTTGACTCAAGAGAGTGTTGCATAAGCCAAAGATGAAGAAACCTGAGGAAGCCATGATAGAGTAATGAAAAGATTCCTGCGCTCAGCATAGAAGATCTAAGTTCTTGTCCTGGCTCTACCATTAACTCATGTGACCTTGGGCAAGTCACTTCATCTTTATGAGCCTTGGTTTCCTCATACATACAATGCCCAACACTGTAAAGCTTAAAGAATGCCAATGGGTGTGCTTCCTCCAGGAGTTAATGATTGGTCGTCACAAATAATTTATTTGTATATGTGTTTCTGGAACCAGAAAGTTTGGTTCAGAAAGCGTAGAATGGAAAACTCCAGTGCTGGAGAGACTATTGAATACTAAGAGGCAGGTTATTATTTAGTAAGGATTGGCCAACAGGTTTCCATTGACCTCTTTAGAACCAGAGTTTAGGATTGAGGTGGTTCTCCCAGGCTTTCTCTGTGTTCCACACCCTAAACCCCACCATGACGCAGATGAAAGGAAGCAAATGCCACAGCACTAAGGGGCCTAGTTCATGAAATGGGGATGAAAGAAGAGTGGAAGGGAAAAGAGAAGAGAGGCAGGAGATAGCGTTAGCTCTTAGGTCGGCCCAGCAAACACAATATTCAGGAAAAGTTAGCTCCTCTCTATCAGGAAAGGATAGAGACAGAATCCTATTCAAAGCTCTGATAACTCCTCAACATAGCTGGGCAGTGAGAGAATATTGACTTTGCTGAGAGTGGCTTCTGGAGTAGCACAGGCTTCAGTAGTTCCTATCTTTGCGTGGGCAAGAGGGAGCCCAGGAATAAGCATGCTCCAGAAGGATGGGAAAGACAGTGACCAGTGTCCATGAAGTGTCTGGCATTTGAGGCTAGCTGACCCACTACTCTGGATATGTCAGCCTATTTGCCTCTCATTCCCTACTTCCCTGCTAGCTTTACCTTAGAAGGGCCAGCCCTTCCTCTCATTCCATTTGTCTGAACTCTGAGTAGGTTTCAGTTTCTTTTAATCAAAAGCAGCTTGACCAGAGAGATTACCACCATGTGCCTTGCCTGCTGGCTCATAAAACAGGCCAGAAACAAGAACAGTGCTTCTCTCCAGTCTCCCTACATCCACATTCTTGGTTCTGTGCCAAGTCTGTAACAACTGCTAGAGTGGAGAGGCACCAGACTCTTCTCCTGGATTTTTGGACTTTGGTTTCACAAACTAAGAAACATCTCCTCACCCTCTTGGTTTGGTGTCCCCCGTTGCTTCTGGTGAAATAACCCCTTGCCCTGTAGCGCTCACTAAGGCGACCAGTCATGCCAACCTTTGAAGCAGGGGAATTTAGACAGTCAGCAGTAGTTCTAAGGAAAAAGTCCCTAGGGCTTGGGGAGCAACAGCAAGGAGAACAGATCCCAACTGTGTGATAAAAGCACCATGGTTTATTAATTGATGATATGGAATTGGGTAAGAACATCCCATAGGGGGATGATCAGGGCATTCTAGGCAATAATTGATGGTTTGTTTCTTAGAATTTCTTCAGATCTGAGTGGTTGCCCGTATTCTCCACATTCTTTCCCAAGGCGTGTCCCTGGAAAGGGTTTGCTGGAAAGGGATGAGACCATATGAGCCTGAGCTGCCCATAATCAAGCATTAGGCCTTATCTTCTCAGGAGAAAACTGAAATTCAAGGGGTTAAAATATCCTATCCACATAGCTTCTGGAGCAAGGCCAGAGTCAGGGAGGAGGCAGGGACCTCAGGAATGCCAGGTCATCCTTGCCAGGAAAGCTGATGGATACAGCTTACAGGGAAGCCAGACTAGGCCAGAAATGCCAAGGGAGGAGGGGAGAGCCAAGCGGGGAATGGGGATAGCATACGGTGGGCCAGAGGCCAGAGAGAAGGTCAACCAAGATGCTAATGCCAGAGATGGAGCTTAAACAAATGGGAGGCAGGAAGGACCAAATGGAAATTGCACAGGGAGGGATAAGTCTGGGGAGTGGAATAGAGTTTATTAAGATGAAACTGGCAAACTGCCACAGCCCTTCAGTGCACATTTAGTACACTCCCTTAATATCCTGAAGCAAGGCCTTGAAGTGTCAGTTTCTCACTGGACTTGCAGCACACGGGCTGGGGCGTGCTGCAAACAGAGAGGAAGCCCTGAGCCAAAGAGAAAGGGACTTGTCAGAGTCAGGGAAAAAGCTGGGGCAGAGGTGGCAGCCCAGAGGAGAGGATGGCAATAAGAGACCAAGACCAAACAAGGTATAGAAAATTCTGCCCCATTTCATAGGTGTCAAGGTCAAAGGGACAACGAACACAGGGAAACAGCTTAAGGGAATGGCCTCAGCCGCCTCTAGCAGAGACCATGTGAGGGCGGGATGGAGAGATTGTGAGATGTAAAGCTAAATCTTCCAGAGAAGTCCATCCAATAGGAGGTGGAGAAGAGCAAGAAGTGGTCCAGCCCCAGGAATGGGGCCAGCAAGGGTGATGCAAGGAAAGCAGATACCAGCTTGATGGTGGAGTACAGGGCAGAACTCCCCTGAGCAAACTCAAAAGCCCAAAAGAAGAAAGTGGAGAGGGGCTATAGAGAGCCATCCAGGGGAATTCAGGGAGAACCATTGCCCAAAAACACCAAAGAACCTGGGTCTTATTTCCGTCTGAGAACAGAAGACCATTTCTAAACCTCTGTTGACCATTGACTCGTAGGAGAACGGCCACTGATGTTCTTCCCATTCGGAGCCTTCTCAGGCTTGAAATGGGAGGGGTAGGCTTTGGATGTCTGGGTACCAACTATGAACAGTGGAGGTGAGACAAGGATCTGTATAGAATCTAAGAAAGAAAGACTCAGAGAAGAGCCAACAAGAACTCCTGAAGCTCAATAGGACTTATGCTAACTCATGGAAGAAAGAAATCAAGGGCTGCTATGGCGAGACGGCCACTCCAATGTGCTACCGCCAAGATTATGAATAGGCATATTCTTTCTGGAGACCAGCATGGCAATATGTAGAGTGATCCATAAAAATATGTCCAGGCTTTGACCAAAAACTTCCACTTCTAGGGATCTACTCTAAGGAAACGAGGACTGATGTGAACTCAGCTTTATGTACTAGGAAGCTCCCCATTGTGTTATTCATACCACACCAAATTTGCAAACAATACAAACATTCAACAGGAGAGAACTGAACTAGCTAGAGCAAGAAACTTCCGGAAAATGAACAATTACTTGGCCACACTAAATCATGCTTTTGAAGAATCCAAAATGGCATGAGAAAATGCTTATGTTGTAAAATGCTAAGTAGTAAAAGCAAAAACAAAACAAACAAGCAAAAGTAGAACGTGGCATATACAGAATAATTTCAATTTTGTGAAAAAATTTAAATATATCCATATCAAATATAATCTAATGTAATAATTTAATATTTTAATAGATATATTAAATATATCTATTTAAAACAGATATAAAGTAAATCTATATAAAAATACATGGGGGAAAAAGAGTGAAAGGAGGAATACTCAGGCATTAATAATCACTATCTTGGGTAGTGATATTATAAATTATTTTAAAATTCTCACCAACTTTCTAAAGTGAGCCTCTATTATTATAAACAGAAAACATAAATATATTGTGTAACACCCAAAGGGAATTAGGAGATGGGGTTTCTGCCTCGTTATGTGATACTTCATAATTGTACCTCAAAATTACACATGATCTACAAGGCTTCTGACATCTTCAGAGCACTGCTGTTTCTGACTGCAGATAAACCAGGCTCACAAGACCCCAAATCTTTTACTTCTAAATTACTGAAATCTTTCATTCTGTTGAGATGTAGCTATTCTTGACCTGTATGTATAACACAGTAAAGTCAAATGAGACCCAACCTTGATGGAAAAAACACAAGTGTTTCTTACTTCATCGTTAAATGGGATCAGTGTCATCATGACCCATGTGCCTCGATTTATAAGGCATGCCAGAGCTTCTGCAGGAGGTGTATTGGGAAAGGGGAAGCAGCAGAGCTGGGGGTAAGAAGGTCTACCCAAGCTAGAGTAATGGGCAGTCTCACTGTCAGTGTTTAACAGGGGACTGCATACTCAGGATCTCTGGGATGGTATGTAAGAATTCTAACCTGACAGAATCCGGAAGTGGAAGATGAGGGTTTTTAATGTTTCAAGAATAAAGACAAATTTACCTTAGCTGTTGGTGGGAGTCGGGGGGATAAGAAGATGGTGTTGTGGGGATGTAGGATGTAAGGAAGTCAGGGAACACTCTTAACGGCCGCACACCGTGCATCACAGAGACTAGAACGTCATTTAAGAACTAGGAAGTGCTTTAGAAAACAATGCAGCTTGGGTTATCCTGCAGGCCCCTGGGCACTCAACAGTCTGACTCAAATGCTTTGCTATTTTTACAATGATGCAGCTCCTCTTGGTCTTTGTTTTTCCTGTTCCTGCCACTTACTGCCGACTTCCTGTATTCTTCTTGTCTCATGGCTTCTACTCACTAAGAGCATCTGCCACCTCATGGTTTCTGCTTTCTGTGTAAGTTTTTTCTCTGCATTTTCTTTTTTAAAGATTGGCATCTGAGCTAACATCTGTTGCCAATCTTCTTTTTTTTCTTCTTCTTCTTCTCCCCAAAGCCCCCCAGTACACAGATGTATATTCTAGCCGTAGGTCCTTCTATTTCTGCTGTGTGAGATACCGCCTCAGCATGGCCTGATGAGTGGTGCCATGTCTGTGCTAAGGATCGGAACCGGTGAAACCCTGGGCCGCAGAAGCAGAGCGTGCGAACTTAACCATTCGGCCACGGGGCCGGCCCCTCTCTATATGTCTTTACAACTTCTGTACCCACTACCAAAGAAGGAGGTCTCCAAAAACCCCCTATTTAAACTCTCCAACATATGAGGTCTCCTTGGTGCTGCTGTTTATCTTTTTGCTCATTGAGTAGAGCTCACTTGCCAGATTACTTCATAGAACACTGGTAGGCCTATGGATGGGCTACCCTTGGATGAGACATCCAAATTTGGTTGAATCAACTGAGGCCAGGTTGTAGGAGCTATTGCCAGCTTTCCTTAGAAGGGGCAATGGGCCTTCCAGGAATCGAGAGTATAAGAGATTCCTCCCCAATGCAGAGGAGCCCATCTAATCTGAGGCAGACCCTAGCCAGAAGTTAGGGTAAGGTTGGGATTGCCCTTAGAGAAATAAAAGTTGGTGAGGTTGTCAGAATCATGGTGCCAGGAGGGAAACTGAGTCAGGCATCAGGCAGATAGACAAGATACACATGGTAGAGAATGGGAAAAGACTACCACATAATGTACACTCGAATGCCTATGGCTCCCCCAGCCATTTCAGATTTCAGGTTTGGGACAGACAGTATGACAAATGGTGGTAGATTGGTGGATGGACTTCCTATCACAACAAGTTTTGGTCAGGATTATCTTAGAAGTGAGCCATATTGAACCAACACACTGGATGCCTTTGGCCCTTTGTAGAAATTTTTGGTCCTCTACAGATGCTTTGCTTTATATAAGGAGAGAATTTTCCTCCCGGAAGAGTTTACTCTTTAGCTAACAGGGGGTCAGGAAATACTTCCTGAACTTCTGACTTGAGAACTCTGAATTTAAACATTTAACACAGATTCTCCCATTCCCATCCTGAAAGGGCGTTACAGTTTTTAAATTATTTTCTTTAACGTGTGTATCAGTTTCCTGTGGACAAATTATCACAACATGGATGGTTTAAAACAACAGAAATTTATTCTTCCACAGTTCTGAAGCCTAGAAGTCCAAAATCAAGGCATTGGCAGGACCACACTCCCTCTGAAGGCCCCAGAGAAGAATCCTTCCTTACCTCTTCCCTGCTTCTGCTGGTCGCCAGCAGAGCTTGGCGTTCCTTGGCATACAGCTGCATTGCTCTAATTTCTACTTATCTTTATATGGCCATCTCCCATCTGTGTCTCCTTCTCTTCTTATAAGGACTCCAGTCATCAGATTAGGGCCCACCCTAAGCCAGTAAAACCTCATTTCAACTAATTACATCTACAAAGGCCTTATTTCCAAATAAGGTCGCATTCTGAAGTTCCAGGTAGATATGAATTTTGGGGGGACATTATTCAACTCAGTGCAACATGTTAAATGTTTCCCAATCCTTGGTCAAGTCAATAAGGGAAAGACAATCCTACGCTTTTCTTAGTCGCCATTGGATGAAGTCTATTTGTTGCTTGTATCTCTAAAATGGATACAGGATACAGAGATGACTGGGATTACGAAACCTTAAATCGTTTACCAGCTGCCTGGCACCACCATAGATTCTCAAGGGATGTGGGTAGAAAGGACTCTGGCAAATGAATACTGCTTGTGACAAACTGGCACTTTGGCTGTAAATTCCCATGGGGCCCCCCATTCCTAGAAATTTGGGCAGAACCCTGGGCTTCTGGTCTAAAGCCCTGAATAAAAAGAAGACAATGTTTTCTTATAGACCCAGAGTCAAGACTGCAATTTTCCATAGTGACAAAAGGTCAAAAAGGATTTACTCAAATGAAAAATAGCCCAAGGGAAAAAGAAAGTTGATCTGTACCTAGGGGAGCAGCAACACGGAGGATAAAGGTGTGAGCTTTGGAGTCAAGTCTGACATGAGTTCAGATCCTGGTTTGGCCACTTACTAACTGGGCGACCTTGTTCAAACTCATTAGTCTCTTTAAGTCTCAGTTTGGAACAATGGAGATAGTGACATCTTCCTCACGGAGCTATTGTGAAGAGTAAATGAGACAATCTATGTAACACGTGTTTAGTACATGGGAAGTACTAGCTACAATCATTACTAAGGCCTTGAACAACTGGCCTAAACTGCTCATATCAGGCCTTTTATCTCCTGGACCCCAGGCTGATTTCTACTGGAACTTCCTAGAGCAAGAAGGCCCTCTCATGTGGGGGGCACCCTCAGACCTTCTGTTGCCAGCTATGTGAGAGACAAGTTCTCCCAAAAGGCAATCGAAAGAGCACTCTCATATCAGCCAGAAGTTTTTTGTTTTGTTTTGTTTTGAGGAAGATTAGCCCTGAGCTAACACCTGCTGCCAATCCTCCTCTTTTTGCTGAGGAAGACTGGCCCTGAGCTAACATCTGTGCCCATCTTCCTCTACTTTATATGTGGGACGCCTGCCACAACATGGCTTGCCAAGCAGTGCCATGTCTGCACCCGGGATCCGAACCGGCAAACCCCGGGCCGCCAAAGCGGCACGTGCACACTTAACCGCTACGCCACTGGGGCAGCCCCTCAGCCAGAAGTTTTAACCTGGAGGTTGCAAACTGACAGTTCCTGGGCCAGATTCTGCCCCTTGTGAGTTTTTCTTGGCCTGGACAAAATTTTTAAAAGTTAGAATTTTTTTGCCACATTAAAAAATCCAAAGATGTTCTTCAAAAACCCAAATTTCTGGCTTGAAAAATAAGAAGACCAGGCAATACCATGCCTAAATTTTCTTACGACTAGAGTGCCCATATACTGTATTGCACAAATTGGCACACTTTTGAGAGTGAGAGGAGGCTCTATTAATAATTACACCTAAACAGCAGGCATTAACTGAGACTGCCTGGGGCAAACTGGGGTATGTGGTTGGTCACCCTATTAACATTCTCAGTGGTCTGGAGCTAAGTCGGAAAGAATGCCTCCTGTAGGGGGTCTGGCTCTCTCCGTCTGCCCTATCCCTAAGGTTTTGAGTTTTCAACCTCTATTTTAACACTATTTTAACCTAATAATTGGCCCCCTGTCACCAGAATCCAACACGTCTGACCTGGGCTTTTATCATCTTCCTTCTCTAAGAAGAAAGAGTGTGGGACGAGTCATCAATCAATGCATATGCTGGGCTTCATTCAGGTGCTATTAGGGATTCTGCTAGAATTTTCGGTAGTATAGCAACATCTATATAATATCATTAACACTTTGTCATCATCCAGTATCTTATTAATTAGTTCTTCTCTCTCATTGGGCTATGTCACATGTGTCATAGGCTATGCCACATGTGTCACAATAATCATTTAGAGACATTGCAAGTTTCTTGAAGTACCTTGTGAATCATAAAAGCATTGGTTTGATAGGAACCATAAATCAATTCTTTGAAAATTCTTAATTTTCAAGGAGTCCCCATCCGATAAATGGATTGTGTTCCAAAAGTTTGCTTGTAATTCTAGCATAAAAAAACAAAAGGCATATTCCTATAGAAACAACGCTGTTGCCTTCCCATCACACGCACACCTACACACTCAAAATAAAATGTATTGCATATATTTCAAAATAAATACACCATAGACTATCCAAAGATTAGTACTGTTAAATCTGTCCCTGGGTATTAGTAGTTGGAACTCTGTATTTATGTAAGAAAAAGTATCTTCTTGGCGCTGGCCCAGTGGCGCAGCGGTTAAGTTTGCACATTCTGCTTCGGCTGCCCAGGGTTTGCCTGTTTGGATCCTGGGTAGGGACATGGCACTGCTTGGCACGCCATGCTGTGGTAGGCGTCCCACATATAAAGTAGAGGAAGATGGGCACGGATGTTAGCTCAGGGCCAGCAAAAGAGAGGAGGACTGGCAGTAGTTAGCTCAGGGATAATCTTCCTCAAAAAAAAGAAAAAGAAAAACTATCTTCTAAATATTCTTTTTTTTTAGGTAGTCACTCTTTAGGAATTCTGAACAAAGGCCAGTGGTGTCCATTTTACGGGCAAAATGTTTATTCATGTGGTATTTGCAGGATAGGTACAATCCGTATAATAAATATCAAATCTCCTTATTACCTAGAGTATTTGATGAATGCATAAAATGCTATTTCTTGGTCAAAGTGGATTATTTGAAACTTACAGTGTGGAGTAGAATTATCTAGAGCTGGCGGGTGTATTGGAAAAAGTCCTGCTTGAGGAGGCAGGCGACCTTGGCTTTGAGTTTAATCTCTGCTAATAACTAGTTGTGCAACTCTGGGTAAATAACTTACCCTCATGAGATACAGCTTTCTTATCAGAAATCTGAATAAGGATGACAGCAATAATCTATACTTCACAGACTTGGTTTGAAGATAATCTATGTGATAGAGCTTCATACACTGTGAAATGCTGTAGAACCAAAAATAATAGAAAAGTAAATGAACGCTTATTAAGCTCTTAGTATGAACCAAGCAGTGTGATGGAATTAGTATTATTAACTAGCCACCAATATTAATTGCAGTTGCAGCAATAGTATCCTTAAAATTGCCACTCTAAATCTTCCTCTGTGGAATACAAGTGAAGAGACCAGGGCATCCCATCTACTCTGGGCAGGAACCAGTTGCCTCCTCCCCATGAAAGAACTCACAGAGCACCAGGCTTGTAAACATCCTGCCTTCTGATTTTAATGACAATATTACAATGGCTATCGTGCCGCGGCCTGGCCTACACCCCACAGTAGGAGTGATAGTGACTCACTGAGACTCGTGAAGGTTATGAAGAAGAAAAGTCCCACTTAAAGAGTTGGAGAAGGGCAATTTTCAGTCAGACTTGGACTTAATCTTTCTATGGGTAGGGGAAGGAAAGGCTCTTGGGTCTAACCAGAACCACTAACAGTATTATTATTTGATTCCTAGAACTTAAATGGTATTGCTTTGTGTGTTAGTTTGCTACAGCTGCCATAACAGAGTACTATAGACTGAGTGGCTTAACAGAAATTTATTTTCTTTACAATTTTGGAAGCTAAAAGTCTGAGATCAAGGTGTCGGCATGGTTGATCTCTTCTGAGGCTTCTCTTGGCTTGTAGATGGCTAGCTTCTCCCTGTCTTCACGTTGTCTGTATGTATCTGTGTCCTCATCTCCTCTTCTTATAAGGATCCCAGACATATTCCATTAGGGCCTACACTAATGGCCTCATTTCAACTTAAATACCTCTTCAAAGACCCTATCTCCAAACAAAGTCACATTCTGAGGTACCGGGAGTTAGGATTTCAACATAGGAATTTTGAGGGGACACAATTTGGCCCATAACACCTTGCCAGATAAATCAGTGATTTACTTTGTTTTCAAGGAATTTTCCCTGTGATCTATATCTTCTTTACCTTTTCCTCCTCCCCATAGTCCTGTCTTGACCCCACTTCCGAAACCACCCTCCAGTTTTCACAGCACTTCCAACGCTGATTCACGAATACAGCCTTGCTATTGGCATCTGCAGCTCCATTTCACTGACTTACTGGTGTTCAAGAAAAGCTTGGGTAAATTAAAATACCAGTTCTCTGTGAAAGATCTTCAAAGAAGCCATCTAGAATCCACTGTTCCTTGACCCACATCCTATGCTTCTCCTTTTTTCAGTCTCTAAGTAACTCCAAGGTCTATGTCAAGATCTCCTGTCCACCGTTCTACTCATCTCCTTAGATTCTGGTCTCTTGGTAAGCTCTGTTTATCTTTAGCCATTTTTTCCAGATGGAACTCTTCTTTTTCCTCTTGGATCTTAGTCATTATCCAGAAGGAAGTCATTAGAAGTTGGCCTGATCTTGTTCATTCCACCTAAGAGTATTGTGTCACAGGAGAGATCTAAAGCATGTTTCACCTTGCAGCCCAAGTCAGGCTAACTCCTAAGCAAGGCACTTACTGTCCTGACACCTTGTTTGCCATTCCATCTGTCCTCCACCCTGCATACACTAAGCCGATAGTTTCAGTGGTGTTACATAACAGGTATTTCATCAGTTTTTTTGGCTAGTAGGATATACGGTTACATTTGTGACCTCATATACTCTAGTGCCATGTAGCTCCAGACAAAATTTAGTTACACTGATGAACATTCTAAATTGAATATGTCATCAAGCATAATAAACATGTCAAATCCATCAGTGGCAAAGGATATCAATCCACCAATGATAATCAATCAATACTTTTCACGGTCTTGAAGAAAAGTTTATAGACATTTCAAGATAGCAATATTATAGGATTAGCAACTCATAGTGATTTTTCCTGTATTTTATTTATTTATTTTATTTCTTCTAATTTAAGTCCCAGATTATCAGCTATTGAGATAGTTTCTGAATAAAATCCTTTAAATCCAGGTATCTAAACGATTGGATAATAATAGTTCTTCTGATGCTGTGGTAATGTCCTCTTGAATGAACTTAAAAGGAGACTTTGCTGAAACAGGTTTGTAAAACCAAATATTTTTCAACTTTTACAAGCAGTCACTTCCCAATCCTCTGGCAAGCATGCCACAGGCAGCCACCCCTATATAAATACGCAGTTAGAAAGATAAACACTCATTAAAGGCCCTAGTGGTAGCATTGTTTCTCAAGGTTCAGCAATATTTGTTCAGTGGGTAGATAAAGAAGAGATTAGCAATGTTTCCATTGGGCTCTAGGCCTTCCTAAAGCCAGCCAGCCTTCTCCCTAAGAGAAAGGCAGTAATCTGTGCATGCGTTCCAGAATGCCTCAGGATGACTTTCTACTTCGAGAGCAAACCAAGCTCCTCATCGATTCCATGCTAAGCCACCCGTTTTTTTAGGACCATTATTTTTTGTTAACATAATAAGTTAGACCTCCAAAATAATAAGAGTAAATGCGTAGAACAAATTTCATATTTAAACATTTTAATATAGCTTAAATATGTATACATTAAGCTAAAAATGATTCGGGTAGGTGCTCCAAACTAATTTCACAGTCTTTCAGACATTTTAAAGCCTTAGTCTATCAGTCAGTGTAGAAAGAGCCCTGGCCTTGCTTCCAATCTAATTAGGCCAATGACTAACCATGTGATCTCTGGGAAAGCTGGGCTGGGTTTTCCTTATAAAATAAAGGAGAATGGAGCAGATGAGTTCTAACATTCCTCCGACTCTGCAAATAATGATATTCTTTTGGGAAAAACAGATCTCATCTTCCTACCTCAAGGTTTTCGTGAGGATCAAATGGCACGGTGGGCTCCAAAGCACAGCGTCATCCATTGAACAGAACACACAGGTGAGGAGGAGCTGTATTTGCTTTCTTATCTAGTCAGCCTTTGGTGGAATAGATGAAAGAAAAGCTGTAGCAGAAAATGTTTACCTCTCCACTTTAAAAAAGAAGGAAATAATTTAAGATTCTAGAGTTATTTATGGTTCTTTCAGAGAAAGATTGGGTGAAATAATTAAACTTGGCACATGTTAGTATGTTGGTTACAAGCAGCTAATGTAAAATCTCTGTCAAACAAAGCAATATGGTTCTCTTACCTGATTAAAACTTTCAAAATGTTAAACTAATCTTTTCAAAAGATAAATCTAGTATTTGGGCACATGCACGGTTATTTTCTTTAAACCTTCTCATTTAAAACAGGCGGAGTCTCTTCCATCACAGAGCTTACATTCCACACTAGTGAGGGGAAATAAAAAATACACAAACTACTAACATTACGAAGTCAGTAGAGGGATAAATGCTATGGCAAAATTTAAAGCAGGGCAAGGAAGACAGTGAACAGCAAAGTGGGGGAATGCTGTTTTCTACGGACTGGTCAGGGAATATGTCAATGATGTGGAACCTTTGAGGAGAGAGTGGAAGGGAGCAAAGAGCAAGTCACGTAGACATCTGGGGGAGTCCATTCCAGGGAGAGGGACTTTACAGTATCAGGGAACAGCAAGAAGGCCAGAGTGGCAGAGGACGAACAAGAAGAGTGACTACCCACTATCTTTTTCCAAGAAAAGTATGGTCAAACTTGTCTTCATCTTAACAGCGATTTTCATTAAGTCCAACAGAAACTGTTTATTGAACTTCTTTTGTTCTGTGCCTCAGTTTTTCACCGTAAAATGGGGATGATAATAGTACCTCACAGGGTTGCTGTGAGGACTAAATGGTGTACCAAATATAAAGAATAATTTAGACAATGTGCAGCACAGAATAAACCAGGGAGGAGCCAGTTTTTATTACTGTCATCATCACCTCATTATTTACAACAATATCAATAATTCAATTTTTTAGGCCAATAGTATTGTCTTGCACAAACCATTAATTACTGGGAGAGTTTGTTACACATCTTGTTAGGACATTAGATCAGGTCACGGTATGTGGTGATTCAAGCACAGAGGTTTATGTCATCATGTATCAGAGAGTTTAAAGTAACATAAACAAATTGGGGTTTGAAATGTAATACCTTAATCTAGACATAAAATGAGTATGATATCATATCCACACACTCGAGTTTCTCTGTGTTTTTTTCAGTCTCACTCAGTTTCCTCTCCTCATGACAACACAGAATTCTTGGATGTTTGCACAGTCTTTCACATTTGTTTCCAGCATGTTGTCTGAATTGATTCCTTGTTTCTCAATTACAACCATTATGGAATCAAGATTAATAACCTGCTTGGTGAGTTTTGTCCACTTTGGAATCTGGAGCCTTTGTACTCACTATGGCCTGTCGGGCTCTCCATGGTTCTTTCTAAATGCTCCAGCAGTGAGGGTCAAGGACAACAGCAGTGACCAGGCACCTGCCTGCATTTGGGCTACCCCTGCCTACTTCCATTATTTCTTCCCCTCTCCCAGGCATTTAACCATTGTCGAGGAGAGTCTGAAAGTGGATTTAAAGTTCACTAACATAACCGCTGTGCTTAGAACAATGCCTGGCATGTTGGAGGTAAACGATAAATATTTGCGGAGTGAATAAAAATAGGGTAGGTCTGCTGGATTATGTTGAGTTGTCTGAATCAGGCTGTAGTCGAAGCATGGCGGAGAGGAAGAGCCCCTGTCTGCTGCACTCTCCTGTGGGGCTGAGCTCCCACCTCCACCACCTTCGTTATCAGCCTCTTCACCATAGGAAACAGGGTAGCTGGGACAAGCTTTGCTTTAAGGCATGTGGTTTTTGTGGCCATTGCATTTGATTTCACTAGTTACAACAGCTTGAGCAGAGCTTACGGTTAAAACAAATGTATCCTGGAAGGATTTTTCATTCCTGGGCCCATTGATCATTCCTTCAATATTCCTCCAGAAAATACTTAGTAGGAGCCCTTTCAGGACCCAACACATAATGTAATACTGTAGACCTGCACAATCTAATTAGTATAAATAAACACTACCGAGTAAAATACTGCATGAGAACAAGTGTCGCAAAAATAGGATTCTGTGTACCATGTAATGTCAAATAGGATGATTGATTTTCAGTGAGGACAACAGGAAGACTTCAGAGCAGAGGTGGCATTCTATCACAGAAAGAATGACGAACATTTCAATAGTCAGAGTGGCTATGTGCTATTAATACATCTTGTAATTATAAAATAGCAATACTACACCATCTGTCATATATGTTTCATTATTAATCCAGTATCCAGTTATGCCTCTGATTTTTTGTTTGTTTGCCTGTGATTCCTCATCCTCCACAGCCATGACCTTGAGCCACATTAACCAAGAAGCATTTACAGATAAAAAACAAGTTGGCTTGTAACGGCACGTGCTGGAACACCATTACAGGATTCGGTGGAAGTATTGCTCTTTATTCTTTCTTTTCTTTACCAAACACAAGAGCCACCTGTCCCAGATAACAGATTTTTGACGTTCGTTCTTTCTTGGTTAATAATTGTATTTACTTTATTGCAAAATTGAATTACCACCTTTCTCTGAGAATGTTTTCAAATATCATATTCCTCCTGACCAGTGAAGGAGAGTGGAAAATATGGCAGATTTTGAATATATTTTGAAAAAGATTTAAGGGGAGGATGAACTTGAGGAACTTTTCCAAATTTCCTTCCCATAATTTTACCCATTTATTCAGCTAATATTCATAGAGTGCCTGCTATGTCTCAGCATAGACGACAGGAAGGGTATTCTTGTCAGAGTTAAGTGTTACTAACCCATACTCTAACTATTCAATAGAAACGCTGTACTCTTTTTCATATATGATGTGTGATCCAACATCTAGATAAATACTTTAACTTAGGTTTTTTCGTTTCCCCACGGTGTTGATGAGTCCCATTACTCAAGGAGCATTTAATGGTAAGATGCAAGTAGGGGGACATACATTTCACGGTATTTATTGAGCAACTTCTATGAAACAGGTACTGTACATAATAGTTGATGTTTTGAGTAATTTAGTTGTCTGAAAATGACAATCAGTCGAAGAGAGAAAGAGTGGAGCAGTTTTAAAGTTAAACACAAAATGTATTTTTGTTCCGAAAAGGAGAATGACGATGTAGGAAGAAGGTGGACAAAACAAGTTGAAGACCGGATTCCTGAGCGGAAGGAATGTAAAGCGTCCACCTGAGAAATGTCCGCTTAAACAACACAGAGGACCTGCTCCCTGCTGGAGGACGTAAAAGGTGACTTATTCCTAAGGTTCGCTCCGCCTGTCCTGCCGCAAGCCGCACGGGGTGGCTAACACTTCCTGCCGCGCAGGGGACAGTCGCGGGCTGCGGCGCAGCTGACAGCCAGCAGCCGCCCCCACCTGCTGCGGGCGCCTTGCCCCGCCCCCCGCGCGCGCGGGCCAATGGGCTGGGCCCCAGGGGGCGGGCCGCGGCCCGGTGGGAGGGGCGAGGCCGGGGGCGGGGCGGCCGCGGCCGGCGCGGCGGTGGCCCTGGCTTTCGGGGCGGCAGGGGCTCCGCTGGGCGTCGGCGGCCGTGGGGGATGGGGGCGGCGAGCTCCAGCCGTCGGCGGCGGCGGCCCTGAGTGTCGGGGCATGGAGCGGGATGGAGCGCCGCGGTGAGTGTGGGGCCGCGGCGGCTGCGGCTTGGGGCTGGGTCCCCCGCGGCGGCCGTCCGCGAGTGCCGTCCAGCGTGCGGGCTGCCCACGCGGCGGCCCCGAGCGGCGGCGGCTGCGGGCTGCGCTGGGGGCTGGGGGCCGGGGTCCTCGGGGAGGGGTCCGAGCGGGGCGGGGGGAGCGGCCGGAGCGGAGGAGCTGCGAGGGCGCGAGCGGGCGGTGCGCGGACCCCGCGGGGCGGGATGGGTGCACCGAGTTAGGCGACGCCGCCCGGGCCGTCGGGAGAGGCTCGCCGAGCGGACTTTTCTCCCTTTCCAGCCCCCCGAAAGTCCTGCAGCCCCTCTCCCTGTCCTAACCACACGCCCTCGTCTGGCTCCTTGGGTAATTCAGGGTCTCCTCCCCTCCCCCCTTCCTCCCCGTTGGTTTCCTTCACCAGGTCTTCAGGGGTCTTCACTTTCGCCTTCCTCACGTGGAATCTTTTTGGAAATTGGGTGGTGTTTTCTGAAATTTCAGCCTGACAAATGCAAGGGCTGAGATAAAATAACAGATATCTCGTGTTCCATGTCTACCTTTTCTTATCACAAGTCGCCTCACCTAGGCCCAGGCTGTTTATTATTTTGGGGAGGGGGAAACTGAAGATAGAAAAGCACTCTCCTTCCCTTTCTATCCGAGTGCCCCCCTCTGGTGCGTCTCTGTCACTCTCTCCACACCACCCCCTGCCCCTTTTCTCTCTTCCCCCTGTAGCTGTCCCTTCAGCATTCTCCTCCGCCCCTGCCCCGTCCACCTTTTCCCAGCCTTGGTCCTAGGCAAGTCGTGTGCTTTGCAAAATAGGAATTGACAGGACTGCGGCTACTACGAGGAAAACCTATCCCTGTGATTTTGTTTCCCTGGATGTCCCAGGACCCGATGATGGAAAGCTTGTGCTCGAGGACGGCCTGCCTTTGGCCGTCCTTCCTTTGGCCGTCCTTGTCTTGGAGCCCCTCTGACGTGTCCAGGGTCTGTCTTGCTTTTTCACCACCACCCTCTTTAGAGACTTGTGAGGTTTGTTTACACCCCCTCCCACCCACCCCCCCCGCCCCCCCACATAGGGATTTTTGGATCTTTGACATTCTTTATCTTCTAAGGGTGGATCTCTTGGGGTGTTAGGAGGTGTTTTGTGAAAGTTCCAAGACCGCAGTGGAGCCAGAAGAGCCAAGGAGCTTTCTCTTCCACATTTACTTTTTCCTTTCCTCTTCTTTTTTGGGCATCAACTTTGCCCCTTATTCAGTTTGGCAGAGGGGGTTTCCTCTTCAAGAAAAAGAATTCAAAGTTAGATGTGAAAGTATTTAGAATGAGTAAAGAAATCACAACAAATTACGAGAGTCTTCGAGCTGTAGATCCCTTTCCTCGGAGATTTCAGTAGGCAGTTTGCCAGGAATGGGTACTGACTGAGAAGTGCTTTCTGATGGTATGAGCTGTGCAAGTGCAGAACCCAAACGCTTGAGCTCCATTAGCTTTATGGTGCAAACAGCTCTGGTCTCGTGATTCTAAGAGTTTAAGAGTGAACTTGAAGGAAAGTAAGATAGGCCTGGGTAGAAAATGTTTCAGTCCCCAAATGGGCAGGAAGTAGAACTTTGGCTGAGATGAAGAAAGCACTGTTCGGCAAATCTGCGTGGCTGGTCACTCCCACTCTGCCTACCTCCCTAAAATAGAACATCTGCGTAGATTATCAGCGCCCTCACCTCCCAGCTGTAAAAGCCCTTGACCTAGGAATGTGGGCTTCCACAAAGGCTGCTGTTGGTCCTAGGCATTAGTACTATGTTACAAAACTCGTGCCCAGAAGGCACCCTGGAAGGATTTTCATTCCTGCACCATTGGTGATTCATTCAGCATTCTCTCAGAAAATTTCCTGTGATCCCATTCAATATTAGACAGGGTCCTGTGGAACTTTCAGTCTATTGGGTAGAAGTAGACCATTCCGAATAAATAGAGCCCAAGGCAAAATGTCTTGGGTTACCCAAGAAAAGTATGTTGAAATCCTGGAGGAAAGTAGAAGGATAATTTATTTTCAGTGGAGGGAATGAAAAGGCATCTTTGAAGAAGTGATGTTTTGTGTGAGATTGAAGTTAAGGGAATGATTTTAATAAGCACAGAAGGCATAAGGGCCCTTCTGGGCAGAATTGCTGGTATCTCTAATGCATCCCAGAATGTCATCGATCAGCTTCCATGATTCTGCTTTAAGGCTATTTTGTTTGTTTGTTTTTAATTTCCCACCTCACCTCCAGCATGGTGTTGAGTCAACACAAAAAGACAGGTTTGTACCTCGAGAAACAAGGAGATTTAAAAGAAAGGGTAGGAACACGTTTTGATATGATGAGGATTTTTGTGGAGGATTTGTACTTCCTTCTTTTTATTATTACTCTGATGTGCAAAAGAGCTATTTGATCACTCTGCTTCCCTAGATAAGAATTTTTCTTTTTCTTAAAAAATGTTCCAGGGGCCAGTCCCGTGGTGTAGTGGTTAAGTTCGGTGTGCTCCACGTTGGTGGCTGGGGTTCACAGGTTCGGATCCCTGGCGTGGACCTTCATCATTTGTCAGCCATGCTGTGGTGGTGATTCACATATAAAATAGAGGAAGATTGGCACAGGTGTTAGCTCAGGCCGAATCTTCCTCAGCAAAAGAAAAAGAAAGTTTCCAGTATTTGTTGTTGAGAAAGTTTTCAAATGCCATAGGTTTCCTTTCTAAGGAAGAGGATGGAAGGTATTTTGTCATACAGAACATCCTATAATTTTACTTTTGATTTATCTAATATTCATTGAGCACCAGTGTGATGTGAAGTTTGAGTGAGTTTCGACAAATGTATACACCCATGTAATCACCACCGTAATCAAGATAATAGAACATTTCCAACTCTCCAGAAAGCTTCCTCATGCTCATTGGGAACACCCCCTACCCCCACACCACAACCCTTGTTCCCAGGCAACTGCTGTTGCTTTTTGTTACTAAAGGTTAAGTTAATCTTTTCTAGAATTTCATGTAAATGCAATCATATAGTGTATATTCTTTCTGCCTGACTTCTTTCATTTAGCATAATACTTTTGAGATTCATCCATGGTTTTTGCCATATCATGGATATTTATGGTTAAGTAGTATTCCACTGTAAGGCTGCAGATCACAATTGGTTTATCCATTTATCTGTGGATGGATATGTGGGTTGTTTCTAGTTTTTTGACTATCGTGAAGAAGGTTGCTATGTACATTTGTGTACAAGTTTTTGGGTGAATGTATGTTTTCATTTCTTTTGGGTATACAGTCACATGTTGCTTAATGATGTTTCAGTCAACAACAGGCCGTGTAGACAACGTAGTCCCATAAGACTAGTACCGTATAGCCTGGGTGTAGTAGGTTATACCATCTAGGTTTGTGTAAGTATATTCTGTGATGTTTCCACAGTGACCAAATTGCTTAAGATTTCTCAGAATGTATTCCTGTCATTAAGCAACACATGGCTGTATAAAAGAGTAGAATTGCTGGGTTGTGTGGTAAATGTATGTTTAACTGTATAAGGAAATGTCAAGATATTTTCCAAAGTGATTGTGTACTTTGTGTGGCAGCAGTGTATGACAGTTTCTGTTGCTCTACATCCTACTCCAAATTTGGTATTTCAGTCTAGTTAAAATTAAGAATTCTGGTAGATATTTATTGGTATCTCGTGGTTTAAATGTGCATTTCCCTGATAATAATGAAGTTGAGCACTGTTTCATATGCTTCTTGGCCAATTGTGTATCTTCGTTTGTGAAATGTCTGTTCAGATATTTTACTCATTAATTTATTGGGTTGTTTGTTTTCTTATTATTGAGTTGTTAGAGTTCTTGATATAATTTGGATACAAGTCCTTTGTCAGATATTTTCTCCCAATTTGTGGCTTGTATTTCATTTCTTAACAGTTGTCTTTCAAAGAGCAGAAGTTTTAAATTTTGGTGAAGTCCAGTTTACTGATGTTTTCTTTTATGTTGTCTATCTGAGAAATTGTTCCCTAGATTTTCTCCCATGTTTTCTTTTAGAACAAGGATCCTCAAAATTTTTATTAAAGGACCAGATTGTAGCTGTTTTAGGCTTTCAGGCTATAGCACCTCAACTACTCAACTCTACTGTTGTAGCTCAAAAGCAGTTAATGACATACATAAATGATTGGGCATGGTTGTGTCGCCCAAAAACTTCTGTTTGTAAGAACGGGCAGCTGCACCCTCCAACTCTTGAATTTAAAAGACTGATAGTTTTAAGTTATGTGTGTAGGTCTATGATACATGTTGAGTTAGTTTTAGAGTATGCTGTGAAGTAAGGGTTGAGGATTATTTTTTTTCTCATATGGATATCCAGTTATTTCAGCATGATTTATTGAAAAGACTACCTTTTCCCTCATTGAATTACTTTGGCACATCTTGAAAATCAATTGGCTGTCTATATGTGGGTCTGTTTCTGGACTCTATTCTATTCTGTTGGTCTGTGTCTCTTTTCATGCCAATATTGCACTCTCTTGACTACTGTAGCCCTATAGTGGGTCTTGAAATTAGGCAGTGTAAGTCCTGCAACTTTGTTCTTTTTCAAAATTGCTTTGGCTGTTCCAGATCTTTTACATATTTGTATACATTTTATAGTCAGCATGTCAGTTTCTACAAAAAAGCCAGGAGGGATTTTGTTTGTGATTTCTTGAAGCTAGATCAATTTGAAGGAAATTAAAGTCTTAACAGTGTTGTCTTCCAATCCATGATCATGCTATGCTTGTCAATTTGTTCACTTCTTTGATTTCTTGCACTAATTTTTTGTAGTTTTAAATTTAGGATCTTGCACATGTTTTGTTAAATTTATTCCTAAAAATATCTTATTTTTTGATGTTTTTATACATGGTATTAGTTTCTAACATTTCAGTATCCAATTGTTTATTGCTAGTATGTAGAAATAAAATTTGTTATAGTATATTGATCTTGTATTCTGTGATCTTGCTATATTCATTTATCAGTTGTAGCTTATTTATAGTTTCCTTAGGATTTTCTGGGTACTGAAACATGTCAACTTGGAATAAAGTGTTTCACTTCTTCCTTTTCAATCTGAATGTGTTTTCTTTCTTTTTCTATTGTACTGGCTAAGACCTTCTTAAGTAACAATATTGATCCTTATCATAAGGAGGAACATTGTCTCTTTCATCATTAACTGTGATGTTAGCTGTAGATATTTTGTAGATGTCTTTTAGCAGGTTGATGAAATTCTTTTTTATTCCTCTTTTGCTGACTGCTTTAATCTTGATAGGTACAAAATTTTGTTAGATGCTTTTTCTGCATCTATTGAGATGATCACATGTTTTTCTCTATTGAATATTAAACTAAGCTGGTATTCCTGGGACAAACCCATCTTGGTCATAATGTATTATCCTTTTTATATATTGTTGGATTTGACTTAACTAAACTGTGTTAAGAAATTTGGCCTGTAATTTTTTTGTAGTGTTGTGTGGTTTTGGTATCAGGGTAATGTTGACCTCATAAAATGAGTTGGGAAGTGTTCTTGCCTCTTCTGTTTTCTGAAAGTTTTTGTAGGATTATTTTATCTGGCTCAATAGATTTCATCAGTGTGCCATCTTGGTCTGCAGTTTTCTTTGTGAGATGTTTTAAATTATGAATTTGATTTCTTTAATGCATTTAAGGCTATTCAGATTTTCTATTTCTTGTGTTAGGTTTGGTCATTTCTGTCTTTCAAGGAATTTTTCCATTTCATCTGAGTTGTTGAATTTATTGGCAAAGTTGTTTGTAACATTCCTTTGTTACTCTTTTAATATCTGTAGGGTGTGTCCTGATATCTCTTCTTTCGTTCATGGTATTAGTAATTTGTATTTTCTCTCTTTACTTTTTGATCAGTCTAGCTAGGTATTTATCTATTTAGTTGATCTTTTCAAAGAACTAGCTTTTAGTTACATTGATTTTTCTTTGTTGTCTGTTTTCTGTATTACTGATTTCTACTCTTGCCATTATTTTCTTCATTTTATTTACTTTGTGTTTAATTTGGTCTTTGTTTTCTAGCTTCTTGAAGCTTAGATCATTGAATTTAGACCCTTCTTTCTTTTTAATAAAGCATTTAAAGCTATGTATTTCTCTGACCACAGCTTTTGCTGTGTAACTTACACATTTTGAAATAATTGTGTTTTCATTTTCATTCAGTTCAAAGTATTTTCAAATTTCCTTTGTGGAAATTTGACCCATGGATTATTTAAAAGTAGATTTTATCATTTCCAAATATTTGGAGATTTCCTAATTATCTTATGGTTATTGATTGCAAATTTGATGTTGTTTGGGTCAGAGAATATACACTATATGATTTCAGCCCTCTTAAATTATTGGGATTTGTTGTATGGTCCCATATATGGTTTATCTTAGTGAATATTTTATGTGAATTTGAAAAAATGTGTATTCTGCTATTGTTGGGTGGAATTTTCTATAAATATCTATCAGATCAAGTTGGTTGATAGCATTGTTCAAATTTTCTGTATCCTTACAGATTTTCTGTTGTTTGTTTTATCAGTTAATGAGAGAAGATTGTTGAAATCTTAACTGTCAATGGGATTTGTCTATTTTTCTTTACAATTCTGTCAGTTTTTGCCTCATATATTCTGGATCTCTATTTTTAGGTGCATACACTTTTAGGATTATGTCTTTATGGTGAATTGACACATTTATCATTAGGAAATATTCTTTATTCTTGGTAAAACTTCTTGTCTGATATAATAGAGCTACTTCTGCTTTCTTATGGTTAGTATTTGCATTGTGTATCTTTTTCTGTTGTTTTACTTTTTTTTATTGAGGTAACTGATTTATAACATTATATGAATTTCAGGTGTACATCATTATATTTCGACTTCTGTATAGACTATGCTGTATTCACCACCAAAAGTCTAGTTGCCTCTTTTACTTTCAATCTATCTGTGTGTTTATATTTCAAGTCTGTTTTTTATAGCAGTATGTAGCTGAGTCTTACTTTTTTATCCAGTATGACAATCTCTGCCTTTGTAGTGGTGTTTAGAGTATTTATATTTAGTGTAATTATTTATATGATTGGGTTTAGGTCTATTATCTTGCTGTTTGTTTCTAATTTGTCTCATATGTTCTTTGTTTCTTTTTCTTCTCGTCATGCCTCTTTTAATTTTTTGAAATTCCATTTGTGTCCACTATTGGCTTACTAACTGTATCTCTGAATATTTTAATATGCATTTTTAACTTATTGTAGTATACCTTCAAATAATCTTATACTATTTCACATGTAATATAAGAGCTTTACCATATACTTTCACTTCCCTCCTTCTTTACTTTGTGCTGTTGTCATACGTTTTACTTCTGTATATCTTGTAAATGCCACACACATTGTTATTCTTTTGTTTTAAATATTTTTTTTAAAAGGAATTTACAAAATAAGGCTTGTTTTGAAGCTTTGTTGTGGTGAGTCTAGAATACTATTTTTAATAGGGCTGGATTAGATGTACTGCTAACACATGCCCTTCTGGGATCTCTCCCTGTGTGTTCAATAGGTCTCTCTACTCTGGCTGATGAAAACTCAGAGGTCTCCCAGCCCTGTGGGAGCCCTGAGAATTGTTCAGCTACTGCTCTCTGGACATTCTTTGCCCATCCTTGTGGAGTTCCGCCCTACACATGCACAGCTTTGTATTCAACAAGAAAATTAAGGAATTGCCAATGCAAATTTCTGGAGCTCTTCCTCTGCCTACTTCCTTCCTTTCTTGCACTCTATTCTACAGATTCTAGCTTCCCCAGTCTCCCTAAACTGTAATCCCTGTCTCCTCAGTTTAGCAAGATTACCATGCTCTGCCTGGCTTCCCTCTTCCTGTGCCATGGTCTAGAATGTGCCTCCAGGCAGAAAGTTGGGGCAGTGGTAGGTTTACCTCATTTGTTTGTGATCCCATCTCAGGGATCACAGTCCTGTGCTGTCTGTAGTCCAGTGTCTAAAAACAGTATAGTGGAAGGGCAAATCTGGTCTCATTTTTCCTGCACTTTAGATATATCTAAAATTTTAATTCTTTTTTAATATAGAGGTTTTTCTTTCTATCTTTTACCTTGCAATTTATTTGTTTAAGAAATTGTGTTGTTTGCTCTATAAAATGGCCCACAGTCTAGATTTTGCTGGGCACTTCCTGTCTTCTATATTGCTTATAAAGTAGTAATTGTGTCTAGATCAGGGTTTCTCAACCTTGACACCATTGACCGTTTTGGGCCGGATAATTCTCTGTTGCGGGTAGAGATGGGAGGTTTGAAGGTGCTCTCCTGTGCAAGTAGGATGTGTAGCAGCATCCTTGGCCTCTACCCACTAGATGTCAGTACAACCTCCTCCCTGGTTGTGACAACAAACAATGTTTCCAGACATTATAAAATGTTTTCAGACCCACTTTCTGTTATGAAAAGTAGACTACCTAAACTACAGAATCAATTTCAGGAATAGAAGACATCTGTCTAGCAAAAATAACAATGCTGACTATGTTAACACTGCAGAGAACACATGAAAAAGATTTTAGGGGCCGGCCCCATGGCCGAGTGGTTAAGTCTTCTGCGCTCTCCATTTTGGTGGCCCACGGTTTCGCCGGTTCGGATCCTGGGCGCAGACATGGCACTGCTCATTAGGCCACATTGACGTGGTGTCCCACATACTACAACTAGAAGGACCCACAACTAAAATATACAATTATGTACTTGGAGGATTTGAGGAGAAAAAGCAGGACAAAAAAAAAAAAGGAAGATTTTAACAAAATGCAAGTTGAGGCTTCACAGAATGGCTGACTCAAAAACAACATTATAGAGGATATGAATTTCTGTTTGAGAAGGAAAAAATACCAGAGACAATAATCATATAAAATGGTAAAAACACAAGTAGTTTGTTTTCAATTATATGTTGCTTCTGTAAATGTTTTTCTGCAACTTATTGAGCAACATTTTAAGATGTTGGACTTCTACAATAGATATATAGATGGTTTTACTTTTTCTTTTTTTTTGAACACTTTACAGTTCAATTATAAACCAAGAATTTTGAATTTGCAGAAAGATATTGCAATAATGTAGTTTTCATACTTGAAACTTATTTTTTGATATAAAATTACTTTAAACAAAATGCAAGTTGGGGGATTAATAAAATAACCTTTTTAATTTAAAAGTGAAACTACTATTTTTGTGAATGTTCCCAAATGTCATTAGCCTCCTTCCTAAGGAAGAAGGGTGGAGAAGATGCCAGACAATTAATGTATTTTTTAAAAGATCCAAGAGAAGAATTGGGGTTGAGAGACTTCTCAACATTTCCCTCAGATAACCTTACTTAGAATGTAACCACCTACTCTTCATTGAAGACCCACTCTGTGTCAGGTTCTGTGCACCATAGTTGGCTGTTTTGAGGTGGTTTGGAGGTAGATCTGGTAGGAAGGGTCTTAGGATTAACCCAGAGCAGATCCAAGGGGCAGACTTTCTTCCCTTGAGCTCCCTAAGGGTTGCCCTGCCCCTACCCTCCTTGGCCTTCAGAATCCTTTCCTCTCTCCCAGTTGGTGTCCTTCAGTTTAGTCATCAGTGGTTTCCATGGTGAGTGTCCATGGTGTATCATTCTCCTCCAGTGGGGTTTAAAGGAATGTTTCATTTTTAGGTGTCTTCAGTATTTCTAGTGCTTTTGATCTTGGTATAGTTATGTTTAACTACAGGTAAGTTTGTAAAAATTAAGTCTGCAAAATTGTTGTAGAGCCCAGGTCATCAAGGAGCCTGGGGTTTTCACGTTTATTTTTTCCAGGTAAGGAGGTAGGAGCCTGATTGGCTTCACTTCTCTGGAACTGCTCGTGTGTGAGAGGTGTCCCTTTCCCTTTCTGTCAGTGGGTAGTCTCTCGATCCCTTTCTCTCTCTTTATCATCTGTGCCTCTCTTATCTTCCTTAATCTGTCTCCATCTTATTTTGTCTTCCTCTGCCTCCACTTATCTCTGCATCTTCCTCAGTCCTCTTTTCCTCTCTCTCTCTCTGCAATTGTTTCTCACCCTCTCACATCTCTGTTTGTCTCTCTTTCACTGCTTTTTCTCTTCCTCCTGTGTGCTCCTTTCTGTCCCCGTCACACCACCTCCTCCACCCCACATACCCTTTCTCCCCATCAGGACCTTTTTCAAAACATTGTCAGTGATACCACCAGTTCCACTTTTAACAAGGAACACAATCGTCTTTATTAAGGGGAATCGTGGATAAGAGCACAGAATAACTAATGTATGTTAAAATAGATGTAAGGGGGTGTTTGAGGTTGAGTGACTCCCTCATATTTCTTCCCCAAACCTTACATGTGATTAATTAGGGTTGCACTGCTGCAGCCCCATTTTGGCCTGGGGACCTCCCACCTCTCCTCTTAATTAGTTTGTTTCAGTTTAGGGCATCAACAGTTTTCATGGTGAGAGTCCAAGGTGCATTTTTCTTTTTAAGTATGGTTAGCGGGACAGTTTGGTTTGGAGGTTTCCTGAATATCTGTGCCATGTCCTTGGTACTGTTGTGTTTGGGGCTTGAAGGGGTAAATTTGTTTAAGTTGAGTCTGAAACATCCAGTGTGGAGCTAAAGTCACCAAGGAGCTAAGCATTTTCGTATTTATCTTTTCCAAGTAGCAGCTGAGGGGCCAAATTTGCTTTATTTTCTCAACATTGTTTTTCTTGTAAGGGTTCAAAGATATGAGAGATGTTCCTCTTCTCTTTGTCAAGGAGTATTTTCTCCCTTTCTCACTACTTCACTTACTGGCGCCATCATGCTCACTTTTTCTGTCTCTGTAAGTAGATAGTCTCCTCCTCTCTCTTTTATTTCTTGTTCTTATTTTCTCTTCCTGCCTTCACCAGTTTCTGCCTTCCTTGGTTTTGCCTCTCTCTCGCCCCCTGTGTCTGCACCCCAATTTTCTTTCTACTTCTTCTCACACTCTCCTGTGTCTTTTCCTGCCTTCTCCCAGCTGTGATAATTTTTCTGTCTGCCTCCACCACTACCCAGTCACCCTCCCCACGTGCCTTCTGTTTCTCCATCAGTTCTTTCCGAATGTACCAGCACTGAGGTAAATGATATTGCTTGTCCAGTGAGTAGTAGGATATGGGAGTTATGTACTTTCAGCCCCTCCTGCTTTCTTTAGTTATTCCACCTTTCTCAGACATTTTTCTCATTCTGAGCGAGTCTGAGAGTGCAATTGAAGAAAGTAATATAGGTCTAAGTGGAAAATATTACCCTCTACAGAGGGCAGAGTAGTTGGCTGGTTTCATTCTTCTGAAAAGGAGTTGAGCCAGGTCTGTGTTACACTTCACCTGTGTGGAGGCTTGTTCTGTTTTTGTTTTCTTAAAGCAGTTGGAGAGGGAACAACAAGGTGGTCAAAAGAAGTATCTCATCAGAAATGTAGATTGCTCATACGAGAAACTCGTATTAGCCAGCTCTAGTCATCAGGTGACTTATTCCTAAGGTTCGCTCCGCCTGTCCTGCCACAAGCCGCACGGGGTGGCTAACACTTCCTGCCGCGCAGGGGACAGTCGCGGGCTGCGGCGCAGCTGACAGCCAGCAGCCGCCCCCACCTGCTGCGGGCGCCTTGCCCCGCCCCCCGCGCGCGCGGGCCAATGGGCTGGGCCCCAGGGGGCGGGCCGCGGCCCGGTGGGAGGGGCGAGGCCGGGGGCGGGGCGGCCGCGGCCGGCGGGGCGGTGGCGGTGGCGCTGGCTTTCGAGACGGCAGGGGCTCGGCCAGGCGTCGGCGGCCGTGGGGGATGGGGGCGGCGAGCTCCAGCCGTCGGCGGCGGCGGCCCTGAGTGTCGGGGCATGGAGCGGGATGGAGCGCCGCGGTGAGTATGGCGCCGGGGCGGCTGCGGCTTGGGGTTGGGTCCCCCGCGGCGGCCGCCCGCGAGTGCCGTCCAGCGTGCGGGCTGCCCACGCGGCGGCCCCGAGCGGCGGCGGCTGTGGGCTGCGCTGGGGGCCGGGGTCCTCGGGGAGGGGTCCGAGCGGGGCGGGGGGCGCGGTCGGAGCGGAGGAGCAGGGAGGGCACAAGCGGTGGCCTGAGCCGATGATGACGATGATAAGAAAAGCAAACAGCACGTCCCCGGTCCGCGTCCTGTTCTAAGAGCGCTCCACATTTTAACTTCTTTACTCCTCAGGACAGGTCCCAGATTATTTAACTCATTTGTCACACGGGGAAACTGAGGTTAAAACGTGGGGGAGCACACAGACTAGTAATTGGCAGATTGCGGAGTTCAGCTCCAGAATCTGTACTGTTGACCGCTACCGAGTCTGGTCTAGCTGCGGATCCCGGTCCCACTCGCTGTTCCCTGACGGCAGCCCTCCCTCCGGCGGGCTCTCCTGCAAGGGGCGTCTTAAGATTTCCGTGGGGCATAGTTCTCCTCGCCTCTGTCTTTTGGGCTGAGATGGGGTGTTTGGTTCCAAGGCTTCCTGAGTCTTACTGGTTTTTCCCAATTCTGTTGTGGACGTGTTTGGGGCTTGACGGTTCTTTGGTTTTTGTTTTTTTGAATTTCATTTTGACGGATGAGCTTAAGTCTGAGATGTTTCAAGCTGGAGCCCTAGTGACTGACGAGCCTCGTGTATCCGTGTTTACCTTTCTTTACTCTCTTTCTCAAGAAGAAATTGACCTCATACCTCTTCGGAGGGCAGGACTTTTAGCTGCTAAAGGTGGGAGCTGAGCGCCCCTTCCCGTTTCCCCATCTTTCTCTGTGCCTGTATCCTTTGTCCGTAACTGTAATGTCTGCCGCCCTTTTTGGTTGCTCCATTTTCCCACTCTGTATTTAAATCCTGGGATGGGGTACGTGCTGTTTGACATTGGGAGGCTTTAGCTGGTCAGGGAGAGCCCTGCCTGCCAGGAATGCTAGACATTTTGGAGGCGTGGGAGGTTGGGCAGCTTCCTCTTTTTTAAACGTGCTGGGTTCTGACTGCACAGGAATGAAGTGTGTGTGTGTTGCACGTCTTTCTTTAGAAATTACGGTTATTTGCATGATATTGATAAACCTTTTTGACATGCCCTTATTCTGTTTGTGGGAAATGCTTTTAAAAAATATAATCAAAGACCTCCAGAATGAATTTTTTTGATTTTTTTTTTAGCATCTTTAAGTAGATTCTTACCAAATCAGAAATTGTGCTGAAATGTCAGACTTCTCAAATATCTGGCGGTTTTTCCAGAGGTAGAAATAGTAAGATGGGAACTATTAAGTACAGATATTTGGAGCAGTTTTACACTTCAGTGAGACAGCCCAGTGGCTAAAATGAAAATACTTCTATAGGGATCCCTTTGCGAGGAGGTACGTGGGGCTTGATTAACACAGGCTACTGAAGTCAGAGAAGCCACATTTTGGGGTACTGGGAACTTAGCGTTCACATCTATAATGCACGTATTACTTAGAATTTGGAACATACAGAGAAAGTAGTTTTGCCCAGTAATTTTGTTTGCTACAAAGTTCTTTGCCAAGTGGATAAAACAGGATTTTAATGGTGATGGTTTTGAGTTGAAGAGGTGCATGAGAATTAGGGGAGTTTCACAAATATTTTGCTCAACAGTCTGTTTGCACAGTTCAAACTTCACTTGGAAGCCATTTAGTAGGTTTCCACGAAGTTAGTTAAGTTTCTGGAATTATTTCCATTTCTATAGTTCTTGCTCTCAATCTACAGATGTGTTATAGTGAAGCTACATCTTGTTCATTACTTAAATATATTTAAAAACAATTTCCCACAGTAAACACTGCTAGTAATAATGGCTAACAGTTACTGAGTCTTCATGATGAACCAGGCACTTTGCTAAGTGCTTTTTGTATTGTTATCTCATTTAATTAAATTGCCATTTGCAATCTGTTAATAACTGCGTTTTATGTAACCACCAACTAGAGGATGTTCGTTCTGGCACATGGGAAAATTAGTGTGGATGATCTTGGAAAGCCTGTCTCCTCCAAACTTTCTCATTATCGTAGTTGAGTTTTATGAAAGCTTGGATTAGCTTTATGTTACTAAAAATTTTTTTCAACCATAATGTTTCCTTTTTTCAGTTTGAAATATGAAAAGTACAGTGTATGTAACAAAATCAGTACATTACTCACCATAATGCTGATTACAGGTAGCGTATTTTCCTTTTCAGCTCCTCCCTTTCCCACCATTTTTGCTTGTTTCTTTACAGATTTTCTTAGTCTTGACTAAAAAAGTTTAAGCATTTTTGAAACACTTTTTACAACTTTGGGTTATTAATTGGACACTTAGTTAAAGTAAACTCTTTGCTGAGATAGGTGAATTGTTTTATTTGAAACTTGTGATACACGTCTTTAATTTTTATAATCATCTTTTTACCACTGACAATGACCAGTTCTCTAATTTACTAAACTAAAAGCCATCAAAATTAATCAAAGTGACTTTCTTAAGTAAGCTGCAAAAGTGATGTGAGGTTAGTTTTAATTAGTCATTTGTGAAAGAGCTGTCCAACAAGGCACTTGAGTGTTTTTTTTTGTTGTTGGTGGGGAGACCAGCTATAATGATAGTGCTCAAAAAATTGTCCTAGGTTCATTTTAGAAATTACCTACACATTTAAGCATTACTGTGAGCTTTGAAACTAGTTTAGATGTAGAAATTGCATTCTCAGAAATAATTTGAGATGAACAAGAATATTGAATAAAGGAACTTGAAAAGCTATCAGAGAAGTGTTGGGCACCTTATTTAATAATCAGAAGTAGAGAAACAATAATAGAAATCCAACTCAACTCTGATTTCAATTTTATGTAATCTTGCCTTTACTCAACTTCATATGTGTGGTGTTTTTTAAACATACTGTTTTAAAGATAAATTTTTAAATGCCACTTGTATTTTCCATTCAAAACACTGCAACAATCCAGAGTTAACTATTTTTGTTTCTGTAAATATTAATTGAAGCTTTATAAATTTACAAGCCCATTATTCATTCTGCAAAGTCATTATTCATTCTGCAGATAATTTTGAGTAGCTCATCCCTCCTAAGCCAAGCATTGAGCTGTGAGCAGAGAACACATGGTTAGCAAACAGACATGGTCTTGATTTTCTTGAGCTTATAGTCTAGATAGGAAGACATGAATCATCTATTTGAACTTTGGTAAATGCAGTGATGAAAAGTATAAGAATCCAACAGGAGATTCTGCTCTAGTTTGGTGGTGGTGGTTATGTGGGCAAGAGTGGTCCTGGAAGGTGTCTTTGAGGAAGTAATCTTTGAGCTGAGAGCAGAATGAGTAAACAAAGGGGAAGGAGTCCAGGCAAATGGAACTGCATATAGACAGGACCCTGAGTTGAACAGTCGATGTTTTTCAAGCTTTAGATCATGACCCATTACGAGTATGAAACCAATTTGGTGGGTTGCAACCAGCCTTTAAAAAAATGAAATGGGATTGGATAGAAAACATCTGTGTACATCACCTGGCCCCTTAGCCAGAATCTGTTTTATGTTTTATGCATTCCTACACACACACCACACACAAACATAACATGCTTAACGTGTATACTGGCTCATGGTGTAAAATTATTTCCTACTGTGGATCACGGTAAACAAATATTGTTGGAAGAGTGAGAAGGAGGTGTGTGTGTGGCCGTAGTGTTGAGAAAGAATTGTGACTCCAAATGACATTGCAGGGGTAGGTAGGAGCCAGATCTCATGTTGAGCCTTGTAGTGTACCAGAGCTTCTCACTTGTCTTTTGGAAGAGTTTTGAACAGAAAAATGACAGGGTGAGATTCATGCTTTGAAAAGTCTACTCACTCTATTTGGAATGGGACAAGAATGGATGTGGAGAAATCACTAGAAAATTGGTAACAGTATCTCAGACAAGAAATGATGGTAATTTACCTAACGTTGTAGTAGAGATGGAAGTAGGTACATTAAAGAGCTATAGATAGGAAGAAAAAAATCTATAGAGTTGAGTGAGGTATAGGAAAGAATAAATGCTACAGCAATATATCTTACACTTGACCTGGAAATGAATGTTACCTAAAACTTTCTGTTGTAAATTTCCCAAAAGTCCTTAGTAATTCTACCACTTGAAAGTATCCAAATGTTCAAGGCAAAATATTTGAAAAATGTTTTAATGATAATCCTTGAGCTAATTTA
This sequence comes from Equus przewalskii, assembly GCF_037783145.1. Lineage (NCBI taxonomy): Eukaryota > Metazoa > Chordata > Mammalia > Perissodactyla > Equidae > Equus > Equus przewalskii. The sequence goes on from NC_091854.1 coordinate 6,008,643, forward strand.
ATTCCTCCAATCATTTCCTTTTTGGTTTCAAGAGATGCAAACAAAATTAGGACTTTTAAGTCTGGAAAGGTAAAATGTGAGGATGAAGAAAAAACAAATTGAGATTTTCTTGAGTTGAAATATGTGCCAGGATTAGGTGTTTTAATAAATGAAGCCTTAATTTTGTGTGCCCTTTTAATCCTCACACGAGCCTGTAAGCAAATTGTATGGGTTATGAGTTTAGAAAGTATTCAGCCAAGATTCAAATCTAAATCTTTCTCATTCCAAAAGATTGTGTTTTTAACTATACCATCCTGAAATTACCAAAAATATTGCTCTGGTAATCATACATTTATTTGTTCACCAATCAGGGTATGGCAGATTAATGGAGAGCCTTAGAACTTGTTTTCAACAAAGGAATATTCTTGTTGAAACTTGGTAACCCAGAATGTATATGTGCGTGTTATTTATGAGAACTAGCTTTAATTCAACTTCTTTTATTTGCTGGACACTTCTATATCATTGTCTCATCTAATGCTAACAATAATCTTGTGAGGTAGGTGTTGTCAGGATGTTATTCCCATTTTTTTAAATGTAAAGAGCACACCAAATTGAAGAGATGATCAACAGCCTGTCAGGTCACACACAGAAAGTGATGGGGGAGTAATTTGAAAACACGTCTTTCTTTTTTCAAAGCTCATTTTTCATCTTTGTTTTTGAAGATGATATCATGGAGGGAGAATATGTCCTTCCACTAAGTGACAATTCAGAACAACTTTACAATTAAAAAAGTTCTGTACCTTAGGAGTTAAGAGGAAGTTATTAAGAGCGTGGATTTTGGCGACAAGGCAGATCTGGGTTTAAGTACCAGTACATCCTTTATCAGCTGAGAGCTTAGATAAGTTGTTTAACCTCCAATCCTCATGTGCCTTCCTTGTGAAATGAAGAGAATAGTTGTTTGCATGTCATAGAGTTGTCAAGAATACTAGCACTTAATAAATGGGAGCTGCTACTGTTAGTAGTGCAGTGTTTGTTGTTGTTTTTAATAGAATACTGAGGTGGGCTGTGGGCTATTTGTGAAAACCTAGTGTAATGTTGCCCCTGGTTGATGTAGTGTTTGTGTTTCTCTTTCTCTTTTGTTTCTTGCCCCCTTAAGGATTTCAGTTTTTCTGACCGTGATATGAAAGGATGATTGCTCACAAACAGAAAAAGACAAAGAAAAAACGTGTTTTGGGACCAGGCCAGCTCTCTACTGATGTTACAACTTCTGAAATGGGGCTCAAGTCCATAGGTTCCAACTCCATTTTTGATCCGGATTACATCAAGGAGTTGGTGAATGATATCAGGAAGTTCTCCCATATGTTACTATATTTGAAAGAAGCCATTCTTTCAGGTTTGTCAACTCTTTTCTCTTATCATTCTTACTGGATAGTTTGTGAAATTTTAAATGCCAGCCCAGCTACAGATAAGTGTGTACACAGTGGTAGGAACAAGGTATTCTGCTTTAGTAATTTTAGGGCTTGTTTTTTTGGCCAAATGTTTGATGTTTACAGTGTAAACTATTTTACAGTCAGATATGTATGGTACAATGCATAATAGAAACTTTGTAAGTGTGAGGGAACAAGAATACAAAACACTAAAATCAGTCTTAGGTTCCTAGCTGTGCCCATCTGACACAGGAAAGTCTAGAGCATTGGAATTTTAACCTTCTTGTTAATGGTAACACAGTGCATTGATTGGTCTTTAATAAGCAGACTGATGTTTATAATTTACATTGTTGACACTCCTACCTTGATTCTGTTTTCTGTATTGTTCCTAAAACTTAATCTAAAATCACTGCATTTGAGTGAATTTTTTTTTCCTCAAAAATCAAACTTAATTCTCTTTTGGTGTTCTATAACCTATTCTTCAGTTAAGGGATAATCACAGAATTTATTTTCTGTCTAGTTAGAAATCGATAACGGAGCACCAGACTTGATTCTCCGGAATTAAAGGACAATGTGCATTTGCACTCCCTGACTTGATCTTAGTTCCTAAGTTTTTCAACTTTTTGTGCCTCTTTTATATCTAAATTTGATGGCAGTGGTAATTAATAAAGACACAGCTCCTATTTTGTGATAAGTAGCAGTTCATTTCCATATTCATAGTGGTATGTCTGGATGTAGAAAATGAAGATGCCTAGTGTTACTTATATGAGACCTCTTGGGGCTTCATAGATGTTTATAAAGATTTCAATAAATATTTTCTATGTATATGTTAAATATTCATTTTCTGATATACATTCTGAAAAACAGAAACAAAAATCACATCTTGTACTAAATGCTTCTTTTAAGAGTTTATTTCTAACCTACTGTCATTTTCAGGTTAAAATGCCCAAAACAACTGGACTTGAATTGTAGCATCAAAATTTCAATATTTGAATTTTCCTTAAAACGATAATCACATAAATCATTCCTTTGAAACTACAGATATATTCTTAGAAAAGAAGTTGGTCACACTCCTGTTTATTTAAATATCTTGCTTTTGAAGTCTAATTATGGATGATAAAGTGATAATGAAGTTATCTTGTTGTTATGGAAAGATATTCTAAATATATTAAGTATTATCCTGGTAACAGATTTCTTACCAAAATGACACATTTCCCATTTATTTAAAGAAGCATAGCTTTGTAATAAAGACTTGTTCTTGACTGGGTTAATTGTTTTAAATTTGTGTTCTAATTTATATATAGTGAAAGTTATTCTTTTTGATGTACAGTTAATTGGGTTAATTTTTAAGACGAAATTTAAAATGGTATATTACTTGACAAATCATTTACCTCAATTTAGGGTAAAATCTGATTTTATTTAACATAGCAATTTAAATGTTTTTTATTAATGTAAGTAAGATTTTTAGTTAGGATGTCTGTTTGTTTTTAATTGTTTTCCTTAGGAGATTTATATCATTTAAAATTCTCATCTTACATATTTATCCCTTGTTTCACGGATTTAAAATGATGGTAATTTAAAACAAGTTGGACCACTTCTTATCTCCACAGTTTTTTTATATGAATTTTAATTTGTGAGTAGACAATTCAGAGATTAGGAAGGAAGAGGATTGAAAGCTGATCCTAAGTGAGAAAAGAGAAAAATGGTAATAAGCATGAGATAGCAAAGGGGACTACCCTTGAGATAAGAGGAATAAAAGGAATACACATATGGGAATATTCATGTGCTTCTGTTTAATTTTGATGATGATTTTCAGCTTCGTAGTATATCAGACTATTCCTTATTTACTTAATAGAATTATTACAAGAATCACATGAGATATAATCTTCAGGAAAACAGGTAAAAAGTTTAAAATTCTGTAACTATTTAAAGCGGTATTATCATATATGTTCCTATAGGCATAGGCCATGCTTCTATCTTCCGGGTGTGGAGAAAGATCCCCAGACTTGTGCTGTTCTTTAGGACCACCATAGTTGTCAACTGTGGCCAGGCAGCAAAGAGCTGTTTCACTGTTTTTCTTTTGGAGTGAAGGAGCCTTGCCAGTATTTTGTCTTTTGCCTTTTTAAGAGGAAGGAGGTCAGATTTTTGCCAGTATGTATTACCTTTTAATTCATGTCACTTAGCTGTTAAAAAGCTAAAAGTTAGCTTTTAGGAATATGGAATGTAGGGGTACAAGTAAGTCATCTTTTGGTGTATTCTAATACCATTTTCTTTATATACTTCATCTGCTTGTCATGAGGCAGTGATGTGACCATTGCTTCAGGGCTTCAGTCACGTTGTTGAGGCTGGGCTTAAATGAATAGCTCTGTGATTGTTTTATAGACATATTTTTCTTTCCCTGAACTAGTTATAGAGATGATATATAATTCTGCACAGTGCTTTACGTTTTGCAGAGTGCTTCTAGATGCAAACTATTTTAATCACACAGTCCTCACAAAGGCAGGTACTTATAGCCCCATTTTACAGATGAGTTGTGTTTATAACTTAGATTATGTGATTTCATCAACCTCTTATTGCGGAGGAATGGTGGCTTCATTTGGAACCCAGAGGTTACGAACGCACAGTGATGTGTTCTTTCCTGCTATCTCAGCTGCTGCCCATGGCAGGTACTCTAAAAACGCTGCTCGGTGTTCATTATTTTATTAGCCAGTTCTTTTTCTGATGGGGATTATCTAGACCTGCACTCTCCAATATGGTAGTCTCTAGATATGTGGCTGTTTAAATTTAATTAAAATTAAAAATTCAACTCCTCAGTTGCAGTAGCCACATATAAGTACTTAGCCACCTGTGGCTAGTGGCTACCATTTTGGACCGTGAATATAGAAAAATTTCTATCATTACAGAAATTTCTGTTGGACAGTGCTGGTGTAGACATTTGGCCTTTATCAATCTCAAGAACATTTAGATGAGGAGCCAGTCCTGTGGCCGAGTGGTTAAGTTCGAGTGCTCCACTTTGGCGGCCCAGGGTTTTGCCAGTTCGCATCCTGGGCGAGGACATGGCACTGCTTGTCAGGCCACGCTGAGGTGGCGCCAGCATAGCGCAACCAGAGGCACTCACAACTAGACTATACAGCTATGTTCTGGGGGGCTTTGGGGAGAAGAAGAAGAAAGAAAAGAAGATTGGCAACAGTTGTTAGCTCAGGTGCCAATCTTTAATAAAAAAAAAAAGGAGAGATGAATTCTTGAGCTATTTTTGATTTCTATAGCATTAAAAGGGAGCCCAGAAAAAGTTTGTAATGGAGCAAATTTAAGAATAGTTTACCTAGAAAAAGGAACTCTTGGGGTCTATTTGCAATCCCCTTCCTTAAGCCGCCTGTGGAGTGTGTAGCTTTCGTGCCCCTCTTTGGTTTGGATCAGCAGATCAGTTTCCAGCCACGTTATACAGTTTGGTTAAATTGGTGGTAAGGGATGGCAGAAAGAGCTCTGGAAAGAGAATTACATGATCTAGGTTCTAGGCTTAGTTCTGCTATTGACTAGTTTTGGAATATGGCTTAAGTCATATGATAATGTGTTAAGAATGAGGTGCTTGCACCACTTGCCATCAATTTATAATTCTGTGATTCAAAATTGGATTGGAGTTGGAGATTCTATGTTGTTCTGAATATTGATAGTTCAGAGCTGAAGAAGACAGCTAGGTATTTGATTTCAAACTACATCGTGCAAATTTTAGAGGCCATGTGCCTCCCACTAGTCTATAGGATTTTTTTAATATGAGTTTTATGATAGGTATGTTAAGCGTGATGTTGATGAAAATTTCCCGAGTGAGAATGTGAAGCTCATGTTGTGGTAGTTGTTGAGGAACTGATTACAAAGAGTAAGTGTCTGCCAGAGAGCTCTGTGCCCCCTGCAGGGTTAAGATGTGTATGCAGTTTGTCTTTAAGGATTTTCTTTACAAATAAAAATGGAGAGCTAAATGTGGGAGATCAGAGGGCTGTGAAAACACTTGCTTGGATAGGGTAAGTGATAGAGTTTGTTGATTCTCCATCCACTGCTTATTTCTGGGAGCAGGTTATCCTGTGGTCTTACACAAGTAGCAGACGTGGAACTTGAAGTTTTAGATCTCTATCCAGTGTCATTAAGGTGCATTATGAGTAATTACAGAGGCAGATTTTGCTTCTTATATTCAAATGCTGAAGGCACTCAATTTTACTTATGTCTTCCATGTTTAAATATAACACTGCAGATTAGTATATCTGCAGGAGAAGTACCAATTCAGACTTATGGTTGTCCCGCTGAGGAATAATGTGTTCTGAATTCCAAATACCGGATTCATATATGTTCCTCGAGCTTATACAGTAATCTTAAACTCTGGCTTTGTGACAGATCTCCTCATTCCCAAGTGGGACACGAGTCAAGGAAGCTCAAAATCTGGGAATTTGAAAAGTGCAAGCCTTTTTAATTGGGCTAGGAAGAACAGTGCAAATTACTTAATTTTTCTGGTACTCAGTGCCTAGAAGTGTCCACTGCCATTTGAAGGAAAATCAGCAGATAGTCTAATATTTCTTGTAGCTTTTTGAATATCACTGTTTTTTAAATAAAAGTTTTCTGTTGCAGTGTGTACCTTGCTGTTCTGTTTTGTTTTTAAAATAAGCTAGAAAGGAAGACAAAACTTTATCATCAGTTTCAGATAAACTAGTTCTCTAGTTTTAAAAAAATGCTTTCTAATTTAAGAGTGTATCACTTTTATTTTGTAAAAACGTAACTGATCTCGTAAGTGATAGCTTCTGATGAATTCTAGGTCCTAAATTTGACAGAACTGTAGTCAAAAGAGGTATGTTAACTTTCTAAAGCAAATTTTATTAAGTGGAAGGAGTTAAATAAAAAATTTAATGCCATTAAATAATATGTTCTGTTCTGAGAGGGAAATTCTGCATAAATTTTCAGTCTTAACTGAAATCATGTCTTGTGGATTAACTCAGTTTTTTTTCCAGGGTGAATATACAGGAAGATGTATAAATTTATTTCAGACAAATTTCATTGAGTGTTAATTTTACCATTGATGACTGTTACTTAACTTTCAGCCTGTACAGTGTGCCAGAAATTTTCTGAAATATTAGAAACATTAAGTTGCTAGTCTCAGATACATCCTGCTGTATTCTTTTAGAAGTAAACTTCTCTAGAAGTGATTTCTAATGGATATCACTTAGGAGAAGTTAATGTGAATGTTAATGGGTTATGGCTTAGTGCCTAGAAGACATGAAATGAATTTCTAAGGAATGAACTGTGAAATACAGGTAGCTCATTTACTACACCTGTGCCAGCTCTTAGGCGATTGCTTTCCTCCTCTGCACTTGCCTAGAATGGTTTACATATTTAACACCATTTATAGTAGTAACTGGCATATGTGATTGGAAGTTAAAGCCTGTTAAATCAGATTGCCCAGTACCTGTCATTAAGCCGTAACTTGTTGAACCATGTCGATATGTCATAGTGATTAAGAGAGCAAGTTCTAGAGCCAGAACACCTGAGATGGAATCCTCATTCTGCAACTTGCTGATTGTGTATACCCTTGGGTAAGTTACTTATCTTCTCTGTGCCTCAGTTTCTACCTGTTAAAAGGAGATAATAGTACCCACCTCGCTGGGTTGTTCTGAAGATTGAATGAGGTCATATATGTAAAGCTCTTAGAATAAAGTGTTTTAAAATGTCAGCGGTTATTATTTTTACAATCCCCAAGTGGCTGGATAAAGAAAGCTGCTGTTCAGGCTTTGCTTTTATCCTGTAAATTCGCAAGTCCTTACAGCAAAAAAGGGAGTTTCCCAGTGATAAGTTCTGGAACTTTTTTCCTCCTTGTTGTTTTCATTGCTTTCCCAGATAGGTTAAGCTGAATTAACAAGACTGATTTTAAAAATTATTGTCATTTTTTTTAAATCAAGGAAAATACCATGGTTTTTTCATTTATTTACTTAAGCATTTCCATCAAGTGTTTGCAATATAAACACTGTGGTATTGTGTTAATGCATGAGAACCAAAAAGTGGAGCTGGCTAATCTGTTTTCACTTGATAAGATGAATGCAGGAGAAAATAAATGGCACAAGTGAGCCAAACAATAAATTAAAATTCAGATTACCATATTACAGGGATGGTAGATACACAAGCAAACATTGCTTGGGATTAGGAGTTTTACTCTTCTGGATAACTAGCGTTAAGACTTTGGCTGGACATTATAATATTCACATATATAATACCTTCAGTATAAATTAAATTTTATTGTATTTACACTGTGGCCACTATAAAATTTAAAAATTATCTTGATTTTAGTTATATGACTAAATTAAATGCTATAATTTAACTTGATAGGTATAGAAATATTTTTATAAAATATATTCTTAATTGTTTTACTTCCAAGTAATTTGCTAATTTAGATTTTACATATAAAATAAAAATAAAACAACCTTCCTGAAAAAATGAAAAGAGACATGAAAAATTTGTCTCTTTTTCATTAGCCAAAATATTGTGGGACCTTGCTATGTCTATTTGTTATTTAATGTAATTCTATGTGGGACAGATCTGTTTTCAAAGGTATTCAGTTTGAATGGCTTGCAGATTTAATAGGAATAATAGCTATATATGTTAAGACTGTAAAGCAGTTTTCTGTTAATTTATTTGATATTCACAGCAATCTGTAAGGTAGCTACAACAGGTGTTCTTATTAGTTCCATTTTACTGATGATGGATCTGAGATCACAGAAATTGAGGTTCGTATATGGTCATTTCAAGGAAGTGGCAGATCAAGCATCAGAACCTAGGTTTCTTGATCTAAACCTGTTGTTTTCTACCACAGTGGTCAGCCGCCTGTCTTTCCTCCGTGTTGGGGGAGAACAGTTACTGCCTCACTTGCTTTGTTCATCACTGCTGCTTTTTGGGGAAGGGGGGAGGGGGTGGCATTCAGTGTTGGTGAAGGAGCTGCTTAAACTCCTTAAAACTTTTTTTTTTACAGTTGTATTTTCCATTTGAGAGGGTTTCTGCTTCATTAAGATAAGTTGAAGTAGCTTTCGTATTTTATAAGGAAAAAGAACATTTGGTAAAAATGGAACATTTTTTCCCGCTTATGAAATGTAATTAAGGACTTGCTAATTTATGAAGTCCCAGCTGAAGTATTATCAGGATATACTGATGCTGATGTCCTAGTAGTTGACTTGTCCACTCAAATATATAGAAAGGTTATGAATCTTTGTAATTAACGTTTTCTTTTTTTAGCTGTTGTGTTCATTTCTGTTGATTTATAGGCTTCAGAAGTGTGTTCAATCATAGGAAATTGGACTTATTTATAGGGTAATCTGAGCTACTTATGAAATTTTTTACTAAATAATTCAGTTACTACTTTTTGTTATTTATGAAGTCTTCCTTGTAGGAAAAAAAGAAGTTCAAGGGGCCGGCTCCGTGGCGTAGTGGTTAAGTTTGGTGTGCTCCCTTTCGGTGGCCTGGGTTCACGGGTTTGGATCCCGAGCACAGACCTACACCACTCACCACTCATCAGCCATGCGGTGATGGTGATCCACATATAAAGTGGAGGAAGATTGGCATAGATGTTAGCTCAGGGCTAATTTTCCTCAGCAAAAAAGGAAAAGGAAAAAGAATTTCAAATGGTAAAACATTATGTTGACAGTGATTGGAATGTTTTGCAGTGATTTATAAGAAAAACTATAGCAGAGATTCTCAGGACCCCTTACACTGTTGAAACTTATTGAGGATCCTGAAGAGTTTTGGTTTATGTGTGGTTATTATTTACTGTGTTAGGAATTAAAACTAAGAAAATTGAAAAACATATAACAGTATTTTGATTTGGAACAACTTCAATATCTGTTTTTAAAGGCTTCCTGTATCTCTATTAAGCTAAACATGAATTCCTGCTGAAGTCTCCAACTCAGTGACCACATCGATCATTATAGCTTCCCCCCCCTGCTTATTTATAGATTTCCAGTCCAACAGTGAGATACATGGCTGCCACCATCCATTTGCCCAACTGTTCAGTTGCAGCATAGATGTATGGCAGCATCAGATTTGTTAACCTGAAGCCTCAATGAGAATACTTTATCAACTAGAGTACAGTACTTATGTGCAATTCCTTTGCCTTTTTTCTTATCAACTCCAGTCTTTTCCAAGGATACTTCTTACACCAACACCTGTTCTCCTGTATTTCTTTTTCTGTCATTGAAATTTGTCGGATGGATGTCAGATTTTCTCCTGAAGGCACTCTGTTCTCTCTGCTTCCGTCACTCCCTGAACTATTCCTCTTTGCCTCTTCCTGAAATACTCTTTGCCCCGATATACCCAGCTCCCCTCCTTTCCTGCTGCTCTTACTATACATATTTCTCTCTCTTGATAATGTTGCTAATGAACGGAATATTTGATGGATGATTTAGAATTTTTGTTTTTGTTTTTTATCCTAAAGACAGTTTTTGTTTCTAGTTATTATCTTTTAACATTTCTGGAAAAAATTAATTGTACAATTATAAAGTAACACTGTATTTTAAAAATGTTTTTTGTTTTTTTAAACTATTTCAGTAGGGAAGGAGTATAGTATTAAGAGCATGGCTTCTAGAATTATACTCCCTGGGTTCAAACTTTGGTCCCATGGCTTAATAACTTTTTAAACTTAGGTGTGCCTCCATTTTCTCATCCATACATTGGAGATTTTAAAATTATCTACCTAATAGGTAGATAAAGTTAAATGAGATAATATCCTTTAAGTACTTTTAACAGTGCCTAGCCCATAGGAGAAAGAAGAACCTGGCTACTTACTTCTGAAAAAATTGGCCATGAAAACCCTGTGAATAGCAGTGGATCATTGTCTGATAGAGCACTGGAAGGTGAGAAGATGGTGCAAAATGACCAAGCAGGGTTCCACTCTGCTGTATACAGGGTCACTAGGTGTCGGAATTGACTCAACAGCACCAATAAATAGCACATAGGAAGCACATAATAAATGTTAACTATTATTAAACACTAACGCCAGGTAAGGTTATGGAAAGGAAAATTACATCAGAGTACCGTGTTTTAAGGTGGTTGTCTTTTCATACTTTTGGGGATTACTTCAGGGTTTTAAAGGTTAGGATGATTATACTTCCTGGTTTTCCTGGATGGTGATCCAGAAATATGCCTGTTGTTCTGGTGTGATTATGAGTAGCACCCTCCTCCCCCTTTCACTTGTTAGAGTGTGTTTGTTTGGATGATAAATTATATGCACCTTATTTCCAGGGGTTATAAAACACTGTCTGCATCCCTCTGACCAAGGTTGGTGTAAATGAGAGTAGACAGGTGGGGACTGAGAAAGAACTCACACCTAAGAGAGCAGGGCCGCTCTGTTCAGCTGTGTGTGGCCAAAGAGGATGTGGTACAACCAGATTTTGATTTTTCAAGAATAGGCAGAAATCTGGAATTTTTGTAACGAGGCGATGCTCCAATTTTTCATTATTGGCAACTAATTCAATTTCTCTAAAAAACACAAAAATTCATTGAACCATATAAAGATATGTGTATTTTATCATAAATAAATTATATCACAGTTTAAAAAATGGGCAGGTCAAATGGTGGTCTTTATATATATGTCTGTGGGTAAATGACTTCCAATATCTGATCATTAATGCAAAGAATCAGTTCTAACATGGAAACTTAACATGTACGTGTTCTTTAATTTTAGTTAATATGTTAAACATTGTAGGGCTTTAACTCTTGTTACCATACGTATTATAAAAAACATTCTAGTAAAAACTACAAGGCAGAAAAAACTTACCTTATAAAGTTGCTTCAGGGGAAATTTGGAGAGCATATTTACTGAGAAAACTGAAAAAAGTGGTATTAAATTGACCATAACTGTGAGAGCCTCTGAAATCCTAACTGAACTAAAATGATTAAGGATTTTTTGAAGGCTGTGTAAATTGTATATAACTGCAATGGTGGAAATAAAAATGAACATACAGTAGGCAAAAATTGTGGAGCCACTGCTTCTACTTAAAATGTGTTCAAAATAGTCTTTCATAGTTCAGATTCCTGAAACTTGGTTTTGGAAACAAATTTTAAAAAGTTTTTTTCCTTTTTAAGACTGTTTTAAAGAAGTCATTCATATACGTCTGGATGAACTTCTCCGTGTTTTAAAGTCTGTAATGAATAAACATCAGAACCTCAATTCTGTTGATCTTCAAAATGCTGCAGAAATGCTTACTGCAAAAGTGAAAGGTAAGAAAGATATATTGCAAGTGGGTTGGTATGGGCAAAAAGGATCCTAGTGATACATTGTGCTCCATCATGACTATAGAGCCATCTCTTCTCACGGTGTTGGTATCGTGTGGATCAGGAGGAGTTGTGTGTACTTTGATATTTAAATATTCCCACTAAGTCACATCTAAAACTCTCTTAAAAATTAAAACTGTAGGGGCCAGCCCTGTGGCATAGTGGTTAAGTTCGTGCCTCCTACTTTGGCAGCCTGGGGATTGCTGGTTCGGATCCCAGGTGTGGACGTACACACCACTCATCGAGCCATGCTGCGGTGGTATCTCACATAAAAAATGGAGGGAGATTCGCACATATGTTAGTTGAGGGACAGTCTTCCTCATCAAAAAAAAAATTAGTTAAAACTTTACTTGAGAAGAAACACTCTAAAAGTACTAACTGAAATAAACAACAGACAGTTACAATTCTTGAGGTTTTTGGAAGAGTGCATGCTCTTTAGGTTATCAGTGTACAAAAAGTCTTTGTTATGTGAGGACAATTGGTGCTGGAAAATGGTCATTTGTAGTGACTCCACTTAAAGGAGGGAACCAAATGGAGAAAAAGAAGACAATTAAGCGACCTTATTTTGAAATGTGAAAAAGTGAAACTAAAATTGTAAAATAAATTTATTACGTGTGTGTGTATATTATGTCTGTGTGTATATATACTAAAAGAATCAAGAACTGGGACGTTATCCTCTGATGAAATGGTTTGCCACCCAAGAGTGTTCGAATCTCTTATTCTGGGCTGCAGGATATAAGGAGGAATGAGGGTGAAGGGAATATTTGAGAAGGAGGAGCCTGGAGGCAGGAGTTCAGTTAGCAGATTGTTGGAAGTACTGCGCTAGATGAGGGTCGACAGTCTCATCTAAGGCAGAAGCTGGGGTATGGTACCAGTGGAATGCGGTTGTTCCAGGAGAGGGGCTGGGTGTTGATTTGAGGAAATACAGGACAGGTTGAATGTCAGGGATTAGGTTGAAGTTTGGCGTTGAAGATGTGGACTTGAGAGTTGATGTCTAGATGGAAGAGGGCGACACCCACTCATGTGCAGAGTAAATAGAGGACTGAGTATGAGATCAGGGGGACAGAGAGAAGGTGGAGGAACCTGAGATGCCTGAGAAGTGGGGAGATGATCTGGAGAAAGATTTCATAGAAGTTAAAAAGTGCAGGCTTTGAAAAAATGATTGTCAGTGTTAAATGTCACTGATGGGTAGTATGAATTCAAATAATGTAACTATAAAAAGTTACTCACCATGGACTGAGTAAGGAAAGGAAAGGCTTCTTTGAGGAGAGGGATTACCTGTCCTAAGTCTGAAAGGTTGAGAGGACATTAACTGGGCTAGAGGGGGGTTGGGGGCTGCGACATAGGGCACTTGTAAAAGAACTCTGGATGTGAGGAACATGACGCAATTGGTGAACACACTCCTATCTAGAGAGGGCAAAGGGCAAGTGTCAGGGATGAGGCAGGAAAAGGAAAAAAAACCCTGCCAGTAAAATATAGTCCGTATACTTAAGAACTGCCTCGCCTACTTTTGGACATAGATTTATCGTGTTTGTGTAGTTCTCTTTTTTATGTATTTCAAGCATTAAAAGAAAAAATTTAGATGGTTTTAAATGGGAAAAATGGATAGCTTCTGTTATGACTTTTAAAAAGTCACTTAGTAACCACATTTATTTTAAAATAGATTGTTTATAAGTGCCATTTAACTTAACTTAGATAGGGAAATTTTTGTCTATAGATAGTAAAATTTCCATGTTGGAAATAGCGACGATGGTTCATTCGATTGTTGTCAGTGGCTATTGTGTGCAGTCAGGATGTCCTGGGGAAGGAGTGTGCCTGTGTGTAGTTGGTGTCCACATTCCAGAAACAGACTTGAGGAAGAGGCTTCTCAGCTGCCTTGAAGATCTTGTTTTCTTTGAGGTAAAGCAATCTTTTGAATATTATTTCCCGCTATGACTTTACCCTTTACCCTTGGGATTTTTGTTACAATTTTACTTTTGTGTTGGATGAAATTTAAAAGATTACTTTGGGGGTCAGCCCGGTGGTCGAGTGGTTAAGTTCGTGCACTCCACTTTGGCGGCCCAGGATTTGCCAGTTCAGATCCTGGGTGTGGACCTACGCACAGCTCATCAAGCCATGCTGTGGTCGTGTCTCACATAGGGGAACTAGAATGACCTACAACTAGGATATACCACTATATACTGGGGCTTTGGGGAGAAAAAAAAAGAGGAATATTGGCAATAAATGTTAGCTCAGGGCCCATCTTCCTCACTAAAAAAAAGAACAACAACAACAGAGTGCTCTGGCCTATTTCAGATGGTTCCTTTTAAAGAAAAAAGAAAGAAAAAAATGATTACTTTGTTATTGGGAAACTTATTCTGTCTCAGTAGGACTCCATGAGACTAGCAAACTTTAAAAATTGTGGGGTTTTTGGTGTAAATTTATCTTTTTAAATAACCCCCCCACTCTTATTGTTGAGACCATCTAAAAATATCATTGATACCCCAAATGAGAAATATTCAATGACCTGAAAAATTGAGGTCGAATCAGAGCTTACTTAATTTTTTCATTTAGTGATAATTTAGTTTTCAAACCCTGGAAAGGCAAGGAGGAGGTAGAAAGCATTTTTGAATGTCTGTTCCGTAGCAGTCTAAAGGTCTTGCATATACTACTTCAATGTTTTCCAAAAACCTCTAAAGGTACATTTTAATTTCTGTTTTAAAGAAAACCTTAAAGAAGAACTATTTGTATATTAGGATCACAAAGCTGTCAGCAAGGTGGAGATCATTTTGTCCTAACCCTGTGATTACATTTAAAAAACAAATTTGACCTGACTTGTTTTGGAGGCCTTAACTGTCAAGGGCATTTTGCAAATCTACCAAACTGTTAAAAAAAAAAAAATAATACATACAGAATAACTTTAGAGTCAGGGAGGTATAATCTTGTTTGTGCTACAACAGATTTGAATGCATGAAATCTGTCTTACTTCCTAGGCATGACAAGTGCGTTGGAATAAAATTGCAGTCGTTGCCTCCTCTTATTTTTTATCTTAAATGTGGAATTTACCTTTTAATGACTTTGAAAGAGAAATCCGTGGCTTTTCCCCATTCATTCTAGCAGTGATTTGTATTTCCTGTGTCTCCTCCTGTTCTAAACGGGAAGCTCAGTCTGACAAAATATTGGCAATGTGGTAAGAGAGATACAACTTATTTTTGAAGTAGATAAAAACGTTTCGGCATTCAGCAAGTTACTATGTACTTGGTATTTATTTTCAATGATTTTGGTCAATCTTATTTGTAATATCAATTAAAAGGACCATTTATTTAGGTTTTTCAGGATCTGTATTTTGCCGTTTATTTAAAAATTGGCAAATAAAAAAGAAAAATAAGCTTTAGGTATGCATCCAAAATTGTAGAAGCCTTGTATTTGTTTCTCTTTTGAAAGTTTAATTTTTTTTATAGGCAATTCATTCACACAGTTTATAATGCAAATAATATAAAAAAGTATTCAACGGTGAAGTTTTTTTCTACCTCAGACTCTTAACCATCCATTCCTTTCCCTAGATAAGCAACAACTATTAGTTTTTGTCTATCTTTCCACAGAGGTATTATGCACATACAAGCAAAAACAACATGTTCCCTTTTTACCCCCCTCTTTATGCAAATGTCCCATTCTGCCCCTTACTCATTGTTCTCAGTTATCTGTACATAAAGGATTTCCTTGTTCTTTTGTTACTTTTTTCAAAGCTGTATGGTAATCCGTTACATTGATATACTATAACGTATTTAACTGGTTCACTACTAATAGGTGTTTGGATTGTTTCCAGTTTTTTTCTGTTACAGACAGTGCCGCGGTGACTTGCCCTGTAAAGTCCTAGATGGGTGGCTCCCAGGTCAGAGGGCGCGTGCATTTATATTTTTGATATTGCCAGATGTGCTCTGCGGAGTTTCGGCCCTCCTGACAGCAGTGCTGACAAGGCTCGTTTCCTGCACCTTTGCCAACAGAGCTGCTCACCCAGCTTTGTTATCCAGTCTGAGAGTAAAAATTGCTATCTCAGTGTAGATTTGGTTTGCATTTCCCTCATTTTGAGTGCAGTTGAATAGCTTTTCGTATGTTTCAGAGCCATTTGTACATTCTTTTATGTGAATTGACCTGTTATTCATTTTTTCTTGTTTGTTGGTCTTTTTTGTTAGTATTGAGTTGTAAAAACCCTGCATAAGTGAAATTAGCCCTTAATCTTTGATATAAGTTGCAGATTTTCTTTAGTTTGTTTTCTGTCCTTTGATTTGCTTATGGTATTTTGTTTTATTTTATTTTCAAGTTTAAGTTGATCAATCTTTTGTATGATTTTGGGTCTTAGTTTTAGGAAGGACTGCCCTGCTCTGAGATTATAATAGCATACTCAAGTGTTTTTTCTTCTAATGTTTGCATGGTGTCATTTATTAAATTTAAGTCTTTGATACATTGTAGAGTACCTACATGTCTAACTAATTGATCAAATAATTCATCTTTTCCTTGCTGATTTTGAGATGCCATCTTTATCATAAATACACTAAATTGTCACATATATTTATTTCTGGACCTTATTCTGTCCCATTGATTTGTTTGTTCATGTGCCAGTACCACACTGTTTTTATTGTAGTTTTAGCATATGTTTTAGTATCTGTTAGAGATAGCACCTCTTTCCATTACTCTTCTTGTTCAGGATTTTATTTTTCCATCAGTATTTATTTTTTTGTGAGGAAGATTCACCCTGAGCTAACGTGTGTGCCAGTCTTCCTCTTTTTTTTCTTTTTTGCTTGAGGAAGACTACCCCTGAGCTAACGTCTGTGCCAGTCTTCCTCTATTTTTTGTATGTGGGGTGTCTCCACAGCATGGCTGATGAGTAGAGTTAAGTCCAAACCTGGGATCTGAACCCGTGAACCTGGGCTGCTGAAGCAGAGCTCACGGAACGTTAACCACTTGGCCACGGGGCCAGCCCTCTATCAGGATTTTTGAAATGGCTTGTCTAGTTCTAAAATATATCCATTGGTACATTGAGTTATATTTATAAATTTATAAATTAATTTATGATTAAATTTATAAATTAAAGAGAATGTATATTTAGCATTTCTGAGAATATAGTATGCATTTCGTTTCTTCAAGTTGTCTTTTGTATTTCTCAGAAGCAACTTAAAGTTTTCATTTTGTAAATCTTGTAGCTTTTAAAAATTTTTTCCCCTAAGCATTTTTTTCCCATGAAAATGGTGAAAATTTTCTTCCATTATATTTTTTAATTCAGCGGTTTTCAAACCGTGGGCTCTGATTTGTGGCATCAAGTTAGTGGATTGTGACCAGCATTTTTAAAATATGACAGAGAATAGAAAAGAAAAGTGAGAATCCAGCTCTTCTTAAGGAGATACTAAATGTGTCTTAGTGCTTCTTGTTTTGACTTGATAGGGACCCCAAGGGAAACAGTTATTTAAACTTTCAGCAAAATTTTGATGAGATTTTGAAGAACGGCTAATGGGGGGAGAGAGTGGAGACATAAACACCAATTAGCAGGTGGTTAAATAGTCCAGACTAGAGACAAAATGTGGCCTTTAGAACTAAGTCAGTGGCAATGGGAATGGAAAGGAAGAACAGAAATATTTTAGAGGCCTTTTAAAAGTGAAGCTAATGAGCTAAGGAATGTATGGAAAAGTGTAGGCCCGAGGGCAGAGCAGAAAGGACCATAGAGTTCAGTTTAGCACAGGCTGAGACTGCAGCGCCGGTGGGTAAAGACGGGAAAGCAGGGAAGGAGTATATCCAACAGACTATGGGAAATGTGGGTCTGGAGCTCAGAGGCTAAAACTAGTCAGGCAGTTTAAGGATTCATTCCCTTCAAGGTCTGAAAGTGGTTCTCTGGGGATAATGTGTAGAGAAGAAAGCCAGGAAGAGAACTGCAGGCTCAGTGGGAACGACTGTGTGAAGTGCACATCATCTACAGTTAGGTGTAGAACGTGAGGGCTCTCGTGTTTACCAGATACCAAGCCCTGTACCCTACGCACTTTATGTTTATTTCCTGTCATTGCTTTCAATAATGATCTGTTTTCCATATGAAGAGACTGAAGTTAGGTAATGTATCCAGAGTAACTCAGGATGTGGTAGAGGCCAAATCTGAACTCAGGTCTGAAACTCTGAAGCCTTACCTCTTGGCTTGCTATAACCCATTGCTTCTAAGAGAGCAGAATAGTTCAAGATGGAAGGAAGCGGTTAATATTTGTAGTAATAGTAGCTGACATTATTGAGGATGTACTTATTGTATGCCAGACACTGTTAAGCTCTTTACATGGATTATCCCATTAATCCTCACAGCAAATTTCTGAGGTCAATACTATTGTTACATCAGCTCCCATTTTGCAGATAAGAAACCTGGGATGTAGACAAGTTTGTCCAAGATTGCATATTATTAAGTGGTAGAGTTGCAGAATGGTCAAGTAGGATGAGAACTTAGAAGAAAAAAGACAGGGGCCGGCCCGGTGGCGCAGTGGTTAAGTGCGCACGTTCCGCTTCTCGGTGGCCTGGGGTTCGCCAGTTCGGATCCCAGGTGTGAACATGGCACCACTTGGCACGCCATGCTGTGGTAGGCATCCAATATATAAAGTAGAGGAAGATGGGCACGATGTTAGCTCAGGGCCAGGCTTCCTCAGCAAAAAGAGGAGGACTGGCAGTAGTTAGCTCAGGGCTAATCTTCCTCAAAAAAAAGAAGAAAAAAGACCTCCAAGTTTGGCTAGTAGGAGGTTATTGTTGACAGTGTTCTTCACTGGAATTGAATGAAAATAATAACTAACATTTATTGAGCATTTTCTGTGTAACACGCTCTGTTTTGACTTCATTTAAGCTTCACAACAATTCTCAAAATGCGTATTATCTCCATTTTATAAATGAGGAAACGGAGGCACAGAGCACGTAAGTTACTTAACCTAGTAAGGGACAGTTAGGATTTAACCTAGGCAGACTGGCTTCAGAACCTTGCTTAACCAGGGGTCATCAAAATAACTACCAGTGGACCAAATCTGACCTGCTGCCTGTTTTTGTTAATAAAGTTTTATTGGAACACAGCCAGTCTTATTTATCTGTCATCATATCTCATTCGTGTATGTATGGCTCCTTTAGGCAGAGTTGAATAGTTGCAACAAACCATATCGCCTAAGTCTTAAATATTTACTATTTAGCACTTTACAGGAAAAGTATTCCAACCCCTAATAACCATTAAATTGGATGAAAAGCCAAATCCTGGTCAAGTCAGACCTGTTGATACAGGTTTGGCAGTAAAGAAATGTTAAATTAGATTGGGTGGTACCTTTAAAAAGAAACATGGTAAAATGAAAATTTTTTCACATAAGAAAGATTTGGGTATGTTACTACCATAAGAAAAATGTCAGGTGAGTGGGAGGCAGTGAAGCTATGAGGAAGGCGCAATGGTGGTGTAGGGTTTCAGAGAATGCAGGAGAGTGGGAAGATTTATTATTGGAAGGGAGCCAAAAACTCTTCTTTGAAACACTGAGCAGGAGCAGAAAAGAGAAAGGATATTAGAAATATAGGGCTGTTTCGAAATGGAGGCAAGGGGAGTAATAGGAATTTTCATTAGGTGAGTATCACCTCATTCATGTAGGGATGAAGATAAGGAAGGAGGGTCATTCAAATAATTGTCTTTCTGCTGCTCACGATTATTTTTTTTTTAATCTCCCAGTCATGTTTAATGCTATGAAAATGTATATTCATAGGAAAGAAAGAATAATTATTGAATTTTGGGTAGTGTTATAAAGTATTTTTTTCTTTAAAGTCAATAGGTTAAAGTTAGGAAATATGAGTAGGCTTTATATTTTGGCTGGTATTACATTATAAATTACTATTTAAAGTCTACTTTCTAATGATATTTTTAAAATAGCTTTATTGAGGTATAATTGACATACAATAAACTGCACGTATTTATAGTGTACAATTTGGTTAATTTTGACATGCGTACTCTTATGAAACTGTCACAATCCAGATCATTCATGCCCCTTTGTAATGCCTGCTTTCTCTGCCCCCTGTACCTCTCTTTCACCAATTTTTGTATGTTGTTTTCATTTTCATTCTGGTCAAAATACTTTCTAATTTCTCTTTTTTCTTCTTCGACCTGTGAGTTAATTTAGAAGTGTGTTAATTTAGTTTCCTAATATTTGGGGATTTTCCAGAGATCTTTGTCATTTCTCATTTAATTCCATTTAGTTACAGAACATATTTTGCCTGATTTGAATCCTATTAAACCCATTCAGACTTGTTTTATGACCCATAATATGGTCTATCTTGGTAAATATTCAGTGTGCATTTGAAAAGAACATGTGTTTTGCTGTTATTGGGTGGAGTGTTCTATAAATGTCCGTCTGGTCAAGGTGGCTGATAGTATTGTTGAAGTCTTTCATAGCTGTACCAATTTTCCATCCACAAGTTCTGTCACTTATTGGGAGAGGGGCATTGAAATCTCTGTCTATAACTATGAAATTGTCTGTTTCTCGTTACAGTTATATTAGTTTCTGTTTCATGCATTTTGAAGTTATTAGGTGCATAAATGTATAGAATTGTTATGTCCTCTTGATGAATTGCCTCCTCCATCATTATAAAATGATCTTCTTTGTCTCTGGTAGTTTCCTTGGCTCAGAAATCTACTTTGTGTGATATTAGGCAGTAAGCTGGGTTAATGGTAGAGTTCACCATGTTTGTTTCTATCTATCAGGATTCCTGTGCTGTGTTGCCTGATAGCCAATGTCTTGAAAACTGTTGTTTCATGTATTTTTGTCTGGGTTTCTTTTAGTTGTTTCAGGCAGAAGTGTAAGCCTGTTTTTCTGTCATGGCCAGAGCACAAGTCCAAAAATATTTTTTAAATTATTTACGATAGTTCTTAAGTTTTTCTTTTGGTTTGTATCAGGGATACTAAGAAGAATCTGATGAAAGATAGAGACCTTAGCTCCTCTTATCTACAAAGGCTTATACATGTAAAATCTTGGTTATAATTTCATGCGGTTTACAGGCTTGAGGTTTAATTCATCCTCGCTTAGGAATCCTTGCTTTCCAGCATTTTCAGCCCTAGTTACATATTAGAATCCCTGGGAGAGGTTTTGAACAAAGATCTGTGCTTCCCCAGACCTGTGAAATCTGAAACTTTGGTGGTGGGACCCAGACTGTGTTTAAAACTCTGTAGGTAATTCTGATCTTCCGCTAAGCTTAAGAACAACTCTGTTAAAGCAAAGGATGGGCTTCCTCTCCACCGGGTTTCTCTACCTTCCCTTTATTGGCAGGGATCCTGGGGAGGGTGGATACAGGGAGCCAGTTGCTCCTTACACTCATCCTGAGTAGATTAGGTTACTTTAAAAAAATTGCCAATTCCACCTTCAGATTTTGTCTCGATAAATTGTATCTGGGCTTTTAACAAAGATGCATGCGGAAGAAGTTATAGTAAGAAACCTTTTTCAGTTATGTTTCACAATTTGTTTTAACAAAACATGAAATGTTAGAATATCCCTATGGTAAACAAAAGACAGCTATATATCAATTAACATGGACCTCAGAGCCCAAGAGCCTGTAGGAAATAGGCTATAAATAAATAAGAATTTAAATTTTTTAAAGCATTGGGTGTTTTTTATGTGTTAGGCTCTATATTATAGATTTTATGCTATGTCGGATGTATATATGACTTCAATTATTGGTAATTCCTAGAGAAATTGTACTTCATATTGACTTAAGAGAGCCATAGTGTGTTTAGCTGTTTTAAAAAATGCCATGAAGCAAGAAGCAAGAGAAAATAGCACGGAGCACTCTTAGTGAGAGAGGTCTGGTGTGACGGACTTTGTGAGTTCAACACCGATTGATTTCACACCGAGTCATTTTTTAGATGTGTCGAATTATGTAATGCGTGGAGTAGTCAGTTTGGAATGCCAGCTACTTTTATGCAAGCTAATTCTTTTGTATGATTTCTTTAATGAAGAATTTGAACATCATGTCTGTTTTGTGTATTCGGCTTTTCAGTTTTCTGAATCTTCTAATGCTTCTAGAAGTAATGGTGGGTTTTTAAGGGATTAAATGACTTTGTATAAATGTAGTTTAAGATATTTTCACCCTCATTTATTGTAACCAACCTTTCTCTATAGCCGTGAACTTCACAGAAGTTAATGAAGAAAACAAAAACGATCTCTTCAGAGAAGTGTTTTCTTCCATTGAAACCTTGGCCGTTACCTTTGGGAATATGTAAGTAGAGGACTGTCATTTAGAGAAATTTGGGCCTAGGTCTTTCAGTGAGGGTATGTCCTATAATTGAGTAGATACATGAAAAGTAAAGTATTAACCAATATAAAATATTATTACAACTTTGGCAAAGCTACATTCTATGTTCTTTGATTACTGTGTTTGGAGGTGTCTTGATAGCTGTTTAGAAGCAGCTTCCATTTGCAAGTGGCTGTGGTTTATGTGAATAGATTCCTAGGAGTTTATTTCTAAGGGTCTTACTAGAAAAAAATTGGTTCTAGATGATGTGTTGAATGTAAAGCCTATGACAGAGCAGTGTAATGACTTGTCTTTTTATTTCTATTGCTTTTTTTTAAATCCCTGGGTAGCCTGACAAACTTCCTTATGGGAGATGTAGGCAATGATTCATTACTGCGACTGCCTGTTTCTCGGGAAAGTAAGGTAGGTCAAATCTGTGTGAGAGCAGAGACTTTAAAATTGTTAACTGAGTATTTCAATAATTTCCTAGTCTTAACCTCAGTAGTACTGTTTGATGGGTTTTGAGTTTAGCAAGCAAAACAGATCCGTTCATTTTAAATATGATAATTTATGATTAGTTTCCAGAGCAAAAGTTTAATTGTACTTTCTATGTGAAACTATCATTTTAAAAGAATGTATTTGATAATTTTATAGTGTCTTATGTAATGAGTCTCTATGTCATATGGTCCAAAATTTTAGTAAGGAATTCTTAACCATTTTTCCTTCCTAACGTTGTAGCAGATCTTAAAGTCTGGTGGAAACTTAGAAAAATAATACAAGAAGTAAAGAGGGTGTTAATCTTTTCACACATCCTACCGTTTGTTTGTTACCATGAAATGCTTATTAACAGGCCCATAGGTCTTAATTCTCCCGAAGAGCATCCCTATAAGTATGTCAGAGGATTGGGGCTCTGATTCCCACTTGGAAGAAAAATGGCATCAAATAATAGAACATGAGGAATGGATGTAGAATATTGCTTTAAAGATTTTTATAGTAATAGTAATATTTTCATTTGACTAAAATTTTTTCACCAGAAGCAGGATATTTAAACAAACGGTGTTAGGGACATATGTCGATCATTTCCTCTTAAGGATGATCAAATCTAAAAAGGATTTCAACAAATATTTGAAATGTGCCAAATACTTGTGTTATATCAAAATAATATAAAAACTTCAGGTCTTTCTTAAAATGATACAAAATATGAATGATTATTTAATGCATTTGTTATATGTACTACAATATTGGGAAAAAATTGTGACTATTTCTGAAGTCATCCATTGATGAATCGAGGAGGATAGTGTATAAACCGTATCAGAATGATGAAAAATTTTAAGATCTTTAAATATTTTACTATTATTCTGATTTTTCCTCAGTTTTATCTTTTCAAACTTACTGCTAATTCAGAACATAGAATAAAACATTATATCTGCGTGACAAGGCTCTGAACAATTTAAATTTTAGATGTGAATCATATTTCCTGTTCCTGTGCCTGTTGTGCACCCATATACTAATTCTTAGTAGGAAAATACTTTTTCCTTTCTTTTTTTCTTTTGCACCTTGTTTTCCTTTTTGCAATTTTTAATTTACCGTAGAGATTGAAATAAAAAGGTCTGTGATGCTATAATGCTAGTAATAAAATAAAATTACTTTGTTTGATGAAGAGTTTTGAAAATTATCTTTAAAAATAGTAGTTGCCATCTATTTAATAGTCCTTATTTTGTACTATGCACTGTGGTAAACCTACATCATCTTAATCCTAAAAATAGCCTTATGAAAGTGGTGTTCTTATCCCCATTTTACAGAAGGGCAAACCACAGTTAAGTGAGCTTAAGTAATAAGTGAGCCCAGTGTCAGACAGCTACTAAGTGCTGGAGCTGGACTTCAAACTCCAGTTCTCTGATCCACTTTGCCCTGAATCCCTGCATACTCTGTGCTGCCCCCCGAATAGATGACATTTGTTTAAGATCTCACAGTTTTGGCATCTGATATTTTCCTGTACTGTCTAGTAAGGTAGCCACTTGTTACATCTAGCTCTTTAAATTTAAATTAATTAAAATAAGTACAATTAAAAATTTACTCCTCATTTACATTAGCCACTTTTCAAACGCTCACATAGCTACATGTAGCTGGTAGCTACTGTACTGAACAGTGCAGATACAGAAGATTTCCATCATCGTAGAAAGTTCTGCACTAAACTGTCCAATAGTCTTTCAGAGAAATGCTTGTCATAAAAGAAAATGGTAAAAGGTGGCTGGAAGAGACAGGGCTTTGTCTGCTCTTTGGATAGCAATCTGTTTAGATTGCTTCTGTAACTTCCTGACTAATATTTTTGAGATCTGTGGAATTTAAAGTTTTGAATGGATTCACTAATGTTAACTTAATGCTTTTAATAAACAATGAGGTTATTCATTCTTAGACCTTGAGAACTGCTGTTGTAAAAAGCTGTATAATTCTTATAAAATGTTCTGGCATTTAAGCAGACTTCTCAGGCCCTTTGAGTTCTAAATACTTGAAATTCCTTGGAAGGAATTATGTCAGAGTAACAAATTAGAGTGAAAAATTTCTGAAGCAAAGATCTGTTGTCTTCTGCTCTAATCTTAACTCTGTTTCCTTCCATGCTGTAAGTCTTTTGAAAGTGTTTCTGTGGAATCAGTGGACTCACCCAATGAAAAAGGTAATGCTGGAAGTACTTACAAGTTTTGTCAAACTTTTTGCAGTTACTTTCGATGAAGTTAATCGCTTCTTGCTTAGTAAGCTAAAATACTCATTTTTAACATAAAATGATGTGTAAAGTTTTACATGTCAAACTTAAGGAAGAACAACCTGTTAGAGTAGATGATAGAGACTGATGAAGAATTGCATAGGGCTTGTAACTTGATGAATAATAGAAATACACATTAAGATAAAAAATACATTATTATTTGAAACCATTTTAAGTTTAAATGGTGACCCTTTAAATTTGTCACTTGTATTTCTTTTTTTTTTTGTGAGGAAGACCTTCCGTGAGCTAACATCTGTTGCCAGTCTTTCTCTTTTTGCTTGAGGAAGATTGTCACTGAGCTAACATCTGTGCCAGTCTTTGTCTATTTTATGTGGGATGCCACCACTGCATGGCTTGATGAGCAGTGCTAGGTCCACGCCCGGGATCCGAACCTACAAACTTAACCGCTATGCCACTGGGGCAGCCCCACACTTGTATTTTTTTTAAACCAGTTTTCATTGAAGAAAATTTTGGGATTGTGTGACTGCTTCTTTGTTTAGAGTTATGTGGTTATATTTAATATATCCATACCTTGATATTTCTATTTTCAGGAAATTTTTCTCCTATAGAACTAGACACCGTGCTGTTAAAGAACACTGACTCTGTGGAATTGGCTTTGTCGTATGCTAAAACGTGGTCAAAATATACCAAGAACATAGTTTCATGGGTTGAAAAAAAGCTTAACTTGGGTAAGTTGCCCTTTAGGGCATCTGATTAATTTTGGAATGTAAGAAATAAAGTTTGTGGTTCATTTTCTACAGACTATGAGTGATATGATTCCAAGTTAGTAGCTGTTTCAGTGTGGTAAATAAAGTCATTGTCCGTTTTCTCTTCTTGAAATAGGAAAGACTCTTCTTCCAATAAGCATACTTATTGAACATTACTCTGGGCCAACCTCTAGATCTGGGACACAAAGACAACTAATATACTGTCTTTGCCTGTAAGGAAGTCATACTCTAGTGGGTAAAAAGAAGTACAATCAGATAATACAGTAAAAGGAGATAACAGCAACAATAGATGTATGAGCAGAAAGCAACAGAAACCTATGAGGAACATCTTAATAGCTATTATATTCCCAGTGTTTTATAGCTGACAAAGTGCTTTTATGGTTGACAAAAATTCTCTCATTTAATCCTTACCAAAACCCTGGGAAGTAGGCAAGACAAGAATTGTTATCCCAATTTTACAGCTGAGACCAGCAAGAGAGGTGATTTGCCTAAGGTCAGATAGCAGATTTGCCTAAGATCACATACCAGTAATTGGAATAATGTAGAATTTATCCAGAGCCCGGGCTCTTTCTACTACATTATCTGTTTTTAATAGGGCATGCCCATGAGCATCACCTGAATAGCCTTATAAAAGGACAATGTGCAGGCCTAGGTGCCATCCCCCAGAGAGGTGAGGTCTAAGCAAGTGTATCTGGAAAGTCTCCCAGTTGATTTTGATGAGCACTTCCAATTAATAAGCACAGCATCATATCCTCATGCAGACTAGTATTTGCGATCGGTTTTTAATTGGAGAATTACCAATAATTTTAGAGTATGGAGGGGGAGAATAAGTTAATTTTACCCTCTAATGCCTTCTTTGACCTTTTCAGAATTGGAGTCCACTAGAAACATTGTCAAGCTGGCAGAGGCAACTAGAACTAACATCGGACTGCAGGTAAGTGTTGAGTGAACTACCAGGGTTCTTTACCAAGAGATCACTCAGATGGTCTCCGGATAGTGCCGTGCAAAATCAGAAAATTTCATAGTTAATATGGGAAAGAACCGAAACACTGAACTTTTTATTGACCAAATAAATTTTAAATTTACATGGATACCTGTTATGAAAAAAACTAGGAAATTCACAATTTTAGATGAATGTTGATTGGTTAGCTGCTAATTTTGCTAACTAGTTTTATAATTAATTATAATTAATTTTCCTCAGTATTTTTCTCATATAGTTAGATTTATGACTAGTCATTTTTCTGGGGAAAAAAATGCAAAGTCTAAACTTAAAAGTTCTCGTTTTGAAGAAGAAGAGTACTGGGCGGGGTCTAGAACTCTAGTGCCATTTCTATTGGAAAGTTTACTTTTCAATTTTAAATTCTAGGAGTTCATGCCACTGCAGTCTCTGTTTACCAATGCTCTTCTTAATGACATAGAGAGCAGTCACCTCTTACAACAAACGATTGGGGCTCTCCAGGCCAACAAATTTGTGCAGGTAAAAATTTATATGTACAATACACATTTATTTTAACAACAGCATACCTTTAAAAAACAGCTTTTCTTTCTTTCTTTTCTTAAAATACTGTGGACAGCCTCTACTTGGGAGGAAAAATGAAATGGAAAAACAAAGGAAAGAAATAAAAGAACTTTGGAAACAGGAACAAAATAAAATGGTGAGTATTGTGATGGAGTTTCATCTAGCTCTTTGTGAACGTCGAGAAGCCTCTGCAGCATCTGAGCAGCTCTCTGGGAAGATCGTTCCTGAACCCTATTGTTTTTCCAAAATGCTGTCTTGATTATCTTGCTGAATATGCTCAAGAAACTTGTACTTTAGGGTTACTTTCTCATTCTGTGTTTAATACTCTTCTTTTCTGTGTAGCTTGAAACAGAGACTGCTCTTAAAAAGGCAAAACTGTTATGTATGCAACGTCAAGACGAGTATGAAAAAGCAAAATCGTCCATGTTTCGAGCAGAAGAGGAGCATCTGTGCTCAAGTGGTGGATTAGCAAAGAATCTGAACAAGCAGCTAGAAAAAAAGCGAAGGCTTGAAGAGGAGGCTCTTCAAAAAGTAATGATCTTTACTTGTTACTTGCAAGTTGAATTAGCAATAATCTGCTCAGGCTTTGGTTCTCAAACTTCAGCATGCATCAGGGTCACCTGGAAGGCTTGTTAAAGCAGATGGCTGGGCCCCACCTCCAGAGTTTCTGATTCAATAGGTCTAGAGTTGGCTCCAGACAATTTCCATTTCTATCAAGTTCCCAGGTGATGGTCCTGCTGTTGCTGGTAGGGATCTACACCTCTCTCCCTCTCTCTTTTTTTTCTTTTTGGTGAAGAAGATTAGCCCTAAGCTAACATCTGTGCCAGTCTCCTGCTATTTTGTATGTGGGATGCAGCCACAGTGTGGCTTGATAAGTGGTGTGTAGATCTGTGCCCGGGATCCTAACCTGCAAACCCCAGGGCTGCCAAAGCGGAGTGCGTGAACTTAACCCATGCGCCACTGGGCCTACTCCTTTGTAGGGATCCACACTTTGAGAAGCACTATTCTAAGAGACTTTTGGTTATCTCTTGAATTTTTGGTTGGTTTTAGAGAAGGCAGTAGTTTAATGTTTTTTACTTGATGTTCAGGAAGTTCAACGTATAGACAACTGTGTGTATATGTGAACTAATTCCAATACCTGATAGAAAGGCTCGGCTGAAGCTTGGTATTATTTATAAAGTATAATTTGATAAATTCTGTAAGAAGATTATATGGAAAACAGTAAATATAAATAGAAAAAGCTGTTCAATAGAAGTGGACATTTATTTTATAGACAGTATGCTAATTGTAAATTGTACTTGACTATCCATTAAAGTTAAGTGCCCTTGAATTACTGATTGTTATCAGAATTTTGTGCATAAAATCATGTTTTTTTTTATTTTTAGTTCTTTAAATTGAGCTTTACTACAGTAGGTAAGTGTTTTAAAATATAGGTTCTAGTGATCAGTGGTATTTTTTTCTGTGATCTTCCTGAAGGTAGAAGAAGCAAATGAACTCTACAAAGTTTGTGTGACGAATGTTGAAGAAAGACGAAATGATCTAGAAAATACCAAAAGAGAAATTTTAACGCAACTCCGGAAACTTGTTTTCCAGTGTGATCTTACCCTTAAAGCTGTAAGTAGTTTGCAATCATCAGTCTTTGCAGGCAAGGGTGAAACGAAGAGTCCACGTCTGCAGGAGGAGAGCGATGCTTGATGAGTCGGGATTCTTACAGGATTTAATTTCTGAGATAGTGGAACATTTAGAGTTTAAAAATTGACTTTCAGTTTTTAATAGTGGTATATAGTTTCAGTTACGTTTTTTATCTTGTCTCTCCTCCCCACAACGGATTGATTTGTTCAATTAAAACGGAAGTCTGAAAATTTGAAGTGGCCTGTAAGCCACTACCTTTCTCATCTCGGTTGACAAAATGGATTTGACTCCCGAAACTTCTGTCAGCACTATAAGATCTGTTCTTTAAAATTTGAGTAAACTAAATATTAAAATTGAACCCAATGATTTATTTGAAGACATAGCATCCTGCCTTCAAGCGTTTTCATTTGCCTCTTGAAAATAGTTTTTGTCAAATATTTACATACAGAAAACCTTTTTTGGGGGTGTACATTTCACGAGTTTTAACACATGTATAGATTAGTGTACAATACCCCCACTATCAGAATTCAGAACGGCTCTATCGCTCCAGAAAACTTTCTTCCTGCCGCGCCTTTGTAGTCAAACTCTTCACCCACCCCTCCCCCCGGTGAGTATTGATCTGTTCCCACATCTTTGTAGTTTGGTCTTTTCCAGAGTGTCATATAAATGGAATCAAATGGGATGTAACCTTTCGCGACTGGCTTCTTTCCCTCAGCATAATGCCTTTAAGATTCACCAAGTATGTGAATGTACCACAGTGTTTATCCATTCACCGGTTGGACATTTGTGTTGTTTCCGGTTTGGGCGGTTATGAATAGAACTACTATGAATATTTCTTTATAGGTTTTTGTGTGAACATAAGTTTGTATATTTCTAGGGTAAATACCTTCTTTAGAGTGAGATTACTGGGTGGTATAATAAATGTCTGTTTAACTTTATAAGTTGCCAAACTGTTTTCCAGAGTGGTCATGGCATTTTTCATTATAACCAGCAATTTCTGCATCCTTGACAACACTTACCAGTTGTTGCTTTTATATGTTATATGTTATATGTTGCTTTTATATGTTAGTTGTTTTGATAGATGTGTCATGGTAGTAGTTTTGTGTTTCCAGAATAACTGATATTGAGCATCTTTTCAAGGGCTTATTTACAATATGTATTTTACCTGTTTTTTAAATTGCGTTTTCTTATTGTTGAGCTTGCATCCATAGTCTTCCAGTCTGAAGCTTTTCTTTATTCTTTTAGCAATGTCCTTCAGGGAGCAAAAGGTTTTAATTTGATGGAGTCTAACTTATCGATTTCTTCTTTTATGGGTCATGCTTTTGGTGTTACATCTAAGAGTGCTTCACCTAACCCAAGGTCACAAAAACTATATTTTTTACTAAAAGTTTTATAGTTTGACATTGATGTATGATCTGTTTTGAGTTAATTTTTGTATAAGTTGTGATGTATAGGTTGAGGTTCATTTTTTGCATATGGATGTTGTATTAAAATTACACCTCTGGGATTTTAGTTTATGGAGGTTTTTATTTTATTTAGTTTATGGACTAATAACTTAGTTTATGGAGGTTTTTATTTTATTTAGTTTATTTTAGTTTATGGACTGAATGCTGACATGGAAAGTTCAATGTCATTGAAAGATGAATTACTTAACATTTCCCAAGATATGGGGACATACTTTGCCAGGCAGGGCCACAGGAAAAAAACCTGTTTTGGTCAAGCAGAAGCGGAAGTGAGGGGAAAGCTTAGTACAGAGCCTTATTGGGGTTTCCGAGGGAAAGGCAGGATAAGCAGTATAGGATTGGCTAGTTTGAATAATTCCAGGAGGCTTTGGGATACTGAAATGGTCTCTAGTTGCTTGGTATCAGGCAGGGGAAAATATTGGCTTGGTGTGTGAGAGTTAGGTAATGAGGTTGCTGGGGTTACATATGAAAGATGTGTTCCCTGCCTAAGAATTGGGTAGCCCTGGGAGGAGCAAGCAGTCTCTCCCTGGCCAGCAAGCTTTTTAAGATGTCAGAACATCAAAAAATACAGATAATAAAAAACATGATTTATACAGATGTCCACTTGTTCCAATACCATTTGTTGAGAACATTTTGTGACATCTCCATTGAGTTGCTTTTGCATCCTTGTCAAAAATCAGTTGACCATATTTTTGTCTATTTCTAGATTCTCTATTTTGTTCTATGGGTATATGTGTCTGTCCTTTTGCCAAAACCCTCCTGTGGATATATGTGTCCACCCTTTTCCCAAAACAGTGTCAATTACTGTTGCTTTATAGCAAGTCTTAAAATCAGATAGTGTGAGTCTTCCAAGTTTCTTTTTTTTCAGAATTGTTTTGAGTATTTAAGATCCTTCAACTTCCATAAATATGTTAGAATCAGCTTGTCTATATTTGCAAAAAATTCTACTAACATTTTGAATGGAATTGTGTTAAATCTTAAATCAGATTGAGGAGAATTGACTATATATGTGGCATTTTAACTATATGTGGAGTTGCCCAATCCATGAACCTAGTATATCTTTTGATAGTTGATATTTTTTTAGTCAGCATTTTGTAGTTTTCAACGTGTGTCTGTCACATGTTTTGTTAGATTTAAACCTAGGTATGTATCTATTTATTTTGGGAACTATTGTGAATGTGATTGATTAATAGATAGAAAGATGCACACGTATAATTTATGTGTATGTGTGTATGTAGCTATACATACACACACACATTTATTTAATATCAAATTTCAGTTTTTCATTGTTAGTATTTAGAAATACAGTTGATTTTTGTATGTTGATCCTGTATCTTGCAACCTTGCTAAACTCACTAATTAGCTCTGGGAGCTTTTTTTGTAGAATCGTTAGAGTTTTCTACATAGAAAATCACATTATCTGCAAATAGGGACAGTTTAATTTCTTCCTTTCGGATCTGTATTCCTTTCATTTCTTTTTCTTATTACACTGGCCAGGACTTCTAGTTCATTGTTGAATAGGAGTCGTGAGAAAAGACATCTTTGCCTTATCCTTGATCTTAGGGGGAAAGCACTTAGTCTTTCACCATTAAATATGATGATAGCTGTAGGCTTTTTGAAGATGCCCTTCATCAGGTTAAGGAATTTCCCCTTTTTCTAGTCTGCTGAGAGTTTTATCATGAAGGTGTTGGATTTTGTCAAAAGATTTTTTTTTTGCGTAATTTGATTGATATGTTAATGTAGCTTTTCTTCTTTAGTTTGTTCCTATGCTGGATTATATGGATATCTGAGTGTTGATCTAGCCTTGCATTCCTGGGATAAGCTGCTCTTGGTTGTGATGCATTGTTCCTTTTATGTATCTTTCATATAGATATCTATATATCCTTTCATGTAAGTTGTTGATTTTATGTGTATAGAGTTGTTCATAGTGTTCCCTTATCCTTTCAATGTCTCAGTAGGCTGTAGTGATACCCTCTCTTTCGTTCCCGATATTGGTAATTTGTGCCTTCTCTCTCTCTAGCTAGTCTGGCTAGAGATTTATCAATTTTAGTGATCTTTTCAAAGAAACAGGTTTTGATTTCATTGCTTTATCTCTGTTTTTTAAACATTTTATTTAGTTCCGCTTTTTATTCTTTATTTCTGCTTGCTTTCGGCTTATTTTGCTTTCTTTTTAGTTTCTTAAAGTGGAAGCTTAGATTCTTCATTGAGACCTCCCTGCTTTTTGAATACAAATATTTAATGATTTAAATTTCCCTCTAAGCACTGCTTATCTCCATCCCACAAATTTTGAAATACTGTATTTCTATTTTTGTACAGATCAAAATATTTTCTAATTTCCCTTGAGACTTATCTTTGATCTGTGAATAACGTAGAAGTTTGTCGTTTAATTTCCAAGTATTTCAGGATTTTCTGGAAAGCTTCCTGATACTGATTTCTAGTTTAATTTTGTTATGGTAAGAGAAATATTCTGTACGATTTCAGTTCTCTTAAATTTGTTGTGGTTTGCTTTATGACTCAGGATATGGTCTATCTTGGTGAATTTTCCATGTGTGCACTTGAAAAGAATGTGTATTCTGTTGTTGACTGGATTGTTCTGTAAACATCAGTTAGTTCCTGTTGGTTTATGGTGTTATTTATCTTCCTGTGTCCTTGATAATGTACTTTTTACTTCTAGCAATACTGAGAAAGTCTCGAAGTCTTCAACATAGTGTATGTTTTTAGTTTATCAATTTTCGTTTTGTGTATTTTGAAACTCTGTCAGTTGCTTATACATTGATGGTTGTTATATATTCTTGGTGAATTGATCCTTTTATCCTTATGAAATGTCTTTTTATCCTGGTAATTTTCCTTGCTTTTTAGTCTATTTAATATTGGTATAGCTATTTCAATTTTCTTTTGATTATTTTTAGCATGGTATATCTTTTTCTATTCTTTTACTTTTAACTTTATCATTATATTTAAAGTGAATTTCTTAAAGTTCACTATAAAACATATAGTTCAGTCTTGATTTTTTAAAAGAAAACTCTTTGACAATCTCTATCTTTTAAGTGAACTGTTTAGACCATTTATTTTTAATGTAAATATATATTTAGATTTAGGCTTACTATTTTATTATTTGTTTTCTGTTTGTACCTTATGTTTTCCTTCATCCTTTTGCTGCCTTATTTTAGATAAATTGACAATTTCTTAGAATTACATTTTAATTTATCTAAAATACTTATCTTTATTTTTTGAGGAAGATTAGCCCTGGGCTAACTACTGCCAATCCTCCTCTTTTTGCTGAGGAAGACTGACCCTGAGCTAATATCTGTGCCCATCTTCCTCTACTTTATATGTGGGATGCCTACCACAGCATGGCTTTTGCCAAGTTGTGCCATGTCCGCACCCGGGATCTGAACTGGCGAACCCCAGGCTGCCAAGAAGCAGAATGTGCAAACTTAACCACTGTGTCACTGGGCTGGCCCCTAATCTATGTTTTAATTTGTCTATTATCTACATTTTAGTTTATCTATTGAGTTTTGTACTATATCTTTCTGTATAGTTTTTTTTAATGCTCGCACTAAGGGTATATCTATATAAACTTCTCACAGTCTGCTTAGAACTGATATTTTACAACTTGCAAGGTGGAATGTAGAAATTGTACCATCATATGAATCCCTTTACCCACTTTGGCTTGTGATTTATATA
Source organism: Equus przewalskii (assembly GCF_037783145.1). Lineage (NCBI taxonomy): Eukaryota > Metazoa > Chordata > Mammalia > Perissodactyla > Equidae > Equus > Equus przewalskii. Next base: position 6,042,374 of record NC_091854.1, read on the forward strand.
TGTATATTGCATCTATGTACATTGAAAACTTCACCAACAATGTTAGAATTTTTTCTTTCAAAAGTCACAAATTTTAGGGCCAGCCTGGTGGTGCAGCAGGTAAGTTAGTGCCCTCCACGTTGGTGGCCCAGGGTTCACCAGTTTGAATCCCAGGCATGGACCTACACACCACTCATCAAGCCATGCTGTGGCAAGTGTCCCACATATAAAATAGAGGAAGATGGGCATAGATGTTAGCTCAGGGCCAGTCTTCCTCAGCAAAAAGTAGGAGGCTTGGCAGCAGATGTTCACTCAGAGGTAATCTTCCTCAAAAAAAAAGTCATGTATTTTAGAGAAGTTAGAAAAAGAAAAGTAGTCTTTTATATTTATCATTTCTGTTATTATTCTTTTATTCCTGAAATTCCATCTTCTCTCTGGTATCATTTCCCTTTTGCCTAAAGACTTCCGTTACCATTTCTTTTATAGTAGGGATGCTGGCAATGAATTCTCTTGGTTTTCTTTCATCTGAGAATGTCTTTGTTTCACCTTCATTCCTGAAGGACATTTTCACTGGGTAGGGAATTCCATTCTTTTCTTTCAGCACTTTAAAAATGTTCCACTGCCTTCTGGCCTTCATAGTTCCTAACAAGAAATCCATAGTTGTTTGAATCATTGTTCCCCTATGTGGAGTGTGTTGTTTTTCTTTGGCTGATTTTAAGACTTTTTTCTTTGTCTTTGGTTTTCAGCAGTTTGATTACAGTGTGTGTGTGTGTGGATTTTGTTGAGTTTTCCTGTTCTGAGTTCTCCGAGTCCCTTGAATCTGCAAGTTTGACTCTTGCAATATTTGGGAAGTTTTTGGCTATTGTTTCCTCAGATATTTTTTGTAGTGCCCTCTCCTCTTCCTCTAAGACTCCAATGACTCAAATGTTAGACCTTTTGTTATTTATCCCACAAGTCTGGAGGGTCTTTTTTCCCACAATCTTTTTTCTCTTGGTTGTTTGTATTGTTCTATAGATCTGTCTTCAAGTTTACTGACTCTTTGCTTTGTTATCTCCATTTTTCTATACAGCAATCCAGTAAACTTTTTGTTTTGGATTTTACATTTTTCAGTAGTAAAATTTCCTTTTGTTCCTTTTTTTATCTTCTATTTCTCTGCTGAGATTTCAGTCTTTTCATGTTTCAAGATCGGTTGCCATTGCCTTTTGAAACTGTTATACTGCTTTCTGTAGTATCTTTATCTGGTAATCCAGATAGCTGAGTTATCTCAGCATTGGTGTCTATTTATTGTCTTTTCTCTTGTGGGTTGTTGAGATTTTCCTGGTTCTTTGTGTGACAAGTAATTCTGGATGATGTCCTGGACACTTTCCATATTACCTTATGTGGCTCTGAGTCTATTTTTGTTTTTTTCTGAGAAAGATTAGCCCTGAGCTAACATCTGCCACCAATCCTCCTCTTTTTGCTGAGGAAGATTGGCCCTGAGCTAACATCTGTGCCCATCTTCCTCTACTCTATATGTGGGACGCCTGCCTCGGCATGGCTTGGTAAGCAGTGCATAGGTCTGCGCCCAGCATCTGAACTGGCGAACACTGGGCTGCCCAAGTGGAGCACGCAAACTTAACTGCTGTGCCACTGGGTCATCCCTTCTGGGTCTTCTTTATAGCCTGTGTTGAATGTTGATTTTTAAAAATTGGAGCAGACATGTGATCTAGTTAGGTTCACTGTCCAGCTCCTGAGTGATTCCCTTCCAGGCCATCTGGCTGGGAAACTGTAGTCTCCCTGCTCTGCTGCCATCGAGGGACAGGTCGGGAAGGATATAGAGAAAGAAACAAACCCCTCCCTCTTCACACTGCCATTCATCTGGTCATAGACAAGAACTCCCCGCAGAGCTTTAGATGTCTGTTTGCTGCTGCAGCCATCGCTGCCACGGTCACAGGACTGCATCTTAGGGCTTGGGGCTTGAGAGAAAACAAACATGCAAAAGAAGCCCGAGGGTTTCCTCTGCTCTTTCAGTCACATGGTTTTGAGTAGGGGCTGAGTACTGGCTAGGAAACACAGTAGCAGGAAAAACAACAGGAAGAGCACCTCTGGATTTGTCATGCCTTGAACTGTAGTTTCTTTCCTTAATGTACCCACTACCATTTACTTTTCAGAGTCCTGAGACAGCTGATTCATGCATTCTGTCCAGAGCTGTTAGGTGAATTCAGTGGGAGACTGGGGAGTGAGCTTATCCCATCTGAATCACAAACCCTCCTTAAAATGTTTTTTGAGTGTTTAAAACTATATCTCATTCATTTACCAAGTTCTTATTACTTAATGTGTGATTAACTTACGGTCATTTACTTATGGAATTTTAATAAAGTGATTTAAAAGAATTATTATACAATCCCAGGATTCAAAATTACCTTGTAAGTCATGTAGGTGACCATTTACCTTTGACAAATCATTTTTACATCAAGCAGTAGCTGATGATAGCTAAGACTGAGTATGTGCCCGCTGGTGTGTTAAGCTCTTTGCCTACATTAACTCATTTAATTCTCATAAAATCCCTGTTAGGTAAATATAATTATTTTTAGCTCATTTTAGTGACAAGGAAACTAATTTAGAAAGCCTTTCTTCTCAACAGGCGGTCCTTGGACCAGTCACATTCTTGTTAATTTGGGAATCTATGAGGAAGGCAGAATCTTGAGTTTCAGTCCAGACTTTTGGAATCAGAATCTGCATTTTGAACAAGGGTCCCCCACTAGTTCATTTGCACATTAACTGTTTGAAGCACTTGTTTAGAGAAGTTAGGAATAACTTGATCAAATTCATCCAACATGCACTTGTAAAGCCAAGTTAGAACCAGGTTGAATGACTTCAGAGCCTGTGCTCTTAATACGCTGCTTCTTGCTGAATGGTTATTCAGCCTCTATTTGAACGACTCCAAAATTAATATGATGTTTATATTGAGCTAAAAAAATCTGTCTTCCTGTGGACCTGGTAAGGTCTTGCGCTGATAACATCCCTCCTCCCCAAGACAGCTCTTTCGGTATTTAAGGGTAACCTTTATCTTCATTCCCTGGATGTTTTTTTCCAGACTAAATACTTCCAAATCTGGTTACCTTTCTTCATATAACATGGTTTTAAGTCCTCTCTTGAGCTACAGTCTTTTTTTCTACATCCCTTTTAGAAAGTGAGGCTATTTGGTGATCCAACAATTATGATTTCCTTTCATTTGATGTGATGTAAAGAAGAGGTTACCTAACTTGCATGTAACATATCTATTTATGAATGCCAACTGTATAAAAGAAATGTAAGACAGATACTGCTGTCAAGGAGCTTAGCATTTTAGGGAACAAGAATTAACACATCTGAAAAACTGGGGAGCAGCATGTGTCAGTGTAAGAAGTAGACTTTGAGGTTAAAGCTCCCCAACTTAAAGCCCCAAACTCATGAAAATCGCTGCAGCTCATAATCTATAGAGACAGTTTCTAGAGAGGTTCTGTATATATCTTGGTGAGCAAAATTTCTTCTTAGCTAGAGTTCTGTGGAGCCAATTTAATCAACCAGTTTTTCTTGTTCTGTATGGGTCATATGGCATTATTTACATGCAGATCCAAGGAGACACCAAATCCAACATTCAATTTTTGAATATAGATATTATTTTCTAGGTGAAAACCATGACTTTCTCAGATTTCTTTATGTTTTCTTCTTCTCCATCAAAAGCAGGAGAAATTGGGATTTTTGGTGACTTTTCAATACCATCTCTCAAATTATTTAAAAAAAATTTTTATTTTCACTCTAGGACATATCATTGCAAATGTGATTATAGAGAAAAAATCATATGAAATATGAAGATGCCAGACAGTTAGGTTCAATCACTATCTTAAGGAAGATACACAAATCAGCTTCATGTCCCAGCAAAATTATAAATTATAGGCACCAAGAATTACTCCTGAATATTCAGAATTATCTTGAATCATGAAGTATTGAAGGGTGTGGGTTGTAAATCATAATTACATTACTAAGTGAGAGGAAGGATAAATGACCAAGTCAGTCACTAAAGACCTAATCAAATCAGTGGGCTTTGAAGAATGTGAAAAATTAGAACAAGAATTTTTTGTTTTGTTTTAAAGAGCATTCAAGAAAAATTTATCTTTTTTTAAAAAAAGTATAGGATAGAAAATAATATTATGTACAAAAATTTTTAAATTATTGCTGATTTATATGGGAGAAACTTTCCCCATTGATTTGAAATTATGGAAAATGTTATTTCAACAGATGTCAGAAAAATTTGTACTAATCCATGTGACCATGGACTAACTAAAGATTCTATGCAGGCAATGAAAGCTGGGCATAGAGTTGGAAGTCCTGTGTGCTTGAGTGAGCAATACCAGAAAATGTGCAGAATTACAGGACACCTTCTCCTACTATTCATTTGGTCATTTCCCCTTTACAAAGCACTTAGGACACTGTGCTGCACCCTGGGGACCTAGAGGACTAGGACTAAGCCCCTGACTCAGGGAGCGGATTGGAGGACAAACAGCTCCAGAGGCATGATGACTTTTTAGGTCCCTGTGAGCCACCCCAGTTAAAATGCCCAGCTGGTCCCACGGGATCGGCAGTGTGGGGTCCTCACTCTCCAGCATTTCTGTTAGGTGAGAGAGAAGGCTGAATAATTGAGGGGAAAAAATTTTAAGATTGGGCTACTGGTATACATTATTGCTTGTCTTTATTATTAATAAATATCCAGAGACTAGCATTCAGCAGATGAATTAATTATGCCAATATATTCATTTGGCTTTTTATATTATTGGTGTTTTTAACTATATTCATAAAGTTTGCTAAAAGAATTAAAAGCATACAGTTACCTTTAGTAAGTTCAGTTTACCATTAACTGAGGAATTCTCTGATCATAGCCAGTGCTGGACTTAAACTTTACCATTCGCAGTTTGAATTTCTTTCGTTCCTTGAAAGAGTTAGGAGACAAATAAGCTATTCTGTTATGTGCACTTTTCAAATATTATTTATGCTGAGTCTTCGTTTTCCTTGGGGGAATGCTTGTCTCCCTTGGAAAGGACTTCGAGACTAACCAGAAGCTCAGCATAGTATCTGGTATATCAAGAGAGATGAAGAGGAAACATGGCAGTCATTGAGTCGTTGAAATAACATGAAACCAGTCGAAATTTGGCATTCAGTCACATTTGCCACACGGAGCTGGAATGGCTTTTTAAAAAATAAATCAGGTCATGTTATAGCTCTTACCACCCTTAAAGCCCTCCACTGGCTTCCCGTTGTCTTTAAATCCAAACTCCTTACCCTGGTTTAGACGACTCCCTCTCTTTCTGTCTCCACTTCCCAGTGTGCTTCCGCGCTGTTGACCTTCCTCTTTCTTGAGCGCGACAAGCTCTTTCCCACTCACTTTTGCCCTCTTGTACTGCCTCTTCCTTTTGTCTGGAGTGTCTTCTCCCTGAAACATTGCCCTGGCTCTCTCTTACATCAGATCTCAGTTCAGATGTCACCTCCTTAGAGAGGCCCTCACTAACCTACTATGTCAAATGTACCCTTCCACTAACGTACCTGGTCATATTCCTAACTTGACAATCTTACATGGGATTCATAACAGTTTTCAGTACCAGAAATTATCATATTTACCTAACTTGCCATAATATACCCAAAACCTAGGTTTTTGTGAACATTAAATTAGTTAATTCATGTAAAGCTCTCAGAATGGATCTGGCTCGTTGTGAGCACTCATCAGCTGCTGTCGTCGTTCCCGTAAGCAGTAGTAGTGCTAGTATATTTAGACGTTTGTAGAAACTTAATGGATAAATGGATTTTGAATAGATTAAAGATTACCTAATTAAAGAGCTGAGTACTGGAGGATACATTAGAAGTATAAAGAATTTCTATTTTTATAGGATTGAAAAAATGGAAGTCAAAATAATAGTGCTCTGATTGGAATTTTTTTCCCCATGTTTTTCACTTAAGAGTTTAAACAGTTGTGGTCAGACCATTAGACTACAGAGCTGGAAATCCTCAAAAACACATCCATTTCCTAAAATTGTGAACCCGTAGGGACATGTGGTTGTATTTTTTGAACTTTTCAGTTTAGAGACAGTTTTTCTGGAAATGATTGCCCCTAGATATTGGATTAAAACTACTTTTTTTTTTTCCCCTTATCTAGACCTTGCACAAAGTAAGGCAACATAGTATGCACATGGATGATATTCAGTGTTGTATGCTTCATTGTGTGGCCTTTTTGTTGGTGCTGTCACTTGAAATAAATGTCTATTTGCATAGCACGTATCCCATGAGTTGTTCTGCCTTTTGTCTCTGTGACCACAGGTAACAGTTAACCTCTTCCAGATGCAGCAGCTGCAGGCTGCCTCCCTTGCCAGCAACTTACAGTCTCTCTGTGACAGTGCCAAACTCTATGACCCAGGCCAGGAGTACAGCGAGTTTGTCAAGGCCACAAATTCAGCTGAAGAAGAAAAAGTGGATGGGTGAGAATTAATGTACAGATGAAATTATTGCAAGAGATAAAACCTGTATTGCTAAGTTCCTGTCTGGTATAAAATGGTGTGTTTTCTACATTGGCAGAATTGGCTTACAACTTTCTGAGTTTTTAAATATTATTTAGGATGTAACTTAGTTAAGCTTTCCATTTTGACAGAGAGCTCAGTTCTTTGAGATTTAGAAATCCTCTGAGAATGGCAAATTATGGTCATATCTATTTTGATTGTTCACAAATTTGACCTACATTTCCACAGAAGTTATACTAGAAAAGTTTAACCATGACATGAATTATGACTGGACTTTCACTACTCTTTTGCCGTGTGTCAGCTGTAATAAGTACAAATGGTGAATAATTAATTTTATTCACATCTCCTTTAAGCAGTTGAGCCACATAATATAGTTTGTTCTTAATATTTAGTTAATTTTGTTACTCTCCGTTCATTAAATTAACAGATTTTCCTGACAACAGAATAAAATATGCTGCTTAGTAGTCATGCTTCTGAATGATGACTTTTATTTGGGTTTTTCTTAGGAATGTAAATAAACAATTAACAAATACTCCCCACTCTTCTGGATACGGACCTGCGGACTCCTTAGAGGACGTTGTGCGCCTTCCTGACAGTTCTAATAAGATTGAGGAGGACAGGTGCTCCAACAGTGCGGACGTAACAGGTAGTTTTTCACCTTAAAGAGAGACTAATTTATGAAACATCAAATTGATTCAGCATGATTTTTACATGAGTTGCAGCTCTGGAATTTAACAATCAGGCCTTGAATTGTAGCTTTTTGAGGCCTTATTCACAGCTGTAATCCCTATGCCTGTCTTGAAGTCAATAGTTGATTACTGTTAAAGAAATTTGGCTTCTCTCATTTTACATAATGTCAGTATTTTGCCTTATGAAATCCATCTTTAGCCAAGTTTTGACATTAAATATTCTTCTCTTAAAGGTCCTTCTTTTATACGGTCATGGACGTTTGGGATGTTTAGTGACTCCGAGAGCACTGGAGGAAGCAGCGAATCTAGATCTCTGGATTCCGAATCTATAAGTCCAGGTATGTAAGTATTTAAGCCTAGCAGTGAAAATTCAATGAAAGATTAACATAGTCCTTTTGGGGGATATTTTTTAACCACCTTATTTTTTATAATGAACTGTTTCATAGAGAGAAGTATATACATATATATCTACAGTTTAAAAAAAAATAATACAAACCCTCCTGTGTTCACCACCCAGCCTGAGAAACAGAGCATTATCAGAGTATTGGAAGGCACCTGTGCGCACCTCCTTGATAACGTTGCCCTCTCTCCCACCAGAGTAAACCATCATCTTGAATTTTGTTCATCATCCCCTTGCTGTTTCACATGTTTTAGTACCTGTATCTAGTTGAGCTTTGCCTCTTTTGAATGTTATACAGATGGAATCGTACTATTCTTTTGTGACTTCTTTCATGCATCTTTTTTTTGTTTTTGAGATCCATATTGATGTGAGTAGTCATCTTTATTTTATACTATATGCTGATAGTATTCTATTCTGTGAACATAATTATCATTATTTATCTTTTGGATTGTTTTCTGTAGTTAATTGCTATAATGACCAGTAAGCACCAGTCCTTATGCTCTGATTACTTAATTTTTTACAATTGTGCTTTAAGTTACTTTCATATGAATAGTCTCATGCTCCTTAGAGAGGCAGAGTAGGTGTTTTGAACTTTAATCCCTTAGTGACTTCAAAGAGGCTAACTTGCCATAGGTTATACAGCCAGCAGGAGAAGAAGGTAGCACTTGAGCCCAGGAGATTCTTACTTCGAAATTCATTCTTTCTCCTCCGCTCTTCTGACAACGACTGCTTCAGTCCTGTTCTTCCTGCCTACGTTTCTTTCTCCTAGGATCTCAGCTGTGGGAGATGCATTATAGGATTTAACCTTCCTCAAAGTCCAAGGCTTTTTTTTTTTTAGTCCTCTACATATTACAGAAATTTTATTCCTGTAAATAAATCTCTCAAATTTAAAGTTGGAAATAACTTCCATGCAGCACTGGGGTTTGTAGGCTTACTTTGTGTCCTGCTTTAAAACTGGCTGTGTTCAAGGGACACGCTGGAGATATGAGCCTAAGTATTTAACTGAATATTTGTAATTAGCTTTGTAAAAGCAAGGTGGTTCCAGCTGTCCCCTGAAATGAAGACCCAATTTAGAGCAAGCCCTAAATCATTGGGATCCTATAAGACTTCATGTGATAAAGACAAAGATTTAGAAACTGGTCTCATGGTAAATAGGTGAAGACCTGGGGATGCTTTGCCTGGGGGAGAGGAGCTGGGGGCGTGCCAGCTGTCCTCGAATGCTGGAAGTGAGGAGGGACGGGAGACAGAGTGCTCGCTTGCTCTTTGGGGAGCAATGGAACCACAGGCTGGGATTTAAAGGGAGGCAGATTCTGCTCAATAGTGTAAGGAAGCCATTTTACAGTGAGAGTAGTTCCACGATGGAACATGTGACATGATTTCCCAGTCACTGGGGACACATTCAAAGCAAAAACTAGACAACAGCTTTTTAAGCATATTTTGAGGAGCGATCTTTTTGCAGAGGATGTTGGTTTAAATCATTTGTAAAGGCCTTTCTAACTCTGAACCTGAGACTGTTAAGGCCTTGAGTTAAGTGAATTCTTCCATGTGGATATGTTTGTATATCAGCAGGGAGCAGATAAACCTCATTACCTAGCTGGGCTGCTTCTGAACATGCATTGCTACACACGGCAGGGTCCTCTGCTGGCTTCGTTGTGTCCTGTGCTCTCAGCTCCCTGCCAGGGATCATGGTTCCTGGGTCCCAGTCTGCTGTCTTACTGGTGACATGAATGTGGTGTTACTGTTGTATTGCTGTATTCTAGATTTTTGTATATTTTAGGAAGCTTTATGTTACACTGTATACTTTTATTTATAACTTAATTCAGCAAGCATTTAACGACAACCTTTCCATTGTGTTAGCCCCTCTGTCATATACTAGATGTGAGACGTGAATAGAAAATACTCCCCATCTTTCTAGAGCCTACAGTCTCCGATACTTACTGTTAGAAGTTGGCAGTAAGGTCTTGTTGGGATGGATGTAAATTTGTGTAAATTTATTGGGAAAGGTCAGATTTGGTTAAATTCTCTTTTGTTCCCAGGAATAAATATCAGAATTCTCTGTATCCAAAGTCTGAGAATGGAAGCAAATTTTTACACTGTAGCTAATAAAATAGTATGACTTGTACTATTCAAAAAATGATACTACCCATTTCTAAAATTCTACAGTGAATGGCCAGGTAATTGTATCCACAATTTTCTTTTAGGAGACTTTCATCGGAAACTTCCACGAACTCCATCCAGTGGAACCATGTCTTCTGCAGATGATCTGGATGAAAGAGAGCCTCCTTCCCCGTCGGAAGCTGGTATTGTGCTTCCTGAATCGAGTTCCCACTAAACCAGTCAAAGCAATAGCACTGCATGATATTGGGAACATAGTATAATTTAAAGAATTACTTTGCTGTGTATTAAACAAAAGGCATTATAATGACTTAAATATATCCCAACAAATTATGTATAATATGGGTTGATAATATTAATCAAGTGTTAGAAATAGAAATATAAGAATAAGCAGCAAAACTACTAGATTTAAAATGTATTGGCATGGTCCTAAAATAGGCTAGATGTTTTGATCTTTCGTAAACCTAACACTGTGACTTAACTGTTAAAAGGGTTGCAGTGTATGGAAATTCTGAAAAACCTCTTCAAAAGAAATAGTGCAAGAAGCTAGGCAGGAAAAGTAAATACGTATACTTCTTGAAGACAAGGAAAGTTGTGGATTTTGCAGGATCTAAAAGAGAAGGCAGTTACCTTAGTGACTTAAATTAGACTCTCATAAGTTAGTTTTGTACTTTTGAGACCTCCAGACACCTCTTTTGGCATCAGTTCCTAAAATAATATGGAACATCTGACCTGGTAGGATAATGATGTATAACTACCTAGTGTCATCTCAAACTTTATAATGAATTAAGAATACTTTTTTCTTATTGCAAATAATGCTGACACACAAACCTCATATGGCTGGTTTTCTTTGAAGCTTTCGTAGGAGCGTTTTCTAAGAATGTAATTCCACCTATGTAACACTTCCCAGCTCTCTAAAGGGCATAATAACCATAAATTTGCTGATTCTGAAAACATTACGTCATGCCATTTTAGAAGTATCTTGCTGGTTGATGGTGATTTTTACTCATAGCTAAAATGTTTGATAAATGTGTGCCTCATAAGAGATCTATAAACTGGATGCTTATTTTGATGTTAACGGACTCAAAATAGTATAGGAATGATTACAAAGTCTAAAGATTTTTCAAAATAAGTATCATATGCTATGATTTTTCTGTCATCTTACAATTCTTATATATTAATCTATTTCTGTTGCAAGGACCCAATTCCCTTGGAACATTTAAGAAAACATTGATGTCAAAGGCAGCCCTCACTCACAAGTTTCGTAAACTGAGATCCCCCACGAAATGTAGGGATTGCGAAGGCATTGTAGTGTTCCAGGGTGTGGAATGCGAAGAGGTAAGAGCTTTCTGGGGTTACATTAGTTCTTTTGTGCTTTATTCTTTTTTGTTATTAATTTTACTGATTAGAATCTTTTGCAAATATATTTTTAATAAATTGAGCCACAGTGTGCATTCTGTAATTTCATACTGCTATTAAGTGTATTTTGAACACCACAAGCAATACCTTTTAAACTCATTTTTGTCATGTTACCACTCTACCTGTAGTTTTCTCAGTTGTGAATAGTTTCGAGGTGAGTTAACCAGTGTTAAACTATCATTTTTCTTGTAGTGTCTCCTTGTTTGTCACCGAAAGTGTTTGGAAAATTTAGTAATCATTTGTGGTCATCAGAAGCTTCTGGGGAAAATACACTTATTTGGAGCAGAATTCACACACCTCGCAAGAAAGGAACCAGATGGCATCCCTTTTATACTCAAAATATGTGCATCAGAGATTGAAAATAGAGCCTTGTGTCTACAGGTACATTATAACCCTCAAGATGGAAAGTTTAAAAAGATAAATGCCTGTGTGATTTGTTTTAATGATAACGAGACTTTAAGGGAAAACAGTGCTCTCAAATTTTAATAAGTAACCAAATTTATTCAGATTTATTTGGAAAATATTTCTTCATTTTGCCCTAATTTTTTTCTGAAAGATTAATAAAAATTGAAGTAGACGCATCAAAAATATTTAGATGTCTGCATTTAGCTATTTGTACTAGTGTAGAATTTTTCAAAAATTTTCCCCTTTCTTCTCAAGGGAATTTATCGTGTATGTGGAAACAAAATAAAAACTGAAAAACTGTGTCAAGCTTTGGAAAATGGAATGCACTTGGTAGACATTTCAGAATTTAGTTCACATGACATCTGTGACGTCTTGAAATTATACCTTCGACAGGTAAAGTTTTTACCCTTCAAACTACCATTAAATAGAAAAGAGCAAAAATATTTTGCTGATAACATTTGCTACAAGTATTTTCATTGACATAGACCATATTGATATCTAATTGTTAATGTACAGATCAAAGAGTGTGTAAAATAGATGTGCAATTTAAAAATAATAATAAAAACAAACTCTCCTTTCCCATCACCTAGCTTACGGAAATAAAACATTACTGTACCTTAGAGAAGGCCTCTGTGTGCCCCCCCCATTTGCAGCCCGCAGCCTCACCCTAGTAGTCTTCCCTCACTGTGTCAATAGCTCCTTCTCTTTTCTTTATACTTTTAATACCTGTTGTGTATTGCTAAGCAATGTATCATTAAGTTTGGAAAACTAAGTGGAAAGCGTAAATCTAGCTGTGTAAGGAAAGGCTATTATTCATGCTGTTATATGAAGGATTCAGTAAGTAGAATAGTGTCCACGTTATGGTCCAGCTGTACCTTCTCTGATATTTTAGAATAGCTGTTGTGAGAGGTCAGCGGGCAAGGTCGTGAATGCATCCTGGAAGTTCACCATATTTGGGGCCTCAGGCAGGGCTGTCCCCTAAGCTAGGTACTGGAAGTTCAGCAGGAGTATGACTAGGGAGCAGGCTGCTCTATATTTTTTCTGTCTGTGCTCACGGTTGTTCCTGCAGTTGACAGGAGTAGGTCCAAAGAAAACACCTCTACGAGGTGAAGTAAGTGGCCTCAGTGGCTTCAGGCAGCAGCTCATGGAAGGGTTGCAGGAACAATCGGCACATTGTCCTGATGAGCCAAGTACAGAAAGATCTGGGCCAAGCGCAGCTGCGTTCTGTCCTGAGGTGCAGGTGAAGAGACAGTTAGGAGAGTGGTGGTGCTGGACCTCAGCACGGCTCTGGGTGCTGCTCTCCATCTGGGTCCTTTGTAATGTGATGAATAGCTGTCATCCTGGGATCTCCACCCTCTTCTCTTTTCTGAGGGAACACCTGTCTTCTGTGTCACGTCTTCCTGTTTTTGTTTTATTCTCCTGTTTTGGTCATGCACATCCTTCAGCAAGGTGGAAATAAGAGTAAATATTTGAAGCCTTATTTATGTGTAAATGTATTTTGTAGTATTTTTGACTGGAAATGATTTTTCTTCAGAACTTTGAAGGCATTTTTTGTTCTATTTGAAGCCTGAGATCCTTCTTATTCCTGATTGTTTGTACGTGGCTTGTTGTTTTCTTTCTGAAAGCTTGTAATATCTTCTTTCTCCCCTATTATCCTGAAATTTCACGGTGATATTCCTTGATGTGGGTGTATTTCCATCCACGGTTTCAGACACTCCACGAGCCCTGTCATTCTGGTTACTTGTCCTCTAGTTCTTGGAACTTTTATTTTGTTGCTCATTTTCTCCCCGCTCCCCTCTCCCCTGTCCAATCTTCTATGTGTTTTCTTTCTGGAACTTAGTTTGGATACTTGACAACTTGTACTGGTTCTCTAGTTCCCCTACCTTTTCTCTATTGTTTATTGCTTTTCCTTTTTTTGTTTTTGTTTTAACACTTTCTCAGAGATTTCCTCAGCCTTATCTTCCACCCCTACTGTAAACTATTTCATTTCTAAGGTCATGTTTTAATTTCTAAGAACTCTGGTTTTCTCTGTTCCTTATATAGCATTCTTTCTTTTTTAATGAATGCAGTATCTTATCTACCTGAGGATATTCATAGCCCTGTCCAATATGAACAGAATGTGAGCCCCATATATAGTATTAAATTTTCTAGTAGCCACATAAAAAGAATAAACAGGGTGAAGTTAATTTTAATATTTTATTTAAAACATATTGAAAATATTATTTAAATATCTAATCAATATTTTCAAATTATTAATGAAATATTTTACCTCTTTTTGGTACTGAGTCTTCGAAATCTTGGTGTGTATTTTTCATTTAGAGGACATGTCTGTTTGGACGAGCCACATTTCTAGTGCTCAGTAGCCATATGTGGCTTGTGGCCACCATATTGATAGCACAAGTTTAGACCTTCAAGTTGGTTTTGTTCTGCCTGTTTTGATTTGTCTTCCATGGTTGTCTGCTTAAAATGATAGAGTTGGGAATTGAAATCTCTTTGGAAGCTCTTGAATACATGAAGGCTCTGCAGATTTGAGCTTTACTGTGGTATGATATAGGTGGGCTGTTTGGGAAACACCTATGTCTGTACCTCTAGGTGTCTACTCTTGGGCTGGTCTGATAGCCCAAAGAAGAGTCTTTCCCTGCCTAGAGATATGGTGCCAGAACCCTGGGGGCCAAGTACAGTAGAAGGCTCCAGGATCTGGGCATGCATGCAGTCCCTAAATCCCTATTTTTAGGTATTGCCCATCTATTCCTTGTGTTAGCATTGCCCATCCAGAGACCCTCTGTTTTACACTGCCCAGGAAAGAATCCCCAGACTTTGGGGGAACAGTAGCCCAGGAGCATGGAATGGAGGTAAGGATCTAGAGATCTAATGCTTCTTAGATAGCCCACCCTCGCCCAGCGCCAGAGGACCTAGTGCTGACAGTCCCTGAGTCTCCTTAGGGTCCTGTAAATCGTGTTGGGTCTCAGTCTGGGATTTCAGCTCTCTCAGGACTGCTGAGTCAGCACTTGTTCATGTGCTGTTCTGCTTGTGAAATGTTGCTTGTGTCTCCATTCCTATTTTCCCAGTCCTGTGGGCTTAATTGTATTTCACTGGAGTTGCTGAAGGGAAAGAAATGAGGTACGAAGGTTGGATCTGCCGTGTTAGCCCAGGAAACTATTGATAACTCTTTAATCACGTTTAACAGGATTCTCAGCTGAGACATGGAGGGCAGCTACCTTTGAATGACTGTAAATCTCACGACGAATCGTCCTTTATCGCTTCGAGCCAGTCAGGGAGAGGAAATGAATGGAGCCCAGTGCTGTCAGTTCTCATTCTGTCTCAGGAATGCTATGGGACCAAGACTTTAGTGTGGGAAGCCGTGCTCGATTCTTACAGTAGGAGAGAGTAGCCTTCATTTTACTCCCATACCATGTGGCAAATCTGAAGCTCCAAGAGGTTCAGTGACCTCCGTCAAATCCCACAGTGGTGGAGCTGAAAGTTGATCTCAAAGCATCCCCTCTCAGGGATCAGCAGGAAAACTGGAGAAGCGGGCGCCTACCTCAGACGGATAGTATAGGGCATCAGCTACCCAAAAAACCCTGTATTTTCCATCAGTGAGCAGTGGAAACATTGAAATCAGTTATGCTTGTAGACAGACAGGGTGGTACATTCCCTTTGATAGTTTGTTGGAGAAACTTTTTCTTTTGATCTCCTTACAGCAATTCAAGTTGTATTTAAAAATTAGATAAATGAAATGTTGACAGTTTCTTTCTTGTAAGCCATATTATCTTATGCTAATCTTCAGTCTGACCTAAGTAAAACTCAAGCAATAAAATTCAGAATATAATCTTTTTCTAATTAATTTGACTTATTTTGTGGATTATCCTGCATTTGTTTCCACAGAACAGTTGAGATCATGTTGACTTCGGGGCAGTCATGAATGTAATTGGTATAGGATATGTATCAGAGTCTTTAAGTCCCATTATGCAGCTTTAGGTTTACAGTTTTTATTGATTATCAGTTAACTCATTTTTAATATAGATAGAATTTATGGTGATGATGTCGGATTCACTTTATAGATCACATCTGTAGCAAACATATGTAGATTTCTAGATGTGGATTGACCTTAAGTCTTGTTAATGTAAAGGGACATGCTAAACCATTCAGTAGCTATTCAGTAAGTTATTATCAGGGTAAAAATGGATAGAATGATATTCCTAACGTAATTTTATTTCTTTAGCTCCCAGAACCATTTATTTTATTCCGATTGTACAAGGAATTTATAGACCTTGCAAAAGAGATTCAACTTGTGAATGAAGAACAAGAGACAAAAAAGGATAGCTCTGAGGACAAAAAATGGCCGGGTACATCCATAGAAATAAACCGAATTCTTCTAAAAAGCAGGGACCTTCTAAGACAATTACCAGCATCAAATTTTAACAGTCTTCATTACCTCATAGTACATCTTAAGCGGTAAGAACTTTGTATAAGACAAGCGTCCATTAGTGGATGGAGGATTGACCAGTTTTTTGTTTTTGTTTTTTTGGTTTTTAAAAATTGTGGTAAGATACACATAGCATAAATTTACCATCTTAACCATTTTTGAGTGTACAGTTAGTAGTATTAAGTACATTCACATTGTTGTGGTGGTGTTTTTAAAATGAACATTTCATTTCTAATATGTGTTAGGGAAAAGGAGACAGTGAATGTATGTTCATGTAGCCAGCATCTTTTCTGCAGATGCCTCCTGTGTGCCAGGCCCTAAGTAGGGAAACAAGAATGAAAACAAGGTTTCTGCCATCCGTTTGCTGCCATCTGTCAGCTTTAGGGACAGACCTGCTGCAAGTGCAGTGCAGCATCATTCCTGTCATAACAGAGGTGTGCACAATATGCTGAGGAAGACTGGGGAGCAAGGGTCGTGAATCAGTGAAGGTAGCTCTGAGCCAGACTTGAAGAACTCAGAAGTGGTTTTGTGGCAGACAATGTGCAGAAGAGCATTCCGGGCAGAGAGTACCAGACACAGAGACATAAGAGACCATTTTGCATTTGGGAATTTGGTTAGGCTGGGATATAGCAAGCGTTAGCAGGAGGTGGGCTAGGTAGAAGCCTGATAAAGAAAGTCTTGCATACCTGGCAGATGAGTTGACTATCTTCCTTCTGTACTCAATAAAGAATTTTGAGCTAGGTATTTAACATGCTCAGATTTGCCTGTTAGCTCTTTCTGGCAGCGATATGGAGAATGGCTTGGAGGGGAGGCCTTTACTGCAGTTTAAATCTCCTTGAATAGTCATAGAAATAAAAGAGGATGAGAGCTCGAGGTAAAGTCAGAGCAGTGGGAGTGTCAAAAGAAGAGAGAGATCTTTAGGAAGCGGAATCAACTAGGCTTGAAGAATAGCTCTGGGCCGTGAGAGAGAAATCGACATTGGTGTTTGTTTCCAGCATAAGGACCTGGGAGGATGTACTGTGTACTAAGATGGGAGCAGGTTTTAGGGGTATTTTTTTAATTTCTGCTGGTAAAACTGTAGTAGTTCCTTCTACTTACTTAAATTTCATCCTAATACTGTGAAATCCAATTTGGTGTGTGGTTAATATTTAATCAAATATATCCTTTTCCTAGACTTATGTAGCCCATTTTTCCTCCACGCTTCCCAAGCCATAGTAAACTATCATCAAGGAAATCTAATAGGCAAATCTCATAGAACTTTGCGTGTTCTACTTCTCAGAGTCGTAGATCACGCAGAAGAAAACAAGATGAACTCCAGAAACTTGGGAGTGATATTTGGACCAAGTCTCATTAGGCCAAGGCCCACAACTGCTCCTGTCACCATCTCCTCTCTTGCTGAATATTCAAATCAAGCACGGTTGGTGGAGTTCCTCATTACTTACTCACAGAAGATCTTCGATGGGTCCCTTCAGCCACAAGAGGTAGTTGTGTGTAGTACAGGTGGTGTTGCACCTCAGGTTGATCAAGGCTGTTTTCCAAAACCTCTGTTGTCACCAGAAGAAAGAGACCCAGAACATTCCATGAAGTCACTGTTTTTCTCTTCAAAGGAAGTGAGTTTTGACCTTTATGAAATTGTGTTGGAACTTTGTAATGTTTATGTTAATAAGTTAAAAATCCTTGAACTGTTTATTTTGAGGTGTGTTTTACTTCTTCAAGTTTAAAAATTCTCTTCCATCAACAGGATATCCATACTGCAGATAATGAAAGCAAGATTTTTGAACCAGCTAAATCGTTTGAGGAATCAGAACGAAAGCAAAATGCATTAGAAAAATGTGATGCGTGTCTCATTGGTGAGTGGCCTTGTAAAATACATATTTAGTGACTTAAAACTGTGCCAATAAACCATGAATAAGAGCCAACCTGAGTGGAGTTGAAAGTCAGAGAAGGAAGCTTCACTAGTAAACGGATCTTTGCTCGCCATTAAGGAAGTTTCCTTTTAGTGTACCTCGCACGTAAATGAATGTTGTCCTTCACAATAATCCTTCTTACAAAAAGACATCCTGAAGTTCTAGGTGTTTTTTGTGCTCTTTCTGAAATATTTTTTTGTCTTTATTTTTGCCCTCAATTAAAGTCAGGGCAGGAAGGTGTTGAGCAGTATGATAATACGTTAGCATCTCTGTTAGTACAGATCATTGTATTGATCTAACTGCTAATAAAGAGTAAACTAGACTCCTAAAATTCAAAAAATTCAGACTTCTAAAACTTAACATTTTTTTCAAATGGTTTTACTTGTCACTTGCCTTTAACACATTAAGCACACATAAGCGTGTGTCTTTTTCATTGACTGTTGTCATTTTATTCACTGTTCGATAAGTTTAGTTGCAGTGATTGGTAACTGTCAAACTGGTGGAAAGATCTCCATTTGTTACTGTAATTCTGTATATTACTACAGCTAAATTCCGATTTTATTAAATGCAGCCATATCTGTTAAATTGATGTGTAATCAAATATCAGTGATCATAGCCTGATAGGGTCTAAAAAAAGTAAAAGAGCGAACATTCGTTAAGTACCTGCTGCTGTGTGCTCAGCACTGTGCTTATCATTTGATTCCGTTTGTCTGATTTGATCTTCATAACAGTTCTGTGCTATAAAGTAGGCAGTATTAGCCCCGTCCAACCCATAGCCTAATAGTCGAGAGAGGTTAAATAATGTCAAAGGTCATGCCCCTAATAAATTGTTCAGTCAGTATTTGAACCTCTGTTTGTACTTATTTCACTATCCCATGATCCAGGGCTCCCAATTAGGAATAGGTAGTAATAATAATAAATGCTATTTTTTGAGTGTTTATTATAGATAGACCAGATAATTCTAAGCACTTTTTATGGTTAGATCATTTAGGCCACACATCAGCATAGCTCCAGTTATGATTCTTTTTTCACAGATGAGGACACTCAGGGACAGGGAGGGTGCCTTGCCCAGTACGAAAGCGGTAGAGCAGAACTAAACCCGGCCACTGGGCTTCAGAGTCTGCTCTCGTATCCAGTAGGCTATAAGTTTTTCCCACAGAACTTGAAAAATATTCTTTGGTGGGTGCCTACAGCCAGACCCCAAAGAGTCAGTTCCCGTAGAATGGTCTATAAATGTGGGAAGGACCTGGGAAAGCAGAACAAGAGAGCATCGCCCTAGAAGCCCAGGGAAGAGAGGTCAGCAGTCTCAGGGAGGAAGGAGGTCAGCTGAGACATGACGAACAGTGATCCTGAGGGGCACCTGTCTGAAGACCCCTGCCCCGAAGAGGAGCCTGAGCAGAGGGCTGGAACTTTCCAGAAATGGGAATTTTTTAGGGGAGATGCTGTAAAAAGGGACAGGGTTTGAAGGAGCTCAGGGTTCCAGTTTAAGAAAACATAGACCATGGTTCCAGACTTGATAGAAAAGAGAAGAAAATAAGTCAAACAGTAAATGGAGAGAACAGCATTTTTTACTTAGAAGTATTCGACCTTAATTGGACGGGATGAATGCTACAGTACATTAGTTTTTCAGATATGAGGGGTTTCTAAAGCAATTCTGTGATATGCTCTCACTGTGGCTTGAATGTATCTCAAAAGCAGGTTGAGTGAGTTGGCTAAAGCCTTGGGACTCAGGGCACACCTGCATTTGGTTGGTGTGTAAATTGGTGTCCCTTTCCTGATGTTAGTATACCAATGTCTGTCTGCTTATTGAAATTGTGACAGCTCTTTCACCCAGCAAATACTTGTTCATGTGCATTACGTAAAAAGAAGTGCTTAAGCAGGTGTTTTTTTAATTGACCTGCAGGGGATTTTGTAGCTGCTTATTATATTGATTTAAATAGATAGAGACTTCTCACATTTTTATTTATTTTATTCAAAGTATGCCTTTAATGCTTTATGAATATGCAACTCCTCTGCATATATAACTGAGAATAACTTGAAAAAAATATGGAAGACCCCTTGGAGCCAGCCCTGTGGCCTAATGGTTAAGTTCCATGCTCTCTGCTTAGGCAACCCAGGTTTGGTTCCCAGCGTGGACTTTACACCACTTATCGGCAGCTGTGCTGTGGTGGTGACCCATATACAAAATAGAGGAAGATTGGCTCAGATGTTAAGTCAGGGCAAATCTTCCACAAGCAAAAGGAGGAAGATTGGCAACAGATGTTAGCTCAGAGTGAATCTTCCTCAGGAAAAAAATATATATGGAAGACCCTTGTTGTTTTGGGAGGATGTTCTTTTATAACTCATTCAGACTTTCTTGTTAACCACCTGCCATAAAGCTGACTTTTAAGTAAATCCTTTCGTTTTTCAGACAGCAAAGTGCGTTTCCTTGTAGACCAGGAGCTTGAATCCACATCACGAAAGATGGAAGATGGAAGATCCAAGCCACTTCCTCTGAAACCCAGTAGGGAAACAAACAGTGTTGAGAGGCATCCTCCACGGACCAAGATTAGACCTGTTAGTTTGCCTGTTGATAGACTACTGCTTCTTGCAAGCCTTCCTAATGAGAGAAATGGCAGAAATGCGGGAAGTGTTAATTCAGAGAGGTTTTGCAAGAATCCTGCCTTTGAAGGAGTTAATAGAAAAGACACGCCCACTGTTGTTTGTTACAAATTTGATGGCTTTGACCAGCAAACTCTACAGAAAACCCAGGAGAAACAGTATGAAAAAAATGACCTTACTGCAAAGACTCCAGTGATTGCACCCGGTGCGCTCCAGGAAAGAGGAGTGACGATGAGCGTCAGGCTCGGAGGGGACCACCCAGTCAGTGCCGCCCAGCCCAGTAAGCCATACACAGACCCGGTGAGGTCGGCTCGACAGGTGTCAGAGAGACGGTCCTCTGACTCATGTCCTCCCACTTCTGCCAGAGCACCCAGGACACTGCAGCCTCAGCACTGGACGACGTTTTATAAACCACATGCCCCCGCGGGGAGTGGGAGAGGGGACGAAGAGAAACCTGCAGCCGCCTCCGCAGCAGGGCCTCCTGGCACAGCTCACACTCCCCAGGGGCCCGCGCCGAAATCAGTTCCAAACTCAGAAAATGGGTCAGCCTGTGCCGGGCAGCCGGGCAGTCAACCTAAAGAGAACTCCGAGGAGCGGGACCTGCCGGACGTGCACCCCACGTGTCAGAGGCCCAGGCTAAAACGCATGCAGCAATTTGAAGACCTTGAAGATGAGATCCCACAGTTTGTGTAGGGCTGTCAAAATTCAGCTTTTCTATTTTTGTCGTTTTGTTTTGTGGTATTGTGTTTTGTGAAAGACATTTTTGACTGCAGGGCCCCTTTTGTAGGATTGCCACCTCATGGACTTGGCTTTCTGTCGTCGTGTTGTGTTAGCCTCTGTTGGTTATACTGAATGGGAGAATGTTAGATAGGGCCACAGCTGTGCCTCACTGGAATTATCTGTGTTTTTGAAGTTGTGAATAAATAGGTAGACTCATATTTTTTTAAAGTTCAGTTGATTATTCCCATAAAATGGTCCATTTAAATGCATCACTAATATATGATATAGTTCTTGACTAATAGGTGCAATTGGGGAAAAACAGCTTTATTTTTTTTTAAGTGAAACTAAGTGCTTATTTATAAAAGGAATGTTTCTGAATGCAAGTGCCCAAAAGATCTTTGTTTGGTATGATTGTTTTTTTCACGCAATTTTATACTGCATCTTTGACTATTTGTGCTTTTATGGTATGTATGTAACCTTTTATTTTTCAATTGGCAATTCACTTAACTTTTTAATATTCACACAATGGTCAAAAGGCTTGCAAATCTATATTTAATTGCATTTTAATTAATTGCCAGATTTTACATGTGGTAGGCAGTTGAATTGTACAAAGAAGATGCACTTAAACCTGTTTCTAAATTATATAGTTCAGTTATGTTTTATTTGGCTTTAGATGGTTTTAATACATTTTATAGTTTTTCACCTCTTGGCTTTGTTCTACATAAACTTTTGTGGTTCAACATTTTTGAACTTTTTGGTGTTTTATATAATGGTCCAAAAAAACGTTTTAAAATTCATTTCCTCTTATTATTGTCTGCGTTTCTTTTTAAAAACCATTCCTTTTGTATGAAATGTTTATGAATAATTTTATGTACTTTTTCTACCTGGACTTTTAACCATTGACAATGTATGTTTCATCTGAATCGTGCAAAGATTTATTTAAGTTGATTCTAAGAGTATAGTTCAATAAGCCTCATTGTTTGGAATTTGAGGGGTATAGATGATTGAATATATTTCATTTATAAAATTCCCATTTTTCAGAACTAGTACAGTTTTGTTATTTTCTGGGTTTTGTTATTTTGCCTAAGATAGGATATAAAGGGACAAAAAAAAATCCTCTTTTTGTATGTGTGAATTCTATTTTTAGTATATGCTTTTATATGACCGTGTTATACTTGATAAAATATATATCTGTCTATGTATAACCTGTTACATTATTTCAAGTTCTTATGACTTCTCTGCAGTTGTTGCCTCTTAGGGTATGAGACTTTAAGGTTTACTGACCATTGGCTTAGTGTCAGCACTTGGATCTCTACATCCCTTGACTACACCGTGGAATGCATTTTATGAGAAGTTGTTATATAGTTCTACGTGACATTAGGGACTAGAGAAACAGGAATAACTTGCCTTTTTATGCTGGAGCCTTCTTTTTAGTCTGCAGTGTACAAAATATAGAAGAAGTGTATTGCTGCAAAAACCTGAAAAGAAAGTAAGAGCCAGCGTTTATTGAGTTCTGCTGATTTCCTATGTAAATAATTTCATTTCAGGTTCACAGCAGCCTATGATGGGTAGGTAAGTATTTTTTTATTCCTGTGTTACAGATAAGGAAACTGAGGCTCAGTTAAATGATGTGCTCTCAGTTCCACAGATGTAGCAGTTGGAGTCAAGTCTCAGACACAGGGCTGAGAGATTCTGATGGTTAGTGCTCTTAATGACTCTATTATTACTAAGTAGTATCAGTAGTGTTTAACAATAGAAAATGCACCTTTTAAAAACTTGTTATTGTGGTAAAATATGCATAACATAAAATTTACCATTTTTAAGTGTACAGTTCAGTGGCGTTAAGTACATTCGCATTGTTCTCCGTCCATGAGCACTATCCATCTCCAGAATTTTCTCATTATCTCATACTGAAACTTAGACAATGTACTTTTAAAACTCCTTCAGTTTTCTCTTATGGTATTGCGACAACTCAGTGAAAGAATATATCGTATAATTAACTGGCCTCTCTGTTTCCCCTCACTGTTAAAGCTCACAAGTGAAAATTCCACTTTTGGGTCCTTCCTGCCTTTGGGGCTCTCTGGCATCTTGTCCAGCTTCAGCCGTCAGCATGGAGATGCTTTCTAGTTTCCTGGGGCATTATGAAGTATTTCCTGAGAAGGTGTTGCTGTTATTAGGGCAGCCCAGTGTGCACTGTGCCCTGGTCCCCGATAATGTGGTGGCCATCATCCATCAGGACGTTGTTCTGTGACACGTGAAAAGCACATGAGCTAAGGGAAAGGGCAAGAGTGGAGGGTCCTTTTAGAGCTGCCCGACCACCAGAAAGTTTTGTGTGAAGCACAGTGTTCACGTTTGTGAAGTTGATCATAGCTTCCCTAGATAGGCTTGTTTTACGTGCTGAGAACTTAATTAGAATTTACGAGTGTTTAAAATTACTTCGAGTGTTCCTTAGGCAATGTATTTTTTCTGATACAGAGATGAAGTTGTTATGATCCCTGTGAGGGACTTGTGGCCTAGAAATCTCAGAAGCAAATGGAATCAAACCTCCCTTCCTTGGGTGGTTAATTTAAAGGTGGTACAATGGTTGCACTGTTCCCAGCTAACACTGTGTTACCTACAGTATTTGTACAGCTCTAAAAATCTCTTTAGATGGCAACCATTGTATATTTTTATGACAAGTTATAGTCAGTGTAATTCTCTGGATTTTTCTTTCCTAAAGGCAGGAAATTGTTTTGATGTGTTGATTTGATTTGATGTGTAGACAATTTGGTAACATCTAAAGTTTAGCAGAGTTGTTACATTCACAATCAATATGCAGAAGTCACTTGTATTCCTGTATATCAGCAACTAACAGAAAATGAAAGTTTTTAGAAAGATCTCTTAAAGCAAAAAAATTTGAAATACCCAAGATTAAACCTAACAAAATATATATAAGATCTTCAGAGAGAAAATTCTAGATTATGTCAACAGGCATTTAAGGAGATCTTAAATAAATGGAGTGCCCTGTGATGTACATGGATTGGAAGCCTGGATATTGTGAAGATGTTTGCTTACCTTATATTTGTTTATAGATTCAGTGTTATCTCATCCAATCTAATCTTTGAACCATTGGAAGGTAAACTGCAGACATGGTGTCCCATTACCCCTAAATACTTCAGTGATATTTCCTTAAAACAAGAACACTCCTACATAACCATAATATGACCTCAAAATCGGGAGATTAACGTTGACATATGATGTCTAATCCGCAGACCACATTCAGGTTTCACTGATTGCCCCAGTAATGGTCCTCTTTGCTCTAGCATCCCAGTCCAGGGAGATGTGGTGCATTTAGTTTTCCTCTCTCTTGTCTCCTTCAATACGGAATAGTTTTTCAGTCTGTTCTTTCTTGACTTTGACACTTTTGGAGATTGTAGGCCAGGTACTTTGTAGAATGTCCCTCGGTTTGGGTTTATCTAATGTATCCTCATGACTAGATTCAGGGTATACATTTTGTTAGAAAAAGCACAGAACTGACATTATAGTCTTCTCACTATTTTATACCAGGAGGTACATAATGTCAAGTTGGCCCATTCCTGGTGATGTTAACTTTTGATCACTTGGTTAGGTTAGTATCTATCAGATTTCTCTATTGTAAAGTTGATAAAAAGAACTTTGTGAGGAGGTTCTTTGAGACTATTTAAATGTCCTATTTCTTATCAAATTGTTACCAGTTAGTTTGAGTGCATTAACACTTCTTGCCTGAATCAGTTGTTACTATTCTGGTTGCCAGTGGCGAGTCCATCCTTACTTAAGCTTTGATTGATATTCTACAGTGGGGAAGAACAGTCCCTTCTCCATTCGTTCCTCTGTTTTTTGATTTATATCAGTATGGACTCAGGGATTCATACTTTATTCAGTAAGTTATAATATATTAATGTTATTTGTTTTGATACTGATCTTTTCTCAGATTTTGTCTATGGGAGTCTCTTTAAGGTTGCTTCTATGTCCTTTGGACTTTTGAGCTCTTCCTTATTTTTTGGCACATCAAAGTGTCCCACGCTTATTTTATACTTTCCCCTGCCCCACCCATTTTTCCAAGGAGCCCTGGTTCCTTTAAATGGAAAATAGTATATGGAAACCATATACTATTGGGAAGTACTGGGAAGTACTCACTGCTGCTGGAAATTCATTGGCTTTAAGCTCTATTGGTGGACAGATCAAAGAAATAACTTGTGTGTATACACACACCCAGATACGTCTATATGTATTTCTCTGTGTACGTGTATACTGAAAACCTTGAGATCACATTGATATCTTCAATTCTAATTCAATACTTCAGGGTTTAATCTAGTCTTTCCCTTTCCATATTTGTAACTCCTTTCTCTCGTATGAGAAACCTGGCTCCCGTAGTCCTGAATATATTATTTGCGCCCTCTCCCTTTCTGTTCCAGTCTCCTGACAATGCCATCTGTTGCGTTGGCCCACCTGGCCCCAAATATGCCAAATAAATCCTTAGCCATTGCTGTCCTGGTCCTGACCACACTGATCCCTAACATGCCAGTCAAAACCATAGCCTCAGCTACATCAAGGACCGGGTGAGCCGAAGCTTTGGCCCCAGTGATGTCAGTCCTGACCACACCATTTGAATCCTAGGCCCTGGTCATCTAGCTGGATCCTCAGCCCCACCTGGAAGGGAGGGAAGGGGCAAATTTATGATCTTTTGATAATGAGCAACTATTAAATGTTGATTGAATTTAATAGGAAAAGTTTAAAAATGAATGGTTATGCATATTTATCAGAAGTGTTTAAACATAGATGGACATATTTATGAAATTTATAGGAAGTTTTAAGTTATGGTTTTGCTGTCCCTTTTTTGTCTCAACTCTAATACTTCAAAACAATTGTTAAATATTATTAATACTCCCTGTAATAACTAAACCATATACCATAGTATGCTGTTTTTATGTTTTTCCAGTCAACCAATTTAGTCACTCTGCACATATAAAATTAGCATACTTTTCAGAAAAGAGAGTACAAGAGACTAATTGTCCATGTTTCTGAGTTACCCATTTTATTCGGGTTCATTGTTGGCTTTTAAGTGAACAGCAAATAAATAATGGCCATACATCCCATGAAAACCTTTCTCAGGTTTCTGGATATGGTCCTGCCCACTCATCACATGCTGGTATATATCTTCCTTATAGTGGGGAAAGAGCTGGAAAGAAGACATGGTGTAACAATGTGAATAGACCAGTGAGCTTTTCATTGTCTGGAGAGTGCTAATTAATAAGTGTCTGTGGCCCGGAAATTTAAAAATCGGAACATAAACTAAGTGTGGTAAGATCTTATTTACAATTCTAGGCACAGAGCCTGGCATATAATCGTGTTGTCTGCTAAATTAATTATCTGTATTTTATGTCAGAAATTGGCTTTTTGAGATCTACTTCCAACAAAATCAAAGCTTTTCTGTATCTGACTATTTTCTTCAAAGTTGTGAGAGTTCATTTGGTCAGTTGCCAGGCAATTAAGAGTGTGTTGTGATTCAACACTGGAGAAAGCACTGAGTCTGAATTCTGCATCTGCAGGTGCAGATACACATTTACTTCAGATTTAATGAAAGTTTTACATGATTTTTTTATTTCAAATTGGATCATAATGTGTATGTTCCATTTAAAGAAGAATTATAAAATAAACGTCCATTTGCCCTCAACCGCCTTAATAGAATGTGAAGGAACCACCAGGGGACCCCTCCACTATCTTGAATTTTATGTTAATCATGCCCTGGCTTCTTAAAAAAGTTGCTGTGTATTATTTAATTTTACCTGTCTTTTGCAACTTTTACAAGTGGAATCATTTGATTCTTTTGTGGCTGGCTTCTTACATTCAGTATGTTTTTGAGATTAATCCATGAAGATGTTTGTAGCTGCAAACATATTTTTTTCCCTTTTTTTTTTTTTAGCGTGAGGAAGATTAGGCCTAAGCTAACATCTGTGCCAGTCTTCCTCTTTTTTTTGTGGGTCACCACCACAGCATGGCTGCACCCAGAATCTGAACCCATGAACCTGGGCCGCCAAAGTGGAGCGTGCGAACTTAACCATTATGCCATTGGGCCAACCCTTTCTTTTTTTTAACTAGAGTATTCCATTGGGTAAATATACTACAGTTTATTATTCATCCCACTGTTGATAGGCATTTAGGCTGCTTCCAGTTTTTTTGTCACTATGAGCAATGCTACATTGAAAACTTAATCTTTACTTTTTCTTTCTTTCACTTTTTTAAAAAAAAATCTGCTTTGTGGTTGTCATCTCATTTAATCTCTACCAAGGCGGGTATTCTAACTTCCTTTTTCCGATGAGCAAATAGACTTCAAAGAGGTTAAGTGATTACCTATAAGTTATATGGCCAATAAGATAGGGTGTAGGACTTGAATCCAGGTGTTTTTATTATAAATTCTGCCTTATTTCATCTTCATTTTTTAAGCCAGAGGCTGTCATAAATCATATACTTTCAGGTTATATGTTTTCTTTCCAGTTGCCACAATACTGAAGTTTAGGGTTATCATATCCCAACTCCGAAGGTCATTTTTAGTGTGTGCATATTAAAATTCATTCATTTAGTTAAAACCTGTGCATCTAAAATTGCTGAAGTTTTTCTGGGTTACAGTGAGTTTGTAGGTTAGATTTTGCTAATAAGGAGAGAACAGCAGAGCAGATGACAGAACGAGCCTGCCCCGCCACACTCGGCCTCAGAATCGTTTGGGAAACAAAACTGTAATGGAGAGCTGGTGAGGATTTTAAGCACAGAATAAGATTTGAATGAGATCTCTTAGCTTCTGCTCATAATCAGGAAAAGAGTCAGCAATCTGGGTGAGAAGTAGGCCCTAAAGAAAGCCACTGTCTGTGGGGATGATGACCTAAATTCCAGTTTATTTTTAGGAACATAACTGACGGGGATTAGTGAGTCATCGTGAGTGCGGAGTTGGTGAAGGTGGAGGGTCCAGTTGGGCAGGGCGGAGAAAGGGATGCTGAACCTGGAAGCTGGGATATAGTAGCTTTCTTCACATATCCTAAGTGAAAGCAAGGATTAAAGTTAAACATCTCACTTTCTTCTTTAGGCAGAATGAGGTCCCATGACTGGGAGCTGAACGGATGCAGATTTTGTATCAGTGCACTCAGGAAACCATTTATGATTCAGACTGTTTGGTGAATTCCCCCAAACTGGAAAAACTGTTCAAGGCAAATGCTATCTATCTTTGAGGATTATTAGGGAGGAAATGGGGCTAGATGATCTGTAAAGTCTTTTCAAGCTCTGATCATGAGTCTCTGACCTTGAATTTGAAGTAAAAGAGATGCTTCTGGGTGCTGCAAATCCTTGCATTCAGGAATTTCAGTATTTTCATTACGCCGCTATGATTAATGTCAGCAAGGAAGCATTTAAACCTCATTACCTGGAAGACATCTGTAAAGAGCTGGGGGGGAAAAAGTCAACTCAAAATTATATAGAGTAAAAATAGCCTTCAGAAATGAGGCTGAAATATAGATGTTTGTGACCAATAAAAAAGAGAATTACTCACCAGCAGGCCTGCATTAATCGTGAATCTGTAGAGAGGACTTTCAGAAGAAGGAAGATGATCCCAGATGGAAATGCAGAAATGCAGGAAAGAATGAAGACCTCCAGAAAAGCTGAATATAAATGAGTAGGAGTATAAAATTTATGTAGAGTTAAAATACATGACAGCAATAATGAAAAAGGTCAAAAAATAGAAATTCTGTAAAGTTCTATCATTATCAAGGAAGAGGTAAAGGTAATAATTTGTATTAAGTCTAATCAAGATGTGTCTTGATTTTAAAACGAATGATACGTTAAAAAGAGGGGAAAATGAAATATTTGAGTAATTTAAAAGATAAGACAGAAGAAAAAATTGAAACAGTAGGTCAAATAGAACATAAAAAGTAGGATGGTAGAAATAAAGTCACCTAAATCAGTAATTACCCTAAGTGACAGTGGACTAAATACTCCAAGAGGTAAACTAATGTCAGACTAGGGAAGAAATCAAAACCTATCTGTATCCTGTGTACATCTTCATAAAGGCGCACAGAAAAACAAGGGCGGAAAAAGATAACCTGTGCAACTACTAATGAAAAAAAGGTGGAGCTATCAGTCTTCGTAATAGCAGATAAAACAGATTCTAAGTCAGAAAGTATTACTGGACAGAAAGAGGGATATTCTGTAATGATAAAGTTAATCTACCAGGAAGATTTCACAAGGATAAATGGCATTGTTTCAAATGTAAAAGGCAAAAATAGACAAAAGGAAAAATGGACAAATCCACAATCATAAGGGTTGCTTTAACATACTTCTGAACAAACAGAAAAAATAGTAAAAATATAGATCTGAAGAACACGGTTAACAAACGACCTAATTGACATACAAAGAACACTGTTAACAATGACAGAATTCATATTTCACTTAAGCCCATATTTAAAATTTACCAAAACTGACAATAACCAGGCCATAAAGAAAACCCCAAAACGGTTCAGGAGATTGAAATAATTCAAAATATGCTCTGTGACCTCAGAAAAATTATGCTAGAAATCAGTAACAAAAGATAACTAGAAAATCCTCACATGCCTAGAAATTAAGCAGAACACTTTTGAATAATCCATGGATCAAAGAAGAAATAACAAGCATTAGGAAATATTTTAAACTGGATGATATTGAAGATGGGCCATATCAAAAATTGTGGGCTGCAGCTAAAGCAATGCTGAGAGAGCAATGTATAGCCTTCACTACATTTACTATAAAAGTCAAAAGATTAAAAATCAAATTTCACCTCAAGAGGCAAGAAGAATAGTAAATCAAACATAAAGTACATAGAAAGAAGGAAATAATAAAGAGTAGAAATCAATGAAATAGAAAACAGTTAAAAAGAATAACGCTAAAACCGGTTCTTTAAAAAGTTTAAGAAAATTGATAAACTCGTAGTAAGACATCAGTAAAAAAAGAAAAGCACTAGCCCTGATGGCTGAGTGGTTAAAATTCAGTGCTCTCACCACTTAAGCAGCCTGGGTTCATTTGCTGGTCGAGGAAGCACACCACCCATCTGTCAGTTGCCATGGTGTGGTGGCAGCTCACATAGAAGGACTTACAGCTAGGATATACAACCATGCACTGGGGCTTTGGGGAGGAAATACAAAAAGGAAGATTGACAACAGATGTTAGCTCAGGGCAAATCTTTTCCTGCAAAAAAGAAAAAAATAATAAAGTGAACTTTAAAAAAAGAGAGAGAAAAGTAACAAGAAGTTAGACTCTCTAACCATTGAAAAGGTGTGATGATGTAAAGAATAACTTAACATCAATTTGAAATTTTGAATAAGGACAAATTCCTCAAAAAATTAAACTGACAAAATAAATAGAAAATCCATAGAGTTTCCTCTTTTAATGGAAATTGAATGAGTTAGAAGTCTTTCCATAAAGTGTAAAGCCTTACCAGTGAATTTTTTCAAGCATTTAAGGAAGAAATTAGTACAATTTTATATAAATTCTTGCATTAAATAGAAAAAGGGAATGCTTCCAAACTCTCTAAGTTCATCCTAACCTTGATACCAAAACCTGACAAGGACATCACAATACGGTAATCCCCCATCATCCACAGGGATGCATTCTAAGACCCACAATGCCTGCAGAGTGGATAGTACCGAACTGTATGTGTACTATGTTCTGTCCTCATACCTACTTATGAGAAACTTTAATTTATGAATTAGGCATAGTAAGAGATTAACAACAATAATAAATAAAAAAATGGAACAATTATAACATATTGTAATAAAAGTCATGAGAATGTGGTGTCTCTTTCTCAAAATATCTTATTGTATTATACTTACCCTTCTTCTTGTGATGATGTGAGATGATACAATGCCTACGTGATGAAGTGAGGCGAATGATGTAAGCATTGGGACAAAGCGTTAGGCTACTACTGACCTTCTGACAATACCACAGAAGGAGGATCATTGAGCCATAATGATGTTGATGGTAGGATGTCAGGAATAAATGTCTGCAGTTCACCTCCGGTAACAGAAACCATGGAAAGCAAAACCATGGATAAGGGAGAGCTACTGTTTGTAGAAAAGAAACTTGTGGGGCTGGCCCTGTGGCCAAGTGGTTGAGTTCATCCACTCCCCTTCAGTAGCCCAGGGTTTTGCTGGTTCGGATCCTGGACGCAGACATGGCACCACTCATCAGGCCATGCTGAGGCAGCGTCCCATATAGCATAATCAGGAGGACCACAACTACAATATACAACTGTGTACTGAGGGGCTTCAAGGAGAAGAAGGGAAAAAAAAATAAGATTGGCCACAGATGTTAGCTCAGGTGCCAATCTTTAAAAAAAAAAAAAACTTGCAATATGTAAAAAAGTATATCACTACCAAGTGAGGTTAATTCTCCACGTGTGGAAGAGTGGTTTAAAACACTTAAAAAATCAATAAAATTAATTTGCCACATTAATTTTTTAAAGGGAGAAAAGTATAGTTATCTCAATAGATGCAAATTGAAAAAAAAGATTTGGTGAAATTCAACAGCCGTTTATGATAAAAACTCTTAGCAAACTATGAAGAGAACTTCCCTAAACTGATAGAGATACTCTACAGCAGACACATTTTGTGGTAAAATATTGAAAATTTTGCCCCTGAGATTAGGAATGACACAAGGATACCGACAATCACTACTTCAACTTAACATTGTACTAGAGATTCTAGCCATGCAATAAGGCAAGAAAAAGAAATGAAAGGCATAAAAATTGAAAGGAAAGAAAGAAAGTAGTCATTTGTTTGCTGAATATATAATTATGTACATAAGAAATCCAAATAAGTTTACCAACTATTAGAATTAGTAGGTGAATTTAATAAGTTGCTTCTAAGTTCAGTATTCAAAAGTCATTAATAATTATATATCAACACCAAATAGAAAATGGAATTTATGAAATGATACTGTTTCAGATAACATCAGAACATCAAAGAGCTAGGAAATCAAAGGAGAGATGTATAGAGATGTTTATTTCTACACTGAAATATACGAAATATTTTTGATATAAAGTAGAACTAAACAATGTAAAGATAGGTCATTTTTGTGGATTGGGAGATTCAATATTATCAAGATAGCAGTTCTCCCCACGTTGCTCTATACATTCAACCCAGGCTTATTTTTGTTAATTTTTTACAAGTGTGCTTTAAGGTACTTTGACATAGATAGTGTCATGGTCCTTAGGGCGGCAGAGTAGATGTTTTCACCTCTCCTGTAGTGGCTTCAGAAATGATCATTTGCCATAGGTTATACGACTAGCAGATGATAGCACTTGCACCCATGAGATTATCCTACTTGGATGTTCTTTCTTCTCCACTCGGCTGCCAAAGACTGCTCCAGTCCTGTTCTTTCTGGTCACTTTCCTTCCCTGTCAGATCTCAGCACTGGGAGAAATACATTCCAGGATTTCACCTACCTCAAAGTCTAAGGCCTTTTTTAAAAAAATTAGTGTTCAACAAATTACAGAAGTTTTATTCATTTAAATAAATCCCTTGAATTTAAAGTTAGAAAGGCTTTTTCCCTGCAGCACTGGGGTTTGTAGGCTGATTGTCAACAACTACTTTGAGTCCTACTTTAAAACTAGCGTTGTTCTGGGGCCACCCCCGTGGCGGAGTGGTTAAGTTCCTGCACTCCACTTCGTGGCCCGGGGTTCTGCTGGTTTGGATCCTGGGCGTGGACATGGAACCACTCATCAGGCCACATTGAGGGGGCGTCCCACATGCCACAACTAGAAGGACCCACAACTAGAATATACAACTATATACTGGAGGGATTTGGGGAGGAAAAAGCAAGAAAAAAAAGAAAACAACTAGCGTTGTTCAGGGGACACTCTGGAAATGTGAGCCTAACTATATAACTGAATATTTGTAATTAGCTTTGTAAAAACAAAATGGTTCTAGCTATCCCCAGAAATTGAGACCCAATCTAGAGCAGCCCTAAATTATTTGCGATCCTGTACTTCATGTGATAAAGACAAAAATTTCCTAGCGTGAGGGAGTTGAGTGGGTTGCGTTAGTTGCAAATTCTTTTGGTTATGCATTGAATAAGTCTTTTCTTTGCTGACTGCTTCTCTCTCCTGGAAGCTAAGTTTGAGTTCAAAGGAAATTTTTCAAAGCCCATAATCTTGTTTGGCCTAAACTATTGTTTAACAAGGCTCCTTATAAGATATTGTGCCCAGAGCTGTTCAAGATCGCCCCAACGTTATCCAGCTCCCTTGGAATCACATTGAAGTTGTCTCTGGTCAGATAACATTTGAAGTATAGTGTAATAATTAAATGTATAATTTTAAAAGAATGTAGACATACACATGTTTGCAGTGGGGATGGAGCACTAAGAACTTATTCAAGAAATATTGAGCAACTATAATTGATTTTAGCGACCTGTTGTTAATGTGGAGTTGGGAAAGGTGAGGCTGGAATGGGACAAGGTAGACAATGGCCAGAATCTGGAAACTGGTCACATGGTAAATGGGTAAAGACCTGGGGTTGCTTCGCCTGGGGAAGAGGAGCTGGGGGCGTGCCAGCTGTCCTCGAACGCTGAAAGTGAGAAGGGACGGGAGTCAGAGTGCTCGCTTGCTCCTTTGGGGAGCAATGGAACCAAAGGCTGGGATTTAGAGGGAGGCAGATTCTGCTCAATAGTGTAAGGAAGCCATTTTGCAGTGAGAGTAGTTCCACGATGGAACATGTGACATGATTTCCCAGTCACTGGGGACACATTCAAAGCAAAAACTAGACGACAACTTTTTAAGCGTATTTTGAGGAAACATCTTTTTGTGGGGAGGATGTTGGTTTAAATCATTTGTAAAGGCCTTTCTAACTCTGAACCTAAAACTGTTAAGGCCTGGAATTAAGTGAATTCTTCCATGTGGATATAGCCCTGTTTGTATATCAGCAGAGAGCAGATAAACTTCATTACCTAGCTGGGCTGCTTCTGAACATGCATTGCTACACACGACAAGAGTCCTCTGCTGGCTTCGTTGTGTCCTGTGCTCTCAGCTCCCTGCCAGGGATCATGGTTCCTGGGTCCCAGTCTGCTGTCTTACTGGTGACATGAATGTGGTCTTACTGTTGTATTCCTGTATTCTAGATTTTTGAATCTTCCTGTGATTTAGGAAGCTTCATGTTACATTGCATACATTGATCTATAACTTAATTCAACAAGCATTTAATGACAACTTACCATGTGCCATCCACTATGCCAGATAATAGAGACCAATGAGCAATTAAAAAATACTTCCTGTCCTTGTGGAGCTTACAGCCTAATACTATCAGAGCTCGACGTTGACTCTTAGTGAGTCCTATTTTCGCATTTGGAAAAGTCAGATTTAGTTAAATACCAGTTTTTTCCAGGAATGAGTAGCAGAATTTTCCTGTATACAAAGTCTGAGAATAGAAGCAAATTTTTATATTGAAGCTAAAAATAGTATGCCTTGTATTATTCCAAAAATATTGTCAGTACCCACTTCTAAAATTCTGCAATGAATAATCAAGATAGTTGTATCCACGATTTTCTTTCAGGAGACTTTAATTGAAAACTGTCATGAATTCCTTCTAAGTGGAAATGTCTCCTGCTGCCATTCTAGATCTGAGCTGTCAATAAAGTAGCCAGAAGGCACATGGGACTATTTAAATTTAAATTAATTAAAATTATATAAAATTAAAAGTTTAGATCCTCGGTTTTACTGAGGCTACATTTCAAGTGCGTAATAGCCACATAGGTCTGGTAGCTACCATATTGGACAGTGCAGATATAGTACATTTCCATCAGGGCAGAAAGTTCTATTGGACAGTGCTGACTTAAGAGAAACCAGCATGTCCAGAAGCTGGTATTGTAGATGTAAAAAAAACAAAAAGTATTTGATGAAATTCAGTACCCATTCATGACTAAAAATCTTAGCAAACTGTCAGTAGAAGAGAACATCCTTAAACTGGCTTAGTTCCCATTAAACGAGTTGAATAATAGCATTGTATGAAATTAGGAAAACAGATAATTTGAAAGATAGCCACTTTGCTTTGTATGTACAACCAGCATCATAATGACTAAAATGTTTCCCACTGGTTTGTACAAATCTGGGTTAATAATGTATTAATCAAATGTTACAAATACAAGTATAAGAATAACCAGTAAAACTAATTTATCTAATATGTACTGGCATGGTACTAAAATAACAGACTGGAAATTCTGCCATGAATCGATACCACGTAAGGGATGTGTTGTGTAAAGTGAAAATTCTTTAGAACCTCTGGTTCCACGGTTAAGTATATTGCTCTAACTTTTCAAAAGGGGTCAAACTAGACTACTGATATTCATATTTTTTCTAAATGTTCTTGTCTGTGGTCTCTCTTTAGCTCATTATGCACACATATGTGTATGCATATTTTTTATTTCTTTCCTTGTGCCTTTTTATTCAGTTCTTGTCTATATGATGATTTTTTTTAGGTGCAGGAGTTCATAGATGCTGATGGAAAAATCCCCACTGTTACTGCAGTTTTATACACTAGTAGAGCTAAGTTCCAATTTATATTTGAAAATAGAGCCCTATATGTTAAGTTTGATCTGCAATCTAGTATCAATCATCACAGGATCTAAAAAGGATGGCAATAAAAAACAGTTACTTCCTGTTGTTGTATGCTGGGCATTGTGCTAGATGCTTAGTTCCATTTATTTTATTTCATACAACAACTCTGTGATACAAGATAGGTAGGATTAGCTCCGTTCAACATGCAGTCCAGCAGGCCAAGATCGTTTCGTAATATGCCCAGTCTCATGCCCCTCATCAATTGTTCCGTCAGGATTTTAATCTAGTCCAATTCCTTTATCTGTGCTTATTTCACTGTCCCATCATCTAAGGATCTCAATTGTGATTAATAATAATAATAAATGACCTTTTTTATTTGCTTAAAAAAACGATACTTATTTCTCACAGTTGTGGAGGCTGGGAAGTCCAAGATCAAGGTATCAACAGATTTGGTGTTGGGTGAGGACCGTCTTGCTGGTTTCCAGATGGCCATTTTCTTGCTGGACCCTTACATGGTGGAAAGAGAAATGCCATTTTTCAAGTGCTTATTATATATCAGATAATTCTAAGCACTTTTCATGATTAGATCATTTAGGCCACACATCAACATAGATATAGTTATGATTCCTTTTTCACAGATGAGGACACTCGGACAGAGAGGGTGCCTTGCCCAGTACAAAGTGGACATAAACTTGGCCACTGGGCTTCAGAGTCTTCTCTCGTATCCAGTAGGCTATAAGTTTTTCCCACAGAACTTGAAAAATATCCTTTTATGGGTGCCTACAGCCCGACCCCAAGGAGTCAGATCCCTTAGAATGGTCTATAAATGTGGGAAGGACCTGGGAAAGCAGAACAAGAGAGCATCACCCTGGAAGCCCAGGGAAGAGAGGTCAGCAGTGTCAGGAAGGAAGAAGGTCAGCTGAGACGTGACTGGCAGTGATCCTGAGGGGCACCTGTCTGAAGACCCCTGTCCAAGAGATGTGGGAGAAGGACCTGGCAACAAGGACAAAGATTGCATCCTGTGCTCAAGGCCAGCTGAAGTTCAAAGCCAGAATGGTGCCACAGCCAAGTTGTTTGTTTTTCAGCAGAAAAGAGGACTGTGAGCAGAGGGCTGGAATTTCCTAGGAGTAGGAAGTTTTTAGGGAGATGAAGAAAAAAGGGACAGTGTTTGAAGGAGCTCAGGGTTCTAGTTTCTCTGTTTGGAGAAGAGATAGACCATGGATCCAGACTTAATAAGAGAAGAAAGTAAGTCTGGGAATAAACAGTAAATGGTGAGAATGGTGTTTGCTACTTAAAATAAAACCGTTCAACCTTAATTGGACAGAATGAATGCTATAGTCCCTTTATTAGTTTTTCAGATATGAAGGGCGTCTAAAGCAGTTCTGTGATATGCTCTCACTGTGGGTTGAATGTATCTGAAAAGCAGATTAAGTGAGTTGGCTAAAGCCTTGGGACTCAGGGCACACCTGCATTTGGTTGGTGTGTAAGTTGGTGTCACTTTTCTGAGGTTAATTTCCCAATGTCTCCCTATTGAAATCGTGAGAATCATTTGACCCAGCAACTTCACTTCTATGTTTTCGTCTTATGGAAAAACCTGTTCAAGTTTTCATAGAAGGAATTTCACAGAAGCAAGTTTTTAAAAAAGTTAACCATGTTTTGTAGTTGTTTACTACATTAATTTAAATCCACACACATATCTAATTCTACCATTTCATTCAAGCTGTACTGTTAATCTTTTAGTGTAACTTTAGGCGTAGGTACTTCTGAGTATGTAACCATTTTTACCTGCTAAGCAGAAAGAAATATTCACTAATTCCTATATACCTTTTAGACTGAGAATAACTTTTTTAAAAGTTTATATAATTTGTCTATTGTTGTGAGAGCCAGTCCATCTGTCAACTCAGGCTTTTTTATCAAGTGCCATGCAAGTCTGATTTTGGTATATAAAGTGACGGTCCTTTCTTTTCTTTCTTTTTAGATGACATTACATACCTGCTTGAAGACCAAGAGCTCAAAACATCTTTCTTCCCCAAAATGAAAAATGGCTGAAAAACTCCTAATCAGCTTCCTCGAAAATCTGACTAGAGTTGTACCTTTGCTTGTAGACAGACTACTTCTTGC
The DNA here is from genome assembly GCF_037783145.1 of Equus przewalskii. Classification (NCBI taxonomy): domain Eukaryota; kingdom Metazoa; phylum Chordata; class Mammalia; order Perissodactyla; family Equidae; genus Equus; species Equus przewalskii. The sequence continues at coordinate 6,080,261 of NC_091854.1, forward strand.
AAGTCCTCCTAATGAGAGAAACGGCAGAAAGGGGAAATGTAAATTAAGACAAGATTTGCAATTGTTCTTCCATAGACTCTGGAATAGCACCGCTTTGCCCACGGGGAAACTATCGCGGGAGTTAAATAATTTAGTTCTGTCAGAACGTGAACCCAGGTCAGTCTGACTTCTAAGCCCGTGGTGGTTCTGCTATCCAGTCATATAGTGTACATTACAAGAAACGTTGATGTTAATAAAATAGCTAAGGATATTGAGAATTTATGAGGTCAGGTACAGTTCTAAGTACTTTGCATCTCTCTCTCACTCAACAAACTTTAGTGAGCTCTCTATTGATTTATAAGGTTATACATCTATGAACTCAGTCAGACTTGGCTATTAATTAAATGCCCTTCAAGTTTGGTTTGTAAAAAATTAATTGACATTCATTCCTTTTTTCAGAAAACATCAGGTTTCTGGCCTTGGACCAAGATGTTCTAAAAAGAAAAAAATCAGTAAATATCTAGATCTTGCTCAGCTTCAAATTCTTGAACTGCTTTCAAAGTGCGAGAATATTGCAGCCCAAACACGCAGTGACATTTTATAAGCCTCCTGAGTGACTTCTGAGCAATACGCACAACATTACATTCTGTGTTTCGAAACTTATAAATATAATGTACTGATTCTAAACTTTAAAGTTCCATTGATTTTTTCTTCCCATAAAATGGTCTCTTTTAATCTATCTTCAATAAAGTACAGTTGTCAAGCCCATAGATGCTATCAGGATGAAGCAGTTTCACTTTCTAGAGTGAAGCCAAGTACTTATTCATAGAAATAAGGTTTCTGACTACAACAGTTTAAAAAAAACTCTCCCGTATAAATAATATAGGTGTAAAAAGAGATGACAGACTTTATTTTTAACCGTTGTCCTCTGTTGAATGTAAGCCTTTATATTCCAAAAGACAATCAACAGCTTCTTCTTCTGATATTTTCTAGTAATAGCCAAAGGCTAGCAACTATATTTATATATTTTCGTCCCAGGATTTTAATTTGTACCAGTGGCAATCATCTGGATTGCAAAGAAGATGCACTTAAGCCTATTTCTGAATCATGTGGTTTAGTTAAATCAAGATACTTGGGTATAAAATATGTTGATAGTTTATCTTTTAGCACTTGGGCTTTGACATATGTAAATTTTAAATGTCCAGTCAAATTCAATGCGACAACTGACTATTTTATATAATGGTGAAAAACGTTCAGAACTAGATCACAGATTTACAAATCAAAGTGTACATGCAACAAAGCAGAAATATTGGAAGAGAGATGAGCTATTAGTGTTTTAAAGCCATCAAACCATATTCCAAGTAATATGACTTCTCTGAAGCTCACAATTCAAAGACCAGCTTAAGTATACTTTTCATTGTAAAAGGACACAATATAAAACTGGCAACTGAAATATGGGCATAAAAATAAATACAATACAATTTTACCCTTTTTCACAATTACATAAAACATTTAAAATTGTTGTATGTTTATAATATATCAATTATGTATATATGTATATATAATACATAATTATATATCTTCATATGTGAACAGTGCACAAATTGTTAACTAGTGCAGAGATCAGATTTATTGTAGCTTGTTTCTAACTGGTTGAGTAAGTCAGTCACTGTGTTAGAGTATGATATATGGTTTCCAGCAGGGGCAGCAAACTGTGGCCCAGGGACCACATCTGGCCCACCACTTGTTTTTGTAAATAAAGTTTTATTGGAACATAGTCATGCACAGTCATTTAAATACCATCTATGGCTGCTTTCCTGCTACAGTGTCAGAGTTGAGCAGTTGGGACAGAGACTCTATGGCCTGCAAGCCTAAAATATTTATTATCTGTCCCTTTACAGAAAAAAGTTTGCTGACCCCTGGATTTGATGAATGAGTCAGACTGTGAGCTAAATATTTCTCTTGCTATTCCAACAAGTGTCTGTTTTACGTACAGGAATTCCCTCTTCTGGGTTTTGACTAATGTGTCTAAAATAGAATATAAGATGGGCCAAAATAGCATAAATGTCCACATTAGTATGTGAATATTATATTTACCTGTAGTAAATATTTTTTAGGACCTTGTTATAGCTGCTAAATATATGTATATAAACTCAACTTTTGCAACCTATTTCTGTCTCCTCTGAAATCATGGTCTCTTAGACTTTATTCAAGTCTGTGAGCCATATGTTTGGTTTTCAACATTTTGAATGGTATTTCCCTTGGCTATGAGATGAAATACTTTTCATGGGAAGTTGTATTATAGTTCTAATGGCATTAAAAACCAGAGGGAAATGAATAGCCCACCCTCTTTTCCCTAAAGACTTGTTTTTAGTCCTCACTGTGTGAAGTCTAAAAGAATTGTATTACTTATGGAAATCTAAAAAGAAAATTGTGGTTGCTAACATTTCTTGAGCCTCCGTTATGAGCTAGGCAATGCTAGGTACCCTACACAGATTCTCTCCCTTCATCCACACAAGCTTAAAAAGTAGGCTGTTGTATTATCTTGTTTTACAAGCAAGGAAACTAAGGCTTAGTTAAGACACTTGCCCAAGATCCCACAACACCAATTGACAGAGCCAGGTCTCAAACAGAGAATTGTCAGATTACAGTCAGGGCTTTTGATCTTACTATTAAATAATAGGTGTTAGTATTTATGCATTTTAAAATACCTTCACATGTATTTTAACATGATAAGACAACCAAACCAGAGAATATAATGGAATTACCCGGTAAGTTGACATCTTTCTTTCCCCTCACTGGGAAACCTCAATGGTGTATCATTCCTTGCTGTCATTCCTTCCTTCTTGCCTAGACTCTCTTTTCCATTCCTCAACACCCTCCAACCTGTATTCTCTGAGATGAGTTGGGAAATCCTGCCTTGAGGGTCTCTGGCATCTCGTCCTACTTTTAATCCTCAGCCTGTAGACACTTGCCAGCTTCTGAAGGCCATTAAACAAGGAAAGCTGCTGCTATTCCTATTGTGGAAGTCACTAGTCTGGAAGGTGACTAATTATAAATGGGCAGAGAGACGTGACTGATGAAGAAGGACAACAGTGTTGAGTTTATAAGCCCACCGACTATCAGAAGACCTCATGGCTAGTGTACTGTGCGGGTGCCTGAAAGAGTGTCTGATTGGTTGGAGAACTCCTCTAGGTAATCTAGCTTTATGACTTGGAGACTCAATTACAAAAATGGGAGGGCATTTGAAAATGTTTCTTAGGGTGCACATTTGGGCAATGAATATTTATGAATATAGAGACGGATAAAGTGTTTCCTGTGATGAATTTTCATTCTAGAGATCTAAAAAGCAAATGGAATAAGATCCTCTCTTCCTTAGTTCGTTTACTTGAGTTTTTACTTTGTAAACTCTGAAGTTTATTCCAGGAATACATGAATGGTCCTATAAAATAGCATCTATTAATGTCATTTTATCAGGGGATGGAGTAGGGTGGCAACCAAAAATGTCTGCATCATATTTAATGGGCAAACAACACCAGAGGCATCTGGATATAGAGAAACATGATGAGAATGCCTATGACTTCTACTATTTAACCACTATTTAACATTGTGCTAGAAATGTTGGCCAATACAATTAAACAAGAGAAAGAAAGTAGAGGTAAAATACTTGGAAGGGATGAGAGAAAATGATCGCCATTTGTAGATGAAATATAAGTGTAAACCTAAAAACTCAAAAAGAATCACTGACAAATTACAAACAATAAGAGAATTCGGTAAGACGATGGGGTGGGTACCAGAAAAGGATCCTAAGTAGCAGACCCTAACAGCTATCCTGAATGCTCACTGACTCACCTGTTGATAATTGTCTCTGGTGAGGGCTAACCACACAATTGACTGTTTTGTTTAGATTTTCTGATTTAAAAACAATATGTTTATCCTCCCAACTCCGAAAATTCCCTTCAAGTCCATGTTCTCAAATTACACAACAGAATCTTCCTGAACCAACACAGGGAATATGGTAAGCTAATTAAGCATTTTTACTAAGCAGCCTATTTAAAAAGAAAAACCTCAGTGGAATTTTTGGTATGTTTATCATCTGATGGCCACCACACCTCAGTTTGTCCCCTCCCCTGCCATAGTGGTGATCCCACCTGAGACTTTTCAACTTATGTGAATTGAGTCTTTTGAATATTTTCAAAGGAAAAGCAACTTTCCAGGCAAGGTTGTTACAGCTCTTTCAATAATCATTGTGCATATGTCTCCTGTAATAATACTCAAAATCAGATGACGCTGACCCAGTTACAGCCAAGGATTAAAGAAATCTGCTTAGAATTGTGTTGAGTCCACTAAAGCAACTGCCAAGAGAAATGCATTCCACAGAAGGTCCTTCAGAGAACCTCTCATTGGCCAGACTGCAAAACTTTGATTTCTTCCACTTGATGTATGTCTGCCTGGAATTCATTTAAACATAGCTGTCATATATGTTCCTGCATGTTCACAGCATATTGCTAGTCTTTCAGTTTTCCTGGGCGACATATGCAGTCTTATACGGGATTTAGTTGTTTGTAGCTCTACCCTAAAACAGAAATTAAAAGTCGTGTATTTTTAATACAAATTATATACATTCTAGATACTTTGTATAATTTTTATACAACTTCAAATACTTAACACCAAAGTTATGAGAAAGCATTGCCTTTTAAACTAGAATCAGTTTTTTCTGAGTATCAGCCTTTAATTTGAAATTCCAAAAACACAGCAGAGTCTATTATTTCTCCCAACAACCAGATGTTGTAGAATCTGTCCAGAAATACCTCTGTGCTTTCCCTAAGCTCTGAGAATTTTACATTTATCCTTCCATCTATACATTTGTTTTTACATCACATTTGATGTTATCTATCGCTATTGTGTTTTGTGTCAAATGTGTTTGTACTGAGGTTTATACATTCAGATGCCTGTATGTTGCCTCTGAAGGTTCCAATTCAGTGGATGTGGGGTGGGGCCCATACTTCAATATTTTTTAAAAACTTTACAGGTAATTCTGATGCACAGCTAAGAGCTGCGAGGCACTCTTTTTTAATATTATGCCTAATTCTATCCATAGGACGCAGCATAATTGCCTGGCACACAGACAACCCTTGAAAACTGTTTACATAATTGGTGAACTGGTTTGAGATCGAGCTTCACTCGCAGGATCGTTGGCAGCCATTACCTCAAGCCCATCCAATGATTCTAAGTAAATAAAATGCTGACGAAGTCACAGCTGCACTTGCTTGAGTTGTGTCATTTGAACCCAACAAATTATTGATTTAACCCAGACAGGCTCAACCTCTTTTGTAGTTAAAAAAAAAATTTTTTTTTGTAAGGAGATTCTTGTTGCTAACAATCTAAGATTGCAGAAAGAATATGACTTTGTTGTCATAAAACAGACTTTGTATTTATGGAGTCCTTTTCCTTGAATTAAAAATGGATAAATAATTCTGCTTTCAAACAAGAACTTCACATAAAAGATCCCAGAGCTGAGTTATATGACTCAAGTTAAAATTCCCAAAGATTTGCAGGTAATATAATGGAAGCCAGCGTTATATTTTCTTAGTATAAACCAGTTGCACTTTTGGTCGTTCCTACAACAGTGATTGGTTTGTAGCAGTCATACAGCTGTGAGAATTAACTAGATTTGGACAACAGAGCATGAAGGCAAACCCTAGCACCACAGTGGAAGACTGGCCTGTCTCTCTGATCTCTGAGTGCTTCTCACGTGGTAGATGCATCAGAGTCACGTGGAAAGTTTGTTAAACAGACAGAGTCCTGGGCCTCACCCCTAGAGATTTTGATTGAATAGCTTGGCTACCAAGCCCAGGAATCTGAATGTTTGACAGCCATCCAAGTTCATTCTGATGCAGAGAGTGTGACACCTACGGAAAGACGGCGCTGGGTTGTGCTTTGTTTTTTTCACTTCTAGTAGCTAAAGGAAATCTACACCAGGGCTTACCAACCTAGGCCGTCATGGGAGTGTTCCTCGGCTAGGCAAACGTTAAACTGATTTTTTGTTGAAACCTGTTTTTTTAGCAAATGTATTTATACACCAAAGAACTTCATATGCTCCTCGGAGACATTTATTCCTGGTTGAAATTCAGTCTTGGGGCCAGCGTTTTCAAACCCAATGAATTAAACTGTCTTACTGAAGCTATAGATAATGCTTTAAAAATTCTACTGTTTAATCTGAATGAAAACAGAACACAGGACTCCACTAAAACAACTTCAAATATAGTTCATAATCTAATCAAGAGAGAACACTGCTAGGTAATCTGACACACAACAGTTCTCTATAGTGGGGACCCGCTGATAAACAATGTTGCAAAACTGCTCCCTTAAACTGGTGATTCTGGCTGTGAAGACTTTGTGGGAAGAGAGGAGAGATGAGAAGGAATAGTGAGCTTTCCAACTGCTTCAGCTCCACGGTGGTTTTCCCTACTTTGGGCTAAGGTACCGTGAGAAGGACCTGAGGTTGCTACCTTCCCTTCCATCTGCCCTTAACTTTTCTGGTCTTTTTCCTCCTCTCTCCCTTGCTCTCTATCTTTGCTTTCCCTTACTTTTTCTCAGAAGTGTGAGTGAAGTCTGCACCCCAGAACCATTTGAATGGGGTTATTTGGCCTTTTAAAAAGATGGTTGCCCGATACATTTACCAGCAGGCTCTCAGTCAAAAGTCTCATCCTCAGGATTGAAAGGGCATAGCAACGTAAAACCAAGCCATCTTTTCCTCCCTTTGGATGTTCACAGTGGTAGTTAAAGTCTATCGTGATCATTTCTGAAATGGGGAGGAAATAGGACATCAGTGTCCTGAAACGGAATTGGAACCCCAGACAAGCTGCCAAAGTGTGGGTGAGTCACCAAAAGGCATGGGAGCTATTTGCCATCTATCAGCACAGAAGGAGGTCAGAATGGAAATGAGTGAAAAACAAATGACTCAGTTTTCCTTTTTAGAAAATGCTCAGTTCCAGCTGCCTGATTTCCCTGTTCCAACAGAAAGGATAAAACCAATCCTGACCAATGGTAGTCTGGGATGGAGAGTTAATGACCACTTCCTGCATTGGTGTCAGTTAAGAAGGGGATGCTTCCTGCTCACTGATGCGCTGGGTAATTTTTTGCAGAAGCTTATTACATTATGTACCAGGAAGAGGGGATATAAGTCAAAGGAAGATTCAACCATGTATTTATTTCCTGCTTTGTCAGAGACTCATGTGGCGGGAAAGAATGAGAAAGCCTGTATTTCCGTCCCAACTTTTCTATTTACACGTTATGCATCCTTGGCAGGTCATCAATCTTTTTGAGGGTGTTTCCTCGTCTGTGAAGTGACAATAATATTTGTATTAAGGGGCTGTTGTGAAGGACAGGTGAGTTAGGATACCTGAGTTAATGCACTCTTTAAGCCCTATAAAAATGTGTCGTTGTTGCTGTGAAGGTATTTGGAGGGGTGGCAATGGTCACTGGGTCACAGAAGTGAGGCAAGAGAGAGGAGAGTGTACTATTACTGCATTTAGAGGGGAAATGGTAGATGTTTGAATGGACATAGATATTCTCACAGGTATATTTATATATACAAATGAAGATAGACCTCCATTTTAAAAGCTCAGTCATGTCATCGTTAGTTGCAAAATATTAGGGAGCAAATGCATCGACAGCAGACATGTCTTATCAAAGTAATAATAGCCATCATTTAATGCTCCCTTTAGACTGAGCACAGTGATAAGCTCTTCTTTTCACATCATCTCATTTAATCTCATGATGAAGGAGTTCTCAACAGCTGCTATCGACAATAACCCTATGCAACAGGTATTGCTATTTCCACTTTACAGATGATTAAACTGATCAAAATTAAATTTATAAAAACTTTCCCAGGGTCATATACCTAATAAGCAGTGGAACAGAGTTTCAAACCCAAGTGTGTCTGAATCAATAGTAAGTGTCCTTAAGCACCAAAATCTTGAAGAGAACGGAAGCTGCACTATTTTCCATTGAATTGGAACAGAAGTCTTGTCTCTGGCTTGTCTCAAGTCTTCTGTCTTGACTTCAACAGAAGTCAAGTTGACCTTGACTTAAGTTCCTGTCTTTGAAATTGGTACATGATGATGAGAGTAGCTTAAACACACACATACACAAAAACACACACATACACAAACACACATATCCCTCCCTCACACCTGGCCCCTGTCAACCATGAGTTTGCTAAGAAGGACAAGTGTTATGCAACTAACTGATGAAGAGTCAGAAAGCCCAGTTTCTTATTCCTGCCTTATTACCGACTATGTGTCTTTGAGAAAGTAATTGAAACTCTGAGCCTTCCTGTATGAGCGGTGGTCATTATGTTTACCCGGCCCAACTCTCAGGGAGTTATGAGGATCAAGCGAGATGGTGCACATGAAAGGATTTTTAGATTCTAAAGAAAGAGAGGGCTTTATTAAGAGTTCCTTCAACCAGAAAGAGGTTGGGAGAAGTTTTGGTAAGTAGTATAGAAAAAGAAAAAGAACCATTAATCCCCTACTGGTAACAGTCTCTCCTTTCATGACGTATTTGATCATCTAAAGTGTCTTTCAAAGTATGGTGTGCCTACTGGTAGGACACAAGATTTTTTTAAGAGGTACATGAAAAGTGTATTTTAATAGTTCTGTGCTCTAAAGTACTCTAGAAAAATATAAATCTCTGTGATTTCCCTGATTATTGTTGAGGATTCAGCTAAGCATAAAAAGTGAGTCAATTTGAAATCAATTATAGTAAAGGATAGATGTTACCCAGATCTGGCAAACGTGGTAAAAGTAGAAGGCCGCGATTTTAGGAAGCACTGGCAAAAACTTGCTCGGTTTGAAAACAGACTTATCTCAGGGGCATTTGTCAGGACTATCTCTGATTTATCTCTATTGACCTCTTCGTGTCTTCAACAGTAATGATAACCATAAAGAGGTCTGTTGACATTCTCCCCAAAGCTCACCCTGCATCCCCACCTCCCCTACTCTGGTTGAATGCACTCACCCCATAAGGAAGGCAATTTGAGCCGAAAGGTTGTTTTATTCCTCCTCTAAGAAATATGCTTTTTGAACTCTGCATTACACAAAGGATTCAGCCATGAGTGCATCTTCCGCACAGGGCGTGAGTCTCTAGTTTGAAAAGTGAGAATTTACTTTTGTCATCTTAAAAGTCCTGGCTGGTCCAGCATCTTTCAGAAGGAAAGCCTGAGTGCTCTGGAAAAGGTCTACACCAGCCCTGCCAGGATTAATTCTTCAGGTTGGGCCCTGAGTGCTTGCCATTCTCTAGCTGCCTTTAGCTGCTAAAGGTTGAAAACCAATGATAGCTGTTCTACTGCAAAGTTTGTTTTGTCTTTGATGACAGGGCTTGCACACAAGATGGCTTCTCCAGGCATCATTGAGAAACCAATATTGACCTGATGTAACCTCTTAAAAAAGCAACAGTCTTCTCTATGAAGGGCCTTCGATGGACCATGTCCAATCTTTCTCCAAATATAATCTAGCAACTTCAATGGCTGTTGAGAGAAAAATAAAGAAGCATCAATTATGAAGAAAACAAAAACCTTCATGTATTTTCTTGAGGAGTTCCTGGTTAAATGCAGACGTTTTCTCTCATCATTTTAATAGCAACATCCTGGTTTTTACAACGTGGAGAGGTTTACAGATTCGCCAGCGGTCACACAGCTAAGGGGCAGATCTGAGGTCTGAACCCAGTTCTGTCTGATTCTGAAGACTGTGACTTTCTCCAGTACCACAGTACTCATACTCAGGTCTTTGTGAATTGATATCGAGGAATAGTACTTTTTAAATAATTTGATTTCATTGAGAAGTAAAGAGATTCAGAATTTGATTAAGCTATCTGCATAGGGACTGCTTGCCCACCATTCATGGGGGCTCCTGGAATGACTGCTAATGCGGATACTTAGACCCTGGTGAGGCCACGGCTCTGTGTGTGTTTGCTAAAATGACTGAGCAACAGTCCCATTGGGGGTAAGCCAGAGGTGAGTCCAGGGCCAGGACAAAGGCTGACATTACCTCTTCCCCGTTCCCCTTCCTCTGCCCCAAAGGGTGTAGAGAGAGGAGGAGACAGAGGGCTGGGGATGCCATGAGTCATTAAGGAGGGTGGAGGGGTGATACGGAGCTATTTGGAGAAAGAGATTTCTCTCACTCAAGAGAGGTTTTTTCTCCCTTTGACAAATTTAGCTGAAGGAATCTGACAACAAACCACAAGCTTTCTTTGTCAGGGTGAGCGGACAAGAACCATGTGAAATATTTTCCCACGCCGCTTCTACCCCTCACAGGCTGCTGCCTAAGTAGTTTCCATTTTCCGCCTATTTTCCCCATGCTGGAGGTCAAACAGTAATCGAAAAGTTGACATCACTGTTGGTCACTGTGTGGTTCTGCTCGTTGGCAGGGAAGTCAGAAGAGAGCTCCTCCTCACCGTTCGCTTGTTGCGAGGTTGCCCCAGCAGGCAGGCTCTGCACCTGTTTGTGAAAGTGATGCAGACACACAGGGCCTGGGCTGTGGAGCCTCCGCTGCCAGCCTCCTGACTGCACATTCTGGAGGGTGGGTGCCCAGTCTTCCTGAGCACTGGAAGGAGGCACTCGCTATGACTCATCTTAATAAAAGGATCACCACAAAGAACTCGTTCTGAATTACACCAAGTCCCTGATTCTCAAAAATTATTTTTGGCCCCAGAATGTCTTTCCCTCTGTTCTTGAGGTTTGTCACTCAGTTGTGTTGCTTGACTCTGGCCGGAGCCCTTTGCAATGTCCAACTCTCGAAGCCGAGCTCACAATGAGCCCTGAGATGGTGGAGTGGCGGGCTGGCCAGCGAGGGAGGCTGCTCAGGTGGTATCAGACCCTGTGCACAGCCAGCAGCTCGAACCCCACTGCAGCTCAGGTGGTAACAGTCCCGACGAACAGTCTGCTAGGACACACTCCTCAGCCGCCCCTACGACTCTGTTAATCTGGCAAGTATTTTGCAGTTAAAACCCAGAAAATGTAAAATCATGGGGCTCTGGTGAGCTTTCTGAATGTCCAATCAGCAGAAGTCTAAACATGTTTTGAAGTGAGTGTGTAAGATGTGCTGGAATAGGAGCCTGCCTCCTCCCTTTTGATAAAGCCTGACGTGGTTGCATTCTGCTAGAGCAGAGTTCTTGGTACGGGCATATGAGGACTGACTACCCCATTCCCCTGCCTCCCAAGTCGGTGAAGACCTTCCAAAGGTGCCAGGCCAAGAGAGTTTATGTGAATACATTCCCAAATCTTTAATTTCCGTATGAATAATTTCCCCAAACTGATCTGCCTTTGATGGAGATGGGGATGCCAGTAGATGCTCCACGCAGTCTGAAGAATGAGAAAAAAGTCCGACCAACTCCTGAGATATGATGGGGGCAGGGTGTCCAGGAAAGGGAAGGCCACAGGGGAGCTAGCAGGGGGCCTGGCGGGGTGCAGCATAGCTGGAGGCGGCAGATAAGACCCAGAAACCAGGACCCTGTTTGCGCAGGAACAGCAGAGCTTTAAGAGGGTCTGGTTCTCCTGGAGCAGAAATACTCTAAGAGGGAAAAGAATCTGCAGAAAACATTTTTTTTTGGTACTGATTTTTGGGTTAAACTGTCAAGCTGAAGCGAATAACAAGACTACTCATAATTGGCCAAAAATTAGCTGAATATAGTAGCCTCTGTGGGGGTGTGTGTCTGGTGTGGTGGGAGGAGGATTGTCTATGAATAATTCGGCCCCTAAGATCTCTATACACTGTATATAAATCACGGTCCCTCAGGGTCTCGCTGAGTATCCTTGTTTTTCCCATGCCACATTTCAGATAGAAGCGCTGGGCCGAGCTCCCTCAACCCCAGCCTCAGCTTCCTGAGTGGCTCTGCACCTGCCCCTTCCTGGCCTCCTTCACCCGCAGTGTCCCTGGAATGCAAGGTGTCCCTTCCCCTGCCCAAGGCTAATTCCACTCCTACCCTTCCTTGGGACCCCATCAATCATCCCCACTAACTTAGGATCTTTCTTTGAACTGGCTCTTTCCCACATATTAACAGGGTCAAATCTCTCCTGTCTTGGGGGAAAGGAAGACCCGCTTGACCCGCCGTTCCCTCGAGCTACTGTCTCCCTCGCTCTCTTTCCCTGCACGGTCAAGCAACTTGAAAGAGCAGCTGCGCTCTCCACGTCTCACTCTTCAACCCTCTGCTGTCCCGTTTCTGGCTCCCATTAAAACCTCTCTCAGAGGTCAGTCATCAAATCCAATGGACAGCTTTGTCCTGCTCGCCTGTCTTGAGCCATTTGGTACTGCGGACCAATCGCTCCTTCTTGAAACACCCCCTTTCCATGACTTTCCCCATCATCTCTAGCTCAGTCTCCTTCACTGGGTTCTCTTTCTTCGCCTGCCTTTTAAAAAACTATCATTATTGAAGTATAACATACATACAAAGAAGTGTATAAATCCTAAGTTCACAGGCTGATGATTTTCACAAACTGAACACACCCAAGTAACTAGCAACCAGATCAAAAGAAAGACTTTTTCCAGCACCCCTGGAAATGTGCCTTGTACCCTCTTCCAGCCGCCACGCTCCCACAAGAGTAACCACCATCCTGACTTCAGACATCAGAGATGAGTTTTGCGTGTGCTTGAACTTTCTGTAAATGGGGACTGCAAATGCTTTTCTCTGGGCTTCTTTTGCTCAGCACGTGGATGAGAGAAGTATCCATATTTTTGTGGGTGTGCTTTGTTCATGCTCATTGCAGTATGAGCTCTGACTGAGAGAATACACCGCAATTCATCTACTCATTCTTCTGTGATGGGTGTTTGGGGAGTTTCCAGGTTTTGCTGTTAGAAGGTGTGGTGTGATAAAACACTCGTGTGTCTGCTTTTTAAATGGTGAATTGCCTAGATTTCGATCCCAGACCTCGCCCTCAACATAGTCCCTGAGAGCAGCTCCGGAATATTTGGGGAGTAGATGGGCAAAGACTGCTCAGACGTGAAAGCAGTGTCTCCTTTCACTAAGCAAGAAAGAAGCTTGTGGAAATGTTTCAGGTGGATATTTTTTCAAATAGTACTGTTTTCATAAGCTAAAATTCAATATCTGCAAGTTAGCCCAACAATAACAGCAACTTGAAGTCCAAAATTCTTACAGGCAAGATGAAATTAGTGCCCGCTGAAGGGCAAGATTCTCATAGGAAAGATTAAATTGTAAAATATAATTTATTTCTCAGCGTATGGGGCCAATGACTCCATAATCCTGCTGAATGTTTAAGTTCTAGTAGTCTGGTCATTAACTTTTACTCCACAAAATTTGTGATGGGGCCTGGATCTCTTTCATGACACTGTGTAAATGTTCTAGCAAGGCAAAGTAGAAAATGGGCATGCCATTCTCTCTGCAGTGACCCGCCAAGTCAAAGCAACATGCAATAGCTCCAAGCCACAAGACTGACTAATGAGACCATGTCAAGCAAGAGTCAAGATTGATTTGATAGATGAAATCGAGCTGGAGATACTTTCGATAAAAACAAAGTTCTGGGATTACACTCTCATCAAATCTGTAAAGAAATTTTCTCTGTATTTTGTGATAATAATTCAGAAATTATTTTTATTTTGCTATAATCATTCTCAGAAAAAACCATAAATTTAAATCTAGTAATGTAGTTAGTAATCCAGAGTAGTAGATATTAATTTTATACTATCCTGAGGAGGTACGAAAAAATGCACTGCCGAAATTCTCATGATTTCTAATTTTTTCTCCTCCAAAGATATTTTTAAATATGGGACTTTCAGAGATTATTTTCTGGAGAAATTCCTCTACTCTGTGCCGAGCAGTTTTGAAATAGTCATCATTTCTCTCTGATGATAAACTATGTGGTATTGCTTCTACTTTTAAAAACAAAGAAAAATGTGTTTACAGTTTCACTTTGAGACTCTTTAGAAAGAATTCTTGTAACAGTGCATGATAAATAAATTTTAAACAAAAAGTTGGTTCATAACTGGAAACAAATATCAATATCCCACTTGATTCATCAGCCACTAAAGTATTTGAAGAATCAGTTGATATAATTTTCAACGTCTTGATAAACTACAAAAGTGCTTCAGTCCCAGCTGATAATGTACAACGACTGGTGTGTTTTAAATTTGCCACACATCTTCCAACTTGTAATGCCCTCACACTGCTTAGCATGTTTTAAAAAATTGTCAACCTTTTCCTAATAGATACAGGAATTGAGAATATTGAATATTTTGAAGTTCTTTTACTTTCTTTCTTTCTTTTTTTTTTTTTTTTTGCTTTTTCTCCCCAAATCCCCCCAGTACGTAGTTGTATATTTTAGTTGTGGGTCCTTCTAGTTGTGGCATCTTTTACTCTCTTAAAAGATGCTTGTGACATTGGGCCGTCCAGGTGGTATAGTGGTTAAGCTTGAGCTCTCTGCTTTGACAGTCCCATGTTCGTGGGTTCAGATCCCAGGTGGGGACATGCATACCCCTCATCAAGCCATGCTGTGGTGGCATCCCACATATAAAAAATAGAGGAAGATTGGCACAGCTGTTAGCTCAGGGTGACTCTTCCTCAAACAAAAAGAGGGAGATTGGCAACAGATTTTAGCTCAGGGCCAATCTTCCTCACCAAAAAAAAAAAAAAAAAAAAAAAGATACAACAGTGTAGTTCTCCTTCTTCAAATTTTGCTGCAACACTATTGAGTTTTCTGCTTATATTCATATTGTAGTCATGTACCTACTCAGGATTTTATTCAGATACATTCCAATAGGTTGCAAATAATGTTTTTTGCCCTATGTCAGTTGGTCCAGGTCATATTCCCTCCTTGATTAAAATAACTCACATTAGTCAGGAGTCTTTTGGTTGCAATTGGTAGAAGCCAAACTTGAGATAATTTGGGTAAAAAGGGATTTTATTGGAAGGATTGGGGCGTCTTACAGCTAAATTGTCTGAAAGAAAAGCAGAGGAGCAGCTGTGTCCCAAGGACAGCTGGAAACAGGGACACAGCTGCCACTGGGACTCGTGCTTCCTGCATTGGCCTCTCCCTGTGCATTCCCCTCATTCCCTTTTACTTCGGATCAGATTCCTCCCGCTGTGGGGTACGCAGCCTCGGGGCCCTGCTAGCTGGCATGGCCCTTCTGTGAATTAGAAAGGGCGCTCCTCTGGGTGGAGGCAGCCTCACTGTTGCATAGTTTGGTGAGCAGAACGCATCTTTGTGAAAAAGCAGAAGGCAGTCCTTTGTCTTGGGTGCAGCCCTATACCAGGGCGCAAAGTTTGGTCAGCAACAGCAAGTGAGATCTGAGCCTCCGCCCTGCTTTTCACCTGGGCCCTTTTTCTCGAGAACAGCTGAACCTAGTGACTCAGCATAGCCTCTTGTTTCTCATAGCCTCTGTGCTTCTGTAACGATGAACTCATGCTTCTCTCGGGTCCATGGTCAACAGTTCTGTGATTAGGCTCTGATTGGCCCTGCTAAGCTCATGTAACCACATATGACCAGTCAGCTTTGGCCAGGGGCCCTACAGCATTTACAGGTGGACCATAGACCATTTCCTGGAAAGAACGGATCTCTGTGAGCCAGGCAGTGGATCTGCTGGATTTTATTTCTATGAGTAACTTTCGTAAACTGAGACTTACTCCTTTATGGCACTATTATCTTATCAAATATTATTGAATACGCTGAGGAAATATTTATGTTATTCATGATGATTTGAAGGAGTTTCAGGTCTTAATTGACCAAAGACTTAGTTTTGAATTAGGTGGGAATAAATTCAAGTTTAGAGATCAAGATATTTTTCCTTTATTTTACATTCTGATGTCTCAGAACCGCCTTTATGCTTATGACTTAGATTCATAATGCTTCCCACCTCTGCTATAATCACTATTTGCAAAGAAATATAATGTATTCACTGATATGTTTGGGGATGTCCGATTTTCCTCAGCTTGCTTCAGGTGAACTGGTGGCTATCAACTGGTATTAGTTTCATTATCAAATTTATCTCCACTCTAATATTCCAGTGATTCTAACTCATTTAACTCATACCTTTTCCAGAGCTTTTTTCCAAATAGAAACTTTTTGTTATAAATTATTTCTCTGCACTACTGAATTTTTGTTGGCAGAATAACTGGTATAAGGAACAGAAGCCTCTTCTCTGGTAACACTGCATTTCAACCCTCAGAAACAGGAATGACAAAATCTTGAAAACTTCACCATTTGTCTTGACTTCTTCGTACTTCTGAAGATAAATATGGGTTGATATAGTCCATAACTTCACTTCACAACTCTCAGTCCCTGTGTAGGGTCCCAGCCTGAAGTCACTGCGCTCTCCACATTTACATGAATTCCAGATTTACTCCAATCACTTACTGTCAATGGGAATAATTATGAGAATGAAATATGCAGTTATCAGGACCATTCTTGACTAACTAGGCATACTCTCAGAAATATTTGAGAAAACTGAGAGCACAGGCTCTTATTTTGACATATTTTTTAAACAACTGTAGTTATCTACAGGGAAAACATCACACCTAAACAGTGCTATAATATTTAAAGAATATGTGTCCTTAACATCACTAATCACTAGGGAAATGCAAATCAAAACCACAGTGAGATACCATTTCACACCCCTGAAGATGGTTATTATAAAACAAAACAAAACAACAAATGTTGGTGAGGATGTGGAGAAATTGGAACCCTTATACACTACAGATGGGAATGCAAAATGGTGCATCTGTTATGGATAGCAGTGTGGTGGTTCCTTAAAAGTTAAATATAAAATTGCCATTTGATCCAGAAATCCCACTTCTGGGCATATACTCCAAAAATTGAAAGCCGACACTTGAACAGATATTTGTACATCCATGTTCTTAGCAGCATTATTCACAATAGCCAAAAAGTGGAGATAATCCAAATGACTATGGATGGATGAATTGATAAACAAAATGTTGTGTATACATACAATGAAATATTATTTGGCTTTGAAAAGGAAAGAAATCTTGCCACATGCTACAACATAGATGAGCTTGAAGATTATGCTAAATGAAATAAGCCAGACATAAAAGGACAAATATTGTATGATTCTATTTATATGGGTACCTGGAGAAGTCAAATTGACAAAGACAGGAAGCAGAATAGTGGTTGTCAAGGTCAGGGGCGGAGGGAATGAGGAATTATTGTTGGTTGTGTACAGAGTTTCAGTTTGGCAAGACCAAAAATGTTCTGGAGATGAATAGTGATGTTGGTTGGACAATAATGTAAATGTAATTAACACTACTGAACTGTACAATTAAAAATGGCTAAAATGGTAAATTTTATGCTGTATATATTTTGCCACAATAAAAAAAATGAATAAGTGTCAATATCAACACACAGATTTGTTCAGGCAAGAAATTCTGTTAGATGGGAATAATGATATTGGAGTATCTTCAACGGAATTGTAAAAGTGTTCACAGTTTAACTTTCTCTTCTGTAAGTCAATGGAAAGCAGATTATTTTAAAACTATGACAGAACACAATTTACATAGCTGATATCTGATGACTACAACTGTTTTTCTTCCTTTTGGGAATTTGGCACCAGGCGTATTTCTTCACTGGCTGGAGCTCCCCCACAACAACGCCCGACACTCTCCAAGTTTATGCTCCCGGGAAATCTACTAAATCACCCCCAGGGCTAATCTTTCGCCCACATGCTAACGACTCCCAAATCTAGATCTCCATCCCAGAACTGCCTGCTGAATATCTCCACTGAGATGTCATCGCAGGGACCTCAAAGTGAACATGCCAAGCTCGAGCCCCTCTTCTCCCTCACTTCTTCCCACTCCCGGAGCCCTCCCCTGGCATTTCCCTCTCAGTTATGAGCACCATCTCACCATCCGGCCAGCCAAGCCCCAACTCAATCATTCCAGCTGACTTCTCCCTCTTCTTTACCACCCACTTCCAATAAGCTGCCCAACCCCACTTGTGTCTCCTCCCTTCGACTGCTCCAATCCCTCCCCCATTACCATCTTCACTCAGGCCCTCTGCTTCCCCCATCCACCCCAACACAGCTGCCAGATTGAATTCACTACTCCTGGCAGCCTTTGGATTAAAATCTGCCACGGCCTCCTGCTTGATAAAACCCATACTTTTTAGCATGCTACAAGGTCTTAATGATTCTGCACAGAGCTCGCTTCTGTTTGGGGGTGCCCTGCACCTGTGGCATACTCAGAGATCACTTTGTAGGTGTTCAGGGAATCTCAGTTAAGCCAATAGTGATCATCATTCTTTAGTCCAGTCCCTGTTTCCCTTCCTAGCCTGCTCTTTCAGCACTCCTCCATCCACACCCTGCACTCCGGCCCTGCTTCACTCCACGTGGTTTCCTCGGGCAGGATAAGCTGTTGCTGCCTCCCTGTCTTTGCGTAGGGTTTAGATGACTTGTTCAGGAACCCAGCATTGTCATGAGTGACCCTGAGCAAAGTATTTAACACACGAGGCTTTAGTTTCCTTATCTGTAAAACAGAGCAGCTGTCTACCTCACAAAATTGTAGTGAGAATAAAATGAGATAATATATGCAAAAGCAGTTTGTAAACCATGCAAGTACCATAAAATGTTATTTTGTAATTCATCAAAGTCTATCTTTAATGCCACCACCTCCAAGAAGCCTTTTTGATATCCTAAGCAGAAACCATCCTCCCCATCTTGGAAGCTCCACTAGACGCAGCTGGAGTACACTCATGGCATCCATCACATCCTCCTTCATTATCCAAGGTCATACTTCATGTCTGCAACCAGATCATGAGCTCCATGAAGTCAGCGTCAATTCCTACTCTATGTCTCTCCCTCCACCCTATCTAGGTCTCGAGGGTCTAGAATCTTTTAAAGAGAAGCAGGTTCTGAGGTTTGAGGAGGTAGAGACAGAAAGTTCCCAGTGGTGAAGCAGCGGGGAGTCTTCTGTTTGGCGTGCCCCTCGGGATCAAAGGTCCACTTCCAGATGACGAGTCCATCCAGCAACAGCCCACTGCGAGCTGAAATGACAGTAGCTGGCCTGCCCGCTGCCTCTCCTCAAGCCTATCCTGGGTCTGACGGCTGGTCAGTCATGGGATCTGTTCTGCTAAGCCTGAGTGTTCCAGTGACTTTTTCAGCACAGTTCCAGATAGCCACGACTGGTCAATCAATTTTAGCACAAGAGAGAAAAATCTTTTACCATCCGCTAGGCTCAGAGATGCCCCCAAATAGCTGGCCTAAAGTCACTACTGAGTGAGCAAGATAAAAGGCTGAAAGAGGGAAAGAAGACTTCAGATCTGGCAGGTGGGTTGATTGGGCTTAAAGGGGCCATCAAACCCTGGATGCCGGCTCAGGGCAGGTTATTGCGGAGGACAAAGCTCAGCCTATATTCATGCAAAGAGATTTTGTTCCAAACTGAAGGGTCTGAGATCCCCAAAGTAATCCCCTTCAGGAACCCCACTGGTGGAGGAGTAAACTTGAGGGTCTTAGTTTCCCATGAAATGCCCCCACCTCAATTCGCTTAGCGTCCAGCCACTTGTGTCTGTAGGTTTCTCTTTCTCTTCCTAAAAAGGAGCCAACAGAACGCCGGCCTGCTTTCCTCGACAAAGGGCTTACGTGTAATTAAAAGAGATTATGCTTTGAAGGGGGAAACTAGCCTTTAATCACCCGGAGAAGGACACAGCGGCCTGAGCCGGAGGTGCTCTGAGCGGCATTTATGTCCATTGCTGCCCGTGAGCCCCGGCCCTAGGCCCAGAACTCCAAGGGATCTCCTGGCCGTTGGGTCATCAGCATGCGCTTCGCAAGACAAATTCAGCTTTTGCTCTGGAAGAACTGGACCCTGCGGAAAAGGCAAAAGGTAACAGGTGCAGTCTGTGGTCTCGAAGCGAGGCGTGGAGGAAATAACAGGAGGAGAGTAGGGCAGGGTGGGGGTGGGGAGAGCAAGCAGTTGGTGGGCTGGCTGCCATTTAGCACTGAAGTAGCAGTTAACCATCTGGCTGCTCTGTGAGCCTCTTGGACAAGTGTCCTTCACAGGAAGACAGGCTTTTCTGTCCTGAGATGGACGCTTTCCACCCAAAGCCCAGCGCAGCCACGTTAAAGTCTTCTTTTGCCCACCCTGCATATGAACCCATCACCTGCCTAACCCTTCCCCTTGCCCCCTGGTTTTTAAAACTGCCAGTGCGACCCACAAGCCCTTGAGCATCCATGCTGTGCAGTGGGAAGAACCTAAGCCCTGAAGAACCAGCTCAGAGGAAAGCAGTGCTCTCCCAGAGCTTCCAGCTCGGAGACGCTGTATTTCATTGATTTGACAAGGCGTACTGGTTTTCACATTTCTCAAATTGGAATGCAGCTCACAATCAAGTGACAGCTTAACCAGACACATTTGTTTCTTCCTTAGTGTGCAAAAAATAACAGTGCATCTCACAATTGATGGTGCCCCAGATTCCATGAAACACAATGCCTTATCAACCATCACAGACGTTTACTGAACACTTTCAGGGAGCAGACAGGGAGCCAGGTCAGGGACCTGAAGTGAGAGACACAGATTCTTCCCTGGACAGACTTCTTCGCTGGCTGGGAAAAACGAAGTACGTTTTGAGACCAAGAGCAACAAAAAGTAGCATAGAACAAATATCCCTTGAGAAGTAGGGGTGAGAGCCACAGGAGATCAGAGGACCCCAAGGGTGTGCATGTAAATGCCAACTGACCTCTACGTTTTTTCTGGAAAGGGGTAAAGAGTGAATTCATAACTATAAGGAAATATGCACTTTGCTACAGCCATGCAGAGTCACGCAAATGCCAAATGACTGAGGGAGCTGAAAGAGGAAGCAGCGTGGGGGTGAGGGGTGAGCAGGGCTGAGATGAGAAAGACAGGAGCCACGCGAGGCAGAGGGAGCTTGAAAGGAGGACAAGGAGGAAGAGCGGCTGTGGGAAGAAGAGAATGGGTTCTTTCCAATTCTCAATTCCAGGTGGGTTTATGCAGGTGGGACAGGGTTTTTCACGGCATGGGAGAGAAGATTAGAGGAGAAAGGGGGCCAATTGGTGGAACATCTGAAGACCTACGATTGCGTGTCTCAGTCAGGGAGAACCTAATATAAGACAGTTTAGCTAAGTACAAAGCTGGTAACTGAGAGGGGAAAAGAGAACTCCTGGGTGCCATGGAGGCAGCAATTGCAGGACACAGTTCCCAATCCTGGAGCTGAAGGAACCAAGAATAGAAGGGAATTATTCAGACTTGGAAACACAGAGGAGATGTTGGTAGAGCTGAAACTCAGACCAATGGGGAAGGTCACAACGGAGCTGTTGCTGGGGTCTCTGAGCCTGGTCTCAGACCGTGAAACTCAAACCCATGAGAAGGGAGCCCTGGCGGGCTGGTGGGTTTGGAGCTGACGGACAATAGCTTAATAACTAGCACAAAAGGGAGCAGCAAGGGGCACAATCCAACCAAGTGCACAGATGGTTCTTTCCTTTGTGTGTGGCTGGGACAGGACTTAGGGAGGCTGGAGGGGGAAGCCAAGTTGGGACCCTCTCAGACTGGGAAACACCACTGTCCTCAGGCTGCTTTCCCTTGTCACAGCTGGTGTGATTTTCAAATTAGTGTTGAAGCTATTTGTTGCTCCTAGGATCCAAGTGCTAACAGTAATCAGAGACTCAATCTCTTACTTCCAGGAGCTTCCCTTCTACAATGAAAATGACAAAACTTAAACAGTACTCATTATTAAATTCATTCATTTATTCATTTGTTCCCTCAATTAACAAATACTTAATAATCACCAGGCATTGTGCCAGGTGGTAAACAGGACAATCACGGTCCCTGCCCACGTGATGTTCATAGTCTACGGAATGCAGAGGAAACCCAATATGCGACTGTTTTCCATCTTTCTCTCTTTCCCATAAGAAATTAAGACTCTCACTTAATTTTACTCTCAGTGTGCTCTTCCTGGCCTTTAAAAAATATACCCTAGGACTGTAGCTGCTGGCCTCAAAGATCCATTCCTGTGGCAAGCATGCTGCTGTTACAGAGAATAACCCTATTTTCAAAGACAGGATTTGGCTCAGAGGCCCTCACAGTCTCTGCTCTCTTTCCCTGGCATTGGTGAGTGTCCCCTGTTCAGGGATTCTGTCTTCTCCACAACGTGGTCCCCAGGAGACACGTTGCCCGCCCCTCTGTGGTGAGATGGGGCCATTCAGGCTGAGAACCTTGGCTGGGGGAATCTCCCAGGATGCACCTGGTCTGGGCTGACATGTGTTTGATGCCATCCTGATGGCCTGGAAATTGAGATTGCTGTCTGGTGTGTGTCCAGCTGCCTTCCCCACTGCTACTAAATTCGGGGAATTTCCAGGATGTCTAGGTAAGATGGAGGCATCCTCGCAGCACCCAGTACCTCTGAGAGGGATCTGTGGCTCCTTCTGTAAGCTTGTGATTCTTCTGGAAGCTTCTGCCTCCACAAAATGGTGACTCTAAGAAAGAAAAGTACAACACACCTAGCCCATAACTCAACACCCAGGCCTTTAATTCCTCAAATGTCTATGGTTTGGGGTGTTTACTATTGTGAGCAGAGCAAGAGCAAAAACAGATCCCAAATTTCCCCAGTCCTCCTCTCCCAATCCCTAAGGGCTTGGGTGAATATCTGCAGATCTCTGCTTTCTTCCCTCCCTGTTTTTCTTCCTCTGTTAACATTTATCAAGTATTACTAAGTGTCTGGAACTGCACTGTCACCTCATTTAACCACCACCTCAATTCCATGAGAGGAGCACCCCATGGGCGCTGATGAGGTCTTTGAGGCTTTAGAGAAGGTTGGTGACTGGTGGGGCTGGACCAGGGAGTCCAGGACAGGCTGACATGGCCGTTACCCCACGCTGCCCCCATGCATCAAGTCCTCTCTAATAAGCTGGTCATGGAGACCACCAAGACAGGGTGGCCATATAATTTGTCATCCAAACCAGGGCAGTTTTGAAAGTGTGAGGGGGCACTGTTAACAACTGCACCAGGACAATAAATGCAAACTAACACTGGACTCAGCAAACCGGGCCGTGTGGTCCCCCTGTACACCCTACACAGCCACGTGAGGTGGACACAGCCCCTGCCCTCATGGAATTTGGAGCCAGGCGGGAGCAGGTGTCTGCACATTATTAGTGAGCAGAAGAACGTGTGCCACAGTGGAGTAGAAAGACGCATGGGGTGCAGGGCGAGCGAGGGTGAGCTCTGGGAGCTCAGAATAGAAACTGGGATTGGACAGGGTGAGAGATGACTTCCCAAGGAGCTCATCCCTAGAACGTGCATTTCCAATCGCAAGAGCTCTCCCACCGCCCTGGACAGACACATGTGCCCGTGTTGGTGATGGGCCAGGCTCTGTGTCAGGGAGGGTTGATAAAGATCATTTGGGGTCTCTTGCCCCTGAGAGGTCACCATCTAGGGCCCCTTGGTGTCATCCCTTCGTCCCAGCTTCCATGTCAGGGCAGGATATGTGGAGAGGCCTGAGGACTCATGAGAGCAGAGGGCTTATCATTTCCTGGACCCCAGACCTGGCCATCTGGTACAGCTGCAGCCTTTGGCCTGGGGCCCAGCATTAGGAGGAGAACCTGGCAGGTGTAGGGAGGCTGGGCAGCCAGCTCCAAGAGTACCCAGGTCCTGGGTCACGTTTGTCCAGGCTAAGAGTCCTGCCTGGGCTCTGGGTGCAGGAGGGAGAATCACTTACCCATTTCAAACCTTGGCCACCGGGTTTTAAATTGAAAACAGAATAGGAGAGAAGAAAATCTAAGTGGCCAAGGTTTAGAACAACAAGCACAACTCTGCCCTTCCCTGTGACCCCCTCCTCCCCCAGTAGATTGAGTGGTAAAGCCGGGTTGGGGGGGGGGGAGGGGAAGCAAAAAAAGAGAACAAGGAAATACCAGTTTGGAAAAAAAAATTTCCACCGGCCCCTTCTGAGCCTCGGCTGGGCTTAATTAAAGTTACAGACATGTTTAAAGGGAAGGCGTAGGGGGAGTCAGAGCGGCTCTGAAAACATGTTTTTAATTACACTGTGGAATTTCTCCCTAGGGTATGCCTGTGCACAGTTGAGCATCAAGGACAAGGATGCCGCTGAGCTCTGAGCTCCATTCTGGGGGAGGGAGAAGAGGTTGTTGCGAGGACCTGCCAGGCTAGAAAAGAATTGCCGGTGGTCTTTGAGCAGGGAGTGGGTGTTTGAAATGCAGCCCCTCCAAAACAAACGCTCACGAAGTTAGAACAATAACACTGACCTCTCAACAAATGTTTTTCAAAGATTACCCACCACTCCCTCCACCAATGGTTCTCAGCCCCAGCTGCAGATAGGAATACCTGAGAAGTGTTTAAAAAAAACAACAACAAAAAACTGATGTCGCAGGCCCAGAGAGGCTGGTGTTATTGATCTGGGGCACGCACTGCTTGAGCTCCCCACACCATTCTGGTGGGCAGCTACCTGAGAACTGCAGACATAGGTCAGCGAAGATGATCATTTAGGGGGCAGGGACTATGGGTAGAAAACAGCAGCCCTAACTCAGAGGTCTGGGGAAGAGGAACACCCGCAGAGCCTTGCCAGTCCTGGAGCTAGGCACAGAGTGAAGGAGGAAACGACAATGCTGAGCTGGCTCCCACTGATGCCTGGACTTGCAAAGACCAGGTACTTCAAAAATGCAAGAATGAATGAGAGAGTCAGTAGTGAAAGAGGGTGTGACTAACATCGAAAGAGGGGTGAGAGGCACTGGCTTGGGTTTGGGGGTTTTAGCCATGGGAGAGGTAGGCCAGGCTGGCTGATCCCTCCCCTGTGTCCATGCCCTTGTAGGGTTAGGAGCGGGAGGAGGGGCGGACACAGGGTGTGCTGAGCTTTTCAGGAAGCCCCATGTTTCCAAACTGGCCCCTGAGCAGTTTTGAAAGGGAGAAAGGGTGGAAACATGAATGTGAGTGGAAGCAGACCTAGAAGCTTGTAGATAATTTTAATTATATCTCCTTGCTCTTCAGCCTCTATTTACAGTGTCCTTGTGACCTTTGTGAGAAGTGAGGATCAGTAATAAACAGCCGGTGTCTGTTGAGTGTTTCCGTGTGCCAGGTTCTGCTTTAGGTGGCTTACACAGTGAACTCGTTTCATCCTCACAACTGCTCTGGGAGGCGGGTCCTGATATCACCCCCGTTTTCCAGATGGGACCCTGAGCCACGGAGAGGTTCAACAGGTTACCCAAGGTCCTATAGCAAATTGGGAGTGGAACTGGCTAAGAACCTCAGTACTGACACTGTAGGACTCTTAACCCTCAGTACACACTGTAGGACAAAATAGTCCCATTTCACAGGTGAGAAAACTGAGACTTGGAGACTAAGCAGGCCCCAAAGTGGTTCTTAATCCAGATCTTCCCATTCTCAAATGAGCATCACTCTCAAACATACCAACTACTCCCAGATAGACATGGCTACATGGAAGGAGGATGACTTAACTTGTTAGAAAGCCAGTATTGCAAGCAGTTTTCTTAAGGAAGAGACAAATTTGTAAAGTCTGGACAGCTTATCTCATGTCCTTGGTGAAGACACTGAGAACAACTTCCGGTTCCATCGCTTGCACCTATCACTCACATCGTTATCTTGCTGGACTTGCTCCGTGACCTTACTCAGTGACAAGAGGACCTGGAACAAAAGGTGTGAAGCCAGTGTGCATTCCTGGGTGTGCAGTTTACTAAACTGCGGACTCTGGGTGACCTGAAACTCTGTGTCATCTCCAGCTTTCCGTGAGGATCCTCCTAGACCAGTCTGAACAAAGGCTCACTCATTCTACGTTTATTGGGCACCTATTATGAGCCCAGCCCTGTGTTGAGGGCTAGAATCACAGTAGTTTTGAGGCTAGACATGGACCCTGCCCTCAGGAAGCTTACAGCCAGTGAGGGGTCCACTTAGATGAAGAAGTAGTGACCCTGACATATAATGAGTGATAAAACAGAGGGAGACAGGCTGCTGTGGGAACAGCCGTGCTGGTCCAGTGAGGACAAGGGTGTTAACAGTGAGATAGGGTCCTGGGCGGAGGCTCAGCCCTCCTCCCTTGATCTGCATGCCCTGGGGGAGCTGTCAACATTCCAAAGGCGTTCAAGGGTGCTTGGGGTCAGTCCCTTTAATGCTGGATGGGATTGTCCGATACTAATTGTCCGATACTTGCTTTGCCATCTTGTGGGAGAATGTGTAGGGGGAGCCCTGAAAAGCGAGTGCTTTATGGAAAATCTACTATTCTTTCTTCTTCCCAGAATATTTGTGTGTGTGCTTCCTCTAACACATCCTCCCTAGACATATTTTGAGTAAAACATTTTCTAAAAAGTGACAATTGCATAATTACCACCTGCCTAAACATTTTTTGCTTTTTCTTCAATGCATTATCCTTTTTTTCCCACCGATTTATGTTATGATTTGAAATAATTCAGTTGCCAGCAGACCTGACTGGCAGGAAAGGAACAAACAGGTATGGAGCAACTGCTCTGGTGTCCACCACTTTGCTGAGAGCTTATGTACATTTCTTCGGAAGGAACAACAAAGGGTTAAGTTAAAGACCATGCAGATGGGCTGTGGCTGATCTATATGTACTGAAGTCTCTATTCTTAGCCATCTGCTTAAGTTCTCCCCTAGGTCTTACGGGTTTCCTTCCTAAGGTCTCTGGAGTAGGAGTTGGGTAGAAGAACTGTTGCATTCCTCAATTCACCACCCCCTCTCTCCTTCTCCTCCCCACCATGAGCCCACACCTCCACCCCCACCATCATGTGCAATGCCACAGAGTGTGGCTGCAACAACCAACTGGCTCTTCTTCTTTTGGAGTCAAGGGTCCTTAAGCTCTAAATTGAACCTAAATTTAAATATCAACTTTCAACCATATGTTAGTATCAGCAACCTCTTCTAGTACTGTAAAACCCCACAGCAGTATGCCCTGCTTTGTTTCTTTAAGCAACAAGAAATTGTTGAAGCAAAGACGTTGGTAAACCCAGATTTCCGTCGACTTTGAGGATCACAGTATTTCAGTCATTTGCTCATTCATTCAGTCAGTGATCACACATGCAAAGTCTAGTATGCATTAGAAGAAGGCAGGGCAATGGAGAGGGACAGAAAGAGCACTGAGCTTAGAAACAGGGGCTGGATTTTGGTTCCAATACTGTCACTGCCAGTGTGACATGGCACAGGTCACCTGCCCTCCCTGGGCCTCTGTTTCCTCATCCACAGAATGAGAGGTTGCAGGGAGATCTTTCCTACCTGTGGCATCAGCATTCTTGGGGTGCTTGTTAGACACGTGAGATCTGGTGGGCCCTACACAGTCAGAACCTGCATTCACGTGCACAGCGACATCCGAAAAGCACTGAGGCATGTCTTGATGATTCTTGATGAAAGTCCTGTGCTAATGCAGTTTCCTAAGATAGAGGCCGAGTAGAACCCACGCGGACACAAGTCTTGTTAGTCTATGTCAGGGTAGAGGTGGTGTGAGAGAGGAGATAGAAGAAGGAAAGTAAATCTACCGCAACCGAAGTCTAGTGCATAGACAGGTGCTGAGATGGAGTGTCTGCTCCCGGTGTGTTTCTTGCAATTTCTTAGCATCACTGGCCTTTCTCTCTTTTGTTTTGCTTTTCCAGATTCGCTTTGTGGTGGAACTCGTATGGCCTTTATCTTTATTTCTGGTCTTGATCTGGTTAAGGAATGTCAACCCGCTCTACAGCCAACACGAGTGTAAGCATAACGGGGGCACCTTGGCAAGCCTGGAGGGCCAATCCTTTTGTTTAGAAAGGTCTTAGGGGCTGGGGAGCTAGGATCAGATCTGCTTATCATCATTTCATGCCTACAATGGGCAAAACAGAGATTCATCAGCATTACACGAACTAATTTTTGAATCCTATACATTCTATGCAAGTACTTGTATATGGTTACAGAATAATTGTATAATTATTTGTTGTTTCTGTTTTTGTTGGCTCTTTTTTTCTATACCTAAACTCTGACTAGTTTTAAAGGGAGCAGATTATAGATGAGTTCCCTAAAATATTTTGGAGACCAATTTAGGGATATGTTACACATGGTGCTAGAGAAAAAGAAGAGGAAGTGCTCTTCATTCATTCTTAATAAAATATTATTTCTTCGACCCCGGTGGTGTTCTAGGACCTAGGATGAGACTGTGACTGCCTCTTTTATACTCTGCCTCTCTGGGAAAGCCTTCATCTGGTTTCTGGCCAGGATGACATCTTCTGCCTCTAGGCAGCTAATGTGGAGACCGCAGGAGTTATGCAAAGCGGCTCAGTCCCCTATTCTTGCTCCTCACCCTCTTGGTCATGAATTTCAAGCTCCAAGTTCTGAATCAGCCTCCTGTCCAGCAAACTCTTGCTTCTTTACCTGCCCCCTCACCACCGGGAGCCCATAAACTGCAACCCTCTTGCATGCTGGGGGGAGGCACTCAGTACACAGGTGTTGAAGGAGGAGATGAAAGGTCTTCTCCTCAAGCATCAGCAATTCATGGGGCTTCTTGAGCTAATATCCTTCCACCCCTCCCACCACAAAATGATGTGCCCCTTCTCTGTTCCCCCTCCACACTTCCATCTCTGCCTCTGTTAGAACATTTGTCTGTCTCCTCACTACACTGGGACCTTGAGAGAAGAGACCTTGTCTCTGGCACCCAGCACAGGGCCTGGCATATGTGAAGTGCTCCTGCTTCTTAAGTGTTGATGATGAAGGAAAGCACCAGAGGGGCTGGGCTCCTTCTTGCAGAGGCCCCAGCAACCAGAGCCTGCATCCCACTTGGTCTTGATAACTAACCCCTTGTCTTCATTTCCGTTCTTAAAGGCCATTTTCCCAACAAGGCGATGCCCTCAGCAGGAATGTTGCCGTGGCTCCAAGGAATTTTCTGCAACGTGAACAATCCTTGTTTTCAAAGTCCCACCCCGGGAGAATCTCCTGGAATTGTGTCAAACTACAACAACTCCATGTAAGTGTTGAGATTCCCACCATACGGGGAAAGAAGTTGTATATCTCCTTATTCTCGTCATATGTTGGAGCGCATGTGTGCGCATACACGGAGCGTATAACACAGCGTGAATGTTTTTGTGGATGCTAAACCCTTAAGTTCGACCCTTAAGCAGGGCATGTTTCCTCTCTGGAGCATTCTATTCGCTGTCAGGGCAGTTGGGGAGAAAGCTTCAAACTAAGGCCACATGACATGATTTCTTGGTCCTTATAGCACCAAGATGTGACCTGGAGTCCGATGGCAGCACCCTGCTGAGATGTGTCCGCTGCCTCCAGGTCATCCATCTGCCTGGGTGGAGTCACTGCATGAGAAAACTCAGTTTGACTTCTCTTCTTTTATATCACTCTCCACCCAGGTCAGGCCTGACAGATCTCTGTTTCTTTAAAAGCCTTCTTGGACGTCTAAAGTCTAAGAAAAATGTCAGAGAACATTTCGAGGGTGAATGAAATCAGGTTTACAAGGGGAAGTTTGCTTTTGGAAGAAAAAGACAAATTCCAAAGCCTCTACTGTAAATGCCTTCAGTTCCCTGGGGTGGCAAAATCTCAGGATATGGCTCAAGAGCAGTGGTTCTTTTGTTGTTGTTGTTAAATTATTTGAGAGCAATGGTTCTTAACCTTTGGAGCTCAAGACCATTCCAAGAAGCTGATGAAAACTGATGGCCTCTCTCCCAAGAAAAATGGACACATACACACAACTTTACATTGTCTATATGATTTCAGGGGACTTGTGGACTCCAGGTAAATGACCGCTGGTCTGGGGTTGAATTTTAAGTCAAATCCCGTAGGAAGAGAGTCTACCCTTGGAATTCCATTTCACAGCAGGAGGTGGGAGGACATGTTGTAAGCATGTCCTGTAGACAGAGGCTCAGGGATGAGCAGGGTCGTCATTCACCCACTGGGCTGACCTTGAGCTGCAGCTTGTGAAGCTTACACCAGAGGGTCACCAACAAGGGCCTGCTGGGGAGCAGCTTCACTCTACTTGTATAAACACCAAGTCAGACGGAAACTGAGATATTTGGTTATTCCAGTTTTTTCCCTAGAAGATCTCTGGATATAATTCCTCTAGGACAAAACTGCATTTCGAATGAAAAAAAAAGAACATTTGGTAAGTCAGCCTAATGCTCAAAGGTTGCCTTCCCCCCTGTGGCTGCTTTTGCCTCACAATGGCAGAGTTGAGTAGTTTTGACAGAGACTGTCTGGCCCCAATCCTATAATGTGTAACTGCTTGCTGACTCCTAGATTACAGGAAGATAGAAGAAGGAACAACTGTCTCCCTAGGAACGTCAGGGACGTGACATTTTAGCAGGGTTCACATGGCTGCAAACACTGCCTGGAAGCTTCAATTAACAATCTATACCTTCAGCTTGAGTCTCTTGAGTCTTGAGTTGCCCATCCAGAGAGATCCCATGGGGTGCCACGGTGGGATCGGGGAGCCATGCAGATATCTCAGTAGAGGCTAGAGGAGCTTTGGTGGGACTGGCACTGGCAGGGTCTACAGGTTGAAGTGTGGGAGTTGGGGAAGGGGGCTTCAGACTACAGCTGTACTTGGCATTTGAACCAGGAAATCTGGGTTTCATGTTTCACACACACATTATGGGTGAAATATTGGCTTATTCGAGGTTCTTTTTGGCGTGCAAGGCACAGAAGCCCATTTAAACAACCCTAAGACCCAGAGGGAAATATACTATTTGTATGTTAGACCTTCTTGCAAAGCCAAGGACAACAAGGCAGGTCTCAGGAGGGGCAGGACAGGAACTGGAGAGCCGTCAGCAGCTGTTCTTTCCTGTCTGGACCTACAAGGTCCAGTCTCTCTGTCTCTCTCTGGGCATCCACTCCTTTTGCCTATCTCCGTGGACCAATATCCCCTGCCTCTCAATGCCCAGGCTGGTGCTAGTTGCCCCGTTCTCAGCACCTTTGCTTGGGCAATCGGAAGAGCATCCTTGAATACCAAGTTCAAGGGAACAAATCTGGTTGGCTCGGCATCATTCTCATTGTCCAATCAACCTTGTCAGAGGTATAGGTGTGCACGTGTGCAGGGAAGAACTTAGTGGATTAAGTATGGCTATCAGAACCTACCCCTCTGAATGGCTGGAAGGACAGGTCTCAGAGAAGTGGGCCATGGTTTGGAAGGACCTCCAGTAATATCTACTAATAGCATCCCATTAAAGGCTTCTTTGGACAGGAGAAACATGGAGAATGGGGTTGAGAGGTGACCTGGTCCTGCCAAAATCAGAAGACTGAACAAATTGCTCATCACCCCTGTCTGTTATCTTATACGTACAAGAAAGTAAAAATCTTTCTTCTTTTGCCTTGGTGGTATTGTAAGGATACATAATGTAATAGCTAGGTCAACCTGGTGATATCTTAAAAAACTGCACAAGGTGGTATTATTATTATTATGAAAATTACAGCTATGTCTTTATTGATGAGCCTTTGTCTTTCTTACAGCTTGGCAAGGGTGTATCGAGATTTTCAGGAACTCCTTGTGGATGCACCAGAGAGCCAACACCTTGGCCATATTTGGACAGAACTCCGCACTTTGTCCCATCTCATGGACACCCTCCGGACTCACCCCGAGAGAGTTGCAGGTAAGGTGGACTTCGGTGTTCTCAACCATCTCTTGCCTCATCCATCAGAGAGACTAAAGATACAGGAAAGATGGGGGGAGATTTTGTGGGAAAAGATACCTGGAAGGGAAGGGATCTAGAGATGGCATGAGGGTCACCTTGGTGAGGACTCCCCTTCCCGCCAGCCTTGAAGGTAGGCAGTTGGGAAAGAGGGCAGGAAAGTTCTCACCCCAGATAAGTCCAGAGACAGAAAGGAGATTACCGAGAGAGATCGGGCTCTGGGAGGTATGAGGCTAGGTTACTCACGTGCTGGAAGCAGGAGGAGACAGGTTTGTGGAGTAAGGTAAAGGCGTGAAACAGCTCCATAGGGTCCTTGAGAGCGAGCTAAGCAGGAACGTATGGAAGCCAAGTAGCAGTAAAGGGCCAGGGAGGTCAGAGAGCATATGTTTTTCTTAACATAAACATGTGCAATCGTTCGATTTCTTCCAGTAATATTCAGCATCCTCGGCCTTGAAGCAGAGCAGGTGCAGGCCTGGTGGCTTGTAGGGAGGTGCTAAAGGTACAGGAGGCAAGGGAGTTGAGGGCAGTGATAGGACTATAGGCATCAGGTCCAGGCTGCATAAGGATGGACGAGAAGCTAGAAGTACTGAAATGGGCAAGGGGAAAATGGAGGGACAGGGCAATAGAGGCCTCAGAAGGTTCCATGACCCTGGTTAAGGATGAGAAAATGAGCAGGATGGAAGGATCCACGGCTGTGGTCAGAAAGTGAAATATGTGGATACAGGATTTCAAAGGCAGGCGTGAGGGGTGAGAACAAGCCCCCAGGTGTGGCCGTGGTCTTTGAAATAGAGCAGAGGTGAGGTTTAGTTGGCGGGGAGGCGAAGGAAATGAGAAGACAGGTTGAATGGGTTACATTGACACTGAGGTTGTACTGGTAGGAGAGCCACTTGGACTCAGGAGCAGTGAGGAGGAAGGGTGGAGGAGCTCCCTCTCTTGTGTCTCTCCTCCCTCCAGGGGAAAAACAAGAAACAAACAGAACCCAGCCCCAGTGCCCAGTCTGACATCTCGTTTTAAAGCACATGTGGATGTGGTGTGGTCGTTGCCTCCACAGTAGGGTCCTCTGCAGAGGGCTGCAGGGACAGGACTTGGCAGCGGCCTGGGCACCAGCTGGAATCCATCCCCTTGGAGGGGCAAATCGGAGTCTGGGAGGGAGCAGGGCTTGCCAGGAACCCAGGGGTCACTGCAGTCCCGGGGGTGGAGAAAAGGCAGCCAGGGCCGGGAAGATTGTTCAGAGGGCGTGGCTCAGTCTGTGAAGGAAGCAGTTTGGAGCTGTGAGATGTCTGCTCCTAGGAAGGGGATGGGCGATGTGACTCTCTGGATGACCTTAGAGGATGACAGGGATGAGGAAGGGATCTACCAAGGCAACAGGAGGGGCTGGATAGAACAGCCCCTGAACAGGGTTCCAAACGAGCAAGTTGGGAAGAACGGTATACACATTAGCCCCAGAGCTCCTCACCCCTGTGGCTCAGTCAACAGTCAGCAGACTTTTAGGGAGTGTCTCTGAGCCACTGGGCCAGTTCCTGGGGACAGAGAGGTGGGTCAGATCATGTGCCCACCTGCTGCGGGGTCTCAAGGAAGAAGTAGATGGACTGAGTGAACAGTGACCACACAGTGTGGGGGCTGATGGAGCTTCCAGAGCTCAGGGCAGTTGGTGAGGGGAAGTTCTCCAGGGAGAATCTGATCTTCCTCCCGTCTGGCCCCCTTCCCTCTTCTCTCCCCATTGAAGCAATAAAGGACAAGAGTATGTTCAGCGTGTACATTAAGAGTGTTAAGATTACATTTAATTCTTTCAAAAATAGTAATGCGTATCATTTGTGTAGTAAAATCAGATTACAAACACTACACTCTTTGCTGCTCTGGATCGAAGAATTTTCTTAGCTCAAACTTGAAGGACCTTACAAGATATGAGCACAAAGGAGGGAGGCACAAGTCAGAAAGCATTTTCTTTTAAAGTTAAATAAGCAGATGAGAACGTGGGCTGTCCCACCCCTGGAGTGCCTTCTACCCCATTCGTCCAGCAGGCATTTCATTTTGGTATTGGATCATCAGGTTGAGTCTGGCTGGGAGGAAGTATAAAGGAAGCCATTTCAAACCAGTGTCTCTGTACTCTTTACAGTGTGTATATGAGAATCAAAATCACTACTTCCTAACACCAAAGCAGCTTCAGAGGTCTGGGGAGACAGGATCAGGGGAGGCTGGCCAAGGCCCCCCAAGGGAATTTTGGAGCTTGAAACAGAGACTCTGCAGAACCCCTGACCTTGGTGGCCATGAGAGGGGATAGGAGACATCCCCAAGAAAGGGAAGCAGTCTCTGAAGGAATTCCAGGCTGGCGACTGAACTCCACTGTCAGCACTGCAGACTATTTCAGAGCCTGTCCCAGGGTCACCTGGGGACATCGCTCTCTGTGAATCCTGGATCCGCAGCCCAAAGCCACAGTGGAGGGTTAAGCCTTTGAAAGCGAGGTGGGCGGCTGTCGCTGGAGTGTGCTTTTGCCTGTCAATTCCCAGTCACCTGGGAAAGTATGCCGATGGTTGACCCAGGTGGCATTTTCCTTTCCTAGCAAACCTGTAGTACTGCATTCTCAGCAGGGGAGGATTAATGGTAAAAGACCAGACATGAAGCCCCCTCCTCTCTCATCCCCAAGCAAGCTCTGCCATCTCTCAATCATCTCTAAACTTCTTCCCGGGAGCCTGCAGCATTCTCCTGGCTTCTCCCCCCTCCCAAGCCTCACCTCCCCTCAGCTCTGTGGGCCTCAGCAGCCCCCTCCCCCAGCCTCTAATCTTCCCAGGGAAGAGAACAAGAAGAACCACATTTTAAACTAAATTCATTTTTCTTCCCTCAGGCCCCCAGTTCACATTTCTCCCTGGAGAGTCTCGGGGAGCTTCTGTCTGGTATCGGCCACCTCTTAAATTTTGGGCCCCACGCCCTCCCTACAGGGTGGCCCCCACCCCTCCTCAGGTGTGTGGAACCAGCACACTCCTGCCCCTTCTCCCTGGGGCCATGGCCGCCCAGTCAGCTGGGTGGGATGCTGGGCATCGCCGGCAATGTTGCTCTCGGTCCCCTGTATTTTGTCCCTTCTCCCCAGCAAGATATTTGTATGTAAGGTCAGGTGAGTGAGTTAAAGAATAACGAAGAGATAAACAGTCGAATGGGGTCCTGACTCTCAGGTCAAGACAACAGGTATTTGTTGGGCGCCTTCTGTCATTCCACAGACATTTATGGAGGCTGATTCCATGTCAGGTGCTAATGTGGGGTGTCAGAGAGAGGTGACTTCAAGGGCTTATCTCTGTGTGTCCAGGATTGCTAGGTATGATGAGGAGTAGAATAAAAGCAGGATCCATAGTCCCCTACTCTCAAGAGACCGTGTGTGAGTGTGTGTGAGTGTGTGTGTGAGTGTGTGTTGGGAATGATGTTGCTGGAGGCCTGGTTATACCACAGAATGTTGTATAGAAAGAAGTGCTTGGGAGAAGATCAATCGAGCTGGTGCCCCAGGGGAAGGCAGAAGGAAGCTGGGTTTGGAAGATGACAGGGCTCAGGTTATCGAAAAGGAGGGAAGGCACGAATAAGATAGAGAGCCCCTCTCAGAACCGTCCTCCTCCCTTGGGCTCCCTCTTGCATTCAGGTTACCCTAAAGCCTTTGGGCTTTTCCTGTGCAAAAAGTAGTGATCCTGGGCTCCCCAGGGCATGACTCTAAGGGGCCCCCATTGTGGTGAGAGAGGCCAGGGAGAGGAACCTCAGGGCCAGTTGCCCCGACCCTGGCTGCACTGGCAGGCCTGTGGGGTGGGCCCATCCTTCTCAAGAGGAAATTATTGGCAACATCAGTCTGGACAAGGCCTTGTACAGAGAAAGTCACAGCCTGAAAATGGAAGGGATGGCTGTTAAGTACTCAGGGGAGTCGCCTCGTGGCTCCCTGGTGAGGGGAGGGTTTGGGGGGGAGAGGATGGGCAATGTGATGTTAGGACCTGGAAGAGGCAAGGGCTTTTGATGATTAAAGTTAAAGAACTAAGAGATAAGCAGTCAGCCAGGCTCCTGGAGAAGTTGGGATGTGGTGACAGGCATTTTCATGCAACCCAAATGCTTTCCCTTGATGTTGAAACAATTTCATAAAGATGTGGGTCCATAAACCTCCTCTCTGGCCAGCATACGTGAACTGTAGCAGTGGCATGCCTGAGGCTGAGTCTTGGTCCTACAAGCAGGCAGAGGAGGAGGGGTGTGATTCCCTTGGGAGGGGTAAGAATAACATTAATGCAATCAGAACAAGCATTCATTGAGCGCTCACTATTTTCGTGCCTGGGAGCTAAGTGCTTTGTGTTCCTTATCCTGAGTCACCCCCAAAACAACAGTGAGAGGTAGATGTGGTAAGTGCAGACACAGAGAGGTTCAGCCGCTTGTCCCAAGGTCACCTTAGCTGTTCGGAGTCCCCTATGCGTCCTTATAAAGAAATGTTGGCTTCTAGCAGGTTTTGAGTGGAGCTACAGAGAGTGTGATTGGGGCTGATCAGGACATGAAATTGTAAGCCCAGGCAATAGGCCATCCCTCTTTCCTACTTGCAGCTTTTCTTGCCCAAAACAGTCCCAATTCCATGTCAATATCCCTAGCTTAGAGCCTTAGCTGAGATGACAGAAACACCAGGAAGGGTCCTCTACCCCGTGACAACTGCAGTGTGGACATAGCATGTATCTCCTCCAATCCTGTACTGGGGTTTCTCAACCTAAGCACTATGGACATTTTGCACCAGATAGCTCTTTGTTTTGGAGTGGGCAGGGAGGTTGTCCTATGCATTATGGGATGTTCCACAGCGTCCTCTGCCTCCACCCAGTAGCACCTCCCCCATTGTTATAACCAAAAATATGTCCAGACATTGCCAAATATTCCCAGGGGGACAGAATTGCCCTCCTCCGACTCTTCAACCCCAGCCTGTTGAGAGCCACTGTCCTAGACCAACCCCACGAAGTGTCTAACAACCACCCCTGCCCTGCCCTTAGGCAACTTTTTCCACATTTTGTGCCTTCTCACTAAATTTTGCTCAGCTGCTTCAGCAGTAAATGTTGTGACTGTGTTGGTGACAGCCTACTGGCGGGAGCCCTGGTCTCCAGGTGCTCCCAGGGAACCCAAGAACAGAGCCTTGTTCTGAGAGTCAAGTGGGAAATGTTTCCAATCATCTCTACCTGTTTTCCTCTTGTTGACCTTTGTTGACCTTTCCTTTTTTGTTTTTTCTCTCATTCATGTACAGGAAGAGGAATACGAATTCGGGATGTCCTAAAAGATGAAGAAACACTGACACTATTTCTCATAAAAAATATTGGCCTGTCTGACTCGGTTGTCCACCTTCTGGTCAACTCCCAAGTCCGTCCCGAGCAGGTAGGTGGATGTCCTTGGCCAGTGGTCCCTGGAGGGGAGGGAGGGCACTGAGCCTCAGAAAGGCAAGGGAGATCCTGCATGTTTTTTCCTCCTTGTTTTCACATTCAGAATCCACGATTCATGTCACATATTCAGAAAAATACCTGGCCGTCACTTGAGACAAAGAGCATTCCCATCATAGGATTCTGAAGTGGCCCAAATCCTGGCACCACTTCAAACATCTCAGATTTTTATAACTGGAAGGAAACTTAGAGATCATGTGGCTCGAATTCCTCTTATAGCTGAGGAAACCAAGGTTTCTGCAAGCGTTCGTCAAATACTTACGGATATTTTAGGTACTAGAATACAGTGTGAACAATACGGGCCAGCCCCTGACTCTGGGAGCTTACATTCCAGGGGGGGCAACAGGTGATCGTCGGGGAAGCAAAGGATTCCGTGCGTGTCCAGGTTGAGAAAGGTGGTGTGAGGAAAATCCAGCAAGTCAGGAGTTAGAGAGGGCCTGGGGAGGCGTGGGGAGCGGGCACTTTTAAATGAGGTGGTCAGGGAAGGCCTTGCTGAGGAGGTGGTACTCGAGCAGACCTGACTGAAGAGAAGGCAGCCATGGAAATACCACTGAGAGGAGAGATCTGGGCCGAGAAACTGGCAGGGTAAAGGTCAGAGGGCGGAGGTAACACCCCCGGTCACAGAACATGATGAGGGCAGCATGCAGAATGGCCTTCTGATTCCCAGCACCCTTTCTTCTCCATGCCAGCCAACTCCTTCTTCTGCCCCCTTTGCACATTCTGAACCATCTCCCCCAAAATCTATTTCGTCTGTTTTCATCATTTCCTATATTTACACAGTGTTTTTACCACTAACACTTGACTTTCACATCTGTTGGCTCCTGTGTTCCTCACATTAGTCTGAGATGGGTCAAAAAGATGGGGAAACTGAGGTGTCTGGCAATCGAGTGATTTGCATACGGCCATACAGCTAGAAATTGTCAGAGCCAGCGCGGAATCCAGGTCCTCTCCTTCCTAATCTGGTGTTCCTTACTCCACTTCAGTGGTTCTCAGAGTCTGAGAGCGGTAGCATCAGCAAGGACTGGGAGATTGTTAGCAATGTAAATTCTCAGGCCCTGCCCCGACCACCAGCCATGTGTGTTTTCAAAAGCCCCCGCGCTGATTCTGACGGCTTAGGGGTGCTCCGGTTCCGGGCCTCACCGGCTCCTAGCCCGGCCCCCAGGTGTGTGGGTTTAGTGTGATGAACACAGTGAAAACGCAAGACAAGCTGCGGCTGACAGTCCGCACCTCCTCCAGACTCCAGGGGAGACCAAGACATAAACAGAGATTGTCAGGGCCTGTGTCAGTCCTGAAATAAAGACTGAGCCCAGGGGAGGGAGGGGACCCCACCCATCTGGTCCTGGCTGGCTCCGTTGAAGGGGGTTTTCAGACTGGTTCCCTGCACATTAGTGAGGAAGCGCATACCTACTTTTCCGGCTTCTTAGATCCTGAGGTTTTCACCCACACTAGACAAAGAGAAGTAAGAGTCAGCCCTGAGGCGACATGTCAGGGCCCTTGGAGCGTGGCGTCTGCAGTGCCCAGGCCTTGGCCTCAGTGGGCTCCTGGCGAGGCCCTTGGAGGCAGTCCTGGGCGCCCTGCCCGCTTCCCCTCCCACCCGCCCCCGAGGGCAGTGGTGGCCGCAGCATCGATTGCTCATTTTCCCCTTTGCTTTCTCTTCAGCTCGTAAAACTCAAGTCCTGGAAATGCCTGTGATGACTTCCAGTTGATAATAAAAGGGAGATGGAGATAAGGGCAGGAATTCAGGGGAAATTTCTCTCCAGTTCCTCCTGACATGACATTTGGTTCTCTAGTCGCTGAGCTGCCGGCCTCGGGGTGGAGGCCTTTGTGCGGGGAGTAGAAGGGGCAGGGGTCCCCAGGTTGTGCCTTTGTTTCGTGTCACAGGCTCTGATCTGCTGCTGCTTCCCTGAGCAGCAAAGCCCAGAGCTTGAGAGGGAACCCAGAGCTCTGTGCTGGCAGAGGCCGTTCATGGTGACCAGCTCCCTCGGCGCTTCATGCCCACCCTGCTCCTCAGCCTGGTTACCTCCATCTCTGTCTCCATCCAGCTCTGTGGCCCCTTACCAGCGCTGTCCACTAGACCTCTCCTCCATGGCGGCAGCGTTCATTCTCTGTGCTGTCCAATATGGTAGCCGCTAGCCGCATATGGCTGGCGGGCACTTGGCATGGGGCTAGTGCCCCTGAGGAACTGAATTTTAAATGTTATTTAATTTTAATTACTTTACATTTAAATAGGCACATGTGGCTTACCACTCTCCAACTGATCATCCTCACCAAACATGGAATTTTGTTTTTTACCATCAGGCCTGGACACCCCTCCTGGTCCTTTCTGCCTGGTGTCTGAGCACAGCTCCGAAGGGAACCGCATCACCCCCCTCTCTCCATCTAGGGAATTGTTAGATAACGAGAGTGGGCACAGTTCTCTGGCCTGTCCCTCATCCCATGCCTTATCCCCAGCCCTGTACATCCTGGACTTGCTTCAAGGTCCAGCTTAAATGTTGCCTTCTCAGTGAAATCATTCACAAACCCTCCTTTCTTGATCCTGCCCCCTCCCTCTTCCCTGCTCGACGAAGAGCTAACACGTAATGGTTAAGCACAAGCTCTGGGTTCAAATCTCAGCAAAGCCACACAGTTAACTGTGTGACCTCATGCAGGCTAGTTCACCAGTCTGTGCCTCTATATTTCCTCATTTCTAAAATAGACCATATGGGTGTTGCATATATGGTTGTTACAGGGTTTCAAAGAACTAATAAATAAATAAAGAATGAATAAATAAGTGCTAAGAAAGCACTTAGAACAGTAAACAGTAAATGCGAGCTATCTTTGCTAGCTATTCGTAACGCTCCCTCTTCTGTGCTCTGGTTATACTAGATCAATCGAGCACTTACTGTTACTTAAACGCCTGCATTTCCAGCTAGCCCGCGAGCTCCCTGGAGAGCAGAAAACTCACCCTCTTCTCTCTGTATCCCCAGTAATTATCCTAGTCCTGTAGAATGGGACTCAGTGCCTGAGCACTGAATGAATGAGTGACTGAGCGAAAGAATGAGTCAGGGACCTTCGTGGTGTCCCCGCTTTCCCACCAGTCTGTTGTAACCTTCTCGAGTCACCTAACCCCTCCTTCCTCACTTTTCTCCCCTGGAATGTTAGAAGTTTAGACAGTGAGTTCATTGATTTCCCCCACCTCAAAATGTTTTAGACTCTGGGATTAGGGTTTAGGGTGGGATTCTGACTGGGGACAAGAAGTAAAGTGTGGGCAAAACAGGAAAGCCCTGTTGGAACACACACCCAGTTATGGTCCCCTGAGACCGACAGAGTCCACACCAACCCAGCGTCAGCCATGACCTGTGCTTCATTTAGGAACCAGGCTTTCATGTGTGGTCTGGACGGATTCTGTGCAGGGGGGTAGCCGAGCCTGGGCCTGCTCTGCAGCCCAGAGGACTGTGTAATTAGAAGCCATGGGGAGATTGTGGAGGCCGGGGAAGCTCATGAACCTGTGCACACTACTCAGGGCCTCGTCCACTGCTGGGAGTCCAGTTACTGTGCTGGGTGGTCAAGGGTCCCTGGCCAGAGTTGAGACCTCCTTAGCCTCTGGAGGCCATCATGAGGATTGTGCTTCAAGAGTCACTGTCCATGAGCGCCACAGGATGATGTGGGCTCTCCAGGGGTCAGGGTCAGCAGATAAAACACTGGGTGCCCAGCTTGATTTGAATTTCAGATAAATAACAAATAATGTTTTAGCATAAGTATGCCCCATTTGGACTCTATTTGGGACATACTGGTACTAAAAATTGTTCATTGCTTATCAGAGGTCAGAAGTCTGAAAGTCAAGGTGTTGGCAGAGCTGTGTTACTTACTGGGGGCCCCAGACAGAAGTCCATTTTCCAGTTTCCAGAGACTGTCACATTCCTTGGCTAGTAGCCTCCTTTCACCTTCAAGGCCAGCAGTGGCCAACCAAGTCTTTCTCACATTGCGTTACTCTGACATTGTTTCTTCTGCCTCCCTCCTCCACATTTAAAGGACCCTTGTGATTACATTGGGCCCACTCTTATAATCCAAAATAATCTCCTTATCTTCAAGTCAGCTGACTAGCAACCTTAATTTCGTCTGCAGTCTTAATTCCCCTTACCATGAAACGTAATGTATTCACAGGTCTGTGGGTTAGGACATGGACATCGTTGGG
Organism: Equus przewalskii; assembly: GCF_037783145.1. Lineage (NCBI taxonomy): Eukaryota > Metazoa > Chordata > Mammalia > Perissodactyla > Equidae > Equus > Equus przewalskii. The sequence continues at coordinate 6,121,426 of NC_091854.1, forward strand.
AGGCGGTATTCTCCTACCACAGAGGGATTTGCCATGTTGCTTCTCCTCCCTGCAGTTTGCTCACGGAGTCCCAGACCTGGTGCTGAAGGACATTGCCTGCAGCGAGGTCCTCCTGGAGCGCTTCCTAATCTTCAGCCAGCGCCGTGGGGCGCAGACAGTGCGTGACGCCATATGCTCCCTCTCCCAAGGCACCCTACAGTGGATGGAAGACAGTCTGTATGCCAACGTGGACTTCTTCAAGCTCTTTCGTGTGGTAAGGGAGATATTTAGCTTCTCGCCCCTTGGAAGGTAATTCCTGAGGACAGCAGGGCGTGGTGGCAGGCCATGAGACTCATGAATTGACAGTCGGGGAGGGCGTGAGCCTGGTGTTCAAGACAATCCTTGAGGAAGCTCCAGGCTCTGAAGCCCCAAGGAATCTTGACTGATGGCATTTCTAGAGCAGTCACCCAGGCACCCGGGAGTCGCTATTAGGTTCATCATTAGGTCTGTGGTTGTGGCAGGTCTGAGTCCACTCAAAATGTGGGATGAATCCTTTCCGCCACCTCTAGCAGTGTGGAAAAGAGAAGGAGGTCTGGTTTAACTTCCTGCCCTACCATTCCCTAGCTAGGCAATCATGGGCAAGAGAGTTGGCCTTCCCTGACCCCATCACTCATCAACAAACAAATATAATATTGGTAGTGTTGTACGAAAAGATACATGAAAAAATATATTCATTTAGTAAATTTCAATAAATGAGAGCTTCACACTCCCTCTTCGGGGTCTGCTCTGGACCCCAAAGGTTGCTGTTTCTGGGTAGAAAATAATAGAGAAAATTTCATAATCTCAAAAACTTGGAAAGCCCTGACCCAGCTCAACCCTGTGTTCCAGAACTGCATCCCAGACACACTTCTTGAGACCTGATAATATCTCTTCCTTTGCTAGGACAAGATAAGAGGGAATTACATAAAGGAGGTGTAGAGCAGTGGTTGTTACACTTCAGGGTGAATGAAAACCATCAGGGAAGCTGGTAAAAGATGCAAGGTCCCAGCACCCACGCCCAGGGACTGATTCAGGAGATCTGGGCTGGGCCCGGAAGCTCCCCTGTTTCCTCAGGCGATTCCAATGGAGGTCATTGGAGGCCACACTTTAAGAAACACTCAAAATTAGAATCCTTCAGAAGTGACGTATGTAACACGTCTAGCATTGAATTGTATTTTCTCTTGTGCCTACATTTTAACTTTCAGAGCTGTGTTGTGGGGGGTGCCGGTCACTGAGAAGTCGGTTGAGGAATTTGTGTTTTGCTTTTCCATGGCTGCTGTCTCAGGTCCCAGAAAACCCACTCTCAGTTTGTCTTAAAAAGCAAGCTGTGGGGGTTGGCCCCATGGCCTAGTGGTTAAAGTTTGGCGCGCTCCACTTTGGCAGCCCAGGTTCGTGGGTTCACATCCTGAGTGCGGACCTACACCACTTATTAGCCACACTGTGGCGGCAACCCACAGATAAAACAGAAGAAGATTGGCACAGATGTCAGCTCAGGGACAGTATTCCTCAGCAAAACAAACAAAAAAATCAAGCCGAAGGCCTTTAGAAACAAAACAAAATAAAACAAGACCCCACCATTTCTGGCAGAGTTCACACTTCGTCCCTTTCAAAGTGTGACTTTCCCTCAAAACATTTACTCAACAGAGTTCCCGGCTCATCAGGGTGGGCCTCCAGGGTGCTAAGAGGGGTCAGGACCTATGGATGCTGCCACCACTGAGAGCCCAGGACCCCAGAAAAGGTCTCTCGGCTCCCCACGCTGCAGGGAGAATAAAAAGCCATGTGGTCCAAACTTCTGTGTCTAAAGTTCCAAAAGGAACCTGATTTTAGAGTCACTCCTTGGTTTGTTTTCAGAATCAGTCAGAAGAGTGAGTCGGGTGATAAAGATCCTGTATGCTGGGCAGCTGAACACCAGCCTGGCCAGGAACCAGCGCCTGTATTTGCAGAGCTGGTAGAGGATCCCTGGTGCCCAGGATGGTGCAATCCTCTGGTCACTAGAAAAGGAGCAGGGTCAGGCATCTCTGTCTGATGCACCTGGGCTGCTGGGATCGGTCAATTGACCTCCGGGGCATGACCAGCCATTCTGGGAGGACAGTTCTGGATGTAGCAGGATAAAGGGGGTCCTGGGGCAAACCCTTCATTAGGGACTGGGCCCAAACTCAGGTCACTGGCTTCCAAATGTTTATTTGTCAGACAAGAAAGACCAGAAACGCTGCCCTTCCATGCTGCTCTGGCAGGTGCTAGAGGTCAGAACCCAGAGGAGAACTTTGGCCGGTCGCCCTCACTGACCTGGGGCAAGTCTTGCGTGCTCGCTCACCTCCTCTGGACATGTGTCCGTGCACTCAAACCTGAACGGGGCACCTGTGAGGAGCCAGGCCCCGTGCTGAGGCCAGGGCTCTAACCGTGAGCCTCTGCCCTCACTGAACAGATGAGCAAATAGGCCGTGTCACAGCACCGTGGCTTAGAGACAGCAATGCTGACAACATGTGGCCACTGGAGCACTGGCTTCCAGCCTTGGTTGCACATTGAATCACCTGGGGAGCTTTTAAAAACTACAAATTCCCAGCCCCCAACCCCAGAGGTTCTGATTCAGCTGGCCTTTAGTGTTTTTAAAAGCTTCCCAGATCGTTTCAATGTCCAGCCACACGGTTGAGAATCACCGACCTCAAATAGGAGTTTGATTTACAGTCTCAATTCTACAGACCAAGCATAATAATAATAGTACCCTAATACTGCTAAGGCTTTGAAGCACTTTGATTTGATCACCCAGAAGATCAAGGTGGTGTTGAGTCATATCCTCCCTGCTGTGCTCTTAGCAAAGCCGGTGGTGCGTGGCCCCGGAGCCTGCCTGAAGGAGAAAGCCCTGCGGGAGACGGGGACGGACCTTGAGGATCACCCACCACCGTCTTGCTCTTGCTCATCTCTGTGGGGAAAGACCAGACCAAGACAGGACATATGAGCCCCAAGCAAAGAGGACAAACACCGTGTCTGGTGCCCTTGACATGTGCTTTTCCATTTGACCAATGGACAGAGCAGCTAAACATTAAAAAAAATTGCTAATAGGGAAATGAAAGAAATTGCAGGCATTAAGATGAGATTTTTGCTTTTATTGCTCCTATACCCATCCTATCAGGGTTTTTAGAAAAACCCCCGCTAAGGCATCACAGAGGGCTCAGGACAGAACATGACCCTCCCCGAGGCAGGGGCTGCTCCGAGGCAGGGCGGAGCCTCTCAGGACAAGGCTGTTTTTGCAGCTGGTTGGCAAGAGGCCACGTTCAGCCCCGCACAGGGAATGCCGCGCCTTCTGTTCTCCTGGCTCTTTCTCACACGCACGTACGCCAGCGTGTAAATAAGGTTTTATTAAATGCCAAGTCAGTGCTCATTAACAAAGAAAAAGGGCGATCTCAGTAAACCACTGTGACGACACCTGCTTGTTGTGTAAGGTGCTGGGAGTGTAGGTGGGGTGCAACCTCCAGACCCAGGAACCTGGAGAGCTCAGAGAATTGGAGAGGGGAGTTTGGGGGTCAGTGCCAACTGGGGCCAGCTGTGTTTTTCCTCGGCCCCTTGATGATCAGGGTGAGTGTTGTCATCCTCAAATCATCCAGATGCAGGCCTTACTGCACCCCACCCATCCCCATACGTACACTCATGCACATGCAAGCACGCGCTTACACACATACATTGGATGCCCAGTGACCTAGGTTTGCTGGGAAAGAAACAAGCAGCCAGGTGGCTGGATTTTCTCCAAGGAGATTTAGCTCCTCTTGGTTTCACCTTGGTTGAGATAGCTTCAAAGGGTTTGTCTTCACCTGTGTTCTTTTCAGGCTTAACGCCCCCAGCTTGAAACCCAGCAGCTCAGACCTGGGCCCACGGTAGCATGACTGCCAACACTAAATGTTTCACATCTTATAAATAATGGTGCGTCAGTTTCGGGTGAGGGGTTGGGACGTTTCCCATCTGATTTGGCCTAAGGCATGCATGCCCCTCCCCCTCCCCCTCCTCCCTCTAGGATCCTTCCTGTTTTCTCTCTGACTCTGGTGTACAGCTTTGAAATCTTGCTGAGAAGCGAATCTGTCCTTCTGCTCTGAATGTTTATTTGTGGAAGTTCGGCAGGGGAACTGAGGCGGTGCCAAGACCTGCCACACTGCTGGGAAATCTGAGTTTCCCTCCCTTCCCCCTTTCAATGGATGTTGATAGAGGAAATTTGGCCTCCCCGGCATTTTGGCCCATGGTTTTCCCCTCTGCAGTCGCTTCCAGTGTGGCGTGATTCAGCTTTCTTTCCTCCCCCTGAAATGCTACTCTGTTGCGGCTTTTTACTTTTCTGACTTCATTTTACCCGTGTTTCTTTGACTACGGGGTGGCCGAACATTGAGTACGGGGGAAGAAAGGACCCAGTCTTGGGGGTCCTGACTACACGCTCCTTTCAATGTCCTGCTTTGTTCTTGGCTCTGCTCCCTAAATTCCTGAATCATTGAGAATAAATGTGGGTGGACTACCCTCTGCCCAGAGCGAGCTGGCCCCAGTTTCGGCTCTCTGGGATCATTCGTTGCTGTTTGTCAAATTTCAACTATGTGTTTCAATTTTTGGATTATATTGCTCTGTTAAAATTCTCTGGAAAAGCCCCACATCTCCAGGATTTTACAATGAGGTCCCATTAATCTCTTAACTTCATAATTTCCTTCCCTCCCAATTTCTGAATCTTTGGACTATCAACTTTCTCCCACTTCTGTGTGAGGGTTTTGGGGAGGAAATAAGAGATAAGAGTGGTGCCAACGCCAGCAGCATAGAGCAGGGTCAGAAGGGCTGTTGAAAACAAAATCAAGTCAGAAAACGGATTTTTTTTGAACATTGTTAAGCCACAGCAAGTATATCCAATTTACAGCATTAGCATTTGTTCTGTCTACATCTACAAAACTGTGTGTCTATTAAAATCAAAATTTCCTCTGGGTGAACGGATTTCAATAAAAAAGAAATAAAAAGAAACAGAGAAGAAGAACATTGGTGTCCATTAAATGTACATTAGGCCTACGGATGTCATTGATATCGGCCTGCCTTGGATTCTTTTAGGCTCCAAGCATGCAGTGGGCCAGAGCTTATTTTCATGACATATCAGATGTTGTTTTTATGAATTTAAAAAGAAGAATATCCTGAGAGGTCAAAACTAGAGTCACTTAGGACAAGAGCAGGCCCCTGGAAGACTGCCCGTAACGGGTCCTGGGGTCCTGGCCTTTATTCAGTAGCTATATATCAAGCACCAAAGCGTGAGGCATCAGACTGTCTCCAGGGGAAACTGGTTTTAAGAAGGATTTTGGCCTCTGATATTTCTTCTCTCTACAGAACAGCAGTTCTTAACCTTTTTATGGATTAGGACTACCTTTGAGAATCTGATAATAGCTGTAACTTTTTCCTTAGAGAAATATAAGTTCACACAGACACACGGCGGGTGGGAGCTCCTGGAGCCCCTGAAGCCAAACGCCAGGTTAGGAGCTTTTGCATTAAAATTCCTTTCCTACCTACCATTAATATATGTTCTTTCCTAAAAGGTCTCAATATAGACACAGATTCTTTCTTAACTCTCCTTTGGAAGTAATCAGCTTCTCCCCTGAGTGTGGGACCCCATGGTGAAAGGACCAGAGGGTGGGCATCCTGCTGGAGCATGCAAAGACCTCCCGGTGATCAGGAGACTGGGTCCACGTTCTGGATTGGCTCCTAACTTGCAGTTATTTAAAAGAATCTCAGCTTCCGCATCTGTAAAATCGAGATAACAAGACTTACGCTACATATCTCAGGGGATGGTAGTGAAATTCACCTTAGAGATGAGACGGAAAAGCAGTTTGAAACAAAATGCAGTTTTGCTCTTACCAAAGCAAGAATTTGAACAGCCGCTTTGTGGAGGGCCCCACTGTTCCTCTGTCATTGCTCCACTCCCAGAAACGTCCTCCTCAAACACTTACATGGGACATTCTCTCCTCAGACCCCTCAGACTAGGAGGAGGTCTGTCTCACGGAGTGACCTTTTGACTGCCCCTAGATTCCAAACTCAGTTTTGCTTTCAGCAACCACAAATACCGGGACTGAAGTCACACGGAGAAAAAAAGGCCTAGTTTCTATTGAGAGAAAGAGAGTCCCATAACTTGCCTGTTCACATACCCCAGAGCCCACCCTCTTGTTCAGATGCTCTGTCCCCTCCAGTCCTGGGAGACAGCATGTCTCTGTGACCCCTCCCTGTGGACACAGTTTGGCATTCCACACCACCCCCCATCCCCCCACCCCGAGTGATTTAGTCTGAATTCTCCTCTCATGACGCATTTCCTGGTGCTCATGGTGTCCCCTCCTGGTTGCCCCCTCACCACTGAAGCCAGCTTCCTCTCTTTTCATCTGATGCTTAACAACTGTCAGGTTGCAACAAACATGCTTCAAATCTACATTCTCCCAGTTGCCTAGCAACAACTTCCCTCCCGGATAAATCTGGATTTCCTGTAGCACTAGCCCGTGATTATACACAGCAGGCCCATACTGTCTGTCCACCACTTCATCTGCTTTTCACCTCTGTCTGGGTCTTTCAAGACAGCAACTCATCCCTCACTCCAGAGCCTTCCCCCAGCTCCCAGAGGCCATGTCATCCCTGTAAAGATACTTTCAACCTAAGGCTACCTATTTACCTGGCGTTAGGTACATTCTCAACTTAGAAATCAGTACTGTTTTCCAGATAGTCTTCTTTGAATCAGAGAAAGTAAAACAAACAAAAATTCAGCTGGCAGAGTGGCATCTGTTTGATTTACCCATTGGAGCCAAAACATGAGCAAACAAGATTTTTTTTAGTAGCTAACATGCTTTATTCTGCCTTAAGAATAAAATATTACACCATCCCAAAGGAGAGACAAGTTTCTTGCCCCTTGAGAACCCAAACAGAGATTTCACATAGCCAGAATCTTCTTGGCTGCTGACTAGGGCCTTGTATCCATTTTGTAAGTACAGGACCAAAGCCCAGGGACCCCTCAGACCAGCCACAGCTGAGAGACGATAGAGACATACCCTTTCCATGGCCCATGTGTATATCCAGTCTTCCTGAAGAAGTCAAGTCAGACCTTGAACTTGAGTTGGCAGGACTGAGCCCAGTGGTGACATGGAGGGTTACTCGTTGTTTGGGAAATTAAAAGAACTTGTTTGGCATAGGAAATGGTGGTATGTGTGTGTGTCTGTGTGTCTCCGTGTGTGAGATGATCCTTGCCATTTTGGTCTATGACCTTTTTTCCAGAAATGTTTTCCCATCTCCATTCAAATAAACTTAGTCTCTTCCGGTTCTTTTAGCAGCAACAATCCACATGCGTCTGAATAGATAATGGGGGAGGGAACCAAAGGAAGAGGAGGGCCCTGGGAAAGTTATTCTATAATTTATGGCAACATCAGTCAGACAACTGGTGGCCAGATACATACGGAGGGCTCCCTGGGGGGGCAGGCACTGTTCTGAGTTGTAGGTGGTCTCTAAAATGAATGTGTGAGTACAAAACCCTCATTATCTGCCATCTCCACTGAAAAGCGCTAGGAAAGGAATTGCAGCTATGATACCAGGCACACAGCTGGAGCTCAGTAAATGTGTGAATAATGAATATTATTAAGAAAAGAAAAAGTGTTAACCAGACACAAAAATGCATCTCAAGCTGTGGTTCCTCCTGTTCCCTCTCCCCTAAATTCCTGGTCTTGTTCTTATCTGGCTGTCTCTCTAGTCACTCTCTCCTGCTGACTCTCCTCACGTTCCTCCCTCCACCTGGAATTCCTGGCCCTCTCCTTCTGTCCACAGACACTGCCCTCACCCTCAGTGCTCATCAACTTGTCTTCCTTCAAACATCAGCTCAAATGTCACCTTCACTGTCCCCAGGTAGGACGAACCACTCCATGCCTGTAAGTCTCCATCATACCTGTATAGACATCTCTCATGGAACCTCAATAGACACTGTCTCTTTTCCACTAGATTATAGTCCATTTACTCTTTAATTAATGCAACACACATTTATCGAGCACCTACTGTGTACCACGTCCTGAAGATATAAAACAAAATAAATTGATCCCTATGCTAATGAGTTTAAAGGGTAGTGGAGAGACGCATACATTAATAAACAATAGCAAACTAATATAAAAGTGGTAAATAAATGCACTGACAATTCTAGGAGCAGCTAGGAGGGGCACCCAACCGGTGGGGAAAGAGGACAGGAAGAGCATGACGGTGAAGGAAAGAGGCTTTCTGGAGAAAATGAGGTGGTTTCAGACACCTTGACTTTGCCCAGTAGGGGTGGAGGGAGGATGGAGTGGAAGGGGGTGGGTGGGCCATTTTGTCTATTAGGAACTAAAGTAATAGGTGCAGTATCCAAGGACCACAAGCTTTGCAGAGGCCTGCAAACATGTTTGAGAGTTGAAAATAAAAAATTGTGCCTCTTAAATACAAAAAAAAAAAGCTTTAGAATTAAAATGAATAAACATTAAATTGAATGTTTAAGGAGGGTAATATTATCCAACTTAATTGTTAAATTTAGTGTTCATACAATTTGAAATTAAAAACTAGTTTATAGCTCAGGTTTTCCCACTTTACAAACATTCCTAAGTATTTGCAATGATTGCTGAGAAATCATACCAGATCATTCATTAAGTGAGTTATTCAAGGCCAAATAACTTCAAAAGCAAAATGAAGAGCCTTAAAAAGTTTATATACAGGGGGCCGGCCTGGTGGCGTGGCAGTTAAGTTTGCATGCTCTGCTTTGGCAGTCCAGGGTTCACTGGTTTGGATCCCGGGTGCAGACCTAGCACCACTTCTCAAGCCATGCTGTGGCAGGCATCCCACATATAAAGTAGAGGAAGATGGGCACAGGTGTTAGCCCAGGGCCAGTCTTCCTCAGCAAAAAGATGAGGATTGGCGGCAGATGTTAGCTCAGGGCTAATCTTCCTCAAAAACGAAGTCTGTATACATATCTATCTATATCTATATTGATATATAGAACTCTATGTATCGATAAAAATACATATAGATACGGATAGATAAAGATATGAGTGATTTTCAATGTGTTGAATGTGATACGGGATGGAGTTTTAAGATCAGAACGTGCCTAGAGCCTATGGAGATAAAGGAGAGGGGATGGAGAGAAGATGTCCACTTAGGTAAAATACAGCCACAGATAATCTCCAGCCCACAGTCAAGTGAGGAAAAGAGACAGCAGACTCAGAAAGAAGAGGAAGTAATTAAAAGCTATAGGAGCTGGTGACTGATTGATCAATGTCCAATCTTTTTGGACACACGAGTGGTGACAATCCCTTATTTTCTGTGCCTGGGTTCCTAGTCCCTCTTAAGTACCTTCTCATCATCTAGGATCTGGTTGTTTTTTCTCTGCATACCTTCTTGGACTTCTATCCTTGATTCCAGCTTTTTCCTAAGTCAGTCTTTCAGGTGTCCCTTGACCACCCTCTCTGCCATCTGAGGGCTCATCCTGCCGCACGCTCAGAGCCAGCGCCAGTTCCTAGATCTGCAGACTGGGGATTTTGACAATGGGATGGGAATGGGGAAGAATCAGGGACAACTCCCAGGCTTCTAGCCCAGGTGACTGGGCAGAAGGTGGTGTCACCTGCTGAAGAAGGGCGCAAAGGAACAGAAGCTGGTTTGAGGAAAGATCATGTGATCAGTTTAGGACAAGTTGGATCCAAGCAAATGTCCAGCAGCCAGGTGGACGTTGGAGGTGCAGATTGAGAAGTCCTCAGCAAACAGGTGGCAGATTAAATGGTAAAGGGAATGAAGCCACCCAGGGAAGGTGTGCAGAGTGAGAGGAGCGCAGGTCTGCAGGCCCTCAGGAACCTCAGCACTGAAGGGGAAGGGAGAGGCAGAGGAGCTCGTGGGAAAGGCAGAGAAGAAACACAACAAACCGGCAAGAGCAGTGTCACAGATGCCAAGGGAGGAAAACGACATGATTAAAAGTGTCGAGAAAAGCAGACATGTCTGAAAAGACAAAAACTAAAAGTATCTATGAGACTTAGAAACTGGGAGGAACCCTGGAGTTCTAGTTATAGCATCCTAGTAGGATGATGAGAGTGGAAGATGAGGAGGTGTTGGGGAGGCAGTGAATCACTGGATGTGAACTACTCTTCCAAGAAGTGTGGAAGTTAAGGGTGGCGGAGGGAAGACTGTAGCTACCAGGCGATAAAGGATCAGAAGAATTTCTTTCTTTCATGTGTGAGAATTTTGAGCATTTATACACGATAACAGCAGTGGGAAGGCTGAAGATACATCAGTGAGATTCTTGAAGGTAAACTCTGTTAAGGTAGACTCCATGAGTCTACAGATGCTGAGTAGGGCTGTTGAGGAAAGGACATCGTGGACATCACTCATTCATAAGGTCACCAGGAGCTGACTTGATGGCCATAACAACAACAACAGACGTCATAAAGGGAGGACTTTGCTTTGCTCATTGCTGTACCCCCAGCACCTGACACACAGCAGACACTCAATACATATTTGTCAAATGTGTGATTACATCTTTTAGAAACAGTAGTTGGCTGTGAGGAGCAGGATGCTGAAAGGCAGCGGGTTTCATTTTCCTCCTAAAGGAGAGTCCTGTGGTGGGTCATTCAGGAGTGCTATGGAGGCTCCACAAATTTTCTCAAGAACGCAGACTCCTCTTCTTTTCCCTCACTCATCCGTGGCATTTGCTTGTCATCTGGTTATCTTGAGATGTTTGCCCTACCCCTCCAGCTCATCGATGTTCCAGGCAAGGGGAAGGTGGAGGGCTGAGTGCACTCCTTTATAAGACCTTTCCCAGAAGCCCCACCCACTTATCCTGATATCATTGGTCTGAATTGTGTCATATGACCACCCCATATACATGGGAAATGTAGTTTTTTAGCCAGGCATTATCACCTTTAGCAAAGTTGGGTAGACAGAGATCTCTGCCACAGTGGGAGTTGAGTCACAGCAGAAGCAAGAGGAAAAAGGTCAAGAGTTTGTGCAGAGAATGTCCTCAAACAGAAAGGATACTGTAGCTTCTGAGGGCGGGTAGTGATGTAGCTCAGTCTTTGAGCAAAGGGTTGGGACTACGAGGATGAGCATGAACATTGATGTCAATTTTTGCAGTAAGAACAGAGATCTGCTCATTTTTGTATCTCTTCTGTCCTGCACATAAATTCATTGCTACTCAATGTTTATGGAGCGGATAAATGAGTGTTTTTTTCTTGTAATCTTTCTTATGCTGCCTGTTATTGATTTATTAAACCTCTCTTAGACAGCAGGGTGATGAAAATGTGGGGATTGGGGGGGACGCTTATCTCGTGCTCTTGAAGTGAACCTTTAGTATTTAGGGAAAGCAAAAACACCATTTGGGACAGGGTGTTCTCCCAGCCCTGGCCTGTAAGCTAATGTGATTGAACTACAAACTGGTCAAAAAGCAGAGGTCTGTGGAATTGTCAACCAGGGGAAATATGTAAAAATAAAGTTAAAAGTTTGGTGTTTCTGGAAAGATACATACCAAATTATTAATACCCTTGATGGTGGAGAGGCACAGACTGAGGGAGAGCCTTACCCCATGCTTCATGTAAGTAAGCAGTTATTAGTCTTGTTAGTTATCTTCAAAAAATCTGTGTTGTATTTCTGATTCAGAATTACCTGAGTAATGAAATTGATTGAATTAGTAAAACTGAATAATGGTGAATTTTCAGGAAGTTATTAATTTACCACTTATTCATTACATCCTCTTCTAACACGACCTCAATATAAGGGAATCTGACTTCAAGATGAAAAGACTGAAATTCATTTACTCTTTTTTAACAAGGCAACTTCAGAGTAGACTTGTCTTGCGGAGCCTTCTCTAATTGGACATTGATGTGTCATAGCCTCTAGGGTAACCTTTGCTCCAGTGCCCAGTGTTATGATTCACAGATGTTTCCTGAGTGTCTATAGAGAATACAATAGATAAGAAGTTTGAGTGATACAAAGATAAAAAGATAGAGTCCCTTCTAGTATTGGTTAATTTTATGTGTCAACTTGACTGGGTCAAGGGGTGCCCAGATATTTGGTCAGACATTATCCTGCGTGTTTTGGATGACATTGACATTTAAATCCATAGATTAAGTAAAGCAGATTACCCTCTCTAATGTGGGTGGGCCTAACCAATCAGTTGAAGGCCTGAATAGAACAAAAGGGCTGACCCTCCGCCAAGTAAGGGAGAATCTTCCTGCCTGACTGCCTTTGAACTGGAACTTTGGCTTTTTTTCTGCCTTTGGAACTGAAACATTGACTCTTCCTGGATCTCAAGCCCTTCAGCCTTTGGACTGGAACTACACCATCACCTCTCCAGGGTGTCCAGCCTGCTGACTCACCTTGCAGATCTTAAGATTTGCCAGCCTCCATAACTGTATGAGCCAATTCCCTATAACAAATCTCTTCCTATGTATATATATATATATTTACAGGTATATATATATACATACACACACACACACATATATACACACACACATATATATACATACACACACATATATATACACACACACGCATATATATACACACATGTGCATACACACACGCTATATATATATATATATATATATATATATATATACTTCCTGTCTGTGTGTATATATATACACACACACATCCTCTTGGATCTGTTTTCTCTGGAGAACCCCAACTAATACCCTGCCTTTAATGCGCATACCATGTCATGGAGTGTCAGGTATATAAACAATCAGAGTCCATCTGCTTGTTGCTATAATATGAGCATTCATTCATTCATTGTGTCTGATATATACCTGAGTGTCTATTATGTGCCCAGCACACAGACACGGTTCCTGTCTACATGGAGCTTAGAGTCTAATAAGAGAGACAGAGGACAAGTAAAGAACAGAAGAATTAGCAATGGTGAAGAGTGTAAGGAAGGAAATAAACGAGGCGCCTTAATAGAACATAGCAGGGCGAGGGTGAGCAAAGCGGCAGAGAAAGAGGAGTCTTGTCTAGATCACAGGGACACTGCCTTTCACATAGATAAGTGGTGTTAGGAATGAGGCTCGAAGGATGAGGAAAAGCAAGCCAGACAGAGAAGGGCAGGGGGAACAGTGTGCAGAGCTAGGAGGCATGAGAAGGAGACTGACCTCATAGGGAATGTAGAAAGAAGTCCAGCCTGATGGAGGAAAAGCAAGAGAGAAGGCTAGAGAAGGAGCCACCCACCAGCTCATGGAGGCCCTGTGTGTCCAACACTGGTATTGACTTTCTCTCCTGGAGACAGTATGGAGCCAAGGAGGATCCTTGAGCAGGAGAAGTGACGTGATTATGTCGGCCTGTTAGGTAACTTAGGCTACAGTGTGGAGGGTGCACTGGAAGGGTGGAGACTAGAGGCAAGGGGCCAGCAGAAGGCTATTCTGATAAAATACTCTGGGAGGGAGGCAAGACGAGCCTGAGCAAAGGCAGTCCTAGTGAGGAAGAAAAAACAGAGAGGAGAGAATCTGTACTTAGTATTCACTCATTCAGCAATGTATTTATTTTTGCATGCAGACAAAAAAACCCTCTTTTTAATTTTTATTATAAACCTAAGTATAAAAGTAGAGAGAATAGTTTACTGAACCCCCATGTACCCAGCTTCACCCAACTAGGTATCCATCACCCAGCTTCAACTGTTTTCAACATTTGGCCATTCTTATTTTATCTGTTCCCCAATATTTTCCCCCAATGTCTTTTAAAGCAAATCACAGACAACATGTCATTTCACCCTTCCATACTTCCCTATGTATCTCTAACAGATGAAAACTCTGTTTTAACAAAACCACAATGCTATGATCACACCCAACAAAATTAACTATCATTCCTTAATCTTATCTCAGACCCAGTCATGTTCACTTTCCCTCTGATTGTTACAACTGGTTTCTTCAGATCAAAATCAAAATAAGGTCCACACATGGCATTTTTTGATGTACCTCTTGGATCCCCTTCCATTTCTGACAGATCTTGTTGGAGATAGTTAGGAGGGAGAAGGGACAGGACGGGTGATGACTTGCCATTGACACACGTCTTTACCTGCTTCCTCTCTTCCTACGTACTCTCCTCAGCCCACTCTCCTGTGGGGAAACAGGAATTAAAGTGCCTTGCCCAGCAGACAATGAAGCCATTTTCAAGGAGTTTGAAAAGAAGTCATGGCAAGACCAATGCCTAGGCCCAGTGTTAGCGTTGAGGACAGAAGACACTTCTCAGGGGTATAGTTTCTATGGTGGCTTTGCTGCACCTTCCTCTGGAAAATGCTGCTACCTACTTTGTAGCTCTCATGCATAGCCAAGCCTTTCATTTTACAGTTGGAAAACAAGCCTGAAAAGCTAATGCACCATGAGGGTACCTACATTTGTTCTTTGGCTTCAAGGTCAGAGAGGACACAAAGGCCCCTGCACGCACAGTGCGGAAAGAGGGGAGGCTGGGCTGGTCAAAGCCTGACTCCGTCTGCATCTCTGCTTTCCCACAGCTGGCTCAGGGTGTTCGTCATTTAGGAGAAGCCCACTGGAAAATAAAAAGCAAGGCTTGTGGCCTGTGCTCCACAGATGCTTGAATCAGAATTACATGTCAAGCTTGTTGAAAGGCCGATCGCCTCCAGGACTACTCGAGATGCACACTTGTGTTTGAAAACTACCCTCTTAAAACTTAGCACTCAGTCCTAAAAGACACAGGATGAGTGAGAATGCAGTCATTCATTCAGGACTTGAACCTGGTTTCTGGAAAACAAGGTGTTCCCGTCAGGCTCTGGGACTTGGAGCCACCAAGTGGGCTTCCACATTCCCCACCGAGGTGGAAAAGGCACGAACAGTTCTCTGTGGTCCCAGGGGCCTGGGGTCACCTGAACACTGCTATCCCCTGGAGAATCTGCAAGGGAACTTCTCTCTTTAAAGCTGCCAGCAGCAGCTTTAAAAGAAAGGTGATGTAACTGGCCACATCTTCCATATAGGAAAGTAGTGTTGAACAGAGGGAGAGATGCAACCTGCCTGAAAAGGACACAAAGGGAGCGAAGACGTGAACAACGACGAGAAAGCCCAAGAGTATCTACAAAGCCCAAGGTGAACAGACGTCAGCTCCGCACACAGCCTTCCTTTCCACCCCAGCAGCTGCGCTGTTCGCCTTCTTGCAGGAGCCTTGTTTGGCGTCACTAAACCAGCAGCCAGAGTCACTTTGGTGTATTTAATGTCACCATGAAACTCTTTGTGATTGACTAGCTCAGCAGGGTGACTTGGAATAAGAGCCTTTGATGGTCTCAACTGGATAAAAGGAGTTTGTTTCTGAAAGCAATCTTGCAGAAGAGGCCCTGTGATCAGAAGGAAGGGAGGAAATGGTTTTCAAGCATAGAGGGGATCAGATAGCGCCTATGTGTGTGTGGGGAACTATATATATACATATATATCTATTTTAATTTGTTTTCTATCAATTACAGCTTCCCACACTCCTAGAGAGCAGTTCTCAAGGTATCAATCTGAGATCCTGGGGAAAAATATTATCTGATGTGTCACCAAGAATTCAAGAAGTAAGTGGCCCGATGATAGTAATTATAATTTTGTTATATCTTTCCACCATTTTAATAATTTAATTTTGCCTCAAACCTGTTCAAGGAGAAATATATTTGATCTTTCCATCTAGCAATTTCAAAGCACCTGTTTATATTCTAAATTATCTGTGCTCCTGGGTCAGAGGCAGACAGAAAGGAACCATCCTTCTGATTTCACGCCTCGAAAGAAATACCACCCTGTCTGGTGTGGCAAATTATCAACAGACTGACAATCAAATCTGAGTCTTTTCAGTACTGATGTGGTCCAATATTATGCTCTTAAAAATCCACACACACCTATACCGCTAATAGTAATAGTATATACTTACACAGTGCTTACAGGTGCTGAGTCTTACATATATCAACTCATTTCATCACAAAGAAAGTAATTGACTTTTTCGTGTTGTTTTGTAAAAGATGCACACGTTTTAATTAACATCTGATTGCACAAGCCTTTGGCTGTATAGAAACTGATTCTCTACTCAGTAGATGAGAGGTGCTGGGAGAATAATGACGAAGACACAGATGTGGTCACTGCCCTTGTGAAACATACAGTCTAATGGGGAAGAGAGATGTGAAATAAGCAATTACCTTCAAGTGTGATGAGCATTATGAAAGGGAGGCAAAAGGTGAAATATAATTTTCTCCAAACTTTTTCCCCCTCCAGTATTCTCAGCTGACTTGGGCTTTGCCAGCCTAGAACATTGCATGGTTGGAATCTGTCTTCAGAAAACTGAGCTCAGCCTCAGCAGAGTGTGAGCAGGGAAGTCAGAGAAGGGCCCATTGTCCTGATTGCCACTTGCTGCAGTGGGAGTCTCTGTTTAACATTCTTTCCTTCATAAGCATTTAAAAAATTCATATCAGTATAATAGGGTTGAAGTTGATAGAGAATGTAAAAAAAAATCCCCAAAGCATCTCAACACTCTTCATTCTGTGTAGGAGTTCCAGAAGTTTCTTGCCTGTCTAGATAGCAAGTCTAAGCATTTGTGATGTAAGCTGAAGCAGATGGCCCAGTTTATATTAACAGATACTAGACCATTCGACCCTGAAACAGATCCTTCATCTCCGAGTGCTTTGATTAAATGAGCAACATAATAATAGTAATAACCCCTTAGATTACCATCACAAGACTTACTGTTGTTGAAGCAATTTGAGATTCCAGCTTTATTATTGAAGCCTAGACTGTGGTTATAGGCATGACTCACTGTGTGGATTCTACAGGGCACTCAACAGGTTCAGAGGGCAAGTGTTGGCCTGCGGACAGAGAAGGGATGACAGGTAAACATCACTTATTGCAGCAGGGGAGCTGTTTTCAGTCTCACCTGATTGAATCTTAATCGTTTTGCAAATTCCCAAATGCCTTTAAAAATGAGTAATAAAGTGTGTTCTGGGAATAAAAACAGTATTGTTTTTATTTCCTATTTTCCCCTAAAGCAAAGCCAGATGGCATTATGGGAGCCAAGACCCTGGCAACTCTGGTAGCCCTCAACTTAGTTGCCAGCATTACAGATCTACCTTCAAAGGGTGAGGCCAGAGAGTGCCATGGGTACCCATTTGGAGAGGAGAAGACCACCAGCCTCTTCTCAGTTTAGCACAGAATTTAAAAAGCGTTTTTCCAAGAATGGAGACTTCATCTGTTCTATATGTGCTTGAATCTTAAAACACATACACACAAATAAACACACACACACACACTAAAAGAAACCACAAACCACACATTTCAGAGAAATGAAGAGTTCACATTTGGTAAAATTAAGCTAAGAAGAAGATAATTTTCCAAATATAAGAAACTAAATTCTACACTATTTGACTAAAGAAATTTATCTGACCTTGCCTTTCTAGGACAGATCCATTCCTGCATCATTTTGTTTCCCGGTCTTTTCCAGTATCCCCATCTTGGTGGGATCACAGAACCCAAGAACTGGCTGCAGTGAAATAGCTCTACATTCCCTCAAGGACACATTCCCAAGGAATTCAAATAAAGGGTACTAGAAAGAGAAGCGATATTAAAATGCTTTGGGATTCACTTGTGATGTCCTTTAAGGCTCATCCTAGTTTCCTCCTTGGCCCTGAGTACATGGCAGTAGGTTTTTATTTCATGGCTGAAATAAGCATTGCTGACAATAGGAATGTTTTCTTTCAAATGGGGAAGTCAAACACATATGTGGAGGTCTCCCCAAACTTTGAAGCTTTGGCCTCATGGTAGACTATGATTCTGACTGCCTTAAAATAACCCGAAGCCTTTGCCTTGCCCTAGTTCATCCATCGGCCAAGTGTTCAAGACCTGCTGTGGGTGACCAGGCCCCTTCTGCAGACAGACGGCCCAGAGACTTTCACACAGCTGACGGGCATCCTGTCTGACCTCTTTTGTGGCTACCCGGAGGGAGGAGGCTCTCGGGTGTTCTCCTTCAACTGGTATGAAGACAATAACTATAAGGCCTTCCTGGGGATTGACTCTACAAGGAAAGATCCTATCTATTCTTATGACAAAAGAACAAGTAAGTTTTCTGAGTTGTGCATACAAATCGGCTTCCAATGTTGGTTAAGCTGACGGTTTGACACGTCCCTGGGAAATCAGTCCTGGGGTTGACTCTCCCTCCGTCTTATTGAGGGTCCCTCGGCAAAGAGACTTCCCCTCCCAGAAAGCCCATTTCCCGCAGTAGGAACGGGCCGGTGCTCATAAAGAATTCTGGATGTAAGCCATGGAAAGAACTGAGACCCACTTGGAAAGGGAACAGAGGGGACATTTCCCACTGATCTGATTGACCTGGGGTTAAGTTATGGAGGAAGAGAAGAAAGATAAATGAGGAGGCAACCCAGAGTTGCAAGCAAAGCTCAGGTCAGAAGGGCCCTGGCAAGTAAACATGGCTGTGGGATGTTTCTACAAACACAATGCTCTGAGAGTCTGTGTGTATAGTACCAAGTTAGGTTCCAAACGGCAAGTCCCTGGCAAGTCATCTTTCCCACCTTTCACTGCTGTTTTTTTTTGGCTCCTGTGCGGTAAAGAAGAGTGGGGTGGGGAAGAAATGCAACTGGGTGACCCTCTAGTTTAAAACTGAAAAGAGGCAGCAAGGCACACACCAAAAGCATCTGGGCACTGAGATAGCCACACACAACAAAGAAGTTAAGCAGCTAATTGAAGGGAAAGTATTGAGACTAAAGCTGAGATTCCAAGGGGAGGCCTCTCGGTCTCTTTCATCTGTGAGTGGCCTCTGCTTCTTGGAATAATCGCAAGCAGGCTTCTCAGCCTCCTTCTTCTCAAGCAGAATAAACCACAGGGCAAGCCCCATCCTTTGTTTCTCTGATGAGGCCCCTATTGAGATGCACTGTGGCGTTTTGTTACTTACTAATGATGAGCTCATTATTGGTGTGGTACAGCGTATTAATTTAGGTTATTTGTCAAATCCTCCAGCATGGAGTTAAATGACACATGTGATGTGAACACGTTAATGACTATGTTTAGCTCTGAGCAACCGGGAGTTTCTATGAAATCTGTCCTTCTCTCCGGCAGCGACCTTTTGTAACGCATTGATCCAGAGCCTGGAGTCAAACCCTCTAACCAAAATAGTGTGGAGGGCGGCAAAGCCTTTGCTGATGGGAAAAATCCTCTTTACCCCGGATTCCCCTGCAGCACGCAGGGTACTGAAGAATGTAAGATCCCAGCTGTCTTGTCCCTTCTACCTTGGACTGCCCAGAAGAGTGTGTGTGTGTGTATTTTACTGTGCCCTCCCAGTAGTAAGCCTCATGTTTGTTTTTTGCTAAGTAGACTCTTGGGTTCCTTCCCCATCCACAGCCATCATTGGAATGCACCCCTGCCTGGGCCCTCCCCTCTCTGCCCAGCATCCTACGATGAGGTTTTCCTTCCCAGCACCTGAGTTATATCCCTAATGGAAGGGCTCACAGTTCTCTGAATCCTGGCTACCTGGAACAGACAAAGAGAGAGAGGAAGGGAGGAAGAGCATTTGCTCACAGGAAGTCTAGATCTAGCTTTAATGAGGTTCTGAGACAATAACATCACCAATATTACATGTACTTCTGAGATACTAAGAAATTAGATTCTGTCAGTCTGGGAGGCTGGAAAATAGCAGATCGTTCTGGGAAATATCAATAGAGCAAAACAATAAAGACGCTTCCCTGAAAAGCCTTTCCTAAAGCTTGAGGGTTTGTGATGGGGCAGGAAAGATACACCAAATGTTCTCTCTCACTTTTTTTCTCTCCATTCTTTTCTCTGTCTCTATCTCTGTCTGGTTTTAGGCCAACTCGACTTTTGAAGAGCTGGAGCGCCTTAGGAAGTTGGTCAAAGCCTGGGAAGAAGTCGGGCCCCAGATCTGGTACTTCTTTGACAAGAGCACACAGATGACCATGATCAGAGTACGGATGGCATTAGAGGTTGGGAGGGGGAGTGGGGGAGAAGGGCCAAGAAAGTTCCATTTGTTTCCTTTTCCCAGTAAAGGGTTAATCACTACTGTAGTAAGATCAAAATATAACAAGCACCAGTTCTAGAAGCTGTCGCCAAGTGGAGTCATTGACTTTGGGTGGGAAATCTGTTTCTTGAATTCTAGGGGAAATGTAAAAACTGCCACAAGACCATTGGCTCCCTGAGGTTTCTTGCTTTTCCAAATTCACTTGAGGAACTCAGATCCACAGGGCCTTCTCCGCCAGGATCCAGCTCCATAACTGCAAAGATGATTGTGTGTATCTGTGTGGCATCATTTTAAACTTCGCAAAACCAGGAGAAAAGAGTCCTATATAGCAGGGATAATTAAAAGAGAACGAAACTCCTTAAGAAAAAGAAAGCTCCCTGAATACCATTTTGCCTGTCCTGCTTCCCCCACCCCATATACATACCTTCCCTCTCTTATAGAGACTCATGTATTCGGGGAAAATGGGATATGGATAGATACACCTTATGATGGAAGAAAACCCACTAGCTTTTTCGGGAGGCTTAGAGTTTATCCCTATTCATTAAAAATTGGAAATGCCATAAAAACCAGACCAAAGATCCTGTGGAATTTCTAAAGCTGTAACTGTATTGCTTCTTGCTAAGGACACCCTGGGGAACCCGACAGTAAGAGACTTTTTGAATAAGCAGCTTGCAGAGGAAGGTATTGCTGCTGAAGCTGTGCTCCACTTCCTCTACAACGGTCCTCGAGAGAGCCGGGCTGACAACATGGCCGACATCGACTGGAGGGATGTATTTGACATCGCTGATCGCACCCTACGCCTGGCTAATCAATACCTGGAGGTAAGGGGCAGCAAGTCACCTGAGGGCCACACTGGGCCCCTTAAAGACAGCCCTATGGGTGGAGCCAGAGATCCTTCAACAAGTCAAGTGGTCTTGGGTTTCAGCTCTCGTTTTCCCTACTGAAGAAACAAGAATTCCCACAGCTCCCAAACGAGATGAACCCCTTTCTCTAACAGCTTATCCACCCTTAAAACAGTTCCCTCTCCAGATCTTCTGCCTGGAACAGCTCCCTGACTCCTCCTTGGCTGCTCCTCCTCCCTTGTCGCCCATAAAGTGTCCGTGTCCATCCTCAACTCTCTCCTGTCTGCCATTGCTTCAGTGGCTGTCCAGTGTCCACCGAACCTCGAGTTCTGAGGTCCCGCTCTTGCTGGACACTCCCACCCCCAGGTTGTATAGACATATCAGACTCAACATGTCCAAAAACAAATTCGTGTTCTCCCTCCCCGTAAAACTCACCCTCCTCCAACACTTCCTATCCTGCTCACTGTCCTCAGCATTTTTCAAATTCTTAAGCTAGAGATTTTAGGGTCACCCTTAATTACCCTGCTTCTTCACCTTCCATACAACAGCCATCATTTATTGAGTGTTACTTTGTGCCAAGCACTGTGCTAAGTGCCTTTACATATCGTAGCTCATTTAATCCTCACCATAGCTCCATGAGGTGTGCACTGTTACCGTTCCCATTTTACAGATACAGACGCTGAGGCTTAAAGAGGTTGAATAAGATCCCGTCACACAGACAGAGGCAGTAGAGGAGTCAGAAGGGCAGGCTCTGAATACAGGCACTCAAGATCTGCATCCTGTCTGTGACACCTAACAGCTGCCCTTGGTGCCACCAGAATTTCCCCAGACTGTGTGACGCTCCCTCTCCAGAGCCATGGCAGTGGCCGCACAGACTCCCTAGGTGGCTTCAGAAGGGGCCAGGTGTGGCAGCAGCACCACCAAAGTTCAGGTCTTTGCAAAGCGATTCCCAACTTGTCTGAAGGCAAGAATGACCTTGGGTGCTTTTTACAAAACAGATTCCTGGACACCAGTCCAGACTGACAGACTGAGAATTCCCAGGGAAGAGGTCCGGTAATCTGTATATTTACAGACCTATTGGATTGGTGGGGCCTTGGAGTCCCCTTGTACAGTTACTCAGTTGACATGGCCTTCCTCTCACAGTGCCTCTACCACCTAAGTCCCCATCCCTGGCCATGCCCACCACCATCCACCACTGTGGTTACAATTACAGGCAGGACTCTCGGAGGGATGGAGAGGGGCTCTATTCCTTTATTCTGGCAGAGTGGAGTTCAGCAGTTCTCACAGTGTTTTTGCAAGGCACTATCAGTAATAACGAATATTTCTTGTCTTTTGTCTGACTTGACATTTGCATGGTGACATAAAGATCTTATTTTCTTGAAGGATTATTTTTTCCATATAGATTGTGCTTACTGTTGCACCAGGCATGCCACAAATACTTAGTATATTTTCACTGCTTAAATGGTTAAGAATCCAGTCTCTGGAGCCAGTCTGCCTGGGTTCAAATCCCTGCTAGGTAGGCCCCAGTTTCTGCATCTGTAAAATGGAAATATTAATCGTACTTACCTAATAAGCTTGTTATGAAAATGAACTGAGTGATTCATGCAGAGCACTTGGAATAGTGCCTGGCATATAGTAAGCACTTAAATATTAACTTTTTAACAAAATACAAACAAACAAAAACTATTGTTTAGGAGGAAGAGAGTGGCGCTAGCGAAATCAGGCCCTTGAGCTGCTCCTGACACTCCTCTAGGGGTTATGAAGCAGCTAATTACCTCCTGCCTCAGCCACCACGACTTCCTGAGGACCTCACAATCCTGTTAGCCCAGCCAGATGCTTCTAAGCAAAGGCCACGGTGGCCACAGGTCAGTGGCCTCCCCCAGGCATTCCTAAGAGGGGTTTTGATGGTGGCAGGGGCCCAGCAGGTGATTATGATGAGGTTTCTGATCTTCCTGCCCTTGGAGGGGAGGAGGATGGAAAGCAAGAGGGTGATGACCTGAAGGCAGAAGGTGGGAGGGGAAATGGGCAGTGAGGAAGAAACCAATCATTGCAATTGGTCCTGGAATTTTCTTCTTTTGTTCCTGTGTTTTGGAAAGTCTGGAGGAATCTTGGAGACCCCGCAGCTCCCATCCTTAGGACAACTCAGTAGCAGATAGGGTGTGAAAACCCCTCCCCAATGGCTCTAAGGGTCTCCCCAGGACAGAGCAGCAAGGAGGTTCCTTCACGGGCTGTTTAAGCCTTAACTGGAGCTCTCCTTTTCAGCAGCACGACGATATCAGAGAGATCTGAGAACTTCCTCCTGGGCCAGCCTCTATGCCTACTTCCCTGACTATTCCAAAACAGTGGGGGGGAATCACTTCAGGAAAATTAAGCAAAAACACTCTTTAAAATGAAAAGCATGCCAATCTAGGTCAATGTGGCACCCAAATGTGACATTGAACAATAACAGAAGCTCCGAGAACTAAGAGCAAAGACCTTTAAGCCTTTTGTCTTTATAGGAACAGAGAGTAATACAATAAGTTTTTTCTTCAACTAATAAAAGGGCTAAATCCCCTTCTCCTCTGCTTGGGGTGAGGCCTTAGTCACTGGACATTCCACTGAGTAGCCTGGAGAGTGTCCCACTGCCTGGAGCTGCCTCGCCAGGTCACTTGGATGCCGTGTTAGGCTACTGCTTGTGGAACCTTCACACCCATCCCGTGAGGACAAATGAGCCTAGATCTCTGCTGGTTATGAGCTGTGTCACTCTGAGAAGTTCACTTTACCTGCTAAGGCTCCATTTTCTTATCTTTAAAATCCAGATAATAACACGGCAGACCACATAGAGTTGTTGTTGAGGACATATGAGAGAAGTGTGCAGAGCAGTCAGCGTGTTCATGCCATTGATGAGTTAGGGGTGTGTGTAAATGCTCAGCTTTGGGTTCCTCATCTGTTGGGGGTGCTCTCCTTTCCAGGTGGGTGTGAGGATGAAATGGGAGAGGGCTGAGTGCAGAGTAGAGACGTTTGATGCATGGCAGCTCTAACTATAAACCACCTGGATGTCTACCCCTGAACCACAGACCAAGTAAGGAATGTACCATTTTCTCAGACTCAAAAACTTTGTGTAAACATTAACCAGGGACTATGAAGCTACTCTTCATATTAACCTTAGTGAATTGGCTTAGAATCAGAAATGTCAGACCATTCCTGAAGGTTCGGGAGGATGGTTCTGGGTGCCATTCTGATACTTCTGTGGACGATGGTCCAGTGGCTCTGGAAATTCTCTTGTCCTTAGAGTACCTCCTAAAAAAAAAAAGGATCTTCTACAATCTCATTCATCCCATAGTCACATTCTGTCGTTCCCCTGATCCCCTGCCCTTAGCAGGGAAAAGTAAAGAAATGAATGAAAGGCAGACCCCAGGGCAGGCCCGGCAGTGCAATGGTTAAGTTCACACGTTCCACTTCAGCAGCCCGGGGTTCACCGGTTCAGATCCTAGGTGCAGACCTATACACCGCTTGTCAAGCCATGCTGTGGTAGGTGTCCCACATATAAAGTAGAGGAAGATGGGCACGGATGTGAGCTCAGGGCCAGTCTTCCTCAGCAAAAAAAGAGAAGGGTTGGTGGTGGACGTTAGCTCAAAGCTAATCTTCCTCAAAAAAAAAAAGAAAGGAAGGCAGACCCCCTGGTCAGAAGGTGGGCAGTGGACTAGGGAGATGGGTGACAGTGACATTTCAGGAGCCTCATGTCTCTAACGTGTGGAGATTCATGTCTGCAGGCCTTCTCATCAGCCTCTTCTCCAAATCTAAAGAGACTGAGGGCAAATGAGCCTTCATGTAGGTAAATATCTGAAGCTGGTACATGTGCACTTTCATAGTCAGAATTTATATGTCTTATTCACATATATTTTTCTTCTGGAGAAAACCGCAATTAGAAAAGTTAATAAATTATTCCTCTGATTATGCTTCGGTTAAAAAAAATACATGCTCCTCCCCTTTGATTTCTTTGTTTAGTGAAAGCTTAGCCCTGGTACAGACAGAATACTATCTAGAGTTCACGCTGTATTTTAATGTCATAGTATATTTGAATTTCAGGTCTTGAATTTCACATGAGGAAGCTGAATTCAGCCAAAATTTAATGTGAAAATGCCTCCAATCAAGGCATAAAATTGTCCTCTAACCAGTCATAGCTGCCCTTCCCTAAGTCTTGAAAAAACATGTATTCATTAACTCCTCTTTGCTCTGCTGTCACCACAGTCAATATATGTGCATAACTCTTTGCTATCTACATGGTGATTATCTTGTTGATGAATTATCAGTAGTGGGATTTTGGGGACTACTTTTCCTCTGTACCTTGCATGCTCCTGGCCACATGTCACTACCACCCAATCAGAATGTGCTCAGGGAGCATATTTTTCATGGTGGCCTGAAAAAAAATAGGATTGGGAAGATAAAGTGACTGATCATGTAATGTCTTTAGAATCAGATGTATAGATATTTGCGGAATATCTGTCCTGTTGCTTTCTGCTGTTGATTCATTGACTCCAGAAGCGCACTGGGAGGCTAGGGTGAACTCTTCCCCAAGCACAGAAGTCTATACCATGAGAGCAATATTATGTCAAGAACCATGAACTGGATCACAAGCAACTCATGGGCAATGACCTTGTTTTATGCCTCATCAGTCTCTCAGAAACATAGAAAAGGGCTGAGGAAGGAGATCGCAGGTGGAGGTGAGCGGGGGTCATGCGTGGAGGGAAGGGACTTGTACTTGAGCCTGCTATGAGCCAGCCCCTGTGCCGGACACTTACGCGTCGTCTCAGGCAACGCTCCTGACTATTTGCCCAGGAGGCGTAATTGTTATCCTTTTATAGAATTAAAAACTCACTTGCCTAACATCCCACAGCACACAAGCAGGGGATCCAGAATTCTAATCCAGACCTGTTGGCTCTGATGAGGGAGTTCTTTCTCCTATAATATGAGGGGCACTTTAGCAGGGGCTCGGTAAGTATTGTTTGGATAAATTACATGATAAGTTGGATGAAGGCAGCAATTGTTTTGTAATATTAAGGATAACAGACATTGTTCTGATTGGGTCTTTTCTGCTTGAAAATAATTAGACTTAGAGTGGGAAACTAAAAAGATTTGAGCTCATTGTCATTCACATATTTGCATGTATTGAACTATCTACATCTGAATAAATACAGTTAATCCCCAACCCCTAGAAGCTCACATTCGATTGGAAGAGATAAGCATGTCATTAAATCACGCCAAAGCAGTGGTATCTCCAAGACTGCTAGGACTGTTGTCCATTCAGTCTGATGGAGTGGTAACAAGTTGCACCAATCGAAACTCAAAATGTCACAGATCCTCCAAGGATTGCCAATTCTTCCTCCAAATTATCTCCAAAATCCCTCCTTCTTCCTCTCTCCTCTGTTTACAGAGGCCTGTATCATCTCTCTGAGCTGGTTTCTGGGCCTCCAGTCTCGCTGCTTCTGTTCAGCTCCCACATTGCCTCCAGCAAGTTCTTTCTAAAACTCCAATCCCACCATGACATACCCGCCTAAAGCAGTGACCCCTCATTGCTGTAACGGTGAAGTCCATCCCAGTCTAGCCCCTTCACGATTCTTCCACATGATATGGGACGGCATGCTTTCCCAGGCCTCCCAACTTCTACAGGCTGACCCCTCCCCTCCTCCTGAGACCCCTCCCCCAGCTTCAGGACTCAGCTCTCTCGTGTTTTAGGCCTTATTCTACGCACTCTATGCCCTCCATCGTAGCCCTTGATAATTCTTTGTTCATATACCTCACCACCCCCATAGACCTGAATCCCCTAAGGGCCAGAACTCTGCCTTATTCATCTTTTGTTTTCCCAATTCACTTTGGTGGAGCTGCAGTGGCATAAAGTAGACACCCACACATGTCAAATTAGAACTGAAAATACATTTATACTGGGCCTTAAAGATCGAATTTGCCACCTAAGCAAGGCAGAAGGACAGTTTCAGGCAGAAGGAAGAGCACAAAGTGCAGAGGTGGAAACCTGGAAGCCAATCTCAGAGAGGCAGGTCATCTGGGGAGGGGTGGGGCTGTAGCATCAGAGAGTGAGTGGGCATGGGGAGGGGCAGTCGTGTCCAGAGATGAGACTAGAAAGCTCAGCTGGCCTGGCTTATAGCAGCTTCATCCTGTAGGCAATGGGACACCATCTCTACACTTTTTTATGGGCTCTGTGATTTGGGGCAACATTGCTGTTCCATTGCATGAAAAATAAGGCTGATAAACTGAGCTACAGTTTGGGCCATGTTCACTGGTATGGCTGAACTGGGTGTTTGTGACCAAGTATGCTCTGATGGGTCCGTGCCCGGTTCTGTTGATTATTAAAAATTTTGAATATAGTGACATCCACCTCCCAAAGTTGTTGGAATGATTAAACGAGAAATCTTTGAGAGCAAACATACCCTGAAGTCGTCAGCCAGGCTCTTCTGTCTCCCCTTGGACCCGACCAAATGGGAAGCATTACCTGGTAGCTTTGTCCCTGTGTGAGGCTTTGTGTTCCAACTTGACCTTTTTATTTGTTTCATTATTGTGTTTATTTATTTCAGAAGTGGACATTTTTTAACAGCTGTGCGTTTCCTGTCCCTTTGTTTTCCGGTCGTGGCACATTTCCTCACTCTGTGGGTGAACGATTCAGATGTCTGTTCACAGTGCCCAATGTGTTAGCTAAAATTTATTACAGCACCTCGGGCCTCGACCCCACCATCCCAACCAACTCAAACAGCCCCAAACTGTTTTATCCAGTGGCTTTTTCCATGTGGTGTGAAATGAATCTTGAGTGTTACAGTCTAGATCTGCCAGGAAATTCGTTCTGGGATGTTTGCCCACAGCCATTGGCGTTTTTCAAAAGGAACCCCAGGTGTCCACATTAACACCAGCAGGACCACTTCAGGCCTCCATTGGCATTCATCAGCTGCTTTGTTCTCAGGCTGAGTTTGGAAGCTAAAGATATGAGGCCGGATTATAGAGCCAACTTTTCTAGGGGCGCAGCGCCCCCTCTCCCTGGAGACTCACCGCAGACACGTCCTGAGCGTATTAGTCAAAAATGTCAGCACTGGGTGCTGGTCCCCTTTGATTATCAGGATCAAACGCAAAGAGAGATTTTCTTCCTTTCTTTGCCTTGACTGGAAAACATTTCCCACTTAATAGATAATTTAATTTATCTATTGCTTAAAGTGTTTGAATCAGAGCTGGAGAGGTCTCAGTTGGAGGAGGAAGCCAGCTGCTACTGCGGCTTCTCCTCCAAGGTGGTGTTTGATTTAGCTGTGTAAACAAATGCCCACATTCTCGAGAGGTCCTGAACCCAGCTGCCTGCCCTGGACAGGGCGCGAACCTCTTCCGCCAGGGCGAACTCTGCTTCCTGGTGACTCTCTGCAAACAACAGACAAGGAGTCTTAGGACTTGTGCGGACTTCAAATGGTGGTGGCCCTACCGCTGGGTTTCGCTATAGCAGTTGGGAGCTGAAAGTGACAAGGAAACCCCTTTGCTTGCTTTACCGCCCTTGGCCATCATAGGGCATTTATAATGGTTCTCATTGAGATTCTGGACTCTGGCTGCAACATTTGCCCAGAATCTGCCTCTGAGGCCATAAGACACTGTCTTTTTATTCGCTGAAGATGCCCTTTGAATTCTTTTCCCAGCAGTGGTGCTATCTTTATGTAGAGCTCCCTACACTGGTCAGTTCTTATCTACTTCCATTCTTCCCTAATATCCATCACCACACAGTTTCTCTCTGTGCGGAAACAAATAGCTTTTATAGGTAGACTCCATGGCCTCAGCCTCGTTAGAACCTACTATGTTTTAACTTGCAAACTAATCAGACCAGACCGAATATGTCAAAATCAATGACCTTGGCTAAGGGTTTAGTCATTCATCTTTTTCTCCCAACACACTCATGCACACACTCGCATGAATATACATGGCCATTAGCCAAGATTTTAACTTCAGGGATCAGAGCAAGTACCAGCAGGGAATGAGGCCACTTGCTGTGAGGCAGGTGGCCTCTGCAAGAGAATGCAAGGGTACATCGTGGTCATACCTCAGAGGATGACCCAGGGACTTCGGCTCACGTTCAAAGCAGCTTCCACAATTGCTCTGTCTTGACCTCAGGTACATTTGGTAAGGATGACATTCTGGATTAGCTTCATCAGAGCTTCTTCTGGGTAGAGTTGTCTGACTTTCACCTAATAGCCAATGAGCAACTGTCGAACACCAGTGGGTTGGGATCCACCCGCCCCCATCCCCATTGTCCAGGTGGGACACAGGGCTTTGGCTTCTGTGCAAAGCATTGTCCTAACCAGATGAGGTGCTGTGGATCAGCTCAGGATGGGTTGTGTTCCCAGCTATATGATTCAAAGAAAATAACTGCCTACCTCCCTGGATAACTAGCTGTCATGAATAGTAACCTGGCAGGGGATTAAAAGCCACTAGCTTCTGTTGACTTTCAAGATATTTAGCAAAAACAGTAATAAGAATGGTATTTACTGAGTCCTCCTTATTTGTGAGACCTACGTGGTTCAAACAGGTACTCTGCAGAGGAAATTTGCCTCATTCTGCTTTGTAAGTGAGCTCGGAAGAATAATCGTAACTGACTTCATAAGGCGATTGTGAGCATTCAAAGGGTTAATACGAGCAAAACCTTTGGACCAGTTTTGGGCACACAGTAAGCCTTCCATAAGCATCAGCTTGTATTCATATCAGGAGGCAATGGCTGGCCATTCCCAAACACTGCTGTGTGATCCTTAGAACACACCGATGAGGCAGGGCACCTATCAGTTTTGCAGATAGGGAAACAGAGGCCGCACAGTTAGGAAACAGCAGAGTGGGGATGGCATTCAGGGCCCTTTGTCTCTTAAACATTACCCTATATCATTATCCAAGATGGGGCAATAGCCCAACCTTGAAAATGGGTCTGATGTTTCAGGGTAGAAATGAGTGTTTAAGAACCTTGCAAGTTTTGTTTTTCCAGGAAGTATCAGGTACCAAACTAGGGGGACGCAGGAAACATGACTGTGATTCAGCTGCCTGATGGAACAGCCAGGATGGAGCCCATGTCATTGCAGGACCCAACAATGTCACTGAAAACATGAGCTGCTTATTCCAGTGTAGATTTCCCTTTAAGAAATGAAAGGAGAGTTCAAGGAGAATGGGTTAGATAGCTCCGAAAGTCACATTATTAAAATGTATTTGTTTTTATTAGCTTTTTTGCTTCAATGAGAGTTATACTCTCATTAGCATTATACCAAAAATTCACTTTTAACTAATTTCTCCTGGTTTATCATCTGAATCCGGAATGTACCAGATTATGTTCAAAACACACAGAGTAGTAAAGCTATATTTCTTGCAGCATTTGAGATTTCTAAATTTAAATCACTTCAATTCAGTAAATACTTACTGAGTCCCTTTCAAGAGAAAATACTCTTCCAGAGACCGCAATGAACAAGACATGGCCCCCGGCCTTGAGGAATTTACTGTCTCTAGAGCTGTGCTGACCAATGCAGTAACCAGCGGCCACAGGTGGCTATGTAAATTGAAATAAATTAGAGTGAAAACTTGAGTGCCTCAGATGCACTGGCCACATTTCAAGTGGTGAATAGCCATATGTGGTTACTGGCTACCATATCGGATAGGGCAGATGTAGAACGTTTCCATCACCGCAGAAAGTTCTGTTGGACAGTGCTGCTCTACTGGACAGAGGCAAGAGAACTTGTTCAAGAATTCTGTTGCCCTGACTTTGTGGCTGGAGTGTGGCTTACTCTTAGAGCAATATGTGGGAATAGCACCACCCTTCAGGCTTGACACTTGAAGACATGGATTTGGGTTCTGCTTCTGATCTGTATTGACCTTGGGCAAGGCTCTTTGCCCCTCGATGCCAGTCTCCTCACCAGTAAAGCAAGGACCTCAGACCACATGACTTCTATGACTCCTTCTTTCCAAATGCTCTGTGATGCCGTGAGTGAGTTGGTAGAATTCTGTGTGTGTCACAATGTACCACAGCTAAAAGAAACTAGAAAGGAGAATTTCCATCTCTCAAAATACTTTTGCTTTTCATTTTAGAAATTTAATTTCAAATTCACTTTAATTACCAATACTAAAATTATATATATACAGTCCTAAACTTGCCAAACTGATTTTAAAAAGTGAAATTATTTTATTACTCATCTTGGTAGAATGTTGAATTTCCTAAAGGAAACTTAAATGTGCTGGCTTTCTTTTTTTTCTGTACTCTAGCTGTTCAGTTCTGATGCCTCCTTGTCCAAGCAGCAGGCTGCCAATTCTCTGTCCCCATAGCAGTGTTGTTAAGTACTGACAAACACTGGAAGCCAGGCCCTTGGTCTTGGACTATCGTGAAAGTCTATATATTAGATTACCTACAAAAAAAAAAAATCTTAAAATAGCAAACCCTACATTATTTCCGTCCAGAAAAAAATGAACATTTATTGAAGACTTTTGGTGTCATGAGGTACTTAAGTCCTTCATCTCTTTTAAGGATCGGCCAGAGTTAGGCCAGACAATCCGTGTTGCAAAAGGATAGCTGACTGAAGAGAATTTTCCATTTCCCTTAACTCTAGAT
This sequence comes from Equus przewalskii, assembly GCF_037783145.1. NCBI lineage: Eukaryota > Metazoa > Chordata > Mammalia > Perissodactyla > Equidae > Equus > Equus przewalskii. The sequence continues at coordinate 6,152,848 of NC_091854.1, forward strand.
GTGTGACTATACTTACTGGTATTTCTTAAAGAAATATCATTTCCATTGCCTTTAAAAATCACTGTCTTCTTAGTATGGCGTTGCTCAAGCCTTGACGCTCCAGATTTTCTCATTACCTGTGTACTTCTTTCCCATATCAGCTGGAAAGCTAACAGCTTCCTGTTTTCTTTCTTTTTATCTAAAAGACTGAGAACGTTCCATGGGGCCTGCTCCTGGACGTGGAGCCTGAGGGGGGACAGTTGAGATCAGAAGGCCCAGGGGAGGCTGGGTTTGCTGCACTTTGTTGTTCAAATTCAGCTCCTACGTAAAAAGAGGCTTCTGCTTCGCCCTCTGACGCCCCGGGTGAGATTCAGCAGGGAGGGGTTTTCCGTGAATGAGTTGGGTTTGCCTGCCTCTTACTAGTGTGGAGGGAGCTTGGGGCTCTGGTCGGCCCTTACGATCTGTCCACCTTTTTCGCTTCTTTATTTCTCCTGGTAATCGTTGTGGGATCCAATGAACTGGAGCGTGGCACCCACTCTGCCACTGAGGGAAGTTTCTCAGCTCCTGTGAGTCTGAATTTCCTGGACTGCAAAGTGATGATCAATAATAACTGTGCTCTCCTGCTTTAGAAGACCGTTGTGAGCAGCCGTAAGGCCTGTGGATGACGCTGTTCCTGTGGCTCCTGAGGTGGGGGAAGAAGTCTGGGCCTGGAGTTGGGAAGTGAGGCAGGAATCCAGGGTCTGCCACTTTCTAGCTGCGTGACTTCTGGCAGGTGTCTTCCCGTTCAGTTTCCTCTTCGGTAAAAGGAGGAATCCCGGCAACTCACAAGCTGTGTGTGAGAGTGACTCTGTTCCTTGAAGCCTATGTTGCATTGACACTTGTCCTGCTTCCCCATTTTCCCCACCAGTGATCTTTCAGAAACACGATCTGATCCCCTACAACATATCCTTGCTTAAAATTCTGCAATGGTTCCTTATGACTTTTTAGGGTTTGCCCAGAACACTCCTAGTTTTAGCACAGAAAGCACCCTGTCCCAGGAATCCGCCCATTGATTGGTCTAGCAGGGCAGCTGACCTGGTCCCCGCCCATCTTCCTAGGGCTCATCTCTCACTACCCACCTCTGTTCACCTATGCACTTCTCTGTGCATTGGAACAAGCTGGGGAACACTGGAGAAAATGCTGATGCCCTGGCCCTGCCTGTTGAGAATCTGATTTCATCATTTGGAGCTGGGCCTGAATGTAGTTGATTTTTTAAAGCTCCCAGTGGTTCTAAAGCACAGCCAAGGATGGGAACCACTGCTCTGTTCTTGCATGTCTCCAGACACCACATGTGCTGTTCCCTGTGCTAAACTGACCTTTCTCCTGCTTTCCTCCCATAGGCTAATTCCTCGTTCTACTCGAGAGTTTATTCCTCCAGGCAGCCCTCCCAGAATCCTCTAGGTAGACTTAGCTACGTCCCTCCCTGGGCTCTCAGACTACCCTGGGCTTGCTTTCATCAGAAGACCATCATTCTGCATTGTGATTGTTGGTTTACTCCAACCCTCTCCCTCATGAGGTCCTGAGTTTCTTTCAGGAAGAGATTTTATCTTTCCTCCTTGTATCCCTGGAGCCAGGCAGGCTTTGGCACATTGCAGGCTCTCAGTAAGTACTCGGTGAACAAATTAATCACGACAAGGCCATCTGACCTCTCGTGAGTTACATTCTGAGAAAGAAACATCAACACAGTAACCCTGGTGTATTATAGGAACAAGAGATTAAGGAAAAAACAGATCCGAGTACAATATAATGCTTTAACAGGTCTATAAAAGTGGACAACCCGTGAGATTCAAATTAAAAGGAATTCTTAGTCTTGCTCTTTTGTGGGTGATAATTTTTTTCTCTTCCAGGGGCAGAAAAAACACTTAAGAAATTCCTCCTCCACCCACATTACCTATCAATCATAAAAATGTAGCTGGAAATAATTTCTCTCACTGAATCATTTTGGCTCTGTTATTTTCTTTCTTCCTCCTATTCTCCGCCCACCAGCTGGCCATCCCTGTGTGTTTGCAGGGAGGCAGGAAGGTTCAACTCTAGGACTGTTTCTCTCTCTTGGAAACTCTTTCATCGGCAGGCTTTCTGATCTTCAAAGCAGCCTGTATCCGATGTGACCCCACTCCCTGACTCCCCATGTTGGGGAGGGAGAGCTGTGAGTATTTTTGTCATGTTGACGACTTGCATGTTTGGACAGCCGGATGGCGTGGTCCTCACTAAATCTGCAGGGATGAGAGCAAGTCAGAGTTTCTAAGCCCCTATCACCCCCAAATCTAGACACACTGAAAAATTGACAGCAGACCCCGGCATTAAGCAGACAGTAAGTTTACAGGACTCTTTGCATTTGACCCATCCCCTGGGGCAGGAGCCTGTATCCTCTACCTTTTTTCGCAGTTGAGTCTTAGAGGTTGGTGTTCCTTAAGCTCTCTCAATCTTTGTGATTATCTGCAGTGCTTGATCCTGGATAAGTTTGAAAGCTACGATGATGAAATTCAGCTCACCCAACGAGCCCTCTCCTTGCTGGAGGAAAACAGGTTCTGGGCTGGCGTGGTATTCCCTGACATGTATCCCTGGACCAGCTCCCTACCACCCCACGTGAAATACAAGATCCGGATGGACATAGACGTGGTGGAGAAAACCAATAAGATCAAAGACAGGTGATGCTTCAGACAATCTCAGAAGGCCCTGGGCATCCCCAGGAATGTATGTGCAAGGAGAGGGCGGCTCCTCTGGGCTCAGGTCACCCATCTCCTCCTAAGGACAAGAGGGTCACTCAGAAAGACATAGAAACACTTTGGTATCAAAGAACCAAACTCACCACTTGGTGGGACCAGGAGAACTCAGCGACCCTGTCTTCGTACCCTTAACTCATCCCTTATCCTTGGCTGGCCTTTGTGCACCTTGGAGATAGAAACCTCCACGTATTGAATTATCTTCACATAGAGATTCTGCAAATGGGGTTTCTCCAAAGTCACTGGGAAATTACATTTGGTACAGATTAAGGGATTGAGACTGGACTCAGCCTATAAATCAATAAAATTAAGTTAAATAAGAGGAAATAAGAAGTTTTGTAAAGCTCAAAGTAGAGGCCTTAAATGAAAGCAATTACAAGTCACGTTGTGGCTGGCATTCATAATTGAGAACTGTGAACGAGAAAATAGAACCAGATAGCTTGGAAAAGATCAGGGGAAAGGTTTTAAGAGAGCGAGTCCTGAGTCACCCCATGCTTTTGAAGTGTGAGTGAGCTGTCTGTTCCCATTGGCATCCTTTGTCCCTCCCTCTGGCTTCTTCTTAGGTACTGGGATTCTGGTCCCCGAGCTGATCCCGTGGAAGATTTCCGATACATCTGGGGAGGGTTTGCTTATCTACAGGATATGGTGGAACAGGGCATCACGAGGAGCCAGGCCCAGGCACAGGTTCCGGTGGGAATCTACCTCCAGCAGATGCCTTACCCCTGCTTCGTGGACGACTCGTGAGTCAGAGGCTCCCAATCCCCCTCCCAGACAAGTTAATCAGGTTGGGGGGGGCGGGGGGGGGTGTCCCCAGGCTTCAATGTCTTTGGACAGAAACCCAGCAACTGGGGCCAGAGCGGGGAGAAGGGAGCTCTGACTGAGGAGCCTGCTTCTCCCAGGCTCCAGGCAGGGCCAGATGGGCAAGTGAAGCGGCAGGGAGAAAGCAGTTGGTGTTGTGGGTGGAAAGGGTGAAAGCAAGAGAAGTGAGGTTGGGGGAGGGGACAAGGGCTTTTTACATTTCCACTACGTAGTATGTTTGGTATGTGGAAGGGTTCTGGTCAGACTGTTTACCCAATGATTGCCAAATCAGCAAATTAGGACTCTGCATCGCAAGTAGGTCCGGTTCCTAGGAGCCTTGGAATAATGCAGCTCCTTCCCCAATTAACATTCCCATGATGTATGCTTAGTGAAAAGGTAGAGGAATGTGTTGGATGAGCTGAGGCCCTCCCTCCCTGCCCACCTCCATCCCCAGGCCTGTGTATTTTTTGGCCAGTAGCAAGCTAAGCAAGTAGCCTTCTGTTTTCTGAATGGGCATTTGGGGAGTGGTAGAGAGAGGGACAGAGGAAGAGAGGGCTGAGAGGGCTCCTTGAACATGGTGGTTGGAGCAGAAATGCTCCAAGCACAGTGGCAGAGACTCACAATTTATGGATTCAACTCCTAGAAAAAAAACTGAAGTTCTTCATAGTGTGTGTGTGTGTGCAGGGTTCAAAGAGGAGAGAAACACAGCCTGAAGAAAGGAAGAGTCAAACTGCCAGCTGGCAAGATGGTAAAATAAAGGCCAGTGTGGGCACAGGAAACCCACTCTCAACACCTAGTCCAATTGGTTCTCCTTTCTCAGCACTATGGAAGACTAAAGAGATAACAGTGGCCCTTCTGTGTTCGGTTTGGGTTTAGACAGTAGGCAGAGATGAGAAGTAGAGCCAAGGGCAAAAGCCCAGCTCCACTTTTAGGATCAGAATCGGAGTGACTGTCAGGGACTTGGGGTTGACTGAGGAGGCAGTAGGGATTCTGCCCATTCAATGTGGGAGAGTCCTCTGGTGGCCAGTCCCAGAAGTGCAGGGTTTATGAATTTGTAGTTCTTTCCCTAGGGCCATCTTGAGGAAAACTCTCCCAGGCTGGAAGCAGGCCCTTCCTATGACACTCAGTAGTTTTCAATAGATAGTAATCCAAAGGGCTTTACCAGTATATCGAGCACAGGGAAAACACGTGTGAAGTTCACAATAAAGTAATTCTAGAGGATCAAATCTACCCTGCATCCTGGACTGGACGTCCATGAATCTACTCCACCAGTAAATGGCTGGTGGAGTCCATGCCTATTGGATCACTGACTGATTTATTGATGGATCACTTGCCTTCTGAAAGTGCCACACTGATTAGTTATTTTGTGACTCTTCTTGCATAACTGGAGTTTGATCCTCCAGGGCAGACAGTGCTGCACTGGCTGACCCTCTCGGGGATCCCAATTATTGATCTAACCACCACCAGTTCCTCTTGTTGTCCACTCTCTTGGGCTTCAGTATCAGTTAGCACGCACCTGCCTATTCCATTCACGTCCCACATCATCAAGTCTGAGTCCTTCCCTGCAAGATCTTACAAGGAAGGTCTATACTGTATAACATACCTGGTATGATTTTATTTACACATGTTATTCATAGAGCATTCATCTGGGCTAACCAAAAAGCTACCATCTTGCTCTAAAGATAAAGTAATCCTTCAGGGCAAACATGCAATGTATTAAAAGATTCAAGCCCATTGAATGCTCAGGGAAGATTTTTCTGCCTTTCCCTCCACCTGGACTTTGTTCTTAATGCATTTATTCAACAAACATTTACTCCACCTCTACCAGGTACAGGGCATTCTGCCATTCTGCTTCTCTCCTCTTGCTTCAGTTTTATGATCATCCTGAACCGCTGTTTCCCTATCTTCATGGTGCTGGCCTGGATCTACTCTGTCTCCATGACTGTAAAGAGCATCGTCTTAGAGAAGGAGTTAAGACTGAAGGAGACCTTGAAAAATCAGGGTGTCTCCAATGCAGTGATCTGGTGTACCTGGTTCCTGGACAGCTTCTCTATCATGTCAATGAGCATCTTCCTCCTGACCATATTCATCATGGTAAGCCAGATGGAGGAGGTCCAGAAAATTTTGAATAGTTTTGTTCCTCCCACTTTTTCTCCTGTTAATGAACTCATGCCTAAATTAGTCATCTAGCCATCAAGGATAACATGACATGTAGCTGCTTGGCCATTTCAGCCAAGGTGGCTACATGTAGCTGCCTGGCCACTTGAGCCAAGGTGGAAAACACTCAGAGAGACAAATTTCCCCCAGGAGCCACTGAATCATAGCATCTTCCCTGCTCCCACTTCCTGCCCAGGGAGCCATGGTCTGCATAGATCATCCAGCCCCATTCCGTGGACTATCTGGAGAAGCTGCTGTTAGCAGAGCCCAGCACAGGGTGATTGTATGTGCAAAGGGTTATCTCTTTCCAAACACAGAAGAAATGAGTACAAAGGGTGTTTTCCTAGGATTGTTGTCCCAACCACCAGCTGGGGTAGGAATGTAGAGAGCCTCTTCGGTGTATTAGGAGAGGAGATCTGGACTATTTATTAATTACCTTCATGGTCACACCATTCATGGCTTGACAAAGAGCATTCTGTCACTTGCAAAACCTCCAAGACCTCTCTGTTTTAAAGGATGGAATTTGGAGTCCATCCTTTCTCAGTGATAGGAGTTTTTATAGCCACAGCATGCATAAGTCCGTCCCCTGCAAACTCGCAGCTCCCTTGCAAGGTAGACTTGGAAATAAACATTATTTCGTAATACACAGCCATCCTTCATTTTTAGTTCTTCCACAGTAGATGATCTTTTGTACTTGTTGAATGATAGGGACATACATTTAGGTAGTTTTTGATATTTATTTGATGGAATTTTGTATAAGCTTTAGACTTCAGGCTTTGCAAGCTCCTGATATAGTGCCACCAAGCTTGTTCTGCCTCTTACCATCATTGTATTAAGTGCCCTTTTACACTAGACAATACTGTGCTGACTCACAGACTCTGGCTAAGTGTGTACCATCCCATGCTCGACCATACCTGCTGCCTACCTGGCCCAAGAATGTTCCATCACATATCCTGTCCAACCAATATGAGTCCAGTTAAACCAACGCCTGCCCCTTCTCTTTGCCATAAAACGTACTAACTCTGAAGGGTTTTGGTTTTAGTGTTGCACTGAGATCCAGTGAGCTGTGGCCTTAGGCAAACCCTGTGCTGAAGCTCTATCAAAACCAATGCTGAGGTAGAGGTCATTCTGCTCAACCTCACCCAACCCAGATGCGGATTTAATTATGCCGAGGGTCCCAGAGCTCCACAGAGATGAGCGGAGAAGTTGAATAACTTTTTTTCCTTTAGGGGGTCCCTTTCCATGCTTCAGTCTGCCCCTTTCCCCACTACCAAGGCATTTTGTGTCCTCAGAATTAAAGGAGTCAAAGCATGAGCATCTGACTTATGCAAAATGCATAAACATGCACAACGTCTTGCAGTGGACATGAGACTTGCTGCAGATAAGTGACATTGAGATTTGCCTTCCTAAGAATGGGCATTAGGACTTCAAAGCTCTTAGGACGTGAGGTAAAGAATGTTCACCAAGTTTCTTGCACAAAGGGGTTTCTCCTTGTGGGAACCAGAACATTGTTCCAGTAATGACGGAAACAGAGCTTTGCACACCAAAATAGGATTTTCCTTTGAATGACACTCCCATCTTTCCCTCGTCCTTCCTTCCCACCTCAACTATGCAGGAAAGTAGCTGGAAGCTAGGACAATGGGAAGGTTCCATTGTTATTCAGGCTATTAAGAACAAAAAAGAAAAGTGGTCATTAGAGGAAAACAAGGCCAAGAAAATTGTTGGGTGAGCCCAGTGACTTTCATCTCCACCTTAAGTCAATAAGAAATTATATAGCCCTAGAAGTTTGTGGGACTTTGCTTTGAGCTGGATAAGAAATTGATTTCATTCTTCTCAGAGTAGCAACAACCGTCTTCAAGTTCTTCCAGCCAAAAGCCACATGTTCAGCCACTTTTAGGGAGTTTTGTGTGATTAAGGAAAAGGAGTGAGCTTTCCAGGATGCTGTGGAGAGCTCTTTGACACAAAGTCAGGAGCTTTGAGTCCTAATCTGGACTTTTATTTAGATTTCCTCCAAGTTTGGTTCCAGTTAAGCTTGGCTTTCTTCCACCTCCCTTTGCCATTTGTTCTATTTTATTTTTCAATCTTTTCTGTCAGTGACCCACAGGCAAGAGAAGATGAATGCAGGAGAAATGGCAGCAATAGCAGAGAAGTGACACATTTGTTCACTCAATCCTCACACGCCCATGACAGATATTGCTAATTGGCCTCTCTTTTCTACTGAGAGGAACCCGAGCTCCCCAGCACCACTACCAATTAATCAGAACCAATTCAAGAGATGAACCTGGTGGTACCCCCGGGTTCCTGAGAAAAGAACAGGATGATCTGTATGTATTCGGAGTTATGCGCAAAGGGTGAAAATCCTCATAGGATGCCTATAGCAAAGGAGAACCAAGAGGGCCTAATCAATTGGAGCATCTCAATTTATCCTGTAATGTAATTGGGCAGCAGCTCGCTTATTAACAATAGCAAGTTTGGTCCTATTTTCTACAAAGCCAAGGTGAATGACTCCTTTGCTAAATATGAAAGGTACTGAGTATTGCCCACAGGTTCTGTGAAATTTATTTGTATGTTATGGATGGGGAGGACTAATCCATTTTAAATGATGCGGATTAATTACTGATAGCTTCACCTATGAGAGCAGCAAATCTTAGATTACAAGTTCAAATGATTGAGTCAGCAGGTCAGGCCTCCTGGAAAATATTAAAGCTTCTCTGGTGGTCTCTCACCTCCCTCTTTTGTTCCTTATCCACTCAGTAGATCCCAGGAGCTGTTGATGCTTCAAGACCCCCTCCACAGATCTTCCTCCCCCGCTCTAGGCTTATTTCTCCACACTATCCCCTTCCCACTAATCCCCTAATCCCACATGTTAAGGATTTGTTTACTTAACACATAATAATTAGTCAGTACTAATAGGCAGGCTAATGTGTTACCCTCCTAGGGAAAATGACACCCAAAGAATTAAAAGAATGTAACACACTGTCTCTAAATGTGGAAATTTAGACACCAACAACAGGCTAGTGGGGGAGATCTCTCCGGGGCAGAGGGCTTCTGAAGGCTGTGAAATCACGGCACAGGGGTCACCCCCTGAGAGGGATGCTGCCCCTGGATGTGAGTGGAAATTACTGACTCAAGTGGCCTCTTTGGTTTCAGCATGGAAGAATCCTACATTACAGCAATCCATTCATCCTCTTCCTGTTCCTGTTGGCTTTCTCCACGGCAACCATCATGCAGTGCTTCCTGCTCAGCACCTTCTTCTCCAGGGCCAGCCTGGCGGCAGCCTGTAGTGGCGTCATCTACTTCACTCTCTACCTGCCGCACATTCTCTGCTTCGCCTGGCAGGACCGCATGACGGCCGACCTGAAGATGGCTGTGGTGAGGAACCTTGGGCTCACCCTAGCATATGACGTGCTTCCTCTGAGGGGTCTGTAGCAGTCCAAGAGGACTGGCCCAGCCCTTGAGGGGATCTACTTTGCCTTTTGGCTCAAAGGGACCTAGAGTTTAAAGGCACAGGAGCAAAAGTGGGAGCTGTCTTCACCCTGAGCAACCTAAGAGTTCCTCCTCACCAACCCTGCTTTATTAGTCTGCCCTGGGAAGCACCTGAAAACCAGTTCAGCACAGGGTCCCTTTGTGTGTCCACAAGAGGAAGACAGCTGGGCCCATTTCATTTGGCTTTCTTTTCCTAGTGTTTGAGAAGATTCAGAAGGGAGGGAACTTGCCTCCTAACTGTTCTGTCCAGAAGATGTTTCCATGAATTAAAAGTTTTGTTCCTCTCCAGAAGAACTTGAATTGGGGCAGCCCTACAAAGATAAAGTGTCTTCGTGTGCTCTACCATGCATGCAGAAAGGGGTGCAGAAATGAGCCAGTCCAGACTCAGGATCTCTTGCCAAGAGAGGTCTCCAGAAATTGACTTTGGATTGCCTGAGAGAGCTTTTCATTCACGATTCCCAAACAACACTGTCTTTTTCTCTAATTGATTTCAAATGAGCCATTTCCACCCTCTCGTTAACCAGCTTCAGGGCCCTGTAGGGCGTGGTTTTCCTCGTCCTCCAGAATCTCCCTCTCCACAGTTCTTTGTACGATGGAGTTGAGAAATGATTACCACCTGCCTCTTACTGGGGAAGATCTAAGGTCTAACTTGTTCTCACAACTCAAACTTATTTGGTTGCAGAGCTGCCAGGGCGTCTGCCTTTTATTTCTCATGTTAAATAAGAAATTAATTGCTGCCATTTAGGGCATCCAATTTTCCAACATAATCACAATGGGCTGGTAAGAAGTTCTTATGACTCAGCCTGTGGGCAGAGTTGGGCTGTGTTGGTATAATGGGTAAACAGTTGGTACTTTGAGGCCACAGCTAGCCTCTTGGGCGTGTGGATCTGCTAGGAAGCTGTAGTTCTGGCGGTGGTGTGGACCAGGGCTGGGCTGAGATTTTTTACACGGTTTTTGTGAATATACGGGTAGAGAATCCCTTCCTTTTGCAGAAAGACACTCTGAACCCCACCCTGGGTCCTGCGAACTACAAGGCATGGGCAGAGGGATTAGCCCATCCCTCTTCTTGTCCTTGGGTGCTTTCTGCCATGCCAGGGACCACTCATGGGGACTTGGCTGGGGAAATTCCTCCTTAGACTCCCTTCTGCATGCCGCCTAGTCAGTTGACTTGTTCTCTCCACAGCGAACCAAAGAAAATGATTGTCCTCAGTCTAGAGATGGAAAAAGGTGATACTCAATGTAATATGAGGCTTTTCTGGCCTCTCTGCCTGGCCCCCTAGCCTGCCCCAGGACACAAAAGAATTTAAGGACTCTTCTAATGGGATTCTCACAAAGCAGCTCGAGTTAGCTTCTTTGTTCTACCAAGAACTGTATGATGTTAAGAAAGAGGTAGGAAGAAGGGGGAAAGGTAACAAGGTGAACATGAAGACTTTTGGTGCTTGGTGTAGTATCTGTGTGGTATAAGTCTTCCCTGTTACACAACGTATTCCATGGAACAGGTGAGAGGTGGCCTGGTGGGTACTGAGCAGGGATTCCCAGAATTCTCTCTTCCTGTGGGAAGACTACCTTAACCCCTCCCTGGGATAGCCTTATGTGGGGACATGGTGTAGACCCTCTTTTGGCCCCCTCCCTACCTTATGGGCATCTGGGTGTGTTGGGTTGGGTAAAAGACCTCCTATTCATCTTGAGTGTCTTCTTTGCCCCACTACAGAGTCTGCTGTCTCCTGTGGCATTTGGGTTTGGCACTGAGTACCTGGCTCGCTTTGAGGAGCAGGGCCTGGGGCTGCAGTGGAACAATATCGGGAACAGTCCCATGGAAGGGGATGAATTCAGTTTCCTGATGTCCATGAAGATGATGCTCCTCGATGCCGCTCTGTATGGCTTGCTGGCCTGGTACCTTGACCAGGTGTTTCCAGGTAAGTGGCCCCCTCCATAGGGTAAAGGTAATTAGGTTCTTCAGATCCCCAGCCCTCCCCCTTTCATCTAGTGTAAATCTTTCTAAGCTCTTTCAATTTGGGCTCTCAGAACCAGCACTTGAGGCTTCAATTCAGGAGTCAAAAATCCATTAGTGAATGCTGTTAACTCTGCTTTAGAAACAGAGCCAGAATCTGATCCCTTGTTACACAACCTTCTGCACAACCTTCCCTGTGCAAGCCTCCTCCCGTCATCATCTCCTACCAGTCTGTTCTCTACACTGTATTCAGAGAGATCCTTTCAGAATCTAGGTCAGATGGTGACAACCTTCTGTTCAAAACCCTCCAGTGGCTTTGCCTCTTGTTCAGAGTAAAATCCAGTCTACCAACCTGGCCTACAAGATGCTTCATTAAGGCCTCCAGCTATCTTCCTCATCTCGTGTCTTTTCCTTCTTCTCCATGTTTCTCTGCTCCAGCCGCACCAGTCTCCTTACTGACAGTTCTTCAACACAGCAAGCACATTTCCTCCTCAGGATCTTTGCTCCTGCTGTTCCAACTGCCTGGAGCATGCTTTTACACACACACACACACACCCCGATAGCCACGCTCCCATATCTGCAGTCTTGCTTCCTCACTTTGTTCAGGTCTCTGTTCAAACATCACCTTACCACTGGGATCTTTCCAGACTGAAAATATCTAGAGATCTATCCCTATAAAAGAAACATTGCTCCTGTCCCCTTATTGTGCTTTATTTTCGAAAAATCGCCATCTGACATGATGTATCTTTATGTGTTTATTTGTTGACTCTCTCCTCTTAGTAGAATATGGGCCCATGAGGGCAGATCCAGGTTCTGTTTTGTTCGCTGTGATAGCCTCAGTGCCCAGAATCACGCCTGACTTTTGGTGGACACTAAATCAATATCTGATCAGTCTGCAGCATGGAAAACCAGCTCCTGAATCAAAATTTGCTGTTTGCACGGTTTTGTATTTGCTTTGCAGAAATCAGATTTTCCTTCAAATTAGTATTTCCTGGTAGCTAGTAGAGAAGTGTCACCTCCATTTGGCTGGTCTCCTAGTCAACCAACAGCCACCTTGCTCTGTGGCAACTGTGGCCCGGCTCTCCATGCTATGGCCAGAAGCAGGCTGGGGAGAGTGAGACTGGGCCGGGTCTCACAGCTCTCAAGTCATCTCAGGGCAGCCAGAAATACGTCACAGCCCTGGCGTACGAGAAAGATCACCGGGCTGAGTCAGGAGGCCTGGGTTTGGATCCTAGCGGTGTGACTATATTTGTTTCTTCGGGCTGCCGTAACAAAGTACCACCAACAACAGATAGCTTAAAACAACAGAAATTTATTGTGTCACAGTTCTAGAGGCTAGAAGTCCAAAATTAAGGTGCTGGAGGTCCACGCTCCTTCTGAAACCTGTAGGGGAGGATCCTTTCTTGCCTCTTCCTAGCTTCTGGGGTTTTTCAGCAATGTTTGGCATTCCTTGGATAGTAGATGCATCCCTCTAACCCGTCACCTTCACGTGGCGTTCTCCATCAGTGTGTCTGTCTTCACATGGCCGTCTTCTTATAGGGACACCGGCCGTATTGGATTAGGGGCCTACCCTCTCCAGTGTGACTTAATCTCGACCTAACTAATCACATCAGCAATGACTCTATTTCCAAACAAGGCCACATTCTAAGGTACCCGGAGTTAGGACTCTGGTATCTATTTTTTTGATATTACTCTGATACCAAATGTGTCATTTTTTCCGTCTTCAACCAATTCTCTAACACCAACTGGGTGTCCAGCAGTTCAGTTAAATTCTGACAGTAATTACCCGGAATTAGCACAGACCCCACAGTCTTGGTCCCACTTAAGATGCCAGCCACAAATGCGGGACCCAGGCTACCCACGCTTTTGTTCAGCTGACGACAAATTCACGGGTTCTCACAACCCCCTCTCAGGTTCAGCGATTCACCAGAACAACTCATAGAACTCAGGAAAGTGGTCTACTTACAATTACAGCTTTGGAGTGAAGAATACAGCTCAGAACAGCCAAACAGAAGAGATGCACAGAGGGAGGTACACAAGGGTGAAGCATGGAGCTTCCCAACCCTCTCCAGGGCATCACCCTCCCGGCACCTTGATGTGCTCACCCACCTGGAAGCTCCCTGAACCTTGTTGTTCAAGAGTTTTCTAACCCAATCTCCAGGCCCTCCCCTCCCTGGAGGTGGGGTGCTGTAGCTGAAAGTTCTCATCCTCTCTTCATATGTTTGTTTCTGGTGACCAGCCCCTATCCTGAAGCTATCTCGGGCCCCCACCTGGGTCACCTCATTAGCATAAACTGAGGTGAGGTTGAGAGAGGGGCTCATTATGAATAATAAAAGGTAGTCCCATCACTCAGGAAATTCCAAGGGTTTTAGGAGCTCTATGCCAGGAACCAGGGGAAAAAGGCCAAGAATTATTTTGTATTTTACCACAGACCTCAACGTGTGTCTTTTCTGGAGGGTGGGAGGGGGCCACAATTCAACCCATAATGGTGACTTTGAGCGATACGCTTGACCTTGGTCAGCCTCCCTTTTTTCCATCTCACTGGGCCATGAGGAGCTATAATAAGTGAAAATTGATTGGATTGAAAATGAAATTTGTGCATAATTCAAGAGCTTTATTTTAGCCAAGCCAGAGTTTTAACTTGATCAACAGCAATTTACTGAGCAACAGCCGGTTCTAGGAAAAGAGGGTCTGAAAAGACAGACCGGGCCTGCCCTTGAGGAGCTTAGGGCCTAGTGGTGGCCGTGAAACACAGGATGACTATTAAATAATCAAAGACAATGTTCTCTCAAGATCAATATTTTATAGGGAACAAAGCTTGCTAAGAGAACTGGACTGGAAATTTGAGAGTCTTTTCCTTGAAACCCAGATAGATCCAGGAGGTGGGGTGGTTAGGATGAGTGGTGTCAGAACTAGGTCACCATGTTGGCATCCCTGCGCCTCTGTTTGATTAGCTGTGGCCTTGGGCAGAGGATTCAAAGTCAGTGTACCTCAGCTTCCTTATCCACAAGAATAATAACACTACCGATCTCCTCGGGTTGTTTTGAGGGTTAAATTATTTAACACATGGAAAGCGCTTACAGTAATGCCTGACACAGCAAGAGCATCCAACAAGTGTTGGCGATCCTTGTCATTATTTCTATCTGGTAACTGTTGAAGAGGCGCATGACTTAATTCTTTAGTGAAATGTCTCCTTGGAAAGCTAATGTCAACCAAGATCATCAGTCTTAGTGTTGCTGGTTCCACTCAAAAAACATAGACCTTTTAAGTTGAAACATGTTGGAAGGAGCAGTCTTTGTGGTAGCCCGTGGAGAGCTGTGTAATAACCATAAATATCTATAGTTTCAATTTGAGGTTCAGATAGGTAAATTCCAGATCTTATAGAACTGTGGTAAAGTGGGGCTACTTTTATTTGTCTATTTTTAGGGGACTATGGAACCCCACTTCCTTGGTACTTCCTTCTGCAAGAGTCCTATTGGCTTGGGGGTGAAGGTGAGTTTTTTAAAATTTAAAAATTAAAAAAAAAAGCCCTTAATGTCTGAAATAGTTCCTTTGGCTGTGCGCTGGGTGTGTATGGGTTCTAGAGGTGGCTCTTTGGTGAAGTGTGTGTTTCCTGATTAGTCAGCGGTCTCCCGGGGGCTCTGCTCTGCGCTGCAGCATCTCAGCCTGCGGGAGCCCACCTTCTGTGAGTCTCTGTGCCGGGGTGAGTGGCTGAGCGTTGATGGACCCTTGTGTCCTGTACAGCTTGTGCCCAGTGGATTAAATTGCCCTATTAAAAGAAGCCCAAAACACGTCAGGGTGCAAATGACTTTTGTAACTTCTCAGTTTAAAGCAAACAGATAGAGAATCGTGAGGGAACCTTGGCATTCCCCTTCTGCTGGCTCCCCACCTGCGTTTGTATTCCTCTCCACCTTTTCAAGATATAAATTCATTCATTCTCCCAAAGTAAGGGCCCCTCCAGAGGCTGGGGCGGAGCTGTGATCCTCAAGGCAAACACTCCCAGCCTCTCCTGGAATTGATCTCTCTTGTGAGCGAGGAAGAGGACTGAAAGGGCATTTGCCCAGAATGCATCTTAGATAAAATTTACCTTCCCTACTGAATGGGAGAGGGGGCCAAGGGAAAGTTCTAGAAGTGGGGAAAAACCACAGACTGTTTTGTGAGGTATGAGAAGGCAGAGAAATTCCTGACCTGAGAGCTGGAGAGTCCCCTGGAGCTGAGGGGTTCTGGAAGCAAAGGAAATGCTTTCCAATCTGTTCTTCACCTACCTGCTCTTTACTTTGTATTATTGGGCCTGGGCCAGGACTTATCCTTTAAGCACTAACAGAGATGTTTGTTTTCTCTAGGGGATTAACTGAGGCTCTTTGAAAGGCTTGGATGGGTTAGTTTTTGTTTTCTTTTTTATGGTTCAAACAAACAGCACTTTAACCACTCAGTATTTTTCCATTTTGTAGGTTTGTCTGTCTTGTTTATCGATAAACTTTTACATTTCTCCTATAATAAAGTTATAGTCCATGATAAATGGGTATTTTCAACACAGGAGTGTGTTCCTAGAATGTTTCTAATTTCAATGAATATCAGGACCTGTGGGCATTTTTTTTTCCTACAATCTCAGCAGATATTCTGCCTCTCAAAAAAAAAAGTCTTAAGATAAATGTGCTCCTTCAAAAATGAATCATGTATATTTTTGCTGACAAGCCAAATATTTTTCACCTTTCTCACAGGCTAGACCAAAACAGATTCCTAAATCTCTCTAAAATCAGAAAAGAGCTGTGTTTCTCCACCTAACCCCCTCCTTTCACAGATGAAGAAATGGTGCCCAAGAGACATCCAGGTGGCTTGCTCAAGTCCCAGGTGGTCACTTGGGGCAAAATCTGGAACTGGGACACACATTTCCTGGCAAGGAACTCACTCCAATGATTAAACTGTTTAGAAGAATATCTCCCCCTTCTATTTTATTAGGCATTAGTGCAGTACGGTAGCTAGTAGAGTGATTAAAGGAATTGTGGGCAATAGATTTAAAAATCCTTCGGGACCCAGAAATAGAAGTGCTGGAGGTGGCTCGTGCCTGACCACCAGGCCCGTTACTTGCCGCTTGCTCCACCACACATCCTGCAAATCTACAGAGGGCGGCATGGACACAGAGAGGCCCTGGTTGGCTGCTGCATGAAATGTTCCCCTGCTCACATATATGCACTTGAGGCCAGAGCCTTTAGATGCTTGGCGACAGCGGTTTCCTCCTGCTCCTGCTTTCCTCTCTGGCTGGCTCACTCTTCTGGTCCTCTTCCCCTTCCAGGATGTCCTGATGTCCTTTTAAACCAAATGCCAAGTTTATAAAAAAAAATGCCTCTGTGTGTGCGGTGGGGAGGGGTTGTGGGTATGGTGTGTGAGACAGTATGTGTGAGGGTGTGTGAGGGTGAAAATGTGTGTGTGGTGTATGTGAGAGTATGCATGAGTGTGAGAATGTGTTGTGTGTATGTTTACACCACACTTCACAATTTGTGCCAGGCTGTACCTCCACCAGGCTCAACTCTGGTGTTAATCCCCAAATACTTGAATGCCCATAAAAGTGGATTTCTCAGATAAGCTGTTTCTTAATCTGTAATTTAAGCTGGCTGCCCATCATATCACCTTGGATGGACTTTTACTCAAGGTTCACCATGACCTTGACGTGTTTTGGATTGGAGTGAGAAGTGCTGTTGGTGAGCTACAGAAAATTATCCCATTTTGAATTCAATCCTGATTTTGTAAAATTTTTTTAACCACAATTTTTGATACGTGGGTCCCTCCCAGCATGTTAGGAGGATAAGGTGAAACTCCTGTTATCAAACTCCCTCTGTGCTGGGCTAAGGTTGCCCAATCCAGCCAGCTGGGAGGCCCTGCCAGCCACTTTGAGAACTTCACAGACCCGCAGGTCATAGGATGGGGACCATGCTTGGGGCTGGTCCCCGGGAATGCTGACTTGGCCTTCTGAGGGCACTGTATTTTCCAGTTATGGTAGGAAACTCTGCTCCCCTGCCCTCTCTCCTCCTTTCCTGCCTCTACTGATTCTCAGCTCTCACCAAGAGAGTAACAGTGGCTTCTGGTTGGTGCAGGGTGTTCAACCAGAGAAGAAAGGGCCCTGGAAAAGACCGAACCCATAACAGAGGAAATGGAGGACCCGGAACACCCAGAAGGAATAAATGGTAAAAACCTCAATAGAGAACACAGAGCAGAGGCAAGGAAAAGGCTTGGAACACTGCAAAGGGACAGAGAGAAGCACCTCGTGACTGGGGTGGAATGGAACCCGGGAAATTGACTCTTTCTGTTGACAAGGGTTAACCCTGATAACTTCTCAAGGGTCCAGCTGCACGTGTGCGGAATGAATGGTCCAGCCAGACATTAACGCATATTTCCTGGAGAAAGCAAATCCCAAGTATGTGATGTGTTTGTGCCCTTGTTAGGCAAATCCCAAGCGAGTTGCACAAATGTGCTGACTTCCGAGGATTTAGCAAGAACAATAACTTGGGTCACTAGGACTTAAAGCGGATATGAGCTACAAGGAAAGACGAAAATAAATGCTTCTGTGCATAGAGGGAAAGAGAGCCTAGTGGAGCTGCCTGCACTTCAATCGTGGTTTACAAATCTAGAAGCCCATTCATTCAAGCCATCAAAAGCCTTTCCTGACCATGGAAGTTACCTAATAATTCTTGACCTTATAGACTAGGTTCGCAAGTGTTACCCTGGCCTTTGCCTCACTTACCTTCCCTTCTGACCCATTTCTGTACTTCTCCCAATGTTCTCCATTCCCTAAGCATAGGCATTTCTCTGTGGATGCTAAAATGCTCTTGTCATCCTCACCTTGGGTTCAGAGAGGCAGCATGGCCTCTGGACTTTGCCTGACATTGCATGAGAGGGTCTGGCCTCCATGCCTCCAGCCCACCCCAGCTGCCATTTCACAAAGCTGAGGTCAGTGCCCGCAGCTCCTCAGAGAGCTGGTTTGCAGTCAACAGTCCTCTGAGGAGCCTCTCCTCCCAGAGCGGAATTCCAAGGTCGAAATCAGGGGGTGGGGGACTGGTCCCGTCTCCGTTATAGACCAGGAGGCCAGGAGGAACAGAGAGAAAAGCATTGGGATGTTTTGTGCAGGGAAGTAAATGCTCAGACCTACAATATTAAGATGACAAACTGAGTGGTGCTGTATAGGGTGAACTAAAGCAGGGAGAGACTGCAGGCCAGGAGGAAGTGGAACCCCCCCACCCCCACCCCCTCCCCCACCCCCCCGCTAATGACAGTCTGCCCTGGAGAGGGGTGTGGGAGTAGAAAAGTGGAGGGGTGGGGTTTGACGGACAGGGATGAGGCAGGGTGGACTGTCCTACCCAGTTAATTGAGAAACTGGAGATCTGAGCAGCAGGAACTCAGCTTGAGTCAAAGCTGACTCAGAGATTTGGGCCAAGGTGACTAGGAGAATGGCGGCTCCAGGAATGGACATGGGAGAGTCGGAAGGAAAATGTTGTTTTGGGGAGAAGATGAGGAGCCTGAGCTGCTACCAGAAATCCTTGCAGAATGGCCCACAGACTGTTGGAAATGAGAGCCTGGGGCTGAAGACTGAGTTTAGGGCTGACTCTCCATATAGTGTGCACCTGAGTTCGAATCCCAGCTCTGCTACTTATGAGCCATGTGACCTTGATGGGACATTTGATGTCTCTGTGTCTTAGGTTTCCTCATCTATAGAAATGGGCATAAAAATATCTACCCTCCTAGGGCTGTTATAAGGATGAAATGAGGTAATCCATTTAAGCACTTGCAACAGTGCCTGGCACATAGTAACTCCTCCATAAATGTTTGATACTATGTACCGTTATTATCCTGTGGTCTTCCTTACAAAGGTCATAGCTAAAGCTGTGGGGCAGAAGAAAGAACCTGAGGAACGTGTACATTAAGGCATCGTATTTACCTCGTGTTCATTTTTTTCCTCCAAGACTCTTTCTTTGAACGTGAGCTTCCAGGCTTGGTTCCAGGGGTGTGTGTGAAGAATCTGGTAAAGATTTTTGAGCCCCACGGCAGGCCAGCCGTGGACCGTCTTAATATCACCTTCTACGAGAACCAGATCACCGCCTTCCTCGGTCACAATGGAGCAGGGAAAACCACCACCTTGTGAGTCTTCAGGCAAAGAGGCTAGATTGCCCTTTTGTCCTGTCGTTTTCTGGCTCTTTTCTTTCTCTGTTAGCTGCAGTCTACTCTTTCCCACTGAATTTTAGTGACAAAAATGTACTCTATATTTGTGTCCCAAGAATGTGTAAACACACTGCAGCATTCAAAACTCCCTTACATATGCTGTTTTATTTGAGCCTCAGAAGAAGTTGGAGGGGGAGGTGGAATAAGTTTATTACCCACTTTGTGTGGCAGGGAAGTGGACATCCAGAGAGTCGAAGTGACTTTCCTAAGGTCACCAAGTGGTAGTGATTCAGTGGGGACAAGAGCCAGGTTTTCCCACAGTTGTTTCTTGTCTTAACACTGTGAGCCGGTCCCCCCATCCCAAACCTCTCCAGCCTTACTATCATCGCAGTGGTGATAACGTCACGGCCATCACCATCACATGCCCTCGGTCTGCAGAGTACTACTTATTTTCTAGGAGTGTTCCTCTTCCTGCCTGTTATTAGGCAGGCTTCACCCTCAGAATGGTGCCCCCGATGAGGGTTGGTGGTAGTTTTGAAGTAAAAAGGATGCAGTCTCTAGAGGGGCTCGTGGGTTAACTGCCTGGCAACTGAAGGCCAAGTTCAAGGAAAATGAAGGCTCTGCATGGAGGTCTCAGCTCAGGAGGCTCCCCACACTTCTCTAAGGGCCCTGAGCGCCATCTGCTGAGAAGGAGGACACGGTCAGCAAAGGTTTCCCAAGGAGCAGCAGAGGTGGCCCTCTCCAGGGGCAGGGAACCCATGTGAACAGTCTTCAAGTCCTTTGGCCTCTGACAGAGCCCCCGGAAGCCAAAGCAGTGTACGCCCTGCGCTGGAATGTTGTCTGAGGGCGGTTCAGTGTGAATGGAATGTGGGGCTGGTGCCATTATTATTTGGTTCTGTTTCCCTCTAGTGGTTGATCAACAGAGATTTCAGCTTCTCAGTTCAACTTCAGATAGCCTGAGATTGTATCAGGGACAGTTGGGTGGGGCCGCTCTACACCCCTCTGATTTCTCTCCTTGTTAACTGATACGCTCAGAGAGCCCGGAGGTCCGTGGGACCCTGGGCTTCTCAAAGGCAAACACATTACTTCATCGATTGCAGCTTCCCCTGGGGGTTGAAACACAATGTTTCATAAAAATAGTAATAATATTTTTGAGTTGTCTTCTATGCTGGCACTGTTCTGAGCGCTTTACAGGTATTAACTCATTTAATCCTCACAACAACTTCGTCAGGTGGGAGTCATTATTTCCCATTTTACAAAAAAACGTCCAGCATTGCTGTTGGGATCTTTATGTTTTGGATCCAAAGATGATGTTGTCGCTGGTAATCCCCAAGCCTGGCTTCAATCAATTAATCCATAAATACGCGTTGAATGCCTGGGCTTCTCATTAAGACCCTTCCCCCATGCTTTGTAATGATGACATCAGGCAAACCATTGACCCACGCACTGAAAACCTTCTATTGAGCCCCCACAGGGCCGGGAGCTGTGATTGCTGAACTGCGGAGGGCCCCTTGACTGTAAGTGAATGTTCTGCAGCTGGGAATCCTGGAGGCCGATCAGTACCTGCCCGGGAACACGGGAAATAAGCAGAAGCAGAGAAGGAAGGCAGATGTGGTCATCCACGTTAGGGCCCAGACGTACACACTGGTGCTAAGTCCTCTATGGGAAACTGTTGGTCCTCACAGCTAATAATGGTTTGGGTTCAATTAAGAGCCAAGGACAGGAATCACTGTGAGAGTCCTCGCTGACCCTAGGATGGGGGCTCCCTTCCCAAGGTGCTCCTAAAGGCCATCTTTTCTGCCACTGACTCCTGTGTTTGGCAGGTCCATCCTGACGGGTCTGTTGCCACCGACATCAGGCACCGTGCTCATTGGGGGAAAGGACATTGAAACCAGCCTGGATGCAGTCCGGCAGAGCCTTGGCATGTGTCCACAGCACAACATCCTGTTCCACCAGTAAGTAGAACAGGAATTGAGACCCTCCCCATGCACTGTCCTCACCCTGCCCCCAACACACATGTTCTCTAGAGCCCAGCTCAGGGATGCCAGCTCTGGGGGCAGGAGGCAGTATTCTTTTCGGTTTCCCCTGTGTTCAAGGTCCTTTGTCCCGCTTGCAATGAGAAGTGTCCCTCACACAGGCCTGTGCCTCTGGCATTCAGAACTGAGGCCTCCCCCTCAGAAGAGTGATGCCCCTTCTCTCTGACAGGGTGGCTGATTCCGGGACCCCTTGCTCACCCTGAAGTACTCACCTCAGGGACAAAGAGAGGAGAGCATTGTTTCTTTCTACCTCTTAAGCCAGGCACCAAAAACTGACTTTTCAGGAGGTTTTTCAGTTGCTTTTTCCCCAAACTTTTATTTCTTGTCTAAAAAGTTTTATATAGTCATTGAAGAAAGAAAGGAAGGAAACATAGATTAGGGAAGAAAATAAAAGTTATGTGTAATTTCACCACCCAGAGAAAACTACTATAAACATCCTGGTATATAATTTTTCAGAACGTTCTCCATGCATGTATAGATATACACATATACTTTAAAATTATAAAGGAGAGTAAAATTCTGCATACAATTTTGTAACCTACCATTTTTTTAATGTAATTGCTTTTTTTTAACCTAAGATATCATCAACATCTTGTCATGTCATTACATATTCTTCCATGAGATAATTATTAATGTTTACATACTATGCCATTGTGTAAATGTACTGTTTAAGCCGTCCCCTCTCATTAGATATTTTATCAGGGTCTGTTTTTGGTTCTGTTCTTGCATTAAAAACAGCACCATGGTGAACATGTTGCTTGCTAAGTCTTTGCGCCGCCCTCAATATCTCTGTAAGGTAAGTTGCTAGAAGTGGAGTTGCTGAGCCCACTGCCCTTCTCGTTGCCCCATCCCCACAGCCTCACAGTGGCTGAACACGTCCTGTTCTACGCCCAGCTGAAAGGGAGGTCCTGGGCGGAGGCCCAGCTGGAGATGGAAGCCATGTTGGAAGACACAGGCCTCCACCACAAGAGGAACGAAGAAGCTCAGGACCTGTCAGGTGCGTGACATGGAAAAAGACAGAGCTACAGATGGCAAATCTCTTGTTTCCCAGTGCACGGGGCAGTGGCGGAGGGGGAGGCTTATGACAGACCTCCTCAGAGTTGGAACACTTCTGTAAAGTTATTCTGAGCACCTACGAGCGGCCCACCTCTGGATCATGTCCCACATGGAACCCTATCTTGCAGCAGCCTGGGCTGTATATGTTCTGATGTTTATGTGTTTGAACTAAAATGTGAGAACAGTTTTCAAACAGTCTGATCCTAGGAGGCAGGGGTTGCCTTTTCTGCATCTAAAGAGGCCTACTCACCACTAGGGTTTGAACACTGTATAAACTTCTAAGGAGGGTCTGGCCTGGTGGCTGAGTGGTTAAGTTTGTGTGCTCTACTTCCGCAGCCTGGGTTGGCCAGTTTGGATCCTGGGCGCGGACCTACACACCACTCATCAAGCCATGCTGTGGCAGTGTCCCACAGAGAAGAACTAGAATGACTTACAACTAGTATATACAACTATGTACTGGGGTTTTGGGGAGAAAAGGAAAGAAAAGGAGGAAGATTGGCAACAGATGTTAGCTCAGGGTCTATCTTCCTCACCAAAAAAAAGTGCATACCTTAAACATCTAAGGAGGCTGCATCAGACCGCTGCCAAACTTAAGGTACCCACTTTACCACCAGCCCAGGGCCTTTCTCTTTCCACGCTCCATAGCACCTGTGACCACCCCCCCTCCCCACCTTGTACCTCTAGGTGGCATGCAGAGGAAGCTCTCCGTTGCCATTGCCTTTGTGGGAGATGCCAAGGTGGTTGTTCTGGATGAGCCCACCTCTGGGGTGGACCCCTACTCAAGGCGCTCAATCTGGGACCTGCTCCTGAAGTATCGCTCAGGTAATGGCCTCTGCTCAGTGCCCTGTGTTCTCATTGAGGCTTTATCTGTGGTCCTCACTCTCTCACTCCTGGTGTTTTGCAAATGAATACACTACACTCAGATGGGGCTTTATCAGCGACTTGGGTGAATCTAAGTTCCAACAGAAGCCTCCTGAGATTTTTACACAAAAAAAGCAGGGAGTCACTGACAGAACAGCCTACTTCCCAAAATATTCTAGAAAGTTCTCTCAATCTGCAGCCCTTCTGTCTAGAACAAGGGGTGTAGCTCTAGGTGAAATTCCCTTTCACTAAGGGCACCTGAATTGCCTGCACACATCCCAAGAAGTTCCATAGCTGTTAGACGAGCACTCAGGCCCAGGTGTCAGGGCGACGTGCAGGTGGTCAGTGCTCCAGAGGACGGCTGCAGATGGAAATGTCTCAGCATGGGACATTCCCTCCTCGATCACAGCACCTTGCAACCAGAGAGCGCAGATGCAGAAGAGACAGCAAGCAGAGCTCAGAGTGCCCATAGAAGCGACAGCATGGTTCAATCTTACGGTCCATTTGCCATCCCGGAATCCTCATTACTGTTTTCTTTTAATGACACTTCAGTTAGTTTAAAAGTGTGTGTGTGTTCTTTGCAAAATTATAAATGCAGTGCTTAATGATGCAGAGAATATGCATACAGAACTCAATAGATGCTGACTGACAATAATAAATATGTCCTATTATGGTGATTTATTTGAATCGGGTCCAATGCCTGATGAAGAGAGTATGTGACAGTGCTTTACAACGTGCAGAGTGCTATAGAACATTAGCTATTGTCATTATTATTCTAATATTCTAGACTTTGCTGCAGAATACTTGTTTTTATTTATTAACTTCCAGTTTTTGTGCCCACGTAATGGGGAGATTGCTGTACATCCTGTCCCAGGCCTGCCTGGTGATTCCCCGGACCTCTGCCCTTGCAGGCAGAACGATCATCATGTCCACTCACCACATGGACGAGGCCGACCTCCTCGGCGACCGCATCGCCATCATTTCCCAGGGAAAGCTGTACTGCTCCGGCACCCCGCTCTTCCTGAAGAAGTGCTTTGGCACCGGCTTCTACTTAACCTTGGTGCGCAGGATGAAACACATCCAGAGCCAAGGAAGGGTCTGTGAGGTATGTGTGTCCAGGGAAAGAGCCCATCCTGGGTGAGCAGGAGTACGGAGAGTGGTGCTGCCGTTCTGGACGTTTCTACCCCAATCAGGCTCTAGCTGTCAGAATTGACCTCTGTTTCTGGGACCATCTGCAGATTTTAATAAACTGACACTCAGAACACTCCTACAGAGATGATTTATCCCAAATGAAACAACTCATTTTAAATGACCCGAGATGATTATACTGCAGAATCCTAACCCCACACACAGTGCAGTGTGGCATAGAAGGGGTGCCTTATTCCGCCATGTTATGGGGGTTTAAGGAGAGTTGTTGTTTAAGCTTCCTTTTTCACATTCCAACATTTATGTTCTCTAATTAAACCTGAATTCCATTGGTAAATGAAAGCTGAGAAAAGGCTTCCCTGGGAACTATACCCTAAAAATGATGAAGCCAAAAAGTACCAACCAGCAGAGACCCCCTCAGCATGTTGGGAGACCCAAGTTCAGGTCTGGGCTGCAAGGTGGACAAACTGTGTCCTCCTACACAAATTACTTAATTCCTCATCGTTTTGGGGTTCTTTTTGCACACGAAAAATGCAGCTGATCGTCTCTGCTTCTG
This sequence comes from Equus przewalskii, assembly GCF_037783145.1. Classification (NCBI taxonomy): domain Eukaryota; kingdom Metazoa; phylum Chordata; class Mammalia; order Perissodactyla; family Equidae; genus Equus; species Equus przewalskii. Next base: position 6,177,787 of record NC_091854.1, read on the forward strand.
CTTCTTAGGGATGTGTGAAGATAAATGAGATGAAGTGTTATGACTGTGCTCTGGGCTCCTTGAGAACAGGCGCTGCTCACATGCAAGTTGTCATGCTTATTATATTGTAGCGTTATTTACGCCTCCGGCCCCTGTGGTTTAAGTGTCTGGCTGCTTCTGGGTTCTCCTGTCCTGGGTAGATTTCCACGGCCCAGCGTGCCTCCGTGGGGAGGGAGAAGCAGAACGTCTTGCATAGGCAGACCTACAGCAGTCACATAAGTAATGACAAGCCAAAGGGATCCTTTGAGGTTCTGCTACTCTCTGGGCCTGACTCACACACTCTCCAGGATGAAATCAAATAGCCACACCCTCAAAATGCTCAGATGAAGTAAAGTCATGCACTGCATAATGACGTTTCCCTCAACGACAGCCTGCATCTACAACAGCGGTCCCCTGAGATTAGTACCATCGAGCCTAGGTGTGTAGTAGACTATACCTCTAGGTTTGTGTAAGTACACTCTGTGATGTTTACACAATGACAAAATCACCTAGCAATGTACTTCTCAGAATGTATCCCTATCACTAAGTGATGCGTGACTGTAAGAGATTAAAATGGTGGAGAAAAAATGTGTTGACCACGCTTGGCGATGAGAAACAAACAAGGCGTGGTGGTGACAGCAGTCAGCATCAGGGAGATGCTATCACTGAAGTGACTGATGTCGATCTGTTGTAGGGTACCTGCAGCTGTGAGTCTAAAGGTTTCTCCATCAGGTGTCCAGCCCACGAAGATGAGATAACTCCAGAACAAGTCTTGGATGGTAAGGACTAGGGCAGGCCATGTCTTGGTTCTGGTCTGGCAATCATCTCTCAGCATTGTTGGGTGTGTCCTGTTGTCATGCATTTTAGTGGAAGCAAAGAGAACATTCTATGTACTTCTCAAACCCACGGTCAAGAAATCTTTTTCTTTGGGCTTCTGTCTCATCCTCCATTCCCAAAGGAATTTTAAAAGTCATGGGCCTAAGGGCCTTCTCCCTTAGTGAGGATCCCAGTCTTTGTTCACTCCTTGCCCTTGCCCATATTAAGCCTCCGTTCCTGGGGTCCTCCTGCCCTGGCTCCAGGCGGCACTCCTTCATGTCTGGAGAGAATGGCTTCTAAAGGTGACAGGTGGAGCCCTCTGGTGGAGCCGCGGTGCAACACAGCTCTCCTAGGAAACTTCAGACAGTCAGATGACGCTGTGTGGATGCCAAGTCTGTGGAATACCGCACATCCCTGTTACACTCCCAACTTTCCCCTGAGCGTCCCAATTTTCCAGCAATTCTCCCTTCTTTTAGGGTGCATTAAAGGTCGTAGAGGGCACTCCCACATCCAGGGAGAAGCAGAAGAGAGGCTCTCACTGTAAGCACTCACCCGCAGCAGCTGACCGCAGGACCCAGAGCACTTGCCAGTTCTCTCCATTCTCCGTCAAGGCCCATACAGCCCATCCCTCCTCTGGAAGGACCTTGCAAGTGGAATACCACACACCCCATCTCCCTAAATAGCAGCAAAACTAAAGCTGATACTGACCCCGGTTAATGAACCGGGGAAAGCATCTGCTTAACAAAGAAAAAACAAAGTTTCCTATTTGGCACAATATGTTTTCTAAATATGAAGAATTTACTGAGTAAAATCTGGTGAATCAAGAAAACTAAACAATATGTACATACTATGCTTGAAATTTGAGAAAAAATTGCCCAGAGTCGCATTGTATTTACTCTCTCACCCTGTCTTTGCACTGACAGAACCTGTGGTGAACATGAACACATCCTTTTAGGATGACATTCTGTGTCTTTTTGCTAGCCTGCCCTGCTGGGGGTCCCTCTCTGCTTTCTGAAGTTTCCTCCCAGGAGAAATCTTGGTCAAGAAATTGATAATTTTTAAAAATGAGTACTAACAAGTTTAACTACTGTGGTACACCAAAATCAAGTCGGAAACAGGGCCTGCTGGCTGGAGTGATTTTTTTTTTTTAGCATTACTTTATTTCTAAATAAACATCTATTTTCTTTGAATGGAAGAGAGATGCTGTGAATGGTAGGAAGCGCCGTAAGTAGTTATGGCCCAAATAAGAGAAGGAAGATCATTCTAATCCCAAATTAGCTTGGTTGGAAGGCTTTTCCCTCACACACACACATACACACACGCACACACACGCTCATAGACCTCCCTGCCAGACGCTGAAAGGCCGGCCACCCTAAAGGACTACTTCTGGAAAGGCTGACACATCTAAGACACAATTCCTGGGAATCCAGCAACTTCAGGTTCAGTTTCCTTCCTAAGAGAACAATGAACGTGACCCCTCGAGAGCTGTCAGGGCAGAGCTGCTTCCTCACGCAGGGAGCCCCCAGCCTCTGGATGAAGTCATCCCAGAGCTAAAGACAATTGAGTCCAATCTGCAGGTTTGACATAAAACAAGCCTTCCAGTCCAGCTAGGCAGAAGGTTTTGGGTTGAAGGCCATGAAATCCCTCCACGTGGGTCATTTCTAAAACAAAGAAACAAGAGGACCCACTGGGTGGTCCTGACTCTGAGACTTCTGTTTGCAGAAATGCACACGAGAGCTGGTTCTGAATCCCCAGAATCCCTTTCCCTCTGACCTGCCTCTCTAGGTAACATTCTCCAGAACTGTCTCTTCAAATGCATGCTTTAAACTTTTTTAAATTTGATTTTTAATTTTAAAGTAACACATGCTTGTGAATAAAATTCAGTTCCAACTATATGAGGGTATCTGGTAAATACTTGATACTGGACGCTTCCCCACGCCCCGTGCTGTGTGCTCCACGCCCCATCCTCCTGGTCCAATTCCACAGCTTCTCCACCCCTTCTTTCCTACGAGCTGGGTATTAAGTTTTGTTTTGTTTGAGGAGGCAGCTGCAATCCCTAGGGAAATGACACAGTCCTCCAAAAACTTAGAACAGGCAAGGGTGTGTGTTGTTTAAGAAGCGGAGCTGTCACCCAGCTTGGTCACCAGCTCCAGGTATGCATCTTAGGCAAGTCCTCCAAAGACTGGGCCAAACCAAGAAAATGAAAGCCACTTTGACTATAACCCTCAGGCTTGTGGTGAATAAGAATGAGCAACAATGATGACAAGAGCTTTCTTTCTTGAGATGATGTTCAGGATAACAGGAGCAGGTAACATGCATCTATGCGCCAGGCACGTCATTCTAAGTGTTTTATGTACATTAACTCATCCAATCCTCACAAATAACAATAAAGTGGGTGCCATTCTTTCTCCCTTTTCACAGATGAAGAAACTAGGGTCTGACCTGCCCGATGTTCCGTAACTTGTAAGGAACAGAACATTTGTTTGAACAAAAGAGAGAGCTGGCATGGGGACGTGACGTGATGTCCCAAGATTGCACAGCTGGTTAGTGGGGGGTGCTTTTGTTCCATCTCCCTCCCCTTCTCAGTGCCCGCCAGAGGGCCAACTCAACTGAAAACAGACCCAAGGGAGCATCAGTCTTCCGAAAGAGACACTACTCAGGAAGGAAATGCCCCTTCCTCAAATGGGAGGAGGAAGGAAGTAGGAGACCTGGGCGAGCTCCCAGTCTTCCAGGTTCTGGATGTCAGTCTTTTCTCTTGTCCTAGGGGACGTGAATGAGCTGATGGATATGGTTCGCCACCATGTTCCAGAGGCAAAGCTGGTAGAATGCATTGGTCAAGAACTTATCTTCCTCCTTCCAAATAAGAATTTCAAGCAGAGAGCATATGCCAGCCTTTTCAGAGAACTGGAGGAGACGCTGGCTGACCTGGGGCTCAGCAGTTTTGGAATTTCTGACACTCCCCTGGAAGAGGTAAGGCAGAGAGTCCAGCTCGTTTCTGTCAGGTACCAGGAGAGATGGTTCTTTGCAAAAGTCTAACACTAGAGGGATGTTTCGTAAAGGCAAAGAGCCATAATTCCCCACCCAAGCATAGCAACTATCTTCATTTTTGGCTTACTTCCTCTGCCTTTGTCCATACACACACATATTTTACATAGTTGTGGTCACTGAGTGCATACACTTTCGTATTAATAAGTAGAAGACTATGTTCTTAGATAAAGAGTCATAGTGTATTTTCTTCCTATTGTGACGCAATACCCAACAAAATTGAGCTTGGCTTAGATTTTTCTGAGAGTAGGAATACCTAAACCAAACTCTCTCTTTTTTCCTTCTTGACAGATTTTTCTGAAGGTGACGGAGGATTCTGACTCAGGACACCTATTTGCTGGTATGGCGCCAGAGTGTGTAGCTTGTTCCCTCACTAACCCCCCAAGCTCTACCTTAAAAGTCTAAGGAAAACCTCATGAAACAACAAAGCAGGCAAATACCTCTCCACAGTATTTATCTGACCCCAAAATAACAGGCATTTCACATTCTTGTTTCCTTTGAACCACAAAGGAATGACAAATGGAATTAGGTCTGGGTGGGAAGACTCTAGATCAATCAAGATTCTTGGTTTTTATTGAGATCATAATGGTTTATAACTGTGTAATTTCGGGTGTACATTGCTGTTGATCAGTCTCTGTATAGACTTCATCGTGCTCACCACCAGTGGTCTAGTTTTTGTCCATCACCATACATATGTGCTCTTTTACCCCTTTCGCCTACCCCTGGTCCGCTTCCCTTCTGGTAACCACTAACGTGTTCTCTTTATCCACGTATTTGTTTATCTTCCACATACAAGTGAAATCATGCAGGATTTGTCTTTCTCTCTCTGGTTTATTTCGCTTAACATCATACCCTCAAGGACCATCCATGTTGTTGCAAATGGGACGATTTTGTCTTTTTTTATGGCTGAGTAGCATTCTGTTGTATATATATATATACACCACATTTCTTTAACCATTCATGTGCAGAAGGGCGCTTGGGTTGCTTCCACATCTTGGCTATTTTGAGTAAGGCTGCAATGAGCAGAGGGGGGCATAAATCTCTTTAAAATGTTGATTTCAAGTTCTTTGGATAAATACCCAGTAGTGGGACAGCTGGATTGTATGGTATTTCTATTTTTAATAATTTGAGAAGTCTCCATACTGTTTTCCACAGTGGCTACACCAGTTTGCAATCCCACCAGCAGTATATGAGGGTTCCCTTTTCTCCACATCCTCTCCAACAGTTGTTATTTTTTGTCTTGGTAATAATAGCAATTCTGGGGGCCAGCCCTGTGGCCAAGTGGTTAAGTTCACACACTCTGCTTTGGCAGCCCGGGGTTTTGCTGGTTTGGATCCTGGGCACAGACATGGCACCACTCATCAGGCCATGCTGAGGCGGTGTCCCACATAGTACAACCAGAGGCACTCACAACTAGAGTGTACAACTATGTACTGAGGGTCTTTGGGGAGAAGAGAAAAAAAGAAGAAGAAGATTGGCAACAGTTGTTAGCTCAGGTGCCAATCTTTAAAAAAACAACTAACAGCATTTCTGACAGGTATAAGTTGATACGTCATTGTAGTTTTGATTTGCATTTCCCTAAGTATTAGTGACGTTGAACATCTTTTCATGTGTCTGTTGGCCATCTGTATATCTTCTTTGGAAAAATGTCTGTTCACATCCTCTACTCATTCTTTGATGGGGGTGGTTGGTTGTTTTTGTTGTTGAGTTGTGTGAGTTCTCTATGTATTTTGGAAATTAACCCCTTGTCAGATATATGATTTGCAAATATTTTCTCCCAGTTGGTAGGTTGTCTTTTCACTTTGTCCATGATTTCCCTTGCCTTGCTGAAGATTTTTAGCCTGATATAGTCCCATTTGTTAATTTTTTCCTTAGTTTCCCTTGCCTGAGTAGACATGGTATTTGAAAAGATGCTGCTAAGACTGATGTCAAATAGTGTACTGCTTATATTTTCTTCTAAGAGTTTTATGGTTTTGGATCTTACAGCCAAATCTTTAATCCATTTTTAGTTAATTTTTGTGTATGGTGAAAGATAATGGTCTACTTTCATTCTTTTACATGAGGTTGTCCAGTTTTCCCAGCACCACTTATTGAAGAGAATTTCCTTTCTCCCTTGTATTCTTGGCTCCCTTGTCAAAGATTAATTGTTACCATAAATTTGTGATTTTGTTTCTGGGCTTTCAATTCTGAACCGTTGATCTGGTTGTCTGTTTTTGTGCCAGTACCTTGCTGTTTTTATTACTATAGCTTTGTAGTATATTTTGAAGTCAGGAATTGTGATGCCTCCAGCTTTGTTCTTTTTTCTCAGGATTGCTTTGGCCATTTGAGATCTTTTTTTGTTCCATATAAATTTTAGGATTCTTTGTTTTATTTCCTTGAAGAATGTCATTGGGATTCTGATTGTGATTGCATTGAATTTGTAGATTGCTTTAGGTAGTACGGACATTTTAACTATGTTTCTGCTTCCAACCCATGAGCATGGAATATCTTTCCATTTCTTTGTCTTCTTCAACTTCTTTCAATAATGTCTTATAGTTTTCAGTGTATAGGTCTTTCACTTCTTTGATTATTTCTAGATATTTTATTCTTTTCATTGTGATTGTAAATAGGATTATATGCTTGACTTCTCTTTCTGCTAATACATTGTTAATGTATAGAAATGCCACTGATTTTTATAAGTGGATTTTGTACCCTGAAACTTTTCTGTAGTTGTTGGTTATTTCTAATAGTTTTCTGATGGATTCTTTGGGATTTTCTGTATAAAGAATCACGTCATCTGCAAACAGTGAGAGTTTCACTTCTTCCTTTCCTGTTTGGATTCCTTTTATTTCTTTACTTGACTAATTGCTCTGGCTAATACCTCCAGTACTATGTTGAATAGGAGTGGCAAGAGTGGGCTCCCTTGTCTTGTTCCTGTTCTCAGAGGGATGGCTTTCAGTTTTTCACCATTAAGTATGATGTTGGCTGTAGGTTTGTCATGTGGCCTTTATTATGTTGAGGTACTTCCCTTCTATACCCATTTTATTGAGAGTTTTTTTCATAAATGGCTGTTGGATCTTGTCAGATGCTTTCTCTGTGTCTGTTGAGATGATCATGTGATTTTTACTCTTCATTTTGTTAATGTGGCGTTTCACATTGATTGATTTGCAGATATTGAACCATCCCTGCATCCCTGGAATAAATCCCACTTGATCATGGTGTATGATCCTTTTGATGTATTGCTGTATTCAGTTTGCCAATATTTTGTTGAGGATTTTTGCATCAATGTTCATCAGCAATATTGGAATGTAATTTTCCTTCTTTATGTTGTCCTTGCCTGGTTTTGGTATCAGAGTAATTTGGACCTCATAGAATGAGTTAGGAAGCATTCCATCTTCTTCAATTTTTTGGAATAGTTTGAGGAGGATAGATATTAAGTCTTCTTTGAATGTTTGGTAGAATTCTCCAGAGAAGCCATCTGGTCCTGGACTTTTGCTTTTGGGAAGGTTTTTGATTACTATTTCAATCTCTTTACGTGTGACTTGTCTATTCAGATTCTCTATTTCTTCATGATTCCATTTTGGGAGGTTGTATGACTCTAAGAATTTATCCATTTCTTCTAGGTGATCTAATTTGTGGGTATATAGTTTTTCATGGTGTTCTCTTAATAATCCCTTGTATTTCTGTACTATCCATTGTAATTTCTTCTCTTTCATTTCTAATTTTACTTATTTGAGGCTTCTTCCCTTTTTTCTTGGTGAGTCTGGCTAAGGGTTTGTCAATTTTGTTTATCTTCTCAAAGAACCAGCTCTTAGTTGCATTAATCATTTCTACTGTTTTTTTAGTCTCTATTTCATTTATTTCTGCTCTAATTTTTATTATTTCCCTCCTTCTGCTGACTTTGGGCTTTGTTTGTTCTTCTTTTTCAGGTCTTTTAGGTGCAGTTTAAGATTACTTATGTGAGAATTTTGTTGAGGTGGGCCTGTATTGCTATGAATTTCCCTCTTATAACCACTTTTGCTGCATCCCGTGAGAGTTCATATGTTGTCATTTTATTTTCATTTGTCTCCAGGTATTTTTTAATTTCTCCTTTGATTTATTCATTGATCCAATTGTTATTCAGTAGCATGTTGTTTAGTCTCCACGTATTGGTGACTTTTCTAGTTTTTTTCTTGTAGCTGATTTCTAGTTTCATAGCATTGTGGTCAGAAAAGATTCTTGAGATGATTTCAATCTTCCTAAATTTGTTGATTCTTGCCTTATTTCCCAACATACAGTCTGTCTTTGAGAATGATCTATGCACACTTGAGAAGAATGTGTATTCTGCTGGTTTTGGATGGAATGCTCTCTATATATGTGTTAAGTCCTTCTGATCAAGTGTTTCATTTAAATCCACTATTTCCTTGTTGACTTTCTGTCTGGATGATCTGTCCATTGATGTAAGTAGGATGTTGAGGTTCCCTACTATTATTATGTTGCTGTAATTTCTCCCTTTAGGTCTGTTAATAGTTTCTCTATGTATTTGGTGCCCCTGTGTTAGGTGCATATATATTCATAAGTGTTATGTCCTCTTGGTGGAATGTCTCTTTTATCATTATATACTGTGCTTCTTTGTTGCTTATTGTCTTTTTTATCTTGAAGTTTGCTTTGTCTGATATAACTTGGCAACACCTGCTTTCTTTTGTTTGCCATTTGCTTGGAGTATCGTCTTCCATCCCTTCACTCTGAGCCTATGTTTGTCTTTAGAGCTGAGATGTCTTTCCTGGAGGCAGCATACTGTTGGGTCTTGGTTTTTAATCCATGCAGCTACTCTGTGTCTTTTGATTGGAGAATTCAATCCATTTACATTTAGAGTGATTATTGATATATGAGGGCCTAATACTGCCATTTTATCTCTTGTTTTCCATTGTCCTATGTTTCCATTGTTTCTCTTCCTTTGTATTTCTGACTGCCATTTCATTTTGGTGATTTTCTGTGGAGTTTTCCCAGTTTCTCAGAATTCTGGCTCTGCTCTCATTTTTTGTTTAGTGGTTACTGTGAGGTTTGTATAAAAGATCTCGTAAATGAAATAGTCCATTTTCTCATAGCCTCTTATCTCCATTAGCCTAAGCAGATTCCATCCTTTTCCTCTTCCTCTTCTGAGTTATTGTTGTTACAAATTTTTCTGTTTTGTGTTGTGTTTGTGACTAAGTTGAATTGTTTATAGTCACTTTTGATGTTTTCCTTCCCTTTATCTTTTAAGTTATAATTCAGTATTTGCTTCCCTGTTCTGATAGCTGCAGTTTTCTGGTTTTGTCTGTCTATTTATCTCCTTGCTCAAAGTTTTGTGGATGGTTTACCTTTTTGTTTCTGGTATGAGGGCATCTTTAATCATTTCTTGTAGGGGAGGTCTAGTGGTAATGAACTCCTTCAGCTTCTGTTAAACCTGGGAAAGATTTTATTTCTCCATCATATCTGAAGGATAGTTTTGCTTTGTAAGTGATCCCAGAAGTTTATTTACCAGCTATGCCTAGAACTACCAATCATCAAATACACCAGCCCAAACATGCTCCATGACCCGGGTAGGTTTGTGGTGGCCAGAAGCTGTGGCCATCCTGGCAGAGTGGGGAGTGAAGGAGGGGGTGGGGCAGCTCACTGCAGGGCCCAGCTTTTCTTTCCAGCTTTGCAGACACCGAAATTGAATTCTCTCAGCTCACCCAAAGGCAGAGACTTAAATTAAACAAGATCAGAATGAAAATATGCTCATTTATGTCAGAAGCTACAATGGATGTAAGTGTTGGGGGCTTTTATCTACACAGAATACTCCTTCTTAATAACTAGGTCTTCTCAGAATAAATTACACATCAGAAAACTGGCTATCCTGGGCGTAGAATAGGATGCTCCAAAGAGACAGTCAAGGGTAGAGGTTAAGTGTGTAGCCTCTGGAATGAGGCTGACCCACATCAAACCTAAGCTCTATGATTTTCTAACTGAGTGGCTTTGGGTAAATACTTAGCCTCTTTGTACCTCAGTTTCCTCATCTGCAAGATGAGGATGATATTATCCACCTTTTAGGGTTGTTGAGAGAATTAAATGAGTTACTACATCTCAAATCTTACTGCGTGCAATTTCTGACTAAGACTTAGCAATACACTAGTCTCAACATTTAAAAAGCATCTCTTTCTTCAAACTGGTGTAGCCCTTTATACTTCACAAAACACTTAACATACATTTTTTTTTTTTTTTTTGAGAAAGATTAGCCCTGAGCTAACTCCTGCCAATCCTCCTCTTTTTGCTGAGGAAGATTGGCCCTGACCTAATGTCCATGCCCATCTTACTCTACTTTATACGTGGGACGCCTACCACAGCACGGCTTTTGCCAAGCACTGCAATGTCCGCACCTGGGATCCAAACCAGCAAACCACGGGCAGCCGAGAAGCAGAACATGCACACTTAACCACTGTGCCACCGGGCCGGCCCCAACATCCATTGTTTTATTTGATTGTCACTAGAATCTTATGGGGCGAGTAGGGCAGGAATTGGCCCCATCTGGGGGAAACTGAGCTCACACAGGTAGGATGACTTGCCTAAAGTCACACAGGCGTCTGAGTCTTATTTCCTGATCTTAGCTCTCAAATCTAGGATCCTCAATGCCACATTCTCACTGCCTCTCATTTTTCAGGTGGCTAAATGCATTTCTATTGAATTGGCTCAGTTTTAGAGGATGATATTTTCTGATCTTGTCTCCAAGGTCTGAAGGAACTTGCAGATGTCCGCTGGGGTCACACGTTGCATGCTAGCAAGAGGGTCAATACCACTTCTAAGGGGTGGCTCACAGCCATTGACCACTAGAGGGCAGCAGAAAGCCAGGACAAACTGGAGATTCCGAACAGGCTCCGAGCCTTAAGCTCTGGCCAGGACAGTGGGCTCCAGTCCCAATGGGGCATGAGGGAGAGCAAAGCTCACAGGATAGACATTAGGAGAGGCAGCAGGGATCCTACCAGAGGGAGGACCAGCCACAGCAACATCAAATCTGAGCCCAGATCAGGAGGAAGAAGGCTGGAGAACTGGGACTCCAGCGCCTGGTTGTCAGTGAGCCTACAGAAATTCTTCCCCCTCTGAGTATCCTGTCATTGCAAGTGTCTATGGATGCTAGCTGAAAGGATGACTGAGCTGACCCAACTCCCTTTGCAGCTGCCCGTGTCCAGGTAGGGTTAAGAAAGCATCTGGGAACCAACCAGATGTCCTCTAGGCGCTCCCTTTATGTCCAACAACAGATGTTCTGCAAATTGGCATTAATTAGTGATGGTAAGCAACAGCTTCAACATAACCGATGACTTGAGATGGTTTATGAAGCACAGTCACACGTGTTAGCTCATTTAATCTTCATTAGAACCCTGTAAAATGGTCTCATTTTCATTTTACGGATGGGAAAACTCAGATTCAGGCAGGATGAGTCAGTTAGCCAAATTTATGCATCTGGAAGAGTCAGGATTCAAACCCAGGTCTCCTAACTCCTAGTTCATAAGTGATTCCACCGCTTCTCAGCTGCCTCTAAGAATTTGGAAAGTACCAAGTTGACTCTGACTTGTACTGTTTTTAAGTACACAGGTTATACATGAATTTTTTTTTGGTTAAAAATTTCAAATAATACAAAAAAGGTTAAAACCACCATCCCCTCTTCATCCTTGCCTCTTATCCAGCTCTGCGCCCGCATTGGTAATCTTAGTAACAATTGGTGAGCCTTCTTTCAGCAATTTGCAGTTACAAATGTGGGTGTGTGCATATATAAAATGTCATATTCCTTTGTGTATGATACATGCACTCTCTAGCATAAGTATGATCTTATTACACGTCATTCTGCAACTTTACTGTTTTTAGATAGTTATATATTTTATCTGCTCTGTCCTATCCTGTTCTGTTAAACTCCTATAGAGAATTTTTAAGCTATTTCAGGTGATTCTGTCTATAGATGATTTACTCTGGAAAACAGAATTTTTAAAAGTTTATTAACTTCCCTGGCCTGATATTTTGTTGCTGATTTAAATGAAGGGAAAACCAATGCTGTAAGAAAAAAATGGCCCATGAGATCTGGATCTTGTGGATGTTTTTCTAAATTATTAATTCGATCTCCCAAACAGGCGGCGCTCAGCAAAGAGAAAATGTCAGCCTCCGACACCCCTGTTTGGGTCCCAGCGAGAAGGTCAGACAGACTCCCCAGGGCTCCAATGGCTGCTCTGCAGAGCCAGCTCCTGGCGCTGCGGGCTGGCCTTCCCCACAGCCTGGCGGCCGGCTCAACTCAGGCGCGCGGCTCCGGCTCCAGCACGTGCAGGCACTGCTGGTCAAGCGATTCCACCACGCCGTCCGCAGCCACAAAGACTTCCTGGCCCAGGTATTCTGTGGGTCTCTGACTCTTCTTGACTGCTCCTCGCCAGGGCCTGTCCTCCCCTGCCTCTCCATCCTCTCCTAGGCTTTCTCATGTGCGTGGGTTCAAACACAGCGCGAGCACCCTCTTTATGTTCTGGAGGCTTCCTCCCCTTCTTGCCAACCTTGTTTTGATTGCTGGTAACATAAACCTTCTTTGTAAGTATTCAACCTCATTTAGCAGAGAAAATAGAATAATAGTGAATATGTTAATGTTGTTTTTATTTTTACAGTGAAGGGTAGTCATGTTTTCATTCATTTTTTGCAATGACCCTACAGAGTAAGGTCATCATCCTCTTTTTGCTTTTTATGGTTTTTATTCAGGAAAAGAAAACCTGGTTCAGCTCTGGCTGAACATTGGGCTACTTCAGTGTTCTAATGTTGGCCCACTTCAACCAACTTCAACCATTCTTCAGTGGTTACCAGAATATTCTGTTTTCTCCTCCTCATCTTGCCTTTGTGCATCCTCCCTGTCATGTTCCCCAGAAGGGTGCTCTTCTCCACCAGGTCCTGGTTATGAGGCTGCAGGATAAATGTTGAAAAGAGTGAGTGTGTGTGTGTGTGTGTGTGTGTCTTTAACATAGCTCATACCACAGCCCACGTTGCCATGTTTATTTTCCCACAGATTGTGCTCCCGGCCACTTTTGTGTTTTTGGCACTGATGCTTTCCATCATCATCCCTCCCTTTGGTGAATATCCCACTTTGACCCTTCACCCCTGGATGTATGGGCAGCAGTATACTTTCTTCAGGTGCGTAAACTTGTCCCCAGAGGTTATCATTCACCTTCATGGGTTGTGGGGCTCTGGGGTCACATGCTGCTTGGTGGGGCCCTGACCTTCCCACTTCCCTGGGCCAGTCACCAACATGGTAGGGGTCTTCGGGCTGCCCTCAGAAAGGAAGGTAATGTACCTGCGTCTGTCTGAAAGGTGATGCCAAGTGGACAATCTAGATGCCAGGAATAAGGGAAGAGAAAGTAAAGCGTGGGTGAATGAGTTGAAGCTCCATCTTTTTGAGATGCAGACGTGACATGCCATCAGATCACTGGGTGTGTTCAGATAGCCTACCTGCTTCCAAGGAGGCCCATAACTACCCCGAGGCAGCGTTCTGTGCTCTGTGTACATGCTTGGCACGTAGCAGCCATTCAACAAATGCTTGTTGCATTGCATGTTGGTTGCTTTGCCCTCTGTCCCCATCATGTGTCCAGTGAGTAAGCCCCCTGTCACTCTGTCCAGCATGGACCAGCCGGGCAGTGAGCAGCTAGCTGCGCTTGCAGACGTCCTCCTGAACAAGCCAGGCTTTGGCAACCGCTGCCTGAAGGAAGAGTGGCTTCCGTAAGTCCCTGCGCACCCTGCCCTAAGGCCCCCAGCTGAAAGTAGTCTGAACAGGGAAGGAGGGAGATGGGGGGGGGGGTGCTATTGTGCGATTGGACCTAGAATGACATTAATTACATACATGGCCAACTCTCAATTGTTGTTATTAGTATTGAGAAGGGAATTATAGAGGGCAGTTGAAATCCACGGAGAATCCTCAAAGTTCAGTATAATTTTAACTGCTTCTCTCATTCAGTCTTTTTCAGAGCTACTGATAAGGACCAAAATAGACTAATTTCAAATCCTCTTTTATCTGTTGTCTTTCAACTGCTAGAGCCACCAGAAGGAAAAAAAAGACGATAAAGTCATCCACAAATTAGATAATTATTCCCCAGCCCCACACCTAGTCAAAGAAATCCTAGTCTTGATTTTTCTTGAGCAGAAACTAACCCCCATAGTGTAAGAAGAAACGTTGTGGGTCTGAGGAGAGAGAGGAAAGGCTGTGGAGAGGGTTGGGCATTATTTCTCATTCTGGGGGATTTTCATCAACCTGGGAGCTGATTGTGAAATATTCTCCTATCTTCCATGAGGGAGTACCCCTGTGGCAATTCAACACCCTGGAAGACACCCTCTGTGTCTCCGAACGTCACCCACCTGCTCCAGGAGCAGAAATGGACAGCAGACAACCCCTCGCCGTCCTGCAGGTGCAGCACCAGAGAGAAGCTCACCATGCTCCCCGAGTGCCCTGAGGGTGCAGGGGGGCTCCCACCCCCTCAGGTACCTCAACCCTCCCTGGGGAACCGCGGGCCCTGAATCTGCTCCCGACAGCAGGGATGGGGGAGAACTCATGTGCCTCCTGAGCCCCTACGTGCCTAATGCTTCAGAGTGACAGTTGAGTGAGGGACTCAGCGAGGCTCCCTGGATCCCCTCAGAGGGGTGTCCCAGAGGGCCCTGTCACAGCCACGTGGAGGAAGTCACTGACCAATTATTTCATTTTCCATCAAACACTCCCTATTCGGTCTAGTGCAAAATATCTTTAAACGCTGAAAAAATTATTCATGCATGCTTAGAAGTTAGAAAATACAGATATGTCAGAAGAAAAGAATCATCCTATTGCTAGGAGGTAACCACCAATAACATTTGATTTTTATCCATCTAAGCAGGATTACATCAAAATGCTGCCTTGAAATCTGCTATTTTCACTTAGCAACATATCACGAACACATGTCCATGTCAGTAAATATATATCTACATCATCATTTTTAATGCCTGCATACTATCCCACTGCTTGGATTTACTTTAATTTATTTAACTAATCTCTCATTTTTGGACATGTGGTTTTTCAATTTTTCTCCTTTGTAAACAATGTTATAGTGTCCATTCAAATGCATATGTCTTTGCACACATTAACAATCTTAATTGAGAAGCTCACCATGTGCTGTGTAACTAACATGCATACCTGTGCACGCACACACACATGCACAGCCAGCAACCTATCTTTTGCAAGAACACCACAGTTTTGGTTCTGAGGAGCACCCTCTCCTGAGAGTTCTGAATTCCAGAGTGTGTCACAGTGAGCCTCTCCCGGGACTTCCAGAGACAGCGAAAGGGCCCAGAGAAGTCGCTTTGTCTGGAGTTGGTAACAGGCTTCCCGGCAGACTTGCACAGAGCTGGGCCTCACGTGGCCCTCTCTAGTGATTTGCCAGGGAATGCTTGTTTCCCTGAGATGCCGTGTGGCAGGGTGCGAGTGTCAGAGAGCCATGGGTTGGTTACTTGGCCTCTCTGAGCCTTAACGTCCTCACTTATAAATTGGGGATAACTGCAAATTATCTCATAGCATTATTATGAGAATTCAATGGAATAACATGGGCAAATAAACTGTATTATTTAGAATTAGATTCAACTCGACTGATGACAACCCTACATGAACAGTGGATAAAATAAGACACAATTTGTCTCTCTCTCGTGTCAGAGTTAACACGGGTGGCCCATGATGTTCTATCTTGCTGCTCCTCCGTGGTAAACAGGCCTCAGCCTCACCGGCCAAGATGGCAGAATTGGCTTTCCAGGAGCAGGATGGACGAAGGGAAGAAGAAAAAGAGAGGGCAGAGTGTGCAGATGTGCTCTCTCTTTTTTTTTTTTTAAAGATTTTATTTTTTTCCTTTTTCTCCCCAAAGCCCCCGGGTATATAGTTGTATATTCTTCGTTGTGGGTCCTTCTAGTTGTAGCATGTGGGACGCTGCCTCAGCATGGCCTTGATCAGCAGTGCCATGTCCGCGCCCAGGACTCGAACCAACGAAACACTGGGCTGCCTGCAGCAGAGCGCGTGAACTTAACCACTCAGCCACGGGGCCAGCCCCAGATGTGCTCTCTTTTAAGGAAGATTTTCAGGAGCTACCACACAGCACTGTCACATATGTATCATTGGCCAGAACCTAACATCGAGGAAGACTGAGAACTACAGTCTTTGTTCTGGGTGGCCTTGTACCCAACCAAAAAGTCTATTGCTACGGCATATGGCAGAAGGGCAGAGCAGATAATGGGGGACAACCCAGTTTTCCATTGAATCCGTCACAGTTTCTGGCTTGTAAATGATTCTATGTTTATGAGCATCCTACCTTTCTCTTTTTTATATGCTAAAAGCATATACCTTTATATTTCTCAAGCAGTGTATTTTCCCTTGGAATCCCAACTCAGGCACCGCAGCATCATAGAAATTTCAAAAGAGGGACTCAAGGAGCTCGTCCCAATCCTTTGTACCCCAAGGGAAAGCCTTGCTGAGTTGGGTTTGCTGAGGACCCCTGTGGCTGCTTCTACTCAAACACATCCAGCATCAGGACAAGCAGGCAGTGACACTGAGGGACTGGCTGGGAGGGTAGGGGAGGGAAGGCCAAGCGAGGCTGCATGGGATTCATTTCCTCAGTGAGTTCTAACTTCAAGGCTTCCTGTCTGGCTTAGAAAGTTATTTTCAGTAGTTAGTCTTTGGTTCCTGGGGGAAAAAATTCAACAGTTCACTCCAGCCAAAGTCCTGGACAAAGGCATACCCATTTCTGTGATTTTTCTCTCACTCCTGCACTTCCTCGTTATCATTCATGCCTCTCGGGAGCAAAATTGAATGTCATGCATCTGCACAGCAGCTGCTTCCTCTCTCTCAGTCTCTCTCTTTCACACCCACTCACCCCTCCCCCTCACACACACTCTCCCATTCCGCCTGCAATAGGGCCAGAGGGTACAGACTTAGTTCAGAGGCAGTAAATTGTCCTCATCTGGACAAGAGGACTGGTGGATGTGGTCTTCTCTAGGGCTCTGTCCTGTTCTGACATTCTTTGAGTGGTGGTGGGTCCTGAGGTGGAAATGCTCCATCCCTGACTTCTAGAATACGTAGAGATAGTCATAGGAGTATTTTACTTGACAGAATTTTTAGAAAACAATTTATCATAAACTTCTCAGGAACCAGCAATTGTTTCAGCCTAGATTCCACCAGGAGAGCTTGGCAGCTCCCCTGGTGCCATTTTCAGCTTGAGAAGTGGGTGATGGTGTGAAAAGGGCAAGGGCTGTGGAGGAGACAGACGTAGGTTCAAATCTTAAGTCAACCACCTGCAAGGTGTGTAACCTGGTGCAAGTTAGCTAACCTTCCTGAACCTCAGTTTCTCTGTCTGTGGGTTACAGTAATAATTCCTCTTTCACAAAGGTATGAGGATTGTGGGATATATTACGATGGATGTAAAGCATTTAACACAGTGCCCGGCACACAGTAAGGATTCAGTAGATGCTAGCTCTTCCCCTAGTATGAGAGAGAGGAACAAGCTAAAGAAAGTGAATTGAAGAAGGAAATAAAATGGGAAAGGGGAGAGGGAGACAGAAGGTGTATAAAAATGAATGTGTCATGATGGTGGTTTTAATGCCACAGAAAATCCCCTCAGCTACCTCTGGGTGGCACCCTTGACACCCAAGGTTCCTGACTGACCGGAACTGAAAACTATGTATTCCCAAATTTAAAGTAATATTGCCACCTGGTGGCCAAACTCATGCACTTTGGGCTTCTCTGAAGTCTTGATTAACTAGCTTCCAGTCCTAGACGTATTTTAAAAGAGATTTGTAAATTGTAAGGCACAGTTTCGATTCTTTCATTCATGTCACAAATTTATTGTTTCAACTGTAGGCCGGATACTGTTCT
The DNA here is from genome assembly GCF_037783145.1 of Equus przewalskii. Lineage (NCBI taxonomy): Eukaryota > Metazoa > Chordata > Mammalia > Perissodactyla > Equidae > Equus > Equus przewalskii. Next base: position 6,195,536 of record NC_091854.1, read on the forward strand.
GGGTGCTGGGGACACAGCAGCTAGCCAGTCCGAGAAAGTCTCAGCTTTCACAGAAGTTATATCCTACAAGGGGGTAACAGGCAAAAACAACTAAACAGATCAATTGGAAAGCAAATTTCTGACTGATGAAGACGCGAAGATGATAAACAGTATGTTACGATAGGGTGACTGACTACTTCTCTGAGGAATAGAATCTGGGCTCAGACCTTGATGAAGAGCTAGCCATGTGAGATTGTCCAGGTAGAGCAGTCCAGGCAGAGGGAACCACCAGGTGCAAAGCTACTTCAGGCATCAGAGGTGCCTATCTGAGAGACAGGGAGAATCGAGGGGGATGGGGGAGGGGGGAGCAGCAGCAGCAGGTGAGCTCAGAGGGCGGGCAGGTCCAAATCACCTCCACATCAGCCTTGGTGATGAATTTGGGTCAGATCCCAGGGCTTATTGGAGTGTGATAAGCAAGGTGACTGGGGTGGATTTACATTTTTAAAGCTCGGTCTGGCTGCTGGGTGGAGAATGGGTTGTGGAGGGCCAGGGTGGAAGCAGGGGGACCAGTTTGGAAGTTTTTGTAGAGGTCCGGGTGAGGTCTAGGTGGGGGCTCTGGTAGTGTGGACCTGGAGAGATGCGATGGATTGGAGGTCTGCTCTGGAGTTGCCGCTTTCCTGTCTTGTCAATGCGCTGGAGAAAAGAAAGGGGTCAAAGATGACTTGCATGTCGTTGATGTGGGCACTGGGGAGATGCCAGTGCTTTATTTAGTATTTTCCCAGTAGCTGAGTCCAGAAATAATTTCTGGAGAAGAATGAATAGTTTCACCAACTATAAGGCCTCAAATTCTAAGTAATTAATGCAACTGTCTCATTGCCTCAGAGAATCCAGCGCAGCACGGAAATTCTACAAGACCTTACTAACAGGAACATCTCTGACTTCCTGGTGAAAACGTATCCTGCTCTTATACAAAGCGGGTAAGGAGAGGCCGTTTTTTACTTTTCCTCCTGGCTCCCTGTAGAAAACATTAACTGGGGACAGAAGATAACTTACTCTCATGATTTACCAACAATCAGGGCAGTGGAATTTTTTTTCCCTAAGTTGAGAGCCTTATCTAACAGAAAAAGTAACTGAGGCATACACAAGGGAAGCGCAACTTTAGATGAATTTTGGTTTTGGTTTTGTTTTGTTTAGGCCAAGCAGTCTTAAAGTTTAACCCATGCACTATTAAAACTAAAATAAGATAGCATAGAATTTGTCCAATAATGCAGCCTCATATTTTAACTAGTTAAGAAAGAGAGACAAAGTTTGGAGGGAGGAGAGAGAGTAAATGGGAAAAGGCAGAGGGAAAAAGGAGATGCAAGAAGGAAAAGTAAGAAGCAAAAAGGAGAAAGGAAAAAATTAGACAAAGATAGGAAAGAGGCAGTGGGAGAGTGTCTGAGTGAGCCCACAGCTTGGCCAGGTTAACTGCACCTGTCACACTCCAACTGAAAATTATCACATGTCACTGCCCTTTAAATTGCTAACAAACTCTTCCATAAGTGTCTCTTACTCTCAGCTCTGCAGCTGTTCTTATCAAGCCCCACCCCAAGATGGCCCTGCTTCAGCACAGCTTATGAGAGCAAGCAGCTTGACGAGAGCATGCTACAGAGAGAGGATCGCAGGGGACCCTGATTCAGGCCCCACATGCTCTGGGGCTTTCCAATAAAACACGCTGTCTAATTTTAGTAGTGCTTTCCATTGCTTCCCCTAGCAGAGCCCTGAGCAAGGGATAAATGGAGTTGGTTAACCAGAACCCACTGCAGATGGTGAAGCAGTGGCTGGGAAGGCAATGCTGTGCCAGCAGTCAGCAAAATGAAGAACGCCACCCAAGCACAAAAATGAAAGCAGGGTGTGGAGAATTTATTCAATACTGCAATAAACGACAACCATCCCAAACTTTGTTCTCAGCAGCAAATTTGCAAAATGGAATTTTGGATTTTGTGCTTAACGACAACAACAGTTCATGGGTCTGCACCATGAGGTTTAGAGTTGGCGTCTGCCTGTTTCCTATCTTGTAATTTAGACTGACTGGCTGGAAGTCAGTCTCTTAACTTTGGGCTTGGAGTAAGTTAGAGCTTCCCCCAGGTGTACAGGTGATTCCTAGAGTCTCATTTGTGCAGGGTGAAAGAGGGGAGGGCTGCAGCCTCACTCCGCACTGGCGTGGTTATTGCCATATTTTCTGGGTCCAGATGAGGCACACTGGTTTTACAACAGGGCCACTCAGAAAGTCCCACATGTGGGATGTGACTTGGAGAACCAGTGGTGGAAAACATCCATCCTTTCTCCACCTGTGTATTCAGGCCCGGCCTCTGGGCTGGGGGGCTTCCGCACTGCTTGGATGTCAGGAAATTTAAAAATGCCCCTGAAGACTAAGACATCCCAATGAGTGTTTGGGAAGGGAGGTTAACACTACTGCCATACTTGTGGTATTCACTGTTTGATTTCTTTTGGCTTTCAGCTTAAAGAGCAAATTCTGGGTCAATGAACAGAGGTAAGAAACTATTTTTGTAAGAAATTAAAATCTCAGATTGATTCATTTAAAATAATGGCACATAAAAAAGCCACACCTCAGCCACGTGGATGGGCTGTTCTGTCCATGCTCCGGAATTCACGAGACGTGTCCTGAAGGGCAGGTGGCTAGGGGCACCTGGACCCAGAAGGTGCTCAGTAGTAGATCTCCTTGGGAGACAGAAGTGGGCAGTGGTATTCCCTGAAGAGGCGTTCCAGAGCATTCTCACTCAACGGAGGCTCTAATGCCTCCGAGTGCATGACAGTTAGAATGCTGCCATGAGGACGCTCATAAACTGAGCCCTGGCACCCCTTGGCCCATTCCGTTTAAGCCTCAGGGGGTCTGGCCCAGACTGCCCCCTCACCCTGTTCCCGAGGTATCCTGGACACCCAAGTGGTTCTAGAGGTTTGGAGAATCCTCCAGAATATTCTGGGAGTGAGCTGGCCTCCCAGCTCCCTCAGGAACAGGGCCTCTAGAGTGAATGTGGAGCTGATGTTGACTTGATTTCCTGGGGGATTCTAGCCCATAAAAATGAAATCCAGCTTTTAGAATTGCTCCCTAGAGGGAAGTGCAGGGCCTCAGCAAGGTGTGCAAGTTGGGGGGGGGGGGTGGGAGAGACAATTAAATTCCCTGAGGAATACAGTTTTCCTCCCCTGCCTTCCCAACTGGCAAATTAATTTTATTTTGTCAAGGAGTTTGGCATTTTATCCTCCACTGAAGGGTTTTAAGCCAGTGAGTGACACACTCAGATCGGTATTTGAGCCGGATCTCTTAAGACTTCCAGGGAAGTGTGGAAGATGGCTCAGAGTGGGAGACCCAAGGCTAGGATCCCACTTCAGGAGCCAGAGCAAGGGTGGAGGCAGGAGAAGGGAGGGGCTGCCTAAGGCAGGGGTGGGTTTGAGAGGCTCCGAGAGAGGAAGGCAGGACTGGTGCTGATTAGATAAAGGGGAGTCCAGTGCTGTCAGGAGTACCTGCAAAGGACAGAAGTGGCACAGAATGGGGATCGTTGGTTGGGGTCGAGGGAGAGTTAGGGAAGACTTCAAGTAGAAAATGACATGGGACAGATAAGCAGGAGTTGGCCAGACTCTCAAAAAGGGAAAGGCACCCCAGGAAGTGAGCAGCCCCACAAAGGCAGAGCGGCACGGAGGCAACCCGGAGCAGGGGGGGGTCTGAAAGTGATTTCACACGGCCAGAATATGCCAGGCAAGGGAAGGCATGAGGAGGGGTGAGGTTGGAGAGGTGGGCAGAGACTAAGCTCAGAAGGAAACAGAACTTCATCCTGGAGGCAATGAGGAAGCTTGGAAAGTTGGTTTGTAAAGTGGAGCCATGTCGCTCACTAGTCCAGACAATTCCCCTAAAAGTACACATTTTCTTACAAAACTGAGAGATCTACGGCAAGCGTGAAGCATGCACATGGTCCATGGCGCTGAGCTGAGGGCTTCCTCTTCCCTTGTCAGGTACGGAGGAATCTCCATCGGAGGAAAGCTGCCGGTCCTCCCCATCACTGGGGAAGCGCTTGTTGGATTCTTAAGCGACCTCGGCCAGATGATGAACGTGAGCGGGGTATGTAAGCAGACTGCAGGTCTGGGTAGGACTTTCAACCCTCCGGTTTATCATGAAACAGAAATTATCATGAGTATTAAGGGGGAAAAAACCCGTCTTGTTTGTTTATTATGGTTTTCTAGGGCCCTGTCACCAGAGAGGCCTCTAAAGAAATGTCTGCTTTCCTTAAACACCTAGAAACTGAAGACAACATTAAGGTATTGGCCCTGTATAACCTGCCCAAGAGCCAAAAATTCATGTGTTCTGGTTATTTTATTTTTATTTTCTTGGCTTAATTAAATTCCCACCCTCTGCCTGCTGAACTGTAGCATGAAATATCTTCCAGCTGCCAAACCCTTCCTCCTTCTCTCGTTCTGTCTCCTGTGGCTCATTTTCTCTAACAGCTGTTGCAGCTCAGCGTCTCTGGTGTGGTGGAAGCACAGCCTGACAAAGCCCATCTTCACCCTATAGGTGTGGTTTAACAACAAAGGGTGGCATGCCCTGGTCAGCTTTCTCAACGTGGGGCACAACGCCATCTTACGGGCCAGCCTGCACAAAGACAGGAACCCCGAAGAGTACGGCATCACCGTCATGAGCCAGCCCCTGAACCTGACCAAGGAGCAGCTCTCGGAGATCACAGTGTAAGCCAAAATGGCCCCCAGCCTCACGGCTATCTGGCCCGCCTCCACTCTCTGGATACCCCGAGAGGATTTTCACTAACCTGAGCTGCTGGGCAGGATGGCAAGTTTGTCCAAGCAGGCACACATGAACGTGACTTTCAAATGCTTCCTATACCAGACAGCTTGGCCATTCTCTTTCCTCATACTGTTTATTTGGAAAGTAAGCATATATTTGGTTCTGTTCCCTGTTGGCTCTTGACAGCAAGTTCCTCCTGGAGCTTACGCAAACATTCTCCTTTCCAGTATGCAAAAGGACTGCCGGGAACTGGGAAAATTCAGCAAATCTTTCAACTCACCAAGTAGTGATGATCTTGGGTTCTGGTAATTTCTCTACGGTGGTCGGGTTTTGGAGAGGTTGACAGATCCTTGCCTTCCTCAAGCTTAGGCTCTAGCTACACAGCTTCAGGCAGCAAAAACCTCACTCTTGCGCAGTTTGTAGAATGTGTGCTCTCCTCGAGGCCTATACCTGGTGGGAATGCCTTTGTTTTCGCAAACTTCGTCTGGAAGGCTGTGAAGGGCCTCATTTCCAGCGTATCCTGAGTGATCCTGAACAACCAGTGTCATCGGCTAAAACTTGGGCCTGGCCCCTTGGGGCTTTCCTCTGGGCACCCTCTGGGACCCTAGACTGAGGAAGAATAGTCCGTCCTATGTTAATTCTCACTCAGCCCAAGTTGCCATACCTCCTGCCAAGACTTTTGAATGTCAGATCTGAAACAGGAGTCTTTGGTGATCATAAAATAGTATATGTTCATTAAGTAAAGTTTATAGAAAGGAATTTTAAGAACTTATTATCTATAACGCTATAGTTTGGGGCATTTCCCCTCAACATTTTTACGTGTCTCCTTTCAGTCATTTGTTCTGTCCTTACTGCGTGGGGGTCACGCCGTTTGCTGTTTTACCAGGGCGGAGACTAGCACGGTGGTGCCTTTGTGGGAATTAGTTAAAGGTGCTCCTTTCTCTAGGCCAGGGGTTGTGGCCTGTATGTCAAGTTCAGGTTGGATTTCAGCCCACACTTGCCCCTTGGCCAGATGCTTTCCATTTGATCCAGGAAAGGGTGAAGAGAGCCAAGCTCCTGTAAAACGGGACAGTTCTCTTTTCACTTAAACTTATGTTGTGAATATTTCCCCATGTTATGTGTTTCTTGAAAACATGATTTAACAAGATAAATTCACAGACCATACAGCTGTCTACATAGAAAATTCAAGATAATCTGCACACAAATTATTAGAACTGCTAAGAGCATTGCAGTGTATGAGATTAATGTAAAAATCCATTTCTATAGAACATCAAGTCATTAGAAAATGTAATAAGGAGAAAATTTATCTAGACTTTTATATTAAGATGGAATAATAGTCACTATTGACATTAATGTTAATGAATTCACATTAATATTAACATGGAACAGGAAACCCACAAATATCCCCTTAACCTTGACCCAGTCTGTTTTAGACAGTTGAGTAGAACGTCATGCTTCAGGGGTGGGAAGGGGACTCTGGAATTGTCACCTGGGTTGAGTGAGGCCTTCCCAGAGCCTGACTTTGTTCTTCCTCTGCTTCTGCTTCTCTTTCTTCACCCCTCTCTCCCTGTGTCCCCGTCCTGCTGCAGACTGACCACATCGGTGGATGCTATGGTTGCCATCTGCGTGATTTTCGCCATGTCCTTTGTCCCAGCCAGCTTTGTCCTTTATTTGATCCAGGAGAGAGTGAGCAAAGCCAAGCACCTCCAGTTTATCAGTGGAGTGAGCCCCATCACCTACTGGCTGACCAACTTCCTCTGGGACATTGTAAGTGTCAGGTCATGACCCTCCCTTACCCCCGTGGGCCCAAGGTGGGTGGGTGCTTGTGTCTGCTCTGACCGAAGGGACACATCATGGGGGGCTCTCACATTGCCGGGGCTGCTGGAAGAGGCTTGCCGAGGGCCTTGTGTGTCTCCTGTCTCTTGACATCTTCTTAGAAAGGCACAGAACTAGGAGCCCCAAGCTGGGGAAGGATGGGGGTTCAGCTTAACAACACTGAGAGGGTGGTCTGCGTGCCCCGCCTCAAGGGGCCTTCTGACCCACCGAATAATCACTGCACTGCAGGCACGAGGCTGGGCTTCCTGAGAGTAATCTGGAGTTGAAGAGGTCATATTAAGAGCTCCTTCACCCCACATCCTCTTTTTAAATCCTGCCCCACAAAGGGGTAAGGATGGAACTTCCCCTGTAGTAGAGTCACCAGATAAATATAGAACACCCAGTTAAATTTGAATTTCAGATAAACAATGAATAATTTTTGGTATAAATATGTCTATCCCTGAATATTGCATGGGACACACTTCTACTAAAAACTTTATCGGCGGCTTGTCTGAAATGCAAATTTAACTGGGCACCCTATGTTTTTATTTGCTAGGTCTGGCAACCCTACCCAGTGGCCTCATTTTGCTTCCCCAAAGTTATCAGACCTTCACTATATCAAATTAGGGAAAATGAAGAAAAAATTATCACATCAACAGCAGGATTGGTGGGGGTGGGGAAGAGTCAAGACAAGCTATTTTATTGACAGGCCACGGGGTCAAAATGAATTGGCAGCAAAGGCCTCGTTGTAATGCAGCAGGATCATTAGCACACCAACTCTGGTCATTCTGGCATCTTGAGTAATGAAATCTTTTGTTTTATCTCAACATTCGAAGACTAACACCTCATGTGATGATCGGATATGTCACGATGGAGATCAACACAGACAACCTTCTCTACTACGGCTTTTAATAATAATGGTCAATGTTAGGGCTCCTGAGGCCCTGGTTTCTTTTATTTACTCAACTTATTAAGCAGCTATCACTTAACAATACAAAACCAGAAATTACCAGTGGCAACTAAATTCTTTCCTCTCTCTTCTAGCTACACACAAAAACACTCCTAAACACATGGGGAGGAGGTCAGAGCATACAAGCCTCACTTTGGATAAGAACATCACTTGTGGATGCTCACATTGGCCTGTGCTTTTAACATGAAAGGAGCTAGGCTCATCTGTACTGCAAAGCTGCTAAAGTGCTGGTTTTTTCATTCTCCTTTTTTTAAAACATGAAGAATAGAATTTACGCTTCAGGCTGACCCATGCATGTGTCTAGCTACACAGAGAGATCTCTAAGCTTAAGGAGACATATGTGGCTAGAAGGACAGAGTGGGAGTCTGGGGTAGGAGGTGATACTAGCAAAGTAGACACTTGGCGATCCAATGAAGAGTTAGGAGATGGTGAATATGATGCTGGCAGGCTTCCCGATGCTCTAGAATTTTAAAGCTGGCCTGGAATCCCAGATCTATGATCTGTGGTGTTGGATGGAGCTTAGCACCCTCATTAGCCAGTAGCAAAAAGACAACACATGCTAAGGGGTCATTGTTGAAGGGATGAGCAAACACTGTATCTTTCACTTGGCACATATCTGATGTCTTAAATTCTTACCTTTTTATATATATTATCTGTTTTTCTTTTCTTTTAAATTTTGAAACAATCATAAACCTAGAGAAACATTGCAAGTATAGTTCAAAGCTTTTTTTCCCAAGCCATTTGAAGGTAACTTCTCAACAAGATGCCCTTCCGTCCTACAAACGAGGACACGCCGCATACAACCTTGGCAAAACAGTCAACAGCAGGGAACCAGCACGATGCATCACCTCTGTCTCATCCTCAGAATTCGCTCAGGTTTCACCAAGTTATAGAAAAGGATCAGCTCAGAATCACACATTGCATTTAGTTGTCATGTCTCTCCAGTCTCCTTCAGCCTGGGATGGTCCCCAGTCTTTCCTTGACACTCCTGACCTTGACCCTCTTGGAGATCACAGGCCAGTTATTTTACAGAAGGTCCTTCAGTTTGTATTCCTCTCATGATGAGCTCAGGTTATGGCAGCAGTAGCACAAGGGATGGTCTGTTCTTCTCCCTGCATCCTATCAGGTAGCTTCTGATCTCAATTTGTCCTGTCACTGATGATGGTCACTTTGGTCACTTGATTAAGATGGTGCCTGCCGAGCTTCTCCACTGTAGAGTTCCTCTTTTCCTCTTTATAACCAATAAAAATTTGGGAGAGAGGTACTTTGAAGCTATGTAAATATCCTGTTTGTTATCGAACTTTCCATTTATGCCTGTATGGAGTCATGGTTCCTGTGTTAATCAGTGGATTATAATCTGATACTATCCTTATTTACTTTGATGCTCAAATTATCCCCAGTTTCACCAGTGGGAGCTCCTTCAAGCTGGCTTTTGTCTTCTGTTGACTTGAGCACCATCCTCCTTGAGCACCTCCATACTCTCTGGCACAGAAAGATGTTCCGGCTCATCGTGCTCCTCCTCCCAGCCCTACCCTGGAATCAACCATCTCCCCAAGAAGCCCTGGTTCCTTTCAGTGGAAATGACGCTCAGAAACCAAGATCTGGATGCTAGCTATATTCACTGCCACTGGGGTCTCAATGGTCCCAGGCCTACTCAATGGAGAGAACTAGAGGATTCTTTGTATATCTACACACATGGGCATAGATATGCACACATTTACATCAATATCTATCTATCTATGTACTGAACACTATGAGCTCACTAAAACCTTTAGTTTCAATCCAACACCACAGGCTCATCCTGTTTTTCTGTCTTTCCATATATGTAACTCCCTTCTCCGAGAATGAGATACTGACTTCTAATACCCCCAACTCACTTGTCTACCTAAGTAATACACCTATATGTCATAAGTCCCCCATCTCTGCCACCATCCCCTCCCCTGTGTGGACACCCTCCTCTCCCTGCTCTAGCTGTCCCCCACCTGGAGGTCCTCCTCATTCTGCTCTGGCTCTGATACCCCTCACCAAATCAGTCCCCTGTAGGGACACCATCCTCAGCCCCCTGGGACTCCAACACACCACACAAGCCTGTCCTCTGCGGACACCCTCCTCACCCTTCTTGGGCTCTCATCCTGCTCAGAACCACTGTGACTCCTCCCCTAACTCCACCGTGGCTGCCCACCTGTCCCTGTCCGACCTAATGGCTTTAGGACTGAACCATGTAGGAAGGGAAGAGAGGCGAGAAAGCAATGAAAGAGTATGATCTATTCAAGCTTTGTGAGGCCAAGGACTCTTCTTTTAAGATTTTCTGAATTTTGGAGACATGCTTACAAAGTAGAATCAACAAGACTTTGTGACCAATTAGAAAAAAAGAATGAGAGATCAGTGGAATTTTATAATTCTTTCTTTCAGAAGATAGGGGATGAAGATTTCCTACACAGGGAGGTGGGGGTGGGAGGGGTAGGAGGTCTGGGAACAGCTTAACACATGTTTGCTAACCGCAAACCATTTGGACAAATAGGATCAGAATCCCAGACCATGAGTGCTGGTCCAGCCCTCGTTTTACAGATTATGAAATAGGCCCAGAGAGGTTATGTGCCTTGCCCTCCTCTCCTCTCTTCTAGATGAATTACACCGTGAGTGCTGCACTGGTGGTGGGTATCTTCATCGGGTTTCAGAAGAAAGCCTACACATCTCCAAACAATCTTCCTGCCCTTGTTGCACTGCTCATGCTGTACGGGTGAGTTGTTTAGGCCATTAGCTGATGCTGCCAGAAGGGAAGCCTGGGGAGGAGCAAGCTCTTCTGACAGAAAAATGGGGTTCTGGTGGCAAGTTAGCCTCCAGCCCCCGGCGGGTCTGCTGCTGCTGGACAGGAATCTGTCTGGCTTCTCTTTCTGACTCCACGCATGAAGGTATTCCTGAGACCTGGTCCACTGAGGGACAGTGGAGACAGCCACATGGCCTGAATCTTCTTCTACTCAAACTGTGGCCTGACTGAAGTCAGTGAATCCGTCACTCCCCACTTCCTCACCGAGCTCTGATTCCAATTCATCCGTGGCCAATCTGCCCATCTCAGGGTCTCCATCGGGACTGGCCAAGAGTTATTTGCACATAGTAGAAGACTACAGCTGAAAAGCTGCTCCTGAGTCAGGGCCAGAGGATGACACAGGGATTAAATCCAGTAGAATTACAGAGCAAAGCATGCAACTTTCTATCCAGGCCTACCACTTACTATATATGTAACTGTGGACAAGAAATTCACCCATCTGGGCCTCAGTTTCCTCATCTGTAAAATGCGGTCAATAATCCCTGGCTTTCCTACGTGGGCCAGTAGAGTCTTGCCAGAGCAATGATCTCCATTCATCTCTCTTGGAAATAGGGAGTTCAGGTATCAGCATGACCGTGACATGTCAGCTCCAGTGAACTGCAAAGATGAGTTTGTTGGGATCTCAGCTCAGCTTTGCTCCTCTAGACTGGAGTGGGAAGCATTGCAGGGTACAAAATGCTCCTATGCCTTGTGTAAGGCTTTATAATTTTCAAAGTATTTTCACAGCTACCATCTCATTTATTCGTCACAAAACTCCATGAAGTGGTCAGGGCAGGCATTGTTATCTCTATTCAAAGATGAGGAACAGGGGCCAGCCCAGTGGCGAAGTGGTAAAGTTTGTGTGCTCCACTTCAGCAGCCCAGGGTTCACAGGTTCAGATCCTAGGAACAGACCTACACACGGCTCATCAAGCCATGCTGTGGCGGCATCCCATGTATAAAGTAGAGGAAGACTGGCATGGATGTTAGCTCAGGGACCATCTTCCTCAAGCAGAAAGAGGAAGATTGGCAACAGATGTTGGCTCAGGGCCAATCTTCTTCACCACGCCTTCCCCCCTCCCACCCCCCCACAAAAGAAGAAGTTTAAAAAAATAATAAAAAGATGAGGAACAAAGACCAAGGGATGGAGTATCTCTTTTGTCCCTCTGGACTCTCACCCATTCAAACATGTCACCTCACATGTGAGGGGAATGCATTATATCTAGGGGTACAGCAAATGGAATGGAAATTGGAACTCCATCCCAGTGAGTTGTATCATTTCACACAGATGGGCGGTCACTCCCATGATGTATCCAGCATCCTTCCTGTTTGATGTCCCCAGCACAGCCTACGTGGCCTTGTCTTGTGCTAATCTGTTCATCGGCATCAACAGCAGTGCCATCACCTTCATCCTGGAATTATTTGAGAATAACCGGGTGAGATGACTTTATTGGCTTCCTTGTTTACTAGGATGCTAGAGCGCATGAGATGGTCAGGCAGAGCCACAGGCAAGCTTTGTGCATAGACAAATGTTGCTTCCTCCCTCTCTCTCTTCTTTTCTTCCTCTCTCTTTTCCCTCTTTCTTTCTCTCCTTCATCCTTTCTCCCTGACTCCCTGCCTCCTTTCTTCCTTCCTTCCTTCTTTCCTTCCTTCTCCTTGTTCGTTTGTGTGCTCTGAGTGTCATGGTTTTCTGAGCTCATTCTGCAAGCTGTAAATGACCTTTGATCATCCTAAGCTTTTAGATTTGATTGCTCCTTCAGGAAGTTTTCCTTTGGGGACTTTGGGTGTTAGGTTTTCTACACACACACACACACACGTAGGTAATGCAGTCATGTGATTTCAAAATTTAAAAGGAATAGAAAGGCATACAATGAAAAGTCTCCTTCCTACTCCTATTTCCCAATCACCTGGTTGCCTTCTCCAGAGGTAATGTCTCCTTTGAGTTTCTCATGTGTTCTGAAGACATATAAACAAAGACGTACTAACATCCTTTCTTAAGCAAATTATAACATACTGACGTATACTATTCTACATCGAAATTAATCCTGAAGACAGGATTAGAATTTATGGTGTTGAATGACTCATCTTTATGAGCTCTAAAGTCCAGTTGTCCCATTGACAACCCCTAGACTTCTCACCTAGGAAGAACTGGCCACGCTGAATCCTGGAAACAATCCCATGGCTACAGGGCTGTCTTTGCTCCACACTCCCACCCCCAGCCCGCTAGTCTGAGCCCTGGTCACGGCTGTCCTGGGAACATTCCCAAGGACTGGCGGGCTTACCCAGGTGTCCTCAGTGGTCTCTCTAGCCTTTCCTTCCCTCATTATGTCTTCGCGGTTCAGAGCATGGGCACCAGCCTGCGCCTCTGCACTGCTGTCCTGTGACCCCTGTCCCCACCCCTGCCTCTCTGGGAAGACTCAAGGCAAATCTACACTAACCCCCAGTCCCATGGCCTTCTGAGAGTGACTCTTTCCAAGATCTTCTCAGGCTTTCTGTGGCCTCTAAGCAAGAAACAAAACCCCATCTGTCCCATGACTGATAACAATGTGCCATGTCACGTCAGACCCCAGAAGAGAGATGGATGAGAACACAGACCCTCCAATGGCCAGAGCATTTTTGCTGCTCTTCAGAGTTGTTTTTGTTACAGGTTCACAGCCCACTAAGTTTTAAGAGAGTATGTTACTTCAGAATAACTATATGGTAAGTTTTAAACAACTCAAAGCATCCTTCCTCCTGTGGGCTGCACTCATTTAGCCAACATTTACTGAGTACACCTCCCTCCCTACAAAAAACTGACTGCTTTCACCTAACTTATTAGATAGACAGATGCTGCAGAAATTCCCAGTATCCCATGGGGTGCTCTCCAGGTCCCAGTAGCTGCTGTCCCTACTCAGTCAAGAGGGATCAACTAGGTGAGCACCAAGTGATGGGTGTATTGATATAAACAAGAGTGACCCACTCATCCTGCCCTCCAGGAACTCCCGTTCCAGTCAAGAAATGACCTGCACACCAAGTTAGGAACTGACGTAAACCACAGTGCTGGTTTACACTGTACTGGTACTCTGAGGACCAGTGACTAGTGGAGAAAGTAGGCAGGTAAAAACAATTAACCATGGCAATGTGGTAAGTACTATGAGAGAGGAGAGGATATTTTGCTGTGGGTCTCTGGAAAGGCTTATGAGAGAAGCAGGTATTGGAGCCAGCTTTCTAAAGAAGGGCGAGAAGCTGCCGGTGAGCAGAGGGGAAAGAGAAGTCTTTCTTGCTAATAGCAATGGTTAATAGAAGCTGCAGGCGCAGAGGCCCAGGGGCAAATGAGCACAGTGCCTTCCGGGAAGAGTGGGGGGAAATGTGGGGAGGGGTAGATAGAGAGAGCTGGGGTCATGTGAGCAAAGGTGTGGAGGCTGCAGAGGAGGAGGGTGTGAGGCAGGGATGGACCAGATAAGTAGGCAGCCATGGCCCAGCCTGGAGCCTGGGCAGCCTTACCCCTTGGCGTCCCTCTGCCTTCTCGGGGGAGCCTCTGCCCAACACTCCAAGGCTAAGGCAGCAAGCACAGTCTGACCGCCTGAAAATAAGTCCCCCAACTTAACACAGACCCCAGAGACAGTCTCCAGCCCTCTTTTCTGCTGGCGACAGCTGCAGACAGACATAGCTGCCTGGGAGGAGCTGAGAAGCAGAGCTCGGAGATGCTCAGGGCCCCTCTCCCCTTTGGTACAAGCTGGGCTAAGACAGAACCAGTGAAAGAGCCTCAGTCCCCGGTGACAGCTCACAGCTGCACCCCAGGAAAGAGAGCCCAGGCCACACTCCCAGCAGCTGCTGATCTCCTGGCATCCAACGCCCTGGAGGGCTGCTGTGTGATTTCAAGTGAGTCTGCAGTGAGAGCCCCCAAGCGGACAGCAGGAGGGCTGCTCTTGTCCAGACTCCTGCTGTTGCCCACAAAGTCACCCAGGCTCTTAAGAAAAGTAACCTGGAAGTTCCTCACAGTTGTCTACAGTGCTGAGCATAGTGAATGTTTAGAAAATACCACCTAGTTTGAGGTACCTCCTATGAGTATTCCAAGACTTCCGTATCTGCTTGACAAATCCTTCCTGTGGCCAGTCTGGCTGCTAGCCCCCTTTGTCTGCAGGCCTTCCCCGGCCCCCTGGTCCTGCCCTGGCAGGGCATCCAGGCCCCACCCTGCTCAGGAGGGGACAGGCAGAGTTGGCCTCCTGACTATTCTGCTTTTCTGTGTTTCAGACGCTGCTCAGTTTCAATGCTGTGCTGAGGAAGCTGCTCATTATCTTCCCCCACTTCTGCCTGGGTCGGGGCCTCATTGACCTGGCACTGAGCCAGGCCGTGACGGACGTCTATGCCCGATTTGGTGCGTGGCAGCCGAGGCTGTGGAGTGTGACCCTGGATCCTCTGAGGCTGGGAGGGCTGCAGCGGGAGTGGCTACATCAGACCTGCAGCCAAGGCTGGGGCTGGGGGCACCTGGTTGGTCTGGGATGGTCCTGCCCCTGAGAAGGGATCAGGATGCCTCTGTTTCCGTGGCTAAGGAGCCACAGGAGGGGTGGAGGGTGGTCTTCGACTCTTCGTTATTCTGATTTGAGGAGCTAACATGAGACTCCGGTTTAGCGCTCACTTAAACCCTTGCTGGACCTAGTGTAGTAACCAGGTCTTCACGGGCAGCTGAGGTGGGCTTAATTCCTGTCGTTTTTCCGGTGACTTCCATCCCCAGGTGAGCAGCACTCTTCAAATCCATTCCAGTGGGACCTGATTGGGAAGAACCTGGTTGCCATGGCAGCAGAAGGGGTGGTGTACTTCCTCCTGACCCTCCTCATCCAGTACCATTTCTTCCTCACACAATGGTATGTTCGTGCCGCTGCCCTGAGGGCGCCGAGGGCAGCTCCTGTGTCCCTCCAGGCACTTGACTTCACATCCATGCGGTCGCCTCTTTTCTCATGAGCCCCATCCATGATTGTTTTTATGTTCCCAAAGACTGGCTTGCTCTGCATGATGCAAGAAGGAGAGGCACATTAAAATAGGCAAGTTAGAATTTGTGAAGAATCTGAACTCTAAAATATTTAAAATACAATGTTATTAATTTCAATCACTAATACTCCATCCCTCTCATTTAATTAACAGATGCTCATTTTAAATTGGGTGAGAGCATCACAAAAGACAATGGGGAAGGGGTATCCTCAGTTCTAGGAAATGGATTTATGCGTTCATAAATAGGCCCCTTTGCTAATGAGAGATTTCAAAGTAGGGGCAGGGCAAGAAGGAAGGGAGTAAAATGGGGGTGATGTTCAAGGTGAGTGCAGCCAGGGGCACTGTGGAGGGGGAAGGGCAATGATCACAGAGATGGAGGAGGTAGTAGCCAGCCACCAACCCTAACTCTTGACCAGGTATCCTCTACTGCCGGGTCAGTGTCCATGGCCCCAGCCGCAGGGCCATTCTTCCCCAGGCTCTTGCCCTGCCTCATTCTGAGGTGGGCGCTGGGGTTTCTACAAGGCAGACCCTCTGCAATCTAGGTTGACCTTTTCCGAGCTCAGCCCAGGGGACTGAATTGCCAATCGCTGGGCACTCATAACAAGCTTTCTTGGACAGTGGTTTGTTTCTTCTCTTTTCACCTTCTCAGGCTGAGTCTGGTCACATGTAAATAAAGATTCAAAGGGCTTGTTTCTAGGTTTTGATCCACAGGGAATTGAGTTATGGGAAGCAAATCCACCTCCTTACCCACAGGCTTGTGAGGATTGAAGGAGATGATGGTGTCAACACTCTTTGAAGAAAACACATGACCAGGGAGTTCTAGTTATGGGAGACGGTGTGAGGAACTGTGGTCCTTGGGACCCTCTTTCCTTGAAGGTCCCCCTCTGCAGCTTTGGGGGCGGGGAGGGGAGAAAGTTTTTTACCAAAAGAGACTTATTAGCTTCAAACTCGGATGTCAACACGACCGAGTGAGTCCTACCTGCATTAGGCCCAAAATAGGACCAGAGAAGCATGTCACAATCTCTGGCTTCAAGAGGCTTGCAGCCATGCCCATACTGAGAGGCAACCAGGCAAAGAGAGTGGAAGGGAGGGAGAAAGGATGCCCTTGGTAGAGGACACGGCCTGCGTGGAGGGAGTTCAGGATGGCTGTGAAAAATGAGGGTGAACGGGGACTAGAGATGAGCCTAGAGAGGTGGGTAGAGCCAGGTCATGAAATGCCTCCTCACCTTGACAAGGACTTGGGACTTAGTGTGAGGGCCGCAGGGAGCTATTGGGTGTTTTTTGTTTTGTATTTTTGTTTGTTTTATTGAGGTCATATTGGCTTATAAAGTTGTGTAAATTTCAGGTGTACATTATTATATGTCAGTTTCTGTATAGGCTGAATCGTGTTCACCACCAATAGTTTTTATCCATTACCATGCATATGTGCTCCTTTACCCCTTTCACCCTCCCTTCACCCCTTCTCCTCTGGTAACCAGTAATCTCTTCTCCTTGTTTGTTTATCTTCCACATATGAGTGAAATCATACGGTATTTGTCTTTCTCTGTCTGACTTATTTCACTTAGCATAATACCCTCAGGGTCCATCCATGTTGGGGTGTTCTTGTTTGTTTGTTTTTTTGTTTTAAAGTATGCTTTTTGGTGAGGAAGATTGGCCCTGAGCTAACATCTGTTGCCAATCTCCCTTTTTTTTTTCTCCCCAAGGCCCCAGTACATAGTCGTATATCCTAGTTGTAGGTCATTTTAGCTCCTCTATGTGGGACACCGCCACAGCATGGCTGGATGAGCAGTGTGTAGGTCTGTCCCCAGGATCCGAACCAGTGAACCCTGGGGTGGTGAACTTAACCACTTGGCCACAGGGCTGGCCCCATGTTGAGGTGTTGTAATCAGGGGAATGACATGATCTGCCAGGGCTAGAAGCAGAGAGACTAGATGAGAGCCCATTTTGGCCCCCAGGCAAGAGACAATGGTGACCTGGAGAGGAGTGGGGCCATTGGAAAATGGAGAAAAATAAGTTGATTGGATAAATAGTAAGAAGTTTGTTAGACAAGACTTGGTGATGAACTGGATGTGACCAGTGAGGGAGGAAGGAAAGACAGTAGCCCAAGGTGGTCAGGGAAGGTTTTAGAGGCTGTGTCTTTAAGGATGGGGAGGGTTCCCTTTGGCAGGCAGGAAGAAGAGAACATTGAGGGCCTGGAAATCCCTGCAGAGGCTGGGAGTTGGGAAAGGCCAGCATGGGCTGGGGACCAGGGGTAGATCAAATGGTTGGTGGAGGAGTTAGTTCAAGAACTAAGTGAGAGAGCAGGTGGAAAGGGGAGGTGGGGCCTTTGCACAGCTCTGGGATTCCAGCTGAGAGGTTGGGGCTTTAAGCTACAGCTGATGGAGAACCATGAAAGGATTGGGGGGATGGGGTGACCTGATGGGCTGGAGGAAGTAGGAAGCTTGGTTGCTAGTAACTGTCGTTTACTGAGTGCTTACTGCGGATGAAGTGTTTTAGTAATGATTACAGCTACCAGGTTTTCAGTCTTGATGCTGTGCAGACACCATGCCAAGCTCATCTTCACCATAATCCTATGGGTAGACACTATCATCTCCTCACTATCTTATGGTGGAAGGAGGTGAGGTTTAGAGAGGTTCAGTGACGCACCCAAGGCCACATATGAGGAGGCCAGGACAGAACCCAGGGCTGACTCTGGATGTGAGCACTTGCCCTCTCTGCCTAATGCCTGTTGCTTCTCCTGGTGGGAGTCCTTTGGAGAATTCAAGCCATAGGGGGTGGAAGGCCAGACTGAGGGAAAGGTGAGGAAATGGGAAGAAAGTAAGATGAAAAGGACAGTGTCAAGGACGCTGTACACCAGCCCAATCCTGTCCGCTTTACTTCCTCTAGGATTGGCGAACCCTCTAAGGAGCCCATTGTAGATGAAGATGATGATGTAGCTGAAGAGAGACAAAGAATTATTAGTGGAGGAAATAAAACTGATATCTTACGGCTAAATGAACTAACCAAGGTAAGGGAATAGGTGTGTTCCTTTGGAGGTGCCAGTTGGACCCAGAGATGGCATGACGTTGTAATTTGCCTTCTGTAGAATAAGCGATATGCCTATGCAAGCAACTCATTTTTCTAATTTTATGTGGAGTTGTCATCTCTGTCTTGTCACTTGTCTTCCAAGAACATCTAATTCCTATGCATTTTCCCCAGCATTCATCTTGGGTACTGACGGGCTCAGCAAGAGCCACTCCAACTGAGCACCAATAGCCTTTCTCCATTCCTTTTCTGCACAGCGGGTCAGCTCTGAGATTTCTCAGTGCTCATAGCACCCTTCTGAACACCCGTGTCCATATGTAACCTCCTCATGTTGGCAGTTTTCACCTAAACCGTCCTTTGCTCTCTTGCCCTCCCTGCTCTAGCCCTCTCTCAGTCCTCAGTCCAGTTTCTCTGGGTCTTGCAGATTTACTCAGGCACCTCCAGCCCAGCAGTGGACAGACTGTGTGTGGGAGTCCGCCCTGGAGAGGTGGGTACTCTGCAGACCCCACACAAAAGGGCTTCAGAAAATCAGCTCCTGTGCACGTCTCTTCTCCCCTCAGAAGCAGAGCTACCCAATAGAAGTAAAACACAAGCCACTATAGTCATTTTAAATATTTCAGTAGCCCCAGGAAGAAAGCAAAACCAGGTGAAATTAATCTTAATCATTTATTTTATCCAATATATCTGAAATATTATCACTTCGACACGTAATTCATATAAAACATTATTAATGAGATATTTTACATCCCTTTTTTTGTTGTTGTTCTTCAAAATCCAGGGTGTGCTTTACACTTACAGCACATGTCAATTCAGACTTGACGTGTTTCAAGTGCTCAGCAGCCACTGTAGTGGAGGAAAAATTCTCTTTCCTACTCCCCTCCTAGGTTCTCTGGCTGGGGCTCTGTAAATCAGACTGACAAAAACAGATTAAGAAGAGAAAAACAAAGAGAAGTGTGTTAGCATGCACATCACACGTACACAGGGGAGAGGAATGACTCAAAGGGGTGGTTAGAACTTGGGCTTAGATAGCATCCTAGCAAAGGGACAATGCATTTTTAGAGAAGTGACAAGACAAAGGAAAGGGACTTTGAGTTTCTAGGGTCGGAAATTGTGGGAAGGCAAATATCTGGGGAACTAATGTGAATAAAGGCTAGTTGTTAAAGTTTGTTATGTAGATTCCTCTGGTGCCGCCTCCAGGCTGATAAGGGTCTAGAGTTGTCTCCACTGATTTGCTCCTGTCCTTCCTTGTATAGAGGGGAAGGGAACACCTTGTAAGTTTATGTCCTGCTTTGAGGCGAATTGGGGGAGGCGGTAGAGAACTTTTTGTACCTGCTTCTTCTCAATTGCCTTCACCTCAAAATCATCCTTATGGCAAAGTGGCATATTTTAGGGTGGCATATTCTGCTACTGTACACCACATGTGGCTATCTAGTGGCCTCTGTAATGGCAGCACAGGTCTAAAATGCCTACCCCCAACCCACACATTTGCCCTGGGCCTGACACTCCGGACCTTCTTGGGCTCTAGGGTGAGGCCAATTCTGTGTGTTCTCCCACAGTGCTTTGGCCTCCTGGGAGTGAATGGAGCTGGGAAAACAACCACATTCAAGATGCTCACTGGGGACACTACAGTGACCTCAGGCGATGCCACTGTAGCAGGCAAGAGGTGAGTGTCTTGCTCATCCTGTCTCAGGATATCTCTGAAAGTTTTGGGCCATGTCCCATCCCAGCATAGGGAGAATGAGCATCAGACCCTGTGTCTGAGGGTGACTCTGAGAGCGTGAAAGATCTGTGCTGAAGAGTAGACCTCCCAGCAAGCATGGTCCAAAAAGTCCAAGACAGAGACCCTCTGGAAAATTGAATTGAACTGTGATTGTTAAGAGATTCCTCTGTTAACGTGGATTCTTGGAAAGTTCTGGGAAGCACTAAGACAGTGGTTCTTACTTTTTGGGGGTTCATGGACTCCTTTGAGTATCTGATGAACACTTGAACTTCTTCCTATAAAAATACACCATTGCCCACTATTACCCCACTCCACACATTTTGGCAAAGAGTTTCAGGCCATTTACTGAGCCCTGAAACACATTTATGGTTTATGGAAGGACCCCTGGGTCCCGGGTTAAGAACCCGTGTGTTGAAGCATCATTTCTCTGGGTCAAGTTTCTAGATAGGGGTTGCTTCAAGGGCCCTTGAGGACCTTAATCTGCATTGACTATCTCTGTGCTGATGCTTGGCTTTGCTAGGCCAAGGAACCTTTATAAAAGGAAAACTGGCATATGCCCTTGGATTCTGGAGTGGGCCTACTGCTCTCTGTAATAACGTGTGAATAAATAGACTGCTCCTCTATGGGACAGGATGGAGAACATGAGCTCACACCTCTTTCCAGGATGCTCCTTTAACACCAAAGCTCACACATTAGATGTGCCCAGAGAAACCCTCTGCCCTGGTTTATAAGTGGAGTTAGGCACTGCTGACGTCTGCCCAGCATCTGCCTGACTGGGGCCTCCTTCCCTCACCTGAGAGCCATCCTCAACAAGGCCCAATACCCATGAGGCAGGGGGAGTCTTGAGCCTACTTCACAGGCTTGGACAGAATGAATTTGATTCTCTGGCCTTCCCCAACCATCCCTGTTTGGTCTAGAGCATTGGGACTAGCAGGGGTGCAGCAAGGTCACCGCTTAGCCTACAACCAAGCAAATGACTTCATGATGGTAACAAAAGGAGTCTTGGGAGATCAGAGGGTGGAGGGCAGGGGGATGTAATAGGATTTGCCATGAGACATCAAGTCTGATGCCCAGAAGGTAAAACTAAGATGGAAACTAAAAAGAAACTATAGGTTCAAGACACAGGATTGGGGTTCTCTGGTGGGGCAGCTCCTGTGAATTTGGCAAAGTACCCTCCTTGCTTCCCTGGGTGGTGTTAATTGGTCCAGCCATAGCTGAAGTCATTTTTGTCATAGTGAGGGACTGCTTGACCTCTCTCTGTCCCCTCCTATTACATCCATCCTTTATTCATAGATCCTAGGGTATAAGGGGAGGGGGAAGAGATTAGACCAGCCTATGGACAGTTTATTTTTTCATCAAGGCAATATATTTTCTAGTGAGGGAGAATATGTTAGTCAAAGGGAGTTGATAGAACTTAATTCACTTCATCTCTTCTCTCTGGGAGCCTCTTGCTCTGGGTGTTGATCTGATTGGTTCCTCTTTCATTGACCGTATCTCTGCCAGTAAATACAGACGGAGAAGTTTACTTCCATTGGGAAGGATGCATCTTCTCTGGCTACTTCCCAAATGTCTGAAAGAGATCAAAAACCACTGATCATGTTCTTAAACCTGATCTTCCCTTGGTTTTTAAACTCACATATGAGGTGATCCAATCAAAACCAAAGCTGACTTTGGATAACAGGTGTTCAATTTATCCTAGACAGGGAAACTGAGGAGGATCTGACTGGATTCAAAGCTCAGAACTCCTGAAGTTCATCGGTTTCTAACCAAAGGCCCCTGCTTTCATTCCTAAATGTTGTACACATTTCTGAAACAAAGTGGGAAAAGAGAAGAGGCAGCTCTCTTATCCCATTGGCAGAAGCTTCTCCAGGCCCAGCTCTCAGGCACCTCCACCTATGAAGGAAACTTACTAATTGCTTTTTCTTTTTGCAGTATTTTGACCAATATTTCTGACGTGCATCAAAGTATGGGCTACTGTCCTCAGTTTGATGCAATTGATGACCTGCTCACAGGGCGAGAACATCTGTATCTTTATGCCCGGCTTCGAGGTGTACCAGCAGAGAAAATCGAGAAGGTAAAAAATGGTTTGTAATGGCCACTCAGGAGTTTGGTAAACCATAAGCCTGTTTCATGAGAGTGCATTTATTTAGATTTGGGAAAGCTGGAACATGCTATCCATTCGTTCTTTCAACAAATGCTTACTGAGGGTCTACTATGTTTCAGGTACTGTTCTAGAAGATGGGGTATAGCAAAGAACAAAACAAGAAATCCCTGCCCTAGTATATAACCAAATGATATATACATTTACCCTTCGATCCAGCAATCCCACTTCTGGGAATTTACCTTGAAGATAAACCTCCCACAGAACAAAATGCACATGCACAACGTTATTCATTGTATTTGTAGTCACAAAATATTGGAAATTACCTAAATGTTCAGGCATAGGAGATTGATTGAATAATTTATGGAACATATACACGATAAAGTCTTATGCAACTGTAAAACAAACAAAAAAAAGAACAAGGAAAATCTCTGGGAACTGATATGGAATTATTTTCCAAGAGATATTGTTAAGTGAAAAAAACAAAGTGCAAAAGAGCACATGTAGAATGCTGCTTTTTAATGTAAGAAAGTGGGAAAAATAAGAAAGCATCCATATGTCTGCTTACCTTTACATATAGAAAGTTGGAAGGATAAACCTGGAAACAATGAATTTGGTGATCAACAAGAGGGAAATGGGAAGGAATAACACTTCTCTCAGGATATCACTTCATATAGTTTTGACTTTTGGAAGCATATTAATGTTCTACATATTCAAAAAATAAAAGTAAATCAATAAGAATAGGAAGGGGGTAAAAATGAAAACAAAAAGAAAATCCTAACCACTGAAAGAAAACTGAAACAAATTAATCCAATTTTATTCAAATAAATATTACACAGAAGGGGAAGAAAAGAACTAATAAAAATAACTAATGACACAGTATTTGACTATATATCCTCAGTCTTGGGCAGGTAGAACAGAGGCAAAGATCTACAAACAAATTCTGAGCTCTTGTTGGCCAATATTTTTTATAGTGGCATGGGCAAAGCAATTCTGAAATAATTTTAGGTGTGTTATAGGACTAAGTAAATGAATAAATGTGTTAATGAGGTTGGGAACCAGAGTCCTCACTGTGGATGAAGGGACATGCAAATATGGAAAGCAATAAAGCTGAAAAGAACCCTGTGGGATGGATTGGAATTGGAGATCTCACTGTGAACTCATGAAACATTTGTATGCATGTGTTTGTACATGCGTGTATATGTGTTCATGGATATTGCACATAGGCATGGATATGTACGTGTGTATGTTTGTGTATGCATATAAGTGTCCTCTGAAAGGGCCAAGAAGCAAAAATATCCTAGTGGCAATGAGCACACTTAGTGCCCAGATTTTGTTCTCTAATATTATTCCCCACCCAAAGGAACCGTGACTCCTCAGATAAATGACAGATTTCAGGGCTGGATCATCATAGGCATAAAATGAGCCTGGAACATCTTATTATGCCAGAAAGTTAAAAAGTGCTTTTAAAAAAATGGTGGGAGCATATCACAAGAACACAGGAGCCATCTTGAAGGGGCTCCCAGTGACCAAATATGGGACAATTTGAGCATCAAAATAATTAAATACCATGATAAATTATAAAACATTGGGAGAAAAGTAGGAATTCACAAGTCCATTCTGTTAAATAGATAATCAGGAGAGAAGGGAGTGTTCTTGCTTACAGTCAAATGCTGAGACCCAACTGTTTAGTATGGAGGACGTTCTAGAATTGGAAAATCATTTTGCAATGACCATAGTAAAGATTGGATTGCATAAGAATCATCAATGGTTGCTAAATCTAGGGGAAACTTTTTATAAGAAGCAAGATATTTGTATGGTTTAAAATTATCTTCTACAAATTGCTTATTGGTTTCAATGGAGAAGCATAATAATAATTTTATAATGGAGAAATTAGACAAAAACTTAACTGGATGATCAAAATTAACTGACCCACTAGGGGCAGATGGCCATCTCATGCCCCTAGATGTGACACCCTAAGAAGGACACAGCTTTACCTATGGAATATTCTGATTGGGAATGTATAACTTGAATCTTAGGGGGAAACATCAGACAGACTCCAAAGGAAGAACATTCGATTAAAAAAAAATTCAGGAACTGTATTCTTCAAGAGTATCAAAGTCATAAATGACAAAGAAAGGCTGTGGAAATGTTCCTGGTCACAAGAGGCCAAGTAGACACAGTGACTGAATAAGGGACACTAGACCGCATCTGGGACTGGAGAGAAATAATGGGATGAAGAACGTTATTGGACCAGTTGACAAAACTGAACTGTGAAGAGTAGATTAGATTAAAATATTATAACAATGTTAAATTTCTTGACACTGATACCTGTACTGTGGTTATGTAAGAGAATATCCCTATTCTTAGGAAATATACACTGAAGTATTTAGGAGAGAAAGACCATGATGTAGAACTTACTCTCAAATGGATCTGAAAAAATGTGTATGTGTATAAGAGAGGGAGAGAGAAAGAAGTTTGTGAGTGTTCTTTGTACTACTCTATTTCTTACGTGTTTCTGTAAGTTTGAAACTATCTCCAAAGAAAAAGTTAAAAATGGAGCTTACATTATAGTGGGAGGAATAGACGATAATTAGATAACGAAGTAAAAAACACACAGTACAATTGAGAGTGAAAAGTCCTTGAGGGAGAAAAAGAGCAGAGAAGAATTGTTGGGGTGGGGTTTGCATGTGTAGGTAGGGTGGTCCAGGGCAGACCTCACAGAGGAGGTGACTCCTGAGTGAAGACAAAAGGAGCTGAAAGAGGGAGCCAGCAGTGTGGATGTCTAGGGAAAGAACATTCCAGGCAGAGGTACAAGTGCAGAAGTCAGCAGCATTGTAGGCTTGTCTCCAATGACTTCCCTAGTTTTGCTCCTGTGCACGCGTGTGCACATGCACACACACACACACGCTCACACCTATGGTTCCCTGTTGAGTCCCCTCAAAGCACTGTTATAATCTGTGATTATTCTGTTTATTTTGGTTGTCTGTCACTGCCCCCACCGTCTGTGAGTACAAGGTCACTGGTTATGTGCATCATTATTCTCCAGTGCCTAGTACAGCGCCTGGCTCATAGTGGGTGCTCAATAAGTATGCATGTGATGTACAAGACCTCAAATGTGACCCTGTTCAGGGATGAAATCAAGGGGACCCACGATCTTTTCAAATAGACCCTAGAACTCTTCCTCTTCCCCTCCCAGCATAGTCCTGGACACTGGGCTAGAAGCACTGCCTTGCTCTTTGTAAAGCTGAAGGCCAGTTCTCAGGGGGCTGCACCCACCGGGTGCTGAGCTGACCAAGGCACACCGAGATCTAAGGCACACAGTGGACAGGAGATACCTGGTCCCTGAAGCATGTTCCAGAGAACATGAGCCAGCAGGTGGCCCTGCTGCAGCCTAGCTGGGTCTGTCATCCTGGATGTGGGAAATCTGGGAACCCAAGACTTTGAATCGGTGGAGGTTTGGGGTGTTTGCTTGTTTGTCTTTCTCAAATGGGATTCCTTTCTCTCCCCTAGGTTGCAAAGTGGTGTATTCAGAGCCTGGGCCTGTCTCTCTACGCAGACCGCCTGGTCGGCACCTACAGTGGGGGCAATAAGCGCAAACTCTCCACAGCCATTGCCCTGATAGGCTGCCCACCGCTGGTGCTGCTGGTGAGGGGCACTGCGACCTGTGGGGACAGGCGGGCCCAAGGGCTTGAACGGGGAGCTGCATCTCTGTGGCTGGGTTGGCAGATTTGGAAAATGCAGCCAACTGTTGTTGTCTGGGCTGCCCCCTATACTGCTCGTTTTGAGTGATTCAGCCCATTGTTCTTCACAGCTCTTGGGGGAAACTGGAGTCATAGCACATGCTCACTCTGAGTTCCTGGGAAGTCTCTTGTGGGGCCACAGGCCCACAGCAGAATGTTCAACCCCTCTACGGAAATGTCAGTGTTGGGTCAGAAATTACTACTGCCCGAGGAGGTCTGTTCAGGATCTGAAGAGGACAGGAACGTTGGCCTGGATCAAAGGCTCATGTGACTCTCACAGGAGCCAGGCCAGGCTGGAGGCCCCAGGTGCCCTGGGTTTATGAAGGCATGGGTTGCAGGACTTGGAGGGAACCAGAAAAGTCATCTGAGCTATCTCCTGGCCTCCTTGCAAACATAGGTGTAGGAGTTTTTTTTTTTTTCTTTTTTAAGGTAATTCTACCATTGTCTTCATTAACCTTAATCCATTTATGGGCTGAAATGAGTCTAGAGATGTGCATGTTGTGTCTTTACTCTCCTGGTCCACCTCCTGCCTTCTGTACCCTGTACTGGGTACCCTGGGTCTCACCCCACTGGGAGTGACTTTGAGCAGCATCTGCCATAAAGCAGAGCTGCTTGGAGGGAGTCAGCCAAGGAGGGTGCAGTAGCCAGGAGAGGCCGGCTCCAAGCCCTGCCCCTGCCCCCTCTGCCTCCCCACAGGATGAGCCCACCACAGGCATGGACCCCCAGGCACGCCGCATGCTGTGGAACACCATCGTGAGCATCATCCGAGAAGGGAGGGCTGTGGTCCTCACATCCCACAGGCAAGAGATTCCCAGGGACTGGGGTGGAGCCGGTGGCAGGCAGGAGTCCTCCACAGCCCTCACTCTCTGTCCTGCCCACAGCATGGAAGAATGTGAGGCCCTGTGTACCCGGCTGGCCATCATGGTGAAGGGCTCCTTTCAGTGTCTGGGCACTATTCAGCACCTCAAGTACAAGTAAGGAGATGTGGGGGGTTGGGGGGGCCCTTTATTACCTTCCTGGGAGAGGGGTCAACCAGGCCCTGTGCTCTCTGCTGACACTTGGGAGTGTCCTGCTGCCCTCCCACGAGCAGAAGCAGATGGTAGCCGGGCCTCATTCTGCAGCAGCAGATGGAAAACTCTGTTGTGCTGAAAGAAACTCCTTTATATTGGGCTAATTGCCCAATTGTGGTTGAAGGCTCTCCAAGTCTCCAGATGGGGGTTTCTTATTGGGATGTATGCAGAGCCTGGCTGGGATAAGGAAGGGTCACCACCATTGCCTCATTATCCCACCACTTATCCCAACGGATCCAGGACCAATGACCTATTTGATTAGAGTCCACAACCAACATAGGAATGATAAGGGGTCCAAACAGCCTGAGAGTCAGTTTTCCTTTCTGGCATGCTGTATGCTTTTGAGTTTGAGAAATGACCAGTATTATACAACAAACCAGCAATTCCAGTAGTCTTCAGTAAGATTATCCTGTCCCCCTAAGTTGTAAACAATGCATTATTAATAATAGTTTGTGTGTCAAAGCTATCAGTTAAAACAAGATTATGATAATAATGCCACCCTCCCTTGCAATCTGATATGCTTTATAAATTAGGAAATGTTTTATGGTTATCACTCATTTATTTAACAAACACTTTTTGAGAGTCCAGAATGTAGAAGTCACCATGCTAGTTGGCAAAAGGAACAGCACATAACCCACCTTGTCTATATCAAGATGCTTAATCTTGAGGGGCCCATGGGAGGGTGGTGCATAGTACACAGCATCCTTCATATGCATCAGAGCAGATAAATGATGGAGAGAAAGGTCCAGCAGATTAGCTGTGTTTGGGTATTTGACCCCTGGTTTTTTTTTTTTAATTACAGTTTTTTTTTTTTAAAGATTTTATTCTTTCCTTTTTCTCCCCAAAGCCCCCCGGTACATAGTTGTATATTCTTAGTTGTGGGTCCTTTTAGCTGTGGCATGTGGGACGCCGCCTCAGTGTGGTTTGATGAGCAGTGCCATGTCCGCACCCAGGATTCGAACTGACGAAACACTGGGCCACCTGCAGCGGAGGGCGCGAACTTAACCACTCGGCCACGGGGCCAGCCCCTGACCCCTGATTTCTTTAGCAACTACAGCTCGGACACTGCACAGATATCTAGGGGGACTTTAGCATGTGAGGTCACCAGACCTGTGTCAGCAACTCCTTGTGTCCAACTGCTGGAGACGTGGATGTTCCCTACTCCCTTCCCTCTCTTTTCTCAATATCCCAATGGTAGAGCAGGGGAGAGGGGAGAACTCCCCACATGCAGGGACAGTCAATATTCCAGAGCTGAAAGGTAAAGGAATTTTATCGTAGGGGGAACATCCCTTGATCAAGGAGGAAGCATCGAAAGAAATTGCAACTGACACAGTATACCCTGACATAAGTGTATAGGGACGCCAGCAGGCCGTGCACACACTCTCTGGAGGACCATTCTTCATCCACCTGCAGGTGACCAGCTCACCTGGTGAGAAGGGGAGAGAAGCACTGATGACCCTGGCCCTGACAGCTCCATTTGTTCTGGAAGCTTCCACAGGGAAGTGCTGCCTTCCCAAGCTTTACTACCAACTGGCCAGTCTCTTAAGGTCTCTTTCTATGACTGAGTAAGCACTGGCCCAACACACCATCAGGACACCTTCTCCCTAGGCTAAAACCGCCTTTGACTTCAGCAAATATTTAAAGGGAAAGGAGCAGGGAACATCCATGTTGGACACAGGAAGCTATGACACAGGTCTGGTGACCCACTTCACCACACAGACATTTGTTGTTGTTAGTGCCGTCGAGTTTATTCTGACTCCTAGCAACCCTGTGTACAGCAGGGCGGAACCCTGCCAGTCTTTTTGCGCCATCCTCTCACCTTCCGGTGCTATACCAGCCAATGCTCCACTGCTATTCATAGGGTTTTCATGGCCAATTTTTCTAGAAGTGGGTGGCCAGTTCCTTCTTCCTAGTCTGTCTTAGTCTGGAAGCTCTGCTGAAACCTATCTACCATGGGTGGACGTTGAAATCCCAGTGGCATAACTTTCAGCATCACGGCAGCACTCAGCCACCACAGTAGGACAAACAACAGATGGTATAATAACTGACAGATGGGTGGTGGTGTTCCCTGATTGGAAATGAACCTGGGCCGCAGTGGTGAGAGTGCTGAATCTTAACTGCCAGACCATCAGCACTGGCTCCCCAGGCATTTAGACTGCCAAAAACTAGTATCAAACTATTTCTTCAGGAACTATTGTGGGTTTCTTTCTCCTAGTCTTTTTCCTTTTTAAAGGTATGCTTTTTAGTGAGGAAGATTGGCCCTGAGCTAACATCTGTTGCCGATCTTCCTCTTTTGTTCTCCCCACAGCCCTAGTACATAGTTGTGTATCCTAGTTGTAAGTCATTCTAGTTCTTCTATGTGGGATGCTGCCACAGCATGTCTTGAAGAGCCATGTGTGGTCTGCACCCAGGATCTGAACTGGTGTACCCTGGGCCAGCAAAACAGAGCACAAACTTAACCACTCGGCCGTGGGGCCGGCCCCCTTTCTCCTAGTTTTAAACATGCACATGAGGTCTATAGTATGGGCCTTTAATCCCCAATATTTTGATGAGTCTATTCCTTATTTCTGGATTGCCTTAGACCCAACTACTAACAGGCCTATACCCCGCACTGCCGTTTGCATCCCCTAGGTTTGGAGATGGCTACATTGTCACCATGAAAATCAAATCCCCTAAGGACGACTTGCTTCCCGACCTGAATCCCGTCGAACAGTTCTTCCAGGGGAACTTCCCGGGCAGCGTGCAGAGGGAGAGGCACTACAACATGCTCCAGTTCCAGGTCTCCTCCTCCTCCCTGGCCAGGATCTTCCGGCTGCTCCTCTCCCACAAGGAGAGCCTGCTCATCGAGGAGTACTCGGTCACGCAGACCACGCTGGACCAGGCGAGTCATCTGAGGGGCACCACGTGCAGAGGCGGAGCTGTGCAGACTGGGCTGAACGCCCAGCCTGAGCTGGAATCCACATGACATGCCTGATTTTTAACCCTGTTGTCCCTCTGTCCGTTAGGGTAAAACTTGGTGTATCAGAAATTGTTTTTTAACAGTATTTTAGTCATTGGCAAACCTCATTGACTTTACATCATCCTTCCCCACTACACTATGATTTCATTTCATCCTTCCTGGTTTGAGGTGGTGCCTTTTTACTCTTTTCAAATCAACTTTACTGATGCTTAATTTACATACAATAAAATGCAGCCATTTAAAGTGTACAATTCAGGGCCAGCCCAGTGGCACAGTGGTTAAGTTCACATGCTCCACTTCAGTGGCCTGGGGTTGCCGATTCGAATCCCAGGCACGGACCTATCCACTGCTTGTCAAACCATGCTGTGGCAGGTGTCACACGTATAAAGTAGAGGAAGATGGGCATAGATGTTATCTCAGGGCCTATCTTCCTCAGCAAAAAGAGGAGGATTGGCAGCAGATGTTAGCTCATGGCTGATCTTCCTCAAAAAATAAAATAAAATAAAAAATAAAGAGCATTAAAATAAATACATTAAAATAATAAAGTGTACAATTTGGTGAGGTTTGGAAAATGTGTGTGCCATTTGTCAGGTTTTTTATTTTTATTTATTTTTTTAAGATTGGCACCTGTGCTATCTGTTGCCAATCTTTTTTTTTTTCTTCTTCTTCTTCTCCCCAAAGCCCCCAGTACATAGTTGTACATTCTAGTTGTCAGTGCCTCTGGTTGTGCTATGTGGGACGCTGCCTCAGCATGGCCTGATGAGTGGTGCCATGTCCACACCCAGGATCCAAACCGGCAAAACCCTGGGCCACCGAAGTGGAATGAACGAACTTAACCACTCGGCCAGATGGCCGGCCCCTGTCAGGTTTTTTAGTGTGATAACTTTTTTTATTGTAGTAAAATATATATAACAGAATTAATCATTTTTAAGTGTACAATTTAGTGGCATTAAGTACATTCATACTGTTGTGCAACCATCACCACTATCTATCTCCAGAAATTATTCATCTCTCGAATGTAATGTCCTCAAGGTTCATCCGCCTTGTGGCATGTGTTGGAATAGCCTTCTTTTAAATGCTGAGTAATACTCCATTGTGTGTGTATGCCCCCTTTTGCTTATCCATTCATCCATTTAGACATTTAGTTTTTCCGGGGGTTATTTGTTGTTGCTGTTTGTTTGTTTGTTGTAAATAAACATCCTTAAAGAACGTTCAGTAAAGCAGGGAAATAGGCAAGTCTCCATGTCCCCTTGGAGGAGCTGGCTCACCAGCACCTTCTTGTCAGCCATAGCAGATGAAGTCAGGAGCGGGAGGCACGGTCACACTGCACCTGAATAAGGAACAGAAAAGAGAAGAGATCAGATTCTTGTTTTGCTTTGTTTCTAGTTTCTTCTGAGGAGGTTTAGGAGGACACTGCTAGCTGAGAATCTGCCTTGCTTTGTTAACCCCAAACCCTGGTGCCCCAAGTCCCTTGAATCCTCCCACAAGAACTCCTTTGGCTTAGCTCAGAATTCTAAGAAACAAGCCCTATTCAGGGACCTGGTGGCCGGGCTTCCTCAGGTGGGCCAGCCTCCCCTCCTATAGAACATAAGCTGCTCCAGCAGGGCTGTGGAAAAGAGAAAGCGGAGTGGGTAGGTGGGTGCAGGGTACCATTTTTCTGGAAACATCTACCTACTTGCTCTTCTCTTCCCTCCAGGTATTTGTGAACTTTGCTAAACAGCAGACTGAAACTCACGATGTCCCTTTGCACCCTCGAGCTGCTGGAGCCAGCCAACAAGCCAAGGTACCCCTGCCACTTTTTCACAGTTGACTGCTTGAGGTGGATCCTCAGCTCAAGGACAGTCCACTGGGCCTCAGGGGCCCCAAGGCCCAGATATGCCTCCTGCAGGGAGCCCCACCCTACCACATCCCCACAATGTCCCCACCATATACCAACCACGTCCCTGCCACTCCCCACAAGTTCTGTCCTGAAGGACTTTTCAATCAGTAATTGTGTGAGTTCCTTTTATAATCAGGAAGCCACTGGGATGGTATGAGAGAGCATTTTGAACTTTCTCACATGTTTTTGCTTACAGAGAAAAGCTTGGATTTTGTAAATAAGCAGGGAAGATAGGAGAGAATATTAAAACGTTTGGTTGTTGGGATACTTGACATCTATGTCTGGTCATATGATTGAGTTTCAAAGGAAGGTGATTAACTGGCACTCCTTTTCAGTGGTGGGCACATTTGATTAGAGCAAGAATTATCACCTATTTTAGGAAGAGGGCTCTTTGTTCTTTATAAAAATATCAAGATGATGGAGGAGGAAGCAATAGATAACTGTGACAACACTTTGGTGCTTCCAGGTTCCTGCACTGGCATGGTTCCCCCCATAAGAAGCACGCCCACCCCTTCCGAGTTCCCCAGAAAGAGGGAGAGAAAGAGAGAAAGTACTGGAGGAAGCTCCAGGATCCAGAACCCCTTGGCTTAAGCCTAGGATTTTAAAGGGATGAATTAACTCAGCTATTCTCGCCAGACTCAGCTGGAGAGTAAATCAAATAAAATTAAAGCATTTTTCCAATAAGCAAAGATGTGCAAAACCTTTCCCTTAAAATTCTCATTCCTCCCACCAGTTTCTTAATTGCAAGAAAAACCAAATACCACTAATGATTGAAACATTCCTTTCCAAGGCCATCCTTGTGATGAATTTTTCCCCTTCCTCTTGACCAGTAGAGACCTAATGGTTACTTGGCAAGGTTGACTTTGCCCCTCATCTCCCCAGAGGGCTCAGAAATGCCCAAGTAAAGGCACCTGTCCAGGGAGAATTAGTTTTGCTAAGATTTTCCAGCCACTCTTTTTCATTTATAGATCTTGTACTTGCTGTTTACACCTATAGAAACTTATTCTTTGAAAACAACTTAGAGTTATGAATTTCTTTTATAATTCAGAATACATAGTTGGTTAACAAAAGTGTTTCCTAGAACTAGCAATGGTCTCCCCACCACCACCTGGCATATTCCCTCTTAAGGGCTAACACCAAGTCACCTCTGGGCCAGGCGAGGGGCGCCGATGGTCTAAGATCTGCAGCAGTTAATTCCAAACTTTTCTCCCTTACTGGATGTGACTATTTTTCTATTTTGCTTGTCACATTTTAGCATACAAATATTAGAAAACCAACTACAACACATTTATTAGATTGGTATATTTTATAATAAATTTGTGATTCAAAACCTAACTCTGACTTTATGACATAGTACCTTTACAAAGGTTTGCAAAAATCCTTCCGTATAGCCTTGTATATAAATAAATGTCATGAAACAAATAGTAATTACGTTCTTGTTTACATTACACCACTTTAAAATAATTTTCCTTAAAGTATCCTACAAACAAGAAAAAGATCGTTTCTCTCAACGAGTTCTAGAAAACATTCACAACTTGCCTCTGAACGAGACTGAGAGCGCAGCTTCAGGAAATTCAGTAGGTTGGTGGCTTCACAGCCCCAGTTTGTGAGCGACAACCACAACCACAGCGACGTTTCCTTATCTAGAGATCAGTGTGTCTGCTTGTCAAGAATGTTTTAAACTCTTAATGGCCTCAGTCCTGGAAAATATCTTTTGGGATGAGGCTTTGTAGAATCTCACAATCTGTTTTATGAAAACAGGTGAAGGTCAAGGTTTTGCTAGATGACTAGGTGGTGATAGGTGATCAGTCAACTTAGAAACATCCTAAATGGGTTAATAATTGAGTGACCATCATGTGTTTTCCAAAATTGGAAACAACTCAGATCAATTTCTGATCCTTATTCTTACACATTGTTACGGAGTTTCCACATATAACTTAGGTCCTTATCAATTAGTGTCTGAAGTACCTGCAGCCTTGAGTGGGATCCTTGCCCCACCTCAAATCATGTTCTTAGCCCTAAATGCTAGATTAGTCATCTTCTTAACAGGATGTGTGACTTTAAACCAGATAATTGATAAACCACATTTTGTCTCGACTGGTTGGGCCTACCTCTGACGCCCTCCTTTCCCTACCACCCAGCTGGGTATTGGTTCAGGAATTCAACCTGCTCTTTCTAAATGGCGACCATGTCTCTCCGGTTAAAAAGGTCACCTTGGTGTCCACTTCTCCAGGAGCTGTACTTAGTGCCCGAGCTTTGATCTGGAGTCTGCTCTTCAGAACCCCAGCTCCAGTATCTCCCCACCCTCCCATCCCCCAGTCAAATTTTCCTGCTTCCCAGGAGCCACCTCTGTAGGAAGTGGACAAAGGGAATTCTGCACCTCAGGGATGACCTAAATTATGACTTCTTGGCTTTTAAGACAGTAAGAGTATGGTAACTTTTGG
This sequence comes from Equus przewalskii, assembly GCF_037783145.1. Lineage (NCBI taxonomy): Eukaryota > Metazoa > Chordata > Mammalia > Perissodactyla > Equidae > Equus > Equus przewalskii. The sequence continues at coordinate 6,229,802 of NC_091854.1, forward strand.
GGGCTAAAAAAGAAGGTAAATGATACCATAACAGCCTTTGGAAGTGGCACAGAGAGTGTAACTTCCCTCTCAGATGTCAGCGTGTGCACACACAAGAGTGTGAATCATTATAACCTCTAGAGTGTAGAGCCAGAGGGACCTGCAGGATCATCTGGTCTGACCTTTTCACAGACAAGGAAACAAAGATAACCCTTAACCTTGATGACGTGACAGAATCACAGTGCCCTGGGCTGAGCTTCCTTCAGAGACTGGTTGACAGCTGTTTAACTTCTAAAATCTGGAAGCCTTTGCCCTATCTATTTAGAAAACCGAGCTGATGAGAGTCCATCTGATCTCCTTCCACAGATCTGATCCTCCACACTGCTCACTCGCTACAGCCGGAAAGGAACTCTGGGCTGCTGGATGACTTTTGCCATGTGGTCATCTGTCCAGACCTGCTAGCAAAAGTAATCCCTTGGCAGCAGAAAAAAACACATATGGGGCATACAGCAAACTTAGAAGGGGGCTCTTTCTGAAGAAAACCAGAACTGACTTGCTCACCTGGAACACCTGGTGATGAAACTGATCCGGCCAAACAAATGCAAACCGCTTTTCATCATGACCACAGAAGTAGAAGCCCGCTCCATCCTGCTAGTAGATTTGGCCTCAGTATTGCTCTCATTTCAAGTGGGTCTGCTTTTCTGTGTGCGTGTGTGTGTGTGTGTGTTTTATTTTTAAGGAGAAAATAAAATGCAAATGTGCTCATCACAAACTCTCCGAATTCGCTGAGCTCCCTGGTGTGCACCATCTGGTACAGTATTAGACGTTCTTTGTGTGTGTGGCTTCCTGTCATTGCTGTGAGCTTCCATGAGAGTTATTGCCACAGGAGTGCTGGTCCCAGCAAGATTCTGCAACACAGAGTGGAAGGAATGGACTAGACTTCATGCTCCACGCCAAGTCCGCTTTATAGGGTTTGAAGAAAACGCCCAACTGGCAATGCATATACACATTATCTATTACCAGCTGGGTATTATCTGAATCTAAGTTTCACGTCTGTCTGCCCAGCTTATTTGAGTGCCTACCTCATAAGTATAATTGGGACAAGAAACAAAGAGGCAAGGACAGGTGAGAGTGGATCCTTGGTTGAGTATGAGATCCAACATGCTTGTAACTTTTTCAAGAAGTCCAGGCCTCATTCACATGGTGCCGTGCCATTTCCACAGTGCTGACGTGTGCATCTTGTGCAGTGACGTTAGGAGGCAGTGTTCCCAGGACATCTAGTTGTTCACATTAAAGCTCACCAAGAATCAGAAAATAATAGTTTTAAGCCAAACCATTTCAAAAGACATGAATGAGGAGAGCAAACAGACTTCCTTGACAAGGCAGTCTCCTCTCCACGACCAACAGATGAGCCTCCTAGTTCAAACCCTTTCTAGAACAGTGCTGCTCGAGGCACAGGATACCATAGGTATACTCCAGGGTCCAGGAGGGAGGAAGGATCGGGGGAGAAAGAATCTGAGGCCAATAGCTGTTGCTGAGAAGGGGCCATAGAAGAAAGTGAACAGAAGGTGGTGACATTTTTCCCTCAACAAGGAGAGTCCAGTGCTTCTTAGAGGCAGACAGAGGGCAGGGCGCTACACATCTTTGAATCCCGCGCAGCTACTGGCTCACCACTTTGCACATAATGGATGCTTGGAAAATAACTGCCTATAGGGACTACAAAACTGCTTTGGTAGCCTCAGAGCTTAATCTGATTTTGACTTTTTTTTAAAATCTACCTATAACCAAAACCACAAAACCATTTTAGTGAGAGTTAGAATTGAGTTTGGGAAAGTCCAGGAGTGTGTTATTGATACTGATATCATGCTGTTGTATCCTAGCTGGTTTTGTCACTTAAATTAACAACTACAATACCACAAGAAAGAAGACTAAGCAGGGAGGGAGACAAGCAGTCATTCAGGGTGGGTTGTGAGGGTTTTAGAAAGGCATCATGGACTGGAAGGGGCAGGTGTGGGTCAAATCTCCTCCTGCCGTGGGGAGGAAGGCTTAGTTTCTCTGTCTGTGTCCACTACACCTGAGCTCTCCAGTGCGAGGCCTGTGTCGTCTTCATCATTTCCCCAGCTCCTGAAACACACAGAACAGTCAACAAATGCTTGCAGAAGTGAACGCTATAAAAACCCAGCCAAAAAATACACAGAAAAGAAGTAGTTCTCAGAAAATGATGCCTCAAAAAGCTAAAGACAGCAGCAAAGAGCAGGTGAAGCAACAGGGATGCTATGCTTTAAGAGATACTGGTCACAAAATGTAAGCAGGACAAAGTCAAGGAGGAGGGGACATGCACAATTTGCTTGGGTTTGACTATTCCATGTGAGAGCTTGGCCAAGATCTCCTGAGAACGTGTTCCTTTATTGAAAGATCTCCCAATCTGGTTTAATAAGGGAGATTTACAAAGAAGACAAGGAGAAAATGGAGAGAGTCATTTCAGAGAGTCATTTCAGTCCCAAGACCACGCAGGAGATGTTCCAGAAATATCACTTGCTGCCAGATTTTCTAAGCTCTCAGGGCTTCTTTGGGGAGCTCAAGATTTTAAAATAGCTGGGATCAAAAGAGAATCTCTCTTATTATGAGTAAGAAGCTCATGAAGAGCTTCATTTGTCCCTGCTGCTGTAGGGCTCCTGAACAGGCTGGTAGGGGAAAGTGGGGCAGAAAACAGGTTAGCAAGCTCTGGGCTTGGAAGAAAGGGTCTCTGTGACAGCCTGGACACTGGCACGGGGGCCAGTGAGGAGGAAGTTCTGCACCAGCAGGACTGCGGGGCTTCTGGAGGAAGAAAGAAGGTTTTGCCCTAGATTTATGGCAGCATCACCCTTGTGGGGTTGCTGTTTCAGGCATCAGACTCAGTCCAGGGGGCCCAGGATATTTGGGGCTTGGTTTCCTCAGTGTGGTCATTCAGTGCTTCAGCAGATCCCGAGATGAGCCATTTGGGACTCCTGGTGTTCACAGCAGAATTGCTACCACATTTTGTGCAAAGTGGCTGTCAAGTTGGGGAAAGCGTAGGTACTAGAAGTTTCAGATTCACAGAACCACAGGCTGTAGACCTAGAAAATATCTCAATGTTCAAAAACTAAGCCCTTATATAATTGTTTTGTTTTGCATTGTTTTAATGGAAAAGGAAACCAAGTCCCAGAAAGATTAAATTACTTGGCTGACCCTCCAAACTTCCCTGCAGGCCCCACTCTGGTCCTCTAATTACTTCGCTCTCATGTCCAAGAAGACATGCCCGCCAGACCCGGAACTCTGGAATTCCCTCCCCAAATGGTGTAAAGTCTGCTTGTAGGGCCTGTATGGGCCTCTTTCTTGGGTCAAAGGTAGTCTTTGATCATGCAGGCTCATGTCTACACATGGCACAGGAGGCCCCTTGGAAAACCAGGAGCGAGATGAAAGGGTGGGTGGGCCATGGGGCAGCTGGCTCTGTACCACTATAGTCCAGTGTGGAACTCCAAGGAAACCAAGAGGTCGAAATTTGATCCTAGGTCATTATGAAGGTTTACTAAGGTCATTATTTAGCAGTTTAGCTTGATTTATAACTTTAAGTATTGAGACATATATGGTAAAGGACCTCCAAAAGGTATTCTCCTCAGAGCCTTTCCCAAAGCTCAGCACGACACACACTCAGCTTTCTGAGTAGGTGACTAATATCAAGGCTCAGAGGTATATGCCTAGTGAATCAAGCTTTGCCCAAACTAGTCATCCTCTTGGTTTTGTACGTAAAGCTTTCATAAGGGATCATAGCTTATTGTAGCCAAATAAGCCAAATGAGCCATATAAACCATATGAAAGGGATCCTTTCATAAGGGATCACAGCTTATTGTAGCCAAATCCCATAGTCTTGGGTCGTGGTGAGTTTCAGAGGGCACATTTCATCTGCAAAGCTCTGCACAGACAGCACCTGGTCAGACAGCATTCCAGGCACGCAGCTTAGGGCTGGTGCTATTCTTGCCTTCCACCAGAGCTCGGCAATCTCTTTGGTCTTCAATGATACTGACTGCCAAGGCATTCTGCTTAGGGCTACCGGAGAAGCAAAGGGGTAAGAGAGAAGAGAGAGAAGAACATTCAATGCTTCATGTTCTGGGAATAAAGCAGCGAGCAAGATACAGCCTGTGTCTTCGTGGTGTTAATGTTCTCACACGGGGTTTGACCAACTTTCTGTAAAGGGCTGGAGAGTAAACATTTTCAACTTTGCAAGTCATACAGTCTCTTGTTGCAACACTCAATTCAGCTATTGTAGCACGGAAGCAGGTGTGGACAGAACCTAACGAAATGAGTGAGAATGGACTTGGCCCACAGGCCGTGCTGCGCCCACCCCTGTTTCAGTGAGTAAGCAGACATTAGTGTTAGAGGGACAGCAAAAGCAGCTCTGGGTGCCTTATAGGGCCCCCAAATCACTTGTTTCCTTTCCTCTGTTTTTTTGAAGGGACTTCAAGTAACTCCAGTTTAGCCAGGACAGTAGATGTTCAAAGATAAGCCTAAGGACGGAGAATGGGGATGATTTTCAAGCTCAGGAGCTTACGGTTTCAGATCTGCAATCTTGGCTGATGCCTCCACATACAAGATGATCCTTAGCAGCCAGACTACAGGAAGGTGTAGCCGAGCCTGGGTTTTCACCTTCCTCACACACACCTCGCCTCAGGCAACAAGACACCTCCTAGGCACAGCATCAGTTCTGACCCAACCAGCAGGTCTCTGAGGGCCCTGGGCCCAACCTTCCGTGTTCATCCCCTCAGCTGACTGGCTAAGGAGCTCTATAGAAACAAAATAGCATGGTCAGTAGGTAGATTAATTTTTAAATTGGGGCTCTTGGGCAAAAATGTCAGGGAAGAACCTGGAAGTCCCCACTTATTTTTAGTCCCCCCCTTTGGAGAGGGGTTCCCCTTTTTGGAGTACCCAGCGGTATCTCCCACTGCAAGGACATGAGCTTTGAGAACTACAGAATGCTAAGCAATTATAAGGTAAGTTTACATGTGTTTGTTATTTTAATTGTCGTCACTCTCTGAGATTCAAACTGATTAGTTTTTCATGATTAAAATTTATATTCAGCATTAACAACAGATTAGTCACATGAAAACACAAAAAAATATTGTTCTCTCTGTCTCATACCACACACGAAAATTCCAAATGCATCAAACTACTCTCTTTAAAAAGTAAAAAAGTCATTTTTATTTAATAATTTTTAAATTATGAAATAATCACAAATCTACAAAAGTTACAAGTGCAGTAGAAAGAATTTTTTCTTGAACCTTTTGAAAGAAAGCTGCTAGTTTGGTGCCTCGTTACCCCTGAACAGTTTGTATATTTCTTTAAAACAAATATATTCTCTTACATGTTCACAATAAACCATTAACATCAGTAAATTAACATGGATACTACCGTCCAATCCTCAGACCCCATTCAACCACTATCCCAATAATGTGCTTTATACCAAAGGATCCAATTCAGAACCACGTTAGATTTAGTTGGCCTGTCTTTTTGGTCTCCTTCAGTTTGGAACAGCTCTCAGTCTTTGGAAGATCATAATCCAGTAGTTTTGCAGTGTTCCCTAATGTGGGCTTGTCTGCTATTTCCCTGGAACAAGGTTCAGGTTATGCACCTTTGGCGGGAATATCTTACACATGATGCTGTCCTTTCCATTGCTTCCTATTACATGGCACGGAATTTGATTTGACCCGTTACTGATGATATTAACTTTGATCACTTGATTATAGGGGCATCTGTCAGACTTCTCCACAGTGAAATTACTCTTTTTCCCTTTGTAATTTATAAGTATTTTGTGGAGATATATTTTTGAAACTACGTAAATTATCCCTTTCCTCATCAACTGCTTAATATAATTCCTTACTTATTTACATCTGCATGGATTCATGGTTTCCTATTTTATTCAACGGATTTAATTCTTTACTATATTATTTTTTTAAATGCTTGATTTGTCCCTGATGTAGTTAGTGGAAATCCATCAAGCTGGCTTCTGTGTCCTTTTGACACATTCCACATCATTCTTTGAGCACTTCCTTGCTTTCTGGCACAACAAGACGTTCCAAGTTCATCTTGCCATTTCCCCACCTGGAATGAATCATTTCCCAGGGAGCCCTGGTTCCTTTTAGGGAATCTACTATTTAGAAGCCAACACCTAGACTCTCTCAGTGGATAGTTAAAGAATGTATATGTGTGTGGGTGTAGATAGATAAATAGGTATCCATTTACATCTACATTTATTCCTATATGACATATATATTTATGTAAATCGTATATATTGACAATCCTGAGTTCACACTGATACCTCCAATTCCAATCCAACAACACAGGATTCACTTTAGTTTTCTCTCTGAACATATTTTAACTCCCTTCTCTGACAGTCCGGCTGCCACTCTCTCTAAAGATTTATATACATATTTACATATTTGATCAATTTCCCTAGCTGTAACTCATCTCCCATCTCTGCCACTCTTCTGCCTCCCACATGGCTCCCACCTCACACCACCAGGGCTCTGATGTCCACACTTTTCTCTCTCTGCTCAGCCTCTGACTCCCCACACTGGGCCACCCCCACCACATGGATACTCTTCTCACCTGGGCTGGGATCTGACTCTCCACACCAGCCCACCTTCCTACATGCACGCCCTCCTCCCCTCCCTTAGGCTCTTACACCCTACTCAGGGCCACCGAGGCTCCCCACTCGGCCCCACATGGACATCTACCCTGTTCCAGCCACTTAATGGCTTTAAGAATAATTTGTTCAGGAAAGCAGGGGAACAGAAAAGGCAAAAGAAGAGTAACTAAAGACCACTTTTGAAAAGCGAAACTTGAGAAATTTAGGGAGAAAACATGTTACTGTCTTTATCATGTTGGGATAAGAAAAGTTTTCTTGGGGCTGGCCCTGTGGCCGAGTGGTTAAGTTCACGCGCTCCGCTGCAGGCAGCCCAGTGTTTCGTTGGTTCGAATCCTGGGTGCAGACATGGCACTGCTCATCAGACCACGCTGAGGCAGCGTCCCACATGCCACAACTAGAAGAACCCACAACGAAGAATATACAACTATGTAGCGGGGGGCTTTGGGGAGAAAAAGGAAATAATAAAATCTTTAAAAAAAAGAAAAAAGAAAAGTTTTCTTAAACAATAATGTTGGTTCCTAACACTTACTGAACACCAACTACGCACCAGGTGCTGTTTTAAGCAGTTTACATGTTTAATCAATAATCCTTACAACTACCTAATAAGCAAGAACTGTGATTATCTCCATTTTACAGATGAGTGAATGTTGGACCACAGAGCAGAACTTAACCTAAACTGAACAGTTAAGTGGCAGGCCTGGGATTGAACCACATAGTCTGGTTCAGAGCCCTAGTCTTAATCACTACTCAGTACAACCTCTCAAAAGACACACAACATGACAAACACACATCCAGACACCATAGGGGAAAAGACTCATTAATTTGAATACGTTAAAATGAAAAACTTCCATAAAACAAAACACACTCTAAAACATAAAGACAGACCAGGGTGGCCCCGTGGCATACTGGTTGAGTTCAACACACTCCACTTCAGTGACCCAGGTTCGCAGGTTTGGATCCCAGGTGCAGACCTATACCACTGGTCAGCCATGCTGTGGTGGTGACCCACATGTGGAGTGGAGAAGGACTGGCACAGATGTTAGCTCAGGGATAATCTTCCTCAAGCAAAGAAAGAGGAAATTTGGAAACGGATGTTAGCTCAGAGTGAATCTTTCTCAGCAAAAAAATAGAAATAAAAAAATAAAGACACACCACAGACAAGGAGAAGTTATTTTCAATGCACATAATGAACAAAGAATTAGCATCCAGATATAAAGAACTCCTGTGATTCAGTAAGATAAGACAAACAACCCAAAAGAAAAATGAGCAAAGAATATGAACAGGCACTTCACAGAAGAGGAAATTCAAATGGTCACTAAATGTATGAAAAGATGCTCAACCTCACTAGTAATCAGGGAAATAAAAATCCAAACAACAGGATAGCATTTCACACCTGTCAGGTTGGCAAAAACTAGAAAGTTGAACAATACTGTCTTAGTCAGTCTGGGCTGCTCTAACAAAGTGCCATAGACTGGGTGGCTTACCAACAACAGAAATTGATTTCTCACAGTTCTGGAGGCTGGAAGTCAGGGTGCCAACATGGTCAGGTTCCGGTGAGAGCACTCTTCCGGGTTGCAGATTGCTGACTTTTTGTTATATCCTCACATAGTGGAAAGACAGCCATCTAGCTCTCTGGCTTCTTCCTTAAAGGGAACTCACCCCATTCATGAGGGCTCCACTCTCATGACCTAATCATCTCCTAAAGACCCCACCTTCTGATACTATCACATGGGGGATTAGATTTCAACATATGAATTTTAGGGGTCACAACCAGTCCATAACAGTTACCACATCTGGCAAGGTCATGAGACAATGAGAACTCTTCCCCACTGATGGGAGTGTGTGATGGTGGTCCCCAAACCATCCCTGTGTTCAGAGACTGGCTAAGAGGACTTACAGAGTTCAGGATATAGTGGTACTCATGGCTAAGATTTATTACAGCAATGTAGGAGGAATGCACGGATAGATCATAAGGGAAAAAGACATGGGCAGAGTCTGAGAGGCTCTATGCACAGCCTCCTCTAGGCTTTCTCCCTCTCATGAGGGATCACACAGAGTCCATCCATTCCCTAGAAGCAAAACACAACAACATATATGTGATGTTTCTGGCCTGGGAAGTCCATTGGAGACTCAGCATCAATGGTTTTTATTGTGTCACATAAGCACACTCTAATTAGCATGGTCCAAAATTCCAGACTCTCAGAAAGAAATCAGGTGTTCAGCATAAACCACAGTGTTTGCAGTCTAGGCGCAGGAAGCCACACTTATCAGTTAAAGAACAATGTGAACACTCCAGAAATCCAAGTTCCCAGATGCCAGCCAAGAGCCAATCTTGGAAGCAGTTCCTTCTAAAGACAGCAGCTCCCCCCTGCTATGTTAACCCTTTTCTGGAGACAGTGTACATGGATACGACCAGTCTGGATAGCAATTTGACAGTATTTAATGAAGTTTAAGATATGCAAGTCCACCGGCCCAACGAGTCTCCTCCTGGATCAAGTCTGTCTTAGAGAAACTTTGCACATATGCACATGGAGATGTGTTCAAGTGAGCTCCTTGTAGCCTTGTTTCTAATAGCAAAATATCAAAAAACAATCTGAATATTGAGCAACAGAATGAAAAAATGAATTGTGGCCTGTTCATGCAATGGATGTTATATAGCAGTGGAAATGAATGAATTAGAAATATGTGTTTCAAAACAGATAAATCTCAAAACATAATGGTTAAAAACAATATTTAATGGCAGAAGAATAGAGACAGCAGGGCCTTCCCCAGCCACTTGATCTAAATTTCGACTGTCCCTAAACCCATCCTAGCATCATACACCCTTCTCTGCTTTTTCTTACATCCTTAGCAGTAACCATTACCATTATTAATGGTAGCAGTTACCATTATCTGACATACTATATGTTTTTACTTACTCTTCTTGCTTATTGTCTCACTGCCCTTCTAGAATACAAGCTCCACGGGGGCAGGAATTTTTGTTTAATTTCTTTACTTTTTGTTTGTTGTTGTTAAGCAATCCATCTTTTAATTTTTAAATTCTTGACATTCCAGAACTAAACTGAAATTTATTAACATTTCACTCTTACATTTCTTATTGACAAACAAATAAAAATTCATGAGCCAAAAAACCCAAAACAAAATTAAAAACAGGGAAAAGCTTATAAAACTAAATGTGGATCCCAGCTTTAACAGCTGAACAGAGATTTTTTAATTCTTAGCAGATGATAAAGTCGTCTAGAAACTGAACACGTACAAATTATTTAAAACCTGGAATGACTGACCAGAAATTACACAGATTACGGAAAAACAGCAGAAAGTGATTATGAGTAAACCTACCCTGTCTAGCTGTGCCCCATGCCCTTCTCAGAGGAAAGACTGGCATGGATCCTGAGCCAGACTAACACTAGCAGCAGAACCCATGATAGCAGCCCACCTACCAGAAGAGTCTTCACCAGATTGGCAATTTTGATCTCAGCCCCAGACATCTGGCAGATCTCATTTACGTTGGTGCCTTGGTGCCCAGTTATGCAGCCAATTAAGTTATCTGGAATGCTGAGCTCATGTGTGGTTTGACTACATACATCCAAACTCACCCAACCACCTTTCACCTGTGGAGAGCTGGAGTCAATTCCAGCAAATCTGGTCCTGCTGTGCATCATGGCAAAGTGGGACTGTTGTCTTGCCACCTGGTTCAGCTCGGCCTGATTGAGCAGAGAAATGGTGTGCCGTCCTTGAACTGAGTAGGCATCTAGAAGTGGTCCCTCTGGGTCATGGGTGGCATGGGGGTAGCCTGCAACATTGCTGCACCTATCTCAGCAGCCCACACAGAGGACTGGAGAGCTGGCTGGCATGGGCTACTATGGAATGGTGTGACTCTCCCTTGCGGAGACGGAAAGAGCATCTCCAACATGACCAGGTACATCTATTTGACACACTTGATGACAGACTGCAACACACAAACAGTGGGGATGACCCACTCAGTGGAGTTGAGCACCTTAGCCCCCTCCCCCAGTGCCTAAAACCATGCCCTGCCATTGTAGCTACTCAACAAGCATTTGTTGACTTAATGAATGAATAAAGTATGATGCCATTTTTATAAAATTTAAAGCATGTAAAAGTACTAAAGATTATTTATAGATACCTGTATATGCAGTAAAAAATACTATGACATGCATAGGGATTATAAACACTGAATTCAGGAAGTGATTGTTTCTAGGTGGAGACGAGGACTGAGATCAGGGAGAAACAGGAAGGAGCCTCAAGTGTATGTGTAATATTTAAATTTCGTAAAACTGTCTGAAGCAAGCACGGCAACTGCTCAGAACTGACAACACTAGATGGTAGGTGCGTAGGTATTTATAAGATTACTCTCTGTACTTTCTGCTGGCTTGAAATAGTTCATTAAAAAATATCCTATCCAGAGCTAATATCTGACACCACCACAGCCACCCCCTGCCAACACCACAACCCATCAGAGGTCGCCTTTCATTCCCATGAATATTCACAGCAGTGTGTGGGGGCAACTCTTTTGAACAATAACTTACTCCACTTCTCTCATCACCCTACTGGATTGGAAGATCCCTGATATTGAATCTTACTTACCTTTGCATCCCTCATGTGATCTTTCGTGGTGCCTTACTTTAAAATGGATTTTCAATAAATATTACACTGGTTGGAATGAAAATGCTAATTTGGGAAATGGCAGGCAGAACTGGCTACACAATTTTGGGGGCCAAGCGCAAAATGAAACAAGCACAACATGAGTGCCTTGTTAATCAGTTACTTAGAATTTCAAGATGGCAAGAGCAGAACACTAAATCAAGCACAGGGCCCTTCTGAATGTAGAATCTGTGCAACTTCACAGGTCTCACACCCATGCAGCTGACCCTGAGGGCAGGCTTTAAATGCAGAACTCATCTAGTATCTGAATGATTTAAAAGAGTAGGATAAGAGAGGCTGCTGGTTATGCACTACATCCATTCTCTTCTTCCACAATAACAGAGTAATGCATAGTTGCCCAGGGAGAGACTGTATTCCTCAAGCCTTGTAGTAATGTGTGGCCTTGTCACTAAGTTCTGTCTGGCAGAATGGAGCAGAAGTGATATGTGTAACTGGAGCAGGACCACCCCTCCATACTCTCTTCCCCTACTCTGCTCACTGGAACTTGGTTTTGTGGTAACCCAGCTTCAACCATGGAAACAACCTCAAGGACTCAGGAGGGCAGAGCCACAAGATGGAAGGATTCTGGGTCCCTGACAGTATATGTGGAGCAGAGCTGCTCAGCAATGCAGCATGGTCCTCCCAGACCATTAGGTGACCCAAATTAGTGTGAATGTTGGTTACAGCAGCCTAGCTTGGTTGTATATTTCTACAGAAATACCATTTTTGATTCACCCAACAGCTAAAAATAAGCCCTTCTAAACTAATCGAATGTGGTAATAGTCCCCTAGGCCCTGTGCACTGGCAGCAACAGGCCCTGGGCCAGCCCCAAAGAAGGAGCCTGGCTCAAAGGGGAAGTAATACACATGCTCCTTCCAAAAAAGCTCAACTAACTGCTTAAGATGTTAAAGTTCCTCACCAGAGCAAGCCTGGAAACCCCTGCATAGAAGAGCGGATGTCCTTCAAAGCACCAGGAACCTTTTCTGCAATCCTGGGATGGGCTGCCACAAGCTCAGCAGTGGCTCCTCACTAACCATTCAGACTTTTTTCTCTAGGAGACACAGTAAGCAAGATTGCTTGAAAACCAGCTGGGCTGCGGCAAATGGACCAGAGAAAGAGATTATTTATCAAGCAGGATTGAAACTCCACAGAGTCATCCAGTTCCCAGCAAGGCTACAAAGAGCTCCCAAGGCATGTTAGCCCCAAATCCAACCAGCTACTCCTCAGATAACATCCAGGGATCAAGGATCCGATGTTATGTAACACAGCACACAGCCTGCAGCAGGAACACACACACATGCACATATCTTTCTTTGACAATAAGCCTTGACTTTCATAACCACGTTCTACTTGAATTTGCATGGGAGTTTGGGTTATTTTTTAAATAGCTACAATTAATGAATATCCATGACTGATATTCCTATTTCCATGAAAATAATGCGCCAGCTAACTGAGAGTGCTCAGGCAGAGAAACTAGGGTATCTGACCCTGGACCTTGTAGGAAGTCGCTCGGAATCTGCCAAAGGATGCAGCCGTGCAGATGAGAAAATATCTGAGAAGACATTTTTCAATAATTAGCCTTTTAAATAGTATTTACCCTGTCCCCAAGAAACAAGCTAGATGCTTCATTAGAGCCAGTAAAAAAGGGAAGATTTAAGAAACTTGCCCAAGGCCAGAGGGAGCCTCAACGTCAGAGCCAGGATCAGGCTCAAGTCTTGACGGCCCCAGTCCTGTCTTGAGCGCACACTCACACCTTCCTCCCTTTTAATTAAAAAGAACAGCAGAGAAACAGACTGGTATCAAGCAAAGGCCAAAACCACATGTATATACTTGTCAGACCCTCTTCTCAAAAGCACAGTATTTCTACAATTACCACCAAAGAGCTGGAAGGAATGGAATACGTGGCAGGGCTTAAAACACTAATGAGAAACCAAACTTGGGACTGGAACAGCAGGATAGGATGGAGAAGGGGTTTGAAAAGGTGCTGAAACTCTGCACACAGAGACCAGAGATGGTCTGCACATCACCCGGAGATGGGCACATGCCTGAGGTCAGCCACATAGCCAAGCAGGGGGCACCAGGGCCCAGGAAAGAGGCTGGGGGACACAGGGACAATTTGCCTTCATGATACTCCCCCAACAGCATGGTTCCATGGGAAATCCAATGAACAAATATTATTTCATTCAACCTTTCGATGATGTGAAAAAAATGGCAGATACTGGCCAAACTGGAAGTAAAAACACAAAAAGATTTAAGAAAGCTAAAGAAGCATGAGTGGTAGACATTTGGAATAAACACTCTGGTGCTGACACTCCCTGGGGTTCTGGGGACAGACTCGGTTAATGAGCTTCCTGTGAGGCCAAGGTTGAAAAAGGTATGCAGAGGTAGAGCAGGCCGTGGGTGTTTAGGAACCTACATCTCATACCAGAGACACTTGCAAAGGAAAAAGACCCACAGCCTTTAGGAGTGTTAAGAAAGTTTCAAACACGCAAACTCACAGGCCCAAGATTTCGTGAACTGACTCCCTTTTGGGGGTGAGAGATGAAGAAAGGGCCATTTACAGTTGGCTGGAGCAAGAAAAGGTATGGGGGCCTTTTTTAAAACCACAAAAGCTGTGGTCAGTAGCAGAGTCAGAGAGAGGAGGCTAGAACAAGAGAAGTTGCTTCCTCTCTCCGCTCTCAGCCACGTGAGGATGCAACGAGAAGTCAGCAGTCTGCAACTCAAAAGAGAGTTTCACCAGAACTCAACCATGCTGACACTCTGATCTCGGATTTCCAGCCTCCAAAACCATGAAAAATAAATTTCTGTTGTTTATTTTAAAAAGGAGAGAGAGAGAGGAGAGAGTATTAAGAATTTTATCAAGGGATTCCTGACCACCGTGCCCAGATGCCCATCCTCCCCTAGGTGTCATCTTCTCGTGAACCACAACCAGGGCCCACAGCTACCCTTCAGGTGACTGCCCAAAACAAGGTCTTCATTATGAAACTTCATCACAGAGGCCTTCCATGCTGTTCCAAGAGCTCCTGGCGAGCAGAGCCAGCCCTGGCTTTTCCAAACTCTTCATCGTTCTTGGCCTAGTTTTCATCCAGCTCCTGACTCTTGATGAAGATGGTGTTCGTGGCCCTACCCCAATTGCTGCATTCAGGATCTGGTGAGGTTACTTGATCTTCAGAGTCCTGACCCTTGGTACACCTGCCAACGCTAACCCAGACCTCTGACTCCTTTCTTCTTGGAGGTCCTGGCCCTCTTTCTTAGTTTCAGACCCCAGGTTCCCTGGCTCCCAGCTGTGGCCCACCCATCCAATACCCCTTCCATCTAACTTCCAGCCCTGTGAGCATGGTTTTACACAATTAGGACAGGGCCACACTGTGCTTGTACCTCCACTTGTAATTTTTGCATGTATAATGCCTAACAACCTCTAATACACGGTTAATCTTATAGCCTGGGTTTATTTCTTCTTTATTAATCCCTTTGTTGTCCCTGAAAAACCAACTTAAAAACAACTACCACTGCCACTATTTGATTTTATTAACAAGATGTACTCAACCTAAGTAGGCCCAAGGCTCTGGAGCCTCTAACTTGAGAAATTGATTCATTCCCTACTACCTCTAAGCCTCCACTAAGGGCCAGGAAGCACAGTACGCACTGGGAAACCAAAGACAAGACACATTCCCCATTCTCATGGAGCTCATAGTCCAAGGAGAGAGACAAGTACCCAAATGGTTAGGATTCAGTGTGAGCACCCCTAAGAGGCAAGGAGAGGAGGCATCCCTAATCCAAAGGAGAGGTGACTGAGCTAACTGTTAAAAAGAGTAAAGACTAACAAGGGGAAGGAAGTGAGGGGAAAGGGGAGGGTGCTTGAAGCAGTGGAAGCAGTATGGGGGTGAGAGAGACCCTGGTAAGTGACCCTGGGGGATAAGACCCCTGTGAGGGACATCAGTGTGGGTATAAGTGGGAGCTGTGGGGTGGGCAGATGCTTCCAGGGCAGATGAGAAAATAGAGACAGGCAGAGCCGCATCCTGGCGGGTCTCGTACGCCAGGCTAAGCAGTTTGGACTTCATCCTATAATGTACTTTGGTTCTCAGACTTTAGTGAACACAAGAATCAGTGGAGGAGCTTGTTCTAATGGTAGGTTCCTGAACCCCACACGCAGGAATTCAGATTCAACAGGTCAGGGAGTGGAGCCAGGAATCTGTATTTTCACAACCACTCCCTTCACTGGGTGAGTTTGATGCAGAGGATGGTTGGGCGACACTTTTCCAAATACAGCTGCAGGAGATGTGGAGCCATAGAGGGGTGGCGTGATCAGACCTGTTTCAGAAAAATCACTCTGGCAGAAAGTCCCCATACATGCTTGCTCAGCAAAGCCTCCTAATCCTTGGATAATCCCCCAGTAGCCTTCTGTTGCCAGGGGCCGCAAAGCTCAGAGTTGGTTCTGACAGAGCCAGTCTCCTAAGAAGAGAGACTGCTGGGA
This sequence comes from Equus przewalskii, assembly GCF_037783145.1. Lineage (NCBI taxonomy): Eukaryota > Metazoa > Chordata > Mammalia > Perissodactyla > Equidae > Equus > Equus przewalskii. Next base: position 6,245,578 of record NC_091854.1, read on the forward strand.
AGGTCAAGACTGAGTGCTCCTGGACTCTTCTCCTTTGGACGTTTTGTAGCCCAAAACTCAGGGCAACGAGGGTGCTGGTTGTGTAAGCATGAAAGCCTTGGGGCTCCAGGTCCACTGATGGACTTCTGGATTCTGGAGGACACAGGCTCTGCTGGGGGCTAGAGCCTGGAGCAGATCCATGTCTATTCTAGTTGGGGCTACAGCAGCTCCTGACAAGACAGAGCCTGTGCTCATTTGGTTAACAAAGGCCCAGGAGGAATTTGGGTACAGGCCATGTCAGCTCTCATTGGCCTAAAATGCCAGCTCTATAATTGGCCTAAAATGCCAATTATATCATCTCAGAGAATGGAATCTACCCTGATTAATGTAGTCTAGTTTCCTGCAGTCAGTGGGGATGGATACATTGATAAATATTTTGTGGTGGCTACAACAGTGACATTCCAACCAAGGCTGCCCACTCATTTCTTGGAACTGCCTAATCGATTGAGCTGGATTTCTGCAGAAACTGCCTTCTTGTAACCCGGTGATTCTGAGCATGGAAAGAAACTCAGGCCAACCGACACTGGCTAACAGCACAGAAGGCTAGGTGATGTTCACCCTACCTCAGTGCTCACCACCAATGCCCCCTCAGGAGCCAGACCCCACAAGCCTTCAGAGCCCAGCATCTCTCCTGTCTTCTCATGCCTCTTCCACAGCAACAGTTTTCTCTCTCCCAAATTTGCACAACACTGCAGAAAGTACTGTTTTGTTTCATACTCTACCATCTCAGAAAGCAAGAACCATGTCTTGGGCTTGTTTTTTCTGGTGCCCTGCACCAAGCAGCTACTCAGATAAGCAGATCCGAAATGAATAGGAGGCCTCTGTATGGGTGGGCTGGGCCTACTTTCAGCCCCCTGGCCAGAGTGCTAACAGCTCAGCTCTAGCCACCCAGCCACTAGACTCTAAGCTGGGACATTTGTTTCCTGAACACTCCTCAAGTAATTTTTTTGGCTTATGCTTAGCAGATTGCCCCTTTGCCAACTGATTCCTGACTGGTATTTGCTGAGACTAAGCCTCATTAACTATAGACCATGTGACAGGACACCAATGAGGACCAGAAAAGAAAATGGAAAAATAATCACGTTCAGATGCTGCCAACAACCATTAGAAGATGATTCCATTTAAAGCAGCTATATTTTCCATGTCAACTTGTCTATCAGTTTCTAGGCCATAAACATTTAAACGTCATTTGCGTGTGTGTGTGTGTGTGTGTGTGTGTGGTCTAATGACATTTGTGAGTACGTAGTCAATATGTAAAAAATCTAAGAAACATCAATCTAATATCATTAATTGAAGGGTAAGTTTCAACACAGGTATCAAAAATATTTATAATTAACAAGTTTCTAGAAAGTTGATCATTTGTAATCAACTTTCCATACCATGATTAAAGCTTAAAGAGATGGCCATCAAGGATACTATTCTGATCTAAAGAACTAAAAAGTCATGACAATTCATTAACATGAGGAGCTGAGTGGTTGGCTTTAGTGAAACCCAGTCAAGTACCCATATGTCTGGGTGCTGAGGCTAAGAGGTCAGGATAACTCAATGATGATTGCCTTTCTGCTGCCTGTGATGCCTGGGGACAGGAGTTTGGAACTGGCCCAGCTGGTGGGCATTGCTACCATCCATTCTGATCTGAGATAAAGATACTTGAAATCTCAAGAGGACTTTAAGACCTAGGAATTTGTTTATTTTAATTAAGATAGACCTTTAAATAGTCTTCAAAATGATGTTTGTGTCATTTTATAACTATTTTAGTCAAAAGTAAAGACCTACACATAAGGCACTTTCACATACATGAAATTAATTTCACGTCATTTAATTCTAGATGTTATTTTTCCAACTTTAATTGATTATTATCCCAATCTTAATTTAATTAAGATGATTAACCTAGGGCTCAGAGAAATTCAAGATCATATAACTGGTAAGTAGCAGAGTTGAGATTCACCCAGTTCTGTCTGCCCAATCCCCATGTTCTTTCTACCACACTTTCTTTCCAACACACCATACCTATAACAACTGGGTTTGCTGCCTTGTCCAGAAGGCACAGCTGTTTCTCAGTCTTAGTCAAGAATTTCCACCTGGTGTAAACAAAAATTACAACAAAAATTCTATCTACTGGTCATGTGTGCCTACTGGCTTAGGATGTCCCCTAGCATATTTATCCCAATGCCATTAAAGCCAGAACCAAAGATCGGGGGCCCCACTGCCATGCTTATACCCTTCTCAAGTACCCTCAGCTTGGAGACTCTACTCAGAAACACACAACAAGTTTCCTGACACCAAATAACAAAAGGGAGTTTCAGGAGATCAATATTTACACATACACATACACACACAGCTGAGCTACTCTTCGTCTCAACAGCCATACAAAAGGCTTTGTGTGCACCTGCCTGGTTCCTCTCAGAGATTGTATTTCAGCTGGATTGGGCTGAGTCCTTCCCATTCTCGAATTGTTGCCTCAGTTTATAAACTCCAACTGTCCAAACTGTAATAATCATGTGGCAAAGGCTGTGACTCTGGAACCCACCCACGGCAAACAGAGAAGGCTGAAAAGACACAAAGGTAAGAGAGGAACTAACATTTGTCAAGTTCCTACTACGAGCCAGAAGCTTTTTAAATAATTCTGTGAGGTAGCTACTCATACCCCCGCTTTTTAGATGAGGCCACCCACGCTCTGGGAAATTGAGTGATCTGCCAAGTTCATACAGCTAATGAGAGGCAGAGTAGGATTTGAACCTAGGTCTGTCTCTCTTAACACCCCATGTTATCTCATTTTATTTTATTTAATATAATGTTCTCTGCTTCACATTATAATGAAGGTATTATTATCCCTACTTTACAGGTGAAGAAACTGAGGTTGCTTCTGAAAGGAGTGTGCCCTCTGGAACACTCAGCTCAAACATTTTTCACACTGTCTTCTATAGTCACTATCAATACACAGGTCAAGACTCTTAACATAAGTTCCTGGAGGACAAGACCCCCACAGTGATTGCTCAATCTCTTCATAGTTCCAGGCAGACTAAGTCTTCATAGAGCCCTCACGTTTTAATGGCATAACCATGGTAATGATGTAATAATCTACATCAAAAGAACCATGACTTTTAAACCCAGGTCTGAAATAAAACGCAGATCAGATCTGAAAGCAACTGATGTGCTTTGTCCTCAGCTTCTAAGATTTTTGGTTAATACTTCTTTGGTTGCAAATAACAGAAACCGATCTGAATTAGCATCAATAAAACAAGGGTTTTATTGGAAGGATGAAATCCAAGAATTAGGATAAGACAGCTTGTAGGACCTCAGTAAGGGAATTTAAAGACCTTCTTTCTACAGCTGAGGCAGCATATAGGAATCAATTCTCAACTCCAGGACTCAGTCCAAAATCTCAGAATGAGAATCAAGTGGGTCCAATTAATTCAGTCAGTTATGGAGCAGGGGTACCTGGTGGAAACATGGCTACCAGGACCCACCCCTATGAGGGGCAGAGTTCTTAGCAAAGAGAAAGTAGTCACCCCTAATATTCATTCACAAAAAAAATATGGTAACTCCAAATTCTAAGCACAAGATTATAATATGGATAGCACAATGTGGTAGAGGAAACACCATATAAGAAGTCAGGAGACTGATTCCCACGAATTCTCTGCAATGGCTTTGGGCAATTCCTGCATCTATAAGATGAGGAGTTGAAGTAGATGACCAAATACCATCTAAAGCCACCTTCAGTTCTAAGTTTCTCTGTGGGATTGGTGTAACAGTCGCTTCCAGAAGACTTTAACATAGCTATTTGAGGAATGTGCATGTTTTGATGAACCCCAGGTTTGTTTGAAGTTTCTTTCTACAGAAACAAAGTAAGTACGACATCTCAAGAATGTCAACATCCAGCTCTGTGAAAGAGAGAAGGAAAGATAAATGTGATTTTAGGCCTTCAGTGCTGGCATCACGGATCCCATTCCAAAGGGGACTTCTGCGCTCCTAGAAAAGTGCCTGTCTCATAGCAGGCACTCAATGAATATTTGCTGGATGAATGAATGGATGGATGTCATCTCCCCTACACAGAACTGTCATGAAAGTTCTCCTGTTTTCACCGTCAACTTCTTGGGCATCCCCACTTCCCTCTTAACGGCTTTCTAACAATGCAACAAATAAATGTTTTTGAGGCCCTAACACATGCCAGGCACTGAGGCACCATCATTGATGCAGTTATCCAGGAGTCATCAAGGATGCCACTCGATACCATGGGTCTTAGAGCAGCCCAGAACTCATCGTTCCTTGGCCACCCCACCAGGGTGGGGCTGGGCCTTGTGGACAGGAAAGTCCTGGCCCTCTCTGAAACTCAGTCCTCATGGTCCACAGTAATTCTTCAGCTTGCCCCCAGATGCAAAAAAATGCAGCCTTGAACACATCCATTGGAACCTCTGAAGCCTGAACTAAAATGACATGGGAAAGCCTGGCTCTAAAGACACAAGGTTTGAGAGTTGTTCTCAGCAGGAAGCAGAGGGAACTCCAAGCTGGCAAAGAGCATGGTCCTCTGTTTTCACCAAACAAGCTTGCCCCTCTTGGGGCATCCAAGAGCCAGCTGAGTCACTCCCTCCATCTCTTCTCTTAGCTTTTAACTTCTACATCTAACTCTATGGGGAATTTTAAAGAAATTCCACGTACCACGTGACATTCGCAAGAACAAATTCCAGATAGATGGAAGTGTTTAACTTAAATATACAATTCCTACATTACTAGAAAAAAACTATTATTGTAATCTTGGGGCGGAAGAGTCCTTTATAAACAGAATGGAAAATGCAGATAGTAAGGAAAAAATTAGGCAGATTTGGCTAAATAAATTTTGAAACTTCTTAAGAACAAAGTATAAGACTAACAAAGTTAAAGATAAACTGATACAAATATTTCAGTATAGATAAATAAAAAGATTAATAGTGATGATATATAAAGAGCTTCTACAAATTAACGTAAACTCTTTGAAGACAAAGGAAAGAAGATACTTTTATTTGCGAGCATGAGCAGAGGGAAAAAAATGAAAAAAAGGAAAAAAATAATAAGTAAGAAAAGCATCTCTGGGGCCAGCCCGGTGGCGCAGTGGTTAAGTTCGCAAGTTCCGCTTCAGCGGCCCAGGGTTCACTGCTTGGGATCCCAGGTACAGACATGGCACTGCTTGGCAAGCCATGCTGCAGTAGGCGTCCCACATATAAAGTACAGGAAGATGGGCATGGATGTTAGCTCAGGGCCAGTCTTCCTCAGCAAAAAGAGGAGGATTGGCAGCAGATGTTAGCTCAGGGCTAATCTTCCTCCAAAAATAAAAAAAAGAAGAGCATCTCCCCTTCCACTTGACACACAGACTGAATTTGAGGGCCCTAGAAGAGGCTTCAGCAGCAGCAACTGACGGGACCATTCAGTAGAGGCATCTTGAGACTCAGGATCTAAGCAGAGCAGCCTTGGGCCCATGATGACAAAGAGTGGTTGGCACACGATGAGCAAATGGCCCTTTCCCCACCTCTGCCTGAAACTCAACACCCCAACTCTGCCATTCAAGGATTAGAAACTTTGGAGCAACACCCATGGCGTGGACTTTGGTTTCTGTGAACTTCTCCAAGCTTCTGTGAGTGGCAGATACACAGGAAGCATAGGAGAGGGGAAGAGAGATGTTGCCATATGGAGCCACAACCGACAGACAGGTTTATGGACATATGGGAGGCACCCTTCCGGGGACTTCCAGAAAGAACTGGAGGACACATAGAGGGGCCTGAGAGCCTTTGTTACTTGTGATACTGCAACAGAAAATGTCTAGGCATACACATATATCATTTCTTTTAAAGTCTGGAGGGATAAATGTTTTCTTGGGGAAATGGGACTATGAGAGGAGGCGGGAAATTCCACTTCTATTGTATACACTTCTGAGATGTTTGATTTTTTTTAATGAGGGACACATATTACTTTCATAATAGTAACATACAAGAAGATAGTCCCATTAGGAAAAACAAAAACAAGCCAAAAAAAGTACAAAGGATATGGCATTTGGCTTTCAAGGATTGAGCCCTCCTCTGCAGCATGGCTGGTGACAGCACAAGCCCACAATAACCTTCTCTGGTGTGATCTGTGGCAGGGAATAAAGCACAGAGCAGTAGGATGCACAGGAGCTTCCCTGGCCCCAGTGTCTGGAGCTGATCCATGTCCAAGGGCAAAAGCTGTTTTGGTGGCCAGCATGGAAGGCCAGGATTAGTTATTATCCCTGGCATAGAGGCCCTGACTTGTTTTGTCTCCAGAGCTCTTAGAAAAATACCTTCTTTTGTGGTCAGTCACCACAGAGTTCAAACGATTTCTTTCTTACACACGCTTAGGTTGCAGGCAAGAGATGGAACCAAGGTCTCACACCCACTGCTCCCATGAAAACATCCAGTGTCTTCATCAAGATTCACAAGGCCTGGCCCCTGCCTTCCTCCCCAGCTTCATCTCCCCCCTCTTCCAGCTCTTTCTTCAGTCACTAAACTAGGTGTGGTCCCCAAGGTGTCACCTCTCTTTAACCTGGAACCCTCACCTGCCCCTTTTCTCATTCTTCTGTTCCCAGCTACCTTGTTACCCCTTGCAGAGAGTCCCCCCTAAACCCCCCACGGGGTGAGACACCATCACCAACAGCTCTGCTCCCAGAACACCCTGGGTCATCCTCTGAACTATTACCACTCTGCAGAGTGGTTGCCTGATTACATGGCCCCCACTAGACTGGCACCTCTTTTACTGGCAAGGGTGATAGTATTACCACAGTAGCCTCCAGTTATGGGCATAAGTCTCCACAAATATTTGCTGAATGAGCAACCTGCTGGCCCGGCCTAACCCTTCAGGCCTCCTCAAGTCAGGCTGGCTGTGCTCTCCTGGATCACTACAAGCTCTTTACAGTTCCTGAGGGAAAGGTGGTGGCAAAACTCCAACAAACAGCTGTGCTTATGAAAATGTCTCTTCCTGGAAGCGAAACATCAACACAAAGAGAGTTAAACGCCAACAGAGGTAAGTGGGCCTGCAGACCTCCCATACAAAGCTCTCAATGTGCTGATTTATCAGGCACAGATAGGAGTTACAAGGCCTGGCAGGAAAGAGGAAAGAGCACAGGGGACTGGAGATCTCGTTCTGATTCCACCCCAAACCACTGAAACTTGGGGCAAATCTCTTCACCTCTCAGCCCAGTCTGTCCTGGGGCCTGTGAAGTAAAGGCTGCATCGGGTGATGGCTAAGATCCCGGGAGGGAGGCAGGAGAGAAGCTGACCCATCTGAAAAGCACATCAGTTGGTCTCCACCCAACCTTGACCTCAGCCCAGGATACAGCCCAATCCAAATCCTCCCGCCTAAAACAACTCTCCTTGCAGCAGACATTCTCAGTCTGGGTCACAAGGCAAAAATGTCACCAAGGCCCTTGTATTTGGTGCTTTTTGCAAGCAAGCAAATCTAGACGGGATTGGTACCTTTCCCTTGAGAGGAAAGACGCATGACCCCTCCACCCCATTTCCCACAGTGCGAGTTTTACTGGGACCTCATTTCTACCAAGACCAGGCAATAGCCGGCCCCACACTGCTGGGCTCTGTCACCAACCTGAGCCTCCCTCTCTGAAGCAACGCTGGAGGCAAATTCATGCCCCCTTTCCAAGGTGCTGGAGTTGGGAGGCTGCCGACTATGTTACAAGGAAGAGGGAATCACATCTCTTGCCCCAGATTTCGCTGAACTGGGGACAAAGGAAAGAGTTTGTTGATATTTTTCCTCTATTCTGTGAAATGCATAGGCTTGGGCATCAGTCAGACCTGGGCTCAAGTCTCAATTCTGCCACTTTCTAGTTATGTGACTTTGGCCACTTACCAACCTCTCTGCATCTCTGTTTTGAATCTGCAGAGTGGGGCTGTAATGTGTACCTCAAAGGCCTACCTTGCAGAGTTGTTGCAAGGACTAAATGAAACGACACCTGTCAGATCCACAGCACAGAGCCTGCCTAGTGCAGAATGAGTGCTTAGCAATGTTAGCAACTATGAACAGCCTGGAAATGTCTGGCACGGAGCCATGGGGCCTATGTTTTTAAAAGAAATTCTCCATGAATCATGGTTAGGACAAAATCCTGATCCCACAGCCCAGAATTCAGGTCTTTTCATGCCAACCCACTCACCACCCTGTAGTTCCAGCCACCTTTGATTAAACAACTGAGAACTCAGAATTGTGAAAATGAAAATCCCCACGCAAAGACTAGCCTGTTCCTGCCCACAGTGGCAGCCCGAAAGCCCAGGCATCCCCATGGCCCAGATCTGCTGCTTCTTTCCTCCCTGGCAGCACAGAGCCGAGGTCAACCTGCCAAATTCGTTACTGACTTTGAGCCTGTGGTGCCTCTGCCCCAGTGAGCTTTCGCTTACTCAGAGTGGACCTGGAGAAGGGTTACTTTTTAATCTCATGAAAAATCCTGCAACCCGCTTTGTGGGGCAGTGAGCACCGGGAAGTTGGGAGCACCTTCGGGATGTGTGACAATGGATGGCACCTGGAATGGAGAAGCGGGCCCCAGGGGCTTCCGCCAGCTCTGGGCCAATAAACCCCTTTGTTCTGTCTGGCCTGGCTTCAGTTTCTTGTATTTAAAAAAAAAAACCCAAAGGATCAAGATGAGGCAGGCAACAGGCCGAATGAAGACTAGTGCCCCAAATGTAGGTTAGGGTCCTCAGCCAAACTCTCCCTGACTTGTTAACAAATAAGCCAGTGATTAAGCTGCTCCAGCACATTCTATTCTGTAGCCCAGAAGGGAGCCTCCCCGTTACGGGAGAGACAGACACTAGATTAGTAGCTTCAGTCTAATTTCCCTGTGTCTGTGTCTGCTGTATGTAGTGGGTGACAAGACCACCTCCAACCCCAAAGTCGCTTCTGGGACACCACCAGGACCAAGAAAGGACCTACAGACAAAGGGAGGTTTCTGGTGCCCTGTTGAAAGGGATTGGCCCAGGAGTATGTGTGTGTGCTTGGCACTGCACCAACCATTTTACATATATCTCCTCAGTTCATCCTCACGATAACCCCATACTCAGGAACTGTTGCTAGTGTGAAGGCTCAGAGAGGTTAAGTGGCAGGCTCAAGAAACTGGCAGAAGCATGTGTTAAACTCCACTACCTGATGCGGGAGGGTCCCATAAAGTACTGCTTTTCCCATTTTACTACAAATTACAAACGTCATACTATTTCCAAAAATTGGGAGATTAGTGGGCAGTGGAGTTACTTGGGAAGGCGCCACAGAAAAGCAGAACGATTTGGAAGGGCCCCAGGGAAGGAGAGGCAAGGAACCCACGGCCAGGAAGGAGTTGGCATGTTCAGGAAGCAGGGGCAAGGCCAAGCACAGACTTTGTTAGAGCAAAATTTTCTCACATCCCTGTTGTAATGTATCTAATCTGTAAATTAATGCCTACCTGAACACATATGAATGAGTGCTGTTGAAACACCTGTTAATCTGAGCAGCTGTCATGAAGGCCTGGTCCCCTAGCCTTCAGGATGAACGAGCCTCGGGGGCACCAGGGATGTGCTCTCCCACGTGGTCTTTCTCCTCAGCTACCCTCCAGTGACATTCTCTTCCCTCACTGGGGCATTGCAAACTGCGGTGACTCATGATAGCTTCCTCCACATAAGCTCTTTAGACTCAAAATCCTTTTAAAAAGAAAGTGGCTCTTGGCGCCGGCCTGGTGATGCAGTGATTAAGTTTGCACATTCTGCTTCAGCGGCCCAGGGTTTGCCCGTTCAGATCCCAGGTGCGGACACGGCATCACTTGGCAAGCCATGCTGTGGTAGGCGTCCCACATATAAAGTAGAGGAAGATGGGCACGGATGTTAGCTCAGGGCCAGTCTTCCTCAGCAAAAAGAGGAGGATTGGCAGCAGATGTTGGCTCAGGGCTAATCTTCCTAAAAAAAAAAAAGAAAAAAGGAAAAAAAAGAAAGTGGCTCTTTGTGCTTTGGAAATTCCACTGTGCAGACAGTTCTACAAGTTTAATTTCTCCACTCTCTGGCATTGAGAGAAAATTTTTGGTTTTGTTTCTGTTAGACTTCTACAAATCAAATGCACAATATTTCTCTTAAAATCAAGGTCATCTGAGTGACTAATTCAAGATGCAGAACGAGACACATTCCAGGTTGTCCTGACACAACCAGAGAGGGAGTCACTGTCTGGCTGAGCCCCCAGCTCCCTGTGGGAGAATGTTGAGCCCACACAGGCAGCCCCCAGCTCCTGGGGTGCATGAGTCTCTCCCTGCTCCTCAGACTCTCGGCCCTGGGTCTGTGCCTCTCCTGAAACCTCTGCCTTGGACCTCATATTACAGCTCTCCACAACCAGGCTACCGTGCAGGAAGTTCCTGGAGGTGAAGGTCATGCCAAATCTACTTTTTTTTTCCTACAAAGACATCTTTAATGTTAATATTGGCATTTACAGATCGAATCAAGGTGGATTGTTTTCATTACAAAAAACATGTTTAGTTGCTTTAACAAAGGATTTAGTGCAGATTTCCTTTCCTTTGTATAAATGAGTATTTGTTTCCAAATAATAACGCAAATAATAATGACAGCCCTTAGACATCAGAGTTTGGAAGTCACCACCAAAGAAACACAATGAGAAATCTAGAGCATAAAATATTTTGTCACAGAAGTCGGTAAAACAAAATGGGCAGTTAGACATACAAAAATCCTTTGATATCCCTGAGCTGAATAACAGCATAGCAAACAGCATTTCTGGAAGATAATATAGTGATTTGTATCTAAAGTCTTTAAAATTTTTTACCCTTTGACCCAAAAAATCCTCTTCTGTGAATTCATCCTAAGAAAACGTCAAATAAGTGAACACACATAAATTTTCAATGGTCTTCATTACAAGGTCATTTAGCCACAACACAGCTTTCCCAGAGTAGGGAAATAATTAAATAGATTATAGTACACTCATACAATGCAACTCTATAATCATTGAAGGCAATAGTGTAGATGACGATGATGCATACAATTTACATGGAAAGATGTTCGTGAAGTAACACGAGTGAAAAAGGAGGTTGTGCAACTTTATGTAAATTATAATATACATAACAAATATGTGTCTATTCATCAAACATGTACCTATAAGGTATAGGGTCAGAAGCGGGGTTGTGGGCAGATTTGGCTGGTTTAAACTTAGTTTTGTTTGTGTGTGCACTCTTACGACAAGTATGCCTTAATGTCTTCTAATTGCTGGGCACTAGGGTGCACCTGTGAGCAGGACTGTCCTGGTTTTGGAAAGGTGTCATATCTCAGGGTATAGACTCTAGAGCTAGACTGCCTCGATTAGAATCCAGCTCTTCCACGTGCTAGCATTGTGACCCTGGGCAAGTCACTTAACCCCGTGTATCTTAGTTTCCCCATGTATACAATGGTGATGATAACAATACCTACCTCATAGCAATGAGGGGATCACGTGAATTCACGTATGCTAAATATGTTTATGTTTAGCACCCAGTAAGTCCTGTGTATAGGTCAGTATTACGAACTGTGGTGAGAATGAAACAGACTGACACAATAAAATATAAGTGCTCTTTATAACAAGTGTAAGTACAAGATGTTTTAGGAGGACGTAGGAGGGTTGCACAACCCAGACTTAGAAGGACTTCCCAAAGGATGTCACACTCTAAACAGAGGCTTAAAGAATCAGTTAATCGTAGTAAGGGGATGTGAAGACAGGGAGAAGAATGTTCCAGGTTGAAGGACAGCACATGGAAAGGCGTGGAGGCAAAAGTCCATGCTTTCTTTGGTGAGCTTGCTTCATTAAAAAATAAAACAAGCAGTAAGTCGGTCACTAAGTCACAGCTACTACAGAATTTGAAATGTGCCTTCTCTCCAGTGAACCGTTAATGTACAAACTGCAAAGAATTCAGGTTCAGATCCTAAACAGTAAGTCTGAACTAAATTCATCTTTGAAGGTTATACCAACAAGGTCAAAATGGCTCACAACTTTTTATTTTCAGTAGGAAACAAACATTTATGAACCTCAAAGTTTTAGGTTAATTGAAACATTTCTTGGAAGATTTCTGATCTGTAGACTCCCTAGGAGAAGACAGAGCGTAGTCTTTGGTTTTTACTACACCCACCGCCCCCAGCACGGCACTCTCCACATGGTAGGTACCCAACAAAGGCTTTTATTTCTTTTATACTCAAATGCACTGTTTTTTGTTTTATTTAACAAATGCTTTTTAAATGGCAAGTGTTAAAATTAATCCTGCCACTTACAACTAGAATATACAACTTGTACTGGGGGGATTTGGGGAGAAAAAGAAGAGAAAAAAAAGAAGAAAAAGATTGGCAACAGATGTTAGTTCAGGTGCCAATCTTCAAAAAAAAAAAAAAAAATGAATCCTGCCAATGCCCAGTGGTTCTCTTCTCAGTCAACCCACAGAAAACAAGTCTGAGCCTGCCTCTGATCTCTTAGAGCAGCGAGTTAATCTCCAAGATGACCTCACTGCAGAGCTGTGTTTTATAATCAGCCGGCAAACCTCAGCGCGAACTGAGAGCAAAGGCTGAAAAGACAATAAAAATACAAACAAGCCAGGACTATGCAAGTCAAGTCAGTGAGGAGAACCAGTTGGACTTATGATGAGATTTCAATTTTAAGAAAACTAAAGGGGGGAGAAATCTTCCCAGCAGGTAATAATCCTTTCCAGAAGACCAGCAAAGCCTTTTGCTTATTAACAACTGAGGAACTGTGGTTCCTTAGAAAATAAAAAGAGGAAAGAAATGCTAAAATTCATCTAAGTCAGGGATTTTCAAACAGGTTTTGACTGAGCAAGTCTTGTTCAGACTAAATATTACCAAGATGTGTAAACAAATGGAACACACCAAGACAGAGCTGCTCTGGTTGAAGGCAGGGTTCAGGCCCCAATTCCAGCTGTTGCCCCACTACCGCTTCTAAAACCACTAATTATAGTCTAACCCACTGGCCCTGCCATCGTACAGAAGGAAAACTTGAGGCTGAGAAAAAATACTTGCCTTGTCCAGGGTCACACAGCCAGTTGCTCAAAGAGCCAGAATGAGTTTCTAGGTCTACTTATTCCAAATCCAATGAGCCTTCCACTACGCCATGCAGATGATGGGGAAAATACCCCTACTGATGTGGTGGGTGGCTGATGGGAAGTAGATGAACCATGAGAGGAGGAACGTTGCCCAGTCAAATGCACGGAGAGACAGGGCAGGGCAAAGTCATGCAGTGGCTCCTAGCTACTGGGGACTCCAAGATACCTACTTAAATGAGAAGACAATATGTTCCATCTTTCTGCCAAATCATCAGCATGCAATGATTTATTTGCACGTCAAGTCAACAGACGTTAACTGAGCATCTGTTATTATGTACTGGGCAGCACACTGGGTACAGCAATACAAAAACAAATAAGTCACCCACCATCCTGGCATTCACGGTCTAGTACAGAAAACCAACTGGAACCCCTAACTAGAGCAAGTGTGAGACAGCAGTTGTGGACCTGCAGGGTAGCTACACAAATAGAAGGAAGGGGACAGATTGATTCACTGGGAGAATCAACAATGACCTGGAAGAAGACACCCATGCAGGGTTTCCATGGGTGAGTTTGTCACGAGGTAGACAGGAGAGGAGGGGCATCTCGTTCAGAGAGAACAGAAACAGCTTTTAAACAGAGGCGAGAGACGCTCATTTGCAATTTGGAAAGATCACCGAAGTGGCACCGTGGAAATCCACAGCATGAGGAGGCTTCTGCAACGGTGGAATGGAGGGGATGAAGAGGGGAGATGGAAAGCAATCATGGTTTTCAGAAGGAAAATCAGCACGGAGGGTGGGAGCAATAAAGGGGACAGGAGGGCTCTCCTGCTCTCATGGTTCCTGGGGAACTGCTGGAAGGTGGCGCCCAAGTGAGATAAAGAACAGTTTAGGCTGGGAAATAAGGAGCCAGCTTTAGCTGTCAGGAGTTCGAGGTGCTGGCAGGCCCTCCAATGGAGATGTCCAGCAGGGAGATGGGTGGAGGGGTCTCATGGTGCCCACAGCACAGGGTGGGTTTGTGCCTCGGCTTTCACTTCTAAAGCACCTCTTGTTCCCCCTGTGTGTACAGGGCTTACTTTAGCCCTCTGCTCTGAGGGCTTTAAGAACTAGAATTTACTGAAATTGTGTGTTGTTTCCTTTTTCCCTAAGCTGTCTGGTGGAATCCAAACCCTATCAGCCTTTACCACAAGTTAGCTGGGGAATGCAACCACGCCCCAGAGAAACTGACTTCCTCTGTTACATCTGAATTAGGCAGCAAATTTATATTAAGTAATAAAAAAGATACACGACATTGAAAAGTATAGAGCATATGTCCACTTTAGTTTTGTCCCATCCATTCTTTTATGGAATAAATTATCACCATTTTGCAAGCAAGAAAAGTAAGATATGAAGACGGTGAATATACAGTTGCCCAGGCCAGGGAATCTTGCAATTACTCAGAATTGAATTGGACACATGATTAGCACTCAATCAATGTCTTCAAATAACCTACGGCACTGAGATCACTCTAAACCATGGGAAATACTAAAAATAGAAGAAGTCTAAGAAATAGCACAACAGCTCCAGGAGCTGATAATTAATTGGCTAGATAAGCAAGTACAAAAATGAGCATTTAAAAACATATGTGATAAATGTCAATAGAAATTAAATGTTAAAACAAAAGTTCAGAGGTAGGAAATAGAAAGTTCAACCAGAGATACAAGGAAACATTTCTCGGAGAAGAGGTGCCATCTAAATAAACTTAGTGTAAAGATGACAAGCTGCCTTTCGACAAGTAAATGGAGAGGGCAGCTAGGATGGAGGGAGAGAATGAAGTGAAGGCGTGGCATGGGTACCACCAAGTACTTCAAGACACAGAGTAGAGGAGATTCTGGTTGGAGCAGAGGGTTCCCAAGTCGGAAGGACCTGAGACAGGACTGGAGGGGATCTGCGGGCCTTAATCCCTGTTGGACTGTATCATAGAGGTCATGGGCAATCTCGGATAGACTCTGAGCAGAAAAGGACACTGAGCATCAGAGAGGTGGGTGTGGGCGAATACGCGAATAGTCTGCTCCCAATCACACCCCAGGGGAGAGGAGAACAGGGGACCAGAGGAGCAGAGCAGAGCAGAGGCAAGGGCGGCTTTGTGAAGAAGAGTGTGTGAGGCAGGCCCTGAAGATCGGGCTGTTTGTGATGTCGAGTGGGAGAGCAAAGTCACGGAGGCTGGAAAACATGGCACAGAGGTAGAAAAGCACCAAGTCCAGCTGCCTTAAATGTAGGGCGTGGGTAGGAAGTCAAAGGCATGAGACAGAAGGCAGGCTGGAGCCAGGAGTGCCGGCGATAGGGAATTTGGACTTTACCCAACAGGCAGTGAGACTCCTTGGAAGTGGTTGATAAGGGGAGTCACTGGATCAGAAGCTGCGTGCGAAGAACGCTCGGTAACGAGAGCTCCACTGCTTAACAGTTGGCCATACTCACAGCATTTCACTTGGGTAGTAAGGATGGTCAGGACAGATCAGAGAAAGCTACTGAGGCCAGGCAGAAGGGGTGGAGGAGCCAGGCACAAGGCAGTGCCTACCTAAATCGGAATGTGGGCGCTGGGAAGAGCGGGAGGGAGAGACATGGAGGACATTCGGGGGCCTGACCTGAAAGTCCGATTGTGTTATGGGAGAGGAGGTTTGGACGTTTTGAACGAACATCCTCATGGAGCTTCTGCTTCTGTGAACCATTCCAGAATAATGTTTATATCGATGATACCCAAACTTTCCAAATATAAGGATCCACCGCTCTGGATATTTTTAAAATCGTCTCTACACACATGCTTGAAGGGTACTCTGAATACAGTAAAAACTTCCGAAAACATTCTTAAATTGTGAGACATATCATCTTTACATAAAAAGTACGTAAAACATGTTGATGCAGCTTAAAGAATTATTATAAGGTGAACCCCTGTGTAACCTCCCCCAGGTCAGGAAATAAAATGTTGGCAGCACCCCAGAAGCCAGCTGTATGCACTTCCCAATTCACAATGCCACCCTCACTCTCAGAAGCGACCAGCCTCCTAAGTTTTGTCACTACCATTTCCTTCCTTTACTTTCTACTTTTAACACCTGTGTATGCATCCTCAAATGGTATTAGTTTTATCAACATAAGTTAAATCACACTGTGAGATTAAAATAAATGAAATAAAATAATAGGATTATGTGCCACTGGATAGAAGACAGATCAATGGAAGAGAATTGAAAGACAAAAAAAAAAAAAAAACAGATCCAAGCTATAGTAATTAAAACAGTACGGTATCGACATAAAAATAGACACAAAGATCAAGGGAACAGAATAGAGAGTCCAGAAATAAACTCATGCCTATATGATTAATTACTTTACAACAAAGGAGCTAAGAATATAATGGGGAAAAGCCAGTCTCTTCAATAAACGTTGTTGGGGAAACTGGATAGACACATGTAAAAGAATGTTTGTTTATGTCTTATGCCATAAATAAAATTAACTTAAAATGGGTTAAAGACTTGAATATAAGATCTAAAACCATAAAACTCCTAAAAGAAAACACAGGCTGTAAGCTCCTAGACATCAGTCTTGGTGATGAGTTTTTGGATCCGACTTCAAAAGCAAAGGCAACAAAAGCAAAAATAAACAAGTGAGACTATACCAAACTAAAAAGCTTCTGAACAGCAAAAGAAACCACCAAAAAAAGTGAAAAGACAACCTAATAATTGGGAGAAGATATTTGCAAATCATATACTGATAAGGGGTTAATATTCAAAATTATAAAGAAATCATACAACTCCATAGCAAAAAATAAAGAATCCAGCTAAAAAATGGGCAGAAGATCTGAATAGACATTTTTCCAGAGAAGACACATAGATGGCCAACAGGTACCTGAAAAGATGTTCAGCATCACTAATCATCAGGGAAATGCAAAGCAAAACCACAGTGAGATATCACCTCACACCTGTTAGAATGACTATTATAAAAAAAGACAAGAAATAAGTGTTGGCAAGGATGTGGAGAAAAGGGAACCCTTGTGCACTGCTGGTGGGAATGCAAGTTGGTGCAGCCACTATGGAAAACAGTATAGAAGTTCCTCAAAATATTAAAAGTAGAACTACCATATGATCCAGTAATTCCACTTTTTGGTGTTTATCTGAAGAAAATGAAAACACTAACTCGAAAAGATATATGTACCTCCATGTTCACTGCAGCTTTATTTATAATAAGCAAGATATGGAAACAACCTAAGTATCCACCAATGGATGAAGCGTTAAAGAAAGTGTGGTATATATACAATGGAATATTATTCAGCCATAAAAAGAATGAAATCTTGCCATTTGAGACAACATGGTTGGACCTTGAGGATATCATGCTAAGTGAAATAAGGCAGACAGAGAAAGACAAATACTATATGATCTCCCTTACATGTGAAATCAAAAAAAGAAATTCCAAGCTCATAGATACAGAGAAAAGATTGGTGGTTGCCAGAAGTGAGGGGTGAGAGGTGGGCAAAATGGGTGAAGGGAGTTAAAAGATACAAACTTCCAGTTATAAAGTAACTAAGTCATGGGGATGTAGGTGACTATAGTTCATAATACTGTATTGCATATTCGAAAGTTGCTGAGAGAGTAGATCTTAAAAGTCCTCATCACAAGAAAAAAAAAATTGTAACTATGTATGGTGATGGATGTTAACTAGACTTATTGTGGTGATCATTTCACAATATATACAAATATCAAATCATTATGTTGTACACCTGAAGCTAATATAATGTTAGATGTCAATTACATCTCAATTAAAAAATACAGACCCAAGTGTGAATATGAATTACATGATATCTATTTCATATTCTTTATCAAAATAAGTTCCAAAAAGTGTAAAGATTTAGCGTAAAAACTGGAGCAATAAAAGTACTAGAAGAAAATAGACAGAGATATTTATGTTATCTTGAGGTGGAAAGGTCATTCTAAGCATAACACCAAAAGCTGAAGCCAAAAAGGAAAAGAATGTTAGATTTGTCTACAAAGAAATAAAAAGCTTCTGTAAATCAATAAACACAGTAACCAAAACTAAAAAGAAAATGTCAAGAAGGGAAAACTGTATGTGACATAAGACTAACAATGCAATTATGTCCTTAGTTTTCACAAATCAGTAAGAAAATAAAACACTGCAGCAGAAGAGTGACTAAGGCATTGTATCGGTTTGTTATTGCCACAAAAATGAATAATAATAAACAGGCCCAGAATTCAATAGCATAAAATAACACTTATTCTCACTCATGACATGCAGGTCAACTAAGGTCATTTGGTCATTGGGCTCAGCTGGGCTTGTCACAAGCTGCAGGTTGGTTCCAGTTCTGTTCCATGTGTTTCTCATCCTTTTGGCCAGCAGGCTGGCCAGGGCAAGTTCTTCCCACAGTGATGGCGGAAGACGAGCAGAGCACTCCCTACCACCCAAGCACATTTTAGACCTTTACTCTCCTATCTTCTGCTAACATTTTATTAGCAAGTCACGTGGCAAAGCCTAACCTTTGTGTGGTGTGTAAATAGACTCCACTGCTAATGGGAGGGAGGGTAACCAATATCTGATGTTGGCAGGTGCCATACCCTCAAAATTCATATGATGAAATCTAATCCTTGATATGATGGTATTAGAAGGTGGGGCCTTTGGGAAGTGATTATGTCGTGAGGGTTCTGCCCTTATAAAAGAGACTCCAGAGAGCTCCCTTGCCCCTTCTGCCATGTGAGAAGAACACAGGGAGAAGACGGCATCTACGAACTAGAAGCAGGTCTTCACCAGCCACTGAATCTGCCAGTGCCTTGATCTTGGACTTCCCAGCCTCCAGAACTGTCAGGAACAAATTTCTGTTGTTTCTAAGCCATCTGGTCTTTGGTAATTTGTTATAGCAGCCCAAATGGTCTAAGACAGCGGGTCTCGACAGGCCACTCACCAAACACGGACAAATGACCAATTAGCAAGTGAAAAAAAGCACAGCATTATTAATATGGAAAAATGCAAATTAAAACAAAAGTAAAATATCATTTTTGGCCTATCAGACTGGTGATTACACATTGACAACACCTGGTGTTGGTGATGACATTCAGAAACAGGCCTCTCAACACTCTGATGTCAAGACTGCAAAGTGGTGTCATCTTTTAGAGGGCGATTCGACAACATTGAAAATGTGCATTCCTGTGATCTGCAATCTTTCTTCTAGAAAACTATGCTACAGACTTACTAGTGCGACTGCCTAACAATGTGTCACAAGAATATTCAACGTAGTTTGTAACAACAAAAAACTAGAAACAGCCCTAAACCCAACAATAAGGGACATTAATAGGATATAGAATGATGTGACAAAAGCAAGAATTAACAGACCATTTTCAAATGGAGATGATAAAAGAAATTATATTAACAAGTGTTGTCAAGAATATAGAGTGGTGGGGCTGGCCCCGTGGCCGAGTGGTTAAGTCTGTGCGCTCCGCTACAGGCGGCCCAGTGTTTCGTTGGTTCGAATCCTGGGCACGGACATGGCACTGCTCATCAAACCACGCTGAGGCAGCGTCCCACATGCCACAACTAGAAGGACCCACAACGAAGAATATAAAACTATGTACTGGGGGGCTTTGGGGAGAAAAAGGAAAAAATAAAATCTTTAAAAAGAAAAAAAAGAATATAGAGTGGTAAATTCTATGTAATGTATATTTTACCACAAAAAAAAAGAACATAGAGTTAAGTGTGCAAAGGTTTGGCTACAAAGATAATTATCAATATAATCACAAAAAAATGTCTAACAATATGAGATTGTTTAAATCAATTATGCCATCTCCATACAATGGAACAGTATACTATTTAGTTGCTAAAAATATATAGATGAATATTTATTAACACAAAAATATTCACAACACAGTAAAAATAGAGTACAAAACAATTCAAACAGTATGATCAAGTTTTGTTTTAAAGATAAATATACATATTATATGTGCAAAAATGTCTAGACAGAGATCCATCATAGTACAATGGTGACTTCTGGATGGCAGGATTATGGATTTTATTCTCCTTTTTATTTGTATATTTTAATTTTTCTCTAATTAACAGGCATTAATTTTGTCATAAGAAAAATGCATGTTTAAAAATATTAGCGATGCTTAAAAATAGTTTTAATAACTTGAGGGAATGTTTGCTATGATGTTAAGTTTAAAAAAGGAAGATACACACTTGTTGAGACAGTATGAATAATAGTCATGTAAAAAATATGTATCTTAAAAAACAAAGTAGATACCTTTGAATAGTATAAATGATTTTTCTTCTTTCTACTTGTCTACATATTCCAAATGTTCTACAATGAAATTACATTCTTTTTATAATTGAAAAATATTTTTAAAGAGAAATACTGGACAAAATAATTGAATTGTCTCTGTAGTTGGGTGTCAAAGAAAATACATATACGAGACCAATGGTTCTCAAATAGTAGTGACTCTGGAGACATCTGGAAGACTCGCGTAAAAGGTAGATTTCCAGTCCCCATCCCCCAAACCAAGATAATCCACCTGGCTGTGCACAGCTGCCAGTCTTTGATTCCTATTATACAACTGTATTTCACAATTCAAAATAGCGTAATAAGAATGTGACTATCTCAATTCAGCATCTTCTAATATTGACAAATTTCTCATTATTTCTCTAAGCAGTATAACACTGTTCCTTATTTTATCTCTAAATTTCGACTCTTATGATAACAAACCTTTAAAACTTTCTTTTCCCAGTTACCAGATATTCAGAAAAGTCCTTTTTTCGGCCAATGGGCCAGCTATTGGGAAACAGTGTCGTTCAAGTCAGTTCCTTCACTTCAAAAACAAGGTTCTGACACCAGAGAAAGATTGTCACTTGCCTGAGGTCCCGCTGCTGCTTACTGCCTGAGCCCAAGCCCCTGTCCCTGCTCCCCGGGCTCTGGACTCCTCCTCAGCAGTCCTGGGGGCTTTCTCCAACCTTCTCAGTGTTTCAACGGTAATTCGTCATTGAATGGCAAACATATTATTCTGACTTTAGTCCATGTTCATGTTGGGGTCATCAGGAGCAATAAAGACAGAATCTAGGTTAGCACATTCCACTGTCACTTACAGCTTAGACTTGGTTCTAAGGTCCACCGGTCCCCAAACCCCCATCCCACAATTTAATGAAAGCCTAAAATAAAGTTGGCTCAACACTAGTCAGATTTTAAATACAACGTGTACAGAATTAGCAAGTATTAGCAAGTTTTGAATACATTTGAAGGTAATTTCTTTCATCATCTAGTATTTCCTCAGGGATTTGGATGAATCTTTGAGGAAGTCAGCCAACATACCATAGAGTTTATGAAATAATATATAGAAATAACTAGAAGTAGAAACCAATAAGTATAGTTGCCTTGCCAGAAAGTTTTAGAATCCTTGTCCTAATAGTCTTGTGTTTCCTGAGTAAATCATGCAAAAAAAGGTAATTTATCTGTTCCTAGGACAGCTAACATTTATTGAGCTATGCATGCCACACATTAAGAGAATTTTAAGGGGCCGGCTCCGTGGCCGAGTGGTTAAGTTGCACGCTCCGCTGCAGCAGCCCAGGGTTCGGATCCTGGGCGCGGACATGGCACCGTTCATCAGGCCACGCTGAGGCAGCGTCCCACATCCCACAACTAGAAGAACCTGCAACTAAGATATACAACTACGTATGGGGGGTTTGAGGAGATAAAGCAGAAAAAAAAAAAAGAAGATTGGCAACAGTTGTTAGCTCAGGTGCCAATCTTACATATATTGTCTCATTTACATAACAAATACATGAGTTGCGGGCTAGCATTACCCCCATTTTATAGATGAGAAAACTGAGGCTTAGAGAGAATAAAATCTTACCCAAACACACACTGCTGGGAAGCTTTGGAGCTAAAGTTTGAACTAAGGTTGTGTGAGTCAATGTTCTTTCTCTCCTAACAATTCTACTAGAGGCTTCTCTGGCTAGCTATCACCTATCATTCCTCGGCTTTCTATGAACATAATCCTCAAAAACTCATATTAGAATTATAGGGTTTTCCCTATTTTTAATCTTCCTAGAAGTTTGTTATTATATCTTCAAATAAAAATAAATTTAAAATATGTGTATTATACCTATGGGTGCTATTTTGTGTATATAATTGCAAACTAAAGTTAGCACTTTGCCCAGATGTAGTAACACTTGTATCAATGTATACCTAAAAATTATAGAGTGACCTTTGTTTGTCAGAGATGAGAAACAAAAATACAAAAATTTATATTACATTTTCAATGTAGCAGTACACTTCAAATGTGGTTATAAGAACAGAAATGGTATCAGTCAGGGATCAGTTTCAGTAAACAGAAAACACTCTATTTAAGCAGAAAATATTTAACAGAGGGAGTTAGGTGCTTACAAAATTGAAGGTTGGACAAATAAGCTCTGGACTGGGCCCCCGGGAATGACTGTCACAATGACACGCTCAACTGTCCTTCCAGGGGAGCTCCTCCTGTGCCACAATAAGAAGGGTGAGCAATCAGGAGGTTGCCACTGACTCTGCCGAGTTTGAGAGCCTATGGCCATCACTAGAATCGAGGGGTCAGAAAGTGGCCGTAACTCTCCCCTGACACCTGCAAAGCTGGGGAACAGGACATCAGACCATGGCTGCAGCAAAACTCAATAGCTGAAGATGCAGGAAGATGCCCTCCATTGCACTTTTACTTTTGAAATCTAAGACTAGTACTTGGAATTGATATAATCTAATTCGTACCTAGAACAAGAACTTCAAGGGATTCTGAGAATTAATTACCTTGTTTAGCTTGCAGGCTTTGTCGTACCGGAAGACATCCTAGAAGAAATTTGGGATTGAGGGCAATTGAAGATTTCCACCTCAGAGCACATTATCAAATAATGTAGCATTGAATTCCTATAGCTTTGAGGCACTGTGGTCTGTGTCCCACTGGCAAACCACCAATTCAGTAATTGGATGGCAGCCTCCGGTGCCTTATGAAGAGGTATGCAATGTTGTCCAACATGCTCCACCGGAATTGCTACAGAAACAGGAAGCTGGAGAGAACAAACTTGGCTTGCAGATTTTTTTAACTGTCTAAATCACCTCTTGATAAAAGCTTGTTTTTCTCAAGAAGTTACATATTATCAACAGATGTGTGATGGCTGCCTTGATTAAACATCTTTTAAGGCCAGAAAAATATAACAAGAATTAGAAATGTTCTTGTCCGTGTACTAACACAGACTAGAAAATAACTCAATGTAATAACATGGGAAAAATACTTATGATACAATATCAACTTTAAGAGGATGCAAAACTATGTAGAGTGTGATCACAACATGTTATAAAACCACAAAAATCTTACTAGTGATCAAGGAATAATGAGATACCACTTATCACCCAACAGTTGGCAAAAATTAAAAAACTGATAAAATCCAGTGTTGGGAACTGTGGGAGGAAATGGATAGTCTTATGTAATTTAGATTTGGGTGTAAACTGGTTCAGTGGTAGCTATTAAAGTAGAAAATATGCACACCCTTCAGGACAGGAATACTACATTTAGTTATCTATCTGAGAAAAGTGTTCCCCCAAGTACAAGAAGCAAGTACTAAGAATATTTTTAGTACATTCTTGTTGACCACATTGTTTCTTCTAGCAAAAACTTGAAAACAAGCTACCTGGTCATTAACCAATACTGAGAATAAATAAATTATAGTACATTCATGTAATAGAATAATAGGTTGTTTTTAATATGGATGAGGCAAACATATATATATATACTATATAGTAATATATTATTAAATTTAAAAGAAATTCCCTAAAATAATAGTATATTCATGTTTATGTCAAACACACACAAACATATACATAACTAACATTTGTTGGATGTGTTCCAAGCACTGTTCTAAGATCATTCTGGGTTTTAACTCATTTAATTCTCACAACACCACCATGAACAACATACCATAATTAGACCCATTTTACAGATGAAGAAACCGAGTTACAGAATGTTAAGTAACTTGGTCAAGGTCAAAAGGCCACTAAGTGGTAGAACTCAGATTCAAATCCAGGCAGTCTGGCTGCAGAGTCCAACCTTTGAGGGAAGAGAGAGGATTGGAAATCAAACCTAGTTCTGAATGAGTCCAAAGCCCAGAATTTCATTTAATCTTCATTTTCAGATATCATCATGGTTGGATTTTCCAGAAGATGGTTGGCCATTTTACCCAGGGGGTCTGTGGGTACTATGCCCTATTCAGGGTGAAATATTGGAATTTCAGGAGACTGCTGCCCAGAATTCTTGTCAAGCTGTCTGATATCATGAGAATGGATCAGACCTGCTTTGTGAAGTTGAGCCAGGCCTACCCCAAAGCCAGAGGGACGCTCAGGAAAGGGCTGCTTCTCTACATGGCCTCATTAAAAATCTGCTCACTCTCCTTGGTAGAAGTAACTCAACTCTAGATCTTCTCTTCCCAATAATGGAAAAACATAGCAGTTGAAACTGTTAATGGTACAACTCAAGTACACATGGCCTGGGCATAGCAACAGATTATAGGTATTGTTATCAAGATTGCCAATGTCCCATAAATCACAATATCCTTTTATTTTCTTCATAGCCTTAAATATTCATTGAAATCATTTTAAAGTTTTATTTATTATATGTCTTCTGTACTAAAAGTAAGAAACATCTCTGTCTTGAAGAGCCAGTCCAAATCCCTTAGAATAGTCCTTAGATGATACATTAGCTATTCAACAAGACTTCCTGACTGGTTGAATAAATGCTATTCATGCCATTATTGGGATCCTGTGTATGACAAGGCCTGTGAATGACTGATTCCACTTCCCTTTTTCCAGCAGGCACAACCTACATGGGATTGCCCATCCTGCCTGCTTTTTAGAGAGGACTGCTTTCCCCTTTGACTAGACTCCTCAGTAGGGTAAATGGGGCAGGGGGAGGTGAGGCCAGGGTTGGAGGATGTGGAAGAGAGGATTGCTTGGGGTCCTTTTCTCCCACGAGGCTCCAGCTGCTGCTGCGACAGTTCAACAGCAGCTAAGTGAGGATGAGTAATCTGGATGATTGTGACCTCAGAGAATAACCAACATGTGGACACTCATCCCAGCTCTGAAACAAACCATCCAAAATAGCACTCATTCATTCATTCATTCATTCAACAAATATTTATTGAGAGTCTACGATGCGCCAGGCACTTGATTTGTCCTAGCAGGCACACTGTCTATATGAACAAATAGGTCATTCCTTTGGCTACATCCTATACAGTAGTTCCTCCTTATCCTCAGTTTCACTTTCCAAGGTTTCAGTCACCCGAGGTCAACCGTGGTCCAAAACTATCAAATGGAAAATTCCAGAAATAAACAATTCAGAAGTTTTAAATTGGGCTGCCGTTCTGAGTGGCATGATGAAATCTTCCACCCTCCTGCCCTGTCCCTTTGTCCAGTGTATCCACCACACCGTATATGCTACCTGCCCATTACGTAGCAGCCCTCTGGGTTATCAGATCGACTGTCTTGGTATCACAGTGCTTGTGTTCAAGTAACACTTATTTTACTTAATAATGGCCCCAAAGCGCAAGAGCAGTGATGTTTGCAAAGAGAAGCCATAAAGTGCTTCCTTTAAGTGAAAAGGTGAAAATTCTCAACTTAATAAGGAAAGAAAAATCATATGCTGAGGTTGCTAAGATCTATGGTAACTTTTATTACAGTATTTATATTATGTTACAGTATTATATTACAATTATAATTGTCCTATTTTCTTATTAAGTGTTGTTGTTGTTCATCTCTGACTATGCCTAATTTATAAATTAAACATTATCACAGGTATGTATGTATAGGAAAAAACATGGTATACATAGAGTTGGGTACTATGTGCAGTTTGAGGCATCCATTGGGGTCTTGGAAAGTATCCCCCTGCATAAGGTGGGACCACTGTAATCCTCAATACGCTGAGTATAAGATAATTACCATAAAGTGACTTCAGCTCACTGCGCTTACCTAAAAACTGGATATAATAAATGAGGGGCAGACGGTGCTAGGATTTCATCAGTTTTGCTCTGCTCTTATCAATATGGAAAAATAATATGAAAAGGCTAATTGCTACGTTTTGGCTCCTTGACTTTTCTCTGTTCCCTATTTTCTATTTTGCTTGCTCTAAGTAAATCTCATCAGTTTTTCTAACCCCACCGTGATAATCTGACTTCTCTCTTTTCTACTAACTAGGGCAAAATGAAAGCACACATATTCTGTTCCACGCATCTTCGCAGCCTTCATTGACCATGGCCAGGTTCTCACTAACCCATGCCTAGGTGACTACCAGAGTCTTCTCGCTGGTCTCCCGGCATTGAGTGACCTCCCACTACAATTTTACATACCACTTTTAGACTTATATTTGTACCCCTCCTACAACCACACTAGAATTTTACATTTATTGTATTATATGATTAAAATCGGCCTCCTCCACTGGACCATAAATTGCTCACTGTGAATCTGTGATGCCTAGTCTAGCTCTTGACAAGTATTAGACACTTGAGAAATATCTATTGAATAAATGAATATTATTTTCAGGATACATTTTTTTCTTACTTATTGTTGGAGTCAAGACTCTGCTTTACTCAAAGTCAAGAGGCTTCTTAAATCAAACCCAAAAGGCTCAACCTGATGAGAAGTGTCCTCCATTAATGACTCCTCCATTCCCTTCACCTTCAAGGGGTACTCGTGCCCAAGGGAGGCCTCTCCCTTTCCTGTCTTCAGAAAATGCTGTGGGTGTTTCCATTCCTCTGCACTTGCTCATGCTCTATTTTAAACCACAGGTCTGTTCCTCCAAATTGTATGCCAAATACAGTGACAACTGTATTATTTCCAAAGAATTTGGGTTTTAGAAAAATCCTAGAGAACTTCTTTTAAAAACCCTCACTTCTAGAGTAGCCATGACCCAATGAGTGGCTCCTGAATATGGTTAACACAAACACAGCAATTACACTAATTTCAGGAATTAACCCCAAATTTGAGAATTTAAATCCATTTTACCTTATTAAGAATAAAATGTGCCAGGTAGTCCCCAATAAGGTAAAATGAATTTTAATTCTCAAATTTTATTTGCTCTTATATAAAGTAAAGTAGATTATGAATGAAAATGTGATGACTTCCTAAAACAATTCATCCATGAGACCATTATTACTGTCTGCTTTAATCTAAAAACCTACAGCTCATGAGCTCCTACTGGGCTGCCAACAGTAGATTATAATTTTTTTAAGCGTTCTGTGATCAAATATATTGAGGAACCTCTGGTGTAGTATATTATGTAGGAGAGGAAGACATTTCCTCTATCCAAAGTGGGTTCGTCTGGCCAGAGTATGAATTAAATTCACATGAGACAGAATAGGAAGAGAAAATTAAACAAAGCTTTATGAGGAACCATGGTCCGGGGCCTCTCTTCCAGAAGGAAGAAAGGCCACGAAGAAGTGGGGTGCACAGAGTGGTTATATACCCCCAAACAGGGTGTTTCACATATGATTGAAATGTTCCTCCCACAATAGTCACAAGATTGCCCTGTCCACACAGCACTTGATGGACACAGCAGGTAGTGGTCTGCTATCTCGGAGGGCGTAGCAGGAGGCAAGTCTATTGTCTCGAGCTGGGTGGTCACAGGTGAGCGTAGCAATCAATTCCTAGCCTAAGGAAAGATGCTTAATCCTTAAAGAAATGCCAACGTTGGGAGGGGGAGGGAAGTCAGTTACAGGAGGTTACCAGACAAGCACAATAAACAAATGCAGATTTAAGTCCTTGCCTTCCCCATTGATTAAGAGTTTCTAGAGCTATCTTTACAGATGGAGAGTTCCTTTACAATGTAAATGTCTCTTACAAAAGGGTAAGTAAATTCTACTTTTCAGTTGCTTTCCTGTCTGCAAAGAAACCAGCCTCAAATAATCCTCATGCCAAAGAGACATATCTTGGGGTGGCCATTTCCAGGTCCCCACAATTATCAGTCAAGTGAGGACAGTGGTTTTTAAAGGAGAGCACAGACAACAGTAGTATCAGATCCGGGAAAGGTCAAGGAGAATTAAAAAAAGAGCAGTTGATGTTAGTGACTCCTTGTATTTACAAACATTTTCAGAAGAATTTTAAAACATCTAAAACCAAAATTTATACTATTCCCAAAGATGGAAATGTTAGCGCTATTACTCCTCTTCCATAGACAGGAAAAAAAAGACTCACTCAAAATAATAGCGTATAATAAAGTTCTTCTGACTGTGCATTCTTTTTCTTTTTTCACCAAATAAATTTAGAAGATTAAGTTTCCCTCTCCCAAAACTGTGGTGTCATGGCAAGGGTATCATCAAGTATAATATATAGTAAAATAAAGCTGTACGAGCAAAAAAGCATATAAATTACACCCACACACATTCAAGAATTAAGAGCACCTCAATAAATACACTTTTTGTGTCATAAAGTAAATCATAGTATGGAAGAGTAAGGAGTTTGAAGATGAAAGGTCTAGGTTTTGATTGGGGCTTCAACACTTATTAATAGTGAGATTTTCAACAAGTTGCTTATCTGAGTTGCTGTGAAGAGTAAATGACTTTACATATGTAAATTTTAAAAACATAATATGATGCTCCTGTGAATTCATGTCAGGACTTTGCCAACGTTGTGAGAACTAGGTTCAGGGGAAAGAGCAGAGGCTTTGGTAACAGCAGCTCTCACTGAGCATTTGCTATGAACCAAATACTGTACTAAGGGCTTTTCTTCTCTCATTAATTCCTCACACCTACCCAATGTAGTACATACTGTATTAGGTGGAACCATGGGAACAAGCCATTTCTGTAGATCAAAAATGGTCAATTATCAGCAATTTCATATGGTTTACACCATCATCTGCCCAGATTGGAGAAAGTGAAACACAGAGAGACTAAGTGACCTAAGTTTGAAAAGCCAGTACCTGGTAAGGTCAGGTTTACAAGCCATGTAGGTTTATGTCAGTGACCAGTAGGTCTAATAGTTTAGGAGATGTAACCTCTAAGCTTTAATCAAGTATTATATGCATGGCATTCGAGAATATACAAGAAGCCAAGAAATGATGCCACGGGAAATTCAGCATAAGAATCAAATGTTTACATCAATTAAAATAGCCCTTCAATGAATTGTTCCTCACCTTCATTTAGCCAATAAATATTTACTCAAGATCAGGCTCAATTTCTAACTTCCTGCTAGAAGGAGCTTCTTTTCCATCCCTCCTCTAACTCTTACCAACTAGAATTCATCTCTTTTTTCAGTAGCATTTTGCCTTTTAATATATCTGATTACTTTCAACGAAAGTAAAGGTTTCTTGAGGAAGGCTCAATAAATATCCAACTTGAGGTTGATATCAAGTCTGCCATATATGCAATTTCTTAGGAGTAAAGAATCACAACACCTCTATGGGAATGGGTGATAAGTCTTTCCTGATCTCCCGGGTTTAAGGGGTCCTTTCATCTGAACTCATCTGGAAACTGCTCTATGAAGGTCTCATGTTATCACTTACTGTTTCATATGCTTAGACTTTGTCTCTGGAAGTAGAGTTTAAGTTTCTCAAGGGCAAAGATTAAGCCTTATTCTTTGACTTCACACACTGCCGCACAAATAGCGTAAAGCAATAGACCTTAATCAATGGACATGTACAAAAATGAACAGCTCCGGGGAAAGTCCTTGAGAAAGGAAATGAACTAAGAGAGTAGCAAAGCAAAGGAGAAGAAGGGGCACTTGTGCATTAACACCTGCTCCTCAGAACTAAAGCCAACGAGTACTTCAAAGCCTGGGTAGATATCTCGGCTGTCTTTTTAAAGAGGTGTGTAAGGAAATCACCAGCGTGACCGCCCATTGGCCAGGAGGCGATGCCGCGAACGCCGCGGGCCGCACTAGGTGGAGGGGGCGCGGGCCGGCGAGCCGCCCTCTGGCCGGCAGGGGGCGCCCTGCAGAGGGCCGGGCCCCGCGCTGCCCCGCCCCGCGCGCCCCGAGCCCTCCCGCCGCCCGGCGCCACGCCCGCCGCAGGCCGAGGGCCAGTCCCCCGCGCCCGGCCTCCGGCAGCCAGCTCGCCGTCCCGCCCCACCCCGCCCCGCCGCGGGACGGGTAACGGTTACGAAGCACTTTCTCCGCCGCGATTTCTGCTTAGTCATTGTCTTCCAGGAAACAGCTCCATCAGTTGGAAGTCAGCCCTCCCGCGGCGGCAGCAGTCTCGGGAGCCGCAGCCACCAGCGCGTCCTTCCCGGGCCGCCGCCGCGCCGCCCCCGGCCTCCCTCGGGCCCGAGCGCAGGCCGAGCTCCCGCCGCGCGGGGCGGGCAG
This sequence comes from Equus przewalskii, assembly GCF_037783145.1. Classification (NCBI taxonomy): domain Eukaryota; kingdom Metazoa; phylum Chordata; class Mammalia; order Perissodactyla; family Equidae; genus Equus; species Equus przewalskii. Next base: position 6,275,963 of record NC_091854.1, read on the forward strand.
CCTCGCGCTCGGCTTTCCGGCCTCGGGCCCCGCGTCCTGCCGGGCGGCCTCCTTCCCCGCCGGGCCCGCTCCGTCGGCCGCTGCCATGGGCACCGACAGCCGCGCGGCCGGGGCGCTCCTGGCGCGGGCCCGCACCCTGCACCTGCAGACCGGGAACCTGCTGAACTGGGGCCGCCTGCGGAAGAAGTGCCCGTCCACGCACAGCGAGGAGGTGAGGCGGTCGAGTGCGGCCCGCGGCGACTCGGGCTCCCGGGCGGACCGGGCGGGCGCGGGGAGAGGCTCGGGCGGCGGGAGGAGGCTGCGGCCGCGGTCGGCGCGACCTCGCAGCCACACCTGCTGCTCGGCGCCAGGCGTCTTGGAAAGCTTGGCAGGTGCAGCTGACCCCGAGGGCCGCCTCCATCAGTGCTCGGGGCCGACAGCCGCTCTCAGACCTGTTAGATGCCTCTCCCGGGCCGGGGGTCGGAGAAGGCCAGCTCCCCGCCCGGCCCCTCTCCCCACCTCGCTCCCTTCCCCCCACGGGGTCCAGGGACAGAAGTAGTTTAGAGATGATCTTTTCGAGGGTTGAAATGAAGTAGTAATAATAATCCACTTAGCTTTTAGGATGTTGACCATAGTGTCTCTGTTGCCGTGAGGCAAATGACTGAAAGCTCAAATTCAGCTTTGCAATAAGGTATATATTTTTCTTGCCGAAAATTAAATCTGCCTCAGTTTATTGGCCTAAAGACTACTCACTAGTTTGAAGCGGCAGAGATCAATCTCGAATTATACACTTGTTACATATTTGTTACATGGCTGGTCATTCCTGAGCGGAGAGTCAATCATTGACTGCACTATTAATTGCTGAGGCATCTTGGTTGTATGGGACGATTTTAGTGTTAAGAAATAATAAATAAACCTTTAATCTAGGAGCTCCGTGACTTTGGGAAAGTTACTTTGGGAAGTCTATTCACATAAATTTGAAGTTAGATGATAATGTCTGCATCAGGTCGTTGTGAGGATTAAAAGCCTCACATATATGAAAACACCATAGAGGAGTTTTCTCCTTTATCATGTCATTCAGTCGGAAAGATAAAACAAATGTGGATTAAAAGGAAAAAACTTCCTAAACTCTGTCACATTATGATGTTCTCAGCTCTATATTCCTGCGCAGCTTCTGCCCTTTTCTGTAAGGCGTTGGTAAAGTGCTGTGTAGCAGCACCTGGCATCCCTCTGCGTGTGCACTCGACCTGTACCCTGGCCTGGGGTTGGGAGAGAGCACCCATCAGGAGATGAGGACTCTTGGGTGTAACTTTAATGGAATCAGAATTCGTACCGTATTCTGTGTCCAGGTTCCAACCGGTTTGTGTGTCTTGTCCTGTTTAAACCACCCCCACTTGAATTGTTTCTCCCAAAGATAAGTATTTCTGTGTTTAGTCCTAGACCTTTACTTTCCTCCAGGGCTGATGGTTCAACAGAGCAGTTTGCATGTATATTGATGATATGGGGTGAAATTTTGTCTCTCATCTCACTACAACACAGTCTAAAGTAGTGGTTTTCAAAGTTTTTTGACAGCACACCCAGTAAGAAATGCATTTTACCTTGCAGTCCTTGCAATCCAAAGTTCATAGTTTATACACACACCCACACACACAGGTCCCATGAAAAGATATTAACCTTTACTGCGTATTCTGGTTTTTTTTCTATTCTAATTATTAAAAATTTGATTTCCTAATGCAGTGAGTCACACCCCACAATTTGAAAAACATTATTCAAAGGATTAATTCTAGTTTGTATGTTTTATTTTGGGTGCTGCATACAAGAGACAAAACTAAAAAAACTAGAAAACATTTCAGGAGAACTTGAAGGTATGGCAGCATATTGTAGAGTAAATGTGACAACTTAGGTAGAATGGGCGATGAGTGTTTTGTTTCTTTGTAAAGAAGGACTTTGTAACAACCAGAGCTCCAAATTAGAATATGTTACTTGAAACAGTTTAACCTCATTGAATAAAGAAACTGAATAAATTACTCATTTTTGAGAAAATTTACACATTGAGTAGAGTTCAACTAAATTTCCTAAAAGACCTCTTGTAGGTGTAGTGTTTCTTTTTCCCTAACTCAGTGATCTCTGCCCAGATTTTTTGTTTCACTAGAATTTTATGAAATCTTGTTTTTTAAAGATTTAATTTTTCCTTTTTCCTCCCCAGTCCCCTGGTACATAGTTGTGTATTTTCAGTTGTGGGTCCTTCTAGTTGTGCTCTGTGGGACGCTGCATCAGCATGGCCTGATGAGCGGTGCCATGTCTGCACCCAGGATCCGAACTGGCGACACCCTGGGCCACGGAAGCGGAACGTGCGAACTTAACCAGTCCGCCGCGGGGCTGGCCCCCAAATCTTGTTTTTTAAATGGGCCATTGTAGGACTGCTTTGCCCAATTCTTTGTTCTATGGATATTTGACCAATTGAATCATGTGGTATTTTTAAAACTCTTATACAACTGCAGATCTAATGATATACTAAATGATAATGATACTTACCTTGGGTGATAAAGTGTATATGTGATAAGATTGATGAGAACAGAGAACAAAAAAGTACAAGGTTAATGTTCAGTCAGTATAGGTAACATATAAAAGATTAAAAATCACTAGGCTTGTGATATAGTCAATGAATTTCTCATATTATTGTGGCATTGGACTGTTCTGATTTGTCCTGACATTTTGCAGCATCCAAGGTTAATTAGAGAAATGGTTTCTCAAGAAGGGGGTGAATACTCTGAAGACATACTTCCTGAATTAAGGAATTCATCAGGAAAGCCTTAAGTATGCAAATGAGCCATCCTTCCAGAGGAAATTTTCTAAAAATTCTCCCATGATTTGAGCCAAAGCACTCCTGATGGAATTGTTAACTTCTAGTTGGTCCTGCTGCCTCAACTTTTACTAATTTTTAAAAGAATTTTGTAGGAGCCAGACTGGTGCACAGCAGTTAAGTTCATGCGCTCAGCTTTGGTGGCCCGGGATTTGCAGGTTCAGATCCCGGGTGTGGACCTAGCACCACTCATCAAGCCATGTTGTGGCAGCATCCCATGTACAAAATGGAAGATGGGCACCAATGTTGGCTCAGGGCTAATCTTCCTCAGCAAAAAGAGGAAGATTGGCAAGGGATGTTAACTCAGGGACAATCTGCCTCACCAAAAAAAAAGAATATTGCCTTGTAATTCTGTCTGGAATGATTATCAACTAATTTTTATCTACTGACTTAAATTTGATTATAAATATACCTTCCATAAAGACTTAGACTTTGTAAATTGAATTCATTTGGGTTATTGTGGATAGCACATAAATCGTTGTGGATTGTAAATCTTAACATAGGTGACTCTGAGCTCTTGAATTGATAAACCAGTTGTCCCTTGTAATTATCTGTAGTAAGATAGAAGCAGTAAAGTGCTTTTATCAGTTTTTGTCGTAAGCAGTCATAGATCAGATAGTTCAGAAGTGTAGTCTCTGTTGTTGCTATTAGGAAAGTGCTTTTGCAATTCAGGGACTTGCTTCTAGTTACACATTTATTTTTTCTTTGATTGCCCACAATGCAAAGCACTGTACCCTTGGATATTTATAAGGCATTGATTTCAGACTGCTAGTGTTGGCCCATTAGTGGTCATAAATCAGTTTAGTAAGTCATGGAGCAGCTTATTTTTTTCTGCTTAACAGAATAGAAGCCATCAGAGTGCCTGGCATATAGTGAATTGTCGATTTTTGTTCTATGTATGGAGGTCCTCACTCACTATGTATGTCTTACTTTGGACCCTTATCAAATAAGTTTGAAAGACACTGATATAAGAGATAAAATATGAGTAAACACTTTAATGAATTTGCAACATACTATAATGTCAGTGTAAAACATTTTTTTGTTTGTTTATGTAAGAAAACATTAAAGACAGGTTGGAAGTGGACCCGAGTGTTAGGAAATGACTTAGGGACTGACGTCATGCAAGTTGACTTCTGCAAGATATGACTGAGGTGGTTCTTAGACTTTAGAGTATATATCGATTACTTGGCATGCTTGTTAAAATGCAAGTTCTGCTGCCCTTAGAGAGTGATTCAGCAGGTCTAGGATGAGGCTCAGGAATTTGAATTTTTAATAAACACCACAGGTGAATCTGATGTAGGAGGTGCTCTGGCCACACATAGACAATCATCTGTTTGTCTTTGAGAGATATAGCATAATGGTTAGTGTTAATTCTAGCCTGGCTGGCTGGGCTTGGATCCAAGTTTATGAATCTTATTTTTTTTTCCTGCTTTATCTCCCCAAACACCCCCCACCCCCACCCCGTACACAGTTGTATATCTTAGTTGCAGGTCCTTCTAGTTGTGGGATGTGGGACGCCGCCTCAACGTGGCCTGACGAGCGGCGCCATGTCCGCGCCCAGGATCCGAACCCTGGGCCGCCACAGCGGAGCGCGCGAACTTAACCACTCGGCCACGGATATGAATCTTGAGATTCTTTTTTGTTTCTTTATGAATGCTTTTATGTCTCAAAAGTTTACTTAAAGTTTCATTGGTACAAAAACACTTAAAATAATTAGATATTGCTGTCAAGAACACGTGAGAATTAAGAGGATAAAAACAGGTCTAAATTTATCTTTGTTGAAGGAGACAAAAGCCTTGTAGAATTAAAATTTTGGTTTGTATGGCATTATTTCCTATTGATATCTTCTTTTTCCTACTTATCAAACTAACACATTCTTGTTGTAGAAGTACTACAGAAGAGTGTATAGAATTTGATTAACAGCTTCAAAATGCCTTCCTTTTGCAGCTTCGAGATTGTATCCAAAAGACCTTGAATGAGTGGAGTTCCCAGATCAGCCCGGATTTGGTCAGGGTGAGTGAAATGTGAATGAAGAAATCATGTAGTTCAAAAGGGAAGTGAAGTAAGCAGGAAATAAATGTCCTCAGTTCTGATAGGGAAGTCAGAGAGGCAGGTCACGACTCCCTGGGGCTGATCTGCTGAGATGGCAGTCTGACTCAGGAGGCTTAAGCAAAAAACAGAAAATCTCACTCTGTGGCCAACCCTTCTACTAGACGAGATGTTTGAATTCCCTGTGCTCAGTTCCTACGATAGTTTCCTCACCGTGTGTTCTGTTGCAGTTTATATTTGGCCTAGTAGAGGAATGACTGTCAAACAGCTTTGGTTGGTAGATTGCTTTGGTAGACTATCACTCCAATAATACCATCACTAGAAATAATTCTTTATCAGTTTCTGATGAAACAGTAAGGAACTGTGTTTCATTAAATGTCAGTCAGTATATGGCTATTATCATAAATGTTAATATACAAAACACCTGTCTGTAAACCACTCTTTGGAATCCAACTCAGCCAAAGGCTCATGACAAATTACACATACTTTGAAAGTATAGCAGAGGACGTGTGCTAGAAATACTTGTTTCCCTGAGCATACTGCAAGTTTATAACTATAGCTGCTAGGCAGGCATTGATTAATATCTTTGATCAGTCTGTCTCTCTGAAATGACCGTTCACTCTATGCATGACTTGTAAACACTTACTGAGCCCTGATATGTGCCGGGCATTTTAATGTGCTCAAGAATCAGGGGAAAGCCCTCACTGTTTACTTTGTTTTAATCTTATAAATGTGAGTTAATATGTTTCTGATTTATGTGTCCTAACATTTTATTCATAAATTTTTCATTATAATGAATTGGAACGGCCTTTAGCTTTTCTATTGTACTCAGAAAAAAAATGTTTGTGATTGATGTGGAGAGTTTTTAACACGTCATTATCCAGGATGGATAATATTTCTTGTTTTTCATTGGTTTCTTTTCTAAGTAAAATTATTTACTGCGCCAGTGGTTCTAACTCTTCACATACCCTCCCCCCATTTGTTTGTTTTTGATCATGCATTTCTGTGAGTATCTGATCAAAACGAGACACTTTTTCTGAAAATGTGCACACACACACAGCATTTTCCCTTTATTTCAGGACTTTTCAAACCTTATGAAGCCCATCCAGGCCTCAGGTTAAAAACACTGTTGTCTTATGGGTTCTCTACTTATACAGGGCATTATGGACAAGAGAAAATATATAGCTAATCAGAAACATTAATTTTATATTTATTTATTGTAAATATCATTTGTTTATTATAGGAATTTCCAGACGTCTTGGAATGTACTGTGTCTCACGCAGTAGAAAAGATAAATCCTGATGAAAGAGAAGAAATGAAAGTTTCTGGTAAAGTCCAGCCTTTACACTTTATTTTGTTATACAGAGCAAGTGATAGTGAGGTCTTGTCAGGCATGGGAATAAGCCTTTCTTTGCTTCTGGTCTGAGCGACTCAGTCGTTAAGTATGGGAAATATAAAGATTCTTTTTTTTAACATAATTTTAATATCAGCTCTAAGAGGGAGTTATAGGAGGTCAGTGTTGGCTACTTCAGTGGAGTCAGAATAGAACTTTGCCCTGCTGTTCTTCGTGATGTTCTCGTTGATTTATGTCTTGGACTTCAGAGCAGTAAAGATCAAGGTGAAGGAAATGGAAGAAATAAAAGGCTTAAGAGCAGTGTCTGCCCAAAGCAAGCATACCCCTCCCTTCCTGGTGTGACAGTGCTAAGCAATGGCTAAGGTCACCTGGGAGTGTAGAAAGAAGTCTGGGCAACAAGATTTATGAACAGAAATAAAATACATGTTATACCCATTCAACAAATGTATTGAGTGGCTACTACTTTCCAGAGACTCTGCAAAGCTTAAGGAATGAAAAAGTGCACTGTTGCCCTCATCTGATAGTCAGCACAGCATAGCCATCAAAAGCTTGAGGTTAACTAGATTGAAATTCCCAGGTGTGCAGATTACTGACTGGTATAATCTTGGGCTAACACACTATTTAACTGCTCTGAGCCTTGGTTTCCTCATCTATAAAATGGGGTGCATCTGTTTCACAGGCTTCTTTTGTAAGTTAGATGAAATAAAAGAAGCATTTAGCACATTGCTTGGCACAAAGTGCGTGCTAGGTAGCTATTTATTACCATCTGTGGTTGTGTTGTGGTTGTTATTTTATTACTATTGGGGTGGACATATAACATGAGATAGGGCACTATCTTTTGACTCTAATAATAATAACTACCATTTGTTGAGTCTTGCTTTGTCTGGACAGTGTACTTGGTACTTTTTGGTTATATTTCTTCATGTAATTCTCAAAACAGTTCTGCAAGGTTTCTTATTCCCACTGCACAAGTAACATTAAATAACTTGAACGTTGTCATACAGCCAGTGAGTGGTTGAAGCAGGAATCCATCCAGGTGTACCTGACTCCAAAACCCATTTCTTTCTGTTAATTTCTCGTGCTATTTGTGTTGGAAAGGAAGTAACAGCAACACTTCCTCAGTGGTTGATTTTAGTTCCTCATGATGTAGATCCATATTGGAGCTCTTACAAGTTGTCCTCAGTTCCTGGAGGGCTAGAGATTTTGATAAGCATCAAAATTCTCCCCATATGAAGAGCTTTCCTCTCTCGACTTACCGAAAAATGCCTCATCTTTCAGAGAGGAGAGCATTTCACATGGCGTGAATTCTGGCCAGAGGGAGAGTGGTGGGGAGAGTTTTCATGGAGTACAATTCTGGGAGCTGAGGTTGGACTGCGTGGGGAAGATTGGCTCTCACCCACTAGCGGAGCTGTGATGGCTTTTAGAGATGTAACATGAGGAAAGCAGTGTTTTAGGAAGATTACCTAGCAGTAGAAAGGAAAGGACACATGTAAGAAAGGTTGTATGAGGAAAAATTGTATATGTTGAACACCAGGCACTTTATATACGGGTATTTCATTAGCCCTGTTTCTCTCCATTCCCCTTTCTGATTTTCTCTCTTCTCGCTCTCCTACTACTTCACCTATTTGTCTATTGAGTAAATTTAGATTTTTGAGTAATGAGTTTACATAAAGTAAATATGTATGTATAAAGTTGAGTTGAAATCAAGCCAAAGCCTCAATTTCATAAATATAGAAAACTACTCAGCTTTCCTGGTAATCAAAGAAATGCCAATCAACGTGGTCCTGGGCAGGTATATATTGTACCTACTAAATCAACAAAAATATATATATATTTTTTTTAATAGCATCCTATATTGTTAGGAGAGCAACTCCTAACTTTTAGTGTTCTGGTGAACTGGTACAAATCTTTTATAAAGTCAGAGGTAAATAAAATAGAACAAGTCTCACAAAAAAAGATATGTCCTTTGACTCATACTCACATTTCTGACAATTTGTCCTTGGGAAATGCTTCAGCATAAAGTTGAACAAAAGTTACCAAGATGTTTATCTCAGCATTATATGTGATAACAAAAAACTGGAACTAACCTAAATGTTCAAAAAGCAGGAACTCATTTAATAAATTATACCCTATTAAAATGGCAAAACAGGGGCCAGCCCAGTGGTGCAGTGGTTAAGTCTACACGTTCTGCTCCAGTGGCCTGGGGTTCGCCGGTTGGGATCCCAGGTGCGGACCTACACACTGCTTATCAAGCCATGCTGTGGCAGGCGTCCCACATATAAAGTAGAGGAAGATGGGTGCAGATGTTAGGTCAGAGCCAGTCTTCTCAGCAAAAAAGAGGAGGATTGGTGGCAGATGTTAGCTCAGGGCTAATCTTCCTCAAAAAAGAAAAAATTACAGAACAGTGTTCAACTGTTAAAAATGAGTACATAAAATTATTCATTAAAAATACAGAGTATAGGGGCCAGCCCAGTGGCATAGTGGTTAAGTTAGTGCACTCTGCTTAGGCAGCCCGTGGTTCACCAGTTTGGATCCCAGGCTGAGACCTACACATGGCTTATCAAGCCATGCTGTTGTTGTAGGTGTCCCACATATAAAGCAGAGGCAGATGGGCACGGATGTAGCTCAGGGCCAGTCTTCCTCAGCAAAAAGAGGAGGATTGGTGGCAGATGTTACCTCAGGACTGATCTTCCTCAAAAAAATAAAAATTAAAAAAAATACAGAGTATAAAAAATCTAAACAGTAATTGCTTTCAGTAATGTCTATTGGCAAGTTTTTTGGTCTTTCTACGCTTAAAGGTTTTCCTCATTTCTAGAGTGAGTACATTACTATTATGATAAAAAGGTTTTTAAGATAACTAAATACTGCATAGAGGTGTAAAAAATATATATTTATTACTTAAAGGTAAACCAAATAGAAGTGAAAAAATGTTATACCCTCCTTCATATGATCAAGAACTAGAAGGTAATGTCTAAAAATGAAATGATTATATTAGGAAGGTGGGATTGTTGGGGTTTTTTCCAATTTTCTCCTCATTACAAGTAATTTTAATTTAGTGTTTATATAGATTTTAGTTTATTGGAGAAAGTATACAATGTGCTCCATTAATGTTTAACTCATAAAAATATATGTATTGAGTAATTGTTTCTATATTTTATCTGATCTACCTTCTAATAAATGGGAAATTAATATTTGCTTTTTTGTGTTGACAAACAGATATTTGTTGGCAACTAGCATATAATTTAAAAATTACAGGGGCTGGCCTGGTGGTGCAGTGGTTCAGTTCACACACTTTGCTTTGGCACCCTGGGGTTTGCCGGTTCGGGTCCCAGGTGCAGACCTAGCACTGCTTGTCAAGCCATGCTGTGGTAGGCGTCCCATGTATAAAGTAGAGGAAGATGGGCACAGATGTTAGGTCAGGGCCAGTCTTCCTTAGCAAAAAAGAGGAGGATTGGAAGTGGATGTTGGCTCAAGACTAATCTTCCTCAAAAAAAAAAAATTACAATGGGAATATACTTTAATGTCTTAAAATGAAAACTATAAAATAATGTTACTAGGAAAGAAAAATAACTCATTCAGGATTATCTGTCATCTTAGTATTGTTAGCAGTGTTAATACTATGTAGTAGAGTGTTACCCAAATGTGGTAATCACTTTTGTTTTCTTTGTTACTCAGCAAAACTGTTCATTGTAGGATCCAACTCTTCATCATCAACTAGAAATGCAGTTGACATGGGTAAGCAAAACTGTAACTTTTATCTTCATAGTGGACTTTAACTTAGTGTGGGTATATTAGTTATATCTTGTGTTCAGGTCCAGGTAGAAAAGAAAATAAGCTCATTCCAATTTTACCTTTTAAAGTTCTAGCCTAATTTCTTAAGACTTCCACAGAAGCATACTGACTTACATGGGGTCATATTTTGATATATAAGAGGAGTGCAAAAGATGTAACATAATCAAATGTTAACTATATGTTTGGAGATAGAAATTCTTCTTAATCATATCCTTAACCCTTGTAGTACTATAGATGAAGTACGAAAACAACAACAAAAAACCAGCATGTTTATCTGTTTCAGCACTTGGTTAGGTTATTGTGATATTACAGTTATTCAGTATTTTTTCTTTTAAAATATTCTTCCGGTATTTATATATGTTGAACACTTAAATAATTAGCTCCTTAATATGACTGTAGAGTGAACAATAATCATTAAAAATAAACTCTTAAATTATTTTTATGGAAATTAAGAAATTATCTACCTCTATAAATACCGATTAAGACCATAAATTCAGTTTTTCAGAGTCTCAAGCTTTATTCAGTGCTGTGACTACCAATTACAGAGTATTAAGTCAGAATTCTTGTGATCATCCATATGTGATACTAGCAGAACTGAAGAAGAAAGTTTTATGCAGATAAGGAAGCTACAAAAAATCCTGGGGCTTAGGAAACAAGGAGGAGGCCTGTTCCCCAAAAGGAAGAGCATGTAGTAGCTGTGAGTCCCCAGGAAGGAGGCAGGTCAAAGAAACCCATTTGTCTGCCACACAGCAAGTACATGAATGGGTACTTAGATTTTTTTAAAAGATGGAAATGTTCTAAATGACAGGTAAATTATGAAACTGAAGGAAATCTGTTATACAGAAAACTTGTGAAGGGTATGGACAGAATTCAATGGGAGGCTTGAAGGACATTAGAAATACTTGCTTTTATATGTAACAAACGTTTATCCTCTTTGTGTTTTCCTGCACATCAGCCTGTTCAGTCCTTGGAGTTGCGCAGCTGGATTCTGTGATCATTGCTTCACCTCCTATTGAAGACGGAGTTAATCTTTCTTTGGAGCATTTGCAGCCTTACTGGGAAGAATTAGAAAACTTAGTTCAGAGCAAAAAGATTGTTGCCATAGGTACCTCTGATCTAGACAAAACACAGTTGGAACAGCTGTATCAGTGGGCACAGGTAAAGGATGGCTAGATCACGATGCCTCTGGGAGGAAGTTGTCTCTTAGTCCTTGCTGCATACCATTGAGCATCATGCACACAGTGGACACTCACTGTGGGTCACTGTTCCAAATGTGGGAGTTTTGAGGCAGGCTTTATCTAAAGCATTCGATTTTTCCCCCCTCAAATACATGTCTAATTGAACTTAATCTCATTTAAAATGAGTGGTAAAAACACTAGAAAATGTGTATTGAAGCATTCATAGCCAAATGAATTAAGGCTGTTTCCTTCAGTTTTACTTATGTGATAAAAACATTAATTTTTCTTTAGGTATTATTAGGCCATGGTTCTAATTTCCTAAGTAAAGGAATATCATATATAACAAATATTTTGATGAAAGTTATTTAAAGATCTATAAGACAGTTCACACAACTAAATGTGGAATAGGTGTCATAAATGAGTCACCCTCCACTCTCTGGCCTAATAACCTACAAAATTATTAGAGAAGTTGCTTACTAGTATTTTACCTTTACTCTCAGTATTTTTCTTTATTCCTTGTACTTCATCCTCAGCCTTCTCCTTTTCAGAGCTTTCAGGGGTTTTTTTGTTTTTTTTTCCTTTTTCTCCCCAAAGCCCCCAGGTACATAGTTGTATATTCTTCGTTGTGGGTCCTTCTAGTTGTGGCATGTGGGATGCTGCCTCAGCATGGTTTGATGATCAGTGCCATGTCCGCGCCCAGGATTCGAACCAACGAAACACTGGGCCGCCTGCAGCAGAGCTCGCAAACTTAACCACTCGGCCACAGGGCCAGCCCCCAGAGCTTTCAGTTTTTAATGGACAGGAAGACCCTAGACAAGTCCCTTCTCCCTTTGACTTGGTGATAGCCAGAATGTGGCTAAGATCCTGCTGGAAAGACTTGGGTGGTCTGGAATGTACTTATGAATTAACCAGGGCAGCTATTAGAAATTACTAATTCTTTTTCAAAATGTCTCTGATTAACAGCCATATTTTATACTTTAACATTAAATATACTTATCATTTCTATTTGCTTCTCTACCTTTAAGACACATTCCATCCGTGGCTAGAACCATCACGCTTAGAATCATGTTTGTTTCCGAGGCAGATGTGTTAGATTGCAGGTTCCAGCAGGAGACTTTTCAGTAGTGCAGTACTAGATTGGCTTTCCCCCCTCCTACAGCAGTTTTCCTTTCCTTGTTACCACTAACATGTTAGAAAAGCATACATTAATAAATATATTCATATAAAACTATTTTATAAACTTTAAGCACTGTAGAATGATATTTCCCATGTTCTAAAATTGAGTCCTTTTATTGCTTTCTACTTTTTGTATTACTTAATTTAGTGGAGATGCCATGATTTTATTTTCATTTCTAGGTAAAACCAAATAGTAACCAGGTTAATCTTGCCTCCTGCTGTGTGATGCCACCTGATTTGACTGCATTTGCTAAACAATTTGACATACAGCTGTTGACTCATAATGATCCAAAAGGTAAGACTGATGTTTTCACTTACAGAGATTGAGCATGAGCTTTTATCTTACAAGAAGCTACCTGTTAAAATGTAGTTTTTAATTGTGTACAGTAATAAATGTACAATGCTATTACCTAGAACTATTCTTAATGGTTAGTTCAAAACATATATGCCTTTAGTTTAATTTCCGGGAGCTTTAGTTTTGCCTTCTTGCCAATGGGAAAAAAGGTGAAGAGTCATTTCCTGAATATCCAGTCTGTTGAGGTTTATAAATGTTAAGCTATACAGAAAAGATCTTTTAAGATACTCTAAATAGGATTTCATATAATCTTGGCTAGTACAGCAAAGATTGCACCAAAGAGCCACTTAATTAAAGAGGGTAAATATTTGGAAAAAAGAGGCAGATAAAATTTAATATGAGGGCCTGACCCAGTGGTGTAGTTGTTAAGTTTGCACACTCTGCTTCGGTGGCCTGGGGTTCACAGGTTCAGATCCCAGGTGTGGACCTACACACAACTCACCAAGCCGTGCTGTGGCAGTGTCCCACTTATAAAATAGAGGAAGGTTGGCATAGATGTTAGCTCAGCAACAATCTTCCTCAAGCAAAAAGAGGAAGATTTGCAACAGATTTTAGCTCAGGACCAAACTTCCTCACACACACACAAATTTAATTTAAAACTTAAAAGCATCTTAGGATAAGTAATTGATTAAGATTTTATTAATTATTACTATCAAGATATATATGTTTGGCATTAATCAGAAAAATTTGATTAATGAGAATGGCCTGTCCTTCTATAGAATAATTTTTTATCAACATTTTACAAGATAGCTAGGAAAGCTAGGAAGAGAATGTTTAGCACTTTATACTGTTTATTAGCTGTCTGCTCCATTCCCATTTTTTCAGTGTTGCAAAGGGAGCAGAGGAGGAATTTTACTTACTAAATGTATAGGCTCTCTGAAACAGTATTTTTGGTATAGTCATAAGTGAGAAATGTCCTGTGAAAGTTTTAAATCTCCATTACATTTTATAGAGATTCTAGTTTAATAACTATTGGAGGAAATTATATTTTATAGGTGATTCCTGAAGGAAAAGCATTTAGCTTTTACTTCCATGTCTGAAAAGATGGCATGATATTGGTGGTTTGATTCACCTTGTTTATTTTTAGGATGCTTAATGGATAACCTCCTAAGTCTTTAGACTGTTTATTAGCAATCTGCCTCATTCTCATTTTCTCACTGTTTTGTAGGAAGAGGAGGAGGAGTTTTAATAATTATTGTTCCTCAATGCCAGGCATCATGCTAGATGCCTCAGATTATCTGTAATCCTCCAACGGCTGAAACCAGGCGTTATATTGCTGAGGAAGTAGAGCCTCAGAGTTTAGCAAACTAGCCAAGCTCACTCACCTGGCATGGGGCAAAGTTTGAACTTGGACCTAGGTCCTGCTAAACTTGGAACCTTTTCTCACTCTACTGTACTATCTCTCTGATTGAAAATGTGTTAGAGTATTTCAGCCTGAAAACCATACTTTCTTATCAGTTTCCATTTAAATGATACCAGAACAGGAGACAATGACTTTTGCCTCCTCCTTCAGTAGAGCTTTCACAAGTAAGTAATTAGATTCATTTAAAAAAAGTCATTTTAGTGAAAATCTAATAAAGAAATGCTATGCTGATTTATTCTGAAATATAAACTATTTAAATTTTAATTTTCCATGTGTTGGCAGATGTATCATTTATCTGTTTACTTTGCAGGGGCTCTTCCAACAGCGTTTGTTACCAACAGCTGATGGATGAGCCTGTACCCAGTTCTCACTCCACTTGAAAAAGACTCTATCCTTTTTCCAGTAGGAAAGGAAATAGGAAAAGACTAAGATGTCTAGTATTTTATTACCATGTTATCTAAATGTTGGCATGTGGTTCATGTGCTAATATGTGATTGTTATGACAAAATATACTGTATATTTTTATAAGATAAGAGATTTAATCCTTTTTTTATGTTTTTGTATTACTGATATAATTTGACACTTGGTTGTCTTTCAATTTTAATTCTAAATCCTTTGATTAGAATTTATAGGCTGATCCTACATACACCATTAATGAATCTTCAGACACTTTGATCCATAATGAAGAAATTCTCTTAAAAGACGTGTCGAGTTTACGGATTCTAAAGAGTTAATGTAGTTGAATTAAAAGTATGTAGTTAAGCTAATGAGTAGCAGAGTTCTTTGATGTGTCATATTTTTTATTTTTTAAGCAATCAAGTTGTAAAACATTTAACTCTGCTTGTTATCTAAAATAGAATTTTGTTTATACGTCCCCTAAAGGCCTTCTTCTGTTTTAAAATTACCCTTATTCGTCAGAAAGGGTTTATTTTCCATTACTCTTTGTCCTAGAAGTTGTGGTAACAGTTTAACGACAGTCAGGGTAAAATTGTGAAGTAAGTGATCCTGACTTTAGAACTTTCCCCTTTTTATTTACTTTACCCCTCCCCCCTACTCCCATTAAATCTAATCTGTATTATGCCTCTGTTCCTTAGGGTCCTCTTCTCTGTTAGACAATCTGATAAACAAATCTGTATTAACGTTGCGTTTCCAAAGAGGCATTTGTGTTCTGTTTATGAAAACTACCATTTACTAGCTGTTTGACCCTGGGCAAGTGTTCTCACCTCTCTGCCTCAATTTCCGCGTGTAAAGGGGGAAAATAATATCTATCTCATAGGGTTAACTGGTGGATTAAGTGAGTTAATACAAGTAAAGTACTCAGAAAAGTGCCTAGCACATGATAATAGCTAACGTTTGCTAAGAGTTTACTGTTGATGCTGTGCAAATAGCACAGCAGTTCATTTGGAGCAGACAGGTCCTTTAGTGCTCCCAAATCACACCGTATAGATATTTAATCCCTATCTGTATGGTTGGTTCGGACCCCAGTGGAATCTTTCCATATTGATTGATTCAACAGACATTTGAGTACCTACTATGTGACAGGCATTGTTCTAAGTACTGGAGATAAAGGACTAAGTCAGACAAATCCCAGGTCTCATGGAATATATATTCTAATGGAGGAGATGGACAATAAGACACACGTTAAATGTGATAAGTGGTGGTATATGCTATGGAGAAAAGTTGGCTGAGGAAGAAGAGTGCCCAGGTTAGGGGTTGTTATTTTATACAGGGTAGTCAGGGAGGCCTCTCCGCTAAGTTGACATAAATCAGAGACATTAATCATTAATCAGAAAAGCAAGAAGCGAGACAGCTGTGTGAGTATCTGGAAGAGTGTTCAGGAAAGAGCGAGCAGCTGATTCAGAGGCCCCGAGGTGTGAAAGTGCTTGTGGATTTCAGGATACAACTAGGAGACCAGTGTGGCTGGAGAAGAGGAAGTGAGGAAGGGAGTGGGACATCAGAGCAGTAGTAGAGGGCTTGGACATAAACGTGAAATTAGAAAATAATGATTTCATCAGAGAAATGCACATCAAAAGATAACCATTGGCAAAGATTTTTTAACTGATGGCTGGTGAGGATGTGGCAAGATTAGCACTCTAACATTATCATCTGCTGGTGGAAGTGTGAAGTACAGCCTTTCTGGAAAGTAGTTGGCAATATACTATGTATCAAGCCTTAAAAATGTAGTATTTGTGCTTTGACCCTGTCATTCCATAGCCAACGTGCATTTTAAGAATGTTCAGCATAGCATTATGTTTATCAGCAAAGTATTAGGAAAAACCTACATTTTTGGCCAACATTAAATGTATAAATTACAATGTCTGTATAATGTAGTATTGGGAGAATTATTAAAAATGACACTTTCACAGAATATTTAATTACATGGAAGAATATTCATAATATATGTGGAAAAAATAAGTAAATTAGTCTGTAGCTACAGTGTGATTTCTAGTTTTGTAAGATATGGAGAGAGAGAAGATAGAGAAAAAATGTTGAAATACATGGCAATGGAAAGGGTCTGTCTCCAATTGATAGGATTATGGGTGGACTTTTTTTTTCCTTCTTTGTACTTTCCTATATTTTCCGTGGCTTTACATTAGAATTACCTGGAGATCTTTTAAAAAATGCAGATCTCCAGGCTCCACTCACCAGAAGTTATGAATTAAATGGGTGGGGGGACAGGAATAGATACTTTGAAAAGAACTGCCTGGGTCTTTCTAATATTCTGGTTCAGATTCTTAGCACAGATTAAGGATAAGCATATTTTATATTCAGTTCTGAGGTATTTCTTTTGTTGTATAGAAATGCTTACCCACATAGTAAAGTGCTTTTATTTTCTAATTTAACACGTTGGGTTTTTATTTGTTATTGTTGTTGTCATTTTTAAGAACTGCTTTCTGAAGCGAGTTTCCAAGAAGCTCTGCAGGAAAGCATCCCTGGCATTCAGGCACACGAGTGGGTGCCCCTATGGCTGCTGCGGTACTCGGTCATCGTGAAAAGCAGAGGAATCATCAAATCAAAAGGCTACATCTTACAAGCTAAAAGAAGGGGCTCGTAGCTACGACTTAGGATCATAACCTACTGACTTGTATTTTCCTTTAATATCAGATAAAATTGAGATGTGTAAAAGTTTAATTACTGCCTGAAGGGGTGTCACTGGGGCAGGTCGTCTTTAATTACATTTGACAATATGTTGTCTGTCAAGTTTTAATACTTCTCTTGCCTCCATGTCAGTTCACTTACATGAACCACTGTATTGTTTTCATTAAACTATTGTTTTCTAATTGAAATTGTCTATAAAGAAAATACTTGCAATATATTTTTCCTTTATTTTTATGAATAATAGAAATCAAGAAAATTTGTTGTTAAATATATTTTGGCCTAGGCATCAGGGTAATATATATATACATATTTTTGATTTCCAAAAAAATTCATTAATTGCTTCTGATTCTATAGTATAATAAAGCAACTTAGTTAGAATTGTTCAAACTGAAATACTGCAAGGTATTTTTCCTGTCATTGATAAGATGACTATATCTCGGAGTAACTGGAGTAGCTGGGATCTACTAATAGTGTTAATAAAATTCATTTCTTCAATACATGAATGGAAACTTAAATTTTTTTACGTGTCCTTGCTTGTAGTTTACCTGTAATGATTGAACCTGGTATTCTTGTGCCATATTTTCTCTTGCTGTTATTTATAAAGACAAACCAAAGTAAATCTGAAAAGGAGACTAGAAGCTTTGAAATTATTGTTTGGGGGTTTTTATAAAAGTAACTTTTACCACCTCCAGATGCTTTTTAATTCTTCATCCATCCTTAATATTTTGCTATTCATTGAAGAATATTCAATAAGTATTGAGCACTTACTATGTGCTGCGCACTGTGGGCTCTGGAGAGAGGACAGGGCACAGGGATTAAAAATCAGTTGAGTAAAACATGGGGTATTTGTTCCCCACTAATAACTGACTATGAGGGTCTAAAAGCCAGAAAAGGGGTGAAAAAAATCTTTAATTCAGGGCCATTGTTGTCTGTTTAGGTAATTTCATTTGAGATACAGTCTTAACTATTTAAAAGCAAAACAGTATAATCTAAACTTTAGAGCTAGAAGTGACTATAGATCATTTAGTATAATTCCTCTTTAGTTTAAGAACCAGAAAATAGCAAATAAATAAGCTGTGACCTTTAATATATACTATAGGTCTCCTTAATTCTATAAATTTGTATCTGTAACCCAAATAGTTTGAAAAATTCTTTAAAAAATCACTTGCATCTCAATCAATACTTTGAAATCATGTATCTTAATACATGGTTTATAAAACTAAACTAATTTTATATACATAAATTAATATATAAAACTAAGTTTGCTCGATTTTTTTCAACTTAGGGAAAAGAACTGTGGTTCCATATCCAAAATAAATACACTAGGCTCTTTTCCTATCCTAAGTAAGGTTTTGTGATTTACTGCTTGCATAATTTGATCATTAGAATTATAATTTGAAATCAGCTGATTTGCCTGTTAAAACTTGTTTAGACTTTGAGCTTCCTAAAGCCTGATAGAGCCTTTATATTAATTGTATGTAATGTTATTAAATGTATATAGTTAACTTTTTTATTTGGAAATGTACAACATTTTTCATATAACATAAGTCTTTAAACAAATGCTCATTTTAATTTAAGCCTCTACAGGAATTAGTCAAGATATTTTAAGAGGAAACTTTAATATCACATTTATTGTTTTTTAAAACACTAGACTTAGAAAAATAGATTGAAGGTTTATTTTGAAAATGGAAAAAAAGCTTATGTTGCTAATGTATCCAAACTTCAGCAAGAGCTTTACTGTGTGCTTTTTCCCCCGCTCTTGACAAAGACGCCAGATTATAGATTTGTTTTGTGAAGGGGATCATGTATGGAATTTTTAGATGAGTGTTTTGTTTTTTTCACTTCTGTACCTTTAATTTCTGTTACTGAATAACCTTTTTTGAAAAATTGATTTTTTTCTAAGACTGTAATTTTCCAAGCTGATGTTCACATCTTTTTTTTCCATGACCTATCAGAATATAGTGAATACTTTTCAGATATTGAAGGACTTAATGTTTAAAAAGCCATAAAATAAAGAGCGGTAATACTACCAAATAATTGCTTAAAGAATTGCTTAAAGTTGAAAGCTTAGTTATCAATAGTGTATATAACATATGTTTTCTAAGCAGATGTGTATCCAGTGACCCAAGGTAGAAAGAATTTATATAATTGTTTTTTTCCAGTAAACATGAAAAGAAGCTGCAACTTGTTATTACATTTCCAAAATACACTGGAGCCTTACTTTAACACAACGTACTGTAACTTGGAATTCCCATCCAGGAAACTGTAGTCACCAGAAGAACCAAGGTGTCTTATAAAATATGTTCATGTGGTGTAAATTCCAAAGACCACATTGTGCCGGTGTACTAATCGAGTACCCGTGCCAAGATGGCCGGCGCTAGAACTCGGATCACAAATAATAGCTAAGAATTTTTCTTTTTCTTTTCTCAAAAAAGACTATTTAGACGGCTGTGTGTGAAATGGGAAATAAAGTTATTCTGTTTTGAATGAATGGTTTAGACTTTTCCCTACCAGAGCCAAGTAGTAACTGAAATAGGATCTTGATTTTCAGTGACAAAAGGTTTAAGGCTCAATTATGTCTCTTTTGTACAACAGATTTTCTTTCTAATTTTCCACCTAGCATTTTTAATATTTGGGAATGTAAGCAATTGATATATTTATTGTATATTGGCCAACAGTTCATCTTTCTGCCAAATGTATATTTAGAGAAATTTGAAGTTCTTTTAATGAGAATTTAAACCATTTGTGTTTTCATGCTCAAATATACCAACATATGATTCTAAGTCTATTTTTTTTAGAGTTCCTAATGTACCAGAACTTGTACATGTCATTTTCCCATAAAGTTGGTGATAGATGTCAGTTTTATTTTTGAAAAATATGTAACATAACTTGCATTAATATTTTTTATGGTTTTCAGAATTAGAAATACACTTAGAAGGGGAAATGTTTTAATTAGATAACTCTACTTTTATGTGTATGTAGTAGTATAGTATAAAATAAAGGCAAAATATAAAACATTAAATATTTATAATAGTTTTTTAATTTTATCTCTATTATGAATTTAATTAAAATAAAGTGTGAGTTGTATATTTCTTCATTGAGTTGTTTCAATAGTTGCAAGCATCCTGGAACATTATATTGATTTTGAACTATTTGAACTCAAACTGAATAGGATTTGAAAATAAATTGTGAATAATTTTTAAATATCCAAGCCATAAAGCTATTCATGCATTCATTTAACAAAGATTTATTGGATGCCTATTATGTGCCAGGCACTGGCAAGGTGTTGGCAGATAGACACAGATGAAAAACCACCGTATCTTCAAGGAGCACATAGTATATTGTGGGGAGAGAGATCTGCACGTGGACAAGAGCAACGAAAGGCTGCATCTCTTCATGACAGAAGTGGTGAAAAGCAATTAGGGACACGTGGAAAGAAGTGGGGCTGGGGAGCAGGGTAAGGACAAGAAAGGGTCCCCAGAAGAAAGCCTTGGAGTCAGATCAGAGGACGAGGTGTGGGTGGGCATTCTGGGCAGAGGCCCTTGTTCGACTTGTTTGTAAATATGCTTTTGTTGAATGATGATCAGTTTATATGTAAACTTTATTTTTTTTAATGTTTTTACTGTTTTTGGTGAGGAAGATTGTCCCTGAGCTAACATCTGTCCCAATCTTCCTCTATTTTTTGTATGTGGGATGCCATCATAGCATGGTTTGATGAGCAGTGTGTGGGTCCACACCTGGGATCCAAACCCACAAACCCTGGGCTGCCAAAGCAGAGCACGCAAACAGCCTCTAGGCCACTGGGCCAGCCCCCTATATGTAGACTTTAGAAATTCAGTGAAAATTTCTTCAAGAGCTTGTTCGTATATTGAATGGCTTCTGTTGAGACAGGAGTAGGTAAGGCTGGAAAAGTCAACGTTTTATGAAAGAGACTAAAACTTGCCCAAATCCCCTAAATATATCAGGATATGGCTGTATGTAGTTTCACTACCAGAGAAGTCAAACAAAACTGTAGTATGTATCCCTCAGAGATGAATAAATGTATAAAATGTAATACAAGGTTTTAGTGTCTGTTGGTGCATCATTTTAAGAAGGTTCATGTTTTATAGTAAGCATTACTTATTTTGACACAGCTCTGTTTTCCCTGTTTCTTTGCTCACTGTTGATTCCTGCTTCCTACTCCATTTAAGTTCACCTTTTTCTTGCTTAAGTATGTCCTTAGTAATTCTTTCACTGAAGGTCTTTGGGCATAATCTTTCTAGGTCAAGTTTGTCTGAGATGACTTTATTTTGTCATCAATCTTAAATGATCATTTCACGTTATAGAATACTGTTTCCAAATACTTTCTCTCAGCATCTTGAAGATAATATTACATTGACTTCCAGCATAAATACTCTTGCTGATGAAAATCTGGATTTTCTTCCCTAGAAATAGTCTGCCTTTCCCTCTGGTCACTTTTTAATTTTCAGTTGAAATTTTCTATTCATTTTGATGTGTGTGGAATTAGAACAAAGGAAAAAAATTAAAACTGGCTGCAAAAGTTTCTGATAAAAAATTTAATCATAAAACATTGGTAATAATTTAATCATTTAAAATCTTCTGTTCTTCAAGAGACAGTATTAAGAATATGAAAATGTAAGCCACAGACGGGGGGCAATATTTGCAGTACATATTTCTGATGAAAAATAAATTGTACATGATCAAATTTTTTAAATTGCACTTCGAAAGACATCATCGAGAATGTAAAAAGAGAACCTATAGAATGTGAGAAAATATTTGCAAATCATATCTGATAAGGGTCTTGTATCCAGAATATGTAAAGAACTCATAACTTAATAAGACAACCCAATAAAAAATATGCAAAAGATTGAATAGACTTTTCTCCAAAGAAGACATGAATAGCCAATAAGAACACTAAAAGATGTTCAACATCATTAGTCATCAGGGAAATGCAAATTAAAACCACAATGAAATATCACTAAAATAGCTAAAATTTTAAAAGACTGACAATACCAAGTATTGGTGAGGATGAGGGAGAAGCAGTTCTCATATAATGCTGGTGGGAATGTAAAATGGTATGACCACTATGGAAAATAAGTTGGCATTTCTTACAAAATCAAATGTACACTTACCATATGGCCCAGCAATTCCACTCCTAGGTATTTACTCAAGAAAAATAAAAATGTCCAAAAATGACATACACAAATGTTTATAGCACTTTGCTCATAATAGCTGAAAACTGGAAATGACCCAAATGTCTATCAAGAGTTGAATGGATAGGTGAATTGTAGTATAATCATACAATGGAATACTACTCAGCAATAAAAAAGAATGAACTACTGGTATACAAAGTAACACGGATGAATCTCAGAAACATTATGCTGAGAGAAAGAAGCTAGACATGAAATAGTACATACTACATTTTTTTTTACATGAAGTTTTAGAACAAACAAAATTAGCCAATAGTGAATGTATTATCTATTGCCGCATCTGGGTACCTCAACGGTCTCTCAAAATGTTGCAATCAAAGTGTCAGCTGGGATGACAGTCTCACCTATGGGCTTGACTGAGGTTGGTCGGCTTCCAAACTGCTCAGGTGGTTGTTGGCTGGACTCTGTTCCTCGCTGGCTATGGGCCAGAGGCCTCCCACACTTCCTTGTCACATGGCCCTCTCCATAGGGCAGCTCACAACATGCAGCTAGCCAGCTTCCACAGAACGAACTAGTGAGAGAACACAAGATAGAAGCAAGACTTTTTTGTAACCTAGTCTTGAAAGTAGCATCTATCACTTTTGTGATATTCTTTTCATTATAAGTAAGTCACTAAGTCCAGCCCACATTCAAGGGTTTGAAGACTAGGAGATGGGATCCTTGGGGACCATTTTACAGATCAGACTTAATTTAAAAGTAATTTTTATATGTAATAATGCAGAATGACCATGAGTGGTATGTATTTTTAGAAGGCTCATGCACTAAAATTCTCATCTTTTGGTTAATGCCTAAAATTCCAGAGAGAGAGATTCAATCCTTCAGTTGAAGGGTTTCATTAGTAAAATATAGACTATGAAGGGAGAGTTTCCTTTTGGGCCTGAGTAATAATTACTGTATTTTTATACTGTGTGTACCTAAAATTGGGTATACTGTATTTGCCCAGAATCCACGTTGGGTAAAGAAGAGGGAAGGTAAAGAAAGAGAAACAGGGCAGAACTGGTAAGCCCATATAAAACAGAACACTTTGCAGTTTTGCCTATAATCAGCAGCCCCGTTGGTTGCAGACCAGCTCAGTCTTCTCATATTATGAATATGTACTGACATTTTAATTTTATTACTTTAGGTTTGTTTCTCGACCTTTTTAGATTGTAAATGTTAGGGAGTTTTTGTTTGTTTTACTTTAAAGGGGCCATGCTTGCAAGTGAATATTACACACTGATTTTCTAATACTCTGCCAATTTTCTATACCCACTCCTGTGATCGTAATTTCTATTTTCATGCATTTGCTCATGTTAAAGTTGTTGTAGAGATTAAATGAGTTCATACATGTAAAGCACTTAGTACCCCACAGACAGTAAGTGCTCAATACTATTATTAAGATTGATGCTGTTGTCCTCTGCTGTTCTGATCTCTACTACCCTCCTCCAATTGGTTCACTTTCCTTCCTCTACACCATTCTGCCTCCTCTTCAAATCCAGCCTGTTTTCTTTTCTGTTCCTCATCTTACATAGTCTCACTGCAACTTGGCTCTACTAAAACTCCTTCCTTTTGCTCCTTACCACATTCCTCACAGGGTCAATTACATTTTTTTTTTCATTCTCTAAGCAGATGAATCAGCTGCTTACGGAGAAGATTGAAGCTATCTATCCAAAATGTCCTCTTTTCTTCTCTTCACTGTAGTTTCCCTGCATTCACATTCTCTCTGGTTCATCAACCCTTTTCCTCTGTCTCAAAAGAAGGCACATTCTTCTGTGGCTAACCCCTCCATCTCTATTTTTCATTCTATTCTTCAGTTGGGATTAGGCTAGGCTGCAAATAACAGAAAATCCTCAAATGACAGTGGCTTGAAAAAAGACAGGTGCTTCTCTCAGGTGACACAGATCTAAAAGCAGGCTGTTTAGGACTGAGATGGCAGCTCCACCAGTTGTCAGGGACCCATGTTTTTTTCTTTTTCACTGCTCTGCCGTCCCTAAAGCGTGGCCCTCATCCTCACGGCACAAAATTGCTGCTTGAAAACCAGGAAACACAACTTCCAGGGAGCAAAGTGAAGCTAAAGAAGGCAGGGAGGACCTCCTCTCTTTTAAGATGTCCCTAAACAAGTACACGACACTTAATTGATATGTAATGGGCCAAAACTTAGTCAAATCTGGCTCCAAGGGAAACTGTGAAAGGGGCTATTTAACTGGGTGGCAGTGTGCCCACCAAAAAAAATCTATGCTTTGTTACCTCAAGAAAAAAAAATGGTATTCTGTTATAAAGAAGTAAGGGAGAAAGATTTGGCGAGGCACTCATCCTTTCTCATCTCCAACAATATCTGTTTACTTCCTTCTTCAATCCTCTTCCGTTCCCCTCAAACATGTTCTAGCTCTCCACTCTTCATCCTAAAAGAAAATCAAAAAGCTTCTCTTAATTCTGGTCATTCCCTTCCTTTCACTGCAAAAAAAATTTTTATCGCTCTTCTTTACAATTTCTTTAAGTTCTTCTTTTTTGCTTATTTCCAATCCCTACCCACCATCTCACCTTTATATAGTTCGTAATTAGTCTCCGAGCTCCTGGGGCACTTAACATATACATCTTTACCCCAACCAAGTCTTTAAATTTTATGTTATTTATATTCAACTTCACAAATAATACAAGAATACATGATTGTAAATATACATATATATTATAAATAAAGCAAACATCTTCTTCAGCCACACCCCTGGGTACATTAAGACCGTTAGAATTGCTGAACAAATGAGAGGATGGATGGAGTAGGGCAGAAGATGAGACTTTCCCAATTCGTTCGTGTAAAACGGAGTCCAGGGCCCTCTTTCACTTCGGGTTTCGCAGGCCCCACGAAGGTCTCTCCCTGCAAAATCCTGGTCTGTCTTCTACGCACTGGAGTGAACGCTAAAACCGGGCCCTCTAACACCCCCAAGTTTGATGGCCCCCGCCCCAGTCGGGGGGCAGAGGCAGGTACGAGACTCTAGCGAGTTCCAGGGTCCCCGCGGAAAAAAACCACCGAGGCACTTCTCTGACGCACTTCCGGCGCGCCGGAACAGAGGCGGGCCGCGGTGACCGCCGGGGAGCCGGAAGCCGGGAAGATGGTGGTCACCAGGTCCGCGCGGCCTCAGGCCGGGGTCCAAGCCGCATCAGCTGAAAGCTCCCGGGAGAAGGTAGGAGATCGCAAGGTTCCCTCATTTCTGCTCGCTGCTTCGCAGGGCGGTGCTCAGAGAGGAGAGGCGGTGCGAGGGCCCTGCGCGGCGTGGGGAGGAGCGGCGGAAAGGGCCCGAGCCTGCCGCGCCCTTCTGTGCTCCAGGCACCGCGCGAAGCGTTTAGCTTCCTCTTCAGTGGAAGTCTTTTAGGGCAGTCCTTAACATGGAACAGAGGTTAGCAAACTTGCTTTGGGTAGTTCACCTCCGTAATGCAGATGCACGGCTCAGGCCTTCTAACACCGTAGTAAGGAGGAATAACTTCGCCCACGAAGTGTGAGCCAATTTAGCGGGGTTGGAGAAAAGGGCGCCGTCTTCACGTGTGGAGGCTGGCCGTGGCCCTACAGCACCTCCTGTGGGCGTGGTGGGGGCCAGAGGGGCCGTGGGCTGCGGTGACGCCGCCTGGTGGCTCTCAGTGGCGCTAGTTGTCCGCTGCCTCTGCTGATTATGCGATGAAGGGGACGGGACGAAGCGGAGCGTTAATTCACTCATGTAAAGGTAAGGGCAGCGACCGATTCCATGGCTGTATGTGTTCCTAAATACAGATTTGACTTTGAGTGAGAACACTCTCTTGAGTTATTTGTCTTGCTCCCTAAAGTCAGATCCAGTACTTGGGTGAGGTGAGTTAGCAGGGCCCTGCAAATGCACGGTCAGATCCAGTACTTAAGTTTTTGATTCTTTTTTTTTAATCATGGGTGGTGGTGATTTTTTTTTAATTCATTTTGTTTACCGAGTTCTTTATTGTTCTGTTAAAATTTGCTCCTGAGGGGACTGCCTCACTCACTTTGCCCATGTCCCAGCCCTACCTCAATTACAGTGTGTTTTCTCTGGCTTACAGATTTCTGCTGCTGAAAGAATTCAAGCACACTCAAAAGGCAGGAAGGACTCTCCATCTGATGACCAAAGTTCTGCTGAATCACAGAGCACGAGAAAACAAAGTCCAGTCTCTAGAACTCCTAAAACCAGAAGGAGGAAGAGCAGACCTACAAGCTCATTACATGAGCAAATGGACAGACCACCTACTGATGGAGAGACCTCTGAAGCAGAGTCAGATTGTTCTTCTGTGTCTGAACTCCAGGGTCCCATTTTAAGAATAACTAGAAGGCGGCAGATCTTAATTGCCTGCACTCCAGTGTCTAGTGCTAGGAAAAGGCTGAAAATAACTCCAATAAATGAATCTCATACTGAAGAAGTCTCTGAAGCAGAATCGCATGTTTCAGGTATTTCTAGAATTGTGCTTCCCACAATAATGACTGCAAGAACCAGAAGTCAGGCTAAATCCCTAACAGACCCAAGCCAAGAATCACATGGGGAAGCTGTTTCTGATGCTGAGTCATCATGCTCAGACATGTCTTCCTTTTCTGGAATTTCAACTAGGAGAACAACCAGGAGTATGCAGAGGAAAATACAGGCACAAACTGGGGAGAAAGATGATGTAAGAGAGGAAAAACAGGCCAGTGTTGCACCTCTCAAAGAAATAACAAAGAAGAATTCTAAGAGTTTAGATGAAGAAGCCAAAGGAATGACAGATCAGGGAAAAGAAATTAATGAGAAAAATTCTCAGTTGAAGAGTCTTTCTGAACTTAAGGACGCTAGCATTCAGCAGTTAATTTCTCAAAGGCATTCAACCCCTCAAAGTAAGAAAACTGCCTCAGAGCCCTCAAATCTGAACTGTGAGGCTATAATGAAATCATTAGCTCAAACATTTGCGGTTGTGGAAGTGGACAGATGGGATGCAAAAAGAAAGAGCACCATAAAAACAAGTGACTTGGCAGAATTTGATGATGGTGGTCATAGTGATGAAGAACAGTGCACAGTTACAGGTGTCAGTGAACATATGAACGAAGGGGATATAGATTTTGAGTGTGAAGATGTGAACAGAGAAAGGGATACAGATTTTGAGTGTGAAGACATGAATGAAGAAAGGGATACAGATTTCGAGGGTGATACCAAACTGTACAAGTCTGAGTTCAACACATCTCAGGATAAAGGTGATTCTGTTTTATTAGTTCTCAGCAGTGATGAAAGCCAGCAGTCCAAAAACAGTGAGAATGAAGAGGACACTGTGTGTTTTGTTGAAAACAGTGGTCAAAAAGAGTCATTAAATGAAGACTCAGAAAATATGTCATGTGACAATGCATTGTTTGTAATTGACACAACTCCTGGAGTGAGTGCTGATAAAAATTTTTACTTGGATGAGGAAGACAAGGCAAGCGAGGTTGCCACTGAGGAAGAAAAAGAAGAGGATGAAAAAAGTGAAGAAGAACCATCAGACAGTGATGAAAATAAGGATAGTGAGTTTAGTGATGAAGATGATTTACTAAATGGCACAAAGTCTAAACTGTAAGTTTTACCTTTACTTTTAAAAGTAAGTTTTTGATATATATCTCAAGTGGCTAATTTACCATAAAAATATAAAATATTAGAAAACATGGGAATTGAGAAAATTACTGCCTCGAGTTCTTAATGGAAAAGCTCATTTATCCAGCATTTTCCTCGTCCCTGTAGGTGCCTTTGTTGGTCATATTTTTTCCACCAATTATAGCTAACAGGGCTCCTTTTGGTGATATATTGGAAATCATCTGTTCAGATTTTTCTGCATGATTGTTAACAGCAACATAAAAGGGAAGGAAAGTAACTTGTTTTTTTCTGTATCTTGATTGTAGAGAAATTGAAAAATTTAGAAGAGCCTGAGAAAAATAATCACCTACAATCCCAGCTATCACCCATTGAAAAGTGCTAATGTTTGGGGCTGTTTCTTTTTTGCTGTTTTAAATTTGTTTTCCCTAGGGACAGGCCCCTAGTAGCAATGTGTCCACCGGAAACACTGGCATCCTTGTAAGGAACTGTATATTCACAGATCCCAGTTTTCACTCTAAACCAATGAAATCAGTCTCTGAGGCTAGGCACATGCATACTTATTTTTTAAAAGTCACACTGCTCCCCAGGATAATTCTAATGTACGTTCAGGGTTGAGAATTCACGCCAAGGCACTGCAGTAAAATAATTTCACTTTCCAATAGAGGTTGATTGTCAGTTGATTTCAACTGCCCAGTTTATATGAATAATCAGGGAAGAAAGTGTACTTGCTTATAAAAAGGACCCTTCGATAATATAAAGTAGAAATGCTCATTAAATAAATATAGCAGGAACCATGAGATTCTGATTTGGTATGTCTGGGGTATGACATTTATATTTTTAAAAAGCTCCAGTGGGAAATCTGGGTGCTCATCACTGTTTAAAACTCACTGATTTAGCAGAAAAACATCTAATGGATAACGTGGAAGTTCAAAGGAGAAGAATCTATGTTCCTGGTTTTAGAGATGGCGATATGTACATGTATTAACTCATGACTTGTATATCAAGTTGATACATTGCCAGATGTATCTCCTCTCCTCTTTTCTTTTTATAAAATGCCTCTGTGAAATCTCTTGGCCTGTTGTATGGCCTTAATCCATTTTAAGAAAATCTAGGGAATAAATGTGGATGTGCTCCCCAAAAGCTTTTTTGTTTAATTCATTATTCATCCCAGAATTTTGTTCTAAATGACTTGACTAGATTTAAAATATATATTTGTTCACAGTTTTTCAGAAACTCTATTGTAAAAATGACTTTTTTTGGTCATTGACAGTAAAAGGGAAGAAAAGAAAAAAAGTGATTTTAAAAATAGAGTCTTCAGTTGTTTCCATTTTGATTTAATTACTTGATCTTTTAAGTGATTATTTCTCTTTCAGTCTGAAGTTGACAAGCAGCAGCATAGACCCTGGTTTGAGTATCAAGCAATTGGGTGGTTTGTATATTAATTTCAATGCAGACAAACTACAGTCGAATAAGAGAACTCTAACACAGATCAAGGAGAAAAAGAAAAATGAGGTAAGTTACACAAAGTGTCCTGTTGGTTTTCATAGAACTAACCAATCACTTCTAGAAATGATTAGTTCTTGGTAAGAGACTAATTTTCCTACAATGAAACCGCATTAGCCAACTGTGCTCCTTTTTTCCCTCTTTCTAGAATGGTCATTTCTTTTTTATAAAGTCCTAGCTATAAAAGATGACACTTGAAAAATAAAGTAATGCAGGATCAGTGTTCCTCTTCTTGCACCCACCAGTTATGATCCCAGGGGTTGTGTTTTCTTCTCTTTTTCTTGCTATTCTTGTAGTTCTTAATTGGTCTGAACTCTGTTGAAAATCTGAAAGCTGTGAGTGCCTGCCTCCCCCTCCCATATGTGCATATAGACATAAAATTGTACATTTAATTTCAGAAGGAATTCACAGAGTGCGTAACCTCATCCAAACCCTCAGCTTCAGCCACCACCTTGCCTGGCTTCCTCCTAAATCTGTATTTTCTAGCCTTGCAGCCTCTTCAGGTCTTTAAATCCAGGTGCTTGTTGTGTGTTCATTCAGATGTCCTCAGGTACTTGAACTTGCTTATTGCCCTCCTTCTCTTCCTTGCCTGAACCAGCTTCTCCTTTTGTATTCTCAATCCTGGTTAATGATGCCAAAATCTCTTTCCCTTTTGTGATTTCTCCTTAGTGATTGACTAATCACTAAGCCTAGAAAACAGTCCTTCTTACATACTTTCTATTCTCTTCCCTCATTTTTGCCCCATTGTCATTGGCTAGTGCCAGCCTTTGGTTTTCATCTGGACTGCTGCAGTACGGCCTCCTTACTCTTTGTCCTTCAAGCCATCCTCCATGCTTTTGCTAGATGTCTCTTTCTAAAAACACAAGTCTGACCATGATATTCTCCTGTTGAAGGCCTTCAGTGGTTCCTCAGAGCCTTCAGGGGGCCTCTGTACCTCCTGCTTTGATTGTCCACCTGCTGTGTTCTTGCCATTGAAGACTTCTGTAGTTCCCTCAACATACCTGTTCTCTCCCAGGCCATTGCAGATCATAGATCACTGCCTTTGGGAAACAGTCTTGGACCCGAATCCTTCCCCCCACCTCTGTGCTCCTGCAACACCCAGAATAGATCTGATTCATTATTGATCATGTAGTGTAATTGTTAATTTACTGGCTTTAATCTTTGTATTCCTAAAACAGGATTTCTCAGCTTTAGCCATAGTGATGTTTTGTGCTTGATAATTCTTTCTTGTGGGGATATATTCTGTGCATTGTAGGATGTTTAGCAGCATCCCTGGCCTCTACCCACTAGATGCCAGTAGCATTCGCCCTCCCCTCCGTGCACACACCAAAAATGTCTTCAGACGTTGCCAACTGCTCCCAGTTGAGAACCACTGTCCTAGATCTTAGTATAGTACTTGACACATAGCAAGCTCTTAATAATCTGTTAAATAAATGCCATGCTCTCTCTTCTGAGCAGTAGGAAAGTCTAGACTGCTACCGCACTACCCAGAAACTTCTGGGCCTGAACCTGAATTGGGGATTTCTGAATTAATAGTTTATTTCTGAAATGATAATTTCAAATGTTATTGACCAAATTAATATTTGCTGTATTCCTATGAACTATTTTGAGGGAGCAGTCTTCTTTAGTTCTTGCACTGGGAGAGATGATGAATTACCCTGAGGCTCCTTTTAGGTACATAAACAATATTATGACAATATTTAATCATCCTAGGCAAGTCACAAAAAATGCAGAAGTTGTTTAGGAAGAGATTAACAGATTTGACTACACAAAACTTTAAAACTTATGCAATTAAAAACACCTTAGGAAAGACAAGTAAAAGACCATAGATTAATACCACTAAAATAACAAAATACACTTCTACAAATTAATAAAAACACAGCCCTATATAAAAATGAAAAAGAACCCCAAAACGTACAGGCATTCCCCAGAAGAGGACATAGCTAATAAATATAAAAAAGATGATCAACAACAAATGAAAACAGCCAGGAGGCACCAGTGACAACATACAAAAGATACTCCCCAGGGGCTGGCCCGGTGGCGCAGCAGTTAAGTTCACACATTCCACCTTGCTGGCCTGGGGTTCACTGGTTCTGATCCCAGGTGTGGACATGGCACCACTCATCAAGCCATGCTGTGGTAGGCATCTCACATATAAAGCAGAGGAAGATGGGCACGGATGTTACCTCAGGGCTGATCTTCCTCAAAAAAAAAAAAACTACCCAGTGTTGGTGGCACTGTAAAAAAAAAAAGGGCACGATTAACTGTTGGTAGGAGTTTATACTAAAATGCAAAGCAATTGAGCAATACCTATCAAAATTTAAATGACACATTTTGGAATCTGTTTTATAGAAATAATCACAAGTGTACAGAGATGATGTTTACGATGTTTAATGGAAAAAGTTTAATGGAGACTTAAACTAAATGTCTGAAGAAAAATTGTGGTGCGTAACAGCTATTAAAAAGAATGAAGTTAATCTATGTATGAATTGACATTGAAAGAGTAAGATGTATTGTTGAGTTGTAAAAAGATTTGTCTAGATAGAATGATCTCATTGGTATAACACAAGTATATGTTGTTTAATCAAAATCTGTATTGCTGTTCGTATTCTATTAATAGTCTAGCTGTCTCCTCAGATCACAGGAAGCTGTTTTACTAACATGAAAAGAACTTATTAAAGACTTATTAAGACTTATTGAAGACAAGTTTTTCTCAGGGATTTCAAGAGCCATTGTGGCATTGTTCCTAATGTCTTTATTTTCCACTGGTTTGGTGCAGTGACTGGGTGCAAACCAACAAATACAAGTGGACACATTAAATCTGATGGGGCAAATTTGAGCTGAATATCCATTTTATAGATTTCCTAAAATAATCCTTTAGTTTGCTCCTAAAACATTTTTATTGTCATATAGTGTACAAATTTAAGAACAGGAACAACTTTGCAGTAGTGTGTCTGTGTATAAAGAAGGTTACTGTATTTAGAGTAGTCCTCAGTGTGGGAGATGTTTCCCATATAAAGCAAAAATGTTGAAAAAAGTTCTATGACATTCTGACATTATTTTAAAACCATTTTAATATTTTTATAGCTTCTGCAAAAAGCCATCGTTACACCTGACTTTGAAAAAAACTACTGTGTCCCACCATATAGAGAGTCAAAGTATCAACTTCAGAAAAAACGCCGAGTAAGTACAGTGACTCTTATTATTTAGAATGTTTAGATGTTTTAGACTCTATATGTTCAGCTTATACAACATGGTTGTACAATTAAAATATATATATTTCCAAAGTAAATTATCACAGGTATCTCACGACCCATAAAATATGGTTCCATAAACGTGTTATATGGATTTCCACAAAGTGGAACTGCACCACGTAGTGCACATAGATACAGCTGTTTTTTTCCCCTTTCTTAAAAATAGCGACAGCCAGCATATAAGGTCACTGTCCATATCTTTTGGCTTATAGGTACTATTCACTAAAGGCCAGGAGCTCTGTTGCAGGCTGTTGTAGAGAACTTGATGTAGCCAGCTAAAAACGCTGGTTTATTCAGTCTGCCAAACGAGCGGATAGAAACTGTTTTCTTTAGTAGAATATAGAGGATTGCTTCCATCTGCCATTTCAACTAATAAGCATAAAAAAGTTATCAAGAGGATGCCAGCCTAGTAGCATAGTGGTTAAGTTTGCGCACTCCGCTTCGACGGACTGTGGTTCGTGGGTTCAGATCCCAGGTGCAGACCTACACACTGCTCATCAAGCTATGCTGTGGCAGCATCCCACACGCAAAAGTAGGGGAAGATTGGCACAGATGTTAGCTCAGGGCCAATACTTCTTCACCGAAAAAAAAAAAGTTATCAAGAGAGCTTGGAGGAAATTTGAGGATGGTACTGCAGTAATGTCACTAATATGGAGCACCCTGGCACATGGTAGGCACTCCATGATATTTGTTGTATGAATGAAACAAAAAATAAAATTATGCAAATAACTTGCTAGGAGTTTTCAAAAGAATAGAAATTTTTGTTTGATTTTAGAAATAATACAAATTTCTAGACTGTTGGAGTGAGTGACTTTCTGAGACACCTGAGTGACTGAATAAAGTGTTTATGTTTTCATAAAAGCTCCAGAAGTGAAAATGTTTTTATACATTGTCTCTTGTGTAGGCTATTTTAGACAATCAAAACTGAAGCTGTGGGTTATTCACCCAGCAAGTCAGCAATTCTCACTAAGATACAAAATAAATTTTAAGGAGCCCTTATTTATGAAACTGATAATGCTCTGCCTAATTTACCAGAGAAATCACTTTTGTGATTGAATTCCTTTTATGAAAGATGAATCTGGAGAGTAACTTTGTTTTTAATTAATGAAATTTTCTGTATGTGTAATTTTGGGGGAAATGAGGTATAATTTATACTCTGCTTGTTAAAATTAGAATTTTCTCTTTGTCTTTGAAATCTGAATTTCAGAAAGAGCGACAAAAAACAGCAGGTGATGGCTGGTTTGGTATGAAAGCTCCAGAATTGACAGATGAACTGAAAAATGATCTCAAAGTACTGAAGATGAGAGCTAGCATGGACCCAAAAAGGTTTTACAAGAAAAATGATAGGGATGGCTTCCCCAAGTACTTTCAGGTATGAAGCAAACAGAACAATGGTGGTGCTATTGATGGATTTTAGTTTGGAAAGCCCTATGCTGATTTGTTTACTCTTAAAATAGATAAATATTTACAATATACATCTTCTTAGGCCGTATAATAATGGCCAGAACCCCATTCAGACAGCCACCAGCTTGTACAGTCACGTGCCGCATAAACGACATTTTGGTCAATGACGGACCGAATATACAACGGTGGTCCCATAAAATTGGAACCATATAGCCTAGGTGTGTAGTAGGCTACACCCTCTGGGTTTGTGTGGCTATATACTCTATGATGTTTGTACAGCGACAAAATCACCTAATGATGCATTCCTCAGAATGTATCCCTGTTGTTAAGGGACGTGTAACTGTAATGGCTTTCCATGTAGAGTCGGGGTTGCAAATGGTGACTGGGTTTCCAGGTCAACTCTGAAAGTTATGAAACCTATGAGTAGTACCATATATGAATAGTACTATCCTAAGAGCAAGAATCCTTGCAGGATGGAGGAGGAAAGGGAATCATTTACACCAAACTCTTCTTTTCCAGGTAGAGGGACATCCCCAGGCAAATTCTGAAAATAAGTTAAAAGTTGGTTTTCAAAGTGTTTTCAGATGAATGTCCCGTTGATTCATCCTCTGGGCGCTCTCAAGTTCATTTTGTTTCTTTAATACCTTTTTCGTCACTATGGAGATTAGCATAATAGTCCTTTGCCTTCAGGTCTACTCTCCCTTCTAGTCCATCCTCCATGTTGTAGCCAGTTATCTCTTCTTGAAAAAAACCATCTCCTCGTGATATACCACTGCTCAATGATATCACAGATATCGTTCCATGGTACCTTCAGCGATTCTTTATGATCTGTAGGATAGAATCTGTATCCCTTAATGTGGCCCTTCACAATCTGCACCCGAACCAGTTCACTAACCCTTCTCTTGTCACATAGCCCTCTTCAGCTTACACATTTAGCTGTTCTCAGAATATGCAGAGACTGGTCTTGGCACTCTGACTTTGCATGTGCTTGCCTCTGTCATGTTTGCTTGGTGAAATTTTACCTATCCCATTCCAAGCTAAAATGTCATGATTTGTGAAATCTTTACCTCCCTTAGGTAGAATTGGTCACTTAGTTTTCAGAACAGCTGTAGTGTTTTGTTCAGCATAATATCATGTTATGCTTTAGTTTTTTAGTTCTCTATCTGTGGTCTTCTTTATGACTATGGGTTCTTTGTCTTTGTTTCCCTAATACCTGGCACAGTGCCTGGCACGTAGTGGACACTGTAAATTTTACTCGGTGGAATGTATGAACAAATGCAGAGTGATCACTATGTAGGTTCTAAGCTGGCAGCATTTATGATAACCTAACCTGGGAGATCACATATGTAGGTAGTAGAATTTATGTCAGTTTCATTAATTTGGAAAACTAGAACAAGTGTTTTATTATCTGTTCCATTTTTCTCTTCTACTTACACTATTTATCAAGAATTTACTGTCTAGCACTAAATTATATAAAAAGAATTTTGGATTTACTATAAACTCTAATGAAGAAATGTCATTAGAAGGACCCAATGCAGATTGAATGGGTGATATATTTTTGCTTTAAAAGATGGCAAAACTAACTTTAATATTGGTATACCGTAAGCTTGTGGGTTCCATTCCTTTCTGTACATATGCTTTGTTAGAGCTGTCCTGAAATAGGAAAGCAACTCGGCATTCAGGTATTGCATGACTTATTTCAATCACTTGTTCACAGATTGGAACCATCGTTGACAATCCAGCTGACTTCTACCATTCGCGAATTCCCAGGAAGCAAAGGAAGAGAACTATTGTGGAAGAGCTGCTGGCTGATTCCGAGTTCAGAAGGTAAAGGGATTTGTGTCTCACTTTATGACACGCACGCTTTCCTTTAGAATGTGTGTCAGCTTCTAAAATTTCAGATTTTCAAAGGCTTTAGCACAGAGTTTCTCAACCGCAGCACTGTTTATTTTTGGATGGGATAATTCTTTATTGGGAGCACTATCTTATGCATTGTAGGATGTTTAACAGCATCCCTGGCCTCCACTACATGCCAGTAGCAACGCCCCCCCACCTCCACCATTCATGACATTCAAAAATGTCTCCAGACATTTCCAAATGTCCCCTGCAGGCATAAGCATTCCCAGTTTACAATCACTGCTTCCAAGGGAAGCTTGAAAGTATTTGACTGGCTAGAGGAGGATGAGCCTGCAAAGGAGACTGGGAAAGAATAGCCAAGGGGGCATTAAGAAAACCACGAGTGCACAGGGTCATAGAAGTCAAAGAGAGAGAATGTTATGAGCAGGTATAAGCTGGAGGGAATGGTTAACAGGAATAAATGCTGCCAAGAGATCAAATGAGGTAAGAACTAAAAGCTTCCTTTGGATTTAATTACATGGAGGTCACAGTAACCTTGGCAGAAGGAGTTTTAGGGGAGTGATAGGGAGGACACCAGATGGAGAGGACAGGAAGTGAGCTGAAAATGAAGAAAGAGACAATCTTTAAAGAACCTTGGCTGTGCAGAGGAAGCGGGGGGGAGGCTAGTGGATATGGTGTTAGAGGTTTATTTTAAGATGGGAACAATGTATGTTTAAATGTCCTCGAAGCAGCTGTGTATATATTATAGGAGATTTAAAAGCATACCTCATATAGAAACCTCTGCTGAACTTCCAGATTTATTTAATAGCAAAAGTGAAAATATTTATCAAGAGTTTTAAAAATAATGTAGACTGTAGGCATAGCAAGAGTTCTAAAAATAATGTAGATTATAGGCATGGAAAATAAGTGTTATGTGAGCTATTTATTGGGTTGGGATAATTTAACGAGCAATGCTCTTTTCTCACTTAATTACCCTCCTTGGAAGTCTCCTCCCCACAGAGCTTTAATTATAATCTATATACTGCTGACTTCCAACTGTCTGTGTCTAGTCTAGATCGCTTCTGAGTCCAGACTCACATTTCCAACTGCTGCCTCAGGCACGTCCAATGGGTATTTCACAAGCACCTCTAAGAGCTAACTTCTGGTCTCTCCTGACCCCTCTCCCCTTGTACAATCTAATCGTCTCCCAGTGCTCTGTACCTCAGGACTGACTGGCATCGCCATCCATCCCTTAGGGCAGGTCCTTGACACTACCTTCTCCTTTCAATCCCATATTCAGACTCAGAGTTCCTCCTGTTTTCCTATCTCTAAAGCCTGTCTCTTTCTCTCCATCCCCACAGAGATGTGGTGCAAGCTGACTGAATCTTTGCTTACCTAAGTGTTTATCTATATGTTGGGATAAAAATTGACCTGACGTTTTATAATCTTGATGATGGCAATCTTAGAAATCACAGCAATGTTGATAGTGCTTTCACTAAAAAATAATCTTAGGATAAGGAAGTTAGGGCAGTAAACTAGAAATTTAGTAGAATGAAAGTCATAATTTGCAGATTAGAGGTCATCTTACCAGTTCATTGTTTCCCATACTTCTTCAGTCCTGGAATCCCATTTTCACAATGTTTGTGTTATCTGTATACTGCCTACTTTATTTTAAAAGGAAACTTTATGTTGCTACTGTAAATGGACTTGTTGACTTATATTTTTTCTAATACAAAGATACATTACTTAAAATGAATATTGACTTTGTATCACCTAAATTTACATACCACACTATGTGAAACACATGACTAGCCCATCTCTCCAGAGTGTTTTCATCCCCTCTACAACATTCTCAAGAGGTTTTCTGGCCTCTGAACACTCTGGGATAGGGAGCTTCACTGAACATATTTAACGCAGTGTATGTTCATTAGTAGGCATGTCCTGGGACAAGAGAAATAAGTGTGACGTACGAGAGGAAATGTGCTTTTCTGTGTTGTATTGGTTTTTGGTTTGTTTCATTTTTACCCTAAACTTAGGTTTGTTAGAATGTGGGTAAATTGTGCTGCTGACTTGTGGGATTGGGTGAGCTGTAAAGTTGTAAAAGTCTTAAATAGCTTCTGTTTTAAAGAGATTAGCTAATCTTCAGCTTTAGTAATGTGATAACAGATTTATGTAACAGTGAAAATGCTTTAGAACAAAGGAATTTTATGTTTAGAGAATTTTTAACTTTTCCTAATTAACTGTGCACTGATAGCCCTTCTTTTGGTGAAACTTCTAGCTACTACATCATTATTTTTCTGCAATAAATTGTGCTTCTGTGTTTCCAAAGCCCAATAGGGAAATCTAGTCTATAGCAGCAATTCTCTGATCTGAGGATGCCTTTAAACTCTTTAAAAACTATTGAAGACTCTAGGGCTGGCCCAGTGGTGCAGTGGTTAAGTTCGCACGTTATGCTTCGGCGGCCCGGGGTTCACGGTTCAGATCCCGGGTACGGACGTGGCACCGCTTGGCAAGCCATGCTGTGGTAGGCATCCCACATATAAAGTGGAGGAAGGTGGGCATGGATGTTAGCTCAGGGCCAGTCTTCCTCAGCAAAAAGAGGAGGATTGGCAGCAGATGTTAGCTCAGGCAGGGCTGATCTTCCTAAAAAAAATTATTGAAGACTCAAATAACTTTTGTTTTATGGGTTACCTTTATCAGTATTTACTACAATGGAAATTAAAGTTAAGAAACCTTAAAAATAATTCATTTTAAAATAAGAAATCCAATACATACTATATAAATATTTTCATGAAAAAACAAAAATAATTTAGTGCACATCTCTTTAATGTCTGGCTTAAAGACAGCTGGAGCCTCATACCTGCTTTTGCATCACTCTCTGCCTTGATAGCACATGGTGTAGCCTCTGGAAAACTCCACTGTACACTCATGAGAGGATGAGAGAGAAAAAGGCCACTAAAGCCTTAGTATTCTTGTGAAAATAGTTTTTACCTAATGACCCCTTGAAAGGGCTCATTCCTGGACCACACTTTGAAAACCACCTGTCTGTGATACATTTCTTAAGGTTCTAAGAAATAGATTGTGTGTTTTTAGATAAATGTAACCTTTTTGTTTTGCTTAGTCCTTATTTTTACATTTTTATCCCATAAAAATGTTTCAAGCGTCTGGATGAAATACATGGGTCTCCAGTGGCTGAAAGTTTTCAAAAGCCCTCCCTCCCTCTCCAGTTGCCAGTTTTCTCTCACTAGACTGCAGGCTCTGTGAGGGCAGAGACGTGGCTGTCTGGTTCACTGCTGGGTCCCCAGCTCCTAGTGTGGCTCCTTACACATGGTGGAACTTAGTATACAGGTGATGGATAGGGAAAATGCGAAAAACAACTTGAGAGTTAGAAGCTCCCCCGCACCCACCCACAGGTTACATTAACTTCTAATGTCTGATGTGTCATACTTTAGAACTTAAAGGTTTGGTTTTTCTTTTTAGATATAACCGAAGGAAGTACTCAGAGATCATGGCTGAAAAGGCAGCAAATGCAGCAGGAAAGAAGTTTCGAAAGAAGAAGAAATTTCGCAATTAAGATTCACCAAGCAAACCACAATATTTTACATCTCCCTTTTATTTATCTACTAAAGATGTTTTGAAAACTAACAACAAACATCACATAAATTAATATAGACTGGCCCTATTTATATACAGGGATTTCTGTTTGGAAAAAGTTGATTTGAGAGAGACTCAATCACGTGTCCCTTGGAATAAAAATAGGTGTGTCTACAAAAGACCCACCCATGCTTAGACCTCTTGAGGGAAAAAAAGGAAAAGAACCTCAACCCTTTAAGATAACGTCTTTGTAAAGTTTTCAGTGCTTGGTTATTTAAAGAAAATTGATTAAAAGACATTTACAAAGTATAAAGTTTGCTAACATTCAAAAAACTTCAAAATAATATTATCAAAGATATATAAACAATATTGCAATTACTATGTAGGGGGGTGTTTAGCGGGGAGGTAGACAGGGAGGCTCTTTGGTCAGCTGCAAATTGGGATACAGAGATCTGTTTGTTGCCAGTATCAAAGTCACAGTTGAAACCAAAGGAATGATAAAAAAGTGTTCTTGGAGAAAATGTGCATTAGCATATGACCAAAGAACTAAATGAAGCTATAAAGGGACTTAAAAGATAGTGAAGACCACCTAGAAAGTCTGGGTTAAAGGTAGCAGCAGAAGGAGCACGCTCCTCCTTAGCACCTGAAACAGGAGGAAAGGTTGAATTTTACCCAGATTCAGTGCTGTGTTCCAAGTGAAATAGGATTAAATCAATATAATTTAAGTTAGTCAGGAGGTAAAGTGGCTTCTCTTGTCTCCAGTGGCAGAAGTATGCATCCTGGCTAAGCTACTTATGGCACCCAGGGACTGTTGGTCGTTTCTGTCCATGCTCCTCAGTGGAGTG
The DNA here is from genome assembly GCF_037783145.1 of Equus przewalskii. Taxonomy (NCBI): domain Eukaryota; kingdom Metazoa; phylum Chordata; class Mammalia; order Perissodactyla; family Equidae; genus Equus; species Equus przewalskii. The sequence goes on from NC_091854.1 coordinate 6,316,372, forward strand.
TTGCTTGCCTTATGTCGTTATTTACAAGACCTCTGTTTTCCCAGCATACTGCTGCTTCCTTAGAATTTCAGTAAATGTGAAATCTCACATTTTGTATTTACTGCTTGGGATCATAAGCACCCTCATAATAGAACTGACAGTGACATTTGTAGGTGGAGTTGGGAAGCATCTGCATATGTTCTCTTTTATAGAAAATCTTTTATTCCAAGAATATTAAGTTTTGCCTTCTACTGGGTAAAATAAGGAGCTGCTCTGAAAGAAGTATCAAAACAAGAACAAGAAATAACAGTTAACTTACTCTTTACACGTTCCAGCAGGAGCTGCTGTTAGCAGAATACTTCTTCCACTTACAGTGTAAGGATACTGAAAGTTGTCAATCAGTATGATGTTTCTCTGCACAGACAGTTGAGGACTTACCCAGTTTTCCTGAGGCTCAAGTTGTGGGTCCACTTCTTATGTAACATGATTTCCATGTTGGTTTCTGACTCGTGAATGCTGGAATAGGCTGAATTACTTCAGTACTGCAGTTATGACAAATATTTGTGATATGATAGTCATTTTACAGGAAAAACAAGACTGGTGACCTCTAATCTTTCCCACACAAGACAGCATTCGAGCTTTCCAGACTGGGAGGCAGTGATGGGGCAGCACTGAACCTAAGTGCCAAGTCCAGCCGTGCGGCTAACTCACCGTGGAGTTCCTCACAGTATGTATTTTGAGTACTGACATTTAGTTACATTTTAACATCCAGGCTCTTTTCTGTTTTGTCTCCACTGACTCATTTTTAATTTTATTTTATTATATGTGTTTTTGTAAGCCACTTCACTTGGAACAAAGCAGAGAGTTTTTAACAAATGTTAAAATACCTCAGTCAGTGAAATAAACTGAAATTACTCCACTAAATCATTTAAAGTCACCTCTATTATATTGTAAGGAATTAAAACTGGTAATATATACAGCTTCTTTATCTCAATCTTCACAAATTTATTTTAAATTTTCACAATTAAGAAGAGGATCAAAGTAGAGGTAAAGGTCAGAAAAAAAGTCTTTGTGCTCCTAGCCTGCAAATATCTGGATATTTGAAAGATGGACCTATTTGTCTTTTGTTTTTTGAGCAAAGCGTTGTGTTGAGAAACAGGTTTTAGTGACTTTGGCTTGTGTCACTAAAGACAGTCCACTTACTGAAACTATCTTAAGGCTTAATGACTACCAGAAAGTTCCTTGACTCAACTGAAAAGATTATAAAGCATACAATGTGCTGATGAAAGAAGGGCCTTCAAAGTACCTTAAGAAGATCTTTAAAGATCACTAAAGTATCCTGTCTTGTTCCACAATGCTTTTAAGACAACCTACAACACAGCTAGTTTTTTAAGTGAGGAAATTAGGTAAAGGAAAATGAGGACGGAAGAAATCAGATGAAGCCACGGTGAAGGTAATAAATGATTCTGTGAAACTAACTGTAGCAGCTGATAGAGGCAGGCTCTGAGCTTCCTAAAATCTAACAAAATGTCAGTTCTGTGTTCAGTGTTCTGCTTTAGAGAAACACCATTATTCCTATTACAAAGACCTGAGAAAATGTCTCATGGATCCCAATATCAAGGATGTCAGACAAGAGGCCATATTTGGCTGTCCAGAGGATAGGTGGCAGGGTTTTAAAGAAAAAGAGGGAAGGGCTGTATGGAAAAGTTAATATAACCTTGACTACCTGGGATAAATTCATGGGATCTCACTCTCAGAAACAGCAAGTTACAAGAAAACACTGAAAAGAAATGTTTAATTCCATTTCTGGGATATGTGCGGGTACTCGTTCAGTTCAATCTCTGAAGCAATGACGATTGTACAGGATAACTACCTACAACATGTCATTGAAAGTGTTCAGTAGGGTTGAAACAAAAAATAAATGCTTTCTAGTTAACCAGTTCCCCAAGCATCCAATTAAAAACTCAGGTCTTCTCGTTGTTATGCAATTTAAAAGTGAAGAAGAAATGTTTCCAGTTTTTAAAAGTGAAGAAGGAATGCTTTTAATTACTAATAGCTTCCAAGAAGCAGGGCCAATAGCATGACCTGTAATCAAATGTCATAAGCAGATCAGTGTTTTAGCAAAAAAGAAAATCTCACAAACAAACGATGAAATAAGATACAGTGGTGGAGGTTCTGAAATGGAAAGGGTTATCAATAAATACTGAACACCAACTGTGAGAAAGGCAAAACGATCTTTGGTTTAGGTGATGGATGGTGGACAGTACACGTTTGTTCTGGTTATCACTACCTAAGGTTACCCAAAAACTCAGTGACTCAACAAGCACCATTTTGTTACATCTTGTGATTTGGTGGGCCAGGGCTCGGCTGGGTGATTCTTGTGCGGTACATGGTCTCCAACAAAGTCACTCAGTGGTATTCAGCTGGCAGCTGAGCAGATCTGGAAGGTCCGAGACACTTCCCTAACATGCCTGCGCACCCTGTAATGTTTTAAAAGTTTGGTGACGACTGAAATTTTTCTTCAGTTTAACAGTATAGTATGGAAATTGATTGAAGACTAAAACATGACCCACACACTGTGGCACTGAAGGCTCTAGAATGGTTACGTGGGCTCAATCAATAGTATTTAGGAAGTTCTACTCCTTACCTGCCTCCTTCCTAGTCAGCCCTCCTAAGGGAAGAGGAATTGTTAACCAGATTGAAGTGAGCCCAAGATATTCACTGGGTTTATGTTTACAAATGAACAGGGCTGCTGTATTAACCATATGCAGGCTCTCCTGCCCTATTAGGGGCAGGCCTGTCATCCCTTCTTCCAAACAAGATGGGAAATTGGACTTGGGGATTTCCTGAGCCAGGCTTTCTCTATTAGAGGCAGGGGATGATGGATGCGAATAAGGGAACAGAGGCTGTTCCATCGCAGCGTAGCTGGGAGTCCTGCAGTCGGCGCTCTTCTAGCTGTTCTAAGTGGTACTTTCCTTCCCACTGGCTGTTCTTATGGTTACCACCTCCTGGGCAGGACTGCAAAGCAGGGACTGGTAGGCTTCAGGCACTAAAATCCTGACCCCAAACCCCATGCATTGTATTGAAATTCTGAGGTCTTGCTCACTAAAGGAAGAAAAGATGAAATATGGATATGAAAACTATGGTTAGACTTACTTCCAATTACCATATGAATTTTATCTATCATGCAGTGAAGAACACTATAAATGACTTTGAAAGGTGTTCCCTGACCTTTTTAAATGGTAGAAAAGAAACTGTGCATGTCGTCATCTATATGAAAAGAAATTTATGTCTGTGAAGTTTTGTTCAATCTCCCTCCTACATCTACTCCCTCACCCCCTACAACTCAGGGAAATTCAGAGGAGTAACATACTAAAAGAAGAGGACGAAAACTACATACATACTGTAATCAACTAGAATTTTCCTGTATCTTAAGGTTAGAGTATTACCAGTAAGGCTTTTTTCCTTAAATGTATGTATGTGTACACACTTTTATATATCTACACACACACTCCAAAATGGCAAACTATAAGACAGTTAGAAGAAGAAAAAAATCATAGCTTAATTCTGGAATGTAAAGCTCATCAAAACCTTGGCTAGTTTATCTGTAACATCTGCCTTTCCAGCCAAATCTGCCACTTCTCCCAATTTTCAGACGAGATCAGGCACGTTCAAGGTGGTATGGCCGTAGACTCCAATTTTCAACTGTTGACAGAAGGTTACTTCAGCAGCCTTGATCTGGAGGGAAGCGGGTGTCAGAGTGAGATGAAAGGCTATTAAAGACCTGGCCCAGGGCCTTTGCCCATGCCTGGGATGATCACAACTTCAGCCCTTTTTACATATTTCACCTGACAGCAGTCCTTTAGGGTTGCCTCTTGGTTGTTCCTTTGGTGAAATCATTATCCTGATTTAGCCAAAGGCATCTGAATCAAGATGACCTACAGTTCCTCAAGCTCAATCTTATCAATTCCAGTTACCCTCATTTCCACTCCCCCTTAGCAAAGCACCATCACAGCCTCAGACTCAAGATTCTGAACTCAGACTAACCCAGTCTGTCATCCTGTTAGCCTTCCCTCCAGTTCCCGCTAACCCAACCTTGGCTGCACTTTGGAACAACCAGAGGTGACTTCAAAAATACTGATGCCTGGGCCTCACCCCCAGAAACAGTGAACTCATGATCCCAAGCATTTCAGCCACGCTTATTCTCCCAATCCTCCACCCCCATCAGGATACATTTTCCTCCCAAATCAATCTGGCCCCAACAGGTCAGACATCCCAAAAATCCTTTGTATATCCCAGTAGTCTCCTTATTCTCTATCTTTTTTTTCTGTTACTGTCACCTGCCAATCTCAGCCAGGGAAGCACCCACTATTCTTATCTGTCCAGATTACTGGGATTTGGGGCAGTACCATGAAACTGTTGACTCTCAGGGGAGCTTTCACTGCTGCTCCACAATTCTTTCATTCAATTCTGATTACTTCCCACCAAATTCATTCATTCATTCATTCTGCAAGGCAACCAGTCACCACAAAATTGAGTCCTATGTATTATTTAAGCACCAGGGTACACCAGTGAAAAAGACATAGCCCCCATACCCAGGGAGCTCAAACAGCATACTTCCATCTCCCAGAGGCCCCCACCTCCCACTCCTATCTCAGGAGATTACTTCCTCTGCTACTTCACTCCACCCGCCACGGCCACTGAAGGCTGCCTTAATTCCTCGTGACCTCACCTGTTTAGAGAAACTACTCCCACATGCACCCCAACTGCTATATTCAATGGGGGCTTTTTTTCTCAATCTTCATCTTCTGACCAGGAAATGTTATTTGACACTACTGACCTTTCCTTCTTGAAGCTCCAGGTTCTCCTGGCTTCTGCAGGAAGATAAACTTTTCTGCTTCTCCTGTTTCTCTTCTCTTTTCCCTTGCTGAAGCTCCTACTCTGCCCACCACGTGTTTGTTTCCCATATGCTACTTCCCTGCCCCCTCCTTCATCTCCTTTGATGTGTTTTTCTTCCACCTTACCCTTGCCTGCTCTCGCATCTTCTGCTGTCTGACTTGCATATCTTGTCCTCCCTCTCTAGCTTCTGCTCGCACCTCTCTGCAGAAGCCTCCAACGTCTGCCTTCTTCCATCTCCACACTCCTGCTCCAGCTGCACACTTGCAATTAACTGTGCAATGCTCCCATCCAAGTGTCATGAGGTCCTCTCGAAACTCCACATGTCCAGAACCAGACACATCATCTTGGTGACAGGATTAAATAAGTGCTTAGCACGTAACAGGCACTCAAAGGGAAGCTACTGTTTCCCTGTTCTCCATCCTCCCCATCGGGGAAGTCCTCCTAAAATACTTTTAATGATGCCTTTCTGCTTTTTAGCTTCTATGGCCCACTGCTGCCTAACACAATACACGGAAACCCCTACATTCACGACCCTCTATAAAACACCACCACCACCGGTTGATATTCACTGCTCCCCGGCTCATGCCCCAAACTTCACTTGTGCCGTCATTTGCCTGTTTCTTTCCACTCTGGATTGCAGGAAACTCCATTTCCCAGATTCTCGCCAACTGACTTCCTGGTGAGACGTGACCTAAGACTGGAGGGCAGGAGAAGGGGAGAAGTCAGAGTATTTCTCTCCCTCTCCGCCTTGGGTTGGGTTGCGGCTCTGCCATGTCCCAGCTCCAGCAGCAGCGCCCGGTCACTGGATGGCCCAGGCTCTGAGTTCTGGTAACACCATCGACTCCCATGGTCCCTCTGGCACTAAAGGTGGAACAGGTTTCCTACTGTTGCAATCTCTGGGTTACCTGCACTCTCAGCATTCCCATCACCTGGGTCACAATTCCCTACATAATTCTCTAGTGATGTGTTTTTCTGCCTGAACCCGACTGATACATTTCAGCCAAACTAGTTGACGCTGAGTGTTAGTCCACATAACACGGAGTTCTACGCACACCAGCTACTGTGCCAGATACAGCGCGTTTCACTTTTTATGTCTTTGTTCATATGGTTAACTCCACCTAAAATATTTTCCTTGCCTCCATCCCATGTAAGAAAACACCACTGACCTTTCAAGCCTATTCAGAAACCAGTATTTTCAGTATCTACCTGTGCAAGGCACTGTGCTAGGTGCTGGGGGTGCCCAGGGGAGGAATGAGGTCATCCCAGGCAACACAGAGCTCATGGTCTACATTTCATCATAAAATTTTGTTTCAAATTTTCTCCACTTATATGTACACGCTTGAAATTCTCATTTGACTGTGCTTTTTACTTTATTTGTATTTAACAAATGCCTACACAGCACTTACTAAGTGCCGGGCACTGTTCTAAGGACTTACAAATACAACTTAGTTTATGCAAACATTATGTATTATGTACATAAGAAATGTATCACATACATATATAACAATTTAGTCCAGAAACTGCTGGACTTTCCCTCTTTCTTTTACAGTCATAGAACACATGATTTTTAACTGGGAAAGTGGCCACCTAAAAAAGAAAAAAGCTCTGATTCCCCCATTTCCACAGGAAGGGAGTGAAAGTGGTCTGTGCAACTTCTGGGCAGTATCCTTCAAAGAGGGGTGAGCTTGGAGCGGGGCTCTGTCCCTTTCTCTTCTCCCCAATAACTAACTGTGTTGACCTGATGGCAGGGGCAAGAGCAATCATCTTGGAACATGAGGTGGAAGCTGCATTTGGAGGATGGAAGAATAAGAAGGAGCCTAGGTCTCTCATGATCAAGTAGCTGCCACTCCGTGGACTGTCACATGAGAGAGAAACACACTTCTCTCTTGCCAAAGTCAGTCAGTTTGAGTTTCCTGTCACTCATAGCCCAAACCAATCCTATTTAATGGAATCGCCAATTCACAGCTCCCTGTCCCTCACTAGGCTGCACTCTTCAAGAAAATGCACTCTATTCCCACTCATCCTTGTATTCCCCTCCAACATGGTTCCCTGCACAAAGCCAGAACTCAAAAAATATATAACAAATTGAGGGGGCCGGCCTGGTTGTGTAGTGGTTAAGTTCGTGGGCTCCACTTTGGCAGCCCAGGGTTTGCAGGTTCAGATCCCGGGTATGGACCTAGCACCACTTGTCAAGCAATGCTGTGGCAGCATCCCACATAAAAAAAAAGAAATAGAGGACAGGCACAGATGTTAGCTCAGGGCCAATCTTCCTCAAGCAAAACAAGGAAGATTGGCAACAGATGTTAGCTCAGGGCCAATCTTCCTCAAACACAAAAAAAGAAAAAAATATATATACCTCAAATTGAAGGTGAATGAAGTTATAAAATATTTTTTAAATGCTGATAAATGTAGAAAGCCCTAGATTAGGAGAAAGCTGGAATGAAACCACTCCTGGTCTTCAGGGTCTGTATTGGGCATAAGTGGTAATAAGATGGGAGTGTCTCCACCCTTCGGGGTAGCTCCCACTTTGTCAACACCTTCCTGGAACCCTGGGTGTGTGAGGTAGAGCTGTAAAAGAGCACAGAGGAAACAGCTCCTCAAACAGGAGCACCTTCAATTCGCCCTTCTCCACCTTCATGCTTTTACCTCTGCCCTCTTCCTACCTGCCTCAGAAGAGCAGGCACTTTCCCATCATTTCTACGCTAATCCTTTCACCTTGCTCCCAGAACATCTTTGCACCTTAATTTTCTCATCTGTAAAATGGGGATAACTCATACTTCTCAGGATTTGGGGGACAATTAAATGGCAAGGGTTAAATAAAGTGGCTGGCATAAAGCAGGTGTTTAGAAAAACGTGAGATGCTTCCTTTTTCCTCCTGCCTCCCTTCTCCTCTAGGAGAAACGGCTCCATCAGTTCTTGGAGATAACACTTTCTCCTGGTTTTCTTCCTACCTCTCTGGCTACCCTTTCTTGGTCTCTGAAGAACTCTTTCTTTGCCTGTCCTTCAAATGTCTGTCCTCTGGATTTTGTCCTCAGCCCTCATCTCCTCCTGCTCTACACTCTCCTGCACAGTCTCATCGACCCAGAGCTTTACGTGCCATCTGTAAGTCAATGAATTTAAAATGTCAAGCCTGGACTGGTCAGCGGACCTAGACTGGTCTCCCGAGCTCCAGACCTTCTCTTCTCTCCTTTCCCTCTCGCCCTGCATACCACCCTCCTTAGGTCTTCCATTCAATAAATATTTACTGAGAGTTTGCTATGTCCTTGGCACTGTACATCCAACTGCCAACAGCACCTCTTCTCCAGGACGTTCCGGAGACCTCAAAGTCAACATATGCAAATCTGAACTTATTTTTCTCCCCAAACCCTCTTCTCTCTCCTTCGTTGTCCCAGTGACTACTTCAGCATCCACCGTTTGCCCTAATTAGAAACAGGATTCTTAAAAAGCTTCTGCAAGGCAAAGGAAACCATGAACAAAACGAAAAGACAACCCACCAACTGGGAGAAAATATTTGCAAATCATATATCCAACAAGGGATTAATCTCCAAAATATATAAAGAACTCAGACAAGTCAATAACAACAACAAAAAAACAACCCGATCAAAAAATGGGCAGAGGATATAAAGAAGTTATACAGATGGCCAACAGACACTTGAAAAAATGTTAAACATCACTAATTATTAGGGAATGCAAATCAAAACTACGAGATATCACCTTACACCTGTCAGAATGGCTATTATTACCAAGACAAAAAACAACAAATGTTGAAGAGGATGTGAAGAAAAGGGAACCCTCACACACTGCTGGTGGGAATGCAAAGTGGTGCAGCCACTGTGGAAAACAGTATGGAGATTTCTCAAAAAATTTTAAAAATTCTAAAAATAGAAATACCATATGACCCAGCTATTCCACTACTGTGTATTTATGCAAAGAACTTGAAAGCAACAATTCAAAGAGACTTATGTACCCCTATGTTCATTGCAGCATTATCCACAATAGCCTAGACATGGAAACAACCCAAGTGCCCATCGACTGATGACTGGATAAAGATGATGTGGTATATATATACAGGGGAATACTACTCAGCCATAAAAAAGACAAAACTGTCCCGTTTGCAACAACATGGATGGCCCTTGAGGGTATGATGTTAAGTGAAATAAGCCAGAGGAAGACAAACACTGTATGATTTCACTCATATGTGGAGGATAAACAAACACATGGATAAAGAGAACAGATTAGTGGTTACCAGAGGGGAAGGAGGTGGGGGGGCTGGTCGAAAGGGGTAAAGGGGTACATATGTATAGTGAAAGATAAAAATTAGACTATTGCTGGTGAGCACGATGCAGTCTATACAGAAACTGAAACGTAATAATGTACACCTGAAATTACACAGTTATAAATCATTATGACCTCAATAAAATAATTGAAAAAAAATGGCAGTCTTTTCTGACTGTTCCCTCCCTCTCTGTATGTCCCTTCATTCGTCATGTCCCATCAATTTGGCCTCCCTTGTTCTCCCTCCAGTTGGTATACCGATCCCTCTCCCCAACCACCTCCCTGGTTCCAGCCCTCACCGTTTTCTTACCTAGGTGACTCTAACTGCCTTCCAGCCTCCAGTCCTGTGCTACTCCAGCCGGATGCACACTGCAGCCAGAGAGGTGACACGAAACACACATCTAATCACCCTGCTTCCACCGAGAAGCTATTCCGTGGTTTCCCATCGCCTTTTGGGTAAAGTCCGCGTGGAGTAAAGATCTTCAGGCACGCCCCGCTGGAACGCTCTGCAGAGAGAGACCCAGTGGACAGGCTTCTCCACTCCGAGTGGAAAGAGCTGCGAAAGGGGCTGCGTCTGGCTGACATCCAGCAGAGGGCGGAGTGGGGGGGGGGTCAGTAAACGTCAGACGGAGGTCGGAAAATCTTTGATGGATTAGCAGTATCAGGGCTGCCTATCCAAAAGTGGCCTAAGAACCAGCACAAAATGCTTTCTTCTCCTTCATCATTACCTTTAGGAATTTTTGTTTTGCTTTACCTTTTTAAAAATTAACTTTTTTATTACAAGGATAAGATAAGCTTATAAGGAAAAAAAGCCAACATTACGAGATAGAATGTAAAACGGTAAGTCCCCTCCCTTCGTACGACCGCCTCTCCTGCCCCAGCACTGTTAACTGTATATCCTTCCAGAAATTTCCTACGCACACACAATCACAGTAACACACGTTATTACTATTATTAATAGCATTATTTAACACAAATGGAATCATGTTAAACATACTCATTTGCACATCACCTTTTTTCATATAACCTTGGACATTTTTCCATAGTAACATATATAGATCTTCCTCATTTTTAAAGGTCTGCATTGTATTCAATTAATGATTCTACCACACTTTCCTCAAACAGATCATTATTAATATAGACTTCTAGGTTATTTCCAGTTTGGGGCCATTCTAAACAATGCTGCATTCACGGCAGATAAATATCAATCTTTCTAAATTGGCAAAATATTAAAATAAATATACAACACAACCAAGTGAGATACATTTCAGGAATGTAAGGAGGGTTGAATATTAGAAAATCTGTTAATATATTGCACAATATTAACAGATCAAAGAGAAAAATATCCACAGATTCCTGACAAATAGAGACAGACATTTTCTTACTGTGATAACCGTGTGAATGTGTGCACGTGTGTGTGCACCCACCCCAGAAGCTGGCTCAGGGGAGAAACATTCCTCAAATGATCAAGAAGAAGAAGAGTCAGTTCACTATCACCAATTTCATGAAAAATTGTTCAACATTTTCTGGAGACAATAGCTGACGCTGTTACAAGAGAAACAATATGAGGCGTAAAAATTAGAAAGGAGAAGGTAGAATTATCATTATTTGTGGATGATATATTTCCAGAAAGCACAACTTAGTCAACTGAAAAACTATTTTTCCTCTTTTAAAATTGAGATATAATTCACATATCTTACCATCCACCCCTTTAAAAAGTGTACAATTCAGCGGGTTTTTGTAAATTCAGAGTTGTGCAATTATCACCACTAATTCCAGAACATTTTTATCACCCCAAGAAACACCCCATCTCCATTAGCACTCACTTCATTCCCTTACCCCCAGCACCTGGCAACCACTCATCTACTTTCTGTGTCTATGGATTTGCCTATAGTGGATATTTAATATAAATGGAGTCATACAATATTTGGTCTTTTGCAACTGGCTTTTTACACAAGAAGAACATTGGCATAATGTTTTTAAAGTTTATCCATGTTGCAACATGAATCAGTACTTCATTCTTTTTTATTGCTGAATAATAGGATAATATTCCATTATAAGGATACACCACATTGTGCTTATCCATTCATCAGCTGATGGACATTTGCACTGTGTCTACTTGTTGCCTATTAAAGAAGAATGCTACGAACAATCATGTACAAGTTTTTGTTTGGAAATATTATTTTAATTCTCTTGGGTATATACCCAGGAGTGGAATTGCTGGGTCATATGGTAACTCCATTTTTAACTTTTTGTGTGTGTGTGTTTTTTGTTGTTGTTTTTTATTTTTTATTTATTTTTTATTTTTTTGAGGAACATTAGCCCTGAGCTAACATCTGCTGCCAATCCTCCTCTTTTTGCTGAGGAAGACTGGCCCTGAGCTAACATCCATGCCCATCTTCTACTTTATATGTGGGACGCCTACCACAGTATGGCTTGCCAAGTGGTGCCATGTCCGCATCCAGGATCCGAACTGGAGAACCCCAGGCCTCCAAAGTGGAATGTTCGAACTTAACCGCTGCACCACCAGGCCGGCCTCTCTATTTTTAACTTTTTGAGGAATTGCCAAACTATTTTCCAAGAGACTGTACCATTTTACATCCCCACTGGAAACATCTGAGGGTTCCAATTTCTCCACGTCCTTGCCAACACTTGCTACTGTCTGGTTTTTGTGGGGGTTTTTTTACTATAGCCATCCTAATGGGTGTGAGGTGGTATCTCATTGTGGTCTTGAATTGAAAAACTATTTTAAATAATAAGATAGTCCAATAAGATGGCTGGATATAAAAATTATTTAAAATATCAAAAGCCTTCATTTACACAAACCAGAACCAATTAGAAAATGTAATGGAAGAAAAGATCCCAATAACAAGAAAAACTATCAAGGAATAAAGTTAACAAAAAATCAAGATACATGTAAAGAAAACTTTAATACCCTCCTGAAGAGCACAGAAGGAGGACTGAACAAATGGAAAGGCATAGGCGTTCTTAAAAAAAATAATTTCCCCTGCTACTCTTAAGTAGGAAGACTCAACATCATACTTAGTTCAATTCTCCCTGTGTTAATCTATAAATAACATGACTTCAACAGAAATACTTCCTAAGATTAGAGCCAGACTAGTTATCACTAAAGCTCCCATTGAAAAAACAATACAGAATTATGGTTTTACCCACAGACCCAGATTTCCTGGGTTCCCATCCTGCTTATTACTAGCTGTGTATTCTTGAATAAGTTACTTAACCTCTCTGTGTCTCAGATGCCTCTTCCATGAAAGGGGATAATAATGGAGATCAAAGGTATTAAAATGCATAATGCACTTAGAATAATACCTGGTATATAGCAAATGCAAAATAAGTGCAAATTATTAACGTTATGCAGGAAAAATAATTCAAGAATAGGTGGTAAGAAAATCTTTAAAAAAAAGAGTTATCAGGGAGGACTGGCCCTATTAGATATTAAAACAGCACTGTTCTGGTGAATCAGAAGTAAGACAGATCAGCGGAAGAGAATGGAGGATCCAGAAGCCCAAATGCAGACAGGAATTTAGAAAATTATAAAGGTGGCATTTCAAATTAATGTAGAAAAGGAGAGGTGTTCATTACCAGTGATTCTTGGACAAGACTCCCCTTCCATTCCTGATACAAAAATACACTCCAGATGAAGTAAAGATTTAAGTATAAAAAGAAAATCATAAAAGCACTACAATAAAACATGATGAAATTATTTAATGATCTCAGTGCAGTATAACCCCAAACCTAGAAGCCATAAAACAAAGGATTGATAAATCCAAATATATGAATTTATGTAACACAAAAAAATAAAATAAAATACCATAAACAAAATCAAAAGACATATAAACTGGGAAAGAATAATTATAACACATATCACAAATGAAGGGATGGTTTCCTTAATATGTAAAGAACTCCTACAAACCAATAAGGAAACGACCCACAATGCAATAGAAAAATGAGCAAAACTCAAGAACAGATAAATCACAAAAAGGAAATACTAATTATCCTATGTATGAAAAGCTGCTCAGCTTCACTCATAATAAAAGACACGAACTGAAACTAAAACTAGAAACCATTTTTCACCTGTTTGATAACATGTGGGCTGTTGGGAAATGGGCATTCTCACACATTGCTGGTGAGACGAAAATGGTACAATCTCTACGACAATTTGGCAACATCCATCAAAAAATGCACAAACCTCTGACCCAGAAATTCAACTTCCTAGCACTCCACCCTACAGATATACTTACACCCGTGGACAATAATGTAAGAACAAGGCCGTTCTCTGAAGCACTGTTTCCAACAGGAAAATAGTGAACACTTAAATGTCCAGCTAGTGAGGGCTGTTAAATCATTATGATACATACATACAATGGAATAAGGCAGCTCCCCTTGCGTGAATAAGTGAAAGAGCAAGTACATGCAGCATACTACCAACTGTGTATCACGTATATCAATAACACCAATAAACATATACAGAGAGAGACAGATATAAAAACGCCATGTGCATAAAATAAATCTGAAAATACTTCCAAGAAACCATTTTCACTAATGGCTTATAGAGAGAACTGCAAGGCAAGGCTGGGATAAAGGAACAAGGATGTTTATTTTTCCCTATACCTTTTTTTGACAGTTTTGGATTTTGTCTTTTTTGCATGAATTGTTTGCTTGTTTGCTACAATGAATTTTAAATTTTTCATTCATTCATTGAAATATTCGCATTTAGTGAGGTGGAACCCTAATCGTGTGCAAAGTTATGAGTTGGCAGGGGAAGAGGTACAAGATAGCAGCAATCCCTGCCCGAAAGAGCTGACAGACAGAGTGGACCTCGGACCTCTTTGCACTGGCATCATGGGGGAGGGGAGGGGACGTCCTTATCAGAAATAAAGATTCCTGGGCCCCACCCCGATCGACGGACTTAAGAGTCCCGGAGCGACGCCCAGAAATCTGCATTTATGACGGGATCCCCCTGGGGATTCCGGGACGTGACAAATTTGAAGCCTTCTGAGCCGGCGGGGCAGTCGGCCGGCACAGCGCAGCCCCGGTCGCGCTGTGGGCCAGGGGGTGTCACCCTCGTGAGCTGGACAGCTCTCCCGGAGCACCCGAGACCCAGGCCCTCCTACCCTCACCCCGCCGGCCGGGGCCGCCAACCCAGGCCCGGAGCCCCGCAGCTGGGGGAGCGGCACCGGCGCGATCAGCTGGAGGGGAAAGGGCCGCAGGAGCCGAACGTAGTGGAGAGAAGGGGGCAGGGAACCAGGAGCGAATTACACCGTTTAGGAAAAAGAGGAGGAGGGAAATGATGAGGATAGAAAGCAAATCACGGGGGAAAAAACTGCGACTCCGCCGGGACTCGAACCCGGAACCTTTGAATGCCTTCAGCCTCTAGAAGTCCAATGCGCTATCCATTGCGCCACGGAGCCACCTGTTGGAGCCTCCGCGCATCTGCCATATTAAGCCAGAGGCAACAGCCCTGCGCCCTTCCCACCGCCTCCTGAGTCGTCCGTCTGTGCCGCCGAGGCCAGGGCACCGCCAGCCCGGGTAGCCGCCACGAAACGTGGGCCGCAGGAGCCCGTCCTCTCCCGGCGGCCACCTCCCAACGAGGTCGGCGAGCCCTGCGAGCGAAGGGCGCCTGCGAGTCTGCCGGGTCCGCGCCGGCCGGTGGTCTCCGGCCCACCCAGGCCGCCGTACCGGGCCGCGCAGGACAAATCACGCCCGCACGCTTCCTCCCCGGCGCCCCTGCTGCCCCGAGCGCCCCCGCCTCCCGGGTCTCTCCGGCGGCCCGGCCCCCGGCCCCCGCCCCGGCGACGCAGGCCCCAGGCCGGCCGTTGCGCCGTTAGGCCGGGCCGGGAACGCCGGGCACTTACGTCGCACCTTTTGGCGGCCGATCCCGAGCGGCGGCCCCTCCCGGGCCCCGGGCTCTTCCCTGGCCGCCCGCAGACAGGCCCCGGCGCCGCGAGCGCGGGCCGGGCGACGTCTGTGTGCGTGCTTGTGCGTGTTTATTTGCGCGGGCTTGGGTAAAACGGGGTTTGGGTTGCATTTCGCTCCCCACAGACCCAGAGCCGAATTTCGGAGGTATCCGGGCTCTGGTGGACTGCGGGGGGCGACGCGCCCCGGCTGCAGCATCCTCCGAGAGCTCGGCTCGCCGCCAAGAGCTCGTCCGTGGGCGCCGCGCAGCGGCCCGAGCCCGCGCTCCCGGAGCACGCGGCTGCGTGGCGGCCGCCGGCGGGGGCACCGCGCGCGTGTGGGCGCCGGGAGCGTGCGTGAGCGGCCGCGGGCGCGGACGGCGGGGCCGCGCGCCCGAGCGGCCGCAGGGGTTCCCGGCGGCGGGCGGAGGATGCCCAGCCAGAAGCTGCTCAGACTGGCGCGGTCGCCAGGAGTCCGAGGAGTGGTTTGGGGGCGGGGGTCTTCAGTGCCCCGGTAATCCCCATCATCGCGACCCCAAGCCACTTGAAATAGACAATCGGAATAAAACCCGCGTGGTTGCCATGCAACCACCGCTGCAAGACAAAACCTCTGGCCTCCCGTTCCAATCAACTTGGCACTTTCCGAGCCCCGCCTACGTAGAAATTGCGGAGCCACCGCGGGGCACACTTTTCAAGCTGGTGCACAGCGGCCTTCTGCACCAGGCCAGGGTCAGCCACAGCCCGGCCTGTGGTCCACTCCGTTCCTCCCTGCCTAGCATCGTCAGACGTCAAAGCAAAGCAGCCTCCGTCGGTGCTCTGAAGAGGAAAAGGAAGCTCCCAGGAAGGTTCTAGTGCAGTAGGGATCTTTACATTCTTATTTAATTCCACAACAATGCTATGAGGCAGGTACTATTGTCCCCTTTATAAAGAAAGAAAACTGCTGCTAAAAGAGGTTAAATAAATTGTGTAGGGACACCCAGTTAATAAGAGTAAAGAACTGTGAAGAATCTGAGATTTTACCCTATTTGCAGGCTAACATAGCTTGTCACAATTTCATGGATGCTCACAGAACACACAAGACTACTAGATCAGAGATGAAAGACTCTTACAGCAAATGCAGTAGCCAGAGTGTCAACATGTTTTTGTTGGTTCCCTGAACCCCAATTCTCACAGGACTGAAGTTGATGGATCCAGATGGATGCTTGCACTCAAAATGGGTTCCATTACAGGAGAGGAATGCTAAGCTTGGGGAACCCACCATTTTATAGCAAGAAGCAAGCAAACCTGCTCTTTGTCCCATAGAGAGATGGTCCCTCATCCTTCAAGGGTGCTCCCCGCAAACACAACCCTGAGAAATGGCCTAAACGAGCAGGGTCCTGCATTCTTAGCATGCCCAGAAGAACATGCAAGGATGCTAAGGACCCAGGGTGGATCGCCTCTCCAATCAGTGACAGAGCCTTGATTGCTGCCAGGTCTGTCTGTTTCATTCCACCATAATATAAAGTT
This sequence comes from Equus przewalskii, assembly GCF_037783145.1. Taxonomy (NCBI): domain Eukaryota; kingdom Metazoa; phylum Chordata; class Mammalia; order Perissodactyla; family Equidae; genus Equus; species Equus przewalskii. The sequence continues at coordinate 6,332,946 of NC_091854.1, forward strand.
ACTTGACAACAAGCATTGTTATGCCCCCTTTAAGATTAATGAAATAAAACGCATATCTTCATATGCATGGAGGAATTCTCACATGTACAAAATTAGCCCTTAAAATAGAATATGACTTTAAATGGTATTTATTTAAACAAATCTTTATTGAACTCTGCAATGTGCCAGGAACTGGTGGCATCTCAGAGTCTTCACTGGTCCTTGGAGTGGCACATGGCATAACAGAGGAAGAGAAATGCTCAATGCCCGGTTGGCAATACCACGCAGAGGAATTCTGCCTGGGACCCTGAAGCCAACTCTCAAAGGACGAATCATTGACATGATTAAGTAACAAATCAGACATCTATGTAAAAATTCTGGGACGGGGGAATTGGGAAAGAAACCACGAGCCAAGGAAAGATGTGTATGTCTTTAATTCCACTTAATGAATAAAACAAAGAATTCTAGATATTTGATTCACTAGTTGAGACCCAAACCCCTTGTTTGTGTCATGGAAAACATTACCAAAATACAGGATTACCAGACATTGTGGGAAAATCAGGCTTGTGTGACAAACTCTGTGAGCAATCAGGGTCATGCTTTCTACTCCCCAAGATTAGAAGACTGGGAAAGCCACAACAGAACAGGCACTGTGTGTGTTCTCTGACAATTAATAAGCAGTTTATAGTGAGTCTGGCTGCAAAAGCAGCAATGTTAGCAAGTAAAAGGAACGAAAATGTGTGTTTAGTTACCACCTGAGGAGAAAGATCCAGTTGGCTTTGTCTTCCCCTTTCCTCAAGAGCTGAGTTTTCTCAGGCAGAACACACAGTAAACAGCAGCCATTACACAACCTGAAAGAATTCCTGCAAGTAAAAAAATTACCTGTTCTCTCCTGCCGACAGAGGGAGCCAAAGCACGGACTATAACCACCTGCCAGCAGGCTGATCTCCACCCCCAGCTGCAATTTGAGTTGCCTGGACAGCAAAACCCTAAATTAAACGCTATTTCATTTTGGTGTTTTAAAGTTCAAGTCCATTATGCACCTCTGGGAGTAGGCAATAACACTTTTCATGTTTGTACAGCAGAATTATTTTTAAGTCACTATGTTGTTCTATTTGCAGTGCTTGGAAGGTGCTTCAGCCTTTGCCAGAAGCTGTAGAGATCTACTATATTGTTATATATTTTCACTAGCTTCACTTTGCTCCAGAGGGAGAAGGTCGTTAAGAGTACCAGTTTAATTCAATTCAATGAGTAAGTAGGGAGGACACAGCTGAGCCAACTGTGGGAGATAGAGTGGAACTTTAAGACACAATTCAAGGAGACTTCAAATTCCTTGGGAGAAATGCGAACCACAAATATGAAGCAATGAGCAAATAATGCAAGATAGCATATGAAAAAGTGTCAAAATGTGATTGGGCACCCATACCAGTAAAATGTTTTTGAGTTTGCACTCCCAAATAAGCATGCACTACTATATAACTGTAAAACATCCCCAAAAAGAAATTTTAAAGGGATGCGATTTTGTAAAAGTCAAGTCTCCGGTAGCAGAGGTTAGAGGCGCAGGCTGTAGAGTCAGACTCCTGTTGTTTGTGTCTTAGCTCCGCCTCTTAGTTGCAAGACATGATCCCTAACTTCTCAGAGCCTTCTTTGCTCATCTGAAAAATCCTGAAGTTGTTCTGAGAATTACAGGAGTTAATGCTTGCAAGGGTTTTTCTCAGTCCTAGCCCGTGGTAAGTGTGTAACAACTGTTTGCTGTTATCATGAGTAAGCAACTCTCAATAGAGAAATCCCACATCCTGCAAGAACTAGCCAAAGTTCAGATAGGCATCAGCTAAATTTGTTGCAAGCAAAGAAACATCCTCCACCTCCCTACCCTACTCCTGCTCAGCTGGGGACATCACGCCTGTTCCCAAACAGAACATTCAGCTTTTCATACCGAAAACATCTACCTTCAGCGTCATGGTTTCCTCACAGTCCTTTCCCCAAGAACCTTGGACGGATTCTTGTTTTCATTTGTCCAATCGCATGGTTTCCCAAAACAAGGGTGCGGCCCACCCCTAAAGGATTTATGAAGACTCATCTCTGCCAGTCAAAAGCTACTCTCGGTATTGAAATGATGGCCTTTTTCATCCTGAAAAAGCATTCAGTTTCAGCCGGACCAATAAGCAAACTACACTAAATAGCGAGATGGGAAGAGGGAAGGAAAACAAGGCTTTCCAGGATGAAGAAATTTAGACATGAAGGTAGAAGAGAGGAATGAGTGCGTCCTTATGGAAGCAGAGCTGGGGATGAGGGGTCGAACCGTCAGGAGATAAGGTTGGGCAGGTAGGATTGAGGCCTGATGTGGCAAAAGGGGTGGGGGCGGGCTTGATTCAGGAGGAGAAATGTGGATTTAGTGCCATGCGCAATGGGCGGAGACTAGTTTCTTTTGGCGAGAGGATGGCTGTGCTTTAGAGCGATTCATTTAGGGGTGGTGTGCAGGCTGAGTGGAATGGGGCCGAGGGTCAGGGAGACTGTTACATCCCATTTAATTTGTACTTAGTATTTTCCTACGACTTCTTTGTCTCTTCCGCAAGCAGTGATTGAGGGTCTAGTTAACATACAAGGAAAGAAGACATGTGCCTGGCTCACAGCCTAGTAGAAATGATGACAGGTACACAAGTGTGATGCAAGATAAAGAGGCCTCCAAGTGAGGTAGGTGCGGTGGTATGGGACTGCAGGGGAGAGAGATTCGTCCTGAGAGGGCAGAGTCCTGAGAGGGGGAATCGGGGAGGAAGGCTGCATTTGGAAAGGGCTATCTAACCTAGGGCCAATTTAAATGTGAATGCTGGGCAGCAGCTAGCAAACAGATGGGGGCGGGGGGGCGGGGGGGGGGGCGGATGTGAGGAAGAAGATGGGACAGGCCAGGAAAGTGGCACAGGCTGAACAGACCAATGCACAGTATCTAAAAGGGTCCAGCTAAATGGGCGTTGGTGGCAGCAGGTGTTGCGGGAGAAGGTCACTGGGGTTTAAGGCACTGATGACAAAGTCAGGCCTGACTCAGTTCCATGGTTCTGTGCCATCAGCCCATTCACAAGAGGACAAGAATCACAGCTGAGGATAGATGAAACACGATCTGGCCCCCAAAGGGAAGGGCTTGGGAAGAGCTGGTTGAAAGTCTCAGACTACTAGGCTGGTGTTCAGAGAAGGGGTCTAGTCACAAAGGGAAACAGGCAGAAGCAGGTATGTCATGTCGGAGGCAGGCAGCACCAACAGTTCCAGACCACATGGCCAGTTGACTGGGACTGCGGACCAAGCTTCTGTCTAGTAGAGCGCAGGAAGGATGCACAACCGTCCTGTGGGTGGCAGTCACCATCTGCTCTTGAGATGGCTGGACAAAGGCGAGACCTGACTTGGGTCTTCAAAGCTGCACAGGCTTCGAGACTGCAAAAAGCACATTTATTCATTTAAGCGTTGAGCGCAGCTAAATGTCTCGCTCTCCTCTAGTTCTCTGTGGTGAAGAAGACAGACGCTTTCCTTGCTCCCGTGTACCTTGCAATCTTGACAAAATCAGACAGGAGAACATGGGTGGGTACAGGAAACGGGTTTGACTTGTCAGGAGATAAGGCTGAGAGAGGCCGTGAGGCAAAGATCCCGAAGCACTTCGAATGCAAGGCTATGTGGCCTAGAGCAGATCGGCCCGTGTCATCTCCTCCAGGAACTGTCCCAGACGTTCTCCTCCAGCCTGGTCTGGTGGTGGAGAGGCCTCCTCTTCTGGGTGTCCCAAAGCACCTTGGAAGCTCTATGGTTTTCTATTTGGTTTTCTGTCTCCTCCCCTAGACTATAAGCATCTTGCCGGGGGAAGGAACTACGTCTTCTTGCGGCTAGCTCACAGGAAGCTCTTTCAGATATTGGTTGAGCAAATGAATGGGTCCTGTAGGCAATAAGGAAGCTACTTGACCACATGCATAGCTTATCTTCTGCATTGGATCAGAAGCTCTTGAAAGCTAAACATCCTTGCTTTCTAGTTTTAGGCAGTTCTCCCCAAGGCGTAGCACGGTGCCTGGTATACAGCGGGCACCCCATAAATGTTGCATGAATGACTTTGTGGAAGTAGAAGTTCATCTTCAGTGTCCTAATTCTGCTGAAAATTCTACTGCAAAGTGACCCAGTTTGGGGGAGTGGTCTTGAATTGCACCCCCTCAGGCTTACATCTCTTCCTTCCAAGTTCTCACCAAACAAAGGCATTCCCCTGCTCCTGGACTCCACAATGGATAACCATCCGTTAAAGCTTAACCTCTCTGAATTCTTTAGCAGTTGAGAATAATAAGGAAGTAATAGTGCATAGTGCCAGGCACTATTCTTAGTTTTCTACATATATGTGAACTTGCTGCATCCTCATAACAACCCTCTAAGGCAGGCAGAGTCATTGCCCCTGTGCCCAGATGGGAAGGCAAACCACAGGGAGAGCAGCAAGACTGGTCCAGGCGCCTGTCCTCAAATTCACAGTTACCCTGCACTCCAGCTGCTTTTCCCAGGAAAGAGATCAGCAGAGAACCAGTGAGCAACTAGGAACAGGCTCGTTAGACCAGTAGTCTTCAAACTCTGCTACCCACTGGAATCCTGCTGCCTAGGGTTCACCCTAGACCAATTAAATCAGAATTTCTGGGCGTGGCCCCCTGGTGTCAGTATTTTTCTGAACTCCCCAGGTGATTCTCAGATGCAGCCAAGTTCAAGAACCAGTGCTCTCTGCCCTTCCCCCTAAAGTGCCGACCAGGTCCCAGGAACCTCAGCCTCACCTGGGAGCTGGTTAGAAATGCAGGGTCTCAGGCCCCACCCCAGACCTGCTGAGTCGGAATCTGTACTTTGCATTAAAGTTTGAGAAGCACTGGTTTGGGGCTTAGATATTCAAACTCGTTAGTTCACTTGGACTTCTGTCATTAGCATTAGGTCCTTAATAGGCAGATGTCAAAACTCCATCAAAAAGCTCAGAATCAATCTGATTTATTGGCCCAAAATATGACCTCAGAGGAAACTGTGCCCTTTTACTTCCCACTGTAACTGGGGAAGAAAAGTTATATTGCTGATGATGTCCAATAGAACCTGGATTGAGTCCATTCCAGCACAGGCAGAAGAATTGCTCCAGGCTGCTTTCCTCCTCCTGAGTCAGACAGCGGACAGGGCAGAGGACCTCGGTTAGGTGATGACTACTCCTGGGCTCCTAAGCTGATTGATAAAGAAAATCCTTCTGGGGCTGGCCTGGCGGCGTAGTGGTTAAGTTCATGCACTCCGCTTTGGCAGCCTGGGGTTCACCAGTTCTGATCCCGGGGGCAGATATACACACCGCTCATCAAGCCATGCTGTGGCAGCATCCCAAATACAAAACAGAGGAAGATTGGCACAGATGTTAGCTCAGCGATGATCTTCCTCAAGCAAAAAAGAGGAAGATTGGCAACAGTTGTTTGCTCAGGGGCCACTCTTCCTCACTAAAAAAGAAAGAAAATCCTCCAGCCAGAGGTATCCAAGCTTGCAGGACCTCAGCTGTTTCCCCATGGTGTGTTTATGGCATAGACCCACAAATGACATCAACAATCCTTTGTCCCAGTGGAGGTCTTGTTATTTGTCATCAGCTCTCTGATTCTAATTAGTAAACATTATCCATATATTTTAGTTCTTTCATTTATTTGCCATTGCTTTAGAATGCCATTTGCTTCACCTTGTCTCCACCAACTTCTTGAAACTTCTTCACATGGTGTGTAAGAGTAAAATTTTTGTAGGCAGGGTAGTTTTCAAACCCTCATCCACTCCCCTCCCTTGATCGTGTGATCTCACCTTTAAGCCTGAGACCAACTGTCGGCAGGACAGCCTGGCTCATCTCTGCGGCTCAGTGGGAGGAGGAGGAAGAAGGTCTCAGGGAGGAAGGACTGAGCGGGGCAGTGTGGTGTGGTGGGCTTTGGAGGCAGTTGTGTGGCCCTGGGAAATTACTTAACCTCTCTGAACCTATTTTCACGCCTCTCGGATGGAGAAAATCATTTCTGCTTCACAGGATTGTCATGAGGATTAACAGCTGCTGACACACACTGACATGACAGTAAGGGATTTAATAGTTATCTATTGCTGCGTTAACAAATGACCCCAGGCCTAAGCAGCTGAAAACAATAAAAATTTATCGTCTCATAGCTTCTGTGGGTCAGGGAGCAACTTAGCTGAGTGGTTCACATTCATGTCTCTCAGGAGGTTATTTAGGGCTATAATTATCTGAAGGTCTCACGGGGGCTAGAGGGCCTGCTTCCAAGATGACTCCCTCACAAGGCTGTTGGCAGGAGGCCTTGGTTCCTACCACAGACCTCTCCACGGGGCTGCTGCCCCCACAGTGAGTGATCTAAGAGGGAGAGAGCAAGGCGGAAGCCACAATGTCTTTTATGATCGAGGCTCAGAAGTCACATACCATCAATTCTACCATATTCTATTGGTCACACAGATCAACTCTAATACAGCGTGGGAGGAGACGACACAAGTGTGCAAATACCAGGAGGTGGGAAGATTGGGGTCCATCTTGGAAGTTGGCTTCCACAGCCTTTGTAACGTTAGTCCCTGCCCCCCTTAACATGGCAGCCGTACACTCCCCACTCCTCTCCAATCAACGGATTCTCTGAAAAGGACACAGCTGAAGTGATTCAACTTTGTTCTTCTCGCACTCAATTACTTTGGCTAAGTTAGAAGCTTCCATCTTCATATCAGGCTTACAGTCACGATTCAGAAATTTGGGGCTAGATTCGGAATTTGTCCCAGTTCATCTGAAGGACTCGGAGACCCCCTGGGATGCTCCTTGTTTTACTATTCTTTGGTCCTTGCCCACTTTCGCCTTGAATAATCCATTCTAGCATTTTATTCTATCTTCAGGATGTCAGGTAGACCATCCAGAGCAGAGCACATATGCTGGCTGAAGTTCCCCTCCTTCTTCTGGAATGTCTGCCTTTGAATACAAACAGTTTACTCATGGATCCCTAACAGTGTGATTGCATAAGTGTGAATCCATTTGTAGAGTGACGGCGTCACCCCATGACTTTCTTCTCATCTCTCCAGTAGCAGACTTTAAAATGCCCAGAAAGGAACGGGCTAGTTAATATCGAGGTCTCTGGCACTAGCAATGGGGAGGCATAAATAGATCAAGAGAGGGGCCAGCTCTTCCCTCTGTCTCTCTGAGTGATCCTACTTGGTAGCCAAGGGTTTGTTATTTTTAAGCCTGTGGCAAACAATAATAATAAATGGAAGGACCTTCAGGGTGTGGACATACCAGATTCCATGCTAAAGCCTTGAATATGACTTACAAAGGTGTTGCACAGATGGATGGGTGGATTAATTCTTCGGCTACAGTATGACCAGGGCTGATACCCAGCTGCTAGTGCCTGTATAGAGTAAGGCCTAGGGTCCATTCCCATTGTTCAGGCCTCCACTTTGCTGGGCTGGCACCCACACTATACCAATCATTAGAGATAGCACCTAGTCTGGGAGAAGAGGGCTCCACGTTGCAAACTGGGTTACAAAGATATGTTTAGAACCCAACTCAATATGGCTTAATCAAAGGACTGGTTAGAGCCTGATTGGCTGAGAATCTGGAAGGAGCAGGACCTCCTGGGGGCAAAATATATCCCTAGGTAGAGAACCACTGCTTGTAGGTGACTTCTTGAGGCTGCACCTGATCCCTCTGCTTACATGCCATTGTTCAGAACTTAGTCACAGAGGCAGCTCTTAGCCACAAAGAGCTGGGAAATGTCATCTTTATTCTGGGCAACCATATGCTCAGCTAAAGATCAGGAGATCTATTAACAGAAAGAAGATGAGATATTGGGAGATAATGCAAGTGCAAGGACTCAGACAAACTGTGGCTGTTTTGTCCTAGATCTCAGCTCCTAGCTACTGGTTAAGGATGGAATAGCCTTAAGTAGGAGGATGTGTGGTCCCAACTGCAGCCAATAGCATCCTGGATCTGTGAGATGGAAACTCTTCCCCCGGGGGCTGAGCCTGCAGCTGAGAAAGTTGAACACTGGGTTCTCACTCATTACCTTTCAACGTGTTGCCTTAACTCAGGTTAGGAGGATGTTTCAAGGCACAGTATTTCCTAGTCACCCTTGGCTACAGAGATCGGCTTTTTGTTTTTTAGTTCCCATGAGATGGCACCAGTGTAGTTTCTTCCCTCCTTCCTCTCCTTCTCTCCCTGTCTCTCTTCCTCCTTTATTCCCTTTATATGTGTTTATAAGAGGCCTGGATATAGCTACAATCAGGAGACCTAAGACCTGGCCTGGTTCTGCCACTAACTTACGGTAAGCCACTCAACCTTTTTGGCTTCAGTGTCCTCATCTGTAAACTTAGGGGCCGACCAGATGACCCCTGGGCTCTACAATGCTTCGATTCTCCAAAGTCCACAAGACTGCAGGGAGTAGCAGAGAGAGCCCTCCTCTGACGAGTGGCATCAAGACAGCTCCTGGCTGGGTCTCTGTCTGCCAGACTCCCCTGCCGTGGAAAGTCCCAGCCTGGCAGATGTCACTTAGATTGCCCCCACTGGCTCCAGATAGGCCTGCTTTGGATGAAGGGCACACTTGTCTTGCTAAATCTGACCAACTCAAATCAGGCCATATGTGCTCATTACAACCTGTCCTTGTGCCAGCCAGATGGATGTGGCTCTCTGGCTCCCAGCTAAAGACTGAAATCGTCCTCATGGTGGCACAGCTGGCTTTGAGAGGTGGTTTTGTTTCATTTGTCACATCCCCACGTCCTGTTTAAATTGTTTCTCTAGTTAAAGCGTATTCATTTTTGTTTGTTCAATAAACACTTCTTGAGCACCTGTTGCTCTGCAGGGCCCCAGGAATACAAAAACAAATAAGTCTCAAACCCTCCCTTTCTAGAGCTAGCACTGAACACGGCCGTCCTGGTTTTCCACAGCCTTTCCTACCTGAAGCCTATGTCTCTCCCCTGCTACATCGTTCTGCTTGTTCCTCCCGCCTGGCACATCGTCTCTTTTGCTGCGAAGGTTTTGCACATGGACATGCTCAGCCTGAACAGGGATCCCACCCCTGCCATACATACTCACACACACATACACACCCATACATGCTCATACATACACTCACACATACACGCCCCCACCCCTTACCTCTCTTGCTGGTCATGGCTTCCTCATTATTCAGGTTTCAGCTTAAATGTTCTGTCTTTAGGGAAACCTTCTCTGATTGTCTTGCCCCAACCCCAGACTAAAGAATGCCCGCCTCTTATATACTCCCATAATACCCTGACTTTCCTTCTCAAAACATCCACCATCTTTTTTCTTTTCCTGAGGAAGATTAGCCCTGAGCCAACATCTGTTACCAATCTTGCTCTTTTTTTGCTTGAGGAAGATTAGCCCTGAGCTAACATCTGTGCCAGTCTTCCTCCATTTTATATGTGGGTTGCCACCATAGCATGGCTGATGAGTGGTATAGGTACGTGCTTGGCATCCCAACCCATGAACCTGGGCCACCAAAGTGGAGCACGCCAAACTTAACCACTACACCACAGGGCCAGGCCCAACATTCACCATCTTGAAACGCCCTCTCCCTCACTGGACTGCGAACTCCCTGGTGGTGCTGAGGAGCCAGCTCTCTCTCTCTCACTGCTGGATCAATTCCCTGCACATAGTAGGCCCTCAATAAATGAAGTATGAATGAATACATGGGTGAATGAAGCTGTGAAAGGGAGAGACCTATAGACAAATATGCTCTGTCAAGTGCTACACCAGAATGTGAGCAAGCCTGGTGGACAGCCCAGTGGAAGGGCCCCTGGCCACTGGGCTAGGGAAAGGATGTGTGGGAAGGCCTCTTGGGAAATTTGTACCTGGTCTTGAAGGAGTAGGGATGAGAAATGTGAAGAGGAAAGAGCAGCCTACATGGAAGAAATAGCGGGAGTAAAGACAAGACAAAAGTAAAGAGAAGGGGCCTCTGATATTCCCAGGGCCTGGGAAGAAGGTCAGTGGGGCAGACGTGGAGCGTCCAGGGCTGGCAGTAGAAGCTGTGAGCTCCCAGTCTCTGGCCTGTTTTCACTGGAGCGTTGGCCAGCTCCTCCCTTCTGCTCTGCGCCTCCCACCTGCCCTCCACAGCCAGACACCTGCCTGAAGAGTGTTCAGCCTTTCTGCCTCTGGAGTCTGTAAGGCGTCAGGGCACTCCAGAGGGCAGAATCCGCCCTCCCTCTCTTCTTTCCTTCCTTCCTTTCATTCTTCACCCAATTCAGCTCATATTTCCTGAGCTCCTTCAATGTGTCCAGAGTTGCAAAGACAGTTTTCCTCTCACTCTCCTTGAAAGCTTTGAAAGATAAATCCAGCCAAAACCCAGAAATGGTTCCAGTGGGCTAGAACTGTGATGAGGGGAGCAGGGGAGGGCTGGCAGGTGGACGAACAAGGGCAGAAACAGGCTCTGGATGGTCCCAAGCTCAGATTTAGAGGGGCACAGATTTAGAGGGGCCAGGTTAGCTGGGTTGCCCAGAACAGAAATGGGGCAAAGAGAGAGCAGAACAAGCCCCTCTTTTAACGCATTGCCTTTCAGTGACTCTCCTCTGCTCCCCATGCCTGGGGGCTGTTGGTGCCTGGCTGGTCGGTGCTGACTCCAAAGCTTTGGCCCTGGGGAAGGAGGATAGAGAAAAAGAGCATCTTGAGTCCCGGCTGGGAGGGGAGGGCAGAGAAAGCAGAAAGGCAGGGAGTGTGACCCTGTTTGCTTCCCACAAAAGAAATATTGCTGTTTCCTGCCAAGGTGACCTCTGGTTTTCTCTCTGAAGAGAACTTAACTTCTAAATGCCTTGGTTGCTTTTCTCTACCAGGGAGGAGCTTAAACCTACAAAATGCAGCAGCTCCCTGCGGGTAGGAGGGAGAACGTGCGGAGGGAGGCGGCTGCTTAGCTCCTGGAAGCAGGCAGAGTGGGCAGGATGAGCTCTGAAGGCCGGGCTGCCTGGGGTGAGCGCACCGCAGGCTGGCTTGAGTGGAGGGGGAGCCACCGGCCGGTGGCTTTTCTGTCACCCAGGGAATCCATTCCAGAGCTGACTAAACCCATGAGGGGTCTCAGTAGGTACTTGTGAGTTTTGATGGAGAGCTGGAGAGCTGAGGAAGTGTATAGCTTGGAATAAAACCCAGGTCTGCAGCTCGCAGCCAGGCCTGGCAAAGCCACCTCTCTCACAGGACCTTCTTCAGGACGGCAGAGTGCTCCACGGCGAGTGACTGCCCCTCAGGCCTCCCGGGCACACAGAATGAAGTGCCCAGAAGGAAACTTTAAATCTGGATTAGGTGCATTTTTTCATGAGACAGAAGACATGGGAGGAGGAAAGGCCCTGGCAGGCAGCTTTGGGCTTACAGAGGACATGCAGAAAATGAGGAATGGGAGTGGAGACAAAGAGCTTAGTGTGACAGGAAGCCTGGGAGGAATAAAGCCAGGAAACGGAGTAGGAGGGAAAGAGGGCCCCAAAGAGAGGAGGAGGACCTTTGCCAGGAGGAGGCGGGAGAATGAAGGGGTGAGGGATGGTGCATCTCAGCACACAGGCGGGAGGACGGTGGGGGAGGCCGGGGACAGGAAAGAGGAGCTGCCACATTCCTGGTCAGTGTTTCTCCCGGCACTGAGAGTTGTCCTCTGAGGTCCAGAGAGGATAACGCCCCTTAGCCTCCACGATGGAAGGGTCTGGCCCCTCAGACGCATTCCCTGCGCAGAAGAAAGGATGGGCACCTTCACGGAAGGAGTCAGCCTCCACCTGCCAGCCAGCCAGGGATGAGCCCCTGCTCCTGGCCCCCGACCTGCAGGGCGTCTGCTAAACGTTACTTCAGGGAGGGGCAGCAGCATGGGGAATTCTGTGGAGAACTGTGGAGAAAAGCTGTCTCTGTCCATAATGTCTTATTCTTTCGGAGTCCTAAACATACTGTCAGGGACAGTACACAAGACTAGTCAAGGGCACTTTACGTGGGAGTATGGAGAAGGGAGGGTGGAGTTGGCCTGGCCACGTGGGCTGGGCCTGGGGTGACCGCCCAGGGTTTATTTGTTCATTCAAAAAACATTCGTTTGCTAGAGTAGAGCCAACAAGACAAAGTCTCTCTCTCTCTTGGTTTTAGCTTACATTCTAGATCACATTCTAGTCAGGGGTGACAGCCAAGTGAACAATTAGACGCTTTTGCAGTATGTTAAACAAACCCCTTGGTTTTTTTGGTTGTCTTCACTGCTCAACCAGACTGAGGCTGCTTGGGACAGGTCTTCTCAACTCTGACGGCAACAGTGCAGAGCAAAAACACAATCAACACTTTTGGGTGTAAGTACTAACTTGATTTTGCACAACAGTTTTTGCATTTTTTCCTTTCGGCATTTCCAAAATAGTCAATAATCCTTTTGTCGGGGAGGGGAAGGAAGGCCTCTGAGGGTGGATTCCTCCAGAAGGAGAGACAGCCGCCTCCTAACTGGTATTCCTCCCACCAGCATCGTCCCCTGATTCACCTTCCTGCACTCCTGGAGGAACTTTCATAGCATGCTAATGTCATCGTGTGGTTCCCTGCTGAGGAGTTTTGGTGACCAATTGGTTCAGATGCCTTTGACTCCTAAGAAATAGGAGGGCCAGCCCGGTGGCGCAGCGGTTAAGTGTGCACGTTCCGCTTCCGGGGCCTGGGGTTTGCAGGTTCGGATCACGGGTGTGGACATGGCACCGCTTGGCAAGCCATGTTGTGGTAGGCATCCCACATATAAAAAATGTAGAGGAAGATGGGCACGGATGTTAGCTCAGGGCCAGTCTTCCTCAGCAAAAAGAGGAGGATTGGCAGCAGTTAACTCAGGGCTAATCTTCCTCAAAAAAAAAAAAAAAAGAAAGAAATAGGAAGCCCCTCCTCTGCTGGCATAGTCAAAAAAAACCTTATCATCTCACCCACCAAGTCACCTGGGGAAGGCGGCACCCATTGGGTGAATTCAGTGGTTCCATGACCAGGAGCCCAAGTTCTTTCCTTCCTTCTGCTCTGCCCTTCCCAGGCTGGATCCCTCAGGGATGTGCAATGGCTACTGATCCAGACACCATAATGCCCAGCAACAGAAGAGGCCCTTTCTCCCTGTGTACCCATCATGGGGAGGAAAGCTTTCCCATGACCCCCAGCATACTTGCCCTCAGGACTTGTGGGCCAGGATTGAGTGGGTGCCTCCTGCTAAATTGCTGGCAAGGGAATGGCATTTCCATGATTGTCTCTGAGAAGGACAGGGCCAGGTGGGGGTTAGAGTTCCTGATCCAAAAAACGGGGTTCTATTACTGAAGGAGGCAGAGGTGAGTGGCAGCTGGTTGATGGATAGGAAACCACAGGTGTCTGTTCCTCTCACTTTCAGGAAAAAACTCAAACTCTGTAGTAGGACATCAAAGGCCCTTCAGGAGCAGGTCCCTGCCTGCTCTTCTGGCCTTATCTTTGTCAACAACTCCCAACTGCCTTTCTCCAGCCAGATTAAAGTAGTGCAGTGATGGGATCTTTGTTCTCCAATGCCTCAGTGCCTTTGCCCATACTCTCCTGCCCTTTCCACCTGTTCTCCCAGTCAACACTTCCTCCATTACTACCCTGCACAAGCGCACGAATTCCCAAAAGCCTCCCTTGGCCCCCACCCCCAGGTTGAGCTGGAAGCTGCTCCTTTGCAAGTGGCTCCGTTACAGCGGACAGGACCGGTGGTAAAACACATGCTCTGGAAACAGACTGCCTGCTTCAATCCCAGCCTTGATGCTTCCTAGCTAGGTGACCCCAGGCAAGAGATTTAAACTCTCTGTGGAATCTGACTGATTCTTCTTCTGTAAATGTGCAGAATAATGTTAAAAATGGCTCTAATAATAGTACATACTCAGTGGGTTGTTATGAGGATTAGAAAGGATGTGAAGTGCTTAGCACAATACCTAGCACATTAAAGTGCTCAGTAAATGCTAATTCTTGTCATTTGCTGGTGCTTATTATTAGATCCTGGAGGGGCGTCTGTCTGACAGATGTGCCAGAGTGTGATCACTTTTCAAAAGGCCCTGACATTTCACCACCCAGTATCTGCATCACTAAAGACAGGCCCTGGAGCCTTTGGGGCGGTGGCCCTCAGTGCAGGCCGACAGCTTGGTGTGTCCTGCAGGAGTTTGTGACGCCTGGTCTACCACCCCTCTCTGACTCTCTCTGCATCCTGAGGGCTGTGTTTCAAGAGAAATTCAAGGCACCCGCCCATGACTTCACAGCGCTCTTTCCTGGCTCTGCCCTATCGGTCCTCTCCTGATGGACCCTCCAGGCTCTGCTCCTGGTCCCTGCAGGGGGTCCCCGCCTCTCATCTCTGAACTTCCAGAGATTCCGACTTAGAAGGATCTCTGGGGGAGTCTCAAGGGAGGACAAGAGAATCACCCAGTCCAGACCCCTCCACGTTGGAGAAAACCCTCCAAGGCAAGTGATGAATTGAAGGTTTGGACAGGCCCATTGGGACGCTCACCAATTTCTGCAGGAATTGAGGCCCTGCTGGACTCTGGCCACTCGAGAATCATCTTCAGCTGGATTTGTGTGAGTGTGTTCTGGGTTTGAGGCTGACTCTTGAAAGACCTGGTAAAGTCACAGTGTTTGTGGTGGGTGAAAAGATACTCATGTCCAGCAACAGGAAGTAGTTTCAAAAGACAACTTCTCAGCATCTGCCTGAATTTCCTTTATAAATTGCAAAGGTCCATTACTTAATGCAGGTTATATTTTAGGATTAGGGTTTTAATCCACTGGTGGGTAGTCAGCTTATTCCTACCAAAAAAAGACACAGAAAAAGCTAACAGTAGGAAACAACCCGTGTCCACACATTTTAACAGTTAAAAGCAGAGTGGGCCTTCATCACAGACAGAGTAGGAGAAATGACCTGGGAAGGTGCTCCCTGCCCCAAATTATCTCCCTGTGTGACTTGAGCCCTTGCCCCTTAGAGTCATCCTTAGGGTTAACACGTTGGTCTCAATTCAAAATCTGTTGCTAGCTTCCTAAGTATGAATTATTTTTAGCAAAGTCATCCAGCATGGACAACCAAGGGAGGATATAATTATAATAATAATTTGATTGGTGTTTTTCTATTTAAAAATTATTATAACAAACATTTAGGACTTTTCTGTTTATAAAAAAAATATCACCTATATTGCTAATACCTAGTATCTAACACTTACTGCACACTTACTATGTACCAAACGCTGTTTTAAGTGCTACAATTCATTTGCTCGTTTAATCATCACAGAGTCTTCTGGGTGTGTGTTCCAATGTTACTTTACCATGTTATTTAAGACCACAGTTCCTTGCCCACCCGTTTTACTCCTCTCCGCAGCACCCATCACTTTCTGACACACTACAGCCATGCGTCGCTTAATGACGGGGACGTGCTCTGAGAAACGAATTGATAGGCAATTTCGTCGTTGTGCAAACATCACAGAGTGTACTTATACAAACCTAGATGGTATAGCCTACTGCACACCGGGGCTATGTGGTACTAATCTTATGGGACCGTCACTGTCTATGCGGTCTGTCGTTGACTGAAACACCATTATGCTGTGCACGACTATACGTGTTTACTTCCTTACTTGTCTGTGTCTCTCCACTAGAATGCAAGCTTCCTGATATGGGGATATGTTCTATGCCCAGCACCTAGACCAATGAGTGCCTATAATAAGCCTTCAGTAAATACTTGATGAATGATTGATAGTACTATTACCCCCATTTTACAGATGAGGAAACTGGGGCTCCCAGTGTTTAAGTAGCTTGTTCAGATCACAGCTAGGAAGTGGCAGAACGGAGATGCAAACCCAGGCAGTCTGGCTCTAGAAACCCAGAACTACAACGGTAGACTGTTAGCCCAGATACACAGCATGACTAGTCAAGGGCAGGCCTGAGTTGGGGGTCTCATGTGGCAAGGGGAGATCCAGGTATTCAGCTCATAGAAAGGAGAAGAAGGCCCTGAGTGGGAAGTGGTGGGCTCTGAAGATTCACATCAGCTTTTTTTTGGGGGGAAGATTAGCCCTGAGCTAACATCCGCCACCAATCTTCTGCTTTTTGCTGAGGAAGATTGGTCCTGAGCTAACATCTGTGCCCATCTTCCCCTACTTTTTGTATATGTGGGATACCTGCCATAGCACAACTTGATAAGCAGTGCGTAGGTCCATGCCTGGGATCTGAACCAGTGAACCCCGGGCTGCTGAAGCAGAGTGCATGAACTTCACTGCTACAACACTGGGTTGGCCCCAACATCAGCTTTTTGACGCTTGTGGTTTAGTCCTGGTTAAGGATGCTAGTACCAATCTGGCATGAATGTAATCACACAGAAACCGACAGATATTTCCTGAACCCCTTTTGTGTGCAAAGCACTAAACTAAGGGTTAAGAGAAATATCATAAAATGGAAAAAGAGACACTTGGCACTCAAGGAGCTGATGATCTAATTATGGAGACACAGCAGTAGCACATGAAAAATTAAATAGCCAAGTCAGTAGTATTAAGGGTATCATAAAGTGGCACCTGGTTAATGGCTAAACCAGGGCCCCAGAGAACCAGTGCTTCACCCTAAAGGAGAGAGGAATCTCTGAGGCCTGGGGTGGATTGGAAGCTTCATGGAGGGAGCAAGACTGCACCAGTCCTGGCAGAGCCGGGGGCTGGGGAGGTTTAGGGGAAGGTGAACAGGGAGGGTGAGGAAGTGAGAGGAGGGTGGAACAGGAGAGCTCCTCAGGCAGAATGTGCTGTGAAGCAAAGCACTGCCGGGGTGCGGGTCTGGGGCGTGGAGGGTAAGCAGAGCTGGTTAGCTGCAGAAGAGCACCGGCTTGGGAGTGGTGGAGGATGGAGCTGAAGAGGAGGGTAGGGCCAAACTGTGGAGGGCTTTGAAAGCCAGGAGGAAGAAGATAATATAGAGCTTATGGAGACATGGCCAGCTTGAACCAGGAAGCAACCCAGAGACAGACAGTGAAGGAAAATGCAAGGAGGGTAAACATGAGGACGCTGCCAGAGAGGACGGGGGTAGGGGGTGCCAAGAGAAGGCCGAATAACCTGATGGCTAAGGGCACAGGCTGTAGACTCAGCCTGACTTCGAATTCCACCTCTGCCACTTCTGAGTTATGTGAAAGGCCAAGCCACTCAACCTTTCTTGAGACTTATTTCCTCATCAGTAAAATGAGCAGGGGAAAAAAAACCCTTTCACTAGGGAGCTGCGAGGTTAATCTAATGAGATAATATGATAGCATGTGTAAAGCAATTAGCACAGTGCTCAGTAAATGGTGGCTCTCAAAAACAATGGAACAGGCCCGGTGGCAGAGCAGTTAAGTTCACATGTTCTGCTTCGGTACACCCCAGTTAGCTCAGGGCCAGTCTTCCTCAGCAAAAAGGGAGGATTGGCAGCAGATGTTAGCTCAGGGCTAATCTTCCTCAAAAAAAAAAAAATTAATTAAAAACAAAAACAATGGAACAGACACTCCAGGAACGCTTAGCCCTCGGCCCCAAGAACCAGAAAGCAAGTCCAGGCCATGCTGGCGCCCCTGGGGAGTAACCCCTTTCCATCCCTGCTTTGCTGCCCTGGAACTTGTTCCTTCCCTCACACACACAAGTGCACACTCACAAATAAACCTAAATAAAATGCCTGCAGCAGCAGGCCAGGAAGCCGAAGAGATCCCCCGAAGTCACAGCCGGGACTCCTGTTAGCAGCACAGTGTTGCTTTAACAGGGTGTGGAGGGACCAGGGAAACAGATGGCAGAGGAGGAAATGTTGTGGGACAATCCAGGAAGGGATTGCCCTCCTAGGCTCCGGACAGACAAACTAGTTCTCTTATTATAGCTTCTTTTGTTTGTTTGTCTCTAGATGTGCTGTTTGCTCGCCTGCCCCTGAAGGCAGTTTCAGGACTTCAGCAAAATACAAGCCAGCACCTGTTTTTATAATTACGGCTAAGATAGTTTAGGGGATTTTGTTTTGGTCTGTCTTCATTTTTGTTGCATTCCTGAATATTTCAGCCTCAGCTGTGATGGTTGTTTTGACATTGTCAATCAAGACCTCGGTGAGCAGCAGCTTAAATGCCTTCAATATTACCATCAGTTGCTTGTTTAAACAGAGTCTTAATTTCTAAAGGATTTTATGAATTACTCACCAGTCAAAGCAAAGCTAGAAATGGCGGCATAATTTCAAAGTATTGCTTGGAGGATATGGTCATGAGAAAACATAAACTCTATTCTCCTGTCGATTCCTGAGCAGAAGTTGTCCTGCGGTGATGGAATAAACTAGGTCGTGGGCTTCCACTGCAGCTCATTTTTTTAATGTGCTTACTATGTGCCAGGTGTGGCACTAGGTTCTGGGTGTAAAGTGGTGAACAAGACAGCATAGTCCTTACTCTCATGGAATTTTCTAGTATACTTTTCAAAATATCAGTTAGCCCTTTGCATAGCAGGATGACCTAATTATTCACCCTCTTGTTCTTTGAGAAGTAATGAGGAATTTGTGAATGCTCCATTTGCATTCTTCCCCATCATCCTTTGTGCATAAAGTGTACACGTGAATGAGGAAGCAGGGCAAGTGTGAGTTGGACCTGTGTAAACCCCTCATAGTCCTGACCGTGGCTGCTTAATCTGCACTCTGTGCTAACCTGCTCCTAACCAGTTAGAGACAAGCATGGCTGCTCCCTAACAAACCCCTGGAAAATTACATCATAAAGTGACTCCTTATTCTTGTTTCTGGTCCAAACCTGTTTCCATACATCTGTTGGTGTCTAAGACAGCTCTACACAAATGGTGCATGGTGATTTCCATGTCTTATTTCATTTTCCGCTCAGAAGAAGCCCGTGAGGCGGATGAATCAGGCTACAGTATCTCACGTGGGTGAGAAGTGACTTCCCTCCAGTCTTGTAGATGAGGAAGCTGGGCAGGCTAGCCACTCGCTCCGGCCAGGGCTGCTCCCCCCCCTCCTAGTGCCTCCTGGCCTGACCTCCCACAGCCTAATCTGGACACCAGCTTTACAAAGAGAGCTGCACTTGTAAGGCAACACATACTGTTGATGCTCCTTCCTCTGAGCAGGCTAAGAACTCCATGTGTTGAGTCACCACTTCTCAAGAATCCCAAGATTTCCCAAACATGAAGACCCCACAGATGCTCCAGGGAATGGCTCAACTTCACTACTATGGACACCTCTGCTCTGAAGAGTAAATCTGAGTAAGAAAAGAAAAACTAATTAACGTCATGCTGAGGAATGTTTCCTCTCTCTCTTTCTTGATCTACTTATTTCTCATAATTCTCCTTCCCTGAGCTTCTCCTTGGGGCCTATGCAATGTAGTCTGTGGTGTCCTGGGAGAGCACTCAATAAACACAAAGCCGTAAGGAGGCGGCTCTGCGCCAGGTGGGAGGTACTGTGTGGCTGAGTCACATGGGACATGAAAAGCCTGCCTCAGAAGGCACAGGGATTGTATTCATAGTGTAATTGCTGCTCTGTTTCCATCACCCAATATACACTACAAGCCCTGGGGGGCAGGTGTGCATCCTGCTCTCCATGTTAGCCCCATGCAGAGCCTGGCGTATTGCTGGTGCTCAGTAAATATTTATTGAAAGTCAGAAAGGGAGGCAGGCAGGCAGGCAAGCAGGCAGGCAGAGATGTGTGCCAAGGCACCTAAGCTTCTGAGAAGGACACAAAGAAAATGTGGAGAGAGACCTAAGGTCTGAGCAGAGGTAAGAACTAAAGGTAAAAACAGAGTTTGCGCAGGTCGCCGGGGTTAGTGCAGGTGAAAGCCGGGTGCTTATATGTGCTGACAGCACAGGCTGCCAGGTTTGGGGAGTCCGAGGACACAAGTGTCTGCTCCGGCCGCCACGGAAGCGGAGCACTTGGTCCCACTGGTCTGGGAGCAGCAGTGTAGTAGCAACCCCAGTGGATGCGGGTGTAATGACTGGTACAGAGACCCATGGTGGCCCCCAGATGGACCCACAGGACAGACACAGGAAGGCCAGGCCTCTCATCTGCGAGTTCCTTCACAACGCTGCTTATGGGGACCTGCTGCTGATGGAAGCCTCGGGAAGGGAGGCAGCTCTGCTGTGGTGGCCACAGACTGGACCCGCTGGAGGCTTTTAGTGGCCATGAGTCCTGAAGGGCAGCTTTGGCGCTCAGGGGCCTCAGGGGCTGGGCATGCTGGAGCAGCCAGTATAGACTATAGCTTAAAATAACACTACAATGACCACCTTTGCAGGACCCTTTCACACTTGACTACATATGAGGGAAGCGGATCAGGGACTGTCATCCTCATTTTACAGAGGAGGAAATCGAGATTCAATTAGGCAGTTTTCCCAAGGTCTCACAACCAGTGAAGTGTCAGCATCCCTACTTCAGGCCTTCTGGTCCTCATCAATCACATCAGCAGAGGCATAGCAGCTGCAATGACGGAAATAGCCAGCAGAGGGCAGCCTTCACAAAGAGGCTGTCTATAGCCTTTACGGAGATCAAAGCTTACGTTACTACAACTGGCACCCCCACCCCCGACGTGAGATACACTGAGGATACAACAGCATCTCCTATGGTTTTCCCGCCAAAAAATGCTTACTTAAATCTAAGCCTGAAACATCAAATAAACTTAAATTTAGGGACAGTCTACCATATAGCTAGCTAGTGCCCTTCAAAACTGTCAAAGTCGAAAAAGTCAGAGGAAGGCTGAGGAACGGTTCCAAATTAAAGGAGACTAAATAGACATGTCAACTAAATGCAAGACATGATTGATTTTTGATTGGATACTGAGCTGGGAAATAGAGATGTAAAGGCTGTTCCTGGAACAAACGATGAAATTTGGATTTGGGCTGTAGTTTAGGTAATAGTATTCTATCAATGTTAAATATATACTAACGTTGATCATTGTATGTGTTTCTATAAGAGAATGTCCTTGTTCTTAGACATATTTGGGAGTAAAGGGGCACAATGTCTCTAACTTGCTTTTAAATGGTTAAGAAAAAGAGACAGAGAGAATGATAACGCAATAAAAGAAATGGACCAAAATCTAAGTGATGGGTGACCCGGCTAAAAGCTACATGGGATTTCCTGATACTATACTTGCAATTTTTCTCTAACTTTGGAATTATATCCAAACAAAAAGTTATGGAAAAAAATTAAACAGCAGCTGTCCTTGTCCTGCAGGGGCTGGACTCTGGTCACCACCGCTGATTCCCGGCAGAGCGCTCCCTCATGGGGGTGGGGGCATGGAGAGGCCTCTTCTCAGGGAAAGTGGTTTCAGCCACTGTGGAGCCCTGACCTTTGCCCTGGGCTGGCCAGAGTGGCTGCACGCAAAGCTTACCTGATAATAGGATTTCCTGACCTCGAAGATGGCCTTTGCTGCAAACATTTTGAGCAGAGTGACTGTAATTCACACCTATACAGGGGGAGGAAGAGTGGATCTAGTGAATGCAGAATGGAGCTAGAGGCTCCGCATCTCCGTGGGGGCTGGGGGTGCAAGGGGCATTCAGGGCTTGTGAAATACAGAAAAGGGGTGTAATTTGGGGCCGATGGAACCACCACCCACACCCACAGGCTTGCTGAGGCACTTCTTGCAGAAGGTAAGAGTGCTGGAATCTGAATGAGCAGGGAAAATACCAGCAGCAAAAAGATGCTATGAGAAGCAGGCATTAAAAAGGACATCGAGTAGAAAAAGCCCTCGGGAATGGTGTAGATGAGTATACATTAGAACCACCTGGAGAGCTCCCTCCCCCACCCTCCCCAGAATTCTGATTCATTTAGGCTTGGGATGGGGATTGAGAATTCACACATCAAACAGGCTGCCAGGTGCTGCCGGTCTGAACCACACCTTGCGTTGCAGTGGTGCAGCAGATGATCATGTCCAGGCCAGCTTAGGGGAGCCACAGCTGTGAGGGACGCAGGAAGGCCACAACCAAAGTATTCTAAGAGGTCCAAGGGCGACTGGGGTCACCTCTGGCTGGGCAATGGGGATTAGGGAGAGTATCATGGATGAAATGCCACTTAAACTGGGTTTCAGAAGAGATGGGGTGGAGGGGGGCCTTCTGGGGAGAGGGAACCACATGGGAGCAAAGACCAGCCCCAGTCCAAGTTCATCTCTTGGGCTCCCTGTAGCCCAGGTCCAAAGGCAGGTGCAGGCCGGAGCGCCAGGTCAGGAATTCGATCTCTGTTGGGAGCCAGTGTGGAGTCTCTGCGTGACCAGAGGCAGGGCTTGCAAAAGATTGACGAGGCAGAGGTATGGAGGGTGGGCTGGGGGACGGGGAGGCTGGAGGCAGGGAAACCAGATAGGAGGTCCTAGCTACAGGCTCCATGTGAGATAAGAGCACAGCAGTGAGTGTGGAAAACAAGGGGGTTCAAGCACTGTAGCGAAGTGGGGGGTTGATGCACAAAGAACCCATTTGTTCTCTTTAGGCTTTTGGCCCAGAGTTACCGCAAAATTGATACAAAGCATTCAAGTTTGCAAAGATATTTATTAAAAATTCATTAAGTATATTTAAAGGATGTTTAGAACTGAAAATTAAGTGTGAGCTTTCATATAAACATCTTCAGGAGGCTTCCAGGCATGAAGTGGGCAGATGGGGACAGTGAAGTGCTGGTAAATGTTGAACGATGGGCTGAGAGTGGAGCAGAGCCCTGACTGGCAGCGTTTGTCAGCTTCCATGCTGTAAAATCCTCCCACGATAGCTGATTTCAAGCTACCAACATAATATCAACCAGCTCGCACAATTCCAGAAATATAACAACTGGCTCTTGGGAACCACTATGAGCTGGCTCTGGCACACTCCTGAATGGAGACCAAATGCCGGGAAATGGATGGAACCACATACGCAAGATGTGGGTAAGTCTCTTCTCAGCATTGGTCCAAGGACCCTGAGAGGAGTCCACCCGCCTGACCACTTTGAGTAGCAAGCATGTAACTGCAGCTCTTCCTGAAGTCAGCAAATGGGAGAGATGGGACTTGTTCCAGGGCCCCCAGTGCCAAGAGGATCCTGTCACCTAATGGGGAGAAGCACAGAGGAAAGAGTCTCACTCTCAGAGGAGTATGTATGCAAATAGTTTAAGATCAAATAATACCAAAGACCTCGTAGTGAAAACTACGAATCACCTGCGCCATCCTTCCCCGCACGTAGTCCTGCTCCCCTGAGACACATTTTAAGCACTTCTGTTTAGAATTCACTTGGTGGTTACCTCCACGTTTCTGAATAAGTTGCTGTTTATTAATTTAGCAACCTTAGTGCTGTCGACTTCCCACTGTGACAGTGAGGAGTCCGTTCATTTCTATCCCACTCCTATGCTCTCCCCCAACTCTTCTAAATATAGTTAAGTCACTATTCTCAGAGCATTCCCCGGTCTCCTCTTCAACTTCAGAGAACACAGTTAAACCCCACTTCCTTTTCCGTCCACTATAGACAGTATCTCTTCACTCCTCGATTTGCAGGGTGAGGACGAGATGCTCCCACCTTTCCCCCCACCACTTCTGCCTTCCTTCCACCTCCCAACCTCCGTCCGCCTGTTCTGTACTTTTACACTTTGTTCTGAAATCATTGTTCTTGTTTGTGTTTGTCTGAGGTTGATTCTAAGAGTTGAAGGCCAGAAAATAATGTTTATTTTATTTTGGCTATGTAAATATAGTTCACAGCAGATCAAACTAGTGAGTGAGGACTACATTCCTTTATGGGACTGATGTCCCTACTCAACTGAAAATGTTTCTGGAACGAATTTATTAGTTCTTTTCTTTTTCTTTCTTTCTTTCTTTTTTTTTTTTTGGTAAGGAAGATAGGTCCTGAGCTGACATCTGTTGCCAATCCTCCTCTTTTTGCTTGAGGAAGATTGTCTGTGAGCTAACATCTGTGCCAATCTTCCCCTATTTTGTATGTGGGATGCCGCCACAGGATGGCCTGACAAGTGGTATGTAGGTCTGCACCTGGGACCTGAACCCACGAATGCTGGGCCATCGAAGTGGAGCACATGAACTTAACCACTACACCACCAGGCTGGACCCGTTATTTTCCTTTTTTACGTTCCACCAGTTTCTTTTATCTTATGCTTGTATCATGTTTTCCAAACTTTCAATCATGCTATTTTTCTGTTGATTCTACTTCTCTCCTTTTCACCTCCTCTCTAAAAATAAAACAAAACAGAAAACCTGCAGCTCTCTGTAGTTCTTTATCTTCCTGTTCTTGTTTTCTCTGATCTGCACCTGGTTGCAGCTGCAGTTTCCCTTAGCTGCTTTCAATAACTGGAGTTACTCCTTTCAAGATCCCAATAGTTTCCTCTTTCTTAGTTTATACTCTCATTTTGCTGGAGTATGTCCTTGGGTAACTCTCTCAGATAAACTATACAGGAGGTAAAATTTACACATCCAAATGCTATTCATACTGCAAATGCCTTTATTCTGCTTTTCAATGGATCGACAGGCTGTATATAAAATTCTAGGTCAAATGTGGCATCTCTCAAAGTAGAATCTATTTTTTTCTCCCTGGAATCTTTTAGCATCCCCCCTTTATTCTCGGTGTTCTGAAAGTTTTCAGTGGTTGTGTCTAGGTGTGGATCTGTCTTCATTCGTCATGCTGGGCATTCACTGGGCCCTAGCAAACAAAGAAACATCCCCTTCTTCATTTTAGAAAATTATCTTCTGCTTTTCTTTTATAACTTTCTCCTTTTTAGTTTAACTTTTTTCTCTTTTTGGAATTCCTGTTATTTAGATCTCAAACCTCTAAGTCACCCCTGCATGTCTTTTGTGTTTTCTGTCATATTTTGCATTTGTTTTAAAAATTTAAAATCTATCCTTGGGAGATTTCTTCAACTTCATCATCTAACCCTACTATTATTAATATTATTTTGGCAAAAATATTTTTAATTTTAAAGAGCTCGCTCTTGTTCTCTGTTTCTTTTTCATAACACCCTTTTCTTGTTTTACCACTGTGATGTATTTTCCCAGTTGTATTACACAGTTCCCAGGTTTTTAGAAGTTTTTGTTTATTTAATTCTTTTCTGCTCCATGAATTATCTCTATTTCTTCTAAAGTCTTGATGTGAGCGCAGGGCCAGTCTTCCTCAGCAAAAAGAGAAGGATTGGCAGCAGTAGTTAGCTCAGGGTTAATCTTCCTCAAAAAAAAAAAAAGATTGAGGCAATAAGAAGGCTGATGGGAAGTGTGAAGAGCACAGGCAGAGCTTGTCCACTCTCAGGCTTCTCTCCAGGGAAAGTTGGCAGGAAGCTAGCTTTTTTGTTCTTGTTAAGGGCCCCTAAAGGCGGGAATGTGGCAGGCTCCACTCTGGACTTCCAAACTCCAGGTTGGCTGCCCTAATTCTCCCCAGGCAGTCTGTACATTTTCTTCAGAAACAAGCCCTGCAGTGTTTCTCCTAGAGAAAGTGATTGGCACCTGTCTAATCTGGGCACACAGGTGTCAGCTGCTGCTTGTAGATCTTGGAGGGTTTTCAGTCCCATTGGCCACGCCTGCTCTCTGGGGTCCTTTTCATCTCCAGGCTAAAGCATCTCTCAGTGTCTATGGACAGACTTGAGCCCTCATTGGCTGCAGCCCACTCTACCTGCTGTATGTGTCAATATTCTCCCAACCCTTTCCATTGCCAAGAAATCTCTTGAAATCTCTGTCTGCTGATGCCTCCTTTCCTGTTTTCTTCTTTATGGTGTGTTTATGTCATTTTAATCCCTTTATTGTTATTTTAATGATGGAATCTCAGAAGATAAATACTTATGCTAAATCCTTAATCTGCTCTAGACCCGAAATATCCATTTAAATTGCCGTGTGGTGCGCCATACCATGGTTGTACTTTAAATTGCAGCAAATGTATAAACAGTGTTATGATGAAGATTCACTAAATCTTTGCATAAATCTATGATCATTTTTCTAGACTAAATTGTGAGAAGAATTGCTGCATTGAAATGGAAGCACCTAATTTTTTTTTAAATAAAATTAAAGAAACATTACCTGGGAGTCCAGCAATTCCACTCCTACATACATACCCAAGAGAAGGAAAACGTATTCCCACACAAAGCCTTGTACACAAATGTTCCTAACTACTTTATTCTATGCCCAAGGACCCCAAACTGGAAACAACCCAAATGTCCATCAGCTGATGAGTGGATAAACAAATTGTTCTATATTTGTAGAATAGGATAGTGATTCATAAATGAAAGGGAACAAGCGACTGATACCATAACAACAGGAACGAATCTCAGAAACATGCTGAGTGGAAGAAGCTAGACACAAAAGAGAATGTAATAATTATTCTGATTTATATGAAATCTAGAATAGGCAAAAATAGTCTTTAGTGATAGAAAGCAGATTAATTGCTGCCTGAGGCAGGGGTAAGAGGACAAGAAATTTTTGGGGGGTGATGTAAATGTTCTATCTCCTGATCGAGGTGGTGATTGTACAGGTGTGTATTTTTATCGAAACTCACCAAACCAAATGACATGCTTAAAATAGGTGCAATTGCTGAGGAAGCCTCTCTCTGAGCTAACATCCGCTGCCAATCTTCTTTTTACTTGAGGAAGATTGTCCCTGAGCTAACATCCATGCCAGTATTCCTATATTTTGTACGTGGGACACTGCCACAGCGTGGCTGACAAGTGGTGCAGGTCTGTGGGCAGAACTTTAACCCCTAGGCCGTGGGGCCAGCCCCTAAAATAAGTGCATTTTTGTATATAAAGTGTACCTCCATAAAGATAGTTTTTAAAGTAAAAATATTGTATGTATTTTAAAATAATCCTTAACTGTTTTCTTATTAATATTTATCACATTTTCTTCCTATATCATCATTGCCAAAAAATTAAAATGAAAAAGAAACTTTTCAGAGAAATAGATTTAATTTTTTTATTTTTTTGGTGAGGAGAATTGGCCCTGAGCTAACATCTTTTGCCAATCTTTCTCTTTTTCGCTTGAGGAAGATTTCACTGAGCTAACACCTGTGCCAATCATGCTCTATTTTGTATGTGGGGCACCGCCACTGCGTGGCTGGATGAGCGGTGTGTAGGTCTGAGTGCAGGATCCAAACCTGTGAACCCTGGGCCACCAAAGTGGAACTTGTGAATTTAACAACTATGCCACCAGGCCAGCCCCTAAGAAATTGATTTTAGAAAATGGAATCTCATCATTATTTCACACTGCCTTCCATTCCCCCCGCCACCCCAAGTTACAATCACCATGATCAGTTTGGTGTTTATTCTTCCAGATTATTGAATCAATACACAAATATGTATCTACATGCACGATTTTTGTAGAAATGGCATAATACTGTATACACATTCTTGCAACTTGCATGTAAAATTTTACAGCTTTTGTCTGACAAAGTGCTGGTTTGCCTTCTCCTATCGTGAGTGGCCAGCAAAGTGCCCTACACATAGTAGGGGCACTGATCCTGCACTCAGATACAGAAGTGGTCTGACGCCTTCCTCAGCTGGTTCTGGGATTGAGTTAGGGCTCAGATCATCCATTCCCCTCCCTTCCTTGTCTCCATGGGTTCTGTCTCAGCCTTGGAAATCTGGAAGAAAAACACCTTTTCCTTCTAACCGAAAAAAATCTTTGCTTCTGTGCCGTAGGGGGTCCTGAATTGACCTTGGGTCTCTTTCTCTATGCTTCCAGCAGTGTCTCTGGCTAAAAGCTGAATTTTCAATCCTGTCCCAGTTCTCTGTTTAAAAAACACCCAAAGCTTAGTGACTTAGAACAACAACATGAATTTGTTTTGCTTATGAATCTGCAGTTTGGGGTGGGCCTGAGCCGGGATGGTTTGTCTCTGCTCCACGTGGTCTCAACCGGGGCTGCTCAAATGGGAGCTGAGGACCCACTTTCGAGATGGCTTGCTCACAGTGCTGGCAGGTTGGAGCTGCTGTTGGTGAGGGGCCCTGCTGGGCTGGGTGGTTCCTCTGACCATGGGCCTCTCTGCAGGCCCCTGGGCTTCCTCATAGTGTGGAGGCTGGGTTACAGAAGTGAGCTTCTCCGGAGAGCAAGGCAGAAATGCACAGCATTTTTATGATGAACCTCAGAAGTCACATGGTGTCACTTCCACCATACAATTGCTTCAGGAAGTCATGAAGTCTTTCTCAGGTTCAAGAAGAGGGAACAGAGCCCCACCACTTGAAAGAGTGTCAAGGTTACACAATGAAAATAGCATGTGGGATAGAAGATATTATTGCAGCCATCTTGGGAAAATATAGTCTGTCAATACTCTGACCTATTTTGTATTATGTTTATAGGTTTTTCTGATGCATATTTACTAATTAATTATTGTTGGCTCTGTTCTATCTCATTTCATCCTCTTCACAACCCTGTGAGGTAGTTACATTCCTTTTTACACATCCAAATGCTATTCATATACATGTTTGGTTTAGCTG
Source organism: Equus przewalskii (assembly GCF_037783145.1). NCBI lineage: Eukaryota > Metazoa > Chordata > Mammalia > Perissodactyla > Equidae > Equus > Equus przewalskii. The sequence goes on from NC_091854.1 coordinate 6,361,228, forward strand.
GCATATTATTTTAAAAATTATGAATTTTTACATAGGTATCCAAATTTCTGGCTTCTCTTCGCAATCAGAAGATTGAAAACATCTAGGCCAGGCTCTCCTCATCTCAGCAATGGGCTGGTGCTGAGTCATAGTGGCCCCTTAGTAAAGGCCTGTCCTTGGTCCATTTGCTGCAGTCCCTACCACTCCCTATCACCTTTCCCTCATTACATTTTGTGTCTCACAAGCATTTGTCTTTGAGGCTTTCTGCTTTAGAAAAAATAGAGTCAACTTCTACAGTAGAAAAATAGCAAACAATAGCAATATCTTTCTTTTGGCATTTTCAAAGCACTTGCTGTAGAAAGCTACCTTTCGGGGTTTCTTTCTTTTTAAATCTGCTCTCTTGGGCTCCATCAGGTTGCTGTTTCTTGTTTGAAGGGCATCTTCAATTCTCTGCTCCTTTGAAGAACAGAAATGATGTTATGTCCCAGCTCCCAGAACGGTCCCGCTGCTCAGTTCCAACCCCACCCCTCCCAGGCTGGCCTCTCTGGGAATCCCCAGGATTGAGCAGAACTCTCCTTGGGCCCCGAGTTCGTCATCTTCACTGCCTGAGAAACGCTGGATCCACACAACGTGGCATCCTCAACGGGAGTAAGGGAAGTGCACCCAGTGTGCACCGACATCACCGTTTTCCAACGCCACAGTCTCACCAAGAGCCATCCACACACAAAGGCCTCTTCTCTGGAAGCTAAGTGTCCAGTATCCACGCCACCATTCAGGACCAGTGCTGAATACTCCTCATGGCGCAGAGGCACAAGGCTCACTTTTTCCTTTCAAGGGATCTTAGTTTTGTTTCCAAAATGTCAACAGATGTCTGTAAGTGTTGATGAAAGAGCCAGAACAGCATTGCCTACGGAGAGCACTCACTGTGCCATCTTCGTCCAGCCCTTCAGGACGACTCGGGCCTGCACTGGAAAGGCCGCGGGCAGGTGGGGCCAGGCTGTGCCCGCTCTGTGTAATCAGGGCACTTTCTTCCCCTGCGGGGCTTGAGTTTTTCTCCAGCTCTTTGAGACTAGAAAGAACTGCTCCCCCTCAACACAGCAGATGCTTCGGTGTAGGAAAGGTCTGTGGCTTCACTCATCTATCCCAGCAGGCTCAGCCACCAGGCTAGAACATTCTGTGGCAGGCAGTTCCCCACATGCCCCTAATCAATCACATTCCCCACTCTCTCCCCATCAGTAACTATGATCCTAAATTTTATGTTATCGTTCCCTTGATGTTTGTTATAGATTTTACCCTCTATTCCAGATAGCTATTGCTGTTTAACAAACCACCCCAAAGCTTAGTGGGGTAAAACAATAGCAATTTTTTCCTCACAAATCTGCAATTTGGGCAGGATTCTGTAGAGAAAACTCGTCTCTGCTTCACCCGCCATCAGCTGAGGCAGCTCAGCTGAGGGTTTTGGGACCTACTCCTCAAGGTGACTCACTCACTGGCTGCCTGTGGGAGCTGGGCCGTGGCCTGTGGGCCTCGCTCCTTGTCCACGTGGCCTCGCCCTGTGCCTGGGCTTCCTCGCAACGCGGTGGCTGAGTTCCAAGGTGAGCATCCCAAGAGAGAAAACCAGGTGGACGCTCTATCGCCTTTGGTGACCTAGCCCCGGAAGTCACGTAGTGTCTATTAGTTGAAGCAGTGACAGAGGCCCACCTGGGCTCGACAGAAGGGACATTGACTCCACCTCTTCCTGGGGGTATGGCAAGGTCTGGAAGAGTAGGTGGCACCACGAATATCGTTGCAGCCATTTTTGGGAAATACGTCTACCACACCACCTATGTAGGTACCCCTAGATAATATACTATTTAATTTTGCATGTTTTAAACTTCATAGAACATTTATACTGAATATATTCTTCTGTAACTTTGTTCCCCCAACATTTATGAGAGTCACTTAAATTGTTGGGAGAAGTTCATTTGTTTTTAGAACTGTGCAATATTTCATTGCAATTATTTACCACAATTTACTTGTCTGTTCTTTTCTGGATATTTATGTTGTTTCCAGCCTTTTTTTCTTTTTGGTTGTGTGTTTATGCTTTTCGCTATTTTGTGCAGTGTGCTATGAACATTCTTTTCTTTTGAGGAAGATTAGCCCTGAGCTAACATCTGCTGCCAGTCCTTCTCTTTTTGCTGAGGAAGACTGGCCCTGATCTAACATCCATGCCCATCTTCCTCTACTTTATATGTGGGACGCCTACCACAGCATGGCTTAACAAGTGGTGCCTAGGTCCGCACCCGGGATCTGAACCGGCGAACCCCAGGCCACCAAAGTGAAACATACAAATTTAACCACTGCACCAACAGGCTGGCTCCACTGTGAACATTCTTGTAGAACTCTGCTAGTGTACATGACCCTAGGGCAGTGATTCTCAACCAGGGATGATTTTTAGCAATGCCAAGAACCTTCAGCAAATGTCCCAGATATTTTTGATTTTTATGAATTTGGTAGGGGGCATTCCTACTGGCATCTAGTGGGTAGAGGTCAGAGATGCTGCTTAACATCCCGCAATGCACAGGACAGTCCGTGACAACAAAGAATTATTTGGTCCAAGATGTCAATCATGCTGAGTTGAGAAACCCTAGCTTAGGGTATACCTGTAGAAGCGGAATTCCTAGGTGAGAGAGTATTTATAGTTTCAAGTTTACTACATGATACTAAATAGTTTTCCCAAGTGGTTGAACCAACTCCTACTCTGCCAGAGCAGAGTGTTCCACGTCCTTCGATATTGTCAATCTCCTTAATTTTTGCACATTCGTGTTTGCTTCTCTCTGAAATTCATGTTCAAGTGTTTTGCTCATTTTTTATAGAATTGATTTGTATCAGTTCTTTATATATTCTGGATACTAATCCTTTGTTGGTTGTATGTGTTACAAATGTCTCCCTAGTTTGTGGCTTGTCTTCTCACTTCTTCATAGTTTTTTTGGATGAATGGAAGTTCTTAAGCTTTATGTAGTTAAATTCATCGCTCTCATACTAGCCTAACTGGTTTGTGATTTGGGGGTATTATTTAGGTAAGCCTGTCCTGTCCTGAGGTTCTCGCTGCCTCCCAGGCCTGGCAGCCTGTTGGAGTCTCCTCCCTTCCAGCTGGTGAGACCTGGCATTCCTCTTGCTGACCCCAGAGGTGGCTGTCTCTCCACATCTTCTCCCGTGATTGCTCAGTCCTTTGAGGACTGGCCGTCTGCCTTGATTTCCTGGTGGACTTCACTTTCTCTGCTGCGACCAGAATCTTTCCATGACCTCTCCCTCTCTCCACCCAGGACTGGACTCTGCTGTCTAGGGACTGGCCTCAAAATGAACCGACTTCTTTAGAACCACAGTGCCCCACCGGTGTCGGTACTGCCAGAGATGCCCCTTAGATATCAGCCTTGCCAGGACTGAGCCCCAGCTTTCTACAGCATTGGGATAGTTTCATCTGGACCTATCTGGGACACTATCCTCTAGGGCCTGGATCAATAATGGGGTGGACCTGAAGATGCCAAGTGGTGCCCAGGAACGTTGCTGTTCCCAGGAAGGGAGCCCTAAGATGAGCCTGTCTGCTCTGACTATGCGCCTTCAAGCCAGGTTGCTTCCCAGTGCCCCTCAAAGCTGACTACAGCTGAAGGATAGCCTTGGAGCTCTCTGCTTCATCCAGGGCAACCAACCCAGACTTAAGTTTGCTTCCTTTCCCTTCCCTTTCAGCTCCACCCATGTCCTGAGCTTTGGTGCCCCTCCTGGATCCTCTCCCCTTTGGACTTCACCTTGGTCTGGGTTTTTCTGGCTTTGATACTTGGCACCTTGTCAGGGCTTCAGGTGAAACTCACCTTTTGGCTCCAATAGCTCCCGTCTGCGCCAGGAAAGGCACCTTATCCTGGCCCAAGCTTCTATGACCCAAACCAGGTATCCAGCCTGAACAACTGCCAGGCCAGGGAGAAGAGAAATCTTAAGGTGGGGAACAAACAAAGAGAAGGTGAAGGAAGAGTCAAAACAGCCAAACGGCAGGATGATATAGGAGGATGGACAGGTAGAGTGAGGGGACTTAGGATCCCGAAATGCATATGGTGGAGAGCTAGCATGGGGGCATTCCAGCACGCTAGTTAAGAGCACAGTCTTTGTAAAAAGATGACAAATCTACCAACCTTACTGGTTGTGTGATCTCAGGCTGATTGTCCTCCCAGAGCCCTGTTTTCATCATCTGTAAAGTGGGGATAACATAATAGTAATATTTTTCAGCTGTTGTTATCACTCTTAGTCTGTGAACAGAATGCCAGCTGCCAAGTTCCTTTATGAGTGGATTGGCACAGACCAGGGGTCAGCAAACTGTGGCCTGTGGGCCTGCTCCAGCTCATTGGCTGTTTCTGTATGGCCTGTGAGCTAAGAATGGTTGTTACATTTGTAAATGGTGGAACAAAATCAAAAGAATGTTTCATGGTGTGTCAAAATTAAATGAAATTCAAATTTCAGTGTCCAGAAATAAAGCTTTACTGGAACACAGCCATGCTATTTCTTTGGTGTTGTCTTTCTACCTCTTTACAGAAATTTGCTGACCCCCGGTGTAGACCCACCAGACCAGGAGCAAATGCTTTAGTCAGCTAGAGCTTGCAGCACTGGGCTATCTTCTCCACTCTACAGCCTACACATGCTGGCCGCCTTTCTCTTCCTACTTCCTGGTGCCCCATCGTACCTTTTGACGAAGCCAGCCTCGGTTGATCCAATGCACTGATGTCTACATTTCTGAACAATGAGCCTGAGTCATTACAGGATCATACAGGGAGTCAGGACGCAGCTGTTGTGAGATTCAACTGAAATAAAATGTGCAAAAATGCTCTGTAAATGTAATGGATATTATTATTCAGTAAATAATGGTTAAGTGACATTCAGTAAGGTTTCTATGTATTTTATTCTTCTTTGTATGTTTGGTAATGTGTGTGTGATCATTTTCTTTAATGAAAATGTTTTATTAAACAAATGTTCTCGTTTTGTTCGACCAGACCAAGTAAGTTGTTAAACCAAATGAAATTACCCATAAAGCATGTCAAACTCACCCTCAAAATGGAGTTTTGAGCTTCCCAGCCCTCTTTCTAGAGAAAACCCTAGCTCCCACCATCTTGTTTTGCTTCCTCTTCTCTTCCTGTTCCCCTGTCTCCATTTTCTTTTCCAGTCTCTGTGCTAGTGCTTTGGCCCACTTGTTGCTGTGGGTGGCTGAGGAGAGAGCAGATAAAGGTCATTGCGTTTGAAGAAGCCAAGGAACTGTGAGGCCAGGCTTTAAGAGAATCAGCCAGGTTTTGACATTTCCCAAGGTGGTGGTAGGAACTGAAGGGGAAGGAACACCATGAGCCAATTCCTCAATGACTATTATAGGAGACCCAGAGTTTGGTATGAGGCATCAATGAGGAAAACAGAAGGGATGGCATGAGAATCAAAGGAGGTTTTTATAAAGGAGGGGACAAGCAAAGCACCAGAGCAACTAGGACATTGCTGGTCCTCCTGGTGTCCCCACAGGATGCGGGAGAACAAGCCGCCCTCCCAGGAGAAGGTGGTAAAGGACGGCTGAGAGGAGCCCCCACGGAGGAGGAGAGGAGCACTCAGAGAAACCTCTTGAGGTCCAGGGTGTTGTTTCCCTTATGGGGGCTGCAGAGGACATACTGGGGAAGGGTGGGAGGGAATTCCAGGAGCAGTCGGGGAATAAAAACTATGTGGGGTTGAGCATAAGGATTCAAGTCCTGAGGGGTTTGCACTTTGGGTGGAGGCCAAGGGCAACAGGAACCGGAGTCACCCTGGGATTAGCTGGCCCCGAATTCTGAATGAAACGCTATGGTAAGGTTATTCCCATCCTGGGGGCAGGGGAGGAGGGAGATGGGGTGGATGTGAGAAGCCTGATGCCACCGTGAGGGTGGGAGGTGAATATTGCAGCTGCCACAAGTCAGTCCCTTGGTGCAAATGCCTTAGCAAAGTACCCTTCCCCAGGAGTACACACATCGGTGACTTTGTCCTCCTTTCCAGGACAGCTCAAATATTAAGCAGTTACTTAAAAACACTGAAGGAAGAGGCTCAGGTTTCTAATGACTTTCTGTCGATATGACTAATACTCTAATAATAATGCTAATAATGCTAATAATACCCTTCCCCTAGGTACCTGTGTGGTTCCTTTCTTCTTCACCCAGGTTTCTCTCAAAGAGGGCCCTTCTTTGACTCCAGTATCCAAAACAGCGGTTGACCTTGGGTAACTGAAACAGCAGAAAGTGAAACCACAGATAAGGGGAGACTACTATAATTTTTGCAAGTTCTTCAGGGTGCTGTCACAACTTTTCAAATCAGTAAAATAATTTTGTAAAAAGCAACGTTGTGTCTATATCCTAGCATAGAGTACTCTAAGATATACTGCTAAGGGAAAAAAGCAAGATGAATTAAAGAATGTGTATTATGCTATGATCTATCCAAGAAAATATATGCAGTGCTTATTTAAAAAAATAAGTGCAATAAGGCAAGAGAAAAGGGAAAGATTGGAAAGGAAGAACTAAAACTATTTATTTGCATGTGATATGATTGTGTACATTGAAAAGCCGAAGAATCTACAAATAAACTACTAGAACTAATAAGTAAATTGAGTCAAGTCAGAAGACAAAGGGTCACTATACCAAAACATCAAAAATGTTCATATGCCAAGAAGCATATGAAGAGGTACTGAACACCATTAGTCATCAAGAAAATGAAAATTAAAATTACAATAAGATAATACTACACACCCACCAGAATGGCTAAAATTAAAAAGACCAAGAGCCAGCCCTGATGTCCTAATGGCTAAAGTTCGTGTGCTCTGCTTCGGCGGCCTGGGTTCTGTTCCCAGGCATGGAACCACACCACACATCTGTCAGTAGCCATGCTGTGGTGGTGGCTCACATAGAAGAACCAGAAGGACTTACAACTAGAACATACAACTATGTACTGGGGCTTTGGGTAGAAGGAAAAAAAAAGAGAGAGAGAGGAAGATGGACAACAGATGTTAGCTCAGGGTGAATCTTTCCCAGCAAAAAAAGAAAAGAAAGACCAAGTGGAATGCCAAGTGCTGGCAAAGATGAGGCATGATTGGAACACTTATGCACTGCTAATGGGAATATAAAATGGTACAACCATTTTGGGACTTTGGCGGTTTCTAATAAATTTAAATATATACCTTCTTTGTGGCCAGTAGTGTGCTTGTAAACGTTTAACACTTGGCTCTGAGGATGGAGGAGAGGGAAGTCCTGATTTTTAGCATTTGCCTATTTCTGTGGCATAAATATCCCCACCGTGGCTGATTCCAAACAACCAACGTGAAGTCACTGAAAGTAGAGTTGGGAAGAAATGTGCCTAATCGGCCCCAAGCTAGACAAGCTGGCTCCAGAACACCGCTGCCTTTGACCAAGCAATTCCACTTCTAAGTACACACCCAAGATGAATGAATGTACATATCCACAAAAAGATGACTTACGTGAGAATGTTCTTAGCAGCTTTTAGTCATAATAGACAAAAACTAGAAACAATCCAGAAGTCTACCAACAGGTGAAAAGGTAAACAAATTGGAGTATATTCCTACAATGGAATCATACTTAGCATTGAAAAATAATGAACTGCTAACACAGCAGCGTGGATAACTCTCAAACACATTACATTAATTGAACCAGATACAAAAGAGTGCACTCTGTATGGTGCCGTTTATGTAAAAATCAAGAATGAACAAAACTGATCTGTGGTGCTGAAATTGGAATAGTAGCTATTTCTGGGATGGGAGCTCTTCTTGGCGTGGGGACAAGGTCACTTTCTAGGGTGATTGAAAGATATTTTATCTTGATCTCGTTACATGGGTGTATTTATTTGTCAAAATTCACCAAGCTGTACACTTAATCTCAAGTCACTGCAGTAAAGTACTTGTTGATATTAAAGAATAAAGAAAGTGGTTTTGCCTCATTTCAAAAAACCAGTAGAAGAATAAATCATAATTTCTTAATGGCTGTCTATAGAGGGATGGAGGAAACTAGAAAGGGACAGGATTAAAAGCTAGACTTCTCTGAATATGCTTTGTTTTGTAGGTTTGATTTTGGACTCATGAGAATAATTTACATAAAAATATAGACTACAATAAAAAATCGGAAAAAACAGGCAATTCTCTAAAATCAAAATCAAAACTAACTGAACCAAGTGTTTCCAACTATATATTGAATTGGTGGCCAATCACACAGAGAGGAATTATTTCAAGGGCCTTTTAACAGAGTAAGTTGCAGTACATCCTAATGGGAGATATCCTAAGGCAAAAGGAGCTCCAAAAAATTCCTAAATTTTTCATAGTCATGTTGTTATTAATAAGATTGGTATTATTATTCTGAACTATTAACTATATTTTATAGGATAAAACAAATAAGTAATTATGTTAGTGTTAATAGAAACCAGGAATTTTACCATAAGAGACAAATTCAAATATAGAATAAAAAATTAGTAAACATTCTATAATCTTAAATTTGAATAGAAAATATTAGTATGAACTGATGATATATTTTCTTATACTGAAGAATCTATTTCCTAGCTCTAAAAGGCCCAGAAACAATAGCCAATCAAACGCGATGTGTGCCCCTAGTGCCAGTTTGTAGTCACTACATCTGTTTCCTACTAAATGAAACCAAGGCTCCTTGGGAAAATGGATGGTCCTGGTCTGAGGAAGGAAATACACATCATACATCACAACATACCAGAAATTCCTAGGACTCAAGTCAACTTGTCAAGGCTCCCACTGGGCACAAATGGGAAAATTTGAACATGACTAAGAATAACTGATGAAAAGGATGAATCATGTTGAACATTCACAAGTTCATAATGATGCTCCAAAAGAAAAAATAAACACTGTTCACCTTCAGATGATACTGGGGAAACAACTTGTTATTCCTAAAACAGACAAGTAGAGAGAAAGAATCTACCTTTGCCATATGAATTGAACTTGAGGGTAACCGAATAGCAGAGGAGGGAATGTTTCTTTTTAAAGGTGTATGACGGCCAATAATTAAGAAGGAATATCACCATATTGCAAGCCCTTAAAGAAATAACGGTGCTAGGCCATCATGACTGTATTAGTTTCCTAAGGCTGCCATCACAAAGTACGACAAACTGGGTGGCTTAGAACAGAAGTTGATTGCATCCCAGTTCCGGAGGCTGGAAGTCCTAGATCAAGGTGTTGGCCGGGTTGTGCTCCCTCTGAAGCTCTAGAAAAGGACCCTTCCTTTCCTCTTCTAGCTTCTGGTGTTCACCTACAGTCCTTGGCATTCCTTGGCTTATAGCTGCAACACTCCAATCTCTGCCTCTGTGGTCACATGGCCATCTCCTCCCCGAGTCTGTCTCAGTTCAAATGTTCCTCCTCGTATAAAGCCTGGGTTAGGGTGGCCCTCATTTTAACCCGATTACATCCATGGGCATGGGGGTTAGGACTTCGACATATCTTATTGGGTCTAATTCAACCAATAATAATCATCAGGGGCAGCCAGTATCACAGAAGAACACAGGATATTATATATTATTGCCAAAGAATTAGACTCCAATCAGACCAAATCTAGGTCCAACTACCAATTTACAGGAAACAGAAGGGACAGAAGAGCATGCTAAAAAACACCACAGGCGTATAATCAGCAAAATCCCGAATGTGGGAAATTCTACAGGACAAACAACTTGGTTTCTTCAACAAGTAAATTGTAGGGAAAAAATAGAGGGAGAGAAACCTACAAATTAAAATGGATGTAATAGACATAGCAACCAAAAATAGCGTATAGATCTTGTTTGGAAATTTGAACACTTACTAGATATTTAATGATACAAAGGGATTGTTGACAATTTTTTAAAACACATTTTAATGGTATAGCAGTAATGTTTTAAAAAGAGAGAGTTCTTAACTAATTTGAATACATACCCTCAGATAGAATGACATAATGTTTGGAAGGTAGGAGAGTGGGGATGGGTTAGGTATGAAACAGGAGTGGCCATATTAATTAGTGAAGCTTGGTGTTGGGTACATGGCGTCGGTATCAGAATCTATCTTCTGAATATACCTACCCCCAAGACTCCCTGAGACCTACTGTTCAATATTCTTTTCTAGGATACTGAGTTTCTCTTTCCAAAGTCTTCCACTGCAGCCTGATGGCCAATGGGGAAATTTTGTTTGTGGGAAGTTCCTGGCTAGCTGACAAAAATATTTTTCATTAGGTAGGAAAGGAATTTTTAAAATCTCCTTTTATCATAAAAGTACTATGTATATACACAGTGTAAAAAGGAAAATCCAAAAAGTGCCAGAAAAGTAAGATTTCCTCCTTCCGCCCCAGTTCTACTCCCAGAGACTCCACTGTTCCAAGTTTCTTGTGAATCACTTCAAATGTTTTTCCAAGCATATACAAAAAAAACACAATTCAGATTTTACTGCAAATAATATCTGCAACTTGCCTTTTTTTCCACCTGGTGTATGTCTTGGAGACCTTTCCACAGCAGGAAATACAGATCCTCCTCTTTTTTTATTCCACTATATGGAAATACCAGAACTTATTTCAGTCTCCAATTGGCAACCATTTTTTCCCAGTTATTTCCTCTTACAGATAATGTTGCAATGCACCTTCTTGTACACACACAGAAAAGGAATTTGTTGAAAATCTGCCTCTCCTAAGAAAACCCCTCCTTCATTCTTCAGCTCGAGTCAGGAAGCGCCCTGTGGTATGAAGCAATCATGCAGCAAACCTTCTGGGCCTGACCACATCACCCTGTGATTCTCCAGCCGCTGGGCAGCTCAAGGCTGGGTGATCAGGAGCGTGCCTGGCTCCCGAGGCGTGGAGACGCTGAGCGCCCGCGGATCCGTGGCTGAGAGTGGACAGCTACCCTGGCTGAGGGTGGCGGACACACCCCTGAGTCCCCTGGTGTATGACGCCCTCTTGGGAGAGGTGAAGCATCGGCACCAAGTCATTAGGTAAGTTCGCTGGCTTTGAAGGAGTCTGGGGCCAAGGGATGTTAAATTCAATCAGATTCATCTGGATGTCGCAAAGTTCAGGTGATGGTGTATGTTTAAAGATGCTATTGTGGGCCAATGCCTCCGATGGCCAAGGGCGGCTCAGGGCCTAAGGCTGTCTCTGAAAGCACACTGAGCAGGCAAGCAGAGTAAGCTTTTTTTTTTTTTTTTCCTTTTTTAATGTGGTTTGTGTTTAATCCTCTGGAAGTCCTCTGTGTCAGCAAGGCTTTTGTTTCTGCCTTATGGAACTTTACATGGGCAACTCTTGCCAGAAATAGGAATTTCCTGGCAAGGAAGAGAGGCAATTTGAGTAAGCTGGACACAGACAAATAACATTTCACTTCAACAAAGCTTTTCAGGTGTCACTGAAGATGTGTGAGAAACCAGATAGAAAGCTAGAGAAAATGCTCTTTACAGAAGTATTCTCCTGCTGGTGGCTTTAGGGATGTTCTTGCCACTACATCTCCCTAGCGGAATGAGTTCAGGCCATGGCTTCACGGAGCAGGGTTCTGTTAGACCACAGGAAAGGGTTTGCGAGATGGTCAAGGTCTCAGTCCAGGCTGTGGGGCTTCCCTTTCAGCTTGGACGGTAAGTATCAGGACCCTGAGCAAAATGCACACTACCTGATTTGTTTCTCCTCTTTAAAAAAGTGCTTATGGTGCCTGTTATTTGAAAAGTAGATAAAGGTTCATTGACATAGTCTCTCCCTAAGGAGTATATTTTGGAGTTGTTCTTTATTGCTCTTAACTCCCTTTGTGAAATTTGGCCAGTCAACAGTTATTAGAAGAAAAGCATAAGCTTAATTTGAGGGATCAATAAAGTTCTTGCTCACTGACAAGTGTGATGTTTTTTCATAATGCCACTGGGTTGGGAGCAGAGGATACCACGGAAGTGTTGCAGTAGTGGGATGTGAGGTGAGGATTGAAGAGAGGAATGAGGTAATGGTTTGTGGGGAAAAGGCTGAGTCTTGGGAAAGAGTGGAGGTCCTACCAGTTCACCAGAGGAGATGCAGGATGAACTGGTTAGAAGTAGGGGCTGCTCTCTTAAAAAAAAATAAAAAAGCATTAGCATCATAGGAAAAGAGCTGTTGAAGGTGTGGTGTGTTGTGGGGGATGGGTGGGGGGAACAGACTGACTAAGGATACACTGGTCAATCTGGTCACAGGGCTCTGGACACAGTCTGCTGCTGATTCCTAGGACCTAGGGTCAGAGTCTTTAGTGACCAGGGCCTAGGGGAGCCAGTCACCAGGTTTCGTGAGGCCGTGGACGTGAATTCTGTCCAGAGACCAAGCGGATTAGGTCCCACCTGGGAAGGACCCTGATTCTCCTGGCGTTCATCCAGGGAAGCTTTCTGTTCGCCGGCCCTGCCCCCTTCCCCGTCCCCACCCCGCCCACATGGGTGTCCATTTCCCATCACCTGTGCAGTCTCCCCGAACAGGTTCTGAACTAGTTCAGTTCCGTAGAGAAGCTTTTGTTAAGTGTTCATTAGCTTCTAAGATTTTCTTTTTCACCTTGTGAAATTCTCTCAAGCCTTCTGACTTTGTCAAGTGCCTCAAGGATGGGGTTTGAACAACTGTGACCTTCAGCTGCCTGAAGACTGTGCCATCCCTGTTGACGATAGATTCAAACTCAGGGGTCTTTTCAGTCAACCGAAGGAATAACTAGAAAGGGGTATAGGGTCCTCCCTCCTTGCCTTTGGGGTCTGTAAGCTAAGATCTGTTCTTCTAAGTAAGCTGCTTCTAGTCAATCTTAGTTCTAGTTCCTCTAAACAAACCCGTTTCCTAGAGAGACAGAATAACAGCGTGCCTGGTTTAGGAATCAGAAAACCCAAGTTCACTGTTGCTTCCACCACTGAGTACCCCCTTGCCCTTTGGCAAATCCTTCAGCATTTCCCCGTAAGTAAAAATGAAAGGGCCAAATCAAGATGCACGAGGACTTCAAAAGCCTGAAAGGAGGGGCTAAAACTGACAAGATTAAATTTAATACAATTGGTAGAAGAGAGAGATGCTGGGAGCTAACATTGCTATTTCTATAAAAAAGGTTCAGTTGCCCCTGAATGTGAAACAAGAGTGGGCCATGGCCACCAGTGTAGCTCACAATGGCTCAAGCTCAGCTTCCAGAATAAGGAAAGTTAGAGTACTGCTTTGCTCTGCTCTGCTCTGGCCATGGCACCTCCCACCTCCCGTCTCATTTCTGCCTCCAATCCTCTCTCCTTTACAATGAGAGTGATTGTTCTTAAAATCTAAATTTGATTGTGTCATTCTCCTTCTTACAAACCTTCAATAGCTCCCTATTGCCCTCAGAATAGTCTCATACAATGTTCTTCATGATCTGGCCCCTGTTGACCTCTCAGGCCTATCTCTTGTCCTCTACTGACACACAACCCTGATTCTAATAGTTCAAAACCACAGGCAGTTCCCAGAACTGGTCCTTCTCTCTTCCCCTCTGGAGTGCAGTCTCCAACACACATACACACACACACACACACACACACACACACAGCCCTCTACCTGTCAGCTTCTCCATCCTCTGGGCTTTCTGAGCTCCCTGGGTTGCCCCTGTCATAGCACTTCCTATGCCATATTGCAATTGCTTGAGAGGACTCTACCCTCCCATCCCAAGACAGTGAGCCCCTCGAGACAGAGACTATGCTTTTTCTGTGTATCCTCAGCATCTACTATCTTCCTGGTAGGCACTCAGTTAATATCTGTAGAATCAGTGGAAGGCTAGGGGAACAACCGACAAGCCCAAGTGCACTCAGAAAAGAGTGATAAGGATGGTGAGCGATGAGAAAATACGATTGAAGGACAAACGACTGAAGAAGCTGAAACAGTTGAGCCTGGGAGAGAGAGCATCAGGACAGGCATAATTACTCACCTTCATGTCAAGGGCTGCCACGGGGATGCAGGAGATGAGTGACCCTAGCCTCTCCAGAGGGCAGAATTAGACTCGCTGGGGGGAGGGGGAGGGACGTGGTGCAATCTAAGAAGCAGCTTTGGAGAACACTATGAGGTGCTGTTTGAGTACATTTGGTGGAGGAAGGGTGCCTTGCAGAGAGGGATGGCTTCCTGGTGACCTAAAGCGCACCCTGGCCCGGAAGGGCCCCAGCACCATCTCAGGAGCGTGGCTGGAGGGATTCTTGTATGGGGTGAGGCATTCACCCTGGTAATATTGAAGGTCCTGCAGAACATGGATTCTAAGATCTGCAGGTCCCTGACAGCTCTAAAAGTCTGTGATTCTACCATTTAGGCCACAACACCACACAATTCAGAAAGCTGAACAGACATTTTAATTTCTGACTTCTCTTCCTTAGCAGCTTCAGAGTATTTTACCCATTCCAAATCCACTCATGATGCCTGGTCTACTAAATTGTTCCATTGGGAAAGGAAATAGGGACATGGACAAGTTATATAACTTGTCCTAGTTTTTGCAGGTAATAATAGACAGAATCTTAATAGGAAACAGAGCTCTTCAGTCCAAGGCATTAAAGCAGATGGCTTTTCCAGGTCCCTGATGACTTCATGAGCCAAGTTGTCCTATGAAGTTTCATGTTTCTTACCATTTTGCTTTCATTCCACATCTAAAGTTCAAGAACAACCATGCCAGAGTGGCTATGGGGATGCTCTGGAACTAGATTGCCTGTGTGACCTCAGACAAGTCACTTAATCTTTCTGTGACTCAGTTTCCTCATCTATAAAATGGATATAATAATAAAATTAATCTTACAGGGTCATACGGATAAAATGAGAATACAGCACATGGATATGTTAAGTACTTAATAAACATTACTTAGCATTATTAGTACTAATATATATATATAGTACTAAATATACATAGTACTAAACATACCTAGTATTGGATGAGGACAGGACTTGGGAATAAAGAGAATTGATTTCTCATTCCAATGCTAAAGGTATAGTGCAGTGGTCTTTAGCTGTTCTCTACACAGCCTCAGAAGTTCCTCAGAGCTTCCACTGAGAGCTGGGCTGGGTGTAAGGGGCGAGAGATGACAATCATCGGCATAGAACAAAATGGAGGTGTGTGCGCCCCGATGGTGCTCATGTGCTGCTGTCAGTGGTCCTGAACCAATTTGTTAATTCTCTGGAAACCTGAGGGTGGGGTGGGGGTTGCACCCACAGCCCCCTGTCCTCCCTTTCCCTCCCTTAATTCCCTGCTTGTGGGTAGTCTTCCCACCAAATGGAATTTGGATAAATCATTGATAACCTTTTAAATCATTAGTTTCTTTTTCTCTGAAGACAGGTAATTCCTACCCTCTGATCTGTTCACAGGGATGTTGCCAGGTTACATGCAATCCTGTATATGTAACACCTTCCCACCTGATGGCTACCTGAGGGATGCAGCCAGAAAGCGGCAACATAGTGGCAACAAAAAAATCTTTGACTCTGAGCTTCCTCCTAGCAGAGTCACTGGAACTCCAAGCCCACTGAAGGCACAGCTGCCCACCCTTCTCCAGACAGAGTCCCCGGGGCCTCACCCAGTTGTTAGCAACCATGCCAGTTTTCCTGAGGCTGGATTGGAGTTGCACTCTACTGTGCCTCTGGGTGGCCTGCATCCACCATCCCTGCCTCTGCCATTTGCTGAGGCTCAGCCTCCGTTCTTGTGGTCCCCACCTGGGACAGGGCAGGTTTTCCCCCACCAATGTCACAGCTCTTCTGTTAGATACCTCAAAGTGTTCTCTTGCTGTTTCAACTTAGACTCTTCTTTGTCAAGGACTTGGGATTGATTCCCACTGGAATCTGGGCCAAGGGACAATTAAGACAGCTCCCAGTATTTTGCTCAAAAGCCTTTTTCATTTCTTTCTCATAAGCCTGGACCATGCAGTCCAGCACTGTCCCAGGATAAAGTCCGGCCTCCACCAGGGCTCTCCCCAGGGAAGAGATGGGGGCACACTGTCTCTGTCCTCTTTCTTGGTGTTGGAGTTTTATCTGGCATCCTGTAGCTCAGCTACTTTCCCAACACCTCCATGAAACGATTCTCCTGGTAGCTCTCGAAGTGAGCAGAGCTGTTGAGGGGATCCTGCCAACTGGGTCCCCAATCCACAGATATGAATGTGCTTCAGGCTTTCTGCACCAGGGGAATTCTCCAAACCTGATAGAGTGTTATTAAAAAAAGTAGAAAGAATTTTCGTTTTCCTAGATTGAAAAGCAGAAAAAACCCTTGATGTTAATTTGGCCCATTCTGGCTCCAAGCAGGGTTAGACTCAAATAATTGCTTAAACTTAGAAGGAGAGAAAACCAACACCTCTCAGAGGATGAAATGCTAAAACACACCCTTACAGGTTGGAGGTTGTATTTTGGGTTTGATTTTTAAGAGTGGCCACACCAATTCTGTCCGTGCGATTTGAGCCCTTTGTCTATTGTTCTGTGCTTAAGGGGAATCAGAGGGAAGATGGTAGCCTGCCTTGGCTGTTTCTCATCACAGAGTAATTCTTAGCCCTCCATCACACACACTCTCACACATCTCTACACACATATTTAGTTCTAAACTGTAATCACCTGTGTCCAACTTGGCCCTTAGAAGTGAAGAGGGAGCCCTGGGTATGAATACCATAAACATATTTCCCCAAGAGATGTTTATGCAGCAATCCAGACATTCTCATTGCTCTGCCTTTTAATTAGTTCAGGGAGTTGCAACCTCACAGTGTGGGGGTGCTTGCCAGCTATGCTTTTCGGGAAGTTATATGGTCTGTCTCCTCCCTCGGTGTTAGGAAATTATAGAGCTGGCTCTCTGCTTGTCTTGGAAGTGTGTGCACTGACCTTACCCCACAGAGCCCTGGACGCTCCAGGGCCTTTCTGAGCTAGCGCCCAAGGGCCTTGAGGAGAAGTGCGGTGACATTCGGATCTCAGGTCTTGTGGCCTGCTGTCCTTGAGCAGGGAGGAGAGGATGGCCTTTGAGCTAAAAGGGATTGTTTTCCTCTGTGACTGTTCAGTCCCCCTGGGCAGCTACTGCAGAATCGTGGCCACAGGGGACCAGAGAGGGGATTTTATGGCTCAAGGGAAACCTGCATCTCGCCCATACCAGGCCCATTCTGGAGGCTGCCAGATACCTTATCCTCATGAAAGGAGAGGCCCCAAAGAGCCCTTCCGGCCTTCCTTCCTCCCAAGCTGCACAATCTCTACTTCCGCCCAGGGGCTCTGGGATGGCTGCACGGCTGACATCAGATCTCTCATGGCTGCTGATGTTTTATTTAAACACTTCTCCTCCACACGGCCCCCTCTTCTTTTGTTTATGCGTTCTCCCTTCAGGGACCAGATCACACTTTTGGCTCTAGTTTGAGCTTCTCCACTTTACCAAGGTTCAGCACATCCCCTCTTTAAATGGGTGGGGGATGGTGTTTTCTTGGCATTCTCTCATAGAAACCTTTCCAGCTCGGCTCTGAGAGGCCAGGACCTCTCTGATTTGCCCATATGGGCTGTGTAGTTTTCTACACCACACTTTTCAGCTGAAACCCACCAGGGTGCAATTTTCTTTCTTCACTTACCTCATCCTTTGGCACAGATTCCACTACTGGTTTCCTCCTTTCTGCACACCTGCTTTTCTGGTGGTGGTTCGCATCCCTCCTGCCTCCCTCCGAGTGCCTCAGCCAGCCTCCATGCTTGGCACTTGGCTTCTCCAGGAGGGCGTCTCTCTGCAAATAGGGTCGTTAACCACTGCCCTGGCTGTTGTCTCTGATCCCGCAGCTTTGCAGGGAGCCACTTGCTCGCCACCTAGTCCCATACGTCACGTTGATTTTCACTGAGTGTACCTCAGCAAAGCCTGTAGGGTGCCAGTCCCACAATGTCCCTGTCCCTTGTGAGGCCTAGACTAAGGCAGAGCACAAATGAAGGGGCTCAGAGCTCCTTAGCAAATGGTGTTTTCCACACCTGGAAATGTGTACTTTTGTAACCTCTATCTAATTTTAGATGATCTGCTTAATTGAAATGTTGTATTGGATGTTATATTTATTTTTCGAAACAGCAGAGTAAATCAAACTTTATATGGATTATTTTATTTTATTTTTTAAAGGAGTAATACATTCACATGGTTCAAAACCCAAAAAGTGTACAGGCATGAGTCACTTAACGACGGGAATGCATTCTGAGAAATGTGCCGTTAGGCGACTCCGTCACTGTGCGAACATCATAGAGTGCACATCCCTATGCAGCGCATGCCTGTAAACCCTTACACTGCAAAAATTCTGTCTCTCAACCTCACCCTCCTTCTGTCCAGATTCCATCCTGTGTGGGTAGACGCTGTGCTTAGTTTCTCGTAGATCTTCCTTTGTTCCCGAAGGATCTTGATAGCCTTGTAGCAGATTCAAAATTAGTCCACTGCTTCAAAGACAATGCCGTGCTGGCCAAACAGAAAAGGAGGCCGCTTTGACTCTGTGACACATTTGCCATTTAGGATTGAGGTAGCTGCCACTCCCCCATCTCTGTAGCTATATAAATTCTGTCCTGTGGTCTTTCTCTTTGTCTCCACGACATAGTCTTTGTTGTACTATGAATTTTTAGTTCAGCCATCTTTGTCTTAGCGTCTTTGGTTCAATGTCTTGGAACTCAAAGCAGATTCCATTACTTGGGAGCTTAGTGAATTGGCCCCAGTTAATCAGATAAGCACTAGAAAAATTCTCTGGAAACCTCAAACAGATAGACTAAAAAAGATTCAGCACAATTGGTTTATCATGACAAGATTACGGCTGATGATACCATCAAAATGGAGGAGACTCTGTGGTTATCTAACAGCTGATGCTATCAAAATAGAGGAGAGCCTGTGATTATCTAAATAACTTGAAGAGGGCTCCAAGAAGGAGGGAGCCGGCAGTGAAGTTCGGGCAGGCAGACGTGCTCCGCCTGAGGCTGAGCTTCAGCTCCCTGAAGCCAGGACTTCCTCTGGACAGAGATCAGTGGGCCAGGAAGCAGGAGTGACCAGCAGTCCTATAGTCAGAAAGAAAATTTTTCTGGGCAGATGCATCTTTAGAGTTCCAGCTGCCCACTTCCTGGGCTCCCTCGCCTCTGGGTCTGGCTGGAAAGGCAGCTGGCAGCCGGGTCATTATCAGCACCATCTCTGACACTACCCAGGGCAGTCATCCCCCTACACACACACACACATACACACACTTAGTGACACCTAATACATTTGTCCCAAATCTTCACTTCTCTGAAGTGCTTTTAATTCACTGACTTGGTTCTGGATTGGTCTGGAGGGGTCACCAGTGCTGTTTGATGGCTCAGCCATGAAGCCAGAACCTCCCCTGAGTGAACTTTCTCTGTGTTTGACCTGCTGCCCCACATGTCTCTGTGAACTGGCACTACATTCAAAGATGCTGACTGGTCATCACAGAGATGGCTCCAGGTCCCACAAGATGCAGAATGACCAGGAAAGGGGAAGCTTGCTGTGGTCTCAGTGGAAAGTGTTAAACTTCAGTCATGAACCTATGAAAACTGGCATTCTTCTACGGTGTATATGATTTATGTAGTAATACCGTATTAAATATTTAATTAACAAGAAAATGTCACCCCCAAGCCACACCCAGTGGGTAGTTACACTTTCCACCAGAGACATGATAGGAAAGCAAGTACTTGCCTTGGGCAAACCACCTCGTCTTTAATTGACAGCTGGGAGGAAACAACTGTAACCCCTTCCCCTAGGAATAGCCCCTGGGATGTCTGTTCCAGCTCCTGCCTGACATTAGGGAGATTCTCCAGCCTCTGAGCAGGGACATCCTTCCTGGGGGCTGCTGGGCTCATGGGTGAGTTCCTGCTCAGACAGGAGATGCAAACACACAGGTGCCACAGCTGGAAGGACACTCTCTCCCAAGGACTGTAGACGGGGCCTGAGGCTTGAGTCACAGAGGTTGGCACTGTAGAGGAAGGATTGGGTCTGTGGATAAGAGGATCAGTGAGGCCTCAGAGCTACTGAGTAGGAGGTGACTGTGGGACATCTGAGTGGAAGGCCAGCAACATCCAAGTTCAGGAATCATCATCATATGAAGAGAAGAGATGGTACCCTGGAGGTGTGGGTGGACTGAGAAGGGGAGAGGCTAAGGATGGAGCCCCAGGGGGATGTCCACAGGTGAGAGGCTAGGACTTCTCTGGACAGGGTGCAGCTAGGGCAGTAGTGATGCTCTGAGGCTCAGGCATTACATCTTAGGAGTGAATATGACTGCTGTGGGTAAGGTGTTCTTGGTGGAGGCAGGGGTTGTGTTAGATAAGATCTGCCATGGCAAGCAGGGCACACGTGCCTATCTGAAGGATGGTCAGCAACCTTCGTGGCTAGTCGATGTTCTCAGCCCTGCCCTCAGACTGAACAAGAGGAAGCGAGTGTGGACTTTCGTTGGAGCTTTCCAGATCCACACATGAACCATGCATAGGTGATCAGGTGGATGGGTGGCATGTGGTCCAAGGCACTGTGTCCTTGATAGGCAGAGTCATGGTGGGTGATAGAGAGGATTGGAGTCAGAAGTGTGCCTTTGCCCAGAGCTCGCTCCTGCCAGCTGATTGTGAACTCTTTCCAACTCCACTTTCAGTGACATCATAGTCACAGCCTGAAATTCCCCATGGGGTGAGTATTTACACCATGGAAATTGGCAAATTCTACAGATCAGGGCTTTATTTTCCAGAGAACCAACTGTTAAACATTTACCAGCACAACAGTGTTGGGCTGGGGGTGGGGAGTAAAGGATGCATGTCAGCAAGTGAAATTGGATAAGTCTAAAATGAAGGGCCTTGAGTGCTAAGGAGTCTGGACTTTATCTTGAGAGCTGTGGGGAGCCATTGAGAAGCAGTATAATTATAATGCATTGCTTAAGAGGGTGGGATTTGAAGCCTGGTGGCCCAAGGTCAAATGCTGGCTCTGCCACTTATTAGCCGTGTGACTTTGGGCAGCTTACTTAACCTCTCTGGGCCTCAATTTCTCTATCTGTGAATGGAAGAAATAATGCCTGCTTCATAGCGTTATTGTGCAATTTAAACAAGTTTTACATGTGGAACACTTAGGACCGAGCCTGTCATGCAATAAGCATTCAACAAGTGTTAGCTCTTATAGAAATATTTAGACAGTTAAATGGCACAGTCATGTTTGTCTTTTGGAACGAATACTGCAGCATGGAGAATACACTGAAGATGGCAAGACCAAAGCCAAGAGGAGCAGGAAAGAAGCGGTAATTAGGCAAGGGACGGCGGGAGCCTGAACTAGGGTAGAGAGAAGGGGCTAGATTTGAGGGAACTTGAGGTGGGATAGAGAGGGCTAGGAATGTGATGTAGGAGGTAAGGCGAGACGAAGGGAGGATGGTGGCTGGCAGAGATGGTCAGGAAAGGCTTTGAGAAGGAGTGGGGCCCCAGGCCAGGGCTTGAAGGGGTACCTCTGCAGAGAAGAGGGAGAGGAGCTGATGGGCAGGAGCAGCAGCGTGAGAAGAGAACAGGGCTTTCCTGAGGATGTTGGGGTTAGTATTTAAACGTTTATTGACGCAGCTGGAATGAAATATGGAGAAGAAACAGTACGCTGGAAAAAACAACAATTACCCGTAAGGCTCCTGTGGCGCTCCGGCTCCACATGCTGCTCCTCCAGCATCTACAGAAGCCGTGTGGTGACAGGTCCAGGTGCCATCCCTGACCTGGCCCAGCAGGCGGCCTTCCTGCCAAGAGCGGCTCCTGCCCCTCCTGGGTGCCCAGATGTGGGTGGAGCTGCGACCACTCTTGACCAGTGTTGCTGAGGAAACTAACTGAACACTCGAGGGTTAAATGCTTTCTCTCTTTTTCATGAAGGGGAGAGGGAGAGAGAGAGATCTTTCCTGTCTACACTGTGCCTGGCTTTCAGTGCCTTCCTGTTGTCATAATGGTTCTTTGTTGGTAGCAAAGGCCCTTTCAGACCAGTGGGGCAATCTTTCACCCTTGCCACGCTTTCCATGCCATTGCTCGCTAACTGTGTCACAGGCTTCGGGTTGCATCAGCCTATATTCTGTGAAGTTAGTGCGGGGGGGTGATGACAAGCTGGTGTTACATCCAATTCTGCATAGCAGTGTAGGGGAGAGGGGTAGCAGCATGTAGCAATTATACTGATGAGTGCTCTTGGCTGGGGCATGCAGGCCCAGAAGCTTCCACAGTTCACCTGCCTCAGCCAACCACTCCCCTACTTGGCCTGGAGAACAGTTGGCAGTGGCAGAGAGCAGGACTTTCCTCCCCTTTTCTTCTTACACAACCTCTCCTCCTCCCAAATGAAATGAGAACTAAAGATGTGGCAATGATGCCAGAGGGGTGAACAAAGACCAGAGCACCAAATTGGACCCAGTTAAGTGACTTGGTGAATTCAAGTTATTTGGAGGGAGAAGATACATGAAAGATAAAAAGATACGCAGACACTGCTCCTTGCTTTGGTCATTATTTCTCAGAACATTTCTCAGATATTCTCCTCCTGGGATCCCCATGAATCTGCCATGCCTTAAAAATGACGTACACCAGGAAATTCAAAGCAAAGTAGGGTTACCATAACCTTTGGGAATCTAGTGAAGTGGCATAGATTTAGATTATCCTAGAACTAGCTTCCAGTTAGGGGCTTTTCCCAGACAAATTATTTGGCTGTGTTGGACTCTCCACTTGGTCTTAAGGCAGGTCATTTGGACTCCACTCCCAAGATGGCAGACAGTTCACATTCTGTGGGCCAGGCCTGCCCAGCAGTGCCTAGCTGATTCTTGTTCTTTTCCAGCCACTGGCGGGGCTCCCTGGAAACTATCCTTCTGTCCTGCCCTGGCCCTGTCTGCTGATTGCTCAGGCCACAGGGTTGACCTGGAGCCATGGGAGCTGGAGGCCACAGCTTTATGCTTCTCTTTCTCTGTCCCTGGCAAGACTGTGCTGCCCAGATTTCCCTTCAGAATGAAGGCAGTCAGTCTCCTGGCTGCCAGAAGTGTTGCCCACTGATGGGGGACAGCTGGGTCCCTCCCTAGGAATTGCCCTCAGCTAAAGGGAGCTGCCTCACCCAAGGTTATGCCCCACTCAAGGGGACAATTGCATCCAATGACCAGATGATGCAGAGGTACCAAGCTTTCAGCCCTTTGCCTCCTTTCAGGACCTCTCTGAAGGGCCAACTCAGCTTTCGAGCTCCCCGTGGAATCGGCTGGGGCCTCTGTTACAGCTGTACACTGCTCAACCCTGTGTCCGAGCCTTCTTCTCTCACTCCCTTACAGGAGCACTCCCCAGCAAACCACTTGCGTGCAAATCTCCGTCTCAAAGTCTGTTCCCCAGGGAACCTGACCCATGCCACTTGGAGATATGGGACAGGGGGACTGTCAGCACTGAGGTCCAGGCAGACGCAGTCTGCAGGCTGCACTTCACTTCCCAGAAGGTTGGGAGGTTGGTGAAGAAAGAATGACCCAGGGGAGAAGGAGTTAACTCTGAAGGGCACCTGCCTTGCCTCTGCAGCCCACAGGGGATTGTCTCCTCCTTCCTGAAGGAAAAGGAGAGGACGAGAAGTACAGAGGAGCCACGGTGCTCTCTGGACAGGGTCAGCTATTATCCAACAGGTGACCAAACTCGTGTCGCAGAAGCACTCTCATTCCTTGTTGCTTGGACAAAACTTAGCTCACAAAGAAATTACTTTCCTCCATCTGAAGTCAGCCTGGGAAATTATGCAGTTAGGCTTACCACGAGCTATCTCAAGTGGAGTGAGATGCAAATGCAGAAGTGGGGATAAGAGAAAAGAGAAACTGGGGGAGCCGGTGGATGGTCCACTCTTCTTCAGGAGAAGAGGGGAGTGGAAGGAGGTCATCAGCTAGGCCTGGCCCCACTTCTTTGGCCTGACTTCATCCCCCAGCCTGCGTGGCTGTGTGCTCCTTTTGGAAGACCACTGGTTTAGCTCAGTCTGAACACAAACTCTTTGACTATGACAAGAAACAGGAGTAAGAATCTTCCTCTTTGCACCTCAATAAGAAACCCAAAGGCACTCTTTCTCCAGGACACACTCACCTTGCCCATCAGATCTAGAACAGACGCCAACCACGATGACTTTCTCACCTGGGAGCTGATCTAGAACCACAGCTAGTCACAGGACTTGCCTCAGGTCCTCCTGTCCCCCAACCCCAACCCCAGAAGGCAGGTACAGATCAGCATCTCCCCCTCTCCTATTCCAGGCAACTCTAGAAGCCTAGAGTGTAACTGTGTAAGGCCAGCCTCCCCACATTTGAGCTAGCTTTTGTGTAACTCCCGGCACAGCATCCATGGGAATGCAAGGCAATAGTTACAAAAGCCATGAGACTCTCTGAGTGCTATTGGTGCCAAAAATCATTCCAGTCCTTTCCAGAGACTGCACCTGGGCCTTCCCCAGGTGTGCTTTACAGAGGAGGGACAACGGGCACAGATACACTTCTGTCCAAATGACATATTATTTCTTAGGATCTAATGGAGGCCCCTTCAGTTTCTATTAATGTTTTTGTTTAAAAATAATTTTTAAAATGTATTTTATAACAATTTCAGTTGAAGTTGGAAAATAAGCACAAGATACTTACTTGCTTTATCAGCTTTTTTACCCAAGCCCGAGAACTCCGAGGGAGTAGGAAAAGTGAAATGCAAAGTTCACAATAACTTGTATAACGTAAAGTGGGTGATGGGTTCTCCAGGCTGGCCACCGGGCTGGTTTCTAGCGTGTAGTGAGGAGGGCTCTGTGCTGGTTGGAGGTAGCAGGGCTGACTGTAAGACCAGTGGCTGGTATCGCAGAGATAGAGTGGAGGGGAGGGGTTCAGAGTGAGAAGTCCAAGAACAGCCCCTGGTTGACTCTGGGCCAGCCGCTGTTTCTAGAAGAGGGGCAACTCATGCTACAAGGGCACTAACACACAAGGGGGGAAAACCCAACTCTGGGACAATACATGCAATTAAAAAGCAGCTTAATTTGGTCCTTTAAGTTACACACAGCTCTACCATTCTGATTATTGATTCCATACACTTTTTCTGTGCTATTGTCAGTTCCCTACAATCCACTCAAATTGTCAGAGGCTGTTGGTAGGACACACAATGGAGGACATATTCTCTCTTCTCTTCTTTTTCAAGAGCAGGTGAGCTTCAGCTGCAGGCTGACTCCTGCCTGTGGGGATTCCCGCTCTCTTTGATCTGAACCCTGGAATCAATGTGACTCCAGATAACCCTGATATGGAATATGAAACAAAAAATTAAAATGATACAAAATACCCGAACGTCAGATGTCATCTTAGATAATTTTAAGTGATTTAACGTTTCCTCCTTTCTGAGTGCACGCATGTGTACTTGCACGCACATACACACACACCCCCACACACTCTTTCACCCTGTATGTCTTTATATATTTATAGATTTCTGATTCTTCATCCATAGTGGTGATAAAAAGTCTGGCTCAATTTCACTTCTGAGATGTGTTGTGGGTCAAATGATATCACGCAAGACCTCTGGAAGGATAACATGCTATGGAAATGGAAAGTGTCCCCACTGATAACCGTAATTTCATCATTGGTTATCTGATAACTCTACATCTTGCCCTTCGTGTTCAGAGAACAAAGGAGAGCTGAGCTTTAGAGCTGGGCTTTCAACGATCGCTGTGTTGACAAGACTGAAGCTAAAGGACTACAGTGGGACGTGGGCGTGTTTTTCCCAGAAGGCTGACTGAGCAGTTCTCTAAATGTTTGCACGTACAGGGCAGAATTCCATCCAGCCTTCAAACCTTGAGCCAAGACTCAGCATTAACAAAGGTGAAAGTTTCATTTCTTTGACTGTGGGAGGGCTATAGTCATCCTTTAAATGGCCATTCAGTTTGAAGTTCAATAGCACTTTGATTGAGAAACACTTACAGAAGGGTGAAAAGTCCTTGGCTTTAAATGGCACTTGATGAGCAGTGACTCATGTCACAGTGTGTGCACCACATTCTCCCCTGCCAAAGGTGACTCCCTGGGTGGAGCATCTTAGTCACAGAGCCGATGCCCGATCTAGGGATGTGTGTGTGTGTGTGTGTGTTGAGAGGAAGAAGCAAAGCTGTGGGAGCATTTCTTACCCTGTCTTCTCTGCAAGATTTCCTGTGATTTAGGTCATAGCAAAGTAACGTTAAGTCCACATGCAAAGAGCCCAAAAGCTAGCCCAGTAGCAACCACGGCAGCTGGTAGGTGTTCTGATCTTCCAACGGCAGGAAGTAAGACCTGTGGGCTCACAGGCAGCCACTGGTTTGGGCTGTTTATTAAAGCTCTAAGTGGAAGCATCCCCCCGCCCCCCACCAAGTCTAGAATAGTCCTGGGTGTGTGTGTGTTGGGGGGGCAGTGCCTAAAGCAGAGAAAATTCTGTAGGAGGGCTCCCTCACAAGACAAAGCCAAGAAGACAGACCAAGCTGAGAGCAGCTTCTGAGAGCCAGTAAGACATCCATCCAACAACGTGAAACCAGCCGCCGTTCCCTTTAAATGTCATCGTTGAAGATATAGCTGCATCTTTGTTCCCCATGAGGCTGGGGGTAACACAACCTGGGGGTAATACAAGACACACAGTTTAGAAACAGAGGACCTGGATTTGAATCCCAGCTCTGTCACTCACCTGCTATAGACATCAAGCAAGACCTCTCCGAGGTGATTTCTTCACGTGTAGGTGGGGATAGGATCTACTTCAAAGGGTCTTAAAGTTGAACCTACCAGAGCCAATGAATGTGAAGGTATTCTGTAAGTTTAAAGCACTGTAGAAATACATAGCATTATTATTGATGAAAAGAATAATCTAGCACAGTGCACCACCTGATTCATCGTAGGTCATCTGAGAGACATCAGCTAGAGAGGTGAAGCTCATAGCAATAACGACAGTGCCACTGCTATAACTGGTGCACTGTTCTTTTCCTAAACAAACAACAAATGGACAAAATCTTGACAGAGTCAAAAGGCAACAATCCCTTCTTCTTTGTCTGCTTCTTGAAGGGCAGTCTACTGCCCCTAGTCCCTTCTCTACGAGAAAGTGTAGAGGGGGCTCCTTTGTTGGTTATATGGCGTGTGGTTCTGTATGTAGCAGGCCCACCCCCTGCCCTCATTGGGCTCACAGTAGGTCTCAGCCTTTTCCCTCAAGGCACAAGATGACTCTCACAAGTGTGACATGCACCATGTGCTATTTACAGAGCCCAGACTACCCCTCCTCACCCCTCCCCAATACTTTTTCTTGTGTCAGAACAAGTGAGAGCAATAATATTATGCATATAACCGTGAATCTGCTCTTATTTCAACTCTTTGGTACTTCCTCTTATTGATAACAAGTTACTTGTGACACGCCTCACAACCAATTGGCACCTGATGGTATACCTGGAAGTCAAGATTGAGAAGGAATGTCTTCATCTGTGAGTGAGGGCAGGAATTGGTCTTCTGCATTTTAGGATTTCCAATGCCTGGCACATGGTAGAGGCTCGATGCTGACTTGAATTGCTAGCTGTAGCCTGAGAAGGAGAAACCTCTCAACTCCCCACAGATGAGCTCTGGGGCCATTCCAAGCTCAGAGGCGCTGGCTGGTTAGTCATAGCCCTTTAAGGAGCATTGCAGTCACGTGACAGAGGCTGAGACGTGGACTCTATGGGGGATTTCACTGCCAGGACAGACGAGCCAGCTGCCTTCACACTCTGTGGTAGCGACAGTTTTAAGTGGAAGAGTTAGCGCTCACCTTCTTTCACATCTGCGTTTGAAGAGGGTGGCCTCTTGCCAGCAAGAGCTGCCTGAGGTTTGAGCTTGGTGAAGGCTGGACGAACGGAGCGTGCAGGTGGTACTGCTCAGAGAATGAATGAGAAAAGCCAAAGTAGATCTTTAAGTGCACGGCAAAGAGGTGCGTTCTGAGTGCTGTTCCTAAAGACATTCAAATCACGTGCTTTTATCTGGTCCTTTCAGTGGATCTGCAGATTCAGGGAGTCTGTGGGTATCAGGGCCAAAGCTGGCATGGATTTTCCCTTCCAGGAAGGGAAGGCCTTGGCAGGGCAGCAGCCTGAGTCACACACTCTTGTATAGGAACAGTCTGGAGGCTGGCAGCCCACAAGAACTGGCTGAGAGCACCAGTGTGTGGAGAAGCTTCTAGATAATTTGTCACAGTGTGCTAATGGCTCCAGGGCCCAAGAACAAGTGGGTCACACAGCATGTTTTTGAGATTAAGATGTGTGAATTAGTTGCTCTTTGAATTATATGTTATTTTCTCCCTGCAGCTCAGAAAAAACTAGATCTGATGGGCTTGGCCTACGAGTAAAGCAGGGCGTCTGAGGTGAAGCTGCACGGCTGTGTCAGCCTTAGAGACAGGCAAAATGGCTGCCAGAGCCTGAAGCCTCCCTGGCGATACCAGACGAGCCTAAAAGTTGACCAAGTCAGCAAAATGAAGAGCTTTCAATCCATCTCTTGAAAGAAGGGGATTGTAAGTAGCAAATGAGCAAAGAGAGGAACTAGAGGAACCGAACATACTGAGGGCGTAAGGGAAAGGGCCTTGGCCTGGAGTCCAAAGGTTTGTGTTGACCTTCTGCTGTCACCCAGTACATGAGAGGACTCAGCTGAAGCTTAGGGGTGGACTTTGCAGTCAGGCCAGACCTAGGGGTCAGTCCTGGCCTTGCCACATACTTCCTGTGGGACTCGAGTAAATCATTAGCCTCTTTGATCATGTTTCCTCACTGTGAGATGGGAAAATCACGATTTTCTCAATGAGTTCTGGTCAGGATGAAGTAAGGTTAAGTTTGTGCTTGTCATTGTGCCTGGCACAGAGCAAGTACAGTGCTTGGTGTTCTGTGGTTGCGGTGATCATTGTGACCCAGTGTGACTATTCCTGTTATCAGTGCTGCATAACCCACAGCACAAATTTAGTGGCCAAAAAAAACCAACCATTTTATTATGCTCATGGATTCTGTGGCTCAGGAATTCAGACAGGGCACAGCAAGGATGGCTTGTCTCTGTTCCATGGTATCTGAGACATCAACTGGGGAGACTCAGAATCTGGGGTATCCCAATGGTTGGGGCCTGGAATCATCTGAAGGCTCATTTACTCACATTCTGGTGCCTGGCCTGGGAGCGACTTGAAGATTAGGACACCTGACCAGGGGGCCTACACACAGCCTCTCCATGTGGCTTCTTCCGTACAGCATGGCGGTCTGAGGCTAGTTGGCCTTCTGACATAGTACCTGGCCTCTTCCAGAGTGGGTGTCCCAAGAGAACCAGGTGGAAGCTGAATCAGCTTTTCTGACCCGGCCTCAGAAGTTGGCTACACTCTGTTGGTCGCAAGCAAGTCCCTAAAGTCAGCTGCCTGTATCAAAAAAGAGAGCGTATCTGGATGGGAGGAATGTTAAAGAATACGTGGACACGTTTTAAAACTGCCAAAGTGGCTGTAGAAAATAATAACTAATACCTTATGCTTACAGTTTAAAAAGCCCATTCACTGAATCCTCACAACACCTTTGAGAGATGGGCAGGCAAGTTACGTGACACCATTTTGCAGATGTGGAAACAGGCTCAGAGAGGCCAGTCACTTCAGCCCCCTGAGCTGCGGGATGAAGAGTTTATACGAGATGCCCCTTTTAGCTCTAAAATGCAGTGGTTTTCTTTTCCTTGCCGAAGGAGGCTGTCCTGAAAAGTTAGCTTTAGTGAAGTTTGACCAGACCTCTACCTACTGTTTCAACAACGTCCGTCACTTCCTGGGGCAAACTGAATTGCTTCCACTTAGCCCGCACCTGGATTCTGAAGGCAGCTAATTTTAGATTCCTTGGTTCAGTGCCAAGTATCAAAGGAGAGTTGAAAGAATAATCTTTGCTCAATTGCAGTACAAATTCGTTCAATTGAGACCAATTCTGGTGCCTCATCTTAAGGTAAGGAAGCCTTCATTTATCACATATCTTTATTCTGAAACCTTTCAACCAAAGCAGGAAAAGCCATAAATCAATATCATCTTTAAGCAAATGATTCACTGAGCAAGTAAATACCAGGAATGAAGATTTTTATGGACATAAAATTACTAAATTTGTGCAAGTGCGATTCACATTAGTCAATACTTGTGGTCCTGATTTGGTGAATGAAAATTAAACCTTTTTACATTGTCTATTTTAATTGACTCAGGAGTGATACAAGAATGAGGAATTTCCTAGTAAAAGACTCCTGTGAAAATTTACTTCCTAATTTTAATTTTATAAATTTGAGTTTCTAGAAATTGGATTTTCTTAAAGGGTGGCCAACCCGTATCACATAATTTCCTAGGTGCTGTTAAAGAATCTGATCTTAGAAATTTTTGGTCTTGTATCTGTTGAAATGTCCACCTTGAAGATTGTGTTAACCTATCTTGTTTCCTTTTACTTTGTTCATGATTTATATTTAAAAAAATAATACTGTAGGAAGGATGATAAAAAAGGAGAACTATGAAGGAACACTGATCAAAGCTTAAATCCAAGCATGTTCTTCTCCAGTGTCTTTGGAAGCCATAGCGAGAGATTAGTTCAAAATTACCACCACCATCCTCGCCATTTTTGTGTTGAAGGACACAGCAACATATCTCTGAGATGTACACAATGCCCTATAGCTAATGCAGACCATCTTGTAATTTTAAACTCAATGATAATTTAAACTTTTTAAGAAGGAAGTTAAGCTGGCATGGTATGGTGGAAAGGCTACATGGGCATCCAGTCAAGTGTTTATTCGGTATCTTTGTTGTGTCCAGCATTGCGCTGGGTGACATGCGGAACAAAAGAAGCATAAAACACCATTCCTACCCCCATGCATCCCAATGTAGCTGGAGGGCTGAGACACACACACAGGCTGTAGTGAACAAGCCGGCTTCCTGTACAACGTTATATCAAGCAGGAATATAGTTCCAGGTATGTGACACTATTGAAGAATAAATAAGTCAGTATATCAAGTGCCATTAATTATATAGCACAGATGACAAGGACAAAAAGAGAATTAGTGAGAGAAGAAGTGATATCAATACCTTGTATTTAGGAAACTTTTAAGACATTTTCGTATTCATTATTTTATTTATTTGTGACAACATCTTGGAGGTAGTCTGAGCCAGGATTGTAACTCCTGTTTTAGGAATGAGGACATTGAGGCCCCAGAAAGATAAGGCACTCTTGTCTCAGGCATCTCATGGAAATGAACCCAGAAACTCTGACTCTTAGCAGATACTCTTTTTCCTGCATGACACTGACTCCAAATGTGGCAGCCTTTTTAAGGGAAGGTTTTCCCAAAAGGGGACATGAACTGGGCTTTGAAGGAGGGGCAAAGGAAGGGCAATCTGAGAAGAAGGGGCATTTGAGGAAGCTGAGAAGCTAGACCAGAGCCAAAGGAGGATCAGGAGGAAGTAGGAGACCAGCCTGTCTGTAGGGTATGGTTCTCAAGGGGGAATAAAGTGGAGGAAGATTGAATAGGCAGAGGTGGGCTGATTACAAGAGGCCTGGATCTCTGGGCTGAAAATGGTACAGAGTCATTGAAGCTCAGATGTGATTTGAAGTACTTTTTTAGGTATGCTTTTTTTTTGGTGAGGAAGATTGGCCCTAAGCTAACATTTGTTGCCAATATTTCTCTTTTTTTAAAAAAAAATTTTTCTCCCCAAAGCCTCAGTACATAGTTGTATATTCTAGTTGTAGGTCCTTCTAGTTCTTCTATGTGGGATGCCACCGCAGCATGGCTTGACAAGCTGTGCTAGATCCATGCCCAGGATCTGAACCTGCAAGCCCCAGGCCACTGAAGTGGAACACATGATCTTAACCATTTGGCCACAGGGCCAGCCCCTGAAGTATTTTTAACAATATTCAGTTAGACTCAGTCATTCTGGAAACTTGTGGATATAAAGAAATAAACTTAAATATGGAAAAACAGCTCGCACAGAGATGGTCATCAAAGCTTTATTTGATGCCAACGTGCCAATAATGGTTATGTTATGTTAGCTTAGGCTATGTTTCGTTCTTTTTATTCCCCTATTTTCCAAATAGGTAGGCATGTGCTTCCAGTTACATGAACATTTATGAAGCAGCATCCTATGGGACCATTATAGCTAGTCCTCAAGGAGATTTGTTCCTGACATAATTGATTGCCAATGATTAACATTTTCTTAAGGTTGATTGGCCTTGTCTTTATCCTCTCCACATCCTACACAACTGTTCTGATGAAGGACATAGTCAGGCCACACACACACATCAATTTAGACTGCAGCACAATCATAAGCTAATATCCAGTGGGTTATTAAACCACTAAAATAACTCCATGTTTGTTTTTCTTTGGAAAACAAACCTGCTATTTACTATGAGTCAAAAGACTCTCATCAGGAAATTAGGATTATTAATGACTGAGAGATCACCAGAGGTAAACCAAACACACTGGAAAAGGCTGGGCAAATGGAAGAAAGCACAGGAGAATGCACCAGGCACATTGGCCTGAGCAAAAGATGATACTTACTCTCCATTCTGGCTCAGTCAGCACTATGGGCAGCTCATAACAGTTAATCAGCTAATTATGGGAAGACCTAAGCATTTTTTTTTTTAAAGATTTTATTTTTCCTTTTTCTCCCCAAAGCCCCCTGGTACATAGTTGTGTATTTTTAGTTATGGTTCCTTCTAGTTGTGGCATGTGGGATGCCGCCTCAGTATGGCTTGATGAGCAGTGCCATGTCCACGCCCAGGATTCGAACTGGTGAAACCCTGGGCCACCGAAGCGGAGCACTCGAACTTAACCACTTGGCCACGGGGCCAGCCCCAACAAGATACCCTTTGTTCCCATACCGAAGCTTTTTTTCTTTTTTTCTGCTTTATCTCCCCAACCCGCCCTCCCCTGCCCCCCCCGCTACATAGTTGTATATCTTAGTTGCAGGTCCTTCTAGTTGTGGGATGTGGGACGCCGCCTCAATGTGGCCTGACGAGCGGCGCCATGTCCGCGCCCAGGATCCGAGCCCTGGGCCGCCACAGCAGAGCGTGTGAACTTAACCACTCGGCCACGGAGCCGGCCCCTGAAGCATTTTTTAAATAATGAATGCGGTAGGCTGAATAACAGCCTCCAAAGATCTTTGGAACCTGTTAATGCTGCCTTATAGGAAGGAGTCTTTGTAGATATGGTTAAGTTAAGGACCATGAGATAGGACATTATCCTGGATTATCTGGGAGGGCCCTAAATGCAATCTACAAGTGTCCCTCTGAGAGGCAGGGGGAGATTTGACACAGACAGAAGAGGAGAAGGCAATCAATGTAACCACAGGGGCAGTGATTGGAGTGAGGCAGCCACAAGAAAGGAATGCTAGCAGTCACAAGCAGCTGGAGGAGGTGATGAACAGATTCTCCTTTAGAGTCTTCAGAGGGAGCTGGCCTCCTAACACCTTGATTTCAGATCAGTGAGACTGATTTCAGACCTTCAGCCTCCAAAATGAGGGATAATGCATTTGTGTTGTTTTAAGCTACCGGATCTGTGGCAATCTGCTACAGCAGTTACAGGAAACTAACTCAATGAAAAACTATAACATTGGAAGGATAGATTGCTCTGGAGAAAAGGGGTGGTATGGGAAGAAGGGCAGATGTGGTGAGGCACAAAGTGATGAAGAAGAGGTGGATGTTGAGAATTAAGGGAGAACTAGCTGGACTTGGAACTGATTACCTGTGAAGAGTGAAGGCAATGGTGGGCTGGAGCTGGCTCCTATTGGCTCACAAGAGTCAAAGAGTCATTGTGCCCATCTTTCCCCAACTCTACATTCAGGATCATCATGTTGATAGTTCATTTAGCTTGAAATCAGCTGTGGTGAGAGTATTTACACCATGGAAATTGGCAAACACCAGAAAAACTGTGCCTTTCTCCCATAGAGCCAGCTGTTAAAGATTTGCCAGCACATCACTGAGTGAAAGGAAGTGGAGAAAGGAAAGACTGGTTATGTTTAGAATGTAGGACTAGAAGAATAGCACTGTTGTTTGTTCATCCCACTCCTAGCGTAAATATTTATGTGCCATTAATAGAAATGAGAATGTTGAAAAGGTGATCTAATTTTAGGGATATGAATGCAATGTGAGATTTGGATTTTCTCCTTGCATTTACTATATTTATATTATATTCTACTCTTTGTCACCTACTGGGCCAGGCACAGGGCATACAATAATGCCTTAAGACCCAGACTTATGTTTACAGTCAAGTGGGGAAGACAGAATTACAGTAGAATTGGGTAAGTGCTAATAAATATATGAGCATATCTCAAAAACAATGTGGGAAAAGTGGGGGTGGGGTGGAGGCTTCACAGAGGAGATGACCTTTGCACAGTCTGAAGGAAGAGTGAACATTTGTCAGACATGGAAAGTCATGGAGGAAGAAGGAAGTATTAAAAATAGCAATACTTGCAGTGACCCAGTGGGGATAGCAGGAAGAAGTGAACAGTGGTGTATGGATGGCAGGTTGAGAAAGATTGTGATCAAAGGGGCTACTTCCCTCTACAGAAGAGCTAGAAGTTAAATTCACAAGATCACTGAGTGTGGCTATCTCAAGTCCAGCCTGGACTGGTATTAATAATCAAGGCATCTGATCCAAGGGATGGAGTCAGGCACAGTGCCAAGGGCTTCTAGGAGAAAACAGTTCTTAGGGAAGGATGGATGACAGAGTTGGAGATCATGCCAGGTGGAGGAAAGGACTTGACAATTAGGATGCAACCCTCTGTGAGAGGAGAATAAAGAAGGAGGTGGGAGCTGACCAATGGGAGAGGCAGGGAGCTGGGAACTGGAGCGGAGTTCAGAAGAGAGTGCAGAAGCCCAGGCTAGCAGGCTAGCCCCTGACAGTGGGAGTTCAGCTGGCTCTGTGCTCCGTGAAGATGGGTAATGACTATCTGTCTAATGCTCAATCCCAACACCTAGCTCAGTACCTAACATTGAGTGGGTATGCAGTACATATGTGTTGAAGAACTAAA
Source organism: Equus przewalskii (assembly GCF_037783145.1). NCBI lineage: Eukaryota > Metazoa > Chordata > Mammalia > Perissodactyla > Equidae > Equus > Equus przewalskii. The sequence goes on from NC_091854.1 coordinate 6,396,087, forward strand.
TGAATGAATTAGGAAGGGAGGAAGGAAAGCAGGCACCTGGAGTTCTGTTTATCAGAACTCAGGGAAGCAGGCATTTCCATTCTTTAAAGGTGAGGGCCTTCCAAAGAACCACCAGGCTTGGCTGTCAATCAGGACTAGAGGTACTTGATAAGTCTTTACTGCTGGTGGGTGGGTGAGCCTGGAGCGGGCAGGGATCGCCAGGATCAAAGTGAGCAAAGGCCTAGAGGTGTAAGTCAGTGTGTAAGTGTGAAACACAAGCAGTTAGGTATGGCTGGAACATGGCATATGTGGAGCAGTGGTGGGAAATGGAACCTGAGTGTCACGTTAGAGTATTCAGATTTTATCCTGAAATCAATGGAGAGCTACTGGAAGACTTTAAACATGAGAACAATAGAATCAGATTTACATTTGGGGAAGATCACTCTGGCAGCAATGCAAATTAGATTGAAAGGGATGAGGCAGGAGGCAGGGAAACTCAGGAGGCTGTTTTGACAGTGCAAGTGAGAGCTAGTGAGATCCTAAACTAACATAGTGGTGCTGAGCTATGGGAGGAGACAAAATTAACAGATATTTAGGAGGTTCAGTGAACGACATGGAGTGAAGATGACAGCAAGGCCTGCAAATGTGATAATGTGATGCTGTTACTCAAGAGAAGGATCTTTGTGGAAAGCAAAGAGTAGCCACAGCAACACTGGGCACAGACACCACAGCTTGTGCTACTGGACACTGGGCACTACTTCTAGAACCTGGACGTAGCAGCGTCTATCCTAGCCAGAATGGCACCCACCAGTGCATGCCTTGTTGAGCCTGGCTCCCCACTCAAAGGTGGATTTCAGGTACATCTGATTGCCAGAGCCCAGGTCACATGCCTACACCCTAGCTGCAAGAGAAGCTGAGAGAGTGAACATCTAGACTATCTCTGCTTCCCACCTAAACTCTTAAAATGCAGAATTCTCCAACAGAAAAAGCTGTTCAGAGGGGCTGGTCAGCCATTAAGAATGACAAATGTCCACTAAAAATATGAATAATACAGAAAACAAGACCAAGATAAGAAAGCCAATATTTAAGGGACAGAGGGTAAAGAGTCAGTGAAGGAAACGGAGACAGAAGAATGAGAAGCTAACATGAGATTCAGAAGAGTAGGAGGGTGCAGTGGTGTGGAATGGGGAAGAGAGGGTTTTGAGCAGGACTGATCAGCCATTGGATTGGACCATTAAGAGGTGGTCAGTGGCCTGCATTTCCAGGGACAAGTTGGGGTGAATGTCAGAATATTGGGGGCTCACGATTGTGGGAGTTGTGTAGTAAAGACAGGAGTGTAGACTACTCTTTCAGGAAGTTTGACTGGAAAGGAAGAACAAAGAAAAAGTTGAAACTAAGGAGTGGCACAGAGTAGAGGGTGTGGATTTGGGTTTTCAAGCCTGGAACGCCTTGAGTATGTTTATAGGTGTATATCCTGGGCCAACCCTGTGTTCCCCGAGGATGCCCACGGGCTGTGGGGAGAACAAATTTAGTAACGGCCTCTCCCTTTCTGCTGCTCTGAGAAAGTTGCCCTGTTCAGCAAAAGGTATTATTATTCTTTTTAAGATTCTAAACTACCCATGAAGCTCTCCTTCTTTGAGGATTAAGAACATAGAAAGTCTCAACTTTACATCTAGTGTTTGCAAATGTTTACTGCAAAAGGCCTCCTGAAAGGGTGGAGGGAGTGCATGGGTTGGGAGGGGGAGACAGGAATTGAGCACGGCCTTGTAGCATCTCAGCGTGAAGCATCCCTTTCCAGCCCCTGGACAGGAATGACACCCAGCCCAGACTCCTCTGGAACAAGGGCTGGCGGCCATTGCTGCCGACTTCCTTCTGCGTCTGTCCTGGGAGACTCAGCAAGCTGATTGCTCTCAACATCCTCCTACCCCATTTTCCTATAATTCCAAGAGCTGCATAGCCAGCTGCCTCTTCCCAGAGAGAGCCCAGGAAGGCATCAGCCCTCTGTTGAATTACTCAACGTTGCGGGCTTCTATCTCCCGAAGACCTCTACCTAACCTCTAGACTCACATGAATACTACACATGAGTGAATAAACGCTTCTACCTTCTGAAGAGTTCTAAGCCCTTTCACTTATATTATCACATACCCTCAGAAATATGCCCAGAAGGAACATTTGTGAATAGCCTCACTTTTCAGATGGGGAAACCAATGAACAAGCGCGTAAGGCAGGAAGGCACTCCCCACTCACTCTGCACACAGTTATGAACGTCTAGAAGAGACACCTGGAGAATCCAGACCCCTTTCTTCTGCCTATCACATAATAAGAGACTATGAAATGTTTATTTCATTGTGCTTGGAGTAGAGGGGGTAGATTCAGGGAAAAAAAGATGGCGGGTGGGTGGGAGAGAGAGAAATGCATCTTTATCATCCACCTTTAACTTGCATGAAACATTTTAGCCCAAGAAGCCAATGTTTGGTAATTTCTGAATAACCAGCAGGGCCTATGACAAAGCAGTTCTGGAAGCAAGTGGGCCACCCTGCTCCCCCATAGATGGTGTTGACAAAGGCTCTTTTCATTCATTGCTGCATGAAATAATCTGTCATCAAAGTGCCTAACTCCTTGGAGGCAGACAGAGCCTCAATCGGACTGCCAACTTCCATCAGCACCGCCAAGCTGGCAGCATTCTCCTCTTTTCCTGCACGTACAGTCTCCCGACCAAACCAACAGGTGACGACGTGGAGAGTCTGCTTCTGCCTCACATGGTGGGCTCCACGTGGGAGACCTCCCACCATTGGCTTTCTGAAGGGGTCTGTTTGTGGGAAAGAGAATTGCTGTCACCCGTAAGATCTCTTCTGCCCCAAAGCCCCAGCCATCCAATAAGTGTGTATTGCCATGCGGGGCAGACGTGTGTGTGCCTGATTCCTAGTTATGGTTCCCTGGAGATAATTAAGTTGAAAAGAAATGCCTTTGGGTCTTGGCCCAGCTCAAAGTCAAATTAGAGAAGGCCTGGAAGGGGGAAGAGAAACTGCACGGTTTGGGTGAATCTCTTTCGTTCAAAGTTTCTTTCTTCTTTCAGACACCATGTCCACTTGCTTCCTCAGGGGATTTCCTTGTGGAGAAGACATGAAATCCATTGAATGTGGCTGAGCATCCTGTTTAATGATTGCTGTAAATCATGTCAGTGAGGGACATCCGGGAGAGCCGAGCCAGGGAGGGCGGGACAGGGGTTTCTGCAGGAACAGGACAGCAGGCATCTGCCTCAGGCTCGTTCCCTGTTATGATCAAAAATTCACTGGGGGGAAATGAAGGTTTCAAGGGACATCCCAGAGAGAGACTAGAGGAAGTCCCAGTGTTCTTCTGGATTTCTTGTCAGGGCTCTTTTCAAATGCTGGCTCCCTTGTATGCGGAAGGGCCAGCCTCTCCCGTATGCACTGCAGATAGATGGCCTGTGTGCTAGGATCTGAGAGATCCAAGGGACGGTGCCCTATTCTCTCCTGTACTCACCTGTTGGTAATGTAAATTGCCATGCTTGGAGAAAACTGTGGGCTTCTCAATGCACTGACCACTGAGGTAGGCTCGTTTGATGGATATTCACCCCTATTAGAATGTGTCCCGAGGGGGACACTGAGACCGATCAGGACTACTTTTCCAACTTAATACTTTTCATAGAGCTGGCCCGGCAATCTAGCTCTGCTGGGCACAAGTGCTTTTGCCACTCAGTTCTAATGTGACTGAGACCCTCATCACACTCTAAGCCTTGGCTCTTCTAATCTGTAAAGTAGGGATAATAATGCCGACCTAACAGGGCCATTGCAAGGGTGCAGCAAGGTCACAGAAGTGAAAGTCCTGGGTAACTGTTGATGTCCAGTGTGGATGGCAGGGGCTCTATTGCATCCAGCCTGCTGCCTCTCCGGATCCAGTTTAATCCAGGTGAGATCCATGGGTTTTCCCTACAGTTTCTGTCACTGCCCACTCTGCATCCTCATGCCCTTCCCCAGAACCCTTTTATGTGACATTGTACTGTTGTAACCCTCCTTTTTAAGAAACAGACAGAGAGATGACAGGCACACAGACCAATTGACAATCTCTATACAAAGAGACACGTTAAATAAGTACCTATTCACATTATGGGCAAATAATGAGGTCAGTGTACTTAGGAGTAACTTGGTAAGAATGGGCTTGTCTGTACTTCCTGGGTGATTGACTGCTCTCAGCAAAGTCCTCACAACATTTTCCTAACAAACGAGTGAACCTGGGAAAACACCACCTGCTTGGAACCACATCAGACAAGTGCCTTGAGGAGAAGCCGTATCAGTGCGTTCCCCGTTATGGGCCATTTTGAACAGTGAAGGGGCTTATTGACTAAGTCTAAGTGAATCTGTTTTTATGAAGCTCCTAATGCAGAGGCTGTATGCTCCAGAGCAGTGGAAACTGTGACCTGTGAGATTTACGGGGTAGTTGGGACTGTTTACAGCACTATTCGCCTCCGCGTGGGTTCCTAGCCCAGTGATACAGAAGGGTCACAGCCAGATCTTTCTTTTGTCTAGGCTCAATTTCTTCTCTAGCATGATTTGGTGCATCAAATAAAACCCTGAGAAGGCAAAATTAATTAATTTATAGTCTATTTCCCATTCCCTATTAGATGAAATGTTTTAAGAAAAATTGCATGGCGCAATTTTTTTAATGCATCTTGGTATAGTTTTATTTTCAGGTATCTCTTGGGGATACTATTTCCAAAACAACAGACACTCAGTTTGAGGAATCTTTGGAAGGTGCTGGCATAAAGTTTGCTTGGCAGAGGCCACATTGGGGTAAAGGATTACTACAGATAAAGAAAACGTAGCTTTGGACAGGGTACAGCCAACGAGCAGCATGCCTGGAGCAAGGGGTCCATGAAGGGGAAGGTGGTTTGCAGGCCTGGATGCAGACTAAGGAATTTGAGTTTTGCTCTGTTGACAGTAGGAATCAAAGGGGTTTTCGAGCAGGGGAGTAATGATCAGATTAGTTTACAGAGTAAGGGAGTCTCTTTGACTGGAATTGCCTTCCTTCGTCCCCCTTCCCAGACGCGCCTGGGAAGTGTTCTTGAACTAATCTGGACTCAAAAACTGAACCCTTGGATGATAATTTATTCCACAGGGTCTCTGGTTCCACAGTACAATAGCCAGTGGACTCTCTCTATCCCAAACCAAGAGGTGTTGCTTCCAGGAAGTGGTGAAGAGCTTTATGCCACATGACCACATTCCTCTAGGAAGAAAGGCTCTTCACATAATAAAGTGGCAAGTGGCTTAAAAACTACCCAGTCCAATACAAATGAAAAACCTGAGGTCTAGAGAACAAAAATGATGCATCCAAGGCAAATAAAGCACTTCAATAGTCATTCACGGGGCACCTTTATATTGCAGGCTTTATGCTGGACACTGGGAATACATCAGCATAAGACATAGTCCCTGTCCTCAAGAAGCTTACAGTCTGGTAGAGGAGAAGAACACAGAAACACGTCATTTTATGTTTAATCTTGAGAGGCATTTGGAATGTGAATAGGTGATTACTCCAGTGCTATTCAGCTCTAAATTTCTATGCATCTACAACTGAAAGCACAAGCATGTAGTGGGCTGATGGATGGAGTTGGGTGTTATGGGAAAATAAGAAAGGAATAACTTGGCACAAACTGGAAGATCACAGAAGGCCTCTTGGAACTGGTTAGTGTTAGAGCCACCTGTGGTGTTCAGTCTTCAAGGTGGCCCCCAGTGATTCTTGCCCCCTGGTATTCATGCCCTTGTGTAGTCTCCTCCCACATTGAATCCTGGCTCGCCTGTGTGACCATGGAGGCCAGTGGAAGGCTTGGTGGAGGTCACAAATGGCACTGTTTCACAGCAGTCTCTTGAATCACTCTGGGGGAAGGCAGCCCCGTGTCTTAGGAATACTCAAGCAGTCCATGGAGAGGCTCCCGTGGAGAACTAAAGCCTCCTGCCAACAGCCAACACCAACTGGTGCCAGCCAAGTGAGTGCAGCACCTTGGCAGCTGATTCCGCAGATAATACAGGCTTCAGATAATACAGCCCTGGTGGACATCAACTAAAATCTCATGAGAAACTCTGAGGCAAGATCAAATTCCTGACTCTCAGAAATTGTGAGAGACGATAAACTATTATTGTTGTTTTAAGCTAAATTTTGAAGTAATTTGCTACATAGCAATACATAATGAACCTTGCACCTGTGTGAAGAACACAGGTCTTTTGTTACCCAACCCAGGAATCTCTTAACTATTTTCAATTTAGCACCCCAATTTTTTTTGATACCAAAGCTGATCAAATGATTTTTGTTATTCTTATGTAAATTCTACTACTCAATAAATATGATTTAATAACATAGGTTGCATTTTTTAAAATAAAGAGTGATTTAGCAAAAGGCTTATGGAGTTAAGCAGGATATTCATTTTCTTTCCAATTCTACTCCATATGATGTTTGTGGCATTTCAGCAAGTGCCCTTTTCTTCAATTGCCTTCTTTATATGGTGGCACTTTGGCAAGAGGATTTCTTTTCTGGGTAGTTGCATTTCTGAAATAGTTGTATGTGGGTTTCATTGTTTGTTTTCTAAATAGTAGGTGTACAGAAAAAGCTCCCTGTTTCACTTTGTAAAATAATGTACCTCAGCAGAAACCTAGAATGGTTTTGTCAGTGTTTTTAAACACAAGAGATTTTGAATGCCAGGGATTTTATTCTCAGTTTAATTCAGTTTGGGGAAGAGTTTCTTTCACCAAAAGTAGACTGGGATGGAATCTGTGTTGATGAAAAACTGCTTCTAATAGGTGTAAATTCCATTTAAGCAGGCCCGGGTGCTCAAGCCAATTAGAGAAAATGGAACCTGGCAGATGGGGAGAAGCTTCCCAGGGTCTCCTGGGAGCAGGGGGGTTTTAATCACAGCCCATGTGAGGAACACTTAACAGAGATTTGGGAGATTATTAGAAACCATTAGCACCTTGTCAACCACAGCAATCAAGAGTGTCTTTTTCCTTAAACTGTAGCCTTTTACTTTTTTCCAAAGACTATGAAAGACCATGTTTTGGTAGTTAGAGGGAGCAACTCCGCTTGCTAACATTTCGCTCGAAGGAGCTCATTGGATTTAACAGAAAAGATGAATGGAACAAGCCTACTGCCCCTCACCTTAATTCTTTCTGCTTCTACAATTGTCTGGTTGGCTAATTGTTCTTCCAAAGAGATGTCTTCACTCTGACCCCCTGCACCACCCTCCTGCCTCTCTCCAGCGCCCTGGGAAAACTCAAAAGGCTATCTTCCTGTTGGGAATGCTGGTTAGAGATGCCATAGCCAGACAACTCTCCATTCTTCTCGCTACATTGAGGCCTCATGGTGTGGAGGTCGTTACACAAGCTCTGATTTAAACCAGGGCTCCATCACTTACCATGTGTTACTTGGACAAGTTGTTTCACCTCTTTGAAGCTGGTTTTTAATCTGTCAGTATGCATTCTTTGCAGTGTCATTGTGAGGATAAATAATAACAATAGTTGACAGTTATTGAGCACTGGGTATGTGCCAGGCATTGTTCTAAGTGTGTTACGAATATTAAAACATTTAATCCTCACAACAAATTTATGAAGTAGGCACTTTCATAATCCCCATTTAACTGTTGAGGAAACCAAGGCACAGAGAGGTTAAGTAACTTCCCCATGGCCACAGAGTTAACAGGTGTCACAGTGAGGCTTCAAATCTGGACAGTCTGATCTGAGCTGATGGTCTTAATACCACGCTGTAATGTCTCCATGGAGGTATCAGGCATTAATAATAATATCAGCTATTCTTATTTGGCATGTTCTTCCCAAGTTGCAAGCTACTGTCTTAGTCTGGGCCCTGCTGCCATTGCTGTCACTGGGATGTTGAGGGGTCACAGGGCCCAACCACCAACTCCCAACACTAACTGATGGTCTTAGAACTTCCTCCAAGTACCAGCATCTTGAATCACATCTGACTCCCGTGAGCATATTTTCTGAAGCCATCTGGCAGATTTGGGCACTGGTCACTCGATGTCGGCCAAGCAAGGGCTCTTGAGCAGAGACAAGCAGGCAGAAAGCCAAGCTGGGTCATCTGCAGCTGTTATCAATAAAGCCGGTGGCAGAGGATGTGGAAGTCAGCGGGAGCACTTTTATCCCAGGCTGAACACAAGGCTGTCAGCTGGAAACACAGCTAGTGCTCTGGGGTAATTCCTAACTTCCTATTAGAAATAAACAAAAAGCCCGCTCTACTGAATTTCCCACTCGGCTTCTAGGCTTGGCAGCCAGTCCCTAATGCCTATCACCTAAGATAGCAAAGATATTAGGCCAGGCCACTGGACTAGAACAAAAAGGATGGGAAAGGCCATCCCCTCCCTGACCTCTGCTCTGTGGAGCGACTGATCCTGTGGGAATCTAGATGCATCAGGGTTTTTGGGGCTGGTAGGGGACAGGGGACTGGGGATTGGGAGGGGGGAGGATGGGGCAGGAAGACAAAAGAGGGAAAAGAATGCTGAGTGAGCAGAGGGGACAAGCCCAAGGCCCTTCCGGCTTGCAGTCCCCCTGCACCTCGCTGGAAGTCCCAGGCCCACACAGGACCCACTGACCAAATCCATTGGGTGAGGGCCAGTGCCCCCCCTGAGGGGCTGACAAGGGGGTGGGGAGATTCTAGCAGAGGATTTAGAGGTTTTGTCCTGTGAGCCTAAAATGAATGGCTGGGTTTGTAGCAGAGGAGGAAAGGCTCCCTCCCCAGAGCACACCCCTTGGGTTTGTGCTGTTTGTGCCTGTGTCTGTGGGAAAGAGCATCTTTGTGGATATGCTGACCTTCCTGGGCTTGACGTGCCACATCTGGCAGCTGTTGTCAGAGTTTCGTGTCACAATGAACAGCCTTCAAGGTGACAAGATACCTGCCTGAATTGACTTGACTTTCTTCCCCAAAGGTTTTGTGCCACCATTTCACAAATTTAAGGTTTTTGGGGCTGGCGTTTCAGAAGCTCTTTCCTGCTTCCCTGGGTTACCCTTGCTTTCTAGTCTCATGCTATTCCCTCAGACCAGGGCTGAGTACGTGATTTGTGAGGCTCTGTGCAAAATGAAAATGTGGGGCCCTTGTTCAAAAGTTATTAAGAATTGCAAGATGGCAACAGCAGAGCATTAAACCAAGCATGGGACCCTTCTGAGCTCAGCGCTCTGCATGAGTCACACATTCATGAAGCCAGCCCTGCCTTGGGGCCTAAGTGGCTAAATTTGTATAGGCAAGGTTAACTGAGTCAAAGATTATACAGTATACATTTTTAGTCATTTTTTATTTTTAGAAGAGTATGCCATTGTATTAAAAGATCAAAGCATAAAGATTTTAATCAGTCATTACCGGATTTACAAAAATATACGGGACATTAAATTCAGGAGATATGAACACCTAGGCACATCGCTCGTTAACACTTAACTGGTTTTGATCACTGTGTAACATAACCCTAATTTTCTCCCATTCTGGTGCTCTGTGTTTCCCATCTCACAGGCTTCTCTGTGGCTCTGAAGCGCCTCCTCTAACTGGGATGGGCCTCATCTAAGGATGTGGCAGCCACCACATGGCCATGCCAGTCTGAAAGGACCAGTTCCCAGGAGAAGGGAAATTCAGCTCACAGGTGTACAGCTGGAAACCCAGGGACCAGACATGGGAGATTAACATGTACCACAAGGAGGAGGAAGAAGGGCAAGTCAATGTTGGATTTCCAGGTTAGAGGTAGTGCTAGGACCAGACCCACCAGTCTCCTGGATGGGGTCAGGGAGCCCTGTTATCCTCGGAGAACTGAGGCAAAGGCTTCATACACCCACACACATAGATGCGCGCGCACACGCACGCGCACGCGCACACACACACACACACACAACATACCCCATTCCTCCTATTCTCTCGTCCCGGCTCTGAAGTTAACCTGTGTAGACCTGAAGGATCTTAACTAAGGTTGCCAGATTCAGCAAATAAAACTACAGGACGTCTGTATTGTGTGAGACATACTTTGCTATAACATTACTCATTGCTTATCTGAAATTCAAATTTAACTGGGTGTTTTGTACTTTATCTGGCAACACTTGTCCTAACCCTAAACCCCCTTCACCTGACTCCAGATGGCTTCTCCACAGTGACAATGCTCCTAGACCCCATGCTTTTCCCCTCAGTGTCTTCCAGCAGGCTTTCCTGGACATGGCTGCTGGTACACCCCAGTCTGACCAGCCCTCTGATGGTAGACTTCACAGACATGCTGTCAGAGAAGCCGTTCAATGCCGTGGAAGGTGCCAGTGCCAGGCGGAGACTCATCTCTGACCTGCTGCCGGTTCTGCATGGCCTCAGCACATTCCTTCCCAGCTCAGCTCATCCTTGGCGCTGAGACCAGCGGCAGGGGAAGGCTAAACACAGCTCGGTCCCCAACCTCCAGGGAGGGCTAGGGTAGGTTCCGACTGTGACTATGGCTTGGGGATGCTTGTTAGACAAGTTCTTCTCCTCCATTTAATTTCACTTTTAATCTTACATTTCGGAAATGAGCATGAAAAGTATCGAGTATCAGGAATGTGCATATTTCTTTATAGCATGTCATTTAATCCTCACAAAACTATGAGTTGGGTAATATTGTCCCTATTTTGATGAGATGAGAAAACTGAAGTTGCCAGCGTCTTATTATTGGAAGGTGCCAGAGGTTGAATTTGAACTTGAGTCTTCTAAATCCAAGTCTGTGCTCTGTTACTACCCAACTTCATCATCAGCCACCCAAGCAGAAAATCTGGAATAACTACTTGTTTATACCTCACTTTCTCTCCACTCTGACCCCCAAGTCTTTGTCATTCTGCCACTGAAACACCTCTCAATATTCTGTTTCTCTAGTTCAGGCTCCCACCCTGGCTGGAGAGGACCAGAGGCTCTTGTTGATCATCTTCTGCTTCAAGGCTTTCCCCTCCCCAACTCATCCATTGCTCAAAACTTTGCTCTCTGAAAAGCAGATCTGACCACTTACTCTGTAATTTAAAAACGACCGCAGAGTCACATGGCCTACAGCTGTGGTTCTCAGACTTGAGTGAGCAGAAAACTCACCTGAAGAGCTTTTTCAAATTCAGGTTACCCATCCCAGAGCCTCTGATTCAGTAGGTCTGGGGCGAGGCCCATGATTCTGCATTTTAGCAAACTCAAGATGGTTCTCATGCAGATGATCTATAAACCCCACCATAAGAAGGCTCTATAGGATAAAATCCAAAATCCTAGGATTTAAGAATCCTCCTAATCTGGTCCAATTTCTATTTTCAGTCTCGTCATCCAATCCTCCAGCCCCAGCCAAGAAGCCTGTATCTAGCCAATTGGACTCTTCCCATTCTCTCCCTCCCCTCCCCAACCTGCATGAGTCACAGGAGGAGGTTAAGGATTAGGGCTCTGGAGCTTGACTGAACAATTACTCAACCTCCCATGCCTCAGGTTCCTCAGTCATAAAGTGGAATAACATTCTGACCGTCAGAGTGTTGTGAGAATTACTAACTGTGACGTGCTTGGAGCAGAACCTAGCACATAGAAAGCACTCAATGAAAATTAACCATTATTGTTTCTTATTTGACGAGCTTTGCTCATTTTGCCTCCTCTTCCCAGGATTTTGTTCCCTCGTATTATTACCTGGAGAAATTCCTTTCATCCTTCAAGATCCAGTTAAGAAGCCATAGTCTCTGTGAGATCTTCCTGGGCTCACTCAGGTCCCATTAATTACTATCTCCTCGTCCATTCCCCCATAATTATTGCTTTGTGTTCTTTATTTGCACTATCATATTGTACTAGATAATTACTCATATTCTATCTACACTCACGAACCACCTGAGGGCACCTGCCTCTCTGTAGGACTTGGTATAATGCCTGGCGTGCTTTGTAATTAAATGCCTCACCACCACTCCTCATTCCATAAAATTGGAAGTTCAATCTCTTATTTTAAGATTGAAGTTTGGGAGTTTTTTCTTAATTTAATTCAATAATTATACTATTAAGTTAGTTCTTCTTTCTTCCCACGTCTTCCTACCACACTCCTTGTTTTCTCGCTCCCAGATTCTCCAAGTTTGCTCGCTGTGGTCAGTGTGCAATTACTAGTCTGGCTGGATTGTTTCACATTCCACACGCCTTATTTAGAAACTAGTGCTCACCACCCACTCACAGACACGGCCCTTAATGCTGACGGCAGGAATGTTCTTCCTCTGCTCTGCCTACAGAATCCATAGGAAGGCAGCTAAATGCTGTGCTTTGAATAGATGTGTGAGTCTCATAATTGGCCCCTACCAGCAGATGCTGGGAGCTGGTTCACTGGTTCAGGCTGTGGAACATAGCTGCCTTGGACCCGGGACCACTTTATCCATAAATGGGCCAATGAGCTTTCCATGGGCCTCTACACAATTTTGAGACGTGAAAAACTATATAAACTTTTCAAAGTAAGAAAAGGGAACAAATCGAAATTGATAAATGTATAGTTAAATGTCTACAAAATGTAACATGACTCCAGGTAGTCAACCGAATCTTTACTCACCTCTTACATAGTTAAATATGTTATATTTCATGTGGGGTGAGAGAACATCTTGGTAATTTTTGATATAGGATGTGGTCTCCAAAAGCAAAAGTACCTGATGCTTATGAGGGTCTCAGAACAGCCTCATGTTGTCTGCCGTGACGGAGCTCCTGGCTTTGAGTGGCGTGCATCTGAGTGGGAGAAGAGGATCCTTATCTGGACAGTCAGATTGAGGGAATCACATAGGATGACAGCAAAATTAACCTTTAATTCAGGCTTCTGGCACGAGGCTGTAAGAATGGTTCTGTAGAAGCTTGCTTCTCAGCTTTTGCCATTGGACACTGCGGCCTCAGACCCAGCATGGCCAGGTCCAGACCACTTCTGACCAAGCCAGAGGGTGCACTAGAGGCTCAGATCCATCAAACCAGAAGGACCTGGAACTCACATTGTTTTTATTCCATCAACAAATATTTGCTGAGCCCTACTGTGAGCCTAGCATGGTGCTGATGCTGGGGATACAGCAGTGAACAGGACAGGACTGGCCCCTCCCCTCAGGGGGCTAACAGTCCAGTTATGAAGACAAAGCTTGAGCAGCTAAGCACCAGTGGAAGAAGGGTCACAGGAAGTGCAGGGTGCCGTGGGTGTTTGGCAGAGAGGTTCATCTAGACTGGGGGTCATGGAGGACTTCCCGGAGGAACTGACATTTAACGTGATAACTGAGAGGTTAGTGGGGGTGAGCAAGGTGGAAAGCGTTTCACGCAGAAAGGCCCTGTGCTGCCTTGAGCCTGGTACTGGGATGCCAGGGATGGGCGTCCCCCTGTATGCCCACGATTCTCAAGCCCCTCCAGGTTGGCCCAGTAATAACTCTGAATCTCTGCCTTGGTTTCCCGATTTTCCCTGAGTTCTGGTGAAATGGCAGCTAGCTCTGCCTATTCCACTGAGGTCCTACCCCCGCTCGATGCCCCAGCCTCTGTCCGTGAGGGCTGGCCCCTGGGTGGGCCATGCAAAGCTGTAAGGCTGCCACCACCTGTTTACAAGCATCACCACTGCCCCAGAACATCATACCCCACTCACCCCATCTGACCTCCTCAGAGGGGCTCCCAGGCCAGGTCACAACCTCCTGTGCCACCTCCTTTGGCCTCTGTGACTACAGGAGCCACCCTATTACTATCCCACTGTTTCCATCTGGCTCATTTCTAAGGGTTAACCACACAATGCAGCAGATCCTACAGGAATGCTCTGTGTCTTAGAGCAGTGTTTCCCAAACTAGGGCGTCCACTAAACCCTAAAAATATGTCCATGTGCCCTAGTTTGAGGAATGCTACACTAAAATGCAGGTACTTCTAGATGACACAATTATAAATACAAACACAAATGTGTGTCTTGAAACCATGTCAGTACTCAGCCGTCAGGCGGTCAACCACGTTACAAAAGGTTTCTTTTTTCAGATTAGCATAAAAATGAATAAAAAATTAATGATTCTTACAGAGAACCCTCATGGTTACTCGAGAATACTTTCTTCGACCCCTGAGGGGTTTGCAGACATCACTTTGAAACCTGGCCTTAGAGTACAGAGAACACCTCCCCTTTCTGGACCGCAAGCTTTCCCATCTCAGAAATGGGTTTACAATGCCTGCCTCTTACATATGTCCCAAATGGTGTATGTATCAATTAGATGAGGTACGTAAAACACTTTGAACTCCACCTTAAGATGCTATGTAATTACAAACGCGTATTATTGTTATTTGTCTTTATCCCCTCTGCTAGCTGTCAGAGACAGCCGGCCCGTTCATCTCAGTAGCCTCAAACTTTCTCCTCCAATAAAGACCCAGTTTTACTTCTCCCTGTAAAAATGACCTGAGGCCAGGGGCTGACCTGGTGGTGTAGTGGTTAAGTTTGTGCGCTCTGCTTTGGTGACCTGGGGTTTGCTGGTTCGGATCCCAGGCATGGACCTAGACACTGCTTATCAAGCTATGCCGTGGCAGGCATCCCACATATAAAGTGGAGGAACATGGGCACAGATGCTAGCTCAGGGCTAATCTTCCTCAAAAAAAAAAAAAAAAAAAGATCTGAGGCCAGATTTTCAGGAGAAAAGCCACTGGTTTCTACTCCTTAGAGACTGGATTTTGGTTTTAGGTTCTGCTTTTCAAATTAATCTGTCTACTGCCCGTGTGACCTAATGCTTGAAAGAAAGAAAGAAGTTTGAGTAATATTTAAACTACACTAGTATCCAAGGGGCCAAGGGCTTTGAGCAAATGAGAGGATCTGGAAGGGGATAAACACACACGTGCACGCACACATACCACACACGAGCAGACAAACCCCACCCAGCATGCTGAAGTCTGGGCGGAGGAAGGGAGCCAGGCTGTGTTTACATTGTGCCTTTCCTCTGAAGGGCGCAAAGCTCCTTGCAGGGAGCGCGGGGTTTGTTAATCCTCACCAGGCCATGGTGAGGCGGCTGCCCCAGTGCTGTCCTGCCCAGGACCAACATGATACTGTTCCTGTCCCCAACGGGGTGTCTTGTAACACCTGTAACAGCCTGGGAGGGGCTGCCACTGCTGGGAGGGCAGAGTTGGGGGTGGAGCTCAGTGTGCTTACTCCTTAGGGACATTTTCTTTTTACAACAAAATTGAGAGGAAGGTACCGAGATTTCCCATATACCTCTTGCCCCCCCACACACATAACCTCCCCCATTATCAACCTCACTCACCAGAATGTCACCTTTTTACCAAAGGTGAACCTACATTGACACATCATAATCACCCAAAGTCCATAGTTTGTCATGGTTCACTCTTGCTGTTGTACTTTCTATGGGTTTAGATAAATGTATAATCACGTGTGTCCATCATCATGGCATCATGCAGAGTATTTTCACTGCTCTGAGAATCCTCTGTGCTCTGCCTATTCCTTGGGGACTGTTGCTGTTTTTTTTTTTTTACCAACTATTTTTATGATAATGGACCTCTTCATATGCTTAAGCTTCTTCATAAGTTTCATATGCTTAAAATATTTTTAAGAGCTATTCTTCCTTGGGAGTTCCCCTTCACATGTACCCGTTCTTTTCATACGATCTGTATCTGTCTCAACCTAGGTCCAGAGGGTTTCACACGTCAAAGCAAGGTCTTATATTAGCAGATGAATTTGGATCTTTTACTCCACATTAACGGTTTAATTTTGAACCCTAGGTGCACGTTGTATAGACTCAATTCCTGTGTTCCCTGGTGCTTCTGCTTCTTTGCTTTTCATGGGTAATTTCAAAGCTCTCAAAAGCAAAATCTATCATCCAAGATATTTTAATATACTACATATTCCATTTAAGAAGAAGTCACATGTTTTGGATAATCGACCTGAGGATAAATGAGCAAAGCCCTGTGAACTGGAGGCGGGAATACGACATGAGGCATCTCCCGGCTCTCTACAGATCTCTTCTGACCATCGTATTTTATGTTTATGAATGAATCTGAAGGCTTATGCTTCCACTTCACAATCCCCTTGTCGTATCTCCATTCCAGATCCCTTACATCCATGAGTTACTTTTCTGAAAAGCCTCATATTTTCAAAGAATCGCGTGGTGGTGTTTAGCTTTCAGTTTCTCAGGGATCCTTCACAGGACAGAGCAAACCTTTGGTGAGCTTGAGTCTCCTTCTCTCTTCTGGTAGAAAGCTGTGTCTGAATCTTTATAAACTAAAGGGGTGCCTGTGGTGTTCATCTCACCTAAGCCTTCTCCAAGTAGGAAATTGGGTGAGTCTGGCTGACCGGGCTGGAGTGGACCCTGCAAGTAGAGGGAACATCTCATTTGGTGCTTGGATCTTGGGGACTTTTTTAAAGGAGCCTAGAACCTAAAGTCTAGTGAGGATCCATGTTCCCAAGCTCCTTCCACCCTCAGCCCTGGTGAAACACTGCACTGGTGTCTAGTTTGTATTTTGTGATGCTGCTTTGCAGGGATCTCAGGTACCAACCCCACTAAGAGAGCTTTCTGATGCAGGGCAAATACATCTCTCTCTGCAGCTATTGTTTGCATGTAGTTGATATTTGTCTAGAAATGACAGCTGCTGCAGGTGAGGGAGGGGAGGGGCCCCGTTTCGCAGGGCCCAGTCGATATCAGGGATTCTGGAGTTGCTGCCCGAGGAGAAGTCAGACAGGAGGGAACGGGAGGCCTCTTCCTTTCCTTGCAGACATTTTCTAGATTTCGAGGTTTTGGAGCAGGTGATATGACTGACGGATGGTGAGGGCTCTCTTGGGGTCAGGAGAAGGCAGTGGGGAGCCACTGGTCATGATCCCAGCTGGTGACCGGGGCAGCCCAGCTGTCACAACGGCCCTGGCTTAGGAAACGCTGCTCTAACTCCACCGCAACTGCAGAAGTTGTTTTTTTTAAAGCTCAGGTCTTTGCAATCAGATTTTCCTTTTCAACCCTCTTTCATTCCCTGCCCACCCCACCTCTCAGTGCTGATTTTTCTTTCCCCAGAGCTTTGCTGGCCTTACAAAGCTCCTCTGGCATTGAGCACGTTGTCTAGGAACAGGTTTTACCCCCAGGGCCCTGTCCGTGTCATCAGCCCTGCTAATTTTGTCTCCATGCTGTGAAGCTGGTTCTGTGACTCTTTCTTTTCCCTAAATATGCTAATTAGTTTCTTTCTTTTTCTGACTTTCCCTGGAGAGTAGAATCTCCTGGACCTGCTGACACTAGGAAGAAGTCACTTGCCCAGGAGGCCTGCTCTTCTCGGTCTTGTTTCACAGCTCTGCCTGCCAGGCACCCCCCTGAGCCTGTCCCAGGGGAGCCTTGGATGTCAGAGCCCTCACTGGAAGGCCCAGGTGAGGTGGGGGCGGGAGAGGAGCCTTCTCAAAGTGCACAGCCTCGGAGGGCTGCTTCCTCCAGGCCCTACTCCCCTGGGGCCTGGGGCTTTACACACTCCTGAATGGGACTGTTTGTGAGAAGATGCTGGGTGTTAATGCTGTCCACACTTGACCCAAGCTAGGGAAGGAGTGGAGTGTGGGTTTTTGAACCTCCGTTTGGAATCTTTCAGCCACGCACTCTCAAAGAGAGAGAAAGTCGCTTGGATTCAGGTGGCACCTGAAATATTTTACTTTAATATCTACTATTTATTTGTGTAAGACACAGGCTTCCTTCTGGTGTTTTTAATCCCATTTAGGATGTGTTTTTGTAGCTGAGCCCCTGACCTCACACCTCCTTCCTTTCCCACCCGCCCCCCACCCACCATCTCTGCAACTTTCCCCTGGCATGGACTTGGTGTTGCACTTCCCCTAGATTTAAAAAAAAAATAGAATAGATTTAGATTTACAGAAAAGTTGCAAAGATAGTATGGAATATCCATATACCCCTCTCCTGGTTTCCCCTATTATTAACATCTTGCATTACTGCGGGACACTTGTCGCACAAGAAACCAACTCTGGTACATTACTATTAACTGAACTCCACCCTTTAACAGATTTCACTAGTTTTCCCCCAACATCCTTTTCTGTTCCAGGATCCTGTCCAGGACACCCCATTGCATTTATTCATCCTTAGTCTCCTCTGGCCTGTGACAGTTTCTGACTCTCCTTCTTTAGATGACCTTGGCAGTTTTGTATTGGTCAGATATTTTGTAGAATGTCCCATAATTTGTGTTTATCTAATGCTTTTCTCACGGTTAGACTAAGGTTATGAGTGCTGGGGAGGAAGATCGCTGAGGCGAAGTATCATTCTCATGACAATGTGTCAAGGGTACATGTTATCAACATGACTCATCACTGCTGTTAACCTGGATCACCTGCCTGAGCGTTCACAGTTCTCTGCCGTACAGTTCCTTTACCCCCTTTCCATGCTGTGCCCTTGGGAAGCAAGCCCACACTCAGGGGAGGTGGGGGAAGGAGTTAAGCTCCACGTCCTGCAGGAGGGAGTATCACACATATTAGTTGGAATTTTCTAAACGGAAGATCCCAGAGATGTTTCTAAAATAAGCCAGAAATCCCCTCCAGTACTTGCTGGAAGGCCAGTGGTACTGGATGCGTGGATTTTGCATAGTTGATGCCACAGACCCCAAGTACAGCTTCTCATGGGGCCATACCCTGGGAGTTTTCAGTTCCTGGGTATTAGGGGGAGCAGTCTGGACTTGCGAAGTGCAAGACGTATATATAAATGAAAATGTAACCACTGTGTAAAACCATGGCGTCATTCAAAAGTGTTTAGCAAGTGTCCACTCCACAAAGGTACAGCACAATGCTGGGCACTGAAGGCACAGAGCAGCAAATAAGACTCAGTCTGGAGCCCAGGCATTGCAGGGTGAGATTACATGCAATTCAGCAAGTGTCTCTGCATGCCACCGTCCCCCCAGTGGTAGGAGCTGATGAAGCAGCAATTACAAGTGTGATGAGGAAGAGAAAGGGAGGTTCGAGGTGCTATTGAGGGAGCTAATTTAGGAGGAGTCAGCGAGGACCTCTCCGTACGAGTGGGGTTTTGGCTGACCAGGAGTGGGCCTGGTGTATGGGGGGCAGATGTGGGGCTCCAGGGAGAGAAGCTGATCAGGCAGAGAGAACAGAATGCATCAAAAACAACTGCTAAGGTCAAGAGAGAGATCTGGAAGAGCTTAAAGACTGACAGTATGTCTGGAACTGAGAAAGGTATATATAGAAAGAAAACTGTGTCCTGGAAAAATCACATGATAATTTAGTCATATGGAACAGTTCTACTTCCTTAAAATGAGCTTGCTCTATAGATTTTAACACGTAAAACTCAGTGATGTTTTAACAATAAATTTATATTTTAAATATCCTGCTAAATTTATGTACATAAACTCAAAGTTCAAGTGTTTCCGAAATTAAATGCTAAAACTGAAAATGTGTATCAGAGACAAGTGTGGAAATGACTAGAAGGGTATTTTAGTACATGCTGATGTGTCCCAGTTCCCCATTTCAGGACTAAGGCTCTCATTTCCCCAGATGCTGCGGGTGGTGGCTGCTGAGGACTCACAGCCGAGACCTCCCAGACATTACTCTCCTCTAGAAAGAGCTCCCCACCCAAGATTATACCCCCTCCCATGGGGCTGCCCACATCCAATGACTGGTTGATGCAGAGGTGCCAAGGCCTGGCTCCCTGACCTCAATTTGAGACCACTCTGATGGGCCATCCCAGCCTCAGGGCTCCCGGATAGGCGGAGGCCTCTATTACAACTGCATCACGGTTCAACTTCCCCCTCTGCCCAATCCCTCTTCTCTCACAATCTTACAGGTATTGTTTCTGAGGACGCTCTCCAATGAACTACCTGTTTGCGAATCTCTGCCTTAGAAATTCTTTTGTGGGGAAGGCGCCCTACAGCAGATATACACTGTATTGGTTTCCTAGGGTTGCTGTAACAAATTACCGCAACCTGGGTGGCTCACAACAGTAGAAATTTATTCTTTCTCAGTTCTGGAGGCCAGAAGCCCAAAATCTAAGTGTCAGCAGGGCCACACTCCCTTCGAAGGCTCTAGGGAGAATCTTTTATTGCCTCTCCCAGCTTCTTGTGGCTCCCTGTGTTCCTTGGTTTGTGGCAAGCATCATTCCAGTCTCTGCATCCGTCTTCACATGGCTTTCTCCTCGAGTCTGTTTTCCCTTCTCCTCTCTTCTAAGAACTTGCCATTGGATTTAGGGTCTACAGTAATCCAGGATGATCTCTTCTTGAGATCCTTAACTTAATTACATCTACAAAGACCCTTTTTCCAAATAAAGTACTATCTACAGGTTCTCGGTGGACATATCTTTTGGGGGACTACTACTCAAACGGCTACATGCATTAAAGTATTTAGATTATATCCCAGGGTGGGGTGGGATTTATAGGTGATTTAAATTTTCTTCTTTGTACTTTTTCGTTTATTCCAAATTTTGTACCGTGAACACGCATTTTAGAAGAGTGATTTTGTTTAAGTTGGTAGTTTGACCCAGAGTGTGTAATTTGGGTTAAAATGTACCTGCCCTCTGAATGGAAAGCAAAAGACGGTGACCACAGATATGCTAAAGGACTCTCCCACTAGAAAACTACTGGATCCCAAATTCTTGAATAAAGTGTAATCTTTAATACATTGCTAGGCTTACAAGAAGTATAGAGAATCTCTAAGTTGTTTTCCATACTTTTCCCCCCAAAATATGGAAGCTGAAACCAGAAGTGGGCAGAGTAGTAAACAACCAAGAGCAAAAGCCGACCTGAGGATAAGTGCCATTACAGGAGCCCGTCTGGGAGTATAAGCCTTGGACTTAGCAAGGTAAGGCTGCCACATTAAACCCAGGGACCTCTTAAGGGGCTTAAGCAGTCCCAGACTAATAGCATTATTCTGAACCAAGACAGAAGCAAACGCAAATTGTCTCTGAAGGAAAGCACCCCCAGTTTAGGCCCACGGGATTCCCACAGATTAAGATCAAGCAAACGTAAGCTCACAATTAAAGATCACCAAACACACAAGGAAACAAAAGCTCCACGTACAAAAGTCAGTAAAAATTATTAGAAAAATAAGAGTTTGGCAAGGTTGCTGGATACAAAATCCATACAGATGGTCCCAGACCTACGACGTTTCAGTTTATGATTGTTTGACTTTACAATGGTTCAAAAGTGATACGCATTCAGTAGAAACTGTACTTTGAGTTTTGAATTTTGATCTTTTCCCTGGCTAACGATCTGCAGTACAGTACTCTGTCATGATGCTGGGCAGAGGCTGTGAGCCGTAGCTCTCTGTCAGCCATGTGATCATGAGGGTAAACAACCAATGCTCTTAGGACCATTCGATTTTTCACTTTCAGTACAATATCCAATAAATTACTGATGGGTGAGATATTCAACCCTTTATTATAAAATAGGCTTTGTGTTAGATGATTTTGCCCGACTATGGGTTAATAGTAGTGTTCTGAGCACATTTAAGGTAGGCTAGGCTAAGTTATGCTGTTTGGTAGGTTAGGCATATTAAATCCATTTCAAATTATGATATTTTCAATTTACCACGGGTTTATTGGGACATAACCCCATCATAAGTCAAGGAAGATCTGTATATAAAAATCAGTTGTATTTCTATTCACCACCTATGGACAGAATTTACTGTGTGTGTTTTTTTAAGATACTATTTGCAAAGCAACAAAAATACTGTATTTCATGGAATCTAAGACACCATCAATGATAAGATGCACCATTACTTTATGCACCCTAGGAAAGATAAAAGATTGCCAATTATAACAGCAAGATGCCATCAATTATAGGACACAACCCAGATGATGGTAAAAAGTAAGAGAACTATGTAGAGAAAATTATAACTTTATTGAGAGGTACTAAAGAACACCTGAAAAACCAAGAGATAATCTACATTCATGAAAGGAAAACTCAATATCGTAAAGATATCAATTTTCCTAAATTGATTGATAGAGTCAATGCAATTCCTATCACAATTCCAACAGAATTTTGGGGGGCACTTTACAAGATAATTCTAAAATTTAGGTGGAATATACTGTTAAGACTAGCCAAGAACCTCTGAAGAAGAAGAATAAAAAAGAGAGAATTGCCCTACCAAATATCAAGACTTATTATAAAGCTATAATAATTAAGACACAATGTATTGATGCAGGAACGGAAAAACTGACCAACGGAACAGAATAGAGAGCCCCAAAACAGAGCCACGAACATATGGAATTTTGATGGATGACAGAGATGATGTTACAGATCTCTGGGGAATAGAAGCACCGGTCCATAACTGATGATAAAATAATTGATGATTAATAAGGACAAAAATTGGATTCCTATTTGCCTCATACTCAAAAATTAATTCTTAATGGATTAAACAATTAAATGTGAAAGGGAAAACTTTAAAACTTTTAGAACAAATACTGGAGAATATATTTATGACCTCTGGGTAGAAAAAGATTGCTTAAATAAGACACACATAGGACTAATTCAAAAGAAAAGAATAACAAATTTAAACTACGTTAAAATTAGTACACCATAAAGAAAATTAAAAGACAAGTCCCAAACTGGGAGATACACATATAATCAATAAAGGATAGGTCTCCAGACTATATAAAGCATTCCTACAAATCAAAAAGAAAAAGGCAATGCAAGAAGAAAAATGAGCAAGAGACATAAACAGGCATTTCACAAAAGAAAGAAACACAGCTGTCTGGTAAATATATGGAAAGGGTCTCAACCTCTTCAGTGAAGGAAGTACAAGGCAGGCGGGACCATTTCAAGACCATCATGGGCCCTATATATGTTTATTTTTGGAGGCTTCACCTTATAATATTTCACGTCCCATAATGCATCCATATCCCACATTAACTCATTCATTCAATACATATTTGTGAGTACCAGGAAATGTGCTATGTGCTTGGGGTGTATCCATGAACAAAAGAGACCAAGGCCCCTGCCCTCATGGAGCTTACATTCGGGAGACATAGACAATATGCATAAGGAGGCACCCATGTAGTAGGGTGCTAGAAGGCTCTGGGTATCATGGGATAAAGAGGAAAAGCAGCACAGCGTAAGAAGTGAGTTGCAGGAAGAGAAGGCTCTGAGGGATGGTACTTCAACAAAGTGTGCCTCATAGCATCTCCCTCACTCGTCGGTTCCCTCAGGACCTTCAGTAAGTTGCTTCCTGGGGTATCAGCTAGTAATGGCTTCAAGAGCTTGCTCTTCTCAGAGATATTTGTGTGGGTGGATGTGGGGAGAAACTTGCAGAGACCTCTTCCCCAGCGGAGGATGGAAGTGGAGAGCACATGTCCTCACCCTCCCCCGACCGTCTCCTTTGGCCCATCCCAGGGAAGGGGCCTACCTCCCCAAAGACCCACGAGACAGGACTTTTCAGAGGAGAAAGTCCTCTGACACCCAGGTTGGGTGGCAGGAGGGGACCTTGGGGTGCTCAGACCGAGTAACCTGTCGCCCCTGTAGACACAGCCTAACCCTACTGGCAGGAAGTAAGCATTTTCTGAAATGTGATAGCTCGGTGCAGCCCCTTATACGAGAAAGAACTGAAGGCAGCTGTCTGAACTCTGCTGTCCCTTCTTACGTGTACAAGTTGGGTGCGGGACTATCGCCTGGGAGTTTCTAAACAATCCAGCAAACAAGGGATTCTGAGTGTAGACTGGCCTGAAGACAGTGCCGCTCACGTGGGAGCAGCCTAGCAGGTACTCTTGGCCAGTAATGGACGCAGTCCTTGGGAAGTCCACTAACAACAGGACCGGTGTGAAGGCAGCCCTTTATAGAAGGCCCCAGCCTGGGAGGCTGGATAGCCCCAGCCGCCAGCAGCCGTCGTCTTCACTCAGACCTCTGCTCACCTCTTGGCATCCCTATTTTCACTTTGGCTGAGCTCCCCAAGTACCAGCCAAGGCTCAATGGGATCAGTTCCCAGCTCTTGTTAATCTCTTTACTACCACCCAACCTGTGTGTCCAAAGCCCCTTCCGCCCTGGACAGAGGGTCAGCCTATTTCTTACAGGTCTACAAGGACAAAGGCTCTGCCCTGAGGTCCCCAGAGGGAGGTGGCCAAGCGGCTTCTCTTTCACGCTGGAATGCGACTTCCCTTTCCAATTAGAGACCACAGAGAATGGGAAATACAAGCAGGGTGGCCCTTCTAGCGTGAAACCCCATCAGCCTTGTCTGAGAAGAGAGGCTGGGGGCCTGCATTCCCGTCCCACCTGTTTAGAACTCCTGGCCTCCATCACCGGTTATCATTCGGCCTCTTTTTCCTCTGCCTGCCTCCTGGACCAAACTCAAGGTTCTGTCTCCGAGACAAGGTTCACTTCTCTGGTCATGTCCTGTCCCCAGAGTCGACCTCCCAACGCTTGTTGTTCTTGTGGCTCATGTGGCAGAGAAAGACGTTTCAGGCTTTTGAGACAAAAATAAAAATCAAACAAACTAAAACCAAACAGGAAGTCAGTATCCGTTGTTAAAGATTGGTGTTCCTCCCGGGGCCCCTCCCAGGGGAGCTGGCTGGAAGATTGTCTCAGGACTCCAGGAAGGGGGTCAATGAAGGTTCCTGAAGGCCCAGAAGGGCCTAAACCCCCTACTACTGTCCACAGTGGAGCCATTTACATTTCTGGTGGGGACAAGGCAGGAGCCAAGGAGCCATCCAACACATCACTCCCTTGCCATGTAGGGTGCCCACACCCAGATGTCCGTTCTCTAGAGGAGTGGAGAAGGCCTGCCGCCACCCAAGGAGTCTGTTTGCCTCCACGTCAATGGGGCGGCTCAGCTGGAGGGCACTGGGATGCGTTTTGCTATTTTCAATCTCCTTGCAAGGCCAACTTTCCTGGCTAATATCTAGCACTCTGCTAGGAGCATCAGGTTTCCACAAGCCCCTTGTTTCCAGGGCCAAGTCAGTGTTTTGGGGAAAATTGTATTTTTCCAGCCACACCTCTGGGGCTGCCCCTGGCCCTGGGGTCTATTGGTTCCTTTCTCTCTTCCAGGCATTCTGAGGTCTCGCCTGGGAGCTTAGAGAGCTGCCCGAGGCCTCTAATCAGGGCTGCCCCTTTGTTCTTCAGGCAGTGACCTTTATTGACATCATCTCAACCCCCTCCCCCATCTACTTGAATCCTCCATTCTTTTTCTCCTTTCTGGGTTGGAATGAAGAGTTTTACTCTCAGGGGCCTAATCCTGTCGCTCTTGTGTGACTAATTCTCTCCCCTCCCCCCAAGATGCCTGCAAAGAGGAAGGGGCCTGTTTGCCTGAGTAGGGGGTCTGCGCCCCTTGTCGGCAATCAAAGCACAGACACATTCCTCTGGGTGATTTCCTGCCCTGAAAATCCAGCTCTGGAACACAGGCCTCCTCTGTTCCCTCACAGCCACCAGCCCCTGGGACCGGGACCTCTGTGAGAAGGATTTATGGTATAGAAAGTAATGTGTCACCCTTCCAACCTGCAAGGGTCTAGTGTGAAAGCAGGTTGCATTGTTGCTTGGACAATATGATGCCCCAAGAAGCAAGAGCGTCCCAGAGATTCTGACAGTTCTCTAGCCGCTGCCCACGGCGACGGGTGTGCGAAGGTGACACCGCGCAGGATGGAGCCCTTATTATCCTCAAAGCACCCGCAGACCTCGGCGGGTCGGCCTCGGCTGCCTGATTTCTGAAGTGAAAAAGCACATAATTGTGGTATTGTTTGACTGCCAAGAATTCTGGGTTAATCTCAGTTTTATTTTGACTGCTACCTAAAATAGCCTGTCCCCGAGGACAGCAGCAAAGGTCAGGAGGCCAAAAACAGAAAGCCGGGCCTGAGATCCATCCATCCTCATCTGGAGCCTCAAACCGGGCTGCAGAGTTTGGGGCGGCTCATGGGCGTGTGGGATCAGGCACTGGGAGCTGCGTCACCCCCCACTCCGCTCCCTTAGAGAGGCCTTTCCCTCAACACTGGACTAGGGCTGCCCCTTCCCCACTGGACCTGGCCTGAGCCTGTGGGAACAGCAGTGATGGCCAGTCCCAGCACACTCTTTGTCCCCAGACACATTCAGGAGAGTCCCTGAGATAGCTTGGAGTACTGCTTCTGTGATCTGGGGAAGAGGGGACAAGTGACAACAATCGGGGACATTACCGAGGGCCTGCTCCGTGCCAGACACTGTTCTAAGTGCTCGTGCCTCTAGCCGCTCCTCCAGTCCTCTCAGTAGGTCCTCATGGTGGGTACTTTTGCTGTCTTCTAACCTGCCCAGAGCCACACAGCTCTGGTGGAGACAGAATGTGAACTCAAGGAATCCTTGCTCCGGGGGTTGCCCCTTCGCTGTTCCACCACACTGCCTCTCAGGAGGTGAGTGGTCGCAGGAGTCAAAGGCTTAGAAAGATCAGCTCCCGTTGGAATCTGAGGGAAAGATGCCTTCAGTTCCTAAGTGGAGGCCACTGGAAGAACGGGCCTGGTGAGCGGTGTTTCTCCTTCCTGGAGCACATGTAGAAAGCTTACCTTAGGTGTTCTCCATCATTCTAGGATCAACAAACATTTACTGAGAGTCCCACTCTGTTCCCAAGGTGTCTAGGCCACTGGCCCTGGATGCTTTTCCTGCATGCAATCAAGGAGGGCTTCCCAGGGGGAGGGGTCATTCACATTAGATCTAAAAGGGTGCTGGGATTCTTCTGGATAGACAAAGTGGAGACAGACTTTCTAGGCAGAGGGAGCAACATGAGCAAACCACTATTGTATTCCACCAGGCTCAAGATGTTGTTCCTGAGGCTTCTGAGCCACTGGCCCTGGGCTCCAGTCTGCAGGGCTTGGCAGGAACTGACTAACTGTCCCCCTCCCCCCTCACTGCTGGCCCCGACTGTGCTGCCTTCAGAGGAGCCCTCCCTACCCTTCCTTCCTGCCCCACCTAGATGCCTATGAAATGTTTCCAGCCTGAGGCATCCCTGAACTTCTAAGGCATCCAGAGATGCCGATGCAGCCACGTCCAGGGACAGCTGTCTGTGCACCACTCCCAGGGGTCAGCGTCGCCTCAGCCAGCGGTGCCCGTGGAGTTCTCTCAGGCTCGTTGCAGGGGCCCAACACCCTGATGCACCCCCCCAGCCCTCCTCCAGCTCCCCCAGCACCCCCTGTACCTCGAGAGCACAGGGAAAGGCACACAGCACTGGGGGCTCCAGCAGGCTTCTTCATTGTTTCCTTTTCCTAAGTGAGAAAAAGGTAAAAGGAAAGCGAAAGGACCAGGCTCCCAGAACCAGGGTGTGTAGTATGGGTGGGGTGTTCCTTTTGCTCCTCAGAATGTCCTCTTCTTTTCTACCTTTTGTTGTTGTTCACTTAACAAAAGTGATCCTGAGTTCCTTTCATTGGAAAAAAATCAAGACGAACAAAACAAAGGCGGGTAGGAGTTTTATGTTCTTTACCTATGGAGGGGCAGGAGTCGGGGGCAGCTCTGTCAGCATCTGCCCTGACTCTGGTTCCTCCCCAGGTGCTGTGGCCCAGGGAGGGGACTGGCTGTGCGAAAGCACCACCATCCAAGGAAGGCAGGTGTGGTTGAAAGGGGCGCATTGTGAACAGCAGAAGACACTCCTCTTGTCCCTGTCACTCAGAAATTCCAAGGGTTTCAAGAGCTCTGTGCCAGGAACTGGAGATGAAGACCAAATATGTATTTCTTATTATATCACAATATCACAGGAGATCTCTTCTAGGAGGATAAGGGCCCATGGATCAAGAGAGAATGTGGCTTTTATATATAAACTACCACAGTGTCTGGCACTTAGTAGGCTTGCAAACACAATAATAGCTGTTATCATTATTGTGTATTCGGGGAATGAATGAGTCATTTGAAGGGTGGGGTGTGTGGCAGAGGGTGGTGATGAATGAGGGGGAAAAGGTAGTTGGCAGGCAGCCTCCAAGTAGCTCCCAATGATCCTGGTATTTTCACCCTTGTGCAGCCTTCTACAGCATTCCACAATTGGTCTCTGTTGACCAATAGAATGCAGTCCTGCTGTATGCTCACATGCTGTGCGCTTCAGCTATGGAGAAGGCCACGTGGTGAAGAATTGAGGCCTCCTGCCAACAGCCAGTAAGGAACTAAAAACTCTTGCCAACAGTCACATGAGTGAGCTTGGAAGCAGACCCTCCAGCCCCAGACAAACCTTCACATGACTGTAGCCCTGGCCAACATCTTGACTACAACCTTATGAGAGACCCTGAGCCAGAACCACCCAGCCAAGCCTCTCCCAAATTCTGACCTTCAGGAACCACAGGAAATAGTAAATATTTGTTGTTTTAAGCTGCAATGTTTCAGGGTGGTTTGTTGCACAGCAATAAGTAACTAATGCAGGTGGTATAGTAGAAGCTGTTCATTCCCCTTGGCTCCCCAGAGCTTACCTGCAGCTGTGGACAGTTCCTTAACTGCTATATTGATTAGCTTTTGCTGCATAACAAACCACCCCAAAATTTAGTGGCTTAAAGAAACAACTTATTTAGCTTATGATTACGAGCTCAGCAATTCAGGCAGGGCTCACCTGAGTCGTCCTTCTGGCTGGGCTGGGCTCACTCATGTGTCTCTGGTCAGCTGGCAAGTTGGCTGGGGGCTGCTTGATCTGGGGGTGCTCAACTGGATGGCTCGTCTCTGCTCCAGGTGGCCTCTCATCCTTCACCAGCCCAGCCTGGCCTTATTCACACTGTGGTGGCACAGTTTCAAGAGTATAAGAGCAGATGCTGTAAGGTCTGTTGAGGCCAAGACCTCCTACAACCTTGCAACCTCTGCGTTCTGTTCCCCAAAAGGCCAGTCCAGATTCAAGGAGTAAAGAAATAGATTCCACCTCTTAGGAGAAGGAGCTGCACAGTATTGTGGCCTTTTTTTGATCTATCCAGCCCATCTGCAGCTTCCTAACTCAAGCACCTGCATCTCCCTGCCCGAGTGCACTCTCTGGTCAGGTGAGCATGTTCAGCCCTTGTAGGAGGCAGACCAGGGCCGAGCAGTTAATGCCCCCAGGTCCACCAATGAGGAAGGGAGCTGGTGGACGAATCCCCAGCTTCCTTGCCCTTGGTCAGATAATTCTAAGGTGTGTCTACACAGTCTCTCAGAGGGACCCTGGGAGCTTAAACCCAAGTTTCCCACAGTGGTCACTAGCTCATAATACACCTTTTATTGTCATTCCTCTCTCACGTCCCCACTGCCTTACCAAACTCTGGGGACCACCTCCCTCAAGCCATCTTGCACTCCTTGCGCTCAAATCCTTATCTAAGGGTCTGCTTCCGGGGAAACCTACACTAAACAGGTGGGCAGGAACTAGATCACCCCGATCTCATAGGCCAAGCTAATGAGTTAGAATTTATTCTGCAGGTGATCAGGCTTCTAAGGGTCTTAAGCAGGAGAAATTTGCGTTTTAGAAGCAAAATTAGTAGGAACTAATACCCAGGTCCATTGACTTCCAGGCCAGTGCTGTTAACTCTACACTGTTTTGGACTTCAGATGTAAGGATATGCAGATCTTTTTTTAAAAAATTCATGTACTTTTGAGTAGGTAATAAATACACATGGGGCAAAATTAGAAAAGCACAAAAGTTCAGATATAATCTTATAATCATTTTCCCACCAAAGGAGCATTTCAATAGCCATTGTTTCCGAGGGCTTTAAACCACAGTAGAGCTTGACTCCTTTGGAGGCTGCTGCTGGCCCGCTTCTTGCTCTTCCCGCTCCTGTGGCCTGTCCTGGGGCTCTTGCAACATCCTGCTGCCTGCACAGCCTCTCTGCTGGAGGTGAAACAGTTGTCCTCCCACTGGAGAAAGACGCTGACATTCTCGGTTCAAAGGAAACTTGGAGGTGTTGGCGGATGTCATCTTTGCTCCCTGTCACCACAAATAATTGCAAGTTGGCTGAGCACTACCCAAGTGCATTAAGGTTTGTGGCTTGTTCTGACGGAAATCTAAAAAGTGCATAGTCAAGGCCAAGCCCACAGCTTTTATCTGTTAGCTGGGGAGAGGAAGAGATAATGATTCATAACACACCAGGTCTTTACATTTCTCCTGAAGAGCTGCCATCTGTCCGTAATGTGAGAGAAGTAGTGCTGTCAGGTTAATTGCCCTGGATCAGCCAAACCATCTGCATTTATTTAAATCAAGTCAAGTCTGTAAATAGTTTTTGAGTGTCTGCTGTGGGCCAGCTCTGAGCTCAGCTCTCTGGGGTATTCAAGTAATTGTGAGCCACCAGCTCAGGCGCTCAAGGAGGCAAACTGGTGAGGGGGCAGGTCTGGGGGCTTTGGAACCAGGGAGGTCTACTGAGAATCCCAGCCCAACCTCCGGCCAGCTGAGAGATCGTGGGCAACCTGGTTGATCTCTCCAGAACCTCTGTTTCCACATCTTTAAAATGTCCTGCCTATTGCACGGGGCAGGTGAAAATCCCAAAGACAGTGCTTTGTTTGCCTCATTTTTCCCTTGAGGAACTGACAACCCAGCCAGGGAAAGAAGATACTCATGTGAAAAGTAAGGAAAACATCTCTAAGAGATCATCAACAGTTCAAAACAAAGAAAAAAAAAAGAAGAGAAAAGAAAAGGAGATTTACACAGGAGTGATGAGTTGCCAAACGTGTTAGTCTGCTGGGGCTACATAACAAAGTCCCTCAGACTCGGGGGTTTAAACAACAGAAAGCTGTTGTCTCATAGTTCTGGATGCTGGAAGTCCAAGATCAAGGCATCAGCAGAACTGATTTCTTCTGAGGTCTCTCTCCTTGGTTTGCCATCTTCTGTCTGTCTTCAGATGGTCTTCCCTCTGTGTCTGTGTCCTAATCTCCTCTTCTTATAAGGACACCAGTCACATTACCTATTTAAAGGCCCTGTCTCCAAATATAGTCACATTATGACTTCAACATCTGAATTTTGGGGGAACGCAGTTCAGCCCATTACACCAAACATAATATTTTCTCTAGAAGTTGATCAGGGAAGAAAAGCAGGGAGGGAAGAACAAGATGGTATTTCTGGTTTGTAATTTTATTCAATCTTAACCAAATATAGAATTGTAATGCCAGGTACATAGTAGGCATGCAATAAATATTTTTTGATTCAGTGCTCAAATAAATGAATACATTTTTGTCACTGACCTTTATGAAAGGCACTCAGAGAAAAGTATATAGAGATGACAAACAGGCGGAATGGGTGGCTTCATTTTTTCTTGAAAAAAGCCTTTTATCAAGAACGCATTCTGACCTGCAAAGCATAAGCCAAAAATGGATGTGACAGAAGTTTATAAAACTGTCAAAAGTCATGGATAAGACGATTATAATCTTTAAATCTTCACCAAATGTTGTGTTACTAGAAGTAGATAGAGGATTACTTTTGAACTTGATAAAATTGTAGGACATATGAACAAAAAGAAAGAAAGAAAAAGAAATGAGTTCTTATTTATGATCAGTACACTCAGAGAATTTCTAATCCATTAGGACACGAGAGGCTGAAGCCACAGCTAAGGTGAGGAGGAAGTCAAGGAACTTGCGGGGGGCTCATCTCAGCACAAGTTGCTTCTGATTCCTATGGGATTTTGACTTGCGTGTTGGTGACAGACTGCTGGCTGTGTGGATGATGTATCTAGGCAAGTATTACATTTCTGTGGTTTGATATTCCTTCGGAGAATATTTAGTAAGCATCCACTATGTACCAGGCGGTGTTTTAGGAAGCGAGGACACTGTATCGATATGACGTCCTAGCCCTCAAGGACCCGCACTCTAGAGAGAGAAGCACATATATAAAGAGATAAATTGCAGTTTTTGAGGTAAATTCCATAATGAAAGTACAATTAAAGTGCTTTATAACCTCAAAATTCTTGTGACAATAACTAAAGGGACAGTCTGGTAATTAAAGGGACTTAATATTTGATAAATAAATAAATGGATAAAATTGATAAATAAATGGTAGAAAATACGAAGAGCAGGGACTTACTGCTATGTCCTTTGGGTTAATAGCATGAAACCTACCTGCTTATTTTTGAAATTGAAAGAAGTTGCGTCTGTAAGTTATTTGTCTTTCCCATTTGTTTTGCAACCCCCTTCCCCACCTGCATTTGAGAACTTCCTATGAACTCAGAAATTGTGGGTGGATGGGTGGATAGTTAGGTGAACAGACAAGTAAAAGAGTGAATTTTTTGCTTCTAGGACTGGGCAGATTTTTCCAGCAGAAATCTGTTCATCTTTAAAGGCTCATAATAATCAAATTCATCCAGTAACCATTTCTGAGATCTCTTTGTGTAGAAGTCCTGGAAGCTGTCTTGATTCAATACCAAAAAAATGACATTTCAGTTTCTGGAACCATTGCTTGTGAGTTTTTTAATCTGAATTTCCAGAAATTCTATAGAGTGGGAAGCTCTATAGAATTGCAAACTGTAGGCTAAAGGTCATGTTGACGAAATGTGGATGTCAACAGCGTACACTGAAGAAGGGAGTCTGACTTCAGCGCTTTCTCCCTCCCTCCCTACCCTGGAATGTGTACATTTCAATCTGCATGTTGCTCGGGAAGGCTGTCCCTCTGGAAAGCCTCAACACAATTCCTAGGCCCGGCATTCTCGATGACCTTACCAGGAATTTGGTGATTGGAAGGCAGAGGTCCAGGAAAGAATCTTGGACCAGGAATCTGGACATCATTAAATGATTTTTCCTTACGAGAAGCCTAGTCTTAGGTCAATATTCTTGAGAAAACAGTTCTGTGGCTTCTTCAAGTTGCCTCTCTCCCCATCTACCTCTCCCCACCCCACTCCCCATCCTCCTGCCAGTAACAAATTGCACAAAAATGACGCTCTAGAGTTGTATTGTCCAACAGTGGCCACTAGCCACATGTGGCTCTTTAGATTTAAATCAATTAAAATCAAATAAAATTTAAAATGCAATTTCTTGGTCATACTTACCACATATTAAAAGTACTCAAAAGCCACATGTGTCTGGTGGTGACCATAATCGACAGCTCAGAGAACATTGCCATCATTACAGAAGTTCTATTGAACTGCACTGCCCTAGGAAAAAAGGAAAGTGAAGAGCTGAGGAGGAAGGTGGCAATTTTGAAGAAAACACCAATGACATCCTGACCAGTCATACAGGGAGGAGAAGGAACATTCTGGCAGGAAGTTGCCACAGGATGCACAACTAGACAACAAGAGGAGAGGGGGTATAAAGCGCGGGACAGGGTACAGGCTTTGGGATGAAACCTGGGGTTCATCCTGGTTCCGCCACCCACCAACAGGGCAGCCGTGAGCAAGTTATGTGAACTCCCTGAGCCTCAGTCTTTTCATCAGGGAAATGGCAGTAGTAAGAGTTCTTATGCCATAGGGTTGATGTAAGAATCCATGAGACAATCGATGTAAAGTGCTTACCATGCTGCCTGACATACGCGAGAAGGTCAAAAATTGTAGGACGGGTTGCGGGGTGTGAGGAGGGAGAGGAGGAGAGGAGGTGTAAAGAAGGAAAGGGGAGAACATGGAGAAAAGGTAGTTGACA
The DNA here is from genome assembly GCF_037783145.1 of Equus przewalskii. NCBI lineage: Eukaryota > Metazoa > Chordata > Mammalia > Perissodactyla > Equidae > Equus > Equus przewalskii. The sequence goes on from NC_091854.1 coordinate 6,429,447, forward strand.
TGGGAGGAAGAAATGTTGAGAGGACTGAAAAATGGACCTGAGCAGTAAGCACTTTTACGGGGGCTGGAGGGCAAACAGGCAGTGGGACAGAAAAACAGACGGTAGCTAAACCTCCAGACACCGATGGGGCATAAGAGGAAGATCCTCTGGCCTCAGGATTAAGGAAGCTCAGCCAGGCAGTGGCAAAAATCACCTGTGATCGTCAGTCTTTGTGCCCATCTGTGGCAGCAGGAATTGCACTGCTAATTGGGGTTTAGCTGTACTCACGTTTATGCTGATGATTGTGTTCCAGAGGCCCAGAGAGGTGTGGAACAGGCTTTCCTGGGGCAGGCTGGGTGAGCCAGGGCTGGGGCCGGAGGGGCCCGATGTCAAGATGATGTGAGGCATCAGGGTATAGGGAAGGGGATGACGTTTATTCCGTGCCTGCCACCATGCTCAGTACTCACATGTCCAATTGCACTTAAACCCTACAACAGTTCTGAGGTAGGCACCTCCATTTTGTGGAAGAAGAAACTGGGGCTCAGCTGGGTGAAGGAACTTGCTCGAGGTCACACAGCTGGTAAACAACAGATTCAGGATCCAAGCCATGGTCTGTCGGATTGCAAAGCCTAAGCTCTGAGGAGGGCAAAGCAATAGAGATGTGCAGGGAGAGTCTGAAAAAGTTGGCATTACATTTATGTATCACCACCGGAGTCCAATGCCGTGTCAATGTTGTGGGGTCACAAACGTGAATAAGACAGATTCCCTGTGTTCAAGGTGCTTGCATAGTAGTGAGGGAGACAAGCCAAGAGCAAAATAAGGGCGACTCAAGGTAAAGTGTTCAAACTCATTCATTCAAGCAATACTCTTTTTATTGAGTACCTACTATGTGCCAGGCACTGTGCTAGGCTCTGGGGATACTGTGATGTGCTACGGTAAATTGTTTACAAAAATGGCTGCATTTTCCCTATTCCATTATCCACACTTCTTTGCAGTGTGACTTTGCAACTCCTTTCGTTGAAATGTTGTGTCTGTTTTCCACCTTTTGAATCTAGGCTGGCCTTGCGACTTGTCTTGGCCAATGGAAATTGGTGGAAGTGATGTTGTACCTTTTCCAAATCTTTCAAGAGGCCTTGCACCTTTCCATTCCTACTCTTGAAACTCTACAGCTGCAGTGTGCACATGCCCCACCTGGCCTGCTGAATAATGAGAGACACATGGCCTACTCACTTTCATTGTCCCAGCCAGCAGCCAACCACCTGTCAGATGGATGAGTGAGGCCGTTTTAGACCCATGAGCCCCAGCTAACACAGTACCTGATGCCAGACACATGAGCGAGCCTAGACAGATCAGCTGAGCCTAGTCTGGGTCAGCAGAACTCCAGCAGACCCACAGACACGTGAGACATAGTAAGTGAATATGTTTTTAAGTCACTAAGTTTTCAGTTGGTTTGTTTTACAGCAAAAGCTAATTGATACATGAGCAAAACAGACACTTGTTGTCAAGAAGCTTATAATCCAATGAAGGAGAGAAACTTTAATCACAAAATCCTACAAATATATATTAAGGGAAAAGAAGTGGTAATTAAGCCAGCCTCCCATTATGGTCCCCAGTGACCTCCACCTCCTGGTATTCACACCATGGGTAGTCTCCTCCCACGTGACCAGGGTTGGTCTGCTTGGCCAATCGCATGTGGCAGAAGGGATGATGTGTCACTTCTGAGATTAGGTTACAAAAGATTGCAAATTCTTTTTTGGGCTCTTCTCTCTCTTTCTGACCATTCAATCTGGGAGAAGCCAGCTTCCATGTCCTAAGGACACTCAGGCAGCCCACCGAGAGGCCATGTAGCAAGGAACTCAGGTTCTCACCAACAGCCGGAGAAGCATTGGGGTCTATCAACACCCAGGTGAGTGAGCTGGGCAGGGGATCCTCTGGCTTCGGATGACTGAAGCCCAGGCCAGCAGCTTGAATGTAACCTCCTGAGAGACTCTGACCCAGAACCATCCGGCTAAGCTGCTCCCAGATTCCTGACCCAAAGAAACTGTGCAATGACACAGTTTTATGTTTTAAGCTAGTATGTTTTGGGGTAATTTGTTACACAACGACAGATAACTTACAAAAGGAGTTAACTAGACAAAGCAGGGGGAGGAGGTGGAGTGTTCCAAACAGAGGGAATAGCACGACCAAATGTCCTAAGGTGGGAGGGAACAGAGCACATCTGAGAAACTGAAGGAACACCAATGTGGCAGTTGAGATAGCAAGGGTGGTACCAGATGAGGCTGAAAGGTCGGTGGAGACAGAGCCATCAGGTGTGACCCTGTGGGTCTTACTAAGAAGTTTGCCATTAGGAGCAACAAGAAAACAGATTGTTAGGGGACCAGCACTGGGGCCTCCAGAAGCCCAGGTTCTTAGATTTGAGAGAAGACGAGGGAAGCAACACAATTCCGAGGAGTATTGTCCTCCTTTGGCCTTAATCATGAATTGTAACTGCAAGAATTTGGAAAAACCCTTTGAAACCGAGTGAACTTCCTCAGTGGGGGCTGTTCCTCATCTCCCTGTGATGCCCGTCTAGGTCCCCTGCGGGCAGTGATGTGGTGGGGATGATGGGTGGGCAGCAGAGGAGGGAGAGAGTAAAGAGAGAGTGTGGGAAAGTGGCAGGGAGCAGGAGGAGGCAGCAAGGGAGAAAGGGAGGTGGCTGAAGAGAGAGAAGTGCAGTGTCAGGGGAGGCGAGGGAGGGGCAAGGATGGAGAAGGAAAGCGGGACTAGATGTCACAGAGGAGTCAAGGGAGGTTGCAAAACGGTCACTGAAAGAGAGTTGGAGACATCAAGACGGAGTAGGAGGCTATTAGAGACACTGGTGGCCTGGAAAATTCAGTCCTGAAACTGCGTGTTTGGGGCTCAAGGAATGGAACAGTCACTTCAAAGGACAGTAAACTGACTGAGAGTAGGAGATGAGCGGGGGATTGGGCGAACAGCTAACACGGAGCTGGAAAGCAGTCATGGCTCCGGGATTTGAACTCACAGCCATCACTCTGGGTTGCAGTGACTTGTGAAAGGGCTGCCAGCTTCGGGGAGTTCTTCTCAACTGAAACAGCCATCCTTTAGGGAAGAGTGGTGAGATTCGCAGCTTGAATGGTGGAGATGCGCTCGCCTGGGGGACAGAGCTCAGCAGGCTCTCTAGCCTCTGAGTCTCTCATTAGCCCTGCTGGAATAATGATGGCTCCAAGTTAGAGACTTTGGGGTTTCAGTTCTCCCTGCTCAAAAGTACTCTTCCAGGGGTAAAGGGAGAGGTGGCAAACACCTGGCCCAGCACAGGGAAGGCTTCTCCAGTCCCAGCTATGCCAGGCACAGCATAGCTGTGCTTGCCTGGCTTCCCAGACTGGCCCCTCCAGTAGGTGCAAAGACAGAAACATGGGCATGGGTGCGGGGAAGGAGGCCACATCTTAGCCTCCTCTCTTGGTTCTCATCATCCCTATTCAGCCTTTCACCTCCCATCCCACCAGGAATGGATTTATACTGTTTTAAAAATACTGGGGCGTTTGAACTCTTCTTTCATTCTCTTGTGGATTTGGTCAAGCTGGCCTAACCTTTTTTGTCTAGTGAAAAAGAGTCTAAAGATATGAGTGTGTCCCCCAAAAAGCTTTGCAAGAGGAAAGCAAAGAAAACACAGCATTGAACAGATCTATTCATTTTGTGACTTGATTACAGAAAGATAATATTTTTTTTCTTGTTTTAAAAAATACATATTTGAGAAAGGGATGTGGAAAGAATTACATGACGTACCATCGAGGAAATAGATTCCAGCAAGATAATGTTATAGGAACACAACTCCAATCCTTACAGAGGTGGGTTGTGTCGTGTTGGTCAGATAAAGAATTTTTCCCACCAATCTAAAATCCATAAATGATAAATAGAATTTTTAAAAAATACAATAGCTTTTCCATCTAAACTGCCTTCTACTTTCTCTTTCCATCTCTAGTCCAGAGAGTGTCCCCTCCTGCTTCTCGCTGTTTTAAGGGAGAATTAAGAGCAGGGCGGCCTGTCAATAAGTCACCACTGTCAACCCTAATCTAATGCCAATAGTTGAAGACATCCTTATACAGGGTCTCCTACGCTGAAGGAGAGGGCCCCGTGTTCTGGGAGCCACAGCAAACACCTGCACAGACCACAGCCCTGCCCCGCTCCACTGAAGCACAAGAGACCCATTTTAAGACAAAGTGTGTGTCAGAATGTCAGTGCTTGCTCAAAACCACTTCCCAGGTAGGCAGATTCTTTGGTGTCTCTTTCTCTTGAGTGTGCTTTGAATAGACCGCAGACTGGGAGGGTCGGAAAGAAGGGAGAAGAAAGGCAGCCGTAAATCAGTGTAGCCTCTCCAACTCTTGGGATCAGAAAGCAGGTCCTACAGAAAGGACGAGGGGCACATCCCCACCGCCAGGAAGGCCTGGTGTTGTCACACATGCCCTAACAGTTAGGAGGGCTCTGCTCAGGAAGCCTGTGGACACACCCCTGTTCTTTCTTCTTCGTGGCTTTGAACCAGATGCTCTTGGAAGGGAAAAAGCTCTGACTTCATCTGGGCTCCTGGGCCCTCCCTTCTCTAAACACAGTGAGGACTTTTTTCAGGTCATTGTGGCACTTCTAGTGATTCTTTTCATTGCTTCTTCAAACGCGCAATCAATTCTCCTCCTGATACAAAATTTGTGACTCCTGTTTTTACAAGTCTGAAGCTTAGAAGCTGATCCCCCACAAGCATCAACAGAAAGCATCTGGGTGTTCTAATCTCTGCCAGCTCTTTGCTGAGAAACGTAACAGCCTGCCAACCTCCTCCTGCCTGTGTGCTGGGCACAACCCAGGGAGGGGCCGAGGCAGCCCGGGACCTCTGGTTCTTTGGAAAGAGAGAAGCAATTCCACCAGTTCAGGTGTTTGGGGGATTATTGAAATGATCTTTTCCACGTGGATATCAACACGGTCTGTGAATAGGGCAAGTAACATGAGGGACTTTATGGTGGTGAGATTTGAAAAGCTTGAAGGGGGAACTGAAACCAGTTTCTGTCAGTCAAAAGTTTCATTCAGCCAGCACAATTTCAGAATTTGCAATAGTATTTTGTTTTTCTTTCAAAGCTCTTTACATCTTCTGAGAGTAACAGAATGTTGGGGAGAGAATTTCTAAGCTAAAAATATGGAGGTGGACAAGATCATGACAACTTGCAAAGGACCCACTGTTGGTTGGATTCAGGAAAGGGGAATGTGAGACCAAGTGTTAACTAGAAAACCAGGCTAAACCAGATGAGGCACCTCGGAAGTGAGGTTAAGACAGTCTTTGGATTCACCCTACCAACTACTTTTTGACACACAGAGGGTTCGATTTAACATTAGTCCCATGCATCACAGAGCAGATGTAGCCTGTCTGGGGTTTTAATTGTTTTGTAAAACCCTAGAGCAGAGTGAGAAGTGACTTGGTGACAGAGTAGAGAAGACTGCTCATTCCTGCAGCTCGTGGTTCAGGGGTAGTTCTCGACTTACTCTTTTCTCCACTCAAGTTCTACACAAGTGAGCAGTAAAAGGAGATGCTTATCTCCTTCCTTTATTTTAGCAGCCACTGCAGTTCTGTTTCCTTCTTGAAACCTCTGACTCAATGGCTGGTGGAATACTCCCCCCACCCCACTCCATCCTGTCTATGCATGCAACTTTTGAGACACTCCCTACGCTCGCTACCTTGCAAAGCACGCTCAATTCATTGCTTGTACACACTGCTCTTTGCTTCTTGGTTTATTTTACGTATTTGGGTCACCTGTTGCTTAGGTAAGATTTAAATCTGGCTGTGTTGGTATGGTCAGCTTTTTATTATTCCCGGAAGGAAGATAGTGTGTCGTATCCATGTGATCATGTAATATTATTATTATTTTCTTTTTGATGATAGTATCTGGCTAATCGTTAAAGCACATGGTGGTGGTCACCTCGGAGCCTCAGCTCTGAATGGTCTAGGCTTGGGGGCTGTCAGACCATTGTTATTATTATCATCATCATCATTTTAAAGCATGATCATTTAATCTGGATTACGCACATCTACTACATTTGAATAATTGTTAGTGTTTTCATTATTGAACAATTTTTATGGTTTTCTTCTTGTTTTTTAATTACTAAAGTAACATAGAACACAGGAATTTTAGAAGATAGAAAAACATCCTTTTGGAGTATATACTTTTAGTATATTTTTCAGTGTATACAGATGTATTCTCTATTTTTCCACAATAATGGTACACTGTAGTTTGAGTCTGTTGTTTCACTTAGTGATGGGCCACGAATCCTTTCCATATTACTGTTCTTCTATGATAGAGATTTTAATGGGTGTGTAGTATTCCTTTATGTAGATTTTATATAACCAGTCCCCATTATTGGACATTTACCTATCAAACGCTTATATAAGCATTTACAATGTGCCAACCATAGCTCTAAGCTCTGTATAGACATTAACTCATTTACCTTCATGAGAACCCTATGAAGTAAGCACTACTATCACCCCCATTTTGCAGATGAGGAACCTGAGGCAGGGAGAGCTTACACAACTTGTCCAAGGTCACACCGTTTTGTAAGTGGTGTGGCCAGATTCAAACTCAGATAATTTGGTTCCAAGTCTGTGCTCCTAATCATGACACTGCTGGCCTCCCTCTGCCTCTGCTGAAAAGTAAAGACATTCCTTTACCTGGAGGAAGTCTTCGTCTACATAAGTCTGCTCTGGTCAAAAAGGGAACTGCTGTCCTGTGAGTCACTGTTATTTAGAGTGAAATCGTCAGCTGTTGAGACAACAGGCTGAGAAGCGTTTGGGCGGGATGGGCAATGTTAGCTCCGCAGCCTGGGGAAGGCAATCCCAGGAGAAGCTGCAGACCCGGATCCAGCCAGCCTGAGGCCAGGGGTCCTTACCCTCCAGAACCACGGAAAGTGGCCCCAGCCTTGTCTGAGCTACCATAACTTCCTCACCCCAAACTGAGACGGCCTCTTTCCTCTGCAGCCGGCCATAGGACCGAAGCCAGCCTCAGGAGGAAGGGGACCGGCAAGGTAGGAAGCAGTTGGGCAGGCTGCTGCCCAGGCCCAGAGCGAGGGGCAATGCTGAGCCCGTGGAAACTGGGGGTGGTGCTGATGCAGCCTGCCAAGTGACTTGTGGGGCAGTGCCTGGAGCTCAGGAGAATCCTCTGACTCACCTAGGGAGGCTCCAGGGTGGCTGTTTCCTGGGTAATTCTGCATCCTTATCCATCACAGCCTTGAGACAAGGTCTGGATTTAGCCACCTCCTTCCCTATCCTCTCGCTTCCAGGAAAGATAATAGGATGTCACAGCTAACGATGATAACTGTTCTGTTTTACTTACTTAATTCTAACTTATTTAATTCTCACAACAGCACTAGGAGGTAGAACAATACTTAACAATAATTATCTTCATTTTAGTGATGAAGAAAGGGAGCCACAGAGAGGTCAGATAATCTGACATAGGGGAAAGGACGTCAGGTGTGGGGAACACTGCAGGGTTGTGACCTTGAGTTGAACCTGTGCCCCAAAACTGGACACCACACTCTGGGCCTCAGAAGGTAGCTGTGGCTGATTGAGTCATCTTGCTCCCCTTAATCTCATCCCCTCTGGGAAGAAGTCTGAAGAAACAAAAGGAATTTGATGAGGGAGAGCATTAAGGGCTAGAGGTAGTTAGAAGTTGCATTTTATATGGCACCTTAGGCAATTGTTTGCAGGAGCTTGGAGAAGATTTATGTGAAATAACCTTCATGCCTCTTTCCCTGGAGGGTGGGGGTGGGGGCTGGCAGTGGGTCTGTCAGTTTGCCTTCATTCCTTTTACAAGAGAACCTGGAACACACAGACACCACATCCAAAGTCAGTGTCAGGCTAAATCAGTCTGGGAGCCATGATTGTCACCACTGTCCTAAAACCTGCCCCTCTAAATGCTCAAGATCATCTGTATCATCCAGGAAGTTCTCTTCCACATGTAAACCCCACACCCTGGGGTCCCACTGGAGTCAAGATTCTGCCCCTTCTCTAGCTGTGGAAACAACCTTGAGTGGAACCAGAATCAACTTCCCAGTTTAGGAAGATCGTTGGTTTAATATAATAACAATCCAAAGCATATAGAAAAGATGCTTTAAATGGAATGCAGTAAGATGGGCAACAACTGGCTTTCCTATTACTAAATGATTGTTGGGGGTATGTCTATTGAGTTTTGGAGAGTTTTTAGAAAAGAAAAGATGCATTGTTTTATCTGCCAAAATCCTGGAAGATAAACCATGAAAAATAAAAGTGCAATGTCTGATAGGCTTTACAAAATACGAACAAAGTGTTGCTGCTCTCCTAGTCGGAACCACAGGAATGCCCTTGCCTGGATTAGTGAGGTGGCCCCTGACTTGACCGTCTATGCTCTGTCCTCCCACTATGAGCAGATCGATCACTTAAAAGTGCAATAGATCAGATCACTCCCCTGCCTAAAAACTTGCAGTGGCTTCCTATCACACCCAGGTAGGCTCCCAGCTCCTCGCAGGGCGTCCGTGAGTCAGCCCCTGTCTCCTTGGAGAGGCAGTGCAGCACAGCAGCTTTGTGCGCGAGGGCCACACTGCCCAGTTGAAATCCTACCTCTGTCCCCTCGCTAGCTATGTGACTTTGGCTAAGGTGTCTACTTCTCTGCGTCTAAGTGTTCTCCTCTGTAAAAGGAGAATAATAGAACCAACCTCATAGACGCCTGGTACATAGAAAGCACTCCACCACCAGCAGCTGTTTTTATTATTACTTTTGACCTCATCGTTCTCCACTCTCCACATCCTCCAGCTCATTATGCTCCAGTCACACCAACCTTCTCTCTGGTCCTCAAATTTGCCAAACTCATGCCTACATTTGGACCTTTGCTCTAGAGTGGCTGGAACTCTGTCCACTCCTTTCATCCCCACCCAATCCGTGTGCTGTGAGTTTCTTCTCATTTTGGGCTTTCCACTCAAGGCACCTCCTCAGAGAGGCCTTCCCTAACCACCCAATTGAAATCAGCCCCAAGTCACTCTCATTGCTGTCCTAGAAATTTCTGCGATGGTGGAAATGTTCTATGTCTATACCACTAGCCACATGTGCCTGTTCAGCACTTGAAATGTAGCTAGTGTGAAGTGAAGAACTGAATGTTTAATTTTAATTAATTTAGACAAATTTAAATAACCACATGTGGCTAATGACTACCATACTGGACAGCACAGTTCTAGCTGCTTACCTGACTTTATAATCTTCAAAGCACTTATTGCCCCCTGAACTCATTGATTCATTGTCTGCTGTCTATGGTCTGTCTCCCCAACCACGGGGTGAGCTCAGGGGAAGTGGGGGTCTTATCTGCCTCATTCACCACTATGTCCCTCATGCCTAGGAAAGTGTCTGGATCTTTGTAGAGGCTCATGAAGATTTGTTGAATGAATGGGCATAAAAAAGTACTTTGTAAACTACAATGCATTATATATAAATGTCATATATATTATCATTGTATATATACAGTCATGCGTCGCTTAATGACAGGGATATGTTATGAGGAATGGGTCATTAGGCCATTTTGCTATTGTGTAGACATCATAGAGTGTACTTACAAAAAACCTAGATGGTATAGCCTACTACACACCTAGGCTATATGGTACTAATCTTATGGGACCACCGCCATATACGTGATCCATTGTTGACCAAAAGGTCTCTATGCAGTACCCGACTACATATAATTGAAAAGCCTGTAGAGATGTTTCACTTTTTAAAACCCCCTAGCACACACACACATACATACACACAAAGCTGATCGTTAAAAGTAAATAATTTTAAAAAAGAATTTTCCTATTTTGTGAACATATTCTTCATTTCTCCAAATAAGATCTCTCCCCCTACAGATGTATCTATAATCTACCTCCCCTCTGGCAACTAAAGGCGGGCTTGACCTGACCTGACCACAGGTCCATTTCCTTGTGACTTCTGAGCAGCCATCTTTGCACTATGGCACGATGTGAGCTCTTCTGCCTGGCGCCATCCTCCACAGCCAGCCCTGGACCATAGAGAGCACGGTCCCTTCGCTGGTCTCCAGCCCTGTTCATCTGCTTCCCAGAGACCACAGCTCGGAGCTTGACTGAGATCAGGTCTGAAGCCTCTGAAGTGCGTGGGTAGCCCCACTCTAACTGTAATGAACACACCAAGAGTTCCCAGGGGATTGAGTACTCTTGAAAATATAAACAAGGAGGGAGAGCGGAGGGGAAGCAAGCCCTCTCCTTCCTGTGGGAGTAGCTGAAGCAGAAGGACACTGAAATCTGATGCCAGAGGCTCCTGGGAGGGCTGGGACCCGGTGGGTTCCCTGCCACTGGCCAGTTTGCATTTCCAAAGACGGCCGGGGCTGTTATCTGACCTCCAGTCTTAGTGAAGTATTTTGGCTTCACGTCTGCCTCTGAAGGAGCTCTGAGATTGGAGCAGGGGAGTCAAATCAGGCCCATTGTTGTCCCCAGCATGCAGGATCTGGGCCTGAGCCCAGGGACTCCGTGGATTTACTGCAGGAACCCATGGCCATGTAGCCACTTCTATTGCTCAAAGCCAGGGATCTGGTCTGGGAACCAAGTCAGCTGCTGTGCAAAGCTGGCTATGGGCCTCCTCTGACCCTGGACCTGAGCTGATAAGTTAGGGGCACAGAGAGGAAACTGTGGGGCTGCAGTTGTTTTTAAGACTTCTTTCTAGCCCGTGTGCTTGGATTTCTTGTCAACATTCTCCCTCCCTACATGAATACCCGCCCCACAATGCACACACCCCTACACGTAGACACACATTTTCTTCCCATAACATCAAACAGGCTTCCTGGACCGTGTAAAGAAGTATTGGCAGGGGTGCGGTTCCAGGAAGGCATCTGTTGCAGTCGTGTGGATACCTACGGGGGTGGGATGTGTCAAGGGGATATGTGTTTGTACCATGAGAACACCTCTCCTGAAGTTCAAGTGGGATGGGTCCACACCTTTAGGCAGGTTAGGTTTCCTTGGTGGATGAAACAGTGTGTCCACTCCTCACCTCACCCCCAACCACAGCTTCCTGCCTGGCCTCATTCTCCAGGCACATTCACCAGGCCCTTCTCTGGGCCAGGTCCTGCCCTGCTCCGGAGGGTGACTCAAGTGCTCTGGGAGGAGAGGGCAGTGGTTGGGCAGGTATAGATTGGATGACTAGTGGCTCAGGGACACAGGAAGTGGCTCTTCTGCCTCAGGTACCCACTGCCTGACCGGTGAGTCACCAGGAGAATGTTGGGCCCCTGGGCAATCCGCCGTATCCTGCAGGGCCTGTAGACAGCAAAAATAGAGGCAAGTTTGTCTTCGGAAAGAGGCCCTGGGGGCAGGGCCAGAAAGTGGGCTGAGGGGAACAAAAAAGGCCACCATGTCAAATAGGCGCCCTGTGGTCCTGCCCAACCGGCACCCCACCCCGTGCTGCTCAGTCCGCACCACATCTTTGCATCCCAATGGCTTTATATTATTTTGTTTTTTATAAATATTTGTTAATTTTGTTCTATCTTTCCCATGCCAGGAATCTGTGGGGCTTTTCTCATTGCCCAGCAAGCTGACAGGTGTGGGGAGATGGTTGTCTTCTGGGATGGGCCCTCGAGCTTCTATTCCAGCAGAGGGAATTGTGGCCATGAGGCAGCCTGTCCCTCAGCACTGGCCCTCCTTTCCCCAAGGCACATTTTTGGTCAGGTGAGGGGCCTCAGGCCTGCTTAGGGCAGCTCAATAAAGGGGACCAGTGACAGTGGAGAACACACAGCTCATTTCGAGGAAAGTGAAGGATCTCCTGATGACAATTGTGTTTATGGTTATTCAGCACCTGCATGTGCCAGGTCCTGTGCTCAATGCTTCCCTGACGTTCTTGTGTCTGAGTCTCAAGGGCCAGTCCAAGAGGTGAGCAGTCTGATTGTCCCTGTTTGACAGTGGGGAAACTGAGAACCAGAGAGAGGCAAAGCAAGTTGCCTGAGGACACACAGCCTCAAGCAGCAGAGTTGGCACTCAAGCCCAGGTCTGGCTGACTCCAAAGGCTGTGCTTTTACCCACCACCCTGCCTGGCTCCCACTAGACTGTCCGCTGAGGACTCCCCACGTCCCTGCCCCACACCGGGGGCTGAGGGGCGCAGCCAACGTCTGGGCAGCCCCCACCTCCAAATCTGTTTCCCTTCCCGAAAGTCCTGAGAGTCAAAATCCCCTCCACTGATGTAATGTTCCTTCCTGTGGAATCTGCTGAAAGATTGCTCCTGACTGTGTCCATTTGTTCTCACAGGAGAATCCTGTAGGGGAAAGATTATCAAAATACTTGTGGCCTTGCAGGGAGCACTCAGAGTCTTTCCCGTGCACTGCGGGGTGTGTGAGATGCTGCCGTCCCTCCTGGCTGCTGTTTGTGTCCGTCTGCCGAGGAGAGGAGAGGCGAAGACTCTTATGGAAGCTATTTAGCCTTCCGTGAGCCCAGCAGGGGCGTTCCAGGACGATACAGGTGTCCGACAGATAAATCGATATTTAAGAATCGTCTAGCTCCAAACGTTAGGTGGGATCTGAAATCTGAGCTGAGTGAAGTGCAGTTAACACGCTCCTGGAGTCCTGGGTGCGCTGAGCCCCTGGGGTGGTGGTATGAGCCCCAGGTCCCCGTCAGAAGACCTGACATCTTGCCTGGCTCTGCCCTGGGTCAGCTGGGCAGGTCCCCCTGTCCCGGGCTTGATTCCTCAGCCCTCAAATGGGGTGGGGCAGCCAGGAGAGCCGATCCTGCAAGGCTGGGCAACATCCAGGAGCGCGGCTGTGTGCGTCTGACTCCAGGTCCCCTTCCTAAGAGCTGGGAGACTCTGGGCAATTTCTGTCACCTTTCTGGGTCTCAGTTCCTCATTTTACTTTGTGTGCGTGTGTGTGAGGATTAAATAGGTTTCTATGAACAGCGTCTGGCTATTACATAACATGAACTCAGTAAACACAGCTATTATTGTTTGCAGCCCCTTCCTGCTCTCCCATTTTATTAACTAAACTGTAGATCTTGTAATTATTCCTTGAGAGATGAGGCTTTGATTGAGCAGTGGTTTGAGAAGCCGGCTGGAGGAAAAGGAAGGCTCTTCCTTGCTGGCTCATGTGTAATCGGCTCATGAGTTCTTCTGCCCATCCCTCCTGGCCCTCACAAGGTGCAGCTTTAACACAATGATTTCACCTGTATAAAAATGCTTGGTGGGGAGTGGAGGAGGCAAGGGGTGTAATTTTCCCCTGAGAGTGTCCTGGGAGTATGAACAGGAAGGGAGAAGATTGTGGGGAGACTGGCTTCAGTTGCTGAAGCAACCTTCCTCCAGCTTTTTCTGTTCTTTTTCACGATTTTGAGTTTTTCTCCCGCCATGGGAGATACTTTGCCCACGATGCGCTGTGGGTTAAAAAAAACCGCATGTGTCAGAGCCAGACAGGCTGGGAAATTCAAACCAGATCCCTACAGCTTGCTGGCTAGCCAGGGTTCTTTCTTCTCGCTGAGGTTCAGTTTCTTCATCTGTAAAATGGAGATAGTGATGCTTATTTTACAGGTTTGTCGGAGAATTAAATATGATCATGTACATACAGCACAGACAAGGGGCTCAGAAAAGCTAGCTCCCCCTACCATGGCTTCCCCTTGACATCTGTGGCTAATAGGGTCCTCCACTTGCTGGTCCACCTTCTGTCCCAAGCCGAAAAGGCAGGAGGCAGTCCCCGGGGTCCCTTAGGTTGTGTGCTGTTGGCCTGCAGAACAAGGCTGTCGTCTTCCTAGGCATTCCCCTGGTGGGCGAGAACCTGCTGGCTGTCACCAGGAGTGGATGCTGTTGGGGTGAAGCTAGAAATAGGAAAGGAACAAGGGAGGAAATGCAACAGCCCCCTCTCTCTGGGCGTTCAGCCCAGGCTGGGGGCCTGGCTCTCCAGCCAAGGTCTCTGCTAACAGCTGAGACTAGCGGTGGTCACAGGGTGGGCTTGGGGACACTGCCTCTCTTTACCGGGTGGCCTCCACTCCATTCAGGAATGGGTCATTAGGGTTCATGTGGCTTTCCTCGGCCCACAGAGGCCGTGGATGGCTGGAGTGGGCTAGGAGGGAGTGGGATGGAGGTGAGGGGGGTGACAGGGAGGAGCAGGGCACAATCATGGGCCTGGGCAGCATCTCAATAGGTTGAAATTCTGAGCCCAGCCAGTAGGGTCTCTGGGGCTCCCAAAGCCCTTGTCATCTTCTACCAGATCCTAGGTTTCTCTTGCATTCACTAAGCTTTCTTAATGCTTCTGACATGTCTTCTCTATCAAGGTTACAACAATCCCAAATGGTGCCTTTATGCAAATTAGAAACAGGCACCTCCTTTTCCCAGCAAATGCAGTTCAGCACCAAGACACACAGCTTGGCAAATAGATGCACAGGCTAGATTTCAGCCCCCATTTGCTCCTTCAACTGAGCAATCTTGTGCAGTGAAAAACCTGCACAACTGTACATAGCAGCCCTGTTTTCCATTCTCTGCTTGAACTGTGGGGATCGGCCATGCTGCTTCTGCTGCCTCCTCTGAACTTGCTGCTCCCACCTCCACTGCAGCCCTTCCCATAACATAGCCAGCTTTTGATAGGTTACAAAAGACAGCCTGGCACTGTCAGCTTTTCCGGACCCCTCTTTGAAGGAGTTTGTGACCCACTCACACTAGGATTGAGTCAGAGGACTTTGGAAGGGCTCCACCGAGTTCGATTCAGCAGTGTTCTTTCTGACGTTATGTAGTCCTCCAGGCCCAGCGAAGATCTACCCCATCTCCTGTAGTAGTGGGAATCCCTGACTATCCAAGGAGCTCCTCCAGAAGCTGAGGGCAGCGTCCCCTCCACTGTGTTCAAGAGAGTATGCCCTGGAGTGCCGGGGGTTCTAGCATCAGTGTTAGCCTCTTCACCTTTCCTCCCTGAAGGGCTGGCAGGCTGGCTTGTAAACAGCCCTCCTGAAGGCCTGCCCTGATGTCTCAGGATTCCTGAGGGGGGCAGCTATGTGGAGAAGCGTGCCCCCTCCCACCCGGACATCCACAAGTACAGTATTCCCTCACCGGTGACCTGGCCCTTAGGGTTCAGGGTGGTCGGAAAACATGGCATTTTGTGATTCCATCTCTCCCCCTCTTTAAACCCACAGTCTCTGCCAGAATATCTGGACCACCTGTTAGACGTGAATGGTTTGAAGCCAAGTTTCTGGTAGCTTTGCCAATAGCCAGGAGAGGCCACTCCCTTTGAGGAGCAAAGATAGAGGTGGGCTGATCCCTGGGTGGTCCTCACGCTTCACTCCGAGAGGCAGAGGGAGGGAAGAGTTGGCTCCAGACATTCATAGGTGCAAGGAAGAGCCAGCTCTCCATCACTGTGGTAACCCTAGGGGTGGATGGGGCTGTAAACCTGTAAAACAATCCTCAAACTTTCTCTCTTTCCACAGTTAGTAGCTGGATTTGCCCATGTAATCTGGTGAGTGGAGGGTGTTGTAGGAACACTTTCAAGGGGCACTAACCCAGCTGTATAGAACCAAGAAAGAAGGTGTGGGGGGCACGATGCCTAGGCTGGGGGCAGGGGTGGTGGTAGGAGTTGGTTAGATAAAGAAAGGAGGAAAGTGTGAGCAATGATGGAGGCACGGAATAAAGTGATGGGTTTAGACTTTACCTTGCGGGTGGCAAGAAGCTCTTTAGGGGCTTTAGATGGTGGAGAAATGTGATCAGGCTTGCATCTTAGAAACATCACTCAGCTGACTGAGTGGAAGACAGAGTGGAGAAGGGCAGGATGGGAGAGAGGGAGGCCAGCTGGGAGGCTATGGAGAGTCCAGATGAGAGCGGATGATGCCCTCAATTGGAGTGGTATTGGGGGAAGGAGAGAAGGGTGTGAATTTGAGGACTGTTTAGGCATAAAGTCTGCAGGACTTATGGTTGGCTGTGTGTGTACTTGTGAGGGGGCAGTGATGGAGAGAAACTGGGACCCAGGATGGCTCCCAGGGTTGCAGCTTGGGCAACCAGTTGGATGGAGGTGCCATCCTGACATATGGAAATACAAAAGAAGGAGGACCAGGCTTTGGGGCGAGTTAGGTTTGGGATATACTAATTTTGAACTGTCCGTGCCCTAATCCACACTTAGCAGACCAAGTGGATGTAAAGCTGAAGCTCAAGAAGCAGGTTACCTTAAAACTATGGAAGTGTGTGTGATGACCAGGGAGAGTGGGCCGAGTTCAGGTTCTGGGTATCGCCACTTTCAAGGTGGTTGGAGAAAGAAGACCCACCAGGAAGACAGACTGGAAACTGTTGGAGAGATAGGAGGAGAGTCAGGGGAAAATAACGTCTCAGAGGTCAAGGGAGTAGAAAGATTCATGAAGGAAGAAGTGGTCACAAATCTCAAATGTAACAGAAAGGTCCATAACACAATATCTGAATGGTGTCCACCTGATCAGGCACTGTACAAGTCATTATCAACCTCAGGGAGGTGGAGGGGCTGGGGCAGAAGCAACTGCAGAATCTTTGGTGAAAGATAGAAGAAAGACGATGGTGGATGGTAGGTGAATTGGAGCACAGGTGCAGGTCCCCGGGGTCAGGAGGTTGGTGTACTTTGAGGCCGGAGCATTGGAGGTGTTGTCACAGGACAGAAGTGGGTGACTTTGAGGACTGTAGCTCCAGGGGGAGTTAGGAGAAGTGTCCGACAACAGGGGGAGGACAGTCCAGTGTTTCCCAAATGTGTTTGACCATAAGGACACAGGGATCTTGTTGAACAGGGGTCCCCAGGTCTCCACCAGGATCTCTCCAATCCAGACCTCTAGGAGAAGAGCCTGGAATCTGCCTGGTCAAGTTCCCAGGGGATTCTCATAACCAGGCAAGTTTGAGAGCATTGATGTGAAGGTAGAGAAGGGAGCTTTAGAGAAGAACAGATGGAGAAGAATGGAGGAAAGTTTTGGAAGACACCCTGGGAAGGGCACGGGGAGAGATGGGCCAGGTAAGAGGAGAGCTATGGAGAGCAGTGAAGGAGAGAATCCATGTCCAGAGGGCTCACCTTTTGGATGGTGAGCCAGGATTCCCCCTGGAGAGCTCTGCTGTGGAACTGTAGCAGACTGAACTCTGATGTCCTGGTGGGGACGACCTGGAACACTAAGAGCTGAATCATTTGTGGGTCTGGATTTGGATTGTCTCTCCTCTGAGGAGTTGTCTCACCTATAAATAGTAGGGTGGTTGAAACTTGGATCAACGACTCTGCCTCTCTTCCTTTGACTGCTGTCCTGCCCATCTTCCTATGCCCTTACCGTCTGGCTCTCATCCTGGTGGGTCCCAATAGCAAATGGCCAGTACTTGTCACCTGGGTTTCAAATGCAGAGGTGCTGTATTAAGTTGCCTCACCTCTGTTTCCAAACAAAGCCAATAAGAAGGTGAAAGGCCATTCTATGAAGGAGTTTACACTGTCCCCCAAACTTTATGGGCTTAGATAATCTTCCCAGGATGGGGGTTTCCTCTTTTCACCCTTTGGTGATTCAGGCAAGGCATCTCTGGATCCTGGAGCTGGCCCCAGACAGACACGTAAGTGGAGTCAACAGTCACCGGTGTGACGCACCCCCTACCCCACTCTCTGTACAGCCCTCACCTGAAATTCCACAGGGAGCCAGGTGAGGTTGAAGCAGCCAGGTGTGCAGGGAGAGACCTGGGCTTTAGAACCCCTGTCAGGTCTATATTCCAGTCCTCTGAGACTTTCTAGACACTTGACCTTGAGCAACTTAACTTCCCTAAGCCTCAATTTCCTCATCTGTAAAATGGGGATAATAATACCGACTTCTGTGAGGATGAGGCAGACAAAGCACACACAGTGCCGACAGTAGGGGCTTGAGCCATGGGCGGGCCAGTCACTATTGCTCACACTCGGCTACACTCTGCACCGCGAGCACAGAGCCAATGGGAGAGGACAGTACGGGGGTGGGGAGGAGAGTTCAGGGGGCGAGTGTCTCTGGAGCTGCTATTGACAAGTTTCTGTCCCCATTAGTTACCGAAACCACTGCAGTCCATGTTTACAGTGGTGGCTTACCTGTCCTTTATTTTAACTTTGTTATTGCAGGTGGTAACAGTATAATTTCTTTCTGTATAAAGTACCTTGAGGTCAGAGGCCACCAGAACTGCTGCCCCAATGCCGTGTCTTTAGGGGGTCAACCCCTAGGTGGTCATTAACAGTGTACTCTGAATTAAGAAACAAAACCCACAAGTCTAATCATCTGGAGCACAGTCCCCAGGAAAGGCCAGTGTGACTCACTTCAGAATATGCAAGGATTATTCACCAATTTCCTTCCATGTGGCGCGTTTGTCACTGCCTGGTCAACACTGTGAGGAAGAGCTCCTCTCACACCCTCCGAGTTGATGAGGTCACATGGGGAGCACACAGGGGCTTGAACTTCCTGGAAACGCTGATGAGGGCCAGAGGAGGTTAGGGCAGCGCGTGGTCTTAGCCCCCAAAGCCTAGAACCGGAAAAAGGAATTTTCCCCAGGCCGCCGGGATGATGGGGATGACGACTGGCACGTTCCCCTGCTGGAGGTTGCTGAGCCAGGGTTTCCTATGTGGTTTCCTGCCATGAGGGAAATTCAGGTGGATGTGGAGGCCCGGACTGTGGTGCCCAACCCACTGGAGACTCCCACCCCCACCCAGTGTCCAAGACTCTGGTCAAAAGTCCGGTTCACAAATATCTATTGAACACCTACCAAGCGCCGGGCACTGAGTGGACCCACCTAGCTTGCTTCTTTTAAGAGTCACTTTGCTATTCCATGCCTTTCTCAAGTAATTCAGCCTCAACTCTCCTACTCACTGTGAGAAACAGGGGTTCACCCTGGGAGGTGACGTAAGCAGTGGAGTCAGGGAGTCTAGTCTAGCGACCTCTGCCTCTCAGCTACATGAACTTGGCTGGTCACTCTGCCTCTGTTTTCTCATCTGTAAAATGGGCTTAATCACCTCCACCTGTCTGGGTTGCTGAATGGATTGACTGAGTGATGTGTGTAAAGCTTAGTCCAGTGCTGTTAAACATAGTTGGTATTATTTGAATTTAGGCTGTTTTCTCCCAGAGAACCTGTGGTGCTCTGCCCCTCATTGCAGACACCTACCCCAATTCTAAGGGTGCTTCAGTGTGTCCTTACCTTTTGGTAACTTGGTACTGTCAACAGAGTCATTCAAAGGAGATCCAAATGGTCACCACCCAAGAGGAGGGCCCCACACCAACCGTGTGTGTGTGTGTGTGTGTGTGTGTGTGTGTGGGTGGGTGCATGCACTGGGGAGGGAGGGGTTCATGTGAGGAAGGAACCAGAGAGGAAAGGACCAAATTGATGACCTCGCCCAGCCCTCCAACTTGCCGTCCCAGCTGCTCTTGCACTGGGGTATTGAGGTGTGTGGCAAGCATTTCATTACTGATAATGCAGTGCCACAGATTGTAAATTGTTTATTTTAAAAATAAACTGGCAGACAACATTGTCTCTATCATAACACTGCTTTCATGCACTTGCATTCCAAAGGACTTTTTAAAATTTTGTTTTAATGTTTCATCATGGCATTTTTCAAGTGTACGCAAAAGAAGAGAGCATAGTGTAAGGAACACCAGCGTTAATAATGATCCACATTTCAGCAAGCGAAGGGTGTCCTGAGTGAAAGAGAAAGCTGCGGGACCACACCTCATGCCCTGGGATGGCACGCCTCTGGCACTCTCTGGGAGTGAGTTGTACAACATTCATGTCTTGTTGGAAAAAGACAGAATTCTAGGTCTTTCCGGTCCATTTGCGGTTGCCATCTCTTCTCTCTACCCCTACCTGGCAGGGACTGACTAAGCCTGAAAAATGGGCGGCAAAGTCAGAGCCTCACAAACAGGCAGTCCTTCATGGCTCCTGCCTGACCCTCTGTGCTCTTGTGTTGAAAATGAGGCAGGCTCGCCAGAGGCAGGAGGCTGTGAGCTGGGAGCAATGAGCAAGGCTCCACTCTGGACCCTCCCACCACCTGCCAGCAGCCACTTGCCTGCTGAGGTCACCTGTCTCCTCTAGGATGGTTTGTGTCCTGTTTTGTAGAAAGATGACTGCTGTAAAGATAAGCACCATAAAGAGTGGAGAGAAAGGGACAGTACAATCTGACCCTGGGCCACGTGGACCCCACAGGGAAGGGGTCTGTCATACCTGTCAGTGAACCAGTCCAGCTCTGAAGTGTGGAGGAGGCTGTTTCCCCACTCAGCAACAGCAGCAGTGAACTGATGGAACATTTCCCATGGCACTGGTACTACCATACTATCATCGTCTCTACAGCACTTTCCTTCGGAGAGGCTGCGGGCACCACTTCCCAACCATGACATCCCGACACCAACTCAGGCCCTGGATGTCATGAAAAGAGACTGGGATGTGGAATTAGAAAATCTAAATTTCAGCCTGGCTCTGTTATTTAATTTTCTCAGTGACCTTGAGCAAATCCCTGAACCTCAATGCCCTCATTCTAAAATGAGGGGATAGTGATATTTTACCCCAGAATGGTTTTAAAACCCATAAATCATTCTGGCTTTAGGCAAAACTGTGAAAAAGGTGAAGTGTTAAAGTGTTAATTCAACACTTTCCGTTTTCCTGGTCTGAGCCAATTCCCCCTTATTCCCAAATCTCCCTCCTCCGCTCATGCTTGAAGCACCAGATGCTGTCAGGCAGTCAATCAAGAAAACAGCCAGTTAAATTAATATTCATTAAAAGGCTAGTAATTTAGAGGAAATTACCTCAATAGAGGAAATAGTCTATATTTATCACGTGCTCATTAAGTGCCTGGCACCGAACGTGTTTTAGGTAGTTGTCACAACAGTCTCACAAACTGTGTGACTATCATCCCCATTTTACAGGTGGGGAACCTGACCTTTAAATAAGACATTTGCTAAAAATCATGCAGCTCATGAGCAAAAACTGGGATTCCAAAACCGATGTGTCTGACTCTAAAAGCAGTGCTATTTGAATGTTGATTTATGCAGCCTTTTTGAGGCAGCACTATAAGCTGGTGATTAAGAGCTCGAAGTCTGAGCCAGGCAGCTGGGTTCACAGCTCAGCACCTTTCCCCATTGCTGTGTGACCTGGGCAGGGACTGTATCCTCATCTATAAAAAGGGATTGTGCCACCTCACGGGATTATTGTCAGAATTAAGTGAGTTAATATACATAAAGCTCTTAGAATGATACCTGGCACATAGTAAACATTATGTAAATTATCTTTCATTATGAAAGCAATCAATGCTCAGTGGAAAAAATTCAAACAGTTTAAATAATATGAAGGAAAAAGCAAAGTCCTCTTTGGCTCACCCGTCAATTTCGCCTCTCAAACAGTTTGATGGGAGAAAATGCTTCCAGATGTTGTGTACATGTAGACACATGATCCCACACAAATCCATGTTTGTTATTTTTACATTGATGCGGCAACTTGCATTTTTAATATTTAATACTTAATATTTCACAGATATCTTTCTGTGTCAGTACCTATAAAATTACTTCATTCTTATCAGCTGCATAGTGTGTGCCACAGTACAGAGGTGGTATAATTTCGTCATCCCTCTGCAGATAAACACTTATTTTTAAACTGCAAACAGTGCTGCCACGAATATCTTAGTGTGTACAGGTGAATGAGCATTTCTGTAGGACAGATTCGTAGAAGGAGAGTTAGTGGGCAAAGGGCACATTCAGAGCTGCTGTTCTGTTAGGTCATCCATTAAGGATTAACATTGTTTTACAAAAAAGAGGACTGTAGAGAGAAAGCAATGCCTGACACAAAGGAATGAACGGCTAACGAAGGAGTTTTAAGTGATAACATTGCTAGGAAGAATTTTTTTAAGATAGTAGTTGAGTCCTACCTACATCTCACAAACCATTCTGTTAGGCTGAGACTGACTTATCTGGAAGGCTGACTTTGTTCTCAAAGGTTGAATTAGTACATCCAAGGAAGTCAGGCTTTCCGTCAATCTGGCTGCCCCAGTCTAGGGGAGCTGATAGGTTTCACGTTCCCTTCATTTCCTCCAACTATTTGGGTTCCTTCTTCTGCACTAGAACAGTCTGGCCTGGCTCCCCTCCACCTCACGCTGGGGTCACCTGCAGCATCTAATCTAAGCCCTTTCCCATAATAACTCAAGATGGCAGCCATGTGGCCATTGCACAGACTTAAATACATTTGTTTCCTCTCTCTTCACTTCCACAGTAAAGCATTTTTTTCCAAAACTCCTTCCTCTCCTTTATTTTACCAGCATCAACAATCCGCCCCCTAGTACTTTTCATCTCTTCCTTCTCTGCTTTCTCACAGCACAGGGGCCTCTGCTGCAGCCAGTCCTTCTCTCACTCCCCATCTGTGCTGCGTTCCCCACAAGGATGTAAATTCCTGAAGGCATACTCACCTTCATATCTCCCCAGGCGAGTGATGCTTTCCACATGGTAGGCCCTCAATGAATTTGTTTTTAAGTGACACTTTTAATAATAAAATTAATAAATGCTTACTGAACAAAAAACCTGAAAAGGAGAGCTGTGTTAATATGGAAATTAAAATCATCTGGAATTCTATAATGATCCGGAGATATTTTGGTGTATTTCCTTCCAATTGTTGAAGAAACTGAGAAGCTAATTAATGCAAAGCTGGTCATCAGATTAAGGAAGTAACTGGGAAACAGAGGTCCAGACTCTGGTGATGAGGGCGAGTCCTGAAATGGGTGGTTCAAATGCAGACCACCGGGTCAAGCTGCACCTTGCATGGAAAATGGGCCTATGCTGCCAAGAACTCCATCTCTTTTTCACTCACTCACTCACTCACTCACTCAGTCAGTAAGGAAGTATTTGTCGAGGTTCTATCCAGCATAGCCCTCCTACAATGACTTCTCTAGCAGATATGACAGTGAGTTTGCAGCCATCATACAGGCCTTTAGGAAGCTGAGTTGACTCCCCTGCTTAGTAGACTGGGGATTTCCATGACACCAAGTCCATAGCTAGCTTGTCACAGGGCAGAAACCTAGAGGGTAAGACTTCTGAAAATACTGCAATATTTGCAATATGTCAGAGTTG
Organism: Equus przewalskii; assembly: GCF_037783145.1. Classification (NCBI taxonomy): domain Eukaryota; kingdom Metazoa; phylum Chordata; class Mammalia; order Perissodactyla; family Equidae; genus Equus; species Equus przewalskii. Next base: position 6,452,466 of record NC_091854.1, read on the forward strand.
CCATTTCTTTACGCCAGTGGTTTATTATACTATGTTAACTTCAGGAATTCTCAGTTTCTGTGTCTGCAATTGTTCCAGTTCAGATTTTCTGTTTGATCTTCATTGATTATAGCTTAAACATCTGTAGTTCCTTACTTGTTACCATTCAGGGCTGGGCAAAGCTGGAATTTCAGGAGTCATACTTCCTTAAAGAGCATTTTGCCCAATATCTGCCCCAGCTCCCTCTCGCCTAGTGATGTTATAGGGTGGCACTCCGCAAATTACTTTATGGCAGGAGGGCTCAACACCACGTTGAGTGCTCCCAGAAAAGGCCTATTGCACTGCCCAGGAGTCATCAACTTCCTATCACTGGTTATGTTGTCCTTTCACGTGTCTTTTTGGCTAAAGTGGCCCAGGGTTTTGCTGTTTAAACATTAATGTGCAAGCTGGCTGTAGACTTGAAGAAATTTGAATCCTAAAATTGTTTATAGCACAGCCCACATCCATGGCATCATGTTTATTTACCTTATAGGGAGCTTTATGATTAGTATAAAGATGAAAGGACCAAGGGTCTAAAGGCCTGGAGTTCATTCATTCATTGAACAAATATGGACTGACTGTCAAAAATGGGCCAAGCCCCAAACTAGGAACAAAACAAAACCAAAAGCAGATGTGGATCTTAGAGTCTATAGAGCAACAGATGTTAAACAGAAATAACAGAAATGAATGTGTGATTAGGAACTGTGACAAATTCCAGGAAGGAAAGGGGACCTGAGGCACAAATAACCCAGTCATCTGACCTGTTCCGGGTCTCATGGAAGGATTGCCAGGGAACAGGACATCTGAGCTGGGGTTGGTTATTTAATTTCATAGTGCCTCAGTCTTCTCATCAGTAAAATGGGGATACTACTACCCTCTTTGACTCACAGAGACATCGTGGGTAGAGTGGGTAGATTGAAAAATGCTCAGGGAACCCAAAAGTGAGCCCGTTGCTCTCCGGCCAGAGGCAGCTGTTCTCCGGCTGCTTCTCCATCTGTCATCAAGCCAGGCGTTACTCAGGCACTTAGACTGCAGACCTTTGATCATTTCCTTCACCAGGCCAGGCAGCTGGGGTTGGATAGACCTGGGGTTAGACTTGGTTCTGCCACTTACATGTAGTGTGAATTTGTGTACATTACTTTACTGCTAAAACTCACTCTTCTCGTTTGTGAAATGGGGGCAATAACAGTACCAGCTCACAGCTTACAGCTTGTAAAGCCCTTAACGTAGTATTTGGCTTGCAGTTACTCCTAAAGCAACTGGAGCTACTGTTATTGTCATTGTTATCATAGCTAATTATTAACTCTTGCCAAGTATTTCTTGGTGATAACTTTGGTCCTTCACCTCCACTCTCACTGCCACCAGCCTAGTCAAAGCCCTTGTCATGTGACACTAAAGGCTATTGCCGCAGCTTCTAATCAGTGTCCCGCCTTGGCTCTCACTTCTCTAGTTCATTCTACGTGGCTTCCAGCATGAGGTTTCTGAAATAAGTGCTTTGCATATATCACCTCTTTTCTTTAATATTATCATTGAAAAAAATATTTGCAGCTCATCCCACAAAGAGCTAAGCTTCCTAATACAGAAGGAGTTTCTAGAAAATTGATCATAAAAAGACCTACAAATGGATAGAAAAATGGAGGTACAAATTCCAAAAAGAAACAACAAATGGCTACTAAACACGAAAAGATGGCAGCCTCACTTATTATAAGAGAAATGCAAATTAAAATTTCACTAAAATTCATAGTTTACTTATCAGGGTGACAAAAATTCAAAAGTTTAGGAACACCTCATCAGGATGTGGGGAAGTAGGCATTTTCTTATATTGCTGGGGAGTACAAACTGGTACGCTCCCTATGGAAGGCAATTTGACATTACTTATCAACATTACAAAAGCATATACCCTTTGACTCAGCAACTTTACCTCTGGAAATTTATCTTACAGATGTGCTTGCACATTCCATGACGTAAGTGCAAGATTATTCGTTGCAGTGTTGTTTGTAATAGGAAAGGATTGGAAACAACCTAAATGTCCCTCAATAGGGCACTCATTGCATGAATTATGGTTCATCTCTTCAAAGGAATACCAGGCACTATTATGGGAAAATCTCCAAGATATATTGTTAAGTGGAAAAAAAAAAAAGCAAAGTATAGAACTACTACGAGTATAGCAGGTTACTTTTTGTGTAGGGGCAGGATAGCACACACATACTTAGAGAAACTCTGGTGGGCTCACATGATATGAAAAGCAGTTTTTACCTATGGTGGAAGGGGGACTGGGCAGATGGGAGAAAAAGTTAAGAGGCGAACTCTTCGCTATATACCATTATATATAGTTTCCAATTTGTGAACCATGTGAATATTATCTAATCAAAAGATTATATTAAAAATATTCCTAGTACTCATCCATTAATTGAGCACCTACTATGTGCTAGGCACTGGGCATACAAATGTGACAGTAGTGGTGGGGTGGTGGAAAAACCACTGAACTTGAAGTTACAATACCTGGTTCAAATTCTGACTCTGCCTCTCACTAGTTATGGATCTACTATCACATAGTAGGCATGCAACAAATATTTGTTGAATGAATTTGTGGTCGAAGCTACTTAACCATTCTGAGTCTTTTTCCTCCCGTAGAAATGGGGATAGAGATGCTTCCTATCTCACAGGGGTATGGTGAAGACAAATGATGGAATGTGTCATCAACTCTAGCAATAGTTAATAACAACTGCTATATTCTAGGCACTTCCACATCCATTATTTCCTTGACTCCTCACATTTATTCCCTCACTCACTCATGAGGAGAGGGAGGAACTGAGAGGAACAGTGACTTGCCTAAGGCCTCTCTGGGTGTGAGTTGTCTCCTGGTCTTTCATTATTGCTGTCTCCCCATGATGCTCCACACAGTAGAAACTTTACATATAGCAGGTGCTCAGGGAATTTTGAAAATCAAGAAAAATCAAAGTAAATTTTATCACTGTTCTCAGTAACACTTCAGAGCAGCAGAAATCAGTAAATGCATTTCTGACAATTCAGTTTAGAAATACACCAGCTGGTGTTTTTGACATTCACTGCAATAAACACTTTGGGAGAATCCAACAAAAATCAAAAGTTTGTGCTTCTAAAGAGGTAGAGAAGATAAAGACAAATCCACAAAAACACCCATAAGGAAAATGTAGACACTCCTTCTTAAGAATGCAGCACTTAGAACCTTACAGACTTGCCAATAGTTCTTTCTTAGGGGGATGAAAATTATACAAAATAGACCCAACATGGAACAACTTTAAAAACGTTTTTATTGGAGTAAAACGTACACTCAGAGCAGTGCACAGACCAATTGATTTTTATAAAATGAGGGACAGATGTTTATAAAATAGGACACATCTACGTAACCAGCACCTGGATCAAGAAATAGAATATTAACTATTGAGCTTTAGGAGATAATGCCAAACAGTTTATAAAATGTTATACCAAGTTCTCTAATTTTAGCCATTCTGATGGGTGTGAAGTGAGATCACATTGCAACTTCAATTTGCATTTCTGGGATGATAAATAAATTGAAAGCCTTTTTAAATGTTTACTTGCATTTTTGAGAAATGCTTGTTGAAATAATCTGCCTATTTTTTTTTTTTTTTTTTGGTAAGGGAGATTGGCCCTGAGCTAACATCTGTGCATTCAATCTTCTTCTATTGTGTATGTGGGATGCCTCCACATCATGGCTTGATGAGCGGTGTGCAGGTCTACACCCAGGATCCAAACCCACAAACCCCAGGCTGCCAAAGAGGAGGGTGAACTTAACTACTAGCCACCAGGCTGGCCTGTAATCTACCTATTTTCAGTTGGATTTTCTGCCTTTTCCTTGCTGATTTCTAAGTGTTCTTTATATATTCTGTATACAAGTCCTTTTTTGGATATATGTATTGCAGTTATCTTTTCTCACTCTGGCTTGCCTTTCCACTAATGGTGTCTTTTGATGAAGAGACGTTCTTAATTTTAATGTGCAATGATCAGTTTTTTCCTTTATAGTTGGTACTATACGTGTTTAAGAAGTCTTTGCCTACCTCAAGATCATAAAGATATTTTTTGATACTTACTTTGAATAGTTTTATTGTTTTCACCTTCCACACACACATTGAAAATCCATCTGGAACTGATGTTTTGGTATGGTATGAGGTGTAGGGGTCAAGATTCTTCTTTTTCCTCCATGTGGGTGTTCAGTTGATCCAGCATCATTTACTGTAAAGACAGACTGTCCTTTCTCATGCATCACAGCAGCACCTTTGAGATAAATCAAGTGACCATATCATGTAGATCCGTTTCTGGACTCTATTCTATTGGTGGGGTTGTCTATCCTTGTTGCCAATTACTACTTTTATAGGTTTTTTGTTTTAAAGATTGGCACCTGTGCTAACACCTGCTGTCAATCTTCTTCTTCTTCTCCCCAAAGCCCCCCAGTACATAGTTGTATATTCTAGTTGTAGGTCCTTCTGATTGTGCTATGCGGGACACTGCCTCAGCATGGTTTGATGAGCCGTGCCATGTCCGTGCCCAGGATCCAAACTGGCGAAACCCCCCGCGAACTTAACCACTTGGCCGCGGGGCAATAGCCTTATAATAGGTCTTGATATCTGATAGTGTGTGTCCTCCAGTAGGCTCCACTTTTTCAGCCCACCAAGCCATCTCGTACCTCCACCTCCCACTTTGCTTTCAATATTGCAGGTGGGTGTGATTGATTTGCCTGTTCCCATGGCTTGGTTATTTGTGGTTACCTAGATCTCTGTCCCATCAAAGCCCTTTAAACGGAAAGGCAGCCAGGTGTCTGCACAAGAGCAAAGCAGATCTGCTGGGTAATTAAATAACGCGGGGAAAGGGGAGGAGTGGATTAGGCGAGGTTGTACAGTGAGGAAGTGGTCGGTCTATACTTGAAGACTGGCTTCTCCGGGAGATACAAGAGCCCAACTCTAAAATCCGGGCAGAGGAGGGCAGGGCGAGGTCACCGCATGTAAATATCCGGGGGGGGCCGCAGGGCCGCGCGAATCGGCTGGCCGGGGTGGGGCCGCGAAGCCGCAAATCACCAGTTGGGGGCCGGAGTGCGCGCAGCCGGCTCAGAGCCGCGCCTGCAGCTGCCGGGGCCGGGCCGAGCGCGAGCCGAGCCGCAGGGCGCACAGGCGAGCCGCGCGCGGGCTTCTCTGCGGGCGCGCCCCGCCGACCATGAGCGCCCCCTGCCCAGGGAGCAGCCGCGGCGCGGGGCCCGCCGTGCGGCGCCTCTGAGCCCAGCCGGAGAGCCCGGGCGCCGCGCGGGGAGGTGAGTCTCCGCCGCGCACCCCGTGTCGTGCGTCCCGCCGGGTGCCGCTCCTCCCGGGGCGCCTCGGCCTCCGCCTCCCCGTGGAGGACGGGCTGGGAAGTTTGTTGGAGCAACTTAGGCTGTGGGGAAAGCAGAGCCGGCGCCCCGGCGCGCCTACCCCACCAGCAGAGTTGGCGTTAGGGGTCGGGAGTGGCTGAAGTGGGGACGGGGCTTGAGCCCTCTGAACTGGCTGGGATTCCCAGACGTGGCCCGCGGCGGGGGGCGCTCAGCGACCTGCGGCGAGCATCCCTGCTCTTTGCTCTGGAGCGGCATCTGCCCGGGCGCTGGCCTCTGCCGACCCCCTGCCCGCCCAGGCTGCTCGGCCGGCCCCCCCCTCCCCGCCCCTCTCAGTCCCAAGGCCGGCGGGGTCAGGGGACGCGAGGGGCTGAGGGGCTCCGCTAGAAGCCCTGGGCTCGGAGGAGGCGAGTTTCTCCACTAATCTCTTGAAAAGTTTGCAAAGAAAGCGAAGGAGCCGGCCCGGTAACTGTTGACAACATCTCCCTCCCTCTCGCCCTTTGTTGAGAAAGCATGAATAGTTGGTTGTGTCGCCCCCTCTGCGTCGGGAAGGGGAGGGAAGGGGAGGTGAAAGATAGGAAGGGAGGGTGGGTGGGCGCGACAGGAAGGAGGTGCGGATCTCAGCCCATCTTTCTTTACCGGCCGAGGCTACCGCCACTTTAAAAGTTTGCTCAGGTGTAGACGCTTGTCGGGAGAGGTCAAGTGGACTCCGAAGCAGCTGGCCGGGCGGCGTGTTTCTGGGGAACCCGGTGGGTCGTGGCTGAGGTTTTGGGGGGGTGGAAAACTCTGGTTTTGGTGTTAACTGGCTTGAAGCAAGGTGCGAAGGGGAAAGACTGTTTGCCTAACCTCGTGTCTGCTTTTGCCTAAAGCCATTAGCTGAGATGGAAAGTAGAGCCGTGCCTTCAGAGATTCTTTTAAACCTTGACTCTTATCTGCCAAGGCTACACAGATCTCTCGAAGGAAAACGCAGTGGCGGAGGGAAGGTCAGTTTGAGAGCGGATAATCTCCCTGCGTGTTGCCAAGGACTGAGGCGAGATTCGGGAGGAAGGGGGAGGCCTCGGTGCTGGGGGCGGGGCTCAGCAGGGCGCAGGTCCAAAGAGGGAAGGGGCTGCCCGGTTAATGATGGGGAAGCCACAGCCAAGCGGTTGTACGCGGGTGTGCAAGGGAGCGTATGGAGTTAAACGTCAACAGTTTGCCATGCCAAGGGCTCCCTCACCCCCTGACTCCAGCCTTCTCTGAACTGCTGCTGAGAAGGCTGACATTTCCAGAATGACTAACCAAGATCTCAATCTCCAATTCATATAGAAAGGACTGCTTGTCAAATGGATGCTAATCTCAAGAACCTTATCATGTAAATCCTGTGCTGTGTTGCTTGAAATACAATCCATGGAAGAATTATTCATACTTCAGTCATTTGGCTAGACTTCATAAGTTTATTTCAAAAAGAAAAGGATACTCTCAATTTCTAAGCCCAGGCAAAACTTCTAAATGGATAAGGCAATTTTATATGTGTGGTTCTTCTATCTCCTCTCCTGTATGACTCTGCAGAGAAGATATGAAACTACAGATCCAAATTGTAAATTCTCTATCGTGGTCAAACGGGGCGGCAGAGATAGTTACATTTCCAGAGTTTAAAATGTGATAGAAAGTTCTTAAAGACCACATCAGATGACCATCTGTGAGTTTAACTTGCTCTCTCATTTCAGAAGTAAATGAAAGATGCAAACAGGTGGGCTGCTTATCTCTGCCTTGATTTGCACGTGATCATCAATTTCTTTGCGACATCTTTGTAAAGCAAGTGAGTTGGGCTGCTGTTCACAAATATTTCAAAGGACAGCCTCTGACAAGGGTCAGCAAGGTGGCACATGGGTTGGGAGTTTGTCAGGCCTGCTTCTGTCCCTCTTGAGATTTCAGCTCTTTGAACATTCACATGTTCAGACGATGTAGAGTCTTTGACTTTTGTATAGACTTCAAGGTCTGGTGTTAGACTGAGTCAGGACACTGTGTCTGTTTTCCTACACAGTGGAGAGAGGTGAAGTCAGATGGTCAAAGACTCCCCTGGGCTTTTCTTTTAAAGACTGCATCCGGGCTCACTTGATGTGCCTATGTGTATCTACGTCTGAGTCTTCCTTGGTTTGGGGTGTTGACATCTGTTGCTCTAGGTTAGTACATTTCCCTCCTCATCCTTCCTGGCTGCAGTCTTCCCCAGAAGCAGTGACTTCATTTGCAAAGTCGTAGTGAGGCTACAGTGACAAGCGAGACAGACGTGACCCCTGCCCTGCTTAAAGGAGACCCGCTGTTTATTGAGTGCTTGCTGTGTGTCGGGGACTTTCCATGCACGATCGCATTTGCTTTTCACAACAACCCCATGCAATAGGTATTGTTAACCCATTTTTACAAATGAGAAACTGACTGTCAGAGAGGTTGAGTAACTTGTCCAGGCCATTCAGCTGGTAGGTCAACGGCGGAGTAGGGCTTTGAGCCTCTGGATGTCTTACTTCAAAGCTTAGGTTCTGAGTCATACCATGTTTGATTTTAAAAAATTAAATGGCGCATAAGAAGTACATAATGACTAGGAACATTGACACAGAAACATCTCCGAGTGGAGACAATACGGGAGCCAGAGACTGGAGACTTGGGTTTAGTCTCCACCAGGCTCTTCCAACCACATGTTCATACCTCAGGGCCTTTGCATGTGCTGAATCCCCTGCCTAGAACTCCCTTTCGATGTTCTGCTGACTGGCTCCTTCTCTTTTTTTGGGTATCTTGTCATTGTTACCTCTTCAGAGAGTCCTTCCCAGACCACCCTAATCTAAAATAGCCCTCCATCCCCAGCCAGTATGTTCTGTCACTTCATCCTGTTTTGTGTTCTTTGGGGCACTTAGGACTGGGATGTGACCTACTTTGTTTTCTTGTCTGTGTTGGTTGGACGCTCCCATCACAATGTAGGCTCCATGAGAGCAGGCCCTTCTCTAGTTTATTGTATCCTCAGTCCTGTACGTTGTAAGCCCTCAGAGAATGTATATTGAATGAATGAACATTTATTTCTCTTATCTGGAAAAAAGAAGGGGCTTGATTCTCTGAGATCCCATCTGCGTATCACATGCTGAGATTCTGCCTAGTGGTCAGATGTGCTAAGTGGCTTCAATGTCAAAATGGAAAGTACTTACCTTGAAACTAGATTCCAACTACATACCATGCACTTCCATCCCTTGGAATTCCCCAGGCTCCTGGAATCTGGAAAATTAAAAGTAAAACTCAAGTAGGAAATACAGGTACCCAAAGATCGCAAAAGAACCCCCTTCCACTGTAGTCCCCCTTCCGTCCCCTACCCCACTTTTAGTTTGTCTTAGTTCTTGAAGTTATGTCTCTGGCCTGGGCCCACCTGCCTCACCATCGGACCGATTCAAGCTTGACATAGGGCCCAGGCTTGAGCCAGTCTTTCCAAGTGACTAGACAGGGCAAAGCTGTATTTTAATGAGGAAGAGTCCCAAGTTCGAGGCGGCGAGGTATAGAGGAGAGCTGGGCTGTGCATTTCCAGTTCGTCTGCAGCCGAGAAGTCTTAGGAAACATCACCTTGGATGATCGTCTCCCTCCAGTTATTAAACTCTGCTTCACGTCCTTCAGGTTGGCATCCCTTCCTCAGGGAGGCCTTTCCTGGCCACTAGATTAACCTCGAGCCTGGTCCCCACCCTGTGTGTTCCTGTAGCACTGGGGATCACCAACGTGGGCATCACTTACTGTCGGCTTCCTCCACAAGGTAGTAACCTCATGAGGACTGCTGTTTGGCACTGTCCCCAACACCCAGCACCGTGCCTGCCACATAGGAGGCCCTTCATAAATGTGTGTTGAGTAGAAGAATCAATGAATGCTTCTATTGACTGAATGACTCTTCCTCATTGTCGTTCTATTCTGTTCCCCAGGTGAACAAATCTGAGCATAAGCTGCTCTGTACCAAAGAGACTCGCTTACACCCTGATCCTCAACCCTGGCTCCACCCACTGGAGAGCTTTAGTAAGACTGTGCCAGGGTCTTGCCAGTCAAGATTCTAAATTCTAATTTCATTGATCTGAGTCGTGGCTTAGGTGTTGAGATTTCAAAAGCTTCCCAGAGGATTTTTATGTGCAGCCGGGTTGAGAGCGGCCACTTTAAGTTTTCAGAACTCATTCCTTGCTTTGGTCCTTATAGGCTGGAAGCGGCCCAGGTGAGAGAGAGCAGGGATGTAATTCATGGATAGCGTATGGTTCCTGACAGTTTAAGAGGTACTTTCACACCTGTTATCACATCAGATAATAACCAGCTAAGGGATCTACCTCTCTGGTTTAAATATTCCCTTTATGTTGATGACTCTTAAAAACCTGCATTCTAGGGCCCAGCTGCATGGCAGCAGTGGTTAAGTTCGCACGTTTCACCTCGGTGGCCCCGGGGTTCGCCAGTTTGGATCCCGGGTGCAGACCTACATACCACGTGTCAAGCCATGCTGTGGCAGGCGTCCCACATATAAAGTAGAGGAAGATGGGCACGGATGTTAGCTCAGAGCCCGTCTTCCTCAGCAAAAAAAAGGAGGATTGGTAGTAGATGTTAGCTCAGAGCCAATCTTGCTCAAAAAAGAAGAAAAAAAAAATCTACATTCTTTCCTGGCTCCTGACTGCACGTACCAATATCTAGCCTCCTAGACCGGCTGTCCCACTGGTACCTCACACGCAACAGCTACAGTGGTGGGCTTGTACCCTCCCGCCCGCAGTGGTCCCCGCTTACACTACTCAGCATGTTATAGCACAGCACGGTCTTCCCATAGCTGTGGCCTCCTTCCTCCCAGCCGGAGGCCTCAAGCTCCTGGCTCCTCACTCTGTCCCTCCTTTCCCTCCCCGGCCACTGCCCCAGGCCAGAGTTCATCATTCCTTGCTGGCTTGTTGCTGTCAGCCTGACCTCCCTCCCTGCCTCCCTTCTCTCCCCTCCACAATTGCCAGAGCTTCCTACCTGGGCACAGCCTGGTTTCCGTCCCTCCCTTCCAGAGCTTCCCTGGCACTTACGGTCAAGTCCAGACACCTTGGCACAGCCTTCAGACTTCATGATCTGATCTGAAGCTGTGCTTCTTCTGGGCAATGCTTCTCGACTTCACTCGAGCCACACTACAAACTTGCAGTTTCCTGAGCCTTTGGGTGCACTGCCCTGCCTTTATGCATCTGCCAGTACAGCATCCTCTTGGAAGGCTTTTCCCTGTAATTTTCAGCCTTTTCAAAATTCCTCATCTCCAGTGATGCCCTCTCTGAGATCCTCCTTGAGCCCTTTTGTTAAAATTAATTGTTCTTCCCTCCAGCGTGTTGAGGGCCCCTATCGAGTTATATTCCTTTCTCTCAGAGTTCACCACCAGATGTCAGAGAATAAACCGAGATGTGGGTAACTTGCTTCAGGGCCTTCTAGAGCACTTTGGCTCAATCTTGAAGTCCAGATAGATCTTAGAGAAGCACAGAGGAAACAAGCTACTGGACACCCGGGAGCCAGGGTAGCTGTTGCCCGTCACACTAGCCTGGGGATAGAGTTGATCGGCAGTGTGGCCCTTTGTCCACAAAGAGGTTCTGTGGGATGCTCTGGGCCCCCCCACAAGGTTCTTTGAAATGATTCAGGCCTGTCTGTGAAGGAAGAAGGTGCTGACAGCTTGAACAGGGAGAGCTCACAGTCGCGGGGTGTGTGTGTTTAGGGTGAGGGAATCCTAGTGGGCTTACGTCACTGGTGGTCAGGCAGGGAGGGCTAGGGAGTTTGGTTTCTTTTTTAATAACGATGATTAACGTTGAGCAAGTGCTGACATTGTGCCAGGTACTGGCCAGACCTGGGAGGGGCCCCCACGGGGACTCAGTCCCATTGTTCTACACCCGCTGTGAGCCAGGCCTTCTGTGTGGTCCCAGTTAGACGTGGAGCAGACAAGCCCCAGAATTACCAGGTTTGGCAGAGAACTGAGGACAGGGTGAGAATTATGTGCCTTGAGCAAAGGGTCTCCTTCCACCCAGCCCCCAGCACTTGTGTGTTTCTCTCTCTTGCATGTGAAAGCAGCGGACTGTGTGTGTTTTATTGTCATTTGTCTCCTTTGCACACTCTGCTGTCTTTATCCCGGTTCTACCTCTTACACTGTGAGCTTCTGGAGGGCTGCGTTCTTCCTGGTCGTCTTCAAGCCACGTCCCAGATCCCCAGTTGCTTTGTGGAACTGACTCTACAGTGGTGCTGTTAAGTGATGGTTTTCACTCAGAGCTGTTCCCTTTGCGCCGGAAAGGCTGGTCTGTGAGGAATGGGGGCTGAGGGCTTGAGGACAGACGGCAGAGCAAAGGGACGTTCTCCTCACCAGCCTCGGGGAAAGGCAGTGCGCTGGGCTTAGCTATGCTGCTGTGATGTCCAGACCAGTCTGATACCATAACTAGTGGGGCAGATTCTGGATCTTTATGTCTCCAGGGACTAGCCCTAATTTTTATTCAGGCTGGTGTTTCTTTTCTCCTATATGGTGGCTTTAGAAATGTCTGATATAATTTGGCTTAGGTCAAAACCATAGGCTGGAGCCAGCCCTGATGGCCTGGTAGTTAAAAGTTCAGCACTCTCACTGCTTCAGTGGCCCAGGTTCGGTTCCCAGTGGCGGAACCACACCACTTATCTGTCAGTTGTCATGCTGTGGCAGCGGCTCACATAGAAGAAGTAGAACTTACAACTAGAATATACAACTATGCACTGGAGCTTTTGGGAGGGAAAAAAAAAAGATCAGGAACAAGACAAGAATGCCCATTCTTAAAAATAGCCATAGGTTGTTTCTTAGGGGTGCTGACTCTGCTCAGGGTGAATATTTCTATTCACGGTCACAGTTGGGAACAATTGTTGGGGCTGCTTTTGCATACAACCTCACGTACCATTTTCCTTTTCTTTCCATGAACCACCCCCCTTTTTCTTTTCTTCTTTCTCTTCCATTTCCACTCTTTTGTGACTGTACAGTCACCATGCACATTGCTTAGCGCTGCTGGTGGCAGGCAGGTTCCTGATGCCTCTGGGGGATAGTGTATGTGGCTTTCCTCTGCAGCTGAGCGCACTGATGTATAGAGTGACCCACCTCCTGACCCCTGACCCTGGCCAGTCTTCGTTAATTAGAGTACATTGATTTATTTATAAGCACCAGGTTTTTGCCAGAAAAATTCTGCCTTGTTGTTCTGGCTAGCACAACTGAAGGGCTGGTCTGGCACTGAAGGCCTTCTGGCAGCTAAGGAATCCCAATAATCTCCACCTGTTCTTATCGTTTACCGGGTGGTGGAAGTATGTGAGCTAACTATCTAACATATTATAGTGTTTTCTCTAATGCATTTGTTACTGAAACCTTCTGTCCTTCCTTAATAATCTCTTTTGTTAGTCATGCTTATCCATCAGCTTCAGTCATCTAAAATAACAAAATGGCTCATGTGCCTCTAAAGTCTCTGAAACGTGTTTGCCCGTTTCCATTGGTGGATCTTCTGCCGGTTCAGGAGAATTTCTCTAAAGGATCAAAAAACAGAGATGAGGGGCCGGCCCCGTGGCTGAGTGGTTAAGTTCCTGCGCTCTCCTTCGGCGGCCCAGGGTTTTACCAGTTCTGATCCTGGGCACGGACATAGTACCGCTCATCAGGCCACAGTGAGGTGGCGTCCCACATAGCACAACCAGAGGCACTCACAACTAGAATATACAGCTATGTACTGGGGGGCTTTGGGGAGAAGAATAAAAAAAAAAAAATGATTGGCAATAGTTGGTAGCTCAGGTGCCAATCTTTTTAAAAACAAACTGCTTAATAAAAAGAAAAACGGAGATGAGTAAACCTCCCATTCACATTAGATTTCACTGGTGATGCCATTCAATGTTTGTCTTTTAACACTCTGTGAACATTCTCTTTTGTTAGGTGGTACATTTCCATTTCCTTTTGTAAGTAGGAAGTCAGTTCTTGTGGTCATCTTAGATTTATACCTTCATTCTTTTCTTTCCCCCTTAGAGTTGAGAATCATGGCTGCAGGAAAATTTGCAAGCCTTCCCAGAAACATGCCAGTGAACCACCAGTTCCCCTTGGCCTCCTCCATGGACCTTCTGAGCAGCAAGTCACCTCTGGTTGAGCATCGGCCAGATGCCTATCAAGACGTGTCTATACATGGTACACTGCCACGGAAGAAAAAAGGCCCTCCTCCCATAAGGTCCTGTGATAACTTCAGTCACGTGGGTACCCTCCCCCATTCCAAGTCTCCACGGCAGAACTCACCTCTGACCCAGGACGTCATCCAGGAGCACCCACTGCAAGACTGGAAAGGTGAAACCTTCACCTTCAGGTAACTTCTTTAATTCCATGAGTGAAAATGACTTGTCTTAAAGGGCTTTTTAAAAGTCTTTTTATAATGGAAAATGTCAAACATGTACGCAGCAGAGCAAATAGATTAACTAACTCCCATGGACCCATCACCCAGCTTCAACAGTTATCAGCTCATGGCCAGTCCTGCTTTGTCTGGGCTCCCACCCTCTTGCCTTTCTCTGGTATTATTTTGAAACAATTCTCAGGCCCAATTTTATTTCATCTGTAAATATTTTGGTATAGGTCTTTCAAAGATAAGGACATTTATTTTAAAAACATATAACCACAATATAAAAAATTATAACGCCTAAAAAAATGAACCATTTCTTAATATCATCCAATATTTGAGAGTATTTTTAAAGCTGACTTCCTAGCTCATGAAGTCCCTCAAAAGCAAGCATAAGTTTTTTTTTTTGTCATAACATCAGATTCTGAAGTCTGTCCATCCAATTCTATAGAGATGCCAGGATGTCTATAAAGTAGGGCCTGCATCTCGTTGCAGTTAGTTGTCAGCATGCTGAAATAAAATTTTGTGTGGATATGTTATCTGGTCAGCTTCAGAATACTGTAGAACAAGAACTGATTTCTCTTTCTATCTACCAGGGATCTGGGTAAATAAGCCTTATGGTTGTAAAGGCTTCTCTGGGTTTGTAACAGGCCTGACTGTGATTGGTTTCTGCTTGTTAGAGCTGGTTTAGAAACTCTGCCCTCCTTTTCCCGTTGGGGAAGATCAGCAACCTGTGATGCTATTGGGCAAAGAAGGGGGTGGTTTCTTCTGTTGCTCTCCTGGTGTCTCTCTTTTTGTTCAACCCTGTGCAAAGAAAACTGCTTTGATCCCAGCTCCTTTATTTGTTCAATATCTATATATTGAGCACCTATGTTAGTCAGAGAACATTGATTTTATAAGCACCAGTGCTTCTCCTGGAAAATTCTACCCAGTCCCTCTGAGTGTCTCCAGTGAAGGGCTGGTCCAACATTGAAGACATTGTAGCAGCCAAATCATTCCAGTAATCTACTATTGCTGTTTGACGGGGTGGAGAAATATGTGAACTAACAGGCTAGCAATGGAGCACGTGAAACGGTGTCCTCCCAGAGCTAACATTCTAGTGAGGGACCCAGATATAAATACAAGTCAATAAATGAGACGATTGCAGATTATACTAAATTCTGCAGAGCAAATAGAGTGATATGCTGGAGATTTATGAAGGTTGTATCTTCTTTTAGGGTAGACAGGGCTCAGTGAGACCTGCATAATGAGAGAAGGCAGCCATGGGAAGAACCAGTGGAAGGCTGTTCCAGGCATAGGGAGAACAAGTGCCGAGAACTGGGGGTGGGAACAAGTTGGGCATGTTTGAAAAACCCCAAACGAAGCTGATGTGGCTTGGGGCTGGAATGTAGCAAGTTGAGAGGAAAGTAGTTTAGATGTCGGGAGAGAGCCAGGCAGGCAAGAGTTCAGAATTAGTTTTAGTGCATAATTGCACTAGTACAAGAAAATGAGTGGAGGCCTGGATAGTCTCTGTAGAAAGCATTGGAAAGCTCTGAAATGTTTCTGACATCAGACTAGAGCTTTCCCAGGGTGTCCTGGGGGTTGGAAGGCTCTGGATCTGCTCTGCAAAATCTAGACGGATGACTTCCTAGCTCAGAGGGCTAGTGGGTGGCCTGCTGATGAAACAGATAAATGTGAAGGTGCATACCTGTGCACAGCATTGTTCATATCACATCATTGGCACTTAACAGGCTGGGATGCAGAAGGCAAGCAATCACTACTCCGTCTTGTGAAGGCTATGAGGCGGCAGAGGAAATAACTTCTGGTCAGCCAGAAATACTTACAAATGCCAGGCTCACAACGTGGAGTCCGAACCAACTGTTACCCGGCTTACTGTGGTCACTTTTTATTTATTAAGTTGAACTCTGTGTTGAGCTAGGTATCTACTATGTACCACACACAGACAACTCGCAAACTCATTCCTTGAAGTTGTAAGGTCCTGGCTGGGGGCCAGCTGTTACAAGGGCGACTCCAGGGGGCTGGGGTGGTAATGGAGTCACCCTTTCTACCTTGAGGAAGTTCTTAATAAACACCCAAGGTCCATGCTGTCAACCTGCCAGGAGTTCAAAGCTTTTTGTGTTGAAAACTGACTGGACAGAGGTCAGATCACTGTAAAAGATCTTATCAGGGGTGGGCGCGAGTCCTGAGTTTGAGGTCCCGCCTGTGGAAGACTTATCCAGCCCTGCTGATTGAGGTTTGTTTACCACTCAGAGCTACGTTCATCCAGATTCGCATCTTGTTTCCTTGACTTAAAATATCTTATTGTTAAAGATGAATACAGGAAATAACAAATGAACATCCTTCAAAATTATGCTGAGAAGGCACGTGGTTATGTGTCAAAGGATCATAAAGTCCTGGTCTCCTGCTCCTCAGTCTTATTATTAGTGTATTTTATTTACCTAACACATTTTTAAAAATATCCTGTGGTGTTCCCAATTTTGAGGAGTTCAAAATACCTTAGATTCTTTTTTTTTTTTTTAATCCTTGTAGGTATTCCTAATACTTAAGTATTAATACTTAATTATGAGCTGCCTCGGTTCCTTTTTGGAACAAGCCACAGTATCAACAAATAAAGTTTGTGCGTGTGAAAAGCCAGGGACAAGCGCCATGAATGAGAACCTGGGGCTCCAAAGAGAGGGTTTGACTGAGATGCCACAGCACTACGGCACGAGAGAACTAGCATTAGTATTCCTAACCAGCTCGTACAGCTCAAAGGAGCTGTGAAAACACCAGCCACCCACTACTCCAGTTCACTCACCGATGGAAGCTGGGAGCCATATGTCTTAAAATTAGAGTTTTGGAACCATGCCTCCAGACACCTAAGACTAGTTAGGTCTACCTTTAACAAGACTATTGATTTTTTTTGGCTTGTTTCAGGTAAACTTTTTTGGTTTTGCTTGTTTCTTTTCGTAGTGAATTCAAGGGTTAATTTTGGCTAACAGTGACTTGCCCAGACGTCAAGTCTGAAAATCTTCCATTTTGTCACATTTGGTGTTGGCTTGATGACAGTGGGGCCATCCTGGAGAGCTCAGACCCACTCTTCATGTATACCCTGCCTACACTCAGAGAGAAACCCTGCAGACAGCACCTCCTTATCTTGTGAAATACACACTGATAAGTTGCAAGTTCGATATTTTCCCAACAAATATGTTTACCTTATTGATCATTAAAAAGTCACCTTTATTATAATCAAATGTTAATCAAATATCCACCCGGTGGGAGGCCCCAGGCAAACCAGAGGAAGTCTCCCCTTTGACCTAAAAATTTGTATTATTAAGCTTTCATATAAACATGTGTCATATGCACATGAATTATCTCATATTTTATAGTTTTAAAATATCGTAAAGGATATGTTCATAAATTGCCTTGTTTGAGCATCATAACCCTGAGTGAGAGACATAGCTGATTCCGTCAGGAGCAGCAGCAGCATCATTGTTATCATCAGTTACAGTTGAAAAAATAGTTCAGGGATGTTGAGCCACCTAAGCTCAGACCCTAGTGAGTGACTGAGCTAGGTAGGATTAGAACCCAGAAAGTTCTGTAAGGTCTTCCTTCCCCGGACACTATGCTCCACAGCTTCCCAAGAATGTTGGTGTCAGCTGTGGGCGTCCTCTGAGCTATCTTCTTGCATGGAAAGCTTCAGTCCCCAGAGTCTGAATCCAGCACCTTGGACACCTGCCTTGGGGAAAATGGAACCTTGGCTGCCAAGAGCCAGGCAGAAGGCAGGTATGGAAGGGGGAGTTGGTCTCTTTGTTCACAGACTGTATCTCTTAGCTTTGTTGTTGTCTTGGCTCCCCTTGGCTGTACTTGTGGTTTTGAAAGGTGGCCAAAGTGAGAAGCCAGGGCACTCTTAAACCTGCTGCTTGATGTCACAGAAGGAGCCTTTGTTCCACAGGCAGAGTAAGGCTTCTCTGAGAGGTCTACAGACAGGATTTCCTCTTGACATTAGCATTGTTTGGCTGGTGTCCCTTTGATTCATTTATTTTCAAGGATGAATTTTTATTTGAATCTGGGACCTTCCTTGAACTGAGAGGGGACCAGTTCCTGTTGTTGAGATGTCTGTGTTGCTGGAATAGCTGAAGGATCAGCACTTGGACGCCGTTCTGGGTCCTTTCCCTGCCTGTGGGTACGTGGAGGCATGCATTCCTGGGAACAGCTGCCAGTGTCTAATCCTCCCACCCCTTGTGCTGTGGGAGCATGTGGAGGGACAATGTGATGTTTCATTAGTTTGCATGAGTGGAGCTGACTGACTAGTCACAAGTGTTTTAACCGACAGGGGCCAGAAAGTCTGCAGAATTATCCCAAGTTGAAATCCAGTATATTTTCCCAGGCGGTAAGTAACCTACTGTGTCAGTGTCAGCTCTTCAACGCTGAACCAAAAGTATAGGGCACAGGACCTGTGCAGACTTCTCTAACCACTGATTTAAAGACCTAACTCTGGTCTGCATCAATGTCCTTATCTGAAAACTTGTTTCATTTGTTCCTCTTCAAGACCACCAAGTTCTATAACTACTGCTTTCTCCTTAACAAAGCAAGATGGTCCCCAGACGCGCAAATAAATCAGCCTTTGGATCACAGTTAATGAGAAGGATCTACAATGTGAGGGTCCACACGCCAACATCTGCACTTTATTTATATGCGGGCACGTCTGCTGTCTGCACATTGGAAGCTGTTCGTGCACAGACAAAAAGTTGGGTTTAGAGTTGAAAAAAAATCCGTTTAATAGATTCTCTTTAATAGAAGGTACATTTATTGAGTTAACAGGGTGACAATGGCTTAACAACCAAAAATGTCTCTAGAAAGTAATAGTTCGTGCATTTAATTTTTATTTTTAAAATTTGGGGTTGAATTTTACTCACATTTTTAAGTACTTCTTGGTGTTTGAATGCAGCTGTTGCAGATGAGTTAGTGAATTCTGAGGAATGGTGCGTGTCCAGGCCCTGGTGGCCTGTGGTGTGCTGAGGCCAGGAGCAGCTGGGTCAGAGGTGAGCTCAGCTCCTGCTGGGCATCTTGCACAGTCCCAGGGTTGAGGGAGCCCAGAGAATGGGAATGCCTGCAGGCCCACCAGCTGCCTGACAGTAGTCCTCAATCCTCTACTGACAAGGATGATTTGAACCTAAAGGCTGGGATCCGTGCATTCTCAGCTGTTCTTCTGGGGAAAATGAAAGGAGTTTTTTTTTTTTTTTTTTTAACTGATTGCAACCAAGAAAATGATCAGAGCATTACACAAAGCAGTCCTTGTTGAGTGGAGCTGCTCACCATCTTCCCCGGCCCACCTCCCCTGCCTGGGACAGACCTGCTTGAAATCATGTTTTTTCAGGCCTCCTGCATGCTGTTTGGGAAGGGTCGGGTGTTTTAGTCTTCTGAGAGTCAGAAACTATGAGACTTTTTCACACCACTCAGTCTATGTTAAAAGGTAAACAGAGGGTGCTGTGCAGTTATGAATTATTCATGTTCTTATCACATGTGGATTTGGGGGCCATCTCAGCCTGGCCAGAAGATGCAAGCTGGAGAAGTTGTAGTTGCTATTGTTGATTGAAGGAGGGCACCTTCACAGGGCCTGGACTGGAGCCACAGGACTGATAAGCCCTCAGGCCATGGCTACCCGTGTTCACAGCTTTGGAATACCGTCCCCACCCAGATGGTCCCTAAGAGACCAGCCACAGAATTGGATGCAGGATTTCAAGCCCTCTCTTCTTAGAGGCCCCAAAGACAAGCACTTATGGTCTTCTTGTCTTAAGGATTGTGCTGTTATTTACAAATCATAGAAGTCTGAGAAACCTTCCATACTTGACCCAGCCTTTGTGCAGCCTGAACTGTCTGTGGTCCAGATTCACCTGCAGATGTAGGTACCTAAGGTAAGAGAACTCCTCTGTGGAGAGGAGGAGAGAACGTGAGGCATGTAACCCAAGGTCTCAGTTCAGATCCCTGTTTTCTAGGGCAAGTTCTAAACTGTAAAGTGGGGGTGAACATAACGCCCTCTGGGGAGTGCTGTGAAGGTTCACTGGACACAAAATGTGGAGGCTCCACCAAAAGTCAGCGCTGTGACTTTCACACTCGAGCCTGGGAGTCTGGGTGGAGAAGGTCATGTCCCCGCTCTCAGCTCCCACCTCATCACCAGCACCTTATTCTCCTGCCCCATCTCTGCTGTGGGATGGCTGACCCTGAAGGCCACTGGTGCCTTTGCTGGGACATTGATGTAGCCATGGATGTCAAAGAAAGCTGCTAGTGACCTTGACGGTGATTCCAGCAACGAGACCCGGTAGCTCTGTACCTTGTGTAAGTTCCCTTTCTGCATCTCCGCGTCCTCAGAGGGTAGCTGTAAGGTCAAGCACAATCTCACGTGAGGGCACCTAGCACAGAAGCTGGCATGGAGAAGAGGCTCAGATGTTGGTTTCCATCCTTCCTTCCTCCTGGAGGGCTGGAGCCGGGAACTCATAATCCTCGTGTGTAACTTGAGATCACGTTCAAAGCCTGCAGCTTCTGTGGAGGAAAGTTTCCCACGTGTTGACGGAGCCTGGCTGGAATCCCTCTATCTGGGTCTGCCGCGAGCTGCCCTACAGCAGTGCGTCTTGGCGAACGCTCACTCTTACAGATATAACAACCTCGCACGGCACTAGAAGATCAGCACACCGTTGTGCTGAGACACAAAACAGAGCCTGTCTTCAGTGGACTGGCCCAGCCCTTGCCTGTTTGTCCTTGTACTTAACCTCAGTGTCTTCGCTGTTTACTCTTCGATGAATGTTTATTGAGCTTGTTTTGTGCCAGGCATTGTGCTGGGTACCAGGTACTCAGTGGAGAATGAGATGGACGTGGGCCCTGTCCTTAGGAAGTGCCCAGTTTAGGGGGTTTGCAGACCAGTGTATCAGCAAATACATAACCGCAAAATGAAGAGGTGGGTGGAAGGTAACATCAGAGAGCCCTGAGCTCCTCGGATTGCTTGGAGGGAAGCCCCCTCTGGGGGAAGGAATATTTAATATAAAGAGAGAACGTTAATACTTGTTTATGTTACTATGTATTAAAATAATATTTTTGAAATATTAGGTTAAATAAAATATTAAAGTTAATTTTACCTATTTCTTTTCGATTGGCTGCCAGAAAGCTTTAAATTATATGTTTTTCCAATTGTATTTCTATGGGACGGCATTGGTCTAGACCTTGCTAAGGAGGTTAGATTCTCTCCCTAGGGCAAAAGGAAGCCTTTGAAAGATTTTAAGGGAATAGCATGAACTGATTCGGGTTTTAGAAGATCACTTGGCCTCTGTGGAGAAGTGATTGATGGGGAAGAGGGGCTGAAGGGAGGGTGGGATGGGTGCAGAAGTCCAGGGAGCAGGTGGGGGTCTGCTCTAGGATGGGAGTGGAGGAGACGAAAGAGGGTGGATTCCAGATCTATTTTGCAGGTAGAGTCTCCCTGACTTACTGAGGGTTGGATGTAGTGGGAGGAGGGAGAGGAACAGTCAGGCGTGGCTCGGGCAGCTGGGTCTACGGGATGGGGCCCTTTACTGAGATGGGGAAGATTGGGAGAGGAGCAAGGCTTCTATTTGTTTGTTTGGCTGCTTTTTCTTGGGGGGAGGAGGTGATGGTAGATTGTAGAGAATCGAGACTTCTATTTTGGGTGTGCTAAGTTTGAGATGATTCGTGTATAAGTGGAAGTGTTGAGCAGCCTGGAGCTCTCTAGAGAAGAGAAATGAAATTAAAGCCAGAAATGGATGCTGTCACCAAGGGAGAGATCTGTGTAAAGCATCAAGGGGGCCTAGGACCCAACTTTGAGGAATCCCGCACAGTCCGTTCCAGGGAGTCAGCGACTGGAGTGGTTGGTTTGGTGGAGAACAGAGAAATGAGGCAGGAGCTGCAGGGCTGGTGTTCAAAAGAAGGTTCTTTTTTTTAAATGAGAAACAAAATTCAATAAGAAAAGATGTGATCTTTTAAGCATATAATAAAAAAAAAGCATTTTTTTGTTACTTGATTCTTTTCATAAAACGTTTTTGATTTGATTAAAGCAGACATGTCCCCAGGGCCACCCTCCCTGGAGGTCTGTGGCAGCAGCGTGGTGATTGGGCTCCTGTGGTTCCTTCTCTAACGGTCCCCCATGTCCCCTGATGACTCTCTGGACAGAGGAGGTATATGGACCGCTGTGGTTGGCGCTCAGGCTTTTGCCTGCGGGGTGATGGCTGCTTTTGCGAGGTTTTGGTGAGGAGCCCCCTCAAGGACGGGCGCCTGCCCTGGAAGGTGGGTCTAGGGCATATGTTCTTATATCTGTCTGGCTGGGTGAAATCTTTCCCTTTAGAAGCCTTGAGAAATTTATCTCAAAACCATAGCACTTTTATTCTGCCGTTGAATTAGTCGAGAAGAAACCTTGACAGACACACTCATTGAGAAGGGCTGGGGAACGGTCAGGGGCGGGGTGGATGGGACTGGTGGGGTGGAGGAAGGGCAAATAGATACCAGCCAAACAAAGCATCTGCTCTTATCAAAAATGCTGTGTTTGGGCTTAGATAGCCTGAAGCTGATGATTCACTGAGGCCAGAGCTTCTGCGCCTGCCAAGAGACATCCTGGCCTTGATACGGTTTTTCTTGTTCTTACTCTATTCGGTTTGACTGACTGCAGCCAAGTTAAGATTTCAACAGTGGCTTTTAGCTCAGTGCTGTCCTAGAATTCTGCTGAGCACGGGTTAACCCATGACCGCATCAAGGTTTTATCAACCGGTACCACTTGGTATTAGTCTTGGATTCCTGTATAGACTCACCATAGCGTAATACGTAGGATATTTAAATGGTGCTGTTTTAACATGATTAGAGAATCTGCCTGAGGAGGTGATTTAATTGCCATTCTTTTAATATATATCATCAACACATTAATCAGGCATTGCTGTGTTTTCAGATGAGATAGAAAGTGACTCATAGAAGCAGGAATTGGCTGTTGAAGTGAAAGAAGCAAGAGTTTTAGAAGTAACCAGGCCTTAGAATCTCTGATGCCAGGGAGGGAAATGTGTGTCCTCATCTGACGTCTACTCCAGGCCGTAGGAAGACAGATTTCCAACCTTGAAGGACATGATAAAGATGATCTCATGGCCTGAGGCTCCGAAAGGGAAACACAGTTCAGGACAGCTGAAAGCAACACGCTGACCACAGTTCGAGGGAGGAACAGGTATGTGACCATCCAGGTAGCTCGTGTGTGTGTGTGTGTGTGTGTGTGTGTGTGTGTGTGAAGGACGTGTGTGAAGGACTGTCTCCAGCCAGGGCTGACTCATTTACAGGATCCCCCAAGTGTGGTGTGATGAGCCAGGGCCATTCTGATGAGTCCATTCGCAAGGACCTTGAACATCTACCGTGTGCCAGGCTTTGTGCTCAGTGCTAGAGATTCAAAGACAAGCAGGGGCTTTGTCCATCTCAGGAGCTCATAGCTTTAGGAGAAGGGGATGCCCGTCTTGAGCCATCTGACCTCACCCAGCACCTCTTCTCTCCATCTTTGCTACCCACCTAACTTCCCATTCACAGTGTATCCCTTTGTTTCACTCTTAACACATTTCCAGGTATCACGTTACTTTTTCTCCCTGACCAGGTGATTGCAGGTTGTACTTGCTAGATTACCATTCCCTCAGGGCCTGCCTTCTCTGTGCCACCACCTTCTCTGTGTTGTCCTGGCCTTGGAGCAGACCCAGGGGAAGCTGGGCCGTGTAACTAAGGAACATTTCAGAGGGTGGCGCTGGGCTGTAAAAGAAACAGTGCAGAGTGAGCAGAGGACTGTGAAAAATGCTAAGGGTAACAAAAAGGGTTTTCAGAAGTTATGTTTGGAACAATAAGACCAAACGGGGGGATATGAGAAACCCAGCTGCTGAGTTTCTGTTCATTTGCATTTTTTTCTGTCAAGGAGATGACTTCTTTGATTGGGAAGGGTAGGATAAAGGTGGAGGACGAGAATTGCCAGCCTGGAGTAGATGAGGCCATGACAAGAGGATCTAATGCTACCAAGTGAGGCGAAGCCCCGAGGCCCAAGAAGGCGGAGGGAGCTTGAGGCAGAGGCCATCAAGCCAGCACTGTTAACACTGGAGGAGTGTTGGCATACCCCAGTGCTACAGAAAAGATGCAGACAGATAAATTTTCAAAAAAGGAACTAGAGAGACAAAATGATCCTAGAAAATGATAAGATTGACGTCAATCTCAGGAAATATTCTAGAAAGGATTATTAGGACAGTGATTTTTGAATACTGGGTAAAGAAAGCAGCAACCATTAGTAATTGGCAGGGCTTTGCCAAAACCAAGTCATACCAGATTAACTTCCCTTCCTGGGGTTACTTTGTTGGTAGACTAGAGGAATGTTGAGAAAGTGTGTATGCAAATGTCAATCATTGGTGATATCCTTGAGGTCAGAAGGATTCAGGTTAGATGATAATACATGAAGCATGCCATGGTCTGTGTCCTTAGCCCCATTCTAGCCAATTTTTAAAAACTGCCTAGACAATAATATTGACATACAGATCACATTGGTGGATGACGAATCTTGGAGGAACAACTAATATGTCAAAGTAACAGAAATGAGATCCAAAAAAGATCTTGGCATTTTGAAACAACAGACCAAATCTAACTGGAAAGACTACAGGGAGAGACAAAGACTTGCCCTGGAGTCCAGAAACAAAGTAAAAGTGTGGGGTTTGGCTTAATGGCCACCTGTGAAAAAATACTCCAGGATTTAGGTAAGTGCAGCTTCAGAATGAGTCAGCAGTGTGCTATGGTTGTCAAAGAAGCTAACGTGATTGTAGGAGCATTAATTGAAGTTTAATGATCAGACCAAGGGAAGTGGTCACCCTTGGCTGCCCAGATTGTGTCTGGTGAATGGTTTTTAGCTCTAGACACTGAAATGGAAGATGGGTCTCCCCACAGCAGAGCAGTGAGCTTCTGTCTAGACCACTCCTGGCTCTAAGGCAGATCTGTTGGTTTAATCATTAAGGCATATCCCCCAGGTTCTTTGTGTTAGTGAAAAGGAGCTTCTCATGTCATGTGTTAACCCTGGGAGGAGAATGCAAAAGAAGCACCAGCCTTAGTCCTGTCAACTACTGGTGGAGCCTCCTTTAACCAGTAAGGTCAATAAATATATTCTGAGATGTGGGAGAGTGAATCTCTCCTCATTTGTTTTGCAAGGTGATGAAACAAAATATATTTTCTTAGGAATACATCTACAGATGTTATAATTCTGTTTTTAAAGCTACAGCCCTTTTTAAATTAGCAAAGGCTATACACATAATATGACCCTGCCTAGAGCCAGAAAGTAACCCTTTATTGGGACTTGAATGTGATTCCCAGTATCAGTAAAGAACCTGTCCATCTAACTACACACTAACTGATATTTTTCCAAGAAATGTCATTTCTCCACTCACAAGGCCAGCCCTGTTTTAAGGGTCCATTTCTTCTCATTTTCCCATAAACAGATGGAAATGGCCCTGTGGTACACTCTCTGTCCTCTTGGTTTTCTCCCTGATAAACTTCCTTCCCAGCATTTCAATCTCCAGAGAGATTCATATTCAGCAGGAGCAGCCAGCTTCTCAGTGCCACTTTGAAAACAGCTGGTCTCAGTGGGGCTGGGGAGCCAGGCACTGCCCTGACAGCAGTGAGGGAGTTCTGTCTGAGGCCACCACAGTTCAGTCACAGGCCTGTGGCTAAATTATCTCCTTAATGAGGAGGCCCATCAGTCCAATAACATTTCTCTCTTGTTCCCTCTCTCCCTCCAACGGTATTCTTCCCTTGGTGAACCCATGGAATGTGGTGGGAGGGAAGGGCTTGGGTCTAGATCTTCTGCACATTGGAGAGGACACACATGGGCACACACACTCATTCATTCATTCAAACCAGCATTCATTGAGCAACTGGGTTCTGGGCATACAAAGGTGAAGAAAATAAAATATGGTCCCTGTTCTCAGTGAGTTCATAGTTCAGTAAGGGAGATAGACAGGAGTGCACGCACTGTATTGAATTATAATTATTTGTTGTCGTAGAGTTTTATAATGCATGTGAAAGAAGTGCTGAGGAGACATTATTAATTCTGTAGGGGGGAGGGCAGGAGAAAGAGTGGTCAGAGAAGGTGGGAGTAAATGTGAAGAAGTGGGGAATGAATGGGAAGGCGATGGGGACTCCAGGCTTCTTAGTTCAGAGAATTCCAAATAGTGTGGATTTGTTGAAGTGTAAGGAGCAAGGTGAGGAGATGAGGCTGATGGGATAAGAACATGGATACCATCTAATAAAATGTAAAATGAGAATGCTACACTGTCCCACATATTAGTCTTACCTAAAAGAATATGTGGTCTATGAGGGAATATTGTCCAGTGGATGCAAAATTTTAGTCGATTTAAAGTCTGTTGCTATCCCTTCCTTTTCCCATCCGTCCATCCCCACTTCTCCCCAGCCAAGATTTTGGGATGTTAATGGAGCCTCATGCTGGAGAACAAAGGGTGACAACGGTGGATTCCAAGGCCATATCCACATGCAAATGGGCTGAAGCCATGATGTTGCTAGTGAAGGGCAAACTTTCTCCTGGCTGTGGGGTTCACTTTCCTGATTGTGTAACGTGCCTGGTGCATGGGTTGGTTAAGAATGATAAACCAGTAGATCTCAAGACTACAATGTTTGTTCCTCCTTGGCCCCACTACTTCAGGTAAACAGAGAGACAGCCTACTGGTCACGCTGGTCGTGTCTTTTTGTCTTGCATTTCAGTTAAGTGTTCTAGGAATGAGTTCAGTTGTGATGAATGAACACCCACAAAACTTATACATCTGGGATGGAGTTCTATATTTTAATCAACTAGTTTTCATTCCTAGAAATTATAGTAGATTATTTTTATATCTGCCTGTTTATTCTTAGATCACTTTTTGATTCCATCTTCTTAAAAAAATTATCATATATCATTATTTTATGGCCTGTGTCTGATATTCCAATATCTGAAGTCTTTGAGGATCTCAATCTATTGTTATTTCTGCTGACTTTCAGTCACTGGGGCTTGTTTCTCTGTGTATATGGTTATTTTGGAAAGGAAATCTATATTTAACCAAATTTCTGGATATGCTGGGTGGCATTCCTCCAGAAAGGATTTACGTGGCTCCCTTACTAATGGCACCACCAACTCACACACTTGAATTTATCGGTTTCAGATTCTCTGTGAAAGCAGGTAGTATAAATTTGAATCCCAACCAACGTGAAGGCTGACCTGTGGTTATAGATTCTTAGGGGAGACTCTTATTACTGCCATTGGTTTTTTCCATCAGAATTTGTGGTGGAGACAGTAGGTTTCCTTCTTGGTTCCCTTTGCTAGAATGTGAGTTTTATTGTTATTGTTATTGTCGTTGTTGTTTGTTGTTGTAGTGCATTCTTTCTGTAGGGGTGACATCCATTCTAATGGTTCAGGCTTCATGAAGGGCATTGGGGTTAGCTGCTCACTTTTATGCACCCGGGGCTTGTCCCCCTTGTCTTTCTCCTTACCTTGTTGTTGTTCATGTTTTGTGTTCTTGATTTGTTCTCTGTTTCTATGTCTGTTTTGTATATATGTCTGTGTTTCTTGAGAATTTTTCTTTCTTGTGACTTCACAAGGTATTTGAAAATATATTTGTAATTTAATTATCATTTAGTTTTCAGAATGTCTGGTCTTCCATATCAAGCAAATGAAAGTTTCATAGTAGAAATTTCTAATTTTCTGAGGCTTTATTTGGATTGTATAAATGTAATATAAGGGTGGTTATTTGTGCTTTATATTCTCATTCGTCCAGTCTGGCCTTTATTTATTAATTGGCGGCTATGTGACAAATCCTGTTCTTAGGGCTTAATATACATTGGTGAGCAAGACAGACGTAGCCCCTGTCCTCATGGAGCTTACCATCCCATGGGAAAGACATAAGCAGTGGCAGCTCTCTGGGGTAGGGGTGATGGAGAAAACCAAAGGTTATATAAAATCAGTTACTCTTGGCTGGTATCTGACACCTACCATGTTCTAGCGCTTTGCTTTTCCTTCATGAGTTAACTATTTTTTTTGCTGAGGAAGATTTGCCCTGAGCTAACATCTGTTGCCAATCTTCCTCTTTTTGTATGTGGGCTGCCACCACAGCATGGATACTGACATGGTGGTGTAGGTCCATGCTGAGTGGTGTAGGTCTATGCCTGGGAACTGAACCCGGGCCACCAAAGTAGAATGCACTGAACTTAACCACTAGGCCACTGGGGCTGGCCCATGACTTAACTATTTTTGCTGGTGCAAATGGATCCCTTAAATGTTTGTTATATTTCGTTGTCCTTTATGGGAAAGATTTATGTGGTCATAGTTTGGGGGATGTGAAAGATCCTCCAGAAAGTAACATATTTACTGGTTGAGAAGGAAGGAGAGCTTATCTGAGACATTTAGTAGCTGAATGGCAGCAAGCATACATGCACTGCTAACCATGGAAAATGGGTGGTCGTGAGGTGAAGTTTTATTAATCCAGACCCCGATAGTCTTAAAAGTTAGTATAGCATGGTGCTTGAGGCAAAGGTGTTTGCTGGTTCATTCTTAACAAATGTATTGAGTCTCTGCCATGTGCTAGGCACCGTCTACTTAGTTCCCTTAGAAAGAATTCAGTGAGTGTCCTTGCCTCTCTCTTCCCTTTCACCCACCAGGTTCACTCATTTACCAAGATCCATCTATTCTCACTTCTAAAACTCTCTTAAATCTGTACGTCCCCCACTCCATTGCTCTAGTCCAAGTCTCATCATCTCTCACCCAGACCTCTCCGGCATCCTCTCCTTTGCTCTTCCTGACTCCATCTTGCCCTCCACGAAGCTGTTTTCCACATTGCTGCAGGGGGACTTTTCTGAAACACAAATCTCTGGTTATTCTCTAGCTTAAGATCCTTAAACAAATCCCACTGCTTTCACGATAGGTCTAAATGTGTTCACGTGGCATCTGAGCCGCCCACGATCTGGCTCTGCCTCTTCTTCATCCTCACCTCCCAACCCCACACCACTCCTGCTGCCTCCTTGCCCAACCCCACCCGTACTTCCGTTAGTTGTTCTTTTATTCATTAATTCAGCAAATGGTTACTGGGCAACTGCTGTGCGCAAAGCACTGGGGGCACCAAGGTGAATAAGGCAGAGAAAGCCCCACTCCTGCA
Organism: Equus przewalskii; assembly: GCF_037783145.1. Lineage (NCBI taxonomy): Eukaryota > Metazoa > Chordata > Mammalia > Perissodactyla > Equidae > Equus > Equus przewalskii. Next base: position 6,481,349 of record NC_091854.1, read on the forward strand.
GGGTTATATTCCAGGGGAAAGACAGACTATGAGCAAGTAAACATTTCATATAATATCAGATAATAGGGGAAAAAATAAAGCCAGATCAGTGGGTAGCGGGTAGTGGTGGAGCTCATTTAGAGAGTACGGTGAAGGAAGCCCTCTCTGAGGAGGGGATGTGATTCAGGGACCTGAATGATGTGAGGGACTGAGCCTCCGAGTATCTGTGGAGAGATTATTCCAGGTGACCGAACAGTAAACGTCAAGCCACGGAGGCAGGAGCCAGCTTGGCATGTCTGAGCAACAGAAAGAAAACTCAGTGTAGCTTGGATGGAATGACTGGAATAGACAACGAGTGTATTAGTGTTCTTTTGCTGAGTAATAAATTACTACAAACGTGGTGACTTAACACCTGTTTATTACCTCATCGTTTCTGTAGGGCAGAAGCCCGAATAGCTTAGCTGGGTGCTCGGTGCGGGGTCTCAGACTCAGCTGCGTTCTCATTTGAGGCTCTGGGGAGGCGTCTGCTTCCATGCTCATTCAGGTTGTTGGAAGAATGCACTTCTTTGCGATTATAGGCCTGAGTCTCCACTTCCTGTTGTCTGCCAGGGGCAGCTCCCGTCTCCTAAAGGCCACTTGAAGTTTTGTGCCTTGGGCCTTGCCACAGCCCCTCCTGAAACATCGTACTGGCAACAGGATCCCTCATGTCAAATCTCCCCCACTCTTAAGTCAAGTCCACTTGGATAATTGCCGTATCTTTTTTTTTTTTTTAATATTTTATTTTTTTCCTTTTTCTCCCCAAAGCCCCCCGGTACATAGTTGCATATTCTTCGTTGTGGGTTCTTCTAGTTGTGGCATGTGGGATGCTGCCTCAGCGTGGTTTGATGAGCAGTGCCATGTCTGCGCCCAGGATTCAAACCAACGAAACACTGGGCCACCTGCAGCGGAGCATGTGAACTTAACTACTCGGCCACGGGGCCAGCCCTGCTGTATCTTAATATTGACTGGCTTGGGACTTTAACGACATCTGCAAACTCCCTTCATAGCAGTACCTACATTAGTGTTTGCCTAACTCACCAGGGGATGGGAATCTCGGGAGGGGGCACCTTTAGAATTCTGCCCACCACAGTGAGGTTGGAGAGCTGCTGGGATCACGCCCGCCGGGGTCTTGAAGGCCACGGTGAGGATGTCAGTATTTTGTTTTGATTGGATGGGAGCTGTTAGAGGATTTTGAGCAGAGTGATCTGAGTAAGGATCACTCTGGCTGCTGTGTGGAGATTGTGGACCTGGGAGGGTATGGCAGGGGTCCAGGTAAGAGATGATGGTGGCCTGGTCTAGAGGGGAATGAACTCCTGAACACCTATGATCCCCCAATGTACTGTATTGTCTCATGCCCCCATGTGTTTGCACATGCTCCTCTCATTGCCTGGGCATTTCTCATCACCACCTAGCCCACAGCTTCTTCACTGGGGTAGGTCCCTACTCAGCCCTCAAATCTTAGCTCAGATGTTGCCTGTAAGGCCCTCCATGGTGTTTCCCTCCCACTGGCACTCTCTCACTAACTTGAGTTGTGCTGGGTCTGTTGATCTGTCTCCCCCACTTGCCTGCAACCTCTCTGGGAACAGGGCCTTTGTCTTTGCTTCCTGTATTTCCATTGTCTGGCCTCCTACATAGTGTATTGTAGATGCTTGATAAGGTTTGTGGGAGGAATGCAAGAGCTGTGGGAGCTACACGTCACTACCCTTGGGTTGTTCACCTTGCAGAGGAAGAGACCACATATAAATGAATACACAATACAATGAACAGGAATGCAAACACCATGCCACATGCACAAAAGACATGTGCCAACTGTGCAAATTACTCGTGTGCGTGCAGTTTAAGGGGAGCTTTTATCCTGCTCAGTCTGGAATCATTGGATCTAGTTTCTCACATCCCTCCATTGTATGAGAGAATCATCTTCTTATAAATGATTCCTCTTTATGTTATATCCAAAAGGATATTTGTTTGACAACACTGTTAGCCATTAATTTATTCTATAATATGTAAAGAAGTAAACATTCATTCATTTAAAACGTTCTACAATTTAAGACAGACATAGGGTACTTCCTTCCCCATCTGTATACCAACCACTCAGAAAGGATCTATTAGTGAAATTTTGCTTGTGTATTCAAGATGGAGAACCTCTTAACTCAAAATAGCAAACACTTGCAGATCAAGTGTCCTTTTAAGAGGGAGGAAATTATTAACCTGATTACTGATGAGAAACAAACTAAAATAGTGAATATACCATTTCTGTGACTTCCAACTAGACATACCTCGGTATGCACTTAAGAAAGTGGGACACTGGAAAGAATGATTTAACTGGAGTAAACACAGTGATGTTATTCAAAACTTAATAAACTTAAGAACAAAATAACAGGAGAGTCCAGTTTCATCCTGCTGCTTTCCCGTGGTCTGTGGACCGTGCACGCAAGGCCGGATGCTGACAGAGGGGCTGTGGGCGCCTGCCAGACTCTCCAGTTGTAAAGAGAGACGCGCACAACATCACGGATTCACATGGGTGGGGATTCATAATTGGCATAAGCAAAAAAAAAAAAATTATTTTTAAAAGACTTCTCATTTGTATTGCCAAGTTCTTCTGTTTGTTTTCTAGTGATCTCTGTTGGAGAATAAAAATCTGTGGTTTGAGGAGTGTTTGCTGCAAAGTCTTGTGTGAATAATTGGATATTCTATTTCAAATTAGAGGCTGGGACTCCAGGGCCAACTGTTGTTTTTTAGCTCATGTCTTCCTTCTGGTTAGCTGGGGGCGGGTGGCTGGCTGAGAAAGGAGACACGGCACTTCTGCATTTAAATATAATTTTTAGTTTGGTTCAAGACAATGATTTTTAAAGCTTTCAGATTGGTAGCACACTCACTCGGGTTTGTTATACTCTCTTTGTATTCCCTCCCTTGCCTCGCTAAAAAGGATGAGGAGAACACAAGGGTCCACCAGGCACCCCCTGGAGCACTGAACTGGAACTGTAGAACGCTCAGACCCCCTCTGCTCTCTAACAGACTGAACAAGGCTCCCTTAGCAGAATTCACCAGGGGACGGGCTCCAGAGGGGACTTCAGCTGTATTCCTAACCAGCGCCTCCTGGTTTCCTTCTCTTCTGCCAAGAGAAGGGTGTGTGGTGGAGGATCAAACAGGGAGTTCATCCAAGGTTGGGGGGCAGCATTTGGGAGAACACCCCAGGCTCCTAGATGCCAAGTCTCTGGGCTGGAGAGCAGGTGGTGGGGAGCACACAGGCCACCCCGCCTTGAGGTGATCCCATCTTGAGGTGAGGACCCTAATTGTAGCCAGTGCAACCTTGGAAACCAGCCAGGCACAGCGCCTGGCCTGGTCCATGTTGGTTGTCCCACCCCTTTCCCAAGAGAGTTTGAGGGGCTAGCCTGAGAGAACCAGCTCAGAGAGTACCCAGGTACATCTCTAGAGAAAGGGAAAGAGGAACATTTCAGCTCCCAAAGGTGAAAAGAAAGGGATTTTAGCTAAATCTGGTGAGAAGAGCAGATCCTGGACAAAATTCTAAAAAGAATTTTCTAAAAGAATGACATTTGAGCACCTAAAAAAAAGACAGTTAAAATTGCAAGTCATGACTATATAGTCTTGGTATTTGGCAGATATTTTCCCCAAAATGAATGAAATGAAATTGGAGGAAAATATTTGACAGTGTTAGCTGCCAATGAAAAAATAAAAGCTTTCAAGTGGAAATTAGAATTCTGGAAAACTTGTATCCAACACCATGAGCTTGACTCTTCCCGATACTTAATAACTTATGATGAGATCAATGATGATATTAACAAATGTGTTCCTTTTTTTATATTATAATGAAGTGGGTCAAAATTTGAAAGATCTGCATAACTCAGTGAACTAGTATTTTCTAGAATAGTGGTTACAGAATCACACATGGACAAAAGGTCCATTCAAAGCGCAAGACAGATGCAAAAGAGTAAGAGAGTTTCAGAGTCTACATTACAACTAAGACAAACTACCATTTGTCGAGTTTTGGTATGATATCAAAGAAGAATATCCATAATTATCTGAAAAGTCTATTAAAATACCCCTCGCTTCCAGTTACATATCTGTGTGAGGATGGATTTTCTTCATTTATTTCAACCAAGACATATCCACAACATATTGAATGCAGAAGCAGATATGAGAATTCAGCTGTCTTCTACTAAGCCAGACATTAAAAAGATTTGGAAAAATGTAAGACAATGTCACTCTTCTCATTACTAAATTTGCTATGAAAAAATCTATTTTTTAACAAAAATGTTATTTATGTAAACAGATAATGGGTTTATTTTTAAAATACGAATTAATAAAAATTTTGAAACTTTCTTGGTTTTAATTTGTTATCAATTGTCAGCAGATGTAACCCACATGAACAAAAGCTCTTTGGGGTCCTCCATAATTTAGACTAAAGAGATCCTGAGACCAGAAACACTTGAAAGCCATTGATTTCACAGGACACACCTACAGTGTTTGTTCATGCATTGACATGAATGTATATAATGTACATAAAGATAGAAATTTGAAGAAGATGAGAAACAGCACTCCCAGGGCCAGACCTCTGGGCCAAATGATTAGCATAAGACTGGATGCCTAAAATGTTAATTCAGCAGAAAACTAGCGGTTTGAGAACTTAAAAGGCAGCACAGCCAAAGTGTTGCTGACGAAGTTTTTAGTCACTCGCCGGGTGGTTCCACGGATGCAAAGCCTGATGACATCAAAACGATGTCCAGAGTGTGGGGCGGGGAGGTGGTAACCAGGCAGATCAGACAGACTCGGCCGCTTTGGGAAAAGATGCCTAATAAACGCACACCAGCTTGAAGGCAGAAAGTATGCCTGGTTTTAAGACTTTGAAAAACTGATTATACCCCGCTTTGATGGGAATGCACCCAGGGCCTGCTAGCTTAAGCTCTTCTCAGATCCTTTGGCCCCACAAACGGACTCATTTCAGAACCTAATCTGTTTGCATGGAGAGGAGCGCCTCGACGCCAGCCTGCCTCTGCGCGTGCGCCGTGTGCGGCCCTAAATGGGCAGTCAGACCAGTCCCAGAATGGCTTTGGGGGTTGAATCCATCTCGCCACAAGCTGGTCGTGTTCCTGAGCTGTGGGGGTCGGACTCCTCGTGCTCGGCGGTGGCCTTGCTGCTCCTGTTAGGGGGAGTAGTGCCTCAGGCTCCCGGGGGCTCTCCGTGGCCAGGGCAGCAGCCGAGCCCGGGGTTTTGGGGGTTGAGCTCACCCTTTCAGAGGTAACTCTTTCGGTGGGGATCCCCTGCCTTCAAACGGACACATTCTTTCAGTAAATATACTAAGATCCCCACCCCCCAACCCCTGAGAAGACTACTCTTCCAGGCTTCATAGCCATTCTGTCCTTTAAAAAATCATCTCATCTCTGTGGGGGATGTGTTGATTTTTTGAAGTTTAAGTCTCTGAAGGCAGCTGTCTTTTCACATCCTCTGTCAAGGCAGGTGCTTCGCTATAACTCTGCAAGCACTGAAAACATCAGCTTTCATGTCTCCCCCTCCTCTCCTTTGCCTTAGCTCCTCTTCCACTTTCTATAATGTCTGCCTCCTCAATGCCGCTCCCTGCTGTTGACTTTTAATTGTATGGTGAATCCTAATGTATTATTATGATAGACATGAGCGGACATTAGCTGGGGAGAGAAGAAACACTGGACACCAAAGAAGATTAGGATGAATTGCTCAGCCTGACACCAGTGGGTGGGTAATGGAGCGAGCGATAAAGAATTGGAAGACGGGATTGAGAAGCAGAGCTGGGTTCAAGAGTCCATTCTCTCGCTCTCCCTGGCGCTGGGTGACCCTGGGCAGCCGCTCTGCCCTCCTGAACCTCCATTTTCTGTCAAAGTGGGCAGGACACAGCTGCCTGGTGCAAAGTGCTGCTCGTTGGGGCGCCTAGTCCTGGCTTGCTCCTCGGAGCTCTTCACTTCAGCCTCTTAGGCTAATTTTTATGCTCGAGTGAATCTAGAATTAACACATATAAATAGTCTAACATTTGGAGCTGGAATTGGACTGGAAAGCGTGTGGAGCTTCTAGACTGAGGTCATGGTGGCATCCTACCCCCGACCCCACTCAACACACATCATGAAAGGAATCTGTGTCTGTTCTAGCTTCCTAATCTGTCTGCTGTGAGTATTGTCTGGGAGGAGGGCCCATCTTGATAATCTGAACGAGTAGGGTGAAATACTGTTGAATACATTTTACTCAGTGTAAGCATGCATTGTTTCCAATTGTTCTCATATTTATATTTTCTCTTTTCAGGGATCAGCATCTTCTGGACCCGACTCTGGAATATGTGAAGGTAGGAAATTTAACATGTAACAGGAGCTCTGTGTAATAGATTTCCCATTTCTAACACAGTCTTGCCAAATAATGCCTCAGTCTGGCTTGTGTAGGAACCTGTTTAGATTGAAACAGCTAGGAGGTAATTTGACTCTCTTCGGCCTTTAGTAACCTTTATAGGGGTCTTATGTCACCCTATTCTAGGTCTACAGTCTTTTTCCCCCTTATCTGAAACCCCTGGAGCCAGATGTGTTTTAAAATTCAGAATTTTTTTAGAAAGGTAATAGATACATATATATAACACCCCCAGATAGGTCTAGGGCCAGCACCCCATACTCAGACTCATTATTTCAGCAGTGAAATGTAAGAATATTCACACTAAGTGGGATAAATAAACTAGAAATGATTTCATATAGTTCAGGTCACGTTTTGCCACCAAGTGAGGTCGGGTTTGTTTTGCTGCCAAATGAGTTATTTTAAAAATTTCCGTTTTCAGGGTTTTGTTGGAGTTTGGAATGGTAGATGAGGCATTGTGAGCCTGTGTTTATCCTCAGTGGAGGACCGCAGGCTCCCTGAGGTTTGCTGAGCCATCCTTTCCTCCCCAGCAGCCACCCTCTAGTTCAGGGGCTAACGTGGAACCATGAGCTGTGGTAATACGCGGCCTTCTAGTGGGGCTGACGCTCAGTGCTGCTAAATATTCAACAGTTCTAAGCAGTGTTTCCCTCTGAGCAGAAAGAAAAGATGCTTTTCACTTCTTCCCTCTGCCCCCCATTTTTCGGATGTATGTGTTTGCTTTATTTTATTTTTGAGAATTGTAATTAAATCCGGTACCTACTATAGAAAGAGAATTCTGATATCTCACACTCAGTTTCTTGGATTTATGACAGCATATCTTATTAACTGTTAGGAGAAATTGTGGCACAGCTTAGGATTGAAGGTGCTTGCCTACAAGGAGCCGCATTCCGTCTTCATTATTCCGAGGGCAGCATCCTAGTTTAGGAATATTTAGGCCTGTTGCTATTTTGTGTCCCTGTGCCTGCCCCATTTTGGGCATTTCTTGCCTCGTTAGACCAGAGGATGGATGGGAGAGGTCTAGTGGAATTGCTTGGTCGCTTGAGGCAGTCATAGTAAAGTTTGCTGGAATGGAGGTGACTATTATTTTTTCCCTCTCTTAGACCCAGGCTGTGTCTGAACTGTAGTTTCACTGAAGCGAATTTGTAATCCTAAACCAACAGACCATGCCACGTCCGAATGTGGTCAGGACTTTACAAGTGATGTCTGCATCCCTCCTGGATGCTTCACACATGCTTTGTGCAGGTTGTGCACTGCAAAAGAATAGGGGACACTATTCACAGAGACTATGATTTGACTTGAACATAACATAAAAAATGTGCCTTAGAATTATGCAATGTGTAAATCACAGCAGCCCCTTAAAACTCACTGCGTGCCAGGATTCAGGAATTGGCTGTCTCCCACTGTAGGTGCACTCAGGCTGTGCTCAGAAAGCACACCCCCTTCCCTTACTCCAATAACTAGCTTTCTCTTTTACAAAAGTCCAAACCTTTTAAGATAATCCAATGATGAATTCTAACGCTGAACTTAGCTTTTGGAATGCTATTCTTTTGGAATGACCTGTTTTACTATTATCTAAGCTATTGCATCTCATTCAGGAATATCAGTCATTGTGAGTTGAGTCCTGTTGACTAGGAAGAGCTACTGGGGTCATCAGTGGCTTCTGTCTAGCTGGGCTCTCCCTGCCTTGCCCAGCGGTGAGCTATGATGGACCTGCTCTTGGTGGCTCAAGGGGTACTCCTTTTCAAGGACTTGGTGTGTCCTGAAGGTTGCTCTTTGCTCCTAACCTTCTCTGAATCTAGTCAGAGCTTTATAAATGAAGTTTCTGTGTTCCTCCTGGATGCATCACTTATTTTTTTTCCTTTCTCCCTTTGCTCTTGGTTTGGGGGGATGGCTTGGGGATTTGTTGGGTGAATGTGGGGTATTTCCGTTTGCTTCCATGGTCACTAAAGCTCTGAAAGCACGTTCATAGAGGCCTTTCACCTCAAGATCTGAATGGACCCACGTGTCAGTCTTCTTGGGCCAGCACAGGCCCATCCTAGCATTTCTCAGACTTAGCTGCCCTCTCGAGCCTGACTGATGAGACCCTGCCAAGAAGGCCTTGTAAATCAGTGCCAGCTGGTGCTTAGTGACTGGAGGGTGGCTGAAGATAATCGAGGTAGGTGAGAGTTGTAGATAAACTGGGATGCAGTTTGGCCTCCCTGACTTTGAGCTGTTTCTTCCCTACGATCCCCTTGTACATTTATTGCCTCTTGGGCATGGAGAAAAGTAGAGATTCTGTGAAACTATGTTGCATCATGTAGGGCCCTTCTGGTACAGTCAGACTTACCAACCTGAAAAACAAGCATCAAGATAGTAAACTTTTAGGGACTTGTGTGACCTCAGAATAGGGGTCAGTTTGAACACTGACAATCTCCTCTCAGTGTTGGAAGCACACAGGTGTGGCCAGTAGACCCCAGCTCTCATCCTGTGGGGAGCTCCAGTCCCAGATCTCTCCCTGTGTTTTCAAATGCTGCTCTCCTTCCCATCAGAGACTTTCTAACCATCCTCCCCTGTTTTTCCCAGGACCCAGATGTAAGAGAGAGGTCTGGGACCACCTCCCACCTCCTTGGGTCTGGGGGAGAGGAGGCACTCTCTCCCCTCCCTTGAGGCTGATGCCTTAAATAGTGCCATGATAGGATTGCAGTGTTGTGGCAGGAGAGAGCTGGGTGGGGAATGAACACAAAATTCCCTTCTGTCCAGTTTCTACTCCATGTCCTGCAGCTTGCATTGCAGCACAGTAATGCGGTGTGAAAGGGGACCCGGTGCGCGGTTGCTAGGCTACGAGTAGCTCCTCTGTGCATGGAATGGAGGGAAAGGTGCACGCTGGGAAGCCTCAGGGCTGTTTGGCGGTTCTTTTACCTCCTCCAGCAGGCTCACCTCCTGCTGGGGCCTCCCAACAGCACCTAGACCCTACCGGCCGAATTCCATGTTTGGATGTGATGAGAAAATTAGAGCAGATCCGAAGTAGCCCAGGGATTTTGGAATCTCATTCTCCACTGTTTCTGTCTCTTAAATTCTGACTATTAGAGAGGGGAGTTTTGTTTTTTCTTTTTCTTTGTTTTCCTAGCCTTCTCCTCTCCCCATATTTTTTCTTCCCACAGTAGCTCAAAATGTGATCATCTTGAAAGTCTGATTATAACTGTTTTGTATAATCATGAAGTCCTTTTCCATAATCAAATATAATTGATTCTCTTCTACTGTATCTGAAAGGAACCACTTCTTCCAGGTTGGAGAGCAGAATCCCAGTGGCTCCACCGTCCTCCTGCTCTTTAGTCGTTAGTGACTTTCTTAGTGGTGACAGCTCTGGAATTTTCCTCTGCGTACCTAGCATACCTTACCCTAGATAAAACCAAAAAAAAATTAAAAAATAAAACAGAGGAAATAGCATTTAGAGGAAATAGCCCTAGGCAAAATCGTGCACTAGAGTTTACCTTCTGGGCTGCTGTACCTGCTTACTGCCCACATTTGGTTTTTGCCATATTTTTTTACCCCCATTAAAACGTATTTACACTGTGTCCAGTTTCTTAGACCTGTGTCAGAGAACTGCTTAGAACATTTGATAAAATAAGTGTACTAAGATGTGAATAACTGGTAATAGCTCAAGGTGTTAACCTTCCCAGGCATTCCAATAGGAGACTCCAAGTTACACAACCCCTAAGAATCCCCAGGGAGGGGAGCCGAGTCTTCTCTGTCCCAATTAGAAGTGTGACCTTGGACTTCCCACCGTCTCTCTATGGGTTCCATCTTCCCCACAACTGGACACTGGGGTGGTCCAACTTCCTTTCCAGTTTAACATTTTTAGGATCCTCTGTGCCTGTGATAGGCTGGAGGGGAAGGTTTTTTAACAAGTGGGAAATGTTTCCTAATGAATCTATCACTCTTGACCATGAAATTGCCATATAGATTGGAACAAGGGTGGCATTTCATGTTGTGTCTCAGACATTAAGACCCAGGATGTGCCAGATGATAACTGCTCATTCATCATAGTACCTGGAAAGACTGGAGATTTACCCCAACACTCCAGCATGTGCTGTTGTGATCTGTTGTGCTTTCACTTTTGTAACCCTTCTTGAACCCATGAGACCTACTTTCATTTTCACTCTTTATCATTCTTTTCATTTTTTTTCCTGTAGCTACATCTCTAAGCTTCAGGAGTTGCCCCCCAACACAAACACTAGATTTTATAAATTTATGTTATTTCCTATCTCCTTCCCTTTTGTACCTATCTTCCTTTTAGACTGAAGATTCTAATTCTTTCTAGCTTCTTTACACACAAGCCTTACAGTCATTTTAATAAAGAGTCGCTTTTTGGGGAGTGCTTTAAAAGTATATTTTTTAGGGGAGGAGGTTATTGGCTAGGGCAGAGCAGGGTGATTTTTCTTTTTGAAGAAATGTTATAGATTTTTCATTTTAAAATAAGTTCTCCTTAAGAAAGATAAATTGGAAAATATAACAAAGTAGGAAAAAAAATTGGGATGACTGTTTTTTCAAATTAGCTGAGATGTAGGCAAGCCCGTTTTTCATGGCCAGGCTGTAAACAGCCCCACGCCGGCCTGGGGACAAAGGCCTGCTCTCCAGGCGACGGCAGTTAGCAAGTGTGGAGCCGGAATGCAGCCTTTTGTTCCTGGCTGGCTTCCTAGTGAACAAATATCCTTTCTTTTGTAGTCAGCCGTGGTGGATTCTTGCTAGAACCACTTGTGTGAGCTTTTATAAAATGATTTGCAGTTTCTGAGCTCGCTTTGTGGGTTAGGAGAAGAAGGAACAGGACTGGAGCCTGTTATCCTGAGGGGGGACCGGCCCCCTGGACTTCTCCCTCCAGAGTGCGCATGAGCTGCTCAAGAGCCCAGAGCCACTTAGAAACCGGTGCTTTATGGGGCTAAGGCTTCAAAACCGCTCTTTCTGAGAGGGTCTCACAGAATGACAGACTGCCCAAGGCTCAGATCTCAGCAAGGCTGTTTCCTGCAGTCGGCTGGGACTACATTAGGTCACCCCACAGATTAAAAGAGGAGTAATTATGCGAATTCCAGCACCAAGAATAAGGGCCCCGGCTGGGGGAGGGCCGGGGGCGGGGGGGGGGCGGCCTGCCTGCAGCTCCCCCTTTGTGCTCAAGATGGCCGCAGCCATGGTCACGGTTAAATAGCTGTTTTTGAGGAAAGTCTTTTCTTCCAGCAGAGAAAACAGGCCAGTCTGCTCTGAATTAGCCAGCGAACAAAGTCGTGAAAGGGACTTAGAAAAACAATGGCAGGCTGTACATTCCGTGAGATTTTAACAAGTTATGTGAACCAAATAATGGCCCGATTGGCTGGCTGTGCAGGTTTTTGCCTGACTGTGCACATCCACAGAGCCAGCGCTGGCCCCTGCAGGACCAGAGGACGAGACGCTGCCAGCAGCCAGTGGGGTACAGCGCCGGGCTCACATTCAGAGGGACGAAAGAGGGCTCCTCCAGCTTCTGCCACTCTGCCCAAAACAGTCCTTGCAAATATTCTTGGGAAGTTTAATGTTACTACAGTTTAAGAAAATTGCTGAGGCAGAGTGGGAAGATGGAAGAATAGGAATGGAGAACCGTCCCTCATTCAACAGAATCTTATCCTACAGGTCCAGGACAATGTGGCCATTTATACAGTGAAAGCTTATCATGAAAACGTGTCTGTTTAAAAATCTGTCTGTGAATGTTAAAAATCTGAATGTGAATGATATTAGTATTGACCAAAACTGGAAACAAGTCAAATGTCCTTCAGTTGGTGAATGGTTAAATGGTAGTCCGTCCAGACACTGGCACGCCATTGAGCCTTAACAAGGAATGGACTGTTGGATACACATAAAAACTTACAATGATGGAAAACAGGTCCGTGGTCAAAAAGAGGTAGGGGGAGAGATCACTGCAAAGGGGAATGAAGGAACTTTGGGAGATGATAGAAATACCTTGATTGTGGTGGTTTCCAAGCTCATAGAACTGTGCTAAAAAGGATGACTTTTACAGTGTGCAAACTATACCTCAGTGAGCCTGACCTTAAAAAAGCAAGCTAGGGGCTGGCCCCGGGGCCGAGTGGTTAAGGTTCTGCACTCTTGGCTTAGCTGGCCCAGGTTCCTGGGTTCGGATCCCAGGTATGGACCTACTCCACTCATTAGCCATGCTGTGGAGGCATCCCATGTACAAAGTAAAGGAAGATTGGCATGAATGTTAGCTCAGGGCTAATCTTCCTCAAGTGAAAAAAGAGGAAGATTGGCAACAGATGTTAGCTCAGGGTGAATCTTCCCTATCAAAAAAAAAAAAGGCAAGCTAAACTTGATCACATTTTAGCATTTAAGTGCTACTCCCTCGGTAGAGGAAGTTTTTGGGAGATGGGCTAGGTCAAACTGCTGATCAGATGGAGAAAGTGCTGAGCTGGTGGATATTTTACAGTATTGGCTCATTCAACCGACAGTTTTGAGCATACACCATGTGTTAGTAATTGTTCAGTGGAGGCAGGCGGGTGGGAGGAAAGTGTCATCAAGAGCCCAACCTGAGATAGTGGCAGAAGGAATGGAAAGTCAGGGCCAGTACTAGAGGCATTTTGGAGATAGAATTAAGAGCCATTTTATTAGGTGAGTTGACAGTTCCTGGCAGGGCTTAAATGGAGGAGGTGAGGGGGAGGCAGCCAGGGGTGATTACAGAGTTCAGGAGTACCTGGCATCTTGCCAGCAGCAAGTAACTATTTTAAGGGGAGGAAGGGAGTTTTCGGATTGGAGACCTTGTTACTGCAGTGACATTTAGTTAATTCATAAGCATTTCGGGATATCATTCGACTGGGGGGGTCAGCAAACTAGAGCCCAAGAACAAATCTAGCCTTCCACCTGTTATCGTATGGCCCACAAGCCAAAAATGGATTTCATGTTTTTTAAATGGTTTTTTAAAAAAAGCAAAAGAAGAATGCGAAAATTATAAAATTCAAATTTCTATGTGCATAAATAAAGTTTTATTGAAACACAGCCACACCCATTCATTTACATATTGTTGCTTTGGCACTATACTGGTGGAGTTGAGTGGTTGTGACAGAATGGGTGGGCAGCAAAGCCTGAAATATTTACTATTTGGCCTTTTACAGAAAAGGTTTGCCGATCCCTGCTCTAGTCTGTATGTATGTACACTGTCCTTGTTTTTGCCTCCCAATAATATATAGTAGGCTTTCAACAAAAATTCCACCTTTTCATGCTGACACTTCTGTGATGCAACCTTGCATCACTGTCATCACCTTTATCTTGCTTGATGACACAGCAGTGAGTCCTTGTGCAAGCTGTGTGATCTTGTACCATCACAGAGACGATGCTGTTGCAACGCTGCACAGTTTGGATGCATCTCAGCATCTCGTGGGGTAGACCTGTCCACTGTGAGCAGCATCTCTCCACTGGGCCCGTCATGTCTGGCATCTTCAGTTCCGCTGGATGAACAGATGTGTGGGGACAGCACAAAAGCTTGAATCCTGACTGCTCTTGCCTGGGGCATGTCTGAATAACTCCTCAGGCCAGGTGTTGCTCTACTCATGTAGCCTGAGATGAATTTTCTTGGTGTTCCAAGTCAGAAGTGAATTCTTCCTGGGCCTCCTGAATTTGATGGTTTGAATCAAGATCAAACCCTGGAGCTACCCTCTGGAGGTGCTTGAAGGAGCCTGATCCAGCCGGAATGAAATAAGGCCAGGTTCACCTTCGTTTCTGTGCTGAGGCTTCATTGCTAGCTGAAAGAAGAGGCTTCTTCCGAGATCCCAGACAGTATGAGAGATGGTGAAGAGGCTGGAAAACTAGCCTGCAAGGGAGAATTAAAGCTGTGGCTTCTGAGCAGACTCAGCTTTATAATTGGACTTCAGAGTCCTCCCCCTGGGGCCTGTCTACCTCTAACCTCACCTCCTGGCATGCAGCTTAGTCACTGTATTCCTCCATGCTGACTTTTCCTACTGCCCCTGGGTCTTTGCCTTTCCCTCCGCCTGGAAGGTTCTTTTGAGGTAGAACAGCTGAGTGATTTGAAGTGGGTGCTGGGATGCTGTTGTGGGTTGAATTGTGTCACCCCAAAAGATATGTTGAAGTCTTAACTCCTAGCACCTGTGTATGTGACCTTATTTGGAAATAGGATCTTTGCAGATATGATCACATTAAGATGAGGTCATATGCCTCAGGGTGGGCCCTAATCCAGTGACTGGTGCCCTTATAGGAAGAGAGGCATTTAGACACAGAGACACAGACACACAGAGAGAATGCCATGTGATGACGGAGGTGGAGATTGGGCTTGATGTGTGCACAAGTCAAGGGACACCGAGGATTGCCAGCCACCAGCACAAGCTAGGAGGAGGCAAGGAAAGACTCTCCCCTAAGCCTTGAGAGAGAGCGTGGCCCTGCCGACACCTTGTTGGACTCCTAGCCTCCAGATCTGTGGGAGAAAGAATTTCTATTTGAAAGCCACCAAGTTTATGGTAATTTGTTACAGCAGCCCTGGGAAACTAATGCAGATGCAAAGCCCCATTTTAGCTGTTTCTTGGTTCTGTGACATTGGGCACATTTTTTAAATTCTCTGGAGCTCCATAAATCAGAGAAAGTAGGGATTAAGTCAGTTAATACACGTGAAGTTGTTCGTACAGTGCCTGATGCGTAGATCGCACTCAGTGACTAGTTTAGTTACTAAATACTAGTTTAGTCGCTATCACCTTAGTCCTCTCTGTGGCTGGTCCGTCTTAACTCAGATTTTACTGCCTCTGGAGACCTTCCTTGACCCCCCTAAAAGCTGCCTCCTAGTCCCTAGCTCATTATTCTGTATATTATCCACATAGCATTTGCCCCAAATTCTATTTGTTTACTTGGAAAAACAACCAGCTTGTCATTAGAATGTGATTCTGAGGGCAAGGACCTTTTCTTGTCCTCTCAATAAATATTTGGCAACTGACTGGCTGACTGACAACCACATACAACCAGATGCAAAGGGCGTTTAAATTGACGGGAGAAGGAATGAGGTGGTTCCAATGATCTTTAAGTTTCCCAGAGGAAGTAACACTCACATCTGTAAAAATTTTCCAGAAATTCTTCTGTGATTTTATTTCATGACAGCAAGGAGGTTCCTACATCTAACCTCAGTCTACCTTCTCTTGCCAACCAGGTGTAGGATAAAATCTGTGGGGTCACTGTTGTCACCTTAAATACACGTCACAGATGTACACCTTTAAAAAGTGTAGTTCTGGCAACCTTTATGGCTCAGGCCTATCAGTTCCTCAGGAGATCTTGTTATCAGCTATGGGGGCCCAGAACCACTCTTCAGCCCCAAAATGGGAGGCGAGGCTTTTCAGTGTTGGAATCGTTTGCTGTTAAACTCTGCCCTCTAGTGGTAATTGCATGTCACAACAGCACAGCATTTGGCTACATTTTGCTTTCTAAATATTCTGGGAGATTTTAATATTAAATGTAATAGTGTGCAGTAACATATTTACAACTTAAGAACTAAGAGCTGTGTTTAAAGTACATAAAAAAGCAAATAGTTCTCATTGGCTTCCTGTAAGTCATTAAAATTGTCAGGATATTTTATTAGAATTAATTGTCTAACATTCTTGGACAAAAAGCTGTAAGATGCTGCCATACTGTATGTAGATTTTGAGATGGGGGGTTGGCATTGTTCTGAAGTTTTACCTGTGGTCACTATGAAGTTTTCTTGGAAAAAATTATATTCAAATTGTGATTTGACAGCTGAAAAAAACGGTAGCTTGGCAGGAAGGAAGCTAGTATTAGGTGAGGCAGAAGACTGATACCCAGAGTTTTAGAGATTGGCGGGGAGCCCCCAGGCCTGTGCGACTGTGTGCCCAGGCTGACAGGAGCAGGAGTCTCAGGAAGGGGGGCTACTCTCGTATTTCTTGCCTGTGAAGAGAGTGAGGAAATTTCAAGTGTTCTTGGGAAATTCCGAGATGCTCAAACTGTTACAAGAGCAAGAAGGCTGAATTTGGGAACAGTTTGATTGATTGATTGACTGCCAAAAATAGCATATAACTACATCTTGCTTTGCAACTTGCTTTTTTCATTGGACGTCGTTCCACGTTAAATATGTGGGTCCACCTCCTTCTTTTGGATGGCTATCTGGTATTCCAATATATCAAATACAGTTATATTTAACCAATTCCCTCCTGACATCTGGGTTCTTTTTAATGTTTGCCTGGTAAAAAGGTTTGCAGTTATTTAACAAATATACTCATATTTGTTACATATGTCATAGTCATTTAACAAATATTTATTGAGTATATGCCATTTGCTGGTCACCGTTCTCAGGGCTGAGGATACAGCAGTGAACAAAACAATGTCCCTGCCCCTCTGGAGTTTGTATTCCGGGGTGGAGGAGGGAGAAGACAGCCAAGTAAACCCTGCTGAGCAGTGATGAGTGCTAAGCAGGAAAGATTCATCAGGGACAGGAACTATGAAATGCTGGGGTGAGAGGCCTTAGATTTTAAGTGGGGTGGGCAGGGAAGGCTTCACGCGGAAGGTGGCTTTTGAGTGCAGCGGCAAGTCCAGTGTGATGTTTAAGGAAGAGGACACATAGTAAGGGCAGGGCTGGGAGGCTGGGGCTCATCTCTTTCGCTGAGGGTCAGCTGTGAGGCCGGAGGGCTGGCGGGGGCGAACTTGAGCGCGAGTGGTGGAAGCTGATGTGAGAACGATGAAGGGGGGACAAGGCAGATTGCCTGAGGCGTGTATGTCCGAGTAAGGATGGTAACTTTTAGGAGTGAGGGGGGAGCCATCTTGGGATCACTTTCGCTTCTGTGTTGCCAGCAGGCTGCAGGGGGCAGGGCAGGGGAGGGGAGACCAATTGGGAGGCCATTGTGACTGTGGAGATGAGAGAGGATAGTTTGGGGCTGTGATAGCAGAGGAAATGGTGAAGAAGGGGGACTCCGGATATGTACTGTGAAGGCAGGGTCATCAGGATTTCCTGATGGATTGGATGTGGGGTGAGAGAAAAGAGAGTGAAGCACGGGGCCAGAAAGATGGCATTGCGCGCAACTGAGATGGCTCACTGTGCATTTGTGCGAGAATTTCTGTAAGATCAAAACCTATGAGCAGAACGATTGAATGTTGGGTAATAGGTCAAAATAAACTTCCTGGCAACTAAGGAGTTTTTGTTTTGTTTTGTTTTTCACATTTGTCTCAGTTTCCAAATTTTCTCTAATAAGCATTAGTGCTTTTATGATAGTTACTTATAAAAATAAAAACACCCCTTTATTTGTATGCCTTAATCTACTCCATAGATATGATGCTGAAAACTTACGGCTCAATCAAGATTATGTAAAACAAGTAGCCCAGATGCATTAGAGCAGAAGTTCTCAAATTCTTTGGTCTCAAGACCCCTTTTCACTCTTAAAACTTATTGAGGACCGCAAAGAGCTTTTGTTATGTGAGTTTTAACTATTGGTTTATTGTATTAGAAATTAAAATATAGGAATTTTTAAATGTTTATTTAATTCATTAAAAATAATAATAAACCCATTATGTGAATATAAATAACATTTTTATGAAAAATAATTTCCCAAAACAAAATTGAGTGAGAAGAATGGTATTGTTTTCCCTTTTTGCAAATCTCTTTAGTGTCTGGTCTAATAGAACACAGCTTAATTCTCTTATCTGCTTCAGCCTCCAGTCTCTTGTTACATTGTTTTGGTTGAAGTCTGCAGAAAATCTGGCCTTCCACAGCTATGTATTCAAGAAGGGAAGAGGATTTTTTTTATTGAGGTGTAACTGACATAAGATATAGTAGTTTCAGGTGTACAACATAATCATTTGTTGTCTGTATATATTTCAAAATAATCACCACAATAAGTCCAGTTAGCATCCGTCACCATAGTTACGAAAAAATGTTTTTCTTGTGATAAGAACTTTCAAGATCCACGCTCTTACAGCCACTTCCAAAAATGCAATGCAGTGTTATTAAAAATAGTCACCGTGCTGTACATTCCATCCCCATGACTTACTCATTTTGTAACCGGAAATTTGTACCTTTTGACCCCCTTCACCCATTTTGCCCACCCCCCACCCCCCAGGAGGAGCATTTTAACAGCCTTTTCAGATAATTGGAGATATTCTTTGATATTATACTAAAACTTGAAAAGCTGTAGTTCCATAAAAGTTCGTTGAAATGTGGAATCTGAAACCATATTAATAATTTTTTTTTTTTTAATTTTATTTTTTCCTTTTTCTCCCCAAAGCCCCCCGGTACATAGTTGTGTATTCTTCGTTGTGGGTTCTTCTAGTTGTGGCATGTGGGACGCTGCCTCAGCGTGGTCTGATGAGCAGTGCCATGTCCGCGCCCAGGATTCGAACCAACGAAACACTGGGCCGCCTGCAGTGGAGCGCGCGAACTTAACCACTCGGCCACGGGGCCAGCCCCAATAATTTTTTTTTTTTTTTTTTTTTTTTACTCTCTTTCCTTAAAAATCCAGTGGTCTACCTGGCAGTCTGAATGGATCTTTCACCCGTGTGTGATTTTATACCATCATGCATTGGTCACTTGGAAAATCCTGGTTTACTGAGTTACACACATCTTGCAGATGTTAACATATTTCACTGTATACAATGTCAAAAACTCACATTTGTTAATATCACCACTCAGAAAAATCACTCAAGTATTGGGAAGTTGTCAGACTCATGGTGGTGAATACAAGTTTCCCAAAATTCTGATTTTCAGTTGAAAGCTCAAGTTTTCATTGGCAACAAAAACTGTCCGTTGTTTTCCTGGAAGTGACACTTCAAGGAAAGTGTCTTTCATTTTGCTCATTTTTTAGGAAATATCTGCCAAATAAATACCCATGTCTGAATAACCACAGTTTGTCAGACATTCTTTGAAATGAAAATGGGGTTCCATGAAAAGCTGCTAGTTCAGCTCACAATTTAATCGCACGGTTGCTTTCCCTGGAGACAGCCATTGTGCTCGGGTATGAGGAGAGGTGTCGTATGTGCTTCCTGTCTCATCGCTCAGAATATTAAAGAGACCTGGACTCAAGGGCTGAGATGTAGTGCTGTGAGTAATTCTTACAGCCTCATCAAGGATTTCTTAAGTGGAACTATTTTTTAAAGAAACATTCTTTTTATTTTTGAGAAAGATCAGCCCTGAGCTAACATCTGCTGCCAATCCTCCTCTTTTTGCTGAGGTGGACTGGCCCTGAGCTAACATCCATGCCCATCTTCCTCTACTTTCTATGTAGGATGCCTACCACAGCATGGCTTGACGAGCGGTGCCATATCTGAACCCAGGATCCAAACCGGCAAACCCCAGGCCCCGAAGCAGAACATGCGAAGTTAACCACTGTGCCACCGGGCTGGCCTCTAAAGAAATATTTTAAAAATATTTTTTAAAATATTTAACATATAATTAAAAAAATATGGTGGTCAAGAAATGGGATGACCGGTTATCCAGTTTGGTGCCTCTCCATTGCTTTGTGCTAAGGTCCCAACAGCTTTACCCCTCCTTGCTTTTGCCCTATCAGCGTAAATGTCAACCCAGTGAAAAGGCAAAAATGTGTCAGTATTACTATGAAGATAGTTTTGACCTCACAGACTCCCTGAAAGGACACCATGGGCCCGCAGACAATGCTCAGCGCTGCCATCTCAGAGGGTCTCCTGCTTCTCAAGAGCTGTTAGAAGCTGCAGAAATGCCTAGAACACAATCACCTCCTGTTCATCTAAATCCATATTTCGTTCTCTAGCTGTTTTTTTTTTAACTCAGCTTGCTCAACAATAACACTTACATTTAAAGATATTGATTATTAATAGAAAAGAGACATTATATTTTCATTTAAAAATAAGAAAAATTGAGACTCAATCCCTTAAAAATAGGGTTCTCAGTTGTAGGCCTGTTCTTTACAATTGAATGCATTGTGAAGCCTCAATAAACACTAGCTCTACTTCATATGATTGAATCGTTGCTCATTATGTACTGTAAAGAGCCGGCCAGAAGCAGTTGCTGTTCTGCCATAATTGCTTTATGGTAAAACTGTGAAAACCCAAAGCTTGATGAGGCCAAGGTCTGGTTTATGGCAAAGATGCCTGACTTGGATGTGAAAGTGCAGCCAAGGGATAAATTTACTTGGGACAGGCTGAAAATGAACATTTTCCTGGTCCTTAAGCTTTTATTAATTGCCACTGAATTTGCCTGTTCTGCTCCTGGCGTGGATTAGCTGGCTGAGCTCCATCCGTCCTTTATGTCAATGAAGATAAGGATGTGTCAGACCCTGGGAACTAGAACATGCTGCTTGGCCCTTCAAGGCAATTTCCTTTCGAGTCCCAGCTCTCTCCAGATGGCATCTAATTGTTTGTTGAATGACCTCAGTGTCCAGGGCACAGGAACCTGGTCTGAGAGGCCATTTCACATATTTATTAGCCTGTAGAGGAGAACTTACTACATAAAGCCCCCATTCACACTCTCAAAAGAGCTTTTTGTACAGAAGAAATGATGAAACTGATGGGCTGTTTCCTGTGACCACCAGTCTCCAATTGGATTCTTAGTTTGCCCAGGCCCAGGTGGGTGTTTTTTGAAGGGGTCTCTGTGGTCCAGCTGCATCCATTATGGCCCAGTCTCTTCCCCTCTCTCTTCTCATGGTCTTTACTGGAAAGAGCCTAGGCAGAATAGGGCCGCATCCTCCTATCTCCTGGTTTGTAGAGCATTTCAGGATTGCTCACTCAGAGCACAGGTGGTGTGAGTAGGGAATTGCTGTGTTCTGGGACCCTCTTTCCTTTTGGGAACCCAGGTAGTTCACAGTTTGAGAGGGTGAGGTGCTTCTGAGGACCAAAGTAGGAACCAGCCCCAATCCAGCCACAGGGATGGCAAGGCTGGTTCACCCAGTAAGGACCATAACCCTCATGTGGCAAGTCATGTCTTATGCCTCTGTGATTCTCTTAACTGTTTGAGGAGGGGCTCCCTATCTTTCTGCAACTACAATGAATCAGAACCCTGTGTCTGGAAACATGCATGCGCACTATTGTACGTCTTCCTTCCAAGGTGTTTGTGGACCCAGACTGAGGATCCCTATGCTATCTCCAAATGTGCACTGGCCCCTATCCAGTTCAAGCATTGCACTGGGCACTGGAGTGATGACGATAAATAAGACCTGGGTCCTGAGGCCAACAAACAAGAACACAGATCACTTTAATGAGAGCTTCAATAGCCAGATGCTGGAAGACGGTTGGGGCTAGGGCTCCTCACTGGGGTAAATAGAGGGTGGAGGAAGCCCCCATAGGGCCACACAGACTGAGAACCCAGGCTCCGAGTCTCCTTCCAGGTCATGTCCACCTAACGGATCATACCTGGGAAAGTCCCTCTGGCCCTAGTAACGGAATGTCTCAGCCGGTACCTCTGATCCAGGTCCTCTGTCTTTCCACAAAACACAAGTCTTTGGAAACGTCCTCCAGGAAGTTAAGATGGTGCTGTTGCCTGTATAGGCGGGGTTGAGTGAGCCGTTTGTTAGTGGTTTCCCTTAGCCTGGGAGGGGTGCTGGGTGTGGGAGTAAAACTCACACCTACGTTCAGTGGCACAGAACATTCCCACTCCATGAATCCCTCTTCCTTTCTCTACAGGCAAATTCATGTCTGCTTTATCCTTGAAAGTTCAAGACAACTCAGTTCTTTAATGGAATGTCCTTGGAGTAGGTTGTGAAGCACCATTAATTTCCACCCATCACTGAAACATGAGTGCACAATGCTGTTATTAACAAGTATATATTATACTTGTTTTCATGTAACATGAGTTTATGTTGGCTCCTTTTTGGCCTTTCTCAGATGCAGAGATCACATCTTATACACAGTATAAGAACTCTAGTAGAGCCCAACAGTGTGTGTTATATCTTGGTTTCAGGTTTACTTGATCTCGCACTGATAGGGTGAAGCTGTAAACTCTCACACTGATGATATGAGCTAGAATATTTACCACTGGGAAGGGCAGGGTTGGAGTGGCTGAGTCGATGACTGTTCTGGGGAAGGGAGACATCCTCAGACTCTTAGCCTCTTGCAGCTTCTTCTCTTAGCACTTTGGTCACATTCTCTCAGATCAGCTTCTCCATGTAGTGGGGGGCACATGACTGTAGGCTGTTCTGGGCTTATAAGCTTAAAGTTTATGGTCCAAGGGGAAAAAGGGACTTCTCCTTCTGCTCTGGTTTGAAAAATCCCAGGGAAGGACTCTGATTGGTCTAACTTAGGTCACATGTCCACTCCTGGAGTATCCAGTGTTCACTATTCTGATTGGCTCGTATATCCATCACAAGTACGAATACACATGCCATGGGGCAAAGCTTTTAAATGTAATAACCACTATCTGCTGTTCACACCATTTTCCCCCTGAATTTTCAGAATCGGAGGTATATTCGGCTATATTTCTAATTGTCTCTGTCTACTCAGGGTACATATGTAAAATCTTGGCATATGAAAGCTAAGTTTTACGGGGATATTTCCTTTTTGATCTTTTCAAGTCCTACACTCATCTTTCTCTAGTTTCTCTTCCTCCTCACTTATTTATGTGCTGGATACCCACTGCCTCCTAGTTTAATTGTCAGATCCACCACTGTTACAGAGAAGTTATAGGTGGGGGTGGGCAGAGGGGCTGTGAATTCCCCTGGTATTTATAGTTTGGCCGTGGAAAAATTCCCACATCTGTTGTCACAATTCACCCACCCCTGAGGCTGGTGTGGTGTTCCAGGCAGCGATCCAGGTGGGTTCCCGCTGCTCCGCCTTGTAACTCTCCCTTCCTCCACCCGGCCTTTCCACTCTATTGGGTTCACACTGCAAGGCCAGGGATTGTACTGTCCTTTGAACCACTGACAAAAGGAACCCATTGTCTCCACCCTGGGCACCAGGAGGGGCAAGTGTTGACCTAGATGTCACTTCTGTAGGTGGCATTGTGCTTCACAGCTGCCTGCCTTAGCAAGTGAAGAAACTGGCTGGCAGTCAATATGGTCCTTCCCATTCAACAAACCCTGAGACAGCCTTTTCCTACAGAGAAATGAGCCCAGTTCATATCTCCCTATACGACAAAGGGGGTCCCTTAGCCCTCCAGTCGTCAGCTGCGTGGTGGGACTCGGCTGCCTCCTGGCTCTTCTCAGGTTCTGGCCTCAGCATCTGTGTGCCCTTTCCCATCAGTAAGGAGTGGACTAGGGTCTCTGATGGGGGATAGTTCAGATAAGACCCGCAGTCTATGTTGCCAAGAACATCCGTCCCTCCGTGGGAGCGAGGTGGTGGTTGCAGCAGCCACGATTCTGCCTTTTGGATTTGTACAAGATAAGGTGCTCCAGGCAACCAGCTGGCATCTGTGCTTCCATTATCACATCCGATAGAGCTGGCCATTCTGATTCATGGGGCTTTAATTATTAACTCTAAGAACTGTTTGATTTAACATGCGAGGTAGAGATAATAATACGTGTCTCCTAGTGTGGGTATTAAGTGAGACAATATGGTAAAAGTTCTCTGTATAAATAAATGCTGGCTCTTGGGGACCTTCCACACTGGGTGGGTGAGGGCTCCTTCGAGGAACCCCACCCGAGACATGGAAAGATGTCTGTGACTGCCTCGCTCTTCTGAGAACACATCCCTGTGGGCAGGGCGGGCTGCTGAGAGTCAAACTTACAGCTATTCTGCAGTTAGTGCTAATGTTGAGTACTGTATGCAAACAAGGCCCTTCCCCAGCTGCGTGAAGGGGGTTCGGCTCCTCTCACAGGTGTTTAAAGCCTCCGCAGCAGCAGAAAGGAAAAGTGACCCTGCTGGCCTCAGGGCTCTCTACCTCCTCCTGCACCTCCACAGCCCTGCTGAGGACGACTGTGTCCTGGGTAGCAGGGGCTTTATCTGTCCTTGCTCTTGTCCAGGATGACCAGGGTACTCTCCTCACTTCTTTCTCCAGTAGAAAGAAGATCAGAAAGCTACATCTGTAAGAGCCACTGACAGTCTTTCTGGATCAGTGGGGATTTTTAGGTCTCATGACTCTTTGACTGCTCACCTCAATGAACAAATACTTGTAAACGTTTGTATACAGTTTCCAGTGGCTCACAGAAGCCCCACCCGGCCCTCAGGTTAAGAACTCCTGGTCTGGACTGACTCTCCCAGCTCTTTGGGCAGAATGCAGAATTATCCACTATGCCACTCAGAAGATGATACCCATGATCAGCTTATGACCATGAAAAAAGTTATATTTTCCCACTGAAACATTTTGTTCAGGTGGCTGGAATTTGCTTGAGAACAGAGCAGAAGGGATTCCTAAGATCCTTTTCTGTTTTACTTAGGGCACTTTCAAGGCTGGAATGAGTGGAGGGTGGTCCTGACTCCACCTCACCTGGTGCCGCCCTGCTTTCCACCCCCGGGTGCCTTCTTGGGCAGTCCTCACAGGCTGCTTCCTCCTCTCAGACCTTTGGCAGCCTTTCTAGGTGGGAGATGGACGTGGGGTGGCGATGGAAGAATGCACTGTGACTCTGGCAATTCCTGCCATTAGGGAGTAGAAAGGAGGAGGTGCAGGCAGAGGGCAGAATCTGGGGGACACAGAGGTCTAGAGAGGGAGCTGGACAGAGCAGGCACAGCGTCCAAGGGGCTATCCCAGGCATGGTTCTAACTCTAGAAGTGGTTAGTATCAGTGTAGCTGGTAACATGGGCTGGTGGAGTATGAAGGAGCCAGACACATGGGAGGTGGGCCTCTGGGGAATCTAGACACACGCTACATCTAGGCCAGGGCGAGGACCTGGAGGGCTAGGCAAGGGGCAGGGGACGAGGTTGGAGGAGCATCAGGCAGGACATAGGCTGAAGCCCAGCTCTGCAGCCGAGTTGATGCGGGGACGATGGCAGAGGAGGGAGCCCAGCGGATCCCCAGTCAGACCGACTGGGACAGGGGTGGGACGCACAGAGCTGTAGGTGCACCCAGGAGTCCACCTGGGTGACAGCCAAGTGGACAGATGCTGTGGACACACGTGCTGCCTGTTAAAACAAAGTCCCCAGATGACAAAGACTCTGGAGAAGAAAATCATCCGAGACATCCGAAGAGGTGTGATTAAGACCATATGTGCAATTTTAATCTGCGATCTTAAAATGTAAAGGCTGAAAAATATTTTAAGGCTTTTTTTAGTCTGAAAACTCTTCGACTCTTCCTCATTGTCCCTTGGCTTTCAAGGTTCAAGAGTCACCTCAGTACCAGCTGGGGCTGGTCAGCGGTTGGCAGCTCAGGGCAGGGCTGGCCACACTCTTCTTTTTAGGTGTAGTTCCTGAGGCCTGACGTTTGCATGAGATTTAGGGTGCAGGTGGGCATGTGCCTGCAGCAGGAACAAATGGGGGAGATGGAGCTTGTTGTGCCTTCCTTTGAAGGGGAAGGGAAGCTCACATTTGCCTACTATGTGTTGGGTGCCAGGGTGTTATCTGTGTTATATGTGTTATCTCACTTGATCTACACAAAAACCTGGTAAGTTGGAGAAGGAAAACTGAGGCTCAGAGAGGTTAAGAAATTTCCAAAGGTCACCCAACTAGCTAGTGGTATGGTGAAGCAGGAACCCACACTGGCTCTCCCTCTACCCTCCTACCTTCCAGCATCACTTTTGAGACGTGCAAATATGTGTCTCAGTTTTAGAAGATGTCGTTTTGCAGCAGTATTTGTGAGACCAGAAAGCTGTTGGCAGCAGAGATGGAAGACAGTGTGGCTGGCCCTGGCTGGTGAGCCTTCATGGCATCCTGGCCTTGCACATGCCCCTCAGCCTGTTTCTACAGCACTCTGCAAGGGAGGGGCCTCTGAGGGGCTTTTGTGGTCACTGTCTGTCAGTTGCTTGTGTAGCTCACACTTACCAGAAGTGGCAGGAAGGGAAAGAGAAAAATGTCCAGCAAAGAAAACCTAGCAACTACGGTGACAAGAGAAACAAATGCTCTGGCTGTGGTGCCTGCACAGTGAGTGTAGAATGGAAGGAAGCTTGGGAGGCAGGTGGCGGATCACCTTGGGTGGGTAAGACTCCCAGGGGTCTGGGGACACAGGAATCCTCTGAAATTATATGTAAAATGTTTCAATATGTGCCTTTTGTTCTGGGAGGAAAGTCCATGGTTTTTATAGACTCTCAAAGAAGGCTGAGACTGCCAGAAAGTCTGAGTCTGCTGTTTGAGAGGTTGGAATTATGCCCCTTGCGTGTTCTTTTAATCTTGCCTTAATGCTGAAAACAGAAAACTGAGCTTGTATAATATAGGATTCCTGGGGGGAAATGGGGAAATTGCTGGTGGTAGCAGAGGGGTGTATGGGATGGAATTGTTTGTCATAGTGCAAGAAAGCAAGTCAGGGCTGGAGGCTCCCCTGATTTTGCTTCATGTTATCAGTTATACAATTTTAATAGCCAGTTAAAGAAACAGAAATCTTGGGGGGCACATAAGGCCCAGTAGAGAGAAATCTGTTTGTGAATGCCATCCTTAGTCTCTTTGTTTATGTGCGCAGCAGATCAATACGGCTTTCGGACAGAGACCACTTAACAGCCATACTCTTTCCTCCCCTGAGGGATGGGGGAAGCGTCAGATGGAGATGTGGACAGCAGACACTCGTAAATGCACCCTCTGTGTTCACCAGCACAAGCAAATGTCTTATCCACAGCAACACCCAACGTGGCCCAGCGAGCTCGGCCAGCGTTCCCCACCCTCCTCCAGCCGAGTCCAGTTTGCATTCCCTTTTGGACCAAGAAATAGATGGCATTTGCATATAGGAAAATATGTTGAACTATCTTTGGTGGCTTGTGTAGCTGGCCGAGTCCAATGTGAGGAGGAGGTGACCTCTTCCCCAAGGACCTCTCTTCGTCCTCAGTGGTTTCCAGCCCCTCTGCCCGAGCCCTGGTGCTTTTGTGTGAGGGTGTGTGCTCTGAGATACACGAGCTCCCCCTCCCGCCCCACCTCCTGGTTTACTGTGTTCAGAATCACGCAGACAGGCCAGGAAGCTTCGGGAAGCAGGGTTGCTGATAAAGGTGCCCCTTTTCCACCCAGGGCTTCCCAGGCATGTGCTGCGATGCTCTTCAAGGAGCTGCACCTGCCGAGGGTGGCCTCAGGTGTTTAGGATTGGGGCTGTCCAGGTTAATCGTCATCCCTGCCTCCTGGGACACGAGGAGGAACAGAAGCTGTCTTTGTTCATGGAGACCCGGATCACTGGGTTTTAGTGGAGGCAAAAAGCCAGGAAGGATGGATCTTTCTGGAAAGGTGAAGAGTCTCAGGTTGCCATGAGAGGTTGAGTTGTTTTGACCATAGTGACTGGCGTTCACTCCCTGACTGATGTCCCTGTGTGTTCCCTGTGGGCAGGGAGGAGCCAGGCCTTGCAGCCTTGAACCAGTGCTCCTCGGTCACAGCCTGCCACCCGTGGGCAGTGTCACTCTCCACAGGGCTGCTTGACAATGACCAAGAACACCTCAGTACATGTGAGGCTTGATGCCTTGATTCTGGGGAGCAGTACGGGGGGTACGGGCAGCATTGTTTTCCAAGTTGCCCTGAAACAGGAACAGCAGGTACATGGTAGGCACATCTTTCTCCCCACAGACCTCTCCCCGACGCCGTGTCAGAGATACGGTCTACCTCATTGGGAGCCTGATCTTCTACTGGGGACTGGCGCTTTGGGAAAGGGATTTCGTGCATGCGCTCAGCCCGAGCACTGCTGCAGACAGGACACGTGTCTGTGGACTATGGCTGGCAGGCAGCTCCTGTTTCCATGGTTACTAAATAGGGCAGGTTAGTATTAGGGCTGCCCAAAGAAAAATGGCTTCGAGGGCAATGCTTATGCGGGGACCTTCCTCTGGCCAGCTTTAACCCTCTTCCCAGATAGGGTGGGCAACATTTGACCTGAGGTCATGGGGGTTTCCTTCAAGGTGCACTGGCTGCCAGCCCTGGCTTTTTCACAGGTGTTTCCCTTAATGCAGAGGAGCGAGCCTCCAAGGGGGCCAGTGGGGGGCACTAGAGAGCAAGCACTTTCCCAGAGCTCTGCGCTGCCTGCTCCGCACCCCCTTCAGTACCTGGGGTCACATTAGAGACGCGGAACCCTGTCCCCAGAAGGGCATGCTGTTTAGGAAACCTTCGATCCAAATTTGACTGGTCCTAAATCACACATGCTACATCATGAGAGAGTGACCCCCTGGCCCAGGTCCGTGGCCTTTTCATGGGGCTGTGTGAGTAGCGGGTTTAATCCTAAGGCATTAAAAAAATCTCTTCTTTGTATATCCATGTGATCAAATACCAGGTTCTGCAATCACAGGCTGGAGTCCCTGGCCCTTTGTTCTCAGCTAAGAGACTCCATTCTGGTCCTCTGTTTCTATGTAACTGGAATAGAATAATCATTGTGGGGAGAGTGTGGGGGAATTGATCAGTGTGGATGGGAGACATTTCAAAGCATACCAAGTCAGTGAAGGGCACTTTGTGAATTCAGGCAATTATCGTCTTTCGTTGCAATAACAGCACTCTATTTTGGTCTCTCTCCTTGGCCATTTCGGGAGAAAATTGATTAAAACCTTTGAGTGCTGCTTCAGAAATTATTTTTGGTGTGGAACAACAGCAACAAAAAACTGCTTAGGGAAGAGTTACCTAATAAGATTAGCCCATTCTTTAAACCTGATGGAACCAATTCTTTGGGCATTTCAGAAACATTTCTTAGAGTAAACAGAAAAAGTCCCAGGTGACGAGAGCTGTCATTCTACAGTGACCTGAGCGTCTTTTGTTTTATTTTTGCCCTAGCCCCGGAGCACATGACTGCATAATTCTATGTAATTTACATGTCTGAGTTATTTGCGTATTTTCTGTCAGGAATGCCCTTCATTCATGCTGTCTGCAGGTAGGGTATTGGAATTCAGAGGCTTTGGCTGACTAATCTCACTGAATTTCTGTGCAGGATTTAAGGAGCTGCCTCCGTTCATTTTCCCAGGTCAGGGATGGTGCTTTTTTAGCCTCTCGGGGAGTTTCTTAGCCCTATAGAGCTTGTTATTTCCTGCCAAAGGGGTATAGTCAGTGAAAACTGGGCCCCTTACCTGGTGGCTATTGGCCTGATTGATGAGTCATCCCCACAAAATTGCTGGGGCCCTGGGCCCTGGCTGCTCCTGTGGACTTACCCTTTGAACCCCATCTAATAAAAATGAGGGCAAACAGAAATGCGTCCTTGTGGACACAGTACATGGACCTTGGAGGACAGTATTGACCCACCAACTGGACTATCTCCAAGGGCCCCTCCAGCTCAAAAACCCCAGGAGTGCTACCAGCCTTGGTGCTGGCTTCCATGTTCTCAGGTGGACTTCCCAGGACCCAGGAGTTCCCAGGACTGCACATCTGACCTCTAGAATCATGGAGGGGCAGGAGAGAGGGAGGAAGCCAGTTGAGGGAGCAGAAAGGAAGCCAGCCCCTCTCGTTGTTCCCCTGGTGACAGACCCTCTGTAGCTCCATCCCCAGCCACGTTCGATGTGTTTATTAGGCTGAGCCTCTGTCCCTTCGGGCAAATACAAGATCTGTCGCTCTCCATAGCCCTCATTCACGCACAGAAGCTGCTCACCAGGCATTGAACAAGCAAGTGGCTATTTTTACAGGCCAACTTGACCTAGTCCAAAGGCCGAGGCCTCCTGAGGATTTGACATTAATCTCGCTGGATATTTCTCATACTTCCCTCATGCCTCATCTGGTGGTGTTCCTTTCTGGGCTGAATAGGTTCTGTTTCTTCCTTGTTACAAGTTTCTGCCTGTGCGCAGTTTTAGAAAGCTTCAGGACACATTCCATTTTTTGAGGGGCCAAAGCCACAGAAAGTTACTATTTGGAACGGTAGGAGAGGAAGAGCTACAGGCAGAAACCTGGGTTTGACAAAGAACAGGATCCTTGAGCATTCGCTGCAACTGGAATGAAAGAAGAAAAGCAATTGCTTCTTCCGAAGGCGTAAGGAGGCTCTTGGTAGGGTAAAGGCCTCTTAGCACAGGAGAACCCCTTGCCTGCGTTAGACGTGAGGTTTGTGAGCTGGATCTGGGTTAGGCAGAGTGGGCAATTAAAGTGAAGACGGGTAATTAAAGTGAAGTATTTAAAGTGAAGGAGGGGAGTGAGACAAACAGTCGGGTCAGAAGAGGGTAACAGCCTGTCCCCATCCTCCCAACAGACTGCACAGCCAGGTGGGCAGGGCACGGGGCACTCAGGATGTTTGCTGACAGACCTGCTAATTAAACACCAAAAGGCAATATTGCTTTGCCAATAGTGATGGCTGTGCCAATGTTATCAGCTGCAAACTGGCTGCCAGGAGCATCCTAATTAAAAATAAACAGTTCTGGGGGTGGGCTGGGAGAGGAGGGGCAGGGATCCTGCCCAGGGTTTCTTAGGACTTCTAGGATGGCTCCTAGGGAAAAGTCATACCCTCGTCACCTTTAGGTCCTTTTTTCAAAGAAACCTCTTTCTCATCACAAGGTGGTGTGATGTGTACTTCCTTAACCCCCCGCTGCTGGGGTGACAGGCAAACAGACAAAGCCTCCAGGAGCAGATGCCTGGTGCCTTCAGCCCTCGGGAGGACAGGCTGCCTGAGGGGATACTGATTGCTGCCGGGTCTGTAAATCGAGGGGACAGCTAAAGCCCAAAGCTGCTTCTAAGAGAGGTTAGAATTTCATCAGAAAGCAAGTCTGGTCACATGAGAATTTCTGGCACTGTGTGCATGGCAGGCTGGACACCAGCCTGCCGGAACTGAGCGAGTGGATCGTACTGGCCTCAGCAGAGGAGAGAAGTCCCAGCCTGGCCTGGGAGAAGGAGCCGCCGGACTGCGGGCGGGAGAGGGCAGCTGCTGCCTCGGACGGGGCGCTAACGCCCAAGCCCCTTTCTTCTAACCCTAAAGAAAGTGTGTGGTCCAAGGACTGAAGACCGAAAGATGCCTAAGGAATGCAATGCCTTCCACGCCCTCTCGGCAGCTCTCTGCTGCTTCTATCACCGCAAGTCTTTCCTGGGAGTCAAGGTAGGTGTGGCTGTGAGGTACACCTAAAATTCTTTCTGGGGCTTTAAAAGCATTAGTTTTCTGAAAGGTACTAGAAAAAGTTTGCAGCCTGCTGGCTATGAAAACAGAGGCACTTTCTTTGACTGATGCATCTTCATAAGCCCCGGGTGCTTCCCCTGGAAGGAGAATCCAGCCGCACAGAAGGGGGCTCCTCATCTGTGTTTTGGGACGAAGCTCTGTGTTTCAAGACACTTTCGGTCGCCTTGGGCTGAAATTTTATACCAAAGGAGCTCAATAAGGCGGAGCTGTTTTTCTTCTTTCTCTCTTCCCTCGTTCGCAATGAATGTGAGGTGGCTGAGCCCCTCTCTCCGCTTAACCTACTGGTCCGCTATGTCAATGTACAGAGAGCACCAGCTGTCTCCTTTCAGACGTCAGCCAGGTTCCAGAACATTTCAGTATTTGGAACTGTCCTTTTCTTTACTGCTCCCATTTGTAACCTTTGTTACAAGACACCAAGGCCAAAGGTTTTGCGTAGTATGTCATACACTATTTATTTTGACGAAAATATTCAAAGAACCTCATTTGATTAATTCAAGATGACACCTGTGTTCTACATTGCCTACCTGTGACAACACTAAGAATTAAGATTAATATAGGCTGTCATTGATCTGGGGGTTTGTCTGCCTTGGAAAAATCTTGTCGGCCCCAGTATAACTGCGGAGCTCACTTATTCATGGGAAATAGGAGTCTGACAGCTCTTAAGGAATTCTTCCCACCCTGATGGCAGAGCTCCCTCTCCTGAGGGACTGACTTATTCACCGCCATTGAAAAAGCTACAACAGGCTTACGATGTTGTGCTTCTTTCTTCTCGATAATGCATAAGAAAAAGTCTCTCGGGAAAATTTAACAGGAAAATCTGTTAAAGGGAAAAAGACCCCTTTGCAGAAAAACAGACACTGAATGAGAAGAGGAGAGACTTCTTCTGGTTTTACTGCCCTGTCAGAGGGTTCAGAGTAGTTTTGTAACCATTCAGCAAAGTTCTTTTCTATCTCTTTGTCAAGGAATTTGGAGGAGGTGAGTAATTAATCATTGCGTAAAATTGTTCCCTCCCTGATTTGAGAACATCTTTCTATCCTGGAGCCCAGAGGGGTGATGTGAGGACCATGTGGTTTCTGGCCTAAATATGGATTGTTCTATCGTGGAGCAGATGAAGTCATGCCATTAACAGTATTTTAAAGCCGTCAAAGATAGACCGGGAGGTCCCAGAGGGAAGCGTGCCCTTCAGCGATTGGCAGTTGGTTTTCACTCTAATAGAAGTCCTTCCATAAGCCAACTTCTGCTAATTCAGAAAAGTGCAGCTCAGCATTTGGTACATGAGGAAACAGCCCATAAATATCTGGGTCTGAGTGATGAGATTCTGTTTGCTGTGGGGTTAGTCTGAACCAGCCGTCCTCCAGCTTACCCCTTCCCGGCCTCCCCACCACGGCCACTCTTGGTGGCGGACTGTTGGTAGAAACGCCCTCCTTTCCACCTGGGCTTCTTACCCGACCTCCAGTCTGTTACATCTTGGTGGCACAGAGAGAGGACCAGATCTGCTCGCTCACCAGAAACTGAAGCCCTCAGACCCAGCTTAGGGTGTCCCACTCACCCTCCAAATGTGCTTCCCTGGCTTGTTTTGTTTAGATAGTTACCTGGGAAAGAAAATCGACGTGTGCGGAAAGCCCTCATCCCGTCAGTATTGTCCCACAGATAATACTGTGTCACTTTATTGACTCCCACTTTAATTAGGGGCTTCGGGTCTTGCCGCTCATAATTAGTTTCCGTTGCGATGAGAGTTTCAAAATTAAATTGGGATTGATTGCCTGATAGCAAAGCGGAAATAAAGCTCTGATTCTTGACCATGTATGCTGCTTCCCTTGGCATGAGTTTCTCATACCAAAAATAACACTGCAGTAGCCATGGTAACTTTCCATTTGGTCTAATCCATGTCATCTCTGGAGAAAGTAGGATGTTATTAATAGTGTTTGTTGTATGGGAAGAAAACTAAAAATATAAAAACTCTTTCGTTACGTAGGAGGCCAGTCACACAGGCGCTTTCAGGGAATAAGCTCTCCTTTGCAGAGATTTTGCAGAATTTAGAATGTATTTAGGGGCCTCATGTGGACTTGTGTACAAAGGCCCTGGAAAAGAATTAAATGGGAGGCCAAGAAGGGAGAGGGGGATCAAGGATATGCAATCGTTGCTGGCCTCCATGGAGTTGAAGCCCGAGATGAGATGTTCCAGCCATGTTCAGGGTCATGACGTTAACATCCGAGAAGGGCTTCACAGTAGGCAGTCATTTGACAAAAGACCACTGGATCTGGGGTGAGAAAAGGAAAGGATATTTTGTTTATGCCCAATGGAAAAGAGTTTGGAATGAAGCTATTCCAGATCTGTAGCCTTAGTGGGGCACATTTAAGTTTGGAAGTCTCTGAGTCTCGAAGGGAGTGGCCCCATCTGTGTGTAAGCCCTCTGTTAGCTGGGGTGGGGGGTGATAAATGACACTTGGGGCATGCTCCTGCCTTTGAAGGATTGATCACAAGAGCCTTAGGTCATAGTGTCATTTCATTATATTTGCAAAAGGCTGTCCAATGTCTGAGTTCCTTCACGGGCTATCTCACTGGAGTTGCAAAGCAAGCTCTCTGAGGTGGGCAGGGCAGTCGTTGACCCCTTTCCACAGAGGAGAAACTGAGACTCAGGGCACCTACCTGCCCGGAATCATTTAGTGGGGAAGCAGAAGTAGAGATCAGGTTTTTTGGCCTCAAGCCCAGTGTCCTTTCTCCTTTCTATGACTCCATGTGAAGACCATTGAAACCTGAAACAAGACAATATCATCTGTGTTAATCCTTCAGTTTACAGTTCAGTTGGGAAGGAATAGTGTGAACCTCAATTTTCAGAAGAGACTTCAGGGAGGATGCAGAACTGATTTTCGCAGAGTGGGCAACCCTCCTGCAGGCAGTGGCAGGTCCGTCTTTAGGTCCCTGGTGAACTACAGAAGGAATTTTGTGAGAAGCACCATAGATTTCATTCCTGGACCTGGTAATGGGAACAAACCCCCACTTCTGGTCCCTTGTGTCTCTGATTTGTCTCGGGTGTGGGCAGGGGAAAAAGGAGCTGAAACTTGTCACCTTACCAATGACTGAGGAAGGTGAGTGTGGCTATGTCAGGAAACTTCAGGGGAACCCAAGAGATGAGCATTGCTGTTCAAGTGCAGAATAGCCAGCACCTTTCTGAAAGAGTGTAAACAGAGAGGTTGGAGTGTGGAGTGGGAGGATAAATGAATCAGTGAGTCTCAGCTAACCAGTCTCTAAGTCCAGTGGCAGTGGTCTTGTCAACCACAAGTCATGGTGGAAGGCAGTGGATTTTTTGCTTTAAATCATTTCCCTTGCCCCTGGAAAAAACACTTGGAGCCTCTATGAATGCATATTACAGCCTGAGGTGTCCCGTCCGCCCATCCCTGGAGGGTTGGGTCCCTGGAGCTTGTTGTTGGAAGCTGCCTTTCTATGTCGGAGTGAATGTGGTGGAGCAAAGGTCCTGCTTGTCTTCGCTGTGGCCGGTGCCTTGGTCTGCCTGCTGCTGTGAGGTAGAGTGATACCTCCCAGTGTCGACAGGCCTGAGTTGCCTTTGTTGTGGGGCTGATGCATCATCAGCACAAGATGTTGTAAGATGGAAAAGGCCACTCGGGAAATCTCTTTCCAAGTGACTCAGCCCCTCCTCGTGGCGGCTGCGAGTTGCTCATTTCTCTCTCCTGCCCTCCAAGAAAAAAAGCATAGCGAAGGTTTTTTTTAAGAGACCTAAATGCATTCCATTGGCATCTGGGAGCTATGGGGATCTGGTGTCAGCATTAGGGGAAGGACATGCCTGACAGGGGCTGCGTCCCAGAGCCCCTTGCCTGCAGACCCCGGAGCTTGGATCCTGGCCGAGGCCTTGTTTTTGTTGGAGAGACATGGGTGGGAAGCGGAGACGAGACTGGGATCCTGGGAAAATTCTGTTAGTGGTTTCAGCACCTCCAGGACTGTGGAGAGATGGGCCTGTGCCAAACACTGGGGAGGTCACTGGCGAGTCAGGGTGCTCAGGCCGCAGAGGTCTTCCTGTTCCACCACATGAGAGGTCAGCAGTACACAGAGGACCCAGGCCTCTGTCCTTGGGTTTAAAGATGTCAAAGACAGCACTGAGGCCTTTTAGCTGATGCACATTTTGGATGTCCCCAGGACAGCAGAGGAGACTTGGACTGTCCAGGCTGGGGAGGAGAGGAAAGGAGTGCCTCATGGGGTTGAACACCACTGTGGCATCTCTGTCCTCCTCTGGATTTCCAGTGCGTGTCCACAGCCCCTGGGAGCTACTCTTGGAATCTGGCTTGGGCCATGAGAATGTCACGGCTTATTTTTGTGGCTTATGAAAGAGCTGTAATCAATATTTTAGTTTGTATGGAGAACAACTCTCCCCAGCATTCACTCTAACACGTGTGTGCTTTTACAAAGCCAGTTATGCACAAAGACCCAACAAGCTAGAATCCTAGATTCTTGGTAAGATGGGATTTGAGGGACTGTTGAACCAACCTCCCACTCAGAATGCATCTGCTCATTCCCAGCCTGCACCGCCACGCCCAGCATGTGTATTGAGGGCCTACTGGATGCTGGGGAGACACAGTGAAAGTTCCCGCCCCGAAGGAGCAATTCCGTGTGCGGTGGTGGAGATGGACGTGAAAGCAGCTCTCTCCGAAGTACGTGGAGGTGCAAAGGCAGGGAGAATACGCAGCATACTGTGAGGCCCCAGGCAGAGGTCTTAACCCAGCCCTGGGTCAGAGAACTTCCTGGAGGAGGTAACAGCGAGCATCTCCTAAAGGAGCAGTAGGTAGAAGAGGCATGGGGGAGAGAAAGGGCATCAGGCTGAAGCGGAGGAGTGGAAGGAGATGAGAACAGAGAGGTGGTCCAGAGCCTGTGTGCTGGGCAGAGGGGAGCAGTGGACAGTTTGGATGTGGAGTGGGGTGAGGGTTGGAGGTTGGTCCCTTTGTGTGTAGGATGAGTTTGAGGAGCATAACCAGCGTCTCCCCTAACTCTTGCCTATGTCCTTGAAGCCGCCCGTCAGCTCTGCTTGTCCTTGCCCAGCTCCTATGATCCTCCCTCCGCCTTCTTTTTAAGCCCCTTTTTAACACTCATGGTAAGGTCTTGTTTCTTACTTCACAGCAGCAGTTAAGACCATCAGGCACAGTATTTTTCCATCCCCACCCCTGCCCCTAAAAGCTACAGCTGGATCCAGATCCAGATCCAGATCCATGATCCTCGCTTCCTTCCTCCAGCCTCTGGAGATGAAGTGTCCCGCTCCCTGACCAAGGCCAGCGCTGCCGCCTGTGCCTATGACCACCCCCTTCTTTGTCACCCTCAAAGACTTCTTGGGGACAATCAGTCTGTCCCTCTCTACCAACACTTTTCTCTGAGCTTATAAACATGCTCTAGTCTTTCTCATTCTAAAAATAGTCCTCATTTCCATATCCTCCTTCCCTGTGTGGTTAACATAGTCTCTACTTTGTCACTCCCTGCTGGCCGCTCAGCCTCCTTGTCCCCACCTGGCCAAGTCCACTGGATGCCAAGTCCAGTTCTGATTTTATTGGACTCTCTGCTGCACTTGGCATTGATGGCCATTCCTTCCTGAAA
Source organism: Equus przewalskii (assembly GCF_037783145.1). NCBI lineage: Eukaryota > Metazoa > Chordata > Mammalia > Perissodactyla > Equidae > Equus > Equus przewalskii. Next base: position 6,518,366 of record NC_091854.1, read on the forward strand.
GACTGCTCTCTCAACCTCTAGGACACTGCACTCTACTTGTTCTCCTGGATCCTTCCTGACAAGTCCTACCCTATTATTATAGATATAGACTGAATGTTTGTGTCCCACCAAAATTTATGTTGAAATCCTAACTGCGAATGTGATGGTATTTGGAGGTGGGGTCTTTGGGAGGGGATTAGGTCGTGAGGGTGGAGCCCTCATGAATGGGATTAGTGCCCTTATAAAAGACACCCCCGAGAGTTCTTTTGCTGCTTCTGCTCTGTGAGGACACAGTAAGAAGAGGGCCGTCTGTGAACCAGGAAGCAGGCCTTCACCTCTCCAGCACCTTAATTTTGGACTTCCCAGCCTCCAGAACTCTGAGAAATAAATGTTGCTGTTTTCAGCCACCCAGTCTATCGTATTTTTCTTATATCAGCCCAAGCAGGCTCAGACGACTGTCTTCAGTTTCTCTTTCTAGCCCACCTCTTAAAATCCAGTGTCCCCTAACCCTCTTCTCATAAGCCCTCTATACCCCATCTCTCAGGGGGGCATTGAGATAGGATTCCCCCTCTATACTGAGGATTCTCAAGCTGTGTTTCCAGTCCAGCCCTTCTCCACAGCACCTGGAGACCATGGTCTGGTGAGCCACTCCATCCAGGTGACCCACGAGCATCTCAGGCTCTGTGTCTTCTTCCACCAACTTGCTCCCTTCACTTGCTTCTGGATTGGGAGTTGGTGGCTCAGTCATCTTCCAGAGCTCCCATGCCTCTTCCTCCCATTCACCTTCGATGTCTAATCAATTATAAGTCCTCATAATTTTACTCCTGAACATTTCTCTCATCTGCGTCTTCTTCCCTGTCTCTACCACCAATCCTGCACTAATTCAGGCCTCCTCATCTCTTGCTTGGAATTCTGCAGTAGCGTCCTAATGGGTCATCCTGCCCTAAATCTTCATAGGAGGTTATTTCCTGCCTATTTGATGTTTCTAGAGATGGGGGGTGTACTGTACCCTGAAGGTGCTACATTTGAACAACTCTGATTGCTAGAAGGTCTCTCCTTACATGGAGTCAAAATCTCTGCACCTACCGTGTCCACCTTATTCTGCAGTTAAGTGGGCATAATAGCCCTTCGGGTGCATTTTCCCCCTCCGTATTGTGAGCATGTCTATTTTGATGCCACATTAGTTGGTATGAGTGGATACCTAGACATAAAACAGGAGGGGGACAGTTTCCACAGGGAAGCAAGAATGTGTGACCCTTCATCTTGGGATGATAACACCCCAGGCCTTCAGATATTTCAACACAGCCCTCATGCTCCCTTTAAGTCTTTTCTGTATAGACTAAACATTTTCGGTTTTTTATAGACTTTGGAAGACTTGGGTTCTAGTTTTCAGTCAATCCCTTATTCCATAAGTCTGAGCAAATGATGAAAATTCAGGGCCTTGGTCATGTTTTCTTTTGTGAGATATTAATATTCTTGCCACCTGTTAACTCCAGGGACATTATACGGACTCATGAGACCTGAGTTGTATTGTTTGGAGTGTCTGGTCTCTCTAAGTCCAGCTGCTGTTTCTCTGTTTCAGCCCATGACATCTAGCATGGTGTTGTGTTTTTAAGAAGCTTGCTAAACGAAATATGTGGGTGTCAAGTGCTTTGAGCTCCTCTGGGAGAAATATACCCTTAAAGTAATGTGTGAGTTGTATATTGAAAGTGGTGGAGTTGATGCTCGGCCAAACCCATCTTGTGATGAATCATTTGTTTTACTGAGAATCTGCCCTGCACTTAGCCCGGGCCTATGATGTTCTTTGTCCCAAAGCAGATTTCTGAGACAATTGTTAGTCATGGGACTATTTTGGAGAGAGAGAATTTGGAAAATCATTTATTCCACACCCTACGTTGGAAGGCTTTCTGAATCTTTGGATTTTCCTCTGTGTGTCTGGCATATCTTGTTTTTCTTTCCAATTATATCTCCTAGTGTCTGTCAACCACAGTGCATTTTGTTTACTCAGTAGTACCTCATTCATTCAAGGTGAATTAAGACAAGGATAGTATTGACTTCAATTTTCTCATTTCTTATTCAAGAGCAAATAGGGCATCTATTTTGGTGAACAGCTATATTCCAAATCACTCGTAATTTGAATTAAGATGTTGAATTAGGGGCTGGCATGGTGGCATAGTGGTTGGGTTCGCGCCTTCCACTTTGGTGGCCTGGGATTTCGCCAGTTCGGATCCTAGGTGCAGACCTTACCACTCATCAAGCCATGCTGAGACAGCATCCCATAAAGAACTAGAAGGACATACAGCTAGAATATACAGCTATGTACTGGAGCTTTTGTGGGGGTGGAGAGAAGAGGAAGATTGGCAACAGATGTTAGCTCAGGGCCAATCTTCCTCACCAAAAAGCATACCTTTAAAAAAAAAAAAAAAAAAGATGTTAAGTAGCAAGTTGAATTACCAGTGGTAAAGATTTCTGGATTGGATCTCCCTGCATTCTGAACTTTGGTCAGCTGATCCTCAAACCCTTATCTTGAGGTCTGCCTCAGCCAGGGCAGTCTCTGTTTTTCATTCTCCATAGATGTTAACAAAGCACTACTGTTACTGAATGGAATCTCACTGCCAGACCCAGCGATTAATATTTCACTTGCATTGTCCCATTGAGCCTGTGTGCCAACCTGGTGAGAGACAGTATTCTCAGAAGTCACTTGAGGATGTGGTTAAAGGAACAAAGCGGGCACAGGGGTTTTTCACAGCTCAAACTTCTACTTAGCTTTTATTTGAAGCCCTTCATTTCACTGGCCCCTAAACGACTCAGGGCAACCAGTGACCTTTAGCCTTCACCGTAAGTGTGGCACGTCTGATTTCCCTCTGAGAGGAATCAGAATGCAGGGCTGCCTCATGGGGGTGACTCGGACGTCTGCTCCTCTGTGGCTGCTCCAGGAAGTCATATCTAAATTTGATCTAGAGGGGAAAGTACCTGCCACAGCTTTCAGCGGGCAAGATGTTAACAAGTGGCCCGTTGAAAATCTCATCATGTTTCAGTTTATCCATTACCAGGGAAAGGCGAGACCCCTCTGGAGCCGAGTACTGAGTGAGCCCATGAGTAAATAACGCCTTGCCAAGAGGGTAAGAAATGCGAAGGGCAAACCCACGGGGGCCAGGTGGGGGTGGGGGAAGATCTGAAGGTGTAATGAGTGTGTTGAGCGATTTCTGCCACATGTGGGTGACCTTTGTGGAGGAAGAAGCCATTCTTGGTGTTGAGTGTGCTGCATTCTGTCAAACTTAGAATTGCTCCTGCAGTTTTTAGACCGAAATCAGTCTCCTTCAGTGAAAAATAATTTTCAGTCCCTTGGTGTTCCATCAGAACAAAACTGAACTTCAAAAGCAATGGCTTCATGATCCGGCAGGATGGGAAGGTGTGGAGGAGACCTTGCCCAGAGAATTTATTGGGGATAAAAGGCACCTGGAGTTGAGCATCAAAGGAGCCGTGGGCACCAATCCGAATGATTCTAATGTGATTAGTTTCCCAAGGAGGATTGAGTTACTGCTGCCTGCTTAGAGGGTACGCTGCTGTCAGACTGCAGTCTGCACGAATTAAAATTAAATTAGTCTTTTTCATTTACACACATGGACAGCAGAATTTTAATGGGAATTTCTCAGAACCTTGATAAGCAAGGGATTCCACAGATATCCTCTTCGTATTTCCTATTCGTGGTTTCTGAGCCCCTTTTGACAAGCGTTTGATAAGGTTTGGTAATGAATAAAATGAAATCTCTTCGCTTTGGGCTCTCTGGGGGTTTTGATGGCATTTTCCTGTCGGCACTAGACTCTGATGGCCCCTGTATCATCATTTGTCTGTGAAAAGAAAAATCACATGTAGTAGGAAAATGAAGCATCTTAATTTAACAGCAAATTGCAAATCAGTTTTTAATGGCGCTGGAGTGCGAATCTGGTGTAAAGTGTGATAAATTACACAGGTTTAATTATAAAATGGTAAAATGGCATCAAAACCCATCTGCAGAATCTTTGCTAAAGAGAAGATTCTTTCTAGGATTTAGAAAAGAGAGATTTATATCATCAAGGCACTTAAACATTAACATCAAATTAACTGTTTCAGAATGCTAAAACTTACGGAGATTTTATGAAATCTCTTTACTACTGATTCCTTTCTCAGAATGGGCCGGACACCCTCACTAACCTCAGATATAAGATGGAGAACACTGAGAATTTCAGCAAAACGACTTGTGATTTATTGCTAGACATTCTCCTCAGATGTCTTGTCTCCCCAGAGAGGCTGTAACCTCTGTCAGGCCATGGAGTTGCCCCTCAGATCTAGCCAATCAGGCCGAGTGGCATTGTGGGCACTCAGCAAGTCCTTGAGTTTAATTGAAGGCACAGGTTCTAGTGACTGTTACTCTTGATTTAAAATTGACCTCCTGGGGCCGGCCTGGTGGCGCAGCGGTTAAGTGCGCATGTTCCGTTTCAACAGCCTGGGGTTTGCCGGTTCAGATCCCGCGTGCGGACATGGCACCACTTGGCAAGCCATGCTGTGGTAGGCGTCCCACATATAAAGTAGAGGAGGATGGGCACAGATGTTAGCTCAGGGCCAGTCTTCCTCAGCAAAAAGAGGAGGATTAGCAGCAGATGTTAGCTCAGGGCTGATCTTTCTCAAAAAAAATAAAATTGACCTCCTGATTGTTAGTGCAGAATGGTGGCCAACAGGGTGAAGGATGCGTGGATTAGAAGCGGCCTCCAGAGGCTGCCTCACTGAGCTTTGATGTAAGGATGGAGAGGAGCAGGTTCAGAGGCAAGGGGCCCAAGTGAGACCAGAGGTCCCCATTTGTCAGGAGCCCAACACCTAAAAGGCAAAGAGGCCTCAGGGACGCACTCAGGGCCTCTCCCTGCTGGCCCATGGAGTGCCTTTGTGTGAATTGGAATAAGGCGCCCATTCCTCAAGACATACCCTATTGCCATCTGCAGGGCAACTGTTGTAATGAATGCACAGATTTTCCACGGCTGTGTATGAAGGGCACCTCCTTAAATGTGGTACCACGGTGCTGTACATGTCCTGGAGCCAATGGCCAGGCCGCTGTGTGCCCCGTCCCCCGCCCCCCCGCCACTGGGCTGGGCCAGGCTGAAGTGCCATGCCACCATTTGCTTTTGTCCACCAAACAGGAAATACAAAATTTGAATTTGACATTTTTTCTCTCTGGACTTCTATTTACAAAGTTGATGTTTACTCAAAGGCTTCAGCTTTAATCATGGTTATTAGCATGAGAAACTGTATCTGTCTAGCCTAGCACCCCAGTGGGAAAGCTAGATGAATAAATTCAAGTCTTTCTTCATTTAGATTATAATAAAATATTTTTAGTCAAGCCATAAAGCCGGCGAGTGTCAATAAAAGGTGACACAGAACCCAGCGTACGAGTTGTTTTGTTTCAAGGCCATAGGATTGCCACAAATGCCATCGCCTTCCGGTCTACCTCAGATTAAAACATTCAAGGACTTGTCCTGAAAGTTTCTGGGCTTGAAGCTCCTGGAGGACTGGAGTTTTAGTTCTCAGTCTGTGGGCAGGGTTAGGACTGGCAGAATTAATTGGGATTTATTCATTCTGGGAGTTCATGATCAATTTATGCAGGTTTTCAACGGTAAAAATACCAACTGGATCTCAAAAAGCCCTTGATTTACTTTGGAATTTGGTTAGAAATGGATCCACTGCTTGAAGTTCAACACAAGGCAGGGATTCCAAGGGGCTGAGCTTCCAAAATCTCCAAAGAATCTCCTTTTTAGGCGGATTTACTTGCAAGACAGTCTGAGCTTTAGCAGGCTTCAGAATGCTTGTGTGATGGTCTCGAAAGTACACTTTGTCCAGAGTGGGGGAGCTCAAGCCCTTCATGTGTTTACAACGTTTGTTAGGGATTGCAACGACACAGGCTTCATGTCGTCACAGGTCTTGCCCGAGTTCAGTGGATCTGAGATGAGGGTCTCTCTGGGCCCCAGCCTGGGCCACCTGGTGACAGTTCACAGCACGACCCCAGGGGGTTTCCCACCAGCTCATCAGAGGACATGGGCTTCACTCAGAAATTAGGCACACTTTACATGGTGACCCAGAAGTCCAGTCAGACTTATAATTTTGTCTGTGATCATAATTTCTGGATGCGATTTGTAGAAAAATGCGACCTGTGGAATTGTTTTGTATAACTTGATGAGAACCCTGGACACTCCCTCAATTGAGCAGACCCATCCTGGGCAGAAGAAAGCAGCTTTTGTTTGAGAGCCAGTGGCATTCTGGGTGTTACGGCCCAACACTCCTAACTAGGATAGAACAGCCCAGAAGCTTACTCCCCCACTCCTCCTCCTCCTCCTCTTTTCTTGCACACATTCCCTTCCTCCTCTTTTCATTTCAAGCAAGTTAATTGCCAGCCCTGATCATAGAATGAATGACTAGAAAATCATCTCAATTTTTAAAAGTTAACAAAAAAAAATAGATGACTAAGTGTCCAGGGCCATGCAGGACACATAATCTCCATCCCAGGACCTCTCAGCCTTGTGCAAACCATGAAACTCTCTTGTGCTCTCCTGCAGACACTGTCACCTGTATACTGTGGGTGTGTGAGCCAGCTGCAGCTAACCACGGGTGCTTGCTAATACTGAGACGATGCACGCACAATGCTTGCCCCCAAGGGAAGGTGCCTTCTTACAGGTGGCAGCATCACCCTGCACAGGTGGAACCATTTAATGCTACTCAAGGCCTCAAGAACTATTGACTTTGAACTGAAACAAACAGAATAAACAAACCTATGCCTACATAGAAATTGGGTGTCCTAACTTCTAACCTTTTTATTCCATCAGAACTAAATTCTCACAGTCCAGATATCTCTAAAACCTTCTGATAGGTTTTGTTGTTGTTGTTGTTGTTTGGTGAGGAAGATTGGCCCTGAACTAACATCTGTTGCCAATCTTTCTCTTTTTTTTTTTTTCTCCCCAAAGTCCCAGCACATAGTTGTATATCATAGTTGGAAGTCATTCTAGCTCTTCTGTGTGAGATACCGCCACAGCATGGCTTGATGAGCCATGTGTAGGTCCACGCCCAGGATCCAAACCGGCAAATCCCAAGCCACCGAAGCAGAGCACGTGAACTTAACCACTCAGCCACAGGGCCAGTCCCCATTAAGTTTTTTGCAGGGAGGCTAGAAGAGACTCTGGATCTCATGTCAGCCCTCGCTGGGGTCCCCCTTGACTAAAGTTTCTGAGCCAGGAGTGATACGCTAAGTCTGTGGCTTTGTAGGTGGTGGCTGTAGGGCCAGATAGGGTAGGGAAATTGTCAGGAGACTACTGCAGAAGTTTAGGGAGAACAGAACAGAGTAACGTCAGTGGGATTAGAGTGGATGTTGGTAAGAGGTAGAATCAGGAACTTCTTGATCAGTAGAAGCCAATTCTGAGCGTTCTAGTTTGGGTAATGAGGGCAGAGGAGGTGCCCACGACCGGGGACGGGGCAGAAGAGTGGGCTTTGCAGAGAGGATGGGTTGCCTTTGTCCATATTGACATCCGAGCTCTGAAGTGGATTCTGGTAAATATCCCAACCAACCGTAAGGGCTGGAGATGGAGATTTGGGCATCGTCAGCACATTTCAAAAGTGCTAGGCCTCCGGCCCAGCCCCATCCAGGCCGCTTTGCTCACTGCAGCCAGATTGATCTGTCTGAAAGCATCTTTTTTTGTACTTGTTGCCTTCTGGGGCAGAGATTGTCCATGACCCTGGGCTCCCTCCCTCCCCCGCATCCGATCCCTGCCTTCCTGGATCAGGACTCCTTTGGTCACAAGTGACAGGTGGTCCAGCACAAACAAGCCTAGGTCCCAAGGGGAGTTTACTGTTGCCGTCATCAGCTGGGGCTCAGGGATGTGCATGCCACTGGGACACCTTCCATCTCTTGCTCCTCTTTGCATGCTGATTTCATTCTCTCAGGCCAATCTGATCCACTTGGTGGATCAACATGAGGTGAAGCAATCTACATACTTCCAGTCTCGTGACATTTTCACCAGAGTGGGTAGAGCCTTCTTCACTCAGTTCCACTTAGAAAAATCCCAGGAAGAACTCTGATTGGGCCAGCTTGGGTCACGGGCCTTTACCTGGGTCAGTGGTGATGGCCAGGAAGGTGGGGTCTGAACCACAGGCTCGGAGAAAAAAATGGAGTTCTCCTGGGCGGTGGAGGGGGTGCAGGGGGTGTGTGTGTGTAAAACCTCTGTCTGCTTCACCCCTCTCCTCCCCAACCAGAACTTCTGACCAAGCCCAGCTGCTCTTAGCTCAAATGCCCAGCATACCCTTCCTGTTCTCAAGTTTTTGTCCACAAGGCCCAACCTTGATTCCCCATCCTTTCCCTCCTCCTCTCTACCCTAGATGGGGCCACAGTGACTTTTGTCATTTTGACCCAGGAGCAAAACCAAAGGACAAAGAGGTGGAGTCACTTGCCCAGGCCGCAGAGCTGGAGGGGCAGGGATGAGATCCAGGCACTGGGTCCCAGAGCTCAGGGATGTGTTAAACTGTTTCTCTGTGTGTGGTCTTCCAGGACACTGTGCCCTGTGAGGGGAGGGCCCAGGGCCGTCAGCCCCTGCTAGCAGCCTCAGGGTTGCCAAATTGCTTGGTCATGACTGTCGGTGGCCCTGATATGGCGCCTCTTGGGCCTCTGCAGTCTTTCCCCACCCTCAGCTCCTGGGCCTGGGGACGGGGTTTTTCCTGGTGATTTGCACATTTTAATATTCTATGGGAACTGGAAGCTTCTCTCACAAGCAGGGACAGAGTAAACTAAATATTAATTATAATGCAGTTGCCATCTTTTTCTAATCCTCTCAACTGTCTCCTACATGCAAATGAGCATCCGAAGCCTTCTCAGGGCCTTTCCCACAGATCACCCTCCCTCATCCTGGACTTAGGAACTGACCCTCCTGCAGAGGGGGTGCCATTGTTGTGCCTGATTTGAAATGCAGGCTCTAATATCATGCAGCCCTTGCAAGATGCGCCCCAGCTCCATCCCTCCCTGGCTGGAAGAGCTTTTTCTGCCTCCGAGAACCGTTGAAATGTGAGTTTCCATGTTACTCAAGGTTCCTGGCACGTCTGTGGAGCTGGCTCTGCGCCTCCAGAATGTGTTTTCCGACCATCTCCTGGGCTCCGGCTATTCCGGCCTGTCAAGACCAGACTTGCTGGGCTGCAGAGATGTTCATTCCAGATTCAGAGTGACGTGTATGATTTTCAGAGCCAGCCTCAGCAAGCTAGGGCTGGTCCTGGCTGTGTAACTGGACCAGAAGTGCTGGGGCCGGCGGGCAGCGAGGTTTCTTGAAAGGATTGAAGAAACCGGTGTGAGGCAGCTGGCAGGCAGACATCCAAGCTCCAGGCTGCTTTCCTTAACTGCTTCCCTCGCAAACGCTGACGCTCCCCCCCCCCCCATGCCTCCGTGCACCAGACCGTGAATACCTCAAATGGGAACTATTTATTTTATGTAACCAGATGAGTAGCATTCTGATATAAGACCATAATAACAGTTAACAATTAGTGCTGTCTATGTCCCAGGGTATATTCTACATGCTTTACAGATGCTGATCCATTTCATCCTTATTAACATCTCATCACATTTATTAGCCCCATTTTGCAGACCAGGAGCCTGAGGCTCTCCAGAGAGGTAAAGTCACTTGCCCAAAGTCACACGGCCCGTTGGTGCCACAGTGGCCTGTGGGTGGAGGGGACAGGTTGGCCATGCTCTTAAACACTGTGCTGTAGCATCTGTTGACATCAGGGTTATTAAAATGCTGGTGATAGGAAAGATGTAGCTAGACTCAGACTTCCATGAAAAACAGCAATTAGAGTAACTTATGAATTTACTAAGTAAACTTCAGTTTGGTTGGACAAATGTGGGCCTCCTCTAACCCTTGCATCTACTCTAGTTATCAGTTTACCTACTTCTCATCTCAGAGGCCAGAACTAATGACTGGGACCAAGATGAAGTTTTCGAAGTGGAGCCATGTGAGTGGGTCACCATGACATGGTAGTTACTAACTCTCTCTCCCTCCCTCCCTTTCTTCCTTTCCTTCCTGCTCAATATATACTTATTACTTAATTTACGTACATAGCACTTTTTCTTACACCCCACCACCCCTAAAAATGAACCACTCCCAAATTTCTGGTGAATCAAATTTAGGCGAGCCTAGCAGTAAGAGAAATAGGTCCTGCCTGCATCTTCCTCTCATGGTGGCTGTGGTGGATCTGGTACCTGAAATGAACCTGGCAAGGCCTGTGGGCAGAATGTTCTTGATCCAAAGCCTAGCAGCTCCCCTTCCTCTGGAGATTGTGCCCCAGCTGCTATGTGGGGTGGAGCTCAGGATGGCCGGCCGGAGCCCATGCTGGTGCAGCGGAGCCCATGCTGGTGCAGCGGAGCCCAGCAGTGTCTCCGGCCTGCCCGCTGCCGCCTCCTCCCTCAAGATGAGGAGCTCAGGAAACACGGAACCAGACTTGCCCTCTAGGAGTGAAGTGCAAATTCAGGGGCAAATAGTTAGAGAATTTGAGCTTGGGGAAAAAGTTGTGTTACTATAATGTAATGTGGTCATTATTAACATTTATAACATTTGTGTGAGAGGTCGATTATTCCCGAGTTTTCTTGCTGTCTCTCTCTGTCTGGCAGTTGAGGAACATAAAATGCAAAGGGCCAGTGACTACTGATTTCCACTCGGGGTAAACTGTCTGAGAGAGCAGAGCTCTATTATACTTGCTCTGGGGTGCCACGATGCCCTGTCCCAGATGCCTGCTGTGCCACGCCGACAGAGGAATTGAGAATAACTTAGGTCCAGCCAGTCTTTGAGGCAGCTGGATTCAGAAGATCTGCAGAGACACGTGTGAAAGAGCTGGAAAGCAGGGGCTAGGAGAAAAGGCCACAGGAACGGGAAGGGATTTGCATCATGTTCTTGGTTCCTCTTTATTTTCCCAAGACTGGAAGCTGTGGGAGTGTGGGGACCTGCCCTGATTCCGTCTCTTCTCATGCTTAATTCTGGAGTATGCATAAAGTAACAGTGCACGTGAACAATGTGTGATTTAGAACTTCTCTCTTCTATCTTTTCCTCAGGATGTGGTCTCAGGCAGGGCGGGAGGAGTCGTAGGGCATTATTAGAATCAATCAGAATTTGGCCACACAAATGAGATACCACCATTGCTGAGGTACTGGCATGTTACCTTAAGTCACTAGAATCTACTTTGTAGCCCGAGACCCCAGAACTAGCCTAGGCCCTGACTGAAATGGCTGCATTTCGGGGAAAATTCAAATCCTTCCCAGATGGCAGCAGTTAAGTGGAAGGGCACACTGTTAGCAAAAGTTTGGTTATTTGGGGGAAGCCAACAGAATTCTGCCAAATGTCGCAGACACATCTGACCTGTCCCATTCCTGGTCCCCAAGGAGCACAGCTATCAATCAGAGTGCTCCCAAAGATACAAATGGATACATTTTGCCAAATTTTCTTATGCAGTCAACCCTCACCAACCATGGGGTCGTTAGCCCATCAAAGTACTTCTCTATAGCAGCAGAATCATAGCCGACAAGGTCAAGGTTTTAAAAATACAGGCACTTTGGAAAAATAAAGGTTGTATTAATATATGTGATTAAAACAGTAAGTGAAAATTCTAGAAGGTATGCACCCCAAAATAACCACTATTTAATCAAGCATCCACTGCCAAAATAAGCACTATTTAATCCTGAGGGTGACGACATGTGGGTGACTTTTGAATTGCCTTTTCAGTTGTCTGGGAGACACTGCCCACATCATCTGCTGAGGCAGAAGCTCCCAGCTGCCAACCTGACTCCTTTTAACGTGGTGGAGCCCTCGCTGGCTGGAAATGAAGAGCCCTTTGCAGTTGCCCGCTCACTCTGGAGCCGGCTCCCTTCCTCCTTCCCTCCTCCGATCCTCTCCCTCCGCAACCCCTCTCGCTCTTCACTCCCTCCCTTTGTCTTCCCCTCCTCCCCTTTTCAAATACAAGTCTAGGCAATTGTGTAGCCTCCTAACTTTTCACAAATTATGCAAGAGCTTAAGGGCATATTCTTTGAAGTCTGGTCTTCCACTCCATCTTATTTGGGAGGGTCCATCTTACTGATCTTTCCTCTCCTCCCTGGGCACTGCCCCATATTGCCTCATCTCCCAAGTCTGCAGGGGGAGAAAACAATCATTGTGGATTTTCCTCTAAGGAGTTAGGACAGAAGTAACAAGATAGCTGATTTTATATTTTTTGGTAGCAAGTGTAAAACATTATTATCTCAAAACCTAGAGTGAAAGATTGTTGCATATAAAAATGCTAAGAAACCTTACTGTTTATGAGAGATGCTGAGGAAGAGAGAGAGGGTGGAGTGGTGGCGAGTGGCCTGGGTAGTTGGCATCAGAAGGAAGGAGAATGCAAAGACAAATACGGGAATAGCATTTGGCATCTGGGTGAGTACAGTTTCACTGGGAGGATACACAGAGGATAGGACCTGCTGCTCTCTGCGTCTTCGGAGCTCAGACCAAAAACCCCGCTCAGGGCGCAGCACAGGGCTTTAGGCTAGGCATACAGACTAACCATCGAGGAGGCTAAATAGGGGCCCTGGTCACGGTATCCTCAGGATTTAGTTCAGCTGCCACTGGCAGGAACACTCAGAATAACAGGCTTAAACAAGATCAGAAGATCACATGGAAGACCTGGAGGCTGGCAATCCGGGGCTGGTGTGTTGGCCTCACAGTTAGGAAGGACCTGGGCTCGTTCCGGTCTTCTGCTCCCCCATTCCTAGGGTGTGGCTTCCTCTTCATGGTCCAGGATGGTGTTGCAGCTCCAGCCATCACATCTCAGCTTAGAAGTCCCACCGACACTGCAGTTTACCCTTCTTTGGCCAGAGCTTGTGGCCAGTCATGTGGCCACATCTTCCTGTAAGAGAGGGAGATTAAGGAATGTCATCCTTTATCTGGGTGGCAACATGCCCACCTAAAACAGGGCTTCAAATAATTGGAGAGAGAAGAGGAGAACCTCCATAACTAAGAAAAGTCACAGATGTTCCTCATCTCGGAGTATTTGTACATTCAGTGAAAACAGAGTGTCTGATACCTTCAGGCATTGCCTGAGGGCACTGGGGAAGAAGGCAGATGGGTTTCTGTACTCCTGAAACTTACAATCTAGGGGGAGGCAAGACAGACCATAAACCAGCAGTAAATGTGGCCCAGTTGACAATCTACATTCTATACGCAAGTCTTTCCACTGTGCTGTCTTCAGATGTACCTGTACATAATTAACGATGGGAGCAGACAGTGTCAAACATCACTGCTAATGCCTGCGGGCATCTTGGGCAACCAACATCAGCATCTCTTTGATAGGAATTCAGCTCATCAAACACTCCCGAGGGCCTGCTGTGAGAAGAGTGGTGGGGAAGAGGAGCGGGGAGGAGTAAACAGTAAGCCAGAGCCCCACCTTGAAAGTGGCCCGGAGTCATTCTCCAGCCATTGCCCTCATGGGCCAACATGTCCAGAATGACTCGAGGGTAAGAATCCAGCTGTAAAACCCCAAGGCTGTTTTCTTTTTCTTGAGTGGAGAGGATCTGGGGCTCTTGCTTTGCTAAGGTGCGGAGCAGTGTAATGAGGATGGTAGTGTGGTGGTTCCGATGGGCTTTTGAGGCCAAGCTGGGAAAGCTGAGAAAACACAAGGACGTGGCCTTTTCCTGCTCACTTGACCTTCAGCCAGCTGTCCCTGAGCCTGGTTTTGCTGCGAACCGGGCAGGTGTCCAAGTTCAGCTCCCATGATTTAAGTGGGCGTGTGTTCTAAATTAAACCTGGAGCCGGTGTTGCCCACCCAGAACACCTGCCCTGGCCGCTGTGCGATGACCCAGGTCCCTGATGCTCAAACTGTCTGAGGTGAGGGACCAGTTTTTTAAGTTTCAATTTCCAACCTGTCATAAAAATGAAATATTAGAAAAATGAAATTAAAAAGACACAAAATACAAACTTAGGCTTCTGTTCTTAGATTCAAGAGACATAAGATTACCCTATCCAGTTGCTCGAAGAGTTTCTACAGGCTAACTGAATTCCTGAACTGGAGTTTGCCAGTAGCAAAGAAGCCAGCGCCATCAGTACCTGCCTGGGGACAGCAGTGTTCTACGGGCCCAGGCCCAGGGCCAGTCAGGGACTGCTGCCCTTTCCAGCTCCCTGTTAGGACAGTTCTGAGGAGAATGAGGAAGCTCTTTGGCTCTCTAGGTGTCCCTCATGCCCCACACATCTGTCTCTGGCACCCATGCCCAGCTCCCCATGTTTTTAACTGCCCCCTGAGTAGATTGATACAAGAAACAGCTTGACTGGCTCTCTTATCATAGTCCCCATGTGCAGGGGAAAATTTTATTACACACTTGGAGCCAGAGAACTGAAAGGTCACAGCTAATTGTAACCATTATCCAGGCTCCCCTACCTAAACAGCGCTTTTGGCATATACTGGTCTGATCAGCAAAGCAGCCAACTACAGGTGGGGGGTCATCTCCAGCTGGCTGGCCTGGCCCCGCCGGCCCGAGTAGGGCAGGAGGTCACTGTTGACCCTGTGTTGCAGTTCTCCAAGGAGAGGCACGTCATGGACAGGACCCCCGAGAGGCTGAAGAAGGAGCTGGAGGAGGAGCTGCTGCTGAGCAGCGAGGACCTGCGCAGCCACGCCTGGTACCACGGCCGCCTCCCCCGACAGGTACCTGCCGTCCTCCCTGCCGGCACAGGCCCTGCGGTTCTCAGACAACCCCCAGAGTGATGACCCTGCAGGGTCACACTCCAAGGCCACACAGGAGCCAGCTCCAGTTTAGCTAAAAACAAATACTATAAAGTAGCCTATGATGACTTAACTTGGGCCCATCTCTAAGGAGACCTTGGGAAGAGCCGAGGTCAAGAATCCAAAGTACATCTCCATATGCCCAGCAAATGATGAAGGAAAAGCAGATGTTCCTGTGGTCAGCAAACACCGAGTGGGCAGGAGGCAGCAGCCACAGGGTGGGAACCTGAAGAAGTAGGAGGCCGGGCTGTGGTTCAGATAATTGAACTCTTGGCCGGCTGCCTACAGCCTCATGTCCTTTGGAACCTGCTTCCTTGTTAAGGCAGTGGCTTAATAGGTGAAGAAAGGGTATCTTCGGGTGGGTGCAACAGAGCAACAAGGCCACCTGTGCCCTAGTGGGGCCAGCAATGATTCCCTCTCCATCCTTCCCCTCCCCGGTCCCCTGGCCTGGAGATAGCAAATGGAGAAATTACACCAGTGACCACAGACTCACAGCCTAGAATGTACTTTGTGTGATTGTCTTTTGGGTGATAACCGTGAATAATGTTTTTTATTTAATAGTATAGAAGTTGAAAAATAAAGTAAGTACAGAATTGAGGCGTAGAACTCCCCTTGGGTTTTTATTGTAACCTGATCTGGCCAGTCATTCACCCAGGACATAGGACAAAAAAGGGGGTGGTGGGGGGAAGGGCATCTTGTTGTGAATTATTTTTTTAATGTAGCAGATTTCTTAATGCTATCAAGGAAATAATCCTATTCTAACTCTTTTTCTAGTTTAAAATTGTAGAAAATACAGAGAGCAAAAAGAAAAAAATTAAACTCTCACTCATAATTCTCCCTCCTAGAGGTAACCTCTCTGAACATTTTGATGTAAATCCTCCAAGACTTTTCTAAATCAAGTATGAGATAATACTGAATATACTCTTTTGCAGCCCACTTTCTTCACTTAACAACATACCCTGAGAATTTTCTCCTGCTCTAAAATCTCCTTCTGCACCATCCTACGTTGTATGGATGTCCATTGTGTGCTGCGCTGCGATTTTTGGGGCATTCTCACCAATATCATCTAAGATAACTACTATGTTCATAACTATAATTATTTCCTCAGGCTCAATTCCAAGAAACGGGATGTCTGTGTGAAAATATTTTTAAGGCGAAGATGCAATTTTAAAGTAACAATGGTAGCATACTATTCTAAGCTAACTGATCAAAGGTTGGAATGTCCTGGAAAAATTGTCAAAGTTTATGAAACTGATGCCTGTTGCCACCATCCTTCCCTTATCATGATCAAAAGTTGGTTTCCCACTTGCCATGAGGTAAATTTTCAGCTGCACCACATTCCAGATTGTATGTCTGAACACTGCAACAATAACAACCACAGTCAGAGCCAACACTCTACTCCTTTTCGTCTTCACAGCTTTTCTGTAGGCTGTATTATCCCCATTTTACAGATGACATAACTGAGCCACAGAGAGATTACATAACAACTTGTCCAAAGTCACACAGCAGAGCCAGAATGCAAACCCAGACAGTCTGGCTATTGGAATGATTGTGCTACAACAGGATATAAATTCTCCCTTATGCTATAAACATCAGCATCCTCATAGTTAACAATTTTTAAGCATCTACTGTGTTCCAGGTACTGTACTAGTGCTTTGTGTATATTATCTATACAAATATGTAATCCTCCCAATAACTCTGTGGGATGAGGGACCCAGGCCTGACTTTGTTCCAGCTCTTCCCGCGAGTAATCTATGTGCCCAGAACCCACATCGAGTCTCTCATTCCCCTTGCCTCCACCTGCGTATGGACCCCACCGCCCCACTGAACAGGCCCCGAGAGGGGCGTCTTAGGAGAGGGGTCTGAGGATGACTCACAGACGACAACAGACACCCTCCTCCACTTCTTGGGGGCGGGCATCACACCAGCCAGACATGAATTTTCTTATTTCTAATTTTCTGTCGCTTTATATCCTTCAGGTCTGCATAAATGTCATCTTCTCATGACACCCTCCTGACCACCCCATTTAAAAGGACAACCCTCATCCTCTCCTGAGGACTTCTTATCTCCCTTCCTGATCTACTTTTTCCTTAACTTTACAACATCTGAAACACCATACCTGTTGCTTATTTATCCTCACTAAAATAGAAGCTCGATGACAGTGGGGACTCTAGACTGCTTTATTCACTGCTGTAAACCCAGTGCCCACAAGAGTCCTTGGCACATAGTAGGTGGTCAGCAAATAGTTCTTAAATGAATGAATGGATCCTCTCAGAATCTGACATCTGAAAAAATAAAGAGCTGACTGAGGAAGAGAAGACATAATAGCATTGTCTTCTGTGGCCCAAAGGAGCGGGGAGCAGTGCCCCTTTTAAAAGGAGTGTAAGCTTGCCTCTCTGAGGCCTCACTCACCATTTTGTCCCAAAGGTGTCAGAAAGCCTTGTGCAGCGAGATGGCGACTTCCTGGTTCGAGACTCTCTGTCCAGCCCTGGAAACTTTGTCCTGACCTGTCAGTGGAAGAACCTCGCTCAGCACTTCAAGATCCAGCGGACGGTGCTGCGGCTCAGCGAGGCCTACAGCCGCGTGCAGTACCAGTTTGAGATGGAGAGCTTCGACTCCATCCCCGGCCTGGTGCGCTGCTACGTGGGCAACCGCCGGCCCATCTCCCAGCAGAGCGGAGCCATCATCTTCCAGCCCATCAACAGGACGGTACCCCTGCGGTGCCTGGAGGAGCGCTACGGCACGTCCCCAGGCCGGGTCCGGGAGGCCGACCTCACCGAGGGAAGGCCGGATGTGGCCAAGAGGCTGAGCTTCACCACGGGCGGCATCCAGGCCCGAGAGCAGAGCTTGACCAGGGGAAACCTCCTCAGGTGGGTCGGGGCCTCATCAGGTGGTGTTGCGACCGTGAGGGGCACTCCAGACGTGCCCAGGCTGAGTTAGGCAGACAGGAGCTCACCTTGGAAGAGGGGAACGATGAAAGAAGTTCAGAAGAATGCCAAGGGTTGCTGGGAGAGCAGGCATGAGGAAGTGCGTGATTGGTTCCCAACTGAGTTGAGGCCAAAAATAAATGATGCAGTTGCTGAGGAAGCGGAGGGCTGACCCGGAGAGACTTTGTGAAGGAGGTGGGCTTCCGGTTGGTCTGAGGGCTGGGGACAATCTGGATAGAGGCTGCACAGGGGAGACAGGGGAGGGTGTTCCGAGGGGGTCAGCTTGAGCATAAATGTAAAGATAGAAAGGGGCAAGGGTTGTTTGGAGTGAGTAAGTTGGTGGCGCTGGAGCAAAGGGTCCATGTAAGGGGCTGGCAGGGGTAGGTTTAGGGAGGTGACCCCGCCAGATCTTGGAGGCCTTCACGCCAGGCTGGGGGCTTTGAGGGGGCCTCAAAGACTCGACATGGTGGACGGGGTGTCCTAAGAATAAAATGGGATAGCAATGCCCAAGACGGGTGAGGAAGAGAGGAGCAGCAAGACCATTTAGTGATCGTGGAGGGTCAGGCTTTGTGGGTGGAGGAGAGGGAGAGTCAGGAGTGGGGCGAGCCAGGCTTTGGAGGAAAGGCCCGTTGCACCATCTGAGATGCGGCTGTTGGCGTGCCGAGGGCTGGTGTCCAGCAACAGTTTTGGGGTTTATGAGGGTAGTTAGGCCTGAGGGCTTAGAATTAGGCTGGGTCCACATGGAAAGGGTGGTTGACTTGGTGAGAACAGATGAGATTCCGAAGACAGGAGAGGTCAAGAGCCTGGGGGCTGCAGTCGGAAGCTTGGGAAGGGGGAGAGAAGATGTCAGAGCTCTGGGTGCCCACCAAGGCACCTGCCATGGACTATCAGTGCCGTGCCCTGTGTTTGTATAGGACCTGCCCCTCCTGGAGCTGAGAGTCCTGGTGCCAATTGTCTAACTGGTGTCAGGAAAGGCAAGCAGAGAAGAGGCGGCGTGGCGGGGCGTAGGCCAGCCCCCAGCCCCTCCGTGACACGGCTCCCCTTCTCTGGCTCCCTGTCGTCTAAGCTTACACACTTAAACCAAACTGTTTTATTCCACTCAGAGGTTTTCTTTCTGGACCAGGAGGAAATGTCATAAACTGTAATTTCTAGACTGCAAAAATTCACAAGCAAAATACTGCACTCTGTGGGTAATAACAAATTATGGCCATGTGCAACCAGGAAGCTCCGGTAGATGTTAGTCATTGTCTGGCTGTAGACCCTGCCTGCCTGGGCCCAAATGCTGTTCCACCACTGACCTGGTCGACCCTGGGCAAGCTACTTACCCTCTCTGGGGCTCACCTTCTTCATCTGGAAAGATGGCACTTGTGAGGGTTAAATGATTTAAGATAAGCAAAGTGCTTAGAACAGGCGGGCGCATACTAGGTAAGTGTTAGTAACCATAATAGTAATGATTTTCTGGAGGGCAGAATGTAGGACTCAGGGCAGTTGCAAGGACGGAGGCAAGAACTGATATTTAGAAATTCTCCTTTTCATAGTAATAAGGTTGCACTTAAGATCCTTTAAAATATTAAAGGGGTTCCTTTTCTTCTGTTTTTTTTGGGGAGTGAGGGTTGACTGCTCACCTGACCAACAGGGACGGGGCCAGGGCGTATTTGGCGACACTGGGAACCCCTGCCAAGTGTGGTGTTGCCGGAGAAGGCCTCCTGGTCTGCCCTCAGCAACCCGGATTTAAAATATAATGTTTTTTAAGATAAGAAGTGAAAGAAAGACTGAGAAAGTCGCTAAGTCAGTGAGACACGCCAACAGAGCCGCTCTTCTGATTGCACTTTGAAAGCAGAGCTCCCTAAGCCTTGTCACTCTTGCCACAGGCGGTGGCCCAGCAGCGTCAAAGCGTGGGGGTGGGGCGGGCTCCGCGGGAGGATGGCCGAGGCCCCGCCCCCCGCGGCCGCACCTGCGCTGACGTCACGGCCGCCGCGGGCACAGGTGGCGCTCTGGGCCACGGGGCGTCCTGTCAGGCGGCGTTCTGGCCGGTGGAGCCTGGCTGCTCCGGTGACCACTGCTAAATAGCGCTTCGCAGAAGCCATTGCCTTTTGGAATTTGCCTTCTGCCCTGCCTTATCTCTGAGGGGTTGCTGGAACTTTCTCTGTTGCTGGGAATTGGGGGTTTTTTTTGGTTTGTTTCTTTGGTGCTTGCGAAGGTAGGAAGGAACTTGGCCATTTCTATCATGGAAACTTGTGGGAGGGCCGTGAAAGTCCATTAACCTGGGCGGGTGCGTGCTTTCTCTTCTAGCAAAAGAGAGATTCTGTTCCTTGGTGCTAATTAGAGAAATTGCCAGTCTGGGCTGGCAAGGGACAGAGGAGTGCTAGCTAGTGTGTCGAACGGTCCAGTCCGCCTGTCCCTCTGTGGCTGTGCTGGGCCTTCTCTTGCTGTTTGGTGACCTGGCTCAGCCCTTTTCCAAACTCAGCACGAGCAGGCTGGCTGCGGGGTCACTCAGTGCATCTGGGAGGATGGGTCTGACAGCCTCCCCGGGCCATCCTGTGGATGATTTGGGGGATGCAGAGATTTGCGCTGAGATGGAAACTGCCCCACAGCTTCCTTCCTAACTTGTGACCCTGTGCGGCATGGCGGAAAATGCATGTTAGGTAAACAAGTCATTCCTCCTGGGTCTGTAAGTCATTTGGGGCTCAGTTAAAAGTACACATTCCAGTTCATCAGATTTTCCTGAGAGGAGGGTGAAACCTTTACCCTGCGCTGCTCAGCGGGATGGACAGGCTCAGAGGAGGCGAAGTTGGACCTAACAGGGTTGGTGGTGAGGCCGGGGGGGCTGGAGCCCAGGCGCAGTCACGTGTTCCTCGCCCCATCAGTGATTTCCTCCGCCGGCAGACATTCCTTTACTGTTGGGGTGTGCTGTCGCTCTCATTCTGAGCAATCTTTTTTTTTAAAAAACTTTCCATGATGCTGCCTAAAGATTTTCTGGTTTAATGACCCGTTTTTGCCCCACTTGTCTTCTGCTTCAGAAATAAAGAGAAGAGCGGTAGCCAGCCAGCCTGCCTGGATCACATGCAGGACAGAAGAGCCTTGTCCCTCAAAGCCCACCAGTCCGAGAGTTACCTGCCCATTGGTAGGTCTTTGGGCCTTTGGGGTTGGAGGGAGACCGTGTGCCCCGATTTCCTTCAGGCTGCTTTCCCTGCTCCACCTGGTCACCTAATTTGGGAACAACATAAGGCTCCGTGCCTGCAGGCTGGAGGGTGCAGGGTTTGTAGAACCGTATCCGGGTGTGAATCACTGAGCTGGACGCTTTATGTATACTAGCTCTTAAGCCTCGTAACAAGCCTGCAAGGTGGGCATGATTATCCTCTTTTTGAGGCTGAGGAAACTGAGGCACAGAGATTAAGTGACTTGTCCAGAGTCATCCATCTGGTTAGTGACTAAGCCAGTGTGTGAACCCAGGTTCTCTGGTTCCAAGCTCCTTGCTAACTGGTGGTTTTCATGACGAATGAGCCCGCTTCCTCAGTCCCCTCCCAGGGCAAAGGGTGGGTGAGTCAGTCCTGGGGCTCCTGGTAGAGCAGCTGTCCAGAGAGAGCCCTCTTCCTCTCTATCTCCTTTCAGACCTAGAAGAGTGAGAAGGTGTGGGATGTGGGGAAACTGAGGAAGCAATTATGTTGGTAGGCCGTGGGACTGTTTTTCATTCTTTTTATAACTGACCTTCCTTGGGACCACAAGGTGACTTTCCTGATGCCCCTTCGTAACCTGCCTTTATGTGGGCTATGTCATCTTCTTGTTCCTTCCCGGTGTGTCTCTAGCTCTCTCTTAAAGCTGGCGAGGATCCCCCTGGCTCTGAGGGTGACTCAGGGCTCTGAAGCTGTGTGGCTAAAGACTTCTGTTCCTTAGGGTGAGATAAGATTGCTCACCGCACTCCAGGCCCAGTGTATTTTCCTGTTCTGACTGTATAACCTCTGTGACCATAAAATGACATTGCCGCCCAGCTGTCGGCAGTCACTGGGATTTAGAGTCCTCCAGAAGTGGGGTGAGGCCAGCCTAGAAATGTCCTAGACTGCTCTAGATTGGGTGCCAGGGGGTCATACTGAGTTATCTTTTGAGAGTGGAAATCGAAACCCAAGGACATGACTTGAGGTTGGGCAGCTATCACTCGAGTTTTGTTTGTCTTGTGTTCTCTGCACAGCTGAGCTTTTTCTGACCCTCTCTCATCTTCCACAGGCTGTAAGCTGCCCCCAGGTGTGGACACCAGCCCCTGCCCAAACTCACCCGTTTTCAGGACGGGCAGTGAGCCCACCCTGAGCCCAGCCGTAGTTCGAAGGGTCTCCTCGGATGCGAGGGCGGGGGAGGCGCTGAGGGGCTCAGACAGCCAGCTGTGCCCCAAGCCGCCCCCAAAGCCCTGCAAGGCGCCCTTCCTTAAGGCCCCCCCGACCCCGTCCTCCTGGCTCAACTCAGAGGCCAACTACTGTGAACTGAACCCAGCCTTTGCCGCAGGCTGTGACAGGGGAGCAAGGCCACCCTTCTGTGCCCAGGACAGCTATGTGGAGCTGCTGACAGCCAAGCAGAACGGGGCGCCAGGTCCCCGGAACTCTGGCACCAACTACTTGATCCTTGATGACGACGATGGGGCAAGGCCTTGGGAGCCGCCAGCAGCACAGATAGACAAGGGCCAGGAGGACGAGCGGGAGTTTGTGATGCCACTCCTGGAGACTGCCTCCTCGTTCAGGCCCAATGACTTTGAGTCTAAGCTCCTTCCTCCTGAGAACAAGCCCCTGGAGACAGCAATGCTGAAGCGTGCAAAAGAGCTGTTCACCAACCACGAGCCTAAGGTCATCGCCCAGCACATGCTGAGCATGGACTGCAAGGTGAGTGCCCTGGCGGGCGGGGCTTTGTCCTGGCTTTCGAGAGTTTGGAAGGGGGATCTGTCTGGGCCTCCCTCTGCCTTACCCTTTAAGTGTTTTTACTCACAGGAAAAGACGGAAGATAACCGGGTGTGGGGATTTATTTAAGGGGTGGGACAACTTATGCACAGGCAGGAAGCTTATAAAGTTCACCTTGGACAGAGGGATGGCAGGCTGCTGCCCAGGCCGTGTGTCCCGGCCCTGCTGGTGTCTGGAGCTGCTGCAGAATCCTTCTCCCATCTGGTGCTGATTTTCAAATTCTCCCCTGGTCTCAACCCCCTCAGAACTGGTAAAATCCAGTCCAAAGGAGAGTAGATTGTAGATGAAAATGCAGTTTCTGGAGTAGCAGAGCCTTGATTATTTTTATTTCATTATACATTATACATGTGTACATTATATATTTATTTTATTGTTACTAAAATAGTCTTTAGGATAAATAAACATTTTTAAAGTTACCCTGATTTTTTTTTTACAAGTAATACTTGCTCAATTTAGAAAAATTATAAAATACTGATTAAGAGAAAAGAAAAAAATTAAAAGCACACAAAATCCAGTTTCCTGGTGATCACCAGTGTTAACATTTGCTCTGCAAATAGAGAGGTGTAATAATTGTACACATGTGTGTTTCTTTACTACAGAAATGGCACGGGTCCATACGTACTATATAAACCCGGGGTCTTTCCTTGAACAACATATCATGACTGTCTTTCCATGTGACTTATTAAATATATGTTTACATCATCATCATTTTTGATAGGAAGCCTTTCTTTTAGATATGGGTGGCTTTTGTTCATAGGTAGCCCCAGAGCAACTTCATCCTTTGAAGAGATGTTTCTAGAAAGCAGGTGTCTCGGGCAGGCTCAGCCCACCGCTCAGTATAAAGACACAGACCCCCTGCGTCTGAGCAGCAGGTAAGGCCTCAGTGAGATGTGAAGCCTTTCTTGTTTGTGGCACAGTGTAGTCAATGAGCTGCAAAGCTCAGGGGTTATTTAGGAACTGAGTTTTCCTATGTAAATTTCCTGGGTCATGAATCATGGCAGGAAATCTAGCCACTGAGCTCTCCGCAGGGAGATCCCCAGTTGATTGAGGCTTGTGGGGCGGGGGACACAGGAGGCTGCCCACAATAGCCTTGGGGAACATTGAGCAGGGCCTGGCTGTTCTGGGGTAAACAAACCCCTTCCTAAAAACAGGACTGGGCATCAGTCAGGACCTCGTCGCCAGGGCTGTGAGGTGATCCATGTGAGTGTGCGTGTGTGTGTTGTGGGGGTATGGCCCCTCTGCCCAGCCGGCCTGGAGAACAGAACCAGGAAAGGGCTGTGTTGGAGGAAGAAGGGTGTGGTCACTGGTTGGCTGCATGTCCTTGGGCAGAGCTCACAAGTGGTCAGATAATTTGCTACAGTAAATCCTTACCTCACTTTAAAGCGAGCTCAACCCGTTTGGGCAGTAAGAGGATTCAGCATTCCTGTTCTAGTAAGTTCCTCATACTGGGCCCTGGATCTGAGAGCAGAGCCACGCCAACAGGCCAGGAGCCTGGCCTGAACCTATCTGGCTTCTCCATAGAGGCAGCTCCTTGGGAAAACATGGGTCCAGGCATACAGAACAGCCTAGTTCCCAGGAGGAAATGAATCCTCCTTCCTCGTGGCCTCAGGCAGGGCTTGTGGTAGTCTAGGAGGAGGTGAGGTGCCTGAACACTCTTTGCAGGAGGCTCTGGAACCTTCCCACCACCTTGGCAGCCAGGAAACTAGAGCCCGCATCTGTTCTCAACTGAAGGAACATGCACCCTGCCCGTTCTCGTCCTGTTTCTGCCTTTGTACTTTGTTCTCCTGGTGGGGCCCCGCTCCCCTGTCTGCCTGCAGGCACCCCTGGAAGAGGGGCTGGATAGAGCCCCAGGCAGCAAGGCAGAGACTGCAGCGGGAGCTCCCTGACTCTGCCCACTCCGGCCCCCAAGGGCAGGGCTGTTTAGTTTTCCGTCCTCCCTCCTGAGTCCACCACCATTTCCTTGTTCTCTTCCTGGAACCACTGTCTGCAGGGCTTTGCCAACAAAGCAGGTACAACCAGCATCTCTAAGAGGGAAATAACACAAGGGCTGTTGTTACCCGCTCCAAACACAGCAGCAGCCAGACCCAGATGGGCCACCCGGAAGCCAGGCACAGGCACCAGGCAGCATCTGGGGCCCAAGTGCTGGTTCCTGCCTCACGCACAGAGCCCAGGGCTGGTGCCCTAAAAGCCATCAGGACAGTGGGTGGTCCTGAGCCCCTCGAGGCTGCCTGCCCAGCAGTGTCCAGCCCTCCCCTGGGGCTGCCGGAGTGGACGTCCACAGAACCCTTGTCACCCTGCCAATGGGCGCCACCCCGGCCTAACTTGCCTGGTGTGCAGCCTTCTCCCAACCTCTAGTCTTTCCAGTAGCTGGAAGTGAGGCCCAGAAGTTAAGAGTTTAGCCTCTGGGGATGAACTGCCTGAGTCTAATCCAGCTTCTCCTTGACTCTCCCCGAAAAAGGAGAACAATACCAGCTACCCAGGTGGTTGTGGGGATCACATGGGATAACACATGTAAAGCCTGTGTGCCACGCCTGGCACGGAGTGAGGCTAAGTGTTCATTAGTGTTATGCATTCAGCCTTGATGGAGTGCCGACTGGGGGCCAGGCAGGCCAGGCCATGGTGTGGGAGGCAGGGATGGACAGTGATAGAGGAATTCAGACCACAGCCAGGCGGGGAATGCTCTGCAGGGGAAGCCACAGCAGCTGGGGGCCTCTGAGGCAGGGTCTTGAATAGGGGGGAGCAAGGGGATCAGGGTGGGGACGTCTGAGATGAGTTTTGAAGGCTGAATAGGAGTTGGCCAGATGAACAACACAACAGAACACAAACAGCAGGCAACACACATGTGCAGCGACTCAGACATCGAAAACCGTGGGAGGAGGGGTTAGTTTACAGAGGACTCACTCTGTGAGGAGTGAGGTGGGGATGGGGGCTTGGGGGGGGCCTGGCATCTTTCCTTCGATGTTTTTAAGTCTCTGCTTCTGGGTTCCTGCCAGGTTGCTGCCTTCAAAGCACTTTGCAGTCCAGTGAGGGAGACAGGCCCATAAGTGTATAGTGCACATCAGAGTCCTCTGCTGAGGGCAGCAGAGACGGCGAGCACAGCCAGATGATCTCATTGCAGTTTAGAATCTCCCTTGGCAGCTGGGAGGAGGGCCAGGTGAGGCGGTAGGAAAAGGAGCCGGCAGAGTTCTGAGATCCTGCAGAGCTAGGATAGCTAAGGTCAGAAGAGCAGAGGCTTGAACGCCTCGTGGGACACTGATGTCGCTCTGCCCTGCGGGCCCAGAAGTGTTCATCCCTCGTCTGCATCTGTGGGCTGCACGGCCCTGAGCATCTCCCGGGGGACCTAATCCGGGCCCTGCAGAGCGAGCACAGGACCCCCTTGACCCAGAGCTCAGCCTTGGGGCGAGCAGGTGGAGGCACTTGCTGGTAAAGCCCCAGGAAAGTGACCAGGGCATTGCATGTTTGCATTGCAGGAAAAGAGCATTTTTTTTAAAACTTTCCTCACTGAAGAAAAACAGATTGGAGGCTTTTCTCTTGGAGCAGGTGTCACTCTGGATGCTAGTGCTTCCAGAACAAAACTGAATCAGTGACAAGCCTTTGAATCTCGTTACACAGAGTGCACGTGGATCTGGAGGTCACTGCCACAGGCATGCTGGGTTTGGAGCCTCTGACAGGGCAGCTGTCCAAACAAGCAAGCAAAGTGCGTGTGACCACAGGTGGCTGGGGTGTGCATCTGGAGTGCCTTGCCATGGTCCAGGTGTAAATCCCTTTCCAGAGATCAGGCCAGAATTCTTCCCCCTTCCACATGGCCAGTGATTCACAACATGTATTTTCAAATAGCTTTTTGGGGCTTTAAGTTCATTTGATCCTTTGCAAAGTCCTTGAGAAAGGGGAACTTAGCACTTGTGTTAGAGAAGGGGAAACTGAGGCCCAGAGAGCACAGTATGAATTCTTCATCCTGTTCTGGAGTCTGCCACTGGATAGCTGACTCCCCCAGGCTCATTTCCCCAGGGCTGACAGTGGTTCCTTTGCTCAACCACAGAAGTTAAGGGTCAGGGTTAATAACATCAGCTAAACTTCCAGATGTTTTTTGTGGCCTATTATAAAGACATCTGGACTGTTCATTTGCCTGGGATAATTATAGTCGAGGACAGCCCCACCAGATGGAGGAGAGGAAGTGTCCAGTGCCTGCCTGTGTCCAGGGTCGGTTAGACTCATCGTACCTGCTGGCTGTGCTGTTAGTACGTCCGTGCTCTGGGGGGTGCATTAGCCCCGTTTTAGAGATGTACTGACTCGGTTTAACAGTTCAAAGTAACATGTAATGACTATAAATGGTCACCTCATACCTGGTTCTAATAAACTGTGATTATACACTAGAACTGAGATGGGGAGAGCTGGCTGGGACAAACAAACAAACAAGGGTTTTCTTTAAGGAAAACCTCTCAAGGGAAAAGTGGGGGTGTTTGGAGACTTTGAGTTTCAAATCGCTGTACATGTTTCTAATAGTTTCCAGACGTGCACTGCATTCGTGCGGCGCATTTACTGAGCCCAGGAGAGGCGTAATTAAGGGTAATAGCAGCCAGCCCTGCCGTCAGTGAGACCAGGAACGACAGAGCCCGCCGCAGAGGGCAGGATGCGATTCTGCTTTTCCACGGCAGGGGATCTCGGCTCCACACACACGTGACCCTGCCGTTGGCAGCAAAATGTCGCAGCAGGATGTGACCTGTGTTAGACACAAGCTCAAAGCCACAATCTCTGACTGGGCAGAAACACCAAATCTGCAGATTCTGCAGACCAATTTAGGTGCTTTCTGCTCAGGTGTTATATTCCAGTATGTGTATTAAAATTCTCAAAATATCAAATAAAAACTTGTGTTTTCGGATGCTGTTGCTCAAAAAGAAATGCAACAAGTAAAGCGCGTCCACGCGGTCCCAGTTCAATGTATTTCTTTTCTCATGCTAAATTCGTGTTCGCAGCAAGCCCACTTCCCGATCCAGGACATTACCACTTGTGTTCTTGACAGGTCGCTAGGATACTTGAAGTCTCTGAAGAAATGAGGAAGAACATGGGCGTGAGCTCAGGGCTGGAACTCATTACCTTGCCTTATGGCCACCAGCTGCGCCTGGATATCATTGAAAGGTGAGCAGTGCTACCCTCTGCATTTCCGGCCCTTCCAGCTCCTCGCAGGCTGTCAGAGCAGCAGGTTTCCAAGCAGAGAGGCGCAGCACCCACCCGCCCCAGAGCCGCCTCCCTCAGGGGCCTGTGGCCCCAGCCAACTTTTCCCAGAAGCCTTAGCCAGAGAGTTCCTGGAGGTGCGCAAAGAGACAGCACAGAGAAGTCAGAGGACAAAGAACACGTTCCTGTCCCTGCTCCAGGTGGGGGTGGAGAAGAGAACAAGTGAGCGCTCCTGCCCCCTCACTGAGCTGCAGCTCCTGTGTCTCCAGATTGCTTCAGGAACTGAGCAGGAGTTTGTGGGGAAGGTTGGGAAGAACAGAGTCTGAACGATATTGTCTTTGAGGGGTGGACGATGTTTTCTTTGAGGGGTGAACAGATGGAGGATCAGAGGTCAGGAGATGACAGCACGCAGGTCCCCGCTTCTAAAGCATGGCTGCCCTCTCCTCCTGCAAAGCCAGGGCCGTGGCTGTCCATTAAAACCCACAGTATGCATGTCAGATGTTTAGAAATTAGAAAAACAGAAGTAGTGAGGCATGTTTTTAAGAAAAGAAGCGTTAGACTAGATTCTCATATTACCATAGAAGTTGGCCTTTTTGACACACACAAAAAAACAGTTGGTTTTGGCAAGACCATCTTGTTATCTTAAGTTTTCTGTTTTTCCAACCAGTTTCCCAGTTGCCCTGCACGCGTGCGGGTTTTAACAGACAGCCTGAGCACTGGCTTTTCGTGAAAAGAGGGCAGTGATGCTTCAGAGGCGGGGGGCCCCTGGCTGTCCACGATGTTCTAGCTTACAACACTCTCCAGTACAACTTCTGTGATGGCTGAAATGTTCCCGTCTCATTACGGTAGCCACTAGCCACACGTGGCTGTTGAGCACCTGCAATATCATGACTGAGGGACGAAATGTTTTATTTTCCTGTTTACTAGTTTAAGTGTGAATAGCCACATTGGCTAGTGAACAGAGCAGTCCTAGGATGTCAGCCCCTAGGAAGTAAACCCTGCATTTCAGGTCCCTGGGGGACTGATACAGCTGCTGCTTTCAAGGTTCTCTGACTATAAAGCAGGTGAAGCAGCTCAAGTGCCACCGCTGCTCTGGCTGCACAGCCGCAGATGCACCCGACAGAAAACACCCAGCGTGCCGAACGGAGACGTCTGGGAGGCAGGAGGTTAGGAAGCGGTCTGTGCTGACTTTGTTCAGGCATCCTTGTTAGGGAATTGTAGGTCAACTTCTGAATTTTCCTGCTTTTCCTGATCAGACTTTTCTAGATTCCACACTCTCTCCAGGCATCCTCTTCCCGCCCCATGTGCTAGGGGGCTGGCTTCTCAGTTCCACTGACTTACTATCTATTGTCTGGGCCCAGTGGTCACTGTTTCAGCGGGGATGAGCTGAGCTATGTCACCGCACTTCCCCATTTCGCATGTGATACGTTTCAGCCTGAAAACTCCCCAAGTTCCAGGCTGTGTTTTATCAGTGTCATTAGGTGTGTGGATGTGGGTTCTGGGCGCAGGCTGAGGTCGGCCGGCTTGGAGCTTCCCTTTAGGCTGTTTTCTGACTTCCACTCTGTCTAATTCCGTTTCCTCTTTGTCCTGATTGCCACTTGCCTGGGGTCTCTCTCCTTGGCTAGTTTCCTGTCTGGGTGGACCTGTGGGATCCACCTGCTAGAGCCTGGGGAGCAGTAATCTTCATTACAATGTGTTTACCAAATAAAGGCCATGGTTCTAACAGCCCTGAAAGGTCAAATGACATCATCTTTTTGTGTTTGAGAATCAAGTACAAAACCACCTGTTATTTTTATCTTACCACCTCACCCATTCCAGGCCTACAGAGTGGAGATGTCCTTCGTATAACATTTACTGCCTCCTTGCCAAAGACTGGAGCTTCTGCTACAGACTTGCCATGCTGGGTGGTTTTCCCATAGTGGTATATGCGGGAGGTCTTAGGCAAATGTTGGTTGAATGAATGGATACAATTACCCAATTAACCGTTGATATAATGCCAGGTCTTAAAGAAGTAAAGAACCTGTCTTTTATTAAGAGCCATTAAAACATAGGGAAAAAACACTGAATAAAGAATAGGGGCCAGCCCAGTGGCATAGTGGTTAAGTTTGCATGCTCTGCTTTGGTGGCCCGGGGTTCCCCGGTTCGGATCCTGGGTGCAGACCTATGCACTGCTTATCAAGCCATGCTGTGGCAGGCATCCTGGGCAGAGATGGTAGCTCAGGGCTAATCTTCCTCATCAAAAAGAGGATTGGCGATGGGGCCGGCCCGGTGGCACAGCGGTTAAGTTCGCACGTTCCGCTTCTCAGCGGCCCGGGGTTCGCTGGTTCGGATCCCGGGTGCGGACATGGCACTGCTTGGCAGCCATGCTGTGGTAGGTGTCCCACGTATAAACTAGAGGAAGATGAGCACGGATGTTAGCTCAGAGCCAGGCTTCCTCAGCAAAAAGAGGAGGACTGGCAGTAGTTAGCTGAGGGCTAATCTTCCTCCAAAAAAAAAAAAAAAGAGGATTGGCGGCAGATGTTAGCTCAGGGCTAATCTTCCTCACACACACAAAAAATAGATTGAGTGCAACATGGGAAGTTTGTTTACTATTAGTTAAAAGAAACATCTAAAATGTTTGGCGCAATCTCAACACTTTGCATATGGCTAACAAAACTCTTTGATAAATACAACAGATAATAAAAATATGCTTTATGCTAGGATCCATGAATTAAGAAAGACAAGAAGTCAGGAAAAGAGATAGAGACAAACAGATGAAATGGACCAAACAGAGAGGGAGAGATGTGCACATAGATATAAGAATGTTGCAGGAACAACAACTCTTTGCTAGGTGCCTGCCAGTCATGGGCACTTTAATTACTTTTACACCCACACACAGTCTCTATTTCCCACAACAACAACAACCCTTGTTCCCATTTTACAGATGAAGAAATTGAGTGGAGCAGTCAGCTTACAGCCTAAGGTCCCACTGGAGTAAGCACCATACATACGTATATGTACCAACACAGAGACAGCAGAGCTCATGACTTAATTAAACACTGGAGAAACTAGTACTGCTAGCCTCTGGATGAATCATGACACCCTTGGTCAAGGAGAGTGAGAGAGAGAGACCAACACACGTGGGCGCAGAGAAGCACAGCCGTGGAATAACATCCTTAGCTGTGAACTTTCAGGACAAGATGGCCTGAGTTTCAAAGGCGTGTTGTCGTTTAGTAACCACAGTTGTGAATCGGGGCTTCACCTCAGCACTTGTACACAGGCTGGAAGAAATTTAATTGAGGCCGTTCTGGCCCAGTGCAGTCAGACCCCCGGCCCTGATTTACAGAGGGAAGTCTGTGCCGCCTGCTAGCAAGAACGAGGCGGCTCTGCGACCCCGTTCATATTAGTCCTGTTGTCATGTAGAGAAAAGATCACTCTGCTTCCTGTTCTGGGTCTGTGAGGTTGACCCGTGTTGTTCAGGATGAGAAAAGGGAGGATTGTTGGCAGATACAAGATTTCAATTTTATTGAGGTCTGACCTTATGGGGGAAATTCCTGCTGGTCAGCTATTCAGTCTTTGTCCATATCTCCATTCACTTTCTGGCCTCTTGCCCAGAGTGGCAGACACTCTATTCTTAGCTCCTCGTTCCTTCCTTTGTTCTGGCACCCATGTCGTCTTCCTGGATCAAGCGTATTCTCTCATTTTTCTGTCCCCTCCATTCCCCAGTCCTGGGGGCTCAGTGAAGGTGTGCAGGGCTCACCCGAGGAAGGGATCCCCCAGTGTGGTGGGGGACCTGGTGTCTCCTTGGACCTCTCATGGTGGAAGGTACAAGGAGCTATGTGCATGTCTCAGCAGCCTTGTCCAGGAGGGCCCTCTTCATGCCCCCGAGTCCAGGGCTGAACACGGCCCTGTCCTGGGGCATCTGTGGGTTTTGACCCTGCAGAGTGCATCCTCTGAGGCCTCGCCCAGGCCCTGCTGCAGTCAGCCTGGTGGTCTGTCTGTTGAATTCAACAGCCAAACTGTCTGAGCTGCCAGTACATCCCAGAGCGATAGCAGCAAATGGTGCAAAGTCAGTCCTTTTCCTGGCCAGTTTGGTTTCATTTCCTCCTGGTCCTGTTGGCCTCAGGCCTGACCGCTGATCTCTTCCCTCTCAGACACAACACGATGGCCATCGGCATTGCAGTTGACATTCTGGGCTGCACAGGCACTTTGGAGGACCGAGCATCCACCCTCAATAGGATTATCCAGGTGGCGGTGGAACTGAAAGACTCCATGGGGGACCTCTATTCCTTCTCAGCTGTCATGAAAGCCCTGGAAATGCCGCAGGTAAATTTCCACTTGCTTTGTGCCGCCCCACAGGCCTGGGTGTGCTTAACGTTCTGCAAAGTGGTCTGCAAACCCATGCTTAGCAAATCACACTCTTTTGGTTATTCTTGAAAGGTGAGGTCTTAATGGAAGCTGCTTTGATTTGGGGTGACCAAGAGCAGTGTCCTCAATGTTTTGGCTGTTTTTAAAAACAGCAGATAATTGCTGACAGCCCACACTTTTCTCTTTGATGTCCAATAAGAAGAGTCGTCATCAAGAACTATCGCTATTCCTGAAGAACCAGTTAGGAAGGCTGCGTCTGGCTCAAGTGTGTTGTGTAGGAAAGAGACTGCTTCTGTCCGGGTCACTGGGTGTGTGGGCAGTTTGAGGTAATGACTGAGAAACTGAGTTTGGGGAGCTTATATCTGAGAATCCCTGGAGTGGTGTATCTCAGACTATGTTCCTCAGGTCACCTAAAACAGACTCTCCTGTTAAAAAATTCAGCTTCCTGGCCCATCTGCCATATAACCCGCCAATGAGCGTTTCTGAAATCAAGCACTTTGAATTTCTCTGCTTTGATGGGCTGTTTTTAGGATGAGCGTCAGAAGTGAAAACCTGTATTTGAAATCAAAAGGACCTCACAGAGGAAAGTGGTCCTGTTGTCTCGATTGCCTTTCTGTTCCGCCAAGCCCTAGGTGCCTGGAGGACTCTGAGTAGGAGATTACAGTCCTGCAAACCCAGTCTGCAACCTGTAACACCAACCGCTGGTCAGTTAGCTTGGCTGTTTCATAGCCGCAGA
This sequence comes from Equus przewalskii, assembly GCF_037783145.1. NCBI lineage: Eukaryota > Metazoa > Chordata > Mammalia > Perissodactyla > Equidae > Equus > Equus przewalskii. Next base: position 6,551,254 of record NC_091854.1, read on the forward strand.
CTGTCTCTGAAATCCTGCCGGGTCCTCACTGAAAACCCAGCATTGCCATTGGGGAGGACAGCTACAGTCACGTGTCCTGCAAGTCAGGGCATGTTGGGAACGTAATTTCCTTGCATTAAGGCAACGTCATCTTAAAAATAAGAAGTTGAACAACTTAATGCCTTCACTAGGAAATCTGGGGGCGGGGGGGTGGTCAATTCCAGTTATAATATTCCTAGAGCTCTCAAAACTCTTTAGATGCACTGGAATTTTGTAGGGTTGATATTTGAAATAAGAAAATTCAGTCATATTTTCATGATATACTACCTTTTATTAATAATAGGGGTTATAATTATTCATTCAGATGTTTTCAATTTGCATCATATCTATTTCTTCTTATTTAAAACTACCTATAATTTTGAGGGCTGAGCCAACAGGCTGTGTGTATACTCCTCCAGCCCAAAGCTTCCTCTGAGAATAGTAAAGGGGATGTTTTGTGACATTACGTGGTTGTTGTCCATGACATCAGACTCAGAGGTTAGGGACTTATCCCAAAGCACCTAAACATGCCTTTGTAGGTGGCCCCTCCCCTCCAGCAGCATCAGACTCTTCCCTTCTGGCACCTCAGCAATGAGGGGACATAGTCCTCCAGGCTTCTTCAGGGCCCTGGGGTGGGAAGTGGCAGACCCAGGGAAACCCTGAGAATCACGTCATTTCTGTGTGCCATCATCCAAACCTGCCCCTATACTACAGCCGCATGCGCCACTTTCTCTTCTCAGCTTCCAGTATCCAGAGAGAGCATCCTGGAGACAGGTCTAGCAAGAGACAAGGGCTTCTTTCAGAAAGGCAGTGCTTCAGGGAGGAGGGAGAGAAGACGACTGTGAGAAGAGAGGGCAGCTTGGTGGGTGGCCAGAGGAAAACCAGCCCACATCCTTTCCTTCCCAGCAAATCTGCTGGTGCTGATCCCTTCTCGCCTTCCTCTTGGAATGCATGGGGAGCTCTTAGAGGCCAAGGAAATGAATCTCGGCTCTGCCATTTACCAGCTGTGCAACTTTGAGCACGTTACCTACCTTCTGGTTTCTAATCTCTAAAACGAGCCCAAAATACCTGCCTCATAGGGCATTGTGAGGGTTAAATGAAATTCCTCAAATACCTGACACAGAGCTGGCTCTCATTCCTGGAATATGAGTGCCCTTCTTCGCTTCCTTGTTTCATGTAGAAAAGTTCAGACTCAGGCTTTCTGGTCGTAGGGTTTGAGTGGGGGACCATTTATCTTAGGGCAGTCAGAGTCAATGGCATATGTTGGTCTTGACTCAGTTGTTCCAAAAAGAATGAAAAGGAATGAGTAGTGGCCTCATATGGTCTGGGCAGTCTTCTATGTGCCTCAGACATTATTACTTACGAGTAACATTAAAATGCTGTACATTACATTCCTATATCCTGACATCAGTATAACCATTATGGACAGTTGGCAACTCCTATCAGAATTTAAAATACATGTATTCTTTCATTCAGTAGTTTCATTTCTGGAAATTTATCCTCCATATATTTTCACATATGTACACATTTACAAAATATGAGGTAATTTTGTAATAAAAAATATTTTAAAAACTTACTATAGGAGACTAGTTAAACTACGGTTTATCCATGAAGTGGAACGTTATGCAGAAGTTTAACAAAATAAGTCTGTTGTATGCTTTTTTATATGTACGTATATGGAATGAGTTCCACGCAAGGAACAGAAAAATGTGTAGTATGATACGCATTTATTTATTTTAAAAGGTATAGACACACGTGTACCTAACAAGAAATTGATGAGATGCATTGTTCCTGGGAGGAGCCATTAAAGCAATGCAGAATGGGGTGGGGTTGGCAGATTAGCTGTTTCTCTGTACTCTCCTTTCAACTGCTTTGAATTTTTTTTACCATGTGCATCTATCACCTATTCCAAAACTGAAGCAAAAAGGTAGTTTAAAAAAGAGCCTCTTCCAAAACGATAACACCTTTCTTTCTTCCAGATCACAAGGTTAGAAAAAACGTGGACTGCCCTGAGGCACCAGTACACCCAAACTGCCATCCTCTATGAGAAACAGCTGAAACCTTTCAGCAAAATCCTGCACGAAGGCAGAGGTGAGCCCAGGGTCAGCGTGAGTGGGGCTGCCCTGAACGTTAGGTTGTCTCTCTTCTGGTTTGATCAAAGCATTTAGCAGGGGATATTATGAGGCCCCAGGTTAACTGCAGGATTGTTGATGGGGGTCACCAAGCTTTTGTCAGATGACAACATCACTCGTAGAAGGTCTGTAGTTACCAAAACAAGACATGGGCTATCAGTCAACTTCCTGTGCTTTTTTTTTTTAATTATTTGTTTTATTGAGGTATGATGACATTACATTATAATAGTTTCAGATGTGCAACATAAATTGTAAATGGCATTGTTTCCTTAATTTCTCTTTCTGATAGTTCATTATTAGTGTATTGAAATGCAACAGACTTTTGTATATTGATTTTGTATTCTGCAACTTTACTGAATCTATTAGTTCTAATGGTTTTTTGGTGGAATCTTTAGGGTTTTCATATTTAAGATCATGTCATCTGTAAACAGTGACAGTTTTACTTCTTCCTTTCCAATTTGGATGTCTTTTATTTCTTTTTCTTCCTAACTGCTCTGGCTAGGACTTCCAATACTAGGTTGAATAAAAGTGGCAAGAATGCACATCTTTATCTTGTTCCTGATCGTAGAGGAAAAGCTTTCAGCTTAAAACGCCATTGAGTATGATGTTGGCTATGGCTTTGTCATATATGGCCTTTATTATGTTGACATACATTCCCTCTGTACCCGCTTCATTGAGAGCATTTATCATAAATGGATGTTGAATTTTGTCAAGTACTTTTTTTCATCTATTGAGATGATTATATGATTTTTATCCTTCATTTCGTTAATGTGGTGTATCACATTGATTGATTTGTGGATGTTGAATCATCCTTGCATCCCTGGAATAAATCCCACCTAATCATGGCATATCAGCCTTTTAATATATTGTTGAATTTGGTTTGCTAATATTTTGTTGAGGATTTTTGCAGTTTTTAGGGAATATTGGCCTGTAATTTTGTTGTGGCGTCCCTGTCCGGTTTTGGTATTAGGGTAATGCTGGCCTCATAAAATGAGTTTGGAAGGGTTCCCTCCTCTTCTAGTTTTTAGAAGAGTTTGAGGATTGGTATTAGTTCTTCTCTGAATGTTTGGTAGAATTCACCAGTGAAGCCATGTGGTCCTGGACTTTTGTTTGTTGGGAGGTTTTTGATTACTGATTCAATCTCCTCACTAGTAATCAGTCATTCAGATTTTCTGTTTCTTCATGATTCAATCTGGGTAGTTTGTAAGTTTCTAGGAATTTATCTATTTCTTCTAGGTGGTCAATTTGTTGGCGTATGATTGTTCATAATAGTCTCTTAGGATCCTTTGTATTTCTGTGCTATCAGTTGTAATGTCTCCTCTTTCATTTCTGATTTTATTAATTTGTGTCCTCTCTCTTTTCTTTGTGAATCTAGCTAAAGGTATGTCAATTTTGTTTATCTTTTCCAAGAACCTGCCCTTAGTTTCATTGATCTTTTCTATTGTCTTAAGTCTCTATTTCCACTCTGATCTTTGTTATTTCCTTCCTTCTACTAACTTTGGGCTTTGTTTGTTCTTCTTTTTCTAGTTCTTGAGGTATGAAGTTAGGTTGTTTATTTGAGAGTTTTCTTGTTTATTGATGTAGGCATTTATTGCTATGAACTTCCTTCTTAGAATTGCTTTTGCTGCATCCTATAAGTTTTGGTATGTTGTAGTTCCATTTTCATTTGTCTCAACGTGTTTTTTGTCTGCTCTTTGACCCATTGGTTGTTCAGTAGCATGTTTAATCTCCACATATTTGTGAATTTTCCAGTTTTCTTCTTGTAATTGATTTCTAGTTTTATACCATTGTGGTCAGAGAACATACTTGATATCTCAAGCCTCTTAAATTTATTAAGACCTGTTTTATGGCCTAACATATAATCTATCCTGGAGAAAGTTCCATGTGCACTTGAGAAAGTGTGTATTCTGTTGCTTTTGGATGGAGTGTTCTGTATATAACCTGTTAAGTCCATCTGGTCTAATGTGTCATTTAAGGTTGATGTTCCTTATTGAGTTCTTGTCTGGACGATTTATCCATTGATGTAAGTGGGTTATTAAAGTCATCTACTATTATTGTATTGCTGTCAATTTCTCCCTTTAGGTCTGTTAATGTTTGCTTTATATATTTAGGTGCTCCTGTGTTGGGCATATAAATATTTACAAATGTTATATCCTCTTTTTGGATTGACCCCTTTATCATTATGTAATGCCCTTCTTTGTCTCTTATTACAGTCTTTGTTTTAAAGTTTATTTTGTCTGATATCAGTATTGCTGCCCCATCTTTCTTTTGGCTTCCTTTTGCATGGAATATCTATTTCCATCCCTTCACTTTCAGTATGAAAGTGAAGATTTAGGTTTGAATGCAGTCTAAAGCTCTACATTTTTTATTCTCCCCCCTTGCACGTTTAATGTTTTTGATATCACATTTTACATCTTTTTATCTTGTGTATCCCTTAAGTAATTATAGTAGTCATAGTTATTTTTACTACTTTTTTATTTTAACCTTCATTCTAGCTTTATAAGTGATTAATCCACTACCTTTACTATATATTTACCTTTACCAGTGAGATTTATACTTTTATATGTATTCTTGTTACTAATTAGTGCCCTTTCTTTTCAGCTTAAAGAAGTCCCTTTAACATTTCTTAAAGTCTACTTTTAAGATTCTCTTATCTTTAACTTTTGACATGTCAATTATAATGTGTCTTGATGTGAGTCTCTTTGGGTTCATCTTATATGGAACTTTCTGGGCTTCCTGTATTTGTTTACTTCAACAAGTTACGGAAGTTTTGCCACTATCTCTTCAAACAAGTTGTTTGCCCATTTCTCTTTTTCTTCTTCTGGGACCCCTTTAATGTGAATGTTAGTCTGCTTGATGTTGTTCCATAAGTCCCTTAAACTAACTTTACTTTTTTTCATTCTTTTTTCTTTTCACTGCTCTGATTGGGTGAGTTCCACTGCCCTGTCATTGAGTTCACTGATTCTTTCTTCTGCTTCATCTAGTTTGCTATTGAATCCCTCTAGTGTATTTTTCAGTTTAGTTGTATTCTTCAGCTTTATGACTTCTACTTGGTACTTTCTTCTTTTTTTGTGAGGAAGATTGGCCCTGAGCTAACATCTGTTGCCAATCTTCCTCTTTCTGCTTGAGGAAGATTGTTGCTGAGCTAACACCTGTGCCAATATTCCTCTATTTTATGTGGGACACCACCAGTGTGGGTTGACGAGTGGTGCTAGGTCTGCGCTTGGGATCCAAACCTGTGAACCTTGGGCCATCAAAGCAGAGCATGCAAACTTAACCACTACACTGCTAGGCTGGCCCCTCTACTTGATACTTTCTTATATTTTTTGTCTTTTTGTTGTTCTCATGGTGTTCATCCATTCTTCTCCTGAGTTTAGTGAGCATCTTTATGACCATTACTTTAAACTCTTTATCAGGTAAATTACTTATCTGTTTCATAAAGGTTTTTTCCTGAGGTTTTATCTTGTTCTTTTGTTCGGAACATATCCCTTTGTTTCTTCATTTTGGTTGACTCTCTGTATTGGTTTTCTTGCATTATATAAAACAGCCACAGGGCCAGCCCGGTGGCGCAGTGGTTAAGTGCACACGTTCTCCTTCTCGGCGGCCCAGGGTTTGCCGGTTCAGATCCTGGGTGCAGATATGGCACCGCTTGGCACACCATGCTGTGGTAGGCATCCCATGTATAAAGTAGAGGAAGATGGGGATGGATGTTAGCTCAGGGCCAGGCTTCCTCAGCAAAAAAGAGGAGGACTGGCAGTAGTTAGCTCAGGGCTAATCTTCCTCAGAAAAAAAAAGAAAAAACCCGCTGCCTCTCCCAGCCTTGAAGGAATATCCTCGTGTAGGAGATGAACCTTGTCATTCAACCCTGCCTTAGCTCTTGGTCATCAAACCTTTGTGATTATCCAAACAGTCTATTTTGTTTTTAATGGCTCCTAGTAGTTGAGGGTGTGCCAAGACGTGTCAGTGTCCCAAAGCGGGTAATCTCAGTCAGCACCTAGATTCAGCCTAATTGGAAGCCAGACCTTCAGGCAGCAGCTTTTTAAGCATGAAAGTATATGCAGTCCTGTGGAATGGCAAGCATAAGCCCCACTGGCCACCAGAGCCAGACGATCTGGAGTTGCCCAGATAGAGGCTCCAGATGAGTGTATAAGCTCCTCTTTGGCAGATACCAACAAGCTGTAGTGAGATGGAGGGAGGCTGCAAAGATGGCGTCCACCAGCCTCTGTTCCCTGAGAGCACTTCTGCAGGCCCCTAAATGTGTGCCAAACTAGAAGGCTGCCCCTCAGGCTGAAGCTCCTGGACAAGCAAATAGGCTGCTTTCTCAGAAAGAGTGGGGGTCTGTTTCAGTCTGCTGTCTGTGCAGTGCCCTGGGGGTGGTAGTCTGCCAAGAGCTTTCTTTCCGATTGTTACAGTCCTGTGGGAGCCAGGGATCAAGGGGCATCCCCTGGATGGCAGCCACAATAAAACAGGGCACCAGATGCATGCAGGAGCTCCCCTCCAGGAGATACTGGTGTTCTGCAGTGTGGCAGAGGGAGAATGCGAAGATGGCACCCACTAGCTGGAATGAGGCAGGGAGAGATTGTACAGATGACGCCCACCAGGAAAAGAAAAGGAAAGAAAAAAGATGGTGCCCACCAGCTAGAGTGTGAAGATGGCACCTGCCAGCTGGAACAAGACAGAGAGAGAGCATATAGATGGTGCCTGCAGGAAAAAAGGGAAGAAAAAGAAAAAAAAAAGCCTACCATTTAAGAAAACAAAGATGGCTCCTGCTGGCTAGAGCGAGACACAGGGAGTGTGTGAAGGTGGTGCCCGCCAGCAGGAGGCCTCGAGATTTGTGCTAAATTAAATGCCTCTCCCTCAGGCAAACACTTTAAGATTAGTAAATAAGCCTCATTCATGTAAAGTCCGAGCTCCTCTCTATCGGCTGCCTCTATTACACTGAGTCCTCAGGCGAGTGAGTCCACACATGTGAACCATTTAAGAGCTGTTTCTCAGATCATTATAGCCTTGGGGGTCTCATAGATGTGAGCCCTGTTGGTTTTCAAAGCTAGGTATTTTGGGGGCTCATCTCTCAGGTGCAGATCTTAAAAGTCGGGGTGTCCCATGTGGTGTTCAAACCCTCTGCTCCTCAGGGAGAAGCTGTGGGTTTTGAGTTCCCTCCCGATTGTAGGTCGCCATACCAGGGATGGAGTTTATGGTGAGATTGTGTCCCAGCCTCTCCTGCCCGCTTTAGTGTGGTCCTGCTCTCATTCTCCCGATGTGTTAGAGTTGCTCAGACAGTTTTTAGGGGTTTTTTTTCAGGTGAAGTTGTTCCATATTTTGCTGTAGATTCAGTGTGTCCATGGGAAGAGGTGAGCCCAGGATTCTCCTATGTCACCATCTTGAACCAAAACTCCCTGTGCTTAACTTTGAAAAAAAATATGATAGGAAAACTTTACCCTTTGTTTCTTAGAGTCCACATGTGTTCCCCCAAACCATGTATCAGTTCCACTGCTGATGCCTCTTGTGACCTTAATGGAGCGCCAGGCTGTCACTTTTGAAGGAACTGACATGTGGGAAAAAAATGACGAAAGCTGTGAGATTATGCTGAACCATTTGGCAACAGCCCGACTCATGGCAGAGGCTGCAGATAGCTACCGGATGAACGCTGAGAGGATTCTGGAAGGTAAGAGCTGTTTTTGGTAAGCTGCTCTCTGCATAGTAATTGGAATCAAGAAAAGAAAGAGCATGAATGCCCTCAATTAGAAAAAGACCAAGTAGGAAAGATTAAGGCATGGGAATTCCATTTCCTATATGATTGATCATTACTTCCTTCTAATTCCTAAATGACTCAAGGATCCCATTTCTTCTTTCTTCTTCGGTGTTCTGTTGTGTCAGTGGTATAGAAAAAACAGGAAGTGTCATGGAAGAACTGATCAGCTTGCCTACCATTGGTCCCTCTAACAATTGCTGTGAGAAAAGGTGGTGGGCCAACATGAGGAGTTGGAGTTCTGTTTGAGTTCATTTATCTGCATTCCTGTGTCTTCCCAGTTACCATGGGAAGTGAGCTCCCCTGCTCTTAGCATCAGAGGGTCCAATGGGGAAAAGTACAAACCACAATTACTTGAGTTTGCAGTAAAGTGTGACCTAAGGAATGGCCCACTAGGCTGAAGAGGGAGGTGGGGTACAGATGGAAAGGCCTGCCATGTAGGGCTGTGGCTGAAGAGCCAGTGAAGTTTTAAACATGGAAGGATGTCATCATATGGTCAGATTTATGTTTTAAATCTGGCATCTGTGGAGGAAGGTGGGAGGGCTGAAGTAGACAAAAAGACCGTTTAGGAAGGAAGTGCAAGAACGAGGGCTTTACCCAGGCAGTTAGCAGGGATAACTATTTTCTCTTCCTCACTATAAAATTTTTAAAATTCTTCAAGGGCTCAGTCTGTTCCATAACGTTAAGAACTGTATGGGGCAGGAGAAGCCTATTATTTCATCTGAAAACAAAGTTATTGTTTCAGACCCAGAATTTGGGATTAAACCATTTGCACTGTGTCCGTTGCAGTTGTAAGCACCACATACCTGTTTCACTTTTTTTCTCAGAAAGTTCTCCTGGGTTGGCAGTGTAGGACTCAAACAATAAAAGCACATAATTCAATTCACCAGATATTAGAGTCTGCTTATACGAAGCCAGTAAATATATTACATTGGATGTTGCCTAAGCCAGTATATTAAGATGGGTTTTGAGAAAAGTGTGCTTTAAGCTGTTCTACAGCAAGTCACTTTGAAGGTATCTGATGGTTCTTCTCAGTTGATCCTGCTACAGATTTATATGGCACGATCCCATTGCTGGAAGTGACTATGAACCCAGTAAGGGCAGAGATTTGTTCACCAACATATCCCCAGCACCAGCCCAGGGTAGGGGCTCAAAGCATATTAACTGAATGAATGGAAGGTGTTACCTGGCCTCTGGTTGGTTATCTGTCAAAAATATTCTGGCATCAGATAGAAGGATGGACTAGAGGGCTTCTATTATCCTCTCCACCACCAAGATACTGTGACAGTGGAAATATATTTAATGACAGAGCAGAGAAGTCCAGCAATAATCAAGGATGAGAACCACATGCCTGTAATTCTTTGGCTAGAGGTTTCCACCTCTCTAATAGAGTTGACTGAGCATCCTTAGTCTTAAGTAGACAGATCTTCTCTTACATAGAAAAGGAGAGAGAGTTAAGAAACAGGCCTGCACATATGGCTGTCAACTGATTTTTGACAAAGGTGTCAAGGTAATTCACCGGATAAAGTATAGTCCTTCAACAAATGGTGCTGGAACTATTAAATATTATATGCAAAAAAAAAAAGAATCTTGATCTTTACCTGATACTGTACACAATAATTAATCCAAAATGGATCATAGACCCAAAATGTAAGAGCTAAAGTGTAAAGCACCTATAAGAAAACAGAGGAGAAATTCATTGTGCCCTTGGCTTAGGCAAAGATTTCCTAGGATACAAAAAGCATGAACCATAATAGAAAACAGTGATAAATCGAAATTTAAAATTTTGCTCTTCAAAAGACACCATTAAGAAAAAGGCAAGCCATAGACTAGAAGAAAATATTTGGTAAATATATCTGACAAAGGACTTACATCTAGAATATATAAAGAACTCTTACAACTCAATGAGAAAACAAGATTTGAACAGACAAAAGATTTGAATAGACACTACACCAGAGGAGATATACAAATGATAACTACCTGGAAAAATGTTCAAAGCATGAGTCATTAGGGAAATGTAAATTTAAACCACAATGAGATACCACCCCACACTGTCTAGAATGACAATACTAAGAGTTGGCAGCATGTGGAGAAACTGGAATCTTCATGTTACTGGTCAGAATTCAAAATAATGATACAGCTATTTTGGAAAAGAGTTTGACAGTTTCTTTAAAAGTAAACATATATTTACCATACAACCTAGTAATTCCACTCTTAGAGAAATGAAAATACATGTCCACACAAAGACTTATACACAAATGTTCACAACAACATATTCATTATAGCCAGAAACTAGAAACAATCTAAATGTCCAACAGACGGTGAATTGATAAACAAAATGTACTGTGTCCATATAACTGAATACTACTCAGCAATAAAAAGGAATGAATTATTGATAACACACGACAATATGAAATAATCTCAAAAACATCACACTAAGTAAAAAAAGCCAGGGGGCTGGCCCCGTGGCCGAGTGGTTAAGTTCACGCGCTCCGCTTTGGCAGCCCAGGGTTTCGCCAGTTCGGATCCTGGGCGTGGACGTGGCACCGCTCATCAAGCCATTCTGAGGCAGCATCCCACATGCCACAACTAGAAGGACCTGCAACTAAAAATACACAACTATGTACCAGGGGGCTTTAGGGAGAAAAAGGAAAAATAAAATCTTTTAAAAAAAAAACAAACCAGACACAAAAAAGTCTGTAATTATATAATTCTATTAATATCAAATTTCTAGAAAAGGCCTAACAAGAGCAACAGAAAGCAGATCTGTGGTTGGCTTGGATCTGGGGTAGGAACAGGGATCGACTGCAAAGAGGTAGGAGGGAACTTTCTGGGGTTGATGGAAGTTTTCTAAAATTGGTGGTGACAGTTGTGCAACTGTATAAATTTACTGTTTTAAATCAAACTGCAGCTAAAAAGGGGGAATCATGACATGTAAATAATACATCAATAATGCTGTAAAAAAAAAAAAGAGGTCCTTTGAACACCCCTCACAGTACAACTCACAGTGGCTCATATACCCAGATTTGATTCTCTCGTGTTTTAGTGAGTTTTCATATTCCTTCTCCTAAGTGCTCAGGTGCCCGAGGGTGGGACTCTGCCTTCCCTCATATAGAGCAGATCCTATATTTTTCCTTGGAGGCATTTTTTAAAGTTCTGAGAGAAGATAAGGTTCATTTTGATCCTTCTTTAAATGAGCAAGTTTTCAACACTATGTTTTAGGCAGTTGTTTTGTTTTGTTTTTATTAGGTTTTCAACCAGATGAAGAAATGAGTGAAATCTTCAAGACTGAATTTCAAATGCGATTGCTCTGGGGCAGCAAAGGTGCACAAGTCAATCAGGCAGAGAGATACGAGAAATTCAACCAGATTTTAACTGCCCTCTCACGCAAACTGGAACCTCCTGCAGTGAAGCAGGCAGAGCTTCGATAACTCTCCAGAGAACCTGAGGATATTATTTCAAGCTTCTCCAGTTTCTTCTTTGGGAAAGCTTATCATTTGATAAAGTAATAATGTGCAAATCTGACAATATACAAGCTTTTAGTATCCACAGGATATTGAACCTGTAAATTGCACAGAGCACACTTATTTATGAACTGTTCAAAATTACTACTGATTTTTAAATGAACGATAATTTATTATTAAGGTAACTATGGCTAATGTTGATCAGCAAGTTTAAGAGAAGACCTAGCTATGTTGGCTGGTTGCTTTCTATTACCAAGGTATCTGACCATTTTAGTTTTGATTCCATGTCAGATAAGTGTAAATAGAAAAGAGTTTAAAAGCATGAGGCATTTCAGAAGGTATCAGTTGTATGATATTCTTTAAATATGAAAACTGTAAATAGTCATATGAAAATATATCTTTTTGTGAAACAATTGTATCCAGTCTCTTTAATATTAAACAACTCATCATAATACAGTAAGTATACCTCCTACCTGCCTGGGGCGCCACTCTATCTTGCTAGTAAACAAAAACTGAGTAGAATGGAAAATTTTAAGGTTTCTGGCTTAGGAGACAGAGTGAATAGTGATACAAGGCAAAGCTGGCTCCAGAAGACCTTGGTTCAGACTGAAGCTATAGTGCTTACTAGGTGTTGGACTTTCGTCAAGTCCCATATGCAGCACAGCACTGGTACAAAGTGAGCATCCACATGTTTGTTAGTATATCCATGACATCACTTCACATACTTCATGTATCATCTTCTAGGTTTTTCACTTCTCAAAGAGGATACTTTCTGGTTTATCAGTATCCCTTTCGATTTTTTTCTATTGCAGAAAATTTGAAATACAAGATTTTAAAATAACAAATTTCTATCACTCTGCCACTGTCGAACACCAATTTGCTTTTTCTTCCTGTCTTCTAAATAATTTTGGGACAATACAGCATAGTTTTATATCCAACTTTTCTCAGGTTGTGAAAATTTCTCCAGGATGTTAAACAACCTTTGAAAAAAATACGCTTCATTGGTTACAGAAGTTACACTGTACCTTAACCATCACCCTATTGATGGTCATCTTAAATATGCCTACTAGAACTAAGTATGGTCTATTTAATACAATGGAAATACTAGTTTCAAATCCTGCACTCTGTATTTCCATTAACGTGACCTAAAATGAGGCCCCTCTCCCATTTTCTTAAAGGAGCCATCACACCACTGTTTTTTTATTTGGAGAAAAAAACCAAAGCACACTTCTACTTCTGGCAATTGGTGGTTCAGATGCACTTAGAAAGCCCTCTCACTATAACTAACTAAGTCAATAATTTTTAATAAACGTACCTTTTAAGGCACCATTAAGCTTGACAGAATGAAAAAGAAATCCCCAAGGAACAATCCCGCCCTTTCACCTCACCCACCAAAAGGAACAGCAAATTTAAATCAACTCTGTGAGAGAATTTAAAAACCTGGGTGGCCCTAAAGGCAAATGCTGACATCAGCTCAGCGACTAGGAGACAGTGTCTTGCAGGAGCTGAACCTGAAATGCTTCCATTAAGTAGGGATCCTTAAAGGATCCCTATTAACAGGCTGGGAAAAAACCCATCTGCCTGCTAGCAAAAAAGAGGTTACGAGGAAACAAGCCTGTTTTTCATGTACAGCTACAAGAATAAAAATAATTGTAATGATAATGGTCTTTGGTGAGGATTTGCAACTACAAGCCTGTCCTCAAATAGGTCTTGGAGTAAAATTTACAGGATCAAGAAACTGATTTACAATGGTCCCAGCTTGGTGGCATCTCTGGGGCCTGGCAGACATAAGTCTATCCTCTCAGGACGAAAGCATCTGGTATTCCCATAGATTAAACTAAAAATGAATATATATATATATATTTGTATATGTAAAAATATATATGTACATAAAAAGCAAACACAAGCAGGCAATGCCATCACGGATAAAATGCTGCGAAAAAAGAGATTTAGAACCCCCATGCCTTCAGATACCAGAATTATATTTTGAATGCAAAGCAAGCATATATGGATGTGTATAAAGAAAAAATGAACTCAAACAGGAAATGACTATTAAAAAGTGATCAGATTTTAAGAGAAACTAAGTAGATCCTTTAGAGATGTATAATGAAACTAAAAACTCAATGAATGCTATTAAATAGAAGATTAGATCCAACTGAAGCGTTAATGAACTGGGAGACATACCTGACATGCCCAGAATACAGCAGAGACAAGAAGAGGAAAAACAGGAGAGAGGGATTAAAAGGCTTAAGGATTGAAACGGAATGGCCCAATGCATCTCATCAGAGCTCCAGAAGTAAAGAAAGTGAGGTGGGGAGGAAGCAATTCACCCAGAAGAAAGGTCTGAGATTTCAGGATTGGTGAGCAGAGAAATTGATGAGCTTACTGGTGTCTAAAAAAGAAAACAAACATTAATAGTGTCCACTATGTGAGGTTAAAAAGGCAATTAAAACAATAGCACAAACCAAGAGTGGGGCAATCAGAGCTCCTAGAGTTCTGATAAAGTGTTATACTTCAGCACAAGGATTAAGATAGTGATTAGCTTTAAGTACTTAAAATGTCAAGGACAAATACTACAAGAACAGAAATTAGGGTCAAAGTTTCAAACTAGCAAAGCAAAAAAGTGGAGAAAACAAAAACTATATATCTAAAAGACAGAGAAAAGTAAGATGAATAGCAGGCACAAAGATGGCAAAAATAAGTCCAAACTTATCAACAATCATTAATAAAAGTAAATAGACTCAACCTGCCAGTTAAAAGTAAGAGACGGCCACCCAGATTTAAAACAAAATAACCTCACAGTGTTTGCCAGAAACATGAAGCATAAAGACATAAAAATTTGCATTAAAAAGGGAAGATTATGGGGGGGGGGAACAGAGTGTGTGTTTTTTTTGGATTCACCCTGAGCTAACATCTGTTGCCAATCTTCCTCTTTTTCAGCTTGAGGAAGATTAGTCCTGAGCTAACATCTGTGCCAATTTTCCCCTATTTTCTATGTGGGCTGCCAGCACAGCATGGCTGATGAGTGCTGTAGGTCCACACCAAGGATCTGAATGTATGAACCTGAGCTGCCAGGGCACGCCAAACTTAACCACTACACCTCAGAGCCAGCCCCCAGAGTGTACTTTTTAAGGGGGATGCAACAGGTTTCTGGGGTGCTGGTAAGGCTTTATTTCCTGACTCAAGTGACTTTTTATTTTTCCCTGCTTTACATAGTTGTATATCTTAGTTGCAGGTCCTTCTAGTTGTGACATGTGGGACGCCACCCCAATGTGGCCTGATGAGCGGTGCCATGTCCACACCCAGGATCCAAACCAGCGAAACCCTGGACTGCTGAAAAGGAATGCACGAACTTAACCACTTGGCCACAGGGCCGGCCCTCTCAAGTGACTTTCTAATAACTTGGCTGTACATGTGTTTTACGCATTCTTATGAATGTATATTTTATAATAAAGTGTTAAAACATTTCTAAAGATGTGATACCTAGGAATATTTCTAACAAAAGATATACAAGAACTTGAAGAAATTTTTAAACTTTAAAAATCTGAAAAACACTGAAGAAACGTAAATAAATGGAGGCACCATGTTCACAGATTAGAAGATTCTCTATTAGTTCTTAAAATGATCTATAAGCTTAATGCAATCCCAATCAAAATCCAACAGGATTTTTCAAGCTAACCTGATAAGCTTTTCCTAAAACTTAGATGGCTAGGAATAGTCAAGACTATCCTAGGAAAATAAGACAGTGGGAGGGGGGAATCTGTTCTACCAGATAAAAGCCCATTATTAAGGTATGATAATTAAGAAACTGTCATTAGAAATTTGATACATGGCAGAAGAAACATTGCCAATGAGTGGGGGAAAGGATGACTTTTTAAATAATTCTTGAACTGGTTAAGCAAATGAAAGGGGAGGGGATGGTTCCTTATCTCACACACCAAAGAAAATCTAGATGAATTAACAATCTACATGTGAAAGGCCAAACCATAACACTTTTAGAAGAAAACATAATCTCCGATTTTGAATCAAGGAAGAATTTCTTAAACTAGACAGAAAAAGCATTAAATATGAAAGATTAATCAATCTACATTAAAATGAACTAGTCATCAAAGGTATCGTAGATAAACTGAAAAAAACAGAGAGATACTAGCAACACATAAAACTGACAAAGGATTAGTATGGTAGGCAGCCTCCAAGATGGCCCCCAATGTTACCTGCCACCTAATCACACCTTTGTGTTGTCCCCTCCCACACTGTACTGTAAGGGTTAGTCTGCATCACCAAATACATAGGGCAGAAATAATGGTATGTCACTTCTGAGATTAGGTTATAAAAAGACTGTAGCTTCCGTCCTGAGTTTTTGTCTCTTGGATCACTCACTGGAGGAAACAAGATGCCATGTTGTGAGTGTTCCTAGGAAGAGGTGCACTTGGCAAGAAATTGAGACCTGCCAACAACCATGTGAATAATCTTGGAAGTGGACTCTCCAGCCCCAGTCAAAGCCTTATGATTCCAACCTTGGCTGACACCTTGACTACAACCTCCTGAGAAAGTCTGAGCCAGACTCAACAGCTATGTTACACAGCAAGAGATAAGTAATACAATTAGCATCCTTAACACATAAAGAACTCTCATAAAAGAATATGGAAAGACAACCAAAGAAAATAATGGGCAAAAGATATAAACAGACTTTTCACAGAAGAAACACAAATGGTAAAGATGAAAAGATGTTCAGCTTCATCAATAATCAGGGAAAAGCAAATTAAGACTACAGTAAAATGCTATTTTACATCCACTGAAGTGACAAAAATTGAAAAGTCTGACTACTAACTGTTGGCCAGGATATGTAACATAAGTAACCCTTATACAAAACTTGTAGGTATATAAAAATGTTATAATCACTTTAAATGGGAAATGTGGCATTATCTTTTTAAACTGAAGATAAACAGAACCCACAACCTAGCAATTCCACTCCTAGGTATAGATCTTAGAGAAACTCTTGTATAAACAGGCACATGGATGTGCACAGCAGCATTGTTTACACTAGCAAAATTCAGGAAATAGCCCAAATGTCCATCAACTGGAGAATGGATAAATTGTGTGTATATATAATGGAATACTATACACAGTAAAATGAACTATGCATAAACATGGATAAATCTTAGAATGATGTTGAGTAAAAAAAGCAAGTCTCAGAAGATACCACGCAATATTCAAAATATTTAACAAGTGGGATGTTCAGTTAATATGTAAATTATATGAACAATATATAAATCATTATGCAAATCAACAAGTAAAATAATCCCTTTCTTTAAATAAACTACATAATAATACCATCAAGTGATGAAAGTAGCACAAATCATTCATCAACCACTAATGATTCCAAATCATTTGTTTAAACAGTTTGGTATAATTTTTTGACCTCACTGTCACCAGCTAAATGATGGCCCCATGGTTTGACAGAGGGCTGCAAACTCTTCCAATTGATAGTCATGAATTTATTCATGTGTGTTGGCACCTGAGGAGAGGGGGCATGCAGCTGATCCCCATCTCACCTCATCAGACAGGACAGTACTACCCGGGTGCTGCCTATATGTCAAGAGCCATGGTAGGAGCTCCCAGCTGGAGGAAAGAGTGGAGAAAGTGGGGAAGAGGAAGCATGTTGGGTGGGGATTGATGATCTTGGTTACCAGAACTGGGAGCTTGTGCTTTATGTCTGTCTCATTCCACACCGAAAACCGTGTCCCCTACACTGGTCAACCAGGAAATAACCAATGACTGGTTGGATGTCAGTCACGATGGAGGACAAAGACAGAAGGGAAGAGTAGGGAGAATAAAAAACAAACTGGACAAGTCTGTCAGGGCTCCTGCTGGGACTAAGTAACTTGGTCTGCCCAGGCAAGTGAGGGGAAAGGTACCTTGTGGAGGTGGAGAGGGCAGACAAATTTGATACTCCTCTCTGGAGACCAATCAAAGGAAGACGGGGGAGAAGAGAGCAGGAGGTGTGCTGTCACTTGCTGGAGAGCACACTCTTCTGGGTATTAAACAGAGTGCTGGTAGAGTCCCTCTCCTCACCTCTCTTTAAAGCACAAGACAGGCCACCCTCTACCACAGAGTAGGGTGCCAAATAAAACAAAACTTTAAAAACCATCTAAAGGGTCATTACTACACCACAAGGGACTATGTCCTCAAACACCTGTGCCTACCCACACTCCCTTCCAGTCTCCCAGCTGCTACCAGAACTTACGACACATCTTCTCCCCTTGAGCAGGTTAAGGAATTTCTTTGGAGGATGAACAGAGGTCTTCCTCAGCTTGGTTACCTAGGTCCCTCTCCCACTAAAGGGCTTACAAAACCAGAGAAGACTCCCCAACACCTGAAATACCAGAAATGCATCACGGAGAGCCATGAGTGGTTTCTGAGACAAACCACACGTACTGGAACTTTTATGATTAACTAGTTTTACTACTTTTCAGAATTACTGTTTACCAACCAGTATGGAAATATTTCAATATTTAGCATTAACTGTGGGTATATCAGTGTGCAGTGGCTAAGTATCAGGCCTGGTCATACAGAGTATGACATCATCTTTCATCAAAACCATGGGAAGCTAACCAGGTTAAGGAAAAATACCCATGTGGTAAAACTAAGAAAAACAAAACAACAAACATAAAATTCAAGATAATGGTTATCTTTGAAGGAGAGAGAGATGGTAATTTTCTATTTCTTAAATTGAGAGAGAGATTTATGTTTATTATGGTTCATAACATACATATATCTTCCATAATAAGTTCTTGAGGTTGACACTCTGGGTTTACCAAATCCAAGCAAGCCCCCATTCTCTACAGCAATGCTATCACCATCGCGCAAAAATGAGCAAATCTTGTCCAATACAGAAAGTGTGCTGAAATCAAGACAGTTTTGTCTGGAGAGTTCCACATTTTTATAAAAAGAAAGGAATGAGACTAATTCGATGTGGCTTATTCTTAGGGCCTAGGTCAGTTGCCCATTACATTTTCTCCTAAATGCTAACAAAATTATCAAGTACATTAAAGAGTTGTCAAACTTCCCAGAAATTATTCTTCAAAATTTATATTTTCCCATCCCCTAATCTTTTGGCACCACTTATAATTTCCATAGTTTCTTAGATTACTAACAGTGACTATACTCAGGAATATATTTGATCCCAGGTATATGAACTCACTGAAATAGGTTTGGTGTTTCTTTAGCATTTTTTCACCTAAACTACTAACTTCTTCACAAAGAAAATCTATCCTTTTCACCAAGTCTGGAGATGCTTTTCCTTTTGTTAATATTGTTATTAGGATGTTATCTTTCCCTAGCAAGCAGGATTTGACTTCCCTGATCATAGTTTAGATAGTAAAAGCCCTTTTCATTGTTTTGAGTTTTTTTGTTGACACTGTTTTCCTGCTATTTTGTTTTTTGTGTTTCCCTACTTCCAAGCTTAGCGTGGATCTCTAGATTTTCATCTCAACAACTGCAAACCCTCATTGTTCAGGATCAACCCTAGTCATAGCTTCGTATTTGTCCTTTTAAAAAGCTGAATCTTCTGAAATTAAAATTTCCTAAAATGACAGATGTGACACTAACTATGGAAAAATTCTCTTCCCATGCTTTGAAATGCCAGGAAGATAAGGGTGCTCTCTCTGACTGATTAGGAATTCAAGCAGAAGCACAGGAAACGCTGACCAATGTGTGGCTAGATCAAGCTATGTAGTACAGGGACAGTTCTTATGGGTGCAGAGGATAAGATAATGTAAAAACAAAGTCTGTGCAGGACAGCTAATGTGGAACAAAGACAAAAAATTCAAATTATTACATTCTACTTAAATTCACTCTAAAGAAATAGTTAATTTTTTTCCCTAGGACAGCTTGAGAGAAACTAAGACTAGAATAAAATTTCCAAAACTGCTTTGCAAAAAAGGTGCCAACACACATGCTTCCACTTATGGAACATGTCACCTACTTTCTATTATCTGGAAGTTAGCACATTCAAGAACAAAATCATTACATCTCTTTAGTTTACATAGCAATAACAGATAACACACTATTCATCTTAACTGACCGTGAAAAGATTGTTTTATTCCATGAAAATATTCTCAACAGAGAACACTATCTTGAACAAAGCATTTACCATTAAGAAATCAACATGTGCACAAAGAGAGTAAAAATTATTGAAAAATTAAAGATTTCTTTTGGACAATTCACACGTTCAAATTTAA
Organism: Equus przewalskii; assembly: GCF_037783145.1. Classification (NCBI taxonomy): domain Eukaryota; kingdom Metazoa; phylum Chordata; class Mammalia; order Perissodactyla; family Equidae; genus Equus; species Equus przewalskii. Next base: position 6,570,860 of record NC_091854.1, read on the forward strand.
GAATGATTTAAAGTGTGCAGGTTCAAATGTCTTTCCTATTGTAATAACCCATATACAGGTTGCACTATTCCACGTGAAGGAACTTGCCTCCTAGGGAAACAAATCCTGCTTTTAGAAAAACAAACAGTAGCTTGAAAAGAACAGTTAGTCCTTACAAGAAAGCCTTAAACTTTGCCCTCTGTGGCTGTTAGCCAAAAAAACACAAGCACTTCAGGCTTTTTACAGAAGACAAACACAGCCAGATCACATATCCTCCTCATTGCTAACCTTTAAAATAAGAATAGCACTAGATTTTAAAACTACTTTATGTAGTCTGTCAGTATTGAATAATGTCACATTATATAAATAACCCTGTAATGAGATTCAAAATCTAAACTTTATATTTTACTAGCCTCAAAGGTAACACACAATATGCCAGCTGTGTAACAGGGGTGTACTTGATCTTATGAAGGCATTAACTTTCACACAATTGTCATTCAGCTTTAGTATAACTGGTAGTACGATTCAAATAACACTGGGAAAAAATTGTTAAAGCAGTCACACAGCTTCTAGAATATTGCTTAAAATCCAATAATACACAGACCATTTCACGTTCTCTTTCTTCCCTCAAAACAGTAAAGAACCAAATTAATGAAGCTTCCGTGGTACAAATATCCCCCCCACCCTCGCCCATCCCCCTATTAAACACCACTAAGAAATTAGTTAAGATACAAGTCATTAACAGAACCACAGATTCGAGGCAGGACAACAGGAGCAATAGGGGCACTAACGACAATTATATTTACAAGTATAAACATACAGGAATTTCCATTTTACAAGTAAAAGTGCACATAGATCATTACAAAGTTTCACTAAATTTTATCTGGTTCAAACCAAAGCATCACTTGGAAACAGACTATCATTGTAATAATCAAATGAGAACACAGTAACCCCAAATTAAAAGACAATGAGGAGAGCAGTCCATAAAACTTCTCATAAAAACACTGCGTAAAGTAAAATGGACTCGGACATGTCTTTAGCTTGATGCAAAAATTTGAAGATGCACCATCAAATGTGGTAGAGCTCTAAAAGCCACCTACCGAGGCTGTATCAGCAGCTGCAGCAGCACTGCCGAGTTGAAGGAGGTCGCACTGAGCTGACACATAAAGCCCTTTGTGGGATACTGTAGTGGTAGTGTTGGCAATCAACAGATTTAGGCACTCTAGTTTAAGGCAGCATTTGAATGGAAGCAGCTGACTTCTGACAACAGTCCTTTGTCTTGAGGTGGTGAGTATCTTCTGTGTTTATTATGCCAGGATTTCAGTGCTGACTATAGATTCTTCCCAGACTGAGGTGCTGAAGACGTATCACATTTCAAAGAGTTCTTTCAATGGGGCTATAGGTTAGAGCAGAGATGTTTTCTTTTTCTTATCATAAATACTTCAGGTTCACAAACTACTTCTTCATAATGTCAAAACTGGAATGTTTTGCAGTGGGGAAGTTATAGCAGCATACACAAATACTAGGATGGAAACATTAGTGCTGGAGATGCCTGACAAAGTGATTTGCGCTACAAATGTAAAACAAAACAAAGACTTCGACAAGAACAAGGGATTATAAAGACATGCCTGAAAAATCTAGCCCGATCACTCTAGACATGCAACAGGATGTTAAGCAAGCACAGAGGTGGCACAGGCAGACACTGACAAATGGCAAGGATTCTAACAGACAACGAGTCTAAAAGCCAATTAAAACAGAGCTGGGGTGGAGACAGTCCTGTTGGGACAGCCAAAGGCAAGACAAATTTAATGACAGCTCTGTATTTTTCCTGATTTGGACATCAGTAAAATAAATGGAAAAAAGGTTAGCCATTGTTGGCTTTTTATCTTCACGTGAATAATTGTGAACGAGGAATTTAAGGACTAGTACTACAATGATTTTTAAAAACAATGTATGGAAATGCTGATGAAGTTAGTAAAAAATAATCATGTCTGCATGCACTCATGCAACTTGCTTCTCTCACTCTCTCTTTGAGCCTGACAAACTCTAATACCCTCCCCCCAAAAGCAGCTGCATGTAACCTCCTTCAACATCTTGCCCATTTCCTCAGAAACCCTCTTCAGGAACCTGCAGTCCAGGAGGAAAAAGAAAAGAACAATTACTGAAGACCTTTGGTAAGACCAAAAGGGGTGTTCAGTTTAAAGCGTCCGTCCCAAATGTCTCTAAAATCATTTTATAGTCAGTTATTGAAAACACCAAAAAAATCTGGAACACGAACAAAATTAAGGACCAGTCCCATAGTTGCTTCCTCACTTTACTTTCCCACACAACTAGCACTGCACAATCCTTGACTGTACAGTGTTACCAACAAACGCTTGTTGAAATTAATTGGAAAAAAAATCTATCTTAGTAACTGATGATTCAGCATTAAAATGAGGAAATGCCCTAAATGGTGGCACAGATATCTTCCTCTAACCCAGTTAGTCAAAAATGTTGTTTTTCTTTTCAAAGTAAAATTTCCTCGTACTTCCCCTCCATTCAAGATTTCCTCTTAGTTTATTTAGAATTTACTTTCCTATGTATAACTGCTAAATGCTAAATAATCACTGAAGTTATACTTCCCAAGAAATTTTCAAGATGAAAAATATAAGCATTAAATTAATTTGGAAAGAAGCTTTTTTTTGCACATTATTTACGAGGACTAAGCCTGAAAATATTTTCAGGTCTCAAAAGAAAGCCATTTTATTCACCTAAGAGCCAGACCAGGTTGATTTACTTTGCAGGTCTCTTGATTGGACTACTACTAAAATAGATTATGTGCTAGGTGCTTGTTTTCTTCCTTTAGGAAACCAAAGTTAAGAATAGGTAGGAAAATGAAAATGATTACATTCTTATTTTATCCAATTAGCCAACTATTACTTTTCTTCCTGAAAACTGCAGCTAAATTCAAACTCCTAGAGCAAACCATTCTTTTGGGAGTCAGCTTTCTATAGCATTTCAGAGCAGTTTTACTTATTTGAACTCACTACAGTCACTGTGCTTTCTGCAGCCAAGTGTAGGAGGGTGGGGAGTTTTCTATCTACGGATTCCTGCTCAATAGATCAAATTCTATGATTTATAAGGCAAAGAAACACAACTCCTTCACACAGACTTAAGCAGGACATAAAGCAAAAGGCATCAAGTAAGCTTCACAGCAACATCACTCAAATGGTAAAGCATCACGAGAACCGTTTCTTGTGGTAATAATCACATCTCTAAGATCGGGCCTACACTCAGCTCACATAGTGAACAAGAAATCTTGGATGCCCTTTAAGTTTTCTTATGTTTTCCCACCTATTCAATGTGTTTTCGTCCTGTTACTGTTCCTATGTCACACATGTAACAAAGCTGCCTGGTTAGTTTAGATGTAAGTTACTGCACCTTTACTGTTTTTCTCTAGAGTAACATCTATGTATGATGTGGGAACGTAGCCTTCTTCACCGTTCTGTCTCCGAGCTCTTGTCCATCCATCCCCTTTGTCCTCTTCGATAATGTATAGAACTTCGCCTTCTTTCATTGCCAGAGTACCTTCATTATGTCCTAGATCAGAGTTTTCATAGCAGAAGCATAATTTAAGCACAGTGATAATTTCAAATCAAAGTAACAAATACAACACGAAACTCCACTAGATTTCAATGTACCTAGTACTATTAGCCCCCTGACTCTCATTAGCAACAACATTTCTATGATGCCTTGTAGTTTACCCAACACTTTCATATGTATTATCTCATTTGAACTGTACAATAACCCTGTGAGGCTGGCATTAATATTACCCCTATGTAACAGATGAAGTATCTGAGTCACAACGACATATGATTTGACAGGGTACTCTAACTCCCATTTCACTACTCCAACTCCTTTGCTAAATTTAAGTGGTGTTGCTATCTAGAAAATTCATAAAGCATGCATTAGGAAAATAGTAACAAGACAATGAGATGGTGGGAAGAAAAAAGGCAAGAATATAGTCTGAAGAAAGCAGAGAGAAAAATACAGGTTCAACTCTGGTGATGGTAGAAGCAGCATGATCATAGACACAAAGCACAAACTTCCTTCAAAACCTCATCAGCCTCAGGGCTCTCTTCCAAATTCCCAACAACTCCCAACCTGCCTAGCAGTAACAATTTTCTCAAATGAATTTTCATTTAACATAAGCAAACTCCTTCCCTACTCTCTAGATTACCTTATAGCAAGATCTCATTTAATATTATTTTATCAGAATGAGGAGTAACTAAAGACTTTACTCAATTTTAAAACCAAAACAATGGATACCCATGTACCATTTTACAACTTATTTGTAAAGGTGTTTCTGTGCTCCTCTGTAAGTCGAGGAAAAGGATTTTTCACAGTCCAAGAGAGGGAGGGGTAACCAAAAATCTGCAGGAGAGTGCCACAGTGCCTCCCTCCCCTCACAAGGTCTGGTCTCCAACTATCACAGGGGAAAGGATAGCATAGTGAGAAGCTATCACATTCTCTCTTTCTCTCACCTGAAAATGTGGCCTACGGAGTCAGGATCTGGTGGTGGCATTCAACTATGCCACTTGCCTTGTACCTGTCTCTCTATGTTAGTAAGTTACAAGGAAGAGCATAAAGTGACATCTACCAGCCTTCTACTTCCTGGGTTGGGCTACACGTTCAAGCTGCTTCAACTATGATGAGTACATGTACCATCAGTAAGATCTCTGGGGGAAATTCTGGCCAAAGTACCAACCAAAGTTTATTATTAAATAATAATCTGTATTAGGATGCTGATAATATAAGTCATTTTCTTTCAACTTCATGTATGGAAGGAAATCTCTATATTTGTAATACAGTTAAAATGAAAGTATTCATACTAATAAACTGGGATTATAATTTTCTGAGAATGTATTATTTAGCTGAGAACACTAAAATGCATGATGCCTCAAAGTATGCAGACTGTAAGGAAGCAACTTTATCAAATACAATATATTAAGAAAATCATACCATCGAAAGGGTAGATAGCTTTGCAATGTCCAATAGCAGGCAAGGGATCATCATCTTCAAATTCATCATCAAACTCACTGTGGTGACCATGCTGTTGCGGTGGTCCACGGACTTCTTGGTTTGCATCATCAGTGTAACTTCCCTCAGGACTATAAAACATAGAATTATCTCTGATCAAGTATCACAAACATGGAAACTTTTTATGTTATCTACAAGTTGATGTCCTCAAGATCAATTCAGAGAATCTAATATCAACGTCACAGTTCCAAATTAAGCCTTTACTTTCTTAAACATTGACTATATATATAAATTCCTTCTAACATAATATGCTTCTTTGTTGAATTTCCTGAAATTAAAAAATTAAAAGATCACAATGTTCTAGGCACACAGCATGTATTTAGTAAATACATCTTGCTATCACTGGGTCCAGAGATAAAATAGAAAAACATCGTGGACACGTGTCTTTCCTTATCCAGGATTCATCACCCCCTCTTTTGGCAAGAGAACCCTAAATTCCTTAGGGAACCCACCCAGACCCATGTTCAGTTCACAGGCTTCAGGTGGAGCTGTTCTGTCCTGGCTCCAGAGGGCCCATCTTAGCACAGCACTTGAATGGCCAGAGTGAATAGGTCATGAGTAGGCCTGTAAATAAGAGATGCAAAGACTTTTGCTCAGGACTGTTTTAAAAGAAGCTCTCTTCCCTTTCCTGGACTTGAACCTGGAGAGAGATGAGCCTAGAGCCTTGGAAGATCACCCTATGGAGCCTTAAAATGAAGCCAACACAGTGGAAGGCAGAACTCTGAGGTGGAGAGAAACCGAGTCCTGAGGATATCATTTGAGCTCCTAGATCAGCCAATAAAATCCCTTTTTAGTGTAAGTCAGCAGGGTAGGGTACTCACTCTGTTACTGAAAACCAAAAGACTTCTAGGAAAGTTAATTTCCAATTAATCATGTTAACAGGGAAGTTAGTAACTTAGAAAATCCAAAAGAATAGGCAATCCAAAGGCATATTTTTCTTAAATTTTTTTTTTTAAATCAAAGAGAGAAAATGTTAATAATTTTGTTAAATGATTAAATGACTGGATAAGATTTTAATAATGGAAAAATCTACATGATTAGATTTAGCAGTACTTTCAGTATGCCTGGAAGCCATGTTCTTAAATAACACAAATCAGAGATTAGATTATTTTAATCTAGGTTTTACCTAATAACAAAAACCAGTATATTTTGGGTATCTCTTGATATAGTGAAGATATGTACTCTTTCAAAAGGTGAGGATAGAGAGGAAGAGAGGAGGAGAGGGGGAGAAGGAGGAAATAACATTTATCAAGCACATACTATTACTAGGTATTTTACCCTAGGTGCTTTACATGCATTATTTCATTTAGTACTAATAACCCTGTATGATTGGTATTTTAATCTCTATTTTATATTTTAGGAAAATGAGACTTACGGAGCACTAAAAATGAACTTGCTCAAATTACACTGTAATTAAGTAGTAAACCAAGATTTGATACTAGATTTCTCAAATTCTTCTCTGAAGTAAATCCTAATTTGTTGGATTTCATTATTAAAAAAAAATGAAGACATATTACACATAGGTGGGAAATGTCAGAAATGGTATGAAAACATAAAAACTTAGCAAACTGTCTGTTGGAAGCTCTGCTCCAAACTAACAATACACTTTTTTTTTCTTCATGAAACTTTGAGCAATTTGACAGTTAAATTTTTCCTTGGTTCATAAGCTACCCAACTCCATCTAAACCTTAAGGGAATCTTCCCAAGTCTGAGAAGCCTGTACCTCCAGACTGGGGCTCTGAATTTTCTACGCTCCTACCTCTGTTTTTGGATGCATGACAAACCAGAACTGAGCAGCAAAATGAAATTTCATACTCACCTGTAGCTAGTGTAAAGAAACAGAAAATTATTTAGGTTCCAAAGACTGATGTTACTAAAAGCCAAACTTGTTAAATAAAAAAAGAAGAAAAAGAATGATATGAAGTTTAGGACAAAAGGGTGAGAAAAGTTTGGGGGAAAAGAAGAAATACAAATAAAATGCAAAAAATGACCTTTCTCGTCCCTGGGTTACAAGATGATTTATGTCACTGCTATGTCTTCTGTCTCCTCTCCCACCTGTTTTGCCTTCAACTTCAGAGAGCCAAGCCTTCAGAAAAAAAATAAGTAAAACTGAGCTCAAAATATTTTTAAAAGCTCATAAGATATTTTACATTTAAAATGTGCTTTGAGTTTTTATGATTACGTAATTCTTACAGACAGGAAACCTTTATTCCAATTTGGTCAATAATCAACTTTACAGCTAATAAAAAAATAGTATAAATAGTATAATAGCCTAAGTTTAGTTTTATATAAACTTTTACATTAAAAAAATACTTCAATGAGAGATTCATTCTAAAGATTATATACCATGATGATACCTTACTTTTAGCTTATAAACCCTATAATTAAATAAATATTTGAAGATAATTCTAGCAAAAACCAATCTATCATAATGAAGTTCACAAAAATGAATTTATCTTAGACAACTGCTAAATAACAAATCTACCTCATTCTTGTGGATTTCCATTCGCAGGCGGTCAATGTTATTCATGGTTTCTGCTAACTTAGGCTGCAAACTCCCTGGATCCCCCATCTGTGGATTTTTCTCATACACATCTTTCATTTTGTTGAGTGCTTCTCTGAAAATGAAAAGGAAGCCACAGAATTAAATATTCACTTCATATGTTCCCAGATAAAAGAGTTTCACTTGATTTCGGGGACTCACATGCAGTTAAAAAGAGTCATATCTCTTTAAGTTTAGTCAAACATTACGTGATTAAAGATAATCTGTATAAAGCTAATAATGTACATAGAGTTAGTAATTTATGGAGACAGTTTTAAAACAAACAGAATTTAAAAAAAAAAGCATTTCATTTCTTATTTCTTGCTTCCTAAATGAAGAGATTACATATATATCTATGTCTATATCCGTATATATACATAGGTTTAATCAAAGGCTGGAAGGATATTCCTCAGTATTCTTAAACTCATCATGTCCCAAATCAAACTCATTATATTCACACCCAGAAACACTATTCCACCTGTGTTTCTTATCTTAGTTCACAGCAGCAGCATCCTCCCACTCATCTATGCTAGAAATAGGAATGCCATCTTTAACTTGCCCTTCTCCCTCTAATTTCAGTTATTCATCTCCTCTTCACTTTTCACTTATCACATCACAAAAGGTTATGCCTCAAATCAGCTCTCCTTGACTCTCTCTAACATCTGACATTATTGACTAACACTCTTTAATACTCTTTTCCTTCTTGATCTCCCGAAGGCTGCATTTTCTTTTCCCTTCTCACCTCTACTGTATCATAATCTCTCTCACTGGCTCCTTCTCTTCTTCTGTTCATTCTTTAAATGTGTATTACATAAAACGACAAAGGTTTCTTCTCACCTCATCCTACATTCTTCCTTTTTGAGGATGATCTCATTACGTTTTAGAAATATAATTGACTTATTGTTTTAATATCACCTATCTTCAGATGATTCCCAAATATCTCCAGTCCTCTTTCTCGCCTAAGTTCTGGATTTAATTTCCAAACCCAAGTGGATACTACTTCCATATGAATTTTTCACATATTTCAAAAATCAACATAAACAAGACCATTCATTATCTTTGCCCCAAATTTATTTTTTCTTACTGTTTCAATTAAGTCTTTATTCTCCTGAGCTGCAAGCCTATTGTTTTTTTAATGCCTCCATTATTTTCTTCTTGGACATCCAATCAGGCGAAAAGTCTGACCTACTTTGCCTTTGAAATGACTCATATCTATTCCTCCTTTCTATCCCAAAGCATGTCTTCTTAATTTAGACCTTCAGCATCTCTCATCTGGATTATTATAAAGTCCCCTAACTGGTCTCCCTGCTGCCAATGTCTTTCCTATACAATCCATTCTTCATACTACTTTCAATGATCTTTCTGTAGAATACAGAGGTGATAATATCACCTCCTCTTTCAACAACTTTTGATGACTCTCCAATATCTACAGAATTCCACAAGAAAGTATTCAAGACTTTGCATAATTCATCCTACACCTTTTCATTATCATCTTCTGCTACTACACTCCACACAATTTCTAACCAATCTCCCTGGCCTAGAGCCAATTCCAGGCAATGGCAAGAACATTCACATTTCTCTGCCTTTATTCTTATTTTTCCCTCTTCCCTGAATGCTCCTACTCTCCCCTTATTGTCTAACTTCTTGTCTAACCAACAAACCTTATTTTTCTATCAAGGTCTAATTTCAACGCTCTGGGGACAAACTAGCTAGTGTCTGGATGTCAACTCTGACATTTATCAGCTATCTAATTGTAGATAAATCATGATTTATTTGATACTTAGTTTCTTCATCTATATAATGTGAACAACAACCTCAGAGGGCTATTTTGAGGAATTCAATGACATACACTCCATGTAAAATGCCTAGGCTTGGTACCTAGGACATAATAATCCCTCAATAAACATTAGTTTCCTACATCATCCTCCTCTCTCTTCTCCCAACATCTCCCCAGTCAGGTTTTTCTTAATTATCCCAGTAAGAATTCATTATATTCTCCTCTACGTTCCCCTAGAACTTTATTTATACCTCTATTAGCAGCTATGGTAATCCAGCTTGTATAGAAATTAAATTGTTTGAGTCATATCTTCCCCAATTAGAATGTGAACTTCTTAGGATCAGGGACTACATTTTATTTATTTTTATACCTTCTATAATCCTGATAGTTATTACATATGATAAGCCCTAAATATTACATTAAATGTTATAATTTTCCAGAGACTATTTACATGTATCTCTAATAAGAAATATTTTAACATTTAAAATTATATCATATGGATGTAACATACAGTAAGGTGACTATAGATAATAATACTGTATTGTATACAGTCACACGTTGCTTAACAGGGATATTTTCTGAGAAATGCGTCATTAGGTGATTCTGTCATTGTGTGAACATCATAGAGCGTACTTACACAAACCTAGATGGTATAGCCTATTACACACCTAGGCTATACAGTACTTATGGGACCACTGTTGTATACACAGTCTGCTATTGACTGAAACATCGTTATGCAGCACTTGACTGTATTTGAAAGTTGCTAAAACAGTCAATCTTAAAAGTTCTCATCATGAGAAAATAAAATTTTTTTTGTAACTACGTATGGTGACAGACGTTAACTAGACTTATTGTGATCATTTCACAATATATACAACTATCGAACCATTATGTTGTACACCTAAAACTAACATAAATGTTAATTATACCTCAATTAAAAAAATCTTTTATACTGGTACAGTTGATTCTCATTATTTGCAGATTCTAATTTGTGAATTGCCTACTTCCTAAAATTTATCTGTAACCCCAAAATGAACACTCAAGGCACTTGCATAGTCATGAGCCACGCAAAGAGTGGTGAAAAATTTGACTCATCTAATGCACGTGCACATTCTCAGCTGAGGTCAAACAAGAAGATGGTCTAACTTCTTGTTTCTACTCTGACACTCTGAACAAGTGTCCTCTTTGTGTTCTATTTAATGCCACATTTTTTACATTTTGTTGCTCTTTGTTGGTGATTTTTCTATTTAAAATAGCCTCTACGCATAACACTTAAGAGCTATGTAGCTCCTAAGTACAAGAAGGCTTTGATGTACCTTATGGAGAAAATACATACGTTAGAAAAGCTTTGTTCAGGCATGAGTTACAGTGCTGTTGGCCCTGAGTTCAAAGTTAATGAATCAACTATACACTAAATAATGTGTCCTTAAACAGAAACACACATAAAACAAGGTTATGTATTGATCAGTTGATAAAAATGTGACCAGAGGTTAACTGGCGTGTAACCCTGTACTTCTCATTTCAGTATTCACTAATTCAGTGTTCACGGTGACTTCATAGAGCACAACTGCCACAAATAATGAGAATCAACTGTAATACAAGATTTCATTTATGATTAAGCACCCCATCACACCTGATGTACAATTCTTAACATAAAAACTTCACTCATGCTAGAGTTTACTCTCCAATTTTAGCTTCAGTGTAAAAGCAAACAGTAAGTCACCAATCCATTGTAATAACCCTTTATTTACCGTAACTCTATATTCATTAAAACACAACTGAACTAAAGGAAACTTTTTATAAAATTTTTTAAAAAATCAAAGTTATGAGTGAATGAGTCAGAAGCTGTAAGTAGTCAAGCACTGTTTGCCAACATATTTTGCTGCAAAAAAATATAGTTTCAGGTTTCTACTGAACTCAATTTATATACCAGAGCAAAACGAAAATAGCAAAGTATATAAGGTGGTTAGCGTTAGTGAAACTACTTTTGATAATGAATCATCAAGGTATTTTGCAAATTTATGGATGGTATAAATATATACATTAGATCCAATAAGTAATCTGCAACCTAAGAAACTCTCCAACGTTTCATTTTTACCTGTGACACAGCAACCATAAAATTTTCCAAAATTTAGGATTGTACTTTTCCCTCAAAAGATATTTCAATTAGGACGTATAATTTTTAAACCTTCTATACATCACATTTAAACACGTCATTCAAAGTAGACCCTGAAAGGAAGAACTATGGTAGAGAAGACTTAATGGAAAAATACTTTTGGTCTGATTCTTTTTGAAGTTCTCTGTTAAGTTCATCAATGCGCTGCTGTAGTTTTTTACGTCTTTGTTCTGGTGGCAGATGACTGAAATCTTCTAGCGCTGGGCCCTGAAAAGAGAATCTAAATCATTACAAAAGACATTTTCAGGAAATTTTATTTTTTCAAATATACTTGCTACAAAATAAAAAATATATATCAATTTCAAGTTTAATTTCAAATTAGCCCCAAACAATCCTTTTTAAGAAAAAGATATCTACATGGATATGTGCACATATTAGTTAAAACAATTGTATTATAGAAAGAGTTCAAATTCCAGTCAGTTTATAAAATCACAAAATAGAATAGGTAAAAATATCACCAGATACAGACAACTAGTAATGACTGGTATCACATTATTTTCAAGTCTTGGCAGAGTTAAAAAAAATACATATGAACCTTCTTACAGCAACAACAACAAAATGGAAACATGTAACATTTCTCATCTATACAAATTACTATTTTATATATATCACCACATTCCCAAATCAAACACACTGCCATGGTAGTGAGAATATTACAAATATTCAGACTGAAAATATGAAAAGTTCATATAATTGAGTTAAGTAAGCAACTTACCTCATAAAGACAATCTAATTAATGAAATATATTTTAATGCTGCATATAGTCTTTGAATGATTATATTTATTACACCATTCTTTAGAACCAAAACATATGTAATCATTAAAAAACAAAAGACAGAACTATCCACTGAGTGAAATATAAGTAGAAATTATATTCCAGTAAGGAGCCTATTTTCAATTATCCTTTTGTACAACCAAATAACATTACCTCAGTTGTTCCTGAAAAAAACAAATAATCCAAAGAAAGACATAATCCTTCTTTAGGAAGACTGCTTGATGCTTGAAAATTTTTTAATGCTTTGATATTCAAGAAACTTTATTATTTAAGAAAAAGTGCTAGTATTTAGATGTAAATTTCTGATTCAAATGTCTTTTCTCCTTTTAAATGTTAATCATGTCACTGTTACTTTAGTTATCTTATTAGAGATTACATAACAGAGCCAATATTAGGAACTATTGATTCCATTTAATATAAACCCATATTTACACGTAAGTTTTTTAATATACTCCATAAATTGATGGCATCTATCATTTTCACTTTTTTAAAAAAAGGGTGATTTTAAGAACACACAAGTTCAATTTTTAAAGTGTTGCTGAAATGAACTCCCAAAATACATACATCCTTGCTCTTTAGGCCACTTATGCCTATAACATATCCTAAATTGCTTTATTTCACCATCTATAAGAATGCTTCCCTTACTTTTAAAAAAGAGAAAACTCACTTTTAGGATGAGCCATGATCAAATATAACATTTAATTACTAACAGAATCTCTAGAATTTTTCCCAAGTGGCCTGCACATTACGAACATTTGACAAGCCTTCCTAAAAAGAGTAGAGCATCTTGTCTAACTGGCTTTTGGTTTTTAATCTACCAGTCACCAGAAATAAGAATCTGCTATCAACCAATTCTAAACTAAATGAATGGCAAAATTTCCTAAACAAGATGTGTTTAAATTTAGTGGTTAATTATCAATATAAGTTATCAGTTTTAATCTAATTTGGGGTATACGTTTTGAAAACTACCATATCTGTGCTAAAGATAAAACTTTCTAATTTATATATTTAAAAATATTTCTTCAAATTTTGCAAAACTATTTAATAAAGTGAAGAAACATATCTCAATGTGGTTTATTTGGTAGTAGTATAATAAACTCACAACTACCTATACGTAAATCTGCCAGATTTCCACTTATCCCTGATCAAACGTTGTTCTTAAATTTATTAACAGTAGATATCTACACACTTGCATTTTTAAGATCCCATTTTGACCTTATAACCTATTCTTTTACAGAATATGAGAACTAAACTCACTCTATTTCCTATGGATATAAAGAAGACCTCTCAGGCATTTAACAACCTCTCCTACTACAAGAGAATTCACAAAAGGTCAAACTGCAAGAGTCTTTTTGAAAAAGAGTGGTCTATTTTCTGAAAATGAGAAACTATGTAAGCACCCAATAATTTGGGGGTTAGGCCTTCACAATGTAGTTACATTAATTTGTTTGAAATAAATGTATAAAGGAACATCACTCACACACACACACACACACACACATATACACACAATATTTAGGTTATTTGTGCTTTTATTTCCATTCAATAGTATAGAAGAAGAAGCACTGATTCTATAATAAAAGTAGTAGGGAAATTTTCTTGCTTTTTGGAAAATCTAATGATTCTTACGATAAACCACAAATCAAGTTTATATGATCTTTTTAAAGGGTATTAAGAAAAATCACGAAAGATAATTTTTAATTTTCCTTCTGTAAAAACATGAACTTTTGTTCTACTATGTAACTGTTAATGTTTAACTATAATTTTATTCTCTGTAACATAAGGACTCCACCCAATAACATTTAAGAACTTAATGGGTTGATTACAGATTAACCACATTATTTTCCAATTTTACGACATCAAGTGGCACTGGCATATGTTGGACTATGGATTAAGTTATAAAAAGAAAAGACAAGGTGAAAATGTAGGGATGTACCTTACCACTTGTTTTGACTTAAACAAAACAATGTTTTGAGATTACTTAATGTTGGCACACATATAGATCAGCACATAAGGCTTACCATCTTCACCGACCACTGAATAGTTCAATGGAAAACAGAAAGAAATGGTAAATTATTCACATGAAACTATAATACAGAAGATGCAATAACCTATATATATATATATATTTTACAATATTAAAATAAATCATGTACATTTCACAATCCAAACAATTATGCCAGAAAAACAATTTTAAGCACATTTTTTGGAAAGTAAATTACTTGCAAAAAAACCAAAACAAAACACTGATGATAATGGGCAGATATTTTCTAGGTGCAACTAAAACTCAAAAGTAAATAGCGATCATTGTATCTTTTTCATGTATTTTCCTCTTTAAGATAGAACTTTTACATAAGTGGATTTCACTTATATAGGTCTTCATTCCCAAAATACTAATATTTGAAAAGTTAAATACAAAAGATCTAATATTAACCATTTTAAAAGAAATCTTAGATGAAGTATTAAAAAATGGAATGTTCTTCCCAATGTGTTAAACAAGACAATGTTATTTGAATTTTTATAGTTCAAAATACTGTTTTAAACATAAATGTAAAATGGGTAGGTAAGGGTAAGATTTCTACTTTAGTTTTCAGGTACAGACACATTAAAAACACATTATTATCAAAATAATAAATAAACGAGTCACCCAGGTTCAAGTCTCCCATCCATATTTCCTAAGAGACACAAATATGTGGGTTGAATTTTGCTTTGAAGATATAGCTTCTATTTTTCAGTTTTTATTCTAAAATCCATATGCTCAAGAAGCAACACTAAAAATATAACTTTGATTTTTAGAAAATTGGTTAAAATTTATTCTTTCTGAAAATATGAAATGACATAGCCAGAGTGCTCTCATACAGTAAATATACTGCATATGTATATATATCCCACGTTCCATGGGTTAGAAGGGCTCTGCCACGGGCATTGCATCTATCTAGCATCCCAACTAAACACACATGCACGCACAAGTGCACACACACACATGCATGTGCACGCACACACACACACACACACCCAGTGACCCAGAATATACAGTAGAGGTTTACAAAGCTAATCTTCACATTCACTGTATTTGGTTTGCAGCTTCTAAAATTTTTATTTTTCCCAGTTTTCTAACTCATGATATTTTAGAGAAGATGGAGGGATATCAGACAGAATTTCACATAAAAAACATGAATTTTAATAAACAGCTGACAAAAATATCTACCCTTTATCTCTGATGAATTGGCCATATATATTAATGGTTACGATGATAAGCAAAGATGACATTTTTCCATAATCTTTCCAAATTAAGCTTAACATTCTTTAGACTGTCAGTAGTTTCAGGGAATAAAAACCACAACTTATTTTGCTGTGACAAAACTCCTGGTAAGAAGATACAAAGATATTCATGATCTTCTTAAAATGTTATTAAAAGAAAATTATATATAGGAAAAGAAGTAAAATATGTATTTTAATTTGACTTATCTCTTATGATAATTCTCATCAGCTAAATTTCTAAGTACCACAATTTTTCCAGTTTCTATATTAATGTCTTAGAGAAAACATGAAGATAATTATATACAACTGAAATATCAAATGCTTCAGTTTTTTAGCTAGTCTAATTTTATTATCAATTAGAAAATAAATTTACAGTTCATTAACCTTAGATTTGGGGGTACAAAAACTCAAGTTCTTTGTAAAAATATTAGGAATATATTTATTTTAAAAGTAATACACGTTCAATACAGAAATACCTTACTCTCATATGCAATTATCATATACCTATAATAAGAAAATTTCACAGACCCACTATACCTTAAGAAATACAAAAGGGAGCTAAAAAGGAAATCAGTTAGGCAATTAAAATTATTTGGTATATCTCATTTAAAGATAAGAAAATCCTGACAACTGTTCTCTGGATATGATAAAAGCTTACAAAAATTACCCTGGAAATCTGTAAGATCATGAATAACTTATACAGAAAACATGGACTTGTTACTACTGAATAAATCTACTTCTTAACAAAAGGAGTACCCCGTAAGCTCAAATGAAGTAATTATAGAGTAAAAATTATTTGTTTTTATAATAAGCAGTTAAGTTTGGGTATATACCAAATATTCACTAATGGTTAGATCTTGATGTCACTGAAGGAAATTATAAACCCTTGTCCCTCAGAAAAGGTCTACTGGCACCATCATTAAAAATTCAAAAACACCAGTCCAATATAACATTTTTCATATCCTTAAAAGATACTGGGAACTGTATATACTAGGTTTTCTTTAAAAAAAAAAAAAAGAAAAAGAAATTATAATTTTTTAGAAAAGCCAAAACACAGATATTTAGGAAAAATGATATAACAAATATAGTTCAAAACCAGAGTTTCTGACTTGAACAGTACAACTCAGCAGCTTTAAGAAACCTTAAGACTAATCATTTCACAATATATGTACATCAAACCATCATGATGTATATCAATTATTGATTACTGATGACTATAAAAATATTCTGTTTTTACATAAGAACCTGGGGACTGAATTTATTTTAGTAAATTTACTTGGCTGGCTATTTCAGTGGAAATGTGAAAAGTGCCTACAGGTGATTTAGTATAAAGAGCAGTGAGTTCTCTGCTGCATGCTTTAGAGTAAAGATGTTAAGAGAGTAGATCCTAAGAGTTCTCATTACAAGAATTCTTTTCTTTTCTTTTTATTGTATCTATATGAGATGCTGGATGTTAACTAAACCTTTGTGGTAATTATTTCACAATATACGTAAATCAAACCATCATACTGTGCACCTTAAACTTACACAGTGATGTATGTCAATTTTTTTCAATAAAACTGGGGAAAAAAAAGAAACCTTAAGACTTATTTTGTAAGCTTAATGGACTTACATGTAAATCCATGTAAAAGCATATAAACTGGCTTCTTAGAGCTTATCTTCTTCTTTTTAGATTTCTCTATATTGAGAAAATTCTTAAGCGTAAGGAAAACATCTCTATGGGTTAATTTTGAAACGTCATCTAGTAAACTACCAAATATCAATCAAAACAAAGAAACTGCTCAATGCCAACGTTGTAATAAACTTTCTTTCCTGCTCTATCCCCCAAAATTGGTCTGTCATATTTTCTACCTTGCATGCTGCTTTTTTCTTTGGTATGATAATAATGAGTGGTTAGGATTTTGGCTTTCTGAAAGTAGGCCCCCCAAAATATGTGCTAATATTTAAAATTAAAGCAATATTTGGAAATAAGACAAATAATGACCAAGTAGATACTTTTAACTTCAGTTATAAAATTCTACCTATAAATTCATTCAATAAGAATGAAGATGTCACATATTTCAGCTTCTCTCTCAGGGCTCATAGTTCTAACTGCCTGAACTTTTTCATAGAATTACATCTACCTCATATCTCTATGAATATACCGTATAGAGTATTCTAACTGGGCCTGGCAGACTCAATGTCTAGAAACATAAATGATTACAAAAATATGGCTAGTAAATAGTAACTTCTCATGATTTATATAACATAATATTTAATGTACTCTCAATCATCATAGAGAAGATGGGAATTAACTCTACCCTCAAAGTCAGGCAATAGAAATTCCAAATACGATTTCTTAAAGTCTTTCAAACAAGTGTCAAGGGCTTTTAAAAGTGATTACAGGTACCTGTAGTGCCTGGAGGTATAGGACTTTTCAAAATGTCATTAATTGCCTGTATTATCATACACTTACAGAATTAGGTAAAGTAAATGCAAAGAAGTTCATGTCATTATAATAATAAAAGAAAGAAGTCCAAAAGGGGACACAAACTCTAGGGCATTTCTGCTGCATTACTGACATCAGTTAAGTTTCTCATTTTGTTTTAAGGGAAATGTAGACAATAATTCAATCTTGCCCTAAATTAATATATCTTGTTCTACATGTGGCCAAAAGAGAAACCTAACTAAAGCAATTTGAAGATAGAAAGGGCTACCAAAAATAAGAAAAACAGAGAGACAGGCTAAACAGAAAGGGAAAGAAAGAAATGAGAAAGAGAGGAAGGAAGGAAGGAAGCTAGAGAGAAAGGGGGGCAAAAGGGAAGAGGAGAGAGAGGGAGCACGCACAAAAGCGAGCCCAACTATAGCGTATTACTATTAACGATCAGACTTCTTATAACAATGACAGACTCTGAGTTCTCATCTGTAGGTTACCACACCTATGTTTTTCATATGTCCAAACAAATGCTCAAACAAATCTCATAAATGGATGTAAATTATGAGCTAGGAATATTACAAACGCACTTAAAATCAAACATAAACAAGAGAAATTAGCCTAATAT
This sequence comes from Equus przewalskii, assembly GCF_037783145.1. Classification (NCBI taxonomy): domain Eukaryota; kingdom Metazoa; phylum Chordata; class Mammalia; order Perissodactyla; family Equidae; genus Equus; species Equus przewalskii. The sequence continues at coordinate 6,589,490 of NC_091854.1, forward strand.
TATGGAATAACACTAATTTATTTATCAGTAGTGTAACAGTTATTGTTAAGAAACAATTTAGTATTTGCTTTTTACTACTCTAAAATTTTTCATTTGCAGAGCATCTTTAATTATACATAAATGCCAAAGGCTGGCCAATTAAAAAAAAAAGAAAGAATGAAAAAACTCTGGTGAAAAAAAACTTTACTTTTTTTTAGTTCAAGAAAACAAATTCCACGTAAACATTACTCAATAATATCTAGTATTTTTATAGGCATTATAATGTACAAAATACTTTCTAATATCTTAATTTGATCTACAATCTTGATATTTAACATACCTATTTTTAATTTTTATTTAACTATTGGAAATTGTGTTTTATGCTTCTAAAAATAGGGCAATTAAAATTGAACTTGATTTTTTAAATTATCAACAATACTTTATAAATTGGCAGAAGTCATCATTCGTGACAAATTATTACATGAGTAACTCCAGTGACAAATTACTGAAAGTCTTAAAAATGTAAATACATTACAAGACAATGGTGGACATATGATTTCACATAAACAAAAAAATAGCTAATATGATTGTACCCAGCACCCTCTTTATAATACCATTCTTTTACAGTTGAGCATTTCAAATGTTATAAAGAGGAGTTGTTTTTAACTTGAGGGCAGCTATACTTAATTCTGTGGGGTTTTTAAGCTACATATTTATAGGAGAGAGCCTTATAATGAGGGTGGAGAGTATTAAAAGCCACACTACACACACAATAGGCCATCATGCATTTTAACCCATTATTAAACTTACCCCTCTTTTGAGGCTTCTGAAAGAAGGAATTCTGGGCTTCCCTGTTTTTATTTCATTCATACAATAATGCACGGGCTCAATGGAGAATGTGAGAAACTGGGACCCATTAGGAGTACTGGATGTGAATAAACTAGTAGGGGTTAAGGGTGGGGACTGTGGCTAATATGGAAATAAAGAAAGGAATCAATAAGCCAAATGTGCATAGTTTTTTCCTAAATGAAAATTCTATTTTTGGCAACATACTTTTCACAAAATATATCTCAAATAGTCTTCTATAAAAATAATATAAGAAAGTTAACATAGTTTCGCCCAAACTGTCATTTTAAAAAGTCAAATTTACTTTTAAAAATGTACCATTTCATTTGATCATTTTTTTTTACAAGCTGACAGATTAAAAATATAGAGTACAACAAATTATAATGTTAGAGAGAGCAATATGACCTAGGAAAAATATTCTCTTCTGATATCTAGAATATCAGTACCACCTAGTTAGTTATACTTAACCTGTACTTGTCAGAGATAAAGGAAGCAGCTACAGGTAAAGTTATCTAAATAGGCAATGTCTCCTAAAATAAAAAATTAAAACTGTAACCAATTATTATCACAAATAGGCAAAAAAGAGTTCATTACATTTGTGGCTTTCCTCTCAGACTGTTTCTATTTCATCCTCATTGCACCTCAATTTTTTTTTTACTTTCAATATTCCTTGTTTTTCTAAGCTTTCCTAGCTACTGTGATCTGATTTTTAAAGTCTCATCTCTCAACTTCTCAACTGGACAATACTATTAAAAGAAAGAATAAAGCTTGAGTTAATTATAATTGTGCTTTTAAAAATATTTATAGGTATGTTATAATGAGTTAAATTTTATCTATATTCATATATCAAGATCAGAAAAATGAATTAAAATAATCTGTATACTTCAGTAAATACAGCAAAGAGTAACAGAACATATCTATTTTCCTACTGATGCGACATTATAATCACTAAATTGATAAGAAAGACTAAGCACTCATCTATTCCATTTATCTGCTGAGCTAGATTTATCTAAAATAAACACTACTTGAAAAGAGGGGTTCCAACAAGAAGTTAAGAGTGAGATTCTCCTATAAACTAGAGATTTTTTAAACTTTAAATAACCACAAACATTGAGCCCTTCCCATTTAATATCCACATGGATGATAAAAGTAACTTTATCAGTATGATCTATAAGACCTAATTTGACATTATCACTGTGGTCAATCATTTATTCCAACTGAGAATGGCAATTTTAGTGGTCTTATAGTTAGACTATAATGTTTCCTTAGAATTCTGATTGAAACTATACAACAAATAAAATATCAAAAGCATATAATTTAAGAGATATTACCAACTTATTAAATATTTTTACACATTATTAAGTGGTGGTCAAATGTTAAATCCAGAAATAATTTTTACTATTAAGGTATAAAACTATTTCTAAGTGAAAAGTTAACTGAATCATTCAAACCAAAATATTTATTCTGTATGAATAGTAAACCATTATCCGTTCAATACGTACATGGATTTAAATGACACACTAAAACAAATCAGCATAGAGGAATTTTGACTTTTACCTTAGGCTTCTTTCCAAAGAGCCACAACTTGCCCTTGGCCTTTCCTACTGTGGTTTTGGCATCCACCTTCCCGATTTCCTGTTTGGATGCACTGATAGTCCCATCAGAAATGGTTCTATAAATATGCTGACTGTAATCTTCAAATGGAAAGTCTCCTGGAGGCTCAAATCCAGACTTGAAAGAGTCTACTACCATCTGAGAGTCCTGTTTTACACAAGAAACATGTTTTTAAAACCATTTCATTTGTTCATAGTACCACATTTAGCTTTCAACTTTAATCCACGCAAGAAAACAACAACTAAAAATTTAAAGAAATAATTCTACACTACTCATTAAAGGTTTAAAGTGAGTAATTTCTTCCTGTGAATTTGTAATAAACCCTAAATATTTTAATCCCAATAGAAAAAATACTAATTTACAAATAAATTACCAATTACTTAATTTGTAATATTGATGAATGTTTTTACTCCATAGCTTTAAACCACTGAAATTCATATGAGGACTAGTTAGTTGATAAGGAAGAGCTAACTGACAAAAGGAATATAAGAAGAGGTTATTCTCAAGTAGAAATTCTCAGAAGTTTCAAAGGAAAATACTTTTTGATTTACAGGATTGTCTACAAAGAAGTTGACCTTTGGAAGAGAGGGAAGGGCATCTAATCATAAAAGAGAGTATGGGACAGTAGAAAGGCTTATATTTATCCAATGAGGAAAAGACAAATAAAATATATTAAAGACATAATTGGGAATGTTAACAGAGCAACAGAGAAAGATCTCACAAATAGCACTGAGAGGAAAAAGCAACTTTTAAAATATAAAGTTCAGTACCATTTACCTAAAACTTTAACTCACATAAGTATCATATATTGTTTTTGGACCTACACACCTCTATCTGAATGTTCTACTAACACCTTAAACTCATTTTCAAACAGAATACTTTTTTTTGAGGAAGGTTAGCCCTGAGCTAACATCTGCTGTCAATTCTCCTCTTTTTGCTGAGGAAGACTGGCCCTAGGCTAACATCTGTGCCCACCTTCCTCCACTGTATATGTGGGACGCCTACCACAGCATGGCTTGCCAAGCGGTGCCATGTTCGCACCCGGAATCTGAACCAGCGAACCCCAGCCTGCCAAAGCAGAATGTGCACACTTCACCGCTGCACCACCGGGCCGGCTCCTCAAACAGAATACTTTATCTCTACAAACTCCTCCCCACTCCTAACCACCTCTCCTTATTTCTTATTTCTGTTAATAGTACATTTTGCCTGTCATTTAGCCAACTCACCCTTAAGTCATATTTTACTTTTGTCACTAATGCCACCCCCACCAATCACTTGCTAAACGATAAGAGTAAGAAGAGGGACCTAATTATATTTGTAACCTTGGATCAAGCCATACTGAAATATAAATGTACTTTTGAATTCTCAATTAAAGAACCCCCAAATCCTCTTTTCTTTTTAAAATTTAAGTCAGAATTCTATTTGTTACAGGATCCTCACTAATATACCAACTTGCTGTGAAGACCAAAATATGTGGTCCACATTTGGCAGTCAGTCCCCGAACACTGGTTCTCTTCTCCTGCTCTGCCCTTACATCCTCAGTTTCTGCCAACCATTCTTTTTGATCAATCAACATTTACCAAGAAATGACCTGTAAAGACTCTGCTAGTCCATAATCAAGATACAATGTGATTAGATATATTTCCTCGAAGGGACAGAGATATGCTCTTCCTTCTACTCATGATGCCCTCCTTCCTCTTTCTCATGGGCCATCATTCCATGCTTCAAATTCCAGCTCAAGTGCCAACTCTTGTGTTAAAAGCAACTCTTACAACTCTAGATCTCTCTGACCATTTCCTTCTCTGAACTTCCACTAGACCAACGGCACAATAGTTTGTAACACAGAGTTCACAGGTTAGCTATACTCTAAGAGTAAAACTAAAACATTAGTGAGGGGAGGAGAGGAAAGGATTAGAACTCTTTTCTTTTAAACAATTAGAATTTTAGTGTTTAGAAGAGTCCTTAGAGCTAAAAGGAGTCCAATCTCTTGCCAGACTTCCTTCTACAGAATATAATTTAGAATCAACTAACCTATCAACTACTTCACCAATTCATTTTACTAACTAAAACAGCACACTTAAACCAAGTATATTTGTTCAAATATAATTACATAGCACTTACTCTTCTTTCATCAACTGATTTTGCTGCAAGAATCATTCCTTCCAAACATTTTGAAATGATAGGAATAACTTTGCGTTCTGAGTCTGCAAATCCTCTGTAACACTCACTGAGTTTGATCGTCCTTCGTTCATCCATTTCTTGTAGTTGCTAACAATCAGGAATTAAAAAAAAAAAGAAAACTGAATCTTTTCTTCTTTTCATTCTGAAGCAATCCCCTCAAAAAAAAAAAAAATTAAAGATTCTATCCTAATAGTTATACTGTTGTTAATACCTTTTAACAAATGCTACAGACTTATAATACATAAAACTTGATAATATATTAAACAGCAAAAGGAAAAAAAAAATCAGGGCTTTTAAGTACATCCTAAAACCAGGTGACACTGGTTTTCAAGCCTTCTAAAAGGAGCCCCTACAGGCCACCAGGCTCCCTTTCTCATACTACCTCCTCCTCTCATTCTTCAATCAACAATCAGTTGCTGCTTATGCTTCCAGAAGTTTTATCTGAAAACAGAATTCTGATGCTTTTTTTTGTTCTAAGCAATTGGCCTATAACATATACAAGCCTGAGATTTCTAAGCCCTTAAGTTAGTTCAGAATACTTTGGTAAGATCTGGCTGGACCAAGATCCACAGCTGACTGCATATCAACAAGTACCTAGACCTACGCAAGTCTCCAGCTCAGAGTGACTATCAAAGGGTTGGGGACACAAGAGGCAAAACATGAAGCCACAACGTCAAAGTGGTACATATATGGAATCCCTACAATTGAAAAATTCATTGGCACGTGCCACTAAGAACTATGCTGGGACACATGAAACCAAATAACTTAAAGGCACTTTTTTTCAGCTTTATTGAGGTATAGTTGACAAAACTGTAATATACTTAAAGTGCAACATGATGATTTGATATATATATACATTGTGAAAGATTCCCACCATCGAGTTAATTACCATGTTCATCACCTCATATGTTTACCTTTTTTTACCCTTGGTAAGAACACTTGAGTTCCACCCTCTTAGCAAATTTCAATTATACAACATAGTGTTATCAACTATAGTCATCACCTTATACATTAGCTCTTCAGACCTTACTCATCTCATAACTGGAAGTTTGTACTCTGACCAACCTCTCCCCATTTCCCCCACCCCCAGCCCCTGGCAACCACCATTCTACTCTCTGTTTCTGTGAGTTTGACTTGTTTTTCAGATTCCACACTGGGTTACAACTGTAGTCATGAGAATTTCTGACTGTGGCTCTGCATTTGCTCTGGTTGGATATAAAAAAAGTCACGCTGTCTCCACTACCCTAAAGCAAAGGGCTAGGCTCAAAGGACATGCGAGCTATTATTGGTTTCCTGAAGCAGATGCTAAAAGATTGCCAATGAGATGGGCTTCTCAGGGTGTAATGTGTCACTCCATGTTCTGCAGCAGGAGCTGGCCAGAAGAATTCTCCCCAGTTATAGGCATTTTTTAACACTTCCTATTTCCCAATACTAACCTTGCTTTCTCCTAGGAAGTACCTACACTGCTCCAGTCCCAAACTCCCACAGCCGTGATATCACGATATCACTTTTCCCTCTTTAATTACTCTCCAGAGCCTGGGAATTTATTTTGAGGCCTGCATTTTCACAAAAGAACTGCTCCCAGCACCACAAAATAGCAAGATTATGCCATAGCAAGGGCCAACCAAAAGGATCAAGCCCCAAAACACAAAAAGTAGTTGATTCCCAAGTTAAGGTCTCCCCAGAATATGAAGGCTTAGCTAGCAAGCCTAGAAAAGCACCACAGAGTGATGACTGGCAGGCTACATGCTCTGGATCAAATGACTGGAATCTGATACCTACTCTAGTCCACCACCTCTCACTATACTTCCTTTGTACTTCTAACTTGCCTTACAAACAAAAAAAAAGTATATCTGGGCTGACACTCTTTCCACACAAGCTCCGCTCTCCCAGATCCTACTTCTTTCAACACAACTTCACTAAATTCCTTTTCTCTAATTTTTCTTCTTTCTGCAATAGGCAGTAATATAATTTGAGCCTCATGTAAATTCTGGGGTCTTTACCTGAGGCTATTTGGCAACTACCATCATCAAGCGATGATGAATGGTATTTATAAGCAAATTCATAGCCTGAATTATATTTATGATCTGGCAGCTAGAAAGACAAGCAGGCAAAAAACAGACTAGCAAATACATCTTATAAGATTTATTTCTGCCACCTGACCTAATGTCAACAATTCTGGTATAGTGTCAAAAAGCTACATCCCAATTCTAGGTTGAGCAGATTACAATATACAGTTCCAATAAATTCTCCCTATTAAGCCATAATACTTAATGATACAGTATTAAAATTTATCTAGAAAATGTTGTTTTAGGGGACTGTTTATTACATGAATAATAAATAATAATAAATAATAAATCTGTAGAAAAATTTGTGATTTAGGAAAATGAGAAAGTTAGGAAAATTACTTTTCAAATCTATAATCATAAAGAAATTTCTTATCACCAAACCTGATGACTAGTGAATCTAGACACATTCTGATTGATAACTGAAATTTACAAGTTTTACATTTAAAGACTAGCTCTTCCAACTATGAAACTGGATTAATTTCATTTATCTAAATTTTACCTTGTAAATCTGAGGAATCACTACGTAGAAATGCTTGTGTTGCTCTCCATTAAAGTTCTGTAATTGTGCAGCATATTCATTTTTATTTTCATCAGCCATATGCGTACGCAGATTCAACTGCTGTTTAGCCTAGGGGCACATTTGTCCAAATCATTACCAACAAGGATAACAACCAAAAAATCATAGCTAATTCACTTTCATAAAAGTTATACTAAAACTACACTTTTTCTAACTATTGATAACTTTTAAAACTGAAGGAGATGCTCGCAGATTCTATGGTCAGAGCAGTCTTTCTACTGCAATATTCCCTTTTTCTTATTGCAACAGTCCTCCCCGTTGCAATACTCTATCCAAATAAAGTTTCTCCTTACCAAATCCAGACTTTTTAAAAAAACATTAAATGAATGTCAACATTATGGCCTGAAACAGTAAGCTTTTAATCAGAAGAGAAAACAGCATAAGGAATATTTTAGACAGTTACTAGTAAAACATTTCTTTAAACATGATCCACTTATATCTGACTCAGAACCACAGTGAAACCAAATAATGATCAAAATGTGATCTGGGGATAGTAATATTCAACAATAATTTCCATCTTTATACAAAACCACATCTCTATACTTTAAGGAATGCTTATTTAGAATACAGTTCTGTTCATCTCAAGCTCTTGTAGAAATGCTTTTCAAATGAGTCATAATAGTATCATCTACACTGGTGAGAATGTCGGAATACAAACAATACAAATCGTTAATTCTAGATTTATTGGAGAGGATTCTAAACAAATTTCTCAATTATTCTAAAGTAATAATAAAAAACAAAGTAAGAACCAAACTCAATTTTCCACAGTGTTCCAAGGAATAAATTATGTTATATGAGAGTGCTTTGAAAACTGTAAAGCACCTTGTGAATATGCTTTATTATTCTAATTCCAGTTTCTACAAATGTAGTCCCTGACCTTTTATCAGTAGGTCCACAAGTTAGTTCTTCTGAACTCAGAAACAAACTGACCTATAGAAACGCTTGGTAGCCAAGATCTCAGGTAAGCCCACAAAAATCCATTTAATCCACAGTGTACTTGAAAGTACAACAAATAAGTACTATGGAAACTAAACACCATGGCCCAAAGCTTTTCTACAGAAAAATACATTTGAAATTCCAAACTGGGGCCCTAAGTACCAATTCATTCACTCCTTCCCCTTTTCTCCCTCCTCCCACAAACTATGACGGAAGAGAAGATTCCAAATTATTCCGTTCTGTCAGGGGAAACTCCTGTTCTCCAAGTCACTGGCTGTGATTCCCAAGGTCCCGGGTGAGGGTTCCAGCAGGGTATGTAGGAGTATAAGTCTAGAAGCTAAAATAACTAAAGCCTCTACTGGCATTTTCTGGGCTTCACATTTATTGCCTTTCTTTTCTTTCTTTTTTTTAACTTTGCATTAAAATTTAAAAAAAAATTTTAATTGTGGTAAAATGTAAAATACACAATACACGTAACATAAAATTTACCACTTTAATCATTTTTAAGTGTACACAGCACATAAGTAGTGTTATAGGGGCTGGCCCCGTGGCCAAGTGGTTAAGTTCGAGTGCTCCGCTGCAGGCAGCCCAGTGTTTCGTTGGTTCAAATCCTGGGTGCGGACATGGCACTGCTCATCAAACCACGATGAGGCAGCGTCCCACATGCCACAACTAGAAGGACCCACAATGAAGAATATACAACTATATACTGGGGGGCTTTGGGGAGAAAAAGGAAAAAAAAAAAAAATTATAAAAAATCTTAAAAAAAAAAAGTAGCATTATGTATGTATATTCACATTGTTGTGTACCTGCCTTCCTTTTCTCTAGGAACATGAATAATTGGCCTGCTTCCTCTTCATTTCTTTTTTTGTTTTGGTAAACTTTTGTCAGTAGTTGCTTGAAACTGTGTTCCCTTCCCTCCCTCATCACTTAGAATTCCTCTGCTCTCTAGTTCCTAAAGCAAATCTTCAAAGTTTTCCTAATTCTCTAATAATTGAAGGGGCTGCAAACAAACGAGCATAAAAAAGGAGGCTGTAAACATTAAAATTCTTAAGTTAGGTCAAGCTACTAGATATGTTTTATCTAGATTTCAAGATATTTGACTAGCCTCTAAAGATATTTCTGTAGACAAAATAAAGAAATAAGTTAAATAAGAGTCCAGTTAAAGAATTTCCTTAACTTGCTGAGTATATAAACCGTGCAGTCAATGTTTGATAAGTCAAAGGAGTTCTTAAGGAGTCAATGTCAACCAGCAAGAAAGTCTCCCATCTATAAAATACTGCTATTTGCCAATTGTTATAGTCCACATTTTTATCAAATAATGATAACACATTATGTGTATGACATGATGGTAGGAAGGAAATTAATATAGTGGACGAACAAAATCAGGATCCAAAACAGCAGGATTAAATAGGATCTTAGCAGGATTCAATCTAATAATTGATACATATGCACATAGGCATTTAAAACAGCAACAGTACAAGTTCTGTCTGAGACACACATTCTCATACCACACCACATGCAAAAAGACATGCAGATTTCAGTAAACCATGAATTTAATAGGAGTCAATCCAAACAATGTGGGTGCCCAAAAATTTAATATACACTTAGGCTACAGTTAACATAAATTTAGTGTTCAAAAAAAGAGAGGTAATCAAACTTAGGACTGATTAGACCACACCTGGATTATTATATCCAATTTGAGACAACATACTTTAAGTGAGCTACTGATGAATTAAAGGGTATCCAAATGAAAGAAGTCATAATGAAAGGTAACAAAGTCATTTCATATGTGGAACAGTTGAAGAAACATAGTATTTCATGTAGGGGTAGAGAATCTGCTACAAATATCTAAAAGGCTATTGTGAGAAAAAAACAGATTTAATATTTTTCTGGTACGTCAAAGAAACTAAAATTGAACAGGCAGACGAGTGAGGTCAATATAAGGAAATGTTAAAGTTGAAAAAGAAATGAACAGAGTGCCTCAAGACTATGTATTTCCAATGACAGGGAACTTACTGTCATTAGAGGTATAAGTCATTAAAAATAGGGCAGACAAGACATAAGCATCAAAGTTTTACCAGAAGACCTTTAAGGTAATTCTAACCTGGAATTTATATGATTTTAGGTTTGTTTTTTAATTGGTAAAGAAAATGGAGGGCAGAAAATAAATTATTCTTCTCTTCTTAGTTCTTTCTTGTTCGGATCCTAAAGGGAATTATAAAATGCTAAGGAGATAAATATAATACCGGTGGGCCTTGGTATATACAAAAATGTGGAGTAAGGTTCACCTGTATTTCAAAATTCCAAAATTCTATCACTATCACTGTGTCAAATGTTCTAAGATAAAGAGGATACAGCAGGGGAAAAGAAGAAGGAAAGCAGCAACAGTTACGGAGCTGATCCTACCAACAGTTACATTACAGAACATTTGGCCCAGAATCAGTTAGTGAGTGACAAGAGAGGGTTCAGTTTTTCAGAATGAACGAAGAAACAAACAAACAAACAAATAGCTAGTATCACATACTTCTGACAGTTTTATCATGTAAAATTGGGGAAGCACACTACCCACCCCCCATTTGCATACCCCATCAACACATCTTAGACTTTCCATCCTATTTTGGAATAGGATAGAAGTTCATTCCCAAAAGCAACTTTGTCTTTCCTATGCATTTTGATTGCAGTTAAGACATTACAATAAAAGAAATTGATGCATATTAAATACTTTCTCAGACCAATATGTGTAATTTAAAGTTCACAAATATTTGCATATTTTAGATTTAGATGTAGTGTATCTCTTGGGGAAACTCTAATACCAACATGAATATTCTAACTACTCTCCATATGCAAGTAATATTATTTTGATATCAAAGTCAGTTTGGATTATTTCTTACCTTTTCAACATCTGCCTTGGTTGCATTAGTATCATTATCCAATCTTTCATAACTCTGTTGTGCCTTTTCTGCCTCTCTACATTCTCTTTCAAATTTCTTTTTACTCTGTTAAAAAAATTAAAATATCACATTGAGAAATAAAACTAGATTTACAGTACTTCATTAAAAAATAACTTTAAGGGCCAGCCTGGTGGCACAGTGGTTAAGTGCACACGTTCTGCTTTGGCGGCCTGGGGTTTGCTGGTTCGGATCCCAGGTGCGGACATGGCACCATTTGGCACGCCATGCTCTGGTAGGCATCCCACATATATAGTAGAGGAAGATGGGCATGGATGTTAGCTCAGGGCCAGTCTTCCTAAGCAAAAAGAGGAGGATTGGCGGCAGATGTTAGCTCAGGGCTAATCTTCCTCCAAAAAAAATTAAAATAATAACTTTAAAATGTTGCCACTGTGTATTATATAGAACTGCACACTGAAAGTAAAATTTTTCTAAATTAGAAATTATACTATTACAATCAATCCATGTGCGTTAAATATCAAACATTATAGACTGTGAAGAAAAGAAAAATCATAGACATGACTGAGTTAACATTTATTAGATCTCTTCCAAACAAGAAAAAAAATCATATGTATTTTGTAATTTTCTATTATAAGCTCATCTTCAGCAGGACTTTTTTGATTTGTTTGGTGTTTTTGGTTTGGTTTTTGCATGTTTGTTTGACTGGTTGGTTTTGGTGTCTGCTTGGTTTTATTTTTTTGGTGGGATTCCAATGTAGCCTGGGATGTGGAAATGTTCCTCCAAAGTGGTTTCAAGTTGTTTCTTCCAAGTGTTCCAGGAATATCACCAGCCCAGAAGTAGGCCTTTAAAAGATTTTTTATTTCATTCAAGTTACTATGACTTTGTAAAACCTATTCACAACTGAGCCATGTAATATATACCATAATTTCCTTTCCTATATACTTTTTTTTTTATCCTGGAGTTAATGTCTTTTTTTCCCCAGTTTGCTTAATTTTCAGTGTACTTTTCTCTAATTCAACCCTGGTTTCCCCAGTTCTTTAAATCTTTCCTCAGTTAATTCAAACACGTTCAGAATTCTATCAATTTTATTTTCTTGATGAAATCTCTCCCAAAGGCTTTTCACATGCTAAAATTTGAACTGGTTACCAAACTAAGTCTAATACGTGGCTGTTACCTTGGGATTTCCCTTCACCATTATCCAGGGGATTCCTTTCACCTCTCCCTTGATTTGAATCCCCTATTTCCTAGTTCCATGCCTTCTCCTTACTTGGTTCATTTCCTTATTTTGCTGGAACACATCTGGCAGTAGTTTCCTAAAAGGTTTGTGGGAGATAATTTTCTAAGTCTCCATGGCTAAAAATGCCTTTACCATCGCTTTCAATTGATAAAATATGGCTGGGTATAAAACTCTTGAGTCAGAAAAATTATCTTGCTTCACAAATGTAAACGTACTACTCCACTGTCTTCTAGCTTCCTGATCCATTCTGACTCACGATCCTTTGCATAAAATGTTTATTTTCTGTTTTGTTTTTCCTCTCTAGAGGCTGGTAGGATCTTCTCTAACTGCTCCGAAATTTCATGAAGATATGTTTTGCTGTGAATCCACTGTACTGGGCACCTGGAAAATCCTTTCTATCTGGAAACTCATGTCTTTCTGTTCTGGGGAATTTTTCTTGAATTATTTTTGTCCACTTCCTATGTTTTCTATTTTTTAGGATGCTTAATATTTTGAAAATGAACCTATCAGATAAGCCCTGTAATTTTCTTATATTTTCTCTCATATTTTCAATCTCTGTCATTTTGCTCTACTTTCGGAGAGATTTCTTCAATTTGATTCTTTCTAGTACCTTTTTCATTTCTGCTATCATAGAGTTCTCTTTTGTTCTCTGTATGTCCCCCCCCCCCTTTTTTTTTTGAGGAAGATTAGCTGCGAGCTAACATCCACTGCCAAACCTCTTCTTCACCCACTGCTGAGGAAGACTGGCCCTGAGCTAACATCCATGCCCATCTTCCTCTATTTTATACGTGGGATGCCTGCCACAGCATGGCTTGGTAAGTGGTAGGTACATAGGTCTGTGCCTGGGATCTGAACTGGCAAACCCCAGCCACCTGAAGCAGAGTGTGCGAACTTTGCTGCACTACCAGGCTGGCCCCTGTACGTTCTTTTCTTTTTTTCTTTTTTTTTACTTTTCATTAAGATTATGATAGTTTACAACCTTGTGAAATTTCAGCTGTACATTATTGTTTGTCAGTCATGCTGTAGATGCACCCTTTCACCCTTTGTGCCCACCCCCCATGTCCCCTTTCCCCTGGTAACCATTAATCTGTTCTCTTTGTCTACATGTTTAACTTCCACCTATGAGTGGAGTCATACAGAGATTGTCTTTCTCCATCTGGCTTATTTCACTTAACATAATACCCTCAAGGTCCATCCATATTGTTGTGAATGGGACAATTTTATCCTTTTTTATGGCTGAGTATTATTCCCCTATGTTCCCTTTTTTAATAGTATCTTGTTCTTATTTCATGGGTATAAACCTTCTCTCTTCCCTTTGAGAATATTAACAATAATTTTGGGTGTTTTGATTATTTCCACATCTTATTTCCATTTCCTTTCATAGTCACTGTTTCTTCACTGTTGCTTTTGCCTTACATATTACTTTTGGTCTCTGGTGTTTACATTAGACGTTTTAAACATCTGGGGCTTCCTACCTATTTGCTCTTATTCAAAAAGCCAAGTGAAAGTTCTGCAGGTGGGACTTATGGATTATGGTCTTGTCCTCTAGGGTGATATGGCCAGACAGTTTCCTTTGAGAAACCCTGGTATCCATATCTATAAGTCTTTCCTCTCAAGTTGGTTAAAATCCCCAAGAGACTCTTCCAATTTCTTGTCTGGAAAATATACACCTTGCTACCTATATTCTGAGAATTGCTCAGAAGAAAGTAGAGCATGTCAACATTTTCTACTTACCTAACCCCATTATTAGAACCAGTTATGATCTCAATTTCTTGTCTTGGGGATTACAAAACTCTACAGATAGTGCAAATGTGGACTCCAAACTTCATAACTACAAGGTCAAAAGGTTTAAATACCTCACAGGATACCTCCCCTCCTCTGACCTTCAGATAGAGACAAATTTCTTTGATGTCTCCCTTGGCCAGTGGGCAGAGTTCCTGCAGTCCGCCTTTCACTAAAGGTTTAGTCCTTCAAAGGTTCAAACTTTATACAGGGGTCTCAGTTCCAATTCTGCACAACACACAGAGCTAAAACCTAATCTCTGTCTCTGTGAGTATTAAAACTCAAGCCCTCAGCAAGGCCTAGTGAACCACCATACCCCAACACCTCTGCCCCATACTGCAAATATGAGGTATCAGCTCATATACCTGTTGCTCAGCTTTTATTTTACCCTTAGTTTCTAGTAGCTAGAGATTTCCTTTTTCAGGTAGCTCTGCTAAGAGCTTAAAATGCAATAAAAATATTTTAGCTTTTATATCTAGTCATTTACAGTCAAATGGTTTCTGAGTTAGCTTAGTTTGCCACGTAGCTAGAACCAGATAAACTGTAATTTACATCAAATAAATGTGCTCAGAACTTTTTAATAAAATTCTTTAAATGTACTTACTATTTTGATTAGTATTAGACATCAAACTATAATTATAATTTATTCAAAGCACATAAATGTATCTGAATATACAAACAATACAGAATGTCACTTTCCTATGAAGATTAAGATTAAATTTCCACATTTAATTCTCTGAAACTCAGTTCAGGGCTATGTTTTCAAATTGAGTAGCTATAGGCTACTAATTTTGGTGCAATCTGAGGCTTATTATATACAAAGTATTTTTAGTGTGTTATTATTTGTGGGAAAAAAAACCTACCTAATAATTTCCTTGCAATAGCAAAAAAATCACTAGTACAATAACATTAAAAATACTCCTTCTCTCAAAGATATTATATCATTATATAATACAGGAATATACTCCAGAAAAGATTTTCCTTCTTCATCCATCATGTGGCAGACTAAACAACAACTTCTTCTACTCGTCCATCCTTTCTTAGAAGAGTGCACCATCCCAGTATAGAGGCAGAAAACAGTTGATACTTGCTTTACCAGCTTCCCCACAGCTGGGGCATGGATAAGTAATCTAATCCTGTCAAAGGCACCCATGAGGAAGTCTGCTGGGGGTTTTCTGGGAAAGTTTTCCTTCGCTGATAATAAGGAACAGTTAGAAGAGAAATGTTCCCTTTTCCTGCTTCTGCATGCAGCTGAATGAGGATGTGGTACTTAGCTGCTTAAGTTAACTGATGACCATAAAGGGTTGTCTGAGGAAAAAAGCCAACACGATCAAGATGGCAAAGCAGACAGACAGAAAGGAGAGGCAGCCTTGGTAACATCCCTGGTCAGAGCTACTGACCAACTCTGGAACTGTTCCATTTCCAAGCCCTGCTCTTATAAACTGAGATGCTCTGTTAATTGGAGTCACCTAACGCACAAACCTGGCATCTCTGACGCCTCTATCTTTTTAATCTCTGACCAGTCCTCCAAAATCTTCTTCCCAGGCTACTCTCTTTTGCCCTCATCTTAAATGTCAGTGCTGCCTATTTTGTTTATCCTGGGGTTAATAGTTGTCTTTTAAATTCTTTTTCTCAATTTTCAATATTCTGCCACTAATTCAACCTGTCTCTCCCAGTTCTTTAAATCTCCTCTCAATTATTTCAAACATATCAGCAATTTTATAATTTCGTTTTCTCAATTAAACAGGAAGACATGGAACTAGGAAATAGGATCCTGTACATATTTGTACCTGTTACACAGAAATTATAGTTGCCTGTTTCCTTCACTAGACTGCAGGCTGCACAAAAACAAGAACCATATCATATTCACTTTTTTACCAGGACTCAGTACATGTGAAGGATGCCTTCAGTAAACACGAGTTGAGCTGAACTCACCTTTATTTCATGTTATTGTTAATGCCTTAAAGAAATCTCTCCTACATTTTCTGATGCTTCTTTCTTACGACCTCTATAACTTTTGCTTAATAACTGCCAATTGTTCTAAAGGCAAGTCAGCACATATTAACAGGAAAGATTTGTGCCAATACCAATTTTTAAAGGGACCAATGACTCATAAGTGTAGGAGTATGTTATTTTGTGCAAATGAAAACATACATATACACACACCCTCATTAGGTGGCAGACACTAAGGATGGTAGTTAAGGCAATTTAAAATTTAATAAATGTAACCACTCCCTAAAAGTCTTGCTGAAACTAATTAGAAAGAAAATCAAAACAAAAAATAAAAATAGACTATTAATACACCTAAAAATTCTCAATTAGCACTAGTGATTAGAATCTTACATCATTAATGACAGTTATATAGTAGAAATTTAATCTAAGCTTTGAATATGTGTTTTTAAAAAGGAAAGAAAAAAGGCTAAAAAAATGCAGGCTAACGCATGAGGTTTTTTTTTTAATCTCAAACTTAAAAGTCCTTTTCCCAACAACCACAAACTAAACTGATTAATTTAACATGCAAAACTGCCTTCAGCATAATTTTCAGGGAATACACAGTGCCCATCATAAAAATATGCAGGTAAAGAGTAAACTGATTGCTAACCTGAGGGTTCAAAAAGAATATTAATCTTATACTACAGAACATCATCTGGTAGACTATTTTAAGTAAAGGAGACAACAATGTTCCATGTAAACATCTTGCTTTTCAAATAACTGTATGCCAGAACATTTAAGAAAAACAACATTAATATCTACTCTTGGAAAGTTTATAAAGTAAATAATTATTACACTTTCAGAGTTTTGCCCTATAAAATACTTTATTTCCTACAATGAGATGGTCTAGTACCAGCACCCCAATACTAGGAACATTTGCATTTCATAGAAATCACTGAACTGGAAGAAACATTTCATATAATTTAGTCCACTGTCTTCATTTTTCATAATAAAAATGAAGTCAAGAGAAATGAGCTGCTAAGGAAAAGATAGAACTGGAATCTAGGTCCTCTCAGCCTCAGTCAAACGGTCTTCTAAGATATATCACTATCTCTCTAACATGTCTATCCTCCATCAGTATTTTATAGTAACTACTGCAAAGTCAAAAAGAATTTTCCTAAATGTTTACAATTATCTGAAGATTATAGATTTGGTACAATTATAGAACCATATAGGAAAGAAAAATGTCAAAATGATTTCACGTTCTCTATGGATACCAATGGCTAATTATGAATAAAACATTGAGAAATACTGAACTCAAATAGACATGAAGCAGAAGAGAATTTAGGTCTAAACTAGTCCACAAAATTTTATGTTAACCATGAAAACATTATAACTCACATTATCCATCTGTTTCCAGCACATGTCAAGGTATTGTTGAGCTTTTCGTCCCTCTTGAAGATGCTGAAGATCATAACAACCAAGAAAACAAACAAAAAATTACATTTAAATAGTAAATGAAGTCTAAAGTCCCCAAAAGAATTTACTTTTTTTTCAAGGTACTAATTATATAACTTTATCAAGACTTAGGGAGAGATTATTAGTAAAGCAAAGCTCTCTAAAATGCATTTTATAGGGTATTATTTGAATAGTTTAAATATAACCTTTAAGATAGATATAATCTCTAGGAAAATACATGATTGTCTTGAATAGGGGTTGACAAACATTTTCTATAAAGTGTCAGATAAATATCGTAGGCTTTGCAAGCCACAATGTCTCTGTTACAAATATTCAACTCTGCTGATGCAATGCAAAAGCAGCCACAAGCAATACATCAGTGAATAAGTACGGGTCTGTTCCAATAAAACTTTATTTATAGTCACTGAAATTTGAATTTCATATAGTTTTCACATGTCATGAAATATTATTCTTCTTTTGATTTTATTTTCAACTATCTAAAAATGTAAAAAACATTCTTAGTTCGTGGGAATTAAGAAACAAAAACAGGCAGTAAGCTAGATTTGGCCCATGGGCTGTAGTTACCAAACCTTAGTCTTAAATCCAAAAAGATCATAAATTAGCAGGAGAATCTTGAGATAATTTTAGTTAGAAGAAATTTGGTGAAATAGAAAACCAGTTTACGCTGAACATACATTATTTTTAAAAAGCAAACTACTTCATTTCTGTGAAAATATTTTATATATTATAAATGGATAAAAATAATAAGAATTACCATTTTTCTTTCAGTTTTCAGATCATGAGCATATCTCATTAATTCACCATAAACTCTGTGCGCCATTTCTTCTGCTACTACTTCTCGCTGTCCTGCATAGTCATTTAACTCGTTAAGGATGTTAAAAAAGGCTATACACGAGGTAAACCTGACAAAAACATATTAAAAAATGGTGAAATTTATTTTTATTTTCATTATAAATGTTTCTTATGAGGTATGGCTTGAGCTTGATGCTTGATAAATTTTAACATACTCAATCCTAAATCTTAGCTACTAGCTCTAAATTAACTTTGTATGCAAAGAATCCTGCATTAAGCTCAAGTTGTGCATGTTTGTATATCTTCAAGTAGTCTTACTTTTTAAATAAAGGGATATTTGAGGTCAAAAATAATAGGAATACTACCTGCAGGCTCTTTTGGCATACTGGATCTCTTAAGTTGCCAACTGACTGGCCTGGGCTTGGGAATGAACTTGGTTGGATTCCTAGGCTTGGCAGCTGAACCTGTTGCAGAGATGATGTGCTTGCTCTCGAGGACAGAACCTGCCAATCATACCACTCAAATGCATCTCGATGGCTGATCTACAGAAAAACTTTGCTATCAGCTCTGGACACAGCTGCCTGTATACCTGCCCACATCCTGAATGGAAGTAAAGTGCCATTATAATTGACACCAAAGGAGGGTAAGAAGGGGCAAAAATAAGGGTAAAAATATGTGTGTGGAGGGAAGGAGAGAAACAAAGAGAATCACTGTATTAAAATGTATAAATCTATTTTGAATACACTGCCAAACATTCTTATAGTTGAAGGCAGACAGCTCAGATAGGACTACATTAACACTAAACCTGAGAATCCTAACAACTGACAACTATACACAAAGTCATTAAGTCTAGTCTCTTTTTGTTTCTGCATTTTATAATCATCCACCTATCCCTGTTTAAGATGGCCAAAAAGCTCATAGGGAACTCCCAACCTTTACTCAGGGTTCCAAAATTACCCTGAGAAAATCTCATTCCTTTTCATTATCTCTTTAAACCAATCAGCCAAATTGTTTTACTACCTCTAAGAGTAAAAGCAAGAATCTAACAAGTTGAAAACTACAAAATAAAGTATGGAAAAAATACCCTTTTCTTCTGGAGACTAAATCACTCTAGTGGAGTCCCAGTCTACATCTTACTTGGAAACCCACACTGCAACTCTTCTTGAAAACTATTATCAAGCCCACTTAAGCATTCATCCTTATAAGAATAAATAGCAGTTCCCTTTTTCATAAACACCATAATTTTTTACTAAAACAAACTTTTAAACAATCTTTATAAAAAAGCTAACAGCATATTTATTTTACTAAATAACAAAAACATAAGTATTATTTAAAATTTTAATATGCAACAATAAACAAGTATATAATTTACCTTGGCTCTTCATCTTTGGAGGAACGTTTGGGACAGTACTTCTTAACCAGATTTCTATAGGAAGAAGATTTTTTTTCACTTGTAAAAAATACTGTTGTTGAAATTAAAATATTCTAAAAGTTTCCAATTTCATTAAATCAAGGATTTAATGATATACAATTAAGACAGCAGTGTGATCATCTACTAACATTATAATAATATATGACCATTACTTACATTTTGCTCTTAAAATACTGACACTTGTAGAAAGAAATGTTATTTCTGTGTTTCTGTGTTTATGAGTGTAATCTAACAATTTGGTCAATTATGCTATCAAATAAGAAAAGAGATAAGAGGAAGAATAAAGAAACAAAGCAATCAGTATGTGAACCTGAGTCAGGGCAGAAAAATTCATATTTCAAAGAAATACCATCGTTATTTTGTTTTGCAAATCAGAGATTTTAATGCTAACTAAAGTAAAATGTAAACAGATGCAGACTCACTAACAGGATAAAAGAACAGTTGGTCAGCATCCTCCGTAAGCTCTACTTTTACATGAAAATCATTATGTGATCCTTAACCTTCTTTTTTCAGGCAAATGAATTACAATCGGATTTGTAACTTTCTCTGCCTTCATCTACGTCAGTTCTTGACAGTCTCAGATTAGAATGCTACCCCATTTCATCTATGCAAAATCAGAGGCAGACCAGCACATGGACTCTGCAGTCACACTGGACTACCTGGGTTTGAATCCTAGCTGTTTTGTGTGGCATCTATGCGACCTTGGGCAATTTACTAACCCTTTCTGTGCCAAGTTTCCTTTAAATGGTGATACCAGTACCTACCACAGAGGGTTATAAGAACTAAAGTGGATGACATTTGAAATGAAAGCATTTGCCATAGTGCTTTATACCCATGCTCCTCATAGTATGGTCCATGGACCAGTGAAGGTCCAGAGACTCTTTGTTACCAATGCATAACAAGCTAAGTACAGAAGTTGAAAGTAATTTTATGTCTGTTGAATCTAATAATAAAAAATGAGAGCCTGTAATCTGTATGTCTCTTTTTATGTCATTTTTTCTAGTATTAAAATTTTATTGATTTTATAAACGCATCAGAACCCAATGGATTGGAAACTTACAAAAAAACTAGTTCATCATCACAAATAATTTGAGATGCAATGCTTTAAAGTATAAGCATTTTTATGATAAATGGTCCTATGGTCTTTGAAATAAGTACTATAAAAGAATCACTGTCTTGATTATTCTCAGATTATTATCAATTCATCCCACTTACTCAATTCAGTTTATTCATTCTACAAACAATTGTCTACTATGTGCTAGGCACTGTGCAAGTAACCGTGCACATCAGATATGAAAGAGTACCCACACTCAGGAGACTTACACTCTATTAAAAGAAGACAAGTGTATACCAATAATTACAACATACAACATGATAAGTGCTACAATAAAGTTAAGCAAATGGTGCGATAACAGAAAAGAAAAGGAAGCCCTAAAACCCTAAGGAGTAGCGGAAAGAACAAGAAAGACACTAAGAGTCTGGATCAACATTTATTGAGTTTTTGCCATTAAGAAACTCATAGTCGTCAGTGGTTGTGAAGTAAGGTACAAGAAGAAAGCCTTAGGTTTATTTTTTTTATAATTTTTTTTACCGAAAGCTTTAGCAATATTTATCATATTAGTACACTAGCACATGCACATAATTTATAAATAACTGTGTGGGCACGTGCTCAAACAATTTTTATAGATGAGCAATAAAAAGTTCAGAGACCACTGGCCTACAGAGATTCAAATACATAAAACACCTTTACATACCATAACATGGTAAGAACAACAGAGGGCTCTGGACAGGGGCTTCTCCAGACGAGGAAGGTTGAAATTTCTAATTTCTTAACTTACCCTAAAGAGGTAAGCAGGAATTGAGCAACTGAAAAGCCCTGAAGGGATTCTAAATAGAAAAGATCTAATGAGCAAAGGCAAGGAAGTAAGAGAAAGAACGGCTTTTCTGAAGAACTGTGAATGGGTTCAGTGCTGCTGGAACATGAAGTGTGAGCCAGAGAATGGCAAGCAGTGAGGTTGGGAAGACAGATGAAGACAGCAGAGGCCCTTCTTAAGTCATATTAAGGAACTCTAAATATTCTTAATCGGTGGTTCTTAATCATGGTTACCTGAAACACCACCAAAAACCATTTTTGTGGACAAATTATCAATTCAAATATCAGCTAATCTTCTATGTGCCACACATTAATTATTTCAGGTACTACACTGACAGAAAGAAAGGAACGAATCATAGCTAACAAACTAATACTGTGCATGACCTACATCCTTTCTAAGTAAAAACTCAAAAGGGAAGATGGAGAAGAGATGATGTATAATTCAAGAAGTTAATTAGAATAGGCAAATCCACAGAGACAGAAAGTAAATTAGTGGTTGCCAGGGCCTGCGGGAGGGGTGACTGGGGAATGACTGCCATGGGTACAAGGCTTCTTCTTGGGATGATGAAAATTCTAAAGTTAGATAAGGGTGATGGTTGCACAACTCTGTGAATACACTAAAAAACCACTGAATTGTATACTTTAAAAGGTTAAATTTTATGGTATGTGAATTATAAAGCTGTTAAAGGAGAAGGAATGGCTGTTGGATAAGCATTCGTCTGATACAGGTACATCAAACTCAACAACTCTAAAATGGAATTTATCTTCTTTTATTATTTTGTTATATTAATAACCTTACTATTTTGTTATATTAATGGCACCATGATCCACCCAGATATTTAAGCCAAAAATCTGGCAATCATCCTACACATTATCAAGTTTCTCTCACCTTAAGGTGTTCAAGTCCTATCGATTTTATTTCCTAATAAACTTTAACTTTTTTTTAGTGATAATTTTTACAATAAAAAGGAAAAAATACACAAAAATGAGCCCCTTTTTCACACTTTTTTACTGCTTTGGATACAAATGTGTGAGGACAAGATGACTGAAGATACTTCAACATCTTGCAACCATAAGCGGGAACACCAAGGAATTCACAAAAATGCCCTGACATCACTAAGCTCTGGAATCCCGTTTCCAAACTTCCTGTTATGTGAGAGGATTCTTACTTGAAGCTGAATGCTTCTTAACTGACACTACAGTAATAGCTAAGTAAAAACGTCCAAATAGACAAATCTAGTAAAAATTGGAACTCTGAAGAAACTTCTGGGATCAAGATATAGATGTGACACAGACTCAACATGTGTAAGGACAATAACAAAAACAACAGGAGCTACTCATTTGTCAACCTATATTCTTTGCCAATCTCAATGCTAAGCGCTTTACATATAATCTTATGCTTACAACAAATCTGAAAGCAAGTGTTATTAGCCCTGTTTTACAGAACTGAAACACATTAGGTAACTTGCCCATGGTTACATAGCTAGTAAAGGACAAGGCCAAAACCCAACTCACATCTGATTCCAACACCTGAGACAGTTAAAATAATGAACGAGAATGAGGCTACCCAAGAAGTATGAAATGAGAAGGTAGCCAAAGATAATCTAGTAATATACATTTAGCAGGGAAGGAAGAAGAGCTGCTTGAGAAGAGCAATAAAGATGAGCAGTCAGGTAGACTAGAGGTAAACTATGGCCTGCCCAGCTGCCTGTTTTGTAAATAAAGTTTTACTAGTACACACCACTCTCATTCGTTTATGTATTGTCTATGGCTGATTTTACACTACAACAGCAGAGTTGAGAAATTGTGACATATTTATCCGAAAATTTATTCTCTGGCACTTTATTTAAAAAAGTTTGTCAACCCCTAAGATAGATAACTCAGAAAACCTAAGAAAGTATATCAGTGAAGATGAGGGATTTTTTTTTAAGTTCTAAAAAGACAGAAATAGTCAATTCACCAAACAGATACATTAAAACTGGTACCAAAAATATCCACGGAATTAGCAATTGCAAGGTAACTGATTAACTTATTAGCTAGTGTGGTTGTAACAACCACAGTCTCCAATCTATATAAATGGGTGTATTCTAGAAATTACTTTCAAGGTCAGTGATTTTCAACCATGAATTACTTTAAATAAAAACAAGTAAACTTGGGCAAAGAACATTTCAAAGAGCAAGTATTTTCAAACTCTGAATGTATTTTTTTTTTTTTTTAAAGATTTTATTTTTTTCCTTTTTCTCCCCAAAGCCCCCCGGTATGTAGTTGTGTATTCTTTGTTGTGGGTTCCTCTAGTTGTGGCATGTGGGACGCTGCCTCAGCGTGGTCTGACGAGCAGTGCCATGTCCGCGCCCAGGATTCGAACCGATGAAACACTGGGCCGCCTGCAGCGGAGCGCGCGAACTTAACCACTCGGCCACGGGGCCAGCCCCTCTGAATGTATTTTTGTATATCAACATTTTAAGCATTGTTTAGAGTTCTAGGCTGTAGTAGACATCTGTTGTTTTGCCCACCTGCATCACTCACTACCCTTCTTTCTTTTGGAACAGCTTGTGACAGACACATTTCTGCTCATCAAAAACCATGTTATTTCGTACATATCCCAGGGGCCTTGCAGTTAGGCGGGACCACATGGCTAATGCTGTAGAACGCACTGTAAGCTCTGTGTAACTACCCGGCTGAAGCATTAAGAGCTCGTGCATAACCCTCTGGGCTCCCTCATTCCCTGCTGAAGCAACTGTGGAGGCTTCACGTTGAGATGAACAGATGAAGATAGTCTGGAATCTTATCTTACCACATGGGCTACCCTAGAGAGGCATCACCCGGACCTGTGGCCAACTTTGCACAAACAAGTGGTAAGTTTTTGCTGTGTAAAGCCCCTGGGACTTGGGAGTTATTATTCTAATACAGCCTAATATATCCTAAACTACAGCTCCTTCCATGTCGTGTCTATTAGCTGTGGTGGGGTTGGCCACATATTAAGGTCCAGGAATATTTGTTTGATCCAGGCCCACTAATCTAGGCCAGTGAAAGTCAATCCTAAAATTTCAGTTGTAATTCTTGAGAAGAGATGTTTTCTTTCTGCTGAAGATAAGTTGATAGGACATAATTCTAGAACTACCACGTGGGAAGAGACTACTTGGGAATTAAAACAACAGAGAGGAAAGCAAAACCAAGAGAAGAGAAATCCTTAACATTTTTCGGAATATCCAAGATCCCTGAACTTCTCACTCACATAAGCCAATAAATTCCTCTCCTTGCTTAAACCAATCTGAGTTGGGGTTCTGACACTTGAAAGAATAATGACTACCCGAGGGTAACCACGAAAGTAATAATATAGCTTAAATACAGCATAAACAATGCTAATTTGAACTTCAGCTTCTGGGAGGAAGAGCACATATATCACAAGAGGGAAGGGGAAGAAGAAGAAAGTAACATTACTTTTAGCTTTTGAGCCATGCAGGGTTAGCCCTCAGCAATTTTTTTCTAATCGTTCTTGTCTCTTTATGTAAAAGTCACTCATCTATAGGCAACTCTTCCCAAACTGCAAGTATCCAGAGCCCTCCGAAACCACACACAAGCCACTAAAGACGCCATCCACGCCACCTTGCCACTAGAAAAACTACAGCCTGGTCCAAAACGTTCTTCTGGTATTTCATCAAATCAAAACTTCTGTTCTAGGAAAACATTTGTTCTGAAGAAGACAACAAATTATTAATAGTACTCACTTATAGGGAGGGGGACTGGGAAGGGATTCAAATTTAAATGTTTGAATACTGATCATATACTGTTTTTGTAATTTTTTAAAAAAAATTAATGAGAGAAACATACAAAAAGAATTTATCCTCTCAAAGCAGCTGATCTCAGTTGGGTCTTCTAAGAAAACAGTCTCAAGTCAGAAAAAATTCACACGGAGGTGTGAACGGTTAATAAGCCCCACAAATCCCTGCTTTGCGTATTTAACATAATAAGTTTATTAGGTCAAATAAACCTCAGACTAGCTTGTCTGAAATATGTAAGCGTAAAGCATTCAGGATGCTCCTAAACTAAAAATATTTTAGGCAATTCATCTTCCTCAAGAAATCTGCCCTTAATGTCAGTTCCCCTAGGCTATTCTTTTTTAGAAACTTTTCCTCTCTTCTAAGTACAGAGATTCTGCAAGTAACCAATTATGATAGCAGTTTATATGTAAGATATGTTTTTGAGTAGAGTGTTATAAATCAGGAATTGAAACAAAGTTTTATACATATACAATACATATTATAGAAATTATAATAGATGTCATAGATACGCTGGTACTTTGCTTTAATGCAGGTGTGTTTCATCCATGTATTCTAAGGACCTTAAGATCATATGCTCTGCATACAAAGGAATGAATATTGTTCCTTCAGTGATCTGAGAAGGCTTCTAAATTTAATGGGTTTCTCCAAAAATTACAGTATTCTATTTATATACATGATATTAAATATTTTATACTACTTAGTTTATATCTAAATTGTTGATTTTAATCTTTTTTACCCATTCGAGTTATGCCATGTTTACATTTATTTTTATTTTAGTGAGAATTATAAAACATTCCAAGTAATTTCTCAAGACTTTAATTCACTTTTACTAAAACTACATTTTACAATTAAATGATAGAGTACAAGATCTCAAAAAATTTTAAAGGCTGAAAATCACCTCTATAAATTTTTCAATCTTTCAACAGTTGAGAGGCTGAATTCTAATTACTGTTTAACAGGTGATCAATACCATATTTATTTGTAAAATGGGATACAAATCATACTATTTCTTCTGGCAAAAGGGTAGTAGTATACACCTGAGATTAGCATCCCTTTTCTTAACTGCCCTCCCTGTATCTAACAGATAATATGCTTAGGAGTTGCCAGATTAATACAAATGGTCCTATCTGTGGGCCTCAGTTAAGTGATCCAGAGACAGTAACCTGAATCTAGCTGGGCCAAAGAGTTCTCCTGGAATTTTTAAGTCTTTGGCCCTGATACAGCTTTGAGGCCAGTATGAGAGCTGAACCTCTGAGACATAAAACTGGCACTGTAGGGGGCCAGCCTGGTGGTGCAGCGGTTAAATGCCCACCTTCTGCTTCAGCGGCCCAGGGTTCGCTGGTTCGGATCCTGGGTGCAGACAAAGCAGCGCTCGGCAAGTCATGCTGTGGTAGGCGTCCCATATACGAAATAGAGGAAGATGGGCATGGATGTTAGCTCAGGGTCAGACTTCCTCAGCAAAAAGATTGGCAGCAGTTAGCTCAGGGCTAATCTTCCTCAAAAAACATAAAATAAAATAAAATAAAATAAAAATAAAAATAAATAAAAAAAATAAAAAATAAAATAAAATAAATAAAATAAAATAAATAAATAAATAAAACTGGCACTGTTGGTGACTGTTTCCTGCCATGTGGAGAAAGCCAGTCTGCACTAAAAGAATGCAGTCATTCCACCAAAAGAAGCAAGAACAAAAAAGACAATGACAGCAAAGGGCTCTGGCTGTGTTTCAGATACTGACTTTTTTCCTGTGACCTAGCTGCATCCCAGGCCTTCCAGCAGCTTGACTGTTCAATCTCTTCTTGAACTCAATTAAAAAATCAAATCAATAAAAGATATTAAAAAATAAATCCCTAAGTTTCTCTTGTCATTAAATTTCCCATTATACTCAAACTGGCTCAACTGGATTTTCCACCACTCATAGCCACGAATCTTTTCTCATATAGTTGAAAATTAAATGTAAAAGATATCCACATACAAAAGAATGAAGTTGCATCCTCACCTTATACCACATACAAAGATTAACTTGAAATGGATCAAAACCTTAAACATAAGACCTAAAACTATAAAACTCTTAGGAGAAAATACAGAGGAAAAGCTTCTTGACACTGAGTTTGGCAGTGATTTCTTGGATATGACACCAAAAGCACAGGCAATAAAAGAAAAAAATAAACTGGACATCAAAATTTAAAACTTTTGGGCATCCAACACCACAATCAACAGAGAAAAGTCAACCTATGAAATGGGAGAAAGGATTTACACATCATGTATCTGATGAGGGGTTAAAATCCAGAATATATATAAAACACCTGAAAACTTAATAACAAAAAAAAAACAACCCAATTAAAAAATGGGCAAAGAACTTGAATAGCACTTCTCCAAAGGTATACAAATGGCCAACAAGTATACAAAAAAAGTCAGTATCATTAATCATTACGGAAATGCAAATCAGAACCACAATGATATCTCTTACACCCACTAGGATGGCTACTATCAAAAACACTCAGAAATAACAAGTACTGGCAAGGATGTGGAGAAATTGGAACCCTTGTGCATTGCTGGTGAGAACGCAAAATAGTTTAGCCACTGTGGAAAACAGTATGGTAGTTCCTCAAAAAATTAAACATAGAATTGCCATATGATTCAGCACTTCCTCTATACACCCAAAAGAATTGAAAGGAGGGACTCAAACAGATAGATATCTGTGCATCTATGTTCATAGCATCTTTTACTCACAATAGCCACAAGGTGGAAACAACTCAAATGTTCATCAACAGATGAACAGATAAACAAAATGTGGTATATACATATAATCAAGTAATATTCAACCTTATAAAGGAAGGAAACTCTGACACGTGTCCCAACACGGATGAACCCTTATAACATTATGCTAAGTGAAATAAGACAGTCATAGAAACAACAAATACTGTATGATTTCACTTGAGGTTCCTAGAGTAGTCAAATTCATCAAAACAGCAAATAGATTTGCCAGGGTTAGGGGGAGAGGAAAACAGGGAGCTGTTTTTTAATAGGTGTAGAGTTTCAGTTTTTCAAGATGAATAAGTTCTGGAGATTGGTTGCACAATAGTATGAATATACTTAACACGACTGAAATGTACATTTAAAAATGATTAAGATGGTAAATTTTATGTTAGGTACATTTTACCACAATTTTTAAAAATTAAGTCTACAAAAAAGGGATTACTACAAGTAATATTAGAAGAAATTCTGAATATTGTATTTATTTTTTAAAGGGACATGCTTCATTCTCAATTTTTATACCTCTACCAGTTGCAGATGCTGAAATAGATGACAAGAATAAAGACTTAAGTATTTCTGCCTGAAAGACCTAGGAGAAAAAAAACCAAAGGAGCTTCAATGGATGTGAAGGTAAACAAAGTTAATAGCTATTCTCATTTCTTAAATGCCAGTTCCTAGTGTTGCTTTATCTTTAGTATGTCAAGGGTACACTGTACCTAAAATGTGAACGGGGCTATGCATGTATAGTATCAGCTTCATAGTCTATACCCAAAGAACATATGCAACAATTCATTGCTATCTAGGATGTGATAGGCATAACAATGTGGTTTCTAGGCAACTGCAGATATTTTAGAAGAATATTTTCAGGTATGTTCAAGATAGAAAAGAGGGAAAAATTATTTGTTCCATTTAGACTGAGGAAGAAGCAGATTGCCGCCACAGATTTAAGTATTATATACCTTTCAGAGAAATTCTGTCCTGCAAGTTGATAACTTGTTTTCCTTCGAAATATCAGATTCTTAAAAGAGAACTATATAACAACTTTGCAGTCCCAGATTCAAATAAGCAGTTAAATCTGTCTGATTTGTCCATATTTTTATATATATAAGATAATGAAATAAAGATTTTTACCTCATTTTAGTTACTGCTACACAATTCAAATAACTACAAAAAGTAAATAAGTTGGAAATAAAACTATTCAAGGTATTATGAAAGAGCTAAGAGATTGACTAAGTGATCTATACACCCAACACCATTAACAACCAAATTATTTTTTCAGTTGTTTAAACAGTATGGTCTTTAAATCTTCTTCATTGGAAAACTTATCAAAATATTTGACACAACTGGTTTGAACTTATTTTAAGAGCTTTATGTTTTACTTGTTGGGTTCTGCTTCATCATTTAATCTAAGAAAACATTTTACCATAAAAATCAGGAATAGGCTTTGCAATTCTTGTTAAGGTGAGGAGCCTGAGTTTCTTTACTAGTAAAGCGGTACAGTTCACTGAATCATTCCAGGAAAGTTTACTGTTGGATGCTTACTACAGGGCAAGTAATCTACAGGTCTTAGAAATAGAATGATGACAAAGATCATCAAACTCTTGTGAAGATTAAATGAGACAACAGCCTATGTAAACTGAAAATGACATTCAAACAACCCAGTTCTTGCAAATGCAGGTTAGTTAGTAGTTTGACGGATAATTAAATTGGATGTTATACCTATATCTTTTTAGGTATAACAGAATGAAATGAGATAAAAATACAGCTCTAGGGTACACAAAAAGTACAAGGATAGGAGCAGAAGAATGCCAGTGATCGAAAAACAGACAGCTAAAATATTCTAATGATAACTATATGATGTTCAATTCAAACATATCAAGAAAATACAGTTATATGACATTAAAGAAAGGTTCTCCAATTGCCATGCTGTCTCCTCTCCTCTGATAAGTCATCAGGAAAAAATAGCTAATAGAGTAAAGGAGAATATTAAAGTCAAGAATCAGAGAGGACTAAAGTAACATTATGCTATTCCTAACTCTAATTTATAGTAATAGGTTATGGGAATAGCAAAAGTAAAAAGTATTTGTCTTAAATTCTCATAATTTAAAAAATGAAGACTTTCTAAAAGAGGTTTAAAAAACACCCAGAAGTATTCTTCCCCCTCCCTTTTTTTTTTTTTTTTTTGGTGAGGAAGATTGGTCCTGAGCTAACACCTGTTGCCAATCTTCCTCTTTCTGCTTGAGGAAGAGTGGCCCTGAGCTAACATCTGTGCCCATCTTCCTATTTTGTATGTGGGTCACCACCACAGTATGGCCTGACAAGTTGTATAGGTCCACACATGGGATCCAAACCCATGAACCCAGGCTACTGAAGCAGAGTGTGCTGAACTTGACCACTACGCCACCAGGCCAGCCCCTCTAGAAGTATTCTTAATGTCACCTAAGAAGGAAATACATAAGCTTCTTGAAAGGTTATATTTTACCTTCTCTAATAAGAAAAACATTTTCTTAAAAGGAAGACAGACTTCTAAAGTGTTTATCTTTTTTTTTTTTTTTAAGATTGGCACCTGAGCTAACATCTGTTGCCAATCGTTTTTTTCTCTTCTCCCCAAAGCCTCCCAGCACACGGTGGTATTTGCTAGTTGTAGGTCCTCCTAGTTCTGCTATGTGGGACACTGCCTCAGCATGGCTTGATCAGTGGTGCTAGGTCCACACCCAGGATCCAAACCAGCAAAACCCTGGGCCACCGAAGCTGGAGTATGTGAATTTACTCACTCGGCCATGGGGCCAGCCCCTACCTATTCTTACCTTTATGGAAAAACATACAACTAGATCTAAATTTATGTAGCACATCATTTAATTTATATTTTAATCAAATTTATAGAATTGTTACATTATAAGCAGATGCGTTAGTTGGAAAGAATATGTGATGTAGTTTTTAGATAATTTATTATCATCTGTAGTAAAATACCTTAGAGACCCAAAGATGTATCAGTGGTGCTAGGCACTGGTGATAGAGAATTATTCATTCTCTCTATGCTGAGAGGCAGCAAAATGTAACACCAACAGCCCAGACTCTGCAGCCAGATTCGAACCCAGCTAGCTCTTCCTTCACCTCTCTGTAACTCAGTTTCATAATCTATAAAATAATACTGACATCTCATTAAGTTTTTATGAAAATTAAATGTATTAATATGTGTAAAAGCACTCAGAATAGTGTTGACATGTTAAACGCTATATAAGTGTTAAGTAAATACAAAAAAAGTGTTTGCTCTGGGCCAGGCACTGTTATAGAAGCTAGGAATAAGGAGCGCACAGAACAAACAAAAATCTCTTCCCTTTGTAGAATTTACATTTTAGTAGGGAGATTATATTCTAGAATTAAGAGGCAAAAATTATTTAGCAATAAATCATCTGATACAGGCACCTAGATATGTACCCAGGCTGGCTCAGTAACCACTGAGACTGACAGGAACGGAAGTTTCCACAAGATCCAATTCTATGAAGAAAGTTAACCTAAACCCCAAAATATGGGGAACAGTTCCTCCTGCCTGTTCCAGATGCCACTACTAAGGTTGACTCCATTAAGCAGTTGATCAAAATCTCTGGGGAGGCCAAAGCAGTTGAGAGTTAAATGGCTGATCAAAGAATAAAAGTAATCTCCACTTTCAGAAAGTCAGTACGAAGATGAGCTCCCTGGGTTCTTCTGAGACTTAACAGCATGACACAGTAACAAAAAATTCTGAAAAAGAGGCATGAGAAAGTAAAAACTAAATAGAAAATAGAAACTAATTTTATTTGGATTATTCGATATTTAAGCCTACCTTAAATATCTAGGACAGCTCTTAGTAGAACAACCTTGTCACAATGATGCGTATGACACAAACTCTAGTATGGATAGAAAGCAGTACTTGGGCAAAGGTTCAGCATATGGTCAGAGATTCTAATTTCTAAAATAAACTAAAGCACAGGCCACTCAATTATTCATTCATTCAACTTATATTCACTCAGCTCTAGAGACACCAGCTTTGTTGCCAGGCTTGGCATGGGTACAGAAATGAACAAAAGATCAAAAGGAATTTGGAGCAATTTCTGATCTGGTTAAAATAAGAATAGCTTTTAGAGGCCAGTCCCATGGCCCAATGGTTAAATATGGCACACTCTGCTTCAGCAGCCCAGTTTCAGTTCCCAGGCATGGGCCTACACCACTCATCTCTCACTGGCCATGCTATGGCAGTGACCCACATACAAAAAAAAAGAAAGACTGGCACAGATGGTCTCAGGGCGAATCTTCCTCAAGCAAAAAGAGGAGGATTGGCAACAGATGTTAGCTCAGGGCAAACATTCCTGAGCGAAAAAAGAATAGATTTTAGGCTTCCTGTCATCCAGTCTATTTCTCTTCCAGTATACCACACTGCCACATTTGAACCAAAAAGGAATGGTGTGGGGTGGAAGTAGGGGAATATAATTTCATATAGCAAGCAATCTCTATGACAGAACTGAATACTGTAATTATTTTCACTAGAAAAAAATGATATGTACCTATCACGTATAAAGACCTTTTTCACTTAAGAAATTTTAATCTCTGCCGTATAAATACAATTGCATAAGTTTATTAAAAGAATGACTAATTTCAGTTTCTTGTCTGCAAGCAAAAAGCATTCTACCAAATGAGACTTGAAGTCACCACTTCTCAGTCAAAATGGACATGATTCAACTGTCTAAAACTATGTCTTCAAACATGATTGGATGCTTTATTTTCTATTTATTCCCATCCTCAAAACACTACCAAAAATCAATCAATACCAAAAACCAAAATAAAGTGAAACCAAAGCCATCAAAACAGATGAAGAGAGAGAAGAAGAAAATAAACTGGGGATACCAAAGACTGAGAAATTTTAATACTGTGATATATTTAAAAAGTAAATGTTTAACATTCTGAATACAGTTACTATTTAGGAGGGGAAAAAAACTGCCTCACTAGGAAAGAAATTGTCCTCTGCAATAGAAAACACAGGAGGGAGTTAACCAAAAGAATTTTTCCCATTAAAGAGGAGGAAATAAACAAGGCAAACCTCTTCCCCTCGGACAAAACAGATACCACAGAGAGCAGCTGATAATTCAATCATTTACTAAGTATTCATCCAAAGCAGCAAATCTGCATGTAGAGGCAGAGGAGGGAGTTGGTGGTTTCAAGTCACACATGCCTCCTTCCTAACTCTTCCTTACTGGAATTCCTCAACACCAGTAATCTTGTCCTTGCTGAGAACCACTACAATTGAGAGCCATTGCTAGGATGGAAATGTACCAAATTTCTTTGGTGTGCTGGGACAGAAGAAAATTTGCCAGTCACTGATCTAGAGCATGTGTACATAATAAAACCTACTTTTCTCACAAAATTCTATTTTTCATGTCATGTAATCATGGGCTCTAGCCACCCTTGCTTCAGCAGTGTGCAAATCTCTTTTCATAAGCAAGTGAAAACGATAATGGTTATTATTAAGTCACAAAACAAAAAGGGAAACAACTCTGCTGTTTGATTAGAGTCCTGCTGCTCTGGTAAAACTTTGGCCAACCTAAAGCCCCTGGAGGCTGGAGCTATTCTGGACAGTTAAATATTACAGATTGCTGAAGTTTTACCTCATAAATTACCAATTTTTATTTTATAATTTGTGATAGGATTCTCTTTTGAGCTACAGTATCTTCTTTGCTTAAGAATAAGTGTTTTAAACTATAAAAATAAGAGGCAATCATTGACAAGACTTCAATAATTCACAAGTGTAAGTTCCTTCCCTTACCGTCCTCCCAGTCCTATTCCACAGAGGTAACCACTGTAAAATAATGCGGGGTGTATCCTTCTAGGCCTCTTCAGAATACATACAAACTCTATACATAACTGTATACACAAACTTGAGTAAGCAAGAAGGAGATCTTGCTGTACATTCTGCTCTGTAACTTCTTTCTACACTGATGGATTGAATACCCTTTTAAGTTTAAAACTGCTGGTACATCTGACTTATTCAAATTGCCTACTCCACAGTATTTTTCATCATTCTTTTACTGACAGGTACTTTTAGGCTGGAAACCCTTCATCTATTTTTTGTAACATTTTAGTCTTTTCTTTTATAGTTTGTCACTTCACACTGCCATCACTGTACTGCCTAAAGCATTTCTTCTCCTCACTTCTACTGGAAAACTTGGAAACCAGAGAACTTAATGTGTTAGAATTGAGATCAAATTAAAAATGAGGGAAAATTTTCACTGTTCACACATGAACACATTTTTTTGACAGCTATCTTAACTTCTCAGAGGTCCTTAATGCTTCTAGATTCTTGAGAGGTAAAGTTCCCAGATTGTAACTTCTGGATAGGTGAAATATTATCACTATTATTATTAATATACTAGTAGGTTCCCTGTTCTTATTTTCATATGGAAAATACCTTAGGATCAGGAAATTAGTATGAAACAGTAGATGCCACTATTTCAGTAAATGTCATAATAATAGTATATGTATCATTATAAAAATATTTTAAGTAATCTATTCATATTAGTCTATTCCATCCCTACACCCAGTCAGTTAGTTGCATAAACCACTACTACTGTAGTGCACATATGTGGTTTACCACTCAAATATCCCCCTTCCTTCTGCAACTCCACTACCTTAAATTCTTTTGAGTAATTACCCATCCCCCTATCACTAGCTATAAGTCAATCTAATACTTTCATCTCATTGAATTGTTCAGAATAAGCATATAACCTAATCAGGATCACAGGACAAACAGAGACCTTTGCTGGGATTCTGGAGAAAAGAAGCTGATACAAGCTTGCACTCTGCTCTCCTTCCACTCCCCTCCTGTCCCTTCTTTCACTTTCTTCTTTGCCCCTTTTCCTTCCTCTCTCCTCTCCTAAATGCACAAGAGAGAAGACTATCATTATTCCCCAGAATGTGAGAGAATGAAGATACAAAATCTAGAGCTCAGGGGCTAGAAAGGATGGTACTGAACGGAACCTGAGGATAAAGGCAACAAGAGGAAG
Source organism: Equus przewalskii (assembly GCF_037783145.1). NCBI lineage: Eukaryota > Metazoa > Chordata > Mammalia > Perissodactyla > Equidae > Equus > Equus przewalskii. The sequence continues at coordinate 6,624,704 of NC_091854.1, forward strand.
CAGAGCCAAGAAATGGAGGCTGGACACATTTGACCCCACAATCAAAATACGCCTGGATTTTCTAGACATTTTTTTGGTTTGATTTTTCTGTCACTTGCAATATAAAGAATCCTAACCCCTACACTTAGAACCTTACATTGTTCTCTAGTCTTTAGATTTCAAGCACCATTTTTATTGAATAAGTTTCAGGAAAATTTCCTGTCAAGTTGCAGTCTAACAATGATTTTACGCTTGAACAAAACCTTAAGATAAATTCCATTTGTTTTAAGACTAAAATTTTCCCTTTAAAACTTCTATCTTCTAACACATATTCCAAAATCACTTTCACCAGTAATAAATATCTGATTTTTGACAGAAAGAAATTCAGCTCAACATACTCAATTTCCAAGCCTTAGAAACTGAAGAAATGAGAAACTGAATCTTCAATGCATTGGAAAGATTACTAAAGCAAAAAGTCACAAGGGAATAAAACTGTAAAGCACAGAATTAATACCTAGGTATTTCTTCTTCCTGGCATTTTGCTTTCTGATTTTAGGATTTCAAGTATCCTTTTGGAATGAAAGCTACTCATGATCTAGCCAGCCAATATTCCCTGTGGTACTAGGCAATGATTTAATTAAATCTATCATTAAAACAAGCCAGTTACTTAATTCAATCTAATTCTGATGAAAAACATAGAATTTAACCTGCAGTATACCACGTTTATCTAATATTCAACTATTTAAACATGTAATTTCATTTCTGAGAGCTGGAAAAAAATTTAACTTACCTCAATTGTTTCGCATAGTTCTGTTCAATTTCTATCCTCTCTTTAACAAATTTGGCATATCTTTCCAAGAAGTCAATTCCCCATTGTGTATGCTTGTCTAAGCTGTCGAACTGATCCTAGAAAAGGAAGGTAAAAACATATTGAAAAGTCTAAAATTTTATCCACAAATATTTAACTAGCTTCTGATATTTGTCCAGAGAGGCAATAGGTATAAAAGAAAAAACCTAGGCTCTTCTGCTGGTCCCCACCCATCTCATCCTTTAAGACCAGACAGAAATAGGTTCCTCAGCATAAATCATGCTACTCTACTCCTGAATGCCTTTACACATGTAGTTCTCTCTGGCTGCAACACCCTCTCCTGGTCACCTTTTTGCAAGTAACTCTTTTTCCTCCTTTGAGATTCAGTTCAGGAACTATGACCTCCAGAAACTGGCCCTAAACTCTCAGACTGGGATAAGCGGTCTTTCTCTGGGTCCACAAACCTCTCTAAAAATTACTATCTCATTCACTTGCCATACTATATTGAGGGGAGGAACCACATACTATTCAATTCTGCACTCCTGAGGCATAAGCACCATAGCACCACAGCAATCACTCAATGAAGAACTATTTAGCTGAACAGAACCAAATATACCTGGAGTCGAATTCTGGGCTCTGCATTCACCAGACGTTTGACCTTGGGCAAGTTACCAAGGTTCTTTGAACTTTTTCCATCTTAAAACGGGAGTCTCATCACCCACCTCAATAGGATTACAGTGCTGTCAGTAAGTGTTCTGCAATGTAGTAAACATGACACTAACACATAACAAAGTATCATTAGTCCTGCAAGGATCTTTCAATCCTCAGAAGATACTCCCTTCTACCTGTTGTCTGAGAAACCATCATTTCGTGTCCTTCAAGAATACTTTCCAAATTGACTAATAACTTAGTGCTTTCTCCCTCTCCCACATCAAAAGTCTATAATGCTGACAAAATATTCAAACATCACCCCTTTCTATAGCTCTGTCTCTTCCCCCTAAATAACCCATAGTTTAATCACATTTGTTATTTACAAATGAATCATCTTCACGTCTTTGCCTTTTATCTCTTTCCCTTCCTTAAATCAAACAGCAGAAAGAATTCATCCGGCTATCATAGTTTGATATTACTACTCTATTTCCATTCTTTCATGCAACTTTATCATTTGGCTTCCAAGTAGACTTGAAAACAGCAAGACTGCACTGCCCAGTAAACTTAATCAGCATATTAGTAATACTTCCCATTATAAATTGAAATAGTCTTTCCAACTGAAAAACTCTCAACAAAAACATTCCAAAAAAAGAATAATCTGAAGCTGAAACAATCATCCTTCATTTTTTCCAAAATGCTTCAAAGGCTATCATCATCATCTTCACCAAATTTGGTAGTACACTTGTACCTTCTAGATGAAATCTCCAAAATTTTTTTATTACAAACCCCTATTAGTAAAACATCTGAGCAAATATCTCTATTATATGTAAATTTATAAATTATATATACCTATACTATTACATTATGTAATTATGAAATCCATAAAACAGAAATTTTAAAAATAAGTGAAAATGAAATAAACATTTTTAAACAGTTTTTTTCTTATTTAACAAACAAATGCCTTTGGGCCGTGACTTTTTAAAATATTAACAATTTTATTGAGAGCAATGAACTGAATATACTTCATAACCTCTAAAATCTTGGTTGAATACTTAATGGCAAAGGACTTTGAAGGCCTTGGTTCTAAACTGTGACATTTAGTTTCTAGTGGTTGTCATAGCTGGAGAAACAAATGACACCTCACAAAGATATAAAGATCTGAATGGAAAAAGTTCAATGGTGACTATACTTTCCAATTCCTTTTTCAAACTCATCCACCAAAATGCAAAGGTTTATGTTAAAATTTGGCTAATAAACGTCCTTGATATCAGTCTGCTATTTTTAGAAACTAATCGGAAAACACTGCATCTTTATATTTTTAACAAATGGGTTCAAAGTCCACTGAAACTAACTGTGATGCAACTTTATGCATCAATTTGGCTAGGCAACACAACCCAGATATTTGGTCAAATATTTAGCCTGGATGTTTCTGCCAAGGCATTTTTTGGATGAGATTAATATTTAAATTGGTGAATTTGGATACAGCAGATTACCCTTCATAACGTGGGTGGGCCTCATCCAGTCAACTGAAGCCCTTAATACAACCAAGACCACCTTTCCCCTGCAAGAAGAAATGCTGACAGCAGACTGCCTGCCTTTAGGCTAGAACTGAAACTCTTCCTGGGCCTGCCTTGCAGAGTTTGGACTTCACAAGCCTCCAAAATCGTGTGACTCGATCCTTAAAAATCAGAATCTCAATCTTTCTTTCTCTGTGTGTGTGTATGCGTGTGTGCAAACATCCTGTCCAACATCCTGTCGGTTCTGTTTCTCTGGAGAACCCTGACTAATATACTAACTTTAAAACAAGTAAGAAATTTGCTTCCAAGTGTTTTAAGTGTGCAGATATAATAACCTGTAGGTGACACAAATCATTTAATTATATAATGATGGATGCATTTCCAAACATTTACCATCAAAATGGTTTCTCCATAGCTCGAGTTTCTTTGGAAAAGCAGCTATTTACTCACTATTAAAATTTCTCTTTTACCTTGAACAGACATATTAAATTTTCTCAAAATTACCTGCTAGGAAAGCATATTATTAACAGCCACTTATTAAAGAAAAGGTCAACAAATTTGAAACACCCAGGAGATGAAGAGGAAATCTGTGTAAAACAAAGATACTCAATGGTCTCTCCCCATTTCATTTGGAAATACTGTAAAAAGTCTATCCACTGCATTTTAAAGGTATTATTTTTATAAAATTAACCATAATCAAAATATGCTGTAAAATTCTGTGGACTTCTGGCTTTATTTTTCTTTGCCTACCTATAAATGATGAACTGAATAAATTACAACCATATCCCAATTTCCTTTTTAAAATTCCAGTCAAGTCACTGCTCTATCAGTGGTTATTACATGGTTTTTTCATAAAACACTGTTCCAAGTCATCTACTGTTCAGAATAAATCTTCTTCAATACACCTTTCCTTGAGTGTTTCAGAAAAAAGTAGCTGTAAATATACTTCATTGTTGAAAAAGAATCTAGCAAACATTATAAGCTGAGATAGTAGAAACATCTGTACTTTAATCAAACTGTATAGCAAACTTTCAGCATGTAGTATTTCCCAAAACGTATTTCTTTAGGGGTGTTTTCTATGAGCCTTCTAACAGTATTTGTTAAGACCATTAGTTTGTGACCATGTTGTTTTACATATATTATATCACTGTTTTTACCACAAATGTAAGAGCAAGTATATTTCTAATAGCGTGCTCTCTTTCCCCATTAAGCCTGAAATTTCAGAGGATTCCAGAATACTCTTGTTCATAACACATTATTCACAATAATCAAAAGGTGGAAGCAACCCACATATCCATCAACAGATGAATGGATAAATAAAATGTGGTATATACATACAATGGAATATTACTCAACCTTAAAAAGGGGTAATCTGACACATGCTACAACATGGATGAACCTTGAAAACATTATGCTAAGTGAAATAATTCAGTCACAAAAGGACAAATACTGTATGATTCCACTTATACAACGTACCTAGAGTAATCAAATACAAAGAGATAGAAAGTAGAAAGGTGGTTCCCAGCGGCTCAGGGGAAGGGAGAACCGAGTTATTGTTCAACAGATAGAGTTTCCATTTGGGAAAATGAAAAAAGTTCAAGAGATGGATGGTGGTGATGATTGCACAACACCGTGAATATATTTCATGCCACTGAACTGTTTAAAATGGAAAATGTTATGTTATCTGTATTTTACCATAATAAAGGGGGAGGGGGACTTCTGAATATTTATCAACAAATTCAGGGAAATTCAGTATAGTCTTGACTGGTTATCACATGATTTTAAACATCACTAAAAAAACTGCAGAGGTCATGATGTGGATTCTTATTTTTCAAACTCTTGCTAATTATGATGGCTTCAAATTATTATCTGATCATAAGACACAAAATACATTCAGGGCAAGCTTTGTTACTATCAGTAACAGACCAGTAGCCATATTTCAAATAATCTTAATAATTTCTTTGGGAGAGGCCACCTCTAGTCTATACTATTAAGTAGCCGTTGTATTTCTTTTCTTTGTTAATAAACATTGTTTGTACATTTTTTTCAAATATATTAAAATGAGGAGCATCAGCCTTGCCATTTCTTATTATCTATGCTTTTATTATAGTATCACATTTGACCCATGGTTTCTTTATAGGAAACTTTAAGTCAACAACTCCAGGGTCAATTCATATTTAATAGTTTTTTGGGTTTTTTTTTAAAGATTGGCACCCAAGTTAACACTTACTGCCAATCTTCTTTTTTTTTTCCTTCTTCTTCCCACAGCCCCCCAGTACATAGTTGTATATTCTAGTTGTAGGTCTGTCTGGTTGTGGCATATGGGATACCATCTCAGCATGGCTTGATGAGCAGAGCCATGTCTGTGCTCAGGATCCGAAGTGGCAAAACCCTGGGCTGCCAAAGCAGAGCACGCGAACTTAACCAGTCCGGGGCCGACCTCTCATGTTTAAAATACAGTAAAGTGTCATGATTCTTATTTTTTAGATAACATACATAAATAGAAGTTCTAAGCTCTTTTCTCCTTATCTCAGTGAATCATCTTATGTGCTCTACTTTGAAGACCCCTGCTTTAAATTATGCATTATCATCTGATCTACATCAAGTCCTCCTACCCTACTGATATGGTCTTACTGTTTTTTATCTTTACCTTCTCTTGTATCCACATAGAATTCCAGTTTTCTATTTAAGTTAATGACCTCCCAAGTTAAACCAAGAATACACTGCTCCAAGGGGCCAGCCAGTGGCCAGGTGGTTAAGTTTGCGTACTCAGCTTTGGCACCCGGGGGTTTCCCAGTTTGGATCCTGGGTGTAGACCTATGCACCACTCATCAAACCATGCTGCAGTAGCACCACACACAGAAGAACTAGAAGGGCTTACAACTAGGATGTACAACCAGGTACTGGGGCTTTGGAGAGAAAGAAAAAGAAAAAGAGGAAGATTGGCAACAGAAGTGAGCTCAGGGCCAATCTTCCTCACCAAAAGAAAAAAAAAGCATCTGTCATCAATAAGAGATGATAGCTTTTTTTAAAAAAAGAATACATTGCTCCAAATTTATACACTCCCTTAGATCTATTTCAAGCTCTTTCACAATTCCCAAAGAAAAACTAAATCATCTAAAGAATTCTGTATCTAAGACCTGTGTCAGACTATATAAAAAAATTAAATGTCATTCCTTTTCTCCAATACTCAAAAATCATTCATGCTATAATTCCACCGGACAGATCCTTGGGCTACATTTATTTATTAACTCTCCAAAAGGTATTTTTAGAGTTGGTCACCATAACAAATGTCTAAAACCTCAACTAATTAGAATAATGAGGGGCTGGCCTGGTGGCGCAGCAGTTAAGTTTGCATGTTCCACTTTGGCAGCCCAGGGTTTGCTGGTTCGGATCCCAGGAGCTGACATAGCACCAACCACTTGGCAAGCAATGTTGTGGCAGGCATCCCACATATAAAGTAGAGGAAGATGGGCACAGATGTTAGATGCGTGACCCCAATTTTTTTTTCAGCCTTATATTTCTCTCCTGGTGAAAGAAATGCATCATTTTTAATAACAGTATTCATAACACTTATACATTTGGATACTAAGAATATAAAACTGGCAGTGATTTTAAGAGAGAATCTATCTAGCCCCATCCCATTTTGGTTGCTAGTCAGGTATGGGCAGGTCTCTTAAGCATTCTGGGCATCAGCTTCATACAGTGGTCCTCTTTATATGCAGGGGATATGTTCCAAGACCCCCAGTGGATGCCTGAAATAGCGGATAGTACTAAACCTTATATATATTTTTTCGTATACATACCTATGATAAAGTTTAATTTATAAATTAGACATAGTAAGAGATTAACAACGAATACAACAGAACAATTATAACAATATGCTGTAATAAAAGTTATTGTAGATCTTGCAAGCTTAACAAATGATTTTTTTTCTTTCCTTATTAAGTTGAGAACTTTCACTTTTTCACTTAAGGGAAGTACATTACAGCTTCTCTTTGGCGTATCCGAATTGCCAGCATCATTACTCTTGTGCTTTGAGGTCATTATTAAGTAAAATAAGGATTACTTGAACAAAAGTACTGTGATATCACGACGGTCTGATAACTGAGACAGCTACTAAGTGACTAAAAGGGCAGGTAGCATATACAGTGTGGATATGCTGGACAAAGGAGTGATTCATGTCCTGGGCTGGATGGAGCAGGACAGGGTGAGATTTCATCATACTACTAAGAACAGCACACAATTTAAAACTTATGAATTATGTCTGGAATTTTACATTTAATATTTTCAGACCATAATTGACCATGTGTAACTGAAACCATAGAAAGTGAAACTGCGGCTAAGGGGGGACTACTGTATTTATAAAACAAAGAGTCTGGAACCACTGTTTACTAAAGAACGTTAATTACTAAACTTATTTTTGATAAGTGATGTGTTGTAGTAGAAAGAAAATAAGACTTGGAGTCAAAATGATTGAATTCTTTGATTTCAGAAATATGGTTTTCTCATTTGCAAAATGCCTTATCAATAGGGTTTTGTATGCAACGTCTGGTAATATATGTGAAAGCACTGTGTAAATTCAAAAGTGCTGTACAAATAGAATGGTTATTCAGTCAGCAAGTAAGTGCCGTGTATGCACTAGGCTGTGTGATGTAGTTCATTTTATCTCTTCTGGTTTTAACATTTAAGTAATTGAATCTCATAAGAATACTAAAATCATTGTGAACAAATGAAGCTATTCGAATGATTTTTGTAATTGTGGTAACTTTGGTTTATAACATTATATAAATTTCAGTTGTTCATTATATTTCGATTCCTGTGTGGATTACATCATGTTCACCACTCAGAGACTAGTTACAATCCATTGCCACACACCTGTGCCTCACCCCTTTCACTCTTCTCCTTCCCCCCTTCCCCTCTGGTAACCAGCAATCTAATCTGTCTCTGTGTAACTGTTGTTGTTTTCATCTTCTACTTATGAGTGAGATCATATGGTATTTGACTTTCTCCCTCTGGCTTATTTCGCTTAGCATAATACCCTCAATCAGGGTCCATCCATGTCACAAATGGCTGGATTTCATCATTTCTTATGGCTGAGCAGTATTCCATTGTGTACATATGCCACATCTTTATCCATTCGTCCCATCATGGGCACTTAGGTTGTTTCCAAGTCTTGGCTGTTGTGAATAATGCTGCAGTGAACACAGGGGTGCAGGTATCTTTATGCATTCCTATTTTCATGTTCTTTGGATGAATACCCAGCAGTGGAATAGCTGGATTGTATGGTAGTTCTATTCTTAATTTTTGGGGGAATTTCCACACTGCTTTCCGTAGTAGCTGCACTAGATTGCACTCCCACCAGCAGTGTATGAGAGTTCCCTACTCTCCACACCCTCTCCAATACTTGTTTCCCGTTTTGTTAATTATAGCCATTCTGATGGGAGTGAGGTGATGTCTCATTGTAGTTTTGATTCACACTTCCCTGATAGTTAATGATGTTGAACATCTTTTCATGTGTCTATTGGCCATCTGTATATCTTCTTTGGAGAAATATTTGTTCAGATCTTTTGCCTGTTTTTTAGTTGGGTTGTTAGTTTTTTTGTTGTTGAGATGTATGAGTTCTTTATATATTTTGGATATTAATCGCTTATCAGATATATGGTTTCCAAATGTCTTCTCCCAGTTGTTAGGTTGTCTTTTCATTTTGTTGATGGTTATTCAAATGATTCCTTGGAAACTAGTATATGGAAATGAAAAATAAACTTGTACTTTGTTATCTAATGTTCCCTCTTGGATTCAGAGTAACAAGACCAACCTTATGGTGAAGTTCTTTTGCAGTTTCAAAATTGATCCATTTTTGTTTAGTACTGCTTAGAGAAAAAGTAAAATATCTAGTAAAATTACAGAATTTAAAATGAACGTTTGTTCACTGAATATTTTAATATTTCAAGCGTGAATCTTGTTTGGATCTCTTACTATTTACTTTGCCTTTTTATTACTTATATGATATTGCTAAATTAGTTTCTGTGGTGACTTCCTTTCAAAATTTAAATCATTCACTTTTGAATGTTTAGAGTTTGTGATATTTATACTGTTTGTTACTGTATTGAAATTAGTATGTCTAGTAAAAAACTCAGATATGTTATTCAATGGATTGAATAAAATTTATCTCAAAAATGAAAACTGTTTCTATATTTTAAATTTCATAATATTAAATTTATATTTGACAAATTCATATTTGCAATTTGTGGATTTACTGTCTAGGGCAACAAATATTTTATAATATGGCTATATAATACAGTATTTAAAATTTTCTGTTTCAAGACTTCTATCTTTTACAGGTACTTTTTTTTTCAAGTGAGAATTTTTTTTCCCAAGGTAGTTACAAGGCAGAGAACTTTGTTTCACTTGTAGTTAAATGTGTATATCTTGCTCTTATGCTGTCTTTTAATGCTGATTGCTGTGTTTTTTAGTTGGCTTTTATTTGAGATCTATTTAATTAAAAAAGTATTTTAAAACCTTAGTCAAATATAATTAACTCAATTATTGGGCTTCTCTAGTGTTCTCTACTTGTACCATTGTCCGGTGATGTTTTTGAATATTTTAAAAATCAACCTTAAAAATTAAGAATTTTATCCAAAGAGATTTTATAGCTTGTAGCGTAACCTTCATTATCTGAAAAATAAAATTTAACCATACTTTCTCATTGTTCTTTTTTTTTTCTTTTGAGGAAGATTAGCCCTAAGCTAACATCTGCTGCCAATCCTCCTCTTTTTGCTGAGGAAGACTGGCCCTGACCTAACATCCATGCCCATCTTCCTGCACTTTATATATGGGCCCCCAAAGCGGAGGGCTCAAACTTAACCACTCGGCCATGGGGCCGGTCCTATCCAATCCCTAGTTTCAAAGTCTGAGATCACTCTTTTCCCTACTCCATGCCAGCAAATACCTTGGACTATGGAAAATGTTGGGGAAAGGCTCAAGACAAACTAAAGAAGTGAACTTTAGCAGTATTCTGAAACTATCTATGGATTAGAAATAAATAATAATATTAAGTCATCAAAATAGGTAACTTATCCGCACTTTCCTATTCTATCGTTAGCACTACTCATTTCTATGTATTTCTTCTGGATTACTAGCTGCGTCCAACTTCTTCCATTTCTTTGCCTTAATTATCCCCTCACCTCCTTTTCCAACACATTCATTCTTATCACAGCTTCTGTGAAATACATCTCTCCATCAGTGGTGTGCCCTAATTAAATCTTACCATCTCATATTTAAACTCAAGAAAGCTCTTATTTTCTGTTTCCTTCAGGCATTGTTTAATTTTGTAAAATGTTTAAAGTTATTTTACCTTATTTATTTGGGAACACAAGGAAAACATTTTAAATTAAAGTCCAACTTAAACGTCCATACTATTTAGCCTAAATCAAATGAATTACATGTTGCTCCAAGGTTCGAGTATATAGTAGTAAGTGTGGTAATAAATAGTACATTTATTCAATCTTCTTACTTTTATCTATATAATGATATCTTTAATATAATTTAATGTTAAAAAACTATTTTATGTCTCACAAAATGTTCTAATTTTTTTTAGAAGTCACTATTTAATATTCGATCCTTATTTTTTTAATTACTTTGACACAGCCTTGCATCCAAAAGAAGTCCCAATAAAGTACTTTTGGTCAAGCACCAAGGGTCACAACTGCATAAAAAAAGACTTTCTTCACTAAAAAGCAGAATAATGACTTTGCTGTCCTAGTTTGGGCTTACTCTATGGCTCTGATTTTCTGCCAAAGTTTCTCCAGCACTTCTGAATACCAAAGTACTACCAAAAAACATTTTTAAGATCTAACACAACTGACTTTTCTTTGATTCATATGGGACTGTGGAAACTTTTTCTTTTTAAGTCTCACAGAGCTAAGAAATCAATTTACAATTCAGAGTCAACAACATCTACCCCCAAAGTAAATTGAGGAATACTGTAAAGTTTAAAAAAAAAAATCAACTTAATTATTTAGATTTGTTTTCTCATGGTTGTTTTTTTTTTAAGATAGATGCAAACTTGTATATTTGGGAAACTCACCTGATTACTTTTAATTTTTAATTAAAAATGTCAATTAAATTTTAAATTAAGCTCTAGTGACTTCAAAATCTATCCAGATTTTGAAGAAATCTGGATATTGAAGAAACTAAATTTCAAGAATCATAGTTCTGAGATGGATAGCCCTGTCTAACTCATGAACTCCAGTACCCCAAGGCCAATAACTTTTTGACTTCATGGAGACCCCAATCCACTGATCCTGACACATTATCACTATCCTTTGCCCTCCCCCTGCCTTCATTTACATCTTTACACAGCTTAGAGTCCATAAGCCATCATTATAATCACTCCTTGCAAACAGCCTCAACTGTCCCTGCACTCTCTTGCTTTGCCAAATTTCAACCCTGCTCTTATACTCACCTCTTCACTAAACCTTTCCCATGCTGCTGAAGAAAGGTAAAAAGAAAAAAAGGAAAGAACAACACTAACTGATCATACTTTGAAATTTATTAGCCTATTAACCTAAGAGGCTTTAATGCTACTTAGGCTGAACCCTTCTACTACCCCATTATCCTATCCAACTATTTTACACCTTCTTCTTTCACTTTAAATTTACACCACCTCCTATCCTTTCACTCTTAACTAATAATCTACCTTCCTACTTCACTAAAAGACAAGAAATCAGAAAATAATTCCTCACTCTCTAACTCTCTTTTTACCACAAACACCTCTGTGCTTTTACTCTGCCTTCATGCCTATTACTTTGGATAAACTGTCAACATCCCTAGTGCGTCTGCTTACCTGGAGAATTAGTGCAGTTTCAGGTTTAGTTGTTAAACTAAGACCCTGAGCCTGCATATGCTTGACATACTCCAGGAAGAGTCAAGAAGCTGGCAAGCTACAGCTGAAGGAGCAGAGGGAAGAGTAGTAACAGCTGAAATGGAGATGTGTGGGGTCAGAATCCAGATCGCACATGCCTTATCTTCCACCATAAAGACCTTGGCCTTTTTTTTTTTCTTTCAGGAAGATGAGCCCTGAGCTAACTGCTGCCAATCTTCCTCTTTTTGCCAAGGAGGACTGGCCCCGAACAAACACCCATGCCCGTCTTCCTCTACTTTATATGTGGGATGCCTACCACAGCATGGCTTGCCAAGCAGTGCCATGTCTGCACCCGAGATCCAAACCAGTGAACCCCGGGCCGCCGAAGCAGAATATGTGCACTTAACCGCTGCACCACTGGGCTGGCCGCAAGACCTTGGCTTTAATCCTGGGTGAAATGAAAACACATTTAGAGGGTCTTGAGCCTAAGCCTAACATGACCTGACTCAGGTTTTTAAGCAGACCACTCTGGCTTCTAAGCTGATTAAAAAAACAAAACCGTCTCAGGGCAAGGGAGACTTTTTGAGAAGGCCACTGCAATAGTCCAGACCAGAGATCAGGTTGGCTTGGTCCAGGGTGGGAGCAGCAGAGTACTGAAAAGTGGTCAGATTTTGGATATATTCTGAAGGCAGTGTCAACAAAATTTTCTGATGTTTTGAGTGTGAGTTGTGAAAGAAAGACATCAATTTTAAGCACCATGAACTAGAAGGATAAAGTTGCTTTGAACTAAACTGGGGTGACTAAGTGAACAAGAGAAAGAAAAACATTGATAATATAGAAGAAAGAAGGAAGAACTGGCGCAATGAACTCTGAGTAGGAGAGAGGACATGTGTACATAAGTGGACAGGCTGACCTATAGTAACAGGAGAGAAGGCAGAGTAAACAGGAACAGGTCTACACAGCTTAGAAGATGTGGTGGTGGTAGCTTGTGGAAAATTCTCTTGTGATCACTTCTACTCTTTTCAGTAAAATAGGAGGCAAGGTCATTCGTTGAGATTAAGGATATAGGAGGTATCAGAGGGTGAAGGGGCAAAAAAAGAATCCCTTTCCCTGTTTTGCATTCAAATATATGACAGAGTCATGTCTTTTTAAAGGCAATGATTCAGCACATCATAATAGATTCTACACAAAGGATACAAAATAATTTATAAAAAGATGGTGATGAGGCTATGAGAAGGTGCCTCTCAGATTTCTAACCACAGGGAGCAGAGCTGACCAGGGACCCAGCTGCCAAGCTTCCCACCGGCTGCTCCCCACACAATAACTGAGGAAAGCTGGGATAGGAAGACAGACCTGGCTGAAGGAGACCAAGGACAGGTGGATTTGGCTCAAAGACTCCCCAACAGCCTTGCCAAACTCTCCTTAGAACCTCACCCCAGCCTAAGATGCTTCTAGTCAATCTTCCTTCCTTCCTTCCTCTCTTCCTCCATCAGGGTCAGACTTGCATGGTGGTGTTATGGCTCCTTCAGCCTCCTCTGGCTCCCTCTCCATTTCCTCTCACAGGTATTGCCCCTAATGCATTTCTTGCATCTTTCATCTCATTCAGATGGCTGCTTCTTAGAAAACCCAAATTAATGCAGCTGAAATTTCTTTAAATGCAACAAGTGTATCTTAAATCTTTAAGAACAAAATCCTTGACTCTGAAAATCAACAGGGTACTTTTATATCATGTTCCTAATGAGGAAAACAAACATAAAATCACTGAATAAAAGCAAAGCCTTAACAGAGAGCTTATACAAATTTGAATGTAATCTAATTGCTCCTTGTCCTCTGCCTGCTCTTGTTCTCAAAAAGCAGCAAGCTAAAGTCCTTTAGAGATAAGATGGGAAATAACTGAAAACAAGATCATTTGGGACCCTCTCACTTCAGTGAAACATCAGTTCGGTACAATTTTTCACCACTTCTACCTTTGTGCTTTTACTGACAGTACAAACTAAACATTTTCATAAACCTTACACTATAGTTTATGCGATTAAAATTTTTGGATCTCACTTGTCACATTTTACTGGATACGCTAAAAAAAAGTATTTGAAGATCAGAGTTCTATTTATATGTGCACACTAAAGTTACCTTTTAATTCATTAAAAATTAGCTAAAACTCTGAAATCAAAAACTTAAACTTTTTTATAAAGCAGAGTAAATGGACCTGTAATGTAATGCCAGAGTAATGGACCTGTAATAGGAAACTACAAAGAAACAAAGATTTTTTTTTTTTTTTTGAGGAAGACTGGCTCTGAGCTAACATTCATGCCCATCTTCCTCTACTTTTTTTATATGTGGAACGCCTACCACAGCATGGCCTGCCAAGTGGTGCCATGTCCGCACCCGGGATCCAAACCAGCGAACCCCAGGCCACCAAAGCAGAACGTGCACACTTTAACCGCTGCACCACCAGGCCAGTCCTGAAACAAAGATATTTCTAAACACAGTGTTACATAGTTACTGAGGTTGATTTGTTAGGTCAGCAGATGCCCAAAACATTTTCTTTTTTAAAAAATTTTTAAACTGTAGAGATTATATTGATTCTTTACAATATCATTTTTTAAACTGTAATAAAATATACATAACATAAAATGTACCATCTTAACCACTTTCAAGTGTACATTTAAATGGCGTTAAGTACATTCACACTGCTGTGCAACCATCACCACTAACCATTTCCAGAACTCTGCATCTTGCAAAGTCAAACTCTGTACCCATTAAACAGTAACTCCCCATTCTCCCTTCCCTTTAGCCCCCTTCAACCACCATTCTACTTTCTGTCTCTGTGATTTTGACTACTCTGGGTACCTCCTATTATAAGTGGAATCATACAGTATTTTGTCTTTTTGTGATTGGGTTATTTCACTTAGCAAAATGTCCTCAAGGTTCTTCCATATTGTAGCATGTGTCAAAATTTCCTTCCTTTTTAAAACTGAATAATATTCATTGTATGTATATACTATTTTGCTTATCCATTCATCTGTCAATGGACACTTGCACTGCTTCTACCATCTGGCTATTTTGAATAACGCTGCTATGAACATAGATGTACAAATCTTTCTTTAAGACTCTGCTTTCAATTCTTTTGAGAATACACCCAGAAACAGAATTGCTGGATCATATGGTAATTCTATGGTTTATTTCTGAGGAACCGCCATACTGTTTTTCATAGCAGCTGTACCATTTTACATTGCCATCAACAGTGCACAAGGGTTCCAATTTCTCCACATCCTTGGCAACACTTGTTATTTTCTGGGTTTTTCTGATATAGTCATCCTAATGGATATGAAATGGTGTCTCACTGTAGTTTTGATTTGCATTCCCTAATGATTACTGATCTTCAACATCTTCTTGAGCATCTTGACCACATGCTTATTGGTCATTTGCATATCTTCTTTGAAGAACTGTCTATTCAAAAGAAAAACATGTCTATTCAAGTCCTTTGCCCATTTCTTATAGGGGTGTTTGGTTTTTGTTGTTGAATTGTAGGAGTTATTTATATATTCTGGATATTAATCCCTATTCAGATATAAAATTTGCAAATATTTTCTCCCATCCTGTGGGTTGCCTTTTCACTATGTAGACAGTGTCCATTAATGCATAAAAGTTTTAAACTTTGATGAAGTCCACTTTTAAAGTCCAACTTATCTATTTTCTCTTTTGTCGTCTGTGCTTTTGGTGTCATATCCAAGAAATCACCGCCAAATCTAGCATCGTGAAACTTCACCCCTCTGTTTTCTTCTAAGAGTTTTATATTTTAGCT
Source organism: Equus przewalskii (assembly GCF_037783145.1). Classification (NCBI taxonomy): domain Eukaryota; kingdom Metazoa; phylum Chordata; class Mammalia; order Perissodactyla; family Equidae; genus Equus; species Equus przewalskii. Next base: position 6,640,330 of record NC_091854.1, read on the forward strand.
TTTACATTTAGATCTTCGATTCACTGTTCATTTTAATTTTTGTAGATGCTGTAAGGTAAAAGTTCATCTTCATTCTTTTGCATGTGGAGATCCAGTTTTCCCAGCATCATTAGTTGAAAAGATTCAGTTGAAAATCATTTGAGTATTTATGCAAGGGTTTTATTCTGGCCTTTTTATTCTGTTCCACTGGACTTCATAACTGTCTTTATTCCACTGCCATACTGTAGCTCTGTAATAAGTTTTGAAATCAGGAAGTATGAACTCTCCAACTAAGTTCTTTTACAAGATTATTTTGGCTATTCAGTGTCCCTTGAGAAGTCATATGAATTTTTTCATAGTGTTCTCTTATAAACTTTTGTATTTCTAAGGTGTCCATTGTAATTTCTCCTCTTTCATTTCTGATTTTATTTATTTGAGCCTTCTCTTTTTCTTGGTGAATCTAGCTAAAAGTTTGTCAACTTTGTTTATCTTTTCAAAGAACCAGCTCTTGGTTTCATTAATCTTTTCTATTATTTTTTTAGACTTTACTTCATTTATTTCTGCTCTGATTTTTATTATTTCCTTCCTTCTGCTGATTTTGGGCTTTGTTTGTTCTTCTTTTTCCAGTTCCTTTATGTGCACTGTTAAGATGGTTTATTTGGGATTTTTCTTGTTTGTGGAAGTAGGCCCGAATTGCTATAACCTTCCCTTTTAGAACTGCTTTTGCTGTATCCCATAGATTTTGGTATGTCATTACTTTCATTTGCCTCGAGGTATTTTTTGATTTCTTCTTTGACAGAATTGTTGTTCAGTAGCATGTTATTTAATCTCCACATTTTTGTGGCTTTTCTGATTTTCTTACTCTAGTTGATTTCTTGTTTCATACTTTGTGGTCAGAAAAGATGCATGGTATTATTTCAATCTTCTTAAATTTATTGAGACTTGTTTTGCGGCCTAATATGTGATCCTGGAGAATGTTCCATGTGCATTTGAAAAGAATGTGTATTCTGCCGGTTTTGGATGGAATGGTCTATATACATCTACTAAGTCCATCTGGTCTAGTGTGTCATTTAAGGCTAGTGTTTTCTTATTGACCTTCTGTTTGGACGATCTATCCATTGGTGTAAGTCTAGTGTTAAAGTTCCCTACTATTACTGTGTTACTGTCTATTTCTCCTTTTATGTCTGTTAATAATTGCTTTACATATTTAGGTGACCCTATGTTGGCTGCATAGATATTTACAAGTGATATATCTTCTAGCTGGATTGTTCCCTTTATCATTATGTTAGTGCCCTTCTTTGTCTCGTTACAGTTTTTGTTTTAATGTCTATCTCGTCTGATACAAGTATTGCTACCACCACTTTCTTTGCTTTGCTTTGCCATTTGCATGGAGTACCTTTTTCCATCTGAAGGCTTTTTTAACATATAAATTTCTAAAGAACATATCATGTACATAGCTTGATACAAAATATTTTCAGAAAAGTGACATTTTTAAACTCTTATTCCATGTGCTTCTACATTAATGAATTTGCTAAAGTTCTCCTTTCTCTGAATACTCAGATCTAAAGCATAGTTTATGGACTGCATTTTTTTCAATTACATATGTTTTATTGCAGAAATATAGCAAATACACAAGTGTACGCAATGAATATGTACAGTTTCTACTACAAAAGGATTTATTTTCAGTATTTATTTCATTTAATACTAAAATGCTGACTTTAGTATCATATTTATTTATTTTGGCATTTGCTTTATTTAATATGAAAACATCAGTTTTAATAACATTATTTTAGTGTTCAGAATACAGAAACTCCTTTTTTAAAGAACCTGCGAAACTAAAGTATTTAAAATATAGACTATAAATACATTTTTATAAATATAAAATTAAATATCTTACAAAATGACAAATACAAATACAAATTTATAAAATATTAATGTGAAACATACATGGTTATTTTAACATAAACTAGCATATGTAACAAAAATATTCTAAAATGAAGTAAACAGTACACACAGTGATGACCATTTAATTACAAAACTCAAAAATAAAATTTAACTTGACCTTTTTTTAAAGTAATCTTTCATTAAAAGAGCCAATAGCATCATTTTTATTGTGTATATTCCTATGCAAAGTTTTCCAGCTGCTGATACACTTTCTGTCTAAAGAAAGCAGTGAAGAGATTAGCTACCACCACATATTTTCCTCTGATGCTTTATTCTTCAAATAATCTCATTTCTCACATAACTTTTAAGAAAATTTTTTGTTTTCTTAACAGGAACTACAATCTTTTTTACTAATAGAGATCTATAGCTTTTACTTCACAAAAGCATTTTGGTTTGGTCTTTATCTCCTTTAGTTTCATCATGTAGGTGAGGTTCCAACAGTTACCTACATCATTTTCAGTACTTTCATGTGCATATTCTACTTATTCAGACTCTTTGAATTAAATTACAATTATTCTTGCTACAGAGCTATGTTTTCTCAATTATTTTCTTCTTCTTCCTCTTAAAAATTAGAGTTATAGAAGAGTGAAAACTGTTTAATCTGAAATTCTAATGCAGAGTAGATAACTAGCTGGGTACATCTCAAATGCAAATGACTTGGCTTTTTTTAATTCTAAAATAACTGCATTACATCAACAAAAACAGCGGTATATCAGTGCGTTAAAATAGCATATGGCATATCAGACCAAACATCAATACTGCAATAACTATGCATGAATAGTATGTTAATGTTTTCTACATTTGCTTAAAGCATTTATCCAGTTTTCTGTAGACTATAATTTCTAATTGCAGGATCTATTTATAATTCTTTGTATCTGCCACCTAGCCCAGTGTCATTTACTAGCTCTTGATCTCTGAGCCTCAGGTTCCACAGCTATAATGCTGGAGTAATTACATGACTCTAAAGTGAGAACACTAAATAAAATGTAAATAAAGCATTCAACAGTGCTTAGCACTGATGGCTATTATTCACTCATTTAATTCAACAAGTGAATGAGTGTTCAGCTTGGCACTAGTGATACACTGTGAATAAAAATATACTTAGTGGAAAAGAAGGTTATTAATCAAATAAATTCCTCTTAAATTTCATTGGCTAGTACTCCCAGAATAATATTATATACAGCAGTGATAGTTAACGATTTTTGCTGGTCACATTCATATATCTGAACCTGGATCAACACAGGTTTTATGTCTTCAAGCAAACTCAATATATGAATGCTATATTTATACAAGAAAATTAAATTACAGGATGATTCTCTGTCCTATAAATACAGAGTCCTAAAGGACTCTGTAAAAAGTCCTTTAAAACAGAATGCATTCTTAGCAGAATTAAAATGACTTTACTGATCCAAAATAAATTTACATACTATCAGAACACACCTGTTGTGTGAAGCTCTATACCTGTATATTATCTAACATCTTCCTTGTTTAATTCTACAATTTCTGACATGATAACATTCATATTAATGATCCATCTTCCCACCTGTCCCTCTCATTTCAGTTCTTTGTAATCTGGGGATCCTATTGATTTTCATTTCTATTCCACATTAGAATCTCTACTATTTCAGCGCTGCTCTGCTTCCCAGAGCTCAAACTTGAGCCCAGGTTTATTCAATGGTTACTTAAGGGTAAAACTAGGACTACAGTTTGGGATTAACTGCTTTAAATCTAATTTGCTTTATGTTATACCCTTCTGCTCTGGCTCGGATTCTCTGGTCATCAGCTTTCATTGTTGTCCTTGCTCCATACTATCCTGGACCACTTCCTGCCGTTATTCCTCTGCCCTCACACTAATAGCACAGTGTCATTCCCCTGGGGCTGACATTTTATCCTTTGTCGTGAGACCAGAGAACATGATTAGCAAAAAGGAGAGTCAAGAGCAGAGCCAGTCTTTATGTATATGCATTCATATTTTTAACACGAAAATTCTCTAGAGCAGTGCTAAGCATCTCTTTGCACAGTCTCTTTGATTTGGCTTTCTTCCCTGCAGGGCTCATTTTGCTCTTTACTCTAGACTCTTTCCCTTTCCCCTGCTTGAAACTCTTAATCTACTCTATGAGCGCAATGAAAGTATGAAATCTAATCATAGGCCTTTGTGGCTAGAAGGGACTTCAAAGATCAGTCTCTCTAATTACAGATGAAGAAACTGAAGTCAGAGATTAAAGTATTTGCATAAGGTAACAGAGGTGAGTGAAAGAGCTGACTCAAGGATCCAGATGTCTTAGTTTTTCCTGTATTGCTCCTTTGAATCTGTACACTTAGTTAAGTAAATGCTCTCAGACTGTATTTACTATTTAGAGAGCAAATGGGCTTTCTGGCTCTAACTAATCTAATGAGATACTTAGTTGTTGGTATATTCAAGGGAATAATTCCAAAGAGTGACCTCATACTACTCTTAGCATATAATTATGGTTTAAATACTGAGACAATTAGCTATATCTATATATGCTGGATTATATTTTGGAAGAAGTAGAACTGGCCCAGACAGAACTTTTATGGTTTATTTTTGTTAAGAAGTATTGGGAAAATCTTAATATTTAGAATTAAGAAATTATAATTAATATTCGTATTAAAATTTTATATGATAGATACAGAAGTATTGTACATTAATCCAATCAGAAGAGTCTCTTAAGATCTAAAAGCAGGAATATTCAGAAAATACGTCCATGGCTTAGCTGTTCTTTATTCCTTCTCATATGTAATGTAATACAATATTGATAGGAGACAGTGAGTAAAAGGGAAATGGTCAAGCAAATAAATTCTCTTGTACACTAACATAAACTAGATACTATTAATAATATGACTTCAAATTTACATGGCCATTTGGTCCTTTTCTTAACAATTCTATGTGATTTTCATTTCAACCTCACAAACTAGCTTGTGAGCAGGTAGAGTAGCTGCTACTAACTTTCATTTCCATGTACCATTACTGTGCATAGTTATTTTGACTCGATATATAATTTCAGACTTTTTAAAAGAACTTCACATTAAGATTGATTCTTTCTCACACTGGAGTAAACCTTACACTGCAAATGAAGATGTACTTACAAGTATCATATCTATGAAGTAAGTTTAAAGAGAGACTATTAAAATTCTTACTTAAACCTGTAATGTCTATAGCAAAATGATAGTCAATAGAAAAGGAATGGCTTCTATTTGCAAATATGAAATATATCATATATTTAAAACAATTAAAAGATATACTAGGAGAAAAGTACACAAATGGAGGAAGTTTAGTACCTACGAAGAGAAGGAAATAAAAGCAAACAAAAAGAATTTTCAGGTTACCACTGTGTTTTTCTGATAGATTTGTATTCAAACAGAATAGACTGAAATTTTATATACAGACCAACACTTTCCTTTTTTTTTCTTTTTTCAATTTATTTCCCTGTCTATTTCCAAGAAGGACCAAGGAGAATGACTAACAATTATACAAAATTAGACTATTTATAGGTAGCAAAGAAATAATAAGGTGCTAAAAAGATACTATAATTGGACAGCAGTCTGCTACTTTTTATTGTATTTCCAACTCAGAAGTAAAATCTGTTTTGAATCTCAGTTTCTCTCAAATTTTACTATGCCTTCATTTTAACACAGAACAAAATTAATTATAGGCTTGTAAGTGTGACAATAAATTGGCTGAAAATTTTGACTATTGTTATTTTATCCCACAATTAATGAGCCATTAGCTTCCTTAATTTTTCCTCTTAAATATTCTTAAACATTTCAAGCATCGATACCGTTTTTCTTTCTGATGGTGTTAACACCAAATGACTATTGATAGGCTGGTAGTGGCAATAAAGATTGGGTTTAAAATGTGCTTTCACTAAAATATTCAGGGAACAGTATCCAACAAACAGCTGCCTGAGATTTTTAGCTGGGGGGAAAAAAGAGTACACATGGACCTCTGAGGCTTAACTGCTTATATAGAAATTAAGAAGAAGTCTGTTCTACTATATGAAAGGACATCTACAAAAGAGGGGAAGTTTCAACTGCTCACTGGTTATGCACTTCTTCCACTGCAGGATTTAACTGAAGGATTTCTATGGTAACAGAAGTAAGATTAATAACATCATGCATTGGAGGAAGTGATCAGGACTACGAATTTTTCACAATTCTACCTTAACCATTATTTGCACTTGTGCTAACAGGAAGATTTAAAATACAGTATGGAAACTTTAATTACTTTATGGAAACTTGAAGTGATTTAATAAGCTGCTTCCTTAAATTAAGAGGTTTTAAAAGTAAAAGACCCTAAGAGACCCAACTTGTAGGGCCTTCAGAATCATCATTTAGAACGTATAAAGACACCTGAAGAGAAGTACACTCCAGTGCCCAAAGCGTGAAGGAACTTTATACACATTATCTCATTTAAGCTTCACCTGCAACCTTATGAAGTCGGTGGTATTAACCTTATTTTATAGTGAAAGAAATGGGTTCTCAGAGGCTAAGTGATTAGTGAGGGGTAGAGAGTTGGGAGTCTTTCCATTTAACATTGCAGGAAAAAGACAAGAGCAGTGTTGATTTGTCCAAGGTATTCAGACTTAGGCTGGTGTGCATATGGAGCAAGTGGCTACTAGAGGTTTACTCATTTCTCCTTGCTGAACTGTGCTGAGTTCAGTAAAATCATAAATTGTGAAGAATTACAGTGGTTTGGGGGGGGAATACAAAGAGATTTAGAAGAGTTACAAATTTTGATGTATGATTCACCTTCTGCCTTTTGGAAAACAAACTTCAAGATGTGGCTGAATCATCAAGTATCTTTCCTGTCAGTGTGACTGTATGAATTAAAGAAAATCTGAGTCAAAATTAAACTTTCCATAAGAAGAAATAGTATTCTTGGGATTAGGCGGAAATGGTATATAAATTTCACAACTCCCCAGGAATTTCTGAGTGGCTAAATTCTGTGTAATGGTTGCATCCACCTGGCTTGGAAAATACATTCTCTTTATAAAATTGCTAAAATAAAAGCCAAAAGATGCAATATCTAAATCTTAGCAAAGATTTGGGCTCTAAACATAATGCTGTAATTCTTGATAACAGTTAAACCTATAAAAAGTATTGAGTTATTTTTCTATGAATATATTTGATTGCATTTTTACTCCTTTTTAGAATTACTAAAAATTCACTCACTTGACTTACAGTCTAAAAATCATCATTATCAACAAAAAAATTAATGACCTGTACACATTTTTTTAATAAGAGGTTCCCACAGTTGGGAGAGCTTGAATGCCCCTGCAGTAGAGACACTTACCAAGTGTCCAAGTTATAAAGAATAGGGCACAGTTCTGAAGCTATCTGGAGTGGAAAGTAGGAAGACGGGACAGCCAAAGGAAAAAGGGGAAATTGGCCCCTGCGAAAACTGCTTGGGTTTGTTACTTGACCTGGCAGTTGAGCAGTGGAAGGCAAGAGGTTTCTGGACTTTTGAATTTCACAGACTAGTCCAATTTCAATTTAGATTTTAGGGATTGACAAAAGATTGTCAACCTTACGCTTGTTTTGACATCTTTACTTTAAAAAATAAAATACATAAACTACTGCCTCCACTCACCATCATGTTATAAAAAGAAACAACTTAATATAACCCCCCAAAAGATGACATAATCTCAGAATATGACAGTCCTTTAAATTAGTACTACCTTACAAAAAAAAAAAAAAATCACCATGTAGCACTTACGTTTCTCATTTTATGCAATATTAGTAAAACATTTGTTGTGGGACCAGTATTTGATAATCAACAGTCCAAAGCAAAGATTCCCAAACACGATCCTTACATAAGATCCTCACCTAGGGAGCTTTAAAAATAATGAATCCTGGGCCTCATACCTGACCTACTCAATCAATCTCTGGGGTTAGGTGCCCAGGAATTTTGATGTACAACTGGGTTCGGAGGCATTGGCCCATGGTATATATACATTTAAGTATGATTTTAGGCAATTCTTGGTAACAGTAATATCCAATCTGGTCCATCTGGGCAACATAAGTTCCAGGTAGAAGTCCTTTTGGGAAATCAAGTGGAGCGGTGCTTGGGGTTCTCACATCTATTTGGCAGATGTACTAAAAACAGTACATCTCACCTCAATGGGTGAGGTGTACTAAGAACAGTAGTATGCCAGGAGCTGGAAGGTGCTGGCAGGAACTAGGAAGGGGTAGTAGGGACACAGTTCTCCAGGGGGATCAAAATGCTAAACACAGGCAAGATAACCAGGAAGAAACTAAGGCAAAACCTTGGCTTTTAAGTGGAACCACCATGGTATATAAAGTGTTGTTACTTAGAGTTACTAACCATTGTAGCAAGTCCCAAGTTTGAAGAATGTGATTTATTTTAAGCCCTGTGATTGTAAAGCTCTGTAAGGAATAGCTAATCAAGTGCTTGGCACGGTGTGCGTACATAGCAAATGCTCAATAAATATGTGTTAAATTAAGCCAATTTTTACTTTAAAACATTTTCTAAAACTATATTTTTCTTCCACGCTTGGAAAAGATTTTGAGATTCTGAAAAGTGTAAACAAAATTAAGAGTAGGTAATAGGTTTAATGTATCACACTCATGATTTCAGCACAGGAACCTTTTTCTTGTTGAAAGAAACATTCAGAACAAAAGTAAATAATACACAGCTCTTTCTCAGTTATCAAGAGTTGTAAAAGAGAAAAGTACTATTTATGATTTTTTTAAAGTCCCCAATATTTGACTCTGGGAACCCAGTTAACATTAAGTTTTTAAAGCAGATTTACTTTCCAAATATTTTTCTTCAGCTACTATCTATGTTAATGAGCATTTTTTCAGTTTACACCTGTTCATTTTGGGAGACTTGGTTGGCAGATAAAGGTTAATCCAGGAATAAACATTTGCCACCAGCAATGTCTGTAGGAGACAGGATGGCAGAGTAGTCTAGAGCTCAGATCCTTGAGCCAGACTATCTGGGTTTGAATCCCAATCCCACCTCTTACTGGCTCTTGGATCTTGCTCAAACTACTTGCTGAAACTCCTTATCTATAAAGTAGGAGGTAATAATAACACCCAACTCGAAGGATTTTTATTAAAAGTAAACGAGGGGCCGGCCCAGTGGCCGAGTGGTTGGGTTCACATGCTCCACTTCAGCAGGCCAGGGTTTCGCTGGTTCGGATCCTGGGCACGGACAAGGCACCACTCATCAAGCCATGCTGAGACAGCATCCCACATGCCACAACTAGAAGGACCCACAACTAAAAATATACAACTATGTACTGGGGGGCTTTGGGGAGAAAAAGGAAAAATAAAATCTTAGGGGGAAAAAAGTAAACAAATATGTGCAAAGCATATACAAGTGTTCAATGTTAGTTACTTTTACTAATTTGGAACAATCAAGTACTGACTGTAGTTTTAGAGAATGTTTTGACTTTTTTTAACCGAATAAGAATTATCTTTTTAATTCTCATGAAGATATCACATATAAAATGATATAACAAGCAAATTGTACCAAACAGTCAATACATCAAAAATCCTGACTTTGAAACATATTTTTTAAAACGGTGGCATGTGCCCCAATTCTAAGTCAATTTAAACATGCTACCAGACAAGATTAATAGTGGGAAAAACAAGCTGCCATGGCTCTGAACATTTGTACATCCTCTTACTGGATCTGTCAAAAACACAAGGCCTCAGCTGCTCTTTGCCTGAGAATCTTCTGATTTTTAACTTTTCAAAGGAGCTTTGTGTTGTCATCCATGGTATAAATTTTTGAGAAGGAATGATCGTCCTTCCTTGAGATTACAGAAAGAGATTATAGATTAGGTCATTCAGTGATTTTAATTTTTTGTGGTCATATAAATATCAGATTTTTTAAAAAATTTTAATGTCTATAAAAACAATAGTTTCCCTTTGCAGACTAATATTTGAATTCATATAGATTTTAAGTTTTTAAATTATGAACAAATTGAGTTACATTTTTCTACTCCTATTTTGTTCTTGGTAACGCTAAGGTATAACATAAAAGCTATAAAAATTAAGTATAGAAACTACGTAGAAACTTCACCTCCCAATAACAAAAATCAGTTAATACTAAATGCTGACCAATCTTGTGATTTTATACTGAACAGAGAAAAGATGCATTCAGGGTATTAAAAAAGGCTTATTAGCTCAGTCATTATATATGTGTACACATGTGCATTTTCTTTGAAGAAATTCAGATTTTTAAAAATTAGAGATACTAAATGGACAAGTTAATTGCTTTAAGAAGGAACTCAGTAGCAGATTTCCTTGAGAATAAGCTGTCTTCATTCATTTCAACTCGGTAAAAACTATCAAGGGCCTGCTATCATCTAGAGCTACTGTCCTGTTCACCTAAAATCATTTAAAGTTTACAAAAATTAAGTTTGTATCCAACTTTGCAAGAAGATTTAAAGTAAAATAAGTCTGTTTATATACAGGTAGATATATGCCAGACTTGAAGACAGATTCGCAACTTTTACTAGTTAAAACACAATCAGTCTACAATAAGGTTCTCAACTGGGGTTGATTTTGACCCCTCCCCATCCAAGGGACATTTGGCAATACTTAGAGACATTTTTGGACATCACAACAGTCACGGGAGGGAGAGGGGAACGCCACTGGTATCTAGTGGGTAGAGGCAAGAGATGCTACTAAATCTCTTACAATGCACAGGATAGCAACCCCTCCACCAACGAAGAATTATCCAGCCCAAATATCAAGAGAGCCAAGGTTGAGAAACCCTAGTCTATGCTTCTTCTACAAGATACAATGGTAATCCAGACACAGAAAGCCCAGAAATTATTTGAAAACTACTTAGGAGAAAAGGAATGCTCTGAAGAAGTGACCTAGGTGGGAAGAGAAGGTGGGAGAAGCAGGGTATGCCCTCCACGAACCCTCACAGGTTTAAAAGACACATACATAAGACAAAGTCAACAGTTTTAAGTTAGACTAAAGGAAGGAAAATGGCAGTGATTAGATTCTGGGTAAGATGCTAAAGAGGAGATGACAGCAGCCAAAACTTTGAAGTGGAAACGAGCACTGAATGTTGAGCGCCATTAGTGAGGGAGATGCTTGACCTCCATGATGAACATTTTTGGTACAAGGAAATAGAATTTGGGAATTAATTTAACAATTTCAAAATTGTAATATATCTGGAGATACCATTTAACGTTTCTGCCTCAAGATATAAAGGCTATGGAGGGTGTTAAAAACAAGACAACAGGTCCAAAATGGAGTCACTTATGCTAAGCCCCACAGCACCCAACCAAGTCTTAATTACAGTTTCAGCTCTCCCAGAAATGGAATCTTAAACTAGTCAAGCAGGAAGTGCCTGAGCAGCACTGATAATCTGCCTGATAGATCCCTGCCACGTCTTAAAGGAAAGTAACCAATCTGCTTTTTTGCCTAGTGTAACTTACTTGTTCCTGCTCCTTTCTGTCTTAAAAGTCTCATTTCGTACAGGTCCTCAGAGCTCCTTTCTACCTGCTAGGTTGAATGCTGCCTGATTCATGAATAAAGCCAGTAAGGTCTTTAAAATGTACTCAATTTTTTAACTTGGGAAAGAATTCTTTGAATTCCCAGGCATTCTTTAATGTTTTGAATAAAAGTAATCATAATACAATTAACACTTTGTAGGAAGTCTTGATTAGTTAGTTACCGTTGGGTAGGGCCACACTAATTACCTCTTTTCACAAGAGTCTTAGAAATAAATAAGCCAATGAGAAATAGGACCCCATTTCTGATATAACATCAAGGGGGAGAGGGTGAGTGTTGAGTAGCCTCATTTAGTCTATAATAATCACTCCTTGCAAGCATCTTCAACTCCTTTGCCTTTCTCTCACTTTTCTGTACTTCTGATAAAATCCCAACACTGGTTTATCCAGTTGTCTACCTCCTCTAGATGCATACATCCAGTCAGCTGAATGTTGATGGAGAAAAACAGCCATCTGTACTGCCTGGTCTCACTTTTAAATTTTTTACCACAAACCTCATGAAAGCCTTCAAGATTGCCCTTCTATTCTATTACATTTTCCTGGTCTGTTTACTCTCCTACTCTTCACAATGACTATTTGCTACTACTTCTTTCTCATGAAATCTCTGGGACCATCTTTCTTTTCCTCATTCTCAGCTGTCAATTTAGATTATATTTTCACTAGGAAAACTGAAACAATCTATAAATAATTACCTCATCTTCATATCATTAAATTATCAGCCTGTACTCCCTGCCTTCTCTGTTCCTTTGGTCCCTGCTCCTAAGAACAATTCCTTCATTTGTGCACTGATCCCACGCCATTTCTTACTTAAGTACGCTGCTTCTGAAATTGTATCCTCTCCTGCATTATGTTTTTCCCTTTTCTCTAGATCTTTTTCATTCATAAAGATACACCCTTAACAACATTGATGTTAAAAAAAAAAAGACAAAAACCAAGACTGTCCCTTACTCTATGACCCCATCTAGTCCCATTTCTCTGCTTCCTTTCTTAGTAAATTACTCCAAAGAGTTGTGTTTGTGTACTTGTTTGTACGTCTCACACTTCTCATTTACTTTTTTTCCTCACTCCCAAATGTTTTGGTGTGTATTTTCCACAAATAAGGACATTCTCCTACATAACATAAATATAACCGTCAAAATCAGGAAATTAACAGTGATACATTACTACCATCTGATTCTCAGACCCCATTCAAGTTTTGTCAATTGGTCCAACAATGTCCTTTACAACAACAGGACCAGGTCTAGAACGATACGTTACAATTATTCTCATGTTTCTTTAACTCCTTCAGTCTGCAACAGTTTCTCAGTCCTTCCTTATCTTTCATAACTCTGACACTTTTGAAGGTTTCAAGCCAGTTATTTTGTAGAATGACTACCAATTTGAGTTTTTCTGATCTTTCCCCATGATTCAGATTATGCGTCTTGGCAGGAAATCATGTTCCTTCTCACGGCATCAAATCAGGCTGCACATGACTTCAATTAGTCCCATTACTGATGATGCTAACCGATCACCTGATTAAGATGATAACTGCCAGCCTCTCCAGTGTAAAGTTACTCTTTTTCCTTTGTGGATTAACTATGAAATATCTTTTTCCTCATCAAACTCCATTTATTTATACCAGCATCGACTCATGGGTTCCTATTCCATGGATTATCATTCATAATCATTATTTATTTTGACACTCAAATTGTCCCACATTTGACCAGTGAAAGGCCCTTTAAGCATCTGTTTTTGACATGTCCTCATCATTATCTGAGCACGTCCTTACTTTCTGGCACAAGATATTTCAGGCTTATCTTATACTTTCCTGCCCCAAGCCCTAGAATCAGCTATTTCTCCAAGGAACTCTTGTTCTTTTGGTGGAAAAAAATATTCAGAAGCCAAGACTTGGATACTAGGTATGCTCATTGCTACTAGTGTATCACTACTTCAAGGCCCCCTTAATGAAAAGATCTAGGGTACATGTACACAGACATACAGAGTGATAGATACATAGACAGACAGACACACGCATTTACCTCTTTATGTCTTTATCTATCTATATATATTGAAAACAATGAGTTCACACCAATATCTCCAATTTCAATCTGACACCACCAACACCCTTTCAATATTTGTAATTCTTTTCTCAAAAGTGAAAAACCTGGCTCCCTTTACCCTTAATGTATTTATTTACTCATTTAAACAATCCCCAACATGTAACCAACCTCCCACTTCTACTGCTAATACTCCTCACCCATGTACGTTCCTGGCTGTACTCAGCCTTCGCAGCACTTGTTAGACTGCTGCCACTGTGCTCACCCACCCGCATGGATTCCTCCCCCACCCCAATCCCTCACCACTCCACCTGGGCTCCATTACCCTGAGCCTGGCTGCCCTCCTGCATGGATGCCCTCATCATTACACTTGGGCTCTCAATATATTGCAATGGGTTATAGCTGCCACTCTCCTGACCCTCCCACATGGTTACTCTCCTCATCCTCCTCATGCTGACACCCCACACTAGTATACTCATGTGGAGGCTGTCCTCGTCCTACTTAGGCTCTGACTTAATACAAGTCACCTTCCTGCATACAAGCCTTCCTCGAGACTCAGGTTCTAATACCCTGCTCCAACCACAACAGCTTCCGACCCTCTGAGGAAACCAACCTTGCTCAGCCTCACTTAAACTGCTCAGAAGGGAAAAAGGAAAGATCCTTCCACTCACCCTAGATTCTGTTTTATATACCCCAGCTATCACTTCCCCACTTATCCCTAACTAGAAGGAGTCTTAATTCATACAGTTTGCTTATTCTAGAACCAAAGTGAATTTGTATGTATTCCAGACATTTTAAAAATAAAGTTTCTCAGAATTAAATAATTAGGTAGTCTACATCTATCAATGGTACTTAGAATTATGGAAAGGAAAAGGCAGAAATAGATGTTAATGTCTTATTACATCTTTTAGCTTTCTAGGATAAAAATGTTTTAACCACAAAATGCATTAATGTAGGATATGGTTACAGTAGGATGTCTGAAATAGAAATATGGATTTTTCAAATTAGACTAAAGTATTTCTTCTCTGCCTATTTGCCTTAATTGCTCAGGAAAGCCATGATTCTCAATTTTACAGTGAGTGATCGCTTCCTTTAAATTCACTTATGTTTATGTTTAAAGCATTTCTCCTTTGCTTTACTCCCATATCTGAGAAGCAATAATAGCTTTGCACTATAATTTATTTCTGAGTTAAAGGGTATTTAAAGGCCCAATAAGAACCAGAAGAGCTTTATAGTATCAAGTGCACCGAAAAGTTTGTAGAATAAATATTACAACCTATTATTCTGTAAATTAACATCTTTTTCTATCATGTATTTAAGATAAAAATCTTGGTTGGTAGTAACACAAATAAATTCAAATAGGTTTATATTTGCCTCACACTTTTTATTCCAACAGATAATTTAGCTGTTGTTGCTTATAAGTACTGTATAGTGAGACAGTATATTGCCATATTTATACATGTGTTTAATCATTCATTCATTTTTCACTTATTCACCCAGAATACACCCACCTTGTATAATAAAACCATCTACTTCTCTGCATCTTCCCTGTCATCACTCCACTCCAAGCTACAATGACCTTTCCTGGAACACTGCAGTAGTCTCTTTTAACTGGTCTCTCCAAGTCCTTTCTGGTCATCCTCTAATCTTTTTCTCACATTGCAGCTACAGTGATCTTCTCAAAACGCAAAAGTGATCATGTCAGGCAATACAATACAATTGTTAAGAGCACTGATTTTGAACCCAGGATGCCTGGGTTCAAATCCAGACTCTGCCATTTATTAGCTATGTCACCTTGGACAAGCCATTTAACCTCTCTGCCTCAGTTTCCTCATCTGCAAAATGGAGATGTCAATATGTGTATCTCAAATGGCTGTAAGGATTAAATGAACTAACAAAGTGCTCTGTGAATGGCAGTCTACCTCATCAACCTCAACTGCCACATCTTTATCTATATTTGTATTGTTCCATCCATACTGGCAAATTTCGCATTTTGTTTTTCCCATTTGAGAAAGGGCTGCACACCCTAATGTTTGAGAGCCTTTGCACATGCTGCACCCTCTATGTGAACTCACACTTCTGCCTTCTCACACACACCTGTTGCCTGTTAGCATCGTTTGTCAGATCTCTCTCAACATCTTTCCCACAGGGAAACCCTCCCTGAATCTAATAGTGGGTTAGGTTTTTATGTCAATATTATCCTAAGAATTCTGTTCATTTCCTTCATAGCACTTGTTCCTTTGTGTGACTCTTTGATTAATAGCTCTCCTTTCCACCATGCCTGTTTTTGCTCACATTATATCCTTAGTGCTTAGCTCAACACTCAGTCATTTGTTGGATTAAATGAATAAACAATAAGTGCCACCTGTGCCAGGCATTGTGTTGCATGGTTTATATATCATCTCATTTAATCTGACCTGAAATTAGAGTTTAAGAGCTGGTAAATGACCCCCGGCTAGGTGGGAGATGCAAAGAATTAAAAGTAAATCCTGCACGTAGAATAAGTCTTGGGGCTGGCCCGGTGGCGCAGCAGTTAAGTTTACATATTCTGCTTCAGCAGCCCGGGGTTCGCCAGTTCGGATCCCAGGTGTGGACATGGCACAGCTTGGCAAGCCATGCTGTGGCAGGCATCCCACATATAAAGCGGAGGAAGTTGGGCATAGATGTTAGCTCAGGGCCAGTCTTCCTCAGCAAAAAGAGGAGGATTGGCAGCAGATGTTAGCTCAGGGCTAATCTTCCATAAAAAAAAAAAAGTCACAGAGTATTTGTGCATTAGTATCGCAATGTTGGTGTTTGATCTGATATGTTGTGATGTTTCAATTTTCCAATATACTAATAAAATTAAACAAGAGAAAGAAATTAAAAGTATAAACATTACAAAAGGAGAATACAAAAACATCATTACTTGCACATCTGATACCTACAACACATGGAAAACTCAAGAAAATGACTGAAAAACTACTACAAAAAATAAGAGAATTCAATAGGGTAGCAAGGTACAAAATTAATATGGAGAAATCAGTCACTTTAATATACTATACAACTGCCGGTTGAAATTTCTGATTTAGCAATTATATTTCACAACTCTGTAAAGTTAATAGCAGGCAGCATTACTTATGTTTTCTTCTAATAAATGGGATAATTCAAATACAGTTATTAATAATTCTTACTTTGTTGTTATTTTACAAGTATTCTTAAGCACTATTTCTTACGTATAGCAGGTTTTATCCTTTAGAAATAACACTGAATTGACTTTTATGCCTACCACTTATTTATCTAACATTTGTACTTATGCAAAATATTTCTTCAAATGTGATGATGGCTCAGAATATCTCTTTAATAAACAAAATATTGTATTTTAAATAATGAAACATTTTTTCACAACATGAGAGAGAAACATTTTTCAGAATATGAGAATGTGAGAAACTTTTAGAGTTTCTAAAAGTTTTACTTCTTTCATTTAACACTGCTGCTCTATATATTTTGTAAATCTTATAGTTTATTGGTTTTGGGTGCATCATGATTCTAGATATCAGAAAAATTTAACATAGGTAGAGGTCACTTCAGATTCTACTCATGTGAGAAAATCCAACATGGTCGTGTCCTTCACTGGAAATTACTGAGTTAGAATGCAATTACTACTCTAGGCCTCAGAAGAGACACAGAGCTACTTTTATCACTACTTCTAAATTCATTTCTCTAATCTCCCTGATATCTATTTCCTACCGAGGAATTGGAAGTTCAGAGAATGACATCAAAGAAAAGAAGCCAAGTGTGGGAATAAGAAATGCTTTGGAAAGAGGCAGAAGCAGCTAGATACAGAGATAGCAAGGCAGCTTGAAAAAAAACCCCAATGCCTACCTGCTACCTTAGGTCCAAATTCCTTAGCAATGTCCTAGGAGGCTCTGCCCACCATCTTTCTGGCTTCATCTCACACCACTCTCCCTCTCAACCTCTAGCCTCAGGCATACTGGCCTGCCAATAACTCTAAGAAATGACTGACGAAATCACCTGGGTAAGATTTTTTAAAAACATATTCCCCAGCCCCACTCAGACCTAGTAAATCACTCTCTCTGGAGAAGTGGATCAAGAATGTTTAGCGTTTTGGGGGCTGGCCCCGTGGCCGAGTGGTTAAGTTCGCGCGCTCCGCTGCAGGCGGCCCAGTGTTTCGTTGGTTCGAGTCCTGGGCGCGGACATGGCACTGCTCATCAGACCACGCTGAGGCAGCGTCCCACATGCCACAACTAGAAGAACCCACAACGAAGAATACACAACTATGTACCGGGGGGCTTTGGGGAGAAAAAGGAAAAAATAAAAAAAAAAATCTAAAAAAAAAAAAAAAGAATGTTTAGCGTTTTGTTTTGTTTTAAAAGAACCAGGATGTGTGAAGAATCTTCCACAGAGAAGCCTTCTCTGACTTCTCCAACTACGTACATTATACACTTCCACAGCACCTTGTACTTAGTACTCGTCGCACTCATAATAATTTGCTCATAATATGTTCCTAATTTGAACATAATACCTATGTTCCCAGCTAGATGGTACACTCCTTCAGAGCAGGGACCATGTCTCCTTACTGTTTCCCCCTCAAAAACCAATCTCTACCTTGCAATAACTTCTTTGGACCTAGCAGACTGCATCAAGGGGTTCCGTTGCCCTCTAACTTCTCCCTGGGTTCAGTCAATGGGAGGCACAAGCAGGATGAAAGTGAGGTCAAGGTTTTTATTCCTCCAACTCTCTCCCTGCCAGGCAACCACAAATTCCCCATGTTCCTCTAGTGAACATCACAGATCCTACCAGGTAGCCCTATCTTTAAACTTCTGCTTCGGAGTCTGGTAACTATTCCTTCTCCTTGCCCATTAAAACCTAAGTAATAAACTCCCAACTGTTACTAGCTCCAGAGTAATGCACCATCCACCTTGGTTCCACTGAACAGGCCCACACCTTTATAAATAGTAGTAAACTCTCCTCATTTAACCCTTTTGAGTGTGCTATTTCCTACCAGGCCCTGACTAATACAATATCCATTCAAAAACATGGTAAGCTGAACATAAGACATTCTAATCACTGTGGCAATTTCTACAAGGCAGTACTAAGCACAGTGCTTCCTACATAGTAAATCATCCACAAATGTTTGCTGAATATATGAATGACCCTCAGTGAAGGGTTTAGAAATTGTTGGATACAGGAGTTTTTGGAAGATGGTGGCATAGGAAGATGCTGAGCTTGCCTCCTCCTACAGACACAATAAACCTACAACTACCTGGAGAACAATTTCCTCTCAGATCTGGAAACTGGATGAAATGAACCTCCACCACATGGGACAACACAGAGAAGGGTGGAAGAGGCAGAGATACAGTCCTCCTGAGGTAAAAAGCCACAAGGCTTCACAGTCAGAGTGATCTCAATGGGGCAGAGCTTTTCCCAGAGGAGCAGGGGAATTGAGCTCCACATTAGGCACTCCAGCCCTCAGATCCAGCACAAGAGATGAGAGACTAAAACAACTGGCTTTGAAAGCCAACAGGGAATATGCCCAGGAAACCTACAGAACTTCAGGGAAAGTAAAACCTGCTCTTAAAGGGCCCATGCACTGACTCACTTGACCTGGAAACCAGCAGAAAAACACCAGATAGTGAAGTGTATAGTCCACTGGTAAAAGAGACTTACTAAGCTCAGAGCACATCTTGGAGCGGCAGGAGGTGATCTGGCCCCCACCCCGCAGGGACTGAGACACTGGTGGTAGCCATTTTTGTAACCTAGTTCAGCCTTGCTAACACAAATGCTGGCAGCAGCCATTTGGAATCCTCCCTCTAGCCTGTTAGCACAGGGGCCTGCCCCACCCACCAGCAGACCTGAAGCAGTAGCACCACCCCCATCCCCTAACGTCCTGCCCATGAGTAAGCCACCAAGGAAGGTGTGCACCACCTGGCCACATAACCAGCCACTGCCTCAGGCTTGCCCTGTCCAAAAGCGAGCTAGCAACAGCCGGACCACTGGATGGCAAACCCAGCCTCATAGGGGACCAGCCCAGCCTACCTGTACACCTGCAGCAAGAGTGACCCCACCACACAGAAGGGCACAGGCTGCCCACAAAGGGGACACTCCTGGAGCATTTGGCATAGGTAACATTCGGCATGCTGCTGGGACCCATAAGACATCTCCTACATAAGACCACATTTCCAAAACTGGAAGACGTAGCTGATCTACCTAACACATAGAAATAAGCAAAGAAGGCCGGCCCGGTGGCGCAGCAGTTAAGTTTACATGTTCTGCTTCTTGGCAGCCCGGGGTTCACCAGTTCGGATCCCAGGTGCAGACATGGCACCGCTTGGCAAGCCATGCTGTGGTAGGCATCCCACATGGAAAGTAGAGGAAGATGGGCATGAACGTTAGCTCAGGGCCAATCTTCCTCAGCAAAAAGAGGATGACTGGCAGTAGTTAGCTCAGGGCTAATCTTCCTCAAAAAAAAAAAAAGAAAGAAAGAAATACGCAAAGAGAAGTAACCAAATGAGGAGACAAAGGAATATGTTTCAAATAAAACAGGACAAGTCAGAAGAAGAACTAAATGAAACAGAAATAAACAATTGACCTGACAACGAGTACAAACTAATGGTCACAAGGATGCTCAGTGAACTCGCGAGAAGAACGGATGAACACAGTGAGAACTTCAACAAAGAACCAGAAAATACAAAATGAGCTAAAGAATACAATGACTGAAATGAAAAATTCACTAAAAGGAATCAACAGCAGTAGATGATACAGAAAAACAGAACAGTGATCTAGACAACAGAGTAAAGGAAATCACCCAAATTGAACAGAAAAAAAACTAAAAAGAACAATGACAGTCTAAGAGACCTCTGGGAAAACATCAAGTGTACTAACATTTGCATTACAGGTGTCCCAGAAGAACAACAGAGAGACAAAGGGGCAGAGAACTTATTTGAAGAAATAATACCAGAAAACTTCCCTAACTGAGGATGGAAACAGACATCCAGGTACAAGAAGCACAGAAAGTACCAAGCAAGATGAACCCAAAGAGGCCCACATTAAGACACACTATAATTAAAATATCAAGAATTAAAGATGAAGTACCTGGAAGTGATCCTGGGCTCAAGGCTGTTCCTGCTAGAGTCTCAGGAAAGATAAAGATTAGATTGTAAGAAAAGACAATAGAAACCATGTTTCAAAAACCTGTATTACAGGTACTTCACCAATTTGTAAGACATGAACCTGAAATAACTAGTAGCTTGGTTCTTGAAAGATCTCTGAATCCTGTACAGTTACTTGGGCAAGTAGGTCAGGACCCTGTCATAAGACAAGTGGAAGGAAAAAACCAGTCACAATATCTTCTCCAGCAACAAATGAGATGTGGCGACCAGGGGAAAGTGAAGCATATCAAATGGGTGATGTTAGTCAAAAGACAAAGTGGCACAAAATTTCAGTATTCCGGCCGGGCCTCAGAGACGTGGCATATCAGTATGTAAAAAAGGGATCTCAAACTTATGTGGAAGGAAAAGTAGACTACGGTGAAGACACAGATAAAAACAATGTGAGGCGACAAGCAACAACAATCATAGCTGATAACATTATGTTTCTGAGTGACCAGACAAAACAGAAGGCAGAGAGTGGATAATATTTTTTGGCCATTGTTTGATACGGTATCATTTCCTGATCATGTATAGTCTTTATAGTTCCGAAGGACAAAAATTAAAATAGTCTTTTATGTATATATATAAAAAAGAATTAAAGACGAAGAGAGACTCTTAAAAGCTGCAAGAGAAAATCAACAAGTTATATAGAAGGGAAACCTCATAAGGCTATCAACTGACTTCTCAGCAAAAACCTTACAGGCCAGAAGGAAGTAACACAATATATTCAAAGTGCTGAAAGAGACAAAACGACAACCAAAAATACTCTACCCAGCAAAGTTATCATTCAGAATGAAAGAAAAGATAGAGTTTTCCAGAAAAGCAAAAACTAAAGGAATTTATCACCACTAAACCACCCTTATAAGAAATGGTAAAGAGGAGGGGCAGAGTAAGATGGCGGGGGTGAGCTGACCTGGGACTTTCTTCCCTCCAAACTACAACAAGTGATTGGAAAAACTGAATTTCAGCCAATAATCCTAGTGCCAGACTGTCAGAAAACTACAGAAACAAGAACACGGAGGATGGAGAGGCTGAAGCCAGCCTCAGAGGAGCTGGAAAGGGAAGAGAGAACTTTGCTCCCTCCCCTAGAAACTGGGATCGCTGCTTTGGCTGAGGGAAGGAGCGGGGTAGGGACCACGCGACTGGGGGATCATCTAGGACTCCTGCTTCCGGTGCAATGGAAACCCACTGACAGGGGAAAGCTTCCGTGTGCGGGGACCCCATCAAGCCAGGGCCCCAGGAGACCAGAGAACAAGAACTGATTGGAATCCAGATCGGCGTGTGAGAGAAAGTTCCCCTCCTCCCCGAACCTGCGCTGGGCGCTGCCATCTTGCCTGAAGGGGGAGAGCTCAGAACGGCGGATCTCGACCCCCACCTAGTGGTGACAGGCTGTAACTGCAACCGAATACTACCATCACGTGCAAAAACTGCTCCTCTACCATCCAGCAATTTATAAAAGCTCCAGACCAGAAGTAAAAAAAATAAAAACACAGAATTAAGTCCTGAGGACTTGGAAATAGGTAAACTAAGTGAAAATGAGTTCAGAGTATCATCAAAAAACTCAATGAGGTAGAGGGAAAGATGGACAAACAAGTCACTGAGTTCTGCAGTTACTTCACAAAAGAGATAGAAACTATGAAGAAGAATCAATCAGAAATACTAGAGATGAAAAATACTATGGACCAGATAAAACAAAATACGGATTCCCTGAATGCCCATGTAGACACCAGAGGAGCAAATTAGCATACTCGAAGATAGACAGGCTGAAGGGCTCCAGACAGAGGAAGAAAGAGAACTAAGGATTAAAAAGAACAAGGAAAATATCAGAGGAATAGCAGATTCAATGAGGAGAACGAATTTAAGGATCATCGGAATTCCTGAGAACATGGAAAAGGAAAACAGACCAGAAACTGTGCTTAAAGAAATGACAGAAGAGAACTTCCCAAATCTAGGGATTGAGGGAGAAATGTGTGTGGAGGAGCTTTCAGATCTCCTAGATTTATCAATGTAAAAAGACCTACTGCAAGGTATATAGTAGTAAAAATGGCAAAAATGAAAGACAAACAAAGAATACTCAGGGCAGCAAGACAGAAGAAAATAACCTACAAAGGAACTCCTATCAGACTTTGAGTGGATTTCTCTACGGAAACCTTACAAGCTAGGAGAGAATGGAGTGACAGTCAAAACTTTAAAAGATAAAAATCTTCAGCCAAGAATACTCTACCCAGCAAAAATATCCTTCAGATTTGAGGGAGAAATTAAATCTTTTCCAGACAAACAAAAGTTACGGGAATTTGCAACCAAAAGTCCTCCACTACAAGAAATCCTTGAAGGCTCTCATACCTGAAAAAAGAAAAAAAGGGAGAAAGGGGTCACAAACCACAGAGTAGGGAGACAGATAGAACCAGAATAGGATAGCAAATATTCAACTATAGCATTAGGATAAAGGTAAAGAACCACCAAAGCAAAGACGATCTTATCACTCTCACTACAAACTCATAAAACGAGGGGGAATAAGAGATGAAAATAATTTAGGAAGGGAAGAGCAAAGGGACTAAATCAGTCTAAGCCAAGTAAGTAAGAGACCACCAGAGAATAGACTATATTATACACGAGAGTCTAAATACAAATTTCAGGGTAGCCACTAAACTAAAGGACAGCACAGAGCCACAAAACATGAATAAGGAAAAATCTAAGAAACGGAGCATAAGAAATTGCAGAAGTCAATGGATGGGCTAAAACACACAGGTCGAGAAACAAAGATAACGCAGAAAAACCAGATAACAAGCAACAGAATGACAGCATTAAGCCCACATGTATCAATAATCACCCTCAATGTAAACGGATTGAACTCTCCAATAAAAAGACACGGAGTGGCAATATGGATTAAAGAACAAGATCCAACAATTTGTTCCCTCCAGGAAACACACCTCAGCCTCAAGGACAAACACAGGCTCAGAGTGAAGAGGTGGAAGACAATACTTCAAGCTGATAGCAAGCAAAAGAAAACAGGTGTCACAGTACTTATATCAGACAAAACGGATTTCAAAATGAGGCCGGTAAAGAGAGACACAGAGGGACAATATATAATGATCAAAGGGACACTTCATCAAGAAAAAATAACGCTTATAAATATCTATGCACCCAACACAGGAGCACCAAAGTTCATAAAGCAACTATTAACAGACCTAAAGGAAGATGTTAAAAACAACACAATAATAGTAGGGGACCTCAACACCCCACTCACATCAATGGACAAATCATCCAGACAGGAAATCAACAAGGAAATAGTGGAGCTAAACAAAAAACTAAAACAATTGGACTTAATAGACATATATAGAACACATGATCCAAAAACAGCAGAATACACATTCTTCTCAAGTGCGCATGGAACATTCTCAAGGATAGACCATATGTTGGGAAACAAGGCAAGCCTCTACAAATTTAAAAAAATTCAAATAATAACAAGCATCTTCTCCAATCATAATGCTACAAGGCTAGAAATTAATTACAAGAAAAAAGCTGAGAAAGGCACAAGGATGTGGAGACTAAACAATACGCTACTGAACATGCAATGGATCATTGAAGAAATTAAAGAAGAAATCAAAAAGTACCTGGAGATAAATGAAAATGATAACATGCCATACCAACTCATATGGGACACAGCAAAAGCTGTATTAAGAGCAAAATTCATCGCAATACAGACACATCTTAACAAACAAGAAAAATCCCAAATAAGCAATCTTAAATTAGACCTAACCGAATTAGAGAAAGAAGAACAAAACCCAAAGTCAGCAGAAGGAGAGAAATAATAAAAATCAGGGCAGAAATAAATGCTATTGAAACGAAAAAGGAGATAGAAAGGATCAATGAAACAAAGAGCTGGTTCTTTGAAAAGATAAAATTGACAAACCCCTAGCCAAACTTACAAAGAAAAAAAAGGGAGAAAGCTCAAATAAACAACATCAGACATGAAAGAGGAGAAAAAGCCACAGACTCCGCAGAAATACAATAGATTATAAGAGAATACTACGAAAAATTATACACCAACAAAATGGACAACCTAAAGGAAATGGATAAATTCTTAGACTCCTACAATCTCCCAAAGCTCACTCAAGAAGAGACAGACAATTTGAACAGACCAACCACAAGGAAAGAGATTGAAACAGCAATCAAAAACATCCCAAAGAATAAAACCCCAGGACCAGATGGCTTTCCTGGGGAATTCTAGCAAACTTTCAGAGAGGATTTAATACCTATCCTTTTCAAGCTATTCCAAAAAATTAGGGAAGATGGAGCACTTCCTAACACATTCTACGAGGCCAACATCACGCTGATACCAAAGCCTGGCAAGGACACGACGAGAAAAGAGAACTACAGGCCAATATCACTGATGAACATAGATGCAAAAATTCTAAACAAAATTTTGGCAACCAGAATTCAGCAATTCATCAAAAGGATCATACATGATGATCAAGTGGGATTCATACCAGGGACACAGGGATGGTTCAACACCTGCAAATCAATCAACATGATACACCACATCAACAAACTGAGGAATAAAAACCACATGATCATCTCAATAGATGCAGAGAAAGCATTTGACAAGATTCGACAGCCATTTATGATAAAAACTCTGAACAAAATGGGCATAGAAAGGAACTACCTCAACATAATAAAAGCCATATATGACAAACCCACAGCCAACATCATACTCAATGGGCAAAAACTGAGCGCCATCCCCCTGAAATCAGGAACAAGACAAGGATGCCCTCTATCACCACTGTTATTTAACAGAGTACTGGAGGTCCTGGCCAGAGCAATCAGGCAAGAAAAAGGAATGAAAGGAAGCCAAATAGGAAAGGAAGAAGTGAAACTTTCGCTGTTTGCAGACGACATGATCTTATATATGGAAAACCCCAAAGAATCCATTGGAAAACTCTTAGAAGTAATCAACAACTACAGCAAAGTTGCAGGGTATAAAATCAATTTGCATAAATCAGTAGCATTTCTATATTCTAATAATGAACTAACAGAAAAAGAACTCAAGAACAAAATACCATTCACAATCGCTACAAAAAGAACAAAATACCTCGGGGTGAATTTAACTAAGGAAGTGAAAGACCTATACAATGAAAATTACGAGGACTTTCTGAACTAATTGGATGATGACATAAGGAGATGGAAAGACTTTCCATGTACATGGATTGGAAGAATAAACATAGTTAAAATGCCCGTTCTACCTAAAGCAATTTACAGATTCGATGCTATTCCAATCAGAATCCCAATGACACTCTTTACAGAATTAGAACAAAGAATCCTAAAATTCTTATGGGGCAACAAAAGATCCCGAATTGCTAAAGCAATCCTGAGAAAAAAGAACAAAATGGGAGACATCACAATCCCCAATTTCAAAACATACTACAAAGCTACAGTAATAAAAACAGCATGGCACTGGTACAAAAACACGTGCATGGATCAATGGAACAGAATTGAAAGCCCAGAAATAAAACCACACATCTATGGACAGCTTATCTTTGACAAAGGAGCTGAGGGCATACAATGGAGAAAAGAAAGTCTTTTCAACAAATGGTGCTGGGAAAACTGGAAAGCCATATGTAAAAGAATGAAAATTGACCATTCTTTCTCACCATTCACCAAAAGAAACTCAAAACGGATCAAAGACCTAAAGGGGAGACCTGAAACCATAAGGCTTCTAGAAGAAAACATAGGCAGTACACTCTTTGACATCAGTATTAAAAGGATCTTTTCCGACACCATGTCTTCTCAGAGAAGGGAAACAATAGAAAGAATAAACAAATGGGACTTCATCAGACTAAAGAGCTTCTTCAAGGCAAATGCAAACAGGATTGAAACAAAAAAACAACCCACTAACTGGGAAAAAATATTTGCAAGTCATATATCTGACAAAGGCTTAATATCCATAATATATAAAGAATTCACACAACTCAACAACAAAAAATCAAACAACCTGATCAAAAAATGGGCTGGAGACATGAACAGACATTTCTCCAAAGAAGATATATGGATGGCCAATAGGCACATGAAAAGATGTTCATCACCGCTGATCATTAGGGAAATACAAATCAAGAAACTACACTAAGATATCACCTTACACCCATTAGAATGACAAAAGTATCTAAAACTAATAGTAACAAATGTTGGAGAGGTTGTGGAGAAAAAGGAACCCTCATATACTGCTGGTGGGAATGCAAACTGGTGCAGCCACTATGGAAAACAGTATGGAGATTCCTCGAAAAATTAAAAATAGAACTACCATATGACCCAGCTATCCCATTACCAGGTATCTACCCAAAGAGCTTGAAGTCAGCAATTCCAAAAGTCCTATGCACCCCAATGTTTACTGCAGCATTATTTACAATAGCCAAGATGTGGAAGCAACCTAAATGCCCATCAACAGATGATTGGGTAAAGAAAATGTGGTGTATATATATACAATGGAATACTACTCAGCCGTAAAACAGAACAAAATCGTCCCATTTGCAACAACATGGATAGACCTTGAGAGAATTATGTTAAGTGAAATAAGCCAGTTAGAGAAGGACAATCTCTGTATGACTCCACTCATACGAGGAATTTAAAAAGGTAGACAAAGAGAACAGATTAGTGGCTACCAGGGGAAAGGTGGGGTGAGGGGTGGGCACAAAGGGTATGGTGGTACACCTACAACACGACTGACAATAATGTACAACTGAAATTTCACAAGATTGTAACCTATCATTAACTCAATTTTAAAAAAAGGACACGGTAAAGAGACTTCTTTAAGTAGAAAAGCAAAGGCCATAAATGAAATAAGAAAATTATCAAAACAAAAATATCACTGGTAAAGGTAAATATATAGTAAAGGTAGTGAATCAACCACCTATAAAGCTAGTATGAAGGTCAAAAGACAAAAGTACTAACATCACCTATATCTACAATAAGAGGTCAAGGGATACACAAAATCAAGAGGTAAACTATGATGTCAAAAACATTAAAACATAGTGGGGTGAAAGTAAAAGTGTAGGGCTTTTAGTATAAGGTCAAACTTGAGACCATCAACCTACTATACATTGCTATATACACAGCTTATTATATATGAATCTCACGGTAACCACAAAACAAAAACCTATTATAAATACACAAAAAAAAAACAAAGAGAAAGGAACCCAAACAACACTAAAGGAAATCATCAAATTACAAGAGAGAAAGAGAAGAATAGAAAAGAACTACAAAGACATCCAGCTAAAAAGTCACAAAATGGCAAAAGTACACACCTATCAATAATTACTTTAAATGAAAATGGATTAAATACCCTAATCAAAAGACAAGGTGGCTGAATGGATTAAAAAACAAGACCCATATATATGCTGCATATAAAAGATACACTTCAGATCTAAAGACACTCACACACAAAAAGTGAGGGTATGGAAAAAGATATTCCAGGAAAATGGAAATGAAAAGAAAGCTGGGGTAGCAATACTTAGACAAACTAGACTTTAAAACAAAAACTGTAACAAGAGACAAAGAAGGACATTACACAATGATAAAGGGAACAGTACAACTGAGAGGATATAACACTTGTAAATATCAATGCGCCCAAAAGAGGAGTACCTAAATACATAAAGCAAATATTAACAGACAAACAATAAGTAACAGGCAGTAACAATACGAGTACGGTACTTTATGGGGCTGGTCCCGTGGCCTGATAGTTAAGTTCATGCACTCCGATTCGGCAGCCCAGGGTTCCACTAGTTCAGATCCCAGGCGCAGACATGGCACCACTCGTCAGGCTACACTGAGGCAGCATCCCACATGCCACAACTAGAAGGATCCACAATTAAAATATACAACTATACACTGGGGGGATTTGGGGAGAAAAAGCAGGGGGGAAAAAGCTTTTAAAAAGTGTAGGAGACTTTAATACCCCACTTACATCAATGGATAGATCATCCAGACAGAAAATCAATAATGAAACATTGGCCTTAAATGACACATTAGACCAGATGGACTTAACAGATACATATACAGAAGATTCCATCTAAAAACTTCAGAATACACATTCTTTTTGAATGCATATGGAACATTCTCCAGGACAGATCACATATTAGGTCACAAAACAAGTCTCACTAAACTTAAGAACATTGAAATAATACCAAGCTTCTCTTCCAAACACAACATTTTGAAAACAGAAATCAACTACAAGAGAACTGGGGAAGTTACAAATATGTGGAGATTAAACAAAATGCTACTGAAAAATTATTGGATCAACAGCGAAATGAAAAAATATCTGTAGACAAATGAAAATACAATATACCAAAATCCAAGGGATACAGCAAAAGGGGTACTAAAAGGAAGTCTATAGCAATACAGGCATACCTCAAGAAACAAGAAAAACTTCAAATAAACAATGTAACACTGCATCTAAAAGGCACTAGGAAAATAAAAACAAAGCCCAAAATCAGTAGATGGAAGGAAATAATAAAAAATCAGAGCAGAAATAAATGAAATAGAGACTAAAAGACAATAGAAAAGATCAACAAAACTAAGAGCTGGTTCTTTGAAAAGATAAAGTTGACAAACCTTTAGCTAGACTCACTAAGGAAAAAAGAGAAAGCTCAAATAAACAAAATCAGAAACAAAAGAGGAGACATTACAAAGGATACCAGAAAAATACAAAGAATTACAAAAGAATACTACGAAAACCTGTATGCCAACAAATGAGATAACCTAGAAGAAATGGATAAATTCTTAGAATTAGACAACCTTCCAAAACTAAATTAAGAAACAGACAATGTGAATAGACCAATCACCAGTAAGATCGAAACAGTAATCAAAAACGTCCCAAAACAAGAGTCCAGGACCAGACGGCTTCCCCAGTGAATTCTACCAAACATTCAAAGATTTAACACCTATCCTTCTCAAACTCTTCCAAAAAATTGAAGAGGAGGAGAAGCTTCCTAACTCATTCTACAAAGCCAACATTACACTGATACCATAACCAGACAAGAACAAAACAAAAAAAGGAAACTACAGGCCAAAATCACTGACAAACATAGATGCAAAAATCCTCAACAAAATATTAGCAAACCAAATACAACAATACATTAAAGTATCATACAACACAATCAAGTGTGATTTATTCCAGGGATGTGAGGATGGTTCAACATCCACAAATCAATCAATGTGATACATCACATTTACAAAATTAAGAATAAAAATCACACAATCATCACAATAGATGCACAGAAAACATTCAACAAGATTCAGCATCCATTTATGATAAAAACTCTGAATAAAATGGGTATAGAAGAAAAGGACCTGGGGGCCCACCCCATGGCTGACTGGTTAAGTTCAAGCCCTCCACTTCAGTAGCCCAGGGTTTCAACAGTTCGGATCCTGGGCACAGACATGGCACTGTTCATCAAGCCATGCTGAGGCAGCATCCCACATGCCACAACAAGAAGGACCCACAACTAATAATATACAACTATGTACCAGGGGGCTTTGGGGAGAAAAAGGAAAAATAAAATCTTAAAAA
The DNA here is from genome assembly GCF_037783145.1 of Equus przewalskii. Taxonomy (NCBI): domain Eukaryota; kingdom Metazoa; phylum Chordata; class Mammalia; order Perissodactyla; family Equidae; genus Equus; species Equus przewalskii. The sequence continues at coordinate 6,670,523 of NC_091854.1, forward strand.
AAAAAAAAAAAGAAGAAGAAGAAAAGGACCTGAACGTAATAAAAGCCATATATGACAAACCCAAATCGAACATCCTACTCAAGAGTGAAAAACTGAAAGCTATCTATCCCTCTAAGAACAGGAACAAGACAAGGAAGCCCACTTTCACCACTCTTATTCAACATAGTTTCGCAAGTCCTAGCCAGAGCAATTAATGAAGAAAAAAGAAATAAAAGGCATGCAAATTGGAATGGAAGAAGCACAAGTGTCCACTATTTGCAACTGACACTTTATATACAGAAAATCCTAAAGAATCCACCAAAAAACTATTAGAAATGATAAACAGTAAAGTTGCAGGGTACAAAATCAACATTAAAAATCAGTTGCATTTCTCTATGCTAACAACAAAACAGCAGAAAGAGATTTCAAGAATACAACCTCATTTACAATAGCAACAAAAAGAATAAAATACATAGGAATAAATTTAACCAAGGAAGTAAAAGACTTGTATAGTGAAAACTATAAAACATTATTGAAAGAAATGGAAAGCTATTCTGTGCTCACAGATTGGAAGAATTAACATAGTTAAAATGTCCATACCACCTAATGCAATGAACAGATTCAGTGCAATCCCTATCAAAATCCCAATAATATTTTTTACAGAAATAGAACAAAGAATCCTAAAATTTATATGGAACAAAAGACCCTGAATAGCCAAAGCAAAACTGAGAAAAAAGAACAAAGCTGGAGGCCTCACACTCCTTGATTTCAAAGTATACTACAAAGCTGTAGTAATCAAAACACCACAGTACTGGCACAAAAACAGACACCCATATCAATGGAAGAGAACTGAGAGCCCAGAAATAAATGTACATATTTATGGACAGTTAATTTCTGACAAAGAGGCCAAGAACACACAACAGAGAAAGGAAAGCCTCTTCAATAAATGGAGTCAGGAGGGGCCAGCCCGGTGGCATTTCGGCAGCCTAGGGTTCGGCGGTTCGGATCCCAGATGTACACCTACACATCACTTGGCAAGCCATGCTGTGGCAGGCATCCCACATATAAAGCAGAGGAAGATGGGCACAGATGTTAGCTCAGGACCAGTCTTCCTCAGCAAAAAGAGGAGGATGGATGGCAGATGTTAGCTCAGGGCTAATCGTCCTCAAAAAAAAAAAAAAAGAAATGGTGTTAGGAAAACTAGACAGCCACATGCAAAAGAATGAAAGTGGACCACTATCTTACACCATACACAAAAACTAACTCAAAATGGATTAAAGACTCGAATGTAAGACCTTACACCACAGAACTCCTAGAAGAAAACATAGGCAGTATGCTCTTCAACATCAGTCTTAGCAGTATCTTTTTAGATGTATCCTCAGACAGGGGAAACAAAGGAAAAATAAACAAATGGACTACATCAACCTAAAAAGATTCTGCACAGCAAAAGAAACCACCAACAAAACGAAAAGACAACCTACCAACTGAGAGGAGATATTTGCAAATCATTATCCAATAAGGGATTAAAACCCAAAATACATAAAGAATTCACACAACTCAACAAAAAAACAAACAACCCAATTAAAAAATTGGCAAAGGATCTGAACATTTTTCCAAAGAAGATATAGAGATGGCCAACAGGGACATGAAAAGATGTTCAACATCACTAATTATTCGGGAAATGCAAATCAAAATCACATGAGATATCACCTCACGCCTGTCAGAATGTCTATTATTAAAAAGACAGGAAATAACAAGTGTTGGAGAGAATGTGGAGAAAAGGGAAGCCTACTACACTGCTGGTAGGAATGTACACTGGTGCAGCCACTATAGAAAACAGTATGGAGAGTCTTCAAAAAGTTAAAAATGGAACTACCAAATGATCCAGCTATTCTACTTCTGGGTATTCATCCAAAGAACATGAAAACACTAATTTGAAAAGATACATGTACCTTTATGCAGCACTATTCACAATAGCCAAGATTTGGAGACAACTTAAGTACCCAGTGATGGATGAAGGGATAAATATGTGGGGTGTACACACACACACACACACACACACACACACACAGAGGAATACTACTCAGCCATAAAAAAGATTAAATCTTGCCATTTGCAACAACATGGATGGACCTTGAAGGTATTACGCTAAGCAAAATAAGTCACACAAAGAAAGCCAAATACCATATGATTTCGCTCACATGTGGAAGATAAAACAACAACAAAAATCCACAATGATACAGAGAATAGATTGATGGTACCAGGAGGGATGGGGCGTGGGGAGAGGACAGAAGAAGTAAAGGGGCATATTTGTACAGTGATGAATAGCAGCTAGACTTTTGGTGGTGAACATGATGTAGTCCATACAGAAGTTGAAATATAATGCTGTACACCTGAAATTTACATAATGTTACATACCAGTGTTACCTCGATAAAAAATAAAATTAAAGGGGCCAGCCCAGTGGCACAGCGGTTAAGTGCACACATTCCGCTTCAGTGGCCCGGGGTTCACTGGTTCAGATCCCAGGTGCAGACATGGCACTGCTTGGCAAGCCACGCTGTGGTAGGCATCCCGCATATAAAATAGAAGATGATGGGCACGGATGTTAGCTCAGGGCCAGTCTTCCTCAGCAAAAAAAAAAAAAAAAGAAAAAAGAAAAAAAGGAGTAGGATTGGCAGCAGATGTTAGCTCAGGGCTAATCTTCCTCAAAAAAAAGTTAAATTAAACTAAATTAAATTTTTAAAAAAAGGAACTGTTGGATAAACTAGGTCCATTAAAGTCACTAAAAAAAAAAGATCTTGGAGTCACACAAACCTGAGTTCAAGTTTAGCTCTGCATGACAAAGGTCAACCTTTCTTATTAGTTTCATCTTCTAGAAAATGGGAATGCCACCACTTACTCCATAGAGTTGGCATGAAAATAAAACAACATCTACCACAGTGCCTGGCACACAGACACATTCCAAATTCTAAGTTCCTCTCTTTCCCAAATTCAACTCTCAAAAAGACATTTGGCCAGAATTATGTAAAATGGCCCAAAATCACTTGTTAATTTACTTTTCCTAACATTTGCCTTCAAAATGACTTATAAAGGATAACACAGCAAGATAAAATAATTTTAAAAGAGATGAGGAAAATGAAAAAAGAAAAGAGAAATTTAAGATGATACCAAGAATGAATCTACAAATACAATGGGCAACAGTGAACCCAGAAATCTGTCAGTTTTCTGGCAGCAAGTTCAAAATGGGAAATGCATATACTCAAAGCAAACATTTCCTATACAATAAAAAAGCTTAAAAGAAATTTTTCCAATGAGTCTCATAGAGAACACAGTGTAATACAGTTGGCAATATTCTAAACAAAGTCCTTATGGTAAACTAGCACATTTTTAGGACCTTCAAAAAATAACCTCTCCGGGGCCAGCCTGGTGGTGCAGCAGTTAAGTTCACATGTTCTGATTAGGTGGTTTGCTGGTTCGGATCCCGGGTACGGACATGGCACTGCTTGTCTAGCCATGCTGTGGCAGGCATTGCACATACAAAAAAAGTAGAGCAAGATGGGCACAGCTGTTAAGTCAGGGCCAGTCTTCCTCAGCAAAAAAGAGGAGGATTGGCAGCAGATGTTAGCTCAGGGCTAATCTTCCTCAAAAAATTAAATAAACAAATAAATAACCTCTCTGCACAGACACTGATGGCTGGCTTCTGAACAAAAGCAATTTGATAAAGGTAGCGTAGCGTTCATGGCAAAGAATGAAGGCTCTGAATATAGAAAGATCTTAATTTATATCCTAGTTCTGCTAGTTACTATGAAGCAGTTTTGGACAAGACACTTAACCTCTGAGCCCCAAAAAGTAAGATACACTGCCTCAAACACAGTAAGTACTCAATAATCATTCAATTATTCCTAGTAGTATTACTAAAAGCAATTCAATGAGAGTGGAAAGGGAATATCATGTAGTCCAAGTACAAGGAGTTTTCTAATGTCCTGGCTCAATATAAGTATAGATTTTACAGCATGTAAAGCAATGGTTCTCAAACCTTGGTATTATGAGAATCATCTGGAGTGTTTTTCAAAAATACAAATTCCTGGGCCTCATTCCCAGAGACTCTGATTCGGGAGGTTAGAGTACGGCTTGGGAGTTTGTTTTGTCATTACTGCCTTTAAATTCCTGAGATGATTCTAATGATCATCCAGATTTGAGGACTGCTAACTAACAACGTTTCTCAGCCAGGAGTTAAGAACCACAATCACCAAAAAGTCTTACAGAACTCCAGATGGCTGACCAGCCAACACCCCCAGAATGTAATGAATGAGAATCTCCAGGCCAAACTGGCCAAACGACCAAAAGCTGACTGAAATAAAAGAAGAGCTGTTGTTGTTGTTCAAGTAAGGGGTTTAAAATCCACAAAATAAATCAATAACCTCTGAACTATCGGAAGGTGAACGTTGGAATGGATAAATATTTTACTGAACCAAGAAACAATTAGGATAGATAAAAAAGAACTAAGTTCTCAACCTAGGTAATATAGTCAAAATACTAAGAGAAAACAAAAATGTGCCTTGATTAATCTAACAACTAACATTCTATGTACAATATAAATGAGTAGTTAAGTACCACTGCAGCATTTGTAATCTTGCACCACTAAAAAAAGAATATTGCCATTATTCTTCTTAGAACAGAACTGAAGAACACCCAAAATATCTTAGTTATGGGTATTAACTAAATTCTGCAAAATAATTCAGAATTCAAAAGGTCATGTATGAATTATGCAGAAGGCTTTCATTATTTTTAAATATGTCCTGAAAGACCCCAGCTTTCCAGGCCTTTCATACCTGATAGTACTGAGTTCTAACAACATAAGAAAGCTTTCTACCTAGACAATGACAGGGGCTGCCATCACAGAGTTAAGAAAAGCAAGCCAGGTGGAGTAGTAGTTTAGCTGAAAGTTTCTTAAAAGTGAAAGCAGAGCTAACATTTACACTTGGATTATAAGTTTCTCAACTTAAATGCCATAATCAAACATCTCTTAGTTTGAAAGAGTAGCTGACAAGTTTGAGGAGAAATATCAAATATAAATACAGTATTTTCTTCACATCACAATTAAATTTCTCCTTTTCTCAATATGGTACCACTACCACCAATATTGGTTTTTATTTATATTTTACTAATACTACCATGGGAAATTAAGGTAAACATTAATATCTGAAAGTTAACTGAGGGGTGAGCCCCGTGGCATAGTCATTAAGTTCGCACACTCCGCTTCGGCGGCCCAGGGTTTGTGGGTTCTGATCCCAGGTGCAGACCTACACCATTCGCCAGCCATGCTGTGGCAGCAACCCACAACCAAAATAGAGAAAGACTGGCACAGATAGATGTTAGCTCAGAGCAAATCTCCCTCACCAAAAAAAAAAAAAAAATTTAACTGAGGTTAACAGACATTTCTCCAAAGAAATTATACAAACATATAACAAGCACATGAAAAGATGCTCAACATCATTTGTCATAAGGTAAATGCAAATCAAAACCACAATGAGATATCCCTTAATACCCACTATGATGGCTATAATCAAAAAGTAGAATGATACCAAATTTTCACAAGGATGTAAAGAAATCAGAACTTTCATATATTGCTGGTGGAAATGTAAAACGCAAAACAGTTTGGGAGTACCTCAAACAGTTAAAACACAGTGTTACCATATGGACCCAGCAATTCCACTCAAGTATATGCCCAACAGAAATAAAAACATATGTCCACACAAAAACTGATCCACAAATGTTCATAGCAGCATTATTCACAACAGCCAAAGCAGAAACAACCCGAATGTCCATCAACTGATGAACGGGTTAAAAAAACGTGGTATATGCATACAATGGAATATTATTCAGCAATAAAAGAATCAGTTACTGATATATGTTATAACATGGATGAACCTTGAAAATATGCTTACTGAAAAATGCCAGTCACAAATGACCACATATTGTACGATTCCATTTATATGAAATGTCCAGAATAAGCAAATCTTTAGAGAAAGAAAGTAGATAAGTGGTTTCCTAAAATTGGGGTTGGGGAAGAGGGGAAAATAGAGAGTAAGTCCTAACAGGTACTGGCTTTCTTTTTAGGGAAGACAAAAAGTCACATAAAAAAGATCAGTGGTCAGGAATTAGGGAGGAGGGGGTGGGATAAATAGGTGGAGCACAGAGGATTTTTAGAGCAGTGAAACTACTCTTTATGATATTAAATGGTAGCTACATGTCATTATACACTTGTCTAAATCCACAGAAGGTATGACACCAAGAGTGAACCCTAATGTAAACTATGGACTTTGGGTAACAATAACGTATCAATGTAGGTTCATAATTGTAACAAATGTACTACTCTAGGGGAGGATGCTGATAATGGCAGAGGATACGTGTATGCAGGGGCAAGAGGCATATGGGAAATTTCTACCTTCTGCTTAATTTGGCTGTGAACCTACAACTGCTCTAAAAAAAAAAAAGGTCTATTTTTAAAAAAATCACTGATTCGGGTAGGGAGCAATGTACAGGTACAGCACAGGAGCTTTTTGTTTTTTAATGAGGGAGTAATTTCTTTTTTATTGTAGGAAAATATACATAACACAAAATTTACCATCTTAACCACTTTTTTAAGTGTACAATTCAGTGATATTAAGTACATTCATACTGTTGTGCAACCATCACCACGACCACCATCCATCACTAGAACTCTTTTCATCTTCAAAACTGAAACTATACCCATTAAACAATAAATCCTCAACCCTGCCCTGTCTTGCTCTCAGCAACCACCATTCTACTTTGTCTCTATGAATTTGACTACTCTAGGCACCTCATATAAGTAGAATCATTCTTATTTGTCTTTAACTGGCTTATTTCACTTAGCATAATGTCCTCAGGGTTCACCCATGTTTTGTAGCACAAGTCAGCATTTCCTTCCTTTTTAAGGCTTAATAATATTCCATTGTATCTATACAACATTTTGCTTATCCATTTACGTTACTGAATATCTAGGTTGCTTTTCTACCTTCTGGCTAATGTGAATAATACTAGAAACAAAGGTGTACAAGTATCTCTTCAAGATCTTGCTTTCAGTCTTTTGGTATATATACATACCTAGAAGTGGAATTGCTAGATCATATAGTAATTCTATGGTTAATTTTTGAGAAGCCACCATATTGTTTTTCACAGTGGCTGCACCATTTTACATTCCCATGAACGATGCACAAAGATTTTAATTTCTTCACATCCTCACCAACACTTGTTATTGTCTGTTATTTTGATAGTAGCCATCCTAATGGGTATGAGATAGGCCACAGGGGATTTATTTATTTATTTATTTATTTATTTTTGGTGAGGAAAATTGGCCCTGAGCTAACATCTATTGCCAATCTTCCTGTTTTTGCTTGAAGAAGACTGTCCCTGAGCAATCATCTGTGCCAGTCTTCCTGTTTTGTACGTGGCACGCCACCACAGCATGGCTTGATGAGCAGTGTGTAGGTGTGCACCCAGGATCTGAACCCACAAACCCTAGTTGCCAAAGCAGAGAGGATGAACTTAACCACAATGCTACCAGGCCTGCCCCACAGGGCATTTTTAAGAGGTAAAACTATTCTATATGATCTTGGAATGGTAGATACTTGACCTTATACATCCGTCAAAATCTATAGAACTTAACAGCACAAAGAATTAACCTTAACCTACGCAATTTTTAAAAAATCATTGAGAATGTCAAAGGATCCCAAGAAAGAATGCAGACTGTGATAAGAAAATCTAACTGTATTAAAAATGTATGAAACAACTTCATTAAAGGTATGGTGGGAATGGTGCTGACTTAAGTAATTTTGAAGAGTAAAGCATCTACAAGACTAAAGGGAAAAGGAACTGCACATAAGCACTGTACTCTAGTTGATAAAGTTGTTCCCCAGAGGGCTTTAGGTTAACAACCCTGATATTGCTATGCGTATACACTGAAAAGGAAGAATTAAACAAATGGATGACAGCCAAGGGTGGTGTTAGAGTGGGAATTTACAGATAAGCAAGGGGAAGAGGCTAAAAGGATACATGTGGTAATAGACTAGAGTTGGAGACATCAGCAAGAACTCATATTTAATTTAATATAGATACAGAAGGTTACATGTAGAAATATTTACAGATACATATATACACAGACAAGTTAGCATACACACATATATTTCTTTATTTTATCAGCTGAGAGCGACTAAAAGTAATGAAATCCCAGTAGCAACAAATACATCTAGCATTCACATCTTGCTTTCTAATACCATTCTCCAATAAAAGGAATCAGGGCCCTTTGGAGAAATGGCTGATTCTAGGACAGGGGCAGGAAATATGCAAGATGAGCCTGGACCACCTTTTAATCCCAAAAAGTAAGGAAGTGCTTTAAAAAAAATCCTTATTGATGGAGACATGTTACCGGAGCAGAGGAGCCAACTGAAAGAGCTCCCAATGGCCAACGCTGGAACAATCTGAGCAGCAAAATAAATGAAGTCATACTGGACGATAACCCAGAGTATAAAATAAATATCCCTCAGTTCATTCTGATTTAAATAAATGACTGAGTAAATCAATAAATGGGAGAGAAGAGACATCTCCCAGGAAGAATTCCAAATAAATTATGTAGATACTTCGCCCTAAGAGGGGAGCATAACTCCTCTCTCAAGTGTGGGCTGCACCTAGGGACTTCCTTCCAAAGAGTACAATATGGAAAGAGGGGAAAAATAACTTTACAGTAGAGAAACCTAACACTTCTTCAGCCAGGTGACCAAGATCAATATCAACAGTGATAAATCCTGTTAATAATATGTACCCTTAAAATAATGTGATGAAAATGGCACATGACCATCCTCCAAAAACCCATAACCCCAATCTGATCATGAGAAAAACATCAGATAAATTCCAATAGAGGGGTACCCTACAACATACCTGACCAGTACTCCTTTAAATTCTCAAGGTAATCAAAAATAAGGAAAGTGAAAAAATGGCACAGACAAGAAATGCCTAAGGAGACATGACAACTACATGTAATGTGAAACAGAAAAAGATGTTAGGTAAAAACTAAGGAAATCTGAATAAACTATGGGATTTAGTTAATAATAACATATTGATATTGGTTCATTAATTATAACAAATGTACCATTCTAATGTATCAATTTTTTAAAAGAAAGAAAAGACAAAAAAAAAGCAAGTGCCAGTAACTCGAGGCTGATGGCCTCTTGCTCTGTGGAGATCATTTTATAGCTTGGTATTATATCTAGATGACTAAGAGAGCTGTGTAATTACAGGAGATCTCTATTGTCTCCAACATCCAGGAACTTTCTATTCACAAAATAAACTTCTGGACCTCTGTTTCAGGACCGTTTCCTCAGTCCCTGCAGTGTCTTCACTCATCCTGGGGTCAGGTCAACCTTACTATGCCCTGCCCATCAACTCTGGACACTTGCTCAAAGCACCCATCTGTTCTGGCAGGTGATGCCAGCATGGTATGGTGTGGCAAGCAAGAAGAAGCCCATAGTTTCCAGCTAAGACACATAAGCCCTTCACCACTAGGCCTCTTAAAACATTGGTGGGCTGTGTTAGGTCCCCTAAAGACTTCATCTCTAAAATATCTGCTCTTTCATTTATATTATTGCCTTTTATTAACTCCCATGCCATTATTCAAACATCTATCTATCTATATGTCTTGCCTCTACTAAGCCATCATTAACTCCTTGGGGACAGACACCATAAATTCTATGTTTTGGGGTGCCTTTTATACCTATTCCCCCTCTTCCTAATAGAACCCTAATTTTGTTCATGTGGCAATGTGCCCATCTTTGGACAGTGAGACCTAAGGGGAAGTTTGTTGTGGGGTTTCTGGGAAGGTTTTTGCCTTCTGATAAGGAGGCAGACATAGCTGATGCTGTTCCTCTTTTTCTTTTCCTTTTTTTTCTGTTCACCTTAAATACAGACACGATGGTTGGAGCTGCAATCACCATCTTGCAACCCTGAGGGAAAGTCCAAAACAGCTGCACAAATGCTGACCCTGATAGTATTGAGTTCATAAACCCATGCCAGTGACTGCTTACCCCCAAATTTCTTGTTATATAAGACAAGTAAACTACTTGTTTCAGCACCTATAAAAAAAAGAAATCCAGTTGTGGCTCCCAACACTACAAACAGTGATGATAAATGTGACTTTAAAAGAAAGACTATAGTACATCAGAAAGACCATAGTACACCTATTGGGCTTTCACAATTGGACTGGAAAAGAGAACGAGGATCTAAACAATCCCAGAAGGAAGTACCAAGCAAAATCCCTTACAGGGATCAAAAACTTCCAGCAACCCAAACCCTAAACTTCCAGGCAGGGCATATCAGAGCTTATTACGCCCTAATTTTGACAGATATCTTTTGAATGTCTTGGAATCACAAAATATTTAAAGAAAGTCTCTACCATGAAAGACAAGAACGAAACAAAGTGAAAAAAAGTAACTTGAAGATTATAGATATTACACAATGATAAGAAAACTAAACACAACAAAACCAAAAACCTATCTCTGATATACACAAGAACTAAGAAGATATTGCTCCAAGATGCAAGTAAAACATGCTATTTTTAAAAGTACATTCAGAAAACAAAAAACAACTCTTAGAAATTAAAAATATAATAGCAAAAGTTAAAAACTCAGTGAAAGAGCTTCCACTTTCCAGCAGTGGCAGGCTAGGTTACTTGGATCAACTATCACTATTCCACTGGATAAAAACTTAAAAATACAGATAAAATATACTTCAAAAACTTTAAAGCATCAAAGCCAAGCCAAGACAATAAGAAATTACGAAGTCACACGTGAAGTAAAAATGAGAACCGAGATAGGAAAAGAGCATATAGGCTACTTTTGCCCTGAGGATGTTTGCCAATCCTGAAAATCAGAATCTTTGTTTTGATAACATAGCAAGAGATATGGGGACAGAAATCAAAATCCAACAACCAAACAAGGGAATTTCAAGCCTTGAACTTGGTTTAAGGTGGTCCCAGACTAGAAGTGATCTCAGGCACATTGCAGAAGAAAATACAAATCCCATACATACTATGAATACCACAAACTAACCATAAAAGGATGATTCTCACAGACACGTTAAATGGAAGAAGTCAGATGAAAAAGAGTACATATCATATATCATTTATGTGAAGTTAAAAAAACTTAAAGAACTAATCAACGGCAATACAAGTTACAATAGTCGTTCCCTTTGGGGGGATATTTACTGGGTATGGATGGCATAAGGGAGACTTCTGTATCTTGATCTTGGTAGGAGTTAACATAAGTGTATTCATTTTTTTAAAAACGTTGTACATGTAAGATTTGTACACTTTAATGTATGAAAGTTTTATCTTAACGAAACTTTTTTTAAAAATGAAGATGAAATAAGAAAATTTTCAGATTAAAAAAACTTAAACAAATATTCATTATATTCAGCCTTGGCAAACAGTAAAGGAAGTTAATATAGTTCATGGTGTAAGTCCAGAAGGTTGATCTAAAAGTAATGGTTTCTGTGTTTATTTACTATGGCTGTTTCAATGATTTTGATTTTGATAATTTATGCTGGAAAAAAATCTCAACTAACCATGATTAACATTTGTCAAAAATCTCAGAATCACCTGAACACTTGTACTCTCTGAAAATCAATCTTTTATGTTTTCCCAATTCACTAAGTCTCAATTTATACTTACATTATTCTTACATATGACCATCTATTAATAGTCGAAGCATATAACAAACAACAGAATGTTCACTGTTCTCATTTTTAGAATCCAAAGAGCCATAAAACATGCTATGACTTAAGATAATCATTTGTACTCAAATAATCAAGGAAATGAGAATTCCAGACATAAATAAATTCAGAAAAATTTCATATGAAAAGGTATAACTTGTTGTATTGCCAGATTATAAAAAGGATCCCTAAGGTTAAACAAAGATATGGAAACACACATGCTGAGGAAAAAAACCTAAACAACCTTAGTATTCAAAACATAATTTGATGATAGAGTTATGGCAACTCATTGATTCCCTCATTCAACAAATATTTCAGTGCTTATTATATGCCTATTCCTTTTCTACAAATTAGGGAGACAGTAGGAACAAAACAGATTACTTTTGTTCCCTAGAAACAACAAAATAATGGTGTGCCAAAAATAGGAAAATCTGACTCTATACATTTCTGCTTTTTCAAACTATAATAAATATATAACACTAATATTTCACACATTTCATGAGGTATTGTTAAAGTCTGATGATTAGTTCTCTACCAAGAACTTACAGAAAAATTGCTCCTAAGCCTCAAATATTAATAACAAATTTGGACTAAATTTGAACATTTTACAAAAACTTTTATTTGCATTATTCTAGATTTCTTTCACTTGGGCGCCACACAAATTCTAAATGCTGAATCCCACATTACAAAAAGCAGTCAGATATCTATTATCTCACAATGTGTGACAGCATTGTGAGATGCTGCTGTCTTTCCTCCTATGGTATGAAAGAAGTGGTTTCTAAGAACCACTCAAAGAAAATTCTCTAAAATTAACTGCAGAAGTAACACAACTTATTGTAGGAAAAAAAGGAAAAGGCTAAAAAACACACGTGACAAAATCAAAATTAACTATAACCCCAACAGATTATTATTATTATTATTTTTGGTGAGGAAGATTGTTGCTGAGCTAACATCTGTGCCATTCTTCCTCTATTTTGTATGTAGGATGCTGCCACAGCATGGCTTGATGAGTGATGTGTAGGTCTGTGCCTGGGATCTGAACCCACCAACCCCAGGCCTCCAAAGAGGAGCTCGCAAATTTAACCACCAAGCCACTGGGCCAGCCCCCGGTGTACAAAAGTTGATGCTGTGTTTCCTTTCCCCATTATCTATGACAATATTTTTACCTCTGTATCAGTTGAGTGCATTTTCTGAGGGTGAGAGGTGTTTATTGGTAAAATGCAGTAAGTTTTGATTCCCCCAGTGTTGCTTTGATTATTTGTTTCGTAAGATGATTTATGCATTGAGTTTCTCATATAAGAAAAATATTTTAGAATATTTTGAGATATCACCTCTTAATTGATGATAGAATGATAGATGCTTTAAAATTGCAAATTGTGCTTAAAAAACCATCTGTTGGGGGGGCTGGCCCGGTGGCATGGTGGTTAAATTTGCGAGCTCCTCTTTGGCAGCCCAGGGTTGGTGGGTTTGGATCCCAGGCACAGACCTACACACCATTCATCAAGCCATGCTGTGGCAGCATCCTACATACAAAATAGAGGAAGAATGGCACAGATGTTAGCTCAGCAACAATTTTCCTCACCAAAAAAAAAAAGAAAAATAATAATAATCTGTTGGGGTTATAGTTAATTTTAATTTTGTCACGTGTGCTTTTCAGCCTGTTCCTTTTTTTCCTACAATAAGTTGTAAGAATAACATATGTTAACAAAATACAACTGACTTCTGAACCAATAACATATTATTAAAAGAACCAACATCCTTCAAATATTCTTGCAGAAGTGATAAAATCAATACAACTTTCATCTTCTAAAACCCAGAGGGATTCTAAAGGAAGAGATAATCCCTTCTACTCACACAAACTAAGATTTCCTTCTGTGGATTTTTCAATGGTCTGAAAATTGAGTTAATTATATGCTAATGAATAACTACTCAAACATGCACACAAAATTCATGAACTTTTTTTTTTTTGAGGAAGATTAGCCCTGAGCTAACTACTGCCAATCCTCCTCTTTTTGCTGAGGAAGACTGGCCCTGAGGTAACATCCACACCCATCTTCCTCTGCTTTATACGTGGGACACCTACCACAGCATGGCTTTTGCCAAGCGATGCCATGTCTGCACCCGGGATCCAAACCAGCGAACCCCAAGCTGCCGAGAAGGGGAACATGCGAACTTAACTGCTGCACCACTGGGCCGGCCCCACAAAATTCATGAACTTTAATCAAGCACTCAGACAGATCGACCTCTTAGCCTGGTCCCAAACTACCCTTCACCACTACTTTCAGGCATCCTACACTCAAATTCAAGCCAAACCTAACCACTATACTCAGGTCAGCCCAGCAAACTTTTATCAAAGATCCTAGCAATGTCAGGCTCTACGCCAGGCAGTGTGCTGATAGCTGAGGATACAGCAATGAATCAGACAATGAATAAGTAATGAATAAGAGGTATCTCTGCCCTCTAGGAACTTCTCAGGAACCCCTATACGCAAAACCCTCCTTATTCCAAACTCCACGTCAAATATCTTTTTGGTATGTCTGATATACATGGTCTGAACTAATATATGGAACATTTTTTGCTTCCTATGAAACAAAAGCTTTATATAATCTTTTCCTAGTAGTTTTTAATAGGCTGCAGGTATGACTGTGTTCCCTACAACAGAATTTTTCTTTTTTGCTATTAAGCCAAAAAAACAATGTTTAAAGACTGAAGATTATTAAATAAGATACTACTTGTAGGCGCACACAGAAGGTGCTCCATAATTATAAACCACTACTATTCTCTTGTCCCATTTTCTGCCTGCAAACAGGGCTGATATATAGGAAAAAGTAGGCACAATAGGTTTTTAAGTTTTCAGCCATATCCACATTTTAAAGATTGAGGGAAGGAGAAAGAGAGTGAATGGTTTAAGATAAAGGCAGGGAAGGGGAGTGGAAATGAGTAGGTTAAGGAAGTAGCAATACAGAGGAGATACTGGTTAGAGGCAGCTTTCCAGCTTCCACTTTATTATAGTCAGGACTAATGGGGACATAGGCAGATGCCTGTTTATGATCAATTCACCCACCTTAACTAATAGCATCATCTATAACACAATGTTGAACACAACTTCTACCAACAAAAGGGAATGTAAGATATAAATATTTATACCATGAATATTTTCCAAAGATTTGAATGCACTAGAAATAACTATAAGATAAGGTGGTAGTCCCATAAGAAAGATAATATCCAGAATGTGTAGTCCGGAGGAAGGGGGTTGAGAGGAACTGGTAAACAGAGGCCATTCTGGACAGTGGCATCAACGTAGCAGAGTATTTTGCAGTTAGGAAAGTAGTGTCACTTCAAAATGACTCTAAGTTTCCTCATAGCAGGGCTGACGCTATAAGCGTTCATAAATCTCACCATACATTGCACAGTGCTTCCTTATAACAGATAGTCAATAATTATTTTATTTTTAAAACTAAACTAAATTCCCATAGCAGTTTCATAGCCTTTGAAAAAGCAATACAGGTCAGGGCCGGCCCAGTGGCGCAGCTAAGTGTGCACATTCCACTTCGGCAACCTGGGGTTCGCCAGTTCGGATCCCAGGTGCGGACATGGCACCACTTGGCAAGCCATGCTGTGGTAGGCGTCCCACATATAAAGTAGAGGAAGATGGGCACGGATGTCAGCTCTGGGCCAGCCTTCCTCAGCAAAAAGAGGAGGATTGGCAGCAGATGTTAGCTCAGGGCTAATCTTCCTCAAAAAAAAAAAACAAAAAACAATACAGTTCACACTGATAAGACGTTTTCCTTGTCAACCACCTCTAGATAAGTGCCTTCTAAAAATCTGAAGTAAACTAAAGTCAATTATTGTAGATATGGTCTAACCAACAGACAACAATGGGACCAAATTCCTTTGTTCCAGACAGACCTATTAATGTGGCAGTCACATCACCGAGCTATCAGTCAGGTAAATTCACAAGACCTACCTTTAGGTCAGTTCTTCCCCAACCTGTAAAAATTTTTAAGCTAAAACTTAACTTTGAGGCAAGTGTGGTGGCACAGCGGTTAACTCCACTTCGGCGGCCAGGGGTTTGCCAGTTCAGATCCCAGGCGCGGATCTAGGCCCCACTCACCAAGCCATGCTGTGGCAGGCATCCCACATATAAAATAGAGGAAGATGGGCACAGATGTTAGCTCAGGGCCAGTCTTCCTCAGCAAAAGAGGATTGGTGGCAGATGTAGCTCAAGGCTAATCTTCCTCAAAAAAACAAAAATAAAACTTAACTTCATTAATAAAAAAAAAAAACAACTTCATCATTTTGGTTTCAGCTTGTTTAGGCCTTTTGATAGATTAGGTGGTCTAGATAACAATTCAATCACCTACAAAGGCCTCAGAACCATAAAGACTTCCTCCAGGATGCACTTATTAATCAGTAATCAATACTCTGGGTAATGGAATGAACTATTAATTCAACTGGGCCAAACATGCATGATCACCTACAGGCATCGTTTCAGTCAGTGAAAACAAAGAAAAGATTAACCCAGTCCCTACACTCAAGGACTCAAAAGCCCAGTACACTTAGAATGTAAGTGTTCAACTACAAGTGCCATATAAAGCGCTATGAGGACAAAGATAAGGAAGCATCAAATTAAAGGGTTAAGGCTGGAGGTGTTATAGAAAGACTCCACTGAATCTATCATCCAACCCACATTTTTCAATTTCTCCCAAAAAGATATCATGAGCTTTGTCAAATGCAGTTAGCTAATAATACAATGAAAATAACAATGGCTTTTACACTATGCACTCTTACAACTAAGGGCCAAATACCACATAGACCAAGAAACTAAGGCATAAAAAAGGTTTATAAACCCCTATAAATTAAGTCAGATATTTGAACCTACCTTCTAACTTCCAGACCAGTCACCTCATTTCCCTTGGGGAGCAAATTTCTGAATAAATCATGATATGAGCACATCACATCTATACACACACTAACAACCCATACATGGATTTTCTCTCTTCTGTTGAACTTTACCTGGTTCCTCAAAAAACTAAAAAGCTGTCTCCTAACAAATAAAGCTTACTCACTAAACACAGGACTTCTCCAATCTCTAATTTCCTTATTTGTAAAAAGAGCTAATAATTGTAAAATCTGTGCTTTATGAAATCATTAATTCATATTTAGACTCTTTTTGATCCAACCATTCTTCCTGTGGTATTAAAGAAATCAACACAATAAACAACACCTATGATGCTACCATATAATTACACTGCATCCTGAAGAAACGAAGATGCCATCATCTCTTTGTTTGATATCACCCAGAACCCAGAACTGAGTCTGTAATACATCTTCACTACCTTACTTAAATGCTCATTCAGAACACCAGAAATCCCTTAAAGCACAACTCAAATTTATCACCAGTTAATTCATATCCCCTCACAACTACACAACAAAAGTCTGACACAACCCACTTAGCCTATCACTATTAGTTGTGTCCCCCAGAGTCAGCATTAGAGTGGTTCTCTAATTTATGTTATTAAGTTATTCTCAAATTTAACATAAGACTTAAGAAGCTTTAAAATAGCAATAAAATTCCAATGAATATTCTAACAAATAAACTTAAGTTTGAGTGCATAATTGTATATTATCATTTTTTTCTAACAACACGTTCTCAATAATTAAACCTTTGGGACAGTAACGTGATCCTAAACATGAAATAATACGAGAACTGGTTTCTAAATTCAAAATTTCAAGAGAATTTTCTCAACCTCAAAATCCTTCACGGCAAGAGCACAGCATAGGTGTTTGTTACAATCTATTGGAAGCACAATACCCTTATTCAAAATCGAGAACAGTAAAAACAGGAAGTCTAGTCAAATTTTTCTAAGGTCTCTTCTGGTCCCAACAATAGTCCTCCACACCAAACTTCTACTTATCTAAGGTTTAAGCATCCAGTTGATATTCATTGATTTTACATTACTTAGTTTCTAATAAATGTTTCCCTCAAATCCTCAAGCCACTAAAAAATTTAAAAGATGGGATGTATTAAATTATGAGAAAAATTAATTTAAAATCTTTTTTCATAATTTCCTAAAGGATACAAAACAATTTTTATTTAGAACAGAAATTCCCATCTCATCTACAGTTTACCTTTTCAAATTGCTGAGCAACTACTCAAATGCTGTAAGTAAATATAATTACAGGAGACAGTGGGGGACTGGTAATCACTTCTAAATATACTATATTCTTAAATTTTTTTTAAAAAAACTTCAAAAGTCGCATTTAGCCTTCACTAAAATATCTTACCGTTTCTCCTTAAAACTCTTTTTCTACAGTGTAATATAAAGTGATTTTTTAAAAATCTAAATTGAGTTAAATCTAAATAACATTCCTCTACTGTTTTCCTTGTGTACTTTAAAAAAGTATTCTGTTTACATTTTTGCTCCTCTGAAACGTAGACCATTCAAGGATGTAAAAATAAAAATATTTTCTAATTATAAAAATGGAAAATAAAAGTATACCTATCTCCTTTCATTGATGACATATTATAATCAATTATAGAATGTACAAAATGAAAGGAAAAAGACCAATAATGCCTGGGATTCTAACCAAAGGTTAAATTTCACGAAATTCATTTACTATATAATCCTCCCCAATATGAGAACAATTAATGCTATCTAAAAAACGAAATGGAGAGGCTCCTGAGGTATTTTCTCTTGGATGGTGTGTTTACACACTGGGCAAACACTTGTCCAGAACGTTGCAGGAGATTCCTGGGCTGGCTAAGTAGGTGTTCAACTAGATGAACTCTAAAGTCTCTTTCACTTCTAAGATTCTCAATCTGTGAGTAAGATGTGAAAAATAACATAAGAAAACATTTTGCCCTTCAATTAACCGATCTGCCTTCACTCCCATCCTAACTGCACGTATAGAGACAAAAAAGTTCTTTCTCCTCTTCCTCTGCAGTGATTTCTCCAGATCCTCGTTAACAAAAGGCAAGGAAAAAAGGCACAGGTGGGATAAAAAGGGGAGTGGCTGGAGCCAGGCCGCTCGGGACAGCGCCCCCACGCCCCCTGTCCCCCTGTCCCTCCGCGGCACCTGAGAAATCACTGCCCTCCGCACCTCCACCCTTCAGAGGCGGCGTCGCCAGCGAATTCTCCGACCTATTACAGTCCCCCCCGCACCTTGGCCAGACACTGGGCATTGTCTGGAGCCTCCAGCGCCCAAGAAAGGCAAGGAGGAAAAAGAAAGAAATGGGAGGAGAACGAATAAAATAAAGAACAACAGAAGGGTCAGTAAAGCAATCGGGAAGCCGCATGCCCCTTTTGGCAAAATTGGCTTCCCCATCGATCGTTCAATTTAATTCAGATCCCAAAATCCAACCCCCTGGCACAAGGTAGCAGGCGGGGCGGCCCAGCCGGAGCGCACGAAGCTCCGCCGGTCCGGAGCACGGAGACCGGGAGAGGGAAATGGGCGTGTGGGCTGGGCCTGGCTGGCCGGAGGCCGGGCTCCGAACAAAGCCGCCCGGCTCCCCCTACCTGGGGCGAGCGCGGCAGGCGGGGCCTCGCGGCTCCCCGCGCCACTGGGGCCCGGCGACGCCCTCGCCCCGGGGACCCTCGCCCGGGCGGGGTTCGCAGCCCGGACTCTCTTGCCCGCGCGCTGCGCCCCTTCGGGACAATGGGCCCCCTCCCCCGCCTCCGGGCGGGGAGATACAAAGACAGAGAAGAGAGGCCCGGCACTAAGCCAGGCGTCCGGAGAGTGAAGGCGGAGGACGGAGAGGGGACTGGAGAGGGGACGGGAGAGGACAGCAGCGGGCGCGGGAGCCAGCAGGCCGCCCCCCCCGGCAGTCCAAGGCGCTGCCCTCAGCCGCAGGAGCGGCAGAGGCGGGAGCGCGGACCAGCAGCCCCGCACCCCGCGGCCGAGAGGGAAGAGGGGTCTGCACACAAAGAGGAGCGGGACGCCCACCCTCCGCCAGGGGCGGGGACGGCCCGACGCGTCCCAGCCGCCGACGGTCAGCGACCCCAGCCTGCGCCCTTTGGGGCCCGGGTCCGCGCGAGGCGCCCCGCTTCCCAACTCACCCACAGCTCCGTGCCCCAGCTCATGGCGGAACTTGAGGCGACTCGGGCCGTCTGGCTGCCCCGCTGTCCGTCTGTCTGTCCGTCCGTCGGCTCTGCCGTCAGTCTGTCCGACCTCCCACTTGCTGGCGGGCGGGCTCACGGCGCCGCTGCTTTTCCTCCCGAAGGTGCCGCCACGGCGAGGCTCCCCAGTGAGTGAGACAGACTCGACCGGAGAAACCGCCGCCGCCACCGCGTCCCCGCCTCCCGGAGCCGGCAGGGAGGGGGCCCGGGTCGGGGGGGGCGGGACACGGAAAGGGGAGGGGGCGGGGCGCGGTGCACCCTGGGATCGGGGCGGACCCGCGCTCTCCTGGACGCTGTTGGCAGGGTCTCCTCCGAGGAGGGTCTTTTACCCGCCCCGCTCACCCGCGGGGTCTCTTCCCGCCCACCCCGCGGGGCTCGGACTGTCCCACCGCCGGAGCCAGTCGGATCTCTGTCTCTAAGATGGAAGGGGAAAGAATGAAAAGTCGCCCACCGCCCTTCTCTGCCCTGAGCCCCCTTAGATGAGGCAACTCCAGTCACCCGCCCTTCCTGCCTCTTGCCTCCTCCACTTGGGAGAGACACTGACAAGGAAACCTCATCAATATCTTTGGGTTTAGATTGTGGAAAGTTACGTTCTATTTATAAGAAAAAAATCTTGATGGTTAAGGTGATCTTGGGAATCACTAAAATCTGTTGAGGTTGAACGTCAAATGTGAATGCAGTGTGGCGCGGATTCTGTTTTTAATATTCTAATTTTATAAGTTGTCAGGAAATCCTAAAAAGAGGCAGATCTTTCAGCATTCATTTTGGGATGTTGCCATGAGACGAGATGGAAGACTTGGACAAACGTGAAGCGAGGGGTCACCTGCAGGAAACGAGAACTGAGCTTGCCCCTTTTCTGGAATGGGCACCCCGTGAGTGGGTATCGAATGGGAGCCAGATTCCTCCCCTGTTGCGCAGAGAGCCTATTCGAAACTTCAGAGATCCCTCACTCAGAATATCGGAACCTTGGAGGCAGTCCACCATTTCCTTTTTCCTCTGTGGAGTTACTTCCCGGCCTTTCTGAGCAATCATTAACAGCAGTCAGCAAGTTTGGCTGGTGCTATTAGACACCGAGTACGCTTAGCAACTCCCTGACATATGCTTTAGCGTTAATTGCTTGTCTCCTAAACACACGCGCACGCGCACACATTTCGATCCAGTCACTAATAGGGTACTCCTCCGTGTGTCATGACAGCTGAGTGTCTTTAAGTTGTTCTCCCAACTGCGTGTCAGCATTTAAAATTCCTCCCCACATGGCCTGCTCAGGTGCGCCAATCTCTGCAACTTCAGTCCTTGTCCCTGTCAAGCCGTGCTCCCTCTTGGGTTGAGGCAAATAGCCTGAGCTCTCCTGGCAGTCCAGCCACCACTCTTGCTAAATTCATTGCAGCCCTTCTCTGAGTCCAGCTTGAGCATACAAATGCCCTCTTCCAAGTGGGTTATGGACAATTTTTAAATGCTTAAGTGTGCCGTGCAGTAAAAAGGCTATGAAGGATTGCTGAACACTTTCTCTTCCCAATATTTTTCTATACTGCCTCTATTTCAAATAGAATTCCTTCGAGCTTATTTATACCACCTAATGCTGCCTCTCTCTCCCTTACTCTCACTCCCTAGACATCAAGAATGCATTTAACAATTACAAGTAACATTTATTAGTAATGGAAAATATGTTTATTAAATGGTGTCTCATTATTTAGAACCATTCCAATACTATTTATTGTATCTAAGTATTCTCATAAAAGTTAAGACATATGGAACATAATTTAAACCAAAATTACATACTTTCGCTTTAAAAAGTAAAAAATCTACCACTCATATTAAAGATTATCCTCAACTATACTGTTTACACAATTCCCCAACTGAACATAAAGTTTTATCTCCTAGATGAACATTTTTCTTCTTCCAAAGTTTCTAAACAGTACTCCACACTTACCACAAGAGATTTCTCTTCAAAATTCAGGTTTTGGGGCATCAAATTTAGGTAAAACTTCTGTTATCCTACATTACTGTAAAATTTAAATATAATTCATATAACCAACTTAAATTGATAATCTCTTTTAAAAAGTTATTTGTAACTTACAAACTTATTTCATTATATTAAAATTCACTATTTACTTCAACAAAGTTTTAAGCAAAAATGATTAAAAAGTGAAAATTATCACAAAAGAATGTTTTGTTATATTTTGATACAAAAATAATAAAAATTAAGATTTCAACATATTTTGTGAGCACTTCAAACACATCATTTTTATCTCTAAAAAAGGTAAAACATAACTTTTAGCATCTTGAAAGCAAAATCTCTTTAGTATAATATCAATCTATTATTAATTTATTCCAGATGCTACCCTCAAATCATACTTGGCATCATTAAGCGATACAAAATTCTGTCAAACCAATTATCTTATACTTTTTCCTACTTAACCTATTTTGGCAATCTATTACCACATAGTTTCTGTTTCACATTAGATATTTTACAAGGTAATCAACACTAAGAAGGAATCGAGGAAATGTTTTTCTAGCTTTCTCCACATATTTTTACAATAGCGCCTACTGCTGAGTTTACTGAGTAACTTGAAAGGGCTCAAATTACACAGATTTATTAGCAATTTTTAAAATTATTGCACTATCTTTTTATTAATTATGGAAAATAACATACTGAATGCGTTTTCTCTTCAGGCATATGTTTGAACTCTGCTCTATGATAAGCCACTGTAGTATTACATTTTCTTTTGCATATTTTTATCATGTATTAATTCAAATGTGTCTCATAATTTTTTTATGTTATAAACATTTAGTTAATGCCTTTCCCAGTTTCCAATTTTCCCTGCATGAATTTCCTTATTAAGTCAGATTGTGAAACACAATTGTTCACTGCTGCATTCTGGAATATAGAATAATTTACTAGTCCTATTACATTAACCTCCAACTGTAAATCAATCTCATCCTAAAATTAAACTTTTGCAAAAGTTTATTCCATATATGGAGTTAATAATATCTTAAGCACTGTTTTCAAGTGTTTCCAAAGAAAAACAATAAAGCTTTAAATAATCTTAATATTTTAAGTGTAGAAAGCTTTTCTTAGCATGTCCCATCCATAAATGGTTACTGATCATATAGAATTTCCACTATTGAAAGGAAACAGTCTCTAGCATAAACAATGGCAACTCCTTTCTTGTCACTCAAATAGCTTAAGACTATGTCTTAAAACTAAAATTATAGCAGTAGTGTCCACAAATAGAATTATTATCTATGTAGGTAGGCCAGAATAATCAAGCTAAAACTCTTTTAGGAAGAATATCAAGGCAATGTACGTGGCGCCTCTGATTTAATGCTTCAAATGGAGCATCACACTGGAAACAGGATCATCCTAGAATACTGATCCATGCCAGCCAGCCAAATGAAGGATGGCACTGTCTAGTTAAGAGTCATCACTCTTTTCTGCACTGCCAGTTTTCCTAACTAAGAATTGGAAGAAATTCAAAATTTCAAGAGCATAGTTTAAGGTGGCTCACTGAAGAAAAAGAAAGAAAGAAAACCACATACTATTTCATCTTTGGGAATTCTGCTCTCCATTATTGAATCCAATTAAAGCATTTTATATAATTGCTCTAATGAAACTTGGCAAAAAGTAAAAGAAAAAGAAAATTCTATATAAATCAAATGCAATAGATCTGTTTAAAGAGGTAACATTTCCACTTTTCTATGATGATTGGTTCCTTCCCACTGGCTATTATAGAACTGTGGAAGTTTAAAAGCATTTAGGTATTTATTTAGGTTAAATACTCTTTAGAGCCAAGAGACCTGGTAGAACAAAAGTTACAGATTTCTTCAGGTGTTTATTACACCTTCCCAAATTCATTCATAATTTCCACTAAGTAAATTCCTAAAGTATTCCTATTTTTTTATGTTTTGTGGGGGTTTTTTGGCCTGTGTTGACAAATTTCAAGGTATGCACATCAGTTAACAAAAAGAACACCTAGTTCTCTATTTTCTTTTTATGAAATCCAATCAGGTGTATCATATGTACTTATAGAAATAAAACCACTTTTATAGGCTCACAAGAGCCAATTGTTAAGTTTTCAGGAATTTTGCAAACAGGTTGCTAAAAATGTTAGCGTACTTATACCACGGAAGTTGGCAAATGCTACAAAAAAGGGTTGTTTTTTGCTCTTGGAGAACTAGTGGTTAAATATTAGCACACCACTGTCTATATCCTATGCAGATTAACAGTGTAGGAAATGAAAATATACCTTTAGCTACTAAGTGAAAACAGTTCTGAAATGGAATGATAAAATTTGATTTTATTGAGTCCATTCAGTCCATTCAGTATTTGGGATATTCAGGGTCTAACGGGATTGTAATTTTTTCTTCGTTTCCTGTGTAATGGAATCATATCCATTATGGTAATCTTTGCTTCTACTGTCTTCCTGTTAGGATTCTAATGCTTGTAAGTCTTTGTCATGTGATATTTATTATAATATTTTATTGATTTACTTAAAAAGTTATTAATGATAATTTCGCATCCTCCATGTCAGGATTTTACACTACATAGAAGTCAATGCTTAATATTATTTTTCTTCTGATAAAGATGATACAAATAATCAATAATGAAAACCTACCTCTAGGCTGCTTCTCTTCATCCTCGTCCAAACCTAGTTAGCTAAGATTTTAATGCTCAAAGTCCAAAATAGCTCAGACTTTAAATATTTTCCGTTCTTTGAAAGTGAGATAATCTATATGTAAATTCAAGGTACTTCTAATTTAGTGACCACTTCATTGTAGCAATTCAGTTTTATCCATGATAAAACAGCAACTTAAAGCCACTTATTTTGAAATACGCCAATAGATATCCAACTTCTGGTTAAACTCTGAGTATTTGGCTTTAGCCTGAAGAGACTGGTCCTACAATTATAATCTAGGTTATCTGTAATATGAGGCATCCTGGAGAGAATTGGTTGGAACAGTTTCCAATGAATCAAAATTTTCTGTAGGGTGGCCATAATTAGCAAATAAAAATACAGGACTCCTAGGCAATTGTGAATTTCAGATATTGCAAATATTACATGGGACATACCATACTAAAAGATTATTTGTTGTCTATCTGCAATTTGAATTTAACTGGGCATCTTGTATTTTATCTGGCAACGTGATCTTAGATTAAACACCCTCGGTCAGGGATGCTTAACCAGATGAATTTAGACAATAGGTTTGAGGGAGTTGGTGAACACCTGAAATTGGATGTAAAAGATTTTTAATAATGTGTCTGTAGCTTTTCCTAGAGAACAAAAGCATAGCTTCTATCAGTGGCTCAATGAAGAGTTTGCTTCAAAACCTCTTGGAGAACTTGTAAAAATTTGTGCCTAACAAGGTTCAGAACAGTGGGTAGAGGATGCTATGGCTTTTGTTTAATAGAGGAAGGAACTTTTTACTATGCATTTATATGCACAAAATGCCTCTGGAAGGACACACAAGAAACTGGAAATAATGGTTATCTCTGGAGGGGGAACTAGGAGACTGGGGTGAGAAGTCTTACTTTTCACTATTACTCTTTTGTACCATTTAATTTTATTACATGTCCATGTTTCATCTATTTAAAATGATAAAAATAACAACAGTGCCTAGGCCTCACTCTAGGACTATTAAGTCAGAATTTCTAAATTTCCGGTGGTTGGGCCATAAAGTTTGTGTGGGTTTGTGGTTTGTTTTTTTTTAACTTCATAGTATATTTTGATTATACATCAAAATCACACACACACACTGTTCTATGGCATTTGCCAAAAAAACAAATACAAATGCACACACTGCATCCTTACACACATACCATCCTCTGTATTTCCCAGGGAAGACTCAGAAAATGTGTGACTCACTTAGCTATGCTGGAGAAGTTGTGTGTAGAATTGATAGCGGGTAAGTCAAACCAGTCCACACTCAGGGGTGGTGAGACAGGAAATTGCTCAATCTTTATGTTGAAGACTCAGGAGAGCGGACTTCTAATTAATGTTTTTGGCCACGAGAGAATGCCCTGGAGTAATTGAGTAGTTGCTTATCTCTCTATTAAGTAACCTGCCTTTTTTGCACTTCCAGTAGGTGGGGCCAGGATTAGCAAGGACCTGCCCCTCCTGGAAATTCTTCCTAGTGTTCTGGCATCACAGGAATCACCTGAGGCATCACCTTGTCCCTCCAAGGTTTCCTTGCTCAAGGAAATAACCCCACCTGTTCATAATTTACCTCATCCTACCCACTACCCAGCAAATGTCATTCAATGTTCAAGGAATGACAACAATTCTTCAAGATTAAATCTGCAGAGAGAAAACATGCCCCCAGCTGAGTGTGCTAGAGCATTACCTGGGTCATTCTGAAGTCAACCTGAAGAAATCGTGTCTCTTCTTTACCTGTGCTTCTCTCCATTTCAGCAAAATTGGCAGCAAAGAATTTCTTCATAGGCAAATATACAACCTGAGACAAAATAAATTTTTATTCCCTTTTCTTAGTGTTCTATTTCTGGTCCATTGTGTCCAGAGGAAAAGAATGCCGCAAATTACATGACTGCACCACAATTTATGTAATGCATTGGATTTCACTCACAAAAACAACTCTAGACATTATTATGAGCCTGTGTCCTAGAAAATAGTGTCTGGTATTCTTCTGTTGACAGTACTCCTGGGGGTTCTTGGAGATATTTCTGCAGCCTCCAAATTGGGTAATTTCATTAGAGGTATTTCACTTATTCTTTGGAAGATGGTGGTCCAAAATTTCCCTTGATAATCCTAAATATTTTCTTGGTTAAAAGGATCCAAAATAGTCACCCTAAAATCCTTAAGTTGGCATTTTTAAGAAAAGGAAACATTACAGAACCGTGAATTTTGTATTTTTTCTAGAATGTCAACATTCAAGAGCTTTCATGATATGGCCTCTAACTACCTCTCCACCCATCTCCTACCGCTCCCTGCCATTGTTTCTAAACTCTAGCCATACCCAACTGCACTTAATTCCTTGACTGCTTGATTCTTTGCTCAAGTCTCTGCGCATGTGTTCGTCTTCACCTGGTTAATCTTACCAGTTTCCAAGGACTCATCTCACATGTGATGGATGAGTCTGAGAAGTCTTCTGTGAATCTCCCTTTCCCTCTTCTTTCCTCTCATAACTTTGAACTTGATGCTACTTTGTATGTTCTAAGTTCTTGGTGCCCACCTCTAAGTAGGTAACAATTCAAATAGCTTTTTCTCTTGTCTGTCTCCTTTGAGGACAGGACAATTCCTGGCACAGAATAGGTACCCAATTAATATATAATAAATGAATATCAAAGGTCCTCCAATAAATAAAAATTCATGTTCTAGATAGCTTTAGAGTTGACCATAGATATACGTAAGTCATATTTCTGGGATTGACTTTCAGATTTTTTCACCTCAAATACCTATTAGCCCATTCTTAGCTTATTTGCTTTCACATTATGAACAAACTAAAATTAAAATGTGATTTAAAAGAAATCTTAAAATGAAAATTATTTATGAATGATTTTTTTAATTGTACTTTTTTGTACAGGAAAAGAATTGTCAAGAGCTAATTATTTTAGATTTGTAAAATACACAGAAATTTTTGTAGATTTTTTAAAATGAATAAATCCCCTCAAACTTGGAAGTTTTTTGAAATCACACATAAAAATCAGTTTGTTACCATTTTAAAACTTGTTCAGAAATCCAGGTTAAAAGGAACTCTTTAAAGATTAATAGAAGGAATTCAGAAAGACCAAAGCAACCATGACTTGCACATTCCTGGCAAAATCTCAGCAGAGGTGAGTTAAGTCCTTGTTAAAGTGACTAATCCACTAAGAGGAGGCAAGCTTAAGGCTGATTTTTTTTTTTAAGATTTTATTTTTTTCCTTTTTCTCCCCAAAGCCCCCCAGTACATAGTCGTATATTTTTTGTTGTGGGTCCTTCTAGTTGTGGCATGTGGGATGCTGCCTCAGCATGGTTTGATGAGCAGTGCCATGTCCACGCCCAGGATTCGAACCAATGAAACACTAACACTGGGCCGTCTGCAGCGGAGCGCGCAAACTTAACCACTCGGCCACGGGGCCAGCCCCCAAGGCTGATTTTTTTTTTAAAGTATGGAGAAGGTCATCTCAACTATGATTCCCAAATTTCTTATTTAAGTTTGTTATCTTTTTCTGTTCTTGCTTTCCTAAATAATTATACTTGCAGATATATAATTAATCAAAATAACGCATTTAAATGTTCAAGTACAAGAGAGTATTTGGCAAGGCTTAAATAGGAAGACAACCAGATAAGACCATCTGTGAAAATATATAATCATAAGCTTTAAGAAATAGTAAACAAGTTAATCTATATTCAAATATAGAAGTTATAAAGTACCAAAATAATTTTAGAATACAACACCTCTTGTTTAAAACCACACAATCAGACTTTTAAAATCACAAATCTGGTCTTTTAAATATCTGGGGACAGGATTCAGGTTTTGTTTGTTGGTTTCATCTTTTACCAAGCCTGCAATGAAAAGGTAGGAATAGAAACACTTGATTTTATATTACTATGTTTGTTTTCTAACTGTTGGATGTGTTAATGTTTCCCCAGCTTGATGGTAATATCTTCAAAAGTTTGGATCAGATTAGTCACAAGGCAGATTAATACAAGCTTTGAGGTTGATTAATTGATTTTAAAGTGTCAGTAGGATCATTTGCTTCACTTTAAGCAAATTGTTTGTTTATCCTTTATTTTATTTATTTTTTTTCTCTCCTCTCTTTGCTGAGGAAGGCTGGCCCTGAGCTCACATCCGTGCCCGTCTTCCTCTACTTTATATGTGGGACGCCTACCACAGCATGGCTTGCCAAGCGGTGCCATGTCCAGACCCGGGTCCAAACTGGTGAACCCTAGGCTGCTGAAGCGGATGTGCACATTTAACTGCTGCGCCACGGGGCTGGCCCCTGTTTATCCTTTAAATTCCTCCAAGAAAGAGAGTTTTAACTGCCCAGAAAATGCAGTACATTTTGCATAATGATGAAATTATCGCCTATTATAATCAAATATGTTCAGGTTTTGTCAAAAACACACAACTGTCTACATTAAAGGATTTTTTTTTTTTTTTTTTTTGAGGAATATTAGCCCTGAGCTAACTGCTGCCAATCCTCCTCTTTTTGCTGAGGAAGACTGGCCCTGAGCTCACATCCTTGCCCATCTTCCTCTACTTTATATGTGGGACTACTGAAGGAAATTTGGGTTGTTGCTGTCCTACTACAACATGGCTTGCCAAGAGGTGCCATGTCCAGACCCGGGTCCAAACTGGTGAACCCCAGGCTGCTGAAGCGGAACGTGCACATTTAACCGCTGCGCCACGAGGCAGCCCCTAAAGGATTTTAACGGCATTTTTTAACAGTATTTTTTTTCTGGAAAAGCTCTACCAGGTGATGAACTTTGCTAAATATGGATATACTCTACTTTACACAAACCTGATACACCTTTTAAAAATCTGAACATAAAACATCCATGTTGGCATTGCAGAGGAGGGAAGCTATAGTCTCTTTGACAAATGGTGCTGCATCAACTGGATACCCATATGGAAAAACAATAAATCTTGACCCCTATCTCAGTATATTTTAGATCTAACTGTGAAAATTAATATAGTGATGCTTCTAGAACATACCAAGATTATCTTTGTCACTTTTTATAGGCTGAATTTTTTTAAACAAAATACAAAAAGCACCAACCATAAAGGAAAAAATTGATAAGTTACAGTACGTTAAAATTTATCAAAAAGTGTTTTTAAGAGAATGAAAAGGCAAGCGCAGAATGGGAGAATATCTTAGTAATACATATACTCAACAAAAGACATATCTAGAATATGTAAAGAATTCCTACAAAACAATGAGACCACATGATAGAAAATTGAGAAAATACCTGAATCAGCTCTTCACATAAGAAAATATTCAAAAAGTCTAAAAACATATTTAAAAGCATTTAACCTTATTATATATCAGAGAAATGCACGTTAAAACTCTCAATGAACTATTGCTGCATGTCTATAATAATGGCTAAAATTAAAAAGATTGACAATTCCAAGTGTTGGTGTAAGAGTGGAACAATGGAAATTCTCACACTGCTGGTGGGAATGTGAATTGCTACAACTTTGAAGAACTATTTGCCAATATCACATCCTATATGACCCCAACAGTCTACTCCTGGATATATACTCAAAAGCAATACATTCATATGTGCACTAAAGGGCATGTACAAGGATGTTCACAGCAGCAATTATTCATAATAGCTAAATACCAAAAACAACCCAAATTTCCTTCAGTAGTAGAATGGATAAATAGTGGTACATTCATATAACAAAATATATTACCATGAAGAAAAAGAATGAAATATATCTATAAACAAAAATAGCAAAAAGAAGCTCAACACAAAGCATATATAACACATAATTACCTTTATAATATTTCTCAAAACAGGAAAACCTAAATTATAATGTTAGAGGTCAGGATAATGTTTACCTCTGGGGAGAAAGAAGCAGGTAATGATTGGGAGGGAGCACAAGAGGGTCTTCTGAGATGCTGGTAATGTTCTTTCATTTTATCCGGGTAATGCTTATACAAGTTTTCTACATTTTGTCGTGATACATCAAAATGGTGGTACTTAGATTTGTGCACTTCGTATATATATTATGCTTCAATTTTTAGAAAGTTTATTTTAAAAAAAGAACTGATCTGGGCTGGCCTGGTTGCGCAGTGGTTAAGTGCGCACATTCCACTTCGGTGGCCCGGGGTTCGCCGGTTCAGATCCTGGGTGCAGACATGGCACTGCTTGACAGGCCGTGCTGTGGCAGGCATCCCATGTATAAAGTAGAGGAAGATGAGCATGGACGTTAGCTCAGGGCCAATCTTCCTCAGCAAAGAGAGGAGGATTGGCAGCAGATGTTAGCCCAGGGCTAATCTTGCAAAAAAAAAAAAAGGAACTGATCTTTTAGGGGTACTTATTTACCTTGTAAAATAACTCTGGGTTCCAAAAGAAATATTGGATCATTGGTCTTTCAGTATTCACAGAACTTTTCAGAAAAACGTCCACTGAATAACGCCTATGCAAACAATTAAAACATAAGATAGGAGAGTTTAATCATTGTGTTAGTTCTGACTGCCATCTAATGGCAAGAATGTTGCACTCTGCAGAAGCAGACAGCCTGTCCCTGCAGCGAGCAACAGAACGTTGACTCTGGCTCCAATTTGCAGGACTGCTTTTCTGTAGAATTTATCACCTGAAAATATTAGGTAAATATTTGGACATGATGTAAATATTAGGTGTAATATTAGGACATGTAAATATTAGACATGCTGTAAATATTATGACGTTCATTTAGGATTGTTAAATCTGAAATAAAACAGAATTTTCCATTTTTTTGTGTGAGAAGTTCATGACCCCATTATAATTTTTATTCTTTCTCTTGACCTTACTTTACAGTCCTTAAAGATTAAAGCCCACTCACTACAGCAAATATCACGTGTCAACACACTATGTCTTCCTGTTACCATGAAAATCCGAAAGGAGAAATAGACTTAATATGTCTAATTCAATGCTCTGAATACAAGCAGTACCCAGTACAAAACACTGGATTAATGTGCTGCTTAAAGCAGTCTGCTTGGACGCTAGCTTTTCAGTGAAATTTGGAGAGCAGGGCCCTGTATGGCATGTTGCTATAGTCTAACCCAGAAGTTACATGCACCGTGATGAAATCTACAACTGAAAAAGAAAGGTAGAGAATTCTAAGGTGAGAATCCTAGGTGAGTCTAAGCTCTTTTGAGCCTCAGGTGTTAACTAGATATTTTAGAAAGCAAAGAAAAATTTCCCTGGGCAGAGCCCTCTGAGAGAATCTTTAAGACAACTAGCAACCTTTTTGGTGGATTTCAACAACTTCTACGGAAAACCAAAAAATGGAGAGAAAACTGGAAAAGAGGATGTTTGGTTATATTTCTTTCAGCACCCTGCTCCTTATCAAATCCAGTTTGATTACTATGTAGTCAAGGTGAAAATAGTTTCATCCTCCAGCAAAATGCCCCAACCCTTTATATTATATTTAACCCAAACAGAACTAATCAATTGTGTTTGTTTGTATTAACAGCTTTATTGAGGTATAACTGACATATAATAAACTGTACATATTTAAAGGGGTACATATATATAGTATATACTCATTAAACCATCTCAACACTGAAGATAATGGATATATCCATCACCCCCAAAAGAGCACATGTGACCCTTTGTAATCCAAACCTTTCTCCCCCATCCTGCTCTGTCCCCAGGCAGTCACTGATTTGCTTCCATTCATTATAGATAAATTTGTCTTTTCCAGAATTTTATATAAATGGAATCATGGTGTATATATTCTTTATTGTCTGACTCCTTTTACTCAGTGTAATTATTTTGAATTCATCGTGTTGTTGCTGCATAAATCGTTTTTTTAATCGTTGAGTATTGTTCCATGGTGTGGATATAGTGCGATTTGTTCATCCATTCACTTATTGAGGGACAGTTAGGTTATTTTTGTTTTACAAATAAACTATTTATGTTACAAATAAAGCTGCTATGAACATTTGTGTAAAAGTATTTGTGTGGATATGTGCTTTCATTTTGGGGGAATGATTATCTAGAAATGTTTGCCAGACTGAACAATGACTCAAGAAAGATATCCATGTCCTAATCCTGGAACCTGTGAATATGTTACCATATGCAGCAAAAGGCACTTTGCAGATGTGGTTCAGTTAAGGCTCTTGAGATGGGGAGATTATCCTGATTATCCAAGTAGGCCCAATGTAATCACAAGCATTCTCATAAGAGGGAGGCAAGAGAGTTAGTCATACCGAAGATGAAGTGACAACGGAGCAGAGGGACAGACAGATTGGAAGCTATGCTGCTGGTTTTGAGGATGGAGGAAGGGATCATGAGCCAAGAAATGCAGGCAGCCCCTAGAAGCTAGAAGGCAAGGAAACTGATTCTCCCCTAGAGCCTCCAGAAGGAACCATCCCTGCCAATACCTTAACTTTAGCTGGGTGAGATTGATTTTGGACTTCCGACCTCTAAAACTGTAAGATGATAAGCTTACGTTGCTTTAAGTCACTGTTTGTGGTAATTTGTTACAGCAGCAATAGAAATTGTGCAATAGAATGTGACGCCTAGATCATATAGTAGGTTCATGTTCAACTTTTAAAGAACTTCCATACTGTTATGATGGTAACATAATGATAAAGAGATTCCATAATGGTAAAGAGATTTACCATTTTAAGTTCGCACCAGCACTGTGTGAGAGTTCCAGTTGCTTTGCATGCTCAATGATCAACACCTTGTAGCATTTGTGCCCGTGTGTAATCTCCTCTCCTTGAGTGTGAGCTGGACCCAGTGATTTGTTTCTAATGAAAAGCTTGTGACAAAAGTGATGCAATGTCACTTCCAAGATTATGTTACAAAAGTCCATGACTTCCTTCTTGCTTATAGCATCTCTCCGTCTCTTCTTTCATTCTTCCTCTGATGAAGCAAGATGCCCCATTGTGAGCTGTCCTATTGAAAAGCCTACATGGTAAAATGAGAGTGGCATCTGGCCAACAGTCAGCAAGGAACTAAGGCCCTCTCAACAATTCTTGAGAAACGGTCCTGCCAACAACCACATGAGTGAGTTTCAAAGTTGATCCTTACCCAGCTGAGCCTTCAGATGAGACCACAGTGCCAGTAAAAAGTTGACTGTAGCCTTGTGAGAGCTTCTGAAGGAGAGGGCCCAGCTATGTCATGCTTGGATTCCACTAAGATTTGAGGTAATTTGTTAGAAAACGGTAGACAATAAATACAATGGATTTTGTTTCTCTCATGCTTTTTGTGTCTATTTAAGAAATATGTGCCAAACCCAAGGTCATGAAGATTTTCTGCTATGTTTTCTTCTAGAAATCATAAAGTCTCAGCTCTTACATTTAAGTCTATGAACAATTTTGAGTTAA
Organism: Equus przewalskii; assembly: GCF_037783145.1. Taxonomy (NCBI): domain Eukaryota; kingdom Metazoa; phylum Chordata; class Mammalia; order Perissodactyla; family Equidae; genus Equus; species Equus przewalskii. Next base: position 6,704,394 of record NC_091854.1, read on the forward strand.
TTTTTGTATATAGTGTGAGGTAATCATACATAGGGTGTGTATAGTGTGAAGTTCATTCTGTCAAATATGGCTCTATCCAACTGGTTCAGCATCGTTTGTTGAAAAGATTGTCCTTTTCCCATTGCTTTGCACTAATCATTTGTGAAAAATCAATTGCCCACATATGTGTAGCTCTAATTCAAAACTCTCTACTCTGTTCTATTGTCTATCTTTATACCAATACCATACTGTCTCGATTACTGTAGTTTTATGAAATCAAGTAATTTAAGTCCTCCAACTTTATTCTTTTCCCAAGTTGTTCTGACTGTTTTAGATTCCTTTCATTTTCACATACATTTTAGAATCAGTCTGTCAATTTCTACAAAAAATTCTGCTGGCCTTTTTTTAATTGGGATTTTTTTGAATCTATAGGGGGAGAATTGACATCTTAATAATATTGAGGCTTCTGATCCATGAATATGCTGTCTCTCTCCATTTACTTAGATCTTCCTTAATTTCTCAGCAATGTTTTGTCCTTATCAGTGTACAGGTTTTCAGCATCTTTTGTCAAGTTTATTCCTAAATATTTCATATTTTCAATGTTATTAAAACTGGTGTAGATTTCTAAATTTTTGTTCTTTACTGTGGATTATATTTCTATATATTTTCCATATTGACCTTGTAAACTTCAATGAAGATACCTCACTTCCTAATTATAGTACCTTTTTTTTTATACAGTTCCTTAGGATTTTCTATATAGATGATTATGCTGTCTACAATAAAAACAGTTTTCTTTCTTCTTCTACAATATATACACTTTTTGTTTTTTTATACAGTCTTAATACAATGTTTTAAAAAAAGAGGGGAGTATGGACATTTTTTGCCTTGTTTGGAATCTAGGAGAGAAAGCATTCAGATTTTGATAATTAACTATGAGTTTAGGTGTAAATTAATTTTTCATATATGGCCTTTGTGAGGTTGAAGATTTTCCCTTCTATTCCTACTTTGGGGAAAGTTTTCATAGAGAATGAATGTAAGATTTGTCAGATGTTTTTTCTGCATCTCTTGAGATGAATTTGTGTTGTGTGTGTGTGTGAATATGGTGAATTACATTGATTAATTGTCAGATGTTACACCAGTCTTGCATTCCTGGGACAAACTACTTTAGTCATAATGTATTACGTTTGGATATATTATTGGACTTATTTTGCTAAAATTTTGTTGAAAAGTTTTGCCTTTATGTTCATGAGGAATATTGGCATGTAGTTTTATTTTCTTCTATTGTTTTTGTCTGATTTTGGCACCAGGTCAATGCTGGTCCCATATAATGAATTAAGAAGTATTCCCTCCTCTTTGATTTTTTGAAAGAATTTTCATACAATTTTTATTGTATTTCTTTTACATTTTGGTAGACTTCAACAGTGAAGCAAACTGGGCCTGGAGTTTTCTTTATGGGAAAGTTTTTAACTAAAAATTTGATTTCTTTAACAGATAGAAAACTTTTCACATTATCTATTTCTTCTTGAGTAAGCTTTGGTAGTTCATATATTTCATCTAAGTTGTTGAATTTATTGGTATAAAGTTGTTCATAATAATTCCTTATTATCTTGTTGATGTTTATAGACTCTATAGTGATGTCCCTCTCTCCTTGAGATTGATGATTTATGTAGTCTTTTTGTTGTACCTCATCAATCAGGCTAGAGATTTATCACTTTTATTGGTTTTTTGAAGAACTCACTTTTGGCTTCGTGGATTTTCTTTATTCTTTCGTTTGTTCATTTGTTTTCTATTTCATTGATTTCTGCTCTTAACTATTATTTCCTTTCTTGGCTTATTTGGATTTAATTTGCTCTTCCTTTTATAGTTTCTTAAGGTAGAATATTAGGTCATTGATTTGAAACATTATTTTTGTGTGTGAGGAAGATTGTCACTGAGCTAACATCTGTGCCAATCTTCCTCTCTTTTATGTGGGATGCCATCACAGTGTGGCTTGACGAGCAGTGGTAGGTCCACCCCTGGGATCCGAACCTTTGAACCTTGGGCCCCCGAAGCAGAGTGTGTGAACTTAACCATGACGCCACAGGGCGGCCCCACAATTCTTTTTTTTAATATATGAGTTTAGTGCTATATATGCTATATATTTCCTCCTAAGCACTGCTTGAGGATCATTTACATATTTTTCTTTTTACTCAATTCAAAATAACTTCTAATGTACTTTTGATTGCTTCTTTAACATACAATTTATTTAGAAGTATGTTATTTAATATCTACACATTGGGGATTTTTCAGATACATTTTTGTTATTGATTTCCATTGGTTCATATTTCGTATCATTTAAATTTATTGAGACGTTTTTTGATCAGAATATGATTTGTCTTGGTAAATGACTTGTGGGTACTTGAGAAGAACATGAGTTCTGTTGCTGTTGAGTGGAGTGTTTGATAACTGTCACTTAGGTCAAATTGGTTCATAGTGTTCAAGTCTTCTATATCCTTACTTCTTTTCTGTCTACCTGTTCCATTAATTAGTGAGAGAAAGGTGTTGAAACCTCTGACTATAATTGTGGATTTGTATATTTCTCTTTGCAGTTCTATCAGGTTTTTTTTTTTTTTTGGAGGAAGATTAGCCCTGAGCTAACATCTGCTGCCAACCCTCCTGTTTTTGCTGAGGAAGACTGGCCCTGAGCTAACATCCGTGCCCATATTCCTCTACCTTATATGTGGGATGCCTGCCACAGCATGGCCTGTCAAGCGTTGCCATGTCTGCACCCAGGATCCGAACTGGGAACCCCCGGCCCCCAAAGCGGAATGTGTGAACCTGACTGCTGTGCCACTGGGCCGGCCCCAGTTCTATCAGTTTTGCTTTATGTGTTTGAAGCATGGTTATTAGGTGCATTAACATTTAGAATTCCTGTCCTCTTGATCAATTGATCCTTTTATTATTATTAAAGACCCTCTTTAACCTTGGCAATATTCTTTGCCCAGAAATCTACTTTGTCTGAAATTAATATTGTCACTTTAGCATTCTTTTGATTAGTGTTAACATGGTGTATTTTTTCCCCATTCTTTTACTGTTATCATGTCTTTGTTTTTAAATGGATTTCTGGTAGGTAGCTTTCTTTTTATCCAACTCGACAATCTCTCGGGGTGTTTTAAGCCATTTACTTTTAATGTAATCAACGACATGGTAGGGTTTAAATCTACCATCTTGCTTTCTGTTTTCTATTTATCCTATTTGTTTCTGTTTCCTCTTTTTCTTTTTTTAAACTTTTTTGGATTATTTTTTATGATTTCATTTTACCTCCAATCTTTAGTCTGTTAAATATAATTCTGTTTTGTATTTTAGTGGTTGCTTTAGGATTTGTAATATACATCTTTTTAATTTTATTTTTAAGGAATTTTATTGAGATATAACTCACCTACCATACACTTCACCCATTTAAATGTACAATTTAACAGTTTTTAGCATAGTCATGGAATTTTGCAACCATCATCATAATCAATTTTAAAACATTTTCATCACCCCCAAAAAGAAATCCCACATCCCTTAGTCATCCTCATCTTCATCCTTCATTCTCTTCAGCCCTAGGCAACTAGTAATCCAGTTTCTGTCTCTATAAATTTGCCTATTCTGGACATTTTATATAAATGGAGTCATACAATATGTGTTCATTTGTGACTGGCTTTTTTCAATTAACATAATATTTTTAAGGTTCATCCATGTTGTAGCATATATCAGTACTTCCTGCCTTATTGTTGCCAAATAATATTCCACTCTATGGATACACCACATTTTATTTATCCATTCATCACTGTAAGTTGTTTCCACTTTGGGACTATTATGAATAATGCTGCTATGAATATTCATCGACAAGTTTTTGTGTAGACATATGTTTTCATTTCTCTTGGCTATATACCATAAAGTAGAGTTGTTGGATCATATGGCAACTCTAAGTTTTAACCATTTGCAGAACTTCCCGACCATTTTCCAAAGCAGCTGCATCATTTTACATTCCCACCAACAATGTATGAGGGTTCTAATTTCTCCATAGCCTCACTAACACTTGTTATTATTTGTCTCTTTGATTATACCCATCCTAGTGGGTATGAAGTATTTAATTGTGGTTTGATTTTCATTTCCTTGATGTAAATTCTACATCTTTAACTTATTACAATCTACTTCTAATATTTCAAATATTAGATGGGACCGGCCTGGTGGCACAGTGGTTAAGTGCACACGTTCTGCTTCAGCAGCCCAGGGTTCACTGGTTTGGATCCTGGGTGTGGACATGGCAATGCTTGACAAGCCATGCTGTGGCAGTTGTCCCACATATAAAGTAGAGGAAGATGGGCATGGATGTTAGCTTAGGGCCAGTCTTCCTCAGCAAAAAGAGGAGGATTGGCAGCATATGTTAGCTCAGGGCTAATCTTCCTCAAAAAAAAAATTATACTACTTCATGTATAGTATAAGAAACTTACAACAATGTACAGTACATTTACTTCCCTCTCCTGCCTTTGTGCTATTGTCATACACTTTGCTTCCTCATATGTTATAAAAATACATTGTTAGTATTTTTCAATACCTAACTTTCTTTAGTAGTTTTATTAAGATATAATTCACAAACCATACAATTCACCCATTTAAAATGCACAATTCAATGGCTTTTAGTGTATTCATAGAGTTGTGTAACTATTACCACTATCAATTTTAGAACATTTTCATCACTCTAGAAAGAAACCCTGTACCAGTTAGCAGTCTCTCTCCATTTTCTCCCAACCCCCTCAGCCCCTGGCAACCACTAATCTACTTTCTGTCTCTATAGATTTGCCTATTCTGGCCATTTTAGATAAATAGACTCATATAACATATAGTCTTTTTAGAGGCCAGTCAACTACGTTTTAAATAGATTTTTTAAGACAGAAAAACAGAATATTTTATCTTTACCCACATTTTCACCATTTCCACGGCTCTTCACTCCTTTTTGTATTCTGGGTTTTCATCTCGTATCAATGTCCTTCCGACTGGAGGATTTCCTTTAGCAGTTCGTGTAGCGCAATTCGCAGGCATTAAATTCTTTCAGCTTCATATATCTGGCAAAGTGTTTACTTTGCCTTCCTTTTTGAAAGATATTTTCAATGAGTATAGAATTCTAAGTTGACAGGATTTCTTTTTCTTTCAGTGTTTTACAAATGGTAGCTTACCACCTTCTACTTTGCATAATTTCCAAAAAGAAGTCTCTGGGATTTTTAAATCATTGTTCTTCTCTGTGTAATATGTCTTTTTTTCTCTGACTGCTTTTAAGATTTTCTCTTTATTGCAATTTTATTACCATATGCTTTGGTGTAGCTTTCTTGTTTCTTTTGTGTGGGGTTCATTGAGCTTGGTTCTGTGGTTTATAGTCTTCACCATATTTGGAAAATTTTCATCCATTATTTCATCAAATATATTTTTGTCCTAATTTTCAGGGAATCCATTTACATACACATTAGACCACTTTCATTTGTCTCAAGGTTCAGTCTTTTTCTTTTTGTGTTTCATTTTGGGTAGTTATTATTACTGTATTTTTATATTCACTAATATTTTCTTCCACAGTGTATAATCTGCTGTTAATCCTATCCAGTGTAATTTTTATCTTAGATACTATATTTTTCCTCTCTAGAAGTTTTATTCGAGTCTTTTTATATCTTCTACATTCTCTTTAACATGCTTATGCTCTCCTTTATCTTCTTGAACATATATAGTAATAATAACTTCTTACATGCTTGTCTGCTAATTCAGATGACAAAACAGATGATACCAATGCAGATGATAGACTGATAATAGATGATAACAGATGATAATTTATGCCAATCTGGGGTCTATTTGTATTGATTAATTTTTCTACTTGTTATAAGTCATATTTTTCTGCTTCCTAGTATGCTTGGTAATTTTTCACTGGATGCTAACCATTGTGAGTTTATGCTGTTTGGTGCTGGATAGTTTTGTATTTCTTTTGATATTCTTGATTCAGTTAAATTACTTGGAAATAGATTCTTCCTTTTGAGGTTTTCCTTCAAGCTTTGTTAGGGGGTACAAGAGTACCTTTTATTTAGAGCTAATTTTGCCCCATTACTGAGGCAATACCCTTCTGAGTATCCTACCACAAGTCCCGTGTGTTCTGAGACTTTTCAATCTGGCTGGTGGGAGGAAAACTCTTCCGAGCCCTGTGTGAGCTCCAGGGACTGTTCCCCCTGCTCCACTCTGCTGACTTTTTCCCTGGCCGTAGGACTTTCCTCATGTATGCATAGATCAGTACTCGGCTGAAGACCCAAGAGGAACTCTGAAAATATCTGAAGCTCTCTCTGTGCAGCGTTCTGTTTCTGTGTAGCGCTCTCCTCACCATACTCTGCCATGGGAATCTAGCCATCTTGCCCTCCCTGAACTCTCAACTCTTTCCTCCACTCAGGAAGACTGTCAGGACCTATTTTAGTTCCCTCTTCTTACGCTGCGACTGGAAACTCCAGTCAATAACTGAAGCCATTGTAGGACTGACCTCATTTGTTTCCCTTCATACAGCCTGTTGCCTGATGTGTGCAGATCCTGTGTAGTAGGCAGGATAATGTTTTCCCACAACAAGTCCATGTCATAATTCCCAGAACCTGACTACGTTACCTTATATGGCAAAAGGGACTTCGCCTATGTGATTAAATTAAGAATCTTGAGTTGGGGAGATTATCCTAGATTATCCAAGTGGGCCCAATGTATTCTTAGGGGTTGTCAAGAGTTTAGTTAAGCTACTCCATGGTATTGCTAGCTCGGCATCCATTTTGTTTGGCCAAGTAGCCTGCAGGGCCTTAAACTGACACCAGCCCCTCACGCAGAAGCATGTCCCAGATAACAGCCTGCAGAGCCACAAGCAAATGTAAGTTCCTGATATGACTTGCCCCACAGCCCTTGTGATCAATAGTCTCTGCCACCTCTCCGGGCCTTCCCTTTGTGCACCCCTTAGATAAGACCTCTGTGGAACTTACTAAAACCCTGCTTTTTTTAGTTTGAATTGAACAATCTGGGCTTAGTCTGGAAATCCCGAAGCACTCGACCCACAGACCCTAAGAAAGGCACGTGCCCCAGGTCCTGTAGCTCTCTCTGCCTGCACCCTGCCTCAACCTCCCCATGTGGGCCCTCGAGGGGTGCTGTTTACTTCCTCAAAGACTTGTGAGTAATAAACTTCTCTTGTGGTCTTTTGTTGAACTATGGCTCCCCATCAGTCACCCTGTGCTCTAATTGACAAACGGCAATTTAACAAGATCATAACAGGGGTTCTTATAAGTGAAATAAGATTCAGGAGAGTTAGAGTCAGAGAAGGAGATGGGATGACAGAAGCAGAGCTGTCTTTGAAGATGGAAGGGAGCCATAAGCCAATGAGTGCATAAGCCAATCTTCCAGCCTCACAAGCTGGAAAAAACAAGGAAACAGTTTCTCACCTAAATCCTCTGTGAACACTTCAGTTTTAGCTCAGTGAGATCCATTTTGGACTCTAACCATCAGAAATGTGAGATAAGGGAGCCAGGCTCGATGGCGCAGTGGTTAATTGCCCAGGTTCCGCTTCCGTGGCCCGGCGGTCTGGATCCTGGGTGCAGACATGGCACCGCTTGGCAAGCCATGCTGTGGTAGGCGTCCCACATATAAAGTAGAGGAAGATGGGCATGGATGTTAGCTCAGGGCCAGTCTTCCTCAGCAAAAACAGGAGGATTGGGAGCAGTTAGCTCAGGCCTAATCTTCCTCAAAAAAAAAAAAAAAGAAATGTGAGATAATAAGTGTGTGTTATTTTAAGCCACTAGGTTTGTGGTAATTTGTTACAGCACCAACAGCAAGGTAATACACCTTCTTTCATATATTTTGTCCAGTTTTTATTTGTTTAAGCTGAGAGTGTGAATCCAGTCTCTTTACCACATCCTGGCCTGAAGCAAAAGTCCCTATCGGTTCTGTCTTTTTCTTTTTTGTTTTAATCCAAGCCCAAAATTCCAGTCAGGTGGAGACTGAGTAAATGGGAAAACTTTTCCTCAAAGATCAGATAAATTGAAATAAAAAGTTGAGGGACTTGTGTATAAGGAAAAATCGTAAGATAATAAAGTGAAGCTAAACACAAAAAATCAGAATAGAAAATGAGCATGAAAATATCAGAGGAATACTCACCTTTACTATTTAACTATTAAAATACACATATAATGGATAGAGAGAACTGTAATGTCTAAAGCAAACGTGTAGTCAAACATTCCTATTCCGGAAGCTTTTGAAGCAGTTATTTTTTGTTACATCTATGGGATAACTTTAAAGAAGACAATCAAGAAGGAGAATAATTAAAACATTTATATTGGTTCCTGAGTTGAACGTTATTTTCCTGGACCCACACTTTAAGAAATCCAATCCTTTTCCCATTCTGGAGAAAAAGAAGTAGTTCCTCTCATCCTATGCAGACTAGGTTAGAGTGAATGTGTGAAAATATTCCCTCGGCTTGGAATCTCTTTGTGAAAGATTTTTTTTTCCAATTTTTTTGTTGTGGTAAACTATATATAGCATAAAATTTACCATCTTAATCATCTTTAAGTGTACAGTTCAGTGGTATTAAATACATTAATAATGTGCAACCATTATCACCATCCATTTCTATAACTCTTTTCATCCTGTAAAACTGAAACTCTATATGCATTAAACAATTCCCCACTCCCCCTTGACCCCCTAGGGACCAACATTCTACTTTCTGTCTCTGTGATTTTGATTACTCCAAGTACCTCATATAAGTGGAATCATACAGTATTTGTCTTTTTGTGACTGGCTTCTTTCATTTAGCATAACGTCCTTAAGGTTCATCCACTTTGTAGCACATGTCAGAATTTCCTTCATTTAATTCCACTGTATGTACATACCATATTCTACTTTTCAACTTATCTGTAGATGGGCGCTTAGGTTGAATCCATATTTTTGCTATTGTGAATAATGCTGCTATGAACATGGGTATACAAATAGCTGATCAAGTCCCTGTTACACCATCGTGGTACACCATCATGGTACATTTGTCAAAACTAAGAAACCAACATTGGTACACTATTATTAAATGAACTACCCACTTTATTCAGATTTCACTAGTTTTTCCTTCAATGTCCTCTTTCTGTTTCAAGATCCAATCCAAGATGCCACATTGCATTTAGCTGTCATTTCCTCTTAGTCTTCTCTAGCCTGTGACAGGTTTTCAAACATTTCTTGTTTTTGACCACTTTGGCAATTTTGAGGTCAGATATTTTTGTAGAATGTCCCTCAATTTGAATTTGTCTGAATTTTTTCTCATGGTTAAACTAGAGTTATGGATTTTGGGGAAGAATGCCACAAAAGATAAGCACCCTTTTCATACATCATATCAGGGTACATGATATCCAGATAACACTGGTGATGTTAACATTAGTCCCTTTGTTAAGGTAGTACCTGCCTGGTTTCTCCACTGTGAAGTTAATATTTTTCCCATTCCATACTCTGTCCTTTGGAAATGAGTCACTAAGTCCATTCCACATCCAAAGCAGGGGAGGCAGTGACTAATGTCCAACTCCTAGAAGGAGAAGTATCTACATAAGTCATTTGCAATTCTTCTATAAGAAACAATTGTCTCTTCTCCCCTATTTATTCATTTCAATCATTTATCTATATCACTATGGACTCATGGATATGTGTTTTGTACTTTCAGTAATAATCCAATATCACATTATTTTGTTGCTCAAATTGTTCCAGCTTTGGCCCTTGGGAGTTCTTTCAGTTTGACTCTTGTGTAACTTTGACATGCTCCATTCTTTTATCGTTTTGAGCACTTCCATACCTTCTGGTACTATACGGTGTTCCAGGCTCATCTTGTGCTTCTCTGCCCCAGCCCTCAAATCAGCCATTTCTCCAAGGATCTCTGATTCTTCTTAGTAGAGAATGACATTTAAAAACCAAGATCTGGGTGTTGGGAGTGCTCATTACTACTGGTCCTTGCTTATTTTTAAGTCAATATTATAAAAATTTTCATCATAAGTTTAAATAATTGTAAAAGGCATATTTTCCGTGGGGTTCCAAATACTCTCATTTAAAAATAGACCTGTGACTTCGCTCTCTAAATTATATAAAAAATTAATCTACATATCTTAGCAATTTGATATCCACCATTACATCACAGACTGATTAGCTGTTTACCCAACTTACCTCCTCTTTTTCATGGGCGCAAAGCATTCCTTGAAGTTAGATGTGGCCATGTGGACTGAATTCCGCACAAGAGAATGTGAATGGAAGTGATTTATGCCTGTTCCCAGTCTGGCCCATAAAAACTACCAAGGCATGATCCATATACTACTCTCTCTCTTCTCCCTTCTACCAGCTAGATGTTGAACAACTGTGTTGAGCAAAGATCTTTCTCCTCCAACAATTGCCCTCCCATTATGACCCACCTCCCTACCAGCTATTAGATTTTTACATGAGTCAGAAATTTCTATTTAAGCCATTGAGATTTGATAGTTTACCTGCTTGGGTAACTAAGAGTCCCTTAAGTAATATAACTATCATCCATTTTAAAAATGCATGAACAAACTCTTCTATAATAGAAAGAAATTTGGGATTATTCTTTTTCTCTTTGAACTCATTCCTCTTCTACTTCTCCCATAGTACAATATCCTAATATATTTTATGGTGAAAGTCTTTCATTGATTACGCTATCACTCTTCTCTATAACAACTAAGCATACAGCCTTTCATTATAAAAAGCATTTGTTTCCTCTGACCATAAGGTTCTAAATATTGAAAAAATTTTCTTTTGTATATATTTTTCATTCCAATCATTATTAGTATAAAACTTACGAAGACAATGAAAATATATTATAGATTCTGATGAATAATTGCTAAATATATAAGTCCAATTTTATGGAAAATGCATTTCTTAATGAGTTGGATGGGCCTATTTTTAACTCTTAACATGGATGAATATAACTTATTGTTAGAAGGAGAGAGGATTCAGCATCAATTCTATTCTTAGTTTTCTGTTTTAATAGATGTAAGCACTGAGAAACCTATTTACATAAACAAGAAGTTGGGAATGGAAGGGGTTTTGTCACAGCAATGTCACTCAAGTCTTTGAACTTCTGAGTTATGTGCAAAAATATTAACACAATTATCTATGATCAAAAATCGTTTTTACTGATTTCTCCAATGACAACTCAGTTAGGTTCTCCTTTAAATTATTGGAAAGAAAAAAATTGAAGCCACCTGACTTGCAAAAGTATTTGCTACCCATTCATTCACTTTCTCTACATCAACAACAATATTCAAATTTTCCCTTTCTATGGCATGGAAGTTTTTAACACCTGGGGAAGTACACCTAGAAGAATTTGAGAGGTGAGAAAGGTTTATTTTTATAGAATGGGAAAAGAGCAATTGTGAAAGGGGATGTGAGACAGGAGAATCTACACCTCCATCACAGGCTCATACTCAGGCAGATTAATTTTTGAAAACAGTGTATATGTTAATTGAGGACCTAGAAATTGACTCCTTAAAAATTATCTCCCTGAGAATGTCACCAGGTATCTCACAGGATTAGCAGTCATGTCTTTGGGAACACTGAGAGGTAGGCTATATGTCTATTTTGGTAGTTGAGGGACTCTCTTCCATATTATAAAGACAAGTAGCATGAGTGGTAAATAAATTTTTATTGTTTTGAGTCACTGAGGATTTAAGGTTGTTATTGCAGCAAAATCTAGATCATCCTCACTTAAGGTAGAAATTATAGTGAGGTGCTGCCATAACAAGAACCTAAAACATTTAAGAAACAGATGGTAGCTAGTAAGGAAACTGTTTTCAGAGGATGGAAAGATAGCAATCTATGTTATCCAGTGGTGAAACATTTCATAAAACTGTTGCCTACCATTAAGTTGGAAGACAGGTCATATAATAAATTGGTAGCTTAGGGGGAAGATTGGAAAACAGAATGCTGTGTGTTCATTGTTGGCTGCCTTTGGCAAGATATGACAAAAAGAGATGAGGTGAAAAAAAGAATTAACCATTAACCAGTTTGCAAACAAGAATGAAGGGAATAAAAGATCCACCAATTTGATGACTTGTAGTGTTGAAATAGGCAACTACATCTCAACCTCAAATAAAGATAAATTGAGAAATGCTTGGAATGACAAAGCATTACTAAAACTCAACCTGGAGGCAATGCATCAAATTAAGAGAATGGCTGTTTTACAAATGTCTTAAAAGAACTCAATGGATTGACAGGTTCCACATCAAAGGTCCAATCCGTTAACTCAGACCATTTGGACACCATAGGCCATTTGGACACCACTTTCCCACCAGGGAAAAGTGACTAAGTGAAAGTGACTCTCTCGCCAAAGCCTGATAAATCTATGTAATCACTACGAGAGGGGAGGAGAGAGAGAGAGACAGAGAATGAATACGGTCTAGAAAACAAAGAATTATACCAAATGAGAATTATGTCTTGAAAGGAAGTATGGAAGTAGCTACTGGCTTATGGAGCTGATGAAAATGACTAAGTTTGGGTTTTTCCCCTCTCCTGACTAAGTTTCTGAGAGAGTTGCACTTCCAAAATAACTACTATCCTGGACTAAAAGAGGTGATGACTGTTCACCCTTAGAACTCCAATCATCTATAGGCAGAAAGCAGACTAAGAAAGCTGTTCAGCTCCTAAGGAGAGCATATTCTTCCCAACACCCACTCCATGTGGCCAAGGAGGATAATGGAAAAAGAAAAATCAACCACAGAAAGAATCAGAAGCAATGAAGAACAATGAACAAGGGAGTCACTCTCAGGGAGCAGAGTCAGGGCTTAATGAAGAAACACTCCCCGTTCCCCAGGGTGATAGAGGGTCCTCAGAATAGCTACCCAACAGGATTTCAGAACTGCTGCAGATGAGTGCCTGCCTCTGTGTCTCTTTCCAAAAGGGAATCTTTACTGTGGTTATCCCGTCCATGGGGACAGATAACCTGTCTTTTCAGGCATAGGTCTTTAGAGCAGAAGGAGCCACATCTGTACCTAAAGTAGAGATCACTACACATCCCTCAGAGATTCTAGGTTTTGAACTGGATGACCTGACTAGATGGAGCTTCAGGTTTGTTTACTTTGGGAAGGGGAGTGAGTGTATTTTGCATGCAAGGAGAATTAAATAATGTTTGGTGACCAGAAGGGCAGAAGGATATACTGCAATTTCCCCAAAATATTTCTGATTTTCTTCCTTCCAGACACATGGTAGGACTATATTCCCTTGACCCCCTGACCTAGAAGTGGTCACGTGATTTGTTTGGGCTAGTACAAGTGAACAGAAGTGATGAGTGTCACTTCTAGGAGGAAGCCTTTAAGAGCCATTGCACAATTTGGCCTTCTCTTTCCCCTTGCTGTGGTTCCAGTGATGTTTCAGAGAGTGAAGCCTCTGTCAACCTGCATCTTTTAGTGAGAAGAGCATGGAGCAGAGGCCCTACCAACCCAAGATGAACATTTAGCATGAGTGAGAAATACACTCTTATTTTAAGCCACTAAGATTTTGAGGTTATTAATGCAGTAAAATCTAGCCTGTCTTGACTGACACAGAAACAAACAAAAAAAGATAACAGAAAACAGCTTGTCTTCAACTGAAAAAAGAAAGAAAAGCAAATATTTTAAAAATAATAAAATCTAAAAACAACAATCTTTAAAATAAATTTCTTTTCAAAATTTGGCTAAGTGCCTGGAAACACAATCAACGCCTAGTAGAAAATCAGAAAACCTTCTGTTCATTCTAAGCTTTAGAGTTTGCAATGAATGTTTACAGACATTTCATAATCTTAATATAGCCTGGCTAGAGTTACTGTCTACTGCAAAACACATTAAAAATAACTATGAGGGGCTGGCCCCATGGTCTAGTGGTTAAGTTTGGCACGTTCCACTTGGGCTGCCCAGTTTTGGTTCCTGGGTGTGGACCTACACTTGTTAGTGGCCATGCCATGGCAGCGACCCACATACAAAATAGAGGAAGAGTGGCACAGATGCTAACTCTGGGTAAATATTCCTCAGCAAAAAAATAAATAAATAACTATGATGCCCAGTTTACAAAGAGCCAAGGTAGAGTGGGATTGTTGAGAACAGATTAAATTAAATGACTCCTTAAACTGGTAGCTGAGGTGATATTAGCATTGAGCTTCCCACTGAGAACGGGGACCATGTCCTTTATATATTCTCACCCCAGAACCTAACAGTGCCTGACATGTAATAGGCACATAGTAAATATCTGAAGTACTGAATTCAGCTTAAACCAGTTTCTCACTTAAAAATCTAGTCTCCAAGACCAGCTTATGGAGTTGGGCTGTACCTAATCAGAGCTGCCAGAAAGAGTGGTGCAGAGGTATGGGGGGAGGTGATTCTGATGTCATCGTAAAAGGCAAGCTAGGTTGTCAATCCCCAAATCCTTGTTCCAGGAATAACAAATAAAGAAAATCCTACTCCCCTCTGTTCATATTGCTAACTACTCCTCTGTCCTTGTGATTTAGTTTCATAGACAATAGATTCTTCTTTTTGCCTAAGATAGTCGCGTCAGGGTTTGTCACCTGCAAACAAATGTGGTCTACTATAGTCTTTCCTCAAGCAATTAACATAACAGATGTGAACAAATAATTTAAAACAATGCCAAGTGGTATTATGGAGCATATAAAAGAGCAAGCCTAAAAGTCTAATGAAGTAGTTGGGTACAGTAGACATTGCTGATCTAGGCAAGCAAACTTTGAGGTTCAGTGACTTGTTGACCTAGTGAGAAATGCCTGAATATTCTACCATCAAATGTATGTACATGAGTGTCAGAAGTCCAAAAAGGCAAGAAGAGTCCAAATCCAGGAGTCAGTGAAAGCAAGGAGGACTAAAGTGTTCAGCCGTTGGACTGGTATTGTTTCCTTTTGTGTGTAAGCAGGCAAGACCTTTTGCAAGTTTGTATTTGCAGCTAAGAAAAGGAAGCACCCCACAGATACTGGGAGGCCTAATTATACAGGTTGGGGAGGCTCCTGACACACTAGGCTGGTGAGGACATAGAAGCCGTGGGCTGCTGGGTCATCTGTAAAATGTCTTTGCTCTGGTTCACTGATTGATCAGCTCTATCCCAAAAGAGCAATACAAGGGTAGCTTCTAGATACCAGCCAGCTTGTACTGTGAAAACACTTTAGGCCAAACCTATGACTGGAAAGAATAGCTTACAGTGAACTATTTTAAAACATTATTCTTGACAGACGTCTCTAAAATGAAATGATTTATATCCAATTACTCCAGGTAACCCAACTGACATATTTTAATTACTTACATGTGCATTAAAAATGCTTTTATTACAAAAACTTCTCACATACACATTAGAGGCTAATATAATTAACTCCCACATACCCATCACCAATTTAAATAATTATCAAGTTTTACCGTATTTGTTTCATCTGTCTCTTTTATTTTTTTCATTGCTAAACGCTCTAAGGCAAATCTCAGACATCATTTCACTCTCCTATTCTTCAGTATACATTTTTTAAGAAAGGACAGGTTTTTACATGATCACAATGCTGTCATCACCTTCTAGTAAATGGTGTCAGTGCTTTCTCCCATATCACCTTGTTCCTTACCATTTCAGTGTATGTTCTTTGCCTGAGGGCTTTCTCTGGCCGATAGAGCCCACTTTGCCTCACAGAGCAGGTCGGAAGGGCCAGGGAATTCCCCAGTCGCCCTCCCCCATGGGAACAGCACTCAACCCATGCCTGATGGGAATTCTGTATGCGCATCCCAGATCCCTTGGCCTGGGGAGTGGAGATTAACTCTGAGGTCTATTCACTATTTCCCAAAGTACATCAGTGAGATTAAGTTCCACTTGCCCACAGTGGTTAATTTGCTTAACAGTGCAGCTTTTATTGGCTTCCATTTCTTCCTCATCTCACTTCTTGCTTCTCTTCCACTGTTTCCTAGGATTTCCTCTCAAATATACTACTTGCATTTGAATCTTTATCTCAGGGTCTGGGAGAAAAACTGAGAAACCCACTTAACCAAACTTAGAATAATTCCTTGGTGTCATCTAATACCCAGATCTTCTTCAGGTTTTCCTAATTGTACCAAAATTATCTTTTTATAGACACTTTGTTGAAATCAGATTTCTGAACCAATTGCATTTGGTTGTTTCTTAAGCCTCTTTTAATCTAGAGCAGTCGCTTCTCCCTAATCTTTTTTTCTTTTTCATGCCCTTGACTTGACGGCAGAGACCAGATTAGTTGTCTTGTGGAATTTCCCACATTCTGGATTTGTCTGTTTGCTTCCTTGTGTTCCTCTGTCTCCTCTATTTCCTATCCTGGAAGTTAGCTTTAGAAACTTTCAGATTCAACTTTTGTGGGGGCAAGAATACTTCATAGGTAGTGCTGTCAGCTTCATATCGATCACTTTAGGAGACACATATTGCTTGGTTGTCCTGCTTTCAATGATACTAAGATTGATAAACCTGTATAGCTGGATCATCTGTAGGGTTCAACAGAAAACTATGCTGGTAAAAACCATGTTCCATGTGTGCATTACTGAGACTTTTCTATGATTTCAGAGGGCCACTGCTAAGTTATTTTGAACTGTTCGTAGAGTAAAATAAGTTTAAACAAGCTTTACCTGTTAAAGTCTGAAGATATGAAATTTCATGTCTTGGAACAGACCTCATACTATTTTCTACTTTCTACTCACAGCCTGGTTCATAACTCAATGCATTGTTAGATTGGAAACTGGACTCCCCCCACCACATGGATCCATTTATTCAACACATACTGAATACTGCAATGTGCCAGCCAATGGAAGAGGTACCAAGGAAACAAGGGTAAACTAATCACAGTCCTCACTCTCAAAGAGCTTGCAGTCTTGTAGGGATCTTACTAGTGATACAATGGTAAGCACATAGTGGTACCTAATTTGGAGGGAAGACTTCTTAGAGGAAGTGATATTGAAACAGCACATAAAACATTGACCAGCTTAAACTAGTTTTGCTGCCTTAAAACAAGTTGTTGATTAATCAAACCTTGCTCAATAACAGAGATAGCACTGCACATGTGCCAGGTGAGAATCCATAGCCCCAGGATGACCCTGGAACCAAGAATCTTCAGGAAGGTTGCCACCTGAGGCCTATACAGAGTGAATGAGAAGTCCTTCAATAAAGGAAAATCTGGCTTCCAGAAGCCTGGTTACCATATGCGGAGTGATTCAAGACTAGCCAATCAGCTTCTGCCCCTAACTCCTTAAATTTCTCTCTGAACCCTGGATCGGGGAGACAGATTTGAGAGCCTTACCTCTTGTCTCCTTGTCAGTTGACCTCACAACAAAGTCTTTTGTTTTCTCAAAAGCCAGTGCCATTGTACTGGCTTCTGTATGTGTCCAGCAGTGGGCCCTTGCTGGGTAACAATATCTAAATTGAAACCTACATGGTAATTTCTTAGAGAATAAGTGCCAGGAAAAGCAAAGCTTTCCTTTTCTTGAAACTAGCATGTTTCTTCTTAAGAACACGTATCACATAATTGTTAACTCTTCTTGCTTTGAGTCCTAATAATTTCAATTTTGCAACTTAACTATGATTATATAGGACCTGATAAATTGCATATCTTTATTCTAAATTTCTTCTTGGTCTTGATTTTCTTTTTATTCTTTTCCTGATTTTTAAATGTTTGTTTTTTTTCTGTTTCAAGTTATATGTATTTTTGAAGCTACCTCAACTCCCAATCTCTTTTGATTATATTTAAAAACAGAAACAAAAAATTCCCATATTGAGCTGGACCAAGGATGAATCTAACCTTGGATACTGTTATCAAAAATGGTCCTGGGGCTGGCCCCGTGGCCAAGTGGTTAAGTTCACGCACTCCGCTGCAGGCGGCCCGGTGTTTCATTGGTTCGAATCCTGGGCACGGACATGGCGCTGCTCATCGAGCCACGCTGAGGTGGCGTCCCAGGTGCCACAACTAGAAGGACCCACAACAAAGAATATACAATTATGTACCGGGGGTCTTTGGGGAGAAAAAGGAGAAAAAATAACATCTTTAAAAAAAAATGGTCCTAAGGAGAGCATAACTTTCAGCTCTGCTATCAGCCATTACTCCCTGAGGAAGAGCGCTGCAGGGGAACGTGAAGTCGAGTTAGTTGGAGATATGCTTAAATCCCAGATCTTCCTACCTATGTGACCTGGGACAAGTTACTTAACCTGAACTTAACCAGTTTCCTCATCTCTTAAGTGGAGATAACATCTCCTTTATAGGGAATTATGAAGATACATAAATAACATATATAAAACATTCAAATCCACGTCCAGTAAATAGTTAGCTCTTACAATCAACATTCTATATTAGGCATGTGGCATTCTTTCTTGGTTGCTATTGAAGGTCTGTCATCTATCAATTTTCTAAAAGCTTTGTTGAGTCTATTGTCAACCAGATCTGAATTAATTTTATAAGTTCATTTTCCAATGTGCCAAGTAGTACTTTTCAAACAGAACCCTTATTGTGTTTTCCCTTCAAAAAGTATTCCTCTGATTTCAGTATTTTGGGCTTTAGCAAATTTGACATTTACCGTCACAATGTTCATAACTTTGAGATTGTGCTCACACCTTTTCTAGCCAAAGGCACTAACACCCTTAGACTATTCATTGTTGAGCTGTTTCTGTAGATCTATTGTTCTCCTAATAGCTTTTCCCCAATGTCCTTCCTAATGTGGAGACCAGACCACCCACAATGTTCTAGGTGTTAGTACTCTATGCTTTTACTTACTCATAAAGGCAATGCGTATTTATTTTCTTAAAAAAACAAAAGCAAAATGCAAATACAAAAACATAGAAGAAGTGTCTTCCTCTGTACTCCCACTTCCTAGAAATGTTAACAATTTTAGGCCTTCTTGATCTTTTCATCCTGTGCGTATATAAATTTCAGGTTTTGTTTTTACAAAAAGAGGGTGATGATATACATTCTCTTCTGCATCTTGCTTTTTCTATCTCAACAATAAACTATAGACAACTTCCACACTGATTTTCCACTTTTAAAAGATCACATAGTGCAAGACATGGAAATAACCTAAGTGTCCATTGATGGATGAATGGATAAAGAAAATGTGGTACACACAAACACACACACAGAGGAATATTATTCAGCCATAAAAAGGAAATCTTGCCTTCTACAACAATATGGATGGATCTTGAGGGCATTAGGCTAAGTGAAGTAAGTCAGAGAAAGACAAATACGGTGTGTTCTCACTTATATGTGGAATCTAAAACAGCCGAACTCAAAGAAATAGAGAGTATAAGGGTGGTTGCCAGGGGCTAAGGGTGGGGAAAATGGGGAGATGTTGGTCAAAGGGCACAAACTTCCAGGTACAAGATGAGTAAGTTCTGAGGATCTAACGTACAGCACAGTGACTATAATTAACAATGCTGTATTATACACCTGAAAGTTAACAAAGTAGATCTTAAAAGTTATCACCAACACACACACAAAAGGTAATTATGTGAAGGGATGGAGATGTTAACTAATCTTACTGTGGAAATCATTTTGCAATACATACATGTATCAAATCATCATGTTGTACACCTTAAATTTATATTATGTCAATAATATCTCAATAAAACTGGAAAATAAATAAAAGATTGCATAGTATTTTGTGGCTCAGAGTATCATTGTTTATTTATCCAGTCTCCTACTAATAGGAGAAAAGAGAACATCTGTTAAAAATAATTAGTGCAGTCACTAAGTTTTTGTTATACAGATGTCTACTGCAGCCTCTATATCTACATCTATCTATAACTATCCTTGTGCACTTGGTTATTTCTTTGGAATGGAATCCTAGAGGAATTGCTGTGTTTTATTTGGTTTTAATAGGTATGCCCCATGGTTTTATATAAAGGTGCCATAGTGTCTTCTTTTTACTTTTGAGGAAGATTAGCCCCGAGCCAACTACTGGCAATCCTCCTCTCGTTGCCGAGGAAGACCGGCCCCAAGCCAACATCCATGCCCATCCCCCCCTACCCCATACTTGGGATGCCACACAGCATGGCTTTTGCCAAGCGGGGCCATGTCCGCACCGGGGATCCGAACCGGTGAACCCGCGGCCACGAAGCGGAACCTACGAACCCAACCGCTGCGCCACCAGGCCGGCCCACCATAGTGTCTTCTTATGAGCTCTCCCCACCCCCTGGATACCTGAACATCAGTATCAATCTTAGTTTGAAGTCCTATGGAAAGAATTTCCAGGCACTCCAGGATCTTTTCCTGAATTTTTACCAATACTTTTACTTCATATGTTTAGTTTGAACTTTAAAAAAAAATTCTTCTATTAACTGAGATATCTTTGGGGCCAGCCCAGTAGCAAAGTGATTAAGTTTGTGTGCTCTGCTTAGGTGGCCCAGGGTTCATGGGTGTGGATTCCAGGTGAAAGACCTACACACCACTCATCAAGCCATGCTGGGGCGGTGTCCCACATACAAAATAGAGAAAGACTGGCACAGATATTAGCTCAGTGACAATCTTCCTCAAGTAAAAAAAGGAAGATTGGCAACAGATGAGCTCAGGGCCAATCTTCCTCACCAAAAAAAAGTAACTTTGGCTACAACCAACAGAACAACTGACTTACAGTTTGTATTATTTCCTCAGGTTGCTGCAACAAATTACTAAAACCGAGCAGCTTAAAACAAGAGAAATTAATTTTCTCATAGTTCTGGAGGTCAAAAGCCCAAAATCAAGGTGTCACCAGGGCCATTTTCCCTCCCAGGACTCTAGAGGAGAAGCCTTCCTTACCTCTTCCAGTTTCTGGTGGCTCTGGGTGTCGTTGGATTGTCACTGCATAATTCCAATCTTTGCCTCTCTCTTCACATTGCCTTCTCCTCTGTGTCCATTTTCTCCGCTTCTCTGTGTGTCTTTCCTCAGTGTATCTCTTACAAGAACACTTGTCACTGAATTTAGGGCCCACCCAGATAATCCAGGATGAATCTTATCTTAAATTCCTTAACTTAATTACATCTGCAAAGACCCTTTTTCCAAATAAAGTCACATTCACAGGTTCTGGGGGTTAGGAAATAGACATCTCTTTTTGGGGCCACCATTCAACCACACAGTAGCTTCAACAATGAAGCCATTTTATTTCTCTTACATAAAAAGAAGTCTGTTAGTAGACAATTTAGGTCTGGTATGGCTCAATGATCTCATGAAAGACCCAGACTCTCCATCTTCCCCCCTGCACAATTCTCAGCATGTTATTTTTGTTCTCAAGCTTGCTGCCTTATGGTTACAGGACAGCAGCCCCAGCTCCAGGCTTCGCATCCCTTACAGAACAGTAAACATAGCAGGAAGAGAGAAAAGAAGAAAAAGTACCTCTTTCTCCTTCTAGGGAAGAAGACTTCTCCTTGAAGCCTCTGCAACTTCCCTCTATGCCCCACCATGCCCAACTCAGATGTATTATTGGCAAAGGGGAATAGGGATACCACGACTGCCTTAGATCTATCAAGATACATGCCCTGGGGTACACTGCCACATTGAAACTTGAGTTTTGATAACAAAAAAGAAGGGAGAATCACTGTTGGGTAAGCAACTAACAACATTTGCTACAATTCCTAAATGCATTTCCTGAAGATTACTAAAAAAACAAAAAATCAGCAGCCCTTTATCTACCAATTTACATCAATTCCTTCAACATTTATAACATCTAGTATAAATTGGGTACTGTGATAGAAGCAGGAGCCTCAAGACCATCAAGATATAGTCCCTGTGCTTAAGGAGTTCTTGTCTGAATTGAATAAGAGAAAAATACACCAATAATTCCAGGAAAGCGTGACAAATGCTAGACAAATGTTAGAGATATGTGCATGGTGTAGTGCGGTAACAGAACAGATTTCAGCTTCTTGAAAGACAACTCTTGGGTTGAGTTTTTGAGAAGCAATTAAACAAAGAAAAGGTGGGGGTGAGTAATGGTGTTCTAGAGAAAAGAGCATATAGAAAGACAATGATGATTGGAGAACACCCCACACCTTTGTGGAACTACAAATATTTTAATGTAGCTAGAGTGGAGAGTTGTGTGGGTAGCAGGAGGGCAGGTGAAGCTAGTGAGGTGGGTGGGGGCTAGATGTGAAGGGCCATGAAATAAGAAAATGACACTTGATCCTAAAATCTGTGTGGAGCGATTGAAGGATTTCAATCAAAGGAATGATCACATTCGATTGTTTTAGAAGGATTACTCTGACAGTAGTTGGATGTTTCTGATTGCGTGGACTGAGCAGATGGTGGTGTCATTCCTAAAAAGGGCAAGTGAAAGTGGAGGAATGAGAACTGGGAAGAAGATACTGAGTTCAGGTGTATATTTTGAAGTTTGAAATACCTGGCTCAAACGGATCCTTCTCTCATTTTTTTTTTTTGCCTTCCAATTTGTATGCAATCTGTCATAGTTTGTGGATTTATAGGATTCCATTTTGGGGTTTTATTTCCATTTTTTTTTTTTTAAAGATGCCCTTAGGGCCCGGCTCAGTGACATAGTGGTTAAGTTCATGTGCTCCACTTCAGCAGCCCAGGGTTTGCAGGTTCTGCAGATCCTGGGTGCATACCTAGCACTGATCATCAAGCCATGCTGTGGTGGCATCCCACATAAAATAGAGGAAGATTGGCACAGATGTTAGCTTAGGGCAAATATTCCTCACAATGGGGGAAAAAAAGATGCCCTTGGATTAGAAAAGAATACATGAAAATGTTACCAGTGACTGTCTTTGTGGTGAGATTACGACTTATTAAAAATACCCTCAGTATTTCCCAAAGTAAGCATTTTATATACATTTAAAGACCAAAGAAAACCTTCAATTCTAACTGCCTGAGATGTTTTTCATTCCAGAGTCAGCATTTTTTTCCCTAGACATGGCATCTTCTTGAGTAATTTTAAGTGAACTCCAAATTTCTTATTGTCAAATTTTAAAATTTCACCATTCAATTTTTTTGTCATACTTTCAATTTCTTACCAACACACTTAGCACAACCTTGCAATCATCTGCTTATCAGTCTTTTCCTATGGATTATAAGGACCTCATAGGAAAAAATCTGACCTTATTCATTTTGGTAGACCCTTTACCTAGTGGATAGATATTTAATAAACATTTATTGGATTGGGGTGTATGATATGCATCTTTGTGTTCCTAGTTCCCAGCACAGCACAAAAGCCTAATAAACATTAGTGGAGCTGTACTTCACTTGGCCAGTATTCTACCAAAATCACACAGTCACCGGGTGGCAAAAAAAAATTCCATTTTCACAAACTATAGTACTCTTTTTGTCACACACTATGTGTGCGTGTATCAGTACATTTATACACACACATTTATATGTACACGTACATAATTTTTTTCCCTGTCTAATAGGCTAAAGATCCTCCTACCTCTGTACCTTTGCAAGTCTGCCAAGTCAGATAATTTTTCTAATTTACTAGTAAGAAAACCAAGGCTGAAAGTTACCTAAGATCACGTAGCACTCCAAAAGCAGAACTAATTCTAGACATTGGTTCAAAAAATCTCTTATTTATTGTATCAAATATTGAAAAGCATGAGACAGAAACTCTTCTATCCTAAAATTCCAGTCTGTGAGGAACTATGGTGACAGTTATAATTACTGCATTGTTTTTGTAAGCTATGTTTATAATGCCATGTTCCAGGTACTGTAATGTGTTCAGCATCATCTCCACTCTTTTATTGTATTGCAAGGGCTGAGAAACTTGGAAATTTCCTCACAAATTACCAGCAGGGTTCCTGTTTAGGGTTCTGTCAACTATGGGCATGTGCAAGAGATTGGAAAGCTAAAGGAAAATAGAATCGTCTAGCTCAGGCAGTGGTGGCACCAGCAGATTGTTGCACCCTCTTGTCATAACAATAGGCTCCTGTGGCATCTGGGTAGCAGCTAAACATGGGCTCCTGTAGTGGCTGCATCAGCAGCATGGGGGCAGAGGAGTACAACTCCTCTAAGTCATGGGCAGTACAGGTTCTTGCATGAGTCAAATTCTACAAACAACTGTAGGCTCCGGGGGAAGAAGAAGCTTCCTATAGTTTCTCATCTCTGAGGAACATCATCTCCTTGCTCCTCCAGCCTTTCCAAGAGTTTTGTTATCCAATGTCCTGTGTTAAATCCCTTCTTACTTAAAACACCTCAAGTAGCTCCATTTTTCTGATTAATTATATGATATAACATCTTATCTGGCATTCCTGGAACCAGAGAAATGTGCTCTGCTGGGAATATTATTTTTCCAAAAAAGTTTGAAACTTTCAGTACTAAAATCCTAATTTTCCTGAAAATTTTTATGAAATGATTCATATGTGGTCCTTCCTCTCTAGAGTACTTGAAATGCAATTTTTTCTCCTTTTCCATTATTATCACCATTGAATATTCACTAAGTAGCTCCCTTGTTTTAAGTTCCACATTGAAGCTCTAGGAACAGATGGTGTGGAACACCAGGCTAAATTAGTACCGACCACAAGCAGATACTTATAAGTTCAATTGCGAAAACCACCAAATAAATTATAATATGGTATTATGAATTCAAAAATAAAAATATGTACCACAGGCACAGATAGTCAGAGAAAGGGTGACTATTCATGGAGGCATCAAGGAAAACTTCACACAGGAGCTAAAATAAAATCTAAGCTGGATCTTGCTGTTCGGTTAGAAGTTTGCCAGGTGAAGAAGGAAAAAGGTCATTCCAGAGTGGGGGAGTAGCACATGCAAAGGTAGTAAAGTGTAAAACCGATGGTATTATTCAGCCCAGATTTCACCGCAATTGAGAAAGCGCAGAAAAAGTTGAATCGTGTTGCAAAGGATACTTTATGTAATGCCTAGGAGTTTGGACTTTATACTATGATCACTAAGGAGCAGAGGAGTCTCATATTCACATTTTTTTTTTAAGAAAAGTAACACTGATAGCAATGTGAAGGATGGATCAGAACAAGGAGGGACTGGCATCAAGTCCAGTTAAGAGGCTATGGCAAGATTCAGGTGAGAACATTGACAGGCTGTGAAGTGAAGATTTGAGTTGCTCAACCTCAAAGGCAGCATGACCAGAGTACTGTAAAATAATTCTGACATTAAAGATGGAGGCAGCACCTTCTCCAAGGGTTATCCTCTTTTATTTATAGCTTCTGACTTATCACTACCACTAAGAACATGATCCTTAATTTCAAAATTCTAAATAATGGGCAACAGCTTCCAGATTTTGTTTCCTACTTGAATAATAGTCAGCTTGTTATTGGGATATGAATAGGGGCCTTGCAATTATAATTTTTAATTTGGTCTAGGTTTCTGAGAGCTTACTCCAAAAAATTCCAAAATTCTGCAACATTTGCATAAGACGAAATTCTAGAAGCCTGATGCCAGGTCACATTTTTATATAAGCTTTCAAGTATTTTGACCAAAAGAAAAGTCCTATATAAAGCCTATACAATAAATCAACTTCATGAAATAGCTTCCGTAACAATATTTCATATTCTGTATAACACTGAGTGAATCATTTGGACAACAGTGGGCAGACAAAAGCTAGCTAAAAATATTACCAGACATTACCTCTGCTTCCTTAGAGTGAGTCCTACAATTATCTTGCAATAGCACACAATTTTGCTTTCTTTGGGCAGGCTTATAATTTTTTAAATGACCTTCAAATAAAGGTATAAAAAGATTCATCCCAGTATTCTCAGAGTAGTTTTAGGGGGAAAGCAGAATGATCTAGTGGAAGAAACATGGTCTTCAGAACTACTTAGATTGGAGTTCAAATTCTAATGCCTCCACTTGCTAGATGTTACTGTATTACTTAATTTCTTTTCACCTCAGTTTCCTTATTTATAAAATTTATGATAAAGACAGACCAAATTTTGTAGGGGCTACTATTTTTCTTTTTTGAGGAAGATTAGCCCTGAACTAACTGCTGCCAATCCTCCTCTTTTCGCTGAGGAAGACTGGCCCTGAGCTAACATCCATGCCCATCTTCCCTCTACTTTATATGTGGGACGCCTACCGCAGCACGGCATGCCAAGCGGTGCCATGTACACACCTGGGATCCGAACCAGCAAACCCTGGGCCGCCGAAGCACAACGTGTGCATTTAACCCCTGTGCCACCTGGCCGGCCCCTGTAAGGGCTATTATATGTATGACTCAATTGCATATATAAACTTCACACTATTAGGCTTATAAAACACACCCTAGCCTGTGTAACACACCAAATAAATGCTTCTGAAATAAATACCATTGGTGTCTCTTCTTAACTATACTACTATGTCCTGCTACATGGATGCTAAATATGAAGTTAATGGCATCGTTTACAGGCACAATAAAGGAAACAAACTTATTAGAAGATACTTGCATAACTAGACATTTTGAGCCTGCCCTATCTTTCCCTAGTAGTCAGAGAATCTTTAGCTGTCTTAACAGCAAGCACAGTTTCTTCTTCCATTGCTAGATATATCATTTCTGATATCACCTCTCTCCCTCCACCCCCAATCCTTAATAAAAACCTCTCAATCACACTAAAAATTTTTTCTGGCCAATCTCCTTCTAGCACCACTACTAAGTCCATGTCAGTGACAAACAAGTGCTATTCATATAAAGTATACAAAAGCAAGAAACATACTAGATAATGTGAAATTCAAAGGAGATGGACACAGACTGTATTATTTTCCACACACTACATTATGCATGATATGAAGTTTCCTAAATAAAATAAATTTTGTGCTTTGTATGTTTATTATTTTTAACCGTATACCTGCATTACCAGTCTGTCACCCTGAACTAGCAATACCCACCTCACAGAAGTGATGAGAAAATGAAATAACATATGTAAGGATCTAGTACAAAGATGTTGGTCCCCTTTGTTCATGTCACATTTATCATATATTATAAATTGTCTTTATAAGTGCATTCATATTATACTGCTTTTTTTGTTTCAGTTTTCAATACACAGATCTGCACACTCAAAATAACATGCTTGTTAGGGACCAAACAGATATTTGTACACCTGTGTTCATACCAGCATTATTCAAAACAGCCAAAAGGTAGAAGCATCCCACTCATCAACAGACGAAGAGATAAAATGTGGCATATATACACACTGGAATATTATTCAGCCTTAAAAAGGAATGAAGTTCTGATACATGCTCAACGTGGATGAACCGTGAAAGCATTTTGTTAAGTAAAACAAGCCAGATGCAAACAGACAAATAGTGTATGATTCCACTTATATGAGGTACCTAGAATAGTGAGTTCATACAAATAGAAAGTAGAATAGTGCTTACCAGGGGCTGGGGGAAGAGAAGACTAGGGAGTTATTGCTTAATGGGTACAATGTTTCAGTTTCAGATAAGGAAAAAGTTCTAGAGATAGTGGTGATAGTTGTACAATATCAATGTACTTAATGCCACTGAACTGAACACTTTTAAAAATGGTTAAAATGGTAACTTTTATACGTACATTTAACCACAATAAAAACAATTTTTTTAAAAATAGATGCTTGTTAAAAGATGTACATAGTAACGAGACAGTATACCTGATCTATCTTAAACTGGGTGTGGCTAGGATCTCTGAGGGAAAAGCAGCCAGCAAGTAGATTTTTAGGAACTGGACTGGGGTCCTAGAGGGTGAGGGAATCAGCAGATGTGAAGTGAGAGCCACCTTTAAGATCTGACTTTCCTGGAAATACATTTTAATCCTGGGCCTATTCTCTCCAAAACACCCTATTTCCTTTTGTCTTTTTCCACTGACACCATGTGTTGCGTCCAACAGAAGCCCAGTTTCAGTCTTTCCCCCAGTACCCTATCCTAAAAGTTAAAACCTGGATGTTCTAAGGCAGTGTTTCTCAACAGGGGGTGATTTCGCCCCCCAAGGGACATTTGGCAATGCCTGGAGACATTTTTGGGTTGTCACAATGGGGTGGCAGGGTGGGAGGGGTTGCTATTGGCATCTAGCAGGCATAAGCCAAGGATGCTGTTAAATTTCCCACAAAGTGCAGGACAGCCTCTCACAGCAAAGAATTAACTGGCCCCAAATGCCAATAATGCTTAGATTGAGAAATCCTGAGAAATCCTGTTCTAAGATTTTACTAAGTTGCTTGATTTCTGGTAGAAATTGAACAAAAGTTAAAAGTTACCTCCTTTGCTTCCCTACTTTCTCTCTTCATTTACATCTCTTATAGGAAAAGGCAAATCTAAGCACACATGCTAAGGGTAGGTCTTTTGAGGAAACAGTATGAGGATCAGTGGTGATGCTTTGATAACAAGTGGGGGTATGTGAGAGGAGGCTATTTATGCTGCCAGTCTCTTCACTCTGGCCATTCCTACCCAGGATACTCTATGCCATGGGGCAGGGTGAAAAACAGAGGGGGGTCAAGCTGTTGGGGACAGAGGAGAAGGAAACAAACAAAGAAGAAATCCAAAAATCCAAGTGAAGCTAGCAGAGGGCAGTGCCCATGCTATCTGGATTGGATAATTCTTCCTGGTGGCCATTTGGATAAAGAGGAAATATCTATCTATTCAAATAAGGTTATAACAAAAAAAAATTTAACTCAATTAAAAATTTAAATCATGGATTTTCCACACCTAAAATACTATTTATAAACTCGACATACTATTTATGATTACTTAAAACTTGCATTTCTTCTCAGGAGCAATAATCTAATGAGTGCATACTACTACTGTGTAGTAACAAGAACAAATACTTTTGTTTTTATTTTCCTCTTGTATGATACTAAATAACAACAGATCTCCTGTAGCAAGTATAACTCATTTGGTATAATTCAGGTATTTCAAGAAATTCATTAACATTCTCAGGCCACTAGACCATTAGGGCAATTCATTACTATGGTACACAATAAAATGGTACCTTCTTGTAAATGCTTTGGAAAACTGACAGTACAAACTAAAATAGAATGTATGCATACCCCATGACTCAGTAATTCCACTCCCAGGCATATATTCAACAGAAATGCATATATACACTCACCAAAAGACATGGATAAGAATGTTCTCCACAGCTTTATTCATAATAGCCCAGAACTAGAAATTCCTCAACTGTCTATCAATGGTAGATGAATAAATAAATTTTGGATATAATGTAAACAGACAAATTAATGGAATATTATTCAGCAATGAGAATGAATGAACTACAAATACACGAAACAATATGAATGAATCTCATGCTGGTAGACTGAACAATGGTCTCCAAAGATATCCACGATCTAATCCCTGGAACCTGTGAATGTTCCCTTACATGGCAAAAGAGACTTTGCAGACATGATTAAACTAAGGGTCTTGAAATGGGGGCATTATCCTGTACCATCCAAGTGGGCCCTAAATGTAGAAGCAGAAGAAGATTTGACTATAGAAGAAGAGACGATGTGATGATGAAAGCAGAGCTTTGAACATGGACGAAGGGGCCATAAGCCAAGGAATACAGGCAGCCACTGGAAGCTGAAAAAAGGCAAGGAAACAAATTCTCCACTCAAAACCTCCTGTTTCAGGAACCAACCCTGCTGATACTTAGACTTTGGCCTAATGAAACTACTGATTTTGGACTTCTGATCTCCAGGACTGCAAGAAAATAAATGTGTATTGTTTTAAATCACTAAGTTTGCGGTAATTTATTACAGTGACATCAGGAAACCAGTATACTCACAAATATAATGATGAGTGAAAAAACTCTATTATGTACACCTACATTTACATAAAATAAAAGACAGACGAAACTAATCTATGGTTTTAGAAGTTTCTGGGGAGGAAGAAGAAGATGATATTAAGATAGGGCAAGATGAGGGGTTCTGGGGTGATCACAATGCCCTGTGTCTTGATCCAAGGGCGACCTATATGATTATGCTAAATTTGTGAAAACCCTTATTTGTGTACTCTTCTATATGTATGGTATATGCAGTTTTAAAAATTGGTACTTCTCAACACATGAATCTGGTAGTCTGCTGAAAAAGACAGATATATATTGAAGGAGGTGGGGAAAATACTTACTAGCCAAGAACTTTATTTCTCAAGAACGCTAAAGATTTGGTTCTTTCTCCAAATGATTTAAAAAATCTCAACAACAGATAGAATATAATAGTGACTTTTAAACGCTAAAAAACAAGCTAAAAGTAAAACACTGCTTCATTAGCTTTGTTATGCCTGGATCCTACCTAGGATTGTAAATTACAAAAAACACAAGAAAAACCACATTTTCTAAAATAACAGTAAACAAAGGAGAAAGTCAGGTACTATATATCAAATAATCAAAACGTCTTTTGGAGGTCTAAGATTCTTGAAACCATTAAAAACGTTAATAGAAATCTCCTGCCATTAATCTGTATAGATCATTGAATATAAAAACAATTTATAAAACACATCAGAATTTTATTGCTTGAAGAATACAGCATATGAAATCACAAGAATGTCAAAATGAAAAGTCACCAGGCTTCGAACATATAATACATTATCAGATGCAGTAAAATAATTAACCTGAACTCTGCATCAGAAAAAAAAAGGTGTGGAAAAATATCTAACTTGTTTACTTAAGAAACAGATATACTTAAAATATAAAGTATAAGGATGTTACAGTACAAATTAGAAAAGCCAACACTTATTATTTCTTAGACTAGACTACCTTTGGTACTTAAACTTTAAAAAAAAAATCCCTTCTATCTTGTCCAAAGCACTTCATGGATGCAATATCAAGTTCAACTTAAAACATTCAGCAAGATTAACCTTTTCGTGGCATGGGAGAAATGTATTTAATAAATGTGCAATATTTCACGTTTTCTAAAACTGCAAAATATGATCATTAAGAAGTCCAACACTTTTAAACTTTATTTATTTAGCTCTCCAATTAAAATTGGCATCCTGGGAGCTGAAATCTATCCTTGGGCTTGGTGAATACAGAAATTTAAGTGATTTGGCAACTGACACAGGAATTTAGATTACTTCATACTACCTTCAGTGGTTTTTCCATTCTGTTTCCAAAATACAAACAATATGCCATTTCTTCAGCACACTGGATTCATATAAAAATCACTACCATACTTTATTGGAACCAAATTAAAGCTTCTCCCTTTCAATGAGCAGGTTGAAACTAACTGTTTCATATAAGGCTGATCAGCTATGACACGCTTTCTTAAACAAAACAAAACCAATCACTTTTTAAAGCTATCTCTCAATTACGACAGAGACAATGGTGCCATTTCAAAAGGAAGCATTGGACACTCTAGGTCATCTAGTCAAGAAAATGTAAAAGTAACGCTAAAAACAAACAATAAGTAAACTATAACTACAAGTTAAATTATAAAAAATTCCTCTTTTATAG
Source organism: Equus przewalskii (assembly GCF_037783145.1). Classification (NCBI taxonomy): domain Eukaryota; kingdom Metazoa; phylum Chordata; class Mammalia; order Perissodactyla; family Equidae; genus Equus; species Equus przewalskii. The sequence goes on from NC_091854.1 coordinate 6,735,716, forward strand.
CAAGCATGCTCATTAACTTTCATTTCTTTCCCCCAGCAAAGGTTTGAATATTCATGAACCTCAGTTAAACCAACGGAACCTAAGCAATTGTTTTACAAGTTCCAATAAACATGGATGGACTAAGCAAGTAATACTATTAACAATTAATGGAGTGAAATAGTAAGAATCATGACAATCCTCAAAATTGGGCAGCCTTTGAAATGTAATAGTGTAGCTCAAGATGAATTATGCCATAACAAAACTGTAGTTTTCAGCTCTACATAAAACAAAAACAAAATCAAAAACATAACCCACCAAATTTATACAACTACTATTGAACATACTCCTTCCTAGTTTTTGAATGTCCGGTTTTGAGAGTTTTTTAAACAAGTGTATTTATCTGAGCATATATACTTATTGCCTGTATATGCTCATTTTAAAAAACAAAAAATTCAGATACTACATAACTGAACTCTTTGTTTTTTCACCAACCTCATCTAATGTCTACTGTATCACACAGTACCATCCCCCCAATAATTTAAAATTCCCAATTTTTAGTTTAGTTAAAAGGGCAAAGGAAATGCAAATGCATATTTAGAGTTTCTGTATAAATTTCACTGTATTTTTATAAACGAAGTTTTCTGTAACACTGTTTATTGATCAAATAAAGGACTCACTGCTATCTAAAATTTCATAAACACCATTAAAAATTCAAAATTGATATTATACTGAATCTTAAATTTTCAATAGTTCAAAGAGACAGTTTTTACATGAATAGCACACGACAGATGAAACTTAACAGCAGACATCCCTGGAATACCAATGGCAAGTCCACCAAGATGCACACAGAATTACAGATAAGCATTCCTTTCACCGTTTTCTTGTGCAAGGAAAAAACATTTATAGAGGAAACAGAAACTCAGCTGGTGAATTTCAGATATCATCCTCATCTTCTTCATCCTGAGAAGATCCTGCCTGGTTAGATGCACTGGCTGAGGCAGCAGCAAGCTGTGCTTGTTGGGCAGCTTGCTGCATTTGAAGCCACTCCTGCTGGGCCAGTTCTGCTTGTTGCTGTCTAGCCTAAACACCAAAAACATAAAAACAAATAATGTTTTTTAAAACTCACAACATATACACTTTGCTTAAATGTATATTAAGCTAATAACAGACTTAGTCATTACCAAGTTCGGATATTTTCCAACCACTATATAATTGTACATCTGGAAAACATGAACCCTATAAGAAAACATAGTTAGAGATTGTTTCTCTGTCAACTCTCTAAGGAGAGTTTCTAAAACTTGGTTCTCTTATAGATAGTCTCCTTTTATGCCACATAATTTATGACCTTCGGTAAGAAGCTGAAAAAGTTGACAGAAAAATCACAATATTCTCTTTCTGATTCCTTTCCTTGTGTTTCTCTCTTATTTTCATTTCACTTGATTTGTCTTCCTCTCAACTTACAATTTTGATGTAAACATTTTTCAATCTAAAAATTATTTCTGTGGTTTAAAAATTCTCTAGTACAGTTCCTCTAACTCTTAGGGAAAAGTCCCATACACGAATGCAATAGTTACCTTGATATTTCTTTTGAGTTTCGATCACAGTTCCCTACCTTGTATACACATCTCTCTCTTCCTCTGTCCCTCTTTCCTCTCTCTCTCTCTAAACATACATACACACACACACACACACCCTTCCCATATACACACTAGTGAAAATACACTTATCCAGGACTGATTATAAGTGGGATAGTTAAAATCCATTCATTTGGTATATCCTCCATTTAAAAAAAAAAAAAGAGTTTTAGAAACCAAGATGCATACATATGTATTACATGCAATGTTACAACAGCTAAAGCCCCTTCTCAATTTACATGCAGTGTTGGAAGAGCTAAGGCTCCCTTCCAATTTATTCACCCATTAGCAGAAAAACCACACCAAGAAGGGAAAAATGAATCTGTTCTTGAAAAGATCATATAATTTCCCATTAGACTCTACCAAAACAATGTTGTTTCTCCCTGTCTTTTCTCAGAATTGTTCTTTAAGCCTGGCTCATATCCTCCTTTACGCATGGCCAAGTCCTAGTCATCATTTAAAACACAAATCAGTTAGTATTTCTTGACCCTTCTAGGTCATATAATTGCTCTATTATGATATGCAATAATTCTCTATGCATTCCCATACCTATCTGCTTTGTTCTCTAATTACCTGAGTATATATCTGTTTTCTCCACTAGACTTGAGAATAGAGACTATTATCATATTCATTGTTGCATTCCCAACACAGAATGTTTTGTGGGAAAACAGTGATGCACAGCATAACCTCTAACATTAAGATTTTACCATGTACACTCCTCCTAACTTTTCTTAATAATCTGTCATGAATTTATTACTCAAACATTTCTAGAGAATTCTAATCTGGTCATTATTATACTTAAAAAAATCATGTTACCAATTAAGTCCAATATCTCAGCCTAGAGTTCAAGGCCCTCTAAATTACTGCCTGTCCCAATCTACCCCTGTAACTTTTTGAAACATGTACCTTCTGCTCCAAAAAACCTAGAACATAAAATGTTTCCCAAATATACACCATGCCTTTCCATTTCCACAACCTTTACTCATGCTGATATTCGTTCTATGTGAAATTTCCTGATTTTCACCTACTGAAATTCTACTCTTCAAGTCAAACTGAAATACTATTTTCTCCATTAAGTTTTTTCCTGATTCCTCCCAGTATCATTCAGAGTCTAATCAGGAGATAAAAGTCACACTAGTTAGGGGAACAGAAAGAATGTAACAAAAATGATTGTTAACCAAGCATAAAGTTGGTAAATAGGTGACTGGAAAAGCAAGAAAAGAAAACTAAGATCATGCAGGTGGCAACTACAGAAAGCAGCCACCAACCGTAAAACTGGGAGAACAAGGGAAGAAGCTGGAATTTTTAAAATTTAGAAGTTCAGAGGAGCAACCCATGGAGCTGAAACTCAAACCTCTGGAGAAGGGGTATAGGTTGGCTGCTACTAGGATCCCTGAGCTTGGAGGAGGGCCTCCAAGGTTTAAGACCCACATCCCTGAGGAAAGAGAGGACTGCTTAGGCTGGTTCTGTAAGAGAGAAACTGCAAACTAGATTCAGTTCCTGCTACAGGAAAAAAACCGATGCAGGCACGGTGAAAAAGCATTGCTAGGTTGCTCAATGGAACTAGAAGCCAACAGAAAGTAAAAGAAAGGAGCCCAAGTGCTGCCTTCCTCCTCCAGCCTTGGGATCTCCCTCTAGAGCCCCCTACTGGCAGTCCAGTCTACCAGAAGTTAGCTAGAAAAGCAGAAAAGTGGTTTGCAGAGTACTAGGCCCAGACACAAAGCAGAGCATAGAAAGGTGGTTTTCAGGCTGTGACAACTGCTTAGTAACTGGAACACTCCTACACGACCAAAATCTAATGTGATGTGCCTGTACTTACGATCTCTTTATGTATTTCTCATGAAAGCAGTCAGCCTCCTATTACAGTTGTTAGTGTACCTATATTATATCTCCCCTACAAGACAGAAACTTTTTGTTTAGGAAATCAGAAACCAGGTATTCTCTCCAAAAACTACTTTCACCCATTTTTATAAAGCAGTATGGAAAATAGATATTCTATAGGCATTTTTACTTTTTTACACTAAGAATTCTTAGAGTTCAAAATAGACTAGTAGTGCTTCACAAAAAACATTTTAAGAGTTCATAAGAAAATTATCGAGGGGCTAGCCCCATGGCCAAATGGTTAAGTTTGCATGCTCCACTTGGGCAGCCCAGGGTTTTGCCAGTTCGAATCCGGGGGGCGGACATGGTATCGCTCATCAAGCCATGCTGAGGCGGCATCCCACATGCCACAACTAGAAGGACCCACAACTAAAAATACACAACTATGTACTGGGAGGCCTTGGGGAGAAAAAGAAAGAAAAAAAAATCTTTAAAAAAAAGAAAATTATTGGGCTGGCCCTGTGGCCTGGTGGTTAAGTTCAGCACGCTCCACTTCAGCAGCCCAGGTTAGGCTCCTGGGCATGGACCTACACCACTTGTCAGTGGCCACACTGTGGCAGTGACCCACATACAAAATAAACAGAGACTGGCACAGATGCTAGCTCAGGGCAATTCTTCCTCAAGCAAAAAGAGGAAGATTGGCAACAGATGTTAGCTCGGGGCAAATCTTCCTCAGCAGAAAAAAAAAAAAAAGAGTTCATAAGGAAATTATAGGGGAAACCAAATAAGTGAATTTAATCAACTTAAGAATACATACTCTGTGGCCTAATCAATTATGAATAGGTATAATTTCATGCACCCCTCCCCCCAAAATTCAAATAATTTCAAGTCTCTAGACAGGTTTTATTGCAAAGGTGCTTGATCTCATAATTTATTCAATGATTTGCAAGGACATGTACCAGTTACATTTTAAATTTAACTGACATTATGTACTATGACCCCATATCAGCTTCCATACATTTCTTTCTGAACATAAAACATTTCCTATGCCTTTAAAATCACTGCTGATTGATATATTTTATATGTATTTATTTCTACAAATTAAATTTTTCAGTGGTATTTATTCTAATTTCCTTTTTCCCTCTTACCCAATCCATCCCAAGTATTTCCTTCTAAAATGGAAGTGTGAAAGAGAGGTAAGTGGGCATATACTTCTTAATTCATTTCTTCTTTTGGAGATTTTCATTATGTTTTAAGATTCTCATTCCCACACACACTAAAATGACTCACTTATTAATTTACAGTTAACTCCAATCTCAATATATTACTGGTTCCCCCTGTCCCAATATTTGCTGCTAGCAGTGAAAGATGGCTTCAAATGAGGCTGCTATTGTGTTATTATTTAAAATAAAGTCTAAAAGATAAAATATGAAAGCGATGCAAAAGACATTATATTTACTTATCAGTTCCTTTCATATTTAGGACTTAAGTACTTTCTGCTCTGGAAGAAGTACTAGGCAGCTGCTATAATTTTACCTCTCTGCTGATTTCCCTCACAAGACCTAAGAAATACTAGGAGATCTTCACCCATAGGTCAATGTTAATCAGATTTTCCTCTTATGCCACTCATCATGCAATCTGATACAGTATTTTCTCACCAGCCCATCATTTTAATCTTAAGAGTGTTTCAGTATACTTTCCTTGCTTTCAAATGATCATTCTGTCAGAAAAACATCAAAGTAAAATCTCAGTAGTTTTTTGGAGTTGTTCTCCTTAGAAAACAGGTTACTGCAAATATTTACTTTTATACAAAGTAAATAACTGGCTAAACAGAGTCAAACAAGCCAGATCTAAACATCAGACTCTATGATCAAACAATCAGCCACAGAAAGACAACCCTTTGGGTAGGTATGTTGATTTAGGAAATGATTCAGAAACCAGTATGATTTCTGTTAGCAAAGAGGCTAGGATTCAGACAAAAATAATTTAAAATGATTACTTACTTTTGCAAATAATTCCTGTTGCTGTCTTAATAACTCTTCTTCAGGAATGCCCAGGTTTTCCAAACGAGAACTGGCCTTTCTTCTTTTTAATGCTACAGTCTTGCATTCTTGTAAGACTTCTTTGACTTCACTGATATAAGAGCCAAAGCCCAAGCTTTCCAGCGCTAGGGAAATGAAAACATAAGAGAGTAATAAAACATAGCTTCTCCCCCACCTATGGAATGTTAAGCTTTTGTGGGGTTTTTTTTGGAGGGGGAGGTTGTTGTTTTCTAATAATTTTACCTTTTTTATAGTTCACAGCAATTATCTGGATAGCTAAGACAAAATATATTATCAACTTTCTTAGTATTAGATTGCAAATTAGTTAAAACTTAAGGAACATTCCAAGGCACAGGCCTTCACTCTTCCTTTTCTTTCTGACTAATTTTAAAAAACCAAAGCATTTCCTGTGAGGAAAAAAACGTCCAACGTAAGAACATGTGGTTTTACTAAGAAAACATTTTTCCTATACCACTCATAGTAAATCAAACATCAAGTCAGTCACTTTCTCAAAGAATACAAAATAAGTAAGTATTTGGAATATATTTGTTAATAACATATTTTGTTCCATTTGACTTAGAAAAAGTAGGCTGGTAGCACATGCTCTAAGTTTTACTAGGATAGGATGAAAGAATAGATAAGTTCTTTTGTCCAATATCAACAGGAAACTATTTTTAGCAAAGACACTCAAACTGCCAAGTTAAGAAATACTGGTGGAAATAACTTATGAAATTCAGCATTTATACTCAGCCAACAAGTTTCCCTTGAAAATAAAACTTTAACAGGAAGCACTATAAAAGCTTTTTAAGTGATGTGGCAGAAAACTGGGATAAAGGAAGATTACAAGGATAGAAGTATTAACAAAAAATCCTCGCCCTTTATTTTTTTACATTTAGAAAGAAAATTTTAGAAGAAAATAATGTACTCTCTAAATGCCTTCTGTTATCCAGAAAGACAGGCATAAAACTTCCTTTTGGCTCATACTATTTAAAAGTATATTTTATAGTTTTCTATATGTTGACTAATGCCCCAAAAGCATATTGTGTTTTCTGACCCAATGATGAAATATAGGTGGTGAAAAACACAATAAATGAACTTAACATAGTTCATCAGTTCTTGCAGTCTTTCAACAATGATGATGAACCAGACTGCCCTCAGTAAAGATGCCCTGAATTCTAATTTCAGGGATTTGCTCTTCGGGGAGAATACCAAATATACCTTTACAAACCCACATTCTCATGTAAGCTGCAGTTTTTAAGATATTTTGAACGATTTTACAACTTTAATTACTTCAAACATTAAGCTGTTTTATCAACCTTTTTTAGAAATAATCTGATACCAAAAAGCACAGTACTAGTACTTCAATTTTAATTAACTTACTGACCCCTCCTGATCCCCCCCGCAAAAATTTCAATAACGCACTCTTATGAGTTCTGTATATTAAATTAGCCACCACATAATTCTTGGCCTCAAGGAGCTTGGGGTATAGTGGAAAATTAAGTGAAGGTTAGACAGCCTGCATTTTTTACTTGAATTGACACACCGACCATTTTTTAAGTGTCAATGCTAGAAGTCAAAAGTTTATCTTTTCTCTTTTTAAAGGCACAAGCATAGTAACGTATTTTCAATAATATTGGCTGGAGAAAATACCAAAGGAAACCAAGTGAATGGCTTATGGTTTCCTGACACATTCTAAATAAAGTTTTATTTCCTTAGCCCTATATGAAGGCTCTCCAGGATTTAGCCCTACCTACATTTCCAGCTTTATTTCTGCCATTAAATCCCTGTACATTTCTGCTAAATCTGACTGCTCAATGTATCCCAACAGGCACCAGTTTCCCACATTCCTGCTGATGGTAATGCATTCAAGGCCCAGATCAAACTCCATCTTCAAATTAAGCTTGCCTGATTCTCCTAGACAGAAATAATCTCCCCCTTTTAAAATCAGATAAACATAGAATTTGAAACTTGGTTGTCACTGTATTTGTATAACCTTGAATACATTGCTTAATATCACTAAGCTTCAGTTTTCCATCTCCAAAATGAGAATAGCATCTATTTCATAATATTTTCCTACAACAAGCAGCAGTATAGTGGTAAGGCTGCAAGGGACTGACATCCAGCTCTGCCTCATATTAATTGTGTGACCCTAGATACGTTCCTTTACTTACGTGCCTCTAGAACAAGAATAATAGTATCTACATCTCATCAGATCAGGTTGCTGTAAAGTATAAATGAATTAATATAAATAAAGAGCTTAGACCAGAGGCTGACTCATAGAAGGAGCAGAATAAAGTATTCACTATCATATTTTTATTAGTTTTAGGTTTGTAGGAATGAACAAGTAATTAATCTAAGGTATTTAACACAGGGTCTAGCACATAAGAGTCACTTAACTAACTTGGACCATATATTATTCATCTTTATTTTTCCTCTTACATTTAAAAGAGTACCCTATTAAATGTACAGGACCTAAATAAATGTAGAGCTATGCATTATCATCTCTAAATTCAAGTAGAACAAGTATAATATAAAATATTAAATTTACAAAATGAACAAATAAACACAATGGAGGCAACTCTTCAAAATGTCATGAATTACTAGACCAGACATTAAAAAAAATCCAATCCAAACTACCTTTAACCATGGAGGCTTGGGTTAAAAATTAAAAAGGAGAAGAAGGAAAAAAAAACTTCACCTTTAAAAACATCTAAGGTTGAGAACATTGCTTTCAAAAACTATGCAAGTAAATCCAAGGTTAATATTTAATATTATGCAAAGAGCTTCTGTATATAAATACTCTATTCTCAATTAAATGGTTCAACAGGAACAGCCATAAATTTAATTTCAAAACCTGCATTGATTTTAATCCAAATTTTAAACACATTTTGGCCAACAGATATCAATAACTATAGTATCTTATAAATAGAAAGATATTTTACATCATTTGTTACCATGTAGTACTAACCATTTCCATTTCAGACAAAGGAGAATCTTAAAGGATAAGGGAAATGGCTTCTGAGCAGGGCCACCACTTACAGTTGTGCATGTTGTTCAGTGCACAACAGTACTCTATCTAAGGAGGGCCATTCATACTGTAAACATAATAGATTTGAACGTTTAATTATGGTGCTTTTTCTGGCAGAGGGTAGTAAAGGTTTTTAAGAAAGGAGTGCCTTTTCCTAATGTGTACAAAGGGACTTTATGGACTGTTGATGGCCCTAGCTCTAGGCATCTCAGAGTAAAAGCCAAAAAGAATAATAATTTTTTAAAAATTTGTGGGTAAAACACAAACATTACTTATTCCTCAGAGGTCTGTCTGCTACTCTCTGCCATCTATCTTAAAACTATATCCAGAAAAGCGCATGGTATATTAGGGAAAAAGAATACTTAGAACACTTTTCAATTTAAAAGACAGATGTTAACAAGACAGTCACTTAAAAACGAAAAAAAGTAAAAACTTCCACCCAGCAACAATAATTTTAATACAGGCTTGTCTTATTTTACAAAAGCAATGTAATTCTGAAAAGTTTTATTATAACAAGAATTTGTGTAAATTACTTTATACTTCAAATGCATAATGAACGCTTTCATTTAAAAAACTAAAATATATAAAATAGCATTCTCTCGTTTCTCTATTTTCTTTCATTGGCATGTAGGGGGAAGAGGGGTGATGCAGTTTCATTAAAATACATTAAGAGGAAACAGGCCAAAGTGACTTCTTGGCTCATTAGTCTGGCAAAGGTTTCTGAAGACCCTTAAGAACCATGTCCTCTATGGTGCCACTACTCCTGGGAATCTGGGACAACAATGAGAGACTGATGACAGAGGAGGAATCAAATATCACTCATCTTTATATCCTTAGCAGTATCTAGCACAGCGCCAAGTACATAGTAGCATTCAAAGGTAATTGTTGCATGGCAGAAAGAAAACAAAAACAAAGATATATCAATTTTAAGGAAAATTCTAAAATCCTAACTTGAAAAGCATCCGATTATGTGATCAATTGAACAATGCAAATTACACGTGTTCCTTTGGAAAAAAATATCAGTATGGATGATTATTTAGGCAATACAATATCATTCTCATTCTTATTACAACTCTGCAACCCCTCAGATCCTCTGATTTCAAAACTACTTCACATCCACTTTCCAAAATAGACTGTGGTTTACGCTTCAGGGCAAAGCTACTCAAAATGTATTCCTTGGACTTGTGCCAGAACTGCTTGTAAATGGTCTGCTCTGAGTTAGGTATGGAAATCTGAAATAAGCATTTAAGAACATTCGCAGCAAAACAGTAACTATGTGAGGTGATGAATATGTTACCTAACCTAATTGTGGTAATCATTTCACAGTATATACATACATCCAATCATTACCCCGTGCACCTTAAACTTACACAATGGTATATGTCAAGTATCCCTCAATAAAGCTGGGGGAAAAAAAGAACCTTCATAGCAATTTGACAGAGTAATTTTATATCTATTGAATCTAATAACAAAAAATTAAACTTTACGTCTTTTTTTTCCCATTTTGTTTTTCTAGTGAAAAACACTCCATTTTTATTGTATTTTACAAAAGTATCAGTGTAAGAGGGACTGGAATTTCTAAAAAGTCCTTCAACATAAATAGCTTGGAGCAACTTAATTGCTGAAGAAGCAAATCCTCAGAGACTTTTTCAGACTTTTACTACTTTCAGTTACTATTCTCATAAATGTGAAAAAAAAATGTAGCAAGAGATCGAAAACATAGAAAGAAAGTAATATCACTCAAAATATTCTTATTTATACTTTGGCTTTACAAATGGCATCATGATGTAAGGTTAAATGTAACAGACTTTCAGCTTTATATTTTAATCAGTACCATCATAAATTTTTAAAATTATTATTTATTGTAGCATATTTCATGTAACCTTCTCAACATTTACCCATTCTCAATAACTCCAAGTTATACCTGAAACCATTAATTATTATTTATACATAAATGGGGAAACTTTTAACAGATTTGCCCAATGCCAGACTTTCTAGTATAGAACTTGCAGCTCTTGACTCTCAATGTCAATTCTTTACATAACGTAACAGAACATGTTAGCACTCATTTAAGAATATATGTTCACAGAAACCAGTAATGAAATAAAAGGAACACCTTTTATAACTTAAAACTCCCTTTATTTGTGTATATGCGATCTTCAGTACCAAGTCCACTTTCTTAAACCCAAAATAAGCAAAACATTTAGAAAAAATTTCTAAAAAATTCAGTTATAGTATTTCACAAATTTACTGGCAATAAAATTATTTCAACTTTAAGGGCCAGCCCGGTGGCATACTGGTTAAGTTCACATGCTCTGCAGGTTCGGATTCCAGGGGCAGACCTAGCACCTGCTCGTCAAGCCATGCTGTGGCGGCATCCCACTTAAAATAGAGGAAGATTGGCAACAGATGCTAGCTTAGGGCCAATCTCCCTCAGAGAAAGAAAATAAAAATTATTTCAACTTTAACTTGCATTTTACAAAATTGCCTCAAATGCTTAATCTGTTCTGACAAAGTAAAGTAGCAAGTGAACAAGTGAAATGTCCTGAAGCAAAGTTTAGTTCATTAAACTTATTACTAAAAAATACAAACTTCAACATATGAGAACCATACCACTTTAAAATGTACACTATTATTCCACTTGGAAATATTCTACGTTCCTAAATAATCAATGCTGACAGAAAAGCATAAAAAACATCATACCTATCATGATTTACCTAGCTTTCCAGAGTTAGTCTGTAAAAATACACTTTAAATACCTAAAAAATACATACCTTAAGGATTTCTTTAAAAGAATTTCAACCACTCAAGACAAAAATTCTTTACAATGATTAAGCATATGAGATTATCACGGTACAAAAATCTATTCCCCAAACTGGAGAGAATTTTGGGCAAAAATGTTGTCCTTATCCACTTAATAATACCAATGTTACAAGAAAATAAAGGTAAATTTATAAGACTATAACAGGTCAATACATGACTTTTTAAAATTAATACGTAAATCATCTTCAGTACACAAAGGAAAATGCTTTCACTATAACTTTCCGACTCATACATTAAACCGAATTTAGCATATTCCAAAGTTGAGCTATTTAGCATACTGCTTGCTACAGCTGCACTTTTATTCCATCATGTCAATCAGAAATCTAAATATATCCTAGAAAAGAATAAACTCTACCCAAGAAGACAGATTGAAATGTGTTATTGGATTTTTGGAACGATCCCCACTTCTGTGGTGTAAACAAATGTTTAGGCAGATCTTTTAGAAATCTTTTGCAATTTTCATTAGAAAAGCAATGTTGATAAAAGATCCTTCTTTTTTATGAGTTGTAAAAGAAAATTATAGCTATCCGTGTTGGATAATCTTGTGAAAGACTTATGACAACAATCATACATACAATGTAAAAATAAAAACACAAGAGGAAAAATAGACAACTTGGCTTTCGTTTTACTTGCCAAGATTCAGCACATCAAACAAGTACGAAAAAATACTAACTTTAAAATCAATTATGCTTTTTCCTAGGGATTTTTTTCTCCTTATGTACTGAAATAGAAATGGCAGAGTATATTTTAACTCTACCTTCCACACATCATTAAAAACCAAAAATGAATCATTTAATCCTTTTGTCAATATTGACAGTAAAATATTGGACATGGTGAACATGAGCAGATGTGTTCTCTACTTCAGAACAGGAAAGTCACCTTTTAAAAAGTTAAATTATAAAAATAAAATGGTAGACAACGATCTGCCTAGCAAAATGATTAAAATTAACCATGAGTTTTTTCTGACATCAAAAGCAATCAAGAAATTGTTAGAATTTTAATTGGATTATCATAAAAGGCAATTCATCACGTCAAATTGAATGCAAATTTTTCATAAGCGTCTATATAAGTGCTTACCAAAATATTATGACAAGGAAATATGTCCCATCTCAGAAATAAACCATCAGAACAGTCTCCCAAATGAATATTACTGGACTTAATCCCTTCCAAGATAAGACACAGAAAGCCTTAAAACTTTCAGAAGTGCTGTTCAACAGAAGCTTAAGCGTACACATCTCAACGGGAACGGCAGCAGGAAAGCACAGAGAAATGTTCCATGAAAAAACATCTCTTACAATCTTTCAATCCAAGCTTTAAAAATTTATCTCCGTAGAACAAAGCAAGATACACAAAGGAAAAAGAAAGAAAGATTAAAGAACATTCACCCTTTTCTTACAGAACAGAACCAGAGCGCTTTGGTAACTTATCGAACGGCAGGACTATCAAACCATTGTCAAAACAAAAAATATATCCTCTTTATTCGACATCAGTAAACTTTACAACGTTGAACACAATCACGTTAAGAACTTTTTAAATCATGTGTTCAGAAAATTCAGCTTTTCCTCTACACTGGGGAAAAGGTCGGGCGAGGAAGAGGTGCCGTCTCCACTCACGCTTGCAGTTCCCGTCTGAACTTTAATTTTCCTGGGGAGCCTTCTGGCTCCCTCTCCCAGTTGTCACGATCTAGGTTCCACCTCAGGCGGGCAGGGTCTCAGCTGTCACGTCTAGGTTCATCCTTAGGCAGGCAAAATTCTTGTGGCTCCCGCTTACCTGGCTGTGAATCGAGATCACTACTCACACTTTTTACCTTTGGGGGACGTTAGCGCACCTGAACGCCAGCAACGCTACCTTGCACTCGCTGGATGAAAAGCACCACGAGAAGACTACACACGGACGGTCTGCAGGCACCCGCTGCCCGCGCGCCCGCGTGGCTGCTCCATCTACCGGTGCCTCTCGGGGGGAGGAAGGAAGGCTCTGACACGAACGGGGCACGCGACTAGCAGGCTGTCTCCGGACCCTCATTTAAACAAAATCCCACACATCCCATACAGCTTACCTTGGATGACATGCTCTGGGGAGATGGTCTTCTTTTCCGACTTGTTGCAAATCTCATTGGCTTCCGAAGATATAAGATGAATGAATTCGGTGCAGCAGTTCACCACCAGCTCCCGCGCATCGTTGGCCACCCGGACATTGGGGAGAGTCTCTTTGATCATCTTATTGATAGCAGCTCTGGGTATAGTGAGATCATCATCGTTGCCAGACGAGGAAGCCATCGTATCTTCCTATTTCTCGCGCCCCGACTTTTAAAACCTCCCCAGCTCTGGTCCACTACCCCACGAAGATGTTTCAAAAGGCCGCCCTCGGAGAGGGATCCGGGGGCGCCGAGAAGAGGGTGCAGAAAATGAAGGGGGAGGCGGGGAGGAGCTGGCTCGTGAGGGCGGGGAACAGCCGTGTGTGTGAGGGATTCAGGGCGAGGTTGGGAGGAGAGTCGGGGGGCTGAGGATTCCAGGGGCGGCACTGCCCAGGTCGGGGAGGGGAAGCACGGTGGTCCGGAAATTTGAACACTGGGGAACCACCTTCGTGTCTTCTCAGACGGGCGGGCGCTGTCGCCTAACCGGTCCCCAACGGCGCCCGGACAGAGGCACGGCCCAGGGGCACGGGCCTCGCCGCGGAACCAGGCGGACACCCAGCGGGCTTGGCTCTACAGAGCCGGAGCCCCCGCTGCCGCCGCCGCCGCCGCCAGCAGCCCTTGCCGCCGCCTCGGCCAAACCATCCTTCAGACACCAGCGCCGCCGCCTCACAACATGTCGGCCGCGGCCGCTGCTGGAACCGGGGTGGCCGCCCGGGAACGAATACGGACAGAGCCAGGCACAAGACGCGCGGCAGTGGCGGCCACCGTGGCCGTTTAGCCCGAACGCAGATCGTGGAAGCCGAGGCCGCGGCAACGGTGGTCCCTCCAGAGGCCAGGGAAGAAGGTTTGCTGGAAGCCCCTCCCGACACTCTTTGCGCTACCGGAAGCCTCGCCCCCCATGTTCCCTCCCCTCCGCTCCAGACCGACTTCCGGGTGTGGCTGCCGCCCTTCCCCCACCCGCGGCGGCGCTAACAGCCCGTCCTCACCGCCAGCGGCTTCCGCCTGCTGCCGGCCCGGCACGCGCCCCTGGATCCCGCCCCTTCGCCGGGCCCGGAGCTGGGCGAGCGCGCGCCTCGCGGTACCGGAGAACTCCGAGCACGCGCTTGCTCCGGGGCTGCGGCCCGGGACTCGGGATGCGGTGGGTGGGTGGACGGGCGCGGGTGAATCGCCTCTACAGTCTCAACCTGCTGAGGCCTCAAACCCGTGTCTAGCCACGTTTGGGGACAAAGGACCGCAAAAGAACTCTTATTCTTTTAAGGAAGCCGAATTGGGATTGAAAGGAAGAGGAACGAGGCCTGGGCTCGGGGGAATGGGATATGGGGAAAGCAGAACCCCGTGTGCCTGTGTGTGCATCATTTGGAGGAAAAGCTTTTGATGGTATCTAATAGGCATTATTCGGATCAAAGCTCTCGATGGTCTTCCACCTATTTTTTCGTTTTATGGGGAAGGAAACATTCAGAGAAGTGGCTTGCCCTTCCAGTCGCTACTAAGGGCTAAACCGGAAACTGGAAACCAGATCCCTTGTAGTGGAAGTACTTAACGTACAATCAACCACGTTACGAGTCTCCAACATAGTCGTTTTTCATGTTGTATGCACGTTGGCTTCTGGAGGGGGGAAAATAAAGTATGCTGAAGTATCTTAAGCAACTCTGATTTTTGCTTCTCTCCAAGGTGATTAGTAATATCAACGGGTGTCAGGTTGTGTGTAAACTTGTTAGGTCAACGTGTGTCAATTTTCACAAAAATGGCATTATTTTTATAAACTAAGTTTGTCATTTGGAAGAATAAGTGTTATAAGTAGTGGAGTGTTGCAACTACTAAAAATGAACGAGATACACTTTAAATCCATTTTTGCACTTTAATCAGATTCATTCTCGAAATGTTTTCTTAAAATGTTATATTTCAGTCTAAGAATCTAGATGTGGCACCTTGAGGAGACCTTAGTTAATTATACCGGTTTTTTTCATTTAGCATTTTCTCCAGTACACTGATGGGTTCTTTGATTTCTAAAGTGTAGACGCTTGTCTTTTAGTGCTATTAAGTTTAGTCAAAATTTCTTTGATAAAATATTTTAAAATTTTCTTCAAAATAGAACTGTGAAACTGTTGGCTCAGTTGTTGGCTCTTTATGTAGTGTTTTTGTAAGTCAGTTTACTGTTGGTTTAAATTTGTCTAAATTTGTCTTGGCCTTACCAAGTTTATCAGTCTGAAAAAGCTAGCAAAAAATGTCTCCAGAGTTATCACATTGTCACTGACTCAAATCTTGTTGTTCCTGAAAAAAAGTAATAATGATAATTTTGCTTTCTTCTATAACATTTATGCTATATGGACTTACAGGCTTATGATACATAGATCGGTAGAGCACGTGTTATTATTCCAGTAGTAGTTCATTACTACAGGATTCTGTGGTAACGTAAGCATGGGGTGTATAGTAAAGAGACCGAGGTTCCTGTCCCAGTTTTTTGTTGCTTTAGACAGGTCATCTCTGGGCCTCATCTTCTTAACTAGAAATGGAAATATTATGTAACTCACAAGACTCAAAGTCAAATGAGACTGTTTGTAAAAGTACTTTTAACATTATGAAGTATTAGATAGATGCTAGTGTTTATTATTATCATCTTTATCGGTCCGGGCAGTCTTCAGCCAGTAATAAACCATACGTAATATGGCTGAGAGAAAATTTAATTCAATATAAATAGTAGTGTGATATATCATGAAATATGCTAATCTGGATACCATGTTTAAATATTTATTGTACAATATATCTCTTATAAATAGGCTTTTGAAAATAACGATAAAGTTTCAATAAGCTTTAAGAGTTTTAGAGAGAGTGCGTATATATGAAACATTTTTTTCGTGATGTCTCAAAATTCATGATGTGAAAGACACATAATAGAGCTGTTTCTTATGATGAGTTAGGCTACCTATGGTAGTCATCTTAAAATACGTTAATTCAAAGATGCCCAGGTTTTCCGCTAAAATTACTGATAGTAATCTGTAACATTTGTAATTTGAAGCTTAACATTAAAAAAGCAAATAATACTCTCCATTATGCTCATTCGTCATTGCTAGCACACTGCTTGCTAGTTGGTAATAACACAAATTTAAAAAATAACATCTATTACATAGTTTTTTTGTGATTAGCACTATGCTAAGCACTTTTACCTGTATTACCTCATTTAATCCTCAGAGCAACTTTATTTGATAGATGCTGTTTTAATCTCCATTTTACAGATAAGGAAAGTGAAGCCTGGAGAAGCTAAATAACTTCCATGAAGTAAGGATAGTAGTCAGGATAGGCTAGATTATGTTGCAAGAAAAAAACTAACTCCCGAATCTCTAAAGGTTTATTTCTTGCTCGTGTTATAGGTTCATCGTGGGTTAGCAAGAAGACGTAACAAGTAGCAATGAATCAAGAATGTTACGGAGCTGTTGAGAAGAGGTACAGACAGACTTGAAATAAAGGCTTTTGATAGGTAGAGAGAGGGGAAGAAAGTATTTGTCTGCAAAGTAACAACATAAAGTTGTGGAGACAGAGATTGTTCTGGGAGCAGTGGGGAGATGGCTTTAATTGAAGTAAAGCGTTTGTGTCTTGCAGTAGTGAGAGAGCCAGACACAGGAGGCAGCAGAAGTCAGGAAGTAATAGAAGCCGAGAGAGAGCGAGAGTGAGGGAGAAGAGAGTGAAGTCAGTCAGTTGTGACAAAGGCAACAGAAGCAAGGAGAGAAGATTTAGGGCCTGAAATCCTCGTGTCAGAGAAAGCAACAAAACAACTGCATTGCGGGAGTGCGTGTTGGTGTATTCTGCTTTTGAAAGAGGCGGTAGGCGTCCAAGGAACAGTTTCCTGTGCTGCTTTACTTCCTGTGTATCTTCATAAGACTTTTCTAAAAATCCTGTTTTTGTTCTCAACTTGGAAGAGCTCAATTCATTCAAGGGCTTTGGCTTCAGATCTGGGTTTAATACCCACTCTGCCACTTAATTAACTGCAACTTTGGTAGGGTATTTAAGCTGTGTCTTGGTTTTTCCCATCTATAAAATAAGGATAAAAATACTTGCTTCACAGGGGTGTTTTAAAGATCAAATGACATAATGTATACCAAGTATTTAGCCCATTTAAATAATAAATGATCATTGTTTAAAAAATACTCATCATTATGCTCATGGTTATTACTCCTAAGAATGGAATAATGGGATTGAAAAGCAAGGTGATTCCAAGAACGATTACACAGAAAGAGTTGGAAAAAACCTGATAGTTTGGCTCCTAGATAGTCAAGGAAACAGATTAATCAAATACAATTATAAGATTTTTAGCCTCAGAAACTGGGATTAGGGATCAGGGTAGGGTCAAATCAACAAAATTCAAAGAGAGCTATTCAGAGGAGAAGATGTGCTTGCTTTTGCTCATGTTTGAGTTTGAGGCAACAGCAGGCATTTAAGGAAGTGATGTCCTGTAAGCAGTAGAAAGGGAAGACAGACAGCATCTGATTCCCACATTCTTTCAACAACTATGTGTCTACTGTCCTAAGTACAATGTGGAAGTAAGAAAGATGAATACAACATCCTTCTTGTTTTCAAGGACCCTACAATCTGTCGGAAGAATCAGAATATAAACCAGATTGAAATGAAATACTGTGATAAACATACAAGCTAAGAGTGTGCAGAAGAAGGAGCTATTATCACACCAATTGTGAGGTACAGAGGGCTTTAGGGAGGAGTCAGCATTCTAACTGAGCCTTAGAACATGGAGTAGAATTTTTATAAATAAGGAAAGAGTATGCAGCTGAAGAAGAAACACAAAAATATATAAATTGGGGGAGCCAGCCCTGTGGCTGAGTGGTTAAGTTTGCGCCCTGCGCTTTGGCAGACCAGGGTTTCACCAGTTTGAATCCTGGGTGCGGACATGGCACTGCTCATCAGGCCACGTTGGGGCAGTGTCCCACATGCCACAACTAGAGGGACCCACAACTAGTATATACAACTGTGTACCTGGGGGATTTGGGAAGAAAAAGGCAGAAAAAAATAAATATATATATATAAATTCGGAAAATCAAATAGCCTAGAGTGTCTCTGTTTGTAGGGTTTGTAAAGAGGTATGGCAGGATGTGCTGCAGGAAAAGTAAGTTAGGCCTGAAAGATGACAAATCAGTGCCTATTATGAATTACATGCTGTGCTAGATGTTTTCATATTCACTATTTCATTTAATTTTCAGATAGTCATACAAATGGGCATTTTGAGAGGAAAATAGTTTTATTAGACAGGTTTACTAATTTGTTTAAATTATCACAGAAAATAAATAAGTAATGGAGCTGGAATTTGAAATCAGGTTGCTTAACTCCAAAGCTTAGGCTCTTTTCAATATGGTAATATCTCTTAAAAAAAAGTTGTATTCATTTTAGCACCTTAAAAATATAAAGCACTTTAATGTATTTGGTCTTTATTACTAGTCATTAATCCCATCTTGTAGATGGGAAAATCAAAATGAGCGAGGTTATTCAAGGTCACAGAGTTAGTAAATGGCAGATTGGGAATGCAACCTAAGCTTTCTGACTCCAAAGCCTCTGATCTTTCCAACATTTTTTTAAGGAGTCTGGATTTCTTCTGTAGGCAGTGGAAAGAGCCAGAGAACATTTTTGAGAAGGGGGAAGACATAAATATTTAAAAAGATTAGTGTGGGATGGAATGGAATGGAGAGAGACAAGGACACTAGTTATTAGGCTATGGCAAAAACAAGTTAATAATGATGTAGACCTGAACAAAGAGAGTTCAGTGATAGTAAGATAGAAGGAACAAATCATAGGCATTTGGGAAAAAAGTTTATGTGACTTAGCTCCTAATTGCATCTGCAGTGAGGTAGAAGTAAGTACTACAGAGCCAGTGAGTGGTTTGTTCATCCCTGCACCCCCAGGGCCAGCACAGCTCCCAGCACATGTTGGGCACTTAATAAATATTTGTTAACTCTGGAAGTGGATGAGGACCTTTAAGGATGGTAGAGTAAAAAAGAAGTCTAAAGATAAAAAGCAAAAAGAAGAGAAAATATGTCAGGGAATACTGGATAGAAACCAAGAAAACATAGTGCAAAGGAAACCATGAGGGGAGAGTTGTAAGAGTGTGAGATGCCACAGAGAGGCATTGTTGGAAAGGGATCAAACATAGTGTCACTGAAGAAAAGGTCAATAGGAAAGAGCAGAAGTCAACATGCAAGCAGTTGAAGAGAGGAATGAGAGGAAGAACTGGAGCCAAGGAGCATAGAGTACACTTTCAAGAAGTTTGTTGGTGAAGGGAAAGGGAGCAATGGGATGACAGAATGAGGAAGAAGCAAAGTCAAGGAAGGAATTGCAAAGGCTAGAAGACACATGTAGTTCAAGGGAAAGAGCCAGTGGAGGGAGGTAGGCTGAAAATACAAGCAAAACTAGGTTTTAAGGAAATGGAAGTGGATGAGATTAAAAAAGCACAGATGGAGTGATCAGGATTAGATATACAGATCCGGGCATGCTTCACAATGAGGAGAATCTGAAGATAAGATTATAGGCAAGTGATTATAGACAGTGATTGCAAAAGGAGATGAGCAGAAGACTAAGGAATCTTTAGAGGCTGACCACAGGCAAGGGCAAAGGAGTGGTCAGAGAAGCAGCAAGAGATTGTATAAATTCACTGTCACATAGACCAATACACAACTGACCAAGTTTGAGAAAAGTAAGAAGTAGCCAAAAGTGTCAGGTGTTGCAGAGTAGGGAATGAGGACTGGGAGAGGATGTTCATCCAGTGATATTCATACAAGCAGCTCATCAACAAAAACCTTGGAATTCCTTCCTTTGTCTGTTCACTTAAAGCTAATAAATTTCCATAGGTCAACTTTGCAACTAACTCAGAATTTTTAAGGTGAGTAACAAATCCCTTTGTCTATAGGTGATAAATTTGAAATATGATGCAAATAAATTTCTATCAAATGATATGATTTTAAATCTAATTCAGTCATGCTAATTCAGTTTTAAAAGCATTTGAAGCACTTGGAATTGAGTATCCTCCTTCTGTAAATCCCATTTATTCGTTCATTTATTGCTTTTATTCAACAAATGTTTATTGTGTATCTACCATATACTTTGCTAGGTAATGGGGATATGGCAATAAGCCAGAAAGACACCATCCTGGCCTTCATGCCTAAAGAAATAACACCAAAGAAAGAAAAAAAGCTGTATTTTACCAGTTGTTGATAATAGGTAAAAAATAAAAAGTAATCTAACTAAAATAATAGAGAAATGATTATAGTATAACTGTTTGAAGAACTATTATGTAGCCCTTAAAATAATTGTGTATGAATATGGTACGTTTTCTCTAGTATTAAAACAAAATAGAACGCTGTTGTTAGAACTATATGAAAATACACATGCAATTGAGTAAAGGCTAAATAGAAATATGCAAAAATTAACATTAAAAGGAAGGAAGAAAATGATGATAATTCTTACTTTAAAAGGGAAAAAATGGGGTAATTTTTCAGTCTTCAGACATTCTAGCAATATATGTGCAGACTACTCATTCCTGCTACTGTTAATGAGGCTATATCTGGTATATGTGACTGCTCATTCCAAGTTTCCTTGCTTGCAGCTAATAGCTCAGCTGACTAAGAACTTTGCCCACCAGGGTGATCTGAACCTTCATTTCTAGAGGTCTAAGTGCTTGGTGGTCATCAGTGTCAATTGTGTCAAACTAAATAAAGGCAATGCAACAGACTGGAGAACAACTGTGAGGTAGAATGACTGGGAACCAGTGAATATTTGTTCAATAAATGGCCTCTGTTTTACAGATGAAAAGCGTAGAGAGTTTAGATTAACTCTTAAGTGACAGAGTCAGGATTTAAACCTGTGCTGTCTGGCTCCAGAACAACCCTCTACATAGTTACATTATACTGCTTCTGCGCTCTTAGGGTGAAGATTGAGTGTGGGTGCTGAGCCTTCCGTACTCAGAATTAAGTCATGTCTTGGCTTCAACCTTAACTAGCCTTGGAACTAAGAACAAGTTACTTAATTTTTCTGAGTTTCAGTCTTTTCATCTATAAAATGAAAATAACCTTTGTGCATGGCACAATGCCTATCATTTGATAAGTTGATTTATAAAATGGTGGCTATTATTATTAATTCAGTACAAATTTATTGAGCGTACTGTGGTGGCACTGCATGTACAGTGGTGCACAAGAATGACGTAATTCCTCTTCTCATAGATCTTCCAGTAAAAAGGAGCTGAGCTAAACCATAAAATGAAAATAGCAATGTGTGGTCTACACATCTACCTCCCTCACCTTGGATTATGAACACCAAGACTGGTATATGGGAACACAGTTGTGATTGTGAACTGAAGAGGATGGATCAGGAAAGGAAACAAGCCTGGAACAATCAAAAGTAAAGGGAGCAGGGGCCGGCCTGGTGGCGCAGCAGTTAAGTTTGCACGTTCCGCTCCAGAGGCCCGGGGTTCGCTGGTTTGGATCCTTGGTGCAGACCTATGCACTGCTTGTCAAGCCATGTTGTGGCAGGCATCCCACATATAAGGTAGAGGAAGATGGGCACAGATGTTAGCTCAGGGCCAGTCCTCCTCAGCAAGAAAAAGGAGGATTGGTGGTGGATGTTAGCTAAGGGCTAATCTTCCTTTAAAAAAAGAAAAAAAAAAGTAAAGGGAGTAAAACAGGGAACAGGAGTGAATCCAGGAAAACTCCCAAGAGTGGGGGTATCATCTGGTTTTCTTAAGCCTAGCACGTAAGTCTGGATTTTATAAGAAAAGTGGAGGGAACTGATGAAGAAATTCTTCCACAGAACAGGAAGAGCAGACAAAATGAGAAATGATCTGTGAGATAACTGCAGAGATGGTAGTATTCTCAATACACTGTAGAAAGCATGACTAAAGGGAAGGAAGTGCGAAACATTTAAAAAAAAAAACTATCCTCAAGTGCTAATTTGGAGAACAGCCACACTTTGTAATATGAGCCAAGAGATAAAATCAAATTTATTTCTCAGGGGGGGAAAATAGGCCCTTTTTCAGGCTGAATTCCCCTGCCACCTGGCTTGTTTTCACTATAAATGAGCACTGGGAAAAGAACAGGCTTTAGAGATTCTGCCCAAGCAATTCACAGACCATTTTCTTGGTAATTGCTGTGTAGCTCTTTTTTCAGTCAGGCTCACAGGATTTAATCTTGGTTTTTGATAGTAAGTATTGTTTTTAACATTTATCAAATGTACCAAAATATCTCTAAAAGTGTCTAGGAACGTGTGTAGGGAAAGAAAAAGGAGTCATATATAGCAATCCTTGGGGTGACCTGATAGAACAGTCTGCAGATTTACTCTTATGAGCATGTTTATGTAATTTGACCTAAATCATTGTCATGGTTAAGGCCAACATTCACCACAATGAGATAGTACATGGATTAACTGACCAATTATAGTATTTTCAGGAGCACCTAATGGTAAGTGGCTTAATTGTGGCTAAATTACAGGCCAAGTGGTTGAGAAAGTCATTGTTCCCAAGTAAATCCCAGTTTATGGCGTTCACTATTATACCTGTCATCTTTACTAAAACTCAAAATAGGGTTATTTTTTAGATGAGAAATACATATTTTTCTGATTTTTTTTTAAGATTGCCACCTGAGCTAACATCTGTTGCCAATCCTTTTTTTCCTTCTTTTCCCCAAAGCGCCCCCAGTACATAGTTGTATATTCTAGTTGTAGGTCCTCCTGGTTGTGCTATGTGGGAGGCCCCTCAGCATGGCCTGACCAGCAGTGCTGTGTCCGCACCCAGGATCCGAACCAGCGAAACCCTGGGCTGCCAAAGCTGAGCACACAAACTTAACCACTCAGCCAGGGGGCCGGCCCCTTCTGATTTTTTGTTTAGGTGAAAGGGACATCTAGAGCACAAAGATACATCTATCTTTTACACAGATGCTTGTCTATGTGTTTGCAGCTTCAATTTTAAGGTTAGCAAAGTTGATTTCAATTTCTGTGGTGTAATTATATTGATTGTATTGGAAAAACGTGAACTGATACATTGAAGATCTACAAACTGGTTACAGAAGGTTATCCATATATATGAAATTTGTTGAGCATTTCAAATTCATAAATAATATTTAGCTTCTGAACAATGATAAATATATACACTTATGCATATATCACACATAATATGTTAAGAATATCTTGTTGGCTTATTGAGCAAAATATGATCATAAAATATGACATTAAAACCCAGATACACAGCAATAAAAAATTTGGGATTAGAATATCTAACAACACAAATCTATGTTAGTAATGACATTTTTATAAAATATTTATAAATTTAAAGAGCCGGAGATTCATTCAGTATCTCTGGCGTTTGAACTGACATCTCTTCATCTTCCACACAGTTGCTTATAGAGAGGGAAAATGGTTAGATTTGTCCAGCAGCTTTATATTTTCACATTAAAATTCAATGTTATTCAGACCCAAATAGAGATAATAAAAGTGGTGTTCCTAACCAGTGAGGAAAGTGTAAATTATACAACAAGTGAAAGAGCCACTGGCCAATTGTTTGGAGGAAAAAAAATACACCGTGTGCCAAAATAAATTCCTGGTGGATTAAAGATTTTAATGTTAAAATGAAACCATAAAATTACTAAAAGAAATATAGAAAATACTTCTCTTGGGAGTGGGAATTATATTGCATGAAATGTAAAGCAAAAGATTGATTTTTAATATAAATAAAAACCTAAAAAGTGTTTCAGAAATCACCAAAAAATTAAAAGGCAAATACCAAACTGGAAAGGAAAAAAAGGGACAAAAGTTTAAGAAGTCTTGCAAATCCAGAAGAAGATAGCGAAATAGAAAAGTAGAAAAATGAGCAAAGGACTTCTGTAAGAAAAGAAGGAATAAAAGGGTCAATAAAGATGAGTTTTTTTTCATTTTCGTCAGTAATAAAAAATGCATATTAAAACACCGTCTTTGGGGCCGGCCTGGTGGTGCAGTGGTTAAGTTCAGATGCTCTGCTTTGGGAGGCCTGGGCTTTGCCGGTTCAGATCCTGGGCATCCACCTGAGCACCACTTAAGCCATGCTCTAGCAGGCATCCCACATATAAATGTAGAGGAAGTTGGGCACAGATGTTAGCTCAGGGCCAGTCTTCCTTAGCAAAAAGAGGAGAACTTATGGCAGATGTTAGCTCAGGGCTAATCTTCCCCCTAAAAAACAAAAAAACACCATCTTAAACTATCTAATTGATAAGGATTATTTTGAAAGATAATATCCAGTATTAGAGAGGGTACTGCATCTATTCTCCATTGCCCTTTGACAAAATGTCTGGAAAGTGTATACCTTTTAACCAGCAATTCCACTTCAAAATAATGCTAAGGAAATAATTAATGACGCATGCCTCTGTTTATTGCAGTTTTGTTCCTTGCTCCCTCCCTCCCCCATCCCTTCTCTCTCTCTCTCTTTCTATCTCCTTTTTCTTTTCTGGTTTATGTTTGATATTGTTGAAAAATTGAAAAAATTAAAATGTCCAACAAAAAGGGACTGGTTAAATAAAATATGGTAAATTCATTCAACACAACATCCATGCTATTCGACCAATAAAAATGACACTGTAGTAAATATATTTGAAAAATTTTCACTAAAATCACGATACAGAGCAAAATGTACTGGAGGAGGGTCTGTCTCTGTCCAACACCCACGCATACACTTACTGGAAAGGTAATAGAAAGAAATAAACTATGGGGATGGGAGATTACTGGATTGTTAAACGTTCTTCTTTTTGCCTGTCATTATTTTCTAATTTTACTACAATGAACAGGAATTGGTTTTTTGATAAGCAAAAATATTTTAAAATTAAAGCTAATGTTAATTAGTGGTTGCCTTTTCAAAATGTGTAAGAATCATCAGTTAGCCAGTTGGTTAAGTGTGTTTTAATTCCAACATCTTGATAATTGTGATGCAAAATTGAGAAAAAAAAATTTTGAATCTTAAAATGCTGTAGAATTGGCAGATCATTTTTCATTTCATAAGGTACTACTTATACCCGCTGTTTTTTATTGTTGCTATGGCACTGTTTTCTACACAAGAATGAGGTTAGGAATTTGTGCCCTGGAAAACATATCGGAATATCAAATCTGAAGTAAATAATAATTTCCTCTTTTAAATATAACAAAGATGTGGGAAGAAGGAGTGGGCAAGAAGGCCCTGTGTTACCATGGAGATGATTAACTTCTCCACAGTGCAAACCAGCGCCACTCTAGCTTCAGGGTCAGTGACTCATTAGCTCACAGGGAAGTCAACAAATACTTAGGTGCATACCTACCATCTGCACAAAGTGATTTTTGTCACCTAGAGAACTGCTGTGAAATATTATTCAGACAAATTAAGGCAAAGCAATCTAAATTCGTATTTTTTAAATTCTAATCAGGGAGTATTTAAGTTGCATGAGAAGACAACTTGTTCCAGGTCACTCCAGAACTGTTGTGTACAGATTAAGAATTGGTATGGATACTAACTAAAATCATTAAAGCAAAATCACAAAACACTTCTATTAGTACTTTGATTATTTTTTTAAAACAGCATTTCTTAAAATAATCCCCAAGGTAAGCTTGTAATTTGTTAATTGAAGGATCTATGTTAAAGTCTGGGGCCAATCAAGTGAGCCAACTTTCTACTTGCGGAGACAAGCTAGCCATTCATCAATTCAGTCATTCCTTCAGTAAAAATGCACTGAGAATCTACTATGTGCTAAGCAATGTGTGGGGCATTAAGCATTAAAGAATACCTCAAACATGGCTCCTACCCTCAAAAGCTCACATTGGGAAGGATAAGTTCGTAAATAAACCACTGCAATAGGCCAGTCTCAGCAACTGCCGTAGCCACTGCTTCTTCTAGCAGAACTCTGTACACAGCCCCTGATGAATGAGCAGCCCTGGGTGGCCATGTTCTGCACAGAGTAACCAACTCACTTCCCTTTTTCTGCCTGCTTTCCCCGCCATAGCTAGGGAAAAAACCTTGGCCTAAGAAGTTCTGTCCAGAGAGGGATGGGATAGCAATTGGATTGTCTCTTTAAGAGTTCCATCTTGGGGCTGGCCCTGTGTCATAGTGGTTAAGTTCACACACTCTGCTCCGGTGGCCCGGGTTTCACAGGTTCAGATCCTGGGCATGGACCTACACACCACTCATCAAGTCATGCTGTGGTGGTGACCCACATACAAAGTGGAGGAAGATGGGCACAGGTGTTAGCTCAGTGACAATCTTCCACAAGCAAAAAGAGGAAGATTGGCAACAGATGTTAGCTCAGCACCAATCTTCCTCACCAAAAAGCAAAAAGTAAAAAATAAAAAAATAAATGAAATACTGGAACATGTAAGTGTAGGATACATCATTATGGCTGTTATGGATGATACAATCAATCACACATAACCTGCTAATTATATAAAACTAATTAGTATTCCAAAGTGTCTTATTACTAATAAAAAAATCTATTAACCCCACTGTGCTGTTAAGATACAGGCTGAGATTCTGTAGCAAAGAGATTCTCATATAACAGGTTGGAGACAAGTGCTCCAGGCTACTGAGGGAGTGGGTTTCTGCTCCACGAAGTCTTTCAGGGTCCCAAGGTCTTCAGTCTTTTTGCTCTGCCATCCCCTAGGGTGTCGTCCTCATTTTCACATCCAACTTGGGTTTGCATTTCAGCCTAAGGGAAGGGAGAAACAGAGGCCCCGGAGGGCAAGCAGTTTCCTTTTAAGTAATTGACATGGAAGTTGCAAATCTCATGATGCAATGGTAAGAATTTAGTTTCATGACCACACTTGGTGGCAAAGGAAGCTGGGAAGTGTAGTCAGCATGGGCATCCATGGCCTCCGCTAAACTCCTTATGGAAGAAGGGAGAATGGATTTGGGGGATAACGAGTTGTCTGCTACACTGATATGTAGGCGTACGCTGCTCGTGGAGGTGTAACTAGGTTCAGTTTTTTGGAAGGAATTTTGGCAATATGCTTCAAGAGCCAGAACAACATACCTGCACTTTGGCTTAAGAGGAATTTGTCCCAACAAAATAAAATATGTGCATGAAGATTTACTTGTAAGGATGCTCATCACAGAGTAATGTTAACAGCAGAAAAACTGAAAACCATCTAAATATCTCATTGCTTACCACAGCGGAGCGCCTTAGACATGTCCCTGGATGCCAAGTAACAATATCACCACAGCTTCTGGACCAAGAACCGTAATGTGTACAGGTCGCCATTCCATGCTTTATCTGGAGCCATCAGACGTTGAGTGCCTACTGTGTGCCTCACCTTGTTGTAGAATTTTTATGTACATTATTTCGTTTAATCAACTTTGCAAGACAGATGTTAATATATAAATAAATGGAGGTTCAGAGAGCTTAAAGAACTTGTTTAAGGTCAAACAGCATATAAATGATGTGGTTAGATTTTAATTCAGTTCTGTCCATTTCTTCCCTCTCTGCTTCATGCACATTTCCTCATTTGACTTGCCCAGCAGCATCGATGAGTGGAGCTGAGGAAAGAGCAGTGTACACACCACGGGATGACTGGAGGAACAGCTGTCTCAGTAGAGGGGTTTGTGGGGTCAGAATACCCAGCCCTCAGGATTCATCAGGATGTTTATGTTTACAAATAGTTGAAAGCAACTTGAACTATTTTAAGTGAAAAAAGAGGAAATTATAAGAAAGTAGGGGTGTCTCACTGAGCCAAAGGCAGGATGTAAGCAGCCAGGTATCAGAAGGACTGAAACTGGAACAGGAAAGTCAGCGGAACTCAGAGAATTCACTGTTTCTCACTTCATTGTTTTCCACAGCATCTGGTTTTCTTAGTTATTCAAGCCATATGGCAGCTGGCAGCTGGCAGATGGCAGCCACAGCTCCCAAATTTACTTTTACAGGTCCAGCCACGTGGAAGGTCTCATTCTCTCTCTCCTCCCATCCCCACTTTCAAATTCCCTGGGAAGGGACTCTGCTCTGCTTGAGTCAGCAGCCTATCCCCAGGCCAGTCACTGTGGCCAGGGGCTGGATAATGCACACAGTTCTGCCATAGGGGAGGGACCAGTTAAAGGCTCATGTGAGCCACCAAGATCTTCCAAAATGTGTCCACTGCACAAGAGCAGTACTGCAGATATTATGGATCCCAGCCGGAATGATCATCCTCCCTTGGGGAAAGCAGTGATCTGAGGAGCAGCCAGGGATGCGATTGTCTGCAGTGACACAGTGATACCTTCCTGATGCATCTCTTGACCTTGAAGGGCAGACTAAAAGAGAGTTGAGAGAAGTATCAGTATTTTTATTCTGTGACAACATTCTCTAGAAAAATAAGCAGTTATCTTTCTCCATAAGTGACAATGATCAAGTTTGTTCCAAAGAATTGATTTCACCACCTAAACATCTTGCCCAACTGATTTGGTGGTAACAAGATTAAATGCTTAGAAATGGGTTGATTGAAATGATCTATTTACTGAAAAACATAGAAATATATTCTGATATTTTTAGTACTACTTACTGAGCAGTAGTAAAAATTTGTTTGTTGTTTTCCCCAGAAACAGCTGGCATTCTTACAATGCGTGTGAGTCAGAAATAGCACTGGAAGAAAGACAGAGAAGGACAGAAGCGATTCAGATAGGGAAAAAACTGGGATGGAGTTTCTAGTATATATAAAAACAAAATGAAACAACAGATCTTTTTTAAAAAATCCAACAAGTACTCTATTTGGAGGGTATATGTAAGTAATTTATTCTGAAAATTATACCACCAATAAATAGGTTATTGGCTTAAATAAATAGGTTGTATGGGCATAAGTGGTAAAACCTTAAAACCTTGAGCTGCTGTAACCCAGAAGGATACTTGCTGGTAGTACAGGAAGTTACGTGGCAGCCATTTCCTGTCAAACAGGGAGAAAGAATTTTCTACTTGGATTCCAATTTGAGAGTTATTCTTTTACATAAAAAGAGAAGAGTTTAAAAGACCTTCCCCTCTTCATGCTGCGAGAAGAACACTTTGAAGAGAGACAATGGCCACACCCCAAGAACTGACAGAAGGCATTTTGCAGAGAGAATTGAATCCTACTTAGCAATACCATTGATGAGGACAAGTGAAAATAAGTACAATAAATACAAGTGAAATACATGTTTGGGTTTGAATAGTCCTGCTTTCAGGAAACCTATTCTCATCCCCTTAGACTAGGTCAAAACCTCCTGCTCTGCACTTCCACAGGGTTACAGATTGCATGAGACATGCTTATAATGCATGAGACATTATAATTTATCTGAAATTCAAATTTAACTGAGCATCTTGTATTTTATCTGACAACTCTACCTATATTTCGTCTTTTCTTTTTTGAACACCTACCACATTCCATTGTGACTGCCTGTTTGAGAGAGTAAGGTCTGTAAGAGCAGGGACTATGTTTATCTGGATTACTTTGCAACTCTAGGGCCAGCCATGGTTCTGGTCATATAACAGGCACTTGACGAAGAAATGTTGAATGAAAGAAAAGTTATTGCAAATGAGTACAAAGTAGAGAGTGAGCATTTTTTGTAGATGGTTATAAAGACTCAAATTCAACAAGGTACACATCTTAAGGTAAAACATCTTGAGATAAAAATGGAGTGGATTACACAGAAGAATATTAACTGAATCTGGATTTGAACAATGCAAGGAGACAAGACATCATGTTAGACTAGACTGGAGATAAGTCCTGAGCTTTACTGGCTTCTCATTGAGGAGAAATATAAACCCCTCACAGAGTACTAATTATGGTTTATTGATACATTCTGGAATTGTGCTGAAATTAACTATCTAGTGAACTGCTTATGGTTCTTATTCCGTACTGGGGACTCAGCCTGTTTCTGGCCTTGTTGTTATAAAAGGGCCCTCCCGGTATTGTGCTACGTGAACAGAGGAGGCTGAATCAGATACACCTACATGACTCTTGTGGTTGGGATTCTACAGCCCAGAGTTGGAAGACTGGGGGAGCAGCTGACATTAAGCCTCTTTATTTCAGTGTGGTGTGCTACACGTTTCACTTGCCAGACGAGAGTTGCCAGGCTGTTTCTCAATTTTCTGGGTGGATGTTGGAGCCAAATGAAGTGCTTCTGATTCCTAAAATATTTTTTGGTATTTTACACATCATATATAATTCCAGGCACTCAACCTTTGTTTATACTGTTCCCCTTCCCTAAACAGAACTTTCCTTTCATCTGTGGCTAAATTCAACTCTGACTACTGCATGCCTGCATCCCATGGCTGAACATGTACCATGCTCACTGGACCCATTTAAACACACATCGCTTAGTGCTGCCCACAGTCCTACTACATTTCCTTAATCCATTCACTCTCCCACTTCGTGCCTTCTTCTCTCCTCAAACCTCCAACATCTCCTCCCCATCCTCATCCTCAGCAGATGAGCTTGCTTCCTATTTCACTGTGAAAGGAGAAGCCATTGGAAGAAAATTGGCGCAAAAAAGGAGAACCCACAATGTTCTTTTGGGGCCTGATTCCTGAACCTCTTCACTCATTTCCCCTCCACCCCAATCTTACTAGACTCCAGACCATTTTGGCCCTAATCTGTTGGGCCAAAGATATTCTGACATAGAAATAGAGAAGAAAAGTAATGGAGAACTAATAATGAAAATAATGATGTATTTGTAGTTTATTTCAAATAGCCGGTGGGGTCCCCATGCTGCTAAGAGATTTTTCTAAGGGTGTTTGCAGGCTGCAAGGTGGATAGTGCTTTCATTTAGTAGTATGGCAGAATTATAACTCTCATCCACCTCAATCCTGAACAACCTCAAAGCTCAGGCTGAAGGGGGCCCAGGAAGTCCACCGAAATGCCATCCTAGGACTGCCAGACGCCTCCTTTCTACTGTAAGATCCTGAGCGTTCATTTAGGCAGTGGCTTTCGTTGTTGTTGATTTCCCACAATAAGAAATATATTTTACATCAAGAAGTAGGACATACTCATACACAGACACATATATGACTGAAACAAAAGTTTCACTAGATAGTACTTATCTTTCAATATACGATGCACCGTTATATTTTCTAATAGATTTTTCAAATGTTGTTTGTGATGTAACAAACATTACCCACTAATAAGTCAAAGCCCATGGTTTGGAAAATAATTCATTAAGGAGTAATTAGAGATGTTACTAGACAAAATCTTTAAGATTCCATGAACAAATAGATGAACATTAATCTAGAACCCCCTCAACTATAAGCACTCCCACAAGGCAGTAGTCACACGCTTAGCTGCTTAGCTAAGAGTAAATGACACATGACTACTTGTCTATGTGGTAAAAAGCAAAGCTGACGTCAGAACAAGTAAGGGAAAATCAGTTAGGGAAAGGGCAACAGCTCCTCCCTATTGTTCTTTTTTGTTCCCCATCAGCATAAATACCACTATTCAAGTAACCTCTGCATTACAGGGGCCTGAAAATAAATTCCTGGATTGGGATGAGGACTAGATGGATTAGATACTTCTAAATTACTTTCTCATCCTAAGACTTTATTCCTTCAACAAGTACTTACTAATTGCCTGGTCTATACGCCAGGCAGTATACAGGGAAATAGGGACCCAACAGTGAACAAGACAAACAATGCTGACGCTGTTGAGAAGCTGACATTCAAGCTGAGGAGACAGATAACAAACTATTAGACAGACTACAACTAAGTTATGAAGAAAATAAAGTTCAATGATAGAGAATAATAGGAGTGACCTACTCTTCTTCTTGTCTATTATTATTATAAATTGTCCTACTGCTATTATTACTGTAGAAGTAATAGCAATATAATAATTATCATTATTACAATAGGATGGTCAGGGGAGGTCCATCTGGGAAGGTGATATTTAATCCGAAACCTGAAGAATGAGAAGGAACCAGCTATGGACTGAGCCAGGAGAACAGCCTTTCCAGTCAGTGGAACAGTAAGTACTAAGTCCTAATTCAAGAAAGAGCTGTCAGGTGCTAGCAACGAACAGAGGACTGGTATGACCAGAGCAGAGTCCGCGGTAGGAGAGCACGTGAGAGGAGTTTGGAGAGGTAAGCGGATCAGGGCCTTGGAGGCCAGAGTATGCAGTTTGGATTCTACTCTAGGTAAATGGGTAGCCATCAAAAGGATTTAAACAAGTAAGTGACATGACATGACTTTAAAATCACACTGGCCATTGTGTAGAGAATGTGTTGGAGGTGGGAAAGAGTAGAAGTAGGGAGTTGTTTAGGAGTCCAGGTATGAGGTGATGACAGCTTGGATTATGGTGCTGGCAAACTCTACATTCCTGTTTTGTTTGCAATTAATAGACGGTAAGAAAGTAGTTCTGAATATTGACCTCAAAGTTTTGCCTATTTTCCCTCTAAAGCAAACATTTTTCCATCTTTGCTAAATAATTTCAATCCAAGGGCCCTAAATTATGTGTGTGTGTGTGTGTGTGTCTGTGTGTGTGTGTGTGTGCAGGGTGGTGGTGGTAGCTGTTTTTAATACCCCAGAGCTTTGTAATCATGGATGTGTAGGAGTTGAAGGGTGGAATGACGGGAATAAGTTGAGACTAGTGGAAAGATGAGGCCAACGCCAAGTTGCTGCGCACTATGAGGCAGAGGCGTGTGCTGTAGCTCCCTGAGACTTCCATCAAGCTTGTGAAAGTGTTAAAGGTTCTGAACAGACAAGGCTCACCTTGATCAAATAGGGGAAAAGAAAGATGTATAATCTATAAGTTCATTTGGGAAAATCTAAGATATCAGAGCACGAGAATATTTGCTTGAAGGTCTCAAAGTCTCAAAGCCTCCTGGAGGAAATAATAATAATTTGGGACTGATGATCAAACCCCTAGAAACCATGATTATATTTGCTAAACCAAATAAGAAGAAAGACTTTTTCTAACAATTTTTGGAGGAAAGAGATGGGGCTGCCTGGGAGGGCAGGAAAATACTCTTAAGGTAGCAGAAAACCAAGAGGCTGTCTGCCTGTGAGGAATTACTTATTATGACACAGATTAGTGCTTCTCTGGCCTCATCTGAGGAAATTTGTTTTAAACCCTTACAAAAAGAACAGTGAAGCTGAAAAAAATGGCTGCCTCTTGGAGGCTGAAATTGTGTTAGCCTGACGGCTAGTTTACAGCTGAAAAAGCTGTATTCATCCCCAGAGGGAAGGGGTGAGAACCCCCACCTCCTTGCCCACCAGTTTTGAGCAGAGCCCCAGCAGGAGAAGAGAGAGACCGCTGCACAGTCCTAGTGGAGCCCTGCTGGGGGCCAATCACGGAGCAGCAAGATAAAAGCTCCCATGGCCCATGAGACCACTTGGGGCCCATGAAAATGAGAGAAACCTAGGAAGGTGGGGGCTCCTTACAAGGAAACCAGAGGGGGAACTTGTAGCCAAGTACTACTGATTTTGCCATCCGCATACTCAAAAGCCCCCAAGTATGGCCTGGGAGAATGAAGGCTGCATTTGGTGGGTTGGAGTGAGAATTGCTGTGTCCTAAAGAAAGCTGTGGAATCCGCTTTGGAGATTCACAAGAATTAATCAAACCAGTATTTAGTCTAGGAATAGTTTACATCCAGATCTGCTTGGAAGCCAGGAAATAGATCAGGGAAACTGTCAGCCCCCAACTGCTGTGAACACGAGAGAACAATCATAGATGCACATTTAGAGTGATATTGCATTCTTTCCTCTGCACACGTGGTTGACCAAATGTAGACAACTCTAAAAATAAGCTCCCTAGTCAAGATTCCAGATCAGGCATGGGCTAAAAGAGGTTTCAGCAATGTTTAACTTCTTAGAGCTCTTGGTCTGTAGACACACATCTGAGTAGAGGCTTGCTTTTAAAAGCTCTTGTGTGGGCTAGGTGCGAGGGCTCTACAGGAGTTTACCTGGCCACTGACCAGTTATTGTTGCATGACCATGTCCATTCTGGTTCTTTAGCCACACTTGTAAACAGCATATAGGTTTTTGCAAAAAAGCAAGTCAAAAGCCTGTGTGAAGTGTTTGATGTGCGGTATCGCATGGAAACACACTTGACTTTCTGAAACGCCTCAGAAATGAATCACACATGTTACTTTCCACTTTTGGAATAGACTAGAACTGGTTCAGCGTGTCCAGCAGGTTGATCTGGCTTCCAAAATCTGTGTTGCTATGTATATAGGTGCACTTCTCCAAGGAAAAATAATTAACGGTGCTTTCATCTGTCAGAAGTAGTTCTTTGTTTAATTACTCTTTTCATCACCTTCATACATTCACATCTAGTTCACAGCAACCTTCTAGAGGAGTGGTATATTGAGCCAATAAAAATGAGCTAATGAAAAAGTGTTATAAAAGTCATTTTAAGAAAACATCTTAAAAAGTTGTGTAAGAAAATAAATTTTGCAGCCCAGATATGCCTTGAATAGAACTTTTTATTCAAATGTTAAAAATGACAAACACATATAAGAAAAACATGCCTGTTTAATTCTTGTAAAAGACATAGACCTCTGATGAGAAAGAGAGATAGAAGCATGGATATCAAAGCATGAATTTAATTCTTGCAAAACACCTAGACTTTATTTTTTATTTTATTTTTTTTTAGATTGCACCTCAGATAACAACTGTTGCCAATCTTTTTTTTCCCTGCTTTTCCTCCCCAAATCCCCCCAGTATATAGTTGTATATATATTTTTTAGTTGTGGGTCCTTCTAGTTGTGGCATGTGGGACGCCGCCTCAACATGGCCTGATGAGTAGCACCATGTCTGCGCCCAGGATCCGAGCCGGCAAAACCCTGGGCCACCCAAGCGCAGGGCGCAGACAACCACTCGGCCCCTGGGCCAGCCCCACACCTAGACTTTACTGATGGGAAACAGAGATAGAAGTATGGATATGGGCGTGTGAAAGGACTCGTTTAAGGCTGTAGTGAAAGGCCAGGGGGAAAGAAAGCATTGATATATGTGCTTTCCTGATTTTGGTCTTGTGTTGTCAGGGCCAGATATAGCAGATTCTTTAAAGAGAGGGAGGAAAGCAAAAACAAAAGCAAACAGAAACAATGGATTAACGGAAATTATTCCAGGGCAAAATTGTAGAAGATGTGAGATTGGGGTTTTTGAAAACCACTGCTATCTAAAAGGGCAAAAAGTTAAATTCTTTCTTCTATAAAATTACTCTTTAAGAAATATTAATTAGAATTGAAACAAAAAAACTCTCAACTACTGATTTTTTTGAAAAGCACAACATTTGAACAGTGAGAGAAGAGTCTAGAATGATTCATTACCCTTCTAAATTCCCTGCCCCATGTGTTTCTATCAGCCAAATACTTTATGTCCCATATCAGAGAAAAGAGACTTCCCCTTCCTATCTCTACCTTCTCTCAGCCTACTTGCAGAATAAAGAAATAGCCAGTTTAAGTGAACATTTATTGTGTATCTATTTTGTGGCCTACATTGTTCTAAATACTGGAAAATCAGCTGTGAATAAGACAGGCAGTAATAGTGTCCCCCACTTATGTTTCTAGTTTATGTTCTAGTGAGGGTGAACAGGCAATAAACATATGAAAAAGAAATGAATAAGAACTTCAGGTACTGATAAATGTTATGAAGAAGCTATAATAGGACAATGAGACGAAAGTGACTGGGGGAGACATGGGACTTCTTTAGCTACAACGGTCAGAGGAGGCTTTTCTGAGAAAGTGATGTGAGTGGTCTTTTACCACCTAAATGATAAAAAGGAGGAACCATATGAAGATCCAGAGGCGCTCTCCAAGCAGAATGAGCAATAGGTAGGGTGACCTGAGGCAGGAACAAGCTTTGTGTGTTCACGGGACAGAAAGAAGATCAAAGTGGTGGAGCTCAGTAAACAGCAGGAAGAGTGGAGATGAGAGCAGAGAGGCACATGGAGCAAGATCTGGGGGCCTCACAGACCCTGATGAGAAGTTTGTAGGTTGTCCTGATTGTAATGGGAAGTGTTTAGAGGGTTTTAAGCAAGGAAATTATATCATTTGATTTACTTTATAGAGATTGTTTTGGCTGCTCTGTGGATGAAGGGAAATGAGGGATTAAGAATGCAGCAGGGACACCAGTGAGAGCTGACGGTAGCAGTGACTTTGATGAGAAGAGTGGAGAAGAGGAGAGAAGTGGTTGGGTTCAGGATGTATTTTGGAAGTTGGAGCCAAAAGGACCTATTGATGAATTTGAAGTGGATATTTATTGATGTACTGAATGTGCTGTGTGAGGAAAAGAGAAGAGCCAAGTAGGACTCCTAGGTATTTACTAGGATGGGGAAGGCCGGAGGAAGCAGATGTGGGGTAGGATAGAAATCAACAGCTTTGTTTTGGCCATGTTAAATTTGAGATGCTTATTAGACATCCTAGTGGATATGTTGAGTAGGGAGTTGGATATACAAGTCTGGAGCTCAAGTGAGAGTTTTGGGTTTAGAAATATAAACTTGAAAGTCTGAGTATATGAAGGTCTTTGAAGCAACAGGACTAGATGAGATCACCTAGGGAGACAGTGTATAGAGACAGCTGAGGACAGAACTTTGGATACTCAAAATATTTAGAAGTCCAGTAGAGGTCATCTCTCTTCATATCCAAGGCAAATTTTTTATTTTTTTAATAGAAGTCATAATAGTTTATAACATTGTGAAATTTCAATTGTACATTCTTATTTGTCAGTCACCATATATATGTGCCCCTTCACCCCTTTTGCCCAACCCCCAACCTCCTTCCCCTCTGGTGACCACTAAACTGTTCTCTTTGTCCATGTGTTAGTTTATCTTCCACATATGAGTGAAATCATATGGTGTTTGTCTTTCTATATTTGGCTTATTTCACTTAACATAATACCCTCAAGTCCATCCATGTTGTTGTGAATGCGACGATTTTGTCTTTTTTATGGCTGAGTAGTATTCCGTTGTATATATATACCACATCTTCTTTATGCAATCATCAGTTGATGGGCACTTGAGTTGCTTCCACTTCTTGGCTATAATAATGCTGCAATGAACATAGGGGTGTGTAAGTCTCTTTGAATCGTTGATTTCAAGTTCTTTGGATAAATGCCCAGTAGTGCAATAGTTGGGTCATATGGTATTTCTATTTTTACTATTTTGAGAAATCTCCATACTGTTTTCCATAGTGGCTGCACCAGTTTGCATTCCCACCAGCAGTGTATGAGGGTTCCCTTTTCTCCACATCCTAACATTTGTTACTTTTTGTCTTGGTGATTATAAACATTCTAATGGGTATAAGGTGATGCCTTAGTGTAGTTTTGATTTGCATTTCCCTGATGATTAGTGACGTTGAACATCTTTGCATGTGCCTGTTGGCCATCTGTGTATCTTCTTTGGAAAGATGTCTGTTCATATCCTCTGCCTATTTTTTGATTGGGTTGTTTGTTTTTGTTGTTGTTGAGTTGTGAGACTTCTTTCTATATTTTGGAGATTAACCCCTTGTCAGAAAAATGATTTGCAATTATTTTCTCCCCGTTTGTGGGTTGTCTTTTTGTTTTGTTCTTGATTTCCTTTGAAAGGCAAGTTTATTTCTTGTTCTCTGATTTCATCCAACCCACTCCTTCTGTAGTAGATTAAAAATGCTTTGACACTCCTCTCACCAAGGGGTGGGGTCTAATTCCCCTCCGCTTGAATCTGGGTTGAGTCACTAAGGCCAGTGAATTGTTTGACCAATAGAATTCATCAGAAGTGACATTCTGGGACCTAAGAGACTAGGTCATAAGAAGTCTTGCAGCTTCTGTCCAGGACATTTGGAATATTCTCTTTGGAAGCCTCAGCCATCATGTAAGAAGGCCAATCACCCTGAGACCACCCTGGGAAAGGCCACCTGTAGGTGCTCCGGTTGTCATTCTCAGCTGAGCCCAACTTCCATTCATTACTTCCAAGGCATCAGACACACGAATGAAGCAATATTGGGCTTTCCAGACTAACCCACCCACGAGCAGATCTGGCAAGTAACCTCATATGACATAACACGGGGCAGAAAAATTGCCCAGCTGAACTCTGTCCAAATTCCTGACCTCAAAATCATGAGATAAAATAGTTGTTAAGTTTGGCATAATTTTTTATGCAGCAATAGAAAACTGTAACGTCTTCTCTCTTTCTCTGGAACTTTATTTTACAATTGATTCCCATCCATTCTGGATCATCCTCCTACATCATCCTATGACATCCAATATACACATTATTTTGTTAAGAACTTTTCCTTCTTTACTGGTTCTTTCTCCTCTAGCTATAAGTATGTTCAGTCTTTCCCACATTGATAAAAACCTTCTTTAAACTTTAGCTCCCATTCTTCAACCTACTGAAAAATCTGGCTTTTACGTCACCAAACCCCTGAAATTGATCTCACTGTGTTCACCATTGTCAATTCCTAATTGACAAAGCCATCATATATTTTTCTGTCCCTAAATTGAACTATATCCAGTTTTAACAGCTATCACCATAATTTTTTAAGCGTGAGGAGAGCTGATGTGGCTGGCCTGAGAAATAAGGTGAGAATCAGAACTAATCTGCACAGACAGGGACTTCAGGTCTTCAGGGGCATGAGTTTCTTCAGCTGGAACACGAGAAGTGCCTCAAAACCAGGAGAGATCCTGAAGTCAAGGTGGATCCAGAGTGAATGAACCAGGTAGAACAGAGTTGGATAGCTGAGAAAAAAACACCAACCATGAGAAATTATTTGATCTAGAATTCTGATCCAGCGTATGAGCAACCAGCAGGATCAAACTCCTGAGAGTAGAGTAGCAGGTTTTAAAAAGGAAGGTAGGCTTAAAAGAGTGTGGAGAACAGGCAGGAGAAAGCCCTCGCGCAGATTCTTAAAATTTATTCTGCCTATGAGTCAACTGGGGAAGTCTTGTGAAAGATGCTGATTCCCCTCCCTTGCCCAAGAGATTCTGAGGTTGATTTCCCTTTCAAATAAACACTCCAGGTCATTCTGATACCGGTGATCTTCAGGCCAGACTTTGAGAGACACTACCTAAAGCAAGAGGAAGTTCTTGGCTAGGGTGTTCCAGGATAAGACCATTTGGTTATTTCTTCTTTATCTAATTAGATAACTCATTAATTTGCTCATGATTGCATAATATGTGCTGGGCTCAGCTGGGACACTGGGACAGCTGAGCTGGGTTTCTCTCTCTCTCTCTCTCTTTGTGTAACTTCAGGGCCTCTTCCTCTCTACATGGCCTCTCTGTATGGCTTCTTTCCCTGTGGTCTCTGCAGCAGGGTAGCCAGGCTTCTTGCATGGTGGTTCAAGACTCCCAATAGCACCGAATGGAAGCTGCTAGGCCTCCTTAAAGTTGAGGCCGGGAACTGGCACAGCGTCACTTTTGCTGCATGCTTTTGGTGGAAGCAAATCACAGGCTTAGTCCAGATTTAAGGGAAAGGAACTGTACAAGTGTGTGAACACTGGGAGGTGTTGTTCACTAGGGGCCATAATGTAACAGATGAACAGGTGAAGTAAGGAAGGAAAAATAAGATAAAGCTGGGGATGCTGGGAGCAGTGATGTGTATGGTTAGGATATAACATGCATACCACAAGGCACGCACACTTTTTACAGGCAAACTACAAACTGGGCTCTGAGTTTCCCTGTACCCAAGAAGACCAGTTAGAATTAAATGAATTAATAAAGAATTCCAAGGGGCTGGCCCCGTGGCCGAGTGGTTAAGTTCGCATGCTCTGCTTTGGTGGCCTGGGCTTCGCCAGTTCAGATCCTGGGCGGAGACCTATGCATGGCTCATCAAGCTATGCTGTGGCAGCGTCCCACATAGAACTAGTATGACCTACAACTAGGATATACAACTGTGTACTGGGGCTTTGGGGAGAAAACAAAAATAATTCCAAGCAGTCCTGATAAACAGTAAGGTATCATTATTAATATAATAAATGTCACAATAATAATTAGTATTATTTTAGTAGTCTAAGTGATAATGCAGACAGGAATAATACAGATGGGAATAAGATACAAAAAAAAGAGAGACAGATTTGGCTTCTAATTAAATATGGAAAGTAAGAGAGAGAGAGAGAATTATCATTAATTTTATTAGGTATAGAATGGCATTGGAAATATATAGAAAGCTGTCCTGTTTTTAGAGATGTATACTGAAGTATTAGAGATTAGCCATCATGATATTTCTAATTACTTGAAATACTTTGGCAAAAAATGTGGAACAAATAAATGTAGTAAAATATTAATAATTGTTAAATCCAAATGATTGATAATTGTTGGTTTATTATACTGTCTTCTCTACTTTTCTGATGCTTAAAATGCTTATTAGTAAGAAGTAAAACAAACAAGCCAAAAATTTATTATTGCCTTATACATTGTTTTATGGGCATGTGAACATCAGCAAATAGAATAGAATAGACCAAAATCACTGCCCTCAAGGAGCTTATGCGATGGCAGAGGGAGTCAGACAATAGATAATAAACTAAACGAATAAGAACAGCATACTGTATGTAAGAGGTGCTAAATGCTATGGAAAAATAAAGCAGGATTAGGAAGATTGGGAATGCAAATATAGGGAGCAAGTCCAATTTTAAACGTAGTGGTCAAGGTCAGCCTCAGTGAGAAGGAGACAGTTGAACAAAGACTTGAAGGAGATGAGGGTATTTTTCATACGTGTGTCTAGAAAGAGTATTCGAGGCAG
Organism: Equus przewalskii; assembly: GCF_037783145.1. Lineage (NCBI taxonomy): Eukaryota > Metazoa > Chordata > Mammalia > Perissodactyla > Equidae > Equus > Equus przewalskii. Next base: position 6,776,786 of record NC_091854.1, read on the forward strand.
AGGAAACAGCACATGGAAAGGCATGCGTGTACCTGGTGTGTTCGCGTTGTGTGGACAGCAAGGAGGCCAATGAGACTGCGGCAGAGTGAGCCAGCAGGGGAGCAGTGCCGAGAATCAGGAAAGCAGCAAGGGGCGAGATCACACGTGGGCTGGCGGGCCGCTCTGAGGAATCTGGCTTTTCCTGGGAATGAGATGGGGAGTTGGCAGAGTTTCTGATGAGGGGAATAAAACGATCTGAATTATGTTTTCAAAGGGTCACTATGGCTCCGGGTTGAGAAGGGACAGGAGGGAGAGCAGAAATGGAAGTGAGGAGACAGGAGGCAACGGCAGTGATTCAAGTGACTGATGATGGTCTTTCGAATCGGCACTGTAAAACTAGGTGTGAAAACCAAAACTCTGAATGTTCCAGGAGAAAACTACACCACCTTGGCATAGGCAAAGCTTTCTTAGGACACAAAAGGAATGAGCTATAAATGAAAAATCTGATAAATTCTACTTCATCCAAATTTAAAATTTCGAAATGTATCGTTAAGAAAGTAAAAGGCAAACTACAAACAGGGAGAAAATATTCACAGTACATACACATATCTGACAAAGGACTCATATTCAGAGTCCTACAAGTTAACAATAATAAGTTAAACAAAACTATAAATGTAGCAAAAACTTAAACCATTATATCATAAAGAAAATATTCAAATGGCCAACAAACTTCTGAAAAGGTGCTTGCTCAACATTATTTGTCATCAGAAAAAGTCAAATTAAAACCACAATGAGATACCAGTACACACCCAATAGAATGACAAAATATTTATTTGTTTATTTTAATTTTTTTAAATTTTTATTTGTTTATTTTTTTTGGTGAGGAAGATTCACTCTGAGCTAATATCTGTTGCCAATCTTCCTCTTTTTTTTGCTTGAGGAATATTAGCCCTGAGCTAACATCTGTGCCAACCTTCCTCTATTTTGTATATGGGATGCTGCCACAATGTGGCTGATGAGTGGTGTAGGTCCGTGCCCAGGATCCAAACCTGTGAACCCAGGCTGCCCAAGTGGAGCGCACCAGACTTAGCCACTGTGCCATGGGGCCAGCCCCAGAACGACTAATATTTAAAAGCCTGACTCTATAATTCTAAGTTGCCTAGCCCTTCAGTTCAATAGTTCACAGGGGGACTTAGGGGTGCTGAGGGGAAAAGATAGTGAAGCAGAAAAGAGGCCTGGCCTGCTCCATTCATATGTATTGGCAAGAATGCAGAGCAACTGGAACTACCATACAATGTTGGTGGGAGTATAAAGTGGTTCAACTACTTAGGAAAACTGTGTGGCAGTTTTTTAAATAAATTTAAACACACACCTATCTTATAATGCAGCAATTCCACTCCCAGATACATACCCAAGAGAAATGCATATGTCAGCAAAAAGGCAAATGTTAATAGTGGCTTTAATATAATAGCTTTATTTGCAGTGGCCCAAATCAGGAAATGATCTGCTTGCCCATCAACAGAAGGAGTAAACACCTGCAGTATATTCATATGGTATGTTCATCCTACTCGGCAATAAAAAAGAACAACCTGCTTATGCATGCAACGACATGGGTGAATCTAAAAACCACGTGGGTGGAAGAAGCTCATGACCAAAGCAGTCCACCCTGTATTATTCCCTGTATACGAAATTCAGGAACAGGCAAAACTAATCTTTGATGATAGAAAGTAGAAAATTGGCTGCCTTTGGGTTGGGGTGACTGGAAAGGGGCGCAAGGGACCTTTCTGAGTTGATATATCTTGATCCAAGTGTTACACTGTTGTACATACTTGTCAAAAATCAGGTTTGTGCATTTTTCTGTTTATAAATTATACCTGAATAAAGTACTGTAAGCAGAAAAAGGGATGATTCCATAATTCCCTTTCAAAGTTGTCCAGCACTTCAGTCAAGTGGTTTGCATGTAGCTTTTTGACCTGGCATAGCGGCCCAGTGGAATTGAGGCGGCAGAAGGAGGTCGGTCCTGCCTTATCTAGGGAAGAAAACCGAGAGAGTGTGATGTCTCTGAAGTCAAGTGAAGAAAACATTTCAAAGGGGAAAAAGTGAGCAACTGTGACATGCTGCTGGTAGGTCAAGTGGAGGAAGACTGAGGATTGACCATTGGATTTGACAGTGGAGAAGTCAGTTACTGGTGATCTTGACAAAAACAGTGTCAGAGGGGTGGTGGAGCCTAATTAGAAAAGCCTAATTAGAGCAGGTTGAAAAGAGAATGAAAGGAGAAGAATTAGACATGGTGGATACAGACCCCTTTCTTTTCTTTTCTTTTCTTTCTTTTTTTTGAGGAAGATTAGCTCTGAGCTAACATCTGCCACCAATCCTCCTCTTTTTGCTGAGGAAGACTGGCCCTGAGCTAACGTCCATGCCCATCTTCCTCTACTTGATATGTGGGACACCTGCCACAGCGTGGGTTCACAAGCAGTGCATAGGTCCACACCTGGGATCCGAAATGGCGAACCCTGGGCCACTGAAGCAGAATGTGTGAACTTAACCACTGTGCCACTGGGCCCACCCCCAGACAACACTTTTCAATGGTCTGACTGTTCAGTGCTGTGTTCTCAGTGCCTAGCATAATGCCTGGCAGATCTTTAAGAGATATTCAAAAATAGTTGATGTTGAACACCTTGATTACAGGAATAACTCTAAGTCCACTCTAATTTATTTAAAACATCACTCTCAAACATATGTGGTTTAGTTATTGATAGTAATAAGTAAGCATCTTTACCATACATTAAAACATTTGTGAAGTCAATACTTCCATAGCTGGTGATACCAGTATCCTAGCTACTATCGTTGGACCCAAAACATTTCTGTCTTGTTAGAATCTTGCTAAGAAGATTAAGGATTTGAGTGAGATAATTAATAGGTCAAGGAAGAAAATTCTGTAGATAAGATTATGTAGGCCAATCCGGTGATCTCCTACAGAAAAAAAAATCGCTTGAGATTTGTTTCAGCCGCTCTTAAGAATGTTTTTGGTTTTTTGATAGGCAGGGAAAATGTTCCTTTCTACATGACAGGCACAGAGTAAGTCTTCTTTTCACTCTTGACCCAGTCTTTACAGAATGGTTGCAGACTAAGTCAGCAAAGATTTCATCAAGAGGCCAAGTCCCACGAGTGAGGATTGAGGTAGAGAACAAAAGCCACAGGATGTAAGTGATGGTCCTGGTCAAAAATGAAGCGAGTTCTATCAGGAGAGGACTACGTCTATTTCATCCACCAAGTGTCCTTAGTAACTAGCTCAATGCCTGGCACATAGTAGGCACTCAAAAGAAACGTATGAGACAAAATGGCTAAGAGCTTGGTCAGGTGGGAATGATATGGCGGAGACATCTTTTTAGAAGTATTTAAGACATAATCAGTGGGAAGTTGGGATGAGCCTTGGTTTATGGGACTTATGGGCAGAGGTCAGGGCACAGGTGAGGTAGAACCTGTGTTTGGGCCTTGGAGCTCCAGAGTTAGCTCCCAGTGGGTCGTGCTGCTCAGACTCTAGTCCTTTTATTTATGGATGCTCAGATGTAGGACTAGGTGGGACTCGAACAGTTTGGGTAAGCCTCAGTCACTCATGCTTTTGATAGAGGGTCAAATCAAGTGTAGGATAATTCCTTTTAGCCTCAAAAGTTTATTTACTGGAATGGTCCTAATAACTGGGCCAAATTTTGAAAGCTTGTCAGGGTATCCCGAACAAATACTGAGAAAAAGTTACTCAGATGCCAAATTTAGGAGGCAGATTTTTAAATGCCCACTCCACCCATAGCTCCTGCTTATTGGCACTAGATCATGTGACCCCTTAACTCTCACCTGACCTCTGCCATTACTGATTGGTTAAACACCTGCCTTAAGCTGGGCCCATCAGATTCCCCCTACCAGAAATATGGAATTGGTGGTGAGGAAATCTCTGAGGACAGGGCACAAATTGAATGCACTATCTTTTGGGATAAGAAATGTTCTAAGCACTTTACAGAAACTGATCAATAATTTTCCATTTAAGATGAAATGCTTTTTAATATCACAAATTGACAAAGACTAGGAAACTTATAGGCTATTCTTCAACTCCTTAGATAATTAGCTTAACTGTGAAATCTAGTAAATGTCATTATTTGTAGTTCAGTTGAGCTACAGAAGGAAGAGTGAGAAAATGGTCTTCCCTTGGGATAAAACTCAGCATATTCCAAAGAAGAGGCTCTTTTAGAATAGCCAATCTTGAACGTTTTTGACCAGCACTCACAGTATATATTTTATATTGCAAAACATACATAGATAATTGAAACAAAAGTTTCACAAAACTATATTAATCTTTAATATGTGTGATATACTCTGATATTTTCTATTCTATTTTCTGTTTTAAAAATGCTGGTCATAACCCACCAAATTGATTTCACAACTCACTAATGAGTTGTGTCCTAGAGATTGAATAACACTGCTCTAGGTATATGTCTTAATCTGTTTAGGCTGCTGTGACGAAATACCATAAACTGGGTTGCTCATAAACAACAGAAGTTTATTTCTCACAATTCTAGAGGCTGGGAAGTCCAAGATCAAGGCATTGGCAGATTTCATGTCTGGTGAGAGCCCACTTTCTACAGACAGCCATCTTTTCACTATAGTGCTTAGTGGATGGGGAAAGAGCTCTTTCTTATAAGAACACTAATCTCATGCAGGAGGGCTCCGCCCTCATGACCTAATTACCTCCCAAAGCCCCCAACTCCTAATGCCTTGGAGGTTAGGATTTCAGCGTGTGAATGGGGCAGGGGGGCGGGGGGGGGGGGGGGGACAGAAACATTCAGTCTATTGCGGTGCCATAGGCAGGATAATAGTTCAGCTGATCTGTCCCCAACAAACTTAAGCAAAAAGAAAAGATGAAAGAAAAAGAAAAAAATGAAAGAAATTAACTCAGTTTCATTGAAAAAAAAAGTGTTGCAATTCCAAAGAGAAGTAACAAAGCAATAAGAGCCTGGAGTACACATCTACAACAAAGGAAATTAAGAGACCCCCAGACCACGGACAGATGAGGTTAGATGGAAGATGTCTTTTTTTTTTTTGAGGGAGATATTATTTTTTGCTCTTGTGCATCCCTGACTGCTCACAGCAAAAAATAAATAAACAACCCCCCCCCCACACACACACACACAAAACCACACAAAACAAAAAACGCAATTGCCAAAGCGGGAAGTCGGGTGGGGGGGGGGGGGGAGGTGCGCAGGCTGAGGGGAGGGTGGTCCAGCGAGGAGCGTCTGGGCTGGATGGGGAAGAGGAGACGGAGGCAGAGCCAGATCAGAGGGAGGAAGGGGACGCCACAGCAGTCCCTGGCAAAGAGCAGATCATAACTATTTTGAAAGAGATAAATTGTCACGTTGAAGGCCCTCAAAAGCTATGATAACAAGGCTGTGGCACACTGGTAAATGTTGAATGAACTAAACATAGTAGTGAAAATTACCCAGTATTTAACAAGACTCACAGAATCCATGATGCCAGTAAAGCTAAAGCATAGAGGAGATAAAACAAGTCATTGAATACCGCCCCACCCACCCATGAAGCAGGAGACCAGAGGCCCTACCAGACAAGTCATGAGTTAGGAGTGGGGTTTTGGCTTCTGAGAACCACAGTCCTGTGGCTATGAGCAAAGCTTGGAAGGGAGCTGGCCCTAGCATGTACTAGCCATGTGACTTTGACAAACATCTCTAAACATCTGTTTCTTCATGTGAAAAACGAGGATAATAACAGTCACTGCATTATGACTACATTGTGGTTGTCACAATTAAATGAGATAATGCATGAAAAGATTTAGCAAAGTTCCTGGCAGACAGAAAACTTTAAAAAAAACTAGCTCTGTCATTTCTGAATCAGTCACAAAACAGTGAGTGAGGGGTTTGGTGCCCAAGTGCAAATGCGGTGGGAAGAGAAAGGAGAGCCAAGATAGGGAACCAAGAGGGTCCAGGACTTCAGGAGTCGGTGCCTGGGGGGTGGCAGCTGCCGTGAGAATCACAGTCTGAGGGAGAAGAATAGGGGTTGCTGTTCTGGAAAGACAACACGACAAATGTACACAGTACCTGGGAAGCTGGGAAGCAGTGAAGATAGTAATTGAATCCGTGTTACTCTGGGGCTAAAGCCTGTGTTCTTAATTACTGTATTATCTCAAGATTTTAATTGGGACATTATAATTGATAAAGTTGAAGACACTCAATAAAGTGTGTGAAGAGAACTAAATGATAGATTTGTGAACTCATTCTGTAATCAAACACTATACATGCTTACGTTTCAAAGAGTTTCCACGGTCTAACAGAACTTGCTCTCCACTAGGACTTTTCTAAAAACAAAAAGAAGCTCTCGCCCTGTCCTTTCTCCTGCTCTGTTATTCTCCTTTCAAAAGAAAACTGCATCTTATTCACCTAGAATTCACAGGCCCATAGAAGAGGCTCAGTAAATGTTTGTTTGGTAAACCCAAAATGTCTTCCAGAAAACCATATTTCTGGATATAATACCTCAAAATACAGTTAGCACAGTAAGATATAAAGGGATAAACAAATTATAGTATAGTCATACAATGGAATACTGCTTAGCAATAAAAAGCTACTGATGCATGTAGCAGCATGAGTGAATCTCAAAAGCATTATCGAAAAATCGAAAGGATATGTACTCTGTGATTCCTTTTTGAAAAAGACAAAACTCTAGTGACAAAGTACAAATCAGTGGTGGACAGGGATGGGGGAAGGTGACATAAAGAAGCATGGGAAAACTTTGGGATGATGGAAGTGTTCTACATCTTGATCGTGGTGGTGGTTACACAACTGTATACCTTTGTCAAAATTCATAGAACTGGGGGCTGGCCTGGTGGTGCAGCGGTTAAGTGCGCACGTTCGCTTCTGTGGCCCGGGATTCGCCGGTTCGGATCCTGGGTGCGGACTATGGCACCACTTGACACGCCATACTGTGGCGGGGGTCCCACATATAAAGTAAAGGAAGATGGGCACGGATGTGAGCTCAGGGCCAGTCTTCCTCAGCAAAAAGAGGAGGATTGGCAGCAGATGTTAGCTCAGGGCTGATCTTCCTCAAAACAAACAAACAAAAATTCATAGAACTGTATACGTGAATGGAGTCAATTTTACTGTATATAAATTATGCCTCAATAAACCTGACTAGAAAACAAAGGAAGGCCTAAAGATCATAACATATGGCACTCTTCAATAATTTACTTAAAATACACCTATTAATTTTGAGGTGACTCTCAGGTATTTCACAGAAGTTATGAAAGCAATTGTCCTGCTATTAACAAAGTCCAAAGTCCTGCAATTAACTGTAGCATCTCAGAAATATAGATGATTCTAACTATTCACTTGCCATTGTTTTTGTGAAGAACATGTTGTATAAGCTTGAAGAGGAAGTGAGAAATGAGATATGGGCCTTAATTTGGAAGAATCACATAGAGCTGAAAGTGTAAAGGGGTGAAAAGTGAGATTTCCTGTATGAAAGGTGCTTAGTTTATCTTTAAATAGTCAAGATCTGAAAGATAAAAATGTAGTCTTACGTTTTCAAGGCTTATAAAAAGTATCCAGCAATTTGATAGTTGCCTATGTGCATGGACCATTTCCTTGGTTGGTTCTCTCTGCTATAGTTCATATCACCGAGGGTTGTTGTATGCTGGCTTTCATGCCTTCCCATTCATTCATTCAAGTTTTCACCCATTTAATAACTGTTTATTTAACATCTCTGTATGCCAGACACTGGGCATGCAGGGGTGAGAAAAACATATCAGAGCCCTGCCCTTTGCCTGACATGTAGTGAGCAGAGAGACAAAAGAATGTGGACAAATAGATACTTTCAGGTGATGGTAAGTCTTAAGAAAAAATAAAACAGGGTAACGGGGTACAGAATGACTTTGGGTGGGTAGTGGATGGGCAGAATACTTTGGACAGAGTCGGGAGAGGAAGACAGAGTGAGGAGACAGCATTTGCACTGACAACTCTTGGAAGTGAATGACGAGGAGGCAGTCATGGGAAGAGATCTGTGGGAAGAGTATTCCAGGTGCAGGGAGCAATAAGTGCACAGGCCTCAGGCAGAACTACATCTGGCACTAACTGAGGGCCTTAAGGCAGGCCCGTGTGGTCAGAGTGCAGTGCTCAAGGCGAGAGTGTAGCAGAGGAGGCCAGAGAGCTATGCAGGTCTCAGAGGCCTTGGAAAGGAGCTTCAATTTTTTTTTTAATGGCAATAGGAAATTATCAGAGGGTTTTAAGTAGGGCAGTGATGTATTTTCCTTTAAAAAGTCTCTCTGACCTGAAACTCCTAGAAGAAACTCCTATAAAACTCCTAGAAGACAACATACACAGTGCACTGTTCGACATCAGTCTTATCTTTTTGAATGTCTCCTCAGGCAAGAGAAACAAAAGAAAAAATAAACAAATTGACTACATCAAACTAAAAAGCTTCAGCACGGTAAAAGAAACCATCAGCAAAATGAAAAGACAGCCTACCAACTGGGAGAAGATATTTGCAAATCATATATCCGATAAGAGATTAAAATCCAAAATATATAAAGTCACACAACTCAACAACAAAAAAACACAACCCAATTAAAAAATGGGCAGAGGATCTGAACAGATGTTTTTTCAGAGAAGATACCTAGATGGCCAACAGGCACATGAAAAGATGTTCAACACCACTAGTTATTAGGAAAATGCTAATTAAAACCACAGTGAGATATCACCTCATACCTGTCAGAATGGTTACTATTAAAAAGACTGAAATAAAAAGTGTTGGGGAGGATGTGGAGAAAAGGGAACCCTCATACACTGCTGGTGGGAATGCAAACTGGTGCAGCCACTATGGAAAACAATATGGTGATTCCTCAAAAAATTAAAAATAGAAATACCATATGATCCAGCTGTTCCACTTCTGGGTGTTCAACCAAAGAACACAAAAACACTAATTTCAAAAGACACGTGCACTCCTATGTTCATTGCAGCATTATTCACAATAGCCAAGACTTGGAAACAACCTAAGTGCCCATCAAGGGATGAACGGATAAAGAAGATGTGGTATATATATATATATATGGAGATACACACACACACAATGGAACACTACTCAGCCATAAAAAAAGATGAAATCTTGCCATTTGTGACAACACGGATGGACCTTGAGGGTATTATGCTAAGTGAAATGAGTCAGACCGAGAAAGTCAAATACCTTATCATTTCACTCAAAGGTGGAAGATTATAAAAACAACAACAACAAACAAACATGGATATAGAGATTAGATTGGTGGTTACCAGAGAGGAAGGGGGAAGGAGGGAGGGAAAAAGGAGTAAAAGGGCACATGGATATGGTGACAGATTGTAATTAGTCTTTGGGCGGTGAACATGATGTAGTCTACACAGAAATCGAAATATGATGTACACCTGAAATTTATATAATGTTATAAACCAATGTTACCTCTATTAAAAAATAAATAGAATAAAAGGTCTCTCTGGCTTCTCCAGGGGTGGGTAAGAAGACAAACTTGGAGAATGGTCAGATAGCCATTGCAGTTATCAAGGCAGGAGATGAAGGTGGCTTGGACCAAGGTGGTAGGAGTCATGGTGGTGAGAAGAGGTTTGATTCAGCTTCCATCTTGCAGCTGGGGCTAACAAGACTTGCTAATGGATTGGATGGGGTGGCGAGAGGAAGCACTGGGTGAGTGGGGATGCTTTACCCAAGATGGAGAAGACAAATAGGAAAAAATTCTGGAGGAGGGCCAATAATTCTGTTTTGGTCTTGTCATATTGAGATGCACTAAGAGACATAAATGGAGATGTAAGAAGGCAGTTAAATATTCAAGTGTGAAGATCTGGGGAGAGATCAGAGTTGGACACATAATTTTGTAATTCGTCAGCACACAGATTGCATTTAAAGCAATGAGACTGGATATAATTACATATGGAGTGAGTTTAAGTGCTGAAGAAAAGAGGTCTTAGAATAGAGGCCCGGGGCACTTTAATATTTAGAGGTGTTGTAAAGGAAGAGGTGACCCAGAAGAAACTCCAGTGATATAGGAGGAGAATTGAGAGCTTGTGGTAATGGAAGCCAACAAGAGAATGTGTTTTAAATAGGAGGAAATGGTCATCTCTGCCAAATCCTGCAGAGAGGTCAAATTAGAGGGGACTAAGAATTGGCATTGTCTTTAGCAAGTTGAAGTCACTGTGACAGATTTCATGAAGGTCAATTCATCAAATGTGATGGACATATGATTGGAGTGGGTTGAACATAAAAAGAGAAGTGAGAAAGCAGAGAGAGCAAGTATAGCCAATTGTTGATAAGTTTCAGTGTGAAAGGATGCTGAGATACACACGACAGAAGCTGGCAAGGATGTGGACTCTAGGGAGAGTTTATTTCATGACAATACTAAGGCGTGATGCAGAAAAGAGGGCAGATAATACAGGAAAGAAATCCTCAGCTAGGCAGGAATGGGATCCAGAGCCCTCTGACTCTCCAAGTTGTTGATTTCACATCTCCTCTCTCCCTAAACCTCCAACACTTCATCTTCCCTCACTCTCAACTGGTGGTCTCACTTTACACTTCATTGAAGGAACAGAAGCCATCAGGCAATAATTACCTCATCTTCTCACCATCAGATCTACCAATGTACCTAACTGAATAAATGGACTCTCTCCTTTCAGACTGGAGAAGCATACCCACTCCTCTCTAGGGCTCTGTCATTATTTCAAGAATGAAAAATGATCTAAATGGGTTTTGGGTCTCACCAATGTGGCAACTCTTATATTTGCTTGGGTTTACAGTCTTTGATCTTCTCTCTATAGTAGTTGTCTCCTTCAGCTGAACCTGTGCGTTATCGTGAACTGCATTCCCAGATGCTTCAGATCCACCGGTTTTGCTTACTCTCCTCCTCCAGGAAGACTTGGAGAGATTTCTGTCCAGCTGACGAAGTACCACATTCACCCACGCCCGCTTTGGAAGACCAGTCCCAAAGGAGGGTGGTGCCGAACAGGCAGATTCTGGCTCCACTTGACTCCCATGTTAAGCTTTTCTTACTCCTAGAGTTTAGTATAGCGTGGCCTCCCCATTTCTTGAACATTGCTTTCAGGAGTGAAATATTTGGGGGAAAAAAAGGAATATAGAGGAAAAAATGCTTGGGAATATATGAGGGAAGGAGAGGGAAGTTAGGAAAACAGAGAAAGGGGGGTGGGAGAGAAAAATGACCACTTTAAAGTCAGTATAATTACAGCCATTCAGTTGAGCAATAAAGGAATATGATAAACTTCACAGATGAGAAAAAGAAAAAAAAAAACACGCAGCAGAGAGGCAGGCAAAGGAAAACTGAGAAACAAACATAACTCGGAACTGGTCATTTTGCCGTGTAATGAAGACCACAGAAGCTCCTTTCACGCTGGGGAGAAATATAAATGTGGCCACAGTTATCCCTTGTTCCAAGTTTATATATCACTACAAATCACAAAGGAGAGAGAATATAAGCATATTTACTAAACTTTTACCATGAACATTTGGCTTTTCTGATTTAGAAATAGTTCAGGAGAAGGGGAAAGGCGGAGAACCGTTACTCAGTCATTTTGTAAGTAGCTGGCGCCGTCTCGTGGCTGCGTAGATTCCCTGCATCTGGATCCTAAAACGCACTTTTGAGGCAAAGACCTCGAAATAAAGAAATAAACAAACCTCGTTTTAATATCCTGACATAGAAGGTTTTTTCAATGTGCGCTGGCAGCAAAGCTAAACTTTAAAATTGGGGAAAATACAATGTTTGTCTGTAACATAATTAAATTATTAAAAATAAGCTAAATCTTTGACAAAATGAAATGGCAGTGAAAAAGGCAACAGACTTTAGTCCATTTGAGGGAAGGTTTCTCCTATCCATTTGCCAACATCTTCATCCAACTCTAAAGAAGCTTCACAAGAGAATTTAACTCTGCAAATGGGTCAATATGACACTATTAATTACTATTTACATATTAATGAATGTACTTGGAAAAACATTATTCACTTAGAAGTCCTTTCTTTAGTTTATATGTAAAGACTATCCTTTTACTTATGCTACAGTAGCTCTTTGCAGAGTTTAACACTATTTTTTGTGAATTTGCTGCTTAATCCAATGTTTAAGCATCATAGAAAAAAACTTCGCTTCTATTCTTTACCACGTTTTTAGTGATCAGTAAAGAGTGGTATGTTTATACAGCTGTAACCATCCAAAATGACCACGAGGTAAGCACGTCATAAGTTGTTTGCTACCCTAAGGACTTTGGGCATTATTACTATTATTTTAAAGATTGGCACCTGAGCCAACAACTGTTGCCAATTTTCTTCTTTTTTTTCCTCTGCTTTTTCTCTCCAAGTGCCTCCAGTACATAGTTGTATATTTTAGTTATGGGTCCTTCTAGTTGTGGCATGTGGGACGCTGCCTCAGCGTGGCCTGACGAGTGGTGCCACATCCATGCCTGGGATCTGAACCAGAGAAACCCTGGGCCGCCAAAGCGGAGTGCACGAACTTAACCACTGGGCCATGGGGCAGGCCCCTGGGCATTATTTGATACACAAGAGCAAGCTGTGACATCAACAAGATTCTTTCCAGATAGATTACACTATGGGTACCATAGAGGACAGACTAGATCAGGCAGAGTAAGAAAGGAGACCAGTTAGGATGCCGTTTGGATAGTGAAGTGAAAGGTGACGCAAGCCTAAACTAGTGCCAATGCAGAGGATAGAAAAGATGGGCTAGAGTGAAGATATTTCTGGAAGAAAATATTCAATATTAGTGGTTGAATATGAGACAGGTGAGAGAGGAAGGAAATGAGAATCACTCTCAGATTTCCAGCTTGGGAAAATGGATAGATGGTAACACCATTAACTAAGAACAGGAATCTAAGAAGAGGAGCAGAGAGTTTGTATATCCAGGTAGATGATGATGATGATGATGATGATGATGATGATAATAATAATAAAAAAAATGTGTTCTGCATATCCCAGTAGAGGTGTCCAGAATACAGGTAAAAATACAAGTCTGTAATTCAAGATTGAGGTTGGCATTTAAGAAACAGATTTGGAATTCAATGTCTGTAACTGAAGCCGTGAGAATGGATGAAGCCATCAGATAAGCACACCAGAAAGAAAAGAAGAGGTCCAAGGAAATCACAACATCTAAGGCCGTGACAGAGCCCAAGATAAGAAGAATTATCAGAATTAGGAGGACCTTAGACAGTGGTCTTTGTAAAGATCAGAGGGGAGAGACCATCAGGCCATGGTGGTCAACAGTGTCAAATCCGTCAGAGAAGTTGGTTAGGCTGCGCATTAAAAACCAGCCATTGTGTGATGAATTCAAGAGGTTAAAATAACTACCATTCAAAAGCAGGTAAACAAATAAGCAGACTGAGCAAGGCAATCCCATATAGCCAAAATGCATCCTACAAGCTTGTCAAAATTCTTTTATTGTACTAGAATTTAGATATATCAAATACGTTTTGCATGAGCTCATTACACACACACACAAACACTTTTCTAATAAAAGAATCTGATCTGTATTCTCGTTAAACAGCGTTTATTTTGACATGAAGAAATGGCTTATTGAGCTCTCTATTCAAGGGAGAATGACTTGAACTAAAAGCTTTCTGTTTTCCTGGCTACTTTAGACAGAGTGACTGTTATAAAATACTGAGGCCGTTAACTTCTCAGATGAATCACAATGCATGAGGATATCCAAACTTAATGAGGTAAATGGAATTATGGCCAGACTACAAAAATATTATTGAGAGATATATTTAAATCACTAAAGATTTAGCCTATTGGGTTATTAGGTTAAAATGATTCTACTGTTGTAGCAAGCATATTTCTATTCAGTCCACTTGAAGACGAGAGAATTCGCCTGGTGTGCAGGAGGCTGCAAAATGCCTACATTGCAGTAACACCGTTGGCACCGACACAGTTTTGCTGCAGGTTTTAGATCTCAGTTGGGTAAGTTTTGTTTTATACGTTTTCATCCCCTTCACCCCAAAATTTACTGAAGCCATAAACCAGAGAAGAGTTATTTTACTTATTGAAAATAAATTTTTTTAGACTATTAAATTATGGTTTAACTGTCAATACTGGCAAGTAAATAAACCCAGACAATGAGCTGGGTTTATAAAAAAAAAACAAAAGTGAACAGAATAGTTTTGAAGGATTGGCTAAACTCAGATGATACAACTGAAACAGTGTTTTAAAACCAATTCTACACAAAACCACATTCTATAAAAACATTTTTTTTTAAGATTGGCACCTGAGCTAGCATCTGTTGCCAATCTTCTCCTTCGATTTTTTATTTTCTTTCCTTCTTCTCCTCCCCAAAGCACCCCCAGGACATAGTTGTCTATTCTAGTTGTGGATCCTTCTGGCTCTGCTATGTGGGACGCTGCCTCAGCATGGCTTGACGAGCGGGACCAGGTTCTCATCCAGGATCTGAACTGGCGAAACCCTGGGCTGCCAAAGCAGAGCGCACGAACTTAACCACTCAGCCACGGGGCCAGCCCCACAAATACTTTTTTTTCTATTGATGGCACACCACTGGATTATATATTCCTTGAAGGTGGTTGATTATACATTTTAAATCTTCTGGGCCCAGCACAGTGCCACGAGAATAGTAAGTGCTCAATCATTGAAAACTCTGCTGTCAGGGATGACAGCTGCAATAGGCAGAATTCTAAAGGTGTCCCCCCTCAAGATTCCTGTCCCCCTTTATTCAATCAAACACTGACAACTGCTATGAAGGGAGTTTGTAGGTGCAAATTCCAGCAGATAACTCCTTTCCCAGGCATCATGGGGCTTGGTGTTCTCAGCAACATTGCACACTCACCCATGGTGAGAGTCTGGGCAATGGCTGTTTCCTGAGACTTCCAGACCTTTACGGTATCGGGTGCCTTGGCAGGGGTCCCCAGTCTGGTATATGGCACAACAGGCCCTACTGGTTGATCATTCAAATGTATTAAAGTCCGAGACAGTACTTTAGTCCCCCCGGCTAAGGTAGTTTTACCTGTTAGTAATTTAATCTCCTGCTTTAATATTCCATTTTTCCTTCTACCAACCCTGCTGCTTGCGGGTTATAGGGGAGATGGAACCTTCATTCAATGTCATGTTCTTTCGCTCAGTCTTGCACATCACAACCTTCGAAATGTGATCCTTGATCACTGTCTATTCAACAAGGGTATCCGTACATGGTACTCAGCTTCTCTAATCCCTTAATAGGGGAAGCCTGGTTTGCACAGTCATAGGGGAAAGCTTGGGTTAAACCAGATGTAGTGTCCATACAAACTAAGGCATATTTAGAACCCTCACTCACAGGGAGGGGGCCAATATAATCACTTTGTCAATTCCTCTCTGGTTGGGAACTCCAGTGGATGGCCCCAGACTCATCTGGCAGTTGCCTTGGACGTTGTTCAGAACACACAAGATGTGCTGTTACTGCATTACCAAATCACTGTATTTCAAAGGCATCCAGCATCCTTGGCAATATGCCATTCCACCTGGGTGCTGTGTTGGCCACTTTCTCTATGCACTTCCTCTATTTCTCTGTCTACTGAGGGGTCAGTTGCTAGGGCTGCTGTGTGAGCTAGTGGATCAGCTTCTGGATTGCCAGGGGGTGTCAGTGCCCTGTGAGCAGAGATGAGGAAAACAATGAGGACTGCCTCAGACTCTTGCAGGTGAACCCGGATGTCTTTACACATGTCCTGACCCCACAAGGGCTTATGCATCATCATCCACCCCTCGGCTTGCCATTATCCAAGCCATAGGGTTAATCCCTTTAAAATAGCCCAACTGTTGGTGTAAAGGGTTAATGGCTAGAGCTTATGAATGATCAGCGGGCAAACCACTCTGAGTTCAGCCCACTGGCTACTGCAATTTGTTCCTGTTTCCATCCAGACGGTGTCAGTGTTGGGCTGACTAGCAACTGCAGTCCATGTGGATGGATTGCCTCTTCTAGATCCATCTGTATAAAACCATCAGTGAGAATTTCCCCATTCCCTCTCTACACCACAGGAATAGAGGCGGGGGTATCTATAGGATCTATATACCCTACAGGGCCTAAGAGCACTCACATTTCTAGGGACAGTGGGCTGGCAGACAGGGTGCTCCCCTGCTGAAAATAGGCATGCCACCCAGTCTTAGTGGGAGTTGGAGCCATGGCAGAGGTGGGTTGATGAAACATATTCCCAACCCAGCCATTGATAGGAAGAGAAGTTCTTACCGTGGTCTCTTCTTCCTTCACGAGAGGCTCTACCTGGAGGATTGCTGAGTACACTGTTAGGAGCTGTTGCTCTGTGGGGGTATCTTGGATTTCTGCTCCCTTCCAGAGCTGGGACCAAAATCTTATGGGTACTGTCTCCTATTGTCTCTGCCACAGTGCCCAGCCCATACCTTCTGGAGTCACAGACACATCTAACTCAAATGGTAGCCCTGCTTGGGAGAAGCCCAGAGCTTTAATCTGCTTCACTACCATTTTTGCCGTCTCAAAGGTGGCTTGCTGCTCTGATCCCCAGTCCCCAGGCTGCATAACAGATGGAGGGACTGCTAGACAGGCAATAAAAGTCCTCTAAATCCCCCCAAATCCCTAAAAAGTCTTGTATCCTATCACATTCTTAGGGTTGGATAAGCGTGCACCTTATCAATCATAGCTTCTGGGACAACACGCATCTTACCTGACTGGACGACTCCCAAAAACTTTACAGAGGTGCCTGGGTCTTGAATTTTCCATGGGTTCGCGGCCCATCCTCTCCCTCACAGATGTTTCAGCAAAGCCTGCAGAGTGTCCTGCAGCAGAGGCAAATCTTCACGTGTTAACATAATATCATCAATGTAAAAGGCCCGTTTTACTGATGTGGGGAGGAGTACAGGAACAGGCCGTGGGTTATCACCCCATGACACATTCTGGGGCTATGCAGGTGGCCTCAGGGAAGCACTTTTGCAGGAACACCTTTTGCCAAAGCATCAGAGTAAATAATAACTGTCTGCGAATGACAAAAGACTTAAAAATGGCCACAGTTAAAGATCTTGATAAAAATGGCAAGCAATAGGATATATTGGAGTATATGAGGAAGCCATTTGGTATAAAGCTGATTTGGTCTAACATTTTTTTTTCCTAAAGGGCCTGACATGGCCGCCGAGCATGCATTGCATGTCTGCTTTAAGCATTTTCTGTGTCCCAAAAGCAAGAACAAATGCCCTTTAAGATAAAGGTGCAACTTCC
Organism: Equus przewalskii; assembly: GCF_037783145.1. Lineage (NCBI taxonomy): Eukaryota > Metazoa > Chordata > Mammalia > Perissodactyla > Equidae > Equus > Equus przewalskii. The sequence continues at coordinate 6,794,031 of NC_091854.1, forward strand.
CCCACATTCGCATTTCCGTAAGGATAAGCATCTCTCCCTAGACTGGGAATTGATTGCTGCACTCACCTGGTACCACCCGGCTCATCTGGGACCACCTAGCTCCAGACAACAGGCCTACTTACTACCTGCTGTGTCCATCCATCACTGTGTTGACAGGGCAATCTCGTGACTCTTGTTAAAGGGACACTTCAGTCATGTGTGACACACTCTCTGACAGTATATAACCACTCTATACACCCCCACTTCTTTGGAGGGCTCCGTCCCTTTGTGGAAGGCCTCTCCCTGGCTATAAGGTCCTCACATTTAGCTCATAATAAACTCAGCCCAATTTTGATTTACAGATTGGTTATGGATTATTCGCATTGACAATCTGATGAAAGTTCATTATAATGCAGTTGACGAGGGAATTTGGTTATTTCTGTGACATACATCTTAAAGTTGGGACTGATGACGTCATACCAGGACACATCAGAGTTTTAGGAATTTCATACAAACACACCTTAAAGAAAGTTTAGCATCACTTCTTCTTTGACAATGCTTCTCATGAAATTTAACATATACGAAAAGTTACATAGTTGTTAAAAACTCAGCTCTTTTAATAGAGAAAATTTAACTTTCTTAAGTAATCAGAGACCTGATAAAGATGAAAGATCAACTCATTGTTTTCTAGGCAGGTAACATTAAAGGTAAAAAAAACCAAAAAACCCTTTGTTTATAATTTCTTACTAAGAGCAGGCCAATAATTAAGGCAACTTTTTTCTTTAAACAGAAAGAAAAACAAATTCTAATTTTGTACCAGTGTACTTTTGATGTTAAAATTTTTCCTTTTCTTTTAGTGAGGAAGATTGGCCCTGAGCTAACATCTGTTGCCAATCTTCCTCTTTTTGCTTAAAGAAGATTGTAGCTGAGCTTACATCCATGCCAATCTTCCTCTATTTTGTATGTGGGACGCCACCACAGCATGGCTTGATGAGCAGTGTGTAGGTCCACGCCTGGGATCCACGCCTGCGAATCCCGGGCCACTGTAGTGGAACACACGAACTTAACCCCTACCCCACTGGGCCATCCTTCCTTTTTTTCTTTTTAACTTAAATAAATCCATTCCAATCTTAGTTTGGCTCTACATAAAGTTATTTTCTCAATATTCCCTTTCCACAAACCTTTTGCAACTTTCAATATCCACTTTGGTTTTGTTCTATCTTTTTCTTTTGTTATTCTGGAACAATCATCTTACTTTAGAACAATTAGGACAAATAGGAAAATTACTTTCTTTTTTCTCCCTTACCAAAAATGCATCTCTGCTCTTTATACCTTCTTTAACTGAAAATATGCATCCTACTTTTCATATACAGTCATTTTTTTTCATCCTTATTATTTCCAGTAGTTTTGTTAAAAAACGTTAGCTGTTTTACCAATCACTTTTGGCCAGGGAGCTTCTACAGCAGTGTGTAGTTTTAAAAGCCTCCTGTCTCCCTTTTCCTTTAGTCTCTGTGGGCAGTGTTTACATTTCAAAGACACGAGAAGACCTGCAACTTCAAGGGACAGAGAAAGAATGTAAGTTTTCTCCTAGGTGTTTTGGGGAGAATAAATTGTTCAATTGTCAAATAAATTTTAAATTGTTATTTAATTAAAATTTTCCTTTGTATTATGGATTGGACAGCAAGGGGCGTTTTGTCTGTTTCCTCATCAATCATCACATCCTGCTCTTTATTTTCATCACTTTCCCAGAGATTCCAGTTCTTAACATCCTAATCAGATCTTGTCTCAAGTACCTGGATCTTAATCTGTGACACCTTGTACCCTCCTTACTTTGCAAAATGGCACACTAAGGTCTCCAACTCATTATCCTGCTCTCCCACCTTGTCTGCCTGCCCTGAGGCTAGCAGAGTAGTGGACAACTGCATGTCCTTCTCGAAATTCAGCTCTTCTTCCAACTTTCTAAGTTGAGTTTCAGCCTCTAGTTGGGTATCCACGGCCAGCCGAAGTGTTCACAGTAGAGGCCAGCCCACCGCAGCAGCCATTCATTTCTTTACCACAGCACACCACGCGCAGTTTCTCGAACAAGTGCATTAAAGCAGCCAGTCTTTTCAGGGCGTCCCCGTGGTCACACGGTGGTTCACCAGCACCTGACATACAGACCACCCCTCCCCGCACAGAGGTTGATGGACAACACAAGATTTCCCCCACAGATGCCTCTTTCCCCATTTCTGCGGTCTCCTGTCTGGCTTGCCAACTGTTGCTTTGCAACCCCAGGAGCTTCACTGGTGTAATCTGAAACTGGGCCCCCATGCAGACGGCAGGGAGAGACCCAAGAAAGAGGCAGAGCACTCCAGATTGGTGGGGGCACGTTTAATAAGCAAGGGAACTTCCTTACCAGGCTTGTCTTGGGCGGCCACAAGGCAAATAGATTTTCACACTTGCCTGCCAAAATCTTAAAAATGTACATAGAGGTTCAGTCACGCACCCAGATCAGATAGTCTTAAAACCACGTTACTATCTCAAGGCTGAATCCTTGGAGCAGCTTCTGGGAGCAGGAATGCCAGCGGAACACACATTCCAAAGACAGGGGAGGGAGCAGGGCACCTCCCATCCTCCAGGTCCAGCTTGCAGGTCAACTGGCGGTCGCATCTTCTTGATGAACTACTCCAACACTTGCCACTCCATGGTTAGACTTCTGACATAGAGAAATGTGAGATAATAAATGCGTTTTGAGATAAATTATTTTAAGCCTCCAAATTTGTGGCAATAAAGAACTAATGCAAAAATAAAATAAACATGAAATTTTTTACTATGTAGGATCTTAAAATAGAGTCCCACATACAATCATATTCACAATGGTGCCCCTTATTTTGTAGTCAAACGTTCTCTTTTTGGAAAGAACCTAGAATTAAATCTATAAGCTTGGTGCAAGCCTGAGCGTTGTCCCACTTCACCCAGTTCTGCATCACTACCTGGAACGCTTCCTTTCACTGTCTTCTCAAACTGGATGCCATATTCTTTGAACAGAGGATACGGCTTTAGAATTTCTCATTTCAATTTGTAATACTATTTCCTCCAGGAAATCCTCATCCCTTTTTCTTCTCTGAATTCCCTGTTTGTATCATGTTAATGTATCCTTATCTTAAGCTTCCTTAAATTCTGTTTCCATGCCTTATATTCCCTTGATCTGAAGACTCTTTAGAGATACCACGTTTTATAGATTGGGATACATAACATAATGCAAAACTATATGAAAACTTTTTCTTTATTTTGAGGAAGATTAGCCCTGAGCTAACATCTGCCACCAATCCTCCTCTTTTTGCTGAAGAAGACTGGCCCTGAGCTAACATCCATGCCCATATTCCTCTACTTTATATGTGGGACACCTACCACAGCGTGGCTTGACAAGCAGTGCCATGTCGGCGCCCAAGATCTGAACCGGGGAACCCCAGGCCGCCGAAGCGGAACGTGCACACTTAACCGCTGCACCATGGGGCCAGCCCCTGTAAACTTTTATATGCAGTTTAAAGAATACTGAAATGAATAACTGGTCTACCATTCAGGTCATTCTACACCCCAGAAGCCGCCTGTATGCTCCTCCCTAATTGAATTCCCCCACTACTCCCAGAGATAAACACCATTCTGATTTTTGTGTTAAGCATTCTCTTGCTTTTCTTTATAGTTATTGCTTATGTTTACCTAACCAACAATTGCTTAGTTTTCCTTATATTGAACATAAAATTTGTGAATTTATACAAACAGATCTTGCTGTGATTTTGGTTGGGATTGTCATTCTTCCTAATCTGGAAACCTTTTAGTTTATTTTTCCCCCTTATTGCACTGGTCAAAAGTTCCATTAAAAGTTGAAAATAAATGGTGAGAGTGGATATCTTTACCTTGTTTCTAATCTTAGGAGGATATTATTCAGTCTTTTACCATTAAGTGTGATGTCAGTTATAGGTTTTTCACAGATGCCCTTTATCAGGTTAAGGAAATTAATCTTCTATTCCTAGATTGCTGAGAGATTTTTTTTTATTGTTGTAAGATATACATAACAAAAATTTTATCATTTTAGGAATTTTTAAGTGTACAGTTCAGTGGCATTAAGTACATTCACATTGTTGTGCAACCATCATGACTATCCATCTCCATAAGTTTTTCATTATCTCAAACGGAAACTCTGTACCTATTAAACAATAACTCTCCATTCCCCTCTTCTCCCAGCCCATGGTAACCATCATTCGACTTTCTGTCTCTATGAATTTGCCTATTCTAGGTAACCCAATAATATTTGTCCTTTTGCATCTGGTTTATTTCACTTAGTGTAGTTATTTCTAGGTTCACCAACTTTTAGCACGAATCAGAATTTCCTTCCTTATTAAAGCTGAATGATACTCTTTTGCATGTATATACCACATTTTGTTTATCCATTCATCCATTGATGGACACTTGGGTTTGCTTCCATCTTTTAGCTATTCTGGATAATGCTGCTAGGAACATTGGCATATAAACATCTGTTCAATTACCTGCTTTCACTTTTGGATATATACTCAGAAGTGGGATTGCTGGGCAAGATGGTAATTCTAGCTTTAATTTTTTGAGGAAATGACATACTGTTTTCATAGCAGCTAAACCATTTTACATTCCCATCAGTAATGCACAAGGGTTCCAATTTCTTCACACCCTCACCAACACTTGTTATTTTCTGGTTTTTTTGCTTTTTTGTTTTAAGTAATAACTGTCCTAATGGATGTGAATTGGTTTCTCATTGTGTTTTTGATTTGCATTTCCCTAAGGACTAGTTAGCATCTTTTCATGTGCTTATTGGCCATCTGTATATCTCTTTGGAGAAATGTCTGTTCAAGTCCTTTGCTGATTTTTTAATTAGGTTGTTTTGTTGTTGAGTTTTAAGAGTTCTTTATATATGCTGGATATTAATCTCTTATCAGATATGTGATTTGCAAATATTTTCTCCTAGAGTTTTTTTCTAATCAGGAATGTTTGTTGGCTTTTTTCAAATGCTTTTTCTGCATCTATTGATAATCATGTTTTTTATTTTTTACTTTATTAATATGATGAATTACACTGATTGATTTTTTAAAACAGCTTTATTGAGACATCATTTATATCCCTTACAATTCACCAATTTAAAGTACACAATTCAATGGCCTATAGCATGCACAGAATTATACAATCATTGCCATATTCAATTTTAGAACATTTTCATCACTTCAAAAGGAAACTCTGTACCTGACAGTAGTCACTCCCATTTCCATCTGTGTCAGTCAGCCAGTGCTGCCATGACAAAATGCCACAGCCTGGGTGGCTTCAACAACAGAAGTTTATTTTCTCACAGTTCTGGAGGCTGAAGTCCGAGATCAAGGTACAGGCAGGGCTGGTTTCTGGTGAGACCTCTTTCCTTGACCTTTGTTCTGTGTCCTCACATGGTCTTTTTTCTATTTGTGTGTACTCCTGGTATCTCTTCCACTTTTTATAAGGACAACAGTCCTACTGGATTAGGGCCTCACTCTTGTGACCTGATTTAACCTTAATTTTCTCCTTAAAGGCCTTATCTCCAGATACAGTTATATTGGGTGTTAGGGCAGCAACCTATGAATTTTGGGAGGACACAGTTCAGTCCATAACATTCTGCCTTCTGTCCCCTCAAAATTCATGTTCTTCTTGCAAAATACATTCACCCCATTTCAACAGCCTCAAAATTCTTAACCCATTCCAGTATCAACTCCCTCCAAACTCTCATCTAAATAACATCTAAATCAGGTAAGTATGAGTCTTGAGATATAATACATGCTGTGGCATAATTCCTCTCCAGCTGTGAACGTGTGAAACCAGACAAGTTACGTGAATCCAAAATCCAGTGGTTGGATAGGCATAGGATAGACATGCCCATTCCAAAGGAGAGAAATGGGAAAGACAAAAGAGGTCATAGGTCACAAGGAAGTCCAAAACCTAGCAAGGCAAATTCATTTAGATCTTAAGGCCCAAGAAGAATCCTCTTTGTCACAGCTCTCTCTCCAGGCTTAGCTCAGAGGGAGCAGGCAAAAACAGCCAGCACCTAGTTTCTCTCTGGAGCGGTCAAACTGCATACATTCCCAGCTGCTGCCTAAGGGTCTGGTTTCTATTCAGACTGCATCTGAGAACTGACTGGGATCCTCCCAGGAGCCTGAAAGAGCTTTTGGGCATGTCCCCTACCTTTCTCTACACCTTGCTCCAAGAGTAAAAGCAAGTCTCCAGCTTCTACCTGGAAGGAGATTGTCCACACATACGGCACCCCAACTTTTATGGCTGCCATCTGAGGGACTGGCTCCCAAATCACCTGGCTCTGAGAGACAACAGGGTTTGGCATTCACAAATTCCCTGGGACTGATTACAATAAACTAACAGGCAGTTTTACACAGAAGTGCAAGCACTTCCCACAGCTACAACCCTAACTCAGTCCAGAGGGAATGGGTTCCCAGTTTCTTCCTGGAAGGGGTTTAACTGCATACTTTCCCAGCTCCTTCCCAAGGGTTGGGATTCTAATTAGCCTGCACCTGGGAGTTGATGGGCACGTACTTAGTCATCTGGGAGCCTGAACAGGCATGTGGGAGCTTCCTACGCCTCTGTCCTCGGTTCAGCCCAGCAGTAAAACCAAGTCTATAGCTTCTCCTTGAAAGGAATTTGGACAAACATATAGCAGCCTACCTTCTATGGCTGCCACCCAAGGAAATAGTTCTAAATCACCCAGCTCTGGGAGCTGACACATCTCAACATTCGTTAAGTTCTCTGGGACCACAGACAACAAAGAGGCAGTTTTATATAGGTGCACAAGCACTCTTAGTGGCTATTCCCTCTGGCTCATCACAGATTGAGTAGGCAAAAACAACCAGCTCCTGGTTTCTCCCTGATAGGGGCTAGAGTGCATATCTAACATACTGACTTTCCCAGTTGCTGCCTGAAGGCCAGGCTTCTAATTAGCCTACAATGGGGAACTGAAGGGACAGCCAGTAAGAACAAACTATCTGAAAAAGAAATTAAGAAAACCCATTTATAATAGCATCAAAAAGAATAAAATACTTAAGAATAAATTTAACCAAGGAGGCGAAAGATCTGTACACTGAAAACTACAAAACATTGATGAAAGAATGGAAGAAGATGCAAATAAATGGAAAGATATTCCATGTTCATGGATTGGAAGAATTAATATTGTGAAAATATCCATGCTACCCAAAGCAATCTACAGATTCAATGCAATCTCTATCAAAATTCCAGTGACATTTTTCACTGAAATAGAACAAACAATCCCCAAATTCTTATGAAATCACAAAAGACCCCAAATAGCCAAAGCCATCTTGAGCAAGAAGAGCAAGGCTGGAGGAATCTCACTTCTTGATTTCAAACTACGTTACAAAGCTATAGTAATCAAAACAGTATGGGATTGGCATAAAAACAGACATATAGATCAATGAAACACAATAGTGAACCCAGAAATAAACCAATGCATTGACGGTCAATTAATTCTCAGCAAAGGCACTAAGGATATACAATGTGGAAAAGATAGTCTCTTCAATAAATAGTGTTTGGAAAACTGGATATCCACATACAAAAGAATGAAATTGGACCTCTATCTTACACCATACACAAATATCAACTCAAAATGGATTAAAGACTTAACCATAAGACCTGAAACCATAAAACTCCTAGAAGAAAAATAAAGGAAAAACTCCTTGACACTGGTCTTGGCAACAATTTTTTGGATTTGACACCAAAAGCAAAGACAAAAAAAGTATTGCGATTTTGTTGTTTTCTGACTGTTTAATAGATCTTTTGTTCCTCTCTTATTGTCTTGCTTTATTATTTATTTTTTGTAGTCGTATGCTTTAACTCAATTCTCTTTATCATTTCTGTATCTACTAGAAGTTTTTTCTTTGCAGTTACCATGATGGCTACATAAAATATCTTATATTTATAACAGTCTATTTTAAGACAGTACAACTTACCTTCGATCACATACAAAAACTCTATGCTTTTACTTCTTCTCTCCCCACATTTTATGTCATCGATGACACACTTTACATCTTTTTTATAGTATATCCATTAACAAATTATTGTGGTTATAGTTATTTTTAATACTGTTGTCTTTTAACTTTTATGCTAGAGTTAAAAGTGATTTATGCACCACCATTACAGTATTAGAGTATTCTGAATTTGACTATATATTTACCTTTCCAGTGAGTTTTATACTTTCATATGTTTTCATGTTGCTAATTAGTATCCTTTTGTTTCAACTTGAAGAACTTCCTTTAGCATTTCCTGTAGAGGCAGATCTAGTGGTATTGAACTCTCTCAGCTTTTGTTTGGGAAAATCTTTGTGTCACCTTCATTTCTGAAGGACAGTTTTGCCAGGTGTAGTATTGGTTGGCAGTTTTTTTCTTTCAGTACTTCAAATATACCATCCCACTCCCTGCTACTCTGTTGGGTTTCTGCTGAGGCATCTGCTGGTAGCCTTATGGGGGCCCCCTGGTATGTGACAAGTTGGTTTTCTCATGCTTCTTTCAAAATTCTCCTGTCTTTGACTTTTTTTATTTAAGATTTTATTTTTTCTTTTTCTCCCCAAAACCCCCAGGTACATAGTTGTGTATTTTTAGTTGTGGGTCCTTCTAGTTGTGGCACGTGGGACGCCACCTCAACATGGCTTGATGAGTGGTGCCATGTCCGCGCCCAGGATTCGAACCAGCAAAACCCTGGGCTGCTGAAGCGGAGCATGCGAACTTAACCACTCGGCCATGGAGCCGGGCCCCTGTCTCTGACTTTTAACAATTTGATTATAATGTGTCTCAGAGTAATCCTCTTTGGTTTGGTCTTGCTTGTTGTCCCTTGAGCTTCACATACCTGGATGTGCATATCTTTCCCAAGATTTAGGAAGTTTTCACCTGTTAGGTTTTTTTTTGTTTGTTTTTTTTAAAGATTTTATTTTTTTCCTGTTTTCCCCCAAAGCCCCCTGGTACATAGTTGTATATTCTTCGTTGTGGGTCCTTCTAGTTGTGGTATGTGGGTCGCTGCCTCAGCGTGGTTTGATGAGCAGTGCCATGTCCGCGCTCAGGATTCAAACCAACGAAACACTGGGCTGCCTGCAGTGGAGCGCGCGAACTTAACCACTCGGCCACGGGGCCAGCCCCTCACCTGTTAGTTTTTAAATAAGCTTTCTGTCACTTTCTGTCTCTCTTCTCCTTCTGGGACTCTGATGATGCATATATTCATTTACTTGTGGTTCGCCCACAATTCTTCTTCACTCTTTTTCATTCTCTTTTCTTTTTGTTCCTCTCACTGGCTAATTTCAAATGACCTGTCTTTGAGTTCACAGATTCTTTCTTCTGCAGACTCCAGTCAGTTGTTGAAGCTCTCTATTGAGTTTTTCTGTTCTGTCATTGCATTTTTCAGCTCCAGTAGTTCTGTTCAGTTTTTTAATGGTCTCTATTTCTTTATTAAACTTCTCATTTTGTCATACATCATTTTCCTGATTTATTTAATTGTCTATCTGTGTTCTCTTGCCCATAATTGAGCTTCTTTGAGATGATTACTTGAATTCATTGTCAGACAATTCATAGAGCTCCATTTCTTTGGGATCAGTTATTCTAGATTTATTAGTTTCTTTTGATGGTGTCATGTTTGCCTTATCCCTCTTGATTTGTGTAGCCTTGCATTGGTCTGTGTGCATTTAAAGGAGCAAGCAGCACTTTCCAGTTACAGACTGGTTTCAACAGGTAAAGACCTTTTCCTGTTGGTTCTCTGGGTTAATAGGATTATCTCCAGAATCTCATAAATACAGGTTGGAGCTGGGTCATGTGGCTGTTGCTGGGTCCACAGTGGGGTCTGTGGTTGATGGGTCTCTTATCTGGGTCTTGGGTAGGTATGGATCCTATATGGTCCCTGGGTGGATGAGACTGCTTCCAGAACCTTGTTCAGTAGGGCTGGTGCTAGGACAAGTGTCCACTTCAGGGTTTGCAGGTGGTGAACCTGTTACCAAGTGCTGACAGGTGTGGCTCATGCCACGTCACTGGGTGGGTCCTTGGGAAGTCAGAACTGGCCCCAGATCATGGCTGAAAGGGGTTTGACCTAAGTCCCAGGGCTCCTTCAGCATCCACAGCTGGGACCAAGGTCTGCAGGCCTGGCTCCAGAGGCACAGATGGCCATGCCTCTCACCAGGTCCTTGGGCTGGCAGGACTGCTCATGGACCATGGCTATGAGAGGCTGGAGCCAAGTTACACAGTCATTTCAAGATCACCAGGGGCACTGACAGGTGTGTCTCCTGGCAGGTTCCTGTGTTGGCAAGACTGTTCATGGAGTGCAGTTAAGAGGGACTGGAACTGAGTTATAGGGTCATTTCAGGATCTCCAGAGGCACAGACAGGAACCTTTTCCTCAAGGGCCCTGGGCTGGTAGGACTGCTCACAGACTGTAGCTGGGAGGGCCTGGAGCTGAGTTACAGGGCTGCTTCAGGATTTGTAGTCAGATTGAGTTCAGGCTTGCTGCCAGAGTCTCCTGGACTGTGGCTGAGAGGGGCTGGAGCTAAGTCGTGAGCCACTTCAAGGTCCACAGCTGGGACCGATGTCTATGGGCCTATTACTTGAGGGATGGGCATGAGTGACTCCTCCCAGGTCACTTGTCATATGGAGGTGGTGGCAGTACTAAGGCCAGATGGGTCTGTAGCTGAGTCCACAGGGGGCAGGAGGTGTTTCTGGGTCTGTAGCAGTGGCCGTAGTAGCAAGTCAGGCAACTAGGCACAGACCTCCCTTTTCAAAACAGCCATCTTTAGTCTTGGACTCCACCAGTTCCCACAAAGACATTTTTTTCTGTGGAGAACTATCAAATTATTGTTGCTGAGAGGGGATATGAGCAGGGTACCTCCTACTCTACCATCTCACTGACATCTTTATGTATTTCTTCTTGAAGAAGCTTTGGCAGTTTGTGTTTTCAAGGAATTTGTGCATTTTAAGCTGTCAAATTTATTGGCATAAATTGTTCATAATATTCCCTCATCCTTTCAATATCTGCACAATCTGTAGTGATATCACCTGTCTTATTCCTGATACTGGTAATTTGTGCCTTCTTTTTTACTTTTTATCAGTTTGGCTAAAAATGTATGGATTTTTTTGATCATCTCAAAGAACTGTTTTAGGTTTCTTTGATTTTCTCTATTGTTTTTCTGTTTCGTATTTCACTGATATTCACTATGAGCTTTAACATTTCCTTTCCTCTGCTTCCTTTGGGAACCAATTTACTGTTCATTTTCTAGTTTCTTTTTTTTCACTAAAATTTTAAAAAATTTTTATTGTGATAAGAATACTTAACATTAGAGCCACCCTTAACAAATTTTTGTGTACAATATATTACTGTTAACTATAGGCACAATGTTGTACAACAAATCTCTAGAGTTTATATTCCTTTTACTTAACTGAAATTCTATGCACGTTGATTAGTAACTTCCCATTTCCCTCTCCCCCCAGAATCCTGGTAACCACCGTTCCACTCTTTGAGTCTATGAATTTGATTATTTTAGATATCTCATGTAAGCAGAATCATGGAGTATTTGTTTTTCTGTGACTAGCTTATTTCATTTAGCATAATGTACTCAAAGTTCATGCATGTTGTTGCATATTGCAAAATTTCCTTCTTTTTTAAGGCCAAATAGTATCTCATTGTAGGTATATACCACATTTTCTTAAGTCATTTATCTGTTGATGGACATTTGTTTCCACACATTGGCTATCATGAATAGTGCTAATATGATCAGTGGAGTGCTAATATTCCTTCAAGATCTTGATTTCAATTCTTTTCTATAAATACCCAGATGTGGGATTGCTGGATTATATGGTAGTTCTATTTTTAATTTTTTGAGGAAAGTCCACATTGTTTTACTGTTTTTCATAGTGACTGCACTGTTTTGTATTCTCACCATTCATTTTCTAGTTTCTCACAGTGGAAGCTGAAGTCGTTGATTTGAGACCTTTCTTATTTTCTAATATAGGTGTTTAGTCCTATGTATCTCCCCTGTAGTACAGCTTTAGCTTCACCCAACAAATTTGTATGTTGTGTTTGCATTTTCATTCAGCCCAAAATAACTTGTAATATTCCTTTTGATTTCTTCTTTGATCCATGGTTTATTTAGAAAGGTGATATTTAACTACCAAAAATTTAGAAGTTTTCCAGATACCTCTTTGTTATGTATTTCTAATTTAGTTCCATTGTCATCAAAGAACACGCTTGGTAGGACTTGGATTCTTTTAAATTTATTGAGACTTGTTTTATGGCCTAGAATATGGTCTATCTAGGTAAATGTCCCATGTGCACTTCAAAAGAATGTATACTCTGCTGTTGTTGGGTGGAGAGTTCTATAAATGCGAGGTTAAGTTGGTTTACATTATTGTTTATATCTTATACATCCTTATTGTTTTTCAGGCTACGTGTTTCATCAATTACTGAGAGAGGGGTATTGAAAGCTCTACCTTTAATTCTGGATTTGTCTATTTTCCCATACGGTTCTATCAGCTTTGCATCACGAATTTTGAAGCTATGTTATTAGGTACATAAACACTTAGAATTGTAATGTCTTCTGGATCAATTGACGCTTCTACCATAATGAAATGGCCCTCTTTATCCCTGGTAATAGTCTTTGCTCTGAAGACTATGTTGGTACTAATATGGCCACTCCAACTTTATTTTGATCAGTGTTAGCATGATACTACATGTTTCCATCCTTTTAATCTATTTGTGTCTTGTCATGTAGGCTTGCACTCCATGTAAGTAGTGTTTTTTGTTTCTTGTAGGCAGCACATGATTGGGTCTTGTTTCTTGATCTGATCTGACGTCCTCTGTTTTTTAACTGGGATGCTTATGATTTACATTTATGTGATTATTCATTTGGTTGGCTTTTAATCTCCCATTTGCTATTTGTTTTCTATTTGTCTCAGCTATTCTTTGTCTCTCATTTCCTTTTTCTGCCTTCTTTTGGAATAATTGTTTTTTATGATTCCATTTTATTTCTTTTGTGGTCTTATTAGCTATAACTTTTTGTTGTGTTATTTTAGAAGTTGCTTTGGGGTTTATAGTATACATCATTAACTTATCATAGTCTACCTTCAGGTGATATACCATTTCATGTATGGTCTAAGAACTTGAAAACAGTATACCTCTATTTTTCTCCACCCAGTCTTTGTGCGATTAATGTCACATATTTTACTTCTACATATATTATAAACGCCACAATACTTTGTTACTTTTTACTTTAAACAATGCTGGTTTTTTAGCATCTAATTTCTTTATCTTTTATTTATTTATTTTATTGCAGTAACGTTGGTACTAACATTAAATAAATTTCAGGTGTACATCATTATGTTTTCGATTTCTGTGTAGATTACATCATGTTCAACACCCAAAGACTAATTACAACCCATCACCACACACACGTGCCTAATCACTCCTTTTGTCCTCTTCCCTCCCACCTTCCCCTCTGGTAACCGCCAGTGCAAGCTCTGTTAATGTGTTTGTTTGTTGCTGTTTTTATCTTCTACTTACGAGCTAGATCATACGGTATGGGACTTTTTCCCTCTGACTTATTTCGCTTAGCATAATACCCTCAACGTCCATCCATCTTGTCACAAAAGGCCGGATTTCATAATTTCTTATGGCTGACTAGTATTTCATTGTGTATCTATACCACATCTTCTTTAACCATTCATCCCTTGATGGGCACTTAAGTTGCTTCCAAGTCCTGGCTATTGTGAATAATACTGCAGTGAACATAGGGGTGAATGTATCTTTATGCATTTGTGTTTTCATGTTCTTTGGATAAATACCCAGCAGTGGAATAGCTGGATTGTATGGGAGTTCTCTTCTTAATTTTTTGAGGAATCTGCATACTGTTTTCCACAGTGGCTACACCAGTTTGCACTCCCACCAGCAGTATATGAGAGTTCCCTTTTCTCCATATCCTCTCCAACACATGTTATTTCCTGTTTTGTTAATTATACCATTCTGACAGGTATGAGGTGTTATCTCATTGTAGTTTTGATTTGCATTAATGATTAATGATGTTGAACATCTTTTCATGCGCCCATTGGCCATCTGTATATCTTCTTTGGAGAAATGTCTGTTCAGATCTTTTGCCCATTTTTTAATTAGGTTATTAGTTTTTTGTTGTTGAGATGTATGATTTCTTTATATATTTTGGATATTAACCCCTTATCACATGTATGATTTGCAAGTATCTTCTCCCAATAAACAATGCTCTTTAAAAGAGATTTAAATAACAAAACAATGTCTATCATAGTTTTCATAAAATTTGGAAATTTTTGTCATTTTTCTTCAAAGATTTTTTTTTGTCCCCCCTCCCCTTCCTTGTTTTTCGTGAACTCCAGTTACAAGCATATTAGGCCACCTGAAGTTTTCCCACAGCTCACTGATGCTCCACTCATTTTTTTCTCCAAATGTTTGTTTCACTTTTGGTAGATTCCATGTTCAGTAATCTTTTCTTCTGCATTCTATAATCTGACGTTCATCCCATGTAATCTATTTTTCATACCAAATAGTGTAGTTTTTAATCTCCTGAAGTTAATTTTGGGTCTTTTTGTGTTTTGCATATCTCTACTCAACATGTTCAATCTTTCTTCTAGTTTTTTGAACATACAGAATGCAGTTATAATAACTATTTTAGTGTCCTTAACTATGATTCTGTGTCTTCCCTGGGTTGGTTTAGATTGGTTGATTTCTCTCCTCACATTGGATCATAGTTTCCTGTTTCTTTGCATTCCTGGTAATTTTTGGTTGAAGGCACTCTGAATTTTACCTTATTGGATGCTAAATATTATTTATTCCTATCAATATTCTTGAGTTTTTGTTCTTGGACTTAATCAAGTTATTCAGAAACAGTTTTATCTTTTCAGGTCTCGCTTTTAATGTCATTTCGGTGATACCAGAGCAGCATTTAGTCTAGGGTTTATTTCTCCACTACTGAAGCAAAACTCTTGAGAATTCTACCTGATGCCCTGAAAGTGATGAGATTTTCCACTCTCCCTGGTGGGAACAGAAACTATTCTTGGAGCTGTCTGAGCTCTGATTACTCCCTCCAATTATTTCAGCTGGTTCTTTCCCTGGCTTTGTGTAGTTTCCTCACATATATTCACTGATTATTACTTATCTGATAATCTGAGGAGAATCCTTTGCAGATTTCAAAAGTTCACTCTGTGCAGCTCCCTCCTCTCTAGCTTTCTTAGTCTCCCCAGATTCATAACTCTGTCTCTTCAACTCAGAGTGACTGCTGGACTCTGCCTCAGTTCTCCCTCTCTGTGCCATGGCCTGGAAACTCTCCAAGTAATAATCTGGGGCAAGCGTAGGGTTCACTGTGTCTTTCTCCTCTCTCAGGAGTCATTGTCCATTGTTGCCTGATGTCCAATATCTTGAAAGTTCTTGTTCCATGTTCTTCCCGTAAGCAGCCCACAGTGATCTCTGAAAATGGTTCACTATTTACTTAAGCCAGAAAATCCACAAAATCACTCAAATGAAGAGGTTTGAATCTTTGTGTTTACTTTAAGAACACCCAAGAAACTGCTCAAGCCATCAAGGGTACGGACATCCAAAAAGCCACCAAGTATCTGAAAGATGTTGCTCTGCAGAAGCAACATGTGCCATTCTGTTGTCATAGTGGTGGAGTTAGCCAAACAGCGGGGCTGGACACAGGGTCAGCGGCCTAAAAAGAGTGCTGAGGTTTTGCCGCACATACTTAAAAATGCAGAGAGAAATGCTGAGCTTAAGGGTTTAAGTGTAGATTTTCTGGTCATTGAGCACATCCAGGTGAACAAAGCCCCCAAGATGCACAGCCGTACTAACAGAACTAAACTCATGGTTCGATTAATCCATATATGAGCTCCCCTTGCCATGCAGATGATCCTTACTGAAACAGCACAAATGTTCCTAAACCACAAGAAGAGATTGCACAGAAGAAAAAGATATCCCGGAAGAAAGTGAAGAAACAAAAAGTTATGGACCAGGGAATAAATTCTGCATAAAATAAATGCAAATAAAAGTAAAAAGAAAAACAAAAAACTGTTGCTGGAGGCATCACAATCCCTGACTTCAAAATGTGCTACAAAGCCATAGTGATCAAAACATCATGGTACTGGTACAAAAACAGACACACAGGTTAATGGAACAAAACTGAAAGCCCAGAAATAAAACCGCATGTATATGGACAGCTAATCTTCAATAAAGGTGCTTAAGAACATACAATGGCGAAAAGACAGAATCTTCAATAAATGGTTGGGAAAACTGGACGGCCACATGCAAAAGAATGAAAGTAGACCTTTATCTCACGCCGAACACAAAAGTAAACTCAAAATGGATCAAAGACTTGAAGATAAGTCCTGAAACCATAAAACTCCTGGAAGGTAATGTAGGTAGTACACTTCTTGACATTGAACTTCAAAGGATCTTTTCGAATACCATGTCTTCTCAGACAAGGGAAACAAAAGAAAAAATAAACAAGTGGGAGTTCATCAGTCTAAAGAGCTTCTGCAAGGCAAAAGAAACTAGGATCAAAACAAAAAGACAACCCACCAATTGGGAGAAAATATTTGCAAATCATATATCTGTTAAGGGGTTAACCTCCGCAATATATGAGGAACTCACACAACTGAACAACAAAAAAACAAACAGCCCGATCGAAAAATAGACAGAGGATATGAACACACATTTTTCCAAAGAAGATATACAGATGGCCAATAAACACATGAAAAAATGTTCAACATCACTAATCATCAGGGAAATGCAAATCAAAACCACACTAAGATACTACCTTATTCCTGTTAAAATGGTTCTAATCACTAAGACTAAAAATAACAAATGTTGTAGAGAGTGTGGAGAAAAGGGAACTCTCTTACACTGCTGGTGGGAATGCAAACTGGTGCAGCCACTGTGGAAAACAGTTAAGGGAGATTCCTCAAAAAACTAAAAATAGAACTACCATATGATCCAGCTATCCCACTACTGGGTATCTACCCAAACAACTTGAAATCAACAATCTAAAGTAATGTATGTGCCCCTATGTTCATTGTAGCACTATTCACAATAGCCAAGACACGGAAACAATCCAAGTGCCCATCAGCTGATGATTGGATAAAGAAAATGTGGTATATATATACACAAGGAAATACTACTCAGCCATAAAAAGACAAAATCATTCCATTTGCAACAACATGGATGGACCTAGAGGGAATTGTGCTAAGCGAAATAAGCCAGACTGAGAAAGACAAACTCCAGATGATTTCACTCATATGTGGAATGTAAACAAGCACATGGACAAAGAAAACAACTCAGTTACCAGGGGAAGGGTGGGGTGGGCACAAGGGGTGAAGGGGAGCACTTATGTGGTGACAGACAAGAAATAATGTACAAGTGAAATTTCACAATGAGGTCAACTATTATGAACTCAAAAATAAAGCACGTTAACAACAACAACAACAACAACAACAAAAACTTGTTTCATATATTTTGTCTGGCTTTTCAGTTATTTTAGGCAGGAGGATAAATCTAGTTCTTGTTACTCCATTTTGACCAGAAGAGAAAGTGCAGTTTGCTTATGTTTTTAGGATTTATGATTCTATGTTCATGAGTAAGACTAGCTTATCATATCCATTTCTTCTACTTTCTTTGTAAGGTCATGCTAT
Organism: Equus przewalskii; assembly: GCF_037783145.1. Taxonomy (NCBI): domain Eukaryota; kingdom Metazoa; phylum Chordata; class Mammalia; order Perissodactyla; family Equidae; genus Equus; species Equus przewalskii. Next base: position 6,811,729 of record NC_091854.1, read on the forward strand.
CTTGAGTAGGTTGTGATAAATATTATTTTTCTGGGAGTTGTCCTTTTTCGTTAAATTTAAAAATGTGCTTACAGTGTTCTGAATACCGTCTTCTTATATTTTCAATGTCTGCAGCATCTGTAATTACATTCCCTCTTTTATTACAATTATTTCTTATTATTGGCTTCTTTTTCACTTGGTCAGTCTCACCAGAGGTTTCTCAGTTCTATTAGTCGTTTGAAAGAACCAATTTTTGGCTTTGTTGATTCTATTTTATACTTATTTTCTATTTCATTAATTTCTACTCTCACCTTTACAATTTCCATCTTTCTGCTTTTTAAGATTTATTTTGCTCTTCATTTTCTGACTTTCAAGGGTGGATGTTTAGAGCATTCATTTGCAGTGTTTCTTCTTTTCAAATATATCCACTGGTGGGTGTAGACCTAAGCCCCACTTAGCTGTGCCCCCACAAGTTTCGAGACATAGTACTGTTGCTATAATTCCATTCAAAATGTTTCTGAAATTTCCACTGTTTCTTCTCTGACCTATGAGCTAATTAGAAATGTATTTTACTTTCAAATCATATAGGAATTCTTTGAGGTGTCTTTTTACTATTTATTTCTAACTTACAAGTTTTATGATCAGGGAACATGGATTATACGATACCAGTCTTTGGAAATGTGCTAAGATTTGCCTTATGGCCCACTACCTGGTCACTTTTTGTAAATGTATGTGCTGGAAAAGAACGTGATTTCTTCCATGGGTAGGTGTTGTATTATACATATATGCATTAGTTGAAGTTTGTTAACTGATTATTCAAATATTCTGTATACTGTCTGCTTTTTAATTGTTTGATCTATCAAATGCTAAGAGAAGTGTGTGACCATCTCTCGCAAGGGAAGTAGATTTCTCTTTCTTCTTGCAGTCTTGTAAATTTTACCTGTAAAGGGTTGCCTTGTGTACTTCTGAGCTTCACCTGAGCATGGATTGAGCAATCATCTGCAATGTTCTGTGGAAGAAAAGCAGAACCACCACAGCAGGCACTGTAGGTGGATACTGGCAACATGAACAGATCTAGGAAGACATCGGCCACACTGGTTCAGCTGCACTGAAATCAGGTGGGCTGAGGAGATGTGGTTCAGGGCACCAGAACCTCACTGTATTACACTGTACTATATTACACATTAAATCCACTTCAATACTGACTCTTCAAGATGATGGGTCATTGCATCTTTAAAAAGAATACCTAAACAGGAGTTAGTAGAACATGTTATAATTTAAGTGCTAATATAATTTAATTTATAATGTCATAATAAAATTTAATAGATGAATTGATATTCATTCTCTCCCCCCTCTAGCATCCAATCTAGGTTTTCCTCACTCTTCTAGCAATCTGCTAGAATAACTCAGATTTTCACTCCTGACGGGTCTGAGCCCTTGGTTAACATGCACATTCTAGGCTACAGATGCTGCAATTATCCGTTCACTGTTCACTGGCCTGGAAGCACCCAAGAGATGCTCTAGAGAATTCCCTAAATTCTAGACTTGGTCTTTGTCTCCATCATATAAACATAACCCTTGCTACTTATGATAAAATGGGGTTGATTATCCTCACTCGTATAGTAACCTTTTTTTTTTTCTTGGTTAGTCCACTGGCGTGAGGAGTCCAAAGTAACCAGACAATATTTGCAGTATTAGATTCAGTGGAATGAGTACTATGTCTCTGGGGATAGCACTCCTCTCACCCAGCACCCTAGAATGCAGAAATTTTAATCCAACAAACCTAGAATTGTGGGAATGGAAAGCATAAATTCTGCAATGGCTTACTGGTGATGGTGAGAGGGAGAGGTTAATCCTACCTCTGCACTGTAGCTTCTGGACCTGTGTATTCTAGCTACCAAGGCTAGAGGAAAATATATCAGCCAATGCATATACTGCATCCCAGAGGACAGTGCTCCATTGAAGGGTGTCCTCAAGCTGGTGCCTTAGCTGACTGTTTAAGAGACCATTCTAATGTCCTATTAGTTTGGTTGCTTCTAGGTGATGTATATGGTATAAATGATGGATCCTGTGATCACTTGCACATTGGTGCACCTCCTTAGCCATAGAATGGGACCCTTGGCCCAAAGTGATGTTATGTGGTATCCAATGTTGATAAATCAGACACTCTCTAAGTCCTGAGACAGTGGGGCTGGTGGAAGTATTGTGAGCAGGGAAGGCAAACACACACACATGGAGTAGTTATTAATTCCAGAAAGGATGGACGTAATCAGCCTACCACCAAAGGGCTAGATCATCTTTTTGAGGGATTGCACCATCTCAAGGGCCCAGCATTGGTATATGCTGCTGACAAGTTGGACATTCAGAAGTAACTAGATCAATTTTGGTGAGAGGGAGTCCAGGGATAGACTCCATCTCTTCACCATGTCTTCTCCATTCAGGGGCCCATTCCACAGGCATTGGGGTGGCTGAGAAGAAGACACTGGGTGTTATCCACCTGATTTACCTTGTTAATTGAGTTGTGGAGTGTCTCCTCTATACTGGATGTTCTCTGGTGGGCAATGACATGAGAACACGAAGATCTACACGTTTTGCATGCATTCTCATAGGTCCATCTACATGGCTTTTCTTCAGACTTCCTTGTCTCCAATTTTCTATTATTGATCCTTCCAAGGCCCCTTGCCAACTCTAATGCCATTTGTCACTGTCTAGGAGTCCATGTATATTCTTACCTCAGGCTGCTTCAAAGTTGATATCCAGGTTCTTCTCACAGTTCTGCCCACTTAGAAGATTTCCCCTCATCACTGCTGTAGTTTAGCATGATTCCATATTTGGCTCGTGCAATATATTGAGTAAATTCATCTTTGAACCAAGTCCAATATAGACCATCCCCCCAATAAAACCATGTGGGTGTGAGCTAAAGGAGATGTGTTCCTGCGAAAGAGATAGGTGACATGGGGGTCTAGATCACTTTTTTAGGTAGCTTGCTTGTGGCCTCTGGAGCTCCCCAGGCCTGGTTTCTAATGGATTATTTCTATCGTATAATAGATTACTGCTAAACTAGCTCCTAATGGATAGCTCTTGTCACATAGTCACTTGATGGCTCATGGACAAGTGCTCAACAGCATGTCAGGAGATGCTTTTCAAAAAGAATGTAGATCTCTTCCAAAAAGAATGTCCTTGCTCCAGAACCCCAGAAGTCTGTGCTGCAGCTTTCCTATTGGGGCTTTTGAGAGATTGCTCTTACTGTTTTATCTACCACAGATACTCTGATACCAAGGGGTCTGCTAAATCATCTGATCTGAGCAGCACGGCAATTTGCACTGCAGCCTGGACCTACAGCAGAGCCATCCTCACTCAAAACTCACAGCCTTCAAATTCCCCAATAAATGGTTTGGAACAGTATATACTGTTTCCAAATCCAAATAGGCCCATCAAGTGTGTGCCTCCTTCCTAGTGGTAGGGAGAGCAAGGTATAATAACTTGTCCTTTACTTAGAAGGGTTGTTCCATCATTCCCGAGGCCACTGACCCTTTAAAATGTCAATGATATGGCAGGTATCTAATCTTTATAGAACCTATCTTTCACTCTCTGGCAAGTATGTATCTTACATCATCAAGAGTATCTGTCATTTCCTGCTTGCCAGTATACTGATGAGTATATCATCAATATACTATATATACAATATCATGGATCAGCATAATGGTTTTATGGAATGTCAAGATGATCAAGACCCCTGCAGATGATTTTGACAAAATGCAGGAGAGTTAATGTAGACCCAAGAGAAGACAGTTTTTATGTACTGCTGACTCTCCTATTTAAAAGCAACCTGCTTTTGATCCTTTTTGCTTATGAGAGTTGAAAGAATGCCTTTGTGGATCAACAGCTGCATATCGAGTGCCAAGCTATGCTGATCTATTCAAGTGAAGATACCACCCTTGGCATAGCAGCCATTTGGTTAATTTTAGTTAAAAATCATCTGCTACAAAGCGTCTGGGATCACACGCGTGAAGTGAATAAGGACAATGCAGCCTTTAAGTTGTTGTGCTGGCACTAATCTCTCTAAGTCCTAGGTTGCAGTACTGCTTCTACTAATAAATTACCACGTGCCAGGTATTATTCTAAGAGTATTGACTTGTTTAATACTCATAATAACCATTTGAGGTAGGTGCCATTATTCTATTTTATAATTGAGGAACCAAAGGCACAGAGAGATTAAGTAACTTGCCCAAAGTGACATAGTAAATTGGTGACAGAGCCAGGCTCTGAACTGGTCCAGAAGTAATCTGGTTCCAGAGCCCACACTCTTGACCCCCCAGCACCACACTTCCTCAGTGACAGGAGTGATTGTCTATTGAGCACTTACTCTATTCAGGTAGTACACTAGTATTTCATGTGCTTTATCTGGTTTTATCCTCATCATAAGTTTCTGAGGTAGAGGTAGCTGTTGCTTCTATTTTACTTTTTTTTTTTTGAGGAAGATTAGCCCTGAGCTAACATCTGCCACCAATCCTCCTCTTTTTGCTGAGGAAGACTGGCCCTGAGCTAACATCTGTGCCCATCTTCCTCTACTTTATATGTGGGACGCCTACCACAGCATGGCTCACCAAGCAGTGCCATGTCCGCACCTGGGATCCTAACTGGTGAACCCCAGGCCACCAAAGCGGAACGTGCGAACTTAACCACTGCACCACCAGGCCGGCCCCACTTCTATTTTACCTTTAAGGAGACTGAAGTTCAGTTATTCAATAACTAGCTCAAATCACGTGCTTATAAAAGTAGAGAAACCAGGATCAAACCTAGATCTGGGTGATCTCAAGGCCCATTTCTTGTTTTTAAATATCTTATTTTTTATTATTGATGTGGAATTTCTGAACGGTGAAATTCGGCTATTGTAAGCATATAATTCAATGAATTTTGACAAGTGTATACACCTGTGAAACAAACAACCTAGTCAAGATAGGATATTTCTATTATCTCAGAAAGTGTCCTGTCCCTTTTCACTCAATTCCCCACCCCTGAAAGACAACCACTGTTCTGATTTCTATTATTATATATTGGTTTTGTCTGTTCTTAAAATTCATATAAATAGAATCATATAGTATTTACTTTTGTGTATAGTTTTCATTCCGTTTTTGAGATTTAGTCTGTTACTGTGTACAATGGTAGTTTATTCTTTTTTATAGTATTTAAATGTGTGAATAATACATTTTTCTAATGATGGACATTTGAGCTTTTCCAGTCTTTGGATATAGATGATAAAAGGTACTATGCACATTAATGTACAAGTCTTTTGGTGGACAGATATTTTCCTTTCTTTTGGCTGAATACCTGGTAGTGCGATTGTTGGATCATGCAGTGGATGTATGCACAATATTAAAAGGAACTGCCAAGCAATTTTCCAGTGTGATTCCAGATACTCCACATCGTTTGATGTTGTCAGTCATTTTAATATTAGCTATTCTAATGGGTATCCCATTGTGGTTTTTATTTTCATTTTCCTGATGACTAAAGATGTTGAACACTTTTAAGAGTGCACATGACGGTTCACATAAATTATTCTGTGAAGTGTCTGTTTACGTCTTTTACCTATTTTCAAACTGAGATGTTTGTCTTTTTATTTTTTACTTATAGTGAGTTCTTTATGAATTGTCAATGCAAGTTCTCTGCCCTATATATTTATAGCTTTCATTCTGTAGTGTGCCTTTTGATTCTTTTTTTTGTGTGAGGAAGATTGGCCCTGAGCTAACATCTGTTACCAATCTTCCTCTTTTTCCTCATTTTGCTTGAGGAAGATTGTTGCTGAGCTAACACCTGTACCAATGCTCCTCTATTTTATGCGGGATGCTGCCACAGCATGGCTTGATGAATGGTGCTAGGACCACACCTGGGATCCGAACCCACAAACCCCAGGCCGCTGAAGCAGAGTGTGAGACCTTAACCACTACACTACCAGGTGTGACTCCCTTTTCATTTTCTTAATGATGACTTTTGAGAAAAGTTTTTAAATTTTGATCAAGTCCAGTTTATAAACCTTTTCTTTTATAGTTAGTGCTTTTTGAGTCCTAAGAAATCCCTACCTACTCCAAAGTCATGAAGTTATTCTCCTGTTTCTTCTAGAATCTGTATAGTTTTAGCTTTTACATTTAGGTCTATGATCCACTCTGACTTAATTTTAAAATTTAATATGAGGTAGGGATTGAGGTTCTCTTTCTCCCTATGTTTTTCCAACTGTTCCATCATTATTTGTTAACGACTTTCCCTTCAACATTGAATTACTTTGGTGCCTTGCTGAAAATCAATATATATCTCTACATATTATATATGTAAATTATATTAAATCATACATAACATATAAATATATAATCTGCTTTGTTCCATTGATATATTTATGAACATTTTGGTTCTGTTGATATTGTAACATTGTAATAATTCATGAAATCAAGCAGTGTAAGTCCTCCAACTTTGTTCTTTTTGGAGATTATTTCTTGGTCCTTGGCATTTCCAGTTAAATGTTAGGATCAGCTTGTCAATTTCTTCAGAAAAAAACCTATTGGGATTCTGTTTGGGTTTGCGTTGAATCTATAGATCAATTTGGGAGAGAACTGACGTCATAGCAATATTGAATACCATGAACGTGGTATATATCTCTATCTTTTTAAATCTTTGTCTTGGCAGTGTTTTATACTTTTTAGCATACAGGTCTTCATGTCTTATATTAAATTTATTCCTAGGTAGGTTTATGTTTTTGATGCTGTTGTAAATATTAAAAAATTTTTATTTTCCTACTGTTCATTACAAGAAATATACTTAATTATTGCATATTGACCTACATCCTGTGAGCTTGCTAAACTCACTTATTAGTTTTAGTAGTTTGAAAATTCCTTAGGATTTTCTACAGATATAATTATGTCATCTGTGGATAAAGATTTACTTCTTCCTTTATAATCTGTTTGCCTTTTATTTATTCTCGCCATATTGTACTGTAAGTACCTCCAGTATAACACTGAAGAGATGAGAGCAGACATTTTGTCTTGTCCTTGATCTCAGGGGAGAAAGTATTAATTTTTAGACCATTTACTATGATGTTAGCCATACATTTTTCAAAGATTTCCTTCATCAGGATGAGGATGATCCCTGTATCCCTAATTTGTTGAGTTTTTATCATAATTGGGTTTTGAACTTTGTCAAAAGCTTTTTCTGCATCGTTTGAGATGATTACATGTTTTTTCTCCTTTACTTTGCTTATTCTGTGAATTACATTCATTTATTTTGAAATATTAAGCCAACCTTGATTTGCTGGGATACGATCCCCTTGGTAATTATGTAACATTCTTTTTATATCTCTGGATTTGGCTTGCTAATATTTTGTTGAGAATTTTTGTCTATGTTAGAAGTCAACAAACTTTTTCTGTAAAAGACCAAATAGTAAATATTTTAGGCTTTGTAGCCATACAATCTCTGTTGCAACTATTCAGTTCTGCTGCTTTAGTGCAAAGCGGCCACAGACAATATCTAATCAAACTTTATTTTCAAAAACAAGGGCAGGCAAGCCAGATGTGGCCTGAGGGCGGTAGTTTGCTGACTTATAGTCTATGTTCATAAGGGATACCTTCTTCTCACGGAATGTTCTTGTTAGATTATTATCTTGCCTCATAAAATGATCTGTGAACTTTTCCCTTCTCTATTTTCTGAAAGAGTTTCTGTAAGATTAACATTACTTCTACATTAAATGTTTGCTAGACTTCACTAGTAAAAATATTTGGGCATGAAGTATTCTTCACGGGAATGTCTAACTACAAGCACAGTTCCTTTTACAGATAAAAGGATTCAGATTTTAATGCATCTGTGTTAGTCTGGTAAGTTGTGTTGTTCAAGGTATTATTCCATTTCATCAAAGTTGTCAAGTTTAACGACATAAATGTGTTCTTAACATTCCCTAATCACATTTTTAAATGTCTGTGGGATCTATAGTCACAGCCAGTCCCTCTCTCATTCTAACTACTGGTTATTTGTATTCTCCTCTCTTGATCGGCCTTCCTAGATCAATTAATTTTATTAATATTTTCAATGGATCAACTTTTAGCGGTACTAATTTTTTGTTTTCCGTATTACTGATTTCTGTTTTTCACTTTCTCCCTTCTTTTTATTTACTTTAGGTTTGATTTGCTCTTTTTAAATTCTTGGCTTCTTAAGGTGGAAATTTTAGACCACTGATTTTAAACCATTTTTCTTTACAAATGTTAAGCATTTAAAGCCACAAGTTTCCTTCCAATTACTGCTTCAGCTGCATCTCACAAATTTTAACTTTTGTGTCTTTATTATCAATCAATTAAAGATAATATCTAAATTTCCTTTTTATACATTCTTTGACCCAAAGGTTATATTGCAAGGTTGTTTAATTTTCAGATATTTTTCTAGATCTTCTAGATATGTTGATATTGTTATTTACTTTAATTACATTGTGGTCAGAGAACACGCTCCGTAAGATTTCAGTCTTCTGAAATTTACTGAGACCTGAACTGTGGCCCAGCATATGATCTACAACATTCCACGTCGACTTAACAAGAATGTGTATCTTGCAGTTGTTGGGGGTGATATTCTTTAAATATCAATTAACTTAGTTGATGTTGTTCAAATCTTCTATATCCTTATTGATTTTTTGGTCTCTTACTCTCTAAATTACTGAAAAATGGTGGTTAAACTCTCCCAACTATGATTGTGGATTTTTCTAGTTCTCCTTTTAGTTCTGTTTGTTTTTGCTTCATGTGTTCTGAAGTCTGTAATTGGGTGTATACTCATTTAGGAGTACGTCTTCCTGTTGAAAGGATTCTTTTACCATTATGAAACATCCTTCTTTATCTCTGGCAATATTCCTTTTTTCTTTTTTTGTTTTCTATATCAAGAAAATAAGAAGGTTAGATTTTGAAAAGTTGTTCCAAACGACAAAAAAACCAAAAAGACCAGAGCAATATATTAATGGTAGATCTCTTTATAAAGCTAAATTTCATGACTTTTATATTAAAATATGGTTTTATACAATTTTTTGAAATCATACAGATTACTTAGAATTCGAAATCTGGAAACCACTGGTCTGCTTTATTCCAGTAGTCTCTTTTAATGGTAATATTCTCTGATCTTATGATCTATTCGTACCTTGACTTCCTGCATCCCAAGAGAAAGGAAATGTATATGGAATGTCTTATGAATCAAAGAGCTTAAGGGTACTTAGTGGTTGTATCAATCAGGATAGAATAGGTTATACGAAAGTAACGAAAAATAAACATTCTACGTGGCTTACAAATAGCAAGTTTATCAGTCATGCTCATCTCAGATCAACAAGGGCACTCTTTGTATCAGATCACTTTACAATCTGTGGCAGAAACATCATTTTGACGCATGCTTTAACTATCACAGAGGCCACAAAGTAGAACAGATCGCTTCTGTTTGCATTTCATGGCCAAAACAAATCACATGGACATTCCCGAATTCAACAGGACAGGGGTGTATATATCACCTGCAGGGAGAAGCACCAAATGTTTGTGAATAACCGTATATTCTGTAGGTGAGTATGAGATCAGGAATAAAAACTGTACCAGAGAAAATTAATTTTGATTAGAGTGAAAATTTAAAAAATAAGAAATATGAGAATAAACTTTACCACTTCTACAATCTTCTAAACATGTTAATATTAGCTAAACAGAAATTTCCAGATTCCATAATATTTTCACATACAATATTTTATTTGACTTTTATAACAACCCAGTGAGGCAGACTGATAGGACTGAGTAATGCCTAAGAACTCACTACAAAGTTAGAATGCCTAGTTTTGAATTTCAGTCTCAGCATTTACTGAACTTTGTGGACAAATTGCATCACTTAATTTCTCAGTAACTCAGTCTCCTCCTTTTAAAACTGCGTATAATCATAATTCTGTCTTGCATTTATGTATGTGTGAAGAATGCAAGTGTTAATACATGGAAATGGCGCATAGTAACCCTCAATGCATATTGTTAGTTGCTGTTAGTTATTTTGGTATTTTCATCATATTTATCAACATACTATTATGCCTGTTTTCTAAAGGAGGACCTAAATGCAATCTACAAACTTTAATGTTTTCTCTAAGGTTCACACAGTAGATGGCAAAGCTTTGATTCAAATGAGATGTTTAATTTAGCGATTTTGTTGACCTTTTAGACCCACACTTTATTTAAGTAATTTGACAAAATCATATTCTAATCTGTGTCTTTAAGATTATTTTAGCAAAATTTTTGCTGTAGATTAAAATGAATGGTTCAGGAAAAAAAAGACTAGCTGAGATTGAGAGAGGATTTTGTAGAAAGAGAAGGAAAGACAAAGAGAAAGCAAACAACTGAAAAGGAGCAGTGTGCTCAGAAGAGGGGGCAGGGCAGCAGCTGAGCCGGGAGGAAGACAGTGGTTTGCTCGGGAAACAGTGACAGTGGCCGATCTGGTCTCACTGTGGAGCTCAGATTAGCCTTTTTGTATAAACTAGATTTAGAGAATTGAACAGGGTTGTAAGAGCACATATTGAAAAGAAGAGGTTTCTAGAAAATCTATAAAGTCCTGCATCCAGGATTATTTTTCCTAACTAAAAAAAAAGCAAAGCCAGAACTGTGTGATTCTGTGATTTTATGATTGAAAAATACTGAACTGTGGATTTGAGAAATTGCTGATATAAGGAAGTTGATGTGGTAAGTGTATTTTAAAATCAACACGTAATCTGCCACAAGCTCTAAAGAGGTTAAAAAAAAGATAAAGAAAGAAAATGTGGAAAAAATTGCAGATGGAAAACATTGCTGGTTCCTTCATATCACCATCTCTTCTGCCAGGGAATATGAAGATATTTTTGAGAAGCAGAAAGTATTATTAGAATTTGGGAAGGGTGGAATGGAAAGAGAGAATGTCCAAGTGATAACAAGTGGAGGTGGGAAGAGAGCATGAGTTGATAGCAGTTTGAATAATGCTAGCAGTAAAAACCATAAGACAGCAATGACAACATTACAGCAACCAAATATATCGAGCTTTTACTATATCCATGCACTGGGATAACAACTTTTCTTGTGTAAATTTATTTAATCATCACAACTACTCTGAGATACATATTACTTTTTCCAGTCATAGATAAATTTAGAGGTATTACTTTCCAGGGTCACACAGCTGATAAATGGCTAGGTCACCATTTAAACTACAGTTCATCTAACTCCTAAGGTCATGTTCTTAACCATTACATTTTACTATTTGGCACCTTGAGTCAGGAATGAAGTTCAAACGATGCTCTTCTCCAGCTTCCAGCTCTTTATCACCATCAGCCTTATATCGTCCATTATCTAGTCAGTCTTCTCTCCTGTTCTCTCTAATACTCATCCACATCCAGTTAGTCTTTTGTCCTCCTTGCAAATTTTCCTTCCTATTTGTTTTTGAAAACCTTTCTCTGGTAATGAACTCCTCTCCCTACTTTGAAGACACCTCTTTGTATGCTCCCTCCTATCAGCCCCATCATACCAATTGGGTGGGCTTGCCCAAAGTTCAAACTTTGGATTCAACATCTCTCTTGGTACCTTGTCAGTTCTCAAGGGTTCGGCTCTCCAGGCCCGATAATGCAGACAGCGTGCTTTGGCCTGTACATACTGGTTGCTCATGAATGGCATCTGTTCTGACTGGTCAGTGTCTGTGCTAAGTCAGTTGTTAAATAGTTTGTGTGCCATTTCTGAAACTGTCATTGCCTTGTCGAAAGCTCCCAAATCTCCCTACTTCTTTCTTCATATCTAGTGCTTTTTTATACCTCAAACTCAGTACATCCCCAAATCAGCTCTTCAGTTTCTCTAAACCAAGTCTGTCTGCAGATTGCACTATGAGCGATAATGGCATTGTCCTTCTTCCACTCTCTTAACTTTAAATCACAGTCCCCTCTGACTCTTCCTTTTCTCTACTCCATACATCTGCTTAGCAGCCATTTCCTGTAGACTGGGTCTCTGCTGAATCTGTTACATCTCTCCTCTCTGTGTTAGTTAATTATTGCTTCATAACAATAACAACTTCTTATGTTTCACAATTCTGTGGATCGACTAGGTGGTTCTTCAGCTGGCTTAGCCTTGGTACTGTTATTCAACTACGGTTAGTGGATGTCAGCTCAGATGGTTGGAATGGCCAGGGACAGTTAGTCTCTCTGTAGTCTACAAAGTTGTAAACCAATTCCGTAGTCTATGTTGGAAGAGCTCCCGGAATGCTATCAATGCTGGAAAATGTTATTCATTGAGTGTATCTTATTGTAACAATTTACCATACTCTCCCAATTTTCATTCTTACTTTGATAATCCTAGTTTAGATTTTCATCAATACTCTGTTTACTACTGAACAAGTTTTCAATTGTTTCTATCTCAGTTCTCTTTGCCTTTCAATCCATCTGATATACTCCAAAAGCTCTACTCATGTTATTTCCTGCTTAAAAACAAACAAATAAATTAAAGAAAACCTTTTATAGCTTCTTATGATTTTGGGAAGAAGGTCCACCTTCTTCTCCCTGACTTTGAGAGACTGCAATATAACCTCCTACTTTAACTCCTGTGGCTCCTCCACAGCAAACTTAATGGTCTACAAAAGTGTGTTGATTTCTTGCCATCCTCCTTGCCCATTTCCTACATTGGATAATTCTTTTTTCTTCCTTAAAAGCCATTTCACCTTATCTCTTTTGGTAAAGTCAAGCACATTCTTTGAATCAATTTTATCTTCCTCAATTCTCATTCATCACAAATGAATTTTCCTATCAATGAAATCCTGAAGCACTTTACTCTTATCTCTCTTAAGACAGTGAACATATTCCTCATTTTATTATTGTTTTTTGTTTTTATGCATGAATTTGTCCCTTCTCTGACTTAACGTGGTCTCTAGAAGGGTCTTGTCCAAAAGAAATGTAATGAAAACCATGACTGTAATTTTAAAACTTTAGTAGTCATATTAAAAGGCATAAAAAGAAACTGGGGAAATTAATGTTAACAATACATTTTATTTAGTCTAATGTATCACGGAACATTATGTCAACATGTGAACGACAAAAAAATCTTAATTTTTTTGCTTTCTTTTATCACACTAAGTCTTCCAAATCTGGAGAGCATTTTACACTTACAGCACATCTCTGTTCAGACTCATTATATTTCAAGTGATCGGTAGCCAAATGTTGCTTCTGGCTATCATACTGGGCATCACAAGTCTAGAATTCTTGAGAAACATTGACGTAATACAGAGAATGTTGATTTGTAGTAGGACCAATCTCAAATTCTGGTTACTTACCCTATAAGAAAGGATAATTTATTCAATCTCTGAGCCATAGTTCCTTCACGTGTACAAGTTTTTGCCAGGGTTATAGTAGATTGTATTGCACAATTTCTGATATAGTGATCATTTATTTAAAAAAAATCAGTGAGGGGGCTGTCCCCATAGCTGAGTGGCTAAAGTTCTGTGGGGTCTGCTTTGGCAGCCTGGGATTGTTGGGTTGGATCCTGGTGTGGACCTACTCTGCTCATCAGCCATGCTGTGGAGGTAACACACATACAAAGTAGAGGAAGATTGGCATGGATGTTAGCTCAGGGCTAATCTTCCTCAAGCAAAGAAAGAGCAGGATTGGCAATGGATGTTAGTTCAGGGCAAATCTTCCACAGCAAAAAATAAATAAATAAATGGTATCACCACCAAATATCTGCTTTTTTTTTCAGATTATTTATTTTTTTTTTCCTTTTTCTCCCCAAAGCCTCTCAGTACATAGTTGTATGTTCTTGGTTGTGGGTCCTTCCAGTTGTGGCATGTGGGATGCTGCCTCAGCGTGGTTTGATGAGCAGTGCCGTGTCCGTGCCCAGGATTCGAACCAACGAAACACTGGGCCGCCTGCAGCGGAGCGCGCGAACTTAACCACTCGGCCACGGGGCCAGCCCCCCAAATATCTATTTTTAAAATTTTTCTCTTTCCCTCATTCTTCAGCTCTTATCTATCCATAAACCTATTGCTACCTCTGAAATATATCCTGTCAGTACCCTAGTTCAAGCCAAGCACTGCTTTCCTGGACCAGTAAAAAAGGCTAACTGAGGTCCCTGCCTCCACTTCTGTCTTCCTAAAATACAATTTCTTCACAGCACAAAAGTGATTTTTTTTTATAGTGTATCTGAATCTCTCAGCTCCCCCTCTTAAAGCCTCGATGGCTCTCTCTTTCTTTATGTTCTACAAGGTCCTCCATGATTTGGCTTACCTCTCCAACCTCATCTCGTTTTACCCTCCACTGTATCACACTTTGATTAGCTGCACTGACAGACAATTTTTTTTAATGTTGATGAGTATTTTAAGCTTTTTCCTTCCTTGGCTTTTTACTGTTGTCTTTTCCTCTGTGTAGATTGTCTTTCTCTGATGCTCAAATGAATGGCTCCTTCTAATCCTTCAAATCCCAGCTGAAAATCACTCGGAGATGCTTTCCCTTACTATCCAGTCTAAAATACCCTGGTGGTAAAGTCATTTTCTATTTTATTACCCTGTTATTTCATACTAGTTCTTATTGCTATCTTAATTTGTTTTTTGTTATGATTACTACTATTTACTCATATATTTTCTTTCCCTTCCACTAGAATGTAAGCTCCCTGAGACCAAGAAACTTGTCTGTCTTGTCTTGTTCATCGTATCCTGAACATCATCCACATGCTTAGCAAAAAGCAGACACTCAGTTAATACTTGTTGGATTAATGGATTAAGTTTTTCTGACCTGTACTATTTTTTGTAGGATTTCACTCACATTAAGAAGGAAAGGGTTGCGAATTTGTTAATTTAGTGTTTTATCAGGTACAAGAGATATTTGCTATAAAGAGGAAAAGAAAACCCCACCCTACTGCTATAGCCATTGAATTAAGCATAAGATTTGGTGGAGAGGAAAAACAGTCTGTTTCCTCAATTCATGTACATTGAACTTCCAAATAGTTTCTTAAATCTTAATGCAGAAATTTAAATAACTAAAAATTTGGATTGGGAGTGAAAAACAGAACTGAATTAAATATCCTGTCTCTTTTTGAATTTGAAACATTACAAATGTTTGCAAATAGATAGTTAAGGCATATTTTGACTATGAATTCAGTTGTGTCTGATTGTTACTTTCCTTTGATTAGTGAGGGACTCAGAAGTAAGATCTAATCCTAATTAAATAATACATGTTTAAGCTCTCTTTATGTATATCTATAATGCCAGATGTTTAAAAAGGTTAATATTCCCTCGATAAGGAAAACATTAAGTTCTAAGAGGTCATTTAGATTGTTTTCCTGGGAGATTTTACGGATGTTCTTCACCTGTTAACATTATTATTGATAATTTTTTTCAGATTATAAATAAATAAATGGCTTGTGCTCTAAGTACCTATTCATGTAAATATTTACTTAGTAAAATATGCTTCTTACAGGAATATAAATAGTTGCTGCAAAGAACCCTGACAACTTCAAAGCACAATGAAGTTCCTTCTGTTACTTTCAGCCATTGGGTTCTGCTGGGCTCAGTATGACCCACATACCCAAAGTGGACGGACATCGATTGTGCATCTGTTTGAGTGGCGCTGGGCTGATATTGCTCTTGAATGTGAGCGATACTTAGCTCCCAAAGGATTTGGAGGGGTTCAGGTGGGTATTGTTCATAGGATGCACTGCAGTTTGTGCTGTGCTTATAGTAAGTTGTATAATGATCTGTATCTGTGAAACCGGGGCAACATTTTACTTCAGGAATAAGTACTCTGAGTAAAACAGTTTTCTAAGGAAGAAACCATTTAGTACTGTTGGCAACTTTATGTTATGTTTCTGATAGAATCTTTCTTCAGTAGGACATTTTCAATGTGCTATTAATATTTTCAAGCGGTTGTAAAGTAATGTAGCTGCTATACAAAGCTTCAGACATAATTTTAGATTATTGCTTAGTTTCTAGAGTATCCAATGATATAAAGTAAGCCACAGTTTGATACTTACTAAGACTGTTCTATTTATAGGTCTCTCCACCCAATGAAAATATCGTAGTTAATAATCCTCCAAGACCTTGGTGGGAAAGATACCAACCAATTAGCTACAAGTTATGTACAAGGTCTGGAAGTGAAAGTGAATTCCGAGACATGGTGACCAGATGTAACAACGTCGGTGTAAGTGAATGAAAATTGCCTTTCAAAATATTATATGGGAAAATCCTCTCTCTCTCCTGTCTCTTGCTCTTTTTCAGCAGAATATTTTCCATATTTCTTAATTTTTATTTTACTTCGTACTTTAGCTATAATTAAAATTTAATTATTGCCTTATTTTCAATTTTGGTAAATCTTTGTATGTGTGTCATTTATCTACTAAAGACAATGTTAAGTCAAATTTTAATCCGAACTTATTTCTAAAGCAAAATATCAACTTTTAACCTTTGTAATTATACACATTTCTAGGGAACTCTTTTCTAGTTAGGAATTGGAAATTCCAGTTACAGTATTTGCTGTCACTTTTATGTGACTTGTATCTCCACCCATAATTATTCCTGGGTCTTTTTACCCATAGGTTTTTTTTTTTTTCTGAGGAAGATTAGCAATGAGCTAACATCTGCTGCCAATCCTCCTCTTTTTGCTGAGGAAGACTGGCGCTGAGCTAACATCTGTGCCCATCTTCCTCTACTTTATATGTGGAATGCCTGCCACAGCATGGCTTGACAAGTGCATAGGTCCATACCCGGAATGCGGGCTGGCAAACCCCAGGCCACCAAAGTGGAACCTGTGAACTTAACCACTGTGCCACCAGGCAGGCCTCTTTCCCCATAGGTTTTTTGATGGTAAATAGTTATATTCTCTCTGATGAGGAGCATAATGAGAAACAATGTCTACCTTCCTCTCTACAGATGCCAAGTAGATAGTAGAGGCTGATTACTTCTTTTTTAGGATGGCCCATGGAAATTTCAAAAACCAACAACCTCTCCTGTCTCAACTCATTCTAACCTACTGCCCAAGTGCTCTTCGCATTTTTCATAGTTATGGTAGTTTTTGGTTCTCTCAATGCAAGTGGCTAGAATGCATGTAGGTCTTCAGTTCACATTGATTTCCTTTCACACTTGACTTTTTGTCTTCTAGGAAGTTAAGTTATAAAATGGCAAGGAAATATTTTTGAGTGTTATTTATATGCTGTAAACTTTCATCAATAATATTACAGATTTCTACCTCTCCATAAGTCAAACTGAAATAGAAACTTTGCCTTTCAGGTTCGTATTTATGTGGATGCTGTAGTTAATCATATGTGCGGAAGTGGTGGCGGTGCAGGAACGAGCAGTACTTGCGGAAGTTACTACAACGCTGGAAGTAGGGACTTCCCAGCAGTCCCATACTCTGGTTGGGATTTTAATGATGGTAAATGTAACACTGGAAGTGGAGAGGTTGAGAACTATAATGATATCTACCAGGTAATTAAAAAAAAACAGTGATCTGAATAAAGAGCCATCTATGCCTTTAATTATCCACATGTAGTTTATTGATTTCCATTTTTTTATTGAGTTATTGATAGGTTACAATCTTGTGAAATTTCAATTGTACATTAATGTTTGTCAGTCATGTTGTAGGTGCACCACTTCACCCTTTGTGCCCACCCCCCACCCCACCTTTCCCCTGGTATCCACTAAACTGTTCTTGGTCCATAGTTTTAAATTCCTCATATGGGTGGAGTCATACACAGATTATCTTTCTCTCGCTGGCTTATTTCACTTAACGTAATTCTCTCAAGGTCCATCCATGTTATTGCAAATGGAATGATTTTGTTCTGTTTTGCAGCTGAGTAGTATTCCATTGTATATATGTACCATATTGATTTCCATTTTAAATATTAGCTTAGAGTCCTTAGGAAAACAGGAGTCCAAGTCTGACTGTTTAAAAATAAGAAACCCAAATCAATATTTAAAACATTTTCCCCAATCAATTAAAAAACTCACCTACTTTATTTCCTACATTCTCCATTTTTCTAGTACTAGAAAATATTTCAAAGGTATGTCCATATCAGAATGTCAGCATCCCTATAGTCCCAATGCAAAGATCTGTTACTGAATAAATGAATGAATAATCACATGAAATCTCGAGTAAAGATGATGTTTTATGTATCAATCACAAAATTTTTGCCTCTACAGGTCAGAGATTGTCGCGTGGTTGGTCTTCTTGATCTTGCGCTGGAGAAAGATTATGTGCGTTCCACGATTGCTGCCTATCTGAATCGCCTCATCGACATTGGTGTAGCAGGGTTCAGATTGGATGCTGCTAAGCACATGTGGCCTGGAGACATAAAGGCATTTTTGGATAAACTGCATAATCTAAACACAAAGTGGTTCCCTCAAGGAAGTAAACCTTTCATTTACCAGGAGGTACGTCAATATATATATGTGCATATAAAATAATATTATTTAAATCATTAGAAAATAAACGGCAGATTTAGTTGAAAATAAAATTTCTGTTGGTTAATGGCTGAACCATTTCTATCAAACAGTGTTCTTTAACCTCCTTTTATTCAGAGACAACACAGCAAACTCTTTGTTCCAAGAGGTTTTATGGAAGAGCAAAGAATTTATTTATGCTGCAGACATCTCTATGTAATTTGCCATCTCCCCAGAGACCATTATAAAACACAGATAATAATACAGTTGTTGTCTCAAGCCAGTCTATCTGAGTTTAAATCTTGGTTATAGCACTATTCACTGTGTTCGTTTAGGCAAATTGATTAACCTTTCTGTGCAACCATTTTTTCTTGTGAAGAAAAGAGATAATGATAATGGTTAGGTCTTTGTTTTCTTTGGAGAATTAAATGAGTTAATATTTACCAAGCATGTAGAAATGTTGTCTGCCAGATATTAAGTGCTGCATATACTTCAGCAAAAAATTTTTTAAAAAAATCTTGTTTAAGGAAAACCATTTGAAGCATTTCAAATAATATAGTTTAAAGCCATTTTCCATATAATATTAATGTGATGGTTAAAATTCTTTAAAGCTCCTATTTAAAATTACATATTCTTCTGTATTTCTATAGGTAATTGATCTGGGTACTGAGCCAATTAAAGGCAGCGAGTACTTTGGGAATGGCCGTGTGACAGAATTCAAGTATGGTGCTAAACTAGGCACAGTTCTGCGCAGGTGGAATGGAGAGAAGATGGCATACTTAAAGTAAATGAAATATGATTTATCTTTTGAATTATTTCACAGATTTATTAGTCATATTACCGCAGTATGAGTTATCTTCTTAGAACCTTTTTAATTAGAAAAACTCTCAAAGATTCTGTTGCCAATAATAACTGGTATAGAGGTCCAAACTCCATAGATCATCTTTATTATTTAGAATGTCAATGACAAGGAAGTATGTCTAGAAACCCAAAACATAACTTAGAGATTTTAATCTACCTATTATATGACTTTACTAGATTTGACTAATGTTTGCATATAATCTGTGACGGTCAGATTGTTATTAAAATGACTCTATCATTTATGAACTGCCTACAATGTGGCCATACTGTGGAAATTACATATATCATATCAATTAATTAGTTTCAAACATTAAAATGTTTATAGTATAAGAATAAAATATTGAGGCCTTATTTTAGCCCAGTTTGCCATTCTGGATAAGATGATATGCATGTTGCTACCTCTGAAATTCATCTAAATTATAATATACTGAAACTTCTAAAAGGACTTTTTACAACAAAAATCTTATACCTGTAGCATGAAAGTAATACAAGTAATTCATACACATATACATACATGAGATGTATTTGTAGATAATATACCTACATAGTTTCTCTAAAAAACCCCGTAGAATAACCATTTAATTAGAGAGAGAATTTCCTTTGAGGATGGTATACTAAAAGAAATACACATTTAGGTTACTTTAAAGCTATTTTAAAAGATATATATATATATATATATATACATATATAATTTTTTTTAAATAGGAACTGGGGAGAAGGCTGGGGTTTCATGCCTTCAGACAGAGCACTTGTCTTTGTGGATAACCATGACAATCAGCGAGGACATGGAGCTGGAGGAGCATCTATTCTTACATTCTGGGACTCTAGGTAAGAAACTAAGTTCCCCAATTTTTTTTACCTACCTTTTAATGATACTAAAAATATCATTTCTTCTATGGTGCTGTCATTTTGTAACTTTCAGACTGTACAAAATGGCAGTTGGATTTATGCTGGCTCATCCTTATGGATTTACAAGAATAATGTCAAGCTACCGTTGGGCAAGAAATTTTCAGAATGGAAAAGTAAGTTTTGGTGTTGTTCGAAATATCTTTTTCTCAAGGAAGAAAAGGAAGGAAATTTGGTTTTAATTTCACATGATGCTATTACATTTACTATTTATCAAATATTTATTAAGAGAAAACCTGATGCAGGACCCTTTTAGCAATGAAGTGGATATTAAAAAATTAAAATTCACAGTCAGGGTCCGTTGTCAAAGAGTATGCAAACTGCTTCAGAAATATGACAAATATATCGCCTCACGTGAAAAGAAAACACTTAAAAATAAGAATACATTGAGTAAAATATGTACTTCTCCTAAGTACCTACTTCATAGGGTTGATATGAGGCTTATAAGTTAACACTTGCAAAGGACTTCAGACAGTACCTACCCAAAGTATGAGCAATATAAATATTCATTAAATGCCTTTTTAAAAAAGTTCTATGAAATGCACAGAAATTATTCACTTGAATTGAGGTTAAATAGGGGAAGTATCTTATAAGAGGAAGGAAATTATATGTATTAAAGAAGAGAAATTTGTAGATTATTCTGGGAAAGATAAGGGTGAGAAAAATATTTGTGATATGGTAAATACATTAACCTGAGTAGCAATTCTTTTAGAAAGGAAATGAGTAATAAGATTATGAAGATTTTTGGAAAGTTTTTATTTAAACTGAAGATTTCAGACGCAGCATCATACAGCAATTGCACAACTAAAGTAGAAAACCCTCTTTACTACAAGCCAGACAGGTATTTAATTAGTTTCTTCTTGAGTCCTTTCAAATTGAGAAATCCACTACTTTATACAGCAACTCATTCTATTGTTAGGCAACTTTGATATTTAGAAAATGTCCCTTTATAGGAAGCCAACTTCTAATTTCCATGAGTTGGTCTTATGTCTGATGTCATGAGTCATGGACCATGACCATTTCCCTTTTCCTCAGAACTTTTCCACTTTCCCAAGACTTCTGCATGCTAAAAACTCTTAGCTTTATCCACTAGACATCCCATGACATGATTTTAAGAGACACTTAGAACCTTTCTAGATATAATCTGCTTTTTCTATGACTACCTTTAAAAGTACAAATCAGAAAGACACCATATTAAAAATTTGGTCAATTTAGTAAAGAATATTATGATGTGTTGATTAGTATAGTTATCCAAAAGGAAGAATGAAAGGAACTAACATTTATTTAGCAATTATCATATTCAAGGCATTTTCACAAATATTATTTAATTTTTATAGCACTTAAGCAATATGGCCCTTTTACAGAAGAGGAAAATGAGGCACAGATTAATTACGCATATCGTCTAAGTTTTCTTAGCAAGTGGTAATAGAGCCCATGTTTTAATCTTGCTGTTTCTGATGCTGAAGCCCTTGCCATTTCAATGACATTGTCCTGCCTACAGTGATAATTAAGAACCCACTGCAATCTCTGGATAGAAACTGAGAGAGTAAAAATATCTTCCCCCTGTTTGAAATAGGGCACTAGAGAATGAGACTTGGGAGAAGATGCTGAGGCCTTGGTAGACGGCTGTAAGAATACTGCGGGAGTGGCATTCTAAATAAAGAAGCTGCAGACACAAATAGCAGGGCAGACTGGGTTTGGTGTACAGGAGAAGGAAGAAGCAAACACATGTAATGTTATAAAACTGAGCTTTTTAAGTTAGAATTCTTTTTGTGCTGATTAAGGATGTTAATGATTGGATTGGGCCACCAAATAATAATGGCGTGATTAAAGAAGTTACTATTAATCCGGACACTACTTGTGGCAATGACTGGGTCTGTGAACACCGATGGCGTCAAATAAGGTAGGAATACCTATGTAGAGATATCCTCTCATGATAAACTTCCTTAACATTTTATTGTAAACCATTGAATTATTCATCAGCATTTTGTATGATACGATATGTTGTTTTTAGGAACATGGTTGCGTTCCGTAATGTAGTTAATGGCCAACCTTTTAGAAACTGGTGGGATAATGGTAGCAACCAAGTAGCTTTTGGAAGAGGAAACAGAGGATTCATTGTCTTTAACAATGATGACTGGTAAGTAGATGTAATAGTAGAAATTACATTTTATACTAACTTGTTCTTGGTTTATTCTTTTCCCGCTCATTTACTTTTTTCATATCTGAAAAATTCTCCACTCAGTAGATTAAGAAAACAGAGAGATCAGAAAAGGCCGAGAAGAAAAATGATGATGGCTCTTCTTCTTTTGATCTCCTCTTTAAAGGACTTTCTGTTCTAAGTAGAGTTATGTTTTTGTGCACACTTGCATACCACGTGCGTACGGATATGACTCATGTATATGCTCACATGCACACCTCACACGAAATACACAGCGTACTTAGTATAAATGTTGTGGAATCACTAGAAGAACATGTCTTACATACCTGTTGTTATTTTTTTAGTAATGGAAAAATACTGCCTCAGAGCTGAAATATCTTCCTTCTAGCTCTTTTTCTCAACTACTCCTGTATCTGGTTCTTTGGTCTTCTTTCTGCATTTCCCAGTCTCTCTGTGACAAACAGCATTTTTTAAGCATATGTATAAAGAATATGTATCTTACGGTCAATGATTCACCTCAGGAGATTGTTGGGTGTTGGTTCTGAGACTTCTCTGCCTGCTTCTCATTTGTAATCCTTATATCCTCTGCCTCTCGTGTACAGACTCCCTCAGATGCAGAACCATAGCTTAGAAGACTTTGCAAGCAGTTGAAATGTCTCAGTCCAAGGCCAACTTCACTCCTGCTTAGTGCCTTCTAGCCTAAATCATATTTTACTGACAAAAAATAAATCAAATATATCTCTTTCTTGCCAAAAGTATCCATGGTTAGTCCTTCAATTTCTGTCTTTTGTGGATGGGAGAACCAACGTAAATTTATGAGACAGCTTTATATTTAAAACCATATACTTCTTCACAGAAATGCTAGATTATTTTTATCTCCAGCCCAAATGCCTCTTGGAAGAAAGAGATTTTCCAAGAAATAATCCAATTTCCATTCATGAAAGCAGTCAGTATTTTCGTACATTTGAATGAGGACACATTTAAAATACTTGTGTTTACCATAGGATATACTTTTTTCTAAGGGTGGCAGTTCACTCATATCTTCAGTGATATTCCTCTGCCTTAAGTTTTTGGTAAAATTCACAAAAGCCTAGGGAATTGCTAAGTCTTCTGTAGGATTTCTTCTGGTCCTGAGAATACTTTTTACACCCACTGGGGAGGTCTTTGTGTTTGAATTTTCTTCTCACTGAGACCTTGATTGCTTAGAGTTCTACAGCACAAAGTGAAGCTGTTTGTTTTAGAGATAGTCTGTATTCGTGCTTTTAGTTGTGTTGAATTCAAGTTAATCTTGAATTTTATTTTGCAGGGCATTGTCTTCAACTTTGCAAACTGGTCTTCCTGGCGGCACATATTGTGATGTTATTTCTGGAGATAAAATTAATGGCAATTGTACAGGAATTAAAATCAATGTTTCCAGTGATGGCAAAGCTTACTTTTCTATTAGTAACACTGCTGAAGATCCATTTATTGCAATTCATGCTGAATCAAAATTGTAAAATTTGAATTAAATACATGCATCCTGAGAAATAACCAAGTGTACTTCTTTTCTTTTACGTTCATTAATTCTTATAATTCATTAATTTTTGTAGAATCTATCATAAGTAATCAACTTGAAAAACTCAGAGAAGCATAAATCACATATAATTATACAATTATAAGATTATTACAATCAACATTTTTCTATAGTCTAGTGACTTACATTAACCTATTTGTCAGAGGAATTTCTAAGAATTCAGAGAGGCATCTTGACAAATATGCTTGCTGCCATTAACAGCATTTGCCCAGCTGTGAATCTCTAATGTATTTCTTCCATTGAGTATTTCTAACAATTAGTTAGGCTTAGCTGATTTAATGATGATTCCCATACAAAATTATAACATTTGGGTGGTTTTTGACAATGTGAATACTCTTTTACTGTTAATAAATTGAAAATTTAAAATAACACCCTTAAATTATGCAAACTATATTGTCTTAATTACATGGAGCTCACAGGAATCTTTTCCTACTTTCTCTATATCCTTTGCTCTTTTTTCTTTCTCTTTCTAAGGGCTTTAACTCGATGTTGTTGTATGGCTTTTAGTCCCATCTCTTCATCCGCAAGATGGATGGACGTTTATTTAGGGTTTTTATGACACCACATGCTCCAAGTTTTCTCCCTCATCCTTTGCCTATTCATTTTCTTCACTTGGCTTTAAGTGTGGAATTTACTGAGGCTCTGATCTAGCTGTTCTTATATCTCTCAGATGTTTTTCTTATGCTTGAATAAGAAAACAGAAGCCATAACTTGGAAACTCTCTCTTCTTTTCACCTACAAATGATTCTACACTTGCGTCTATCATTTTCTTCTTTCCTCCTGTTGTATTGAGAAAGTCCCCCTCATTCTACCAAAGGCCATTCCCTCCACTTGTGTTAAAAATACCATTCTATCTTTATCTTTTTGGGGACTCTATTTCTTACATTATCCTTTCTCTTCTGATTTAACAACCTTTCCCTATCTGCCAGATTATTCTCCTCAGATTACATGTGTTAGGATCTTCCAACCAAAAAACCCATTGTCCTCTAGGTACAGCCCATTCTCTACTCCTTGTTTTAATCAAAATTCTGTGTTCTCTTCACACAGTCTCCACTTCCACAACAATAATCATTTTTCATCTCTTTACTGTTAGTTTCCCTTATCACTTCATTGAATCTGCTCTTGTCAACATCATCAAAAACATTTCCGTTACTGATCCAATGTACTTATTCTACTTCACAACAGTATCAATATGCTGAGCCACTCTCTCCTCCTCTCTTTCTTTGGCCTCTGTGATTCTACTCTCTCCTGCTTTTCTTCCTCTCTCACTGATTGCTCTTTTTCAGATTCTTTTGCTAACTCATCTTCTGTTTAACGTAAGGTCTCATGTGCATTTAATTCTCTTGTCTCCATCCTCCCTCCTCTAAGCGATTGCAATCATTTCCATGGATTTAAAACACACACTTCTGCACGGAGACCTGTGTCCCTAAAGCACTTCTTTTCTTGGACTTCAACCTCACATTTCCAACAGATGCTTGACATCTCCACTTCACTGTTTCACAGACATCTCATACTTAACATATCCAAAATGGGACCTTCCATTTCTTTCTTCAACAAACTTTTTGGTATTCCCTGCTATCCTGACTCACCACTTCACTTAGAAACTAAGGGTATTTCCTTGACATTTTCTTTTCTCTCAATGACTTTCCCTATTCCCTCACATAAAGCTTAGCATGACTTATTAATTTTATCTTCAAAATATCTCTTGATTCCTTGCACTTCTTTTGTATCCTCTGTCACATGTTCATCCAGGTCACCATTATCTCTTGCTTGCATTTCCAAACAACTAATTTCCGATTTGTATTCTTTTATTCCCTCAATTTATTTTAATAAAAATCACAGTATAATATTCATAAAATTTAATTCAAATTACAAACTTTTATGCCTAAAACTCTTAAATTTTTATTTCATTTAGAATAAATCCCAACTACCCATGATGGCTTACAAATCACACATTATCTGGCATGAACCTAGCTCTCTAACCTCTACTCTGCTGTTTCCCTTGGCAATTCTGTACCCTCCCACGCTGCCTTTCTTCGTTTTCTTGAAGATGCCATGTTATTTTTTATCTTGGGGACTTTTTTTATAGTTTGCCCTCACAGTTTTTGGAATGCTCTTCACCGAGTTTTTAGTATGGCCGGCTCCTGTTCTTTATAAGTGTTCCTTAACTCAGTGACTGGCATCACCATTCGTTCAGTTCTGCAAGCCAGGAAACTGGATCTCATCTTTGAAACCCCCTTTTCTTATATTTCCCAGGTCCAATCAAACACCACATTCTTATTTTACCTTCTGAATACTTCTTGACTATGTTATTTTCTCTCTTCTCTGCCACTATCTAGTCATCTTTTTCTTAAATGACAAAAATACCTTATTTTACCTCCATTATTAGGAATGTAAAAGGCCACAGACTTACCATTTAAAGCCAGATTTTATTATTTATAACAAACGCATTCCAGTTGGAAGCAGGGAGAGTAATCACAAGCTAGGGGCTGGGACCACCTCATACAAGTTTTGTAATATATCAGAATTACATGGTTTCTTTTGTTTAAGATTGTACCCAGAGAAGCCCTTTAAGAATTTCCTGGTGGTTAGCAGGCGAGTAAGATGTTCATGATGCTCAGGTCATGATGAAGATGTATGCGTTACCCCAGCAGGGGATTGCAGGATGAACCTTATGGACATAAGCTAGAAAACCTCAAAAAGTGTATCAGAAAGGAGTTCAATAATGAGGTAACAGTATTTGTACAAGGCAGTATATTTGTATAGAGGTTAAAGAATTTGTCCAGGGGAATAAAACCTCAAGGATGTCTTACTTGAGATTTTAACCTTAGGATATCTGACTAGCAGAACTTCATGCTTTGTTGATTATGAAGGGGCTACTGCAGCATCAGCTCCACTACCTCCAAGGATTCCACTCGCTACCATGCAGCCAGAGTGATCTCTTTAAACCAGAAAACCACCCCCATCACCACCACCTCTTTTCCAAAATCCTATCAATGGATTACCACTTACCTTAGGATAAGAGGCCAAAATTCTTAACAGGATTAAAAGGCTTGTCTACAGCTGAAGCCTCAACTCAGAGAACTCTCCTCTTTAACTTCTTTTCTCTAGTGATACTAATTTTTTAGTTTCTCAAACTCACCAAGCTCATTTTACCTTCTCAAGTTCAACCCAAGGAACATTCTGCTACTTCTACTTGGAATGCTTTTTCTCACTTGTTCTTTTTTTTTTTTTTTTTAATGTTATTTAGGTGTTTTGCTTTTTTAAAAGATTTTATTTTTTTCCTTTTTCTCCCCAAAGCCCCCTGGTACATAGTTGTATATTCTTCGTTGTGGGTCCTTCTAGTTGTGGCATGTGGGACGCCACCTCAGCATGGCTTGATGAGCAGTGCCATGTCCGCGCCCAGGATTCGAACCAACGAAACACTGGGCCGCCTGCAGCGGAGTGCGCGAACTTAACCACTCGGCCCTGGGGCCAGCCCCCTTTTTTCTTTTTTTGAGGAAGATTAGCCTTGAGCTAACATCTGCTGCCAATCCTCCTCCTTTTTGCCAAGGAAGACAGGCCCTGAGCTAACATCCACGCACACCCTCCTCTACTCCATATGTGGGATGCCTGCCACAGCGTGGCTTGACAAGTGGTGCATAGGTCTGCACCCAGGATCCAAACCGGTGAACCCCGGGCCACCTAAGTGGAATATGGGGACTTAACCCCTGCGCCACTGGGTTGGTCCTTCACTTGTTCTTTTAATTAACTCCTATTCATCATTCAAATCTTAGTTCAAAGGCCACTTCTACATGGACATTTATCCAGGATTAGGCCAAGTCCTCCTATTATTGTCATGACTTTCTGTACTTTTCTTCTCATTACTCCTCATAATCCTATGGGACAATGTCTGTTTTGCTTCTTATTGAATCCTTAGTCTCAGGACAGTGTCTGGCACATATTATGTAAGAGCTCAATAACTATTTGTAAAATAAATTGAGATAATGAAAGAGAAGAAAATAAAAGTATATCAATTTTTGACACAGAGAAATATATTAGTAAATATATGCCCTTGGAATAGAGATATTTCTCTCATTCTCTGTCTAATTCTTCCCAAATTTAATTAATTCATGGTTAACCCTGATTTCTCAGGTCATTTTAATGGCATAAGATCTCAAATGAAGCAGAAAAATTGTTTGACAAAATTCAACATCTTTTCATGATAAAAACTTTCAACAAATTAGGTATAGAAGGAATGTACCTCAACATGATAAAGGGCATAAAAGACAAGCCTACAACTAACATCATATTCAATTGTGAAAAGCTGAAAGCTTTACCTCTTAGATGAGGAACAAGTCAAGGATGCCCACTCTCACCACTTATATTTCACAAATTACTGGAAGTCCTAGCTAGACAAATTAGACAATAAAAAGAAATCAAAGACATCCAAATCAGAAAGGGGGAAGTAAAATTGTCTCTGTTTGCAGATGACATGATCTCATATATGGAAACTCCTAAAGTCTTCACCATGAAGCTGTTAGAACTAAAACAAATTCAGTGAAGTTTCAGGATACAAAATCAACACGAAGAAATCTGTTGTGTCTCTATGTACTACCATCAAACCATTGAAAAAGGAAGTTAAGAAAGCAGTCCCATTTATAATAGCATAAAAAACAATAAAATACTTAAGAATAAATTTAACCAAAGAGGTGAAATATCTGTACACTGAAAACTATCAGACGTTGAAAAAAGAAATTGAAGAAGCTACAAATAAATGGAAAGATAGCCTATGTTCTTGGACTGGAGGAATTAATATTGTTAAAATGTCCATGCTTCCCAAAGTGATCTTCATGACTAAAAATGACTTTGTTGTTTAGAGAAGTGTGGCTCAGAGCCACTCAACATAATCTGTTTTTACATAGAAACAAGCGTGTTGGAAGAGTTTAGGTACAAAAAGCATCACTTTCACTAGAATAAAAGATGATATTTATCATTTCCTGTAATTACAAATCTGCCAAATTCAACTCATTATTTTCTCTTTGATACTTTTAAAGATTTTTTTGAATCATGAAAGGATTATATTTTCATAATTAATTCAATCAATGGACATTTTTGAAAAACTTCCCTGAACCTCAATTTTCTCATCTGTAAAGTAAAAGTGGTATCTGCTTATTTAGTGTGGTGTATTAAATGAAAAACTGTATTTAGTATACTACCCACTATTTCTGGCTAAATGTATACTTCTTCATCTCCTCAGTAAAGATATGCCTCTAATTCTTAATGCTGAGTGTGGGCAACCTAATATTCTCCTAAAATTTAACTCAAAGAAGAAAAAAAATCACAAAGGATTGGAATTGGGGCAGAAAGTAATATTTTAGTCTAATCTGAAATCTTGCCAGGTTCAGCCTGTGTGCCATTATCTGAAAGTTAGTTGACAGAAAATCTGTGTCTTGAGTTTAGTGTTTCAATTCAGTTGTAGGTCATAGGATCTATTGAAATGCCTCTATCAGAAACTTCAGCCTCAGCTTTGTATATTATTATGTATGTTATGTGCTAAAGGGCCACAAGTAAAGATTAAATCAGTCTGTATTTACAATGAAAATGCACAATGATAAATCCAACATGCATTTATTAAGTGCACAGCACTCTTTTAGGTACTTTGAAACATGTTACCCATGTTTAAGTACAGCATATAATTGGGAAAGCAAAATATAACTATATAATTCATTAATGGAAATAAAGGAAAATAAAGTTATGTATAATAAAGTATGGATAGTAGGTTGTTTGATTTCAACAGAGGAAGATAATGCATGTGTTGAAATGGTCCGAGAAAGCTTTGTGGAAAAGGAAAGTCTTGATATGGAGAAGAAGGATTTGTAAGAAAGAGAAAAGAGAGAGGGGTATTCCAAGAAGAAGAAAAGGGGTGACAAAGGGACAAAGGAACGAAAGAGACTGTGCAGTGGTGAAATAGATGGGTTGATTAGTGAGGCTGGAGAAGGGGATTTATAGGATACTGGTGAAAAATCGGTTGGAAAGGTAGAATGAGACTAAACACAGAGGAATACATTTTCTGTCAAGACTTTCCTATTAAGTTTGATGTGCTGATACCAGCGTGGCATTTCTGGATAGAAAAGATATCCCTATCTGTGCAAGGTAATCATGTGTTCCTACTGGGAAACTCTAGGAACTGTTATTTCTTATACTGATATTAACACAGAATTAGTTGGTTAAGTTTTAGTGTACGTTACCTGTATGGTCTGCTTCCCTCCCTTCCCAGCCCTGAGCTGTGTAGTTTAAAAAGCGAAACTGATTTCCCCTGCAGTCCCCTAGCCCACAGGTCTGCCGGTCTTTGAATGGTTTCAGATTTGCCTGAACATGTGTTTGTCAGGCCTCACGGCAGACTTTTACATGACTATATGGCATGTAAAAGTTTTATATGTGTTGAAAGATTTCATTTTGAACGATAACCTGCTTCCTGCTTACTATTTTTATATCACTGGGGATAGAAATAATAGAATTATTCCTTGATTCAACTATCAGTCAAGTGACATCTCAAATATACTATAAAATTAAACAAAACCTCTCAATCTGCCAGGAACTGATGGTTTTAGTAATACAGTTGGCTTTGTAGAAGGAGGTTCAGATAGAAAATGTTTTCCCCTATCGTGATGAGTATTAATATATTTTAAAAATTAAAATATAGAATTCTATACAACAGAATTCCCTTTCCATGAGAATTAACTTTTAAAATTTTCATTTGAGAGGAATAGCATTATTTGGTATAAAGTAGTTCAGCCTTTTATTCTAACAGTACCAAACCAATGGACTATTTGTATTCATTTAACAAAACAAGCAAAAAAAAATTAAAAAGATAAAAAAGACTAATATTTCAGTAGAAATTTTTCTGTGAAAGAGAATGTCTTTAGTAAAATACAGTTCAATTTTACAGAGGGTTAATTTTAGAGGTTCTACCTGGAAACATCTTTAGTGTGCAGGCTTAGAGGCTTCCCAATATACACAGTACACTTTTCCAGGTCCTGGGGTCAAACTAATTGAAAAAGCAAACAAAAGAATAAGGAAGACAGACACCAAAACATCACCTTTATTAAAAAGCTGAGGGGCCAGCAGGGTGGTGTAGCAGTTAAGTTCATGCACTCTACTTCAGTGGCCCTGGGCTTGCAGATTCGGATCCAAGGCGTGGACCTAGCACCACTTGTCAAGCTATGCTGCGGTGGCATCCCACATAAAATAGAGGACGATTGGCACAGATTTTAGCTCACTGACAATCTTCCTCAAGCAAAAAGAGGAAGATTGGCAATCGATGTTAGCTCAGGGCCACTCTTCCTCACAAAAAAACCAACAAACCAACTGATATAGGAGAATACAGTTTGCATCAATGGGCAAGTGGTATTTCTAATAGTATACTTCAGAATTAGACAGACCTTCCCACTCAACAGCCTGCACTGGGGCAGGGCTCTCTGGACGGGACAGAGCCTCTCTAGAAGAAAAAAATCAGAATATCCTTATCAACATATAAATCAGTACCAAAAGAAAGAGAAGAAGGAGTTGGGTTGCACATGTCCAATATTTCCTTCCAAACTCATCAGAAAGATGTCACCCACTTCCTCTAGTCAGTGTTCTGTAAAAATAGCTATTCCTTAGGAAAAGAGACAAAGAGTAAGGAAAAATCATCTCCTTCATGCTTTCTCATGTTTTAGAGGCGTAGTATTTTGTGTTAAAATTAGCAATTTTAAAAGAGAAAAGAAGGGGCTGGCCCCATGGCGTAGTGGTTAAGTTCATGCACTCCACTTTGGCAGCCCAGGGTTGCAGGTTTGGATCTCTGGTGCAGACCTACACCACTCATCAGCTGTGCTGCAGCAACAACTCACGTATAAAGTGGAGAAAGATTGGCACAAGTGTTAGCTCAGGTCTAGTCTTCCTCAAGCGAAAAAACAGATAAAGAAGAAGATTGGTAATAGTTGTTAGCTCAGGGCTAATCTTCCTCAGCAAAAAAAAAAAAAGAAAGAAAGAGAGAGAGAGACATAGAGAAAGAAAAGAATATGAAAAAATAAAGTAACTTTGAATTAGAGTTTCTTTCTATATTTTTTCACTAGTGACATTTTAATAGAAATTCAGATCTCTCTCTACTAGTTAATTTGTTTTGGAATTCCTATCCATGCCCCATGATTGTCTTTGGTTGTCTCCCCCTTTTTGGAACCCTCCTACCTTTATACAACGTTTGTTCATTGAGAACCCACAGGAAGAGCATCCTGCAATTTTACAAGGTTACTCTCCCAAATTTTTCTATTAAAACTTTTCTCTTTTTGTTAACTAATCTCAAAAAGGAACATGTTTGTCATTCAAAGGAGACACCAACTTCGTTGTGGTAAACGTAAAAGAGAGTTTACTGGGGAATGTTGCAAACACATATAATGCCACTCTCATTATTTCACGGAGAGTTATGCTTTGGCCAGCACATCTGGACTGGATGACCACAAAAAGTGCTCCAGTAGACAGGGAACCCCACTCCCATAATGTGACATAAAGAAAGGGAGGGAAGAGTGAAAAAGCGGCTTCATTAGAAAAGACGGCTTCTAGAGTCTGGCCTCTGGTTATTACCTGTTCTCCCAGTGAGCTCCCTCAGACCTGCAGAGTCAGCTTCTTGCTAAGTTATCAAAAGAAAAGAGGGGAGGAGTTTAAAAAAAAAAAGAATTTATTCTTCCTCGCTGCCTCAGAGATTTGGTAGATGTTAATGGCTTAATGCAGTTTATATTAACTGACTTAAATTTTAATAACTATAAAAAAAATTTCCTGGAGATAATGCCTGAACCCAGAGGTGTGACTGCAGTGGCAGTAATTACTGACATCATAGTGGGGAGGATACCTATGTAGGCTCTGGGTAGTCTGCCAAGCACTAAATGTCAGTCACTGCCTGCTCTGTTATTTTCCACTTAAGATTAAAGAAGGCTCTGACTGCCAAAATCTGTCATAATCATTTCTACCAACACGTCAGCTAAAAAGTTGCATGAAAGTATTTTCATTTTCTACTTAGTAGTAGCATATACATTCCACAGGTGTAGACCCTTGGAAGTACAACTGGTAGAATGTTTCATTTCCTCACTCAAGAGTATGCTTCTCAAGGAACTAAAATATTTTAAATTGACAATTTTTAACGTGAGACATATTCTGGTAAGGGCATGGCTAAAGGGTGATAGGAAAAACACATTTTTTTAAATAATGTAATTATTTAAGCTGTGGGGAAAGAGATATTTCCTCTATGATGTATCATTTAGCATAATTATTTATTATTTTTTAGCTATTTATATTTGGATTTAATTAGGAAATACATAAACAAATTAGGAGTAAGGAGAAAATCTGTAATTTTCTAGGTAAGATGACCTTGTAGTCAAATAGGTTACAAACTTGCTTTTTTAAATTAGCAGAAGAATCCCCTCCCTCATCCCTTTAAAAAGTGAAATCTTATGTGGAACCTCAATGTATCAAAATCTAGTGATGAGGCTGCTCTCTTGGAAGCTGCACTGGGATGGGATGGGGATGGTGGAGTGCCTGCCCTCATCTTATCTCTCCCTGTCCAGGACAGCTTGAAAGCATCTCTAGGGGCATGATGGTTTGCTTTTAAACTTAAGTCCAGGAAGAAATCTTTAAAATGCTTTATTTTTGACATTTTTTATTTCAATATCTTATATGGGAATTGTTTTTGAGAGGTTTAAAAGTGAACTTGTTTTAAAGAATATTATGAAATAACCTGTGATATGTCAAAATTTTCTTACTATTTTTAACAGCACTATTTTTTAGACAATATATGAAGTTGAAAATAGGTGGAATCTAACGCACAAGTAACATAAAATTTTAATATTTAGTTTTCTGGTGCAATAATGCTGCATAATCAACAACCTCAAAATCTCAGGAACTTAAAACAACACGTTCATTTTTCTTGCTCCCAATTCTGCAGGTTCTTTGGGCTGGCTCTGCTTTATGCTTCAGTTTGCCTGGGCTTGACTCCAGGCTGTGGGTTGAAGTCATGCCTGATCCATTTTCTTCCATCACTGGCTACTCAAGGCATGTTCTTTTCATGGTGCAAAGCAGAAATACAAGAGACCAAGTCTAACTGTGAAAGAACATTTAAAGCCTTTGCTTGCCTCAATGTGCAAACATCCCGTGGTTAAACCAAGACACATCGACAAGCCCAGTATCACTTGAGTGGGATAATGTACTCTTTACTCTACTAGGAGGAATTGCAAAGTCATATGGCAAAAGACATGGATGTATATTTCTTTAATATTGACAAACTAAAGAATTTTGAATAATAATCCAAACCAAAAACATCAAAGGCAAATAAAAACAAAAACCAAATCCAGCTTTTGTCATGGACACTTCAGAACAAACATGGTATACTGAATCAGCAATGTGTTAAACACTTACACGCACATGCACTTGCCACTACAACAATTCTAAGATTGCGTAGTTTCCTTTTATACTTTATTATAGTTAGCAATAACTTTTACTGATAATATTTTACAGACCTGCATGAACCAGAAGTTTTCAACATGTGCACGTGATGGATATTTACTGTTTATACTTGTCAAGCATCCTTTCCTCCTTTATTGGTAACAGTATATCACTTTCCTATTAGCAAACTACCCAGAGACCATGTTTCACCCTTGCTGTGAAGGCACAGGTGACCTCACTTCTCACCTCCAGGTGTAGGCATGTGATCTATGTGGAACAATCAAGACATTCCATTTCCCCGTCATAATGTTTGGTTCAGGGATAGGCTTACAAACTAAGCCACACCAGTTAAGAGTCAGCCTTGAGTCTTTGGCTTGAACGTTGGGAAAGAGGTGTTAGAACTATTGGGAAAGAGAGACTTACTTTCTTCTCTGAGTTTGCCAATCTGATAGGAAGGGAGCTTGACACTTTGTTTGAACAGCTTTGCCACTGCATGGGAAAAGTTTACCTGAGAATGAAGCCAAGACAGTGGAAAGCAGAGCCAAGAGATGAAGAGAGAAAATGCCTTGAGATTTTTTTTTTTTTTTGAGCTCCAAATTCCGGTTTGAAGCCATCTGCATCCCTTACTTCCCAATTATAACACTAACAAATTTTCATTGTGCTTGAGCCAGTTCCATAGTGTTTGTCACTTGAAATCCAAAGCATTCATACTGATATTGCTTCTTTTTTTTCTGCAGTCTTTCTCCAAAATTCTCTTTCTCTGGACTCATTTGTCATATCGCCTTGCTGGCACGTATATATCCCCTCATTTTTTAAGGGTCATCTACTTCCCTGTGAGCTTAATTCTTCAGCAAATCTTGGACTCATAATTAATTCGTTATTTTTCCTGAAAGTGCAGACTTGCTAAATAAAATGGGTTCTTTAGCCAAAATCTTTGTTTCCTTAGCTGGCGTTCATATTAACTCCCAAATCTCAGTGAAAATGCGTCCCAAGTTTTACATGCTTCATTATATGTTTCAGACTCTAAACACCTATTGCTGTGGCATTGACAGCTTGCCTTCAATGTCTTCCAAATTCTCTATCTCGAGGTATGATGCCATATCTCTCATGCACAAACGTATTCTGAATCATGTGGCACCTGCTATTTTCCTCCTTTATATTATGGTTTCTTCGATGCCTGTTAAGTCACTATGTGAAACTGCCTTTTGACTAGTATAGACCACCAGTCCCTTCCCTGCTGATGCTAATTCTCCTTGTAAAAGGGCCATGCTCTATTGAAGCCACACTTCCGTGCCAAAGCTACTAATAGAGCTCATGTACTTACGGATGGGCAGGAGCTCTTGATGTGCCAAAGGGTTTTTTAATTTGGGAAGAATCTGTTTCCTCTAACAATGATACGTTACATTAAGTCTCCAATCAGTGTTGCCTTTTAATTCAAATGTATCACAAAGAGTTTCAGTTTATATGCACAGTTTTCTCCCTAGGCCTTAACAATCAACCATGGGAACTTGTCAAAAAAAACCATCTGAAGATTGCTTTGGCTATTTGGGGTCTTTTGTGATTCCATGCAAATTTTAGGATTATTTATTCTAGTTCTGTGAAAACTATTGCCATTGGTATTTTGACAGGGATTGTGTTGAATGTGTAGACTGTTTTGGGTAGTACGGACAGTTTAACAATATTATTTCTTCCAATCCATGAGCACGCTCTCTCTTTCCATTTATTTATATCATCTTCATCTTCTTTCAACGATGTTTTATAGGTTTCAGAGTACAGGTCTTTCATCTTCTTGGTTAAATTAATTCCTAAGTATTTTACTCTTTTTGATGCAATTGTAAAATTATCTTTTTGATAATTTTCTTAATTTCTCTTTCTGATTCTTCATTTTTAAAGTATAGAAACACAACAGATTTCTATATACTGATTTTGCATCCTGCAACTTTACTGAATTCATTTATTAGTTTTAATATTTTTTTGGTGGAGTCCTTAGAGTTTTCTATATATAGTGTCATGTCACTTGCAAATAGTGAGTTTTACTTCTTCCTTTCCAATTTGGATGTCTTTTATTTCTTTTTATTGTCTGATTGGTGTGGCTAGAAATTCCAATACTACGTTGAATAAGAGTGGTGAAAGTGGGCATCCTTGTCTTGTTCCTGATCTTAGAGGAAACGATTTCAGCAAAATGATATATCCAACAAGGAGTTAATATCTAAAATATATAAAAATCTCATACAACTCAATGTTAAAAAAACAAACAATCCAATTAAAAAATGGGCAGAGGACCTGAGTAGACATTTTTCCAAAGAATGCAGACAGATGGCCAACAGACACATGAAAAAATGCTCAACACCACTAATCATCAGGGAAACGCAAATCAAAACCACAATGAACTATCACCTCATACCTGTCAGAATGGTTATTAGCAAAAAGACAATAAATAATAAGTGTTGGAGAGACTGTGGAGAAAAGGGAACCCTTGTACACTGTTGTGGGAATGTAAATTGGTGTAGCCACTGTGGAAAACAGTACAGAGGCTCCTCAAAATATTAAAAATAGAACTATCATATGATCCAGCAATTCCACTTCTGGGTATGTATATATATGTGCACATGGAATATTACTCAGTCATAAAAAGAATGAAATTTTGCCATTTATAGCAACATGAATAGACCTAGAGAATATTATGCTAAGTGAAATAAGTCATACAGAGAAAGACAAATATTATATGATTTCACTTACATGTGGAATCTAAAAAACCAACCAAACTAAACAAAAGAGAAACAAACTGATAGATACAAAGAAAAATCTAGTGGTCACCAGAGGGAAGTGATGCGGGAGATGGGCAAAATAAGTGAGGAGATTAAGAGGTACAAATTTACAGTTATAAAATAAATAAGTGATGAGGATGTAATGTACAGTATGGGAAATATAGTGAATAATATTGTAATAACTTTATATGGTGACAGATGGTTACGAGACCTGTAGTGATCGTTTTGTAATGTATATAGATGGCAAATCACTAAGTTGTATGCTTGAAACGTAATATTGCATTTCAACTATACTTCAATTAAAAAAACCACTAACAAACTGTATAAAACCTACATGAATAAAACCATAAAATCTTACTAAACAACATAAAATAATAAATAGGGAGGAAAAACAAAACAAAAACAAATAAACAACAAGGAAAAATCTGAGAGGGAGAGGCAATATTACAGTACTCAGAATCACTCCTTTTCCTTAATCCTTTCATCAAGTTTTGCCTTTCTTTCCTTATGAATTTTTCCCTCAAAGTTCTCTGATTTCTTGAGCAAGAGAGAGGTGTTGCCCCTTGCAGTCTTTCCTTGGTTAAATTCTGTCATTGTCACAGCTTCTGATCCTGTTGAGAATCCCTCCACAAAAAAATAAACATGTCTGATTGGATATATTGGGCTTGTGGATTCTTACAGGCATTATATTTACAGGCTGAGTTCTGAAATATAACTTCATTATCTCCTCTTATCCTCAGAACAACAAACAAATATGACTTCAGAGTAAGATCATAGAAGCTTAACACTAAAATAGAACGGAGTAGACCCCTTAGGCAAGCAAAAGCATTTCAGAATTCTCAGTGGATCTGTCATTTCCTGTTAAAAATTAAAGAGCTATATGAATTGTTTCAATCATCAGACGTATTATTTTCTTCTTTTTTGACTATCTGGAATTGTCACTTTGGACTCACTTTAGCATCTAACACTGCTCCATGTCCCCTAGACTCCAGCACACACATATAAATAATCCAACTGGGAGTTGACTTCTTGTTTCATTTAGTCACCCTAATGTACTGATTAGGTTAGCAATCCAAGTGTTACAATACTTAAGTTCATCAATGCTTATATTTTGAAATATACTTTAACTCAGTACTGTGATAATTATTAGCATTTAATATCTTACCTTATCTTATCTGTACCCAAAGTCTTTCACAATGACACTGCTTTCAATGGTTAAACCTATAGTTTCCAAAATTTTGTTGCTATGAGATCCTATGAGAGAGGAAACTAAGTCAGGAAAGATGTTACGGTAAAACACTGTCACTGAGAGGCTTGCTCAGATGCTCTATCATGCCATAGTAGACTGAACGAGTTATGAGGAGCTTCTATCCCATCAGATTTGGGCCCCGTGATGGTGTCTAATGGAACAGAAGCCACAGAATCATCTTCTCTATGTGTAGGGTATTGTTGTAGCTGATGTTCTGTGGTTGCATGTATTACTAATATCTATTAACCTTAAAATAAAATGTCATATTGAAATTGAAGAGGGATATTGGAATTCTGCTAAAAAAAATTGCTTTTTCAGATGCAATGAGATATAAAATGGAAGCTGTGTTTCCCAGCGGTACATTTTATAAGAATTGGGTGTAGGAATTCTGCACAATTCTGTCTTAGACACTTGTATTCTATCAATGTCAATCCTCTCTGTAATTTAATTTGACTGGGATATTCCTTTTTCTCTCTCTTTTTTGACAAGTGGTATTTTGCTAAAGATTTGCTATTCCCCTTCCAATAGAGAATGGTTTGTTTTCTTTTAACTCATTGAAAAGAATATTTAGAGATAAATGAGATGGTACATATGAAAAAAAGCACCAATATTTCAACTGACATATCTTAATAATTAGGAGAATGATAATAAAAGGATATTGTTTAAATATTTCTATCACATTATTCACAGCAGATAATGCACCCACATTTGAAGAGTGATTACTGCCAACAAGGCAAAATGCTATGAGAGGTAAAAAGACAAACAAGATGTGCCCTTTGTTTTGGAGTACCTATCGTTTAGTGACAACTGGCCAGTAAATTCTCCAAACTATATGATCAGAGAATTTTGCATCTGATTCTCTTGCTAATCCAAGACATATAAAAAGTTTCTTCCAAAATACAGAAAAAAAGAACTATGCATAACACAATATTTTCCACTGTATCCTTGAAATGAGTTAAATTCCTTATTGCTGCAGAGAAAATTTGATCCTGTAGAGACTGAGTTAAAATAGTTGAAAGTGAGTCTAAAGTTTAGTTCTGTTTTTCCTTTATTTCCTCTTCTGTTTGCCTGGCTCAATTATATACTTTCAGAATCTAAAACAATTATCATAAAATTTAATCGTTTACTTTTCAAAATCTTGCATATTTTCAAAGTGTATGCAGGTTCTTTGTTAATTCTAAATTTTTAAACACTGATTCTTTCATAAATATCAAACACATGAGTTTGAAGCAAATCTTTTTCTGTAAAATTCTTCAAATTACAGAAATTTTACTTACAGCAGTAGAAGGCCTTTAAAAAATACTTCATTTTCTTATGTTTGAACACGACAGAGTAAAAGTATTTCTACTCCAACCCCTCCTTAGTGAAAACAGAAAATAATAATAACAAAAACTATAGATCAGGATGCTAGTGGGATTTATGAGAAAGAGCTTTTTAGAAAAACAAAATCAAGTTGCTATCTGACAGGTTTGACCACGTGAATAATTTTATTAAAAAGCATTTTAAAGGGCTGTTGGAGCTTTCAGAAGAATTTAGTAGATATTTGAAGAATGACAGGCACATAAAAATAAATACAAAACTAACTTAAGGAAAAGTAAAAACCATTGTCTAAGAAAGGCAATGAAATGTTGGTATAATACTTGGCTCAGAATGAAAAATGTTTACACAGACATAATGTTGAAAACAGTAAATTTGGATTTAACTAATAAAACCGTATTAGAAGGATGGGAAATGGAAAATGTGCATGCATAAGGGATGTATTAAAGTGAAAAATTTTAATCTTCTAAATTTAGAAGTCAATACATAATATCTAAGACAGAGAGAGAGAAAGAGAGAGAGAGGTTTCATAATAGATTATCACCCAGAAAAAAATAGAAGAATCCTTATTTTTTACCTCACCTTTATTTCTAAACATCAAAGGTCACCTGAATTAGAGTGCCAAAGCTAGTGGTAGATTCATGCTTTTAGAGTCACTAACTATTAAAACCATTTTGAAACCCACCCACCTTTGTAATAATAAAGGAACAAAATACTAAATTGAATATAAAAGCAAAGAATTTCAACAGTTCCAAGTTTTGTATTATGACATTTCAATGTTTTTCTTTTTAAAAATATAAATATAATATTTTTCCAAAATGTACTTTTCCCCATTTCAGCTTTTCTGAAGCCACGAGCTTAGGTTGATCTCCCTATTGCATAGTCCGTCTCAGGTTAAAACCTAGGCAATCCTGCTGTAGTCTCCCCACAATGTTACAATTAGACTTTGGAAAATTCTGGGGGTCTGTGTCCCACCGGACATTGGGGATTTGGAAATACATGCATTCTACAGCACAACCAACAAGATGAGCAGAGCTGAATTTTACTCATGAGTGTTACAGATCTGCACTATGGCACTCTGAAGAAATATGCACTCCCAGAGAAGAGTAGACTTGATGATGGGCATAATCTTTAGGTATGAGGTGTGTCGAGGAGGAAACTGTATTGTGTTTATCTGTTCTCTGCTTTTTCCATGGACTACGGGGAAAATCAAGTTCGTTGTCTTGAATTTCTCCTCTCCTATTTTTGACTCAGTTCTCCCAACCATCAATAATGACTGAAATATACATGGTGAGCATAAATGTTCAGGGGAGTAAAACGCAAGTGTGGCTAGTCCTCATTCCTGCCACTTGGGTGGACGGGGTAGCAGTTTTTGAAAGAATTCTGGAAAGTAACAAGCAGGGATATGAGTAGTGGACTGCAACAGGTAGAGGCAGTGAGGATGATTATCTACATGGTGGATTATCCAGGGTTAGATGTGAGACAACTGTTCTTTTTCCATATAAGTGGTTTTCTTTTATATAACTGTTTTTTTCCATATAAAATGGTGACACTGATATTTGGAGATATCTTAGAATTATCCCCATAAGGATTTT
The DNA here is from genome assembly GCF_037783145.1 of Equus przewalskii. Lineage (NCBI taxonomy): Eukaryota > Metazoa > Chordata > Mammalia > Perissodactyla > Equidae > Equus > Equus przewalskii. Next base: position 6,852,992 of record NC_091854.1, read on the forward strand.
GTATTCTCCCTTTCTCTTAAATGTCTCAGGTAATATCTTAGATCACTTTGTCTTTGAGTAGAAGGAGGTGCACAGGCCAACATGGAGGCCCTAGTGTGGGTTCTAGTCCATTCCCAGATTCAAGGGTTTCTCTGAAAACCCCTAAAAGTTTAGGCACAAATCAAAGTAGGTCCAAGAAGGTGTCTGTTGCTCTTGACTTTCCCTCTCCCATCAGATTAGTTGAAGGCATAATACATTTTGGAACAGGTTTATATCATTTAGCTCATCATTGGTAGATTATTAAAGTCAAATCTGTATTTTAATACGTAAGTTTTGAACTTAAAAAAGTGGCAGCATTGGGGCCAGCCCCAGTGGCCTAGCGGTTAAGTTCACCACGCTCTGCTTTGGCAGCCTGGGTTCAGCTCCTACACTGCTCTGTTAGCGGTCATGCTATGCTGGTGGCCTACATACTGAAAAATAGAGGAAGATTGGCACAGATGTTAGCTCAGGGAAAAATTTTCCTCAGCAAAAGAAAAAAATGGCAGCTTTATTTAGAGAAAAAAGATTTATCCTGGGAATATTGGCTGTTCATAGAGTTAAATCATGTGCGTTATGTGGATGCTTTAAATGTTGCTGGTCAGGTGTGCTCATACTCTTATTGCTGCCAAGTCCATCCTTACACGTCACCCAGAAAAATGCGGACATATTGCCAATTAGGGTGAGTCTTCCTGCAGCCCTTGTCCTAGATTTTATTGCTTCAAGATGAATACTGTGCAAGCATGAATCAATATGTTAGGGACAGTCAAAAAAGCTAAGAAAATATGTTTAATATAATTGGGAAAGCAAGTCCATGTACAGGCCAGGCAAGGCTGCATTCTCACTATTTCAGAGATTTTGGAGGAAAAATTTTAAATGAGGAATTGGCAAGGTTTCCAAGGGGGAAAATATCTCAGATGGCTTAGAGATTTTTCTCAAAATTTATTATTGCACTAATAGTTTTTTTTTTCTTTGGTGAGGAAGATTGGCCTTGAGTTAACATCTGCTGCCAATCTTCCTCTTTTTGCTTGAGGAAGAGTGTTGCTGAGCTGACATCTGTGCTAATCTTCCTCTATTTTGTATGTGGGACGCTACCACAGCATGGCTTGATGAGCAGTGCCTAGGTCTGCACCTGGGATCTGAGCCCACAAACCCCAGGCTGCTGATGTGGAGCATGCAAACTTAACCACTGTGCCACCAGGCCAGCCCTGCATTAATAGTATTTTAAGTTATCTATTTTAATAAATATGTAATTTGAGAAAAGCTCATAAAAGAATAAAATGTTATTACAAAGACAAATCTTTATAAATATTCACATATCTATTTATATATAAGAATACATTAAATCTTTTGCACTTGACATACTCTCTGATACAAAATAGGCTTTAAATAAATATTTGTTGAATAAATTGATGAGTGAGTAAATGAAAGAAAATGTAGGTCTTTACTGGATACTAACATGCAACCTCTGAAAAACAATCTACATGCAAATAGACTTAAATAGATAGTACAAGAATATTGATAACTGAAAAGAAAGAATCAATTTTTGCATTAGCAAAAATTTGGGTTTGGGAGTGAGACAGACCTGGGTTTGAATTCAATACCTGCTACTTTGCTGTGTGGCTGTGGGCAATTTACTTAACCTTAGTGTTCTTGGCTTATAATGGCAAATAATAGCTAACTCACAGAGAAGTTATAGAAGTGTGCTAAAATATAGGTACACTGCCTGCAACAAATGTGCAACAAATTATAGTTGTTATTCTAATAAAACCTTCTTATCTGACTAGAAAGAATAGGTAAATAATGTAATTGTGTAAGTTTAGGTAGATACAAACCAATTTAATTTAATTGCTTCAATGCATTCTCTCCATTGAAACATCTCTATGTTTTTGATTTTATAAAATTAAATTTATATATATTGAATTAAAAATGTAAATATATAAAAACTGACTTCACAGTACTGATAAATTTAATTTAGCAATTTTATTACTATGTGGCATTTTGATCTATGATTTGAAAAAGTAACAAATTGTAGGTATACGTAAACACTTTTCTAATGTAAACTCACAAGGAATATCTGGTCCACGAGTGGTTACTATCATGGTTGCAATATTCAAATGAAACATATACATTTAAAAATCTTCCCATATTACATATTTTGAATCTTTATCATTTGAGTAAATGAAGAAAATTCTTTCAGTAAGTTGCCTAAATAATGATTGCATTTATTTGGAATATCAGTGCAACTCGGAGTATTCAGAGCCTCAAGTTACAGTGTGGCTCTGATTCTAACTAATAGTGTCACCCTGGGAAAGTCATTTTCCTCAACAGGTCTCAGGATGCTTGACAAGATGATATTTAAGGTAACGGATAGGGCCTGTCACAGAGCCTACTTTACAGCTAAGAAATAAGAAATAAATCATAGAAGTTGAGTAATAAGACAGTTATGAGAAGGTGGAAATATATTATTTTAGCATCTGGCATCTGAATTCTATCATAGATAAAATGGTCCTCTTTCAGAAGATTTCTTGGAAAGTCACTGATGGATACAGAGTGAGACTCTGAGATAAGGCCTCAAGGATAAACCTGATTTTCTAGGTCTGTACTAAGGAGGGGATTTGTTTTCTAGGAAAGGAAATAAAACTAGGGAGTAAAGAGGGAACAGAATTAGAAAATCCAGTGAAACATTGTGAAATGACCAAAAGATATGAATCTGTTCTCTCCCTACCACCCATCAACAGAAACCTTGATGGCTTTGGATTTCCAAAGTAAGTAGGGTTGGGAATTTTAGCAAGTCTTATCTAGCTCTCAAGGGGCAGGCAAGCCCTAAATGACATCTGGGCCACATTTTGGGGTCCTATACAAGATCATGTGAACCAAGGCTTTTGACCCCACTGCATCTTGAAATAAATCACCACTCTTAAACTGAGCCGGCAGTAAGAAAGTGTTGGACATATGGCAGGATTTATTTCTTTTTTATGGCTGAATAATAACCCTTTATCATATCATATTTTATTTATCCAGTCATCCATTGACAGACACCTAGTTTGTTTCCATATCTTGGGTATTGTGAGTAATGATGCAATGAACAGGGAGGTGAAGATATCAATTCAAGATACTGATTTGATATCTTTTGGATGTATACCCAGGAATGGGATTGCTAGATCATATGGGTAGTTCTAGTTTTAATTTTTTGAGGAACCTCCATACTCTTCTCCATAATGGCTGTACCAATTTATATTCCCATCAATAGTATATAAGGATTCTCTTTTCTACATACCCTATCCAACATTTGTTATCTCTTTTGATAATATACATGCTACAGATGTGAAGTGATATTTCATTGTGGTTTTGATTTGCATTTCCCTGATGATTAGTGATGTTGAGCACCTTTTCATGTATCCATTGGCTATTTGTATATATCCTTTGGAAAAATATGTATTCAGGTCCTTTGTCCATTTTTTAAACAAGGTTATTTATTTCTTTGCTAATGAGTTATGAGTTCCTTATATATTTTAGTTATTAACACTATATCAGATATTCGGTTTGCAAATATTTTCTCCCATTCTGTAGGTTACCCTTTTATTTTCTTGATTTTTTTCTTTTTTTGCTATGCAGAAGCTTTTTAGCTTGATGTGGTTTTAGCTTTATTTTTCTATTTTTGCTTTTGTTGTCTGTGTTTTAGCACTAAAAATGATAGCCGAAAGATCATTGCCAAGACTGATATAAAGGAGCTCTTTCCCCGATGTTTTCTTCTAGAAGTTTTGTGGTTTCAGGTCTTACATTTAAGTCTTTAACCCATTTTGAATTTATTTTTTCAATTGCTGTAATATAGGGGTCCAGTTTCATTCTTTTGTGTGTGGATGTCAGGTTTTCCCAACACCATTTATTGAAGAGACTATCCTTTCCCCATTATGTGTTCTTGGTGCTGTTGTGAAAGATCCATTGACCATAAATGTGTGGGTTTATTTCTGGGTTTTCTATTCTGTTTTTTTGGTCTATGGACCTGTTTTTATGCCAGTACCATACTGTTTTAATTATTATAGCTTTGTAGTATAGTTTGAAATCAGGAAGTGTGACGCCTCCAGCTTGCTTCTTCTTTCTCAAGATTGGTTTGGCTATTTGGGGCTCTTTGTGGTTCCATACCATACCAGTGGGTCAAAAAAGAAATAAAAATTATACCAAAAATATCTTGAAAAAAACAAAAAAGGAAACACAATATACCAAAAATTATAGAACATAGCCAAAGCAATTCTGAGGGGAGAGTATAGTGATAAATGCCTACATTAAGAAAAAAGAGAGATCTCAAAAAACAATCTAACTTTACACTTCAAAGAGCTAGAAAAAAAAAAGAATAAACTAAGTCCAAAGTTAGAAGAAGGAAGAAAATAACCAAGATAAGGGCAAAAATAAATGAAATAGAGACTAGAAAAACAATAGGAAAAAATTAATGAAACTAAGAACTGTTTTTTGAAAAGATAAACAGAATTGACAAACTTAGCTAGACTAAGAAAAAAAAGAAGACTCAAACAAAAAAAGCAGAAATGTAAGAGAGGTTACAACTGATACCACAAAATACAAAAGATCATAAAAAACTACTATGAACATTTATATGAAAATGGATAACCTAGAAGAAATTAATGAATTCCTAGAAACACAACCTACCAGGACTGAAACATGAAGAAACAGAAAATCTAATTATACCAACAACAAGTAAGGAGATTGAATCAGTAATCAAAAATCTCCCAACACAGATAAGCTCAGGACCAGATGACTTCACTGATGAATTCTACCAAACATTAAAAAAAGAATTAATACCAATCCTTCTCAAATGCTTCCAAAAAATAGAAGAGGAGGGAACACTTCCAAACTCATTTTATGAGGCTAACGTTACTCTGATATCAAAGCCAGGTGACACCACAAAACAAGAAAATTACAAGTCAATATCCCTGATAAACATAAATGCAAAAATCCTCAACGAAATACTAGTAAATCAAATTTAACAGTACATTAGAAGGATCATCACCATGATCAAATGAGATTTATACCTGGGATGAAAGGATGGTTCAACATATCAAATCAATAAATGTGATACACCACATTAACAGAATGAAGGATAAAAAGCACATGATCATCTTGATAGACAAAGAAAAGCATTTGACAAAATTTAATATACTTTTATAATAAAAAATCTCAACAAACGATATAAATGAAATATATCTCAACGTAATAAAGGCCATGTATGACAAATGCACTGCTAACATCAAACTCAATGGTGAAAAGCTGGAAGGTTTTTCTCTAAGATCAGGAACAAGACAAGGATTCCTGCTCTTGTCACTTTTATTCAACACAGTACTGAAAGTCCTACTCAGAGTAATTACGAAAGACAAACAAATAAAAAGGCATCCAAATCAGAAAGAAGTAAAGTTGTCTCTTTTTGCAGTGGACGCGATTTTATATATAGAAAACCCCAGACTCCACCAAAAAAACTTTAAGAACTTATAAACAAATCCAGAAAGTTACAAGATATGAAATTAATGTACAAAAATCAGTTGTATTTATGTACACTAACAGCAAACTATATGAAAGATAAATTAAGAAAGCAATCCCATTTACAATAACATGAAAAACAATAAAATACTTAGGAATAAACTTAACCAAGGAGGAAAAAACCTGTACACTGAAAACTATAAGACATTGATGAAAAAAATGAAGACATAAATAAATGGAAAGATACTCCATGATCATGAACTGGAAGGATTAATTCTGTTAAAATGTCCATACCAGCTGAAGCAATCTGCAGATTCAACGCAATCCCTATCAAAATCCCAATGGCATTTTCCACAGAAGTAGAAAAACAATTCCAAAATTCATATGTAACACATAATTTCTTAATGGGTTGAAGATTTTATCAAAGATGGTCCATAACAGATTTGTTTGATGGGTTGAAGTCCCCATCATACTCCATCCGTATTGTACTGCTATAATACAGTTGAGCGTTGAAATCCCAGGAGAGACTACATGCAACAAGGGATGTTTGCAAAAATGCCACCAAAATGGTGTAAAGTGGAACGCTTACGAGTAAAAGTGTAGGACAAATATAGAAGATTTATAGGGCCTAGCATTAGAAATCAGACATAGTCCCAGAGAAATCAGTGTTTGAGTTTCTGTCCCCACTGCATGACGTCTGATTAGCTGGTGTAAAAACTCACTGTCAAACGTTTGACAATACGTGAGCAGGAAGAAGAAAAGACCACTTTACTTATGTTAACTCTGGAGAGACTTCTATATTTTCTATATATTTACTATATCTATGACTTGTTAAGGGAGATTACAAGGAACCATTGTAAAAAAGAAATGAGAGAGAAAGCATTGTGTTTTTATTGTATTTTTAGTGAGGAAGCTGATTTTGATGAGGTGGAGAAACTAGTCAGGATGTTGCTAGTGAAAGATGGAGACAACCTGAATATAGACAGTGTTGTCTATATTATATAGTATAGAAATTAAGGAAATGATCTTAAAGGTATTCAGGAAGCGGAATTGAGAGTGTTTTCTGATGAATGAAATATAGATGGAGAAAAGGATTTAAGAAGGATCTCTAAATTTCTGAGTTAGCTTAGGAGATACATGGTGCCATCATTAAAATGGGGAACATGGAGAATATGAATAAAGAATTGAAAGTGAATAAAGAATTGAATAAAGACTAAAGAATTGGTGATGAATGAAATGGGATAAAAATAACAATTAATTTAGATTTGAACACATGAGTTTCCAGGTAGTGATGTTCAGTGAGCAGCTGGAAATATAGATTCAGGCTTTATAAGAAAAATCATCACTGTATATATGTATTTGAGAGTTTTCAATATATAAGTGGGAGTTGAGGCCTTATGTGGAATTTTCCTTATATTTATAGAGTGAAAAGAGGGGAGAGGAGGGGAAGGAAGAGAAGAAAAGGGTAAGGAAATAAAGGGGATAAGAAATGGCTATGGAGGTCAGAACTAGGATCTAGTGTAACAAAAACAAAGAAGCTAAAATAAGGAAAAAGAGTCATAGGAGACATTTGGGGCAGAAAGGTTGAATAGACAACTGGTTATCTCGCCACTGGTGACCTTGGCAGTATCAGTTGAGTGTGGCAACTGGAAATCTCCTATCTGAGAATCACATGGGAAAGATAAAGAATTTCAAATAACCATGTTTAAAAATCTAAACCTTTAAATTCTATCAGAACATCAGAGTAATTTGAAGATAATAAGCATGATATGGGCATTATAAAGTTTAAATGATTTTGAAAAGACATGTATGTTTACAGGGAGATTAGCAGATGTTTGAAAACTATAATTTTTATAGATTTCAATTTAATTGTATAAATTTTTGGTAGTTGTTTTTTCACAGTTCTGTGGCATTTAGATTTTTAAGCTCTGCAGAATTGCTAGCTGAATTGAAATAGATAGCTTAGGTTCTCTGATTTCCATTTAAATGCTCAACAAACTGTCACAAGGAAGTAGTTCTGCATGGTTTATAACAACTTCGAGAGATTTGCAGCTGTGCTGTGAATACACCCAATTATACTAAATATGACTTTTGAAATTACTTTTTGCTCTTACCTGGATAAGTTAGTGTAGAAGGAACTGGTTTGCCTAGATATAGGATGCTAATATAGATTTAAATATTTGATATATTCAAATAACCCTTTGCTCCAAATGGAAAAATTGCAGCAACTATTTATTACATATAAAACTTAATTAAAAAGAAAGAGTTAAGTTTTCAGGGTTGATTTTTTTTTTTTTTAATTTCAGAGCCAGATATTTTTATTAAGTGGCAGGGAGGTCAGTTAGAGTTCTTTATACTGTAATCTCTTGAATTTTAGACGATTTCATGTTTAATTCTGGTAAGAAACTGATTGCAGAAGGAGGGAAGGATCTAGAATCATAGAATATTAGAACAGGAAAATATACTGGTTATCATCTTATTAGCCCCAAACTCCTGTTTTTCAAGTGAAGAAATTATAGCTTGAAAAAGTTAAAGAGAAGCAAAAAGCCTAGGAAAGCAGTACATGAAGTACCTCAGTAGAAGACTTGGAACAAATAAATGTTGGCTTTCCGTCACTGGGTAACTGTATGATGTGGATGATGAGCCTTAAGGGGAGATGGGATAGAAAATGAAACCAAAGACAAAGCTCAAATACCATGAAAAAACCGCAAAGCTATAACAGAAGCAACTCCATCAGCGATAGGGTCACTTGTTAGAAATTAGTTTGATGAATGCCAGTTCTTTTTCTAGAACTGTTCGATTTTTATCAGATTTTAAATATTTCAGGTTATAAAATTAAGAAAAAAGTGTTTAATGCTATCTCTTACTAAAAATAGAAGCCAGAGCTCAGAGTTCATTCTCCCACATAAAATTACACAGTAGCCACTAAAATACTTGTTGTCAAATTGAGAGAGAAATAATTATCCAAGAATAAATTTATATAGTTATAAAGATACTTATGCTATCTCTTAAAATATAAATTTAAAGTTTAAGATAATTGAAAGCAGACTAAATTTAAAAGAACAGAGAAAATGGGTTAAATAAATTGAAATCTACCTTTATAACGACTCACTATGTGATCATTAAAAAGTGGATTCAAGAATATACAATGTCTGTGGGCAAAGATAATGTATAATAAGTAGGAAACATGATTAAATTAAATTAATATAATATGTGAGTGTATAATGATACAGAAAAAGAAAAATTAAAAGTTAAAAATAACCTGCTATGATTCCACTTGTTAATATTGATGCTTTTTTCCCCCGTATTTTCCAACTTTTAAACTTCCCTCAAACAATGGCTGTTTATTGCTTTTACTACATTTTGCACTTGTATCAGTCAGGCTCTAGTCAGGAGACGGTAACCACAGAAGTGATTCCCACAGGGCAAATTTGATATGCTGCCACTCCTAGGACTGAGGGAAATTTGGACTGTGAATAACTCAGAATTTAGGGAGCCCCTTCTCCTTCTCCCCGCTCTCCCAAAGCTGAGATTCATTCCTCGGAGGAGGTGGTTCAGTTGCTGCAGATACAGGCTCGCCATCCCCGTCTGCCCTGCCGTGAAGAAGAGGCTTGCTGGAGGCCACTCAGCGGAACATGAGAGCTGCCTACCAATGCAGCCAAGAAGAAAATTTTTGGAGGCTGCTGGAAACCACAAGAGCATCCCGTTGCCACAAGGAATGCTGCCACAGGGAATGCACAGGGAACGGGGCCGGAGGTGGTCGGGGGGAGGCGGGGAGGAGATTGAAAGTTATTTCTTCCTCCTCTAGTCTTATTCTAAGTGATTTAGTATGTGCTTAATACATATGGAAAATATGAAAATGGGAGAGAGACATTTCCTTTTAATTCTATTCTTATAGTGTACTTTTAATAATTTTTTGATTAACACCTATAACCTAGAGTTATATAATTCTAACTAATGCTATCTCGAGTTAATTTCTGGTAAAGACATCAAATCGGTACCTATTCATACATTGACATGACTGTTCTCAGTCTAATGATTAAGAAGTGGATGCCTCCTGGCTTTATTAAGACTTGACTGATGTGCCTCAGAAACGTAAATCTGCTGTATCCTTCACTGCTTGAACATCTTCAGTGGTTTCCCCTTGCTGTTAGGATAAAGACGTAAACCCATAGTACAACTGCAAGCTCTTTACAATCTCGACCAGGTTACCTCTAATGTTTCAGTCTCACTGGCTTTCATTTATTTACTTAAAAAGACCCTTTTCTTTTCCCAGTTCAGGCCCTTCATACTTGCTTCTCCCTCTGCAGAGCATGGTCTTCACATGCCCTCCCACCCACCCCATTCCCCCTTCCTTCTCTCTTTACAGTAGTAAATAATTGATTGTGTAATTACTTGTTTAGTTTTGGCTTCCCGGTAAATTGGACACCTATTCAAACCTAGAGAGCTTGTCTTGTAAATCATAAATGCCTTGTAATTGTTTGTCAAGTTGAGGGAATAAGTGAATCAATGAGAAGATGAGAAGAGCGATCTGAAGTGTAATACGTAGGGGGCAAACAAGAGGAAGGAAAATTTTAACAAAACTTGTGGTGCTCTTCCCAACTGTTAGCACTAAACTGAACACTTTTTAAATATGTAAAGTGAAACAAAGTAAGATGGGGTCATTCATACGAGGAAATATTGCCATAAAACGCTTGATGCAGGGTTTTGTCATTACAATATCGATATGACTAATATGACACTATCCAATATTTAGGTTAAATTTATAGATTAATTTCTGAAATTTTAAGATGAAATTTGTTAGTTAATTTTGAAATTGACAAATCTAGTGAAAAGATGCATGTACTTTTTGTTCATATTGAAAAATACTGATTCTTGCATAGAGTCTTGGTTTATTCTCTTCCTTTGGTTTGTCACACCTTCCTCCACATGTCATCTCTACCTTCCAAAAAAAAAGTATTTTCTCCAAATAATTTACCCCCACCATTTCTGCCTACAAATTATAAATATATAGTTGATATACATATATTTATATAAATACAAATACATACACACATTCATATGCTTTCACACAGAATTCTCATGTTTAAAGTTTACTGATTATTATTCAGTATTATTCAGTATTCAACAACATTTATACTGTGTTACTTAGAAAGTAGCTTTCATTTTCTGGCGGAAGTGTAGAAGTTTATGAATGACTACTTTTAATTTTAAAGGGTATTTAGCATGCTGCCATGAATCTAAAATATCACTCTATTAACATATCTTAAAGGTTAAGCTGGTAGTGAATATTTACCCTCTTTAGTTGGTTAAAGTTATGTTGACATTCAGAAAGAACAAAGAGCAGAAGTTATCTTTTATTTATTATTACTTTCATTTGCTGAGGAAAATTTGCCCTGAGTTAACAGCCGCTGCCAAGCCCACTCTTCTTTTGCCTGAGGAAGATAAGGCCCAAGCCAACATCTATGCCAATCCTCCTCCACTTTTTGTATGTAGGACACTTCCACAGCATGGCTGGTGAGTGGAGTAGGTCTGCACCCAGGATCTGAACCCACAAACCCAAGCCGCCAAAGCGGAGTGCCTGGAACTTTAACAACCCAGCCATGGGGCTGGGCCCTGTACTAGTAATTTTTTATTTCAGATATTGTATGTTTTGATTCTAGAATTTCCATTTGGCTCATTTATATCTTCTATTTGTCTGCTGAGATTCCTCTCCATCTTTTCTTTCATTATGTACGTCTTTTCTTTTAAATCCTCAAAAGTATTTACCATAGTTGCTGTACAGTCCTTGTATGCTAATTCTAACGTCTAGGTTATCTTGGGTTTGGTTTCTATTGACTGACTTTTCTCTAGGTTATGGGTCGTATTTTTCTATTTCTTCTCATGTCTAGTAATTTTTTAAAAATTGTATGTTGGACATTGTGGCTGATATATAATAGTGATACTGGAGTTTCAGATTATTTTCCCTTCCTTTAAAGGATGCTGAATTAAATTATTGGCAGATCCTCTTGATCCCCTCAGGCTTGGTTTTATCCTTTGCTAGGGGGTCTATTTTGGTTTTGATTCAGTTCTATGGTGTACCTCTATCCTAAGGCTTAGTCCTTATACCTAAAGTGTGACCTTGCATGCATGAGGTGCTCAGCAAGTTTCCTCTTCTGTGGCTGGGCCAGAACTCCAACATTCCTCAGCATTATGCTATTTCTGGTATCTCCTCTCCACTCAGCCCCATTGCAGCCATTCTCTATTAATAATAAACATGTAGAATATTATGGAGGCAGGGTTCCTCTCTACTGGAACTTTGATTATGGTGCCTGTAGTCTATGCCTGACCTAAGCTGTGGGATGAGAGCTTGGGGGATTGTACACATTCTACTACTATGCTCCTTGTAAGCTTTCCCCAGTGAACTATTTTCTATCTACGTTATGTGGTAATATAGTGCTGTGTTGCATGACCTCCTTGCAAAATAGTTCCTCAGAGGGTTGTTGTGAAGATTAAATGAATTAACATTTGTAAAGTGTTTATAACACTACTTGGCATACAGTAAGCATTATGTAAAGGTTAGCTATTTGTTTTTAAAAGGAGAATCAGGAAAGACTAACAGTGTTCTGGAGTCACATAAAGAATATCAAAGGAGAGCTGGTAAACAATGTAAAATGCTGTGAAAAATTAAACAAAATAAAGAAGGAAAATAGTGCACTGGGTGTGGCAACAGAATAGTTAGAGTGGAAGTGAGATTGTATCAGGTTAAGGATTGAATGGCAAGTAAAGAGTAAAAGAGGGAGTCTAGACTAGTTTTTCTAAGAAATTTGGTGCCAAAGAAAAGACAAAGTACATCAGTTAGGGCTTTTTTGCTTGCAAGTGATAGAAATCCAATTTGAACTAGCTTAAGAAAAGGGCTTACTATAAGAATATTGTGGTGTCTCAGAATGCAAGGTCAATAATGTGGCTGCGTCTCAAAAACATGTGGAACCAGGAATCAGCAGTCTTCTTTTTCTTGTTCCTCTCCGTAGCTTTGCTTCATTTTCTCTCCTTCTTTTTCCAGACCAGTTGCATTGCTTCTTTGACCCACATGGTAGGAACATGGCTATCAAAAGCTCTAAAGCTTTGTATATTACAGTGCAGGAATGCAAACAGATAGTGGAGTTAGTTTGTTCTCAGTTCTAGTTTCAAAATTCCTAAGAGAGGACTCTGGCCTTGCTTAAACTAAGTCTCTAACCCTGGATGAATCAACTGTAGCCAGGGATTACAGAGGCTAACAGATTAGAGCATAACATAGCTATTCCTATTGTGACTATATGAATCCAGTGGGATGTGGAAAAGAGCAAACAAATAATAAGTATGCACGATAAGGAGAAACAGCATTTTCTTGAGCAGTAAGCAGTATAAAGGTGGAGTTTTTGTTGCTGTTGTTGTTATTATTAAGGCCAGGGAAGGGATTTTAACATGTTTATATGAACAGAAGAAGTCAAAGGGATGGATATAGGATAAGAAGTGGGATACTTAATCCTAGGGTTGAAGAGAAGGAATGAAATTTAGTGCACAAATAGAAGAATTAGCCTTGTAGAAAAACAGGCCTTTCTGAGATAGGAGGGAAGAAAATACGAATGCACACTGGCATAAGCAGGACTAGAAAGATGAAGGAAATTGAGGGAGATTGGACTTGAAGATCTCCTATGATGTGGCTACATTATCTCTTGAGAGTAGGGAAGATTCAGCAAAAGGAGCAGTTGAAAATAACAATAAATATTAATATACCTGTAATGAGGAAGCTAAAAGGAAAACTTTAAAGTTTGTCAAACATTGTGAAGAGTCCAACTCAGACTGGAAACTATAAATTTATAAAGGAGTCAGATGTACATTGTGACTCTACTCAGTAATGGTCGCTAGTCTATGAACAAGAACACATAGCACAAGGTAAAAAGACAGGGAAAAGGAAATAAGGGTGCTAGCTAAGGAGACTGACTCAGTGATTAACTCTTCGAGTTAAGTCACTAGTAGGTAGCAGTAAAGAGATAACTTTATTCAGCTCCTGACAAATAATTACAACTCTGAATTAGTGTTGTTCAAATGGTACTGTCAAGATATTAATGGCTTTAATGTTTATTAGAAAAGGTTAACTCCATATTATTTTCTAAGGATACATTTATATTCACTTACAAATTAAATATTTGGTCTAATGACATCAAATCTGAACTCTTGAGAGATTTTTAAATTTGAAGGTTTAAATATGTCATCTTAATTTTGCTGCATTATTTTATTCTACCATAAAGCTGACCATGTGTAAATGGAGTCACTAACCCAAAGTCCATCTCTTGATACTTACAACAAACCAATTGCTTTGGAACGCATATTTGTGTCATTATGTTACACAATTCCACCTGTAAAACAGGAATAATAATAGTACCTACTTCACAAGATTGTTATGTAGATTAAATGAGTTAACAAATATAAAGTGCCTAGAAGAGCGCTCAATAAATGGTAAACTTTACTCAAAAAAAGCCAGCCATTATTAGTACGATTATGAACATGTGGCAGAATGACTTCTAAATTCATATTACTTATTTAAAAAATAAAGTATTACTAGAAAAATAAGCAAATAATAGGGCAGTCTGATTGAAAACATAAATTACTCAATGTACTTACTATGTGTTTTAACAATGATTTTTACATAAAAACAAAGACAAGGAAAGTGGCAAGTTTAAACCAAAAATAATGAATAAAATGAATTAATTTTCACAAAGTACAAGTAAGCTTTAGAAGAAAGACCTTTCTTTAAAAATATTGAAATATAAAATTTATTCAAAAGCAATAAAATAACAGCTTCTATGAAGAATGAACTACATATAATAAGTAAACACAGGACAGTACCAAAAACTCCATTTTTTTCATCACATCAAAATCTTCTTTTAATTACAAATTTTCTCCCTGGAATAATGCAAAATAATAGATTAATATTTGAAATATTCTTATATTTACTTAGCATTAAAGTCCACTATAATAATCAAGAGCAAATTTAAAGCAAGAGTGGAAAATATTTAGTAAATTGAAAAACATGAATCCTAAAAAGTCAATAATGGACCACGCAGATGTAAAAAGCAACTAATTCTGGTGGGGGTGGGGTGGGAAGGAGTGCAAGGTTACACTAAACTGATATAAAAAACAAAAACAGGGAACACAACAAGAATAAGATATTTAGATCTTACTGTCACATTATGGTTCAAATGAGGGCACAGTAAGGAAGACAGACGAAGGGCTACATGGAAAAAAGTCAATGAAAAAGCGAGAAGAGAGAAAAAATAAAGCAGAAAATGAAAAAGACAAAAGAAAAATATTTGCACAAAGAAGTACCACAACATGGAGAGGTAGAAAACTAAAGGGAAAAGGCCCAGGAGATTCTAAAAACACAAGTCAAATATCTTGTCACATCTTGGTCTTTACTTGGGCCAGGAATTTGAAAATGTTACCATGTCTCTATGTATTTACATGTACCTCTGCTTCATCTTGTTTTCCTCCATCTTTAATTGTTTTCCCTATAGCTGATGTTCTCAATTCTTATTTTTCATCTTATTGTATGGTATACAGACCATATTTTATAAACTACTTTTCCTTTTTTGAAATAAGATGGATATAAATAATACTTCTTATAATTTCCTAATAAACTGTGAATTAGCTAATTATCAGTATTCATGGCACCTCCACTGCTCTAATTCAAAATAAGAGTTCTTAAAGTCTGTGAACTCCTTGAAACTGTATTCAAAATTGTGTGCATGTATGATCTTTTGTGAGTTTTCACTTGGCCTATGTGGTATAATACTCTCCTAATTTTTCTCCTATCTCATTGTTTACTTCTCAGTTAACTTTATTGGATTTTCAACTTCCTGAATGCTAAAAATTATTTAGCCTTACTAAATTAGGCTTAGGTTTTGGACTTATTTTTTCTCCTTCCACTAATTCCCAGCATTACGCCTTTAACTACCATCTATATGCTGATGATATCTAAATTTATACTTCACTCTCATACATCCAATCATTCATCATCTCCTCTTGAATATCTAATAGAAATCTCAAATTCAATATATTTAAAATGAAACTCTTGATTCTTTGCATGCCTCCAAATCTGCTCATCTTATAGGATTCCCGTCTCAGCAAATACTCAGTTACTCTGGCCAACTCTTCGCTCAATTACTCTGGCCAAAATCTTTGGAGTCTTCCTTGACTTCTATTTCACTCAAAACCTACAGCAAATTCTCTTGGCTTTACCTTCAAAACATATCCAGAAATTGAACCATTCTCAACACTTCCACATCTATCCTCCTGCCTATCCAAAATTGCCTGGATCATTACAAGTAGCCTCCTAGATGGTCTCTGCTATTGTCCCTTTATCATCAATTCTTCATAAAGCAGCCAAAGTGATCCTTTAAAACCATAAATCAGATGATGTCACTTCTCTAAACAGAACTCTCTAATAGCTTCCCATCATACTTCAAATAAAATCCAAAGTTCTTACAAAAGCTACAAGACTGCTAGGGCACCCACACCCCACCCACTATCCCACCTCAAGCATCATCTCTTACCTCATCTCCTATCATTCTTCCTCTTGTTTACATCAAACCAGCCACACACCTCCTAGCAGCTTTTTCAACATGCCAGGCATGCTGCCACGTCAGGACTTTAGTACCTGTTGCTCCCTTTCCTCCATTGCTCCTCCTCTAGATCTTGGGACTTCCGTACTTCCTACAGGATTCTGATCAAATGTCACCTTCTTGTGAAGCCTTCCCTGACCACCAAATCTAAAATAGTACCCCTGTCACACTGTATCCTCTTACCAGCTAGCTTTTCTTCATAACACTTATTTCCACCTGGCATTAGAGCATATGTATAGTTACTTGTTTATTGATGGTCTGCTCACTAAAATGTAAGCTCGGTTTGGATAGGGTCTTGCTCATTTTTATGTCTATAATCCCTGTGTATGGTATATAGTGGATGCTCAATAGATTCTGAATGAATCAAATGGCTCAATAAATAATACACAGTAACCACAACTGTAGTTTTAAAGATTAGATGAAAACTAATTTTATCAGGCTTTATAGAAGATTGCCTTGTTTATTATACCATCTGCCTTGTTTGCTATACACTTGAAATTTCATAATGTACACATTTAGTTTTACCAATAAGAATATTGCTATACTTATACAGTTTTCTGCTTATAAATAGTAAGTTAAACTCTTGTTATTATTTATTTTTATTATTGTTAGTTTTTTATTGCGGTAACATCGGTTTGTAACATTATATAAATTTCGGGTGTACATCATTATATTTCAATTTCTGTGTAGGTTATATCACATTCACCACCCAAAGACTAATTACAATCCATCACCACACACGTGCCTAATCACCCCTTTCACTCTCTTCCCTCCTCACTTCCCCTCTGGTAGCCACCCATCCAATTTCTGTCTCTATGTGTTTGTTGTCGTTTTCATCTTGTATTTATGAGTGAGATTTTATGGTATTTGACTTTGTCCCTCTGACTTATTTCGCTTAGCATAATACCTTCTAAGTCCATCCATGTTGTCACTAATGGCTAGATTTCCCCTTTTTTATGCCTTAGTATTCCATTGAGTATATATACCACCCCTTCTTTATCAATTCGTCCCTTGATGGGCACCTAGGTTGCTCCCAAGTCTTGGCTATTGTGAATAATGCTTCAATGAACATAGGGGTGCATGTATCTTTACGCATTTGTGTTTTCATGTTCTTTGGATAAATACGCAGCAGTGGAATAGCTGGATCATATGGTAGTTCTATTCTTAAATTTTTGAGGAATCTCCATACTATTTTCCATAGAGGCTGCACCAGTTTGCACTCCCACAAGCAGTATATGAGAGTTCCCTTTTCTCCACATCCTCTCCAACACTTGTTATTTCCTGTCTTGTTAATTATAGCCATTCTGACAGGCATGAGATGATATCTCACTGTAGTTTTGATTTTGCATTTCCCTGATAGTTAGTGATGTTGAACATCTTTTCACATGCCTGTTGCCATCTGTATATCGTCTTTGGAGAAATCTCTGTTCAGACATTTTGTTCTTTTTTAATTGAGTTAGGCTTTTTGTTGTTGAGATGATGAGTTCTTTATATATTTTGGATAGTAACCCCTTATCAGATATACAGTTTCCAAATATCTTCTTCCAACTGTTAAGTTGTCTTTTTGTTTTGTTGATGGCTTCCTTTGCAGTGCAGAACTTTTTTAGCTTGATGTAGTCTCATTTGTTTATTTTTTCTATTGTTTCTCTTGCCCAGTCAGACATGGTATTTGACAATATGCTACTAAGACAGATGTCGAAGAGTGTGCTGCCTATGTTTTCTTTTAGAAGTTTCATAGTTTCAGGTCTTACATTCAAGTCTTTAATCCATTTTGAGTTAATATTTGGGTATGGTGTAAGATAACGGTCTACTTTCATTCTTTTGCATGTGGCTGTCCAGTTTTCTCAATACCATTTATAGAAGAGACTCTCCTTTCTCCATTATATGTTCTTGGCTCCCTTGTCGAAAATTAGCTGTCCATAGATGTGTGGGTTTATTTCTGGGGTCTCAATTCTGTTCCATTGATCTGTCCGTCTGTTTTTGTGCCAGTACCATGCTGTTTTGACTACTATAGCTTTGTAGTATATTTTGAAGTCAGGGAGTGTGATACCTCGAGCTTTGTTCTTTTTTCTCAGGATTTCTTTGGCTATTTGGGGTCTTTTGTCATTCCACACAAATTTTAGGATTATTTGTTCTATTTCTGTGAAAAATGTCATTGGAACTTTGATAGGGATTGCACTGAATATGTACATGGCCTTAGGAAGTATGGACTTTTTAACTATGTTAATTCTTCCAATCCAAGAACATGGAATATCTTTCCATTTGTTTGTGTCTTCTATTGCTTTCAACAACGTTTTATAGTTTTCAGTGCACAGGCCTTTCACCTCCTTGGTTAAATTTATTCCTAGGTATTTTATTCTTTGGTTGCAATCATAAAGGGGATTGTATTCTGAATTTCTCTTTCTGCTACTTCATTGTTAGTGTATAGAAATGCAACTGACTTTTGTATGTTGATTTTGTATCTTGCAACTTTACCATATTCATTTATTATTCTAAAAGTTTTTTGGTGAATTCTTTAGGGTTTTCTACATATAAAATCATGTCATCTGCAAATAGTGACAGTTTTACTCCTTCCTTTCCAATTTGGATCCTTTTATTTCTTTTTCTTGCCTGATAGCTCTGGCTAGGACTTCCAATACTATGTTAAATAAGAATGGTGAAAGTAGGCATCTTTGTCTAGTTCCTGTTCCAAAAGGGATAGCTTTCAGTTTTTCCCCATTAAGAATGATATTAGCTGTGGGTTTGTCACATATGGCCTTTACTATGTTGAGGTACTTTTCTTCTATACCCATTTTATTAAGAGGTTTTATCATAAACGGATGCTGTATCTTATCAAATGCTTTCTCTGCATCTACTGAGATGATCATGTGCTTTTATGCTTCATTTTGTTAATGTGGTATATCATGTTGACTGATTTGCAAATGTTGAACCATTCTTGCATCCTTGGAATAAATCCCACTTGATCATGGTGTATGATCTTTTTAATGCATTGTTGTATTCGATTTGCTAGTATTTTTTTTTTTGAGGGTTTTTGCATCAATGTTCATCAGTGATATTGGCCTGTAATTTTCTTTTTTTGTGTTGTCCTTGCCTAGTTTTGGTATCAGGGTAATGTTGGCTTCATAGAATGAGTTAGGAAGCTTCCCCACCTCTTAAACTTTTTGCAAGAGTTTGAGTAGGATAGGTATTAAGTCTTCTTTGGATGTTTGGTAGAATTCACCAGGGAAGCCATCTGGTCCTGGACTTTTTTTTACCTTTTGGGAGGTTTTTGATTACTGTTTCAATCTCCTTACTGGTGATTGGTCTACTCAAATTCTCTACTTCTTCTTGACCCAGTTTTGGAAGGTTGTATGATTCTAAGAATTTACCCATTTCTTCTAGATTATCCAATTTGTTGGCATATAGCTTTTCATAGTATTCTCTTATAATCTTTTGTATTTCTGAGGTGTCTCCTGTAATTTCTCCTCTTTCATTTCTGATTTTATTTATTTGAGCCTTCTCTCTTTTTCACTTGGTGAGTCTAACTAAATGTTGTCAATTTTGTTTATCTTTTCAAAGAACCAGCTCTTAGTTTCACTGAATTTTTCTGTTGCTTTTTAAGTCTGTATTTCATTTATTTCTGCTCTGATTTTCATTATTTCCTTTCTTTCACTGATTTTGGGCTTTGTTTGTTCTTCTTTTACCAGTTCCTTTAGTAGCACTGTTAGATTATTTGAGCTTTCTCTTGTTTGTTGAGGTAGGCCTGTATTGCCATAAACTACTCTCTTAGAACTGCTTTTGCTGTATCCCATGCATTTTGGCATATTGTATTTTCATTTTCATTTGTCTCCAGGTATTTTTTGATTTCTTTGTTGACCTACTCGTTGTTTAGTAGCATTTTGTTTAATCTCTACATTTTTGTGGCTTTTTAAATTTTCTTCCTGTAGTTGATTTCTAGTTTCACACTGCTGTGGCCAGAAAAGATGCTTGGCATTATTTCAATCTTCTTAAACTTATTGAGACATGTGTTATGGTCTAATATGTGATCCATTCTGGAGAATGTTCCACAAGCATTTGAAAAGAATGTGCATTCTGTGGATTTTGGATGGAATGTTCTGTATATACCTACTATGGTCTAATGTGTCATTTAAGGCCAACGTTTCCTTATTAATCTTCTGTTTGGACGATCTATTCATTGGTGTAAGTGGAGTGTTTAAGTCATCTACTATTATTGTGTTACTGTCTATTTCTCCTTTTACATCTGTCAATAATTGCTTTACATATTTAGGTGCTCCTACGTTGGGTGCATAAATATTTACAAGCATTATATCCTCTTGTTGGATTGTTCCCTTTACCATTATGTAGTGCCCTTGTGTCTTGTTACAGTTTTTGTTTTAAAGACTATTTTCTCTGATATAAGTGCTGCTACATCAGCGTTCTTTTCTTTGCCATTTACATGGAGTATCTTTATCCGTCCTTTCACTTTCAGTTTGTGAGTGTCTTTAGGTCTGATGTGCGTCTCTTGTATGCAGCATACATATGAGTCTTGATTTTTTAACCCACTGGCCCCCCTATGCCTTTTGATTGGAGCATTTAGTCTGTTGACATTTAAAGTAGCTATTGATAAGAATGTACTTATTGTCATTTTGTTAGTTTTTCTCTGGGTGTTTTAGTAGTTCTCCTCTGTTCCTTTCTTCTTCTCTTGCTCTCTTCCTTTGTGGTTTGGTGGATTTATTTAGTATTATGTTTGGGTTCCTTTCTCTTAATTTTTTGTGTATTTATTACAGGTCTCTGGTTTATGATTACCATGAGGTCCATATATAATAACCTACATATATAGCAATCTAAATTAAGTTGATGATCTCTTTAGTTTGACCTCTTGCTAATAGCTCTATTCTTTTACTCTCCTCCTCCCATATTTTATGTTTTGGATACCCTATCTCACCTCTTTTTCTGTGCATGTGTATCCGTTACTCTCTTATTGTGGAAATAGACAATTTTAGTGCTTCTGTCTTTTGACCTTCATATTAGCTTCATAGGTGGTTGAATTGCTACCTTTACTGTATATTGGCCTTTACCAGTGACTTTATTGCTTTTTTTAAGATAATTTTTTATTCCTATTTGTGCTCTCTTCTTTTCCACCTAAATGAGTCCCTTTAGCATTTCTTGTAAGGCTGGTTTCTTGGTGATAAACTCCTTCAGTTTTTGCTTGTCTGGGAAACTCTTTATATATCTCCTTCCATTCTGAATGATAACCTTGCCCCGGAGAGTATTCTTGGCTGTAGGGGGTTTTTTTTTTTGTCATTCTCCCCGAAGCCCCCTAGTACATGGTTGTATATTCTAGTTGTGAGTGCCTCTGGCTGTGCTACGTGGGATGTCACCTCAGCATGGCCTGAGGAGCAGTGCCATGTCCACACCTGGGATCCAAACCGGCGAAACCCCTGGCCACCAAAGCAGAGCGCACAAACTTAACCACTCGGCCACGGGGCCAGCCCCTCAGCTGTCGGTTTTTTCCTTTCAGCACTTTAAATATACCATGCCACTCCCTTCTAGCCTGTAAGGTTTCTGCTGAGAAGTCAGCTGATAGCCTTATGGGGTTTCCCTTGTATGTAACTTGTTGCCTTTCTCTTGCAGCTTTTGGGATTCTCTTTTTATCTTTAATTCTTGACATTTTAATTACAATGTGTCTTGGTATGGGCCTCTTTAGGTTTATCTTGTTTAGTGCTGTGTTTCCTATACCTGGATGTCTGTTTCCTTCCTTAGGTTAGGAAAGTTTTCAGCTATTATTTCTTCAAATAGCTTCTCTGCCCCTTTGTCTCCCTCTTCTCCTTCTGGGACAGCTGTAATACACATGTTAGTGTGGTTGATGTTGTCCCAGAGGTCCCTTTGCCTGTCCTCATTCTTTTTAATCTTTTATCTGTTCAGCTTGGGTGGTTTCCTCTAGTCTTTCATCCAGCTCATTGATCCGTTCTTCTGTACCATCTCCTCTGCTGTTGAGTTCCTCTAGAGAATTTTTCATTTCCAGTATTGTATTCTTCATTTCTGATTGGTTCTTTTTTTATATTTCCCATTCTTTTTTGGAGTTCTCACTGAGTTCATCCATTCTTTTCCCAAGATCAGTGATCATCTTTATGACTTTTAGTTTGTACTCTTTGTCAGGTAGATTGCTTATCTCTTTTTCATTTAGTTCTTTTTCTGGGATTTTGTTCTGTTCCCTTACATGGAACATATTCCTTTGTCTCCTCATTTTGCCTCTTTTTCTGTGCTTATATCTATGTATTAGGTAGGTCTGTTATGTCTTCCTATCTTGGAGAGGTGGCCTTCTGTAAGTGACGCCTTATGAGGCCCCACAGTGTGCTTCCCTCTTGTCACCAGTTTCAAATGTTCCAGGAGTATCCCCTGTGTGGGCTACATGTGTCCTTCTGTTGTGGCAGGGTTGCTCTTGCTGAAGATGTTAGGGGAGACTAGGCTGTCCCCCCGGCCAGCTGGTTGTAATGCTCAGCTGCATGTGGCCCTTCAGGCACTTAACTGGGCCTGGGAAGCCCCAGCACAGTTGGCTGCAAGGTCAAATAGCACAGTCAAGTTGCAGTTTTTCTGTTAAGTGATTAGGCCCCCAGCTTGGCTGGTTGCTAGGCTCAGGGGCTTACAATTGCTACAGGCCTCTGGCCCACAGGCTGTTGTCAGCTTACTCAGGATTGCAGCTGAGTGGGGCTGGCCCCAGGCATGGGAGCACCCAATTGTTTCAGGTTTTGGAATGTGAAGCCAATCCCCTAGGTGGCTGTTTGAGAAGTACAAGTCTGCTGCAGCTGACAAGCCCCACCACCTGCAGGGCCACATACCCTGTCAATACAGTTCTGCCCTGTGCACGTGCCCCGACCGACTGAAGCCAACCTGGTTGCCTCACTGCATAGGCCTCACACACTCTGCTAATGCAGGCTTGCCCTTTGTGCATGCCCTGCCCTATGGAGGCAGACCCACTTGCCCTGCTGCAGAGGTTCCAGGCCCCCTACTTATGTGGGCCCGTAAGTTGCCTGAGGGCTTGCTGGTAGGTAGGGCCAATCCCTTGGCTGGGCTGCCTGCCTTGGCTGAGCTGGATTAAATCAGTGCTCTAGCAGGTGGGGCAGACCCTGGGCTAACAGGCCAAGGGAAGAACTCCAGTGCCATCTGCCAGTGTCTGTGTCAGCATGTCTGTACTAGGTCACAGTAATGGCTACTGCCAATGTCTCAGTCCCTGGGGAGGTCTTACCTCTCACCGAGATGCAGTCAGAGCCTATCAAGTGAGTCTCTTTTCACCAAACTGTGTACCTTTCTTTCCAGTGATTTTAGGTGGCTTTCCAAAACAGGTGAATTTGTGCATGGGCCTTTTAAGAGCAGGCTTTTTCCCTTCTATGACCAATAGCTTTTCTGGGGGTATTACTCATTACAGTTAATAGCCAGCAAAGCCAGATATTATGCCACTTGTCTCTGTTGTGCAGAGTCCAAAAGCTGCTCACTGTGGTAACACTTCTCTGCTGAGATCTCCCACTGCTCCAGGGAAGGCTTCATACCTTAAGATGGTCCCCAGACGGCCGGCTGGGAAGTGTCAGTGCCAGAAGGTGGCTTTTTTGTCTTCAGAAAGGAATTTCTGCCTCTCCCACCTCAGTCAGCACTGCCCCTTGTTGTGGGTTTTTTTTTTTTTATCCACTTTCAGTTCTCTCTCAGGCAAAATTGTTCGAAGAGTAGTCGTAAATTTGTTGTGTCCATGGAAGTAGGTGAGTTCCAAGTCTACCTATGCTGTCCTCTTTACAGTGAACTAAGCTCTTTTTTTTTTTTTTTTTGGTGAGGAAGATTGCTGCTGAGCTAACATCTGTGCCAATCTCCCTCTATTTTGCATGTGGGATGCCACCACAGCATGGCTTGATGAGCGGTGTGTAGGTCCACATCCAGGATCTGAACCCCCGAACCCCAGCCACCGAAGCAGAGCAAGCAAACCTAATCACTACAGGCCAACCCCTAAGCTCCTTTTAATGTAAGGAAGGATGTGAAGAAATGAAAAGAAGCTCCAACAGTTTTTGTCTTGGGTCCATTCTAAAAACACTTAAAAAATTTTTTAGGCCACCAAACTTAATTTCATGTTTTGGAAATGAAGCAAATAGGCTTTTGAAGAAAGCTGACATTACCCAGAAGAGACAGTTTATTCCTGTATGCAAAAAAAAAGATTAAATGCTTATAAACAATGTTGAGTAACTGTAAGGTATGTAGTAGGGATAAAGTTGCTTATTCACAATGATACGCCTAAAGAATAATGGGAATAGGTAAGTCATGCGAATGAGATATTCTGAGCCACTTGGAAGTCTATGACCAAAACAAAGGTTACCTTAATTCTTAACTAGAATGGTTTCCAGGAACATAACTAATTTTGGAGCTCCAAAAACATTTTCCACTATTCTAGAGTTCAAAATATTTTCCTAATATGAGGTAAAATTAGTTCTTTAATCAAATATAGAGATTATATTTAATCAAATATATAGGGTATTTTAACAAAAGTTTATTTTGAAAGCTAAATTTTCAAGTCTACTTGTTGAGGTAAAAGCACTGCAACTTTGAATGAATTTTTTTTGTACCTTCAATAATTGTGTACATCACCTAATGGCATGCTTCATTTAAATACATGTATTTTTCTACAAGTTATAACATGATATTGATTGGAGACAAATTATAACTTCTAATGCATGAAATACATACCTGAGTCAAACCAGCACCTGTCTGCATTGAAGACTTTTTTAACAGTCTCACTTCTTTGTTTATGTATCTTAGCATTCCACTAAGAGTACTGAAGTCATTTTTCTCAGAACTATCATCTTCTAGGTCATATGTGAGAGGTTTAAATGAGTCCGACTGGATAGAAGTCAGATCTTTCTGGCTTTCTTCTAATGTTGAAGGTTGTTCTAATTGCATTTTTTTTAAGTCCTGTAGTAATTCTTCAGAAAGATCTTCATCACTATGAGTTTTGAAACTAAGGTCACTGGCACTAATAGAGCGGCGTAGTTTTTTACTCTTGAAAAAAGCTGTATGAGAAGGTTTAGAAAATTTTGGTTCTTGAATGCCAGGAGTAATTTCTGTTGGAGATGTAAATGGGGCTAGTAGAAACTTGATGTCTTCTGCCCTTTCACGTCCAGAAATTTTGGCTTGTAATCTGGTTAATTCTGATTCCTATAGAGAAATTGGTACATAGTAGGTGCTAAATACATTTTTGTTAAATGAATAACTTAGAAAATCATGGACTCTTAGAAGTCATCTAAGTCAGCCTTCATCCCAAAACGGGAATTCTTTTTATAACAACTCATGAGAGTTTTCCAAGCTCTGTTTAAACCCTTCATTTTGGGACAATTACATATGTTCACTTCAAATATATTTAAACTATACTAAGGAATTCCATGAAAAGTAGCTTTTCCTTACAGATTTCTTTTCTTTTTTAGTATTAATGACAGTATCAATTTCTATTCAAGACTGAAATCCTACATCTAAAAATTTCTCTGCAAAAGTATAAAAGTACACTAACTTTTGTTAATCTAACATATATACATACAAAAAACGACTCCCTTCAGAATTTGTAATAAGAAATAAATGTATATAAGCTACTCTGCTTATATGTCCTCATTACAAGAAAGTTTATTACACTAGAAAGTTTTCAAAGAAAAAACTTTAAGGAAATGATTAATAATATTTAAAAAATCAATCCTTATTAACTAAACTTCTCATTTCTATAATTTTTCCATGTCCTTCATTTGGGTGCTCTGATCTAACTTTGGGATCCTAAGAATGAGACCGTATACACTGAAAAACCATAAAGCCTAAAAAAATGAATGAAGAGAAGACATTTTAACTTTAAAAGTTAAATAATATGTGTAGTACTCAAATATATTCTCTTTTTCTTACAGGTATCCATACGGTATATATTCCTAAATTAGTCACTTTTAATCTGATCGTTTCTATTCTTTCTAAAAATTCTGTGCTAATAACTAAAACTGTCATAACCACAGTGTGCATTACAAAATGAAAGTTGAACATGCATATTTCAGCTCTCTGATGTCTTTATACTACTTTATCTAGATAAACTTGATTTACAAGTGGTTAGTGTGCCAATTTTTTGTAGTAAGTCTTGTATTCACATTCTTATAATCACAATAAAGTAGCTATCAAGTTGACACACACAGGGTTGTGTGCAGTTGGACTTTTTAAAAGCACTCTTGTATGTTATCTACTCATAATTGAGAAAAGTGCTTTCTCAGATAAGTAGGATTCCATTTAACTTACAGTTTAACACCTAATTTTACAGTGAAATTTAGCATCCTGAATACATTAAACATAATTCAACTTTTTCTTAAGGCTCAAAGAAGGTCACTGTTGTGATCATGACTGCAGTGTGCCATAATATACTGATGCTTTTAGGGCTCTCAGAAAATGGTCTTAGCTTTGCCCTTGCCCCAGTTGCCCTCAAGTACGCGGGTACTTGTGAGGGTGCTAAAGGAAGTGAGCTGGAAAGATCAGTTGCCTCCAATACTGTTCTTACTTCTCTTCTGTCTCACTTCTGTTTCTGTTCTCTGTCATTTACAGCTGCTGTCAATGGAATTGCTTTCCATCATTTATAGCTACTTCTAATTGTTACAGTTATGCCAGCTTCTGTTCTTCTATTACCTTTTCTTCTTTCTCTCTATCCTCCTTAACTCCTCTTCAGGCTAGACTTTAGAGCCAGTTGACATTGACTTTGAGAGCTACTGTCAGAAAACAAAGGAATTCTATTTTCTGACTGGTATATTGGCTAATCATGGTGCACATTCTCAGATTTCTGTATCTATGGTTGATTTAAGAATTGCTATTATTTTGCCAATATTTTGGCAATTTCCTAAGTAGTTGAACTTAAAAACTTCTAAAAGAAGTCAGTAAAGTTGCAGGATACAAAATCAATATACAAAAATCAGTTGCATTTCTATATAGTAGTAATGAACTATCAGAAAGAGAAATTAAGAAAACCATCCCATTTACAACTGACTTAAAAAAAATAAAACACTTAAGAATAAATTTAACTAAGGAGGTGAAAAATCTGCACACTGAAAACTGTAAGACACTGAAAGAAATTGAAGAAAACACAAATAAATAGAAGGATATTCCATGTTCACAGATTGGAAGAATTAATATTGTGAAAATGTCCATACTACCCAAAGTGATCTACAGATTCAATTCAACTTCTATCAAAATTCCAATGGCATCTTTCACAGAAATAGAAGAAAAAAATTCTAAAATTTGTATGGAACCACAAAACACCCTGAATAGCCAAAGCAATCTTGAGAAAGAACAAAGCTGGAGGCATCATACTTCCAGATTTCAAACTATATTACAAACCTATAGTAATCAAAACGGTATGGTACTGGCATAGAAATGGACATACAGATCAATGGAACAGAATAGATTGCCCAGAAATAATCCCATGCATATACAGCCAATTAATTTATAACAAAGAAGCAAGAATATACATCTTCAATAGATAGTATCTTCAATAAATGGTACTGGGAAAATTGGACAGCCAGATGCAAAAGAAAGAAACTGGATCACTATCTTATACCATACACAGAAATCAACTCAAAATGGATTAAAATTTAAATTTAAGACCTGAAGCCACAAAACTTCTGCAAGAAAAAACAGGAGCAAACTCCTTAACATAATACGTGGCAATGATTTTTTGGATTTGACACCAAAAGCAAAGGCAACAAAGGCAAAAATAAACAAGAGGGATTATAGCAAACTAAAATCTTCCGCACAGCAACAGAACCATCAACAAAATGAAAAGGCAACCTATTGAATGAGAGAAAATATTTGCAAATCATATATTTGATAAGGGATTAATATCCAAAATACATAAAGAACTCATTCAACTCAGTAAAAATCCAAACAATCCAATTGGAAAATGGGTAGAGGAACTGAATAGACATACAAAGGGCCAACAGGTACATAAAAAGGTGCTCAACATCACTAATCATCAGGGAAATACAAATCAAAACCACAAGGAAATATTACCCCATGCTTGTTAGAATGGCTATCCTCAAAAAGACAAGAAATAA
Source organism: Equus przewalskii (assembly GCF_037783145.1). Classification (NCBI taxonomy): domain Eukaryota; kingdom Metazoa; phylum Chordata; class Mammalia; order Perissodactyla; family Equidae; genus Equus; species Equus przewalskii. The sequence goes on from NC_091854.1 coordinate 6,881,217, forward strand.
TAAGTGTTGATGAGGACATGGAGAAAGGGAACATTTATGCACTTTTGGTGGGCATGTAAATTGGTGCAGACACTATGGAGAATGGTGTGGAGGTTCCTCAAAAATTAAAAACAGAACTACCACATGATCCAGCAATTTCACTTCTGGGTATATATTCCAAAGGAATGAAAAAGGATACTGAAGAGATATCTGCACTCCCATGTTCACTGCAGCATTATTACAATAGCCAAAACAAGGAAGCAACCTAAGTGTCTATCAACAGATCAATGGATAAAGAGGATGTGGTGTATATCTACATATAACGTATATGTAGATATACAATGTGTATACATACAATGAAATATACAGTGCTGTTTGGGACAACATGGACGAACCTTGAGGGTATTACACTAAGTGAAATAAACAGAGAAAGACAAATACTGCATAGTATCACTTGTATGTGGAATCTTAGGGATAAAAAAAGAGCCAAACTCAGAAACAGCAAGTAGAAAAGTGGTTGCCAGAGGCTGGGGAGGGAGGGGAAAGAGGAGAGGTTGGTAAAAGGGTACAACTTTTCAGCTCTAAGAAGAATAGTCTGAGGATCTAATGTATAACATGGTAACTACAGTTGGTAACACTGTATTGTATAAACTGAAATTTGCTAAAAGAGTAGAACTTAAATGTTCTTACCTCTCTCTAAAAAAAAGATTAAAAAAACCTTTGTTTCAACATTTACAAATTATTTCTCCTGTGCTAATATGATATCCATCTTATTAATAATTCCCCAATTCAATGTCTCCTAAATAAAATGCTTTCTATTCAAACAGGTCAATATTCGGTCATACAGTCTCCTACAAACTACAAGCATGGGAAAATAAGTCATAAACTAACTCTTTTATGGATATGCTTTATGTACTTTCATTTGTTTACTTACTTTAATAAGTAATGCTTCATTAGTAGCTTCAATTACTTCATTCCTGTCTTGGACTTGTTGATGCAAATCGCTTACAGTGTCCTGAGCTTCTTCTAATTCCAGTTTTGCCTTCTCTAACTGTTCATTTAGTTGCTGAACAGAAGACTTTTGAGAATCAGCAGAAATCTTCCACTTTGCATGGTTCTCCTGATGTGAAATCATCTATATAGCCCCAAAATGGAAAAGGTAAAGAAGAAAGAAAGAAAATAGGGTGGGCTTGGTTTCAACGTTCTAATACTTTCCACTTAAATGAAAGTAATTTTTTTTATAGTTACAAACATTTGATTTCTTGAAAAATAATTTACTAGAGGGAAAAAGGGGGAGAAGAAATCTAAAGTCTTAAATTTACTTAAGAACTGTTAACCAAATACAATGGACTGATTTTGGATCCTAATTTTAACAAATCAACTATAAAGACATTTTTGCGGCAATTGGGGAAATACAAACAATGATTGGATATGTGATGATATTAAGGAATTACTGTCAATTTTTAGGTGTGATGTGATAACAGTATTGTGGTTAGATTTTTAAAAAATGGCCCTTACCTTTTAGAGATGTTTACTGAAATGTTTACTGATGAAACAATGGGTCTGGGATTTGCTTCCAAATAATATGTGATATGTAGGGGAGGGGAAGAAGGGAAGCGAGCGAGCTTAAAGATATCAGTGACCATAGTTCCCAGTTTGCCTACGACTGTCTGGGTTTCATGCCTAGTGCCTTGGTGTAGTTACTAACAGCACCCTTTTTCATTCTAGTATTCCCTTTTAGGTAAAAGAAATGGTCAACATACTTATAAACGAAGTAAAATTAGACATGAGTTGATAATTACTGAAGTTGAATAATATATACGGGAGGATTTATACCATTCTCTTTACTTTTGAATTTTTCACAATAGTTTTTAAAATTCTCATTCTCAACAAAAAAAATCAGGAGTATTACAATTATTATTAAGTGACTTTTCTCACAATTCTGAAACCCGTATTTTAAAAATACTGATAAAAATTATTGATCCTTTTTCTACCTCTCTTACTTCAAGGATATATTCTATCATTTTTATATTCAAACAACATACACACTTTCAAAATACAACTTTGTCAAGTAACAAAAAGGAGAAAAACATATTACTTTTTTTTTTAACGTGCAAGTATTTATTTTAATCACTATTTGAAGGTCTTTATTTTTAGAGAACAGCAAGGCATTTTATTATCCATTCTTTCCATTCCTTAAAGGCTTCAACAGGTTTTGGCAAATTCACATTATCCTCACTACGTTTCTCAGGGACTCCAGCTTTGTCAGCAGGTTTGTCAATCTACCTCACCAGCACTTTCTATCTTTCTGTAAGGTTGAAACCAATAGCACACTGCAACTTGTGTAAACAGATAGGACAAAGGTTTAGGGGGCTCCAGGCAGCTTCTTCCAAGTGGCTGAAGCCTTATGTTAGGCATGCAAGCCACTGGCAGTGTCAAAGTCCAAATCTGTGTCCAATCTCATAGGTCAAGTCTTACAGGATCGAAGCAGCAAAACACTAGTCACTTCAGGAATGTAATACTTATCAAAAATCGAAGAGTCACTTGAAGATATTTTCTGCAGCTTCTTTACTTTGCCTTCATAGCATGAGCTATAAAAATTGCCATACGCGGCAAAGCTAATATCCCCACACCATCTGTCAAAGGGGTGTGTTCAAAGACAAAATTCTAGTGGTCTCTTTGGTAAAGCTCAACCATTGTTTTCCCACAACACAGAAGGCATCTTTAGGTTTCTTCTCTTTTAAGAACTGCCTGAATTTGTGGGTCTTATGTGTTACTGTCCACTCTAACACCTCATTGCAGAAACAGGACCCAGTTCCATAAGTTTTACTGTCAAGCCATAGAAATATGCTTCATAGTAGCCTTTCAGCCATTTAATGTATTCTTCACTGATAATTCTGGTGTTTCTTAGAGATCCAATGCAGTGTCTAGAAATACTACATTTCTCTGGAGAGGGTGTTTTTCTGTAAGGATCACTGAAAAACTGTTTAAGGTCTTGGGGGGCCTCAAGATGGGAGATGATCCAAATCTGACTATGAATGCAAGGTAATGGGTCCAAGATCACTGTCTGGCTGGAAGGCTTCATTCATCAAACACTCTTCCCCAGCACCTGACTTCTCATACTGTGACACAAGGGCTGGGTTCTTTGAGATGAGAGCTGTTTTTAGTGTCTGTTCAGAGTGCTGTACTGTTTGCATAATAAAAGGTCTCTTCCATTCACATGGTGTTCCTATGTGGAGTTTTCATCCTTCTGTTTGAATGGGTCAAACAGCTGTTCGACCACGGGGTTCACAAGATCGGCATGTTTGGGCCTGGCTGGAAAAGAGTTGTGGTGGGTGCCTTCACTCCTGACAGGCCTCAATGCCACCCCCTGCAGCCCCTGTACATGTGCCCATATTACACACTTTTACATCATATATATAAAATATTAGTATGAAATATTAAACAGCAATACTAAAACCATTTTTTACAATTCATTCTATGTACTATCTACTTATAAACAATTTAGGTGGCTTACATAACTAAAAGTAAAAAATTGGATAATTAAAAGTAAAAGTAGAATAGAGACCATATAATAAAAGTGTAATGAGTGGTTGCTGGCAAACACCTGAGATGGACTAATTATTAATGATGGTCACTAAGTTGAGCAACTAATATCAATTAAATAATTATGCTGAATCCAACAGCATTCACATTTGTCTCTAAAAGCCAAAGGCTGTAATCTCTCGGCCTGAGGATTAAATTTAGCTTGCAAATGTATTTTGTTTAGTAGACACAAAGTTTTCAAAGAGATCTGAATCTAAATGCACTTAAGCAAGATATGGTGACCACAAACCCAAACAATCCCTCATGAAGATGTTACTACACTCTCTTGAAAGGAGTTTAATATAAATGTGTTGGCAACCGTTGCCATATAGAAAAATGCTTTATTAAAACTTAATTCATTTAGATTCCATATATAAATTTTGGATAATATCTTCAAACATAGTTTTTAAAAAGACAAGAAATGCTATTTCTCTATGCCCATTTCTATAAAAGCTCAGGACATATTGATAGATAAAAGGCAAAGTAACAGGTTCTGGTATTGCCTATCTAACTTACAATCAGAACAAATGTTGGAAAATACAAAACATTATAGACTCACATCACATGAAACTGCTTACATTAGTTGTTAAATACCTCCGATTGTTTTTTGTTTTGTTTTGGTGAGGAAGATTGTTGCTGAGCTAACATCTGTGCCAATCTTCCTCTATTTTCTGTATGTGGGACGCTGCCACAGCATGGCTTGATGAGTGGTGGGTAGGTGTGTGCCTGGGATCTGTACCCACACTCCCTAGGTCCCTAAAGTGGAGCATGCCAACTTAACCACAATGCCACCGGCCTGGCCCCTCCAGTTAGTTTTGGCAAGTGTTATTTTATAACCAATGATGATGATGATGTGCCAGGCTCTGGTGTAAGCACTTTAACTATATTAATTCATTTAATCCTCAACACAGTTCTATGAGATAGATACATTATATCCATTTTAGATAGATTAAGTTAATTGCCCAAAGTCACATAAGTGCTAAATGCTGAGCTGAGATTTGGAACCAGACTCCCTGGCTCAAGAATTCCAGCTCTTAACCCCACAGTATATTAGTTCACTGGATACAAAGTGTAAGTTATATGTTTAGGCTGCCAGAAATGGAGATCACAATGTATTATTCTATAATGAATATTTAAGAGAGAGACTTATACCTTCGTCCAGATAGGTCAACCCACATTAGAAGGGAGTAATAGAATAAATTTAATTTTTCTTTACCTCCATATGATAAGCTTCTTTGAGAGACTCTACTTCTGCTGACAATTTCTTGATTTCTGCTTGCATTCTTGCTTCTAAATGAGCTTCACGTACTTGAGAAGCCCCCAATTCTTCAGCTAAATGGTTTCCATGAGCTTCCTTAAAAATGACATATTAAGTAAAGGCTATATAACGTGTTTATTTGGTTATTATAGCTAAACTTATCTAGTGCATTTATGGAAGTACTTTTAATCTTTTATAATATTATATAAACATTCATATACAAAGTTAACTTATTAAATGGTACACTTTAAAATCTAGACATTTAAGAGACTAGTAATGGGAGAGTATTAGTATATTATTTATCATATATAATAGAAGTTCACTAACCAATGCTCTCTGTAAAATAAACTAATAACCACAGCATGCTGAACTCTGGCAGATAACAGTCTACTCTTAGGAATGCCCACACAGTTTTGCTCACCAGGTATGCCTTTTGTTTATCGAGAGTCAGCTATGTATTTATCCAAACTTATTTATGCTAGTTGTGCTTGTGATTGTAATTATGTAATTTTGTTATACATTATGAGCATTGATGAAATATGCATGCAAAAGGAAAGTTTTTATATGAAAACTAAGTTACATGCTTTGAAACAGTTCAATGAGTAGGTCACAAAAATTTATTACCTAGAAGCAGTCAAGATAGTTGTAAAATACTGTGGGAAACTCCATAAAAAATATGAGATGCTATACTATGATTGATTTACAAATGTCTTTTAATTCTTCTTCCACTTTAAAGAAACTAAAATTGGAAAGTATACATGATGGAATATGCGAATGGTTTATGTAAGGAAGACTAGGTAGAACTGTTATCATCAAATGACCCTAACCATACACAAAGAACCAAGATTTGGTTCCACATTAAAAGATTAACACATGAACGTATATTTAAATTTGGGGTTAAAATATATCATTTTAAATAGTCATTTTTAAAATTCCCCATGTTCACCACTTTTTTGATTAACTGAGCTTAGCTTATCAGATAAAATCAATTGTACTATACTTAGATACTAATGATAAGGACAGAAATGAGACAAAAGTAGATAGTTTCCCTTTTCCTACTAAAGCCCCAAATGCCCAAGACAGTCTAATAAATATTCCCTATATATTCTTTATTAACCTAACCATCCAGAAATATGAATAAAAACATTGTTCGGTTAACCAAAATTGAACATAAAAATACTTTAACTCAATTCCTATATTGAATTAGTAACCTTAATAGGAAGAAAAAAATCACAAGAACTTTTCTACAACGCCTATAAGCACATTTTTCTCAAAGTCTAAGTAATAACCCAAGTATACCAATCTAAATATTTTTAAGCCAACTTGTTAACCTTCTACCAAATACTGGGGAAATACAATCTATATTAGTGCTCTTGCTTTTTAAAAGCACTTTGCCTCCCCAAGGGTTCTGAACAAGATGTTTCATAACAGTTATAAATTTAAATTGTTAATTTTCATTTATAAGAGTGGCTACAAATGTAGAAACTTTTACTCGAAAAAGATTTACTAGCTTTATTTTTCTTCAAGTGATAGCTTAAATCACTTGAAAGTCTAAAAGTACTTTATAACTCAATTTATTGAGAACTAATTAGTTTGGCCAAAACTCAGTTCCAAGGGTCTTCCTAATTATATTACAAAGCTACACTAAATATAACAGTTTTTTTTCTTTGAAAATTTGGTAAAATACACATACCATAAAATTTACCACTTCAACCATTTTTAAGTGTACAATTCAAGGGCATTAACTACATTCACATTGTTGGGCAATACAACTAATTTTTGCAAAAACTATATTCTACAGTTCAAAAAAGTGAATGCTAAAATTCTTAAGATTTTTAGTAAGGTAAAATTATTTAACAGAGGGATTACTTTTTCTTTGGAAAGTTGCTTTATTTCCTCCAGCTCATTTGAGAGCCTTTCTATTTCTCTCTGTGCTTGGACTTGTTGACGACGAGCCTCCACCACTTCCATATGAGAGCTCTGCACCTGTTCCCGGGTTAGTCTCAATTCTTGCTCCAAATCTATGGCCTCCTTGTACTGAGTTGCAATGTACTGTTCCTGCTCTTTCATAACCTGAAATGAACAAGATATTTGTAGGTTTCAAAATGAAATGATACAGATAACCTATTTCTTATTCTGATTTCTCCTTTAGTAAGTGACTTTTCCCCTCCCAACTAAACCTCTGTACAATTTAACATACAATGAATATCACCCACTGTGAAATGATATTCAGAAAATGTTTTTTTCTTTTTTAATAATAAGAAAATGAAAAGGTGCTGTAATAAGTCTGGGACTCGATGGTAATTTTGCATGACTTTAATGTGCAAGCTGCATAAAAGCATAATCTTTTATCATGAATGTACCATGACAAAATACATCACATAAAGAAAAAAGTTAATATTTGATCATCCATGTCAAACATGGAGAACATATTGCCGTAAATAATCAAAACCCACCATTAATCCACACAGCTGGTTAAGGTCATGAGTTTATTCTCTGTGAAAGTAAAATTTGTCACTGGGACTAGTACTCCCTCTGATATACTTTTACGTTACTCAGTTAAATCTCTAGTGAAGTATTGCTTCAAATAGAAAAAAAAAAACACAGTGAAAAGTAAGTTAGTTCTAAATTAGCTTGGAGAAGCAGATTCTAAGTAATGACACTAGACTTTATGGCTGATAAGGAAAGAAACCAGTTCAAATCACTAGGACCGTGATGTCTGGAATGGGGCCCAAGGTCCAACTGTGTTGTCTATCAATATAAATCTCATGTAAATATTTTTACCTAGTCCTTATTAGGGAACATGAAATGACTGGGCCAGTAACCTTTGTTTTTTCCCCCCACTGGGGCCCAAACTTGCTCTCAGAGACCCTGCTTGATTTATGTATATAATTCAACAAATATTTATTCGTGCTTACTTTGTGATATGTACTGTTCTAGGTATTGAGGATACAGGAGTGAACAAAGGAGACAAAGTGGCTACCCTAATGAGTTTATATTCTACTGCAGCAAACAGATCATCAGTTAGTCAAACACAATAAAGAGCTGTATAGGAAGTTTTAAAGTCGAGTGTGATACTTTAAAACAAGAAAAAGTTAAATCCACGAGAGCTCTTAGAAGCAAATTCCCTTTTTAAAAAGGCAAGTGGGTGGAATAAGTTCATCAGTTAACACACATGCAAACTGATGATATGAAGTCATTAAACTTCATCTGGCAACTTGATGTACTTGGCCTCAATAATATACAATTATTATCTGTCCATTCATTCTCTGATAGAGTTCCTCAAGGACAAAGGAGTGTATCTTATTAATATCGGATCTTCGGCTCTATTACATAGTAGGTTCTCAATAAATATTTGTCAACCAAGTGAGCATACACTGTCGATTTACTATGTGAGAGATACAATGCCAATGCCACTAGGGAATATAAAGATAAATAACATGATGTCTTTATCTACAATTACACTGTCAGAATAGAATATTTAAAAAGCTCAAAGAAACTGCTACGTATCTGGTACAAATAATTAGCCTAAAACTACTTATGGCACAGTTTCTGTATTCTAAAACCAATCAGTTTAAAACATAAAGATTTATATCACTCTTCAGATAACACCACTTGTTCCTTAGAAGGAAAATAATTTGCTTACACTTTCCATTTCTTTCATCTTTTGTTGTGTTCGTTCAGTTTCTTTTTTCAGTTGACTTATCTCCTGTTCATTTTGTAGTGTTATAAACTCTTTTTCTCGAAGCTGTTCTTTGGCATTTTGCAATTTTTCATTCAAACTATCTATCTGAATTTTAAACAGAGCACTATTAACATAATTAAGGCAAAATAATTCTTTAATCATAACTGCAATCCAAGCAAGTCAAGCTTTACACATGTATATCTAAAAGAGCAAAACATAAAAATGTGTTTTTCTTAAGAAAACCATAACCAACATAAAAACATCACAATTCTTGTGCCTAATAAGATGCTTACATGTATACCTAAAATATACTAAAAGAGCTGAAAGTCTTCATCACATTTGTATAAGAAAGGAAAATTAGAGTACCTTAAAACAACAAATGTTACATGGCCCTTACAAATAATTTTGTAGGTAATACGTGCATGAGGTAAAAAATATAGTTAGTGAAAACAAAGCCCCCTTCCCACTGTATTCCTTCCTTAGAGAGAACCACAGTTAACCAAATTACTTGCAAATCTTGCCAGAGATATTTTATAAATATTCAGACATGCACACATTATGATAAACATGTAGACACATTGATACAATAAAAACTATATTCAAAATAACATTAAGATGGTAGTCCCCAGAGGGTGGGGAGTGGGGAAAACGGGGAAATGTTGGTCAAACGGTATAAAGTTTCAGTTACACAGGATGAGTAAGTTCTGGAGATCTAATGTGCAGCACGGTGACTATAGTTAGTAATTGTATACTTAAAATTTGCTAGGAGAATAGATCTTAAGTATTCTCACAAAAAAAAAATAACTATGAGGTGATCGATATGTTAATTAGGTTGATTATGGTGATTATTTTACAATGTACATATATCAAAACATCACGTTGTACATCTTACATGTAAGTCATTTTTATTTGTCAATTATACCTCAATAAAGCTGGGGAAAAAATTAAGAGAAAAAATAAATATAAAATAGCATATTAAAATTATGTAGCATTTTTATTGTATGTATTTACGAAAAAGCCATATTATGTGAATAATGGATGCTTACAGTTAAGGAATTAATTTTTTAAACAATTTAAAATATGTAATTTTTTGTAATTTACCTGTTTGTTGCATTCTTTAAGTTCCAATTCTGATTTCTCCAGAGTACCCTCTAATTTAATTATTTTCTGTTCCATCTCTCCCCTGTGTTCACGAATAGTCATATCCAAATGTGTAACCTAAATACAAAAGTAACATTAAACTGTTGTTCAGTTTTACTCTAATGTGGAAAACTGTGTGCTTGGAATGTGTTTTCCAATTGTTCACAGTAGGTATAACTGAAACACAATTTCATCTCAAATAGTAAAAAGAATGAGAAAAATAATCATTTCTTACTAATCCTGGATCTTGAGTCCCATATATATTATAGATACTTAAAGAAAAGATACGACTATGTTCACAAATGACAAAGTGGTTCAGACTTCATTTTATGCTAGATAAAAGCCGTTAAAGACAATACAACGTAACAAAAATTGTGGATGCAGCAATCCAGTGCTTGGAGGAAAATTTATAGCACTGAATGCACGTATTAGAAAAGAAGAAAGATCTAAAATCAATAATCTAAGCTTCCACCTTGGGAAACTAGAAAAAGAAGAGCAAATTAAATCCAAAGTAAGCAGAAGAAAATAAATAATAAAAATTAGACTAGAAATCACTGAAATTAGAATTAGGAAATCAATAGAGAAAAGCAACAAAACCAAAAGCTGGTTCTCTGAAAAGATAAAAGAAAATGATAAAGCCTCTAGTTGGACTAACTAAAAAAAGAGAGGACACAAATGACTAATATCAAAAATGAAAGAGGAGACATTATTACAAATCTTATGGACATTAAAAGAATAATAAAGGAATACTATGAACAACTCTCTACACGTGAATTTAATAAAACTAGATGAAATAGACCAATGACTTGAAAGACAGAATCTGCCAAAACTCACAAAAGAAGAAATGGATAATCTGAGTAAGTCTACATCTATTTAAGAAATTGAAACAATGATTAATAACTTCCCTAAACAGAAAGCACCAGGCCCAGATGGGTTCCCTGGTGAATTCTACCAAATATTTAAGGAAGAAATTATGCCAATTCTCTACAATCTCATTCAGAAGACAGAAGCAGAGGAAATACTTCCTAACTCATTCTCTGAGGACAGCATTACCTTAATACCAAAACCAGACAAAGACATTATAAGGAAAGTAAAATACAGACCAATATCCTTCATGAACATAGATGTAAAAATTCTCAACAGAGGATTACCAAATCATACCCAACAATGTATAAAAAGAATTATATACCACAACAAATGGGATTTATTCTAGGTATGAAAGCTGGTTCAACAATTGAAAATCAATTAATGTAATCTATCACATCAACAGGCTATAGAAGAAAAATCATGTGATCATAGCAACAGATGCAGAAAAAGCATCTGACAAAATCCAATACCCATTCAAGATAAAACTCTCAGTAAACTATGAATAGAGGGTAACTTCCTCAACTTGATAATGAATATCTATGAAAAACCAACAGCTAATGTCACACTTCATGGTGAAAAACTTGAAGCTTTCCCACTAAGATCAGATGCAAGGCAAAGATATTCCCTCTCACCACTCTTTTCAACATTGTACTGAAGTCTTGGCTAATGTAGTGAGACAAGAAAAGGAAATACAAGGTATATAGATTGGGAAGGAAGACATAAAACTGCCTTTCTTTGCAGATGACATGATCATTTGGGGAGAAAATCCAAAAGATTTGACAAAAATTCCTAGAACTAATAAATGATACAGCAGGGTTGCAGGATACAAGGTTAATACACAAATGTCAATTGCTTTCCTATATACTGGCAGTGAACAAAATAAATTTGAAATTAAAAACACAATGTCATTTATATTAGCATCCCCAAAAAGGAAACACCTAGGTATAAATCTAACAAAACGTATACAAGATCTATCTAAGGAAAAATACAAATCTCCAGTGAAAAAAATCAAAGAAGTAAATAAATGGAGAGACAGTCCATGTTCATGGATAGGAAGACTCAATATTGTCAAGACATCAGTTCTTCCTAAGTTGACCTACAGATTCAAGACAATCTTAATCAAAATCCCAGCAAGTTATTTTTTGCATATCAACCAAATAAAGCTAAAGTTTATATGGAGAGGCAAAAAATCCAGAATAGCCAACACAATATTGAAAGAGAAAAATAAAGTTGGAGGACAGACATGACTTGACTTCATGACTTACTATAAAGCTACAGTAATCAAGATAGTGTGATACTGGCAAAAGAACTGGTGAATAGATCAGTGGAACAGATTAGAGAGCCCAGAAACAAAACCACATAAATATAGTCAACTGATCTTTGACAAAGGAGCAAAGGCAATACAATGGAGAAAAGACAGTCTTTTCAACAAATGGTGATGGAATGACTGGACATCCATATGCAAAAAAATGAATCTAGACACAGACCATACACCCTTCAGAAAAATTAACATAAAATGGATCACAGACCTAAATTTAAAATGTAAAACTATAAAAATCCTGGAAGATAACATAGGAGAAAACCTAGAGGACCTTGGGTATGGTGATGACTTTTTAGATACAACACCAAGGGCACAATCCATGAAAGAAATATTGATAAGCTGGACTTCATTAAAACTGAAAACTTCCACTCTGTGGAAGCCAATATCAAAAGAATGAGAAGAAAAGCTAGAAACTGGGGAGAAAATATTTGCGAAAGACACATCTGATAAAGCAGCAAATATTTGCAAAGGACACAGCTGGTAAAGGACACACCCAAAATATACAAAGAACTCTTAAAACCCAACAATAAGAAAACAAACAACCTGATTAAAAAAATGGGCCAAAGACCTTAGCAGACACCTCACCAAAGAAGATATACAGGTGTCAAAAGCATAGGAAAAGATGCTCCATATCATGTCATCAGGGAAATGTAAATTAAAACGACAAGGAGATACCACTACATAACTATCAGAATGGCCAAAATCTGAAACACTGACAACACTAAATGTTGGCCAGGATGTGGAGCAACAGGAACTCTCATTCGTTGCTGGTGGAATGCAAAATGGTACAGCTAAATTGGAAGACAGTTTGGAAATGTCTTATAAAACTATACATACTCTTATCATACAATCCAGCAATTGTGCTCCTTGGTATTTATCCAAAGGAATTGAAAACTTATGTCCACACACAAACCTGAACATGGATGTTTATGTTTTATTCATAATTGTCAAAACTTGGAAGCAACCAAGGTGTCTTTTAATAGGTGAATGGATAAATAAACTGTAGTACATCCAGATAATGGCATATTATTCAGTGGTAAAATGAAATAAGCTATAAGCAATGAAAAGTCATGGAAGAACCTTAAATGCATATTATTACGTGAACGAAGCCATTCTGGAAAGGCTAAATACTGTGTGATTCCAACCATACGACATTTTGGAAAAGGCAAAACTACAGAGAAAATAAAAAGATGAGTGGTTGCCAGGGATTGGGGGAAGAAGGGGAGAGATGAAGAGGTAGAGCATAGAGGATTTTTTTTTTAATTGAAGTCATAATAGTTTACAACACTGTGAAATTTCAGTTGTACATTATTTGTCTGTCACCATATAAGAGCTTCCCTTCATCCTTTGTGCCCACCCCCAACCCCTATAGAGGATTTTTAAGGAAGTGAAATAATTATGATGGCTACCTGTCATTAAACATTTGTCCAAACCCATAGAATGTACAACACCAAGAGTGAACTGTAATGTAAACTGTGTTCTCTGGGTGATTATGGTGTGCCAATGTAGGTTCACCAGTTCTAACAAATCTAAATGTACAACTCTGGTGGGGAATGCTGATAATGAGGAAGGCTGTGCATGTGTGGGGGCAGGAAGTGTATGGGAAATTTCTGTACCTTCTGCTCAATTTTGCTGTAAACTTAAACCTGCTCTAAAAAATAAAGTCTTAAAAAAGGATGCTGCTAAATAATGCCTTCTGGATATATATATATTTTTTAAGATTTTATTTATTTCCTTTTTCTCCCCAAAACCACCCGGTACATAGCTGCATATTCTTAGTTGTGGGTCCTTCTAGTGGTGGCATGTGGGATGCCACCTCAGCATGGCTTGATGAGCGGTGCCATGTCTGAGCCCAGGATTGGAACTGGGGAAACCCTGGGCCGCCACAGCAGAGTGGGCAAACTTAACCATGAGGCCACGGGGCCAGCCCCCAACCTTCTGAATACTTTTGTTCCTCTAACAAACACCAGCTGAGCAAGTAACTCCTTTAATCCCATTTTCTTCTGATATACAGTAATATAAGAGATCAAAAGGTTCAGATACTAAGCTAATATCTTTCATTCTCAAAAATCCACCTGCTGTAAAAATAGTAACCGTGTGATTGTATTTTAAGAGGAAATTTCATTAAAATATAATAAAGAAAACCAACTTGAGCTGCTCTTTGCTTTAGCTCCCAATTTCTCTCCTTAAGTGCCTGATCCATTTCAAGGAGTTCTTGCTTTTTGTCTTCAATATCCATCTTGCATTCTCTGCAATTTACCAAAGGAAAAAGATGAAAGCAAACAGCAGGCATATCACAATTTAAAAAAATTAAGTCCAATGTAAATTAAAAGTGATAGGATATATGCAATTATTTCAGATTGAAAGGGTTCAAATTAAAGGAATAATGTATAAGGAAAATGACTGACATTAATAAAATTACTTTAATAGAGTATTCTAAAAAGGTAAAAGTTAACTCAAATTTACTACTATAGACAATTGAAGCTAAATGTTAAAGCGCTGCCAGGTTATAAGATTGAAATCAGTATAAGAATTTTTAAAATATATCCATAGTGTTTCATTTATAGATCAAGGGAGTGTTTGAAAGTCTTTTCTATATAACAGCTGTGAGTTTTTTACAATTGAATTGGGCATTATCAGGCTATCCCTGATATCCACAGCTCAGTAAATGACCATTGTTATTTCTCATGGGAATTTTACTCAAAATGACACCTTTCACATGATGAAGTATTGAAGTCTAATTTAGAAATATTTTAAATGTTTTTTAATAAATTCTAGCCCTGCTAAAACCCTAACTTTAGTATAATTTATATTATAAAAATGCTTAGTACTGCCACAATTTTAAGACTACTGCCACTCTGAAGTCTGTCATCAGAGAATTTTATTTGGAACTCTAAGTTCTGATATGACAAAGGCTGAAAATGTTGATCTTGAAAATCTTCATATGATTTTCCAGTGTTAAATATGAAACAATATTGAATAAAGGTACTGACTTTAAAAAGCAGAATCTGAACTTCTTTAAAAAGCTATTTACTATTCTCGTAAAAGTCTCAAGAGTTATAAAATACAAGGCTAAACTAATACTCTAAAAGTAATAGGAAATGAATTCTAAACATAACACTAACTGCTGTCTATGCAAATGGCTGAGCTCCCAAAAATTACTACTAGCTAGAATTTAAGATTTCATTTTTACTTCTTTCACTCATCCATTCACTTAATCATTTAGTAAATATTTATTGGATACTTTCTCTATGTGAGGGTTCTATGTACTGTGGATTTAACAGTCAACAAGATAGATGTCCTTCATCACGTGGAGCTTATATTCTAATAGGTCCAGGAAAGAAGATGGACTATGAATAATAAACAATTCAACAAGAAAAATATCATAATATAAAGTGCTGTATTAGAGCACTAAATACAGCGATGAGATAATGACTGGGTGGCTACTTTAGAATAGGTGGTCAGGGAAGGGACCTCTGAGGTAATGTGAAGGACACGAGGAAGCTGGCCATACAATCATTATTTTAGGCCGAAGTAACTGCTACAGCAAAAGTCCTAAGGAAGTGGGAAAAAACTTGGTAGGTTTTAAGTACAATAAAAAGGTCAGGAGCAAGGAGAACAGCATGAAATGAGACCAGAGAAGCAGGCAGGAACCTTGTCATGTAGGGCTTTGTAGTCCAGCATAAGGAGCTTGGATTTTTCTTTTTTAATTGTGGTAAAATATATATAAGATTTACCATTTTAACCACTTTAAAGTTTACAATTCAGTTACATTAAGTACGGTCACAATGTTGTGTAACCACTGCCACTAACTATTTCCAGTATTTTCATCACTCCAAAGGGAAACTCCATACCCATCAGCAGTTATTTTCCATTCTCCCTCCCCCTAGTCCCTGGCAACTATTAATCTGCTTTCTATCTCTATATGGATTTGCTAATTCTGGATATTTCTTATAAACAGAATTATGCACTATGTTTCTGGTTTCTTCCATTTAGTATAATGTTTTCAAGGTTCATCCATGCTGTAGTATGTATCAATACTTTAATCCTTTTCATGGCTGAATAATATTCATTGTATGGATATACCACCTTGTGTTTATGCATTCAACTATTGATGGACATTTGGGTTGTTTCCACTTAGTGGCTAATGTGAATAGAGCTGCTATGAACTTTTGTGCACAATTTTTGTCTGAACACCTGTTTTCAATTATTTTGTGTACACACCTAGGAGTGAAATTACTGTTATATGGTTAATTCTATGCTTAACTTATTGAGGAACTGCCAAACTGTTTTCCACAGTGGGTGGACCATTTTAGTTTCCCACCAGCAATGGACGAGGATTCTAATTTCTCTAACACTTGCTAACACTTATTATTTTCCTTTTTTAGGGTTTTGTTTGTTTTTATTTTGGCCATCCTGATGGGTGTGAAGTGGTTTGTACCTCATTGTGGCTTTGATTTAGATTTCTCAAGAAGCTTGGATTTTATTCTGAATCTTTTGGTAGGCCATTAGAAAGTTTAAGTAGGAAAGCAATATGATCTGATTTATGTTTTAAATCACAAACTTAAATCCATTCTGCAGAGGATGGATTGTGGGAGGGGGAATCAAGAATGTAAGCTGGGAGACCAGTTGGGAAGCCACAGCAATAGACCAGGTGAGAGACGATGATGGCTTGTGCTAAGATGGTAACAGAAAAAAGGCCAAGAAATCAACAGGTTTCAGAATGTGTTTGGGAAATAAAGCTGACATGACTTGCTAAGGGGTTGGATGAAAAAAGGGAGAGAAAGAGATAAGAATAATCTTATAGATTTCTGGTTTGCGTAACTGCATGACACTGAGAGGGAGGAAGAGCAGGGTTATGAGGAGAAAAATGAGTTCTGTTTTGGCCAAGTTAGAGACGACTCTTAAAAATATCTAAGAGGAGGTAACAAGTAAGTCATCAGATATTTGAGTCTGGAGTTTGGGGAAGAGATCATTACTGGAGATATGGGTCTGGAAGTCTCTGACACATAATACTCAAAGCTACATGAAATTTACTAAGAATGAGTTTGTGGGTAGAAACGAGAAGAGCGCCCTACACTGAATCATGGGATACAACATCTAAGTTTGTGGGTCATCTTGCTGCTCTCTATCCTGTTTTTTCATTCCACATTCCACATCCTGGTTTGTAATTTTGTTTTCCTTGTCAGAATCTATTTCCCACACTTTGGTTTTGGTCTGGCTCTCCACTCCCATTCACCATAGAGGTGTGCTGGAACAGCATTTTATGCTATTGCAGCTAATCCAAGGACCCAGACTTTAGAGTTGGACAGACTTATATTTAACTTCCTTCTCTGGATCCTACTATCTGACTTTGGGCGTTTTACTTAATTTCCCCAAGCCTCGGTTTTCCCAATTGTAAAAAGGTGATAATATGTATCTGATAGGTTTGTTGTAAAGAAATAAGTGAGATCATATATGAAGTCCCTAGAATAGTCCTGGCACAAAATAAGGGCTTAATACAAAGAACAATATTGTTATTATTAATATTATTTTGCTATTAACCACTGCAGTAAGCTGGTCCAATCATTTTTTTTTTACCATATGGGATACAGGAGAGAGCCAGTGTAAAATGGTCCAAAGACCAAGGAGGGAAGTATTAGTCAACAGCAATGGCTGAATTAGTTGGATGGAGCATGGGATGGGTTAACTAAGATGAGCCGCAGTGAGCCAAAGGCAGCTGAGAAGTCTGGATACCGAGAATTCAACAACAAACTTTATTGTATGACACAAGGACTCAAAGTAATAAAGTGAAATACCTGTAACTGTGATACTACTTCTTACTATGTAACTCACCTAAGTTCAGCTGTGAGATCCTTTATAGTACTGTATTTTTCCTCTAATGATAATTGAGCCTTCTGTAGTACATCCCTCAGTTCCTGGAGTTGTCTTAAAGTACTTTTTAACTCTCCATGAGCATTTTGTAGCTCAGTCTCTAGTGCTTCTCGTTTCTGTGAAGCTTCTGATAGTTCAGTTTCGGTGTGGTATTGTAACTTTTCTAACTCCTTCACTGTCAAGAGGAGAAAATAATTTTAGAACTATATATAAACCATTTGTTATTAACAACTTTGTAAATAATTATAATTAAGAATATCCAGTTTTATGTATCTACAAGAGACAAAATACTAACCACTCATTGTCCCTTCCAACACCACCATCCCAAATTCTCATTTTATTCCAGTTCCTTAAATATAAATGTGCAGGCAGCTAAGCTCAGCTAACCTGTTGCTTACCAGCGTTTGTCTTCTTATCTAGTTCTGTCTTTGTCTGTTCTAAGATCATATCTAACTGAGTAAGATGCATTGTTTTATTTTCTCCATCTCGTTTTAGGTGCATTATTTCTTTTTCCATTTTAGACAGCTCTTCTTTGTACTGATCCATCTCAAGTTTTACTTGCCTAATTAAAAATAAAAAATAAAACAAGTAGTAAATGATAATTTGGAAACTTAAAAACCAACTGACTTATCCTTGACTAAACAAAGTCTACAAGACATATAAGGACAAATATCAGCAAAATGTCTACTCATAATCTTTTTTTTTAAGATTTTATTTTTCCCTTTTTTCCCAAAGCCCCCAGTACACAGTTGTGTATTTTCAGTTGTTGGTCCTTCTAGTTGTGGCATGTGGGCCACCGCCGCAGCGTGGCCCAACGAGTGGTGCCATGTCCTCGCCCAGGATCCGAACCGGCGAAACCCTGGGCCACCAAAGCAGAGCACGCGAACTTAACCACTCGGCCACGGGGCTGGCCCCATCTACTCATAATCTTAAATCACCTATTTTACTGTTAACAATGCTCCAACTAAAAGACTGTAATTCTGCACCAATTACATACCACAAAATACAATCTGTAAGTCCTATTATCTGCAACACAGAAAATAAAGAAGCAAGCAATCAAAATATCCATCATACAGACCATACTACTCACAGGAAAGCCAAGTCAGTCGTTTTTACTCAGACCTTTTTAATTAACGTTATCTTTTGTAGCTTTAAAAGGAAACTAGAGATTCCTAGAATAGTGTAACTTCCTTGCTTTACAGATGAGGAAACTGGAAGGTTAGGTGAATCATCTGGAATAATATAAATAGTTATTAATAGTGAGAGGGCCAGGTTTACTAACTTTTAGTCAGTCCCAAGCTTATTCCTCTCCCTATATAGACTAATCAACATAGTGAAAGAAGGTTTTAAGTCCATTTGTTGGTATTTCCAAAGTGATATTCATGAACTAAACAACTGCTAATGTCAATCTCAGTGATGGGCAGAGCTGACACTCCTTTGCATCAGCATTTTGTTGTTGTTGTTCTTGCTCTTTTGATCTTTGACATTTCGCAAACTGAGTTTGCAAGAAGGAGTGTTTCTTTTCCAAATGCAACTTAGACAAATTTGGATTCGGTCAAGAGTTTTTTCAATCTGATGTCCATGAGTGAACTTGAGGAAAACTATAAAACCCCAGAAGCAATATGCAAAATTACATATGCATATGCACATCTATGTATAGAAAGTAATCCACAGCTTTTTATCATATCCTCAAATATGTCTATGGCCCAACAAAGTTATAAACTATTAGATTATACAAGCGCTAATGACCCTTTTATATTTCTAAATTCCAGGTAAATGATTTTTAGCTTGACTAATTCTTTTGTTTACACTAGAGTAGATATAAAACATAATTAGAAAATGTAATTAGAAAGAGGTTGGCATAGAGTACCAAGAGCTGACAGCTTGTCAGAAAGGAGTTGGGGAAAAATTACTTAAAAAAATACAAGAACTCAAAACCACAGCAGTCTACACATTTGGTAAAAAACAAACAGAGCTCTACACTCCTTAAGGTTTCATTATTAGGGTACCACTATGTTTCAGCATGGTATAATAACTGATGTGTGTAGTGATAACCCTGACACACCCAGAGAAGGTAAAAGTGACAAGAAAATATATATTTGAGAAGAATTCTACCAAAAAAGTTTTTTATTTTGAAGTTTCAGTACTTGGTAAAGATAAATTCCACTCATTTCTTTCTTTATGAGCAACTACTCATTCTTTCCTGATGCTAGGTAAATCAGGCATTACTATAATAAATATTGAAGAGTTTAAAAATGTTAACTATTATATGCATAATCTAATACTAAAAATTTTCCCATAACTTTCAACATTTTATGACAGGCTTTAAAACCACCAGTTTTTCCAGAAATGCTTCACCTTCTTGTCACAGTTATTAAGGGCAATCAAGTCTGAGAGTGGAAACAGGGCCAAAGAAAGGACTATTGCAAAAGTAATACTAAACTTTGAGAACACGGCAGCTGAGACTCTCTGGCTTCTTCAAATGTAAGAAAGATTTTAAAATATGGGGGCAGTCTGAGAAATCTAACAAGTGCTCTATGAGCCTCAGCACTGAGAAACCAGGGTCAGGATCATTCACAGGCAGTGACATTTACATGTAGCACCAGAAGAACCTTTTAGCAGCTGTATAACAGAAAAAAACCTTGGTTTTAGAGCACATCTAAACTGTGTATCTCATACCTTAACTTCTTTGAGTTCCCGCTTCCTATTTTAAAAGCAGGAATAATAAAACCCCTATCATAGGGCTGTTTTGAAGATTGAGTTATTGTGTTTACCTAGCACACTGCCTGGCACACAGAAGGTGCTCAATAAATTAGCTTCCTTTCTTCTATTTGAACATATTTTAATTCTAAAACAGATCCAAGGAGATTTATACAGATATATTTCAACTGTAATGCCTTTCGGGAGAGAAAAAATAGTTTTATAAATTATAGTGCCAGAAGTGAAAAAAGCAATAGTGAGAACAGAGAAAACAGAATGAAGAGAAGATTTCTTGGAACTATGGTACATCTTTCTGATGAAGTTTAGTCATGTAGTGCATAAGCTTCCTATTAGTATTTAGGACTTACTTTTCTTCCTCAATGTGCCTATTAGCTATAATCAAGAAGAATTTTTTGTCTAGAAATCAAAGGGTGGGGGTAACAAAAGGAAGAAGTAATTGCTCCAATTTTCTCAGTGAAACAGAAAGCAAGATTATTAGTGAAAACAAAGATTGGGGAGGGATTGTTGGAGTTTTGAAAGAAAAGGCAAAGGTGTAAAAGAGTCTTCTGCAAGAATGAGTATTATTGTGATTGCCTGATAGCATTAAGGGCACACTTATGGTTTAAAGTTATGAATTTAAAGTAAGATTGGTCAGCATGGTTATATTTTTCCAGCCTCTGTAAAGATGCAAGCACAGAATAGTCTGAATTTGGTTTTTAGTGCTGTGTACCACAAAGTAAGAGACAGGTAAGGGAGCTGTGGGTATATGCATATCAATGATTTAATGACTAGCTAGATGTAAGCTGGGTAAAGAGAGGAGAGAGGGCATCAGGGAATGAGACAGTGATGCAATTGATGAATTAGAGTCCTGATTAGATCAAAGAATTGTTGAATTTGGCGTATTAAAGGGAATGAAGTGAGAATACAGGGGTAGAGGCATAATATTCAAATTATGTTGAAATATTGGAGACATTAGAAATGACAAAATCTAGGGTAAATCATGTGAGTGAGTGGCTAAGGTATGATAGAGATCAGGATCATTAGAGAAGAGGAATTCTCAAAACTGAGAGCCTAAGGTGTCAGAAGGATCAGCTAAATAGATGTATATTGAAATGCCCAAGAATAACGGCAGTATGGGTGTTGTAGAAGGCAACAGTAAGTCAGGTGGCCTGTAGGTGTCAGCAATAGTGAGAAATGATATGATCCAATGACACGAGGTTCATGAAGTATGGTATACAATGCCACATCCTGACCCTCTGGTACAAGAACTGTGGGGAAAGATTTTACTTTAGAAGGCTGCAGGGGAAGAAGCAATGTCCTCAAGGGAAAGTCAGATTTCTGTTACAGCAAGAGAAAAGAAAAGGTAGAGAATACAGGGAATGTCTCTCAGGATGGACTGTGAATTCCAGAGGACACAGTGGAAGTTTTTCAGAAGTTGTGATGGGGTGAGAGAGGGGAAGAGAATACATAGAGAGGTATAAGAAAGGATAAAGTTACAATGTGATTAGTCTCAGATGATTTTAATCTTCGGTCAAGGTTGAGAACCAGTTTTATTCTAATAAGTTACTCCCTCCCATAAACAACTAGACCCTATAAAAATTTCCTCTATATGAATACATCTTTGCCTGCAACTTTTAATGTTATTCACAATTTAATTTAAAACAACACTTGCTGAGTGCCTATGAGGTACATGGAACTATGCTAATTATTGTGGGAGGGCCATTGAAATAAACCAGATATATCTTGACCTTAAGGAACTCACAGTATAGTAGGAGGATTAACAGTATTAAACCATACTACAGAAAGGCATAATGAGGGATTTGAAGGAAGTACAAACAAAATACTATAGGAACACAGACTACGGAGAAAGTAATTCTTCAAGCAAATGCTTCACTGAACATTATCTGATATTGAAACTCAGATAGTACTGATGTTAAAACAGGAAGATAAATAAAAGTAACAGTCATTTTACCTGGCAGTTCCAGTAAGTTCAATAACTTTTTGCCTTTTCATATCTGCTTCACGTGTGGCTGCTTCACATTTCTCCTCCATTTTTCTCAACTTTTCAGCTGAACTTTCCCTTTGTTTTTGAAGCTCTTGTTCCAGTTTTGATACCTTATAAAGCAGTTTTCAATAATTCTTTAAAACTCAGTCACAGTTCAACATTCTTCAGAAGAAAAACATTTATATAAATTTGTAGCCTAGCCTATCATTCAGTTTCTGGATGTATTACAAAAATCAAAACTATAGACCAGCAAGTAGTGTTTTGGAAATATAAAAGCAAAACTTAATCTTTAATAATAAAGATACTTCATTCATATACATATTTATAGAATTGGACCCATTATAATATTAAAATAGGACTTATAAGCATTGAACAAAATAACGGTAAATGTTTCCCTTTTCATTATCCCCATCTGAATCTTCTTTCTTCCCTTGTCAAACTATGTTCCTTTCCTTCTTCACAAATTGGCTCATTCAGTGAAGGATTCCTAGACTGCCACCTGCCCTCAAACATTACAACTTGCATTTGCTCCCAACACAACTTGCACTTGCTCCTATTCATTTTTCCTTCTGTTCTCCTACAGTGAAGGAAGTATTCTTCCCCCTGTATAAGTCAAATTGCTTCACAGGTGTTCTGGAGCCAATTCCTCTCTACTTTCTCAGGAACCTCATACTATTGACTATCTCTACTTTCTGCTGTATCTTTACTCTCTTTCTTCTGGTTTCTCTATATTAGCATTTAAACATGTTCCAGACCTTCCCATCATAAAACAACTTCCTTTCATGCCTCCACCTCCCTCCAACTACCACCTTTTCTTTCCTCCTCTTTACAGCCCAACTTCTCAGAGTTTTCTATGTTTGTTGTATCATTTTTCTCACTTCTCATTCATTCTCAACCCATTCATTCTCAACCCATAGCAATCTGGCCATTCCACAGCAACTGCACTACGTCACCAATGACCTCCATGCTGCTAATTCTAATGGACATTTCTCAACCCTCATTTTATTTGACATTGATTGCAGCAGCCCATAACACCAACTGTCATTCCCTACTTCATGAAATACTTACTTTGGCTTCCGTGTACTGCATCCCTCAGAGATCTGTCCAAGTCAAGCTTCTTACCCCTCATTTTATATCCTCTCCCTAGTTAATCTCAGCCACTCAAGGTCCTCAATGAACATTTACATGACTGTGATCTCAAAGTTAATCTTTGGCTAATGACTTTAATATCCTCCCTGATCTTCTAACACCTCCCACTGAAGAACTACATATAGATTGTAAGTCATTAATACCCACACTCCCAACTCAAGTTACAAGAATAAAATTAAAATAGTACCCAGGTAAAAAGGGAAGAGAACCATGGAAAACCTACTCATTCCGTGCTTGACTAAATAGCACAGTCAGAAGCAGAAAGAATCTAAACATGAGTAATAATCTGAAAGAATCCAGCATGGAACCTGTGCATAGTGGAGTATGAATGAAAGGAGGAAAGAGAATATATACAAGAAAACTTACTCCAAATACTGAAGAAGTTTCTAGATATAAACTTCTGTAGACCCTCAAAGAAATTAAAGAGAACAGAAGAATCTGTTAAAACAAAGATCATGAAGAAATAAAATAACCAAATGAAAAATACAAATGAACTAGTAGACTTAAGGTAAAAAAAAAAAAAAAAGAAGGAAACCATAAGACCATTATGGAAATGAAACAGCTTCAGAAGGAAAAGAATTATAACCAATCTTGCAAAAGCTAGAGCCAATGTCAGGGATTTAGGAAGTGGGAATAAAACACAGATGAGATAAGGAAATGCTTCAGGATGAACCTATACAGCAGGCAGAACAAGCAATGTGTCTAGACTTTAATAAAAGGCAGCCACAGGAGGGATGTCTCTAAAAAAGAAAACACAGGATACCTGTCTGATGTGTTTGAATGCATTGAAAGATTTTTTTAGTTTCTTTGGAGAGCCTGAGGATGAATCCAGAATACATAGATAAAAAAATCATACAAATGACAAAAAGGTGAGGTGTAATGAGATTACAGGGAACTAACATTTTCTAATTTATCCTTTTCTGTAAAGTTTGAAAAGAGAAAAACAAAATGAAAAATGTAAAATATCTGTCTGAAGAATTCAGATGAATTTGGTAATGAATGAAAGAGAAAAAGATTAGATTCTAGTATAAAATTTCCTAGGAGTCTTTCTTTGGAGTAACAACTTATTTTTAGAAAGTTTCCTTTGAAATTTTTCTTTTAGCATGGCTTTGGCATTTCTTTAGGGATTATCACACGTCTTGATCCAAAAAGAGGAAATTGGAAGGTATAATGATTCAAATAGGTATTACATTCAGGTCCAAGAAGAAGGGAGAAATTGAATAAAGAAGCCTGAATTATAACTAAGTTGTATGGAGTAACAAAAATGTGCCCATGGTATTATTACACAATCACATTACACAGGAATAGACATTATAATGTTATATTACAATGTTATAGAATATTTCTTATAATATGAAATCTTTGAGATTAAATAGCAATTTACATAACTAATAAAAAAATCTATTATCAATCTCAAAAATTCCTATTTCATACAAGTAAAACCATTTTGACCAATAACATATACCTGTTTTTCAAGTTTAGTTTGAATATCTTCTAGCTCTCCATTTCTAATTGTTTCTTGTTGTAACATTTGCTGTTGTTGCTGAAGAGTATGCTGTAGAATAACATTTTGCTCAGCGGTTTCTTGAAGACTGTGATTTTTTATCTTTAGCTCTTTCTGTAAACAGTATACCTAACAAATATATACATTTCTCATTACAATGTCATGTTTCATATAAAAAGCAATAAAATGTCAAAGCTGTCTACCTTAGTAGATAATTATCCCCACCCGTCATCTGGGACAATTGCATTTATGGCTACAGTTTATTATGTGGAAGAGCAGGGTTCATTTTTCTGATGGGGAGATGTGTTAGAAGAACCTGTTTATAGGGCTGGATCTTGGCTGGTGTCTGTGAATGTGGCTTTGGAAACATTCTCTAAATGATGAGATTGTTTGCCAGGCTAGCGCACTGAATCACACTTTCCTTCTTGGAGTCTGGAATTTGGATACTTGTTGCTGTTCCTATGTGACCAGCCCCCAATAAAAAACCCCTGAACTTTGAGTCATAAGCAGGCTTCCCTGGGCAGAAATACTGTAAACGTGTTGCCACATTTCACTGCTACAGAAAGGAGCATGTTCTATGTGACCCCTCCCAGAAAGAAGGAGAGAACATAGAAAGCCATGGATTTCTCCACACTCCATCTGATATATCTTTCCCCCTTACTGATTGATAATAAACTATAGCCATGAAAGCACTGCGTAAATGTTAGGTGCTATTTATTATATTATTGTTGCTATTACCGCTGTTTGTAAAATGCAAGCAAAGCACTCTTGAATATCCATGCTCCAAAAAACACAAAAAGGAATGACAATACTAACTAAGAAATTGCATTCATTCACTCCAAATATTTAGGACTTGAACATGCTGGTCCCCAAAACTGCTTTCAAAGATACCTTTAAAGTTATCTGGGAGCACCTACTAAGAAGGAAAAAAAAATGCCTTTTGTCCTAGTAATCCTAAAAATCTGCCAAAAGAAATTATTTTCAAAATTGCATAAACAATGAAGCCTAATTTAATATATATTTTATAATATTATTCACCTGCTCCCAAAAGGAGAAAGTTTAATAAATGATGATATAGCAACCTAACTAAAAATGATGCAACCATTTAAAATAATAATTTAAAAGACAATAGCAAAATATAAAATTTTACAAAATGAAATTAAGTGAAAAAAAGCCCAGAATTACATTTCATTAATATAATTATGAAAAACATGCAGGCAAATAGAAAAGTGAAAACTTATGTAGGTAAGTCTTCTTTAAAAGGTTTCTTGTTGCTGCTTATGTAACAACTATTTTTAAAGTGTAGGAAAATAAAGCCATTCCTTTAAAGCAAAAAATCTTTCCAATAAATATCATTCCAGAAGAAAGGAATTTTAAACTCCTAAGAAACGGTGGAAGAGAATCTTGACTTGGTTCTTTTTCCTAATGCCCAGCAATTGAACATTCAGCAGCATCACAAAGGGCTTAGGGGCCAAACATCCTTTGCTCATGGTGAGAAATTTTTAAATTTCAAACTACTTCATCATGTGATGACATTGTAAACTTGGAGAATCTGAGATAGCACAGACAACTAACCAATTTCTGACTCCATTCTTATAGTTATTTTTATGCTAACCTATTTTACTTAATTTTGTCTATATGAAAATAATTTATTTAGTGCAAAACTGTATCAGTATCCCGTTTTCTTTCTTTTCCCTTACACCATGCACAAAAAGCAACTCAAAATGGATTAAAGACTTGAATGTAAGACCTGAAACCATGAAACTTCTAGAAGAAAACATAGGCAGTACACTCTTTGACATTGGTCTTAGCAGCATATTTTCAAGTACCATGTCTGACCGGGCAAGGGAAACAAAAGAAAAAATGAACAAATGGGACTACATCAAATTTTTAAAAAGCTTCTGCACAGCAAAGGAAACCATCAAGAAAAAGAAAAGACAACCTAACAATTGGGAGAAGATATTTGCAAACTATATATCAGATAAGGGGTTAATATCCAAAATATACAAAGAACACATACATCTCAACAACAACAAAACCAAGAATCCAATTAAAAAACGGGCAAAAGATCTGAACAGAGATTTCTCCAAAGAAGATATATGGATGGCCAACAGGCATATGAAAAGATGCTCACCATCATTAGCTATCAGGGAAATGCAAATCAAAACTACAATGAGATATCACCTCACTCTGGTCACAATGGCTATAATTAACAAGACAGGAAACAACAAGTGTTGGAGAGGGTGTGGAGGGAAAGGAACCCTTGTACACTGCTGGTGGGAGTGCAAACTGGTACAGACACTATGGAAAGCAGTATGGAGTATGCTCGGAAAATTAAGAATAGATCTACCATATGATCCAGCTATTCCACTGCTGGGTATTTATCCAAAGAACTTGAAAACACAAATGCATAAAGATACATGCACCCCTATGTTCATTGCAGCATTATTGCCAACAGCCAAGACTTGGAAGCAACCTACGTGCCCATCAAGGGACGAATGGATAAAGAAGATGTGGTATATACACATAATGGAATACTACTCAGCCATAAGAAATGCTGAAATCCGGCCATTTGTGACAACATGGATGGACCTTGAGGGTATTATGCTAAGCAAAATAAGTCAGAGGGAGAAAGTCAAATACTCTATGATCTCACTCATAAGTAGAAGATAAAAATGACAACAAACAAACACATAGCAACAGAGATTGGATTGGTGGTTACCATAGGGGAAGGGAGGTGCGGGGAGGGCAAAAGGGGCGATTAGCCTCACACGTGAGGTGATGGACTACAATTAGTTTTTGGGCGGTGAACGTGATGTAACCTACACAGAATCTGAAATACATTATGATGTACATCTGAAAGCTATATAATGTTATAATACAATGTTACTGCAAAAAAAAAAAAAGATAAGGTAAAATTGGCTTGTATTCCCAAATACTGTACACAAGCTGTTTGAGTTCTGAACAGCAGTTGCCTCTTTAGATGGGGTATGCCCTCACTTGTATTCCTCAGTGTCCATCCCACCCCCGACCCCTCTTTATTACCTTATACCCAGCCTCATTTTATTTGGTTATGTTTTTCCTGCCTGGCCCTATAACTATTGGATTTTGTGACTCTTGTACAGTATTTTAGACAAACTGCAAATTTAAGTTTTCCCTAGCATATTCAAAGTGAATTTTTTTCTCTAGAATATGCAGCACACATTTTATCCTCCCTATTTTTGAAAACTTAATGTCTATAATCAACAGCCTTCATTGCTATGGAATAATTCAAGTTTGATTTGACTTAAAAATAACTCATTTACAAGAATCTTTAAGCAAATTCATCTATTGCATAAAACAAGGCATATTTGACGATGGAAAAATTACTTGATTTCCAGAACTTAGCCCTCCTGCTGTGTTTGTAGCTTGTACCTAGGTGTGATTTAAGATTCCTTTGTCTGACAGTTTGTCTGAAAGGTGGTATTGCTATCCTTATAAAATGAGGGCAGTGATTCATATTAGCTGGGGTAAAGAATGTGTTGGCAAGACACTGAGTTTTTCTTATCAAAGGGCTATACAAATTCTCTGAAAGGAGTAAAGATATTATTGTGATCCTATGATCATAGAAATTCATATCACACACGAGGAAGCAAGATGCGAATTTATAACTAAAGCATCCACAAGGATTTGTGTAATTCAGAACCAAGGTAAAAGAGTCAGAAACAGCCCTATGAGAAGCCAGATCATTATAGAGGTTGTTTAATTAATTCTTTACTCTGAGGAGAAATGCCATTGGCACTTCATTATTTTGGTACTGAAACCACAATTGGGGACTTTGAAAATGTGTATGTGAAACCACAAATAGATCCCATCAGTTCTCTGTGAAGGGAGCTTCTATATTTCAATTCAAAAGCTGTATCTGCTGGGGATGTCCTTGTATTTCTTTCCTAATAGATTTTCATACTTTGTCCCTGGGGGTCTATGTTTATGTGAATTGTTAATTGAAGTTTACATAATTTAAGAAATCATATTCTTGGAATAGGATGAGAAGTTTTCTGAAAATGGATTACCAATAATTTATTAAAATCATTTCATTCACACCAAAAAAAATTAAATCTAACCCAGAAAAGTTACTGATAAGCTGTCAACTTCTCAAAATTTAAGTCCATCAATTTGAATAAAGATATTTATCTTGACAATGTAATTTGCAGGAAGAAATCCTTTTATCACTTTTTAAAGCATTTTAACAAGGAATTAAAATATTTTCAATATAATTCAAGACCCCTAAGTCAATATTATTTTAATCAAACATGTTTATTTCAACATTTGGAAAAGAATGTTTGCCTGAAGCAAAAGCTAAGAGAAATATTTATTAGTTTTTGTGGTGGATAATCAACACATAGTTTTTACAACTAGCTAACTTTCTACCAATATGCTCTGCGGTGACTTAATTATTCAGCTAGTATGTGATTTGGGAATATCCATTGATTTAAAAGATTAAAACAGCTTTATAACATCACCTATTATTAACAGAATGGATGCTCTATGAATCAAATCAAATTTTCTAAAACCTAGCTACACAAGATGAAACATATGCTGTTATAATAATTATATTAGTCAGCATTAGAGTTTTCTCTGTAAGACATTATAATTTGCTCTAAAGACAAATAAGTAAAAAGTAAATAAATGTTAGGTTAATACCTAAAAAAAAAGTAAAGAGTAATCAGATTTTTCTCCATGTTTCTTATCAATATACATGAAAAAGTAAAAAATGATTTTTTTAAGTAGGCCAATGCATATGCAACTGAGCTAATAATTCAGCAGCAATGAAAGGGCCTCCAAATCTTTCTAACTTACTTGCTTATTCTCTAGTGTGGTTGTACACACCTGACTGCCACTTCAGATTTCTAATTCAAGTTAAGCCTCAGTTTATATTTCCAGGTATTTCAAAAATAGTTCTAAGTTCATTTTGGGTAAACGTGTCATCTACCCTATGCTTTGGGTAAACACGTTATCCATGTTTGATTGTCTTTCTAAGAACGCAACGTCTAAAGCTCAACAAACTCTCTTATTACAAATACTGCCTGCCTCCAGACTCCATCTCTGCCAAGTCCATTTATGCTGAAGTGTAGTGAGGGCTAGAGAATAAATGCCTAAGTAATATTTTAAAGAAGATCATAGTAAAAAATATATATATATATATTCTTATTTCAGAATTTAAACATGTGGACAAAGAGAACAGACTAGTGGCTACCAGGGGAAAGAGGGGGTGGGGGTGGGCACAAAGGGTGAAGGGCAGCTACAACACGACTGACAGACAACAATGTACAACTGAAATTTCACAAGATTGTAACCTATCATTAACTCAATAAAAATATATATATACACATTCCTATTTTAATGTCAAGGTATTCATAGTTTAGGTGATTTAATTTCCATGTTTTGGAGTAAAGAAATATATGCCCATCTGTCAAAGATGCTATAAAAACCTTCACAGAGGGAGGCGCAAGGAGGATGACAGGACCATATAAAATACAGAGATTTCTTTTTTTAACCTCTAAAGTTATATATAGAGAGATTTGTTTTTTTCAACCTCTAATGTTATATAATTACCTAATTCTGGAGTGCTGGTCAATTACAAATTTGCTCTTAGATCTATCCCTGCCTTCCCCCTGCTCTGTGCTCTGCGTATTGAAGGAAATTGCCTTCTGGGTGACAGATAGATTTGGCCAATGGAAGGGGCCAGTAGTAGCAGTTTTCCTCCTCTACAGCCCCAATTTCTACTAGACAGACTCTTTCTCTGTGGCCCTAGCTCCACTAGGCAGCCCAGCTTCTGGACTATAGTCACATGATCCCTTCTTGATGCTCCTCTATACCTAAGGATGGTAGAGGGTCCCTTCTTATGACAATCTCTGAGTCACCTTAGCATGCTTTGTTTGGTTTCTCTCCTCTCCATCACCTGTGTATCTAATTCTCTGTATAAAAAGCCCTCCATTTTAAAGATATAGAAGGGTTTCTGTTTTTCTTGTTGGACCTTTTAGATATATACAAGTCAACTTTAACAAAGATTTGCTGGGGACTATTTCTACACATGAATTTAAGGTTTAAATATATATATTAAAAATTCTAACAGGGGCCGGCCCTGTGGCCAAGTGGTTAAGTTCGCGCGTTCCGCTTCGCCAGCCCAGGGTTTCGCTGGTTTGGATCCTGGCCGCAGACATGGCACTGCTCATTAGGCCAGGGTGAGGCAGCATCCCACGTGCCACAACTAGAATGACCCACAAGTAAAATATACAACCATGTACTGGGGGGATTTGAGGAGAAAAAGCAGAAGAAAAAAAAAAGATTGGCAACAGTTATTAGCTCAGGTGCCAATCTTAAAAAAAAAAAATTCTAACAAAGAAATAGAATTCTTCAGGAAGCTTATCCCTTTGAGCAAACATTGAGTGACTACCTATTGTGTTGAAAGTAAAGTGGTAGACACTGAGGATACAGAGGTGTGAATAAGATAACTCAAGAAAAGCCTTCTATCTAGTATCTGAGAAACTCATCTCAATAAAGAAAGTTGAATTTCTAAATCTAATTTGCAATCCTTCAGACAACTAGAAGGAACCAAAAAAATTTTTTTAATTTGAAGAATTTTATACAATGTTCTAAGGTTAATTATTTTATAATAGAATTACTCTGTGATAGTGATAATAATTTCATCTTCTGATTTCCTACAGATTAAAAAATATCAGAACTTTAAGGCGTCACATTTCGTGTTGCACTCAAATAATGCTTGTTTCTTTTTTTTTTTTTTAAAGATTTTATTTTTTTCCTTTCTCCCCAAAGCCCCCCCAGTACATAGTTGTATATTCTTCGTTGTGGGTTCTTCTAGTTGTGGCATATGGGACGCTGCCTCAGCGTGGTTTGATGAGCAGTTCCATGTCCGCGCCCAGGATTCGAACCAACGAAACACTGGGCCGCCTGCAGCAAAGCGCGCGAACTTAACCACTCAGCCACGGGGCCAGCCCCAATAATGCTTGTTTCTTAAAGAATATAAAATTGGAATTTACATTTTACTGGAAAGATTTTTTATATCAGCTACATAAAGATGTACTTATAAAGTATCTTGAAAATAAACAATATCTTAAAAAGAAAACACTTGAAAAACAGGCTCTGTATAAAGGAAATGTTAGTTTACCTCTTCAGATTTCTTCTTTAGCTGTGTTTCAAACTTTTCCTTATTTCCTTCCAATTGATTCAAATGCAAGGCAAGTTCTTCCTTACAAATTTCCAGTGCTGAATCTAACTGTCTGACCTAAGCAGGGAAAGAGCAAAAAGGGGAAAAGCAACTAATATTAATGAGTGCTTATTATATGTTCAATATTTTATAGACTTATCTCCTAATGTTACCTCACTGCTTCAAACAGTGATTATATAGTCCAAGTTAGGATACAAAATGCTATTACAGAAGAGATTTACTTAGAAAATTAATTTTTCATTGTAAACTAGGAAACCAAAGAGGAAACCAGAGACTGGAGTCCCAAAGAATAAATAGGACATGGTGAGGAAAGGCAGGAAGACACAGCATGTTCAGAGAGAAGGCGCTGTGAAAGGGAATGGTGAGAAGTTGGCAAGAGCTTAGGGTGTCAAGAGCATGAATTTGTAGGAGATGGGTACTTGGGAGATAAGACTGGCAAGATAACGAAGCTATGGTGTGAAGATTCTAATATGCTAAAGTCACTAAAAAAATAAAAATGTTTTTGTCAGCTAGGAAAAAAATACTTAGGAGAACACTGCCTTTGCTTTGACTCGGTGAAAACACTTTCAGAAAGGCAGCAATGTAAGTTGGTTCAAGTGTTCACACAGCTGCAAATGCTTTACACTACCTTAATATTAAGAGCAGATGAGCAAAGAGTGACCCAAATTCAGTAAATTTTTTTTCAAAAAATTAGTTCAAGGGCCACAATTTGTACACATGCTCCATATCCCAGCATTTAATAAGATTTCTTGTCTTGCTCCTTTCTTTTCCTTATTGTAATTTTGAGCTTTTCAGAAGTGTTTTTTTTTCTCTTCATGCTAATAGTATTCTAGTAAATAGTCTTGAAAGTGTGAAAGAAATCTCAACAAGAAGAAAAGGAGAAAAATTTTCCCCCTTGCAATCCTATTCTACATCATGAAATTATCCTTGCAACTCTTATTTCTAAAACGAGAATCTTGAAAGAGTTTTCGAAGATTGTCCCTATAGCCTGTGAATACAACCATGAACAGCTAAAAGCTTTCTTTGTTAACAAACTGTTGCCCTAGTAATAATTTTCAAATTAACCATTTATTTTATAAAAGGTATAAATACTCGTAAATTTTCTTTCTTAAGCATGAGAATGAGTGTTAGTACTTTGTATCATCATCCACACCCAGAGAAAAGATAAAATCTATGACTCTGTCAGAATATCACCCCTGATAATCAACAATATAACAACTCATTCAGGAATGGTTCATCACTAGATGTTAAAACCATTGGTTATAAGGTTGCTGATGAGCAAGACATTCACATGGCTCTAAAGAATCACCCCACATTTTATTTATTAATTACAAAGAAAAAAACATGCCCTTAAAATGGTGAGATCTGGCAGTAACCACCTTAAATAAGGTGTCAAGATTGGCAATGCCAATACTGGGGTGGTCTGAGATTATGTGCCTCCTGATGTGAAACAGTGGGAAGAACACAGTAAAAGCCACATGGTGTTCTAGTTGACCTAGACTTTTCAGAAGATTCAGCGCCACGAAGAATAGAAGGAGACAATGAGTTTAGGGGAATCTAAAGAGCTAAAGGCAACACATGAATTATGACTGAATCCTAGCTTGGGGAAAGAAAAGGAAAAGTCTAAAGTAGTGTTTCTCAAGGTTTTAATGGGCATACAAATCGCCTGGACATCCTGCTCAACTACAGATTCTGATTCAGTAGCAGGGTCAGGACTAGAGTGAGGAAAGGGAGCCGCCTAGGGCTCAGAATTTAAGAGGCACTTACTCTCAGGGTCATGCAAGTGCCGACACTTCACTTGCAGGACCCTGAGAGTAAGCATCTTCTTAAGTTTTGTGCCAGATGCACCTCACTTGCTTCACCTTAGTCCCAGCTCTGTTTAGTAGGTCTGGAGTACAGCAGATATTCTGCAAGTCAAAAAGGTCCCACGTGATGCTAATGCTGCTAGTACGCATACCACACTTTGAGTATCAAGGCTATAAAGAACATTTTTAAATAACTGAGAAAATTTCAGTATGGACTATGGTTTGAATGATGTTATTAAATTAATGATGACTTTCTCTGGTGTGTAAAGGTGGCGTGGTCCCATAAGAGATAGTTTCTGTTCATAGGAGATTAAATGTGTAAAGTATTAAGGCATCTGCAAACTTCTCTCAGGTGATCTGGCACAAAGGAAAGGTGTGAGTGGGGGTGGGATTGGGTGGGTGCAGGCACAAGAGGCCATGTGGACATGCGTCCATAGAAAGAGATGACGTGAGCGTACCTAGAGTTTAACAGACGGTGAATCTAGGTGAGGCATACACAGATGTTCTCTGTTCTATTCTTCCCATTTGTTTATGGGTTTGAAATTTTTCAAAATAAAATTTAATTAAAAGTTAATCAATTAAAACAAATAATAAAAACCAAAACATCTACTACTCTGTTGAATTGCTTATTTGAACAAACAGTTTGAGAAACTGAATCTTACACAAATAAACATCATTCATTGCATACAAACCACCTACAAATATACATGTATGTATACGTACATGAATGAATGAAATCAAAACAAAGACATTGCTCTGCTGAACCAAAGAACCTCCTCAGGGACACAGTCTGGGGGCAACTAAGTTGGGGCTCTAGGCTGCCTATCTTCAACAAAAGCAACTAAGCTCTTCTTTTTTGTTTATTTTTTTCCACTTATGATTTTCTTTTGGGGGAAAAAATCCAGAATGGAAAACAAAAGAAAATAAATAACTAAAATAACAATAAGCACCTAATAAGCACCTTCTCAATTTTCTATTTAACAGCAGGTAACATAAATGGTTATTTATGTAACCAATTACATGACTGGTTATCAATTACCAATTACATATTACCTAAATTATATAAATTAGTTGGTTTCTTGTTAACTGTTCAGAATTTTCCCATCAATCTTCTAGCTCTCATTAATCATATTTTTATAAGTAACACAACTTTAAACTGATCCTTATTATTCTCCCGCAAATAAAAAGTTCATAATTATTTTTTTAGGCAAAGAACAAATAGAGCAATGCTGAGGGAAACGGCCAAAAGTCAGGAGAGGAAAGTGGTAATGACATAATCAAGTGAAGAAAACCAGGCTTCAAGTTTCTATTTTGTTGCTACAAATATTCTATATGTTAGAATCATTTTAGTATAGCTTGAGTCATAGGAACTTTGCTTAAATATTTCTTCCTCATTTTGACTTTTTCCCCAATAACAGCAAGCCTATTAAAGGTACCAAGGGAATAAAATGCAGCATGATAAGTCATTGTTTTGCTGATATCCTTCCTGTCTCATCTCTGCTTATTAACACATGGAAATAACTTACCAGATGACTGGCTAGATGTGTCAGGGAGTTTAATGAAAAACAGGAGGTAAGTGGTGATATGGATTTTATTTAATGAAATTATTGCATGCCAACGTTTGTAGAGTAATGGGTTTTTTTTAATGCTAATGACCTTAGAGGTTATTTTTACATGAGGAAATGAATTGACATAGCACTAAATGTTAACAGATTGGAGAATATTATAGAAAAGTTATGGATAAACATATAATTGTGTTTATATGAGTATACATGGTCACAAAATGGATTAAAAACAGAGTACTAGGCAAAAAGTAAATAACACTGGATTTTTTAATATCCTTTATGTTCAATCCATATATGACAGAATAAAGGTAGCAATATGTTTGGACCTATTTTTAACACTAAAAATGCAAAGGGAAAAATATTGAATATATAGTCATTACTTATTAAACTTTGAGTAACTTAGTATGTGCTAAGAATTTTATGTACTTCATTTCATTTAATTCTCACAGTGACCCACTTCTAGGGTATTATTACCCCTATTTTACAGATGAAGGAATTAAAGCTCAGAGACCTTAACTAACCTAGCCAAGATTACAATTAGTAAGCACTCTGAAGTCAAACTGAAACCCAAGTCATTTCAACTCCAAAGCACATGCCTTTAATCATGAAGATATACTAGCCACAAAACTGTATTTTATCTAGAAATTCTGGATTTTTCCCCTAATTAATCTTCTGGCAGAACTGGTAAAAAGAAGCAAAACTAGACTGCTTATAGTTTCATCTCCTTTCACTCACTCCATTAATTCTTTACTGGTAATATTAATAAGTAGCTACAGTTAAAAAATTTTTTTTTGTTGAAAAACAAACCTATCTTAGTCTCCAAGAAATATCCGACTCAATGAGGAAATACCACATAAGAATTATACACATCTAAGAAGGTGAAGAGAAGGAGAATGGAGCAGAAAGCATGCTCAAAGAAATAATAGCAGAGAACTTCCCAAATCTAGGGAATGAGAGGGAAATGTGTGTG
Source organism: Equus przewalskii (assembly GCF_037783145.1). Taxonomy (NCBI): domain Eukaryota; kingdom Metazoa; phylum Chordata; class Mammalia; order Perissodactyla; family Equidae; genus Equus; species Equus przewalskii. The sequence continues at coordinate 6,917,852 of NC_091854.1, forward strand.
GAGGAAGCTTTCAGATCTCCTAGATTTGTCAATGTAAAAAGACCTACTGCAAGGCATATAGCAGTAAAACTGGCAGAAATGAATGACAAAGAAAGAACACTCAGGGCAGCAAGGCAGAAGAAAATAACCTATAAAGGAACCCCTATCAGACTTTCAGCAGATTTCTCTGCAGAAACCTTACAAGCAAGGAGAGAATGGAATGACATATTCAAAACTTTAAAAGATAAAAATCTTCAGCCAAGAATACTCTATCCAGCAAAATAGCCTTCAGATATGAGAGAGAAATTAAATCTTTCCCAGACAAACAAAAGCTAAGGTACTTTGCAGCCACACGACCCACGCCCGCCCCCCCCCCCCCCCCCGGCCCCAGACAAGAAATCCTCAAGAAGGCCTTCATACTCGGAAAAAAAAAAACAAGAGAGAAGGGGGTCACAAAACACAGAGTAAGGAGACAAATAGAAAGACATAAGCAGAATAGGATAGCAAATATTCAACTACAGCATTAGGCTAAAGGGAAGGAAAACACCAAAAACAAAGACAATCTTGTCATTTTAACCACAAACTCACAACACAAGTTGGAATAAGATATGAGAATAATAACTGGAGGGGAGGAGGAAAGGAACTGAATCAGTTTAGACTAAGGAAATAAGAGGCCATCAGAAAATGGACTGTTATGCACGAGATTCTGATTACAAACCTCAGGGTAGCCACTAAACTAAAAAGCAGAACAGAAACACAAAAAATAAATAAGGAAAAATACAAAGAAACACAGCATAAAAAACTGCATAATTCAATGGGTAGACCAAAACACAAAGGGAATGCAGGAAAGCCAGAAAATGACTGATATAGTGACAGCATTAAGCCCACACACATCAATAATCACCCTCAATGTAAACGGATTGAACTCTCCAATAAAAAGACACAGAGTGGCAAGATAGATTAAAGAACAAGATCCAACAATTTGTTGCCTCCAGGAAACACATCTCAGCTCCAATGACAAATACAGGCCCAGAGTGAAGGGTGGAAGATGATACTCCAAGCTAATGGCAAACAAAAGAAAGCAGGTGTCACAATACTTACATCAGACAAAGTAGATTTCAAGATAAGGCAGGTAAAGAGAGACAAAGAGGGGCAATAGATAATGATCAAAGGGACACTACATCAAGAAGAAATAATGCTTATAAACATCTATGCACCTAACACAGGAGCACCAAAGTTCATAAAGCAACTATTTAACAAACCTAAAAAGAAGATATCTAAAATAACACAGTAATAGTTGGGGAACTCAACACCCCACTCACATCACTGGACAGATCATCCAGACAGAAAATCAACAAGGAAACAGTGGAATTAAATGAAAAGCTAAAACAGTTGGACTTAATAGACATATACAGAACACTCCATCCAAAAACAGCAGAATATACATTCTTCTCAAGTGCACATGAAACATTCTTAAGGATAGACCATATGTTGGAAAACAAGGCAAGGCTCTATAAATTTAAAAAAATTGAAATAATAACAAGCATCTTCTCGGATGATAATGCTATAAAGCTAGAAACTATTTATAAGAAAAAAGCTGACAAAGGGACAAAGATGTGAAGACTAAACAATATGCTATTGAACAAGCAATGGATCATTGGAGAAATTAAAGAAGAATTCAAAAAATATCAGTAGACAAATGAAAATGATAACTTGCCACACCAACTCATATAGGATGCAGCAAAAGTTGTATTAAGAGGGAAATTCATTGCAATAAGGCACACCTCAACAAACAAGAAAAATCCCAAATAAGCAATCTCAATTACATGTAACTGAATTAGACAAAGAAGAACAAAGCCCAAAGTCAGCAGAAGGAGAGAAATAATAAAAATCAGAGCAGAAATAAATGCTACTGAAACAAAAAAGGCAGTAGAAAGCATCAATGAAACAAAGAGCTGGTTCTTTGAGAAGATAAATAAAATTGACAAACCCCTAGCCAGACTTACAGAGAAAAAAAGAGAAAGCTCAAATAAACAAAATTAGAAATGAAAGAGGAGAAATAACAACAGACCCCACAGAAATACAACGGATTATAAGAGAATACTAGAAAAAACTGCATGCCAACAAAATGGATAACCTAGAGGAAATGGGTAAATTCTTAGACTCTTTCAATCTCCCAAAGCTAAGTCAAGAAGAAGTAGATAGTCTGAACCGACCAATCACAAGGAAGGAGATTGAACTAGCAATCAAAAGCATCCCAAAGAATAAAACCCCAGGGCCAGACAGCTTTCCTGGGGAATTCTACCAAACATTCACAGGGGATTTAATATCTATACTTTTCAAGCTTTTCCAAAAAATATGGGAGGATGGAACACTTCCTAACACATTCTACTAGGCCAACACCACTCTGATACCAAAGCCTGACAAGGACAGCACAAAAAAGGAGAACTACAGACCAATATCGCTGATGAACATAGATGAAAAAATTCTCAACAAAATTTTGGCAACCCAAATTCAGCAATACATCAAAAGGATCATAATCACGACCAAGTGGGATTCATACCAGGGACACAAGGATGGTTCATCATCCGCAAATCAAACAAGATGATACACCACATCAACAAATTGAGGAATAAAAACCACATGATCATCTCAATAGATGCAGAGAAAGCATTTGACAAGATCCAACAGCCATTTATGATAAAAACTCTGAACAAAATGGGGATAGAAGGAAATTACCTCAACATAATAAAGGCCAGATATGACAAACCCACAGCCAACATCATACTCAATGGGCAAAAACTGAGTGCCATCCCCCTGAGAACAGGAACGAGGCAAGGATGCCCACTATCACCACTCTTATTCAACACAGTACTGGAGGTTTTGGCCAGAGCATTCAGGCAAGGGAAAGGAATAAAAGGAATCCAAATAGGAAGTGAAGAAGTGAAACTCTGGCTGTTTGAAGACAACATGATCTTATACATAGAAAACCCCAAAAAATCCACTGGAAAACTAATAGAAATAATTAACAACTACAAAGTTGGAGGGTACAGAGTCAACTTACAAAAATCAGTTGCTTTTCTATACTCCACTAACGAACTTACAGAAAGAGAACTCAAAAATATAATTCCATTTGCACTCACAACTAAAAAAATAAAGTACCTAGGAATAAATTTAACCAAGGAGGTGAAGGACTTATACAAAGAAAACTATAAGATATTACTGAGAGAAATTGATAATGACTTAAAGAGATGGAAAGAGATTCCTTGCTCATGGATTGGAAGAATAAACATAGTTAAAATATCCATACTACCGAAAGCAATCTACAGATTCAATGCAATCTCATTCAGAATCCCAATGACATTCTTCACGGAAATAGAGCAAAGAATACTAAAATTTATATGAGGCAATCAAAGACCCTGAATTGCTAAGGAATCCTAAGAAAAAAGAACAAAGCTGGAGGTATCACAATCCCTGACTTCAAAATGTACCACAAAGCCATAGTGACGAAAATGGCATGGTACTGGTACAAAAAGAGACACACAGATCAATGGAACAGAACTGAGAGCCCAGAAATAAAACCACACATCTACAGTCAGCTAATCTTGACAAAGGTGCCAAGAACATACAATGGAGAAAAGATAGTCTCTTCAATAAATAGTGTTGGGTAAACTGGACAGCCACAAGCAACAGAATGAAAGTAGACCACTATCTCACATCATACACAAAAATAAACTCAAAATGGATCAAAGACTTGAAGATACGTCCTGAAACTATAAAACTCCTGGAAGATAATATTGGTAGTACACTCTTTGACATCGAACTAAAAAGGATCTTTTCAAATACCATGTCCTCTCAGACAAGGGAAAGGGAAACAAAAGAAAAAATAAACAAGTGGGAATTCATCAGACTAAAGAGCTTCTGCAACGCAAAAGAAAGTAGGATCTAAACAAAGAGACAAGCCACCAATTGGGAGAAAATATTTTGCAAATCATATATCTGACAAGGCGTTAATCTCCATAATATATAAGGAACTCACACAAATGAACAATAAAAAAGCAAACAACCTGATCAAAAAGTGAGCAGAGGAGATGAACAGACATTTTTCCAAAGAAGATATACAGCTGGCCAATAAGCACATGAAAAGATGTTCAACATCACTAGTCATCAGGGAAATGCAAATCAAAACTACACTAAGATACAAACTTATGCCTGCTAAAATGGCTATAATCACTAAGACTAAAAATAACAAATGTTGGAGACGGTGTGGAGAAAAGGGAACCCTCACACACTGCTGGTGGGAATGCAAACTGGTGCAACCACTATGGAAAACAGTACGGAGATTCCTCAAAAAACTAAAAATAGACCTACCATATGACCCAGCTACCCCACTACTGGGTATCTACCCAAATAATTTGAAATCAACAATCCAAAGTAACATATGCACCCCTATGTTCATTGCAGCACTATTCACAATAGCCGAGACATGGAAGCAACCCAAGGGCCCATTGACCAATGACTGGATAAAGAAGATGTGGGATAGATATATATATACACACAACGGAATACTACTCAGCCAGAAAAAAAGACAAACTCATCCCATTTGCAACAACATGGAAGGACCTAGAGGGAATTATGCTAAGTGAAATAAGCCAGTCTGAGAAAGACAAACACCAGATGACTTCACTCATATGTGGAATATAAACAAGTACTGGGACAAAGAAAACAGTTCAGTGGTTACTAGGGGAAAGGGGTTGGGGGGAGCACTGGTGGTGAAGGAGAGCACTTATGTGGTGACAGTCAAGAAATAATGTACAACAAATCTCACATTGATGTAAACTATTATGAACTCAATAAAAAAAAAACCTTTCTTATGGTAAAAAACAAAAAGAGGTTAGATAATCTACAAACTAGATTATCAACTATCAAATACTTAAGATCATAATTCCCATTGAAGAAACTATACTTACAGAAACTAAGTTCATTGACTCAGGTAAAATCTTTACCTCTTAATTGATTTTCATATAAATAATTTTTACAATTTATAGAGAAAAACTGTTAAAAGGCACAACGTCTCCATTAAGAAAAAGAATTTCTTTTTAAATTTTTTTAAGCATCAGCACACTAGCCTTGATAGTTTCTTCAGATACTTGGTTCTGTAATGCTTTCAAAGCTTCATCTTTCTTCATATTTTCCTTTTCCATTTGCTGAAAAATAGAGATTGGTAGCAAAAATATAAGTGTGTGTGTAAATATTTTAGTATTAGTAACAGGCTGTTAAACAATTGATTTGATTAGAATTAAAGGTATGTTACAGAAACACAAACTTAAAATATTAGTCAGCTTTTGAATGGAACTTCTATAAAGATAATTTTACCCCTTTGCTTTCCGTCAAGAGTCTGTCTAGTGATTCAAGATGATGTTGTTTACATATTATATCTTGCTGCAACATAGACATTGTCTTTTCTTGTTCTTTAAATTGTTGGTCTTTTTTCTCTAGTTGACATTCAAGCTAAACACAAAAAGACGATTTACTCATTTTCGTATTTTAAAAAATTTTTGAAACACTTTAAATATACAGAAAAGAATATAATACATGTTAAATTACCACTGAAATTACATAGAATTTTGCATTTTACCAAATTTCCTTCAGTGTCCCTCCTTTTAGAGAAGAAATGAAATAACACGCCCATGTTTCATCCTTTCATCCTTTCATCCTCATCAATACTATGCTGAAATTGGTCTGTATTATTCTCTGGTGTGTTTCACTCTCATACATGTTTTTTGTGCTTTTTCTACATATGCAGATCCACAAACAACATGTAACACAGTTTTCTGTTTCGAAATTTTACATAGACGATATCAACACTTCAACAAATTTCAGCAACTTGTTTTTTTCACTTAATATTGTTTTAGATATCTACCCATGGATATTTATCCATGTATCCATATGTGGATCTAATTCTTTTATTTTTAAGATAATACAGTATTCCATTGTAACAACAAACTACAGGCTGTCTACTCTTCTACTGGGGAACTCTTTTGTGTTTTTTCACTGTTACAACAATGGTGCAATAACATCCTTTGCACATGTCTCTTTATGTGCATGTATTAGAGTTTCTTTAGAACAGATCTAGAAGTAGACTTGGTTGTAGGATAAGCATATTTCCAACTTTATTAGGTATTTCTCTTCAAAGAGCATCAAAATTTGTACTTTCATTAGACATGTATAAGATTCTCATTCCTCACAACTTCACCAATAACTGCTGTTATCAAACTTTCAAAAAATTTTTGTGAAGACAAAATATGAAATTACTGATGTGTATATGTATATATGTGCACACTATATACACATGTACAAAACTTATACATGCGATATACATCACACACATACTTATAATAAAAATAAGCAAGTTATCTAGAAAATTTTAAAACTGAGGAACTCTGTAATAAAAACACTCAAATGAAAATACTCAAATAAAACACATCAGAAATTAGAGGAACAGAAAGAAAAAAGATTGAAGAAATGTGAACAGAGACAAAGGAATCTGTTGGACACCATCAAGGTGACCAACATGCACATTATGGGAGTCCCAGAAGGAAAGGAGAGAGAAGAGGTAAAGAAAGAATATCTGAAGAAGTAATGATTGAAAATGTCCCAAATTTGATGAAAGACATGAATATAAACATCCAAGAATCTCAACAAACTTCAAGTAAGAAGAAATCAGAGACCCACACCAAGACACATTATAATCAGACTTTCAAAAGGCAAAGAGACAATCTTGAAAGCTACAAGGGATAAGTGAATCATCACATAGAAGGGATCCTCAGTAAAATTACAAGCAGATTTCTCATTAGAAACTTCGGAGGCCATACAACAGTGGGCTGACATAGTCAAAAGAAAAAAACTGTCTACCAAAAATCCTATATCTGGCAAGACTGTCTTTCAAAAGGGAGGAAGAAATTAAGACACTCCCAGATAAATAAAAGCTGAGAGAGTTTGTGACCACCAGACATGCCCTGCCATGATAAAATGGTTAAGATGATAAATTTTATGTTAGGTATATTTTACCACAATAAAAAAAAGTTAAAAAAAAAAAGAATGTTAAATAACTTTAGGAGTTTTTCCTAAAACATGAATATATTGAAATAAATTTCATGACCAAACAAGATTAAATGATGTTATAACCATAGATTTTCATAGAAGCTGACATCGATTATCAGGGGGGCCCTCTGACAGACCTATCATGCCAATTCCCTGCAGTTCACTATCTGAAATAGCAAAGATAATATCTTCCTAAAATTTCTGCCACTCTCAGACTAAACCTTCAAGAATTTATCAGGGATAAAGTCCTCATTTGAAAAATATTTTTTAACTTCTGAATCAGTAGTTCTACTTTTGAGAATCTATTATAACATTCTACAATAAGGAAAAAAATAGCTTTATAATGAAGTTTACTGAAAATTAATTATAATTCTGAAAAACAGAAAATAACTCAAATACAAACCAGTCTGTGAAACGAAGCTATTAAAAAGTATGTTTACTTTATGTTTGTGTGTTTTTGTATACATATATTTCATACACGTAAGTATGCCAAAATGCAGAGAAACTGGTCTGGAAGATATAAACTAAGATTGTAACAATAATTCCAGGGTGTAGGCTTTTTAAAAATTAGTTTATACTCATTTTTTGGTGTATGGTTCTGAGTTTTTTTAACACACACATAGATTCATGAAACTCCCACCACAATCAGGATACAGAAGGTTGCTTCACCCTCAAAATTCCTCATGTTAATCCTCTATAGTCAGATTCCCCACCCTCTCCAACACCAACACCAAGGAACTGCTCTCCATCCTATAGATTTTGACTTTTTTGAGAATGTCATAGAAATAGAATTATATAGTATACAACACTTTGAAATTGGCTTTCCTTTTGGCATAATGCCTTGGAGATTCACGTACATTTTTCCTTGTTATTACTGAGCAGTAGTCCATTGTATTTCAGGTACCATAGTTTATACATTCACCCTTTGAAAGACACTAGGTTGTTTCCAGTTTTTGGTGATTACAAACAATGCCACTATAAAGGTTTCAGTGTAAACATAAGTTTTCATTTGTCTAGGATAAATATCAAGGATTTCTGGGTCGTGTGTTACGTGTATATTTAACTTTATAAGAAAATGTCAAATTGCTTAGCACAGGAGTTACACCATTTTGCATTCCCACCAACAAAATTTGAGAATTCCCTATCTTAGAGGGAAAGTGTTAAATGTTCCATCATTCAGGTATTATCTATAGGGCTTTTTTGGGGAGACATCCTTTACAAAGTTAATGAAGTTTCCTTGCATTCCTAGTTGGCTAAGAGTTTTTATCATGAGACAACACTGAATTTTGTCAAATGCTTTTTCTGCATCTATTGATATGATCATGTAGGTCTTTTTGGTCTAATAATATGGTAAGTTTCATTGATTTTTTTCTGAATGTTGAATCAGCCTTCTATTCCCAGGAATTTGCCCTCTTGTTTATGTTTCCTTATGTGTTATGTGTGTGTACTTGTTGCTGGATTTGATTTGCTAACATTTCATTGATTGCTTTTGCTTCAATGTTCAAGACGTGTATTATTTTGTGTTTCTTTTGATACTATGTCTCATTTTGGTATCAGAGAAATGCTAGCCTCATCAGTGAGTTGGGAAGTGATCCCTTCTCTTCTATGTTCTGGAAGAGATTGTGTAGAACTGTTATTAGTTCTTTAGATGTTTGTAAGAATTAATCACTGAAACCATCTGGGCTTGAAATTTCCTTTTTTGGAAAGTTTTTAAACTACAAATCCAACTTCTTTAATATATACAGAACCATTCAGGCTATTTCTTCTTGAGTATTACTAGTTTGTGTCTTTTGAGGAATTGGTTTATTTCATATGCTGGCAAATTAAATGTGCACAGAATTATTTGTAGTATTCCTTTATTAACCTTTACTCTCTGTGAGGTACGTAGTGATAGACCCTTATTCACTCCTGATATAGGTAATTTGTGTTTTCTCTTTTTTTTTCTTGGTCAGACTGGCTAGAGGTTTATAAATTTTGTTGGTCTTTTCAAAGAACCAGTTTTGGGCTTCGCTGATTTTTCTCTACTAATATTCTCTTTTCAAATTTCGATTCTTTCCAATTGTGCTTTTTATTATTTCCATCTTTCTGTTTTTAGGGGGTTGATTTTGTTCTTCTTTTGCTAGATTCTTAAGGTGGAAGTTTAGATTATTGATTTTTCTTTATTTTCTTCATATATATGCATTTAATACTCTAAATCTCCAAGAACTGCTCAAGCTAAATTCCACAAATTTTGATATGTCATGATTTCCATTTACATTCAGTTTAAAGTGTTTTTAATTTCCCTTGAGGCTTATTCTTTGACCCACGGATTATTTAGAAGTGTGTTTGTTTAACTTACAAATATTTGAGGATTTTCCAGATATCTTTCTGTTAATGGTATATAGATTAATTCCATCAAGGTCAGAAAACATCCTATATATGGTTTCAATTCTTTTAAATTTGATAAGGTCTATTTTATGAGCCAAGGTATGCTATATCTTGGTCAATGTTCCAGACGCACTGGAGAAGAATGTGTATTCTGTTTTGGGGTGGAATATTCCATAAATGTCAATTAGGTTAAGCTGGTTGACTGTGTTGTTCAGCTGAGTTCTATACCCTTGTTGATTTGTCTACTTATTCTATCAGTTACAGAAAAGAGTAGTGTTGATGTCTCCAACTAAAATCTAAATCATCTAAAAAAATATAGCCAGACAGATGGATAGATACAGTTCTTCTGTCTTCTAATCTTCATGGTTTTTGATGAGAAATTTGCGGTAATTTTAATCTCTGTTCCCCTACATGCAATGTGTTATCTCTGGCTGATTTCAAGATTCTTTGTTTTGGTTTTCAGCAAGCATTGTGATGTGTCTAGTAGTGGTTTTCTTTGATTTTATCCTCTTTGAGCCTGTTGAATTTGTAAATTTATTTCCTTCACTAAATTTGCCAAGTACTCAGTCATTATTAATCTCATTCTCCTGTTCTCTAGGGCTCTCATGACATGCATGTTAGACCTTCTGATACTGTCCCACAGGTTCCTGAGGCTCTGTTCATTTTTTTCCAAATCTTTTTTTCTCTCTGTTGCTCAGACCAAATAACATCTATTGGTCTATATTTCAAGCTCATATTGTTTTCCTCTTGTTAGCTCCATTCTGCTACTAAGCCCATCCAAATTATCTATGTTTTATTTAGTTTTATATTGTGGTCTCGTATCTTCTTTACTTTTGTTTTTACTCTTTACTTTTAACTTGAGGTTAATAGTGCTTCTACATTCAACCAATCTTCAAGCAACTGATGTCTCTAGAGGAAAAGAGTCTACAGAATCACACTCAGTGATTACAGAATCACTCTGATAACATCAAAAAATGATTAAAACTGAAATGGCAGGAGTACTATATAAGAAAATATTGTAAAATGATCCATGAGTAATGGGATTCTAATTATAGTACTTGCCACTGACTTTTCTATAGATTTGTTTCTTCATTTATTAAAAAAAAGAAAGCTGGGCTACTAATGTTTAAGGTTCTTTTCAGCATTCACATTCTAAATAAACACTATATCTACTTGTTAAAACATGATTAATATCTTACTCTTTCAATCTGTTTTTCCATTTCTTTATGCTGTTCCAGATGAATTTTCTTTGCCTTTTCAAAAGCTAAGCAAATTTTCTCATGCTCTGTATTGATATTGGTTTCTAGACTTCTTATCTTTTCATTCTTTTCCTAAAAACACAAAAACACTTTAAAAGAATATAATTGAGAACTAGTTTTACACAAAAGAACATTAGTAAAGCATTAAATGTGTCACATACTCTTTAAAGAACCACAGTAGTTAATATGTCAAATTCCAAAAATATTTGAATACTTATAAAAAAGACAAAATAGTTATTTTAAAAATTGTATCAAAATGAGAAGATTAAACTATTTTAAATTACTTAGAAACATAGCTACTACCTTCAATTTTATTAGGATAAAAGAAAGTTTAGATAACTTGCCATATAAGCCTATTAACTGAAAAATACAGAAACAAAAAATGAATAATCAGAAGAGTTCAGTAGAATTGATACTTTCCAATTTGGTACATTTTATAATAATGATACTAAAACAAACATGTTGTCACAAATTAAGTGCCTTAAAGTCAGTGAATCTGTAGCAAAAAAGGGTAATTTTTACCATAAGCTCCTGTTCTAGTTCTGCGTTTTTTGCAGCAATAGAGGAATAAGCAACTATTTTTTCTTCCAGCTGTTTCTCTAGAGTGAAAAGTTGAGAACATTTCTTTGTCATCTGAAAAAACATTGAAATAAATAAAAAATTATTTTTTAAAAATTGCTTTTAAAAATAAGCGACAATTAAGAAGAAAAATAGTGAAGGGAAAACCAGAGATACGACATAGCTTGTTCCATCTATGTAATACATAAATAACTTAATTCAGACTCCTACGTCCAAATAGGATTGCACCCTAACCCATTTCTTAAAAGTAGCTGTTAAAGACTGAAATTAGTATAACAAAATGTTAACAATAGTAATTTCTGGTGATAGAATTATCAATGATTTATTTTCTTCTTTGTCCCTTTCTGTATTTTCAACAAGACTGTGCTAATTTTGTAGTTAAAAAAACTTATTAATCTCAATACTTGACAATTTCTAAGTAAGCTGATCACTATAATTACAGACTGACTAAATCTCCTTTTCCATTACTTATGTAAGTTCCTATGCTACAGGTCTTTACCTTAGTCCTGGCTACAGACTTTAAGAAACCAGACATTTAAAAAGTGCCCCCAACAGACGGCTGCAGCCTCTGGTTGAAGGCTGAGTATAACACATACACATGTGGTCCTGATCTACAATTATCTAAAAGGCATCCTTGTTCTGTCCTCAGTGGAAATGAAGACCAGATTTCACAAAAACACACATTATCCCCTTTTCAGAATGTAATCCATAGCATATCTGCATCAGATACACATGTAGTTGTTTAAAAACGCAGATTCCTGAACAATACTCCATATCTACTGAACCAGAATCACTGGAGTAGGACCCAGAAACTAGCATGTTTTAATAGGCTTCCCATGTGGTTTTGCTGTTTGCTAAAATTTGAAATCCTCTATTACCACTCCTTTCCCCCTAATAACATAATCCAAATGCTTTACTTGTAAATGTGTATTAGCCATATTAACTTATACTTGAAAGAAACAATAGAGTATGATATAGTATAAGTTCCACCAAATTTGAGACCTTTTAGTCACTAGGGAGTATTTTCCTTCTTTTAACATAGGCTAAAACCCAAAGGTTCCAAATACAATTGTAAAAGAATTTATAATTTATGTGGTATCATTAACTTTTTAAAAAATGTATAAACCTGGACTTACACAATTTTTACAATACACTAAAACAATACCTTTTTTTCTTGTCTCAAAATTTAGTACATATAAACAGCTAATTCAAGCTTACTTCACTTTCAAGTTTGCTAGAGTTTGAAGCTTTCTCTAGCAGCTCCTCTTGAATCAGCTGAAACTGACTAGTTCTGTGGGCCATGTTAACCTTCAAATCAGAATTCTCAGCTTCTATTTGCATCAGCTTAGCACGTAGTTCTTCTATTCCAGAAGCAAGTCTTTGCCTTTCTCTTTCGTATTGCTTATTCACAGCATGTTGATTTTGATCTTTTATACTCTCTGCTAATAAACATAAAAGAAAAATTGTTTTGTATAAACTTAAGAAGAAAAATCTATTTCAATGTTGGAAGATTTAACCATAAATGAAATTTAGTTTCTGATCTAAAGAATATTAAAGGAAATGGAGAATAAGACATACATTAAGGAAAATATAATGAAGGAAAATGGTAAGTCAGGCATTTTCTATTACTAACTACATAAGTGGGAATACGTTCTTCTAAATCACTCACTTTTAAAGACTATTCCCTCATACCACAAAAATTATTCCTTTGTACTAGGAAGAGCCCTTTTCCACCTTTAAAAATCTCATTTTGGGGATAGAAATCATTGTAAAAAAAAATGCTGTTAAAGAAAAAAAAAGTTGTCTTTCCTTAAACTGAAGTTAACCATAAAATTTATTTGGAAAGCTTGAGATCATTAAGAATATTTTGATATATTTTATATAGATGCAGGGTCAAAAGCTGAAAACAGTGAATCCTTCCTAGTCTAAACTAGCTGATGAGGATTCGGTGATGCTTTTTAAAGCCACTCAGGGTTATCGGAGGTAGTTATTTGAATACACATTTCTCCACTATAAATGTACACACTGACCCCACCCCAAGGTAACCGAGTTTTAAGGAGTGCTTTAAAAGGCCCAATGTAGATGACTGCATGAGAACACACACAGATGTGGAAATAGAGATATACTGTGCCCGCAAGGGTTTCAAAAAGAGCCATTTCCCATCAATATTCATATCTCTAATATTTCACTTTCAAGGCTATCTATCATTGGCTCGGTTCTTCACTGATGTCAGAGAACCTAGGACACACAGTTGTTCCTCGGTATCCATGGAGGACTGGTTCCAGGACTGTACCCGACCCCATACCAAAATCCTCAGATGCTCAAGTCCCTTATATAAAATGGCGTAGTATTTGCATATAACCTATGCACATCCTCCCATATACTTTAAATCATCTATAGATTACTTATAATACCTAATATAATGTAAACATTATGTAAGTAATTACACTTTATTGACATACTGTATTGATATTGTATTGTATTCTACTGTACTGATGTTTGTAAATCATATATCTGATAAGGGATTAATATCCAAAATATATAAAGAACTCATACATCTCAACAACAAAAAAAATAGCAACCCAATTAAAAAGTGGGCAAAAGATCTGAACAGAGATTTCTCCAAAGAAGATATACAGATAGCCAACAGGCACATGACAAGATGTTCAACATCATTAACTATCAGGGAAATGCAAATCAAAACTACAATGAGATATCACCTCCCCACTCCCATCAGAATGGCTATAATTAACAAGACAGGAAACAAGAAGCATTGGAGAGGATGTGGAGAGAAGAAAAGCCTCATACACTGTTGGTGGGAGTGCAAACTGGTGCAGACACTATGGTCAAAAGTATGGAGATTCCTCAAAAAATTAAGAATAGAACTACCAGGGCCTGGCCCCGTGGCCGAGTGGTTAAGTTCGCGCACTCCCCTGCAGGCGACCCAGTGTTTCGTTGGTTCGAATCCTGGGCGCGGACATGGCACTGCTGAGGCAGCATCCCACATACCACAACTAGAAGGACCCACAACAAAGAATATACAACTATGTACTGGGGGCTTTGGGGAGAAAAAAGGAAATAAAATAAAATCTTAAAAAAAAAAAAGAATAGAACTACCATATGACCCAGCCATTCCACTGCTGGGTACTATCCAAAGAACATGAAATCATGAATGCATTGATGAAAGAAATTGAAGACACAAATAAGTGGTAAGATAGCTCGTGCTCATGGATTGGAAGAATTAATATTGTGAAAATATCCAAACAAACACAGCAATAGAGATTGGACTGGTGGTTACCATAGAGGAATGGGGGGAGAGCAAAATGGGTGATTAGGCTCACATGTGAGGAGATGGACTATAATTAGTTTTTGGGGGGTGAACATGATGTAATCTACACAGAATTAGAAATGTATTACGAGTACATCTGAAAGCTATATATTGTTATAATCCAATGTTACTGCAATTAAAAATAAATTAAAAAAAAAATCTCCATACTACTCAAAGTGATCTACAGATTCAATTCAACCTCTATCAAAATTCCAAAGGCATTTTTCACAGAAACAGAACAAACTATCCTAAAATTTTTATGACACAGAAGACTCCAAATAGCCAAAGGAATCTTCAGAAAGAACAACACAGTTGGGGACATTGTGTTTCCTGATTTCAAATTATATTACAAAGTTATAGCAATCAAAACAGTATGGTATTAGTATAAAAACAGACACATAGATCAATGGAACAGAACAGATAGCCCAGAAATAAACTCACACATATAGGGTCAATTAATTTATGACAAATAAGCCAAGAAATGGTGTTGGGAAAACTGGACAGCCACATGCAAAAGAACGAAACTGAACTATTATCTTACACCATACACAAAAATCAACTCAAAATGGACTAAAGATTTGAGCATAAGACCTGAAACCATAAAACTTCTAGAAGAAAACATAGGGATAAGTTCCTAGATATCAGACTTGGCAAAGATTTTTTGGATTTGACACCAAAAGCAAAAATAAACAAGTGGGGCTACATCAAACTACAAAGCTTCTGTACAGCAAAAGAAATCATCAACAAAATAAAAAGGCAACCTATGAAATAGGAGAAAATATGTGCAAATCATATATCTGATAAGAGGTTAATATCCAAAATATATTTACAAAAACACATACAAATCTATAGCAAAAAACCTCAATTCAATTAAAAAACGAGCAAAGGATGTGAATAGAGAATTTTCCAAAGACATACAAATGGTCAAAAGGTACATGAAAAGGTACTCCACATCCCTAATCATCAGGGAAATGCAAATCAAAACCAAAATGAGATATCATCTCACACCTATTAGAATGGCTATTGTCAAAAAGACAACAAATAGCAAGTGTTGATGAGGATGTAAGAAAAAGGAACTCTTGTGCACTGTTGGTGGAAACGTAAATTGCTGCAGCCAATATGGAGAATGGTATAGAAGTTCCTCAAAAAAATTAAAAATAAAACAACTATATCATCTAGCAATTCCACTTCTGGGTATTCATCCAAAGGAAACTAAATCACTATCTTGAAAAGATGTCTGCACTTCTATGCTCACTGCAGCATTATTTATAACAGCCAAGACATGGAAGCAACCTCAGTGCCCACCAATGGAGGAACGGATAAAGAAGATGCAGTATATATATATAAAATGGAATATTATTCAGCCACAAAAAGGACATCCTGCCATTTGTGACAACACGTATGGACCTTGAGAGCATTAGGCTAAATGAAATAAGCCAGACAGAGAAAGACAAATACCATATGATCTCACTTACATTTGGAATCTAAAAAAAGCTGAACTCATAGAAACAGAGAACAGACTGGTGGTTGCCAGAGGCAGGGGTTGGGGTGGGCAAAAATGGGTGAAGGTGATCAAAAGGTACAAACTGTCAGTTATAAGATAATTAAGTCCTGAGGGTGTAATGTATAGCACAGTGACTATAGTTAGTAACACTGTACTGTATATTTGAAAATTGCTGAGAAAGTAGATCTTAAAAGTTCTTATTACAAGAAAAAAAACTTGTAACTGTGTTATGATGGATGTTAACTAACCTTATTCTGGTAATCATTTCAAAATACATACATATATCAAATCATTATGTTGTACACCTAAAACTAATAGAATTTGTCAATTATATCTCAATAAAAAAATACCTGGGGTGGCTGTATTAATTTCAGACTTCAGAAATTATAAAATTACAACAGCTGGCTTCAGACAGACAGAACTAAAAGGATAAAGAACAAACCTACATACATATCTGAACATTTCAACATTACTCTCTCAGTAATTGATAGCACTAGTGTACAGAAAATCTTTAGGGATAAAGAAAACAAACAATACTATCAACAAATTTAACATGACTGACATTCAAAAAACACTCTGCAGTCAACTGCAGTCTGAAAATATTAAATGGGTGAGAGAGAGACTGCATTCACATAACTTTTATTCCATTACATTGTTATAATTGTTCTATTTTACTATTAGTTATTGTTGTTAATCTCTCATTGTGCCTAATTTATAAATTAAACTTCATCATAGATATGTATGTATAGGAAAAAAACATATATGTAGGGTTTAGTACTATCCATGGTTTCAGGCATCCACCAGGGGTCTTGGAATGTATTCCCCGCACATAAGGGGGCACTACTGTATGTGTTTATTATGGTGATGGTGACAAGGGTATAAACATATGCAAAAACAAACATTTGACAAAATATATCAAACTTTACATTTTAAAAGGGTGCATCTTAAGGTAAGTAAATTTTACTTCAATAAAGTACATTTTTAAAGAATGATGCAAAGTTCAAGAATTTTTAAATAATTTTTTCTATCTTATCAACCCATAACTAGTAATGAAAGATTATCAAGTATGTTTGATGATAGAAACCAGCTGACAATCTGTTTCTTCAAAAAACTATCATGAAGAACTCTGATTTTAATTTATTAAGAGAACTCAATATACTATACTCACCTACTTGATTACCTCCTAGTTTTACAGGTTCCATTTCTAAATTAGTTAATTTGCTACCTTCTTGGTTGTCATTAGAAGCAGTAAGACTCTGAGAGAACTGATTCGCAGTCAGGTTTGCCTGAAGCTTTTGAATTTCTGCCTCTTTTATTGCAAGCTTAATCCTGGCACAAAAGAAAATACGCCAAAAATTATTAGAAAAATTCTATAAAAATAGATACCATTTTCACTTTTCAAGCTAGTAAAAATTTTAAAACTCATATTAGTCAACTATTTGGGAGGATATGGAAACTCCTATATACCACTCACTGATTGGATTGTAGACTGCTTCAGCTACTTTAGAAACTTGATAGCACCCAGTAAAACTGAAAAGGTACACACCCTATGACCTAGCAATTTCACTTTTAGGACTATACACTAGAGAAACTCTAGCATATTCTATAAGCAAACATGTAAAAGTACATACTTTGCAGTACTGTTTGTAAGAGAAGAAAACTAGAAACAAGGTAACTCTCAATAAAGGAATAAATTGTGACATAGTTTTAGGATAGACTCTCACACTGCTATTAAAACTAAACTAACCACACTAACCTATACATTGATCAATTACTCTACCTACCTACCTCAACATGGATGCATTTAAAAATGACACTAAGTGAAAAACAAAATTACAAACAATAAAAACATTTAGTTTATTTGTAAGTGAGTGTAACATACACAAAATGGATCGAAGAATATACACCCAATTCATGACAGTAGATACTTAGCAGGAGAGTGGGACTAGCAGTAAGGATCAAAGAATATTATCCATCCTACAATGTTTTATTTTTTATTTAAAGAAACAGATTTGAAAAAAATATCACAAAATGTTAAGAAGAATCAATTGTTTGTTGGGAAAACAAGAATATTTACTTATAATATTCTCTGGGCTTTTCTGTATATTTTTCAACCTCTCAATTAAAGATCTTAAATTAATTAGCAATTTAAAATAAAACATAGTACTTGCTACAATTTCAGCATCTGAAAACCATACCTCAATTCTGAAATCATCATTTTATTTGCCTCACAGCAGCCAATGTGATTGTCTTCCCTGTTTGACAAACTACTCATCTGGTGCTTACAAAGAGATGATTTAAAACCAAACCTTTCTCTGTTTAACTGCAAGTTTAAAAACAAACACATATAAACTTATAACATCTATGATGCAGTTGTTTTTTTATTCAGAACTCCAAGTTTGAAAAATTGTGTGAATTTAACAGAAACAATCTAATGTCCATAAAGAGGAGACTACATAAATACATCATTGAATAGTAAGATAGTGGGAAAACTACAATGTTTAAAATAAACCTGCATTACATAAATCATTATGGAGACATCACATAACATAACATCAAGTAAAAACAACAGAGGCACATGTAGTATTTTCAAAAATACACTAAACTATCTATATATCTATTTTTTTCTGGATGCATCCGTATGTGGCAATATTTAAAAAATGGACAAGAAGGATAAACATGAATTTCAGAATAGTGGTTAACTCTGAGGAAGAAGGGAGAGAATTGGGATCTAACAAGGTATAAAAAGAGACTTTATTTACCTGTAAAATTTTATTCTAAAAAAATCTGAAGTGGATATCGCAACGTTACCCAGATTTACCAAATGTTGTGCTACATTGATCTCTGTGCTTTTCTGTATGTTTGAATAATAGAGGATTTTTTAAATTAGTTGTGAAAGGGGGCAAGGTAAGCACTTAATGACTACTACCTTCAAACTATAACCAAATCACACTTTCTAGAAGTGAAAAAAATTCACATTTCCAAACCATGTTGTTCTTAGCACTGCATGGAACACAGGAACAAGCATATATTACCACACACCTTTAGAATCACATATCAAGTAATTCATGATATTGAGTTAAATGAGATTATCAATTTAAAATGACTGCTATCTGTATGTGATTATCAAATTTCAAAGCCAATAGTACATTAAAAATCTAAGTAAATAATCAGCATCCTAGGAAAGTAGATACAGCAGAGGGCTGGGAACCAAGAATCGTACGCTCTAGTTTTAACTCTGCTACTAGGTGGTTGGACAAACTACTTACTTCCTTGGGCCTACATTTTTTCACCAATAAAATTATGGTATTAAATCAGACGATTTCTAAGGTCTCTTTCAGATTCATAATTCCGTGACAGTTTAAAACCGGTAAGAGTCTACCATCTGTCCATATGTAAAATCAACCATGACATATTTGTCTATAGCTTTCTCCTGATCTCAGCTTTATTTCACACCTATTAATTACAGATTTCTGACACAGTATACTTACCTTCTTCCTAATCTCACTTATAAATATGGCCATATACATAACTCAAAGAGAAAAGGTGGTTGGCTGCTATCATAGAAACATTTTAAGGTTCTGTGCCATTCTAATAAGTAATGAGAAGTTGCTCAACATTATTAGTCATTAGGGAAATGCAAATTAAAACCACAATGTGATACCACTTCACACTCTCTAAGATGACTATAATCAAAAACACAGATAATAACAAATGTTAGCTAGGATGAGAAAGACAAAGAACCCTCATACATTGCTAGTGAGAATGTAAAACGGTGCAGCCACTTCAGATAACAGTTTGACATAAATTTACCACATGACCCAGCAATTCTACTCCTAGGTATCTACTCAACAGAACTGAAAACATGTCCACACAAAGACTTTTATGCAAATGTTCACAGGGGCATTATTCATAATAGTCCACAAGTGGAAACAGCCCAAATGTCCATCTATTGGTGAATGGATAAATAAAATGTGGTATATCCATACAATGGAATATTCAACAATAAAAAGAAATGAAATACTGACATATGTCACAATGAATGATCCTCAAAAACATTAAGAATGCAAAAGACCATATATTGTATAATTTCATTTATATAAAATGTCCAGAAAAGATAAATCTCTAGAGGCAGAAAGTAGATTAGTGGTTCCCTAGGGGTCAGGGTAGGTACACGGCCTAATTATAAATGGGCAAAAATGATGATAGAAATGTTTCAAAACTGGATTGTGGTGATTGTTCCAAAACTTGTAAATTTACTAAAAGTCAGTGAACAGTACACTTAAAATGGGTGAATTTTGTGGTATGTAAATGTTACTTCAATAAAGCTATTTTTTAAAAAAGATTCTGTGCTATTCTTTTATATGGCATCTGAGAGCCTGAGAAAAGGTGGAATAGTAGAAAGGTAACAAGAAAAAAATAGGGATTAGATAGAAAAGAAATTGATAACAAAGTATAGACAGGTAAGAAATAATAGAAGATAAAGCAAAATGATGCTCTCTTATAAAGCACGTCAGTAAAATTTTCCTTTTCACACATACTTACTGGCAATTGAGACACAATTTTTTCCAAACTTCTCAGTTCCACCCTTGAACTTTCTATTTCGTGCTGACACAAATCCAGTCGCTCATTCTGTGATGCAACACGGACCTTCAACTCTCGATTTTCATTCATTAGAGAAAATTTCTCTCTAAGTATTTCGTCTTTGTCCTCTAACTCACTCTCTAGCTTCAGCACACATTGTCTAGATTCACTTAGTTGCGCCATGACCTCTGAATTTTTCACTGCCATGATCCTCAATTTTTCTTTTCCATTGTTATTTTCTTCTTTTAATTGCCTATGAAGAAAAAAGCATAAAAATGAGAATAAAATATACATTCATTTTCAATAATCATGTTTAATCTCATATTTAAATATTTTAAAGCCTAATTCTGAGATAATAATATCTGCTGATATTTACTGAGTGCCTTCTTTCTGCATGCCAGGCACTCTCAACTTTACATGGTTAATACTATTATTACTCCCTGTTTATAGAAAAGGAAATGGAGGCACAGAAAGGTTAGGAAACTTGCCCAGTGTCACACAGTATAAGTAATAGGACAGTATAACTCCACTATCCTGGAAGTATTTCTGTGCCCTTTTTAAAAGTGTAAGACAGGAGATCTAACTCCAAAATCCTGATATAATATTCTGCAGCATCAAGAAAATTTTAGATCATATAAAGAAAAATCATGAACTATTTAGCCACAAATCTAAAAGATAAAGTCCAATCAACCATTAAAAGATTAGTAGACAGTAATATTTTCAAATCTATATACCTATGAAAACACGTCAAACATTAGAACAACCTAATGTTTAGAACTGTTATTGTATTTCATCAGTTCCCTTTTTCACATTTTTAACATCTCTGAAATGAGAAGGCTGGACTAGGTATTCTTCATGATTTGAAGAATACATATTTTATCAATTAGCTAATGTGGTCACACAACAAGGAGATTCTATCTGTGCTTTTTCTCTAAATATATGCAAAGCAAATATGTTGATCTTATTACTGTATATTTACAAGTATATTAACATCAACATGTTCTATTCATTTAAAATTCTTACTTTATACCTAGAAAACAATTTCAGTCATGAAGCCCATCTTTCTACATAATTTAAGGTTATAATTACAATATATAAAATATTCTATTTTAAAACATTTCAGTTTTTTCTCCATTTCCACACAAAAATTCTTTTTCTACATACTGTACCTTAATTTCTCTTTCAGAATTTCAAGTTCACTTTTATACAGACCACACTTTTCCTGTAGCCTTTTATTTTCTTTTTCACAGTCAATTAGATTTTTCTCTAATATTTCTTCTTCAGCTTGAACCTAAAACAATAATTTGTTTTAAGTGGACACACTATTGTGGTCGTAAGTTTTAGGTGTTTCAAACCAAAAAGTAATTTCAGCAATAAGGAGGAGAGTGGAGGCTATTCCACACGTCTAAGTCCCTAGCCTGGTAGCGAAAGGAGCAAAGTGAACTTCCTGGGCAGTAACAAGGACAGGGAGGGAGAGGTTACTACTTGTCCAGAAATGGTTAAGAGCCTAAGACAGAGGGGCAACAGCACGAGCATCTGAAAGCCAAAGTGTTCTGGCCTCATGTGGACAAGGAAGCAACGCACGTAGGGAGGCTACATCAAGTTACCAAAGGCTAACATTAGTGTAAATGTTCCAGAAAAGTAATTTTTCAAATTTCAGCCACAGAACACTCCCACTGAAATCACAGTCCAAAATTTAAGAGATGCAACTCAAGCACCCAGGCTGGAGCAGTGGGAGCGGAGGACTGGGCAGATCTGTCTACCTCCTTCATTACATTGGCCTGACTACAGGGCTCTGCTGAGCACAGTTTGAAATTGATAATGCTACGGAGAAGTGTGAAAAAATCATCTCTTCCATTTTCCTCTCCTTCCTCTGTAAAGTCCTCCCTCTCTCTGAGAATATTCCCCCTTCTAGGTATTCTACCTCCTCCTACAGATTAGCTTATTAAAAATCTCTTCTACAGGGGCTGGCCCCGTGGCCGAGTGGTTAAGTTCGCGCACTCCGCTGTAGGCGGCCCAGTGTTTCGTTGGTTCGAATCCTGGGTGCAGACATGGCACTGCTCATCAAACCACGCTGAGGCAGCGTCCCACATGCCACAACTAGAAGGACCCACAACGAAGAATATACAACTATGTTCTGGGGGGCTTTGGGGAGAAAAAGGAAAAAAATAAAATCTTTAAAAAAAAAAATCTCCTCTACAATATTTCATTCCTACAGGGACCCTCTCCAAGGCTTTCAAAACAGTGATCTGATTAATTCACACTGAAGACTTCAGAGCTTAAAGAGATTTTATTTTTAATAATAATATTTCTTCCTTCTACTCTTCTACCTTTCTTTGAACAAAATCATTTACTTCTGTTTCAATTATTATCTTGAGATGGAAGTCTCTCAGATCAGTATCTCTTGATCAGACATCTCTTCTGAGCTCAAAATCTGAATATCCAACATGCAGCCTTTCTCCAAACAGGTTTTACAGTCATGTGATATTACTTGAAGATATTAAATGAACGTAACAAAGCCACTATAATACTATGTAGAATCTGTTCAAGGAAGCTTCCTTCTGAGAAGCAGAAGTGAGCCCCTCCCAGGGAGACCAATTAAAGTCTATATAATCTACTCTGCCTTCATTTTCACTGAGGTGATGGGAACAAATTCTCTGCTTCTACTTCTATGCTCCAACCTCTGCTTACTCACCTCTTCCTTCTCTGTATTTTGTTCCTCCTCTTGTCTCTACTCTTTTCCTTCTTTGGATAAAAAAGTTTCTGCTCATTATAAAAAGATTGTGAGCATCATCCTTAACTAATAGTTATAAAGTCCTTATTTCAATCATTTTATTATGAATGAGATCATAAAAATAACTCCCTGCTTTAACCATAAATAAACATATTCTATTTATGTCTACTTTTATTTTTAGAATATGAACAGTAATACAAAACACTGAATTTGCACAACTGCCTCTTACCTTTTCCAGTTTTTCAGCCACCTTTTCTTTATAATGTTGGAAAGCTTTACTCAGCTCCTCAGCATTATACAGTGCTTCATTCCTTTGTCGTTCAGCTCTACAATTTAAAAATGGATAATAAATAAAAATAAAGAATGCTCTGCATTTGAATAGTTAAGTTCCAAAGTAACATATATTTAGTTATAATGAATAAATTAAAGAGAAGCAGACTTCTCTATACTGAAAAAGAGTATTAGGCTTAAACCGTAAAATGAAGAATGAAGATTAGACTACAATAATTTCCTCACTGTAAGATACCAATATGAAACATAAAATATAACATAAAACACTTATAAAGACAATCTTTGAAACACACACACATTTTCACATGTTGCAAATTTTTTCCCTTGTCTGGAAAAGACAGATTAGGAGAGTAGCTTAAAGCTACATGATAAATTTTCAAAGATCAGGTATTACAGAATTAGTTCATTGTCTAGTATATTAAAAGCAGTCTGTAAATCTTGTGACCTTTGCAAAGGTCAAGTAAATTTTCAAAAAAGTATTTCAAAACACAGTAACTTCTACTGATAACAAGATATAAAAATCTGAACAAAAAAACCCAACCACCACCTAGCACTGTCTTAAGCCCAACCGTGCTCCCTGACCTCTTAGCTAACCCTGACCTCTTAGCTAACGCTGACCTTTCCTCATACTTCTCACACTGAATTGAGACTATTGGGCTGGAATCTGGCCAATTTCATACCCACGTCTAAAAACTTTTCCATATTTAAACCTATTCTCATCACATTCTTTCCAGTGTAAGGGAAGTTAGTGACCCTTCTCTTGTCCAAGCTGAATCCCTTTACCTGTACTCTAGATCTTAGCTCTTCTCTTTCAAGAACTTACTCTTGCTTCTGTATTTTCAGTCTCCTCTATTGGCTTACAATTCAAGAGAAAGTATCCCTTACTTCCCAAATATATGTGGTTTTTATGTGTGGATAACAACTGTGGATATCAGAGATGTCTATTTGGTCCCAAAGTTTCAGATAAAAATAGAAAGAGTTTAAACAATAAGGGATTTATCTAAAAATCTAAGAGAATATATTTAATTTCTAAGTTTGCATAGAGTTCAGAGAACAAAGGATACCTGTATTTCTTTCTTAAATAAACAAAACCTCACAGATATTGTGCTTTCCTCTGTCATCCTTCCTTTCAAGCCAAACTTATTCACTTTACATTTATTTACTTTTCCTCACCATCAAATAAAAAAAATAAGTCATGACATATTTCAGCCACACAGAAAAGTATGGATAAATATAGCCATGTACTGCCAACCCAGCTTTAATGAATCATAACTCTTTGCTAATTTTTGCTTTATGCAGCCTTTTTCATTTTAAGCAAATAAAACACTACAGACATTATAGAGTTGAAGTCCCAGTGTGTCCCTTCCAAATCCCATCCCCCCGACTTCTTCCACAGAGTAACCCGAATCTGACTTTTATATTACCATATGTTTTGTACATTCACATGTTAACCCAAACCCACAAACAGTACATCATAGTTCATCTATTCTAAGAGTCACACTGTTTTCACATTTTTAACAATCTCTAAAATTGGTGTATATAGAGATATGTATACATATATTTTAAAGATTTTATTTTTCCTTTTTCCCCCCAAAGCCCCCCGATACATAGTTGCATATTTTTTAGTTGTGGGTCCTTCTAGTCATGGCATGTGGGATGCCGCCTCAGCATGGCCCAACGAGCGGTGCCATGTGCACGCCCAGGATCTGAACCAGCGAAACCCTGGGCCGCCGAAGCAGAGTGCAAGAACTTAACCAGTCGGCCATGGGGCCGGCCCCCTAAAATTGGTATATATTTTACAATTGGTATATCATAGTCTCACAGTGATTTTTTCTTAGTGATTACTAAAATAATGGTACACCTTAAAATCTGTGTAGTTTTACATTCAATAAAATATCACAGTCTTTTTCCCATGTTTTTACACTTTATATGAATGGCATCACACTCTGTACATCCTTCTGCAGACTGCTTTTGTTCAATATCATTCAAGATCTATCTGTGTTCACCCCTGTGACTATAGTTCAGTTTTTAAAATCTACTACATAGAATTCTGTTGTATAGAAACACTTTAACTTATTTATCCATTTTTCAGTTGATAGACATTGAGGTTGTTTCCAGCTAATACAAACAATGTTGCGTGGCTCCTTGGCAATATGTGTGAGAGTCCCTTTAAGATAAATAGCTAGGAGCTGAACTGCTAGACATTTTCCAAAAGATATTTCAAAGTTGAAGGTACTAGGTACGTGCACCTTCAACTTTATGAAATCCTTTTAAAAAACATCAGTAAGCAGGTGTACCAGTTTACACTGTCAACCAGAAATGTGAGTGAGACTTCCTGTTGTAACACACGTTCACTCATGCTTAGAGAAGCAGTATAGAATAATAATAAAATAATAACCTATTTAAGCCTCCCAACAATCTATAATGAAGCTAAGTACCAAAAACGAGGTACTGAGAGGTTAAGTAACTCATCCAAGACCTCACAGGTTATAGTAAGTGTAACCTGTTTCCAAAATCTCTCTACTTAACCACTTTGCACTGCTACCTCTGCCATGGTATTACACCTGGTGTGCCCTGGAGCCCTTGGGTTCAAATTCTATCTCTACCACTTTGTAACTGTGTGACCTCAACTTCTCTCTAATTCAGTTTCCTCATCCATAAAATGAGGATATTATCGATCTCATATGATTGAGGAGTAAATAAGTTACACACTTAAAGCACTTAGAAAAGTGTTTACACAGAGTAAATGCTCATAATTTTTATAATTATCATCAAATTAAAAACTTTTGCCAATCTAAAATGTGTGAAATGATTGTAGTTTTACAATCTCATTGTAGTTTTAATCTGTATTTTTAATGACAGTGAAGTTGAGCAATTTCCTGAGTTTCACTGGCCATTTGGATTTCCTTGTCCTTTATCTGTTCAGATTCTTTGTCTTTTACTACTGGATATTTTTCCCCTTTTCTCATTGATTTCTGAGAGTTCTTTTATAAATTCTGCATACTAATCTTTGTAAATTATATTATTTGCAGATATTTCTCCAAGTATCTGGCTTGTCTTTTTCACTTCTTAAATGATGTTTTACAGAACAAAGTTTTTAAAGTCTTAAAATTTAGCAATCTTTTTCTGTAATATTTATACCTTCTGGATCTCATTTTAAAAACATTCTTTCCTACAATGAGACATCATTGAAACTATTCCCCTATATTTTCTCTAAAAGATTTGCTTTTCACAATTGAGTCTTTAATACATTTGGAATTTTTTTGTGTGTGCAGGTATGGTAGGAGGCAGGGATCTAACTTAATTTTTCTAAATCAATAATCAATTCTCCCAGCATCATTTTTTGAAATTTTTCTTTTTAAAATTTCAAATTGGTACACCCTTAATGTAGATTCACCAATTTTTGACACTTTGCCACAACTGCTTTATGTCTCTCACTTGAGAGATTTTTCTGCAATGAACTACATTCTAGAATAATTAGTAACTTTCACCCCTAAATACTTCAGCACATATCTCCTAAGAACATGAACAGTACCTCATATAACCACAACACAAATCAAATTCAAGTAATCTAAAATTGATGCAATATTATTACCTCATACACAATTCATACGTAAGTTTCATCAATTATTCCGACAATGTCCTTTATATAATTTTTTTCCTTCTGATCCAGGATCACGTGCTGCTTTTACCTATCCTATCTCTTTAGTCTCCTTAATCAGGAACATCTGCTCAGCTTTTCTTTTTCTTTTCTTTTTTTTTTTGGTTAGGAAGATTGGCCCTGAGCTAAATCTGTTGCCAATCTTCCTCTTTTTGCTTGAGGAAGATTGTCCCTGAGCTAACATCTGTGTCAATCTTCCTCTATTTTTCATATGTGGGATGCCGCCACACCATGGCTTGACGAGTGGTGTGTAGGTCTGTGCCTGGGATCCAAAACTGTGATTCCAATCACCATGCCACTGGACCAGCCCCCTCAGCTTTTCTTGTCTTCCATGACACTGACATTTTTGAATAAACAACAGTTGTATAACAGAAGATCAACCTGAGTTTGTCTGACATTTCCTCATGATTAGATTCAGGCTACTCATTCTTGGGAGGCATACTACATAAATGACATTGTACCCTTCTCATTATATCACATATGAAACACATGTCAGTTTGTCCAGCCCCTTAATTTATTGATTCTTCCATCCTTTTCCCTGATTTGTAATGCCACCTCTGTTACATATCAAGTTTCCACTGTATGTGTTTGCTTAAGAGTCTCTGTTCTGTACTATTTATCTTTTTGTTTCTTCCTACACCAATATCACAATGACTTAATTAGTATAACTTTAGAAGTCTTGGTATCTATAGGCTTGTTCTCCACCTTGGTTTAGAGCTTCAAAATTGCTTGTCTAGTCTTGGACCTTGGTTCTTCCATACGATTTTTAGGGTCAGTTCAATAAATTGAACCAAAAATTCTGTTGGGATATTGATTGGAATTGTACTAAAAGTATAAATTATTTTGGGAAAAACTGATACCTTTATATTAGATTCCCTTCCAGAAAAATGGTACTACCTCATTAGCTAGATCTTCTTATAAGACATTCAATAAAGCTTTATAAACTTATCCATTGTATTAAGCATGTATGTTTATTCTGATGTTTTGACATCTGGGGCCTTACCGGCCCTAACAAGGCTGGCCCTCCCAGGGCTAGCCAATTCTTAGAGAAAGTAAACTCTTCACCTGGAAGTGAATCTTTCATACGAAAAATAATCAATCCAGGGCCCACTCTCCACTCCTCTATCTGGCTCTTACAATCAGAGCCAATATTCCCATATCATAATCACCCCAAGGCCCAGATACCAAACAACTCAGGACAGCCTTACACTCTAGCCCACTGAGATTATTCATCCTAAACAATCCTAAATCCACTTACCCTGCCTCAACCATTCTTTCTTGTGGAAACCACAATAAAATCTCTTGTTCACATTTTCCTCCCAACTCCCTCTGCCTCCTGACTAATTTTGATGCTTCCCTGTGTGGTCCCCTTGCATGGCATGTCGTATCTCCTGTTTCTAGGAATCTGTAAGTTTAAAATCTTCTTCCTTCATGACAGTCATTTCCATGTCTGTGTGTCTTACCATTCCTGATTAAAACAAATACTGAATACATTTTAAAACCCTCATTGAGATTGCACATATCGTCTGTAGATTTTTTTTCTTAACTTAGCTTTTATTTTAATTTTTATTAAGTGCAGAAGTCTTAAGTGAATGTATATGTGTATTTTGAATGAATTTTATATATGTATATAACCACATAACTACTATCCAGACCAAATACAGAACATTTCTAGCACTTAAAAAACTCTCATGCACCCTCTCAGTCTATATTCTTTTCCCCAAAAGGTAAGCACTATTTGGACTTTTAATATCATCTATCAATTTTGCCTACTCTTGATTTCTTATGGAAATAGACAGTATTCTTTTGTATCTGGCTTCTTTTGCTTGATTTTCTACCTGTGATATTCATCCATGTTGTTAAATAGCTACAGTTACTCTTTTTCACTGATGCATATATTTCATAATGTGAATATAACACTATTTATTTATTGATTGTATTGTTGACGAACATTTAGCAATTATGAATGAAGCTACTTTGAACATCGTTGCACATGTCTTTTGACGAATACAGGCATTCATTTCTGTTGGAGTGGATGCTGGATCACAGGGTGACTTATGCTTAGCTTTAGCAGATACTAGCAAACAGTTGTCCAAAGTGGATCTACCAATTTATACCACTACTAGAAATATATGACAATTCCACAACCTCGGCTCCACAATGTTGCCAAAACTTGATATTGTGAGTCGTTTTCATTTTAGCTGTGATATGGAATATATTTTATATTACTCAGTTCTAAAAGTTTTCTAGGGCCGGCCGGGTGGCACAGCAGTTAAATTTGCATGTTCCGCTCCTCGGCAGCCTGGGGTTCACTGGTTTGGATCCCGGGTGCGGACATGGCAACACTTGGCAAAAGCCATGCTGTGGTAGGCATCCCACAGATAAAGTAGAGGAAGATGGGCATGGATGTTAGCTCAGGGCCAGTCTTCCTCAGCAAAAAAAGGAGGATTAGCAGCAGATGTTAGCTCAGGGCTAATCTTCCTCAAAAAAGAGAAAGTTTTCTAATTTTCATCATATTTTCTTCAATGGTCTATGAGTAGCAAGAAAGCTGGCTTTAAACTTCCAAGTATACATGATTTCATTCTAACTGTGGTCTGAGAAGATGGTACATATGCAATCAGTATTTTGATGTTTGTTGAAATTCATTCTTTCTAACATAGTGAGGTAACAGATTATACATGTTATAGAAGTGCTTGAAAGAATGTGAATTCTCAAATTGTTGGGTACAGGCTTCCAAATATACATACATTAGATCAATATTATTAATTGTCATTCAACTCTTCACTTTTTACTTCTTTGTTGCTTAATCTAACAATTCCTAGTAAATGTATAAAAATGTTCCCCGTATGATTACAGATTTGTTCATTTCTACTTTAAATTTTATTTTCTTTACAGTAGTCTCCCCTTATCTGTGGGGGATACGTTCCAAGACCCCCAGTGGATGACTGAAACTGGACAGTACAAAACCCTATAGATACTATGTTTTCTCCTATAAATACAGATTTGAGGTATAATAGCAAAACTAGCATGAATTTCTCTTTCCTTCTTTACAATTTCACAGATAAAAGAGAGATCTAGCATAGATCTTACCACAGATCTAGCAACCTCAGCATACAATTTTTTTTCTTTCCTTAGGTTGAGACCCTTAACCTTTTCACTTAAAGGAAGCACCCTCTGGCTTCTCTTTGGCATATCCGAATTGCCAGCATCCCTACTCTTGCACTTTGGGGCCATCATTAAGTAAAATAAGGGTGACTTGAACACAAGCACTCGATACTGAGACAGTCGATCTGATAACTGAGACGTTATCAGTGACCAACAGCTGGGTAGTGTATAAAGTGTGGATACGTGGACAAAGTATGTGGACAAAGGGATGATTCATGTCGCAGACAGGACAGGACAGGAAGGGCAGGATGGAGCGGGATGGCATGAGATTTCATCATGCTACTCAGAATGGCGTGCATTTTATATTTATGAATTGTTTACTTCTGGAATTTTCCTTTAAATATTTTTGAAGCACGGTTGACGGTAGGTAACTGAAACTACAGAAAGCAAAATTGGGGATGAAAGAGGACTACTGTACATATTTTGAGACTAAATTATTAGATACATATAGGTTTAGGATTGTCATAGCTTCCTGCTTAAGTGTTACTTAAACATTACATAAATGATTTTCTAAAAATTTTTATTGAGATTATGATAGTTTACAACCTTCTGAAATTTCAGTTGTACATTATTGTTTGTCAGTCGTGTTGTAGGTGCACCACCTCACCCTTTGTGCCCACTCCCCAACACGCCTTTCCCCAGGAAGCCACTAGTCTGTTCTCTTTGTCTATGTTTAACTTCCACATGTGAGTGAAGTCATACAAAGATTGTCTTTCTCTATCTGGCTTATTTCACTGAACATAATCCCCTCGAGGTCCATCCATGTTGTTGTGAATGGGATGAATTTATTCTTTTTTATGGCTGAGTAGTATTCCACTATATATATATATACCATATCTTCTTTATCCAATCATCAATTGAAGGGCACTCAGGTTGCTTCCACCTCTTGGCTATTGTAAATAATGCTGCAATGAACACAGCAGGGCATGGGACTTTTTGAATCGCTGATTTGAAGTTCTTTGGATAGATACCCAGTAGTGGGAGGTTGGGTCATATGGTATTTCTATTTTTAATTTTTTGAGAAATCTCCATACTGTTTTCCATAGTGGCTGCACCAGTTTGCATTCCCACCAGCAGTGTATGAGGGTTCCTTTTTCTCCACAACCTCTCCAACATTTGTTACTTTCTGCTTGGGTTATTTTTGCCATTCTAATGGGAGTAAGGTGATATCTTAGTGTACTTTTGATTTGTATTTCCCTGATGATTAGTGATGCTGAGCATCCTTTCATGTGCCTATTGGCCATCCGTATATCTTCTTTGGAAAAATGTCTGTTCATGTCTCCTGCCCATTTTTTGATCAGGTGTTTGATTTTTTGCTGTTGAGTAGTGTGAGTTCTTTATATATTATGGAAATTAGGCCTTTGTCGGATATATGACTTGTAAATATTTGTTCCTAATTAGTGGGTTGTTTTTGTTTCAATCCTGTTTTCCCTTGCCTTGAAGAAGCTCTTTAGTCTGATGAAGTCCCATTTGTTTATTCTTTCTATTGTTTCCCTTGTCTGAGAAGACATGGTGTTCAAAAAGATCCTTTTAAGACTGATGTCAAAGAGTGTACTGCCTATATTTTCTTCTAGAAGCCTTATGGTTTCAGGTCTTACCTTTAGGTCTTTGATCCATTTTGAGTTTATTTTTGTGAATGGTGAAAAAGAATGGTCAATTTTCATTCTTTTATATGTGGCTTTCCAGTTTTCCCAGCACTGTTTGTTGAAGTGATTTTCTTTGCTCCATTATATGCCCTCAGCTCCTTTGTCAAAGATTAGCTGTCCATAGATGTGTGGTTTTATTTCTGGGCTTTCAGTTCTGCTCCATTGATCTGCACACCTGTTTTTGTACCAGTACCGTGCTGTTTTGATTACTGAAGCTTTGTAATATGTTTTGAGGTCAGGGATTGTGATGCCTCCAGCTTTGTTCTTTTTTCTCAGGATTGCTTTAGCAATTTGGGGTCTTTTGTTGCCTCATACGAATTTTAGGATTCTTTGTTCTATTTCTGTAAAGAATGTCCTTGGGATTCTGATAGGGATTGTGTTGAATCTGTAGACTGCTTTAGGTAGAATGGACATTTTAACTATGTTTATTCTTCCAATCCATGTGCATGGAACGTCCTTCCATTTCTTTATGTCATCATCAATTTCTTTCAGGAAAGTCTTGTAGTTTTTGTTGTATAGGTCTTTCACTTCCTTAGTTCAATTCACCCCAAGGTATTTTATTCTTTTTGTTGCAACTGTGAATGGTATTGTGTTCTTGAGTTCTTTTTCTGTTAGTTCGTTATTAGAGTATAGAAATACTACTGATTTATGTAAGTTGACTTTATACACTACAACTTTGCTGTAGTTGTTGATTACTTCTAATAGTTTTCCAATGGATTTTTTGGGGTTTTCTACATATAAGATCATGTCGTCTGCAAACAGCAAGAGTTTCACTTCTTCACTCCCTATTTGGATTCCTTTTATTCCTTTCTCTTGCCTGATTGCTCTGGCCAAAACATCCAGTACTATGTTGAAGAGTGGTGATAGTGGGCATCCTTGCCTCGTTGCTGTTCTCAGGGGGATGGCACTCAGTTTTTGCCCATTGAGTATGATGTTGGCTGTGGGTTTGTCATATCTGGCCTTTATTATGTTGAGGTAATTTCCTTCTATCCCCATTTTGTTCAGAGTTTTTATCATAAATGGCTGTTGGATCTTGTCAAATGCTTTCTCTGCATCTATTGAGATGATCATGTGGTTTTTATTCCTCAATTTGTTGATGTGGTATATCACGTTGATTGATTTGCGGATGTTGAACCATCCCTGTGTCCCTGGTATGAATCCCACTTGATCATGATGTATGATCCTTTTGATGTATTGCTGAATTTGGGTTGCCAAAATTTTGTTGAGAATTTTTTCATCTATGTTCATCAGCGATATTGGTCTGTAGTTCTCCTTTTTTGTGCTGTCCTTGTCAGGCTTTGGTATCAGAGTGGTGTTGGCCTCATAGAATGTGTTAGGAAGTGTTCCACCCTCCCATATTTTTTTGGAATAGCTTGAAAAGTATAGATATTAAATCCTGTGTGAAAGTTTGGTAGAATTCCCCAGGAAAGCCATCTGGTCCTGGGGTTTTATTCTCTGGGATGCTTTTGATTGCTATTTCAATCTCTTTCCTTGTGATTGGTCTGTTCAGATTGTCTGCTTCTTCTTCACTTAGCTTTGAGAGGTTGTAAGAGTCTAAGAATTTATCCATTTCCTCTAGGTTATCCATTTTGTTGGCATATAGTTTTTCATAGTATTCTCTTATAATCCATTTTATTTCTGTGGAGGCTGTTGTTATTTCTCCTCTTTCATTTCTGATTTTGTTTATTTGAGCTTTCCCTCTTTTTTTCTTTGTAAGTCTGGCTAGGGGCTTGTCAATTTTATTTATCTTCTCAATGAACCAGCTCTTTGTTTCACTGATCCTTTCTACTGCCTTTTTTGTTTCAATAGCATTTATTTCTGCTCTGATTTTTATTACTTCTCTCCTTCTGCTGACTTTGGGCTTTGTTTGTTCTTCTTTCTCTAATTCAGTTAGGTGTAATTTGAGATTGCTTATTTGGAATTTCTCTTGTTTGTTAAGGTGTGCTTGTATTGTGATGAATTTTCCCTCTTAATACAGCTTTTGCTATATCCCATATGAGTTGGTATGGCATGTTATCATTTTCCTTTGCCTCCAGATATTTTTGATTTTGTCTTTAATTTCTTCAATGACCCACTGCTTGTTCAATAGCATATTGTTTAGTCTTCACATCTTTGTCCCTTTCTCAGCTTTTTTCTTGTAATTAATTTCTAGCTTTATAGCATTATGATCGGAGAAGATGCTTGTTATTATTTCAATTTTTTAAAATTTATAGAGGCTTGCCTTGTTTTCCAACATACGGTCTATCCTTAAGAATGTCCCATGTGCACTTGAGAACAACGTGTACTCTGCTGTTTTTGGATGGAGTGTTCTATATATGTCTATTAAATCCAACTGTTTTAGCTTCTCGTTTAATTCCACTGTTTCCTTGTTGATTTTCTGTCTGGATGATCTGTCCAATGATGTCAGTGGGGTGTTGAGGTCCCCTACCATTACTGTGTCATTTTTGATATCTTCTTTAAGATTTGTTAATAGTTGCTTTGTGAACTTTGGTGTTCCTGTGTTGGGTGCATAGATATTTATAAGCGTTATTTCTTCTTGATGTAGTGTCCCTTTGATCATTATCTATTGCCCCTCTTTGTCTTTCTTTACCTGCCTTATCTGGAAATCTACTTTGTCCGATGTAAGTATTGTGACACCTGCTTTCTTTTGTTTGCCATTAGCTTGGAGTATCGTCTTCCACCCTTCACTCTGAGCCTGTATTTGTCATTGGAGCTGAGATGTGTATCCTGGAGGCAGCAAATTGTTGGATCTTGTTCTTTAATCCATCTTGCCACTTGTGTCTTTATTGGAGAGTTCAATCCGTTTACATTGAGGGTGATTATTGATGTATGAGGGCTTAGTGCTGTCATTTGATTTCCGGTTTTCCTGCATTTCCTTTGTTTCTCGTCCTGTGTGTTTTGTTTTACCCATTGATTTCTGCAGTTTCATATCCTGTGTTTCTTAGTTTTCTCCTTATTTATCTTTTGTGTTTCTGTTCTGCTTTTTAGTTTAGTGGCTACCCTGAAGTTTGTATTCAGAATCTCATGCATAACATAGTCCATTTTCTGATGGCCTCTTATTTCTTTAGTCTAAACTGATTCAGCCCTTTTCCTCCATCCCTCTAAGTTATTATTGTCATATCTTATTCCAACTTGTGTTGTGAGTTTGTGGTTAAAGTGACAAGATTGTTTTTGGTGTTTTCCTTCCCTTTAGCCTAATGCTGTAGTTGAGTATGTGCTATCCTAGTCTATCTGTCTCCTTACTCTGTGTTTTGTGACCCCTTTCTCCCTTTTTTTCTTTTTTCAGGTATGATGGCTTTTTTGAGGATTTCTTGCGGGGGGGTTCTCGTGGCTACAAAGTCCCTTAGCTTTTGTTTGTCTGGGAGAGATTTAATTTCTCCCTCATATCCGAAGGGTATTTTTGCTGGATAGAGTATTCTTGGCTGAAGGTTTTTACGTTTTAAAGTTTTGAATACATCATACCATTCTCTCCTTGCTTGTAAGGTTTCTGCAGAGAAATCTGCTGAAGGTTTGATAGGGGTTCCTTTATAGGTTATTTTCTTCTGCCTTGCTGCCCTGTGTATTCTTTCTCTGTCATTCATTTTTACCAGTTTTGCTACTATATGCCTTGCAGTAGGTCTTTTTACATTGACAAATCTAGGTGATCTGACAACTTCCTCCACACACATTTCCTTCTCATTCCCTAGATTTGGGAAGTTCTCTGTTATTATTTCTTTGAGCACACTTTCTGCTCCATTCTTCTTCTCTTCACCTTCTTGGATACCTATAATGCTTATGTTGCATTTCCTCATTGAGTCAGATATTTCTTAGAGACTTTCTTCATTTCTTTTTAGTCTCAGTTCTCTCTCCTCCTCTGTCTGGAGCCATTCAACATGTCTATCTTCGATTATGCTGATTCCCTCCTCTATGGTGTCCACATGAGCATTCAGGGGATCTGTATTTTGTTTTACCTCTTCCATTGTGTCTTTCATCTCTAGTATTTCTGATTGATTCTTCTTTATAGTTTCAATCTCTTTTGTGAAGTAGCTCCTGAACTCACTGAATTGTTTCTCTATATTCTGTTTTACCTCATTGAGTTTTTTGATGATAGCTATTCTGAATTCCTTTCATTTAGTTTACTTATTTCTGAGTCCTCAGGACATAATTCTGGGTATTTACTGTTTTCCCTCTGGTCTGCAGTTTCGATGAACTGACTGACGCTGGAACCATGGGTTTTCCCCATTGTGATATTATTCGGTTGCATTTACAGCCTATCACCACTAGATGGGGGTCAAGAGCCACGCATTCTGAGCCTTCTGCCTTCAGGCAAGATGACATAGCACAGTACAGGTTGGGGGGGCATTTTCTTTTGTGCGCAGACCTGGGTTTCCCGATCAGCTCTCGCTATCTGGTCTCCTGGGGTCGTGGCTTGATGAGGTCATCCCACACGGAAGCTTTCACCCCATTAGAGGGCTTCCCTCTAGGCTGCAAGGGCGCTAGGGAGTCCGGGATGATCCTGCAGACCCGTGAACTCTCCGCCACTCCTTCCCTCATGGAGCCTCCTGCAGCATCAATCCCAGTCTTTAGGGGAGGGAGCGAAGTTCTCTCTTACCCTGTTCCAGCTCCTCTGAGGGGGGCTCCAACCTCTCCACCCTTCATTATTTGGCTGCTGTGACTCTCTGAGGATTCCCGTGCTATTAGGATATTTTCTGTTGGAATATGGTTGCTCCTTTTTGTTGTATGTTGGAGGGGAGAGACTCCCAGGGAAGCTCACACCGCCATGATGGTGATGTCACCCCATAAGAGTCATTTTTAACTCTAGTAATGCTTGTTGTACTTAAATCTGTTCTGTGTGATATTAATATAACTATATCTACTATGCTCTGGTGACTATTTGCCTGAAATATTTCTTTCCATCCCTTTACTTTCAACTTCTCTGTGTCTTTATGCTTTAGTTATATTTCTTATAAATAGTATACAGCTCAACAACCTCTGCTCTATTTACACTTGCTGTTTAATCCATTATAGTTAATCTTCCACATCCAAAAGAATGTCTTTGCAAAGGTTTCGATCTTTCAATTTCAGAATGCCAATATCCATTCTAGTTCTTCAAAAAGCTCCAAGAATCTTTCTTCATGTCACACCTCTACCTAAACATTTCAATTGCCTATTTATGCTCTCCAGGTTAAAATATAAATCCTTTGGCATAACATACAAAGCCATTTAGAGTCTGGACCAAGCCTGTCTTTCTTGTCCCATTTCCTACTACACGTATTCATTTAAAAGTATCTAAAACTCCTTAGTTTTCAGCAATGATGATGTTTTACACTTCTACACCTTTGCACATGCCATCCAGAATGTGTCCATCCCCACTAATTCACCTTGTGAAAGCAAAGTCAATGCTCTACCCTAAACATTATCTCTTATGTAAGTTTTACAGAGAGAACTAGTCGCTCCTCCTCTGTACTTTTCTTAGCTATATTATGAAACTAGTTTCATGTATTATGATCTCACTATTTTAAATAACCATGTACAAGAAGCTTATCTGAATAGGTAAAGTCTGAATTTCAGAATATTTAACCACACAGTTTAAACTTACAATAGCTACATTTGATAGTGTTTATTATTTAAGAGACACTTTACATTTCCTTCATTTAACCCTTATATCAAGACAATATTGTCTTGATTTAATAGATGAACAAACTAGTGTTCAAGAAAGTTAAACAGTTTGCCCAAGGTAATAAAGCCACTAAGAGGTAAAATCTGGCTGTTTGACTCCAAAACCTAAACATTTCCACTAAGTAATATTGCCTACCAAATATATATTGTAACTTGAACTGGACTAACCAAATGCTCCTAAGAAAATGTTCTTCCAAGCCCTTTTTAATGAAAAATGATTCATAGATGGGTTTTGAGTGGTTTTTAGAAGTTTAAATGCACATGCAAACACATACTTAACCTATTTATGACAACTTCTCAAAAAATACTTTCTTTGTAATCTTATTTATATCATAGTATAAATTTTTTGAATATATTTTTTGTTTTAAAAGAACATAAGAATACAGATTATGAGAGAGAGAGAGAGATATATATATATAGTTTCTTTATTTGGCTGAGGACAATTCACCCCAAGGTAACACCTGTTGCCAATCTTTTTTTTGCTTGAGGAAGATTCACCCTGAGCTAACATCTGTGCCAATCCTCCTCTATTTTGTATCTGGGTCGTCACCACAGCATGGCCACTGACAAGCGGTATAGGTCCACACCCGGGAACCAAACCTGGGCTGCCAAAGCAGAACATGCTGAACTTAACTACTAGGCCATGGGCCAGCCCCCCAGATTATGATTTTACCCCATGTAAAAGCTGTTATATTATAAAATCTCATTATTTTAAACTAAAAAATTTTAAATCCTTCTTAGTTTAAAAGTTAATTGACACTCAAAGTTAGTGGTTCATTGGTCAAGGTTACTTCCAAAACTCTATCTTAATATGTGGTTTATACAAAACAGATACTTTTGCATTACTTTTGTGTTCCTAAAGGAAGACCCAACCACACTTTTTCATGAATTTTATACAGGTCATACAATTTAATTTCAGAAATAAGTAAATATTATTACATTGATAATCATTATCAGGATTCTAGAATTAATCCCAATCCAGAATGTCAATAACATAAAATCTACCCATGAAAATTTTAATGGAAAATGAAAAAGAAATTAATGGATAAAAAAAGAACTTTAACCTATTCTACTGTCAAATTTCTTAAATTTTTTCACTTCAAAAATTAGCTAGAATTTTAAATAGGTAATATATTCTTTTTTTCTTCTATAAAAACAATTATTTGCTTTAAAAATACATACCTCTTCCCTTGTTTACTTTGTTCAAGTAAGTCCACCTTCAACTTTATACACTCCTCTTGGGACTTTTGCAAACTTTGTTGCTTTTCAATCACCATTTTCTGGCTCTGCTCTAATTTATCTTCTGCCTCCCTACAGAATAAAGGATATTTTGTAAAGGTCATTAAAGAAATTATTCCAGGTACGCAAGAATAGCTCAACATTAGGACTTCTATTAGTTTAAATCACTGACCTAAGACAAACAAATATTTAATAAGAGATAGAGAAAAGGTTTATTTATCATCTGTCAACTAAGAGGTTTTAGAAGGAATAAAAGAATACTTCCATCAAATGATAAATATATTTGAAATAACAGTTTATATCCTATATCATGGTCAGATACTAGAAGCATTACCATATAGTTCAGAAACTAGTTAAGAATGACTGCTATCACCACTAAATCCAATGATTTTTCTGTCAGTTGCAAAAAGCAAAAATAAAAAAGTAGTAAGTATAAATTTTGGAAAGGAAAGACAAAATTTTCTTCTTTTTCTGATATCATTACTACTTGGAAAGTCCAGGAGAATCAAAATGAAAGACTATTAGAATTAATAAAAGAGTATGACAAATAGTCCATTTACAAAATAATTATACAAAAAGCAATAGCATTTCTATATTCTATCAATGAATAGAATGAGAACACATTTACAACAACCAAATATATAAAATATCTAGGAAAAAACTTAAAATAATATATGTATTACAAAGAAAAATTACAAAATTCTGATATTCATGAAAGACGACTTTACTGTGTGTCAGAATCTTCTGCAGGACTTGTTAAAATACAGATTGCTGGGTCCTACCTCCCAGAGTTAGTGATTCAGTAAGTCTGAGATAGGACCTGAGAGCTGCATTTCTAACAAGTTCCCAGATGAGGCTAATACTGCTGGTCCCAGAATTATACTTTGAGAATCACTAAAATGGAGTAATGTGCTATTTAGTATGCATATACTCCTCATTTTATTCAAAGCAGAAGAGGAAGATAAATTATAAAGTGCCTGATTCCTCGTATTTTATTTCTTGAACTCCCACTGAAGCACTGAGTATACATTACTATGTAAGGCAAGAAATGAATAAGTTCCTGTTTAATAAAAGCATGTAAATAAGCATCCAGCTTAGATTTAGTCTTTTTTAGCCCCCATATACTGCAAGCATCCTGCAGCCAAGAGGATTTATGATGGACTGAAAAAAGATTCAACATGTTCTAAGACAGTCTATAGGCCACTCTAGATTTACTGGGCTGGGGGACAAGATATATGAAAAAGTAGAAGTAGGAAATAAAAAATTTAAAGCTATGAAAAGTATATTTACCTCAAAACTTTATCTTGGGCTGAAACTTCTGCTTCCAAATTTATAATCTGTTCTTCTAAGATTGGCACATTGGCTGCCTGTTGTTGAACAGATTCAAGCATAGAAACCTAAAACAAAAAACAACTTTTAGAGCACTTTCTTTCAGAAAATAAATTAGTCTACTTGGTCCTCCGTTTCGTTTACTGTCTGATGAGGAGATTCAATAGAACGCTCCAATCATTGGTCAAATGTGAAGCTCATCACATATATTCCTCTGATCAACATTTACATGGGCACGTCATCATAAGCCAGTCTCAGCATGTAAGCTCTCACCATTACCTTCAACTTAACATCCCAAGATAACTGGTTAGCTACTTGGGGGAGATAATTGGTTACCTATTTGGGGGAAAACAAAGAATCTCTACTGACACCATCTAGGAAGATAAACTTCATATAAATTAGAAAAATAACTATAAAAGACCAAATCATAAAAAATTATCTAAGAAAATACTTATTGAATCTCTTGATAATTTAAAACTTAATTTTAGAATACTTGCTTACTAGAGAAAATCTAGAAAATACAGAAAAGCATAGTAATCCTACAACCTGAAAAACAAATGGCAGCATGGGAATCCACAACACAAATGTTATCTTAAGAGAATACCAGTATGAGAATTATCAGTGAAAAAAGGGGCATGAGGTACAACAGAGGGCAGGGATGAGGTGCAGGATAGAAAACCTTGGATATAGTTCAAAATCTCTGTTGATAAGTCAACCCTCCTTTTCCCAGAACACCAATAGTCAGGTAATTGCCTACTAAGAAGAGATAGTAGGTTTGTTACGTGGAGAAATTGAACAGGAAATGTTTGGGACTCTGGGACGTTACATAGAATTATGAGCAGGGACGAGGTAGAGTTATAAACAAAGCGATTAACACAAAACAGCTTGCAGCTTCCTACTCCATCTCACTTAGGGCCAACCTACAGGTGGGGAATCAAAGGATTCTTTGCTGAAGAAACTCAACAGCTCCAAAGAAAAAGACCTCACATACTGATCAGATCGGGTGGAGGGTGTCTCCCTACAAAAGAGCCATCTCTCCAATCATCACCAACAAATGAAAATGACTGGACAACAAACTTCACCTTTGCACACAGAGCTTCCAAACAGCATTTAAGTGCCTTTTTTTTTCAACATAATAACCAAAATACTAACTCTCTAAAAAGCTTTGAACACGAAAGTGAGAGGCCAAAACAAAAGAAAAAAGCAACTGGCAGCAAGCAAGGCAAGCACACACACAAATACTAAATATTCAGAGCTAAAAGACGATACTGCATCAGGATGTTATCAAACACAATGCAAACAATCAGAGAACATGAAAAAGCTCTGGAAAATGAAAAAATATGACAGCCAAAACAAAAAATTCAATGGAAACATGGCTGCTAATGTTGAGGAAATCTAAAAAGTATCACAGGAAGACAAGGAGATGGAAGATACCAGAAAAAATACTTAAAACATTTAGAGGAACAATTCAGGTGATTCAACATTTACCTAACAGGAAAGATAGAACAAAGAAAACAGAGGGAAGAAAATTGTCAAAGAGATTACACAAGAAAAATTTCCAGGACCAAAGGACACAAGATTCCAGCCTGGAAGGGTCCTTATGTACCTAGCACAATGGGTAATAAAAGGTCCATTCAAAGACACGTTACTGTGAAATTTTAAAACACCAAGGGAAGATCCTAAAAACTACCATAAATGGAAAAACAAATGGGAAAAAGAAAGGCTACACGCTAAGAAAATTGATTCACAATGGCATCAGACTTTTCAGAGAAGCACTGGAGGACAGAAGACAAGAAAGCAATGTCCTAAAAATCCTGAGGTAAAATAATTTTCAACCTAGAATTCAATCTAGTGTGGGGGAGAAACTAAGACATATCAGACAGGCAAGGAAGCTTCTGGAAAATATGCTCCAATTAAAGAAGGAGGAAACCAAGAAGGAAGAAGACATGGGATCCAGGAAACAGTAGATCCAACCTGGAAGAACATCAAAGAGAAGTCCCAGGAGAGCAATAAGCTCAGAAAGAAAAGGATGCCAGGTTCCAGAAGTCTAACTACAAACATTGCCAAAAGGTAGATTAGGAATATACTGGTTGGTACCAATGGGATATTGTAGCAAAATATTTCCAATAGTCGCATTTATGCAACATCAAAAGCTGAGACCTGCCCTGGAGAAAGCAGCCTTACTAAAAAATACTTTCCTAGGCAATTTAGAAAATGCTGATATGGGAAGTAAAATACAAATATCTGTCTTACTGCCTAGAATAAATAACTACTGGTGTGTCTATATGCTAAAAGGAACAAATGCTCTTAGTTCAGTACTTATAGTAAAACTCTCTTAATATCGCTTTGACTTTAAATAATTAAGCCTGTATGACTTTAAAAAGAGTTATCTATAGTAGATTAAAAAAATTAAAACAATAAATAGAAAACATGAATAGACAAATCACAAAGAAATCTAAATGGCAAACAAATACATTGAAAAGGTAAACCTCATGAGAAATCAAGAAACAAAACAATATTTTTCCCTCAAAGAAATAAAAAAATGTGGAAATGTAAAAAAAAAAATCAGTAAAATACTGAATGTAAACAGTGTAGTAAATGCCTGAAAAAATCTTTTCCCTGTGATTTGGTCATTCTGGAAATCTATCCTAGAAATAACACCAAACACCAAAAAAGTTGTATGTTCATTGCAGCATTTTTTCTCCTTAGGCTAGAATTATCCCCAATAGTACTTTGTCTTGTTTGAAAAATACAAAAGAAAAAAAAAGATCTCCCATAATTCTACTACTTAAAACAATACATCTATAAAGGTAAATAGCAGAAGCCTCACTACGACCTTCCAATCCCTCTCAAAGTCATCAACAATAGCGTGGAGCACAATCTTTCCATCCTTACAAACGTCATATGGATATCTACATACATACACCCAAACATACAATGTGCTCTTTTCATAAAAAGCAAAACTGGGATCATTGTGTATGTGTTGCTCTGTAATGTTTTTCTACCACTAAATATATTAAGTAAGAGCTTTTGAGTGCTGACTCTGTGCAGACACAGTTCTAAGTGCCTTTTCATATATATATCATTTAAACCTCACAATGTTCTATAAAAGTTAAACAACTTTGCATCTCAGTACTGATAATATTTATCTCAAAAAAAATTTTTTGTAGCAATTATATGGATAGATCATAATTTACTTTACCATGCCTCTATTATTGGGCATTTTTGTTTATTCTAACTTTTTGTATAATACTAATCATATAGCCAATAATAGGAAATCACTTAAATAGTGCAGTTATTAATTAAATTATGATATAATCACATAAGGAAAAATAATGTTACCATAAAATATGACCACTGGAAAAGCTGAGTAAATGCGTCAAAAAATAATACTTAGACTGTGTATGAAGTAAAAAACACAGCGAAAAAGAAAACCATTCAAACAGTCTGGATTCAACTATGTAATAAACCAATAAAGTAGTTTCCAGATGGTGGAACCTGGGTGATCTTTCTCCCTATTCTTTTTTCTATTTTTAAAGTTCTCAACAATGAGAACAAGGGAGGATAAATAAGCTATATTTCCTTTGTACAAAAAAATAAAACCAGATGAATTGGCAATCTTAAGATTTTAACAAGCTCTGACTTATAAAAATGAAGACTATACAAGTTTCCCTAAATCATTTTCAGATATTTACTCATATAACACTGATTCCATAACATGTTGATACTACATTATAATTAAAGTTATTATACATAACACACTAAGGCAATACAAGGAATATTTTTCTAACTATAAATCTTAAAATGATTACAATTATTTTCTGTTGGCATAGTCATCACTTCAAGAAACATACTTTTGCTCTTGACTGTGTTAATTCAAAGTGGATGGATTCTATTTTAGTCATTAAAGAATGATTCTGTGAGACCAAGCAAGCATTCTGTTGCCTAACTTTATTAAGTTTCTCTCGAAGACTTTTGATCTCCTGATCCATGGGGGTAGACGATGAAAAAGACATCTGAAAAATGAAAAAGTACAATCTATTTTGGATTGCTTCAT
Source organism: Equus przewalskii (assembly GCF_037783145.1). Lineage (NCBI taxonomy): Eukaryota > Metazoa > Chordata > Mammalia > Perissodactyla > Equidae > Equus > Equus przewalskii. The sequence continues at coordinate 6,962,336 of NC_091854.1, forward strand.
TACGCATTACATGCAATTAACAGAAAATGATGAACCATTATCAATAAAATGACTAAGTTGATCAGAAAATGAGTTAAAATATTTAGAGAGTGTTGGTGAAGATATGTAGGACAATTAGCGCTCTCTCCTCCACTGCTGGTGGATGTGTACATAAATAAGTTCAGCTTGGAAAACAATGGTACACTTTGGAAAAGTTGAACATGCTAAGACTCAACAATAGTACTTCTGGGTATAAATCTGATAGAAACTTTGGTATTTTTGCACCTGAAGATACACAAATATTCACAGCTACATTGTCCATAAGAGACAATAAGAACCCAAACATCCACCAACAATAATATGGATAATGGATAAATTCTTTAAACTGTACAAATATATCTACTATACACTTTTGAATATATATTTTATAATAAATTATTTTATTTCATGAGGGTTAAAGTTTCAAAATATGATTTAATTTTTTTGAGTAAGTACTATATTTATGCAATTCAAAAGTCAAAACTATATATAAGAAAAAGAACACACAGAAGTCTCATTCCCATCTTTAGTAGGTAAATAACCATTCTTATAACTTTCTTGTTTATAAATTTTTGTATAACACTGATCATACAGCAAAATATAGGAAACCATTTATATAGGAGAATTTTATTAAGTTAGAGTCTTAATTAAACCTAGTCTTCTAGTGTTTCCACATGCATATACAAGCAATACAAATTACCCAACCTCCACATTTTCTTATGCAAAAACTAGCATACTATCTCATTCTGTACCTTCCATTTTTTTACTTGAACAATATATCCTGACAATCTCTCCACAATCAATACAGTGAGAAACTCCTCTTTTTTCTCCCTCAGCTGCAGTTTCCACTGCATGTTTATTCAACCAATCCCCTAATACTGGACACTTGAGCTATTTATAATCTTTTGTTATGACAAACAATGCCTCATTTTGTACTTATGCTGGTGTACCTGAAGATAGTCTTCTAGAAATGGGATTTCCAAGTAGTCAAGGGCAAATGCATTTGAGATTTTCGCAAACATTACTAAATGCCTCTCCATAAGGGTTGTGTCAATTTGCATTCCTACGAGCAATGTAGGAGAGTGCCTATTTTCCCCTAATTTCACCAAGAAAATACAGCGTCAAACATCTGGATGTTTAACAATTGGATAGGTGAGAACTGGTAAGTATAAGTCTCATTGTGAATTTCTCTCATTATGAGTGAGACTGAACACCTTTTTATTTGTTTCAAGATCACTTTCATTTCCTTTTCCACACATGTCTTTTGCTCATTTTTCTATTGGGTTGTTGCTCTTTTCTTCTTTCTAAGAGCTCTTTACATATTAAAGAGATTAGCTCTTTGTCTTTAATAGGCATTACTAATTTTTTTCCCTTCCAATTTGTCATTTGTCTTTTGATTTTTCTTAGGGTAAAACACAATGATTTCAACTAAGGCATATATATAATAAAAATCATCAGCAATTTGAATTAGAATAGTGATCAAATTTCCAAGAATTACATAATCTTTGAAGACATGGAATTTAAATTCATTTTCTAAAATGTAGGCTCAGATAGCTTCCTTACAAAAAAGAAAACCTCTCAAGTGTTGGCTTTCTGAAGTGGGAAAAGTAAATTTTTATCAAAAAAGATTATGATGTAGATATGCAACCATACATGTATATACATGTGCTGGTGCGGGTAGGGGGAGAGGTAATAAAGAACAGGAAGAAGAAAGTGGAAAGGGAGATAAAAGGGTTGAGTAAGGAAGAGGGGTAAACACAGGGAAAGAGATAATATGACTGAATAAGAAAGAGAGAGAGGGAGCGAGTCCCATACCAGGAAAGATTTCTAAGATCATCCACAAAATTTAGGGATAATGAAAGGAGAATACTGTCATGCAATCATATAGCACCTGATCTGGCGTAAACAGTAAGGATACTTTAACCGCTTAATAAATAATTGATTACCTATTAGGTACATGGTATACTAATTTACTTAAGAAAAGAAGACATTTAATTGCAAAAATTAATAAATACAGAAATTTATAAATAGAGTAATACACCAAAATAACTACTTTCTTGTTAGGACATAACAAGAACCACTATATTTAAATTCAATGAGTCTTGAGCACTACAGTAAAAGACTATGGAAAACATGAAGAAAGCAATTAAAGAAAAAACTCAAAGAAAAAGTACTTTAAGTAGACAGGTCTAAAACTACAACTACTTTTATGCAGACAGGTCTAAAAACAATAACCTTCTCTCTTGGCTGTTTTTGAAAATCAGTACTGCTACTGGGCATTTTACAAACTTTTTTATAAGATGAGTAATTCAAAAGTCCAAGCTGGCTAGGCTGAGAAAGATCTTCCAGAATGAGCCTTTCAGACCTTGAGGGATTAGAGGCATAATCAGAATTTTCACTTGGACTAACACTAGAGAAAAAAGAAAAAATACATTTTAGTTCTTAGTTTAAGTATTCACTCCAAATTTCTATACAGAAAAAAACAGAAAGAAAAGCACCTGAAATGCTGCTGGAAATCAGACTCACGGTTACGAACTAAAGGCAATGTTTAAATTTTTAAATACACCATAATTAGTTCTAAACTAGCAACTCATGCATTTCTAGAGCTTTTATGCTAGGATTACCTAAGATTCAAAAAATAGTCATAATAATAAAAGACTAATTAAGCCCAAACATATATTTTATACTCATAATCCTAAATATATCAAAGGTGTTTTCTAATATGTAAATGCTTCTCTAATATTTCTATTTTTTCCTAAACTGTTATATTCAAAATTACAGAACATTATTTTCTATTCCAGAGACATATTAGAAACACAATACATAATAATGAAATTCATACATTTTACATTCTGAATTCTATATGTGATTTTACTTACTTACCTGGATAATTCTTCCCCTAAATTCTGCAAACTCCATTCTGTTATCGTCAGTTCATGTCTTAAGGAAGCAACATTTGCAAGCAAACTTTCTTCTTCGTTGTCTTTACTATAGTAGTCTGACGATCTAGATTCCATTTCTTTAAAAAAGAAATAAATTTCTTGCATTTTGCCTGAAAGAATCTGCGGTGTCAGTTAAAATATTCTCACACTAATAGAATCCAACTCTTTATTTTTCTATTTCAACTCTTGTGAAATCTTCCGTGGTAATTTAAAACAAAACAAAAAACCCAGTAACAACGAATTTCTCTGAAGTGTAAAGCCGTAATGGAAAGTTTGACAGAACTTCAATGAATCAATTTTTCATTATAACCCAAGTCTAGTTATTTTAGTTTCCCTTTTCTAAGCACATTTAATCTTTCTAACAATTGTGTGAACTAAGTATTTTTATTCCAAGTTAAAGATGAAGAAACTAAGAATAAGAGAAATTAAACAACTTGCTCAAGGTCACATTAACTGTAAATGGTGGAAACAAGATTTGAACCTAGGTCATCAGGATCCAAAGATCTTTAATTATGTCACATTGCTATCTTCTAATTTATTGTAGATCAATTTCAAAATGAGGTGTTTGAATTTAAATAATAACGTTACAAGCTCTGAACATCTGATAAAATTGGTGTCATTACATTCATTCATATTTTCTTAAAGGCAATTTATTCACAGGTAAAGCTTATCCCATTCTCTCATCCTCAGTCGTTATAAAATTTAAAAAACACTCACATTCACATCACAAAAACAGAGATCAAAATGACACTTGGCAGGTTAACTCACAGAAATATACGAAGAAAGCTTTTGTTTCTTCAACCGATGAGTATCTCTAGGGTTGTTAAATTCTCTACTAAATACCTTAGCATACAAAAATCATGATAAAGGACTACATTTTATTACTAATAATTAATACATATAATTACTATGTAGTAAACTACATATCATTAATAATTAAGACAATAAAAACTAAGGATTTATAATCTCTATTACTGCTGTAGATCTTTCTGCATAATCTTAACATTACATTCCTCTTTCAGATCCCATTTGTCTTTGTCATTGTAGCCTCTCTCTTTCATCACCCTTCTAGAATTCTGACCACATCTCAAGCTCCAAAAGGTTAGGAGTCCTGAGTATTATGTTCAGGACTGTAAGGCACTTAGAGAAGCTCTACAGTGTCAGCGAATAAAATGATTACTAAATTGACTTTTCATCCAGCTAAAATACTATGACAAATTTATTCCCCACTCAAAATTTCTCAGATGTAAGGAGGAAAATTAAAAAGAAAATTCTCACCTTATTGGAAGAAAATGAGGCAGGAAATTAAATGAGATGCTATGTAATCTTAGAGAAAATGTTTCTATCCTCTTTCTCCTTTTGTTTCCACTAATTTGCTTCTGCCTAAGGGAGAAGTCTCTCCTAGATAAAGTCAATGGATTAGGTCTCCATTCTGCTTTATCCTTCCGACATCTCTACCTTCAACAGGATGGTGAAGGAAAAAAAGGTAAAGAAAGTTTGGTAAATTCTAAAATGCCATTCGATATTATGTTTCAACTAAATCAGGTTTTACATCCAACATCTTCTGTGTGCTTTACTATAACAATTGTCTAATCCTTCTTATCAATGGATACGTTTGATATAAAATATTTTCATTTTTCTAGTGGGCCACCTAATGTCAAATGAAGATTCTTCTTCCCTCCAACTTAGGGTAGTTATAAAAGTCTATCTTCATTGCCTGTACATATGTGGAAAAGGACAGCATGCCACCTACAGGCCCTGACAACATCTTTGGGCCCTAGTAACAACGTGCTTGTAGCTGTACACACGCACACCCATCAACAAGTGTTCTTTATACCCCCTCTATGTAACAGGATGGGCTGCAGTCGAAAAAGATTCCTCATTTTGGAAGGAGATCATATCTTCTGTCCTGTATCAAGTACGCTCAATTTGACAGAATTAATCCTACGTTCATCTGGAAGCGGAGGAAAACAAGACATCTTCCTCTTGGATTTTTCCTAAAATACGACCCTGCAGAGCAGCAGGGGCAGCCAGGACCAGACTAAGCGCGTCCGAGGGTGCGGGGAGGGAAAGGAGCAAAACTCCCCGAGGTAGGCCTGTTTCCACCCTCCAAGCAGCAGTCGCTGACCCCCCCAAGTCCTAGTTGGGAGAGAGACCCACCCGACGACAGCGCACGCCGCGCTCTCGTCTGCGTTTGGAAGCCTCAGACCCTCTTCCCGGCCTCCGGCGTGGAAAGGCCAGACACACGACGCGCGGGGCCAGAGAACCGAAACTACACCGAGTTCGAACCGCCGCGGGAGCCGTTGTGGACGCCCCTCCCCGGCCGCAGCCCCGCCCCCCGCGCAGGCTCTGCGTGAGGCGACGCACGAGGCGCGGGGCCTGTCGGGGATCGTGGTCTGCGAACGCGTCAGAGGCGGCTCGCTGGGAACTACATTTCCCACAATTACTCCCAAGACGCCTATTGGTGTGGAGGAAGCCATGGGAACCTGCGGCCGTCTGAGTGTGAGGCGGGCCGTACTCACTCCGGGCCGGAGGAGGCCGAGGCCCAGGAGGCTGCGGAACGGAACTGCTGGCCCCGCCCTCAGTCCCCACCCTTTGGAGGCCGGCGTTTCCCTTTTGAGGGAGCGTTGCCCCCGCCACGGCCGCCGCCTGGAGTTTCTTCAGGCTCCAGGTTTCGCTGCCAACCACGAGGAGTCCAGGGAGGAAAAGCGGAGCTTAGGTGCCACGCATCCCACGCCTTTTCCAGCCCGAGATCGCCCCGGCAGGGATGGGCGACAAGATCTGGCTGCCCTTCCCAGTGCTCCTCCTGGCCGCTCTGCCCCCAGTGCTGCTGCCGGGGGCGGCCGGCTTCGCGCCCTCCTTAGACAGCGACTTCACGTTCACCCTTCCGGCCGGCCAGAAGGAGTGTTTCTACCAGCCCATGCCCCTGAAGGCCTCGCTGGAGATCGAGTACCAAGTAAGTGTGGAGGGTGAGCTAGCCTCCTGCCTTTATCCCCGATGCAGCGCGTCGTCGCCTCTCACCCGCTTAGAAACTTCTTGTTGACTACTAGGGTGCTGGAGAGGCGAGGGCCGCCCGGGGAGGCGGCCAAAGCGCGCAGGCGCACGCGGCGAGACTCTTGGGCCGGGGACCCAGAAGTAGGGCTGGACCTGGGATTGACTACCCGCCCTCTCCCCTTTCCTCCGGTGGGAAAGAGGCCAGCACTGGTGATGCCGGGGTTTTTTCCTCTTTGTTTCATAATTCGCCCATCGCTTTGCCAGCCAGTACACGCTCCAGGACCGAGAATTTCACAATACAGGACTGATACACGTTCGGCTTCATCATTGGACGAGATGATGACACTTGTTTTATTCACTCTCACCACCCTCACCCAATTCCGGTATTACAAATCTTGACTGTCATTGCTTAAGGATTTTTGAATTGTGACCGTGTGATTATCACTAAATCCGATTTTGGAATATTTTGAAAGAGGCTATTGATGTATTTAATGGTACATTTCCTTCCCAGTTACATATCTATTAGTTTTACATCAAGTAAGGTCTAGTTGTATATTAAAACTTTATAACCTTTCTTTCATTCAGCATTGTAAGCATTTCTTCCATATAATTGTTTTCTTTTTAGTATCTGCATATTATATAGCGAGTTGCCTCAATTTATGTAGTCATTCTGGTAGAGGGTAATTTCTTAGAAGAAATCTTGTTAGTTCCACACCGCAAATTTCAGTGTTTCTAGGTAGCACTGCAAAAAAGATGCATTGGTGTGGTTCATCTTTTAATTTAGAAGTTAATTTATAATCAGATGTTAGTTTTTTAAAGTTGATATAGAGAATCTTTTTACTCTCATATATAGAGCAAAAAAAAAAGTTAGGTAGAATTCTCATCCGAAGTAACTTTAGAATTAGATTATTTATAGATGCATAAGGTAAGCATAGAGTAAAGTCACATAGTGAGGAAAACTGAGATTAGAACTCAATATTTCTTGATTTCCTGTCCAAAAGTTCATTTACGGAACAATTACCATGTGCCAGTGTTGGAGGGGGAAGAGAAGAAGTCCCTGTTTTCAAAGATCTTAATAATTAAGAGATACTGGCTCATAAACAGATAATTTCAATAAAGTATGGTTAAGTGCTATTAGAGGAGGGCTAATTCTCTGGGGTTTCAGAAAGGCTTCCTGGAGAAAATAAATTTGAATCAAGAAAGATGCTTAAGTGAGACAAGAATGCAAGGAAGGAGGGACATTTTAGGAAAAGGAACGAAATAAATAGAGAGTTCTGAAAATGCGTAGTGTGAGTTTTGGCAGTGGGCAGTATGTAGTGGACACTACAAGTGCTGAGTTTTTATTAGACTTTAAGACTATAAAGTGTGTGGTGGGAGGAGGAGGAAAAAAAAGATTGGAAAGGTCAGGACGCTGGGTCGTGGATCATGAATCCTAGCCTTGTGTTCCATGCTAAGTAGCTTTGCCCTTATTCGGTACAAGGGCCTTTGAAGATTTAAGCAGTGTGGTAACATAGTCAAAAATGTTTTTCAGATCACTGGGTACAGTGTGGAAGATGGATTTAAGGAGGGCAAAATTAGAGGCAAGGAAACCAACTAGGAGGTTAGTGAAATAGTCCAGGTAAGAAACAATTTGTATTATTCAAAAATTCCTCAGTATTTACCCAGGTATTAGGGAAGAAATCTATTTTAACTGCTGACCTCTTATGATTAAGAGTTCCAGCTCTAGAGATAAGATACTTGAGTTGAAATCCTGACTCTGTCACTACCTGTGTGATTTTGAACAAGTTACTTAACCTCTCGTGTAAAAGAGAGAGAATAACAGTAATTACCCCATAGAGTTGATTTGAAAAACTGAGTTAATAAGTATTCATAGACCATCCCTGACACATAGTAAATATTCAGTGAATATTGGCTTTTTTACATTTACACTTCTAGAGTTATATACTGGCTTGGTTTGCTTTATACTTTGCATCTTTAGTCACTCTTAAAGGCACTGTTCCCCAAAGCATTCTCCCTAAACAATTTGGGGGTTTTTTTGTGTGTTGTTTTTTGTGTTTGAGGAAGACTGGCCCTCAGCTAACATCTGCTGCCAAATCTTCTTTTTGCTTGAGTAAGATTGTCGCTGAGCTAACATCTGTGTGAATCTTCCTCTATTTTATGTGGGATGCTGCCACAGTGTGGCTTGAGAGCCGTGCTAGGTCCGTGCTCCAGATCCAAACCTGCGAACCCCTGGCTGCTGAAGTGGAGCATGGGAACTCAACCACTACGCCACCTGGCTGGCTCCCAGTTTAATTGTTTTGATTGAGGAGAGAAGTGAAATCATTTTACTGTAGTCCTAGACAATGTCAGAGGGGTTTGTAGGGTAGAAATCATCTTCAACCTTTGTTTGCATTTTCCAACTCCATGACTAATTTTCCAGTAACTACAAGCTACTGATTGTTGTCTTAGTTTTGAAAATGTCAGGGGACATTCTAGACATTGCCCTTGAGTTATTGTGACATTTTGAAAAATTTTAACCATTTCTTACTTTTCAGGTTTGGGCGGACACTTTTAGGATAATTGATCAGCCCCACATTATATTAAGTTCTTGGAAATTTTCAATGTCAATACATGTATCTTATGAATAAAATAGATCATTCATCAAAAAATTTAAATAACTATTGAGTGCTTAATTTGTGTAAGCATTATGCTAGGTGCTAAGGATACAATGTGAGTAAAAGTATATTTTGTACTCTCATACAATCTAGTATGGGGACAGTCACATTATTACACAAATAAATGTGAAATTATAAGTCTAATAAGTGCTATGAAGGTAAGTGCATAAAGCTATGAGACTCTATTTCATTTGGGAATTGAGAGAAGACAATTCCAAGGACTGCAGTTCAGATCTGTAGAAGAATCAGGCATACTAGGCATAAGCGGTGAGTGGAACAAGGCGATGGGTAAAAAGAACAGCAGGGGCCAGCCCTGTGGCTCAGTGGTTAAGTTTGCGCCCTCCGCTTCTGTGGCCCAGGGTTTCCCCAGGGCAGATCCTGGGCATGGACATGGCACTGCTCATCAGGCCATGCTGAAGCGGTGTCCCACATGGCACAACCAGAGGGACCTACAACTAGAATATACACTACGTACTGGGGGGCTTTGGGGAGAAGAAGGAAGAAAAAAGATTGGCAACAGTTGTTAGCTCAGGGCCAATCTTTAAAAAAAAAAAAAAAAATAACAGCATATGCCAAGGCGTTGAGGAAGAAGACCGAAGAATACCTTTTCAGGAACTGAAAGACTACTACAACAGCAGTACAGACGGGAAAGTGGCACTCACCTGTCATGTTCCACTGAACTCATTGGCAAGTTTAGTTTCAGATTATGGTATCTTTTTTATATTTTAAATATATAATATATATTTTAAATTAGCTTCTGTATTCTTAAACACTGTATTTAACAATTTCATTGAGCCTGACAGCCACTACCAATAATATCTTTTAAACTTTGTTTTACTGAAATCCTTGCTTAGTTATATCTCTTGTTTTCTGATTTAATGGATATCTTTTTCTGAGGATAACCTTGAGTAATTCTTTTAGAATGCTCTGAGTCCTTAGATCTCTGAAAACGGCTTTACTTTTTGCTTTCACTTCAGTAAATATAATTATTTTACTTGGGAACATTGTAGTTCTTTGCATCTAGTGTTAAATGTAAGAATTCTGATGCCAATACCAATTCTTGTTATCTTGCAGTTCTCTCCTACATCTCGTTGGAAATTTCTAGGTTGTTCTTAAATCCTTCGGAAAACCCAGTAGGATTTTTGGATCTTTTTTCATTTATCTTGCTTCACGTCTTTTAGACCCTTTCAGTCTAAAGATTTTTATCTTTTGAAGCAGGAATTTCTGCTCTTATTTGATGATATCCTCCCTTTATTTCTCTTGGTTCTCTCCTTTTAAAATGCTTCTTAGATGGGTATTTAAAATCTTTAACTGTCCTTAATGAAAGGTCTTAGCATTGCCCTCATAATTTTCATCTACTGTACTTTTTCACCTTGTTCTGAGAACTCCTTGGCTCCTTCTGTTCTCTGATTTTCAGTCTCCATCCATGTTCATTCTGCTGTCATTACATTTGTTAAGGCTTTATTTTGGCAATCACATTTTTGTTTTTTCTAGAAACTTTCACATCAGCATCATTTTTTTATGGATTTTACGTTCGTGAATTTCTCTGAGGATATATATTTATCTGAGGAAACATTTTTGTCTGTTAATATTAACTGTTTTTTCAGAATTTCATCCTCTGAGATGATATGAAAAAGAGGGCATCAATTTCAACAAATTTTTGGTGTTTCTCTAGTCTATTTAATTGCAAATTTTGAGATTGATAGATATTGGTAGCTAGATATATCCTTTTGCTTACTGGAATATCTTCCAGAAATTTCTTACTTTTCAAGTCTGTTAACAGCCTTCCTATATTTCCAGTGTTGTTATGGATTATTTGTATTATGTTTTCTTAATTTCATTGGGATTTAAAGAAGAAAAAGAATTATGTATATTTATCTACTCATTTGAAACCAGTTCTCTTGATCAGTAAGTAGAGCAGAGGAGTAGGTAATCTTTTATATCATTCCATTAAAGCCACCAAGAAAAATAAAATGGGTGTTATAGCGGAGGAAGAGTAGCCATTGGAGGCAGATTGCTGCGTTCAGATTTTGACCATGCTACTTATTGATTGTATCACCTTGGGAAAATTGCTTCTCTGTGCCTCAGTTTTGTCTGTGTGTGGGGTTTTCTTTTTATTAACTAAAATGAGACTACTAATAGGACCTACCTTTTAGAGTTGTTGTGAGGAATTAATCCACATAAACCACTTAAAACAATGTGTGGCATAAATTGTAATTGTTAGCTGCTATCAGCAGCAGCAGCAGCATATTTGGAGATTGTAAAGGAACACATTGTGTTCATAGGTCATAAGTAAATGGCGTACTTGGAATATACAGTTCATATTGGGGAATAGTAGGTGAATACATTGAAGAAGTCAGTTGGAGTCAGGCCATAGAGGCCTTGAGTTCCAGGCTAAGAAGTAGCTAATTATTATTCTTATTTTATTGAAGAGGAAACAAACTCAGAAAAGTTACATAGCATGCCCTAAATTGCCTAAGTAAAAAGTTCCACCATTTGAAATCCCTTCTGTGTGTCTTTCCACTCTACAGGGCTTCTCAATGAAGGCACTCCTTTAGGATTATTTCAGTAATACCCATAAGGCCTAAATTTAGGTGGTGGCAACAGGGATTGGTAAGAAAGAGATAAGATCCAAAAATGAATGGAATTGAACTAAATGATCTTTCTGCTCCTTTCTAGTCCTAACATGAGTCCGTTGACTTCCTTACCCCACTAGCTTTAGAAAAGAAAATCTTTTCATCATAAGATCCACTTTATATAATTGTTTATTTTCAGAATTTGTAATATGTGTTCTTTTCTTGTGTGCTTTTCTACAGGTTTTAGATGGAGCAGGATTAGATATTGATTTCCATCTTGCCTCTCCAGAAGGAAGAACCTTAGTTTTTGAACAAAGAAAATCAGATGGAGTTCACACGTAAGTAACCTCTTAGTTGAGATTCTTGGGCTGAATAATACTAGAGGGCTATCTGTAGGGCAGGGAAATTTGGCACATTTGATACTAAATATCAGTATTAAATGATTTCATATGAACATTTTAAACAGTCCTTGATAGTTGTCTATCTTAAACTAAAATGTCTCATATTAACCTTTTTCTTTTTGTTTAGGCATTTTTGTATTGATCCTAAATTTTTTCTTTGCTTTGGTTAAATAAATGAGTATTCCCTAGGTATTCATTCAACCTATTGTGGCATTTTAAACCTCCCTTTCTAGCTAGCACAGCCTTTCTATTTCAATTAAAAGTTCCTGTTCCAGGTATGTATCCTGGTTTCTTGAGCTGCTGGCTATGTCATCTTTGCCCATTGTTTTCTTTCTTAAAACAGTACCATACATCTTTCTGTGTGTGTGATTGTTTTTTTACTCAGACCTCACTCTTAGATAATTTGAAGACCTGAAAGTAAAAGATCTGACCATAGGAAACCATATAGAAAGAGAATACTTTTTTGTGACTCTGAGTTTAGAGTTTGACAAAAGGCCATTTATTCTCTTACATCTCACTTCCCTTTTTTCACATCTCACTGGTGTGTTTCCCTGTTCCATTCTATTATTTTACTATAGCACTCTCTTTACTCAGTACTATTATTCTGTTAAAACTAAACGGTGAGTTTACAGGAAGAAGAGCAAATACAGAGTGTCTTAATATTTGCCATAAACTAGGTTTTGCATTTTATATGCTTCCAAATTAATCATTCCAATCCACTATGAGATAGATTCTTTGATTCCCCAATTCCCATTTTACAGACAAGGAATCTTTACAGACAAGGAGGCTCAGAGAAGTTAAATAAGTCTGCAGGGATACACATTTATTAAGAGGAGGAGGCAGGATGGACCAAAATTCTTGCTTTCTACCATATGATGCTTAGAACATCCCTGGCACATAGCACTATGTAAGTACTAGTTATTATTATAATTATTGGTCTTTGTTAACCAAAGTACCTGGCATGTAATTAATGGATGAATGAGGGGGAAAAAATGTCTCAACTATAATTTTTTAAGAAATTCATTTCAAAGTGCTTTTTAAAATGGCATCCTACCTATGCAGAGCTCAGAAAACATGTTTGCATAAACTATTGATAAACAGAAATAGTAATTTAGAAAGTCAGTTTAGATTGATATACTTGGAATTAACTATGCTTTCTCTTTGATAGGTTTATGAACAAGAGTTTTTATTTATTTGTTGAGTCCTTCTGATGTACCAGGCCACTGTTCTAAGCACTCTACATGTATTAATTTTGTTAATTCTTCACCGCAATCCTACGAGGTACATGGTATTACCATTACCTTGATGAGGAACTTGAGGCATAGAGCCCTTAAGTAAGTCGATGAAGGTTACACACCAGGCAGTCCAGCTGAGTCTTAATCACTACCCAAATTTAGAAATCTACTTTCTATAAATTAGATTTCAATAAAAATTTTATCTTTAGCTGTATTGACTTTTTAAAGACAACTAAACTCTCAGTTATGGCACTGAAATAGTTTTTTTCTTAAGTTAAATCTTTGAAACAAACACTGTACTTCCACAAGTGAGGGCTAGTAAAACTGTCTCCAAACAGAGCCTTAAACAGCTTAAGTAACAGCTATATGTGTAGCACTGCCTGGAATGAGGAGTCATATATAAATACATTTTTCTAGACAACTGAATAAATATCACCCTAACTCACACCAGAACTTACATATTTTGCATTACTTATGCTACGTCTTTATTCTACTTGAAAGGAACATTTATTCTATGCATTTTTATTTGGATAATATTTTGTATCATTTGTAGTAAAAAAATTTCTTTTTACTAAAAGTAGTCAACACAGATTTAGAAAGATTAATATAGGAATGTAGGAATATATAGGAACACAGGAATATAGAGCTAATATAGGAATAACTATAAAGTGAGAAAGTTTTTTGTACATATGCAAAAGCTCATACATTTGAGTCAGTGCTTCTCAGACTTGTTTCATTTTTACCCCATCCTCAGGCAGCCTTTTAAGACAATTTTTTCCTAATCATTCTCCCATGAAATTTTAATACCACAGATATACTACATATCCATTTTTGTACTGTATGCCTATCTGCTTTACATATAAAAAGAGCAGGTACAAAGCTTACCCTTTTTATCCAATGCAGGGTTAAGAATGGCTAACATAAAGTTGAGTTAAATAAAATTAAGACTAAACAAAATTAAAAGTTAAACTAAAAACTTAACTTTACATAATAATTATGACGTTTGTTTTGTTTTTTTCCTTTTAACATTGTTCCCCACTGTATTCACCAGTGTTTGCTTCAGGCTCCTTCCAAAAATTAAATACATCCTCAAAAGACAAAGCTTTGTCATGACTGAGGAGATTGCAAAGAATGCAGACAGGCTCTTAGCAGTATTGTAGAAACATCAATTAACTTGAGAATCAAAAAACCAAGCTTCATCTATGCCTATAACAGGTTATGTGATTATGAGCAAGTATCAATCTATGTGAACGTTATTTTACTTACCTTGAAAACTAAGTGCAATATTTTGCTTGTTAAAGTTACTCTCCACAAAGAAAAATTAGAAAACCACTTTGCTAAATTAACTCTGCTCAGGCCAATTATCTTGAATGTGAAGCTAATGAGACCAAGATCTTAAGTTTAGTTTAGATGTGAGTGGCATTTATTCAGTAAAGGTAAGGCCACTAAAGGTAAAGCTCTGGTTGTTGGCCACAGACCTCATCCTATCCTTTGTAAACTAGGTCACAAAGATGTACTTAATCAGTAGGAAGCCTAGAAGAATGCAGTTAGAACAATCCATCGTTGCTTTTAAAAACAAAACTAAACTTACTTTACAGATTAATCTCAATGAAAGGGAGGAGGTTTGTAGTCCTATTTGCATATGAATTAAATTCATGATAAGTTAATTTTAATAAAGTATAAATATTAAAGTTCATCGTGAGGTATCAGTTATGTAGGTTTTTAATCCTATCCTTTTCCAAAACTTAAGTCAAGATCATTTACTGTAACTTACTGAGTAAATGCCAAGCACATCTAAGTTGCAGGTACTTGAGTATCTATTTCCAGGTTGCCTCTTGCCCAAGAAATTATAAATGTTTCAATGCTAGGGAAGTCTATCAGTAAGCTGTCCAATTATTACAAACCGTGTTATTTCTTCTCTTTATCAATAGCATTTTTTCCTTTCATGCCAAATAGAAATACAAATAACTGAAGACATGTACGTTTTTAATACAGGGTAGAGACTGAAGTTGGTGACTACATGTTCTGCTTTGATAATACATTCAGCACCATTTCTGAGAAGGTGATTTTCTTTGAATTAATTCTGGATAATATGGGAGAACAGGAGGAAGAACAAGAGGACTGGAAGAAATATATTACTGGCACAGATATGTTGGATATGAAACTGGAAGACATCCTGGTCAGTATGGTCTTTTAATAAAATAATAAAAATTAACATCCAGAGGCCTTACTATATGATAGGCACAGAGCTAAGCATTTTTTCTGCATTTGCTCATGTAATCCTTAATTAACTCTATGAGGATTATTTCTCTCCCTCTTTCCAATGAGGAAATTGTGGCTTAGGGAGATTACGTAA
This sequence comes from Equus przewalskii, assembly GCF_037783145.1. Lineage (NCBI taxonomy): Eukaryota > Metazoa > Chordata > Mammalia > Perissodactyla > Equidae > Equus > Equus przewalskii. Next base: position 6,977,512 of record NC_091854.1, read on the forward strand.
CATAACCAGAGAGAACAACAACTAGAATTTGAACACAGGCTCTTAACTATAAAACTCCCTTAGAATATTCACAAACAGAAGACTGTAATGATCTGTAGTGTACTTGCACATAGAATAAAAGTGAGTAATCAGCAAACCTAAGAAGTACAGGCATTTTTCCCACAGCATAGTTTTTATAACATTAAATTTAATATTACTTAATTTGGGAACACTGTTGACATTATTCAGACCAGACCTAGCAGTTATCAGAAATTAGCACTGCACTTAGCAGTAAAAACCTTTGGAATATGGCTTCTTTGCTTGAATCACTTTATGCTTTGTTAATCATAAACATGCATAATGAAATATGCACGTCTAAGAACCTATTTGCTAATAATAGCACTGTCAGTGATAGGAGGAAAAGATTGTTATCCTTCATCCACAGCTAGATATAAACAAATGATGTAATTAACTTGGCGAGTGATATCTGTAAATAGCACACATACTTGCACGAGAAATAACATGGTTATTGCAAGTTTGAAACTGTATAACCTCTAATACTCTTAAAACCTGAAACTTTTTTTTATGTGATATTTTGATCACTTGAGGTTTCTTAGGAAAGCAATTATCAAATTTTAGCAGAAGAGACATAGTGTAGATCAGTTAGCTTGAAGAGTCAGAAAATTAAATGATGTCATATATGTAATTCCTTAGTGACTGAGCTCTCTGAGCCTTGGTTTCCTCACCTGCAAAATGGGCATAATACCTCTAGAGTTGTGAGGATGAAATGTGACATAGCATGTGTATAAGTGCTTTAGTGTCTGGCACAAAATAAATGCTAGTTTTCTTACCTTTTTTCCATTGGTGTTACTTTGAAACTAAAAGGATTAGGTTTGATTGGCATAAATTTTTTTTTTTTTTTTTTGGTGGGGAGGTTTGATCTGAGCTAACATCCATTGCCAATCTGCCAATCTTCCTCTTTTTTTTTGTCGAGGAAGGTTAGCTCCGAGCTAACATCTATGCCAGTCTTCCTCTATTTTGTATGTGGGTCACCACCAAAACATGACTCAACAAGTGGTGTAGGTCTGCACCCAGGATCCAGACCCACAAACCCAGGCTGCTGAAGCAGAGTGTACCAGGCTTAACTACTATATCACAGGGCCAGCCCCAGCATAAATTTTTACCATGACAGTTTTTTATCTCACCATGATTTCATATGTATATTAAACTTAGCTGAATTTTAGAATTGGAAGAAGACTTAGTTATCATTAGTCTAGCTCCAACCTCCCTCATTTTCCCCTTTCATTCCATTTTATAGGTAAGGAACTGGCTTAAAATGGAAATGATATATCCATAGTTCCACTACTAGTCCAGTCTTCTTCCTACCCATTTTTAAAATCTCAATCATTTTAATACATTCTTCCATTTTAAATTTATTTTGCCAATAAGAACAAAATACAAGTAGTTTATAAATCTTATTAGTACTCACTGCATTCTCAAGAGATTGACTTCATTCACACAGTTAAACAAAATGACCAGAAAGTTCAGATTTAAATATGGCTTAAAATACTTATAAGTCCTTTTTTAAGAAAAATAAAATGTCTTTCAGGATTTTCCATTTACTCCTCCAAAATTTTGTATCACAACAGCAAACTTAAATAATTTTGTATCTGACTATCATCATTATGATACTGAAAAGAATTATGCATGGTCTTTTTATTTGGTGACCTGAATCCTGTATTTTTCTGGGAAGTATTTGCATTACTGGGTTATCACTGCTTTACAAATATGCCCATTTGATAAATATTACACTGTGTAGTTTTGTATGTTTAGCAGAGCAGTCTAAAATTTTGAGTTTATTTTTTGCTTAAATGATTTTTAAAAAAGCAAGTTGACTAACCAGGAAGATCTTTTGCTATATTTTCTTATTTTTGCCCTAAATATTTTGACGTCATTTCAAATCTCAACTTAATCTTACCTTAATTCATATAGCCCTTTTATAGTTTTTAAATCACTTCTCAACAAAACCCTACTATAAAAATAGTTTTTTTTTAGAAGATAAGCAACTTAGAATGTATCTTGGTAAGCTTGTTCTATGAATGTGATCTTAGAACATTTTTGCATTAAAAAGAGACTATTCTTTTCTGTGTGTGAGGAAAATTCACCCTGAGCTAACATCCGTTGCCAATCCTTTTTTTGTTTTTGGCTTGAGGAAAATTAGCCCTAAGCTAACATCTGTGCCAGTTTTCCTCTACTTTGTATGTGGCATGTCTCCACAGCATGGCTGACTAATGGAGTAGGTCCGCACCCAGATCTGAACGTGCGAACCTGGGCCACCGAAGCACAGGGCGCGGAACTTTAACCACTCAGCCACAGGGCTGACCTCTAGACTATTCTTTTGGATCTGTAGTATACACATCTAAAATTGAAATATTTTCTAGTTTCACTACTATTTGTGAGATTAAAACATTAGGTGTTTTTGCTAGATACTAAATTGGACCAGGTCAACATTCAAAGTAGAAAATATTATAAACACACAATGCGTTATATAAAGGTAAATAACTACAAGCTGTTATCAGTTCAGTTTTTTAAACTTAAGTCATTTTCTTATGGTTGTGAGAGCTAAGAAAGACAGAATATATGTAAAATTCCTGGTGCTGTGCCACTCAAATATATTTTCATTTTGTTTATTTTCAATTCATGTAGCTTTGCTCCCTTGTTAAATAACTATTTATAAACAATTCAGATATATCAGGGTAATTGTCATATAACCTTACAGAAGATCTTTAGGTAATCTAAATAGTACTTCTCCCTTAATTAAAATTGTGTTTGGATACCAAATGAATAAGAATATCAGGGTACTATGAAGCACATTTTTAAGTTAACTTAAAATTATGGGGGCCAGCCCCATTGCCAAATGGTTAAAGTTCTGCATGCTCTGCTTTGGTGGCCCAGGTTCACAGGTTTGGATCCCAGGTGCAGACCTACTCCACTCAGCAGCCATGCTGTAGAGGCTTCTGGCATACAAAATAGAGAAAGATTGGCACAGATGTTAGCTCAGTGTGCATATTTCTCATCAAAAATAAATAAATAAAATTACTGAGCATTCTTTTACAGTAAAATTATTTTATTTCTCTCCAGGAATCCATCAACAGTATCAAGTCCAGACTAAGCAAAAGTGGTCATATCCAAACTCTGCTTAGAGCATTTGAGGCTCGTGATCGAAACATACAAGAAAGCAACTTTGATAGAGTCAATTTCTGGTCTATGGTTAATTTAGTGGTAATGGTGGTGGTGTCAGCCATTCAAGTGTATATGCTGAAGAGCCTATTTGAAGATAAGAGGAAAAGTAGAACTTAAAACTCCAAATTAGAGTAGTTAACATTGAAAAAAAGAGACGGGAAAATGCAATGAACTGTTACAGTCAAGACCATTAATAGTTTTTTCCAAAATGTTTTCAGGCATTACCATAGGTGTGAAAAAAGTATATTAATGTGAACGGAAAGTCTTCACTTTCGTCTGTGTAAGTAGTCTTATTGCTCTAGTTGTACTTAGGTGTAGAACAGAAATATTTTGCAGAGGTGTAACTGAATGAAGCCATATTAATAACAGCATTTCCCGGAGTTTGAAAAAAATTTTTCAGATATCATAGGTGATTTAAATAAATGAACTTTGGGCCTAAATGCAACACTGAACAATGCTTTTAAAACATTCTCTTACCTAGAAGTTTCTTCATAAATGTCACAATTACAAATGAATTGTAGCAGTTTTCAATATAAGTTATAAATCACCTGAGAATTACCTAATCATGAATTGAATATACCTTTAGAAAACAAAGACTCAACTTTTCTCTTTTTGCATATGCATCTCTCCTATAATGTAAATAGAAGCATAGATGTGAAAGATTTGTGAGATTTTTATAACTAAATATATTTCAATTTAAAATATTAGCAAAAAGTATTAGTTTTATATACTTAGCCTGCGTTCCCAAAAGCTGACATTTTGATAATTCTTATAAATGCTAAGTCAACTTATTAAAATTAGGACAAATTTCCTCTTTGAAGTGAAGAACAGCTAAAGGTTGCTTAACCACCATAAGGACACATTCTAATTCTTAACTAAGGTAATAGGATTTTAAAATTAAATGTGAGGGAAAATAATTTTATTTTTATATTATCTGTCAATAGTATTATGTTAATTTTAACAAGATTACTGACTTGGATAATACATTATTACCAGCAATTGTGAGGGAAATATTGGTAAAAGGATCTGGGCCTAATGTAAATAAATATCTCCTTTTCTGAGTTCTCAAAATCAATAAGAACTAATAAAACTAATAAAAAAAAGAATTGAGGTAAGCTTGAGAACATCTGATAAAAATTAAGTTCACTTAAACTGTAAATATCCAGAATCTGATTGGTTCATCATAATGACTCAATCCTAATATAAACCATGAGATTAATTTCTAGTTAATTGGAAAAAACTGTACTGTGGGTTTTTTACAATTGTTTTGTTTTGAATTATCTAAGTATTCAGGTATATTTTATGAAATATAAGCCCTACTGTAAGGTTTAGCACTGGGTACATATATTTATTATAATTTTTATTATAGCTTTCATAAAATGACCTTTCTGATCACTTTATTTATCGACATTCAAGTAAGGATTGGAAGCCCACAGAATCCCGTTTAAATACTCAATATGTGAATAACTATATATATGAAGTCTCTGCCATCCTAGCTTATTGCAGTCTGTGGAGTCTTACTCAAATACTAGTAATTTAGCTACATCATGAATTAATTAGAATTTTTAGGTTATATCCATTTGTAATGCTGTTATGACAAATGTGAGTTAGAAACAATCAGCTTATGAATGTAAAACCACTCTGTAGGTTAGTACTGCTGGAATTCTTAATAAGCAATAATGATATCCAGAGAGAATGGTTTCATTTATAATTTACACAGAGTGGTACAAAAAGAGATTTATTTCCCTCTTTCTTACGCCCTTGGTAGAAGAGAAGCTTAGATTTACCTATTTTGAAGCTGTTCAAAAATGAGGTAAATGCCATATAATGATCAATCACTTTAGTTGGCCATGAAAATGCTCTAAGTGTCCAGGAGTAGCCCATGTAACACATGCAAAACAAAGGCCAGTAAGATCATTGCCTATGAAGAGCCCTTCCTTTTCCCCCTTCTGTAAAACTCATGAGAAGCAAACTTAAAATATTGTAACTAATAAAACAGTACAGATACAAACTACTGCATCTTTTCTATAAAACTGTGATTAAGAATTCTACCTCTTATGTGTGTCTGGTTACTGTACTGTACTCTCTTACCTAACAGTTTGTTACATCATCTACAAATGATTTGTGCCACTGATTTTAAGCCTATGATTCAGTAACTTCTTACCATTTAATAATGGCCTTCTTTGGACAACAAAAAATTTAGGAATATTGAGGACAATTTTATTTTTATAGATACAAAGTGAAAAGAGCAGGATTATTTAAGCATGTTACCTGTATAAACCAAAAAAAGTAAAACTTGTAAGCAAAGAACTAAATTCTTTAATATTTCTAAAGGCATATTGTTTATCTGCCTCATGGTTTTTTAATGTCAGTATTCAATTTGAAAACCAACATTATGCTAAAATTGAGTAAGCTATTTATCACTTAACAGCTGGTTTTGTCTTCAGTTTTTAATTATATAAACTTTTAAAATACTGCAATATTTAACTAAGACTAGAGTTTCACTCTCATTTGCATTTGGATCATTAATATGTTGTTAAGGTGAATATCAAGACAGAGGGTAAATGAGTGGTTGAAATAGCAGTGAAATAAATGACAAATTGCAATGTAATTTTATGTTAAGTATATTTATCTTTCTTAAGCATTGTTATTACGTCTTAAAATAGACAAAAATTGAGAAACTATAATTGTATGCCTCTCCAAATGAAAATTCTTTATTTGAAATTTTAAAAGAAATTGATTCAGCATGTAATGGTTTTTCATCTGAAGTAAAATAGTATACAATCAGTGTTGCTCAAATTGCATTATAGTTGTGGACAGCCATATAAGATGAGCAATGAATACTGCACTGAGTATCTATAATAAAAGTTACAATCAAAGAAAATCTTACTTATCTACCAGTCATTGTAAATGCTGTCTAATCCTTAAAGCCTTCACTGATCTCATCTTAGCCAAGTGTGCTCTCCCTTCCATTCGAAAACCCATAGTTCTCCACACTTAGTGTATCTCATTCTGTCTTGCACTGGAGTATGTGTACTTATTCATCTGTTGCCCAAACATGCATTCTAACTACAAAGTGCTCAAAATATAGGGGCAAAGATCATTCTGAAAGTTTGGAATTCTAAATAAGCACCTGGGAGCTTGTTCCACTCCTCTACCTACCCAAGACAGTGATTGTTTAAGCCTAGAATGTGGTTCCAGAATCTTAATTCTTAACCAACACAATTTGAGATTATGTCGTCCATTATCCCTGGACCATTTGCCAACTGGGTGATCTTGGGAAATCAAAACTCCTTTGAGCCCATTTCTTCATTTGTAGAAATAATTTAAGTAACATCTCAAAACTTAATTAAAATAGCATATAGGAGAGTCCAGTGCTTGGAGTTTGGTGTATTATTGGTCATTTCCTTCATACCATCTAGACAAGCCACTCTTCGCCTACAAGGCGGTAGAATTCCTCAGGCAACTTTCTGCTTCTGCACTCCCATCACTTGAGATGTGTGGGCTTCGGGAAGGCTTGTCATTAGAAACTGGAGCCATACTACACTTAACGTATATCTGAGGCGAGGGCACAGAATAAAGAATCCAGACCTAAGGTGATGTTATATGAGAGTCGGCACATTGAGATGGACTCTGGATCCCTGCATCTGAAAGAAGAGAGCGAGAAAATACAGGGTAGGGAAAAAATTTGGGGGTCTTCAATGACCATGAGTCAACAGGAAAATCAACAATGAGAATCAGTTGTCTGACACTGAAATGAACTCCCTTATATATAAAGAAAGAGACTACTCCCCAATGCTGGAAGTTTTCAAGTGGCAATAATGATCAGATGTTTGTAAAAGGGATTGTTTCTACATCTGACATCAAGTGGGTTGATGGACTAATAAACCTATCCTTTCCACCCTTATTTTAATTCTAAAAGGACTAGTAAAGCCATTTGTAGGAGAAAGCTGAAAGAAAAGCCCTGAGCTTCAAGTCACATTTTAGAGTTCTATTTTGCTGGATTCTTGCTTGGTATTCAAAAACAAATTGGAAACGAAATTAGAAACACAATACCATTTACAACCACTCCAAAGAAAATGACATGCTTAGGTATAAATCTAATAAAACATACAAGGATCTGTATGCTGAAATTATCAAATGCTGGTGAAAGAAATCAAAGACCTACATAAATGGAGAAGTATACCATGTTCATGGATTGGAAAGCTCAACTTAGTAAAAAGGTCAATTCTTCCAAAATTAATCTAAATATAACTTAATTACTATGAAAATCCAGCAAGGTCTTTTTGTAGACAGAGATGAGCTTAGTCTAAAATTTACATGGAAAGGCAAAGCACTAAAACAATTTTGAAAAAGAATAAAGCTAGCTATGTTAATGCTTACTATATAGCTACAGTAATCAACACTGCATGGTATTGGTGGAGGGAAAGACACAAAGATCAGCGGAAGAGAGATGCTAGAAATACACCAAAACAAGTCCAGGTGATTTTTCACAAAGGTGCAAAAGGAATTCAATAGGGAAAAGCAAGCCTTTTAAATAAACAGTGCTGGAGCAATTGGGACAAACAGGTAATTATATGAACATAACTGTAAAAAACTATAAAGCTTTTCAAATTATGAGAAAATCTTCAGGACCTAGAGCTAGACAAAGAATTTTCACACGACACCAAATGCATGACCCATAAAAGGAAAAACTGATCAACTGAACCTAATCAAAAAGAAAACTTTTGCTCTACACAAGACCCTGTTAAGGGGATGAAAAAATAAGCTACAGATGGGGAGAAAATACATACAAACTACATATCCAAAAAAGGACTACAATATATAAAGAATTCTCAAAGCTCAACAGTAAAAAAACCCAATTTAATTAGAAAATGGGCAAATGACATGAACAGACATTTCAATGAAGAAAGTATGTGGATGGCAAATAAGCACATGAACAGATGTTCTACATCATTACCATTAGGGAAATTCAACTTAAAACCATAATGAGATATCATTACACACCTACCAGAATGGCTAAAATAAAAAATAGTTACAACACCAAATGCTGGCAAGGATACAGAGAAACTGGATCACTCATACACGGCTAGTGGGACATAAAATGGTAGAGTCACTTCAGGAAATATTTTGGCAGTTTCTTATGAAACTAAACATGCACTTACCATGCAACCCAGCATTTATACTCTTGGACACTTACCCCTGAAAAATGAAAACATATGTTCAAATAAAAACCTGTAAACATTTCAAATTCCACATAGCAGCTTCATTTGTAATAGCCCCAAACTGGAAATAACCCAACTGTCCTTCAAAGAGTGAATGGTTAACCTTTAGTACACCCATACCGTGAAATACTTACTATGCAGCAAGAAAAAGGAATAAACTATTGATATATGCAACAATTTGGGTGGACCTCAAGGGAATTAAGGTCAGTGGGGAAAAAAACCCATTCTTAAAAGGTTACACACTGTATGATTCCTTTTATGTAACATTTTTGAAATAAAATTAGAGACAGAAAACAGATTAGTGGTTGCCAGTTGTTAGGAATGGAAGGAAGAAAGGAAGAAAGAAAATGTGGCTATAAAGGAAGCCTTGTGGTGGAACAATTCTGTTTTGAGTGGTGGTTGTATAAATCTACATGTGATATAATTACATAGAACTATATATACCCACACACAAATGAGTGTTTGTAAAATTGGTGAAATTTGAACAAACTGGACTGCACCAACGTCTATTTTCTGGATTTGATATTGTACCATGTGCAAGATGTTACCATTGGGGGAACCTGTGTGAAAAGTACACAGGAACTCCTTGTACATTTTTTTTGCTACTTCTTGTGAATCTATAATTATTTCAAAATAAAAATTTAAAACAAAAATGGGGAAGATGAATTTTATACCTGACACAGACATTAGTGTGTTGGTATATACATATTTCTGAATGAGCCCAGGAATGAGTAAAATAATTTACTCTAACTTCAAATTAAATAAAACCAAAATATTATCAGTGAAAAACCAATTGTCATTTTAGGTATTGCTTCAATTCTTAAGAATTTAGTTATCAGTAGAAAGATGAAACACTGTATTCTTCAGGAAGCTTAAGGAATTGAGCCTGATTGGTTATACATGAAATATGAAAGAAGAATCCAGAGTCAACCTTTTTCCTTTCTGAAGCAATTCCATATTCTAAAATATTATCCAGAGGTTATACTATGATGAACTGGTTATTAGAACACTACCATAGGGAGACCACAGCTATTTCTCAAATGTTGCAGAAGCACTGTTCTGTGAATCTCAACAGAGAAGCTATCCCTGACTTTTTAGCACTGATCATACAACACCATAATTAACATATACAAACCCTCTACTAGACTCTAATCTCTGAAGGCAGAGAACACGTCTATTATATCCACCGCACCCAGTACAATGCCTAAAACACAGTATTTGCTGATGCAAAAAGGAGGCACACAGTTTATTATTAAGTGAAAAGTAAAGTTTCAAAACAACATGAATGATCTTTTTTCAGTAAAAACAAAGAGAAATAGATAAAAAGGCTAGAAGCCTACATCATTATGTCTGGATTGTAGAACTGGGGGGATTTTCAGAATCTTTTATAGTTTGTGTTGTCTGAATTTTTCACTGAGAAATATTTTTATATTATACTTAGAAAATAGTGAAGCTTTTCCATTTTGGGGAAAAAAAAACACAACAGGATTGATAAAAGGTTTCCTGCCCTGTTTTTCTCATCTACTACTTCCATCCTTCCCCATCACTGCCCTTTCTTCTAAACCACATCTTCATTCTCTTGGAACTGCTTCACTAATTCTTCTTGTTGCCAGCTAAGGTACAACAACTTGGGGTTAAGCATAAAGGTAATACATTAGAAACAAATTAGCATTATTTCCTCCAAGTCAGGTTTAGTTGAGGAAAAAGAGTACTATTCACTCCAGATGTAAATTTCTATTACAAGAAAATCCAGAATTGGAGACTATTACAGTTTTCTTATGAAGGGAATTAATTGCTTGTTGATTGTAATATTTAATTAGTTTTCAAGGTCCCCTACTACTGGACTATAGCAAATGCTCGTCATTTTCTAAACCGAAATTTATATTTCTCAATTCCAAAGAAAAAGTAAATCAGTTTTAGTAACTACTTGAAATATTTTAACGCTGCTTTCCAGTGTTAACCAAGAAAATCATCTGACATTTTTCCTCATCACTCTAAATATCTTATAAATATTTTTATTATTAATTTTTCTTCCCAGAACAGTCTTTTCCTCATTCATTTTAAAACCCAAACTATTTGCATATTACTTCTTTTCAATATTTCTTTTTAAAAAGTATTTTCAAGTTTGATTTTTATTACTACCTGCTTTTTATGCAACTACACTTTGGAGTCCAGTATGGACTTTTGTATCCACAGTATCCACCTGGAAAGCCCTATGAAGTATTCTCTTGGAAACACTTCCAAGTGCTTTTGCTTCAGAATAAGCTTTCTTTTCTTTTCTTTTCTTTTCTTTTTTGCTGAAGAAGATTCGCCCTGAGCTAATATCAGTTGCCAATCTTCCTCTATTTTGTATGTGAGCCACCGCCACAGCATGGCCACTGATAGATAAATGATGTAGGTCCATGCCTGGGAACTAAACCCGGGCTGCCAAAGCAGAATGCACTGAACTTAACCACTAAACCACGGGGGCTGGCCCCAGGAGAAGCTTTTAAATAAAACAATGCAATGGTTTCCCACTATAAATATAGGTATTACTTGCTTCAACAAAACAAATACTTGTTTTGTTCAGCTAATACCTTCTAAATAATTATTTCCATATTACGACAGCGAGTATGACAGAAAACCCATATTTTAATTGAAAGTCCTACATACTTGCCACAGTACCACCATAAAGAAACTTGAGTGTTCTAGGTCTTTGCTTAAAGAATGGTGACAAGCAAGTTTTCAATAATAAAGAGCATAAGCTTCTGGGAAATGCCTGGCAGAAGCAGTAGCTAAGAACTAGTCTTGTTCCATAATCTGGTCCTACTCCACTTCTTTACTACTACCTTTACTTCAAAGCATCAACCTTTTGTTCCAACCAAGCCTAACTTCCTTCCTTACTGTTCTCTGAACTAACCTGCTCCTCTTCTGTTCCCTCTGTTTAGTAACATCACTAGCCTCCCAGGCCTTCAAAACTTAAAGACCTCTTACCTGCTAAGTCACCAAGTATTGTCAGCTAATCTCCCTAATCTTTCTCATGCGTATTCTCAACATTCCTACTGCTTCTACTACACCTCAGATTTACTGAGATTTAGATTAGCTCTAGCTGGCTTTGCTGCTCACACGATTTCCCTCTAATTCATCCTAAATACCAGTGCCAAACTAATCTTAATACACACCTTAGCAGGATGGTTCAATATCCACAAATCAATCAATGTGATACATGACATAAACAAAATGAGGAATAAAAACCACATGATTATCTCAGTAGATGCTGAGAAAGCATATGACAAGATCCAACATCCATTTATGATAGAAACTCTGAATATAATGGGCATAGAAGAAAAGTACCTGAACATGATAAAGGCCATTTATGACAAACCCACAGCCAACATCATACTCAATGGGGAAAAACTGAAAGCCATCCTTCTGAGAAGAGGAACAAGACAAGAGTGCCCACTCTCATCATTCTTACTCAACATAGTACTGGAGGTTTTTAGCAGAGCAATTAGGCAAGAGAAACAAATAAAAGAGATCCAAATAGGCAATGAAGAAGTGAAACTCTCACTGTTTGCAGATGACATGATTTTATATATAGAAAACCCTAAAGAATCCATCGGAAAACTATAAGAAATAATCAACAACTACAGCAAAGTTGCAGGGTACAAAATCAACTTACAAAAATCAGTTGCATTTCTATACCCTAATAATGAACTAACAGAAAGAGAACTCAAAAATCAATCCTGTTTACAACTGCAACAAAAAGAACAAAATATCTAGGAATAAATTTAACCAAGGAAGTGAAAGACCTATATAGTGAAAACTGTAAGACATTATTGAAAGAAATCGATGATGACATAAAGAAATGGAAAGGAATTCCATGCACATGGATTCGAAGGCTAAATATAATTAAAATGTCCATACTACCTAAAGCAATCTAGAAATTCAGTGCAATCCCAATCAGCATCCCACTGACATTCTTCACAGAAACATAACAAAGAATCCTAAAATTCATATGGGCCAACAAAAGACCCCGAATTTCTAAAGCAATCCTGAGGAAAAAGAACAAAGCTGGAGGCATCAAAATCCCTGACTTCAAAATATACTACAAAGCTATAGTAAACAAAACAGCATGGTACCAGCAAAAAAACACAGACAGATCAATGGAACAGAATTGAAAGCCCAGAAATAAAACCACACATCTACAGACAGCTAATCTTCTACAAAGCAGCCAAGAACATACAATGGAGAAAGGAAAGTCTCTTCAATAAACGGTGTTGGGAGAACTGGACAGCCACATGCAAAGGAATGGAAGTAGACCATTATCTTTCACCATACACAAAAATTAACTCAAAATGGATCAAAGACTTGAAGGTAAGACCCGAAACCATAAAACTCCTAAAAAAAAAATATACAGGTAACACACTCTTTGACATCGCTCTTAGAAGGATCTTGTCAAATATGTCTACTCAGACAAGGGAAACAAAAGAAAAAATAAACAAGTAGGACTTCATCAGACTAAAGAGTTTCTGCAAGGCAAAGGAAACCAGGATCAAAACAAAAGACAAGCCACCAACTGGGAGAAAATATCTGCAAATCATATATCCAACAAGGGGTTAATCTCCGTACTATATAAAGAACTCACATTACTCAACAACAAAAAAACCAAACAACCCAATCAAAAAATGGGCAGAGAATATGAACAGATATTTCTCCAAAGAGGATATACAGATGGCCAAGAGGCACATGAAAAGATGCTCAACATCACTGATCATCAGGAAAACGCAAATCAAAACTACACTAAGATATCACCATACACCCATTAGAATAGCTATAATAACCAAGACAAAAAATAACAAATGTTGGAGAGGTTGTGGAGAAAAGGGAACCCTCATACACCGCTGGTGGGAATGTAAACTGGTGCAGCCACTATGGAAAACAACATGGAGATTTAATCAAAAAATTAAAAAGAGGGGCCAGCCTGGTGGCGTAATGGTTAAGTTCACATGTTCCAGTTCAGCAGCCCAGGGTTCACTGGTTCGGATCCCAGGTGCAGACCTATGCACTGCTTGTCAAACCATGCTGTGGTAGGCGTCCCACATATAAAGAGGAAGGTGGGCATGGATGTTAGCTCAGGGCCAGTGTTCCTCAGCAAAAAGAGAAGGATTGGCAGCAGATGTTAGCTCAGGGCTAACCTTCCTCAAAAAAAAAAAAACATTAGAAATAGAAATACCATATGACCCAGGTATCTCACAACTGGATATTTATCCAAAGAACTTGAAATCAACAATTCAAAGAGACTTACGCACCCCTGTGTTCATTGCAGCATTATTCACTATAGCCAAGAAGTAGAGGCAACCCAAGTGCCCATCAACTGGTGATTGGATAAATAAGATGTGGTATATATTTACAATGGACTACTCCTTAGCCATAAAAAAAGACAAAATCTGGGGCCGGCTCCATGGCCGAGTGGTTAAGTTTGCGTGCTCCGCTGCGGCGGCCCAGGGTTCAGATCCTGGGCGTGGATATGGCACCACTCGTCAGGCCACGTTGAGGCGGCGTTCCACATCCCACAACTAGAAGGACCTGCAACTAAGATATACAACTATGTTGCGGGGGGGCGGGGGAGGGGGCGGTTTGGGAAATAAAGCAGAAAAAAAAAAAAAGGTTGGCAACAGTTGTTAGCCCAGATGCCAATCCTTAAAAAATAAAAAAAAAAAAAAGACAAAATCATCCCATTTGCAACAACATGGATGGACCCTGAGGGTATTATGTTAAGCAAAATAAGCCAGACAGAGAAAGACAAACACCATATGATTTCACTCATATGTGGAAGATAAACTAACAGATGGACAAAGAGAACAGTTTAGTGGTTAACAAAGGGGAAGGGGATTAGGAGTTGGGCATAAGGGGTGAAGGGGCATATTTATTTATATGGTGACTGACAATAACGTACAACTGAAATTTCACAATGTTATAAACTATTAAGGCCTCAATAAAATTTAAAAAATTTTTAAGAATAGCTTTCTAATGACGTAATTCTTCACTGGAAAATTTATATGCAGAGGTAAAAATAAGAGAGAAAGTCTAAAATATAAAGTTATACAAAATTATAACACAAAAAAATTAATAGATCTGTTATAGATATGCTCTTGGATTCTGGAAGAGATTTGGTGATAAAGGGATACAGGAACCAAAACTGTGCCTCCATAAGTCTTAGACAAACCAACAGTCTTTCCCTCCCAAAAGTCTGTCCAACAAGCTTCATTTCCTTAAACTTCCTTATCTCCTCAAGGAAAAGTTTAACTTCAGGGATACCTAAGCAAGCTTTACATATTTTCAAAGGGACTCAAATTCTCACAAAAATCTTGTTTTTGTCTCAAATTCTGTATAGGAAAAATTTCCTTACATTCCACTAATAGTATTAAAGATAAAATATGTAAGATGTCAATTATTGGTTAAAATAACACTAATTAGAATACTTCTCTAAGTTCATATTATTAATACTGGATGCTGCTATAAACATTTAACCTAAATTTACAACTTCTTTTTGAATAACTTTATTTTTTTTCATTTATTTATTTTTTTGAGGAAGGTTAGCCCTGAGCTAACATCCACCACCAATCCTCCTCTTTTTGCTGAGGAAGAGCGGCCCTGAGCTAACATCTGTGCCCATCTTCCTCTATTTTAAATGTGGGATGCCTGCCACAGCATGGTTTGATAAGTGGTGCGAAGGTCCACGCCCAGGATCCAAACTGGTGAACCCTGGGCCGCCGAAAAGTAGCATGCAAACTTAACCGCTAATGCCACCGGCCGGCCCTGAGTAACTTTTAATGTAACTTATTTACTTACATAAACTATAATGTTCTAAAATTACATATGCAAATTATCAACTTATATAAACACATAATAGCAACGTAACCCAGTTTTTAAAAATCATTCAAAAATGGTATTTCTCCAGCAAAAGTAAAACATTTAAAAAACTTAATTTCTTAAATTGTTTTTGGTGAGCTTACTTTTAATTTCTGCTTGATACAAAAAAATTATTTTTAACTAGCTGCTATATATCGATTCAGATATTGTCAACATTTTTCCTTTTCAGTTCTTGACATAACTAATGATGGCCTGAATAACCCTGTTAGAACTAAACAACAAAATGTAAATAGTCTTATTTAATTCTCCAAGCCCAGGTCACACACCAAAGCACTGAGGATCAAACAGAAACATCCACAAAAGTCAGTGGAAGTCAAAAGCCATGTGCAGACCACCTCTCACAGGATGACTCCGAGACTGAACAATCAAAGTCCTCCAAAACATAGCTATCCATCTGCCACAGTTTCGTAGCACTGATTCTTGCACATATTTTGTCTACGTTCCATGAACTCAAGATCAGTGCTGCTCTTGTGATACTCAAGAAGACTCAAGGAAAGTAATTAAATACTAAAGAATAAGATCTTTGTCAAGCAGAGTTAAGCTTTGGAGGGCCACAAACCATTATCTAAGACTTTTTTGCCACCCCATGAATCAATCTGTGCCCATTTTGGGACTATATTACTCATTGAGAAAGCATGTTATAGGCTACAAAAAAAGAGGGGGAGGCGGATTGAATATCTTTTGGTAAACACAAGGAACAGAAATTAGACTAATGATTTTGAAGAGGATATATGTTCGTTTTTTCCACTAAGTACATTTTTTCATCTATGAAAGTTTTGTTCGTTTGTTTGCTTAAATCCAACACAAAGGGCTGGCCCAGTGGTGTAGTGCTTAAGTTCGTGCACTCCACTTCAGGTGGCCTGGGGTTTGCCAGTTTGGATCCCGGGAATGGCCCCAGCACCGCCTGTCAAGCTACACTGTGGCGGCATCCCACATAAAATAGAGGAAGATTGCCACAGAGGTTAGCTCAGTGACAATCTTCCTCAAGCAAAAAGAGGAAGACTGGCAACAGACATATTAGCTCAGGGCCAATCTTCTTCACAAAAATATCCAGTGGAAAATTTTCTTGAATGAGATATCACATTCCTTGAAAATGCTGCAAAAGTGTGGAGTTATTACTAAGCATCCAGTTTCAATACTCATCATCTCCAACAAAGAGAAAATGCAAGGGGAACAAGCAAAGAGGGGTTTTGTTGGGTATAAATGAGGGTAGGGGAGGAAAAAAGAGTGAACTGGTTAATTTGGAGTCTTATTCTAATTTTAAATATAAAGACAACATAATCTTTTGCTCTAGCTATTGCCCCAAGACATTTTTTCTTGATTTTATTTATTTTTTTGGTGAAGAAGATTGGCCCTGAGCTACATCTGTTGCCAATCTTCCTGTTTTGTTGCTTGAGGAAGATTATCACTGAGCTAATACCTGTGCCAGTCTCCCTCTATTTTATATGTGGGATGCCTGCCACAGCATGGCTTGATGAGTGGTGTATAGGTCCACGTCTGGGATCCAAAACCGTGAACCCCAGGCCACCAAAATGGAGTGCACAAACTCAACCACTACACCACCAGGCCGGCCCTGTCAAGACATTTTGATACTATAACTTAAAAGTTACAAACATTATACTCGCTCCCAATACCTGTCGTTCAGAGAGCCAATCAGTTTGCTTTCACAGCTTCTCCCATCTCCAAATTTCTATCAGTCAAGACATCTGGCTTCTTAACTGCTACTAATTAGAAAAGAATTCATGATCAGATAAAATTCTCACTTTACATTTAACTGTCAAGTTTTTATTTTCCTGAGGAAAGAACATGACTGATCAACTGCCAGAGTAAAAACCAAAGGAGACTTTCAGGAGTGCATATTCATAGACATACTCAAATATAAAGAGGAAAACTTCCACACACAAACAGGGCATTTTTTACTCTTTCCCAAAACTGCCTGGACACATTCCTTTGCCATGACATCCTCATTCAAACTACTCCAGAACCACATTATAAAACAGTCTGCTATAACTATGTAAGTCAGATCATGTTCCAACCAAAACTTAATAGTACCTAACAGAAAACTCAATCAGCCTAAAACACAGAATTAGTTCTACCCCCAGCACTAGTAATAGAAATCTTGTGAATATATACACAAAGAAACCAAGCATGCATAGTTGGACAGACCTTGCAAAATAAAAGGGGAAAGTAACCCTCAATATCAGTGAACATTCACTTCTACTAAACATTTAGTAACAAAATATACCTAGCAAGCAAGATCTGACTTCATCATCCATACATTAGAATTTACAGAATAACCGACAGCTCATATTCTCATCTAGTTTGATCACCTAAGGGCCTAAGAATCCATATTTATCATTTATTATCAGGATAGTCATAAAAATTCATTTGTTTTGGATAAAAATGGAATTAAAATGAGTTTATTTTTACATCTTTTCTTTCTGTAACCCAGGGGCAAAGATTTTTAGGAAAAAAACAGAAAATCCTTTTATGTGAACCCTGACACCGTCTATGTAAGTAAGAAGAAAAGAAAACAAAGTTGAAAAGCCTGCATTTTTTTGAAGTTTGGGGACAGGGTGGGTAAAGGGAGATAATATTGTCTTTCAAGTACAAAGTGTACAAGCTGGCTAAATAGTTTATTTTTTTAAAGGATCACTTAAGATGAACATGCAATAATTATTATATTATTTTGGGGACAAAAAGAAAATGTAAGCAAAGTTTTATAAAGATTAATTCCAGTGAACATATTTACAATGAAACTGAAAAATCCTTAGCTCCCTGGCTAAATAAAGGCAGTCATCCACTGCACCAGTGTGTATTTTCAAGCAAATACAGAAGCAAAACTCATTAGCTCTTTAAAAAATACACACATTTAATGTTGGTCTGTTTTAATTCTAAGTAAAGCAATTCCAAAAATACAAACTGAACATCAGAGCCATGTGAACCACCATGATAAAATAAAACAGACATTCACAATAATTACGTCTAAAGACAGTTCAGCTTAATAAATCATCTTCCAAGTATGCTAAAGAAAAAGTTACTAAAAATACTGCTGGTGTTCAGTTAGAATTAAAGGACTTTGGGGAAAATGAAATAATATGTATACAGGTGGAGTGAATAAGGTTACACGGGATTTACATTTTACATTACCCCTAGATATAAACAAACATTCAAAATCAACACAAACTCTGTGTGTTATTCAAAATATTGCAGCTGCAGGAAAGGCAACTTTAAATTAATAGCTAGGGGAAAATCAAGTTTTGGTGGAGGTAAACAGAAGTGACAGTTTTTAATTTGCACTTTTGTAAAGCTCATTTATACCTGGCCAACCAGGAACCAAATGCAGGACAACGAAGTTCTCTGCTTCTTTTGGCTATAATGTGACAAGAAAAGATCATCTTTTGAAGATGTTTAAAGAAATAAAGCAACTTTCTTTATAAACAGTCAAATAATCAATCAATGGAATAAATAAGTACTAACCCACATTTTTACCACTCTGTAATCACTACACTTTACATATTTTTCATTTTGGCGGCAAATTCCCCAATTTTTAGGCTAAAATCCACCAATCACTTTTAAGGGTGAAATGAATAGCCACCAAAATAAGAATATTCTTCTGTTTACTCTTTGGCTAAAAAAGAAAACAAACAAACAAAACAAAACAAAAAGAAACAGAAGACAACTCTAACACTGGTGATAAAAGAAACTGTTTTTTTTACATGTAAAATAAAGTTATCAATTTAAATCTTGGTACATTTTATAAAAACAAGAGGTAATGTTGTAATAAAACAGCGGTAGCCTTGGCAGGCACCATACTGTTTGTTAACCCTGTGCAATAAAATACTTTGTTCATACTACACTTATTCAACATGACTAACAGTTACTACAGACATTTCAGGAATCTTCACGGGACTCCTACAGACTTACTGTTAAAACTGAGAGACATTTACAATCATAATGTGCCATGAAAACTTGAAAACGTTACTTCTAGTAGGAGATAATGTTCATATTATTTGAATTTGTTTTAGGTACTGAACAGCTGAGTTACAAGGACTGAAAGTGAAAAGCATTCTAAAAGCCCATGAACACTGTTGTTCACACCCTTCTTCAGAACACACTAAACTTGTTTGACACATTTCTCTTCATACATAGCAAGCAACAGCACCCAATAAAAGCCTGAGAAGAAATGCTGCTGTGTAAATACTGCAACTATTCCTGAAAAAAGAATTATGGGATATATACTCCAAAGCTGCCCATTCCCATAATTTGTATTGCATAGGTCACATAATCACACACATATATATACACATGTGTGTATATATATGCACATGCAAAGAATATATTAAGACGACAATGAAGTCTAGTCACAGAGCAATTTACAGGCTCAATATATTTTTTACACTTTGCTTGAAAGAAAATTTCAATATTTTACAATCTTTTAGTAGGCATTATATACACTGCACTTTGTGAAATCTAAAAGGTATTGAAATAAACTTTTTCCAACATTTTGGTAACAAAACAGACAATGTTTCTCCAAATACTTGTGCTATCTATCTACATGATCTGTTTGCTCTGATAACCACTAATCACAAAAACTGACTCAATGGAATAATTAGAAAAATTATCTAACACCATGCATGGGTTTGAATCATTTTTAATATCCTATCCTAGAAACATTCTACAAATCTTAAGATTTAAAAAAATTAAGTCTCTGTTCTGATTTTTAAAAGATAGCTTTTTATGACAATATCCATAACATTGACAGGTACATGTTAAGGCTAGTATCATTTCCTTTTGTGAATTTTTTTGACTTTTTATTTTTTTTTTTTTTAAGAAAGATAGTAAAAGCCAGACTCCTTTAGGGCTTTGAACTGTACCTACAGAAAATGAGAGTGCAGTGAACATAATGTTCAGTCCTACAGTCAGGATGCAGTTGCTCCTTCCCATTCCACAAGATACTGCACCTTTCCATCAAGTGTCACCCGACGAGCCAATACTCGATATTTTTCACCACATGCTATTCTACCTGCAGCACCAAAATAACTGGTAATGGAGTTTTTTAGATGATTGAGTTGTAGCTCCTGATCTGCTAAGTTATTCAAAATCTCTGTGTTGAGTTCATCAAATTGGTAATCTTCTTTGCCTTCATCATCTTTTACAATTTCTGAGTTCTGAGTCTGGAGTGCTCTTCTTGGAAGACGACCCCTTCTCCTCCGTAAATGTGGTATTGCAGCAGGCCAAGATCTTCCTGTACGAGTTCTTTTTCTGGAGTCAGATAATCTATGCAACAAAAAAAGCCACAATTGACCTCTAAGCTTATAAAGCATCCTTTGCCTACAAGGTAACTTCTCTGATTTATTTCTATCACTCTACTCTAAGTATAAACTCTTGCTGACACAAAAGCAGCCAAACCAAAACAATGAATGCTACATAAATGTAATGAACTAGAATAAGCACAAACTAGAAGTCGGGGTACCCTGGGTCTAGCTCTATGTGATACTGGCCAAATTCAAATCTCATATCCTCTGTGTTCTCTTAAGTGTAGAGCTTAAATGAAGGAGTTGAACTAGTTCATCTTTGAGGTCCTTTTCAGCTCAGAAATTCAACGATTTTACAATCTTATAACAAGGAGAGAATACAGCACAACAGCTGAATTCAAAGACTTTACAATCCTACTGTCTGAGTTAACATCCCACCTCTGTTATGCTTGCTAAACATGCTATCCTTGGCTTATTACTTAAAATCCTCTAAGTCTCAGTTTCCATCTCTGTACAATGGGAATAAGAGGACCTACAACTCAAAAGATTGTTCTAAGAATTAAAAAAGACAATGTATATAAAAAGCTTACCACAATGCTGAGTCAGAGGCAAAAAATACAGCTCACATCATTATTGTTCACAATTTATTAAAAAATAAGTTACATTTTAAGACTTTAAGTACTTAGACTTTTGTACAATTCACAAGAGCAGTTTTTAAAGAAAGGAAAGTATAAAACTTGCAAGCTCATAGTTCCGATCCAAGTAAAGTAAACTTTTCACACCTGATACATTATACTGGAAAAAGTTGTCCTTCTGAAATAAAATACTAGAGAGGAAGTCTGCTATTGATAAAAATCCTGAGTTTAAAATCTTTTTACTAACAAAAGGATTTATGTGCCTGATTCAGACTTATTAAAAAAAAAACAACCAAATCTTCCTAAAGCAAGGCACGGTTGTAGATTACAAGCATAAAAAGGTCTCACAGAAAACAGCACAGCCTATAAACACCAGTGTATCTATTCTCTGTGAACGCAGCAAATTTCCTAACAAATATGAAACTTTTAATGTTTCTGGTCTGAAAAGCAAAAATATTCAGATGAATATTAACAACCTAAAGAATCTACATATGAATTGCTTCTCAGAAGCTCAAAGACATACTCGTGTTACTTTCAATTGCTAAAAATTTATTTAATCATCACTTTACAAAGAAAAAGAGTCTAGAGGAAAATTAGAAAAGAATAAGAACATAAAATATCTACCCATAATGCCTGGAAATGCTAGACGAGGTAGTTTCTTTTGCACCGGAAGCACCCGTGAAATCCACATCTGAGGTATTGGATGAATGTGCAGTTCCCTCAGTTCTCCTGAGACAAAAGAATTTAAATGGTATAAAAACTATATTACATAACAATAGAAATACTAATTTCCCCCCCAAAAGAAAATTCCTAGGATAGGAGAAAATAATTTTCTATTTACCCTATAGAACAAGGTAAATCCAAGGTAGGATTCTCTGAAATTGATTCCTTTTCCTGAAAAATAAAAAAAGCATACTTAAAGCATGGTTCTAAAGAAGCCTGAAAAGACATTAGTTTCTCAGAAATTTTAAGCATCCCTCCTCTCTGAGAACATATACCAACATATCCTCTTACCAAAGGTGGCTCAGCAGTTTTCTGAATCATTTTTCTTGTATATGGGCCAGGGGGACGACCTACAGATTTTTTCTTTCCTTTTTTTTCTATGCCATTGCTTACTTCCCTGAAACATAAAACCATTATGTATTTAATCTCTGCATAAGGAAAACAAAAAGATGATGGACGATATACACTGTCATAATCTATTCTACTGTAATAATTAGGTTATATTTTCATATAATAATATAAAAATAATATTGAATATAAGTTGAATCTAAACGTTCGGTCAAGTACATAGATAATATATTCTAATTTAAATAAATATTTTTTGACTTAAAGGATATTTACCTATGAAAGGTTTAAGAAAAAATGTTCTCTTTAATACAATTCTGAAAAATATATAACATATAAAAATTAAAAAAACAAAAACAGACTACTATATTAAATGGAAGATTCCAAAACTCCTACAAGTTCAATTATTTAGGTTGTTACTATGTAGGTGCTTAGGGGATGTTTCAAAAATTTACTACTAAAAGTGATTATGAATTTAAGATAACCTCGTGGAACCAGGAAGGATCTATGCTAAAATATAGTAGCTATGAATAGAGGTTGCCTTTAGAGATAAATAAATAAATAAAGACTCCTTGAATATATACATACATACATCATTCATTCTTGAATGATGCTAATCAGGAGAATGAAGCCCAGAGTGGCAGAGCGTAAAGAAGGAAGGAATCCTTCATACTGGGCAGGGAGTCATTCAAAGAGTAAAATTAGAAAGATATAGAAAACTGTTTTTGAGACATAAAGGCAAATATCAAGCAATAGGAAGGAAAAAAAACAATAGTCAAGGACATCTAATTAATAGAAGAGAAGAAGAAAAGGGCAAATATCATTATACGGAATATCTATTTCATTTATTCAAGAATCATTATCTACCATATAGAGAGGATATTAGATAATATGAATACAAAGATGTTCCCTGTGCTAAGGGGTTCAAATTATAGTCAGAAGGCAACAAATGTGTATACAAGCAGGCTAATAAAATGGGTTAAGTACTATAAGAAAGTTATCCAGGAAAATTCAAATAAAAAACAAGGAAAAGGAACAACACATATATAATAGGCTAGAAAGAGGTGAATGGAGAAAATTAGGAAAGAACACCCCTCCAGATATCAAACTAAGGTTGGGGAATAAAGGTGGAAGTAGAAGGAAGTCTGGGGGAGCTAGAGGAACAAAGCATAACTTGAACCTGAATCAAAAGTCTCAAGGATAAGATGGATGGGGTATATATTTTATTTTGAAAGATAATCAACATAACATTTATAAAGGACCCCTTGACTAAAGAAAGAACTCTCAGATTAAAAAGAGCAACTCATGGGGCTGGCCCCGTGGCCGAGTGGTTAAGTTCGCGCGCTCCGCTGCAGGCGGCCCAGTGTTTCGTTGGTTCGAATCCTGGGCGCGGACATGGCACTGCTCATCAAACCATGCTGAGGCAGCATCCCACATGCCACAACTAGAAGGACCCACAACGAAGAATATACAACTATGTACCGGGGGGCTTTGGGGAGAAAAAGGAAAAAATAAAATCTTTAAAAAAATAAAAATAAATTAAAAAAAAAGAGCAACTCATACATAGGGCCCAGAAGGATCTGAGAATGCCTTTAAAGAAAGCTGAACCATTACCTGGTGGCATCAAACGAAAACCTAAAAGCTACCACAGATGGAGTGTCCTATCAAAATCATGACAGGAATGAGAAAGAAAGTTTGTACAAACTTTTTTTCTAATTCATAATATGGGTAATTGCTAGCAAAGGATTAATGATAAAATTTGAAAGTAGTAGGAATATTCTTTCCTTCAGGAAAAAAAAAAAACCCTTAAAATAATATCTACTTTATTACTGTCAACCCTCTGTAATTATATTTTCTTACTCTCCAAGATGACTCTCTCATACCTTTCACCTGCTCCTTAAATTTCCCTCTCTGCACACCCTCTCAACTATGTTTGCCTTATTATTTCATAGAGAAAATAGAAGTTACCAGGCAGTAACTTTAGTCATGTTCCAAGTGCCAAATCTACAAAAGAACCAGCATTTGTACTCATCTTTTTCACCCCATTTCAACAAAAGGGTGTAAGTCCTATCAAGGGCCACTTCCACCTTTAGGCTTTAAATCCCTTCCCCTTTGGCTTCTCAAAGACTACAATATCTTCAATTTCTTCCCCTCTCTCCTACACCAATCTCTTCTTCTCCACTAGATCACTCCTACTACAGGCAAAGACAGGTTCCAATTGTCTTCCATCTACTAAAACCCATCACTTGATCACTACCTTTCCCCTCTCTGGCTTCCATTCCATTTCCCTACTTGCCTTCACAGTAAAACTACTTCTGAGAGTTGACGACACATACCCTTTCCACTTTCTCTCTTCTCATTCAGAATTCAATTCTTAAAGATTATTTCTTTTCTCCTTTTCCTTTATTATTTATCATCATTATTATTTTGAATCTGCCTATGTCTCTTCTTTGCAGAAAAAGTCCAGTTCTGACATGTAGATTAGACAGGGATCGATTCAATCACACTTCCCCACTCCAAACTGACTTCTATCCTTACCTTTCAAAAAAAATTGTTTTTGTCAAAATCACTAATAACAGAACATAACCTTATCCAATGCACATTTTTCTCTCATCTTAATCCACCTCTTAGCAGCATTCAATACTGCTTTAATATACCCATCTTTCTTGAAACACTCCCCTTCTGGTTTTCATGACACCAAACTTTCCTGGTTTCCTCCTATCTCACTGATGATTCTTTTTCACTCTCCTTCATTTATTTTACCTCTTCCAAATCTCTGAATGATATCAGGGCATTATTCTGGACCACATTCTCTTCTCTTTCTCTCTATCTTCTTGCTCTCTAGGTAATTTCATTCATTCTCATGGCTTTATAAATCAGCTTCCAAGTTTATATCATGTGTCCTGACCTCCCCCGAACTCCTAACTTACCCAATTGCATATATCTAACATCATGGCCACTTACATATACTTCTTAAGAATCGCAAACTCAGTGAGTACGCATCAGAAGAAGGCTTCATACACCTTGCCAAAATCTGTTCTTCCAGATCTTGGTAACAGACACCACCACCCACCAGTTGCTCAAGCCAGAAATCTAGGCGTTGTTTAACTTTATTCCTCCCTTTCTTTTATAAATTTAATTCATTAGCAAAAGCAATAAATTCTACCTCCAACAGAGATCTTGAATGTGTTTTCTCTCCATTTACTGCTACCACCTACCCCTGCACAAGTAATCATCATCTCTCACCTAGACAAATAGAAGAGTCTTCATTCATTTTCTCTTGCTTCTATTTTTACCTCTGTACCTATCCAATTTCCAAACAGCATCCAAAAGGTTTTTTAAAAGGATAATTAAATCTGCTTACATCTTTAAAAAGCTCCCCATTATTCTTATAAAACAACCCACACTCCCTATGAGGCCTAGAAGACTCTATATGATCAAGCCCCCCCAACCTTTCCAACAACTTACGCTACTCTCTAGCCCTCATTCATACCTCACTAGCCTTCTGTGAGTTCCTAGAACATGCCTCATACCCTTCATACTTGTTATTTCCACTACCTTAAGTATTCCTCCCTTTGTTCTTTACCTTGTTAGGCCATTCTCATTCTTTAAGTTTCAGCTTAAACAGGCCTTCCTTAAGCCTCCTTCTTAAAGTAGACTCCTTCCCCTCTATCCATCCAGTACAGTCCAAATCCATATGCTACTTCCTAAATGGAACATCCATGATCTGTAATTATTTTACTTGTTTATCACCTTTCTTCCCCATTATAACATAAACCCCATCATGGCAGAGAGAAAGTCTATCTTGTTTGTCATTATATCCCCAGCACTTAGATAGCAAGGTGACTGATAAATGGAATGAATGAATGGATGAGAAATGAACAAACAAACAAAAAAACAGGCCAGTACTTGAGCTGTTTGCTAACAAAACCTATGGAGTTTATTCCTGGAAAGCCTAAGATCTAAAATAAATAAGTAAACATCTAGCATTAACTCTTCGTACTTTGTCTAAGCAAGAAATTATAAACAGGAAAACAAAGCAGGGTAACTGCCACTTGTACTTTCAAATATACTAATGAGACTAAATAACATATATTTTTAGTTACAAATAAGCTGGAGAGAAAAACTATGCCACAGATCAACTTTTACCTTGAATCAGATATAGGTTTGGATGCCTTTCTGCCTTTAATTTTAAATTCATGGGATGTTCCTTCAGGTTCTTTCTCTGCTTTGAAAGCCACATTTGGTGGCACAGGAGGAACTCGAATTCGCAACCCAAACAAATGCTTCTTCTTCTTTATTTCTTTCCCAGACATAAACCTAAATTTTTGAAAAAGATTAACAGAAAATTTAAAAACTGAACACATATACATGGCAGACCCTAACGCATAATTTTCAGATATAAATCGTTTATACATGAAAAGTCCACCCAATACCACAAACACTTGCTCTCTCCCCTTGCTCTCCTTGAGTCCTATCTGCCCCAGAGCCAGTCCACAGTAGGATGTGATTGGGGAGTAGGGAGGGAGGGATAGGATCAGAAGGAAGAGCATATGTCCACTTTTCTTTTTAAAACATGGTATCTAACTTTTGAAAGGAAGGAAAAAGACTACAGAGCACTCTCTTTAGTCCCAATATGTTTTTCCATATTTTGGTGTCATCTGTTGAAAATATCTCAAAAAAGGTTTAAGAGAAGAATTTTATTTCAGAGTGGATCTGTGAGGAGTGAAACTCTGGTCGGAAAGTAATAGGTGACAGCACAGGAAAGGAGAGTAGGAGACCAATCCTAGAGGCCCAGAAAAATAAAAGGGGTGTCTAGTGTGTCAGATCTGGAATTGGAAACAAACTAGAGCAGAAAGGTGTTATTTCAGTGTGGGCTTGAGTCTCTGAAAAATTTGCTCCTTAACCCTTTCCCAAAGTCCTTAGGGTCCTTATTCCAAAACACCCCCATCTATCTTGGCTCTACAAGAGCCTGTCTAGCTAGAAGCAGCACTACCAAACGCTTGGATCATCCCTCCGCTTTTACACAGGTTTTAGAAAGGGGAACCCCAATTTCTACCATAACAGGAACAGATGTATTTCTTGCACCCCAAGTTGGATTACAGAATCCACTGTCCCATAAAGTATTTTTACCAGCACGCTAACTGCTCAGGTACTTTATGGCTTTTTGAGCTTGCCTAAAGATCCAGCCACTAGTAAGTATAATGTTTTTTAATGAGGAAATTCTGTCAAGTTCAAAAAAAGCAACTCGTTACAAACAAAAATTTTACAATATAACTCACTAGTTGATTGGAGCCAGCTTAAACATTTAAAAAAAATTATTTCTAGTGAATTTTGAAAACATTTTTAAGAAACGTACTTATGCTGGCTTTAAAAAAAGAAGGGAAAGATCTATCAAGATCTTATATCAAACAATATCACTTAATTATTAGACCACGAATATTACTTTTCTATAACTGATAGCAATAACTAATCTTAAAACCATAGAAGATCACAATAATTTTAAAACTCATATTCTCTACAATATAGTCCCTTTTCTTTTGCATATTCCCACCAGCTAACAAGATTTTATTTTACTTTCAGTAAATTGCATTATAAAAATAGGTCATTACTGAATACACTTTTTCAACTGAACCGGCCAAATTCCCCTGAAATACTGAATCGTCTCCCAGCCACCATTCCCAGAGGATTGTTCTTCCCTTTTCCAAACCTTGAGAATCACTGTTTTACTCTGACTGAAAGAGAATAGGACATTAAAAAGTTTAAAATAGTATGTATTAGTTCTATACACCAACCCCACAATTCTTAAACAATGTTATTATTCCTTATACTTACTAAATGCCTCCCTCATAGGGATACATAAAATAAATCAACTTACATGGTCTTGTAATCATTTAATGCCTCCAAAACGTGCTCATATCTTTCAGATTTTGGTGTGTCTGCCAGCTGTGAAGTATCAAGAAACAATTTAACACACTATAATTTCATCAATCAGTAAGATACGGTTCTAGATAGAGGCAATGTGATACAGAAGAAAAGTGTACTGACTGGTAGTCAGAAGATCTACATTTTAATTCCAGGTCCTCACTCAGTAGCTGTGTGATCTAAAGCCATTTAATTTCTCAAGGCTTGTTTTTTTTCACCCATAAAAAAGAGAGTAAAAATCCTGCACTAATTACTTTACTAGTAATTGTATGGATCAAATGATATGCCTGAAATAACTAAACTGTAAAACATTAAATTTATTTTAATTCCATAACCTGGGGAAATAATACATTAGAAATACTTTAATATCAACCATAAAAGCTTCTAATAGATACTGATAGGGAGGAGTATAAAAAGTAATAAGAAACATACAATTTTATTTCCCAATACTTCTATTATTAGCACAAACCAATAATCTCTAACTTTAAAAAGTACTGTGAAATTTGGGGATTTTATTTTCATAAAAATTATAGACTTTGGCCAGCCCTAAAACCCGAAATGGCTCAGTAGTTTTTTTATCATCACAAACCATTTTAAAATCTAAGTATTCAATTGTATAAAATATTCTACTTTGTTCCAAAAAGGCCTCTTCCTTCAGAATTATTGCTGCCTGTTTTTCAAAGTTTAAAAACTAGGGCCCAACAGTAAAAAATTCTAAACTATAGGGGCTGGCCCCGTGGCCGAGTGGTTAAGTTCGCGCACTCCGCTGCAGGCGGCCCAGTGTTTCGTTGGTTCGAATCCTGGGCGCGGACATGGCACTGCTCATCAAACCACGCTGAGGCAGCGTCCCAGATGCCACAACTAGAAGGACCCACAACAAAGAATATACAACTATGTACCGGGGGGCTTTGGGGAGAAAAAGGAACAAAATAAAAATCTTTAAAAAAAATTATAAACTATGAAAGGACCATCCTGGGGCCAGCCCGGTGGCATAGCGGTTAAGTTTGTGGGCTCCACTTCAGTGGCCCAGGGTTGATGGGTTCGGATCCCAGGAGGAGACTCACACATCACTCATTAGGCCATGCTGTGGTGGCATCCTACACACAAAATAGAGGAATACTGGCACAAATGTTAGCTCAGTGACAATCTTACTCAAGCAAAAAGAGGAAGATGGGCAACAGATGTTAGCTTAGGTCCAACCCTCTTCATCAAAAACGAAAAAAAAAAAGGGACCATCCTCAATTAAATCACAAAAACTTTAAAAAATGCCAAAATATCACAGTTGACTTTCAAAATTACCACCAATATGTTCTTTACAAGTTCAAACTCCCAAAGCTCAGAACTGTTTCAAGTTAAAAGGGCAAACAAACCTGCCAAATAGAGTGCTGATGGTATAAGAGACTAATAAAGTCCTCTACTCCAATTTTCTTTCTTTTACAGACTAGTTGACACACATAAAAGTTAAATGAACTGCTCAAATTCACATGGCTGGTTAATGAGCTAGAACTTGAATCCAAGTGACAAAAAGTCCATTCATTCAACATTCACCAAAAGCCTATTCTGTGCCAATTTGTTGGGTGCTAAAAAAAAAATGGGACATTTTGGTGCTTATTCCTCCAAATTATCCTACATCCGTAATGTCTGAAGTGTCAAATGATAGAAAATTTCTATTAAAGAAGAAATAAGAGCATCAGACTTTAAAGCTTGAAAGAGACCTTAGATCTAATTCAAGCGTCCAACAATACTGCAATCTCCTTTACAGTACTGATAGTCACTCAACCTTGGCTTAAATATTACCACTAATGAAAGCTAATGAGGTACCTACTGAGGGAGTCCATTCCATAGGTGGACAAAACATTCCTTTCTGGAACTCTTCTATTCCCTCTTTTACAAGACAGTTCTTCAAATATTTGACAGCAGCTATCATGTCTAAGCATAAGATTACGTTAAAGTTTTTAGCAGCCACATCACTTGATTACTTCACATTAAGCTTTGGCTAACTAATTCCATCTTCTTCCTCATCCCCCAAGCCCTCCACTCCAACTCTAACATCTCATCAGATGAACTGCTATCAAATCAAGCACTCCTACTGCATGCCGCTTCTTCCGGACTGCTTGTTGTGTATTGAAGCCTCAAAGCAGAACCATATAACCTGTTGTTAATTTGGTTTTTTTTTCAGCTGAATGTTCAAGATGATCTTTTATCTTGATTCTGTCATCCTTCTTGAATTGAGGATCGAGACAAAGTCAAAATCCTGTGCCTTTCCATTAGAATCTTTCTCAAGAATATTTCCAAGCCATTGACTGCTTTTGTTACTATTAATCAATTAGTTACAAATCCATTTAATTTTTACTTTAACCAGTTCACATTTCAACATCTTATCCAAAATTGAGTTATACTATGTCTACACCATTCCCATAGCATTAGAAATAACAGTGTTGCTAACCATATAAAAAAAAGAAACCAGGATATTTAACATGATTTATCCTAATAAATTAGTGTTTTTTCCTTATTGCTTTTTAAATCTTCACAAACCATATATTTGAAAACTCTGTCCTACAATTTGCTGACAATCAACAACAAAATGGACTAATTTTTTCAAATCCACTCCTTTTTACTTTTTGAAAATCACAATGAACTCTCTTCATTCCGTGGTACTTATTCTCTTTGGTTTCTTAGAAATTTTATCTGTAAGTTCCTTCAGCACTCCAGGACTATTTTGCATGAGTATATTTTAACTCACGTAACTGAGTCAAGGGATCCCTTTCGATATTTTGAAAACTAAGAGTGCAAATATTATAGTGTAAATCAAATAATCTGTATTAGAAGAGGATCATATTCTAGGTCTTCCATCTGACCCATGAGGTTTATAATATATATCTTCAACAGAATAATCATTTTTGTTCCTCCCTCCAGACACTAATCTCACACTATGCTTTTACTCGAAAGTAAAAGGTTGTATATTTCTGTACAGACATAAATGCTTTTATGTATGGTATAACTCTTCCTTCAATAAATTACACCTTCAATTACCAATACTGAATTCCATGTCACCTAGGTATGCCAAACAGCTTAAGTAACGTGCCAACCTATATACTCTATGTTAATAAATAACACTTAAGGCCCCAAGTATTGTTGTTAACCAAATTTCTTACAATTTTCACTTAAAAGTATTATACCAGCTCTATTATACTATATTTTTCTCTAGCCAAAACACCATTTCTGCCATAGTATTTCATTTGAATTTTATCTATGCTTTTCTCCGTACATCCCTCAAAAGTGAGATAGCACTCAATACATCGTTCTGCTATCAACCTCTGGGTTTTTTCAAATTTAAGACCACAGTAGAGGCCAGCCTGGTGGCACAGTAGTTAAGTTCATGTGCTCCACTTCAACAGCCCAGGGTTGACAGGTTTGGACCCCGGGCGCAGACCTACACACCACTCATCAAGCCATTCTGTGGTGGCATCCCATATACAAAACAGAGGGAGACTGGCACAGATGTTAGCTCAGTGACAATCTTCCTCAAGCAAAAAGAGGAAGATTAGCAACACATGATAGCTCAGGGCCAACCTTCCTCACCAAAATAACACGAAGTTTTTAAAAAAAAAAAAAGACCTCAGTTAACACAAAAGTGGGTAGTCCTTATAGGACTAGGATTTCCAAATCACATTAGGAATCAGAGACAAATGATAATAGGCAGATTCCAAACAAGTATTAATATCTCATTTTAACTCCCAAAAGCAATCTGGTACAACAGTGATATCTCATTCTAAATAAAAATCTTAGGCAACCTTTATTTGGGGTCTCAAATGTTATATTACATATTTTTACTATCTCCAAGAAAATATTTCAAAACAGCAGTTTCTCAAGTAGTCTATATGATAACCATTAAGGTACCAAGTCTCAAAGACATTTAAAAACAAATCACATTATGGAAACATGGTATAAAGCTATCATTATATTCTAATATGTTCTAAAAGTTTCACTTTCTCTTCACAGCAATCCTGAAAACAATTAAGTAAGTAAAAAAAACATGATACGTAAATGTTAAATTTCTCTCTCAGTATGAAAGGATATACTATCCGAAAGAAGTTTAGCATTTTAGAAACTTTTTATTACTAAAAGAGGTCACAGTATTTCCGTTATAACAATCAAAATAAAAAACACAATACACTAAACAGATACCATTGATTCAATATAAGATTGCTCCAAGTAACTAGAAATCTAAACAAGTATTTATGAGGCTTCTAAAACAACACAGAAATACCATTAAACCTTAGACAGTGTCATAATGCGTAAAATTAAGTTCAAATTCAGCTCAGAAATGGTAAAAATGAGTAAGTGCCTCCCTGTGACTAGGTGTCAATTATATATTCCTAAACAAATTGCCGTAAAAATCGCAATCAACTTTTGAAATCATCACAAGATTTTTTTCTCTTACCTAGGTGGGGTAAGAGAGGAAACTCCGCATTTGAGAGTAAAATCACAAATATTCTTTTGTTTCATTTTTTAGGAGAAACTTCTAGAGCAAGTGTCAATGTCATATAATCTACAGTACATATAATAAGAATTGATGTTCAAAATGATTAAGTACTCCAAGGTACTCAATTAACCAATAATATGTTTAGCATACCGTATTTCCCAAGTTTTGAAAGTAATTAATGCTATTTTATAAAAAGATTTTGAACAAATACAAACAAAAAGAAATTTTTGTTAACCTAAATTTGGATTAGTGACAAAATTCAATTGGCAATTCAATTTCAGTTAATCAAAGATTTCCTATTTTAATAATCTGAAATAATCCATTATTTGTATTATCTTTGTTTCTATTACCATGAACATTTAAAAGTAAACTAAATGAAAATCACTGAATAAACATCACAGACTGGCATAAATTTTACAGTCTCATTATTAAAATCTCACTCTAAAAACCAATTATAATTACAGTATAAAGATATAAAAGATTAATACAGAGAATTAAAACCTGAACTTCCATCTGTAAATAACCAGTCTAAGGACAGGACGATTAATCTAAGAAGTCTGAATATTTTCTTTTTTTTAACGCCAATGAGAAATGATTAGAAAGTCACCTGCTTGACTAGAATGTTACAGAGAAGTAAAACTTTTCTGATGTTTTTCTTAATTTTTAAATAAAAAGAGAAACATTTTCCATACTGGCAAGGAATAAGAAATTGAAACGTCTTATTTCTAAGACATTATCTCATAAGCTAGAGAAAATGAAAACATGTATCTAGTGCTGAAATAAATTTTTCTATTATATACCAAAAGTTCAGCTGGAACTGAGATACCTGAAATTCATAAATTGAACTCCTTTTTTAAAAAATAGACTAACCATGATTTTTATTGTTTTCTATTTGCAGCCTCTTAAATAAAACCTAAATATGAGATCTGAAACAAATAAAACAACTTGAGTTTTTATATGTATGCCCACTGTCTCCATGAAGTAACTACTGCAGAATTTAATCATGTGAAATATAAAATGTATTAATAGGAATATAAAAGTATCTGCCTACGAAGTGCTGAAAGAACCATCTCAAATATTAAGATGACTATAATAAACACTACATTTACTCGATTTTTTCTTTTATCACTAGTCAGAGCTTATTAAAATTTATCAAATTTGCAAGTCATTCATTTTCTCTCAAACTTCATCAAGAAAAAGAAGCATTTAAGGTGAGTGTTATATTCCAATTTCTAACACTCAAAACATTTTAGAACAAATGATTATAATAACATCCTTGATTTTAAAATCTAAGTATTCTGCAAGTGTTTGTTTTGTCTGCAGCTTATCCTCCTGATGTCCCGTAAAACCCCAAAACAATAAAACCTTGATAGCCTATTTGATAAGAACTTCATAAACTACCTTATGTCTAAAAGCTACAAATGCAGAAATTCTTCCTAAATTTCAAATCAGTTTACACAATTTTTACCTCAAACAGTAATGTGTGACTAAAACTGACACATGTAATTCCACATCTTATAAAACAAAATTTTTAGTTAACCTAAGAGTGGTTAATATCTGTATTTTAATAATTTGAGATAAACACTAAAAACAAGGTAACTATTAAAGTTATTCTAGTTACTTTCTTCTTTGTGCTATTCAATAGCTTCAAAATCTTCAACGAACATGGATTAACTTTTATATTGCTTTAAAAAAGCTCTTGGTAAACCAGCATGAGTTGGTTATACTTTGCAAATGAAAAGCAAAATGAGATGTCAGAATGAGGGCTAATCTCCAACTCAGGTAGCTTCATCCTCTAACCCATTATTCTAACACTATTACTGGGTCCCACCATTCCTGGAAGTCAAAGATATATTAGAAGTACCAACAAAAGAGTGTGAAAGAAGAGTGTTTGTTACATCTCTAAGTTTACAAAACCATAAAAGAAAAGGAGGAGGAACCATAAGTATGATACCCAATAATAATCTTTAACTACAATGATTCTCACTCCAGAAAAATGGAAGAATCAAGGAATATACTTTCTTCTACATTTTCCCCCTGAATCAACAGGCAACGAACAGGCTGATGAGAGGGCTGGCCCTGATATCCTTACAAAAGTTATTTCTCCCTGAACTAAAATAAAATTGTACTTTGTATGTGTGGATTACACATGTCCTAGTTGCTTTTAACAAAAACAAAACAAAAAAGACATCAAGTAACTAATAAAGTTAGGTCTAAGACAACTTACCTCTCCAGGGTGCAATCTATCCCAATTTTCATTAATGTATGTCATAAGCTCAAGTTCAGAATCAAAGTATTTCTTCTTGTGAATAACACTTAGGTTGTAAAGGCATAGGTGTGCTATATCTACCCTGGAATCCAAAAATAATCAAAATACACAAAAACAATATTTTTGGTTATTGTTAAGAAATCACACCTTTTTTTTAATAAAAACAGCAACTAAAAAAATCCAAAGTGAAGTATTCAGGTGAACAGAGGGTCAATATTTTTTAAGTCATTTACAATATAATAAATCATTAATTATGAAATAATTGGAAAACATTAACTAATAATTATAAACTAACATATCTGAGTGATTTCTTACAATGCATTTGAAGAGGATCTGACTTTGAGAAAAAATAATTTATAATCAAAAATTTTATGTTTTCACTACCACATATAACCTACAGAATAGACCAGACATTAACAGACTTTATTTTATCTGATTCATGAGTTAAATCTTATCTTTTCCTAAAATACGCAAAACATTTTTAAAAAATTTCTAAGTACTTACTACAAGCATTTTATGAGTAAATCCCCAAAATTCATCACACTTCCCCTGTCCAACAATTACTACACTGAAGGAGAAATTGGCATATTTGTTATAAGACCTTTCTCTCTTCTACTGTATGCTATTCTAAAGGCCCAAAAGAATTAGAATATGAATCTTGAAGACATGAATAAACATGAATAAAAATCTTGAAGATAAAAAATACGTGAAAGTTACATTTTATGCCATTAGAAAATGAATGGCCTTATTACCTTAGCAATAAAACAAGATAATCCTTGGTGAAGATGACATCAGGCTTAAAGATAGATAAAAGAAAAGAAATACAGCCAGGCATAAAGAAAACCAAACTTTTACTTAAGACAAGTTAATGTATAAAGAAAGTTTCATCCTGCAGAGTTAAGAATATGGCTCTTTTTTGCTCCTTAACAGAAACGTTCATACTTACCACTGTAATGGTAGACGTTTGAGGTATTCTGGTCCAGAACTGCAGACAGAACAAATAAATGTATAAAACCTAAGGAAAAAAAAAAGTTCTATATTCAGTAATCAAGGGTATACATAAATTACTTAACAATTAAAGCTAATATTTAGCAAGTACATATCCTACAATTGACGTAACGACTGATACACATAGCAAAATATCATCTGAATTATAACACTGTCGGTGATTTAAAAAATTTCTTTTCCAGTAATGACAAATAATGAAAGAGTTCATATCTAGGGGGAAGAGGCAATTTTTTTTAAACATCAGAAACCTTCAGAGTTCACATATAGATTCATATACAGGCATAGTTTACTAATGGCTTGTGTGTACAAGGAATTGTGATGGCTGCCCCTATATACCTTGTTACATTCAATGCTCAAAACAATCTGGTAAAATAAGCCCAGAGGAAACAAGTCGATCTTCCTAAGGTCAGAAAGATAATAAGTGGCATAAGCCAAGATTTAAACCCAGCTTTTCTGATGTCAAGTTCAGTGCTCTATCTTTTATTTTTCTTCCTAGAGGTCTCTCCACTATTCTACAGACTCCTAACCCAGAAAGCACACTAAGCCTGCTTTTAGAAATTCTTTAGATCTAAGGTGTAAACTGTGTATATAAAGGTTCTATAGCTTTTTCCAATTTCCTATCATAGGATCCCATTGAGGTTCTTTAACAGAAGGAACCAACGAAAATAAGCATAGTGGGGCAATAGGAGCAAATATAATAACTGATCAAATACTTAAAGGCTTTTTGGAATAATATCCAAAAGCACAAAAATTACATATATTTTTAGGTTATGTATAATTTAAATATGTTGTTCAATATTTTCCCTCTAAGGTGAACCCTTTACAAATCATTGTTAAAACTACTTTTAGAAATCTAAAACTGCAAGCATAGTCACAATAAAAAAGCTTAAAAAACCACCAGTAAAGTTCCAATGTCCTTTCTCACCTGTCTCCAAATAGCATTGGCTTTTGAAGGCATTGCACACAAGCCTCATGAAACCACTGCTTACATTTGCAGCATTGTAGCATCTTTAAATACCAGCTATAAGAAAAAATTTAAGATTAAAATTACTACCTTTAATAAGGTAAAGGTTTTTGATTTTTTTTAAGTGGCATTATGCAGAATAGTTCTGATTATAGTATCATGTTTCTGCTATACTTACTGTTAAATTTTTTCTTTCCCAAAAAGTTTATTAAAATTGACCATTTCCTCCCTTCTCTCTTTTATTCATGAGAATTCATAAGCTCTTGAAAGATCTAGCTACTATTTCTAATCAACGGGTGGCTGGTTCCTACACAAGTAAAGGATCTCTGTCAAAGTATAAGCCTGGAATTTTTTTCACATGAACTCTCTACACCCTAGGAGAGATCAGTTTCAGAGTCACTGATGTGTATGGCTATTTACCCAATACACTGAATGGCCATAGGCAGCTTTATATCTTCACTGTGTTTCTATTTTTCTTGTCCTTATAATAAAAAGGAAAAAAGTATAGCAATTTACTAAATTTGGTTAAGATAATCATCCACCGAAGACTATCAGGCATAAAAGGCTTTGTGACAGGTTTTGTTCTGTTTCAGAGAGCTGAAGATGCTAAAATTGAATCTTCAGCTGAGGATGTTCTCTCTTTTCAGTTAGTACATGGTTTTGATATATTGATATCCTTATTTGCCACCCAAATAATGTCTTTTCTTCCAATAATTCTTTTGCTCAACAAGTCCTACATTAATTTTAAGCCATACATAGGCAAAGGCAAGAAGACTGCTTTTAAGTAAAGTCATTCATTCATCAAAAGACTAAGAATACTATGTTCCAGGTACTCTGCTAGATGATGAAGTTAGTGTAGTTAGCAATATCAAACACAGTTTATGTAATCATGGTACTTAAAGAACAATAATCTGCCTCCTAAAATAATGTTTATAATGGTTTTCACCTATTTCGAATAATACTTTAAACTAAATGCTAGCTATAAACGAGTAAAGGAGCAAGATCAGTCTCATTTCATTGTATGTCTTTTATAAGTGATTAAAGAAACTAGAAACAATGTTTCTTAAACCTGCAGGTGATCCAAAACTGAGAAATGTTACAAAAATGTTAAATCACACCAAAAAATTCCATAAGATCAGACACAAGGTAGAACGCAGAACTAAAAATTCATTGGTTTATTCATTTGTTCATGTTTTCAATCATTGAACACCTCATATATCCCAGCATCCTCCTAGACAGCACCCTTATCTTAAGAGAAGCACAGAATCTGATAAGAAAGAAAGATATAAGAAACCAATAATTACAATTTAAAAAGAGTTAAATATAAAGCTATTCACTAATTTTTTTTAAATGTAGTACAAATATATGATGCACAACTTGGCTCAATATCAGCTTGTATGAAAAAAGGAACTGTAGGTCTTAGTTACTATATATAGAGAGAGACAATACAATCTCTCTTTACAACAGAAGCATAATGTTCAGAACTCTAATGGCCCTATTATATTCTGTCAGACTATTCCTGGAAACACTGCATTTTCTAATCATGACATAATATCTCAAGAGTAACTTTCAAAAACTAAAGAGCAACAAAGACAGAGTTTGGAAATCATGTCATAAAAAACGTTTTATGTCAATGGAGATTTTAGCCTGGAAAACAGAACACTATCAGTATGTAAGCCACGGGAGTGAGGAATATGATTGTTGGATTAAAATATTTTAACAGTTACTTCCTAAGAAAGATAAGATGTATTTGTTTAGTTCTAAAGATCAGAACTAGGACCAATGATCAGAAGTTAAAGGTAAATTTCTAAACATTCTTAGTTAGAACACCGATTCATTTACTTAGCAAACATTTAATGATAAAGATGAACAAAACTATAGGCTTTAATCTTCCCCTGTAATTTTTCCTATTGATACTTTCACACATTTACAACTCACTATCACTCCCACACCACAATCAATAACAAAAATAAAGTAGACAATATAAGCAAATGAAAATTACTTTAAGAGCATTAAATAACGGTATTTA
Organism: Equus przewalskii; assembly: GCF_037783145.1. Taxonomy (NCBI): domain Eukaryota; kingdom Metazoa; phylum Chordata; class Mammalia; order Perissodactyla; family Equidae; genus Equus; species Equus przewalskii. The sequence goes on from NC_091854.1 coordinate 7,016,516, forward strand.
CTTACTCTCCAGGGCCTCCACAATAGCAGTAACATTGCTGGACATTGGTTTTATGACCTGCATCCCATTCAAGGTCTGCCACACTATAGGGTAATGTCTGCTTCATGACTTGCAATGCTTTGGCATTTGGTCCTTTCTTAAGTGCACCACCCCTCTATATAAGAGGGAAAACGTTATTTAAAAGAGTGAAGGATAAAATTTTAAATACAATTCTATAACTTAAAAATGCTTCTGAAACTTCTGAGAAAATTTCCATTCTAAATTTCTTACCATTTCACAAACTGTTTGACTAATAATAATCTTTATTTATTTTCTCTTTTCTTTCAAATTATTGCCCCAATTCCAAAACCACTATCAGAAAATAAGTGCAAGAATAGTTGCAAGTCACTTAAGCATCATTAGTCAAACAAAAGCAGCACTTCTTTCTGCTCAGCATTGATTGCTCATTTCATTCAAATAAACTTTCAACGTACACAATCATTATGTTGATAGTGACTTACAAATTCCATTTAGGGCTTTAGCCCAAAACACTTAAAAGATACCTTTGTTGTTGTTGCAAAAACACACTGTCGACACAGCCATTTTTCATCTGAATCAATCACACTGGAATCAATATGAGGTGTGTGACACAACTGATGATATCCTTAATATCAAAAAAAGCATAAAGCAAATTCTATTTTATTGATAAATACTGCAAGAAGGCATTTTAGTATTCTCTTTTCCTACATTAATATATTTACAACTGATGAATAAATTTATGGTAACAGCTTTAAATTACCAACTTAAAGTATTTTTAATCATTAATCTTCAACAGGGGTATTAAGTATGTAACAAAACTTTTCTACAAAATTAAAAGAAATCAATGTTTACCTTGGCCACACTTATCACATATAACCATTTCATTGGGAGCTTCTGAATACTCTTCTTGACATATTGTACAGACCATTTCCCCACTTCCAGTGGCTCCTGAAATATTTAAAATATACCTTAAATACACAGTCATGGGCCCAGCCCGGTGTATAGTTCGTTAACTTTGTGTGCTCTGCTTTGGTGGCCTAGGGTTCGGGAGTTCAAATCCTAGGCACAGACCTACACACCATTCATCAACTCATGCTGTGGTGGTGTCCCATATACAAAATAGAGGGAGACTGGCACAGATGTTAGCTCAGTGACAACATTCCTCAAGCAAAAAGAGGAAGAATGGCAACAGATGTTAGCTCAGGGCCAATCTTCCTCACCAAAAAAAACCAAAAAACAAAAAAAAAAACCCCAGACATTTGTAATAAAGAAGCGTTCCATATAACAATACTACTTTTTCAACTCAGTGAATAGCCCATAATGGCAATGTTTGTTCACTAGAGTATAATGATTTCTTCTCAAGGCAAAGTACTATACACAAAATGCTATCTCTGCTGTGTTCTTCTCACCTTTAACTTAAGATGCTAACCATCTACATTCATAATTTAACCTGTTTTTTGGCAGAGGGCATAATTTAAGCTGCTCTCAGATAGGATTCCTTATCATTCACTTCCAATATTCCCTCTCTCCTGAGGAGCTCAAGGGGAAGTGATGTTTTATGAATACCAGAACTACTCTGCAGAATACACATCAAGCCAAGTACATGTATTCACTCATCCTACATTGCTTAACATATGACAATAAAGAAAAAGAAAAAGGAAGCTATGTCAATGACCCCCTTCACTCTAGATTCAGAACATTTATTTACTAATTTATGAAAGAGGCTGAACACCAATTATTTAATCTTCAGCTTCATAAATCTGGAAATATGGTGACCAACAACGTACCCTAACAAAATCCCATTGCAACAAACGTTATAAGTCACACAGTTATTAATTATATTTTTTACCTGAATAGGTAAGTTATTTCTTCCTTAAAACATTTTTATTCTAAAAAACAATTTTGTTATACAAAATTTAGAATACAATTTTATCACTCTAATGCAATTATTTCCAATACTATCTTCCCATCAATTTCAACATACCTAGTTAAAATACTAACACACACTTTATTCACACACCAACAATAATACAAATTCACAATTTTGTGCTATGGGCTAACCATTGCTAGGTTCTTGACATATATTGTTTTGTTTAATCCTACAACTTATTAGATAAATATTCTACTTATAGAGAAGAATTGAGGCTCAGAAAGATAAAGTAACTAACCCAAAAACCTCAGTCAGAAAGTATGAAGGCTAGGATTCAAACCCAGATACGCCAGAGTCCACATTCTCTCCACTGTGGAATGCTTCCCTTATCAATACTACGTAGTATTTCTTCTATCAAAAGCATTTCCCAGGGCCGGCCCTGTGGAGTAGTGGTTAAGTTTGGCGAGCTCCACTTTGGCAGCATGGGATCGTGGGTTCGGATTCTGGGTGAAGACCTACACCACTTGTCAGTCATGCTGTGGTGGCAACCCACATACCAAGTGGAGGAAGACTGGCACAGGTGTTAGCTCAGGGTTAATCTTCCTCAAGCAAAAAAAGAGGAAGATTGGCAACAGATGCTAGCTCACGGCCAACCTTCCTCAGCAAAAAAATAAAATAAATAAATAAAAAGCATTTTTCACACTGCAGTTTTCAAAATTATAATTTCTGTATAATATTCCATCCAGTGGAAAGAATCAAATCTACTTTATTATGCCTCTGTTTTTAGACATACGAGTTACCAAATTTGTTGTTTGTTCATTTTTTGCATTTTTTCTTGTTTGTTTGTTCTGGTCTCTTGTCCTCTCTCCCCTCCTCTCCCAGGGTTGGTCTACTTCTCTGTACACTTGGCTGGATAAGGCCTCCCATAGCTTCTGATTTTATGGCTCCAGTCAGGAGAGCAAGCAGACTGAGCCTGGGACCTCTGAGTCCAAATCTGCAATTCCCTGGAAAAGGACCGATACCCTCAGACTAAGGTAGGTGCCTGATCTAACTCCCACCCTAACCATGTGGACTTGTGTGGGGGGAAGCAGTTCCCCAGAAAAGGGGGTGCTGATCCAACAATGTGTGTTCACCTCAGAAAACAATCCCGAGGAAACAGGGAATTACTTTTACTTGTGAAATCCAAGTACATCTTTTTTACCACCAAGTGTACATGAACTTTTTGTGTAGCTTAGAGGTCTTCTATAGTCCCTTTACTCTAAATCCAACTGACTAAAGTCCTAGCCATTTCTTCTTAGATATACCAAGTTTTTTGTTCTTGTTAAAATAAAGCTATAGTAAATATTTCTCATGTAGCTTTTTTGCTTTTGAATTATTTCTTCAGAATAAACTGCTAGAAGTGAGTCTGCTATATAAAGAGTATAAAACATTTTTATGCATTTAATGCAATTGTTAACATCCAAAACAGAAATTTTCACTGCCACCAGCAGTGTATCATTTTCACAGAAACCATAATAATATGAGGTATTAAAATTTAAAATCCTTTTAAATTTATTTAATGGTTTTAACATGGTATCTCCCTGTTGTAAAGCACAGTTCTTTGACTAGCAAGATGACTATATGTTTTTCCTTATCCACATAAACTTTTAAAAAGAATCTTTTTAGATGAGTGAAATTAGTTTATTAAGTTATTTTGATATATATTTAATATCAGCAGGTTTCTTACAAGAATAAAACTACTAAAGCTACTCTACATTCTGAAATCTGTCATAATACAGATTTCAGGTTCATTTGCTCATTCTACAGCAACTCCAAATCACAAGCCACAACGCTACTTTCTGGGCGTTACAAAGAGTTAAATGGCCAAGGAGCAATCTTTTGTAATTCTAAGGATAGTAAAAGGAGCTGGTGAGGAAAGAACCACCACAGACCACTAAACTGATATACTGGATGGGGCACATGTTGGACAGGACCCTTCACTTTCACAGCTTTCTATCTTTATGTACTACTGGTTTTCTTCTTCCTTTCTTAACGGAAGGAAAGGAGGGAAGGAAGAAAGAGACAGAAAGACAGACCTATATTTAACCCACAGGAACCCTGAAAAAGCAGAAAAGTTGCAAGGGACACACAGCTAATAGAAGGGGAACAAGGGCAGTATAACATGTTTCAATCCCACCATACAGAAATCCATGTTTACAAAGTAAGAAAGAAGGGATAATTCTGTATGCAGGGTAAGAAGATCTGCCCAAGATCACTACTGTTGGAGATCTATCTTTATCCTATTCTTTTTCTCATTGATTCCTCAATTTCAGATTCAAAACATAATTTTTGTCCTTTAAATTATCAGTCCTAAGAACTGTAAAAAGTTTCACAAGAAAGACATTTTACTAGAGTAAAAGCTGTTGAGTTTCTCACCTAAACCCTGAGTACTAACTATATAGATGGTAATTAGAACATTCCAATTTCTGTACCAAAACTTTTTTTATTCTTTAAAAAAAATTAAGAGTGAAATCAAGAAACAGAACACAGTAGCAACCTACAATAACGTTGCACTTGGGATTCAAATACAAAACCCAATGGCTAAATACTTTAGAAGGTATCCACCCTTTAGGGAAAGAGAATTTATATCTCCTTTCTACAGGAGGAGATATAAAACACAGGTCTTAGTGCAAGCCTATTAACCCAGTAAAAAGAAAACCAAAAGTGGAGCTTTAGTGTGCAGCTAAAATACTCAGATTTTTAATATTCATACTTTTTATAAATAAAGCACTTTCCATGAAAGAATCACCTGGAAAAACACCTTTATTTAGCAGATTCAAAGGGCATACAGCAATTATAATTTGTAAAAATGGAAAGCATTACAAGAAACGTAACTATAACCAAACCAAGGCATGCCTGTATTCATTTTTACTTGCACCCAAATATAGCTTCATTTTCCCATCTGAACATAAAAAACCATAATTAAACAGTAATTTCAAACCATTCTTAGTAATAAATTATTTCTAATACTCTAAACCTGTTTAATATATCCTAATTCCCAAAACATCTGGCAGGTAGTATCAATAAATATTAGCTCTCTACAATACTTTCTACTAATATAAGCAAGTAACAGTTAAATTGAAGCCCAAAGTGTTACGCATATTAGTGGCTAAAACTTTTTCTTCAAAGTTCTTAGAAGGACCCTAACGCTAGTTTATAGGTGTGCACCAGTGATGCATCTGACCTCTACCCTAACAGAGTAATTCTTGTTCTTCTATGGTCTATAACTCCTTGAAGACTATGAACACATTCATTTTTTTAGCCTCTCCTCAAAAGTGACTGAGTTATCTTAATACACTGTACTCAAGAGACAACACTAGAAAATGACAAGATGAAGAAAATCAAATTTTAGTATAAATCATGTTCAAGAGAAATAGTAGCACCTGCCTGTTTGAATGTCCTTCCAGAGAACCCAGGATTTAGAACTGTCTTCAAATATGATGAAGCAGCTCTGTTTTAATATGTTTATCTGAAACATAGAATATTTATGGTGATTTCTTTTAAAATTAAAAACACAAAGTTAAATTTAAATTCAAAATTTTTTAAAGTTTACAACAAAAACAACAAAAGATCTCTTATAATAAGGTAACTTGCCTTTTTGATAGTTCCAAGATAAAACAAGCCATCTGACCATCTAGCTAGGACATCCTGACCCTCTTCAAATTTACATGCTGGCTTTTTGACTTTATGTCCATCCTGTAAAGACAGCTTGGTCAAGGATGTTGGGGTCTTTTGGTTTCGACGTAAAGGAGACCGCTTGTGGACCAGTGAATTACCTGCCCCTGTAGAGTCTCTGTTTAGGAAATAAAAGACCATATGTAAGATTAACTTACTTGTAGGGTTTATTTCATACCAATGATGTATTTCATATATTAATCAAAATTTCTGATTAAAACTTTAAATTCAGGGAAAATATAACGAGTACCTCAAATTACAAATACTCTCCAGAAACAAAGAAGTTTAAAATAAAATGATAGAAGTTCTCAATATTCATTCAGTGCCTACCCTAAGTGAGGCCAGGATTCAGCAACCACTCCAAGATAACATATTCATGGCAGCTATCATCAAAATAACAGCTCTAAGTTGAAGTAGGCAGGCTATGGTCATGAGGAATAGATGCCTTGAATCTCATGACTGGTTTTAGATAAACTAAAAGAAGTTACATGGCACAATTTCATAAGCACTTGAAACAGAATAAAAGTGATTATGCCACACATATAACACACTAACCAGTCACTTTGGGATGGTTGAGTATATTCATGGGTAGTCATGATCTCCCTACAGGGAATCAGTGAATTGAGTCTTGTTTATTGATAGGAAGGTGTCACAGTACCTCAAATATGCAGAATGGGAGTTAAAAAAAAAAAAACTGAGAACCACCAATTTCACAATATCATACTCAAATGAGAAGTATAAGATCATTTACTAAAAGACTCCAAAATTATGTACTCCAAAATCACATTATAACTTATGTATCAGTTATTCCATAAACAGCATACCATACTACCATCAACTTTCAAAAAGGTAACAAAGTGGTGTTTGTTTGGTTTCACTTTCCCTATGTAGATATTTTTCACTAATTAAACATACAACAACATGTAAAACTACAGACAAGAATTGAAAAATAAACAATGCAAAAGTTAAGTAAAAATATAACAAGTGAGGGAGAAAGAAATGTTTCAATACCTAGGAATTGGGAATGCCTAACTTCAATTCAATTCAATGCCTAAGAACCCACACATTCTGGGAAATTCTGTCATAAGCTACAACATGTATGAATCCTAAAGACATTATGCTAGGCAAAATAAGACATAAAAAGGACACATATTGTATAATTCCACTTATATGCTGTAACAAGAGTAGTTAAATTCATAAAGACAGAGAGTAGAATGGTGGTTGCCAGGGGCTGGGAGGAGGAAGGCATGAGGTGTTACTTTTTAAAAGATATAATGCTTCAGTTTGAAAGACACACTGCATTTTAAAGATATCCAAAGGAAGAATGACTAATATATTCCCAAATTTGCTGAAAAACATTAATGTGCACATCCAAGAAGCTCAACAAACTCCAAGTAGGATGAATGCAAAGAGAGATAACCAGACACACGATAGCAAAAATGGTGAAACACAAAGTGAAAATCCTAAAAGTGACAATAAAAAAACCTCATTATGTACAAAGAAATCCCAATAAGATTAACTTCTCATCAAAACCAGAAGGCAGTGAGATGACATATTCAAAGTGCTGAAAGAAAAAAACCTGTCAACCAAGAATCTTATATCCAGCAAAACTGTCTTTCAAAAATAAAGGTGAGGGCTGGCCCAGTGGCACAGTGGTTAAGTTCACATGCTCCACTTTGGTGGCCCAGAGTTCATAGATTTGGATCCTGGGCACAGACCTACACACTGGCCATCAAGTCATGCTGTGGTGGCAACCCACATACAAAATAGAAGAAGACCGGCACAGATGTTATCTCAGGGCCAATCTTCCTCACCAAATAAATAAATAAAGGTGAAATAAAGATAGTCCTAGATAAACAAAAACTGAGAGAATGTGTCGATAGCAGAGCCACCTTACAAGAAATACTAAAGGAAGTTCTTAGGGTTGAAATCAAGTAAACCAAGGTGAAAATTCAAAAAAACACACAAAAAAACTAGTAAAGGTAGTTAAGTAATTATTAAAGACAGTATAAACGCATATTTACTCTAATGCAAGCATGTGAAACAATATGTATATAATTGTATTGTTAGGCCTATAACATATAGAAATATATTTGATAATAACAGCACAAAGGAGATGGTGCAAACAAAATTGTATTAAAGTTAAAAAATGACACCAGATGGTAACTCCAAGCCATAGGAAAAAATGAGGAAAATCAAAAACCGTAAATAAGAAAGTAAATATAAGTGAAGTGAGTATGTTACTTCCAGGAAATATCTGCCATATACCCACGTTAGTCATTGTTTCAAGTAAAAATGGTGTTCCGTGAAAAAGCTGTTAGTTCATCTGGCAGCTCAAACAATGGTGTAAATACCTTATGTTTACTTCCAATTTCATCACACATGATATTAAACCTAAACTCAAGGTTAAGATTTAGTGAAAATAATTTTTACTATTTCACCAAGAATGTTCTTAAGTAAAATAGAGTTTTGTGTGTGTTTTGGTTTTTTACTGTAAGTGCTCAACAATGAAGAATACTAGTACAGTTTGATGCCACTGACTTGTTTCATGCTAAGGCACACAGCAGTCTGACCAAACACTGTTTTCACACCATCTGTACAAATGTGGGAAAGGCAAGTAGTATCTTAATATTATCATGAAAATAGTTTTGACCAGCAGACCCCCTGAAAGGACCCATAGGTCACATTTTGAGAACCATGCTCTAATAAAGAAATACATACTGCCATATATTATTGCCATTGTCAGTTGCGAGGAAAAGGCACTTTAGTACTACAATTAGAGGGGTTAAAAAACTTAAAAGCCTGACAAGATGAGTACTAGGAAGAAGTAAAAATGGAATATGAATCACTACCATAAATTTTACTACCAGGAATTCTCAATCCCAGGCTGAGAACCTTCTTTCTCCAGACACTGAAACAATTTAATGCCTTCAAATCACAGTATGAAAATGACTCTGTCAGCAAGCAACTTTGTAAAAAGCTATAAATCCCCCGGTCAGTTGAGTGATTTTGCTTCCTTTAAGATAAAGGAACTAATCAAGGCTTGAGCAACATAATGGGTGAGAAATGACCTCAATAGAATGTCAGAGTAACTACTAGGAGACCTAAAATCTTCCAATTCTAGAGTGAAAGATGTACAAAAATCAAAATTGCCAACATTTCCAGACAGTTTCATATGTTCTGCTATTGCTTCAGCAAATTCTCTCCCTTTTTCATGATGGCAAGGTCTGTCTCCATCTTACTCTCCACTACCGTGTGTCCTTAAATCATAAGATATCAAACATGTTTTTATTTTCCACCTCCTAGTGTTTCTGCCCTGATTCTCCTAATATTTCTAGTGTATTGTGTTTCAATGATACCAGATCTAATAATAGTTACCCTTGATTCCTTATGCCCACTCCCACCACCACCTCCTTATTTTTTTCCTTCCATTCAACTAACCTCTGGGAAAAAGTTACTCAGTGATTACTATGTGCTCAACCTACATTAAGCGTTCGGCATATTCATTCATTCACGAATGATTTTTTGGCCCCTATTATGAGTCATTTACTGTGCCAGGGGAACAAAGATAATTTAATATTCAGAACAATGCTATAGAGACATTTTTACAGATGACAATTTCACAGATCCCTTTTCACACATGAAGAAACTGTAACTGTAAGAATACAGAATAACTTGACCAAGGTTATAGAAGTATAGATCAGAACCAGCATTCAATAAATCTTTCTAGTGGCACCCTCCCTTAGCATTCAACTTAGTATTCAACTATGCTTAAAAACTTGCAAGATCTTGCTTGGAGGGAAAAGAGGAGAACAACTAAATTTCTTTCTTCCCATTCACCGCCAAACCTCTGGGGAAAAGTTATACACACTTAACTGTCTCCACTCCTACAGTCTTCCCCACTTAGTCTTCAGCCCACCCCAGCACACACAACCAATCCTCCACCCAAACACTCCACCAAAAACAGGGAATGTGTCTCTCTTACTCTTATTCACAGTTGTATCCTCAGTCCTCTGCATAGGGTATAGTACACAAAATGCAGAAAGGCTATATGGAATTTATAAAGTTAAAGTTCAATTCAAGTAAAATCTATATTTAAAGAGTTAAAATTTTTTAAATGACTACATACACAAATAATCTCAGTTTTGCTCTGAGTAAACAACAGGCTAATTCACATCTAAGTCAAATACACACTAATCTTTTACCCACATCAACATGAAGAACATAAATCATATATAAAACTGCATTAATAAAAAGATTAAAAAGTATTATCCTCTTTTAAAATTTCTCTGCCCAAAGAAATTTTACAGAAAACAAAGCAGGAAAGGATAAATGACCCATAATACCACAACTAAAACATAAGTAGGAGAAACACTGTACATTCCCCCCCAACACCAAGGTTTTTTCCCTCATTACTATCACTGATTACTTCCCTCTTCTCTGGAATGTGACTTTTATTAGAAGCCAAATTAATTTTTCTAATTTTAGAATTCATTATTTCCTTTCTGATTACAAAAGTAAACATGCATGGTAAAATAAATAATACAGAAATACATAGTCCAAGTAAAAATCCCCCATTCTACCTCCTCCCACAAAAGAAAACTAATGTTAATCTCCTGATTTTTCTCATGTTTATACTACATATATAAATGTTTTAACAAAAAGTGGAATATTTTTAAATACACTGTTCTATAACTTTTCTCAAGTAACAATGTATCTTGGACAGTATAATATCCATCTGTATAAGTATAAAACAAAAGTTTATAAAATAATCTTTTCATCAACTGCTAAGCTACTTTTCAACTGAGGAATACTTAGGATGTTTCCAGTGTTTTACTATTACAAGCAATAATGTAAATCTTATCCTTTTACATTTCAATTTTTAAGTGTTCCAACTACTATATAGGATAATTCATAAAAAATAATTACTGTATCAAAGAATATGCACAATTTTCCTTTTTATTGTAGAAAGTTACAAACATATACAAAAGTAGACAAAGCAAGTATAATAATTCATCAGGTATTCACCACCCAGTTTCAATTATCATCTCTTGGCCAACCAGTTTCACTTAAACATCCCATTTCCCCCCAAACCATATTATGTATATATTTTAATGGGATAGATGTTGTCAAATGAATCTCCAAAAAAGGTACCAACTGACATTCTGACTGACACTATCAGAGTGGTACTTGATGGCCCCTCCTTCACTAACAGGGAGTATTCTCCTTTTGCTATTTGACAACACAGAAAATTTCTATTATTATTAGAGAAGTATTTTTCTCATAGGTTTGTTAACAATTTATGTCTTCTGGAAACTGAAGTTGATTTCCTTCGCCCATTTTTTAAACTATGTTAATTCTTTTTATAATGATTTTCAAGAGCATCTTATATATCATGAATGACACTTTGTTATACATGTTGGAAATATTTTTCCCAGTTCATACACTGTAAAAGAGCCACGATAAACAGACCTTTTGATAGAGGGGAATCACTACGTCTAGGGGCTTATGTGACTCTGATCAGTAGCTACAAAGCTAGATCTCTCATCTTGCATCCAGGCTAGGCAGCCTCTCCCATTAAAGCAGTAAGACCAGAGAAAATTTAAACAGAAAACCAAAACAAATAAAGGAGTTAGCCCACATGCCTTATCCTTAAACTCTGTACTTTCTACTTCCGCTAGTGGGTTATATAAGGTGCTCCCTGCTCTTCCCAACACCCATTAAACCTCCAGTCCATAACTTTTCATTATACAAGATGTTAATAGTGTCTAGAATACGCCTGCTTCTCCCAAATGGAGTTGATGCAAGTTAAATTTCACTATATTTGGCAGACAATTTTTAGTGTATAAATTCAATGCATTTCCAATTAATCCCAGCAAGATTTTTTGAGGTCAAACATTTTATAAAATTAATAAGAAAAACTACAAGTCCATAGAACAGTTAAGTCAACTTCTAAAAGGAAGAACAAATTGGGGAAGACCTGCCCTATGAGATACTGTGAAAATACAGTGAAAAGAAAGTACAGAAGATACAGAGAAAAACTGTTCTGTACTGTTAAGGAACAGCCAATAGACAGAATGGGTATCTCCAAAACAGACTCATTTATGGGAAGTTGATAAATGACAAAAGTGATCTCACAAATCAGCATAGAAAGGATGCATTATTTAGTAAATAATATTGTGGAAACTGCCTCACTTAAATGTAGAAAAAGTTACATCTCTAATTCACAATACACAAAAAGGTGAACTTTAGATGGATTAAAGACATAAAACTAAAATGCAAAATTTGAAATCTAACTAGAAAATGTAGAATATTGTTGTGATCTTAGAAGTGGAGCATACATTCAACAACACAGAAGGATCTTGCAAATATACTGATGAAAACAGAAGAAAATTTACAGCACAATTATCATTTATGCAAACTAAAAACATGCATATATAACACTATGTATCTTACAAGGACACACACATATGCAAGGATATATATTAAATATATTCAAGCGGGTATGTTAAGACGACTGTAACTGAGAGCAGGGATCTGACTGAGGAAACTGGACATATGCTGACCGCAGACTTGGGATGATGTAGCACACTTTTCCACTGTTACTACAATACATCAGGCTCCTCATAATATACAATACAGGTGACAGAGTGGTAGAAGTTAAGTCATATTTCAAGAACAGTCACCACCAACAAACTATTTGCTATCTGCTTTTACTATTTGGCAACACATACAGAGACTATTCCTATCTATAATAATATTATCATTAGACAAGCATTTTTTTCATCATTACTACTGATATTCATCTTGAAAGAGAGTGCCTGGACAAAGAAGTTTCCTCCCTTGAAACAAAGTGGAGACCAAGGGTTCAAGCCACTTCTTCCTACTTGGTTTACTACTCTCACAATAAATAAGAAGCTGATCCAAGAACTTGGGAACCGGATGCACAATTCAAACAGTGTGGCTTTTTTTCTTTCTCATCCATTCCCAAATTTATTCCCCCAGGTAACAAGGAAACTATCTGAATATTACTTGTAAGACCATGAACCATTTATTTCATCTGTCTGAGATAATCTCTGAGGACTACTATGAGGCTAACATTAAAAAACATGGGTTAGGAACTTGACATAGTATAATTTCTCAATAGATGGTGGAAGAAATATCAAGAAATTCAACTCACTTTCAGGTTAATTATTTTTCTTTCAATAAATATTTAATGAGTACCTGTTCTAGGCCTGGTGAATAAGACAGTCAAGGTCCCTATCTTTAGGGCCCAAGATTTTGGTAGGAACAACTTGGCTTTCCTTCTCAAGGCTTCTTTCCTGATTCAGGTTCCACCCACCAAGTTCAGGTTAGAAGCTTGTGTGTGCTACAGTTCTCCCATCGTTATACTTCTCACATGGTGCTCCACTTGCCTACCTACCTGTCTTTATCTACTCCCCACTCCCTAAACTGTTTGTACTGAAAGGGTAAAAGACAGTCCCATTTTTGTTTACCATTACTTTCCTAGTAGCTAGCACAGTGCCCAGAATGGCACAGTGCCCAGAATGTAGTAGGAACTCATAAATAATCAGTAAATTATACCAGCATTAACTGGTAATTTAATTAAAAGCAGTCTCTAAGAGCCAAATGCCACTACCCCAACACAGCACTCACCTCCCCAGTAGGAACTTTCATCCCTCTACTGTACTGCTGAGGGTTCCCATCCCCTCTCTGATAACCCCAATCAGCCATGACAGATCCACCATAACCATGTCTCTAGTACTATTGCCAGTATTCTTCAGCCCACAAGTACTACTTGGCAGCTAAGGGAGGAAAGGAAGAAGAAAACCTAGTCCCACTTTGCATTGCCACCTCCCACTAGAGCACTCCTCTTCCTTTGACTTGCCTCATTCCACAAAGTCAAAAGAGTACACAATAGCAGGAAAAGATCAGCACGACTAAGAGAGAAAGGGAAGAAAAAAATCTATTCTGCTGTTATCCTAACCCCAAGCATCACAGGTCTTGACCAATCTCATCTTAAAAAGCAAAAGCTGCCATCTTTTCCAGGCTCTTTCCCACAATTTATTTCCCTTCCCTGGAAAAAGTAGCACATGTGTGGGTGAATCCCATGTGAAGGATATAACGTAACCTAACAATGGTGCCACTGTTAGCCGGGCCTTTCACAAAGATATGGTCAAATTCATGAGGTCAAGCAGGGCCAAAGTATAGTGCCCAGGTACAAAAGAAGCAGAAGGCAATCTACTGAAGCTTGGCCCTAAATTAAAGCTATGGGTAAGGAATTCTTTTATCTTTTGAGGCAGGTGTACTAAAATGAAGCCTGGGACCTTCTTTCTGGTTAAGGTTTCCTTGCAAGTAGAACATCAAAGGGAACCAACCAGGGTAGGACCTAGAGAATAGAAAGCATAAAGCAGGCAGCTTAATGGCTGACTCTACTCGAGTCCTTAGTTTTAGAAATAAAACATCATAATGCATACATTTATCTAAAATCAAGTAGTATAGAAAGGATTAAAATGAAATGCAGTAGTTACCCACCCATCATTTCCCACATCCCAGTCCTGCTCTCCAGAGGCTGGTGCTTTTTAAACTCTTTCAGCTATTTCTTCTGGGAGATATCTCCATATTTCTAAATAATGTGTTTATATTTCTCTTTTTAATTTTTATTTACTTTTTGTTGTTGTTGTTGTTGTTGTTGAGGAAGATCGCCCTGAGCTAATATCTGTTGCCAATCTTTCCTCTTTTTTTTTGCTTGAGGAAGATTCGCTCTAAGCCAACATCTGTGCCAATCTTCCTCTGTTTTGTATGTGGGTCACCGCCATAGCATGGCTGCCCACGAGCAGTGCAGCTCCACACCCGGGAACTGAACCCAAGCCGCCAAAGTGGAGCACATCAAACTTAACCACTAGACCATGGGTCTGGCCCCTATACGTCTCTTTTTTAACTGATCAATTTCAGATCTGACTTATTATTAAAAAAATGATAATCATCAATTCCCATCCTCTACAAATCTTACTGTACTATCTTCATTAAATCAGTAAAATATTTTGCTTAATTAAAACAGTAAATGTTAATCATTGCAAAGCTAAAGGGCATATTCTTATTAATTACTCTTATTCACTTTTCATTTTTCCTGGAAATGCTTATTAATGCGTCCCTTTAGTGCCTCCTTGATTCAAATGGTCAAGGATAATTTCAAACCTTTCTTTATTCCCCAGGTAACTCTTGCTTCTAGAGTTCTCCATGTTCCTGCACCAATCTGGATTGATTACCCTCTAGACTTTGTCATCTTTGAAGTTTCCCTTATCACTGTTTTCTTTTGCTGGAGCAGTGGCTTGCAATAAAAAGGAGTGTGCATGTAAATTTTCTGAGCCTTTATGTATCTAAAACTATGTCAGTCCTACTCTCACAACTGACTAATAATTTCCTGGATACAGAATTTTATGAAAATAATTTTCCCTCAGAAGTTTGAAGGTATTCCTATACTACATTCAGCACTTAGCACTGATGATGAAAAATCTAGGTCATTCTTATTTTCACTCCTTGGTAGGTTACTGCATTTTTTCCCTCAGGAAGTTTTTAAGGATCTGCCTTTATCTTTGATGCCTTCAAATTTCATAAGGATATGTCTAGATGGAAGGTTATCTTTCAGTCATACCTGTTCAGCTCTCAGTAAACCCTTTCCATTGTCTATCCATCTGTTTATCTTGGGCTCTCCTTTCACGCATCAGGCCTTCCTCAACGAATTAGTGATTCTTAGTTGTCCAGTGATATTTAAGATTGAAGTTATAAGAATTCAGAGCTCTTTGTATGTGATGTAGGACTTACAAAGTCTTGAGCTTTACCTTAGGGAAATTAGGTGGGAAGGCAACATTTAGTCTGAAAACCTCTAAATGCCAAAATACGGAGGTCTTTCTTCAGGGACTTACCATTTAAGAACGCCCTCCACATTCTTTACCTGAGGGGCCAGACAGCTGGGTGTGGGTGGGTAGTATCCATCTGTTTAAGATACAAACATCTCACTTCTACCATCTGTAGATGTTAGACTCTCATCCCTCACCTTGCTGGGACCCCTGGTGAGGGTTGCTACTATTGGCTCAGAATTAGCAGAAACCTTAGTCTCACAGCAAGGCAACACTGAGAAGAAAGGCATTCATTAGAGCACAAGGTTAAATTGTGAAGCCATTACAATGGGTAATAAGTATTAGGAACACTGTAAATAATTTATATTACAAATTATGGATTGGTTGACTTGGAATCCTAATTCCCATTTATAATGCCTTATATGCAAAAATGCAGCCTTATTACAAACAACTAACTTATATTTTTGTTTCCCAAACTGCTAATTGCTTATAGTTAAAAACCGGTATCTTAGAATAAATACACTTTTTAATTAACCAGAACATTTTAACCAACCAAAATAGCCCACTCCCCAAACCATGTTGAGTAAGAGTCCAAAGAAAGTTAAGGGAAACATGATGATTTTATTTAAACTCTATGGCTGTGGTCATTCAACAAATATTTGTTGAATATCTGCTTTGTGCCAGGTACTATGCTGAGAGTTAAGAGAAACAAATATGGAAGGATATAGTACATAACACAAAGGAACTAGCCTAAGTGGGGAAATAAACACTCATGCTGTGCAGCACACAAAAACTATATATAATTCCTATAATGAATAAACACAAAAAGAATAATTTCTAATCTATCCAGGAGTAAGACACAGGGTCAGTCATGACTTCATCAACACTCAGCTTTTAACCTGAAAAATTAGTAGTAGCTTCCCAGATGAACTTTAGAGACATATGCAAAAGCACAAAATACAGAGAAAACAGACACTTTTCTAGGAACAAAACTTCAGTATAGTTACAGCTCAAATTATAAGAGAAAGAAAGTGGCAGAGATAACACTGGACAAATGAAAAGGGCCCAAGCTATAAAAGCTCCATTAGAGACCTTGCCTCTCTGTCTAGTTCACTACTGTATTTCCCTTTACCTGGTACGTAATAGGTTGAATATTGGCTGAATGAATAAACAAACAAATAAATGCTATGCAAAGGAGAGAAAAGATGAGGACCCTAATAAATGGGTAATAATCTATGAACAAAAAAAGAAAAACTCAATTAGGGCCATGAAGGTGTTAGAGCGGAAAAAGGGCTGGGTAGCAGGACTTCGAGTAACCTAGTTTATATATATTTTATATTTTCCAAGATTTATTTTAATAATCATGGTATTACTCCTACATTAAGAAATAATTTTTAAAATGGAATGGACAGTTATTAAGAATTAACTTCATTTGATATTAAGAGCAAAGGAGAAATTTAGAATAACTCCCAGGTTTTCACCTTGGGAAAGTGGGAGGATGGTATGAGGGAAATCAGGAGGAAAACAGTAGCAAGAATAAGTTATTGATGCTCACTCAAGAAGGAACATCTGCTTCACAAAATTTTTATAAAAACTGACCACATACTGAGTCATAAAGCAAGTTTCAACAAACTTCAACGTATAAAATCATACAGTGTTATGTTCTCTGACTGCAATGATTTAAGACTAAAAATCATTAAAAAGATAACTTAAAAGTTTGGAAATCAAGACATATACTTCTAAATAATCCATGAGCCAAAAAAGAAATCATACTGGAAATTAGCAAGTATTCTGAATCGAACAACAACAAAAATACCACATATTATTAAAACTTGTAGGAGGCAGCTAAAGCAGCACTTAGATAAGTCTTAAAATATCTATATTAGAAAAGAAAAAATTTACTAAGACTTGTTTTGTGGCCTAACATATGATCTATCCTAAAGAACGTTCCATGTGCACTTGAGAAGAATGTGTATTCTGTTGCTTTTGGATGGAATGTTCTGTATATATCTGTTAAGTCCACCTGGTCTAACATGTCATTTCAGGCCAATGTTTTCTTATTGATTTTTTTGTCTGGACGATCTATCCATTGATGAAAATGGGGTATTAAAGTCCCCTACATTATTATAATTTCTGTCTATTTCTCTCCCTTTACGTCTGTTAATATTTGCTTTATATATTTAGATGCTCCTATTTGGATGCATAAATACTTAGAAATATTATATCCTCCTGCTGTATTGACCTCTTTATATTACGTAATGTCCTTCTGTGTCTCTTCTTACAGTCTTTTCCAACCACAATGGTATGAAACTAGAAATCAATTACAAGAAAAGACATGGAAAATTCCCAAACATGTGGAGATTAAACAACATGCTCCAAAACAACAAATAGGTCAAAGAAGAAATAAAAAATATATTGAGACAAATGAAAACGGAAATTCAACATACCAAAACATATGGGATGCAGCAAAAGCAGTTCTAAGAGGAAAGTTTATAGCAATAAATGCCTACATCAAGAAAAAAGAAAAATCTCCATAAACAACCTAACTTTAAACTTCAAGGAACTAGAAAAAACAACAAAGAAAGTCCAAAGTTAGCAGAAGGAATGAAATAACAAGGATCAGAGTGGAAATAAGTGAAATCGAGACTAAAAAGACAACAGAAAAGATCAATGAAACTAAGAGCTGGTCCTCTGAAAAGATAAACAAAATAGGCAAACCTTTAGCTAGATTCACCAAGAAAAAAAGAGGACCTAAATAAATAAAATCAGAAAGGGAAGAGGAAACATAACTATTACCAGAGAAATACAAAGGATCATAAGAGAGTACTATGAACAATCGTACACTAACAAATTGGACAACCTAGAAGAAATAAATTCCTAGAAATATCCAATCTACCAAAACCGAAGAAACAAAACAACTAAAGAAACCAAAACATGAAGAAACAGAAAACCTGAACACACCCATTACCTCTAAGGAGATTGAATCAGTAATCAAAAAATTCCAACAAACAAAAGTCTAGGACCAGATGGCTTCACTGGTGAATTCTACCTAACATTCAAAGACGAATTAAGACCAATGCTTCTCAAACACTTCCAAAAAATAGAAGAGGAGAGAACACATACTTATCCTAATACCAAAACCAGACAAGGATGCCACAAGAAAAGAAAATTACAGGCCAATATTCCTGATGAACATAGATGCAAAAATCCTCAACAAAATACTAGCAAACTGAATTCAACAATTCATTAAAAAGATCATACACCATGATCAAGTGAGATTTATTCCGGCAATGCAAGGATGGTTCAATATCCACAAATCAATGTGATATACCACATTAATAAAATAAAGGATAAAAATATGATCATCTCAACAGATGCAGAAAAATCATTTGACAAAATTCAACATCATTTATGATAAAACCTCTCAACAAGGTACAGAGGTATAAAAGGAAAGGACCTCAGCATAATAAAGGCCATATATGACAAGCCCATAGCTAACACCATACTCAACAGTGAGAAGCTGACAGCTTTACCTCTCAGATCAGAAATAAGATAAGGATGCCCATTCTCTCCACTGTTATTCAACACAGTTGGAAATACCACCCGGAGCAGTTAGGCAACAAAAGAAATGAAAGGGATACAAACTGGAAAGGAAGAAGTAAAACTGTCACTATTTGCAGATGACATACTATATATAGAAAACTCCACCAAAAAAACTGTTAAAATAAACAAATTCAGTAAAGCTGTAGGATACCAATATACAGAAATCTGTTGCATTTCTATACACAAATAACAAACTGTCAAAGAGAAATTAAGAAAACAATCCCATTTACAACTGTATCAAAAAGAATAAAATACCCAGGAACAAATTTAATCAAGGAGATGAAAGACTTGTACACTAAAATTATAAGACATCAATGAAAGAAACTAAAGACACAAATAAATGAAAAGATATTCCATGCTCATGACTGTAAGAATTAATACTGTTAAAATGTCCATACTACCCAAAGCAATCTACAGATTCAGTGCAATCCCTATCAAAAATCCAATGGCATTTTTCACAGAAATAGGACAAACAATCCTAAAATCTGTATGGAAGTACAAAAGACCCTGAACAGCCAAAGCAATCTTGAGAAAGAAGAATAAAGTTGGAGGCATCACACTTCCTGATTTCAAACTACAATATAAAGCTATAGTAATCAAAACAGTATGTTACTGGCATAAAAAGAGACACATAGACAATGGAATAGAATAGAGAGGCCAGAAATAAACCCACACGTATATGGTCAACTAACGTATGACAAAGGAGCCAAGAATACACAATGGTGAAAGGACAGTCTCTTCAATAAATGGTGTCAGGAAAACTGGACAGCCATATGCAAAAGAATGAAACTGGACCACTATCTTACACCATACACAAAAATTAACTTAAAATGGATTAAAGACTTAAATATAAGAACTGAAACCATAAAACTCCCAGAAGAAAACATAGGCGGTAAGCTCCTTGACATCAGTCTTGGCGATGATTTTCTGGATTTGACACCAAAAGCAAAAGCAAAAAACAAACAAGTGGGACTACATCAAATTAATAAGTTTCTGTATAGCAGACGAAAACATCAACAAAATTAAAAGGTAACCTACTGAATGGGAGAAAATATTCAAAAATCATGTATCTGATAAGGGGTTAATATCCAAAATATACAAAGAACTTATACAACTCAAGAGCAAAAACTCAATCTGATTAAAAAATGGGCAGAGGATCTGAATAGATATTTTCCAAAGAAGACATACAGATGGTCAACAGGTACATGAAAATAGGCTCAACACCACTAATCATCAGAGAAATGCAAATCAAAACCACAATGAGACACCATCTCAGTCTGTCAGAATGGTTATCATCAAAAAGACAAGAAATAACAACTGTTGGCAAAGACGTGGAGAAAAGAGAACACTTGTGCTCTGTTGGTGGACATGTAAATTGGTGCAGCCACTATGGAAAACAGTATAGAGGTTTCTCCAAAAATTAAAAACAGAACTACCATATGATCTAGCAATTCCACTCTGGGTACATTTCCCAAGAAAACAAAAAACACTAAATCAAAAAGATATATGCACTCCCATGTTCAGTGCAGCATTATTTACAATAGCCAAGATATGGAAACAACCTAAGCATCCATCAGTGGATGAATGGATAAATAAAATGTGGTGTACATATACCATGGAATGTTATTCAGCCATAAAAAAGAATAAAATCTTGCCATTTGCAACAACATGGATGGACCTGGAAGGCATTATGCTAAGTGAAATAAGTCAGAGAAAGACAAATACCGTATGATCTCACTTATATGTGGAATCTAAAGCAACAACAACAAAAAGCTGAGCTCACAGATACAGAAAACAGATTGGTGGTTGCCAGAGGTAGAAGGTGGGAGAAATGGGTAAAGGGGGGGTCAAAGGTACAAACTTCCAATTATAAAATAAATAAGTCATGGGGATGTGATGTACAGCATGGTGACAATAGTTAACTCTGTATTTGCATATTTAAAAGTTGCTAAGAGGGGCCAGCCCCATGGCCGAGTGAGTAAGTTTGCGTGCTCCGCCTTGGTGGCCTAGGGTTTTGCAGGTTTGGATCCTGGGCAGGGACCTAGCACCACTCCTCAGGCCATGCTGAGGCAGCGTCCCACACAGCAGAGCCAGAAGAATCTACAACTAGAATATACAACTATGTACAGGGAGAAAAAGAAGAAGAAAAAAAAAAGTTGCTAAGAGTAAATCTTAAAAGTTCTCATGACAAGAAAAAGAAATGTTCTGTGTATGATGACAGATATTAACTAGTCTTATCGTGGTGATCATTTTGCAATATACACAAATATAGAATCATTATATTGTACATCTCAAACTAATATAATGTTATATGTCAATTTTACCTGAATTTAAAAAAAGAAAAAAGCACAATAGTGGATGCAGGGTCACACCAGAGATTGAAATGAAGAAAGACCTGGTTGTCATTTTTATTTCACCAGTTGGAGTAAGTTTTCAACTAATAAAATGTGGAGCAAAGATCGGGGGTGGGGGGGAGTGAAAATTAAGTATCCATCTCATGTTGGAGGATGGAAAAAAGGAAACTAAACCCAAGGAAAAGTAAAGAAAAATTTAAAAACAGGAATTAATGAAAGAAAAAAAAAGATACAATAGAAAGAGTCAATGGCACCAAAAACTGGTCCTTCAAAAGACTGATAAAACTGGCAAATATCTGGAGATGAATCAGGAAATCTAGGAAGCAGCTGGATATAAAGAGAAACAGCTGAGAAAGAAAATAAGGTTTGGAAGCAAAGATCTGGAAATCATGAAAATACTGATGGTATTTGGAGCCCTAGATAGAAATGAAAAGAGAAACAGAATGAGAAGAACTTTATTAAGATAGCAGGGATTTCTCTACTCCTTCTCACTCTAAGAGAAGGAGAAAAGAAAAAATTAAAGCACATTCCATCTTCAATCATACTACAGTACATGTGAAACTCCAAACCATAATATATGAAAATGGAAAACAGCTGAAAGAATAATAAACACTCGTAAAATGAGCAAGAAGATTAAATACTTAAGTGCCCAGCAGAAAGAACAATGAGAAGAAAACCATTTGTCCCATAGAACCCCAAAAGACTGAAGAACTGGTGGCACCAGACTCTAAAGGCAGAGGTCAGGTAGGGCATGAAGAATAGAATAATATACACTAGTCTGTATAAAAGGACAGTTAGATTCCCAAGCCATATCTTCTACTCTGCATATCCCACCAGAAGATAAAAAATTTATTCTTTCAAGGAACTGAATCAAGGGAAACACAAGGCACAGAGACGGGAAGAGGTGAAGTGCCTACTGAAAATAGGGTTAAGTTTTCTTTATAAATATATTCAAGCCAATAAATGAAAAATAAACGAGTGAATTTTTAAAATCATCATTTTGCAAGACCTAATGAATAAATGGATCTATGCATTAAGCATCAGTGCCCTAGCACTGATAGCACCATAGCACAAGAAAAACAATCAGATATTAGACGATTCTTGATGAGAGAATCCACCACACCTATGAAGTAGTCTTGTTAAAAAAAAAAAAGCAAAGCTGAATCTGATACGCCTCTAGATCTAGCCACCAATTAACAGAAAATGCAGAGAAAGAATGTTTAATTGCACAATGGGGATATAATCAGCAAAATCCAGGCTGGGAAAGCTACATGTCAAATGACCTGGTTTCTTCTGCAAATCAACTGCACCCACACAGTAAGAGGCAAGATGAGAGGCCAGCCCAGTGGCATACTGGTTGGTTCACACGCTCTGCTTCAGTGGCCCGGGGTTTGCGGGTTTGGATCCCGGGTGTGGACCTGGACACCGCTCATCAAGCCATGCTGCAGCAGCATCCCACGTACAAAAAAAAAAGGAAGATTGGCACAGATGTTAGCTCAATAACCGTCTTCCTCAAGCAGAAAGAGGAAGATTGGCAACAGATGTTAGCTCAAGGCCAATCTTCCTCACTAAAGGAAAAAAAGAGGCCAGATGCAAGCTGGAACCTGTAAATGAAAAAAATTTTAAACATATATTTAAAAATTGGCAAAATTAAACAATAATCTTTAAGATGTAAACTTGCATAATAAGACTATAAGAGAAAAAAATTACTTACTATAAAAGTCAGAATGGCTGTCCCCCTTTGGGGACAGGAGGATTGAAATTTAGGCTTCTGGGTTGGCTGGCAATGTTCTATTTCTTGACTTTGGGTTGGTTACAAAGGCTTTCATCTCCTAATAATTCATTAACCTATAAATTTATTTTATGCAGTCTACATCTGTGCTTTGTCTTACCTTTAAAAAGGTTTTTTGAAAAAAAACTTATATCCTCAGATTTGAGAAAATGTTGCATCAATGAAGATACTATACAAGAGAAAAGAGAACAAGCTCTAAGAAATAAAATTATAACCAAAATAAAAAATTCAGTGAAACAACAAAGACAGATAATAACAGAAAATAGATAAGAAAGTCAGAAAATCAATCTAAGAAATCTAACATGTAACTAGTAAGAGCACAATAAGGAGTAAACAGAAAAAATGTACAGAGAAAACATCCCAGAAGTGAAGAACAAGAGTCACCAGATTGAAAAGGCCTGGTGTCCAGCAAATTGAATGAAAAAGACCCATGCCAAGAAAATCAAGGATAAAGATAAGATACTATGCTTAGAAAGAAAGAAAAAGGCAACTTAGAAAGAACTGAGAATAGTAATGACGTTATTTTTACAGCAACATTAAAAGCTAGAAGACACAGCAACTATTCGTTTAAAATTCTGACTAAAAATCAAATTGAATGAAAATCAGCTTTATAACCAGCCAAATTATTACTCAAGAGTGAGGGTAAAATAAGTACACTTTCAGGCATATAACGTCCATAAAGATTTATCACTGAATATTTTTGGGGGGCCTGAGAGAAGATACCAAAGAGACGGAGTAAACCAAATAAAAGGCAGACAAGGGATGCAACGGAGTCAACATGGTAGAGAGGCAAAGGGAATTCCCAGGATAATTGTGAAGGCAGGTCCCAAGACAACAGTAGTGCAGTAAATCTACAAAGCGACAAGTTCGGATTAGAGAAGAGCTCCAGGAGAGTATCTCTAAGAAAAATAAATGTAACTGACAAATCTTATGATAGATTGACAGCATGGGAAAGTACACTGCAAGACATTTTACAGAACAGCGGAAAGATGTTTGAAGATTTCAATGTTCAAAGAAAATTAAGCAAATTTTATTTTTTTAATGAGGTAATTTTTTTTTTTTTTGAGGAAGATTAGCCCTGAGCTAACATCTGCTGCCAATCTTCCTCTTTTTGCTGAGGAAGACTGGCCCTGAGCGAACATCCGTGCCCATCTTCCTGTATTTTATATGTGGGACATCTACCACAGCATGGCTTGCCAAGCAGTGCCATATCCACACCTGGGATCTGAACCTGCGAACTCTGGGCCACCAAAGCAGAACATGCAAACTTAACCGCTGCACCACTGGGCCAGCCCCGAATGAGGTAATTTTTAAACAAAGTTGTATAAGAAAGAAATGTAATCCCAGAAATAATAGCTAAAAGCAGCTAACAAATGTCTGGCACTGTACTAAGTACTGTGCATGCATTAACACATTTAACTCTCATCATTACTTTGCCATATCATATTCTACGTGGCTCATATGTAAACAGTTTTATATAATCATACAAAGGAAAATAGGGTTTGAAATTTTTTGTATAAGAATATTGAAAGAATGGGGGAAGAGGCTATGAGAAAAATTCCTCATCTAACATTACAGGAAGAAAATGTCTAAAACTGATGGAATCAAGACACAGCGATGTCTTATGTAGAAACATAAAGAAGAAATAGCTAAAAGTTAAAGTAGTTGCCTCTAAGAAGGGTAGAAGGAACACATAAGAAACTGCATCTTTTAAGTTAAGTTTTTTAATTTTACAACTACTTGATGTTATATTCTTAGAAAGTAGTATTTTGATAAATATTAAAAATTAACTTTTAAAAAGATAGAAAATAATAAAAGGGAAGACAAATCCTTGGTAACACCAACATCCATAGCAATATTTCCCAGAGGGTATCCTCTGGAATAACAGCTCTACAGAATATTAATAGTTGCTATATGAAAAAAGGGTTCCAACACCAAGTAAACAGGGAGGTGTTTTCACAGAAGGATTACCTTGGAGATTTTAATATGTTACGACAAGCTTTATAGTTTCTCCCTAACATTAGACTACAAGAACTCCCCAGTCCCTCCTCTTACATCAGCTCAAGAAACTTCTGTTCTAAGGCAGTGGTTCTGAAATGTAAGTCAGTCCATAGACCAGTGCCAATCTACAGCAAAGGAAGAAAAGCAAGGACAATATACTGAGTTTTTAACTAACTTAAAATTAATCAACTTAATAGAGCATTCTATATTTTGAGAGTATATCCTTCTTACATCCTTGAAAGTTAAAATATCTTTTCTTTTACGAAATGATGGTGATAAGCGGCAGTTTTTAAAAGCATTCTTACTTTCCAAAATAAAAAGCTGGCAACCCTATGTCAGTACAGTATCCGCATCCCACTAAAAAAAGGTAGTGGTTCATGAAAGTCAAATCTGGGAATCTTTGGAGAACTATTATTTGAATGATGGGCAAAAGAATCCTCTGAGGAAAGAAGTCACCAGAGAAATAGATAATCCAGAAAGAATACTATCATAAAAAACAAGGAGAGAGAACTAAGAAAAAGGAGAAAGCATGTACCTAACAGGTTAGGTAAAATGAGTAATAAAAAACTGTTTACTGAAGGTAACAATTCTAAAGTCACCTATGACCACTAAGTTCAAATACCAGACCACACAGAGTTTAGAAGTAAAGACTAACAGATGAGTTTAGCTTACTCTTTCTAAAAGCTGAGCTCCTCAAGGAGGTCAAAGGAGGTTTGGGTTGGGAAAAACTTAAGCATTAATACAAGCTACTGGTTACAGAATGGAGAAGTTGTTCAAACTAGAGGAAAAATAATTTGACCATAAATATTCACATTCTAACAAACCTACTCTCTTACTCTCATACACTGATGACTGAGTCTAAATCTTCTGTGTAAAAGATATAATAAAAACAGAATCAAGGGCCAGCACCTGTGGCCTAGTGGTTAAGTTTGGCACACTCTGCTTCGGCAGCCTGGGGTTCGGTTCCTAGGCAGAGACCTACACCACTCATCTGTCAGTGGCCAGACTGCGGCAGCAGTTCACATACAAAAAGAGGAAGACTGGCAGCAGACGTTAGCTCAGGATAAATCTTTCTCAGCAAAAAAAAAAGCAGAACAAAATAATTTTCCAGAAATTTATGACCTGACTAACTCCATGTAAACAAACAGAACTTGCATTTCAAACTTTTCATAGTGTCTGGCACAAAGTAGGTGCTTAATAATGATCTACTCAAAGAATTAATGAAAGCCTATACTTAACAATACATTATAATAATAAATAAGTCCTCCATCTATCAAGCATCACTATCCTATGAATGCACATATTCTACTATACACAACTCCAAATTTGTTCATGTACTTAAATGCAGAATTAAAAAGCCAAAAACTCTTCTAAAATTGTACTTAATTTCACCTCACGTGAAGACTGAAAGAAAAGCAGAGGCAAATTCTCCACCCCGACCTCAGGTTCGGCCTGAGCCCTCTAGAATTAAAAATAGATTAGTCACCTAAGAGATTAGGCAATGACAGAGGCATTTACAGTTTCAGTAAGTGTGGCTTTGGCTCTCTTCATAAAATTATAGAAAATACATTTAAATAACTAAAAATTTAGGATAAAATAGTTTCATAGAACATTTCTGTCTGTTTAGGTTTCTGCAACAAGTATACAGTTTTGTGATCACAAAAAGATTTTTATAAACTATTAAAAAAGATAACTTTTTTAAAAATTGTAAATGACACTTAAATGTAACATATCAAGTGTTTTCAGAATGGCAAAGAAATACCAAATATTTAGATACAGTATGAAATTTCAAGAGTATATGAGATTAAAAAAATGACGATTGGTTAAGCTGTTTCATCACGACATCCACAGTCATCCTAAATTATTTGTGCAAATGGAAAACATACTGTCTCCACAATGACATTTTAATACTAGCTAATAATATAGTTTGCAGATCTCTGATGATATATTAGTTGTCAGGTGATAAGTTATCTTGCATATGCAATAGACAGCAGGTAACTACAGATTTAAAATACTAAAACTAATAATGCTTAATCAATAATGCTTATACATAAAAATCATGGATAACTTCAAGTTAAGTATACACATTCATGTTCAAGTTCAGAACTGGTAAGGTTGATTATAATACATAAATGAAACTCCACTAACAATTTGCGCAAAAACTGAACTGAATGGAAAGCTCAGAATTCTTATCATACTCCTGCAGAATTTAGTCCCAAGACCAGGGAGGAAGAAATATCAGAACTGAGGTATCCTTGCTGCAAGCCACTAACTCTGCCCTAGAGTTAAGAAGTTCTAATTCCTAAAAGAAAAGCATGTCCTGGATCTTGGGTAGCAGACCAGATAGATTAAAAGGGCTTGAAAATACCTTCACCTTACTATAGTGTTTAACTTTCTCAAGAGCATTCACTTCTCATTTTCCCACTAACAATGCCATAAAATAGAACAGGGAGACTACTACTCCCTTTAACAAATAAGAAATCTGTAACTCAAAAGTAAAATCACTTCCTTGAAGTTCTAAACAAAGTCAGGTAAGGCTGGACTACATCCCAAAACTCTTGACTCTTAAAATGGTAAACTCTAGTAGGTCACATTGTCTCTGAGACAGACTAAGTTATTCTACATATTTGTCATTTTGGATCCCAATTAGGAACCAAAGTCACAAAATACAGTGGGAAGGCCTAGAATATTTTCAGACTTAACAAGTGGTGAACTCAGGTCATTCGTCGCCAATACCAAGCCTCTTGTTCATAGTATATTTAGCCACAAGGCTTTTATTTGTTGTTAGTGCCCTGGAGTCAGTTCCAACTTCTAACGACCCTGTGTACACTAGAGCAGAACCCTGGCTAGCCTTTCATTTGCGCCATCCTCTCAGGCTTTTATAGGCCTAATTTAAGTCTACTAATGATGAAATGCATTTCTAGAGATGGTTCAACTTGGTTGTTAAATTTCCTGGGATCGGAATAGCTGGCTGCCCCTGATTTTGACTCAATAAA
The DNA here is from genome assembly GCF_037783145.1 of Equus przewalskii. Classification (NCBI taxonomy): domain Eukaryota; kingdom Metazoa; phylum Chordata; class Mammalia; order Perissodactyla; family Equidae; genus Equus; species Equus przewalskii. Next base: position 7,044,724 of record NC_091854.1, read on the forward strand.
AGCTTAAGTACAAGTGTCTCTAGTTTACTTTTTCAAAGCTCTGCATTTAAAAGTCTCATACAAATAAATACAAAGGGACTCTATAAATAGTTCAAAAAACAACAAAACTGGGACATTAGGGTATTTACTAGGTTGAAAATGCTATATATAAAGTATCACGTTAGTTTTCTCCTCCCATAGGAGTATGCCTCTCAAGATCTAGCCATACAGGCCTCCTTTCTATTCTTCAAAAACCAAGATCTTTCCCACCCAAGACATTCATACATACTGTACCTACTACCAAAACTGCTCTCCCCACTCGTTCATAGCTGATTCTTCTAAGTAATTCTATCAAAGTAGTTGTACTCTACAATATTCTCTATCAGAGAACTCTTGTTCTTTAAAGCTATACAAAAACCTATAATTAGATTTTTTCCAAATTTTTTATTTTGAAAATTGCCAAGTATAATCAAAAGAATATAATAATCATCAGTATACCCTTCACCTAGATTCACCAATTAATATTTCACATTTATCTCTCTCACACATACTTTTTTTGCTGACCCATTTGGAAGTTGCAGCCACCATGACACTTCACCCATAAATATCAGCACATATCGCCTTAAAACAATAAACTTTCTCCTATATAACCACAAGGTCATTATCATACCCAGCAAATTTAACATTATCGCCTAATCTACAGTTCAAATTCTCCCGTTTGACACAAAAATGTTCTTTAAAGCCCTTTTCAAAATCTAGGATACAAAGTTCGCACATTGCATTTGTCATGTCTCTTTCGTCTCCTTTAATCTCAACTGTAACCTTGGGGGTTTTGGGGGTTTTTTTTAAACAGTCAACATGTTTTGAAGTCAGCTGTCTTGGTAGCATACTACACATTCTGGATTTGCCTTATTGTTTCCTCATGATTCAAGTCAAGTTAGACAGTTTTAGTGAAAAAAATTACAGAGCTGACTGATGCTGTGCTTTTACTTGTTTCATGTGTGTTTGTGTGTTTCTCCCTTCTCAAAAATACTGCATATTCCATGTATCTCTAGCATCTAAGAATATATCCCACATAGAAGGTCCTCAATAATATTTGTTGAACAAATAAGAAAATGAATTCTTCACAGCATACAGTACCAAAATACAGTACTGGCTTCAAGACAGGCAACCAATGGTATTTGTTGATATTAACTCATGATTAAGAGGTAACATCATTAGGATCCAAAACTATACTTGGATAAGAATGTTTTGAAATTTAGTATAAATGTATTTTTGGTACTAGGTAGCTGCTCTTAACCAGAGTTGCATAAACTATTCTTCTATGTATCTAACGGAGAATCCATGAACTGATATCAAAAACTCCTGTCAATAAGGTGTTGAAGTACCCAAAAAGGAACTTTAAACTAACATTGAGGACAGGAGGAAATGATGCTCTCTCTTCTTAATGAAAATTATTTTATTTTGTTTCTATATGTTTAAAGCATCTTAATATTATGACACTGTAATTCTAAAAAAAAAAAAAAAAAAACCACTCTCTTAGGAATCGTAAAGTGGTTTCTGTGCCAGACAATCCTCAAAGAGCTCAAAGTCCAAGATGATTAAGACCTGGTCTCTTGGCCTCAAGGAACTTGAAAGCAGGAGAAAACAATAATTACGTATTTTTCAAAAAGCTTAGGTGCTACAACTAGACATATATGCACAGTAATTGATGCACAAAGAACTTTTTTCAAAAAACTTATAACCATCTCTGCTATGTACACACCTTCAGAGGGAGGAACTTGGTGGAAGGTCTTTGGGGCACTCAACTCCTTCACTCACAAGGTAGGGTCATATTTCAGAGAAAACAGAAGCTATTAACATATGAAATTCCTCAACTTTCTCCCACCCCTTTTTCCCTAAACCTACCCACAAAAGCATGTACGTAATTGGCTTCTCTAAGGAGGACATGCCTCTTCTCTCCAGTATCAGAGAGAAATCTCACATCAAGAGCCTCACTTTATCAGTTATTTCCTTTCCTTTATTTTAAATCTCCAACTCTCCTTGGTGCAAATCTGCCATAACCAAAATTAAATTAAAAACAACCAAAAAAGTCCTTACAAATTATTTCTTCATTTTTCTCATTCTTTTCACCACTGAACTTAAAAATGCACATTCCACTTAATTCACTGCAGATTTACTGTGCTCATTACTGTTAACAACTGCATCAAAGACCTCCAAATGACCAAATACCCAAATACACCAGACAATGCTCTAATTTCAGTTCTCACTGAACCCAATCTTTGTATAATAATTGATGCTCGTGAGCTATTTCTTGAAATTCACTTCCTTTGGTTTCTGAGATACCTGTCACTGTTCTCCCACCCCTCTGACGTTTCTTGTACTGATTCTTTTTCCTCTGCCAACCCTTTAATTGTTAGAGTTGCCTAGGTTTCCCTCTTCCTGTTCTCTATGTTCTGCTTGTCCTAAGTAGTCATACTCTCCTAATGCTTCACCTAATTTTTATCTGTTGACAATTTCTAAATCTCTTATCTCCTGCCCCAACCTACCTTGCAAGCTTCAGACTCTTATTGCCAATTGCCCATTAGACATCTCAACCTGGATTCCCCCAGCACCTTTAACAAAACTGACATTCCTTTCAAATTCCTCCCCTTTCTCCAGTCTTCCATATCTCAGTTATGCCATTACTATTTGACCATCTCTCAATCCAGAAATTTGTTATCCCTGATCCTTCCTCTTCCCTAACCCTCCAAATTCTGCTGATTCTTCCTTAAAGATCACCTCTCAAATATCTCCTACAACCACTTCCTTATTTCAGGTCGTTATTAGCTCTTGCTTGCACTATTATCACGGACTCCTAACTGGTCTCCCTGCCACCAACCCCACTGCTTATTTAGTGCACTTTCAATGTGCAGTAAGAAAAACCTGTTTTAATCACTCACTCCTTTGCTTAAAGAGCTCCAGTGCATCCTAGTGCCTAGAAAAGTCATTAACTAAGGGACACATAATTTTCACATTTAACTCTATGAAATGCAGATATGGGGGCCGGCCCTGTGGCCAAGTGGTTAAGTTCACTCACTCTGCTTCGGCAGCCCAGGGTTTTGCCAGTTCAAATCCTGGGCAAGGACATGGCACCGCTCATCGAGCCATGCTGAGGCGGCGTCCCATGTGCCACAACTAGAAGGACCCACAACTAAAAATACATAACTACGTACTGGGGGGCTTCAGGAGAAAAAGGAAAAATAAAATCTTTTAAAAAAATTTTTTAAAAAAAAGAAATGCAGATATGTCATAACTGATGGTACCTTACACTCACTAACTGGCCAGGCAGTAGTAGCACAGTACTCCTCATTGCCAGTGCATATACATACACTAAGAGCACCCATATCAAAACATAAAGAATGGGTGTCAGCAGCCACTGGGGAGAAAATATTAGAGAAAATACTGAAGCATCTTTTATCCCTCCAGAAACCAAATGATTGCAGGAGAAAATGGAGTACATAGTAAATTAGACATGTTCAGCTGGTTTCCCAAATAAGACTCAACAGTAGAACAGCTCTATTTAACTATAAACCTGCAATAGAGCCCAGCATCAATTTTTAGGTAATTATTTTAATTCTTATATAGATTAGTTTAAAAAATACTGTCATCAATACTCATAATGGCATAAAAATTGATACCGTGAGGAAAAACTGTGCTATAAAACTCAAAAAGTGATTGAGAATCCATACACACCGAAAAACTATTAGAACCAATAAACTAGTTCTGCAAGGTTGCAGAGTACAAGATTAATATACAAAAATCAATCGTGTTTCTATATAATAGCAATGAAAATCCGAAAATGAAATTACGGGAAAAAATTCTATTTGCAATAGCAGCTAAAAGAACAAAACCCTTAAGAGTAAATTTAACAAAAAGTATAAGGCTTGTATAATGAAAACTACATAACAGAGAAAAAAACTAAATAAGACCTATATGATTAGAAAGACATGCCACGTTCATGGATATTAACATTGCTAACATAGCAATATTTCCCAAATCAATCTACAGATTTAACGCAATATCTATCAAAATCCTAACTGCCTTTTTTGCAGAAATTAACAGACTGATCCTAAAATTCATACAGGATCCAGAATACCCAAATAACTTTGAAAAAGAAGAACAAAACTGAAGGACTCAATAGTCTTGATTTCAAAACGTAATACAAATCAACAGTAATCAAGACATTATGATGCAGACATAAGGACATATAAATAAATGGAATAAAACCGAGAATCCAGAAACAAACCCTTAAACTTATGGCCAATTGATCTTTGAAAAGATTGTCAAAACAACTGAATGGGAAAGAGGAGTCTTTTTTTTTTTTTTAAAAAGATTGGCACCTGAACTAACAACTGTTGCCAATCTTTTTTTTTTTTCCTGCTTTATCTCCCCAAACCCCCTCTGTACACAGTTGTATATCTTAGTTGCAGGTCCTTCTAGTTGTGGGATGTGGGACGCCGCCTCAACATGACCTAACGAGCGGTGCCATGTCCGCGCCCAGGATCCGAACCCTGGGGCGCCGCAGCGGAGCACGCGAACTTAACCACTCGGCCACGGAGCTGGCCCCAAGAAGAGTCTTTTTAACAAAAGGTTCTGGCAAACTGTATTCACACACAAGAGAATGAAGCTGGACACCTACCTCACACTACATACAAAAATTAACTCAAAATGAAATTACAGACTAAATGTAAGAGCTAAAACTATATAATTCCTACAAAAAGGCATAGGAGTAAATCTTTGTGACCCTGTGTTAGGCAATGTTTTCTTAGATATGACATCAAAAGCACAAACAAAAGAAAGATAAATTGGACTGCATCAAAATTAAAAACTTTTGTGCTTCAAAGGACATCATCAAATGAAAAGACAACCCACAGAACGGGAGAAAATAATTGCAAATCATACACCTGATAAAAGACTTGTATCCAAAATATATAAAGAACACTTACAACTTAACAATAAAAAGAGAAATTATCCAATTTTTAAAATGGGCAAAGGATCTGAATAGACAGTTCTCCAAACAAAGTATACAAAAGACCAATAACTACATGGAAAAAATGCTCAATAATATTAGCCATTAGGGTAATGCAAATCAAAACCACAATGAGATACCACTGCTCACCCACTAGGATGGTTATAATCAAAATGACAGACAACTGTTGGCAAGGATGTGGAGAAACTGCAACCCCCATAGTTGCTGATGAGACTGTAAAAGGATGCAGGTTCTTAGAAAATGGTTCCACAGTTCCTCAAAATGTTAAACAGGGAGGTATCATCCGAGCCAGCAGTTCCACTCCTAGATATGTACCCAAAAAAATATGGAAATACATGTCCACACAAACCCTGTACACGAATGTTCACAGCAGCACTACTTATTACAGCCAAAAAGTGGAACCCAAATGCCTATCAATTGATGAATGGATCAACAAAATGTAGTATATCTGTACAATGAAATATATTTTGGCCATAAAAAAGGAATGAAGTAGTGATAGATGCCACGATACGGATGTACCTTGAAAACATTATGCTACGTGAAAGATGTTAGACACAAAAGGCCACAAATTGTATGATCTCATTTAAACGAAATGTTCAAGATAGACAAAATAGAAACACAGAAAGTAGATTAGTGGTTGTCAAGGGCTAGAGGGAAAGGAGAGAGGCAATGAGGAGCCAATGTTAATTGGTATGGGGTTTCTTTTTGGGGTAATAAAATATTCTAAAATTAGACACTGGTGATGATTACACACTCTATGAATTAGAAAAAAAACACCTTTGTATACTTTAAAAGGGTGAGTTATAATGGCATATGAAATTCTCAAGAAAGCTGTTTTTTTTTAAGTGATTCAAAAGAAGCAGACTTTTACCAGGAAGAAGTCTTGGGAGTACCTTAACCCAATGTACTTACGTTTATACTTTCCTTTTTATGTTTATACAAGAATGACAGATAAAAGCTGTCTTTCAATCAGCATAAAATAAAAATTCTATATGTCAACTATCGTGTCCCAGCTTAATTAACAGGGCTTTTTCTTTCTTAGTGATACATCAAATAATGGTACATTTTGCAACTGATGGCATCTTATATTTGATGAAATATAGTGTTTCCTAGAGAGCTGTATCCAGTACCTGAGCAGGAAAAGACATTTTTCATTTTATGTAATTATTTTAATGTGTATTAAAAATATATTTAATCCTAAACTCACAGTTATTGCTTAGAATAAAGCTAAATGAGTTGAAGTTAAGATAGAGAAAAACAGTAAGTAAATAACAATAGAGATGATACTCAGATATACTTAGGCAAGAAATAGGGGCCGGCCCAGTGGCGCAGCGGTTTAAGTTCGCACGTTCCACTTCTTGGCAGCCTGTGGTTCGCCGGTTCGGATCCTGGGTGCAGACATGGCACCGCTTGGTAAAAGCCATGCTGTGGTAGGCGTCCCACATATAAAGTAGAGGAAGATAGGCATGGATGTTAGCTCAGGCCAGTCTTCCTGAGCAAAAAGAGGAGGATTGGCAGTAGTTAGCTAAGGGCTAATCTTCCTCGGAAAAAAAAAAAGAAAGAAAGAGTGCTGGCAACAAAATTCTTACGTTTAGGAAAAACATTAGTCAAAATAAAGTCTAAAACCCTTCAAAATATAAGATGCTTTCACAAGTTAGTCTACCTCATACAATCCTCATTCCTACTCCCCAATATTTCAATCACAATTAATTCACTATTCCTCCTTATCTTGTGAGATGAAGTTATCAAGAAACAGACCATAAAGGGTTTTATCTGTCATGTTTGGAACTTATAAACAAGTATGTCTCAATCTTTTTTTCCACCTTGGCCCATGCTCCTGAAAATCCCCATTAACAACAGCAACTCACTACAGCATTAGGTCTCTTTCATTTCCTCCCCTTCTCCCTTTTTTTGAGGTGGGGGCTATTTTTAAATGTATCTCCCCATGTTCCTGAGATACCACCATTCTTGAGCAGCATCTCAAGAACTGGCTGCTTCCTGCACATCTAAACGATCATTAGTATGACCAGCAGCTGGCCCTGAGGGAGAAGGAAGGAAGAAAAATGACAGCTCAACTCACAAGGCAAGTGTGTGAAAACAACTAAGGGTGAATGAGTACTGGTGCCCCAAAGTAAAACCTTTCACATTTTGGCATCATAGGAAACAAAAGGCAGCTAGCTCCCCACACTTCATCCTAAATTAATCCATGCACCCAAGCATGTGCTGACTTCTGATCTAACAAAAATTGAAAAACTACAATATAAAAGACAAAGCCCAAGAAAACAGACTCCAAAGGAAGTAACACAGCGAACAGCACAGAATTTTAAAAACTAAAGTACAATTAATATATATAAAGAAATTCAAGGATCTATTGCATCCATAAATTAAAAACATGATGATGCGAAAAAGGAACAGAGTCCAAGAATGAGCTCCTGGAAATTAAAAACACGAAAAAAAATTTTAATTGAACTGGAAAGGTAAGTCAATGAAAATGTCCCCAGATTACAGGGGTTGGGGGGCATGAATGATCAAGATGGAAAATATAAAAGAAGACTTCAACAAAGAGATAATGCAGAGGAGAAAATTATTATTTTTTGATCCATCTGCATATTTTCATTTACAAAACTTAGGTCTACTTTGCATACTGCTCTGTAACATGCTTTTTTTATTTAACAATATATTAGGAACATCTTTCCACATCTAGAAATACATTTCTATAGCATCTTTTTATTTATTTTTGCTAGTTAATATTATTTTTTGGGATATAATTGATGTATAACATTATACTATTGGTTTTAGGTGTACAATACAATGATTCAATATTTTGATATACTGCAATATGAGCAAAATAAATCTTGTTAACATCCATCACCATAGTTACAAAATTTTTTCTTATGATGAGAACTTTTAAGATGTACACTCTTAGCAACTTTCAAATATGCAATACAGTATTATTAACTATAGCCACCATGCTGTACATTACATCCCTGTGACTTATTTATTTTATAACTAGAAGTTTGTACCTTTTGACCCCCTTTACCCATTTTGCCCACCCCCACCTCTGGCAACCACCAATGTGTTTTCTGTATCTATGAGCTTGGTTTTTTGTTGTTGTTGTTTTAGATTCTATACATAAGTGAGATAAGACAGTATTTGTCTTTCTCTGTCGGACTTATTTCACTTAGCATGCTGCCTTCAAGGCCCATCCATGTTGCTGCATATGGCAAGATTTCATTCTTTTTTATAACTGAATAATATTCCATTGTATACATATGCACATCTTATTTATCCATTCATCCACTGATGGACACTTAAGTTTCCATATCTTCGCTATTGTAAATAATGCTGCAATGAACATGGGGGTGCATATATGTTTTCAAGTTAGTGTTTTCATAAATACCCAGAAGGAATGGCTGGATCATATGGTAGTTCCTTTTTAATTTTTTGAGGAATCTCCATACTGTTTTCCATAGTGGTTGTACCAACTTACATGCCCGCCAACAGTGCACAAGGGTTCCCTTTTCACCACATCCTCATCAACACTTTTTTTTTTTTTTTTGATAATAGCCATTCTAACAGGTGAGAGGGAAAATTATTTTTTACATAATAACAAAAGACAATTTCCCAGGGCTGAAAGGAGATAGGAATTGTCAAAACAATAGGACTTTCAAAGTACTGATTTTTTTTTTAAAGATTTTATTTTTTTCCTTTTTCTCCCCAAAGCCCCCCGCTACATAGTTGTATATTCTTCGTTGTGGGTCCTTCTAGTTGTGGCATGTGGGATGCTGCCTCAGCGTGGTTTGATGAGCAGTGCCATGTCCGCGCCCAGGATTCGAACCAACGAAACAGTGGGCCGCCTGCAGCGGAGCGCACTAACTTAACCACTCAGCCAAGGGGGCCAGCCCCCAAAGTGCTGATTTTTAAAAACCCTAAATTCACCTGAAATGCATAACACTGAAAATAGAAGACCCCATAAGCTTCCAAAGAGAAAAATCAAGTTACCCACAAAAGAATAAGAAACAGACTTAGAATTAGACTTCTTAAGAGCAACACTAGATTCCAGAAGACAATGAGACAATGCCTCAAAATTGTTAAGAAAAGTAATATTCAAACTAGAAGCCTACACCAACCAAACTAAATTTTTTTAAATGGAGGCATATAAAATAAATTTTAAGATCTTAAGCCAAAATTTTAGGATTTGGCTCCAGCAAAATGAGGAAATATCCCCCAAGAAAGAAAAAACATGAGATGCAGGAAATACTGCATCCAACCCAAGAGAACAACATAGAGAAATCCCAGAATGAAAGCCATGAAAAAGACCTAGAGAGCAATCAGTCTGGACTGGAGCAAAAGGAAAGAGAGCTCCCAGAGAAATGTTTAAGGGAAAAGGAGGATTTAACAAACTAGACAGTATAAGACACTAGAAAAATTTACAGATAAAACGAAGGCAGAGAAAACATTAAAAAGTGTCAGAAATTTTAAGGGAAAAAATGTTACAAGGAAGAAACTGTAATCATGGTACTATATAGCTCTGCAGAGAATAACATTACTTGGTTAAAATAATATAAAAGCTGTTTATTAACTTTCAACTTTAGAAGCAACCTATAAACAAAGCACAGATAATTATGGTTAAGAACAGAATATGAAATGTTATCAAGTTAAAAATATAAAAGCAAAGTAAAGACAACAAAAACTGAGAGGTGGAAGGAGGAAGAGAAACGAAGGTAAAGGTAGAGACTTTAATAATACCTTACAAAGTGGAGAAATAAACTCTAGAGTTGATGGAATAAGAAGAAAGGTTTAAGTTTAAAGTTACAGAACTAATCAATAGAAAACCCAAAAATTGGAAAGGGCAAAAGAAACATAGGGCATAAGTGACCTGAATCTTTATCACAGCAGGAAAGCCTTGATACAGCACGATGTCTAAAGTAAATGCATCAAATAGTAGTGCAGAAGTATTATTTACCATTATGGAGGTAATGATCAGAAGAATATAACACGTAAAAATTAAAGTGATTCCCTCTCAAAGCAGGACTCAGGAGGCCTGAAGTCTACAGCTTTTCATTTTAAACACTCCTCCTTCTGTATTCTGATATTTTTAGTCAAATACATGCATTATTCCACTACAGGAAATTTTGAAGTATTTAACATAAACGAAAAATATGCTTAGAAATAAGACAATGAGACTAGACAAAAACATTTTTAGTAGCTGTCTAGGTCATACAGATTACTTTTTAAAGTTGTTTAATATTTAAATTTTCTACAATAAGTACACGTATATAAAAATAAAACTTTGAGTGGAAGCTGAAGAAGCTGAAACTATTTTTTCAAAGGGCTTGGCTATGCAAAGGAAAAAAGGCTACATACATATAGATGAGGATACAAGGTCTAAGGTAAATAGGTTTTTCTATGTTTTTAAATATGAAAAGTCTTGACCATGTTCCTAATATGAAAGGAAGGTATCAAAAGGTAACTGAAAACACAAGTCAGAGAAATAGAATCTTAAGTATAAAGGAAAGACTAGCCCTGAATCAGAGAAGGCACATTTCTTCTCATGTGAGGATGGATGCATTTATAGTTAAGCTGGTAGATGTGAAGATAGGAAGAGGAAGCAGTTGACATCTGAGAGCCTCAAATTTTTTCTATGAAGAGACAAAAAAGATCTGCTAAACACCCTGCAATGCACAAAACAACCCTAACTCCCTAAAGAAACAGTGGACTAGACTAGCAGGTCTCAAGGTATGGTACCTGGGGGTCTACAAGGCAATAGCTAGTCTCAAAATAATATTAAGACATTACCTGCCTTTTTCATTCTCATTCACCCACAGTGTAGAGAGGAATTTTCCAGAAGCTAAATAATACATGATGATTTCACTCTTAAGACTAAGGGTATGTGCATATACATATTCTTGTTTTTAAATTTTCTCAGTTTCAATTTCTAAAACAGTAAATATTGATAGAGATAACCCACATAAAAGTTCTCGGGGTCCTCAATAATTAAGAACATAAAGGGGTCATGAGACCAAAAAGTTTGAGAATCACTGCACCAGGGAATACTATAAGAATGTTCTAATTTTTTTTAAATCTTTGTAAATAATCACTTTTGTTTGTTCCTCTCTAATGAGCAGCAATAAAACAAAAAATTGAACGGGCCAGCCCCACGGCCTAGTGGTTAAGTTTGGTGCACTCCTCTTCAGTGGCCCAGGATCGCAGGTTTGGATCCCCAGCACAGACCTACAACACTCGTTAGCCATACCGAGGTGGCGACCCACGTACAAAGTAGAGGAAGACTGGCACAGACATTAGCTCAGAGAAAATCTTCCTCAGCAAAAAAAAAAAAAAAGTTCAGGTGATAACATCATATTCTCAGCCTGTTTCTGAGAAAGAAAAATCTAAAAGATGGATTCAGACAACTGTCGAAAGTGAAAAAGACTGTGAGACCGAGAGAAAAACAGAAAAAATACACTCAGGAGAAACCCGACTTTGGGAAGGATTCTATCCTTCCTGATGAATCTCATCATTAACCTAAAGGAAAAATAGTGCCACTGTTTTCATTACAATCTAGACTCCTATTTTAGTTTTAGAAAGCACCTACATGGCCATTTACTTCCCAGCTAATGAAAAAAAATCTCTCCTTATAACATTCCTAAATAAGATGATCAGCTAGCCTCAGCTTAAACACTTCCCTGAAAGGAGAATTCTCTATCTTACAACACTTATAAACTCAGTTTTATAAAACATCTAACAGTCCACAAGGTTCCCAGACTATAAAGTTCCATTAACTACTTTATTAATCCCCGATTTAAAACATTTTAAGTATGAGTGTGATGGAAACAGTACTAAAATATTTTCCTTTATCAAGTATGAAAAACATGCCTATTATTAGTCTTTCCTTCATACAGCTCTTACTATTTTAAATAACTGGTAAATTTCTAATCTTGACCCTAGAACAAAATCTAGTACTGCTTAACAAGCTGGGTGCAAAAATCAAGTGGGAAAAATTTTTAAAACACAAAAATATACAAAAGGCCACACCAAACCAAGGGTTTGGAATCTCTAGGTTATGAGTTCTAAAAAATTGGTCTTGTTTGGGTTTGGGTTTTTGGTTTTTTAGCTCTACAGGTGATTCTGGTATTTATCTAACATCAATTAGAACCATCAGGGCTGGTCAGCAATTTATAAAACATCCCAAAATACCAAGGGCCAGTAATTTTTCAGACTTTAACTAAACATGGTTTTTAAAACACATTTGGTTCAGTAACACTTCTAAATATATTATACTCAACAGGGTAATAGCAGTTCAGTTAACATGTTTAAAATCATAATTATGGGGGGCTGGCCCGGTGGCAGAGTGGTTAAGTTCGCGCGCTCTGCTGCAGGCGGCCCAGTGTTTCGTTGGTTCGAATCCTGGGCGCGGACATGGCACTGCTCATCAAACCACACTGAGGCAGCGTCCCACATGCCACAACTAGAAGGACCCACAACGAAGAATATACAACTATGTAGCGGGGGGCTTTGGGGAGAAAAAGGAAAAAAATAAAATCTTAAAAAAAAATTCATAATTATGAAGAGGGCAAAATAAATTATTCATGCAGTATTAGACATACTCATTATCTTGGAAGGAAGGATGTTCAGGGTGTTTTGAGTGCATAGGCTTCATCATAGGTATACATGGCTCTCTTGTTCTATATAACAGCTCTTTTGGAAAAACATTTTGTAAATTAATACTATACAACTATATTGCACCTAGAGTTTATAAAGTTTTTCCTGTATTTTCCTTCTTGACCCTTCCAGCAATCCAGTGAATAACACATGCAGGTAACATCTCCATTTTATAGGTAAAGAAACCAAAATTGTTGCAGAGCTAGCAGATTAATCAGACTCAAATCTTCTGAGTATATAGTCAGGAGTTTCCACTAGACAACTGTATCTTCCCACTCTGCTCTCCATCACAACCAAAAAAGTTGCAGTTTTTTACTATAATGCGTATAAACTTCACTGGTAAGGGCAGAGAAAAACAAAAGTTCATCCTCAGTTTGTTTTTAGCACCTGGCTGACCGAAATCACACAAATTCAACCTGTTCTTGCTATGCCTGCTTTGGTCCATTTTGTTCCCTTAATGTTTTTTGTTTTGGGGGGTTTTTTTTGAGGAAGATTATCCCTGAGCTAATATCTGCTGGCAATCCTTCTCTTTTCTGCTGAGGAAGATTAGCCCTGAGCTAACTGCTGCCAATCCTCCTCTTTTTGCTGAGGAAGACTGGCCCTGAGCTAACATCCATGCCCATCTTCCTCTACTTTATATGTGGGATGACTGCCACAGCATGGCTTGACAAGCAGCACACAGGTCCACACCCAGGATCTGAACTGGCGAACCCCAGGCTGCCAAAGCTGAAAATGCAAACTTAAGCACTGCGCCACCAGGCTGGCCCCACTTAGTGTTTATTTTTTAATTCAACATTTTAGTTTGAGAGGATTGTAGATTCATATGCAGCTGTAAGAAATAATAGATTCTGTGTTAACTTTTACCCAGTTTCCCCAAATGTTAGCATTTTTGAAAACTATAATAATATCACAACCAAAATATTAATGTCAATACAGTCAAGATACCATCGTTTCCATCACCACAAGGATCCCTCACATTGCCCTGTTCCCCTAATTTTTAAACCCTCATCTTAGGCAACATTTGGAAGTATATACTCATTAAGTCCTTACTCAGTTTTATCCATTCAAAATATGAGAACTGTCTTCATAAGCCATTAAAAAAAAAACTTTTTATCACACAAAGTATTGGTCAGGATTGTCACGATAAGACTCTTAAACCAATACTACAACAATATCCCTTGCAGAATGGGATTTTCAAACTAAGACTGCAGTTCTAGCTTTATAAAGTAAAATTTTTAAAATTTTTAACTGCTATACATACTGTACAGTTCCATTTATATGCAGTTCTAGACAAAATTAATCTAAACTGAAAGAAATCAGAACCATAGTTGCAAAGGGGATGGCTGCGAAAGGCTACATGTGAGCTTTCTGGGAAGAGAGAAATATTCTATATCATAACAAGGGTATGAGTTACACAGGTATATCCATTTGTCAAAACTGTACTGGGATTAGGCAACGGTTTCTTAGATATGACATCAAAAGGACAAGCAGGGGCCAATCTCGTGGCCAAATTGTTAAGTTTGTGCACTCCGCTTCAGTGGCCTAGGGTTTGCCAGTTCAGATCCTGGGCACAGACCTATGCACACTCATCAAGCCATGCTGTGGAGGCATCCGACATAGAAGAACTAGAATGACCTACAACTAGAGTATATCACTAAGTACTGGGGCTTTGGGGAGAAAAAGAGAGGAAGATTAGCAACAGATGTTAGCTCAGGACCAACCTTCCAAAAAAAAAAAAAAAACCACACAGAAAGATAAATTGGATTGCATCAAAATTAAAAGCTTTTGTGCTTCAAAGGACACCATCCAGTGAAAAACCAAACCACAGAACAGGAGAAAGTAATTGCAAATCATGCACCTGATAAGAAGTTTGTATCCAAAATATATAAAGAACACTTACAACACAACAATAAAAAATAACCCCCTCCTTTTTGTTTGGTGAGGAAGATTGGCCCTGAGCTAACATCTGTGCCAATGTTCCTCTATTTTGTATGGGGACACCGCCTCAGCATGGCTTCATGAGCAGTGTGTAGAGCCACAGCCGGGATCCGAACTGGCAAACTCTGGGCTGCCGAAGAAGAGTGCACGAACTTAACCACTACACCACTGGGCCCACTCTCCCAATCTTTTTTTTTTTTTTTAAAGATTTTATTTTTCTTTTTTCTCCCCAAATCCCCTCAGTACATAGTTGTATATATTTTAGTTGTGGGTCCTTCTAGTTGTGGCATGTGTGATGCCACCTCAGCATGGCCTGATGAGCAGTGCCATGTCTGTGCCCAGGATTCGAACCAGTGAAACCCTGGGCCCCTGAAGCAGAGGGCGTGAACTTACACTCGGCCACAGGGCCAGGCCCCCTCCCAATCTTTAAAATGGACAAAGGATCTGAATAGACAGTTCTCCAAACAAAGTATACAAAAGACCAATAACTACATGGAAAAAATGCTCAATAATATTAGCCATTAGGGTAATACAAATCAAAACCACAATGAGATACCACTGCTCATCCACTAGGATGGTTATAATCAAAATGACAGACAACTGTTGGCAAGGATGTGGAGAAACTGCAACCCTCATAGTTGCTGATGAGACTGTAAAAGGGTGCAGATTCTTGGAAAATGGTTCCGCAGTTCCTCAAAATGTTAAACAGGGAGGTATCATCCGACCCAGCAGTTCCACTCCTAGATATGTACCCAAAAAAATATGGAAATACATGTCCACACAAACCCCGTACATGAATGTTCACAGCAGCACTACTTATTACAGCCAAAAAGTGGAACCCAAATGCCTATCAACTGATGAATGGATCAACAAAATGTAGTATATCTGTACAATGAAATATATTTTGGCCATAAAAAAGGAATGAAGTAGTGATAGATGCCACGATACGGATGTACCTTGAAAACATTATGCTACGTGAAAGACGTTAGACACAAAAGGCCACAAATTGTATGAATCCGTTTATATGAAATGTCCAGGATAGGCAAAATATAAACATAGAAAATAGGTTAGTGCTTGCCAGAAGGGGGAGGGAAAAATGGAGAGGGACTGCTAATGGATACAGATTTTCATTTTGGGGTGATGAAAATGTTCTGAAATTAGATAATGGTGATGGTTGCATACTTCTGAATATCCTAAAAATCACTGAATTGTACCTTAAAAGGGTATGTACATGTGAATTATGTACATATAAATATTTGTGCATTATATCTCAATAAAGATATTATTTAAAAAGTGTACAGGGAGCCAGCCCCATGGCCAAGTGGTTAAGTTCTCGCACTCCACTTTGGCGACCCAGAGTTTTGCCAGTTTGGATCCTGGGCGCTGACATGGCACTGCTCATCAAGCCATGTTAAGGTGGCATCCCACATGCCACAACTAGAAGGACCCACAACTAAAAAAATATACATACAACTATGTACCAAGGGGCTTTGGGGAGAAAAAGGAAAAATAAAATCTTTAAAAAAATTAAAAGTTAAAAAAATAATTTAAAAAAGTGTACAGTTAAGATTTGTGCATTTCAATATATTTAAATTTTACTTTAAAAAATAATTAAAACAATGAAATGGACTGGGGAGTGGATAGAGGTACAGATGAAACAAGCATGGACACAAAAAAGTTCATTATAATATTCTGTTCACTTTGTATACGTTCAAAATTTTCCTTAATAAAAAGTTTCTTAACTGATGTGTAAAAATAACAATGTAAATTTCTTTAAAAATAACAAAGTAAACTAACTTTCCTAACATTCATTTTTGTTTTTTGACAAAGGTAACAGAAACTTAAATATTAAAAAGACCAGAGAACTTGCTACCTTCACCATTCTTTTGCAATGTTATATGAAAACAGAGACATGACAGAAAACAGGGTGTGTGGCAAAAATGAAGAATACTTCATCTTAAAAATGTACAAAGAAAATTTCAATCTTCTTAGTTTCAATGTACGAAGAAAATTTCAATCTCCTTAGTCCTAAAATAGATCCTCAGCCTTTGGTTCCTGTGGTTTCCAAGGTTAATGGATGTGACAATTCCTAATAAATAGATGCAATAACCCCTAACACTGTGCTGTCCAATACAGCAGCCACTAGCTATATATGGCCATTTAAATTTTAGTTTTAATGAATTAAATTAAGTTATAAATTCAGTCCTTAGTCTCACAAGTTACATTTCTTGTGTTCAACAGCCACACGTGGCTATTGGCTATCACTGGATAGAGGAGATACAGATCAACATCATCAGTGCAGAAAGTTCTATTAGACAGCACTACCCTAATACATAAAAAGACACCCACAGGAGCCTTTTACGTTCCAATTTAGGGTTGTTACACTGTATTTTACTGCAATAAACAAATCCTGAAGAACAGGGGAAACCAACCATAAAAACACTAACCAAGAAATATCATTTATGGGAGTTTAGACTAACTAAAACAGCAGTTAAACTTAACTTTCAGAATCACCAAGCCACAGATGTCGGTCATGGCAACTTCTCAGAGGCAAATTTCCCCATGTGTTAAAATAGATTACCACTATACTGTCAGTTTCCTAAAGTCAGATGCAAAGTTTATGCTGAAATATAAATAAAGCAAATTATCCTTTCAGTCAAGGATCTAATGAAAAGGTATATTTATAATCCATGATATCAAAGAGTTTATGACCCATAGCAAAATACATAGAATAAAACCCCTTTCCGAACGGAGCTTTGAGGCAACAGGCATAATTAAACGGATTATTAACTATATTCTGTTTCATCTAGGAAAAAAACAGTTTAACCAGATGATTTCTATACTTCTAGCTCTAAAATTGTGTGTGCATTTCATCCTGATAGGCATAGATTTCCGTTAATGCCCTTTAACATGAATATGCAATATCAGGAAACAGGTGCACTCTTAATTCAAATATTTTACAATATTTATAGCACTTTAAAAAAAATTGAAGGTGAGCAAATTTAAAATGTGAATTCAAATACATTTTCACATTTAGAACCTAAAAAAACAAAAACAAAAACTTCACCTGGTACTGTCTCTTAAAACTATCACTGCAAATGCTTGAAGTGTGAATAACATTCCAAAGATCAAGAATAGAATGCTCTGTGTTAAGAAACTTAAAATCAACTCTTCCCTTGCCAAAAGGACTTGGGCACCCAAAGCTGTTAATCAAAACGGTTTCATTTAAAGCATTTTCAAACCTTAGAAAGGTCACTTAAGAATTTAAGTACACCTTACTTTATCCATATTTAATACTTTTAAATTCACTGTCTTTGCAATCCACTGCCAAAAAAAGGAATTCTCAAGAGAATGAAAACATAGAAATTGAAAACAGACTGTAGGCAAGGTATACAGGAGGGTCACATGGAATCAATCTGAAGGAGAAAGTTACTACTACCGGAGCATCTGGAGTCAAATTAAATCAGGCACTATTTACATATTTCTAGTTGCGTACTGACCTCACATGGCGCTTTCTTATGTTATACATAGGCCTACTTAGGTTTTCATATTTGAATTAGTAAACGGGTTCTATCTTTAACCAAAGTTAAATGTTTCAGAGAACAGAATAACATTCCATACCCCCTTTTCCCATTGTTCACTAACCCTTACTGATCGTCAAATCACCCCGATAAATCCATCTCTTCCCTCTAGTTGCTTCCAAAGAAAAATTCTAGCCACCAAGGACACCAGATTGTAAAACAGAGTTAAGAGTTCTACCACTAGAAAATACGTTATATTTTGGCAAATTAGTTAAAATCCCTTAAACCGTAACTACGTGAGTTGTAAAAACGAATACACTAATACAAATCTACATCTGAGAGGGAATATGAGTTACATCAAATGAAACAGAACAATCGCCTCAGATTTGTGGTGCGCTCCAAACATAAGGTACCTCTCCCCCATCTCACACTTGCCCTCTCACTTCTTCCCTTTAAGCTTTTAGGGTTTGCTCCCGGGTCCACTTAGTATTCCCCTTATCCTAGTAGTCCATGCCGCCCTTTTACTCTAATCTACCCCCATACTCCAATTTCATACAATTCCACCACCCTCCGTTCCAAGCTGCTACTTCCCTTTGCGCCCTGTAAGGCCCCAGGCAGCCCCTTCACCCTGCTCCCCACATCTCCATCAGTCCCCATTTCCTAACGGCTCCTCCCCTCGGTTCCCCACCCCCTCATCACCAGGTTCATCCTGCCCCTCCAACCGTCTCCCGCCCCCAGGTTCCTTCCTGCCCCTCCAAACACAGCTTCCCCGTCTCAACGCTTCATTTTGTTCCTCCAAACGACTTCCCCAACGCTCTGCTCGCTCCTTTAGTCCCTATTTTCTCCAACACCCAACTGACTACTGCTTTCCATCCATTCTTTTCAATATATACATAAATGCAAGACACCCACAGACACATACCGGAGCCCCCACCCCCACTTCGATCCTCCATCTTTCCCTTTTATACTTGCTTCCTTTCTTCCTCCCCCGCCCCCCCCACCTCCTCCGGAAGAGCCTGGTTCCCAGGCCAAGGTCTCTCACCTCATTCGGTCACTTCAGTGGTGCCAACCGCTTCATACAGGAAAAAACAACCAATAATGTCCCCGTGGGCGCTTCCCCTGCGAGTCCGAGCACTTACTGGGCACCCGCCCCACCAGGCACCCCACACATACACACGCACAAACCGAGGTCCTGGGGACAAGGGTTGGGGATAGAGTGAGCGTCCTTACACCGGCCTCAAACACAGCTCACTTCGCTACAGCCCTTCGCCATTTTGGTTTCCCGCGGACTGCCGGTGCATTCTGGGAGAGCGGAGCAACTCCGATGCCGAATGGCAGCTCTCCAGACCCGCGAGGGGGCGGGGACTGCGCGGCGAGCGCGGAAGGACACCGCGCTCTGCGGCCCCGGCCGAAGCTGAACAAAGAAGGACTCTTTAACTGTGCGGTGAGGCTCAGTTCTTCCGCCGCCGGCGCTAACACAATGGTGAGCGCTGCGGCGCGGCTCGCCGGTGTCCGGCTGCAGACCCTCTCCTGACGGGAAGGGTCGTGTCCAGCCTTCCCTGTGCGTATTCTTTTCCTGAGAAGTGGGACAGTGCTGTCTACATCTTGCCGCGCCGGTTTCCTTTCCGGGGAGAAAACCTTAGATGAAGCACGTTTCTTCTGTCTTCACCCTGAGGCCTGCTCTTCGAATTTCCTTCAGCGAGGAGGAGACCCTGAATGTCAGAATTAACTTGTGTTCGGCGGTTACTGTCCAGCCCCAAATTCCTTCTTATCAGGAACTGCGTATATAGAAGACTTTCGGGCTTTTTTCCCCTGACGATGAAAGGTTTTTCTGTTTCTCTTCTTTGCACATCCTTCCTAATTGTGATGAAACCTGAGAATAATCCCGTGGAAAGTGGTTGATTTTCGGAATACAGAACTTTTTCATCCTGGGGCAGACCCTTAGCCTGCCAGTATCCTGCGCCGACAGGGGTCCCAGGTGACAGACGGAGAGTGCATGCTTGTCGTTTGACTTGTACTTCGAGGCAACCCAGCTCCTCTTAGTAGCCACGTGTGGTCCCTTTGTTTGTAACTTTGTCAAAATATTTTAAAAATCATTTTATATTTTTGTCTCGTATTACATCACAGGGATAGTTAATACCATGTTTCTCTCTCTGAAAAATTACCTCTTGTGGACTAAACTCACTTTGCTCATATTTCCAAAGAGGTTTCCTCAGCCTGTGATCTCAGGATTTGGTAAATAAACGTGTTTTATCCACACCATTCAGTATTTTAAATATTTAAGTCATCGCCCTCCACTGCTTTGCTCCTCCTGGCTCATCGTGCTAATCTCGTTTTGAGTCTGCCTTCTTAACGACAGCCTCACTCTGTCTGCTACTTCTCAAGTTTCACTTTCTCTGAATTCTCTTAGACCATAGTTTCTCATAAATTCGTCCTCAGTGCCCTTCACGCTTTTGGTTGAGGAGAGTTTTGACTTAAAAAAACAGATACAGGCCAGAAATGGATAAAGATATGACACGAACAGGTGTGTTCGCTGTGCAGCCCAGCCTAATCATAGAAGCGCAGTTTGGGAGGATGTTTGGTGTAAGTTCTCGTTGTTTCAAGTGGTCCTCAAGCCTCAACTTCAACATCTTCAGTGGTTCCGTCCCTCGGAAGCAGTCATTTCAATTTCAGAAACGCTAATAATTAGAAAATTCTTCCTTGTATAGATGTATAATCTGCCTTCCTATAATTTCCACTTGCTGGTCTTTTTGGCCTCTTTAGCCGCAAGAAAGTGTTCTAATCCCTTATGCCTTAGAGAAGTCAGTGATGCCTGTCTCTTAAAAAAAAAAAAAGAAGCAGCAGCAGCAGCTTGTTTTTCTGTGTGAACATACAAGTGTAAAAGTGCAATCATTTAATTTAAGGAAACCAGATGCTCCGAGAATCAAGGGCCCTGAGGGAGTCACAGTAAAATACAAAGAATACCTGTAGCTGTGGTCTTAGAAATTTCTGTTAACTAAGCAACATGCAACGGATTAGGACTTTAAGAAGAGGCGAATGTCAGCAATTCCCTCAGGAGTACAAAGTAAAGTAACTCTAGTCAGAGTAAACTGTAGCCTTTATTGTTGTTATTTATTTCCGTGACAGTCACTGGGGTTGTTCACAAAAATGCTGCTTCTCCTCTCTTCCAGACATAGTGAAATTGCACTCTCTTGCACCCTTGACGTTAGGCATCGCCATGTAACTTGCTTTTACTAATAAAATAAGAGGGGAAACGATAAGTATCGCTTCCTAGGAAAATCTTTAAGAGGCAGATGCTCATCCCCTCCTCTCTGCTGTGGCGATCATGGAAGCATGTGTGAGAGAGAACATCTGTCATTTTGGGTCCCTAAATGACAATAAGCAGAGACGAGAGTTGTGGAACCACCACCACAATCCAGTTTTAGAGCATTTCTACCACCCCAAAAATATTCATTATGCCCATTTGCAATCAGTCCCTGTTCCCACTCCCAGGCCCAGGCAATAAGCTATCGATCTCTATAGATTTGCCTTTTGTGGCCCTTTCATATAAATAGACTCAGGCAATATGTGGACTTTCGGTCTAGCTTCTTTCACACAGCACAGTATTTTGGGGTTCATACATGTTGTACGATGTATCAGTAGTTCTTTCCTTTATATTGCTGAATAGTACTCCATTGTATCAATGTACCATATTTTGTTTCCATTCACCAGTTGATGCACATTTGGATTACTTCCAATTTTTGGCTATTAGGAATAATGCTGCTGTGAACATTTGTGTACAAGTCTTTGTGTAGATATTTTTATTTTTCTTGGGTAGATTCCTAAAATTGGAACTACTGTGTTGTATGATAAATTTATGTTTAACTTTATAAGATACTGCAAAACTGTTTTCCAAGGTACAAGCAATGTGGGAGGGTTCCAGTTTCTCCATATCCACACCAACACTTGTTATTGTCTATGTTTTGATTTTACTCATTCCAGTGGGAGTGAAGTGGTTTCTCACTGTGGTTTCAATTTGTATTTCCCTAATGGCAAATGATGTTGAGCATCTTTTCATGTGCTTATTAGCCATTCTTATATCTTCTTTGGTGAAGTGTATATTCAAAAATTTTACCCATTTTTTAACTGGGCTGTTTGTCTTCTTATTATCAAGTTATAAGAGGTCTTTATATATCTTGGGTACAAGGCTTTTTTTTTTTTTTTTTGAGGAAAATTAGTCCTGAGCTAACATCTGCCGCCAATCCTCCTCTTTTTGCTGAGGAAGACTGGCCCCGAGCTAACATCCATGCCCATCTTCCTCTACTTTATATGTGGGATGCCTACCACAGCATGGCTTGCCTAGTGGTGCCATGTCCGCACACGGGATCTGAACCAGTGGACCCCGGGCCACCGAAGTGGAACATGCGCACTTAACTGCTGTGCCACTGGGCTGCCCCCTGGTACAAGTCTTTATCAGATACATAATTTGCAAATATTTTCTCCCAGTCTATGGCTCATCTTTTCATTCTTTAGTGGAGTCTTTTGAAGCACAAAAAGTTTTTTAATTTTTATGAAATCCAATTTATCATTTTTATAATGCCATATGCTTTAAAAAAAAAAAAAAAGATTGCCACCTGAGCTAACATCTGTTACCAATCTTCTTTTTTGTTTTTTCCTTCTTCTCCCCAAAGCCCCCCAGTACATAGTTGTATATTCTAGTTGTGAGTGCCTCTGGTTGTGCTGTGTGGGACACTGCCTCAACATGGCCTAACGAGCGGTGCCATGTCCACACCCAGGATCCTAACCACTGAAACCCCGGGCCACTGAAGCGGAGCATGCAAACTTAATGACTCAATGGGGCCATGGGGCTGACCGCTAATGCCATATGCTTTTGATGTTATATCTAAGAACTCTGCCTGACCCAAGAGCACCAAGATTTCCTATTATGTTTTCTTCTAAAGTTCTATAGGTTTAGCTCTTCCATTTAAGTCTATGATCCATTTTGAGTTCATTTTTTGTGTACACTGTAAGGTATGGGTCTATATTCATCTTTTTGCATATGGATATTCAATTGGAGAAATAAACTTATGTTGCGTTTTAAGCCACTGCAATTTGGAGTTGTCTGCCACCCAGCATATTTTAGTCTCCTCTGACTGATACAATCTAGATATCTGCATATATAAGAACTCAGTAATACCATTGAACTGCCTACCATAATCAGAACCAAAAATGAAAAATATGAAAATTTGAGCAGAATATTCAAAACATTAGGTAATTCTCAAAATTTATCAATGAAAAGTCACAGAGTATGTGATAAAATACTATATTTATAAACCTACAAGCTCCCACTTACTGGCTGTTACTCTCTTGTGGAAAAGGGCTACAAGGCCTTTAGCATTGTTCATTGTGCAGAGAAATGCAAGGGGCTGGCCCCATGGCCAAGTGATTAAGTTCATGCACTCCCCTTCGGTGGCCCAGGGTTTTGCTGGTTTGGACCCTGGGCGAGGACATGGCACTGCTTGTCAGGCCATGCTGAGGTGGCATCCCACATGCCACAACTAGAAGGACCCACAACTAAGGTATACAACTATTTACTGGGGGGATTTAGGGAGAAAAAGCAGGAAAAAAAAAATTGGCGACAGTTGTTAGCTCAGGTGCCAATCTTAAAGAAAAAAAGAAGAAATGCAAATAATCAGACAAGTCGGAGAGGTTAAAGAAAAACATTCTGTGTTCTCATAGAGTTTGCTTTTATTAGTCTGAAAAGGGAAATAAATCTGAAACATCAAAAGAAAAATGAATGTTTCCACAATAATCAAAAGGATTTGTTAAAATTCCTTTCCTTTTTATCCAAAGCTTAAGTGGCCATATATAACATGAACACTGCTTTTAAACCCAGTAATTTGTTGTAAAAGTATATATAGCAAATTTAAACCTCTTGTATAATACATCTTAAAATATAATGTGCCCATTATCAGTTTATTGCTGATCATTTCCAAATTCACCCTTCATTACTTACTTTGTGACAATGGATATGAGCCTTTTAAATACTTTTTCTTCACCAGGTGGCAGAATGTTAAGTTTTGTCAGAGGAGGGTGCTGGAGAGACCATGCTTTATAAAGTGGTTTTCCTTCCTGATTCCAAAGTGCACTGTCAGCAGCCTCCTGCAGTGTGCACGGCTTCTCCAGAGCTTGGATCCTGTAGCACATGCACCTTCCTCAGTCTTTTCAAATCATCTCCTTACACCAACCCCAGAAGACAGCATGTGCTGTCATCAAGTGACATTAGTGCCATCTTGGCAGTCAAAAATTTAAAGTGAGTGATTGAGAAGTGTGTATGCAGTCAAAACAAATCACTCAAGAGTCACAAGAGGTAGGTTCCAATTCCCATCTCTGCATACCCTGCTTATGACACAAGCTTTTGAAGATTAAGTCACCAAAATTTAATTTTGGGGAGAAGGAAATGAGAGAGAGAGAGAGAATTATCCAGTAGAAAGAAAGATAAACGTTCTTATCTGTTTCACACTGCTAGTTTGTCGAGTGAGCATTTAAAGATGTGGACAAGGTAAGACAGACAGCATGAAGTGAGAAGCAGAGTAGCAGAAGCAGGAACTCTGAAGGACAGATTACCTCAGTTGCTGGCCAGCCTCTGTCACTTCATTAACTGAATGATCTTGGGCAAGTTTCCTAAACTCTCACAGCCTGAGCTACTTTGTGGGCTCAATGGGGAGGATAAGAATATCAACATTAAAGCTTTATCATATGGACTAAATGAAATAATATGTGTAAGAGTACTTTATTTTTTCTCTTACAGCAGTTATTGCATGTCTGACTTCCCTGATTCAACTGCAAGCTCCTTGAGGGTAGGAGTTCTTCTTTATATCCTTGTTCCTGGAAACACATCTGGACCACAGAGCAGCCCTTATATAAGTAAATTTTAAAATGGATATTCATTTATTTAACAATATTAAATATGTTCTGTACATGAAGAACTGTGCTGTATACTGTTCAGGACAGGATATGAGCATTAATAATACATATCCACAAAGTAGAGTCTGGAGACAATGATATTAATAAGTAATTAAGATACAATACAAATATATAGAGGTGTGAAAGGGTGTAATGTATCCCAGGAATGAGAATAAATTTAGTGTAACCTAGTGTGAAGGATAGAAACAAGGACAGAAAGGTGATTGGGTCTTGTTATGAAAGATTTCATATGACAAGTGGTATCAGTCAACACGTTTTTTGATTGCAAGGGTCATGACTGCAACCTGAACAAACCTTGGAAGGGCAGAAACCCTTCTGAAAAAAGAAATAGAGACTAGAAAGATATAAGGATTCTCCATATCTCTCTCCTTCCCCTGCCCTCTTGTTTCTGCTCCTCTCTGAACGGCATTTTCTTTCCCTCCTTTTGCAGATGGCCTTCTCTATTTATCGGGAAACCTTTCAGCAAGGTTACCTTTTACTATAGGAACCAGTTAAGAAAGGGGAATTTTTCCCCTCTACCTCCTTCTCCCATCCCCACTCACCACCCTTAGAGTTCTAGTGAAAAAAAAAAAAGAATCCAAGGGAAGTATTCTGATGGGCTAGGCTTGGGTCATATGCCCAACCTGGATCAAATCTTATAGCCAAGAGGATGAGCTACTTTGTTCAACAAAAATTGGATCAATGCCCATCACTGTAGCCGAAGAAGTGGAGTCTTTTATTAGCTGCCACCACAAGAAGCACATAATTGGAGTTGGAGAGAAGGTGTTTCCCCAAACAACGAGGTGCTATTCTGGGCCGCCAAAATACTTTGAGTCTACTAACATGCAATGAAATTTGAACTTCTCTAATAATAATAATAATAACAATAATGTTTATTGAATGTTTACCCTCTGCCAAGTTGTGTGAAAAGTGCTTTATGTTATTTCGTCTTTCCAACAACCCTATGAAGAAGATATTATTAATTCCTCTTTTACGGATGAAGCAACTGAGACACAGAGGAGATAAGCAAATTGTCCAGGGTTACACAACAGTAAGCGCAGATTTTAATCTAGTTTTATTTGACTCTGGAGACCACTCTTTAACCACTATCCTACATAGAAGTAGGGTAACTATCAGAGGCTTTAAAATAAATCCATCCTTTAAAAATATCTCTCGGGTAGTGATGTGGAAATTAGATTGAAGAGGAGAAATACTGCAAATAAAGAGGCCACTGCAACTGTCCAGGTGAGTAATGGGTGAAAGCTTGAACAGAGAGTAAAGAAGAGACTTCAAAGATAGTTAGAAGGAGATATCAACAAAACTTGGTAGTCACTGGAAGAGATAGGTGAAAGAGTGAATTGATTTAAGGATAATAGTTAAGGTTCCTGTCTTGAGTAAGATGAGAGGTGATGACTGTGTTTCTTTGTTCCTTCTTCCCTCTTTCCTTTCTTTCATCCCTGCTTCATTTTAACAAAGACTAGAAGTGACTGGTATTGAAATTAACCAAGACAGCAAATAAAAGATGTGGAACAATTTGAAGGGAAAAACTAATAAAATAAGTTCTGAGCAAGTTGAGTCTAAAGTGCCCATGGAATATTAAAATGAGTATGTCCACTAGGCAGCTGGAAATGCATCTGGAGGTCAAGAAAGGAGAGGGCTGGTATTAGATGGAAAACTACACACCTAATCAAGCCTTGGGACTCAATCCAGTTTGCTTCACTCGTGTTCTTCCTTGTCTTTCCTATGCCAGAGACAAAGGCTTGGCACAAATAGTAATTATAACTGAAGCAGAATATATTTAAATACATAATTTTAGGTATCAAATTTAATTTCACAAAATTTACACATCAAACTGGAGTATTTGAAAGATTGCTGACAAAGGAAGACAGAAGTGAATAAATAGGATCCATTTATAGATATCATTTTGCCATTATTACCAGTTAAGAATGAATGTAGTTATTGGTTGTCTCTATGAGGTAAGATTTTTTTTGTTCTTCACGTTTCCATTTCCTAATTTTTCTCTCTTTCTTGTAATATTTAGAAGGTTATTTAAAACTCATACTGGGGTTGGCCCAGTGACACAATGGTTGAGTTTGCATGCTCTGCTTCGGTGCCCCAGGGTTCACAGGTTCGGATCCTGGGCGCAGACATCCAGACCGCTTATCAAGCCATGCTGTGGCAGACGTCCCACATAAAAAGTAGAGGAAGATGGGCACAGATGTTAGCTCAGGGCCAATCTTCCTCAGCAAAAAGAGGAGGATTGGTGGCGGATGTTAGCTCAGAACTAATCTTCCGTTAAAAAAAAATATACAGTGCAGTGATATAGGTTTCTGGTCATGTGACCCATGAGAATATTTAGAAGCTGTCAGCTAGGAGCAATCGAAAACTCCCAGGCTGTCAAAACATGGGCTCTTTGGGGAGCTCTCCAGGGTACTGGACAGCCTCGCCTGAAATTCTGATCGGTGAATCAGATCCTTGTGTCTCTCTTCTAACCTATTTGCCCTTGATCTACCTGAATCCTGCCCTTCTGACAAGCTAACTGTTTCAACTATCTCTTAACTGGCAACTTAGTTCTCTGGATGAGTTCCCAACGGGTTTTAACTGTTAATTTTATACTGATGCCTTCAAAATCTATAAAGCCAGTAATTTTCTTCCCACCTAAACTTGTCTGTTCCACTTCTACTACCATTAGACTTCATTAATTTATTTAATAAATACTATTCATGTAAACAGAAATGTACAATGCAAAACTATAAAACTTCCAGAAGATAACAGGAGAAAAATTTGTGACTTGGGTTTGGCAATTCGTTTTTAGATGCAACACCAAAATCATGCTCCATGAATTAAAAAATTGACAAGCTGAGCTTTATGAGAATTAATTTTGCTCTGCAAAGGACACCATTAAGAGAATGAAAAGAAAGCCAAGGACTTGGAGAAAATATTTGCAAAACAACTATCTGGACTTATATCCAAAATATACAAAGAACTCTTAAAGCTCAACAATAAAAAAACAAACAACCTGATTAAAAATGGACAAAAGACCTAAACAGACACCTCACCAAAGAACATATACAGATGGCAAATAAAACATATGAAAAGATGCTCAAATCATACATCTTTAGGGAACTGCTTATTAATACAATGAGATACTACTACACACCTATTAGAATGGCTAAAATCCAAAATACTGACAACACCAAATGCTGAGGAAGATGTAGAGAAACACGAACTCTCATCATTGCTGGAGAATGGTACAGATACTTTGGAAGACGGTTTGGCAGTTTCTTGCTAGATATAGTCTTACCATATGATTCAGCAATCATACTCTTAGGTATTTACCCAAATAAATATGTCCCCACAAAAACTTGCACATGGACGTTTATATAAGTTGTACATATTTGTAGCTGAACTAGAAACAACCAACACGTCCTTCAATAGGTGAATGGACAAACTGTGGTACATCAAAACAGTGGAGTATTATTCAATGACAAAAAGAAATGAGCTATGAAGCCATGAAAAAACATGCAGGAAACTTAAATGCATATTGCTAAGTGAAAGAAACCAGTCTGAAAAGGCTACATACCGTATGAGTTCAACAATATGACATTCTGGAAAAGACAACATTATCAAGACAGTAAAAAGATCAGTAGTTGCCAGGGGTTAGGGAGGAGAGAGAGAGATGAATGAAACAGGAGGAGCACAGGGGATTTTTAGGGTGGTGAAATTGTACTATATGATACTATAATGGTGGATCATGACATTTTGCATCTTTCGAAACTCATAGAACTGTACAGCACAAGGAATGAAACAATGTAATCTATGGAATACAGTTAATAATAACATTTCAATATTGGTTCATTAATTGTAACAAATGTACCACACTAACAAATGTGCCACACTAAAGCAACATAGTAGGGGATACTGGGGGGAGGAAGAGGAGAATTAAATGATAACCCTCTGTACTATCTGTTCAATTTTTCTGCAAACCTAAAACTGTTCTAAAAATTAAAATCTATTAATAAAAGTATTATTGAGTGTCTATTATATGTCAGCCATTGTACTAGGAACTGGGATTACTGGCCCTCCTGGTGTTCACAATGGGTGCGTGGAGGTAGGGGGGGCCAGGCACTAATGAAATAGTGACACAGATGAGTGCGTAATTACACACTGCTGTGAATGAAAGCTTCATACAGTTATGAGAGCTTATACCTAGTCTGGAGGGTTAGAGAAGTCTTCCCTAAGGAAAAGATATTAGAACTGTGATGGCAAAGACAAATAGGAGTTAACTAGGTGTGTGTGTCAGAGTTGGGGGGGCAGTGTTAGGAGGGAGAGCATTAATGACAAAGGATAAGTAAGGCCCTGTAGTGAGATGCAATGTGTACGCTGAAGGAAGGCACATGTGTCTGGAGCACAGAAAGCAAAGAAAGGAGTGCACAAACTGAGGCTAAAGAAGCTTATGGGGCTACGCTACAGAGGACCCTGTGGGCCATAAAAAAAAGGTTCACATTCTTAATCTAAAATCAGTGGGAATACCTTGAAGGATTTTTAGCACAGTGTTGACATGATTACACTTGAAAAGGATCTCTCTGGCTAACTTGGAGAAAAGACTGCAGGATTTCTAAATCTCAGCACTATTGACATTTTGAAATGAATACTTCTTTATTGTAGGAGGCTGTCCTGTGCATTATAGGATGTTTAGCAGCATCCCTGGCATTTCCACAGTGGATCAGTAGTACCCACCCCTCAAGTTGAGACAACCAGTCTCCAGACATTGCCAAATGTCCCCAAGGGTGAAAATCATCCTTAGTTGAGAATCACTGAATTAAAAGAAGAGCAAGAGAGGATAATGGGGATCATTTGGTGGTTTTTACAGTAGCCCAGGTAGAGATTATGGTAGCTTAGATTTCAGGAGGCAGAAAAAGAAGGAAGTAGACTGATTAGGGAGATGTTTAGGAAGTGAAGTCAACAATTTAAGGTGCTAGATTGAAATGGGAAGAGGAAGTGGGAGGAATTCTAGAAATAAATGCTTCTGGCCTAAGCATCTATGTGAGTGGTAGTACCATGAGGTAGGAATGCCAGGTAGATCTTAGATTTTGAGCCAGTGTAAAAATTGATTAAGACTTTTGGAGATGTTGGGAGATGTGAGTATAATTTTGCATGTAGGAGGAAATCATTAGTAATTGTAAACTCATAAGTAAATCATTAGAGACCAAAGGGCAGACTGTGGTGGTCAGTTATATTGGAGGCCCCCAATGAACCACGCCCCTGTGTAGTTCCTCTGCTCAAACCTGGGCTAGCTTTGTGACTGTTAACTAATACAATGTGGCAGAAGTGACATTCTGGGACTTCTGACCACAAGTATTCCTGGCAGCTCCCACATTTGTGCTATAAGGGAAACCAGTGGCCACTTAAGAAGTCTAGGTACCCTGAGACTATCAGGTTGTGAGAAGCCCAACCTTGTTACTTAAGAGAGGCCACATGGAAGATAAGTGAGGCCCCTTGCCAACAGTCAGCTGAGCTTCCAGTTGACAGTGCCAACTTGCCAAGCATATTAGTGAGGCCATCTTGGAACTGCATCCTCTGGCTCCAGTAAAGCCACCCTAGCCAATGAGCTGTCCCCATCAAGCCCTGACCAAATGGGAGAATTATGGGTGATTTTTGTTGTTTAAACGGGTAAGTTTTGAGATGTTTTATTAAACAGCAATAGATAACTGAAACATTTAGCCTCTCTAAGGCTGCGTCATCTACTGTACATTAGGAATAATAATAATAGCTACCTCATTTTGTTGTAAGGATAAGTTAAATAACGCCTGGCACTAGAAGTACTCAAATATTGCTATTATTGTTCTGATAAGTGCCAAAGAAGTGCTTGATGGTTGATAATTTTATGGAAGAGCATTGATTAATATTGTTAATATTAACAGAGCAATTGTCACCTTCTCTGACCCTCCTATATTGAACAGAGCCTCTCAGTCACTCTGCTCCTTTTTTTGCTTTGTAGCGCTAATCATCCCTTGAAAATATATTTTTTATCTTCCTCCCTCACTAGAATATAAACTCCATGAAAGTCAAGACTTTCTTTGTTTTATTCATTATGCCTTGTCACATAAATAATCAATATTTGTTGAATGAGTAAATGAATGAATGTTGTTACTCATAAATGTTCATTTTTCACTAAGGAAACAATGGAAAAATTTCTGTGTTTTACCTAGGGCTTAAACCTTTTCAGTTATCAGTTCTCAGCACAGCATGTTTGATTGTTTGGTTAGACAGTAAAACTACTTTGCTCTCTTATAAGGAAATCTTAGAGTACAAACAATATAAAAAGTAGGCAGACTATAGTTACAGAGCAACTGAAATTCCACCAGGTTAAACTGATTTAATTCATTAAGCTTTATAAGCTAATTCTTTAGCTTTTATTCCCTTGGCTAGTTCATACTATGTCCCAGATCTTTAAGATATTCAGTTGGCTTTAAACTACCCTTTATTTCAGCCTAAAGCTCTCTTAGGCACAACCACCCTATCATGGAATCAGTATTTTCTTCAGCTGAATTTTAGCCAAGATACTTTATTAAGAACACTTCTTCCTGAGCACACATAAATTTAGATCTTAAAATGCTTCTCTTCCACTCTTCTGCTTTCAAAACTTTCTAAAGTTTACCTCTTGTAGATTTGATCAGCATAATCTGAAATCTGATCTAATCTCTTTAAAAGTTTCTCCGTTTCTTTTCCTCATTTTACCTGTGGTGGTTTACATGTCTAGAATTCTAGGGATGGGCTTGTCAGTCACCTGCCTATGCAAACGTTGGGGAAGAGGTACTGTCATCCCGTGAGCCTACAAGACCTGTCTTTGACCTAGGCAGGTGGTGTAGGTCCTCATGTACTTACTGGAGGGTATTATGATGCATACAGGACCACCACAGATCTCTGCAGACTGTATTCAGGATATTAAATGGACTGTGGCAACCTGCTTTAAGAGCTGCATTGTTTGTGTGCTGGCCTTTCGGCCTTCAGAAGATCTCACTGGATTACTATGGGTTTTGGTCACGGGTTATATGGAATAAGCTGCTGTTCATGCTGAATAGTTACTTGCACATCATATGCCAAAAATAGCTCAAAATTAATCAAAAACTTAAATGTAAGAGCTAAAACTATAAAACTTTTAGAAGAAAACATACCTGTGACCTTGGATTAGACAATGGTTTCTTAGTTATGACACCAACAGCACAAGCAAAGAAAAAACAGAGAAATTGGACTACATCAAAATGAAAACAATTGCACTTCAAAGGACACTGTCAAGAAAGTGAAAAGACCATCCATAGAATGAGAGAAAATATTGCAAATCGCATATCTGTTAAAGACTTTTTATCCAAAATATATAAAGAACTCATAAAAAGACAAACCAGTTAAAAATGGGCAAAGCATCAGAGTAGAAATTTCTCCAAAGAAAATCTATGAATGGCCAATAAACTCATTGAAAGATGCTCGACATCATTAGCCATCAGACCCCCTTATTTCATCTGGAGACAACTCTGAAGTGTCATCCTAACTTCAGAGCTCCCCATGGAGTCAGCAGAGACCTTGTGGCTACATTGCAGCTAAATTCTCCCTCTGCCCAGTCTTCCTTTCTTCCCTTCCCCCCAGGTTGTTGATTTCAAGAGACTCCATAGTAAATTTTCTGCATGCGAATTTCCATCTCAGAGTCTACTCCCCAGGGAACCCAACCTGTGACAAACTCCCTGCCTTTAGCAAAAGCTCAGGTACCTACTAGGCATAGTTGTACCCAGAGAGGTACTCCAGGCCAGAAAATAGATTATGATAACTACAGGGATAAAAAGATGGCCAAACCAAGGACTCTGGCTCAGTGAGTTTCTAATTTAAGCCAGAGTCAGAAAATGAATGGTGTTTGTGCCATTGCTCTTCTCCTGTGCCCAGGGCAGGGCTGACCTTGGGAAGAAGGATACTAACCCTTTGGGGTTTCTCTACTATCTCTAGGCTAGCTCTGATCTCACTTTAATTGTAGTTACTAGATTAATGTCTTATTTCAAAGATCCATATATTTCCCACTAGGAGCTTGTTAACATTCATTGAGTTAATATTTATTAAATTGACCATATTTTATCAAATAAATATTTTAGAAATTGTACTGTAGATTTATTGTCTTCATGTGCTATCTTGTCTGCACTAAGGCCTAATTAAAATATTTTACGTAACAAAACAAAGGCTAGGGACAGTGATAGCTTTCGTCACTTTCATTTCTGCAAGATTTTGAAGTTGATAAAGGGACTTTGATCCTAGGGTTCAACACAGATCACACATTTTTCCCCGATAAAGCCCAGGCCAGCTGAGTTAAGGAATGAGGATAATAAAACTTTCATAAACAGCCTTCCCCTAAGAGGTGGAAGGATGATTTAGGACAGGCTTGGGATAGGATGGGGTTGAGAAAAACCAATGCAACAAGGAATGGCTTTTCCAAGCCCAAGGGGACAGGTAGAGCCTGGCATTTGTCTGTGTTTGTATCCCACATCAGAGTAAAATGGCAGGAATGTCCAGACAGGAGATGCCTAAAAGACACCTTTGTCATCTTTGATTTCTAGCATCTGTACAGTATCTGATGTTTGTTACATGAATGACCGGATAGGAGATGAGAAAGTATGTTCATCCTTCTTGCCATCATACTCCAGAGTCCAGAACAGCATTACACAAAAAGTGATCTGAGGATAGAAGAGTCCGTATTTTTACCCTAAAAAACTTCGAGTGCTGGGGCTGGCCCCATGGCCGAGTGGTTAAGTTCACGCGCTCTGCTGCCCACGGCCCACTGTTTCGTTGGTTAGAATCCTGGGCATGGACATGGCACTGCTCATCAAAACACGCTGAGGCAGCTTCCCACATGCCACAACTAGAAGGACCCACAACGAAGAATATACAACTATGTACTGGGGGGCTTTGGGAAGAAAAAGGAAAAAAATAAAATCTTTAAAAAAACTTCGTGTTATTGTCTCTTAAACAACTCAGTCAATTTCATCTCGGCCTTCCTTGATTCCATTATTTATTTCTACAGATGAAGTAAGCAGAATAGGGCAGAATATTTTAGATGTGGATATATCGTAGTTTATTCAAGGGTATGACAGTGTTTTCAATTTAGCTTTCCACTTAATTTGTGGTGATAACCAATTTTTTACTGGTGCGTTGGCTGTAACAGTTTTAGGATTACTATCTTAAAGGAGCAGTTAATAATGACTTGCCATTATCCTCTAAATATATTTTAAATAAATGACACCTTGCATTTATTTATGCTGAAACTCATCTGACATGTTTTTGCCCAACCTCACTGTCTTACAACAGCTTCCTCTAATTTATCCTCATGAATTTGGGTTTTCATCACAAAGAAGAGCTAAGTGTCATCTACATGTTACTCTCCCCCTTTAAGTCTCATTTTCTTCATCTGTGAAATAGGATAATAATACAGCACTCAGGTTTGTTGGAAACATTAAGTAAGAAACCTATGTAAAATACCTAGCATGATGTCTGATATATAGTTTTACGTAGGCATTCAAGGAATATAAATTCCTCTTCCCTCTCTTATTGGGTTCCTTGACAATTAAACACTTCTCCTTTTTTGTTGTTGTTGTTAGAACAGGTCAGAACTCCTTGATGAACTACAGACATATTCAAGGGTTAGTAGAGCCAACTATATGTGTAGAAACATTCAGAATTAAATAATTACAATAATATCGACCTAATAGTTTCAGATCGTATTAGAGTCAGGTCAGTATACATTACAACTAAGGTTAGGAATTAATCAATACAGCAATTTATTGGGATAGTTTCTCTCTTCAACTTTAGATTTTGATTAAACTACTTAACACAAAACATAATAATATTTATGCAAAAATTATAATATTTAGAAATACACAAGACTTGCAAATAAATAACATCAGTTATGTCTAAAAGTAATTCTCTTGTATAATCCATGTGCTTTCCCCTTGCCCTTTTTCTATTTTTAACCTGGTGAGAAGTGTTATGATTATGGAGAAGCTGTTTATCAGCTTTTTAAAAATGAGTTTTCAAACAATCCTTCGTAGGTAGAATTTGAACTTTTGGTACCCATTATGCCATGGCTGCTACTAAAATTTCTAAAAAGTTATAAACTATAAAGAGTTCCCATATTCTCTGCTCATATTTTTAAGGTTGAATCTGTAATCCCAAGAAGTTATGCTTTTAAATTGTTTAGTTTTGTTTTTGAATCTTCAATCCTTAAAAAAATTTTAAACAAGTTATATTATACAACAATTGAAAATAAACAGTAGAATGGAAATGAAAAGGGAAGCCATAAATATTGGGCAACTACCATAGTAGATAAGTTTGGGGGACTCTAGATCTACATAACTTTCTTAAGTTGAACTCTGTGGTCTCAAATGATTTCACTGAGGATTTTTTGTCTAGTGAATGATGATAATTTCTACCTAAATCTCATTCTTACTTTCCCAGCTTTTACTTGGACTATGTAGTAAACTCAGTGTGAGTGATAAGTATATTAGATTTCACAATAATGTGAAAATTATTGGGTTGAATTTCATTTTAGAGCACCAACTGTTGTGGTATTTACTTCTGTTTAAGTCAACTACAGTGTATAATGTCAAAACAATACATTAGAACCATTAGCTCTTAGAGTAAAAATTATCCATGTACAGATGGCAGCAAGAGTGATCACTTAAACTCTATGTGTATAAATACCCTAAGTATGTATTCAGAGTTGTGAATGGGATAAGGATTCCAACAATATTAACCTCCTTTCAACAAGCCATGCAAATAAAGAGAGTGAAACACAATCTGTTCTATACATTTTTCACAGTCTCAATTGCTGTAATATGAGAAATGGTTTCTTAAACGTAGAAACCCTCAACTGCTTTTAGATCACAAAAATCTATCAGTTTACAGCTAGAGGCTTGTATCCATTCAGAATATTTGGTACTCTTATGAACAATAGTCCCGCTGTTTAAGTTAATAGATTTTTTATCCTTGAGAGTAAAGTGCTTTTAAGTCATGACATGACTTTTGCTGTGGCCTTAATTTTCCTTTTATTTCTAAGGACTTCTGTAAAAGGGTTCCTTTGTTAGTATATAAGATCTTTTCATGTAACGTAAGATTAGATTTTTCCTCTGTATTTTCAAAAAAGCAAAAAAAACTTTTTGGAAAAGCCAATAGTTGTCTCTAACACACATTTTTTCCAATTATAAAGTATCGATGTCATTTCTGGAAAAATATAGAAAAGTATAAAGCATAAAATAAAAATTACTCATAATATACATAGAGATAAACACTATTAACATTTTGGTGTCCACAGTACCATATAAAATACTTATTTTAAAAGCAAGAAACAAATGTGACACCCATCGTTCATTTAAATTGGAAGTAGAAAATACTACAGTGTGATTAGATTTATTTGTGAATAATTTCTTTTCTAATACTGTTTTGGAGACTACCAATAAACAGCTCAATGAAACCAGAAATGCAGATAGAAGGGGAAAGATCTGTAATTCCCATTCTCAAGAAAATTTCAAAAATTTAAAAATATTATTAATTATAAAACATCACCACAAAGAAGAATAAGAGATGAATAAACTCTTTACCGAGATGTATCTCTAAAGTGAGGAAGAACATCAAGAAATACAATTTAAAAAACCATAGAATTGTACAACACAGAGAGTGAACCCTATCGTAACCTGTGGACTTTAGTAAATAATAACATATGAATATTGCTTCATCAGTTTTAACAAATGTACCACGCTAGTGCAAGATGCTAATAATAGGGGAAACAGGGACGCAGGGAGGAAGTACATGGGAACTCTGTGTACTTTCTACTCAATTTTTCTGTAAACCTAAAACTGCTCTAAAAAGTAAAGTCCACTAATTTTTTAAAATAAAATAATATGAATCTTCAAACCTCAATATTTTTCTGCTGGATTTTCCACGTGCATGTTTGCTGATTCCTCTTTCCCTGTGAGCCCTTAAATAGTAACCATGACATCCTTCCTTAGTCCTTTTCCTTTCTATTCTCTAGTCTACGTTTCCTAAACTAGTTCATCCACTTTCATGCCTTCATCTGTTACACATCACCTATCACATATTTCCTCCCTTTCTTTCACTAAAAATAGCCACTCTTCCTGTGTTCCCACCTTGGCTATACGTCTACCATTTTCTACCCCACTTCGGCTTCCCATTTCAGGCACATCAGGTGAGTGTGCTACGTTTTTACTGACTGCTCTGCCTAGAATGCCCTTGCCCTCCATCTCATCTTTCCATATCTCATTCATCCTTTAAGCAAATATCCTAGGGCAAATATCACTAGTTTTATGATGCCACTCCTGACTCAACCCTTGCATTAAGTTAGCATTTGCTTATTTATAATCACAATTGGGGCTTTAAAAAAAGAAAAAAAAAAAAACACACAGCCTGGTTTATGTTGTCACTAGTTGTATATTTTGCTTACTTCTCTCACTACTCTGACTTCCTGGGAGGTGGGAAATATGTATTATTGGGCTTTGCATTGCCCTGTTACCAGGTGTGGTGCTGGGAGCGTAGAAAATAATAAATCCTTCAATTTATGATAACCAGACTTTAAGAAAAACTCTGACTTACTGTTCCACTTTCACAAGATACCTGTTGAACTGAGTGGAAATATTGATGGGATTAGTTGTCTGCAAGACACCTTCCTGAAATGTTAAATTTTACAATTTAATGTTAATAGGCTTTTAGTGTTGAGAGTAATGTATTTCTTGCTAAATCATCAAGAAGTGTCTAATTTAAATTACAACCAAAAAATAATTTATAATATAGAGAACTATAAGAGCCTGTTGAAATGAACAAAAGCTGGTAACATAATTTTTTAATACCACCAAAGAAATTGAATCTCAAATAATGCAGAAAAAATAAAGTTGGTGCCTAAAATTTTGTTGGTATTTCTCTAGAATTTTTCAAGGCAGTGGTATCTGGATAAGCCAATATGAGTATTTCACTTCACATGAGAGCTACAGTCTTATGTGAAACATCAAATATTCATGAAGATCATGAAAGAGGGATCTGATAACATGGGTGTGTTTTTGTTTTTGTTTTTATTTTTTACAAGAGCAAGACTTTCATCATACCCTGAGTTTCTGGTCACTAACACATACATACAAATAAAACTTAATATGCTGCATTGATGATCAGCCAAGTACATTTATCAATTTGGACTAGAAGAATAACAAACACTTGAACTATCATAGTTAATTAGCATATTTGGAGGTGGAGATGGAGAATGTTACAGCACAGAGCACAAAACCAATTGCTTAAAATGCAAATCGATATTAATAGGGGAGGGCTGAAGCAGAGCTTCAAGATCAAACCAGATACAGATAATATGAAAATACAGAATATTATGAGAAGCAAACACAAATCTCTCTCTACCTTCCTTCTTTCTTCCTCTAATAAACATTAATTTAGTACTTATTATGTGCTAGGCACTGTGCTAGAAGTTGGAGATATAGCAATCCAAAAACCTTTATGAATCCTACCCTCATAGTTAAGTAAAGGAAAAAGTAAATAAACAATTGCAGTACAAATTAAATGCTGTGATAGAAATAGGAACAAAATCCTGTGAGGAGGAAGAGCTTTTAAGATTATACAAGAAAAAAGCAGGAGGAAAGCAAAATTAGTGTATGTTGGGGTTTCTACCTCCAATGAGAGAAAAACGTAAGGGTGACAGATGGCAATAAAGGAGTACACCACTAAAGGAGTGTGGTGGCCTGTCTCACTGGAACACAGAGTTTGTATTGGGAACAGCAGAATGTAAGTTTAGTAACATAGGCAGGTGAAAGAAAGTTTATATTTCAGGAGCAGGGGCTTGGAAAACTTAAACTAAAACTTCCCACTAGTCTGTCACCATTGTGAAAATGGGCATATGGGGGTGCTTTCATCCTCCAGCTTGCCATTAGGGCTTTGGAGGCCATGGGGAGCATCAAGGAGTAACAAAAGTTCTGAGCCACTCTAGAATCTTCCAGAGTAGACTCAAACCAGATAAATTAGTCTCTTCCCTCCTCTCCTACTTTCTCTCCTTACCCTATATTGATTGGCTCCCAAATGGAAATAGTCTGAAAAATAACAGAGGTTCAGCACTCATCGCTACAAAATAGAGAACTAAAGAAGACAATTTTCTTTCCATTTGATGGAAGACCCATGTATTCATTTTGGTATAAGTTTGAACATGTTGTTCTCCAATGGAAAAATTACTACAAACGATAAAAGAATTTAGTAAAATTTCAAGTCAAAATTAGCATACAAAAGTTACCAGCTTTTTTGTGCACAAACAAAAACCAGTTAGAAGATATAGTAGAAGAAAAGATCCCATTTACAAAGGAAAAAAGAGAAAGAAAGAAAAGAAAATACCTAGGTACGAAAAATAAATGTCCAAAATTTATATAAGAAAACCACAAAATACTATTGAAAGATACAAAAATAAATGAACAAATGGGAAGATATACCATGTTTTTGGATAGGAAAACTCAACGTCATAAAAATGTCAGTTCTCTCTCAGTTATTGAATAAATTTAATTCAATCCTAATAAAAATATCTTGGGAGTTTTTTTATTATTAGAACTAGACATTGATTATAATGTTCATTTGGAAGAACAAACAAACAAGAATAAGCAGAAAAATCTAAAAAAGAGAAGCAATGAGAGAGAAGGCTAGCTCTACCAGATATAAGAACATATTGATGGGCCGGCCCAATGGCACAGTGGTTAAGTTCGCAAGTTCGGCTTTGGCAGCCGGGGTTCCCCGGTTGGATCGCGGGTGCGGACATGGCACCGCTTGGCAAAAGCCATGCTGTGGTAGGCATTCCACGTATAAAGTAGAGGAAGATGGGCATGGATGTCAGCTCAGGGCCAGTCTTCCTCAGCAAAAAAAGAGAAGGATTAGCAGTAGTTAGCTCAGGGCTAATCTTCCTCAAACAAATAAAATAAAATTTAAAGAGAACATATTGAAAAGCCTCCATAATTAAAACAATGTGGTACTGGCACATGAATAGGCAGATGGACAAAGAGAACACAATAGAAAGTCCAGAAATTCAGTAAATGATGAAGACAGCACTTCAAATCAGTGGGTAAAATGTGGACTTTTTGATAAATGATGATGGAATAAGTAGATAATCATATGGAAAAAGATACAGTTAGATTCATTCCTCAGACCATATACCAGGAGAAATTCTAATGGGATTAGATTTTGTACAATAAAGAGGAAATTAGAGAATTTCTCTACAACCTGGAAGTGGGGAAAACTTTCCTATGCAGGGGCAATAAGGAAAAAGATTAATAAATTTGATTTCATAAAAAAATTTAAATTATGTGATAAAAAACAGAATGAACAAAATAAAAAGAAAAATTCCAAACTAAGAAAATTTTTACAAGATTTATCATAGAGAAGGGATTAAAATTCGTAGCATATAAAAAAGCTTCTAAAATATAAAAAAGCGAAAATCCTATAGAAAAATTGGTTTAGAGAGATATGGACAGAGTTTACAAAAAAGAAATGCAAATGTCTCTCAACCACATGAAAAAGTGTTCAATTTCACTCATAAGAACAATGCAACCCAAACTCCAGTAAGCTCTTATTTCACACCTAGAAGATTGGCAAAAATCCAAAAGTTTGACACTCTTTTGGTGAGGCTTTTGGGAGGTGGACACTTTCAAGTCTACTGCTTGTGGGAACGCAAAATGCTACAACTGCTAATCGCAGGGAAATGGGCATTATCTGGCAAAATTACATGTGCATTTGACCCAGAAATCCCACTTCTAGAAATCTATCCCAAGCATACACTGCCAAAAATAAGAAAAAAGTTTGCATGAAGCTATTCATAACTACATTCTTTGTATTAGAAAAACATTGGAAACAACCCACTGGTCCATCAACAGGGAATAGTTGAATACATTGTGATACATTTACACACTGTACAACTATAA
The DNA here is from genome assembly GCF_037783145.1 of Equus przewalskii. NCBI lineage: Eukaryota > Metazoa > Chordata > Mammalia > Perissodactyla > Equidae > Equus > Equus przewalskii. Next base: position 7,085,799 of record NC_091854.1, read on the forward strand.
AGCTGTGAAAAGAAATGAGAAACATCCTCATATATTAAAATGGCATGATCACCAGGATATATTGTTAAGTGAAAAAAGCAAGATGGAGAAAAGTGTTTTGGTATACTACCTTTTATCTAAAAAGGAATAGGAAAAAATAAATATATATATACATTTGCCTACATATTTTTTAAATGGAATGATAAATCACACAACTGTTTTTATTTTTTAGTTTTTGGAAGGTTAGCCCTGAGCTAACATCTGTTGCCAATCCTCCTCTTTTTGCTGAGGAAGACTGGCCCTGAGCTAACATCTGTGCCCATCTTCCTCCACTTTATATGTGGGATGCCTACCACAGCATGGCTTGACATGCGGTGCCATGTCTGCATCCGGGATTAGAACCGGTGAACCCCTAGCCCCAAAGCGGAACGTGTGCACATAATTGCTGCACCACTTGGCCGGCCCCACACACAATTTTTTAAATGGTTACCTGTGGGAGAAAAAAGGAGCAGGGCAGAGGAGAGGCAGGGATAGAAGACAGATGTGTTTACTTACACCTTGCTTTTAGTTTAGACTCTGGAACTGTGTAAATATTTAATATAATTATAAAACAAAAAAAATTTAATCTCTAAAAATTGAAAGCAAAATGAAACAAATGAACTTACATATCCAGTTGGTGTCATAACAACACATACAGAAACTATTCTGAGTGACTTTAAAACACGATAATTTGATTGTACATTTTTATTGGAATATACTCTAAGAAAAAAAGAATTGCAAAAACAAAAGAAAACAAACAAAAAAAACCTTAAACTGTTATAAGTATTCATATTGTTGATGGAGGTGTTGGTGTTATCCTGAGATTATTGTCAGTGTATTGTGAGACAAAGCGAATAGGCAATTATATTGGCATCATTGAGAACTGAGATTTTTGCCATGGGAGAAAGGAGATACAAATGTAAAAAAGAAGAGGAAAAATCCTGCAGTGCTGAATTTGAATTAGAAATATCAACATGGGGACCGGCCCCGTGACCGAGTGGTTAAGTTTGCCTGCTCCGCTGCGGCGGCCCAGGGTTTTGCTGGTTCGGATCCTGGGCGCAGACACGGCACCACTCATCAGGCCACGTTGAGGCGGCGTCCCACGTGCCACAACTAGAAGGACCTACAACTAAAATATACAACTATGTACTGGGGGGATTTGGGGAGAAAAAAAGATTGGCAACAGTTGTTAGCTCAGGTACCAATCTTTAAATAATTAATTAATTAATTAATTAAGTTTTAAAAAAGAAATATCAACATGAATTCATAATGTATTTTATCTTTAAATATATATATTTCCTATCTCTGCCCACTGAAATGGACTATAAACGATGACAAACCAGAAGTAATGAGCAACCCTAGTGCACAGTTTGTAAGCTGTATGTAGCATTTCCCAGTGAAAGAAGTCAAAGTTCCTAGGAGATATGGCTGATTCCATTTAAGGCAGAAAACACAAAAGCAAAGCTTGGAATATTTTGTAACACCAGAAAGCAAGAAGGCAAAGACCACTGGGGTCTTGTCAAAAGAACTGAGAAGCCAGCTGGCCAAAGATGGAATTGTTTAAGTATTAATAAATTAATTATAAAGAAAATAATTTCATGGGTTGAAAAAACTAAACTTTATTTAAATCCATGAATTCATAATGATTAGAAAAACCTATTAGTCACATTTAGAGGATTCTAGGGAACCAGCACTGTACTTTGAAATCCAGTAGATAAGGAAAAGAATCAAGCATTTATTTTGCCCTTCCTATGTGAACTCTACCTAATAACCAAATAGTTGATGAGAGAAAATTTCTCATTATAGAAGTATTCTAGCTAAGAATGTAGAAGGACTGACAGAGTTAAAATATCACTATTTTACAATCTCAAATGAAGCAGTGGTTGCAGGCCTTGATCATTAGTGGCTGCTAACACTGCAGAAAGAGAGATAACCAGACATTGCGTATTGTGTGCCTTTTAATGTAAACACCTAACGCCACATATCAAGTAGTCCTGTCCCTCTCTCTCAAAAAAAAATGCTAATCTACATCTAATCAAACCTAGGTTAGAGCTAAACTACCAATTTACAGGAAATACAGAGGACAGAAGAATATAGTAAACAATGTCATGGGGATAACTTAGCAAAATCCAGACTGTAGAAAACATCATAGGACAAAAAACATGCTTCTCCAACAAATTTCAAGTTAGAAGAAAGGGGCAAAACCTACAGATTAAAAAAGACATAAAAGACATAAGAACCAATTGCAATGTATGGACATTATTTGGATCCTGACTCAGACAAATCCTATAAAAAACAAACTTTGTGAACAATCAAGATATTTAAATACTGAATATTTCGTGATATTAAGAAATTGTTCATTTTTTAGGTGTGATAGTAGTTTTGTGATTATGTTTCTCAAAGAGTCTGTATCTTTTAGAAATACACATTAACTATTTATAGCTGAAACCATATGAAGTCTGGGATTTGCTCCTAAGAAATGATAAGGGAAATAGGGAGCTATAGATTCAACAAGATGGTCCATGAGTTGATTGTTATTGAATCTGAGTGATGGAGATTGTTTTATTCTCTATACTTTTGTATATACTTGAAATTTTTCACAATAAAAGGTTTAAAAATGTCACCCCTTGGCATCAGAATTATTCTTTGTTTGGGAAACCTTTGGTATCTTGGAGAGGTGAGACCCTGTGGGTTTGAAGGGGAGATAGGTAGGTCACCAGGGGAGTGAAGGAAGGCATTGTTAGTACTGGAGATATTTGAGCACATTTGTTGATTGAGAGAGAGGTGCCGAGAGATTGAGAACTTAAAAATACAGGGCAGTAAGGATAGCCAATGGAGCAAGGGATTATTTTATTAATGGATTGAGCTCACCCATTTCTTAAAAAAGTTTTAGGAATGAATCTCTCCCTAGCAAATATCCCTTTAAATATCCTGTCCTTCAAAGATCTCACGCTCCATTAAAATATCAATTCTGTTAACAAATGTCTTCCAAACCAATACCTCCAACTCTGTCCCTTCTCTACCTTTTGAGCATTTCTGTTTGCATATCATATTGTTTCCTCTAACTCAACATGCCTACAAACTAACTCTTCTAACTGGACACCCTCCTGACTTCCCTACTTATGTCAATAGGGCCATAATTCCCAAAGTCGCCAGTTGGCTAATCCTCCAAGCCCTCTTTACACCTTCCTTTCTCTTGACACCCCCAGTCCCAGTCAACAAATTCAGCAGATTCTTTTTTCTAGGCCTCTTTCCTGTCCTTTTCTTTACATTACCATTATTATATCCCTATAAGAATTTTCAGATTTCCCATTCATTCCAACCACTATCTATTGAGCACTTACTGTGTACCAGGCACTGTTCTAGATTCTGGGGATACATCAATGAATAAAAATACCAGAGTCACTATCTTCATGGGTTTTTGCAGTCTCATGGAACTCACTTTCTAGAAATTCTATTGTCAGGGAAGGTAGGTCCTTAGTTGCAAAACCCAACAACTGGAAGTGTCCTAAATCATCAATCTTTGGTGACTATTCCACCTTGATAATTCAATTAAAATAGAAGCTCTGACTATTCCCAGATAAGAGAACAAAGTCCCCTGACCTCCATCCCTGGAGGTTTCTTGCATGACAGTGAAGAGGGAGCAGTTGTCCAAGTCTTTTCCTCTGAAAACCTCATCCAATATTTAGAGAACTGTCTGAATCTCACACTCAGCAACAGAAAAGAAATTCAAATGGCCCTTAAACATAGAAAAAGATGTCATCATAAGATAATTGCAAATTAAAACTAACCAAAATAACATACTGCACTTTTCAGATTGCTGAAAAAGCAAAAGTGCTACTACATACTCTGTTGCTGAGATTATGGAAATAAATAAACTGCTGTTGGGAGTAAAGAAACTCCCAACCCTTTGGAGGGCATTTGGAAGGCATTTCAACTGCATTTGAATTTCTTCGACCCAGCAATCTCACTTCTGACAATTCATCCTAAAAATATATTTGCATTTATACGAAATGACAAATTTACAAGGTTATTTGCTGAAGCACTCTTTGTACTAGCCAAGACAGGAGATAGCCCAAGTGCTCATCTATAGCTGAGTTTCTCGATCTCAGCACTAATTGATGTTTTGAACCAGATAAATTCTTTGTTGAGGGGGGCGTCCTGTGCATTGTAGGATGTTTACCAGCATCCCTGGCCTCTACCCACTAGATGCCAGTTGTATTCTTCCCCCAAAACCAAAATGACTGCAGACATTGCCAAATGTCCCCTGGAGTGGGAGTGGGGGACAAAATATTTCCCACTCCCCTGTTGAAAGCCACTGATCTATAGAGAATTGATTAAATAAACAATGGTACATCCATAAGTGGAATACGATGCAGCTGTAAAAATAGTGAGGAGCTTTCAATGTACTGATATGGAAAATTCATTGGATAAGAAAAAAACATGGAAACAAGAGAAGAAAGGAAGCTGCTGTTTTGATTACTACAGGGGCGCTGAGGAGAGGCAGAGGGGAGCCTGCATCTCCAGGATCTGCAATACACTTTTAAAGTATGTTTTTGATAACTTAAATTTTTAGCTGCATGAAAAACAAGCTATAATTTTCATCAAGACTATGTTTAAGATAAGTAGTGAAGCTATAGAAGGAGCAAAAAGGTCATTTCATAACAACATTTCTCATATAAATTAGTGATTATTTATAGAAAGTGTTTAAAAAAAGACATAAAAAGAAACGGATAGAAGGCTGATTGCACTTGCTTTTAACCTAGGATCTTGTGCTATTGTAAGGAATAGCTCAGAAATCGGTTCTAGAATCTATTAACAACTAGTTATGGACGTTATAAAGTTATATTTTTCCAATGGATTTTAATCTCCTCTTGAAGTTACTTTCTTCTTTAAAGCCCTGAGCCAGAAAAGAAGCAAGCTGTTGCCTTTATGTTGCCAAGGATGTAAAACCATCCTCCCATTTGTTGAGGATTTTATTGCTACTCAAATAAAAATAGCTACCTCGTATGAGGAAAAAAAGACATCCTGCTGATAAAATGTATATCAGCGACTTTGTCCCACAAAATCCACCTCTGATAAACCTTACAGCTGACCCCCGAGCGCCATAGAGATCTATTTGTTTCTCCGCTCACTCAACATCATGTTTGAGTGCCTACAGTGCACCAGGCATTGTGTTAGGTACTGAGAAGGCAGCGACAGCCATAAGTGATACATTTCTTGCTTTCAAGGAGCGAGGAAATTAGACCCTAAAAACCTCATACATACAGAATGTTATGGGAGTACAGAGAAGCAGCACAGAAGAATTGGTTTATGAATTTGTCTTGTTTTATTCTTTCTATTGCTGGTATCATTCCTCGTGACTGTGAGAAATGTCTTGCTCTTTCAATGCCTGTATGAATATCTACCCTTTAGGGCCAGCCTGGTGGCACAGCACATTCTGCTTCGGCAGCCCCGGGTTCACCGGTTTGGATCCCGGGTGTAGACCTAGCACCGCTTGGCATGCCATGCCGTGGTAGGCGTCCCACATATAAAATAGAGGAAGATGGGCACGGATGTTAGCTCAGGGCCAGTCTTCCTTGGCAAAAAAGAAGAGGATTGGTGGCAGACATTAGCTCGGGGCTAATCTTCCTCAAAATAAATATATAAATAAATGATAAAAATAAAAGTCCACCCTTCCTGTAGAAACCAGTTTAGGTTCTACAAAGTTCCACCTCCTTAGAGAAGTCTTCCTGGACCATCGCTAAGACATTATGAATATAATACTCATCATTTATTGATCATATACTGTGTGTTAGGCCCTATACACGCAATATTTTTATTATCCTCACATCCCCTTTAAGGGAACAATTATTATGCCTACTTCACAAACGAGGAAAATGAAGCCTGAGTTAAATAACTTGCCCAAGTTCTCCCTGCTGCTGCGTAGTTGTGTGGAGAGTTGACAAAAGGCCTGATTCCGAAGCCTGTACTTATAAAGACAGTGCCTTATGGTCTGCCATTATGTTCCTCTGAACTCTCACAGCATTTGTCAACTGTACTACTCATTCATTCATTATCAAACGTTGTCTGTCATGTAGCAATCACAATAAATGACTCTTGTCCTTTACTGCTTAGGCTATTGTTTGTTTGCTGGATTGTGGGTATGTGTGTGTTTGTGTGTGTGTAATTGTCTTGCCTTCTCAACTTGACTGTAAACTTATGAGTGAGGACTTTTAGCTTGACCCTCCCATGTAGCTTTCAGCTTGTATTTGACTTACATTCAGCTGATCCCCAATCTTTTTGATTCTATTTTGAAATGCCTCTCAGATCGCTTTCTTCCTTTCCCATCCCGTTGTAAGTGACGTAACACGACTCGCATCATTTCTTCCATTGTCTTCTAACTAGTCTGAGTCTGCGTTTTTCTTCCCCCTTCAAAGATTCTTCCTCTCTGCAGCCCAGATTTGCCTGTCTAAAATGCGCATCTTATCATATCATTCCTCTTCATAAACCCTGACTCCACAGGACAAAGGCAACATTCCTGAGCCCTTAGCCTGAGGTCAGAACCATTCTCCCCTGCTCCTCCCTGATACACATCCCACTTTCCATCCCACTGGCCCAGTGACGTTTCCCAAGCAGAACATGCTTGTCCATGGCCATGGGTCATCTGCTATGCTAGAATGAACTTCCTTCCCTTGTTCACGTGGTAAGCTCCTCCTCATCCTTGAAAGGCCAGTTTAGATGTTCTAGATATTAGTCCCTTTAGTGCCAGAATTGAAAGCTCCCTCTGTGCTTCACTTTGTTCATATTTCCACGTTTCACTTGTTCACACTGTGATTTATTTAGATATTGATTTCTTTCTTTCTTCCTTTTAGTCTGGGCTCAGTGCAAAGAAAGGACCCTGTCTTCTCTCTCTGTATTCTATAGAGCAGGCTCACAACATAAATAGGAGATGAATCAGCAATTAGATGAACTGCATTTCTTTTTTTAACAGCATTTCTTTTTTGCTTGTGCTTTTTCATTACAGTTAGTCTACATATACCCATAAAGGAGTGAAAAAACCCAATGTGGATTGTTCGTTCTGTATTTCTTTCTCGTAAGATATTTTTCCTTTCCCATTTTTATAATGGCAGGGAACCCAAAAACCTGGAGACCATCTTTCCTCAATCCCTACCCACTCTATTCAATTCTGAAGTATAAAGACGCCTTGAGGCTTGTCCTTACTCTTCAGTCATAGAGGTACTTTTTGATTCAGACTGATGTCCTAGTCTTCTTTTCATCTGGATTATTCACCAGTCAACTGTGATTTATTCTAATGGAAAGCATTAGTCACAACAGAAAGACAAAATCAAATATAAGTCACTATAATGGCTTTTACCAAAAATTAAATCCTTTCTCCCCTATCGTCAAGGGACAGAGGCACCTGGCAGCTTCAGAAGCTGGGTTTTTCTGGTCCTTATCAGCATGTCTACTGTTTCCTGCTTATTTTTTTTTTTTTTAAGATTTTATTTTTTCCTCTTTCTCCCCAAAGCCCCCTGGTACATAGTTGTATATTCTTCGTTGTGGGTCCTTCTAGTTGTGGCATATGGGACACCGCCTCAGTGTGGTCTGATGAGCAGTGTCATGTCCGAGCCCAGGATTCGAACCAACGAAACACTGGGCCACCTGCAGCGGAGCACGCGAACTTAACACTGGGCCACGGGGCCAGCCCATGTTTTCTGCTTATTTTAAGGAAAAGGTGCTCCACTTATCAGCCCTCAGGGAGTCAGTATTTTGTGAAATTGGCCAATGCTGATCTCAGGAGTTGGAGCACATTCTTCCGTGGAGAACTTCCTGTCCAGGTCTAACTGTACTCTATGTACTGATGTGTTTTGGTGCTAAGTACATTTTTTAATATTGTAATTTCTTGGAAATTAATGATCCAAGCGTGACATGTTTTTGATTTATATTTGCTTGCCACACTGTAGACCACTGAAGGGCAGGCACTGTCAACTATACTGCTTTGGGCAGAGTAGACATCTACCAAATATTTCTTGAATTTCGTGAACTGAAATCTGTTCTGGCTACAAAATTTGTAGAGCCCGGTGAAACAAAAATGAAAATACAGTTCCCCTTGTTCAAAAAAGCATTAAAAATTATCATAAAAAGTACTAAAACATAATGTTTATAGCTACACTATTTATAATTGGCAAAAAGTAGAATCCACTCAAATGTCCATCAACTGATTAATGGGTAAACAAAAGGGGTGTATCCATACAATGGAATATTATTTGGCCATAAAAAAGAAGGAGGTACTGGTACATGCTGCAACATGAATGAACCTTGAAAGCAATATGCTAAGTAAAAGAAGCCAGTCACAAAAAGACTGCATGTTATGATTCCACTCATATGAAATATCTAGAACAGGGAAATGTATAGAGATGGAAAGTAGATTAGTGGTTGCCGAGGGCTGAGTTGGGGAGAAGAACCTGGAGAGGCATGGAAAGGAGTTTTCTTCTTGAGGTGATAAAAATGTTCCAAAATTGACTGTGGTGATGGTTGCCCCTATCTGGGAATGTGTACTAAAAACCATTGAATTGTACAGTACATGAACTAATGGGTAAATTGTATGGTACATGAACTACATCTTAATAAAGTTGTTTTAAAAAAAGGCACTAAGATATAAAGTTTTTTTCCTTTCTTCTGAGTTCTCTTTCTGAATTTGCAATGATGTTTTCTATTTGATATTTACAGTCATTCTAAATAAAGAAAAATTAAAATTTAAAATTATTAGCACGAATCTTAATGTTCATCTTTGTATTGTGCAATGCCAATTTTAAATGCAAATATAAGAGCATTTAACTCATGCAGAATTACCAAAATTACACAATTCATATATTGTAGCTTATACATGCACATGTATTTTGTCCTTACCAGGACAGTGGAAATGCTGCACAAAACTAACTCAACTGCTTTTATTTCACTTCTTGATATTCACACATTCTATCAGCACTATCTTCAGCTTTCTGATGAGTAAGGAAGAAATGAAAGGAAAGAACTATGGGTTGCTATTTTTCCCTTTCATTCTACGTCATCGTTTTCAGTGTAAGTGGTTGGCTAATACAGGGAAGTAACATGCGTAAGAAAAGATATGATAGTGTTCCTTAGTCATCTGTGTTTCTTAGGATACTATTGCTTGCTTTCTGCATTCAAAACAAGTTGTGGTTTGAATGCAAAACATGGCCTCTCAGGGCTGTCAGGGCTACCCCACTTAGTTTTGGACACACATGCTTACCTTGTACTTGCTTTGAGTCTTGCTGAACTCTCAGGCATTGTGGCAAATCTAGAAAGTTGTGTGCAAATTCAGCGGCAAAGAATGGAGGACCGGCGTATCTCCTCCACTCATGTACAGACCACATTGTCTTATCAGACTTCACTTACAAAATACAAATTCAAAGATAAAATTATTTAAGAATTTCAAGATGGAGACAGCAGGGCATTAAACCAAATGTGAGGCACTTTTGAGCATGTGCTCTGTGTGACTGCACAGGTTACACGTTCATGAAGCCAATTTTGATTGAAATACTCAACTTATAAATGATTTTAGGTACAAGTTTGGAAAAGCAATGCATCTGAGGGCATAACATTTCCTAAGTTCTAATCTTTTTTCCAACCGAGTGACTTTGAGCAAATGATGTTTTATTCTGCAGGCTCTCAGAATTTAATTGGATGTTTTCATCTCTCCCTTTTACTGTCCTGACCTAAAAAGCTAGAAGGATGAATTACTGAGTCATTTTTCTCAACTCTTTCAGATTCAGTTTAAAGAAAAGTTCAGTGAAAATCCATGCCATCATCTTTTGGACATCTAGGCATGAGTCCAAGTGGGGAACAGATTGCCCTGCACAAAGGGTTTTAAACCCCCAGAGGGGCTGTGGTTGACTAAAGGAACAAGGGATGTGTTGAGCAGTTGGATGCTGTGGGAGCATGGTTGTGATTCGAAGGGGCATGCATTGCAGTTCACTGGGGTGTGCATCTGGTCTGGATGTGCACCAGATAAACCAGGAGAGGTCTGAGAAAAAGCTCATTAGCTTCCCAACCCTCTCCAGAATAAATGAGTTGAACAGTAGTTCATAATTTAAAATTACAGATGCTCAATGATAAATTTTAAATAGCTTTTTATCCACAGCTAACTTAATGGCTGTAATAAATAATAATCATCTATACAGATTGCCTAAGAGAAACATTCAAATAGTAAGTTATTTATTAATACTTATATTTAACCAGAAAAATGCTTTCATCAGGGTTCATGTAACTAAGGCACAGATCACTTCTAAGTTACTTTATAACTATTACAGTAATAGGAACTCAAAAATATTTACTGAATGTAAAATTAGATGAAAGATTCTAGTTTTAAAGAAAGTTGTTTAAACTGGGGTGACAGGCTGCTAGATGCTATTGAAGGGAGTAAATTCTACTACTATCCATTATTCTATTAGTAAGAATACCTGTTAACTAAGACTTCCCTTTTTTAAGCCAGTACTATATAATGATTACGAGGTTTCATATACAACCCTGGGACTCACATAGTAACTCTAAATTTTAAAATGGTGACATTACATTCAATCTTATTTTAATAATCTTGTATTTCAGTAGTTTGAAGATTTAATTCCCAGAACATTGTATGTATAGTGTACCCATGGTTTTTCACTATCAAAATAGCCTATTCTCTGACCAAATATACTCTAAAAAGTAAAGATTTTATTTACTTAGTTTCTAGATGATTTCCAAATTTTTCTATATATCATCAAAACATATTTCTGCTTTTAAAAAAACTTTGTTTTCATTATTGTCAAATAAATGTAATGAATTTATTTATTTTTCCAGAGCCCTGTCTTTTTAAGGTTATAATATTTACTTTTGTTACCTTCTTGTATCACAAGCCCTGCTATCAAAACAACATACTCTTTCAAAAACTGCATGTTGCATGAATAAATTTTATACCTGGCAGATGGTTGTTACACTACCTTTTGGGAAAGGGAGGTGGAGGCATGGGAAATACAATCCCAGACCAATTTTCACAGCATTGTTCAAGCATGGAACAATCAGAGAGCCCACCTGGGACCTTCTTGTACATTAAGAATACTCAGAGCATGAAAAGATGCACCAACTTAACCTTTTAAAATGATGATGCATCTAGCTTTGTTATTTTTTAAAGAAAACTATTTAACTATGTAACTAATGCCAGAAAGAGTTTTTTAAACTTCTCTGTTGATTAAACTTCCTGGGCATAAAATTGTAGAAATCAAAGCTTTGCCTACACCTCTCTCCATTCCCTTTATTTGACTTATGTGAATTTCCAAGGTATTGAACTCTGTATCCAGGGAACAGCTTTATCAAGGATGACATTAATCCAAGCTTTACTAAAAGATTCTTTATCTGAAAGAATTACGTCTGTGTTAGTAATCTAAGAATTTACAAATAATCATTGCCAGCATCTATCATATGTGAAACTGGGAAGCTGCATTGGAAACAAGTCAAAGAGAAACAATGTTGCTTCTCTTTTTTTATCAACCAGACTGACAGATCAAAGAAATGCTACAGTTGCAATGTTTCCTGATTAGAGCAGGGCAGTTGACAAAAATTTCCCCTTGTCTCTTTTAAGATATTAAAGTGTACGCAGGGTGATGGCATTACAAGTGTCTTTATAGCTGATAGGACATTGTGCCCGAAGAGCATTCCCTACCAGTCCGGAGGGATTTTTCTAGTAAAGTGTCCTGGGCAAATTCTTGTACATACCCAATTCAAGACTTAGATGGGTGATTTAGGTCATGGTTTTGAAGACTTTTTTTTAAGCATAACTTCACTCAAGTGAAATCTTCACAGAAGACGAATATATAAAATAGATAAAAATGGAATGCCTTTGTTGAAGGTGAGGAGTAAACAGACACTTCCACACACCTCTAGATCTTTCCGAGCTCAGCTAGAGCACTATTGACCCAGGTTAATAACAATAGCTAACTTTCACTGGGGCTCACTATGTGCCAGACAGTGTGCCAGGAACTCTGTGATCTATTATGTAACCATCACTGCAACTTTCTATGAGAAAGAATCCCTTAATAGCTCTGTTTTACAGATAAAGAAACCAAGTCAGAGCTGTTAAGTTCATTCATAATCACATAGTCGTAAATAATGCAGCTGGGCCTTGACACCAGATTTCCCGACTCGGAAGCCCAGACTTTTAACTGCCAAGGTATTTGGCCTTCTATAAAGCATGCTTGTCACAGGTGTCAAATGTTGGGCAGTGTAGGGAGGTGAGAGGACTAGTGGTCACATTAGGCTCACTCAAAGCAGCCAAAACCCCAAAACACACCATCCAGCCAAAGTACACTGGATTGATCTGTTCTGCGTTCCCATCTCTTATCTCCATCTCTCTTCTCCTTCTGCCTCTCTTCCTTTCCCAGCTACTCATCTGTGACTTCTCTTTGTCTGTGGCATGCCTTGATCAAATTTGGCACCTTGTGGTTAAACACAGGCTTCGCCCTATGATGTTCCCATTGCTTCTCTTATTGAATCTGACACTCACTTCTGCTTTCTAGGGGCCCACACATCTGTTTTCAGTTTTATCATGCCCAGGTGTAGCCACCAGAATGCCAGATGTGGGGCAACTGTTGGTACTCTGAAAATTAAGAGAGTAAACATCAAATGCATTCTTTTACTTAGAACAAAAAATACAAGACACTTACATTTGGAGGTAATATCAACTGCTCTAGTTCCCACACTTATATGTGAACTTCTTCCTTCCTGATAATTCACTAACTTCAACAAAAGTATTTCAACACTGCTTTGAAAAGAAAAGGCAGTGGTAGCCATTGAAGAAATAGTTGTAAGAAGTGTGAGAAGCTTAACTGCTTATTTTTTTCTCTCACAGTATATACATATATATAGCTCCTAGTAAACACCTCAAATGCAGTAAGCAATTAATATTTGTGCAAAATTGAGTGTATAGAGAGAATCTTTCTGTAACAATCAACAAAAACGCATATAAAGAAAAATATCTGATCTTTCAAAGAGAATGAGAAAAAGTGTTTTTACTCTGATCCTTCCAAAGTTCTCTCCATGATATGATCCAAATGAACTAAGAGTTCCGAGAATCTGGGTCACTACAGGAGCCTGGTCTTGACTCTCATCCATCAGCCTCCTAGAAAGGAGCCCTGCAGAAGACCAAGGTGATGAAGCCACCAGACTGTATCCACCTCTGTGTCATCCAGAACCTGGTGTCACTCATAACTTTCTGACAAGGGATAAAGTTCCTTCGGGCTTCTTCAGCTCCTATGTCCACCATGACATCAAATATTCCTGCCGGTCCCTAGACCAGGGAAGTACCTGCCTCTCTGGAGAAACTTTAGAATAGGGAAGCACTGCCCTTTTGCTCATCAAAGCCCCAGCTTTGATACTTTCTATTAGGGTTTCAGTTGCATAATCAGTAACATTTCCAGAGCTTGGAACTAATTAAGAGAAAGATGCAAAAGTCAGATAGTTGGAGATCAAAACATCACCTTAATTATCGATAACAGCTAGTTTGGAGGATGCGGTTTAGCAGCAAAACTGGACAGACTGACCCATCCATTCATAGGCAGCACTGGTGACCGTAGGCCTATCCCTGTAAAATTCACAGCATAGAGAAAGGGCCCATAATGGGTGTTCTCTGCAGGTTGGTAGGTTCTAAAGAGAAACAAGGAAGGAGCATACTCATCTCCATCAAAATTTACCAATCGGGTGATTCCTTCCACCTCCCATGGGGTGGTGTGGAAGGAAAAACGGTCTGAGGTAAGAATATATACAGACTCCTGGCAGTGGCCAATGACCCAACCATCTGGTCAGGGGCATGGAAAGAAAAAGACTGGAAGATTGGAGACAAGGAACAGAGACATGTGGAGGACATAGAGAGTCGACTCAGAGTATGAAGATTTTTCTGTCATGCGTTAATGCCTCACAGAAGCATCCACCACAGAAAAAACGCTGAACAAAGTAGACAAAATTTCTTGGCTAGTTAATGTCACCCAGCCATTGCCTTTGTCGACCCTGGAACAGGCATGATGGGCATATGAACAGACTGGCTATGGTGGCAGAGGTGGAGGCTATGTGTTGGCCCAAAAGCGTGGACTTCCACTTCCCAGGGCCACTCTAGTTATTGCTGCCTGTGAATGTCCAAACTGTGAGCAACATATGCCAACACTGGGGTGCTCATAGAGAGGCATTCCTCAAAGAGACTAGCTAAGGGTCCCTTCCGTCCTGGAAGAGCCAGTGTTTCATCCTCGTAGGTATAGATAATTATTCCAAGTATGGGTTTGCCTTTCCTGTTCACAGAGCCACAGCCAGCACCATTTTCTGGAAGCTTATGGAAGCTTGATCCACAGACATGTAATCCCACTCAATACAGCCTCTGACCAAGGGATTCATTTTACAGGGAAGGAGATGTGGGAATGGGTCCGTGACTCCATTTCCTGTTTGAATACTGTAGTCAGAAAATAACTTAGGTTTTCCATTTTTCATTTGGCATTACCTGAGCAGACACTGGGGAGTTGTTACATTTTGGGTTTTTTTGTATGCTTTATGGGCCAAATTTTATCACTTGCCAAATTCATACGTTGAAGTCCTAACTCCCAGTACCTCAGAACATGACTGCATTTGGAGATAGGGCCTTCAAAGAGATAATTAAGGTAAAACGAGGTCATTAGGATGGCCCTAATCCAATGTGACTGGTGTCCTTACGAAAAAACATTAGGGGGCCAGCCCAGTGGTGTAGTGGTTAAGTGCACGTGCTCCGCTTCAGCAGCTCAGGGTTTGCAGGTTTGGATCCCATGCATGGACCTACACTCCACTCATCAAGCCATGCTATGGGGTGTCCCACATACAAAATAGGGGAAGATTGGCACAGATGTTAGTTCAGGGTCAATCTTCCTCAAGCAAAAACAGGAAGATTGGCAATAGATGTTAGCTCAGGGCCAATCTTCCTCACCAATGAATAAATAAATAAATAAATAATAAAAAAAAGAGATTAGAACACAGACACACACAGAGGAAGGACCATGTGAGGACACAGGGAGAAGATGGCTAACTACAAGCCAAGGAAACAGGCCTCAGAATGAAATCAACCCTGCCGACACCTTGATCTGGGACTTCTAGCCTCCAGAACGCTGAGAAAATAAATTTCTGTTGTTCAAGCAAACCAGTCTGTGGTACCTGTTACGGCAGCCCTAACAAACTATCAGCTATGCTAAGTTAATGATAATTAACATTTATAGCGGCTGACGTTACAGTGTACAAAGCACTTTTGGCTACATATCTTATTTGACTCTCATAACAACTCTGTGAGGTGGTTGGTAGGGTGTTATGATTTTCAGTAATGAAACTGAGGACATGAGGAAATCCCTAAGATCACATAGTAAGTGACAAAATTAGGTCTTGAACCAAGTATTCTGACTCCAGCTCCTCTCTATCAAGCGGGACCTTTTCTTTTTAAAAAACCATCAGTGGGGCTGGCCCCGTGGCCGAGTGGTTAAGTTCGCACGCTCCGCTGCAGGCGTCCCAGTGTTTCTTTGGTTCAAATCCTGGGCGCGGACATGGCACTGCTCATCAAACCACGCTGAGGCAGGGTCCCACATACCACAACTAGAAGAACCCACAATGAGAAATATACAACTATGTACTGGGGGGCTTTGGGGAGAAAAAGGAAAAAATAAAATCTTTAAAAAAAAAAAAACCATCAGTGACCAAATTCTTTACTTAGAATGGCATATCAGGTCCCTCACATTCCAGTGTGTCCCAGCTTTCCTATTTCATCTACTCTCATTCACCGTCTTCCAGCTCATGCTTTATCAATAAGGAATTACTCACCACTGTTCATCCATCAAATGCAGCTTGCTCTCATGCCATTGTGTGAACTGTTTCTCCAGCTGGGACATCTTTGCTGCTTTCTCCATTTGACAAATTACTCCATGTTCTTCAAAACCCAGCTCAAACACCTTCTCTGTGAAGCCCACTGTGACTTTCTCTCCTCTGTGCTCCCATAGCTTGCATGCATTTCTACAACTGCACTTATCTCATGAGATTGGGGAGCAAATTATCAGAATGAGAAGGACCAGGGCTTTGGAGCCAGGCAGACATAGGGTCAAATCCTGACTCTGCCATGTTTCGTTCAATCAGATAGCTTCTATTGAGTATGAATTACATGAAACACACTGAGCCATGTTCCAGGATGACAAAGATGACAAAGCTGTGCTCACCCTGAAAGAAATTCAATCCTAATGCAATCTATTTGAGATTCAGACAAACAGTAAATTAAAATTTAGAGAGACAAGTGCGCTGCTAGATATACCAGGAGCACCTGGCTGGCACTGACCATTCCCTAGGTCAGGGAAGGCTTTTGGAAGGACAAACAGGAAGTAGATGAAGGTGGGTCGGAAATTTCAGGTAGAGGAATTAAATGTACAAAGGCAAGTGAGAGCGTGGCAAAGAAACTCTCTAAGCCTCGGTCTCCTCATCCGCAAATGGGGAGATGTACGCCTACCTCTTAGGGTTGGCGCTGGGATTGAATGACATGCCACATGTAAATCACCTGGTAACGTGCCTGACGTTGAGTAAGTGCTCAAAGCACTGAGGCTACTGTTATGATGTTGTGGTTATTTCTGTGTTTGTCTCTCCTACTTGACTGTGAGAGCTCCTTGAAGGCCAGGAACAGTTTTATTCATCTTTCATCATTAACTTCTGACACCGTGCCTGGCACATGGTCAGTGCTCAACGTGTATTTGTTGAATAAGCTTATAAACGCATGAGGGACTGAGCATGTGTTTCAGGATCTTGTCTATTCTAACACAAAGGTAAGAAGTTTAAGAAAGGAAAAAAAAAAATTATAGCAGCCCTAAAAAGCTCTTCAAAGCTTTCTCTTTTTCAATTAATAGAACAAGTAGGGCTTCCTTCTGTGATTATGTCTCCTGATTTACCAGAAATTACCAAATCTGCCACCTTAAAAAACTCAGAGAGCAACAGATCTAGGATGAGTCAATTTTGATGAGAAAAAAAGGAGTAATAAGCGCAGGGCAGCCCAAGTATAAATCCAAATTCCCTTATCTTTTCCTTTCAACTCTTTTTCTCTTCAGCAGTTATCAATACCTTATTACACAGGGTTCAGAATATATTTAACTGAGAGGTTGGTCAGTGATAGAAGGCTCGGGAGCTCCTCTCCTTTCCCCTCAGCAAGTCCTAAGGGAGGATCCTGGAAACATGGTGAAGAATATCATTTTAATAAATTTTATAAATATCATATGTGTAAATAGAAGCTAAGTCTTCATTACAACCATTCTTTTTGGCACCAAAAAAATGATTATAAAATAAATACACATCAGTGTTCAAGGTCAGATTCTCTTGAAATAATTCCAAGCTATTAACTGTGAGAGTAATTAAATTGTAATTTAAGTACTTTTTAAATAGCCTAACAAATCTTTGTCCAGTCGAGCATTCCTAGAGGAGATGCTATACTTCTAGATTAATCTTAAAGATACTCCAGCTGTACGTGTAATCTGAATTCATGCTCCAAGTTATCAAATCCAGATTCTACTCTCCACTATTCAATCTATTTTCTTCGGTTTGTATACAGATTCTGCCAAGCAGGTGGTCTGTAGCTTGCAATTGACAACACTTACCAGCTGTTAAATTTACACATCGCTCTAATTTAAATGCTTAATTGCTCTCACTGCTCTCAATTTACAGCTCATACCTCACTCCCAAATGGTCCCCAAACCTCTTTGCCTATGATAGATTCAAAGTTAAATGAACTATAGTGTCCCTGGGTAGAAAAACGAAATATCTGAATAATCTAATACTCTTTAAATGTTTATGACTATTTGTTAGAAAAAATTAACATCTGAATGTTTTAAGTTAGTTTTGTACAGAAGTAAAAGGTCTGGTTCAATGATTGCCAGGTCTTCCACTAGTCCCCTAACATCCTGGCTCTTTGAAGCTGGAACACAAGGTTGGCACCTACCCTTGTATTTATATAGTGTCCAGGATGACTACAGAGGATCAAGAAAATATTAAATACTTTGTGGGCAATGACTATATCACTACAAACTGTTCCAGTGTCAATAGCATCTAACTAAGGTAAAGAATACAGGTACCATAAATGTCATAGTCTCATGGGAGAGTCTGTGAAGTCTCTTCTGTGTACCTGCCGTCTTACCTGGGAAATCGAAGGTTGATTTTGAAAGAGCTCATCTCATTCAACTTCATCATTTTATGGATGAGGACACCGAGCCTCAGAAAGTTCAAGTGGTTTGCCCAGCTAGTGAGTGATGGAGGGCAGGACTGGAATCTCAAGTCCGTGCCTCCTTGGGCAGCATCTTGACACTTGGCCACCCAGCCTCTCTTGTCTCCCAGTTTGTTGCTGTCCACTGCAGCAAGGAGAAAGAGAGGAAGATAAGCCTTTTGTAAACCTTGCACAAGATACAGAAATGTATTTCTTTCAACCAATGATATCCAGGTGTTTTCTGCTTTAAGCCAAACCACATATGAAAATAGAGATTTACACTAGGCTAAATTACAGAATGTTTCTTGACATAATTTGAAAGGATTCAGTATTGGATTCCCTAAAATATCTAGCTCTCCAACTGAATTTTAAAGTTGGCTTATGCTGGCCTCAAGAACACATCCCTTATGTAAATTAAGGTATTTAAGCATTCAAACCGATTAGCAAGTGTTTGTAAAGTACCTAACGCTGTGCCAGGTGCTACACGGTTTTTTAAAATAATAAGTGCAACATAAGCTGCGTTCCCTACTGACAAGGGGCTTGCATCTCAGTTGTGGCCACAAGACAAACAAGTGAAACAACTTGAAAACAAAACAGTATATAACAAAGTATTAAATTGTACAGTATGGAAAAATTGTGGATATGGATAATAAAGAAAAAAAGACAAATGAAAAACTTTGGGAGACTTAAACAGCTCTGTATTAATTTTATTTGCATGATTTTCTGTTTATTCATGGGCTAGCAAATGGAAGCAGGTTAAAAGCAATGCAAATGAGAAGCTGCATCCTTTAGTCCTTTTTAAATACTGTGATTTGGCAGGTTTCTAAGAGTTTTGACGCCCTCTCGTGGCCAGTCATAATAGTATCGTCCGTCTACAACTTTCCATGCCAAAAACAATGGGGAAGACTTTAACGTAAAACTACTTTTCAGATTTTTCTTTGAATAATAGAGACCAAATAGTGTAATTGTTAACAGTATTCATGGAACTAGACTGCCTTAATCCAAACACCAGCTTTGCCGCTTACTACCTGTTTGAGCCTGGGCAAATGCCCTCAGTCTTTCCATGATTGTTCCCATCTGCAAAATGGGAATAATAACAGTACTCTCTTCATGGTGTTATTATGAAGATTAACTGAGCTCCTATTTTTAAAGAGCTTATAATAGTGCCTATCACGTAGTAAGAATCATAAAATGTTTGCGAAATAAATTAGAACAAATCACAATAAAGATTGTCCTTATATTTAGGTTATATTGACAATAATCTAGATTTTCGCTAACTTAGAAAAATTATTGAACTTCTCTGGACTTAAGTTTCTTTAATAATAAGTAATTATATGTCAGGGAATTTATAAAAATATACTTTATTTATTTACTTATTTTATTGACTTTTCTTTTAGAGCCATTTTAGGTTCACAACAAAAATGAGGAAGGTGCAGAGATTTCTCATGCACCCCCTGCTTCTACACATGTCTAGCCTCCCCCATAATCAACATCCCCCACCAGATAGAATATTTGTCACAACTGATGAACCTACTGACACACCGCTGTCACTCAAAGTCTATAGTTTACATTACAGTTCACTCTTGGTGGTGTACATTCTATGGACAAACGTGTAACGACATGTATCCGTCATTATTGTATCATACAGGGTATTTTCACTGCCCTAAGAGTCCTCTGTTCTCTGTCTATTCATCTCTCCTCTCCCCCAAACCCCTGGCAACCACTGATCTTTTTATTGCCTCCATAGTTTTACCTTTTCCAGAATGTCATATAGTTAGAATCATAGTATGTTGCCTTTTCAGATTGGCTTCTTTTACTTTTCAATGTCCATTTAAGGTTCTTCTACATCTTTTTATGGCTTGACAACTCATTTCTTTTTAGTGCCAAATAATATATACCATTGTTGGGGTGTACCACAGTTTACTTATCCATTCTCCCACTGGAGAACATTTTGGTTGCTTCCAAGTTTTTTCCATTATAAATAAAGCCACCATAAACATCCAAGCACATGATTTTGGTGGACATAACATTTTGATTCCTTTGGGTAAATACCAAGGACCATGATTGCTGGATCATATAAGAATATGTTTAGTTTTGTAAGAAACCATCAAACTGTCTTCCAAAGTAGCGGAACCATTTTGCATTCCCATCAGCAATGAATGAGAATTCCTGTTGTTCCACATCCTTGCCAGCATCTGATGTTCCAGATTTTGGTCATTCTAATAGGTGTGTAATTGGATCTCATTGTTCTTTTAATTTGCAATTCCCTGATGACGTACTATGTGAAGCATCCTTTCCTATGTTTACTTGCCATCTGTATATCTTCTTTGGTCAGGCATGACTTTATTTCTTAGAACAGTTTTAGATTTACAGAAAGAATTTTTTTTTATTCTGGTGAGGAAGATTGGCCCTGAGCTAACATGTCTTGCCAATTTTCCTCTTTTTGCTTGAGGAAGATTGTCGCTGAGCTAACACCCGTGCCAATCTTCTTCTATTTTTTGTATGTGGGATATCACCACAGCATAGCTTGATGAGCATTGTGTAGGTCCACGCCCAGGATCCGAACCTGCAAACCCTGGGTCACTGAAGCAGAGCACGCGAACTTAACCACTGTGCCACCAAGCCAGCCTTTGATTTATAGGAAAACTGAAAAGATAGCACAAAGAATTTCCATATACCCTGCACCCAGTTTCTCCTATTATTACTATCTTACACTAGTATGGTACATTTGTTACAATTTATGAACCAATATTGATATACTATTGTTAACTAAAGCTTATAGTTTGTTCAGATTTCCTTAGTTTTTACCTAATGTCCTTTTACTACTCTAGGATCTCATCCAGGACACCACATTACATTTAGTTTTCATGTCTCCTTAGGTTCTTCTTGACTATGACAGTTTTTCCTACTTTGATTTTGATGACCTTGACAATTTTGAGGAGTACTGATCAAGTATTTTGTAGAACGTCCCTCAACTGGAATTTGATGTTTTTCTCATTATTAGATTGGGATTTGGGAAAGAAGATCACAGAGGCGAAGTTCCTGTCAGGCTTCTCCACCGTAAGATTATTCTATTCCCTCCCTTTCTGTGATCTTTCCAGGGAAGTCACTGTGTGCAGCCCACACTTAGGGAGCAGGGGTTTATTTTCCCTCTTCTAGAGGGCAGAGTATCTGTATAAATTACTTGAAATTCTTCTGCATGAACAATTTGTCTCTCTTCTCCTCCATTTATTAATTTATTCAATCATTTATTTATATTTATATTGACAGATATTTATTTTGTACTTTAAGTTATTATCCAATATTGCTTTTATTTTTATTTTTTTGCCTAAATTGTTCCACCTTTGGCCATTGGGAATTCTTTCAGTTGGCTCCTCTGCCCCTTTGTCATATCCTCATCAATATGATTTTTTTTTTTTATCAGATCCTTACTTTCTGGCACTACAACAAGCTCCTGGCTCATCGTGTATGTTTCCTGCTCTAGTCCTAGAATCAGCCATTGCTATAAAAAGCTCTAGTTCCTTTTATTGGAGAATGATATTAGAAACCAAGATCTGGGTGCTAGGTGTGTTCATGCTAGGGGGTGTCATTTCTTTTGGGACTTCTCGGTTAACAGATCAAAGAAATATATGCACGTATACTAATCACTGTGTATACACACATCTGTAAATATTTCTATATGTAACCGTATGTATCTACATTAAGCTAAAAATGAGTTCTTACTGATGTCTCCCACTCTAATCCGTTACAACATGGATCATTCTAGCCTCCTCCCTTTGCTTATCTGTAAATTCTCTCTCCAATAATGAGATGGCTCCCACCATCTGTCATCCACTTAATTGTTCAGTTCCGGTATACACATATAGCAGTATCAGCATTGTGAGCCCATACTCACAAGTGAAACAATTTTATCAATGAAAGTAGAGTTCTTCCATGCAATTCTTTTCTTTTGCCTTCAGTCTTACAGAGTCTACTATTTCCAATTTTCCTTAAGGTCAGCACCTTTTCTCCCTACCTCCTTCAATGAGGTTGCTTCATACATTTTTAATACAGTTAGATTCTCTTGTCATAGTCTGCTTTCCTTCCTGGAATTCTCCAACCTCCTAAATAATTTTATTTTCGTTTTCATACATTATTTCAATCGTTATATCGTACAGTTTATAGGTTTTGATAAACGCCTAATGTCATCTATCCACCATTAAAGTGTCATACAGAGTAGTTTCACCTCCCTCAATGTCACCTGTGCTTCTCCTCCCCATTCCTCCGTCCTCAAGCCCTGGAAACCATTGTTTTTATTGCCTTTACAGTTTTGCTTTCTACAGGATGTCATACGAGTGGAGTCATTTGGTGTGTAACCATTTCAGACTGGCTTATTTCACTTAGCAATATGCATTTAAGATTCCTCGACATCTTTTCATGTCTTGATAGCTCATTTCTTTTTATCTATGAATAATATCCTATTGGATGGATGTACAATTTATCCACTCAGGCAATGTTTTAATAATTGAAGATGCAGTCACCCTTACCCTGGAGAAGTTCACTGTCATTGGAGTTGGTGGCACATAAAGTAAATTACAGCATGATAAGAGCTACATCACATGTATAAGCAAGGTGCTGCGGGCACCCATAGGAGAAAGTAGGCATCTATGTGGGAAGGTGATGAGGTGTAGGTACAGAGAAAAGCTGGCATTTGTCTTGGGCTTTGAAGAAAAAGTAGGCATTTGAGGGTGAGAAGGGAGAAGGAAGATGATTGGTGAAAATGACCCACCAACAAGTATTGCAAGGAGGTGAGAGAGACTGCCTCAGGTCCCAAATAACAAGAACATTTCTGTGATCTGCACACGTGACCCCAGAGTTGGATTTGCAGGTCAGGAGGAAGGGGTTTTGTGGTGCCCCGAGAGAAGCACCTGGATAATATCAATAACAATGGCCCTCACTTATTCAGGACCTACTGCCATGTGCCCAGCACTTGTGTGTGTGTAATACGCATACATGCAAAGATATGTAAAAGACTCCATCATTCTTCCTATGGGAAGCTGGTACTGCTGATGGTGATTGCTATTCAGCTGTCTGGGGGTGACTGAAGAGGCATTGTCTTACACGTGTAAAGAAAGACTGCTCTTTGATATCTGTCTGCGGCTGCCGCTTTCAGCCCTTCCTCACCCCAGTTCCTCTTCTCTAGGCCCCAGAGCTTTAAAAAATCTATCATATTACCAATTGCTGCATTCCATGGGAGTGGCCACCTCCTCTGTCTTATCCAGGGATCAGGCCTGGAGATTGCCTCATTTTCTTCTTTGCCTCTAACATTCTATATTTGCCTAAATAACTCCAGAAATGAGTGATGATAGGAACTGGGATCAGAATTGGAGGACACCAAGGTTTTCTTTTATGAAAGTTGGAAAATGAGGTCAATTTTCTCTTGACTCTGTTCCAAGTAAGTTTCCTAAAGAAAGTCAAAGCAAATCTGTTGATCTGAATTTAAGCTGCCTGCTTCCTACTCAGAGAGTTCAGAACTGAACTTTTCTCCCTCATGTTGATTCTGTAATACGTGGCAAGGCCTTGAGATTGGGCCAACACTCCATGGAGGCCGTGAGCACGGCACTGTTCTGGAGTAGAGTTCTCTAGGGGAAAGAGCTACAAATATGTGGAAACTGGAAGAGTAGGAGCTGCTTCGGTTCCAACTCTGTTCGATCATCGTGACTTTTGGCACTGGAAGATGATATGTCAATTTGTACCAAAAACCAAATTACCAGTTTGGGATAATCTTTGATGAAGACTTGGCAACCCTACTGATACTGCAGATCTTTGTCATGCTTCAGCCAGTACAATCTGCCAGGGAATGTGTACTGAGTGACATATCACATAGCTAAAAATAAATCAGCGGTTAATTTGACACCCACTGCTAGATGACAAAAATGGAACTTACCAAGTGACATAATTATTATTTCCAACATTTCAAACACTGGTAATTGAGTTTCCTGTCATTTCCTAAGATGTGAACTTTTCCAAAATTTAAACTCAAATTTGTTGCAGAATAAAATTTTAGGATCTAAGGAATTATAGAAAGTCTCAATTGCACAGATAGAAGGATGTGTCCTTATCCACATTTGGTTAGTTAGTATCTAGTTTATGGTTCTTATAATTTTATCAGCATTGTAGTCATACCTTTTCCTTTAGGCAAAAAGTTATTTTAGTCAAGTCAAACTAAAGGTAGCTGTGTATACAACCAATACTGCTGCTAGACTGAAGCACTCTGAGGGTAGGTGTGTGTTTCAAGTGTCCTTGTACCCTCCATGCAGCAGAGGCTTCCAGTTGTCCTCCAATATTCATGGGATTACACCGCCCAGTTTTTAAGTGAGTCACATGGCCACTCAGAATAAACACCATGTTTCCTCAGCCTGCCTTACAGATAGGTGTGGCCTGGTAACTAAGCTCAGACAAATGATACGTAGGCATAAGTGTTAGATAGCAGTCTCCAGGAACCTTCCTTAATTTAGCTTTCTTCTCCATTTCTTCCTACTGGCTGATGGTGGATCCGATGGCTAGAGGTCAGCAGCTATCTTGGACCATGAAGTGATCTTAGAAGAGAAACCGGGCCCAGCAGAGCAACTTTATGGAGTAAAATCACCGTGCCACTTCTGGCCTGCTCTTGCCTTCTCTGGACTTTTATGTGGGACAAACCTCTGTCTTGTTCAAGCCACTGTCACTTGCAACTGAACATCATTCTAACTGATAAACCCTAAAATCTCTAGCATATCGTTGCATATGACCAGAGCAGAAAACATAGCAATAAAAGTTTATTGAAAAGATGTTGCAAATTTTGGGTTGTACATTATTTTTGTTGGCCCAGAAGTTCATGAGCTGAAATAGGAAAACAGTGAGGGAAATGAGATCAAGGAGCTCAAACAACCAGGAGACCAGCAATTGTCAGACAAATAAGGAAGAAACGGTCAAAGCTAAGGTTCAATGAAAGAAGACATGACTCAGTCTGGGGGCCCTGGAGGTAGGAGGAGTTTGGGAGCATCATCCTCTAGCCTGGAGGATAATGAACAGGTAGCTAAGGGTCTATGTCAGAGGTTCTCAACTAGGGGCAGTTCCACTCCTCAGGGGACATTGGCAATATCTGGAGACAATTTGGGTTGTCACAAGCGGTTGGAAGAGGGGTGGTGTGTGGGCATTTAGTACGTAGAGGCCTTGAATGCTGCTAATAATCCTACTATGCACAGGACAGCCTCCATAACAAAGAATTATCTGGCGCAAAATGTTGATAGTGCTGAGGCGAAGAAACCCCGGTCTAGCTGACTATAGCTGTACAGGTTGGACCCCAACTCCAGCTACTCTTGGAGTTCAGGCCAGAGTAAAAATGGATCATTTAGCCAGCCTGGATAACAGCTTGGAAATAGACAACCCAGACTTTCGTGTTCAGAATCATTAAGCAGGCTTCATGACTAAGCTGAGTACCTGCAAATTGCTCCTGGAATATTAAATAGTTTATACTTCAAAGTTCCTCCCACAACACAAAGATAATCATGCCCTACCTAAAGCTGAGACAGTAATGTGCTCACAAGCCGTTAAGGAGAGTATGGAATATAAAACAGGTGTATATTGGAGTGTTAAGATCTCAGATAGAGAAGCCCCCTCCCATTCCGAAAGTGGGGAGAGAAATGAAATTGACAAGCAGCTTCTCCTTTGAAGTGTGTCATCTGCGTCCTAAATGTGGGAATTGTCCCCACATTCCCAAGGCCAGGGCTTGTGCAGAAAAGCCACGCCAGAGCAGCTGAGAGGGCAGATCTATTCTTGATTCTGCAGTTGATTTGCTGTTTGAACTGAAATAACCCTCTGACTTTTCCAGGTGCCAGTATTCCTTATAGTGTGAAAGTCAAAATTATCATTAGCTGGAGGGGAGGCCGGAGGGAATGAGAGAGAAAGAGCAAGTTGATTGAGCTGCTCTGGCTGCCAGGCACTATGTGCATAAATCAGCTCACTCAAACCTCAGAATATCTCTGTTGGCTCTAGGATGACAGTACTGTGGAAATAAAATCCTGTTAATACCCTTGTATCTATGTTAGCGTGCACACATTTGTTTCTCATATTAATTAGATCATAATAATTACTTTTGTTTCTCAAAAATTTTTTTTGCCCAACTGCATTAAATATTAATTGAATGCTTATTATGCACAAAGCACTATGCTCAGTGCTACATGGTTCCCGCCCACAAAAGGCTTTCATTCCAGTGGGGAGGCAGACAGTCACACAAATAAATTACAATACAAGGTAGAAAGTCATAATGCCATAAAAGAGACATAAGGAAAGTGTTATGGGTCCATAGAAGATGGAATAATCAATTTTGTTGGAAAAAGTTGGTTCAGTCGTTCATTATTTTGCCTCAAAAATATTTATTGCACCTCTGCTGTATGCCAGGCAGTCTGCTAAATGAAGGAGATTCAAAAATGAGTGAGACCAAAGAGCCCTTAGTTGAGTGGGTAAGAGATGTCTATCGAGAACTGGCATTTAAACAACATAAGGTTGAAAGCTGTGCGTAATCCCTTAAAGGTCAGTTATGAGGGTGAGGGGAGGCGGGAGGTAATCAGGCAAAGGGAAAGCATGAGCAACAGCTCGGGGCACCAAATCAGCTTGTATCTCATCAGCCTCCACATATTTCCCCATCGATACCCAAATCCCAATTCTCACCCATAACCACACCCATCAGACTTTAACTGAAGAGTGGGCTTCTCTCTGAGTCCACTTGGTAATGTAAATCTTCCACGAGGAGGTTTGGTTTTGGTTTTAGGTTTGCTTTTTTTTTAAAGATTGGCACCTGAGCTAACAACCGTAGCCAATCTTTTTTTTTTTCTGCTTTTTTCTCCCCAAATCCCCCCAGTACATAGTTGTATATTTTTTAGTTGTGGGTCCTTCTAGTTGTGGCATGTGGGACACTGCCTCAACGTGGCCTAATGAGTGGTGCCATGTCCGTGCCCAGAGTCCAAACCGGCAAAACCCTGGGCCACTGAAGCACAGCATGCGAACTTAACCACTTGGCCACGGGGCCTGCCCCTGGTTTTGGTTTTTAATGAATGTGCAATATTTCTTCCATTAGCATTTAACTTGGTTGATTCTCATTGGAAACTATTATTTAAAATGATACAATGAGCGTCCTTATACATGTGTCTTTGTGTACTTATGTGAATATTTCTAAGGACTCAAGTTTTAAATTGGGGTAATAATAAACTAATTTCAAAGATGAGTTGCCAGTTGATAGGGATCTCAGATTCCTAGGGAGATGAAGGGTGTATGAGACAGCACTGAGCCACAAAGAGACCAAGGCAGAAAGAGAAGATGGAAGGCTCTGAAGACAAACTTCACCTGCCTCATAATCTTGTCTAATGGCAGCTCTGCCTATAACCTCAGAACTGGAGTTTGTCAAACAGGTTTTTGTCCCTTCCAGTATTCTAGGAGTCCTTAATGAGACTCATTTCTATCTGGATGTGCCAAGCATTACACTAGCACCCACTAATAGACAATCAGAGGTGGCATCAAATTTTTAAGATGAATTATGGGAGACAATTTTAACATTGAGAAAAATATATCCACTAACTTTTTTCCTCTAATTGAAAAAGATGAGTCTTGTTTAATATTTTTTTTTTAAAGATGGCACCTGAGCTAACATCTGTTGCCAATCTTCTTCTTTTCTTCTTCTCCCCAAAGCCCCCCAGTAAGTAGTTGCGTATTCTAGTTGTAGATCCCTCTGGTCGTGCTATATGGAACGCTGCCTTAGCATGGCGTGATGAGCGGTGCCGTGTTGGCGTCCAGGATCTGAACAGGCAAAACCCTGGGCCACCAAAGCGGAGCATGCAAACTTAACCACTCGGCCATGCAGCCAGTCTGTTAATTTTAGCTCTTGAAGGTGAGAGCTTTGAGAACACTAGGTCTGATGCAGCATCAGAGCCGGTGTGGGAGTCCAGATCTTGTCACTCTTGTGGTTCTGGCTTGTTGAAGGGTGTGGTGAGGGCTCTAGCTCAGAGAAGAGAGGAGTGCAAGGAAGCCACCCCTGCTAAAAAATATCCCCCTCTTAAGTCCTGCCAGGAGACTCAACAAATGGTTCAACCTTTTAAAAGAAATTTAGATATCATTCACATACCGTAAAATTCACCGTTCAAAAATGTACAAGTCAGTGACTTTTTAGTATATTTACAAGGTTGTACAACCATTGCTACTATCTAATTCTAGAACATTTTTATTACCTAGAAAAGAAACCCTGTACTCATTGGCAGTCCCTCTCTTTCTCCCCTCATCCCTCCCACCCCATAATCTACCTTAAGTCACTATGGTTTTGCCTATTCTGGACACTTCATATAAATGGAACCATATGATATGTGGTCTTCTGTGACTGGCTTCTTTCAGTTAGTATAGTGTTTTCAAAGCTCATCCACGTTGTAGCATGCATCAGTACTTCATTCATTTTTTATGACCAAATAATATTCCAGTGGGTGGATAGATCAAATTTTTTAATCCATTCATCAATTGATGGACATTTAAGTTGTTTCCACTTTTTGACTATTATGAATAATGCTGCTGTGAACATTTGTGTACAAGCTTTGGTATGGACATAGTTTTTCAATTCTCTTGGTTATATACTCAGGAGTAGAATTGCTCGGCTATAAAAAAGTTCAATCTTAAGGCCAAGACTCCAAGGAAGCTTTTTTTTAATAGACTTTTTTTTTTAGAGCAGTCTCAGATTCACAGCAAAATTCAGAAGGTACATAGATTTCTCATATACCCCCTGCCCCCATATGACATAGCCTTCTCCATTATCAACACAGGGAAGATTTTAAATTGTCCATATCTCGGTGTGAATTGCTTCAAGTAGCCAATCAGATTACTTTCTCCTGGTACCTTGGAGAGGAACTTTATTTGGGAACCAGGGGTTGAGGAGAGCATAATTTTAGAATTTAGGGCAGTGTGGGGGAAGACATTTATATTAGAATTCTTCTTATCATTACAGAAACTGACTACAACTGGATTAGGAATTTATTAGCAGCCTATCATAATTGCAGGAGGGATGTAGCTGAAACTCAAGGAGATCTGGAACCAGCAGATCCACCGCCACTAACTATCTTGCTCATTTCTTTGCTCCTCTCGGCATGAGGCTTTCCTCCAGAGCGGGAAGCAGGTCTGCTGGCCCCCATTTGCTCTCACAGCTTTGCCACTAGACAAAGACTGAATTTTTTCCCTAAGCTCCAAGCCAAAAAATCCTGAGGATGTTGCTAATTAACTTGGCTTGTGATGCGACTCAGCTTTGACCAGGCTATGAAATTCTCTGTGGTCAAGGCATGAAAGACATCAACTGGCTCAGTTTGGGTCATGTTCCCAACCCCAGACCCATCAATTGTGACCAAAAGGCAGGATCTGTAATAACTCGGCAGCTCCTTTTGAATCACATGGTGACAGTGGGAAGAATATGTCCGAGAAGAAAAGGAGCGCCATTCCCTGAAGAAAGGAGGCTTGTGGGCCGACACACATGCTAGGTCTCCACCAGACAGCCTAGGTGGGTTGGCACGACCTCGGGCAGAAGGTTCAGAGAGAGGTTTAACTGCAGCAAAAACAAACCCCTAATATTTGGAAATTTTTTTCAAGGCCCTAGAAGTCCTAACAGCTCTACAGAGCCCTCAAGTCATCTCCGGCTTATGCTTCTGATAATCTAACAAAGCATACGCACTGAGCTGGAGTCCTTGGAGACCTTATCTTCTGTGATTAGGGTAGTTGGGGAGTGAGATGTACCCAATTCTGGGTACCCATTAGCATTTCTTCCCTGGAGGATTAGGTTGTAACATGAACCACAGCAGACTAAAGTGGCAAATCATATCAAATATATCACACAGATTGGCTCTGCTCCCTTGATATTTTCCGGCTCCCTCACTCACTGTATTCACCTCAAGGTCACCTCTTCAGGAGAACTCCCTGCCCCATTCAGACATCCTCACTTCTATTCTCAGACCTGGTTCTTTTTTTTTTTTTTGAGGAAGATTAGCCCTGAGCTAACATCTGCTGCCAATCCTCCTCTTTTTTTTGCTGAGGAAGGCTGGCCTTGAGCTAACATCCGTGTCCATCTTCCTCTACTTTATATGTGGGACGCCTACCACAGCATGGCATGCCAAGCGGTGCCATGTCTGCACCTGGGATCTGAACCAGTGAACCCCGGGCCGCCAAAGCGGAATGTGTGAACTTAACTGCTCTGCCACCGGGCCAGACCCCTATTTTTTTTTTAATCATATTTATCACTACCCAATGTCTATTCATCTCATTGTTTATTAGAGGATAAAATTTAGGCTCCATGAGAGCAAGGACTTTGTTCATTGCTTAACTGCCACACCTGGAACAGTACCTGTCATCTGATAGACAATAAATAGTGTCTATTTTGCTTTTTAGCAACCCCTCTGATAGAACATGAGTCTTCACACTCATTTAGGGTGAAATACTCAGAAAACATGATGTAATGTTGGGATAACAATGTGTTTAACTTTGTCTTATGGGATAGGAACAATTTTTCAAAGAAAAATTGCTCTATGCATATAATTTTTGTGGGGCTCTCAGCTGGGTCTAAACTATAATTCAGAAGTTGATCTAGGCATGTAGATTCTACAACCATCTCACCTTGATTCCAGATTGGCAATGGGTAAGTGTCCTACAGATTCATTTTACTTACGTATATGAATAGAATGGTACTCATCAAATTCAACATAGTGGTTACCTCTGGGAACCAACAGGGATAACACTCAAAAGGGACTTTAGCATTAGTTTAACATTCTAATATTCTAAAATATGTATGTATATGTATAAAATATATATGTATATATAGAGACAGAAATATTTTAAAAAATAGTATGATCATGAAAAAAATTGGAGGCAAATAGGCAAAAATATTAAGGGGGGTTGATTTTGAGTGGTAGGAATATGGCTGATTATTTTTCTGTTTATTCTCTTATTTATTTTTCAACTCACTCTCACTAAATAAAACACAATATAAAAACAGAACTAATCATAAAAATAGAAGAATTCAACTATTGCTAGGAGGCTTTTACTGAAATAAACTGATGGAATAGCTTAACCACTTTGTTCTGCAACGCCACACTCAAGTTCTTGCGCTTTCAGTTTCTAGGCCTAAGATTTCTCTCTTTTTTTAACCACTTTTTTAAATACAGTGCTGATGTCCTGACAGTCTGTGGAGAGGAAAGATGTGAGTATGACCGTGTGCCATGTCTCTACTTTCCAGAGTCATTTTAGATTCTGAACTGATTACATATTATCTCAAACCAGCAGAGTGATTCAGTTCTTTGAAAGAATAGAATTTTAATGTCTCTTTCTATTTATGTCTTGCATTTTTAATATGCTTTGTAGAGTAGATTAGTCTTAGAACTGAAAAATCTATAGTAAGACTTATTTGATCACAAAAGTCTTTGCTGGATCCAGTAGATGCTCTGCAGTTTTTTGGGGTTTTTTTAATAATTTATTTTTCCTTTTTCTCCCAAAGCCCCCAGTACATAGTTGTGTATTTTTAGTTGCAGGTCCTTCTAGTTGTGGCATGTGGGACGCCGCCTCAGCATGGCTTGACGAGTGGTGCCATGTCCACGCCCAGGATTCGAACCAGCAAAACCCTGGGCCACCGAAGCAGAGCGCATGAACTTAACCACTCAGCTACAGGGCCAGCCCCTCTGCAGTTCTCTCTAGTACTTGGAATTTTAGCAATCACATGGCTGATAATGTCTGACTGACAGAATTATCCAGGGCAGGGATTTATGTCTGCTGTGTTAATTGCCGTATATTTCCTCAGTTCCTAGCACAATAGGTAGTTAGCATAGAAAGTGCTCAATAAATGTTTGTTGAATAAATAAGTGGATTTGAAGCATTTAAGAAATCCTTACCTGTGTATTGCTTAGTTTAGGATTTGGTCTACTTTCTCTCCAGGTGAGAGTCTCTAACAATATTCATAATAAAGCACCAGGAAGTGGGAGACTGGACTGATCAGACTCGGGTCTGCTGCCTGCTGGGGCAGTGGGGAGGCAGTATTAGGACTGGAGTGGGAGACAGTCTGCTAAGGAAGGGGAGTACAGTTACCAAAATAACAGGAGAGACGGTATCGGGGAAACAAAACCAATAGCTGTCTACCTGGTAGCCCATGAACTCATCATAAACTATTCAATCACATTAGAAATTTCAGAAAGAAAACTTAAAATGAGAAGGAAGAAGAAAATGCTAGGTATTATGGCAAGGGGCAGAGGGAGGCTGGAGGACCAGAAGGGAGGCAGAAAGGAGTGGGGTGGAGAGCACTTGGAGATGCAGATAGGGGAGGAGGCAAGCAGCACGTCAGGCGTGTGCTGCAAGCCCGGGAGCAGAGCTAGGGTTCCATTCCTAGTGAGGTGGAAGTGGCACAACTCATTTATGTTTTTAAAAGATCATTCTGGCAGCCGTGTGGAGAAGGAACACAGACAGGCAGCAAGAGTGGAAGTCTAGAAACCGGTAGGAGCAGTAGGAGTTCATTTGAGCCATCTAGGCAAGCAATGCTGACAGCCAGGACTAGGGTGGTAGCAGGCAAGGTAGCGAGATGTGTTAGACTAACCAGACATTGAGAGTGTTTACATACGTAATTAATTGTAATTGGCATACGTGCTGCAAAAGAGATGAATGAGGCAACTTGGTCTGGGCTGGGGAGCGGGAGAGAAGTCACGTAAGTCTTCCCTGAGCATTTGACATTCAAGCTGGGACTGGAAGGATGAGTGAACAGGAACAGAAGAAAAATTTCTAGCCTGGGGGATGCAGGTGGGAAGGCTTTGAGGCCAGGAAGAACACAGCTCTCTCCAATTTCTCACCTCTTCACCTGTGTTGGAATAGGATTTCAAACATTTTAATTGGGAAACAAAAATGGACTAAGGAAAATGTTCTCAACTGTTGGAGGAAGTCCCTCCACCCATCCTCATCTATCACTCAGGATATTTATTTGTAAATTCTGATAAAAATAACCTTTAGAGACCTGCAGCTTTTGCCAATCTTTTAGAAGGCTCTTTTAAACACAGTTGAGAAGTACAGAGTTTCACAGTGAAGTTCAAAGGAATTCACTTTGCATTCTGCACAAGTGTGGGCTGTTTTCTGAAACCTAGGCAACTCTTTGGAGCTTAAATGCATCAGAACCAGGGACTCCTGGCCAGATAACAAAATTATTTTGCTGCATCATGAAACTGAGCCACCTAGGCTTTCTGCTTTCTTTTCCCTATTACCCAAATTATAGCAAATTTGTTTTTCTAAGCACATTGTCTTTTTTAAATCCATGACAAATCACGGAAAAGTCATCATTCTTGCTTAAAATTCACCTGGTCAGCACAATTTCCATCTATGACCTAGTAAAACAAGTTAGCCAGGTATCTTATTTCTTTGCCCTCTAAAATGTTACGATCCTGGTACAGCCTTTTAATATTTTTCTTAATGGCTCTGGTTTCCACTTCAAGTTAACAATGATTATTTGTGGTCTGATTATTCCCTTGGCATTATACCAAAAACAGGAGCAAGAAAGCACATTCTCAGCCAGAGGGGTTTAACATCTAAGCCAGACATTCAGCTGAGAATCCAAACTTCCTTCTCTTCTATACCTCTTCTCTCCCTTGAGTAAAAATGTCATCTGGCAGGTTTTTTGGTTTCCTCACTCCAGAAAGCTATTTGAACCCACCAATTCCCCAAAATGTCACAGTATTTTCAAGTCAGTATAAATGTTGATCTATTGTCTTAAGCGGAATATTTGTCTCCAAGTTAAAAGAAATGAAGTATTTTTTCTCTCTACTTAGAAAGTTGGTTGTCAAATATTGTCTTGGAGGGGCCGGCCCAGTGGCGCAGCGGTTAAGTGCGCACCTTCCGCTTTGGTGGCCTGGGGTTCGCCAGTTCGGATCCCGGGTGCAGACATGGCACCACTTGACAAGCCATGCTGTGGCAGGCATCCCACATATAAAAAGTAGAGGAAGATGGGCAAGGATGTTAGCTCAGGGTCAGTCTTCCTCAGCAAAAAGAGGCGGATTAGCAGCAGATGTTAGCTCAGGGCTAATCTTCCTAAAAAAAAAAAAAATATTATCTTGGGGCAGAATGGCAGCCTGAGATTAGTAATGTAGATTGGTCAACAGCAGATTGTGAGGTGCATATGAAGAAAGTGGGATGCCGTCTCTTCCTTGCTCTTCCCCCTCCAGCTCTGTCCCTGCCACCCCAGCTCACCTACAACAGTCCGCCCCTTGAAAAAGAGAACGACAGCGAGAGGAGGAGGAGGGGAAGGCTGTATGAGGAGCTTGGGACAGCTTGGTTTCTGAACACTTTAACTATCAACCTTCAAATACACTAAAAAAATTTCAATTAAGGGTCTGGCCAGTGGTGTAGTGATTAAGTTTGCACCCTCTGCCTCAGTGGTCCAGGGTTCATGGGCCCAGATCCTGGGCACAGACCTATGCACCACTCATCAAGCAATACTCAGGTGACATCTCACATACAAACTAGAGGAAGATTGGCAACAGATGTAGCTCAGGGCCAGTCTTCCTCACAAGAAAAAAAAAAAGTTTCAACTAAAAGCATTAGAAGCTAAAGGCAACTTAATTTTGCCTTTTAGTTTAAAAAAATAAGACTAAGGAACAGAAAAATCTGTTTAATAAAAATAAAAATTAATTTTAAAAGTCAAGTTCTAAAGTATAATCATTTAAGGAGGAGAGATGGTAGAGACAGGAGAATGAAGAGGTGGAGGGAGAAACAGAGAAATGACCTCAATGACTGTCACATTCCTGAAAAGCACAGATTTAATGTATCCATAATAGGGCTAATATATTATTCCCTTTTTTTTGCATTTTAAATTTATAATTTGTTAAATATAACTTGCATTTTCCTTTAAACAGTTCATTTTGACTATTTTGAAGCAAATAGTTTTTAAATTTTTAATAAAAATTTATGTATTTAAGGTGTACAACATGATGATTTAATATTCATAGTGAAATGATAACTACAGTCAAGCTAGTTAACAGATCCTCTCCCTGCACGGTTATCACTTTTTTGTGTAATGAATACACCTGAAATTTACGCTCTTAGCATATTTTCTGTGTTTAGTACAGTATCATTAAGTGTAACCATCATGCCGGTACATTAGATCTCTAGACTTAGTTATGCCACACAACTGCAAGTCTGCCTCTGACCACATCTCCCTGTTGCCCCCACCCCCAAACCCTGGTAACTACTGTTCTACTATCTGCCTCTACAAGCTCAACTTTTTTTTTTTTTTCAGATTCCACATGTAAGTGAGATCATACAGTATTTGTCTTTCTCCGTCTGGCTTGTTTCACTTAGCATAATGCCCTCCAGGTTTATCCTGACAGGACCTCGTTCTCTGCCCACACTCTCCCTTCTAGCCTGTTACAAACCCATTGCCACACTCCCAGAGCCTGCCCAGTTTCCAACCTGACCTCTGAAATCCATATCACCCTAACTTCTGTTGGCCTGGTTTATAATTAATAATTCCTTGCTTTGCATTGGCCTCTAACGTTGATAGGCAGCTGGATAAAAACATTTATTGCTGACTCATTGCCCAGTTTAATAAGGGATCCTTGTCTTTTTCTGAGCAATGGATCTAGTAGAATAGCCCAGGCCTTAAAGATAGGTAATCTGAATTTAGATTCCACACTACCAACATACCAGTTATGTAATTTTGGTTGTTACCTAACTACTCTGAGCTTGAATTTTCTCATTTGTCAAATATGCACAGTGGCATCATTGTGAGGTTTATTTGAGACTTCCTATATAAAACAAATAGTATAATACCTGGCAAATAGATACTTTTCATTTTCCTTTCCTTTCCATCCAGTAGGGAAAAAAGTGAGGGAAGAAGCTATGATTTTATGTGCCTGGAGTTCTTTTTTATATCTCACTAAGAAGAGAAATGGGATTCTCTGGACTCATGAACAATCTAATAACTAAAACTCCTGGCAACAGATGAGTCTCCTAATGTCTCAATTCCAAAATCAAGAATCGTTAGAAAAGCGGTGATGTCCGCAGTGTCAATGGCATCATTCAACACTCCTGGAATATTTCAGCCAAATCTCAGTGGTGATGCTTTTTGCAGTAGGCGTTTTCTTTTTTTGCTTGGCGAAAAATCCTGGCCTAATTTTTAGAAAGGTACTTGGATAGGAAAAGGAAAACTCTGAATGCTAATAAGTTCCCATGCTTATAAATAGTAAACAGAATTAAAACTGCCTGATGAAATCAATCCATTAAAAATACTCTTTCAGGGGCTGGCCCCGTGGCCGAGTGGTTAAGTCCGTGCGCTCCGCTGCAGGCGGCCCAGTGTTTCGTTGGTTTGAATCCTGGGCACAGACATGGCACTGCTCATCAAACCACGCTGAGGCAGCATCCCACATGCTACAACTAGAAGGACCCACAACGAAGAATATACAACTATGTACTGGGGGACTTTGGGGAGAAAAAGGAAAAAATAAAATCTTTAAAAAAAAAAATACTCTTTCATAATAGCAAAAAGAATTCTAAAAAGACAAAA
Source organism: Equus przewalskii (assembly GCF_037783145.1). NCBI lineage: Eukaryota > Metazoa > Chordata > Mammalia > Perissodactyla > Equidae > Equus > Equus przewalskii. Next base: position 7,122,641 of record NC_091854.1, read on the forward strand.
AAATAAAAATAAAAAGTTTGGCATAACATGCCTCTAAAGAAATAATCTTTTTTTCCCCAAGGAGTAAAGGTGATGGCAGAAAAACAATGGCTAATTAATCAGAATAAATGTGGTTAAGAAAAGCTATCATAAAGTAAAAACCAGGAAGGGAAAAGAAACCCAGGCAAAGATTTAGTAATGAATAATAAAAATGATTAAGGGACTGACATTAAAGAAAATAAGTGGCCATCATAAATGAGTCCTGACTCAGGAAAAACATCCAATGATTTAAGCTGTGGAGATCGTCCTGTGATATACAGATAGATCTGCTGGATGACAGGCACCTGGGGAGACCAGAGGGGTCCATGCCCTAAACCAGGCACCTTGACAACCTGGCATTCCTCTGGCTCTCTTATGCAAAGATTTTATTCCAGGCACAAGATCTAGGAGTCACTGGGTTCAGCTTGCTAATAACCTTATACTCCTCCGGATCCTTCCAGGGTGTCTGAGACTTGGAATAACTAGGCCGACATGCGCCTTCTCCCTTCACGGCTATCCCAGAGCTCCTCTCAACCACCTACTCCTGCCACAACCCCAGGACATAAGAAGTGGCTGACCAAGTCAAAAACACAGGAATCTAGCCAGCTCCTGACACAGCAGGGTCAAGAAATTGCGCAAAATCTGACGCTGTCAACGATTGCCTCATAGAGAGTCAAGGATTTTGGTTTGCCTCAGGCTTCCGTTCCACCCAAACTGATTAGAACTCACAGTGTAATTCTCCAGGCTGCTAGCCTAACCTCTCAGAATAACACAGGGCTAAAGAAGGAGTCAGAACTGGCCTGTTCCAGATAATGGCAGAGGCCACAGGCCTCCCCAACTTGAGCCTTTGCCCTGAAAAGTGGCCTAAAACGAAATCCTGGGTTTGGGCACCACTCACCACGGTATTTGCTTTGTCATGTACTGAACACCAAAGGCAGGAAAGATTACATTACCATATCAGTAAAAGTTGAAGCTTACTTTCCTCCCTGCTCTGTGGTTGGTTTGCCCAGTAATCTTACTTCTTTATTAGCCAATATTAATGGTGAGGCAGGGAGTGGAGGTGTAGAGATTCTAGAAGAGAGAAGCCCAGCGGTAGGCAGTTAAAAAGAGAGATGCTATAACCATTAAGTACCTTACTCCTTACCTCTTTCCTCTAAATACATCTTCTCCATTCCTCCAGAAAAAGTAAGCTTCTGTTTGCACAAGCATCTAGGTTTCATAGGTTGAATCATTCTTTCCCATGGACACATCAAGGTTTAAAAATGGGCTTAGCTGCTGCCCAGCTGAGAGCAGCCCTAAATGCTACAACCCCACTCTGAACATGAGCCTCCTGAAAGACTTAGTGAAAGAAACTTGATGCCCTTCCCCATCCCTTCTTGTTGGGTCTCACGGCTTTTCCGTCCTTAAACTGGCACAGCAGGAGAGATTTACCCCTAGCCCCACCTAAAAGCCAAGGTCCTGATTTCTCACCTCATTCCTGCAATCCCATTTCCCAGGAGCGAGCCCCATTCTTATTACTCCTCCATTAATTTGGAATAGATTACCTTAAATGACACTACTCCGCTTAGAATTTCTGGAGGATGGGAAACATATTAAGACCAGTGGATCCCATAAACACAGCCTTACTCTTTTTACTGTAAAATAACTTCCTTAATCAGAAGCAATGTTGTATGGTATAGCATGCTGGTGAATTTGAGGAATTGAGTAAGTACATGGATAATATTTCTGGAAGACAAATGGTGGGCAAGAAAGACAGATTATCCAGAATAAATTTCTATTCCAATGAGGACAAGTTACCAAATTACTGTTCCTCAATAATAGTAATAGAAGGGGGGCAAGGTAATCAATCTGCCGCCAGGTGGCAGTCTTTTCCTGCCGTGTGTAGTACTGAATTGAGGGCCCAAGGTAGGTGGAATTGAGGGCTCAAGGTCAGGTTGACATTCAGCAGTGCCCGCAGCCTGATCAGTTTTGTTGAAGGCAACCCCATATTAAGTCTATACATGATCTCTATTCCTGACACCATTGGTCTTTCCATAAGCCTATTGCGTGCAAATACTGAAGTGTTTGGGGAAAGAGTCTGAGAGTTACAAAATGGATAATCTTGTCCTCCTGATTATTCAGAGCATGTTCTACTGCGAAGGCTATTTGGTGAGCATTCACAAGGGACACAGATATTCTCACATTCCTGGATCATTCCAGGATATTCATTCGTATACATCTTCCCTAAACCTCCCGCTACCCATCCCCTGGTGTTCTGTTCTTCCTTCCAAGTTACTGAACATGTAAACAAACCCTTACCCCCTGCCCTTGAATTTATATAGACCTACATTTCAGTCCATCTTTCTTTCCTGGCAAATGGTCCATGAGATGTACTGGTATGTCCACTGGGAGGATTTCCATTCCTTGCTGTCTTTTCAGGACACGTCTAAGTTGGACTGCCATAGCAGTTAAACTTTGACTGGTAACATCATATCATGGAGAGCCATCTGTAACTCAGATTTGAATTTCTTCTTCCTTGGTCAACTGATCATAGGAAACTTCCTATAAGATATGTGTGGATTGAGTGTGAAAGGAGCAGACACACTGCGAGTGAGAGACACCTGCTCATGCAACTTACTTGGGTCCTCAGAAGTTACCTAAACCTGATCTTCTGTATGTCATTTCCCCTTGATGATGGAACGCTCAGCTCACCAAATTTATGGTTTGGCGGCACAGACAACTCTCAGTTAAGATGGGCAACTCATTTCGTACTGGGTGTCCTATGGTCAGGTAGAGCTGGCTAGATGCCTTGGTAAGACACATACATTTCATAATTAGGAGATAAACTCCATGAAAATTCAGAGACCAGCCACGCCTTGTGGATTTTAGCAGTCCAGTGGTCAGAGGTTTGCCAGAATAACCTCTCCAAAGTTAAAGACACATTGCAGCATCTTTTACTCTCACCATAAAGAAAAAAAGCACAGAGCCTAGTGGTCTCTCTGGGTCCTGGAGGCAACATATTCCACACTTAGGAATATTGCTCCTGCCCATATACTGGGTGACATAGAAAGCTGTCAGCTTTGAGGGAGCTTGGAGCAGGAAAAGGCATCCAGCATCTCCAAAATGTGGCACAATCAGCCCTGCAACTTGGCTCATAGGATCCAGCAGGCCCTATGGTGTTGGAGGTGTCAGTGGTGACAAAAAATGCAGTAAGGGGTCTATGGAGAACCCCAGTGGGAGAATCACAAGGCTGGCCCCTGAGATTCTGAAGGTAGTTCATGACATCCATAGCAGAGAATTACATATCTTTTGAAAAACACTTCTTGGCAAGTCACAGAGGGCAAGTTACTTTGGTAGAGACAGAATGCTTGACCATGGAACATCAATGACCCATGTGCCTGGAACTTCCCATTATAAGCTATGTTCTGTCAATTCCACCAACTCAAAAAGTTGGATGGGCCCAGTGTCAATCCTTCCATAAAATGGAAATTGTATGTCCAGGATCAAGTTCAAGCAGAGTCAGAGTGCACAAGTAAGCTGTATGAGCAAATAGCTCAGACACTCAGGTGACCCATCACAGTTGCACTAGTTCCGCCCCCCGCCCCGGCTTATACCTATGGCCTTGTGAAGAGTCCCTTATGACCAGTTAAAGTGGAGAGAAAAGTCCAAGATTGGCTTATATAAGTGGGTTAGCTCATTAAGCACATACAGGCTGAAATGGATGACAGCATTATAGGCAAATTTCGAGGTGGTCCTAGAAAACGGTGGAGAGGGAAAATCTTCCCAAAGGACAGAATGAGGAACAAAGTACCTGGTCATCTGCTTTGGTGGAAGGAGAAATGGCCTGAGTCAAGAATACCTATAGATTCCTGGATCATTGGCAATGGCTTGGCTGCCTGGTTGGAGGACTGGAATAAAAAGTACTAGAAGACCAGAGACAAAGAAGTGTGGGTAGAGGAATGTGTATGGAAATGTAGTAGTAGGTATGAAGTATGAAAATTTTTGTGTCACATGTTAGTTAACACCCACCAGAAAGCATCCACCGGACACAATGGCCAAGTAGACAAAATGGCTCAGCCAATTAATATTAACCAGACTTCATCATCAGAAATCCAGGGCTGACATGACGAACAAATAAATGGAATGACCAGGTGGCAGAGATGGAGGCTAACATGGGCCCAACAGCATGGATTCACATTTAGCAAGGTCAGTCTAGTTACCACTGCCTCTGAATGTCTAACTTCTCAGCAACAGAGACCAACTTAAGCCCCCAATATAGCACTATTCTTCAAGGAAATCATCCTGGACATTGGAACTCTCCTATTCTGAAAGAGCTAGTGGTTCACTCTCACAAGTATAATAACTATTCCAGGTATGAATTTGCCTTTCCTAACAGAGCCTCAGCCAGGACTACTATCCAGGGGCCTATGAAATGCTTGATCCACAGGCATGGAATTCCACACAGCATAATACTATCTGACCAGGGGGCCTGCTTTAGAGCAAAGGTGCAGGAATGGACCTATGAGCGTGTGTTCCACTGGTCATATCACATCCACGCCATCCAGATGCAGTCAGGCTCAAAGAATGCCAAAATGTCTTTCTAAAGGGGCAACTGAAGTACCAACTTAGTCTGTCTGTCTGCTTGTCAGTATATAAGTATTTATTAATCAGGGTAACATAGCCCAAATGCTAACAGTGATTATTTCTATACGGTGGTTTTTATTTTCTTCTTTTCGCCTATCTGTATTTTCTATAGTCACTAAATGTGTTAGTGTTAAATTAAAGGGGGCAAGTAAAGAAAACTCCTCTTTTTCGTTGCCCCAGAGAATAGCCCTCTAACTTCTGAGTTCCAGAATCATTGCCCTTTCTCTCTTGAACTCTCTAAGACTGTGTGGCTCTTTTATCACCAGAAAAAAACCTCTGCTGCTTCCCTAGAACCACAGAACCACTTCCCTGCAACCATTTACTGCAGAAATCTTCATTGCCGAAGCATGTGTCCTCCATTGTCCCTGCACCCTCTGAACCTGCCATTGCTGTTTTTCCATCAGTGTTCTGAGTGCTTCTTGCAGAATCTGGCCAAGAAATTTACCCTGGTACTTTCTGAGTTCTAGGAACCTGCTATTATTTATCTCAAGTCCCAGAAACTTGTATTTCACAGTGAATCTGTATTAGTTATCTATTGCTGCATAATAAATCACCCGCAAATTAGCAGTTAATGCAACATTTATTATCTCACCCAGTTCCCAAAGGTAAGACTCCAGAAACAGCTTAGAAGGGTGGATTTGGCTTAGGATTTCGTAGGACACAGCAGTCAAGACGTCAGCGGGGGCTGCAGCCATGAATGGAGCTGAGGATCTTCTTCTGAGATGGCTCACTCACATGGCTGTTGGCTCAGTTGCTCACTGAGTGGACCTGTCCTCACAACATGGCAGCTGGTTTCCCCCAGAATGAGTGACCCAAGAGAGAGTAAGCTGCAATTGCAATGTCTTTTATAGCCTAGTCTTTGAATTGACACATTGATTACATCATATTCACTTTATTGGAAGCAATCTACGAAGTCCAGCTCACACTAAAGGGAAGGGAAGACTCTTATAGGGGAGGGTAGCAAAGAATTTGTGAACATATTTTAAAACCACCACAAAATCCAACTTCAGAAAGACTTCCACATGTAGCAGGATTCATCCATCCATTAGCTTCCTTCGAATCCTAAGGCTGTCTCCAGGGAATAGCGCCAAATTGCAGAGTTTAGCCCTAAGTGGGTGTTCAGAAGCCTTTACACCATCACTTATTATCTCCTTGAGCTACAGAAGCTATCACTTACTCCTTCTCTTGAGTATACATGGATAACCCTGGGATGTCATTAGATCCTTGAAATTTAAAAAAGCATAATTTCTTCCTTTAGATTGTCAACCATGCTGTTATTTTCCTCAAACTCCAGAAATGTGTTGAGCTCTAAGGTCACAAAATACAAAGAAAGCTCACAGAATACTAAAAGGGTAGGGGTTTTTTTTCCCCCTAGTAATTTTACTGAGATCATAATGGTTTATAACACTGTGTAATTTTGGGTGTACATTATGGTTTATCAATTTCTGAATAGACTGCATCATTTTCACCAGCAATAGTCTGATTTTTATCTTTCACCATACATATGTGCCCCCTTACCCCTTTTGTCCACCCCCCAACCCTCTTCCCCTCTGGTAACCACTAACCTGTTCTCTTTATCCATGTATTTGTTATCTTCCACATATGAGTGAAATCATACAGTGTTTGCCTTTCTCTGTTTGGCTTATTTCGCTTAACATCATACCCTCAAGTTCCATCCATGTTGTTGCAAATGGAACGATTTTGTCTTTTTTTAAACACAGGTTTTCACTCAGAAAAAACCCACTAACTGTATTCTAATTTTGTTCAAAGAAACAAGTAAAAAGTCAATTTACAGAAGTCTGATGCCGATTCACCAATAACGGTATGAAATGGCAGATTTGCAATCTGTTGGCCTAAAAAGTTGGAAAGGAAAGATCTGGGTTCCGTAATCAACAAAATTTTGATCAAGAGCTGATTACTCTTAATTGAATCTAACTCCTGTAGTTTTAACATTTGAAAATCAATCAGTGTAATTCACCATAGTAACAAACTGAAAAAGAAAAGCCATATAATCATCTCAATAGATGGAGAAAAAGTATTCAACAAAATCCAGCATTCATTACCAATAAAAACTCTCAGCAAAATAAGACTAGAAGGGAACTTCTTCAACTTAAGAATGGCATGTATCAGAAACCTATAGCTAACACCAAAGTAAATGGTGAGACAGAGAATGCTTTTCACTTAAGATTATAAACAAACCAATAACATTCATTCTCACCACTTCTATTCAATGTCAATTCTACCCAGAGCAATAAGTCAAGAAAAAGAAATAAATACATCCAGATCAGAAAGAAAAAGTACAATGGTCTTTATTCACAGATGAAATAATCTATGTATAAAATATTACAGAATCTCCAAAAAACCTACTAGAACTAATAAATGAGTTTAGTAAGTTCTCAGGACACAGATTAACATACAAAAATCTATTGTAGTCCTATTACAAACAATTGGAAACTGAAGTTTTAAAATACTATTTACAATAGTGTGACATATATGAAATACTTAGAGATTAATCTGACTAAGATATGAAAGACTTGTACATTGAAAACCATAAAACATTTTTGAAAGAAACAAAAGAAGAACTTAATAAATGGAGAGTTATGCCTTGTATGTGGGTCAGAAGACTAAATATTATTAAGATGCCAATTCTCCCCAATTTCTTCTATGGATCCAATGCAACTCCAATAAAAATCCCAGTCCACTTTTTCAGAAAAATCCACAAGCTGATTCTAAAATTCATGTGGAAATGTAAAAATCCTTTAATAGCCAAAACAATTTTCAAAGAAGAAAAAATGAACAAAGTTGGAGGGCAAACACTACCTGACTTCGAGACTTATTATAGGGGCCAGCCTGGTGGTGTAGTGCTTAAGTTCACACACTCCACTTCAGTGGCCTGGGGTTTGCTGGTTTGGCTCCTGGGTGTGGACCTACACACGGCTCATCAAGCCATGCTGTGGAGGCATCCCACATAGAACAGCTAGAAGGACTTACAACTAGGATATGTACTGGGGCTTCAGGGGAAAAAAAAAAAGAGGAAGATTGGCAACAGATGTTAGTTCAGGGCCAATCTTCCTCACCAAAAACCCGCATAAAAAAAAAAAAGAAGCTACACTGTTGCTTCCTTTAAGAAAAAAAATGACATTATAAAGTTACCGTATTCAAGACAGTGTGATATTGGTGTAAAGATCACTACAATAGAATAGGGACTTTGAGAAAAAGACCCACATATTATGGACAATTGATTTTCAATAAATGTACAAAGTAAATTCAGTAGAACAACAGTAATATTTTCACAAATCATGTTGGAACAACTGTATATCCGGATGCAAAACAATGAACTTAAATCTACACCTCATGCTACATGCAAAAATTAACTAAAAATGGATTATAACCTAAATATAAAACGTAAAACTATAACACTTGTGAAAAAATATGATAAAATCTTTGTGATCTTGAGTTAGGTAGAGATTTCTTAGGTACATAACACCAAAAGCACAATCCATAAAAGAAAATTGATAAAGTGGACTTCATCAGAATTAAAAACTTCTGTTCTTTGAAAGACATTGTTAAGGGAATGAAAAGGCAAGCCACTGACTAGGAGAAAATATTTTCAAAGCATAAAACTTATAAATGGCTTGTGTTAAGAATATATGGAGAACTTTCACAACTCAATAAGAAGACAAATAATCCAATAGAAATTGAGCAAGAAATTTAATATCTTCGCTAAATAAGATATACGGATGGCAAATAAGCACCTGGAAAGATGCTCAACATTATTAGTCATTAGGGAAGTGTAAATTAAAACCACAATGAAATACTACAATGATATGGTTGTGGTATTTCACATACCACATATGTGAAATATGGTATACCACACATATATGGAGCCACTATAATAAAAAAAAAAAGACAGACAATATGCGGTGTTGGCAAGGATGTGGAGAAACTGGAGCTTCATATACTGCCAGTGGGAGTGTAAAATGATACCAACCAGTTTGGAAGTCTTTTAAAAAGTTAAGTATATACCTATCATATGACTCAGCCAACTCCTAGGTATTTACCCAAAAGGAAAGTAAACCTATGTCTATACAAATACTTGTACATGAGTGTTCATAGCAGATTTATTTAGCCAAAAACTGGAAGCAACCTAAATGTCTATTAATGAGTGAATAGGTAAATGAATTGTAATATATTCATACAATGGCATACTACTCAGAATAAAAAACAATGAACTATTGATACACACAACAGCATGAACGAATCTCAAAATAATTATGCTGAGTAAAAGAATCTAGACCAAAAGAAAAAAGAGTATGTATTATTCCATGTATACAAAACTCTAGAAAATACAAACTAATCCATAATAACAGAAAATAGATCAGTGGTTATCTGGTTAGGGAGAGGGTAGAGGAGAACATGAAAACTGTGAGTGATTAATGTATTCCCCATCTTGATTATGATGATTGCTTCACAATTTGTATACATATATCAAAACTTACCAAATTGTACACTTCAAATACCCGCAGCTTGAGCCAGCCCTGATTGCTTAGTGGTTAAAGTTTGGTGCTCTCTGCTTCAGTGGCCTGGGTTCAGCTCCCAGGTGCAGAACCACACCACTCATCTGTCAGGAGCCATGCTGTGGTGGTGGCTCACAAAGAAGAACTAGAAGGACTTACAACTAGAATACACAATTATGCACTGGGGCTTTTGGGGAGGGAAAAAAATACATGCAGCTTACTCTATATCAATTATTCCTCAATAAAGGTGTTTAAAAACTGTAAAAGTGATAGTTTAGCAAGGGCTTGAAGGAAATGAGGAAGTTAGCCTTGTGAATAACTAATGGGAGGTTTTAAAAAAATTATTAATCACATCTTTGCAATGGACACTTTTTTTTTTTTACCCAGTAACTTTCTCTTCTTGTATAATAGCACCTTCTACATCAGTTAGGATTAGTTTTGGGTATAAGTGACAGAAAATTCAAAATGTTAGGAGCTAACACAAGCTTAAGTTTTATTTTCCCCTTCCATGAATCTAGGTAGTTCAGGGCTGGTATGACTCCATGATCATCAGGGACCCAGATTCCTTCTAGTTTGTTGCTATAGCTTCCATTTTCTGATCCTGGCTATTCCATATCCAGGCAAAACATTTCTATTCCAGGCAGCAGGAAGCAGACACTCTGGAAGTTGCATGCACTCTTCTGCTTGCACTCCATTGGCTAGAACTTAGTCACATGATCACACACAGGCAGGGAGAACTGGGAAATGCTGTCTTCATTCTGAGCTTCCATGTGCCCAGATAAAAGTCAGAGGAAACAGGAGAATAAGAATATTGAGAGAGAGCAAATTAGTCTTTGCCATAGCCACTTCTTTTTTTTATTTATTTTTTTATTTTTTATTTTTTCCTTTTTCTCCCCAAAGCCCCCCGGTACATAGTTGTATATTCTTCGTTGTGGGTCCTTCTAGTTGTGGCATGTGGGACGCTGCCTCAGCCATGGTTTGATGAGCAGTGCCATGTCCGCGCCCAGGATTCGAACCAATGAAACACTGGGACGCCTGCAGCGGAGCGCGTGAACTTAACCACTCGGCCACGGGGCCAGCCCCCATAGCCACTTCTTTTTTGAAGTCTCCTCCTCTTCTCTTGCAAAGCACCTTGTTCTAGTGAGGGCTGCCAATCATCTTAACATCTTATTGGTCACAGAGATGGGCACATGACCTAAGCGGGGCCAATGAGCATGACAAAGATGGGAGATGCGAACTTGGGAGGGACTGGAAGTCATGGGACCATCCTCAGGAAAGCCAATATGCAGAGGCAGTGAAGACTAAAAGAAAGGTTCTGAAGGTGTTCAAAAGCCCTGTTCCAGTTACGCTTGAGGCCTGCTTGGCTACATTGCTCACCCTTCATTTATGTTACCTGAGACAATATACCTTCTACAGCCCAAATGTTAACCAAAGAGGACACTAAGGGACCAGTTTTGGCCCCTCATCAGCCTCCTAATGGGCCAGTTTTACTAAAGAATTAACACTACCTTTAAAGCAATTCACATAAGAAGAAATATAAATGACTAGTAAATATAAAAAGATGCACAATTTCACTTCTAATTAGGGAAATAATTATTAAAACAAAAGGAGGATACTTTTTTGCTGGCCTGGAAGATTGACAAAGTTTTAAAAACTGGATAATATCCGATCTTAATGAGGAAACAGACATTTTGATATACCCTTATGAGAATGTAAAGTGGTACCACAATTGTGGAGAAAATTTTCCAATACCAACCACAATTTAAAATGCGGGTATCCTTTGACCAGCAATTTTATGTTTAGGAAACTACACCTCAAGAAAACTATGCATAAGAATATTCATCAAACCAAACCATGTGTAAGGATATTCATTAAAGCATTATTTGAGTAAGTGAAAATTGGAGTCAAAGTAAAATATTTATTAATAAAAAAAGTTTCAATTAATTACAGTACATTCATATGATGGTACATTTTAAAACAATTTTATAACAAGGTTGCTTATAACTATGGCCTATGGTATATATATAATACTACTATAAAGAATAGGATGAGTTTAGGCCGTAGCATGTAAGTGATATGCTGTTCAATGAAAAGAGCAAATTACAGAACAGTATATAGAATAATCTCATTTATTTTAAAAATACACATAAATAGAGCCTGTCAAAATTTGGGATTCCTTCTCTCTCTGACTAGGACCCTATTTTCACTTAAAAAAAATCAAAATGAGACATAAATCAAAGGATATCAAGAGAGTTGTAAAAGAGGTTTGTTTTGTTCTGTTTTGCTTTCTTGTGGGTGAGGTGTGTGTGTGTGTGTGCGCGCGCGCAACCAGGCAATGTCCTGATACCAACCACACTCCCCCTGCTCATCTGCCTGAAGGTGAGCTTGCTCCATCTGCCTCAAGGTGAGCTTGTGCAATGATCTGAACAGGACTGGGCACAGAGCAGGCTCTGCTCACTAGGCAATGAGCATCAACAACAGGAGGGACACACTTTCCCTCTGCCGAACCCTTGCCAAACCAAGTGAGCAAATATTCCAAAGTGGGAAAATGTTCTGGTGCCTTCTATTAATTTCCTCAGAGCATAAAGCATGAGCCCATGGTGATGGCCCACCGTGTCCTCTTACTTGAGTCCCTGAGTGACAGATAGGTTTCTCCCTGGTCTTTGCAGAAACACAAAGAACAAGCATTGTTTTTTATACTAAGAAGCTTAAAACAGGGCCATAAGTTCTTCTTTATTGCAGATATGAGTCCTATCTTCTTGGAAAGACCACATAGATCTTAGTGTAACTTGCTTAAAAATAATAGACAGTAGTTACAGTCTGCTCATCTCATCTACTCTCCATGAGAAAAAGAGAACCATTATATAACAGGGTTGGGGACCTCAGGCTCCCTCTTCCTGCCAGGGGATTTCCTTAAGGTTGTGCATAGACAAAGGTCTGGAAGGAGATGCAAGAAACCATCCACGGTGATTACCCAGGGACAGCGAGAATAGAGAGGATGGGGGTAGGAAGGCTTTCTATGTGGTTTGAATATTTTACAAGTGTTGATTACTTTTGAAACTAACAAATATTTTTCCTGCTGAGAATTCATGCTGTATGTCTATTGTTCGTATTTTGAAATGGACCCAAAAATAGAATCTGAGGAAAATCACCTGCATGCGAAAGTTGAGTGGCTCTCTATTTAGGTATGCATACTGGTTAGGTGCTTTCCTTTCAGAAAGGGTATGAAGTCCAGGCTGATTATGCTCAGTTACACCACAGAGCTTCTACACTTCAGATTCTTCTCAAAAAATACAATCTTGAATTATCTGGTGTTGAATTATTTGCAAAAGTTTAGTTGTAAATATCATGTTCATGGAGAACTGCCTGATGGGAATGAACACATTCTCTAGTCACTTTAAATTTCGTTGGGTTTGAAGACAGATCTTTGGAGATCTGTCAATACAGAAACTGTCAATCTGTCGATATAGAAAACAATATAGAAAAAGCTGTGTTTCTTCCTGAGCATCTGGTCCTCTTTTATCTTATAGACACCATGAATCTTGTAGTAGCTTTGCTTTCCCTTGGGCGCTAGGAAACTCTGAACCAAATTTGTTTGCTTCTCAGTGCCTGTATAGAAGTTCATGGATGAGTTTTTAATGCTTGGATATTATATTATATTATATTACATTCATTTTTAACCCTAAGTATTATATTTTTCTACCTTTTTACTTTCCGTTTGCCCCCTTCCCTCATTTATATTAATAGTACATTTTTATTCCTACATTTTATTTATGTCTCTAAACAACATCAAATCCTTTTTTTTTTTTTTCTGGAATAAAAGGTACTAAGGGATCCACTTTACCTTTGGAGCATATAATTTGCTAAAATTCACATGGTTCAAACCAGGATTTCAAAGTCTTCTACAAGGTTTCTGATTATACCACATTAATACGTGTCCTCAGTTTTAACATCAAACTCTGCTGTCAAAACTCTAGAGTGACCATGAAAGTCACAGACCCCTGTGAAGTCAACATTGTCTAGAACAAGGTATTGCGTGTGGTTTTTTTTAAAAGATTTTATTTTTCCTTTTTCTCCCAAAGCCCCCGGGTACATAGTTGTATATTTTTAGTTGTGGGTCCTTCTAGTTGTGGCACGTGGGACACCACCTCAGCATGGCCTGAGGATCAGTGCCATATCCACATCCAGGATTCAAACCAGCAAAACCCTGGGCCATGGAAGCAGAGCGCCCGAATTTAACCACTTGGCCACAGGGCCGGCCCCACGCTATTGGGTTTTGAGTTAGTGAAAAAAGTCCTAAGACTTGAACTCTAGATCACGTTGATTTATTCATTTATTTAAATGCATATTTATTACTAGTTTACCGTGTACCAGGCATGCAGTTAGGTTCTGTGGATACAACAGCAAACAAAACACAGACATGGCCTGTGCCCTCATAGAGTTTATAATCTAGAGGTAAAGAAAGACATTAATCGGGGGCCCACCTGGTGGCGCAGCAGTTAAGTTTGCAGTTCTGCTTCGGCAGCCCAGGGTTCTCTGGTTCTGATCCTGGGTGTGGACCAATTCACAGCTTGTCAAGCCATGCTGTGGCAGGTGTCCCACATAAAGTAGAGGAAGATGGAAACGGATGTTAGCTCAGGGCCAGTCTTCCTCAGCAAAAAGAGGAGGATTTGTGGCAGATGTTAGCTCAGGGCTAATCTTCCTCAAAAAAAAAAAAAGGTATTAATCAAATAATCCCACAAATGTACTTACAGGTCATAAACAGGCTATGGGAGCATACGATGTGGGATCACTACTCGTCTTGGGAGTCAGGGAAGACTTCTTTGAATTGAGATCTGCAGGATAACTAGGAGTTTGGGGAGAGGCAAGAAACATTTTTGGGAAGTAGGAACAGCATGTACAAAAGCCATGTGGCAGGAGGAAGCACAGTGCAACGGAGGAACTGAAAGAAGAGCCCTGTGGCTCAACACAGAATGTGTGAGGGACAGTGGTACTAGCTGAGGCTACGGCAGTAAACAGGTGGAACACCACTAAACCACCGAACTGTCTTAAATCACGACAAACTCCACTCTTTGTAAGCCTATTTTCTTGGATGTAAAACTCAAATGTGCACGATCATGCTGAGCTACGTACTGAGCTACCATTAAAGTTACAAAGGAATTTGAGCTAAACTTTCACTAAGAGACCAGCATACTGAAAATTTCCATTTACTCAAGAGGAAAGCCATCTATAGAAAAAGGACCCTTGGGAGTTTTGTTTTTAAATCAAATTATGCACCATGAAAGAGCAGTCTCAGATGTAAATAGTCTTGCAATGGATAACCTAGAAGGAACAGTGTCTGCCCTACCCTCTTTGGGTACCAGAGCTTTTACTTAATGGTTTTGTTTATGTCCACAGAAAACTTACAATATGCAAGACACTTTCAGATAATATTATTTTGTTTAATCCATACGACAAATCTGTGACTCAAGTATCACTTTTTACCTTTCAGAGATGAGAAAACTAGCGACCAGAGAAATTAGATAACTTACCCAAGGGCAAATAGCTAGAAAATTATGGAGCTGGGATTCAAACTCAGGTAGTCTGATCCAAATCTACGTAAATGACATTCACCACACGGGCCTCAACAAGACTGAACGTGGCCCAGAATTGTCTGTCAGACCTTTTGTAGTGACTGTGAAGATGAGAGGGGCAAAGGAAAAACTGGATCCATCAGTTCTCATACCATGAAACGAAAGTAAAAGAATCTTCTCGTCTTAAGAAATGCCCTCAACTTCTGCTCTCAACTGAATCAGGTAAGGCAGGAACAGAAAGTCATTTATCTATCGAAGTAACTGTATGAGATGGTCCCCAGCTTATAAGAGGGAAGTGAACCAGATAAACCCTTCTGCCTATAGAGATAAAAGATTCTGTTTCCCCAGATGGCCTGGACAGGGTGTGGGTTCTTTGAGACCGTTACTTTATAAAGAGAAGGGAAATGTCACCAGACTTTCATATCTGTAGAACTTCGTTAGCACGCCGTAAAGAGGGCGAATATAACATGGTACCAAATGTCAATACTTCTCTTTTAGTGAGAAAACCAGCTTTGGAGCAAAGTCAGACCCACACTGGGATGGAATAGGATGTCCTAGACACGACAAGTTCTAACTTGAAGCAAGCTCTCCAATGCTGCTGAGTCAATGGACAGGATCTATTTTCAGTTCTTGACTTGCTCTGAGATGCTGTAAGTCTCTTGCCAAGTTGAATCAGCAGCGTCTGTGGGAACTGATTAAGAACTCCACATTACCTAGGAAGATAGCAACAGAGTGCTGTGGTCTCTTATCTGGAGAAAAGTGTCCAAAAGTGAAAAAAATTAGCCCGCTCTCTAGCCATGGAGTCAAATCTTTTATTAACAGAAGGAAAAGGAAAGACATACTCTGGCTGGCTCTACTTCACATTTCCTGGGCAACTAGATTTCCTTTTTTCTACCTCTCCTAACAGTCCCCAGCTGGTCCCCATTTGGCCTGAGGATCGAGGTTTCCTTGTAGACTTCTCTGCCTGGGTGCTTGATTTCTGCCATCCAGATCTCTTGCAGAGGCTGTGCTTTTACCTCCTGACTACCCTTTTGCTCGTTGGGTTCCTAACCATCCACCTGGCTTTTGGCTTTCCTGGTCACCTAAAGCATTCTTTTGGGGTTTCTGGTCAACTTGGTGCTATCTGCTTGCCTAGTTTCTGCCATACTCTGAATTCTGCTTGCCTTTGGCTTCTGGACCACTGATATTTCCTGTCCTTTAGTTCTTGTGTAATCCTTAACTCTTTTTTTTTCCATGCTTGCTGGCCCACTGCCTAGCAGATATCCACCTCCAGCTTCCCTTACCTGTTTGATTTTTTTTTTACCTGCTTTTGCAAAGCACCACTATTGTTCACAATCCCAGAACGGACATTTTTAGAGTTTCAAGTGGAGTAATCAAGAGGAAATATCCTTTTGGAAAGAGGAAACACAAGGTTAGAGTGGAGGGGTGCTTAGCCTTCTTTAGATCTGAATCTCATGAAGGCAGTAATAGAGAACATAAAATTAAAAAGATCTGAATTCAGTAGAAAGCCATTTATTGTTGGCAATATAGGTACTAAATAATAATCATCTAAGAAGAATTTAAAATAAGAACCCAGATAGATCGTTGATTTTTAATAATATTCTATTTTTCCTATCAAGAAAATTTTGTTCCTTTGAAGCAACGCTTTTAGCTTATTACCAAATTTTGAATATGTGAATTTAGATTTTTTTTAAATGGGTAAAATATTTTAACATTCACAAACATTTATGATAGAGAATTTTAGTGTCCCAAATTTGAAACCAGTGTTTAATTTTAAATCTAATTGCATTGTGCTATTTAAATAGGGATACACTGACTCCTCCTGAAAGGTTTAATTTTAGGTTCTAGGAATTTAATAGAGTTAATTCTTAAGGTACACATATAATAAACCGTTCCATACCAACAATATGTTTTTATTATAAATAAACATGTAACTCTTGTCCCTTCAAAATTCATGAATTATGTGACTCTAAAATTGTAAAGCTGGAATTTTCCTTGGAATCAGAAAAACAAATCCAGTCATTTCTCTATTTTCCAGAATAGTATAACCTTTGTTTTATTTTAAAGTGAATAGAGCAAAGCAGGAGAAATATGTAGGGAGGAAGATAGAATTCTGGCTGCGTACTTCACAGTAATTTGACCCTGGGAAAATTACTCAACCTCTCCTCACCTGAGACAGATTTTTAACCAATTCTAGCCCCACAGTCTGTAACCTAGGGTCAAGTTACCCTTGCCACTGGTTTCACCTTGATAAGATTCTAAACTTTAGCTCTCTCCATGTGTCCCTGTTTTTATAACTGGTGTTGGCCTTGGTCTCTATTCCAAAATTTATCTTACAGTTGCCTGTTCAGCACAGTTGATCACCTCTAGTTTAGAGCCCTGCCCTACACATAGGTGGCAGTTATAGACCTTGACAATCTTTGAACGGACCTCTCAGTTACCACTGTAACCTGCTGGTCTGCATCCCAGAGTACTATCTCCCTCTGAGCTACTTGATTTTGTGTCAGCTTGACTCTGTGTCAACTTAACTCTGCTCAACTGCTGCCTTGAGCCACTCATTGATGACAGCTTTCATGAACTATGGCCTGATACCTTGAAATAGTTTGAATACCATTGGCACGTCAGCATTCTCAAGTTCCAATCCTATCCCAGGGGCTATGTTCAAGATTTGTCTTCTTTTCTTCTCTTGTATTGGCGGGCCATGTGCAGCCTGCTCCCAAGATGCTAGATATGTGGCTTGTGTGTACTGTATGATCCCATAGCATCGAGATATTGTTAAATTATGTTCATTATAATCTGTTTAATAAGACAGGAACATGGGTGACATTGTTCAAAAAGATCTCTATTAATGTAACAATGGTCAAAAGTTTTACAAGAGTTGGTACTTAAAGGGACTGGTTTTGTTCACTAAGAAAATTAATTGTGTAGAAAACCTCATTCCTCTAAAACTCTACAATGAAATTTTACCTTAAGCTTTTTGGGAAGATCTGTTCAAGATGCTGGCTCTCCATGAATTTGTTCAATAACAAATTTCACAAGAATGGTTGTAAACAAATCTACTTATCCAGTCATGCCTTTGAATTAAAAAAAAAAATCTCTTTTTATTGTCTCTTTTCACTGAAAAAAGGAAAAGATAAAAGTAATCATACATGGCCTTCCAGCATGGCATTTTAGACACCTATGTGTGTGTAGTGCTTACTCTGTGTTAGGCTTACTCTGTGCTAAGAACTTCACAACATATAACCTCATTTAATCCCAACACAGGTTTACTAACCTCTTACTAAAGATGAAACTGAGGCATAGATATTTTAAGTAATTTGCCTGAGGTCACACAGCTAGAAAGTGGCAGAACCAGACGGAGCCTATCTGTCTCCAGATAGCTCCTAATCACTACATGGAAAAAGAAACACTGAAAAAAAGAAAAAGTAAAACCTCAGGAAAAAAATAAGGAGAATGCTCCACAAGAAGTTTGGAACCCTTATTACATTTTCCAAGTTGGTTTGTTCTAACTGGATTTTATTGCAGGTAATCAGCAAGGAAACATCTGGGTCCTCTAAGATCTCAGCTGTCATCGGAGAGAACTGGATGTTTCCTGGATTTGGATGGTTATTCCTGTGCTCGAGAGAATTGGGAAATACTTAGGGCTGGTCTTCAGAAGGAAGAAAACACTGCAAATCACCCAACGAAAGTGCTCTGGCAGTGCTACTGGGTCCTCTCTTGCTTCATTATGTCCCTATACAATTGTCCCCTTTGGCAGAGAGCATGGCATATCCTTATACACAAAATTAAGAGTGTAGTGAAACCATATTGTGGAATGCTGTTTGAAAATTATGACATTGACAGTTGGTCTATATGAAACCCTGAGAGTATTGCTCGAGGCTGGAAATACTCTCAGATAGTCTCAGGACAAGCTCATATCCTCCCAAAGACCGTAACCCACCATAGCAAGGTAATCCCTTCAATAAGTCCCACGTGACAGGTTTTATGTGATCATTGCCGACAGGCTTGCTACAGTCATTGTGAATTCTCAATACAAATCTTTTAGTGCAACATTTTCATTAGGGGGAATTTCAGTTTCCAGAATTACAGTGTTATGCCTCAAGTCAGGCAAAATTCTCGCACCAAATTACTATAGGCTGTTCCTTTTCTTGAGGAGCTATTCCAAAAAAACAACATTTCTTCAGGGAATGTAACAATAAGAAATAAGGGATGGAATAAAGATTATCATTCACAATTCTGTTTCAGATTTTGAATGTTGCTTTCAAGTTAAAAACACCTTTAAAGTCTATTCTATTTTTATTCTTTTTATCCTCCTGGCAGCCTCATTTATTCTTTTATTCTTTCAAAAAATGTTCATGAATTGCCTTCTATATGCTAGGTGCTGTGCTAGGTATTAGGGACGTAATAATGAAATTACCCTCAAATTCTAATCATTCTTTTTTTTTGTTTTTCTGAAGCATTCCGTATTAAAATCCAAGATACACACAGGGCCAGCCCCGTGGCTGAGTGGTTAAGTTTGCACACTCCACTTTGGCGGCCTGGAGTTCACTAGTTTGGATCCTGGGCATGGACCTAGGCACCACTCATCAAGCCATGGTGTGGTGGCATCCTACATAGAGGAGCTAGAATGACCTACAATTAGGATATAAAACTATGTACTGGGGCTTTGAGGAGAAAAAAAAAGAGGAAGATTGGCAACAGATGTTAGCTCAGGGCCAATCTCCTTACCAAAAAAAAAAAAAAAAAATCAGATACACAAAATACCTGCCATACTTCATATTAAGCTTCTTGTGTTCCATACTCTCAACATCATTTTATAACATTCTGGACATGATAGATTCATAATATTTGGTGGTGGTGTTAGTGGAAGATTAGAGAACCACTGTATTTTTTAATTTCAATATCCAATTTGCCTTTTCTTAGAAGATAGAAGAGAGCCCTGTCTTTCATTTCAGTCTATGTTCTCATGACTAAATTACAAGAGACTTCATTTTTTACTTCCTGGGGTGCAAATTCAGTCACCAGCTTGCCTTATCAATACACTTTACCATCTAGTGGATGTAGGTTAAACAGTGTAAATAAGGAATTCATTTGTCTATGCTGTTCTCTGGGAAATTTCATGTAAAACCCAGGTTCTTTTTTAATTGAATCATTAATCCAGAGCCTAGTCTCCTCCCTTCTAATCTCTTCACTAAGTCCTCTTCCTGCTTCCCATTTTGAAGCTTCAAAGATGTTCCTGATTGAGTCTACTTTCCCAAATCACTCACTATGAGGTTAACTCAGAGGTCCCAAAGTCAAATGCTTACAGGGACCAGACTGGGAACGTAAATAAGTGCCGGGAGCTGGGGCAGGAAAATCAGGGGGTACGGGGGACTGTGGCAAACTGCAGAGCACAGGCCCCGCCAAGAGGCAGATGCGGTACTTCTTGCCAGCTCACTGTTCTTGAGCGAATTAAAGGGTTGGTTAGCTGATCATCTAATTCTCAAGAATTAGAAATCTGGATTTTTATGTAAAATGTCCCAATCTGTAAATATTGGACCCGTCAAACAAAACATAGCTGCTCAGGGCTGCCATTTGCAACCTCTACTCTCATTGGCATTGATTTCAAAGGACTAAAAGCATGATAGGTTTCTGAAATGTCCTTGAAGAACGCGAGTTGAGTTCTGTGATCCAAGGCCACTATCAAGGGAACAGGGAAAGGAAGCATTCTTATCCTGAGTGTGATTTGATATTGGTCTAATTAGTACATTTTCATTAGTCTAATTAGTAGATTGTCATTCTGCAGTTTCTAAAAAATGCAATAAAGTAATCCATCTCTTATGTAAGAAAAAGAGGATGAGCTACACATTCAATTTAAAAAATACATATTCAATTTTGCTTCTATTTATATAAAGGGACGCTGGTACTGGAAGAATACGTTAAAAACTAATACAAGTGATTATGCGGGGTTGGGACAAGGCGGAAAGGCATGAACGTGGCAATAAGACTTCTCAAAGCATAGTTTTTATTTTTTAACCAGATCAGAATGTTACAATCAAAAATTAAAATAAGTTTAAAAAGTGAAAGTAAAAGGCATTAAAACGTCAATTTATTTTTTATCACAGAGAAGTATGGTAGATTGAAAAATAGATTAGAATGCATAAAAATATATAACAGGATTAAAATCTAGGAAGGGAAGCAGAATTATAAAAGTTCAAGAAGAAGAAAAAGGAACAATGCTACATTTCTGATAGCTAAAGAATAATTTTTCATTTACTCTTTAAATGGATGATCCTCTCCATTTAATGGTATTTGTATTGTATTCCACTGGACATACTTGAGTTGTGTGACCATTTTATTTTTAAGTGCTAATATTTACAACATAGGACTGGAAATTACTTCCATTATAATTGTTTAATTTTATGAGGAAAATTTTAGATGCAAATATAAAAATGGGGAAGGGATGCTTTTTTTTTCAAAATTCTTTTGGGAGTATGTAAAGAAAAAAGCTCGAAGACCGCTGATCTTGATTTTCCTTTATTTGGAACTACTGGAGTTCCTTCTTTGTCTCTGGAAAGCCAAAGTTACATGACACGATGACTAAGAGGCCACAAATTAGCATCTCTGAACACAACCATATGGACTAGTTTTGGATTAGCCAGCTTTTACTTAGAAAAACAGAAACTTTTAAGGTCCATAACAATGGGTGGCAGGTAAACAGGTAAATTTAGATGTTTGTAAGGTAGGTCCAGCCTATGACATCAAGAATTTGCAGGGCCACTGTAAGGAGAGTGCAAAAGAAGGCCAAATCAAAAGGTAGAAAGTTTCCTGCCCAGATGTGCCACAGGCCACCCTGCTTGGATTCATCTTGGGATTCATACAGGTGGATTTAAAGCCAAAAGTACAAGTCCAGTGGTGCAAGGGCTCATTGAACCCACCTATAACGAGGTTCCCAGTATGGATCCTGGGGGCCTGCTCCAGCCCAGGTTTCTCTCTCAGGTTCCTGGGACATGTGATGACAAGAGCAACAACTCAAGTTTGAAATGAAAATGATCTAAACTAATTTTCCCCTTTCAAATAAGAAGATATTAACTACATTTAATCTTTGTTGACTCTAAATGGAAACTGAACCATCACTTCTTCTCATCTGGGTGAACCCTTGGCTTTGTTATCCCTGTTTATATCCCTTACTATGAGAAATCCCAGACTCCCGGGTCACCTTCCATCTCCCACTCAAGGCTCTTCACGTCACCTATTTTGAACCCTTTTCCTTCCACTCCCCAGTTTCTGAGGCACTTCCACTGTGTCCTCTGGAATTCATAATCCATCATCAGCAAACTCCTCCATATCCTCAATCTCTTTTCTGAATGTTTCCTTTACCTTCTTGTTCTAAAGCAAACCTGGCCCACTCCCTTTGGATGCTTTTGTTCCTCTGGATGCCTTCCCAGAGCCTCCTACCACTGAGCTTGGAGGTGCGAGAGGGATCCTCCTTGCTCTTCATTGCTTCTTTCAAGCTATTCTCTCTTTCCTCTCTTCTCCTCCTGCCCAGTATTTGTTTTTTTAACTCATGGCCTCTGATGTTGTCACTCTCCTCATTGCAGTAGTCACCTACTCACTCATGGATCACTCCACCTTATTTCTCAAGGATTTTAGCTTTTGGCTACTGGCATCCTCTCTAGCACCTCTCCTGTCCTACATCTTGTTGTTTTCAATACGCACATAGATAATCCTTATGACGCTCTCTCCTTGACTCTCTTCCAGTGATACTGCATTCCACAGCCCTCAGCCATTCACTGTCACATTCTACCCTAGATTTTATCACTTCTACATAATCTTATTTTCATGCATCCCACTCTAATTCTCTTATTGTTTTGGTCAATGCAGAAGTCTCTTGGATTCCTCCACATCAAATTTGGTTTGGATGTTGAGAGTGATGATGCCACACATGTACCAAGAGAATATGGAAAGATTTATTACTCACATAAAGAAGCTTCCTAGGGGGCCGGCCCGGTGGCGCAGCGGTTAAGTTCGCACGTTCCGCTTCTCGGCGGCCCGGGGTTCGCTGGTTCGGATCCCGGGTGCGGACATGGCACTGCTTGGCAGCCATGCTGTGGTAGGCGTCCCACGTATAAACTAGAGGAAGATGGGCACGGATGTTAGCTCAGAGCCAGGCTTCCTCAGCAAAAAGAGGAGGACTGGCAGTAGTTAGCTGAGGGCTAATCTTCCTCCAAAAAAAAAAAAAAAAAAAAAAAAAAGAAGCTTCCTAGGGAGAGCAGGGCAGGCTCCTAAGCTGATAGGAATATGGCTTAAGGGACCAGAGAAAGGAGACTGTCTTAGGCTTTTATGGTGGTTGGAGAGTGGGACCAGGGTGAAGCTTCCTTCACATTGGCTGGGTCTTGCATGGTTTGAATTTCCCAATGGCACCAAAGGAGAGAACACCTGGGCTTTTTTTTTTTTTTTTTTTTTTGAAGGCAGATTAGCCCTGAGCTAACATCTGCTGCCAGTCCTCCTCTTTTTGCTGAGGAAGACTGACCCTGAGCTAACATCCGTGCCCATCTTCCTCTACTTTATATGTGGGATGCCCACCACAGCACAGCTTTCCAAGCAGTGCCATGTCTGTACCTGGGATCCGAACCGGCGAACCCCAGGCCGCCGAGAAGCGGAACGTGTGAACTTAACCGCTGGGCCACCAGGCAGGCCCCCACCTGGGCTTTCTTATTAGTTTTCCCAGATGTGGGGTACAGGGAAAAGAGGAGTGGTGGGGCTTGAAAGCTGTCAGCAAACATAAAAAATGAAGCCAGACTCTTTATTATACACCGCCTATCTTTCTGATAATTCCCTCTTGTTTTCTGACTCCTACAGTCCCTCAATCCCACAAGGACTCGCAATTCACTGATCTTACTACCTTTTCTCTGTCCTTAATCTCACCATATCCACTCTTCCTCCATCCTAAACTCCATGGTGAATCATAATCACGCCCTTACTTACATCCTCAACTTCCTGCTCCTCTCTCTCTCTCTCTCATCTGGGTGAAACCTGATGAAATAGAATTCTAAGCCTACTCTGAGTCTACATCCTGGCAGCTAATTATTTCCAGAGGAAAAAAGCACAGTCACAAACTCATGACCACGAACTCAAGTGGGTCCTTTATGGCACCCAGCAAACATATGATCTTTTCCCCCTAGTCCATTCGTCTTTCCATTCTTCTAGGTGACTATTTCACACCTTCTCTACTCTCCTCAGACCTCTATTAGTCTTCTGCACCTCCTCTTTGCTAATGACCATTACTTCCTTTGTCTCTGAGAAAATTGAAAAAATAAGAAGAGGACTTCCACAGTTACCCAGCACCACTCCTACCCACCTGCCTACCTCTTTCCATAGAATAGTCCGTGCTCCTGCGTACAGATGATCCCTTCACTTGTGTGCTACATTCCAAACTCTCTCAAGGATACCACTCCAGCAATTCTCTCTTCTTGCTCTTACATTAATTTTTCTTTCTCTTCCAGATCATTCTAATAAAAAATTTTTTTTCTCCCAATTTTTATGTCAACCTATTTTTGATTCCACTTCCACCACCAGTTAATGGTCCATTTTTGGGGTCCTCTTTATAGGAGAACTTCTCAAAAAATTGTCTATGTTAGCCAGCTCCAATTCCTCTCCTCTCACTTTTTCTGAAATCCACTCCAATCAAGTTCGTCCCCTGTTGCTCTACTGAAGTGTTACCAATGGCCTCCATGGTAGTAAACCCAACAGTCAACTCTCAGTCCTCGCTCACAGGCAAGCACTCACTCGCCCCTGATATACTGTCTTCACTTGGCTTCCAGGCACCTCACTCCTGGTTCACCTGCTTCACCGGCTGTCCCTTTCTCAGTCTCCTTTGCTGGCTCATCCACTTCTCTAGCCTTGAAGTTACAAGGCTTCATCCTTGGTTCTCTTCTATGTACACTCATTCCAATGGGGATCTTGTCTAATCTCCTAGGTTTAAATATCATCTAAATGCTGATCTCTCTCATACCTCTCTGGCTTGGGCCACTCTCCTTAACCCCAGACTAGTATATGCAACTGCCTGTTCAAGATCTCCACTTGAGTTTCTAATAGATTTCTCAAATGTAACATGTCCAAGACTGAACTCCTGCTCTTTCTCTTCAAATCTGCTCTGCCTGTGGTCTTCCTCATCTCTTCTGGTTTTTTTATATCCCTTATCAGTTCATCATCCTATTTGATTTTCTTGTTATATTTATTATTTATTGCCTCTTGCCCCTACCCCCAATATGTAATATCCACAAGTACCGGGATTTTTGTCTATTTTGTTCATGTATATAACTCAATCAACTAGAACAATGTCTGGGTGCTCAATTAACACTTACTTATTGGATGAATGAACTGGAAAATCAATGAAAAATGGGTTTATCTATCAGCAATAAAATACCACCTAAGTTTAAAATCTGTGTCTGTGCGTGGGCTGGGCAAGGGGCGGACAGGAAGGTAACGCTTCACGAACGGAAAGCACCAGAACAAGGCTTAGGTAAAAATCACGGTGAGAGTGAGCAAATGTTTGGAGAAACCACTTGTCAGAGCAAGAGGCCTGAATGAGTTCTAAATGGCTACCTAAACTTTGTCGGCATCAGGTGCAAAGGTGGTACGTGGGGTAAAAAGGCGCAAAAACGCATCTTCCTCCGTTACAAGTCACTGGGCTCACCAGCTGTTCCCCTATTAGGGTGGCTCTTTTTTCCCTTATTTGGGCTTCACTGTCAAAAGAAAGACACCACACCCTGCGTTATGTAGCCTTAACTGAGTGGTTATGCCACGTCCCAGGTCTCCTGTCTTCAGCACTGTATTTAATTCAGTAATTTTTTTTTTCTTTCGAATCAGGGTTCCGACGTGGAGCCAGGAAATCTCTGAAGCTGTTTGAAAACAATGCGAACCAAAAAAGAGTCAGACTTTTTAAAAAATACATTTTTTAAAAAGTTTAAGGGCGTTAGAGGCGAGCAGGATTTGGGGACCCCCGGAGTCCAGCCGAGAGGAGCCCTGTCCGCGCTCGCCCGGCCGCGGGCGCAGAGCCCAGTCCTCGCGGGACGCCGCCTTAGGCGTCTCGGGCTGCGGCACACGCGCCCTCCCGGGTCGCACCCGCCACAGTGCTCGACGGAGCAGGAGCCCGTCCCCGGGGAAGGAGCCTCGAGCTCCCCTTGGATTTCCACGCAACCCGCACAGACGCGGCCAGACTGAAGGAGCAGAGTCCAGAGGGAGCATCAGCGTTGCGGGGAGCGCGGCGGGGAGCAGGAGCCGGGAATGGGCGCCCAGGTCGGCGCGGCGAGAGGTCAGCGCGCCCTGCCCGTCCCACCCCGCCCGGAGCGAGCGACACCCCGGCTTCCGCGACGCCTCCTCCCGCCTCCGCACGCCTCCCCTTTAAGCGCAAGGCGCCGTTGGATTTGTGTCGGCCGAGGCGAGGCGCGACTCCCCTTTATGGCGGAGTCGGCTGCTGCGGCGCTGACAGCCGCGGCGGCCGGGAGAGCGGACCGGGAGGCCGGGCCTCGGGCCGCCGGCCGCCGTCACCGCCGCGGGACCGGGGGGAGCGCGGCGCGCGCCGAGGCGGGGGCGGAGGAGTGGGCGGGCCCGGCCGGGCTGGGGGCGGGGAGGCTGGGGAAGGCGGGGAGCCGGGTCGCCGGCGCTCGGGTCCGCCTCTGACTGCGGCGCGGCGGGGCGATGTGTGATCACCATGGCGAGGAGTCTCTGTCCGGGAGCCTGGCTGAGGAAACCCTGTTACCTCCAGGTAGGCCGGCCGCGAGCCCCTGTGCGCCCTCCCTCGCCGCGCGGGACTCGCCCGCTCCTCCCGCCCGCCCTGGGCCGGCGCCCGCCCGAACCCCGCTGCCCCCTGCCGTCCGGCACCTGGCGGCGCGCCCTTCCCGGCCCCCACGGCCGCGCTGCCCGCGCCCCCCGCCGCTGCCCCGGCGCCTCTCGCGCCCCGCCGGCCCGGCGCGGGGCCCCGCGTCCCCCCGCCCCTGCTCGCCCGCGCGCCCCTAGCATCCCGAGAGCCCGGAGACGTGACCTGGGCGCCACTCTCCTCCCCTACCAGACGGGGCTCGGCAGCCTGGGCTCGGGACGTGCCCCGTCTTCTCCCTGGTCCAGTGCTCTCCTCCCCCCGCTCCGCGGTCGGCCCCGCAGGTCGGCTATTCTCGACTCTGTCCTGGGTCTTCAGTCGGTGGTAGGAAAGGTGGTGTGTCATTCCTCCATATTTTAGAAAATTATGGCCATTTGTCACATCTGTGTATCCCCAGACCAACCCCCGAGAAGCGGCGTGTGCCTCGTCCTGAGCCCCTTGATCGGGTCTTTCTATCACACCCGTGATTTAAATGGGAGGTGAGGCTCGGAAGCCCCAGCGAGGAGGACGGGTGTTTGCTTTTTAAAAGGAAAGGGGACAGTGTCTGATGCCGATGGCACACACCCCGGCAATGCAAACGTAATTCTCAATCATGTCGTGTGTACCGTTCGCGTGTTAATTTTTCACGATTTCCCGTTCCACCCTCTGTGTCCCTGCCAGTCTGTGTCTTCGAACCCTGCTACTGCGTTCATGTTCTGTTGGTCACCAGGGGGACCTAGTAGACATCGTGAGTAGCTGAGCGCAAATCCATCACCTCGATGGAAAAACAACTACAAATCACTGCCTCGCGTGGGTCAGAGCAGTGTAGTCTGCATTCAGAGGACAGTATTCCTTTACCCCTTACTTTAAAAGGCTTAAAGGTATCGATAGAATGTTTGGGGATGGGAATTCATGCGCAGCTGGTGCTTTTATAAATTATTTAAAAGTTGAGAAGAAACTATCATGGGGCAAGTAAATGTTATATTTTTGTTTGGAAATTGCATGTGTAAATCATTACGTTGCAGGGTTATGTACTGCAAATTAGAAGCATGGTTTGACAACTCATGATACGAAGGGTGTGGGAGTAAAACTAAGCGCCCTGAGTCTTTGCAGCAGCTCCACCCCTAGTAATTGTGCCTTGAGTAATAGTAGAGCAACCCAGTCTAGAATTCAGCCCAGGCCAGGTATTTCTTGTAACCCTTTACTGAGCAAAAAGGTACATTTCCAGGCTCTATTACCAAAATAAGTTTATTGAGATATTTTAAATTTGTGTGGTGTGTGTGTGAGGCAGATTGTCCCTGAGCTAACTTCGTTGCCCATCTTCCTTTTTTTGCTTGAGGAAGATTGTCCCTGAGCTAATACGTGTGTCAGTCTTCCTCTATTTTGTATATACAACACCGCCACAGCCTGATTTGAGGAGCTGTGTGTAGGTCAGCATCCAGGATCCAAACAGTGAACCCAGGGCTGCCAGCGTGTGTGAACTTAGCCACTACGCCCCAGCTGGCCCCTAAATGTTTGTTGTTTTTGTTGTTGTTGTTGTTGTGTTTGCTAACACTGTCTAGCTATTTATTTTTAATTTTTTAGATTTTGTGGCAGGCTTTATTTTAGACTTTAATTTGTTTGACTCTAAATATTCTCCTTGGATGTGGCTGTGATGATTTTTGGCACCGTAGCGCAAGAACTTTTAGACTGAGTTAAGATTAGTTTTGCAGATAGTTATGCGTCCACTAACGGCAAACATTTGATATTTCTGCCTTTTTGAATGTGCACATCATTATCACCAAATTAAGGTAAACTCAAATTTTAGCATTTCAGAAGGATTTTGGGGCATAGTGATATTTTAGTAGGCTATTCCTATAAAAAATAATGATTAAATAGAAACTTTATTGATTTTAGTGTTAAATTGAGGTAAATTTAAAACAGGACTGGTGTTTTAAACATTGTCTTATTATTAGTATTTATTCTCTTTATGAATTTTCTTGTTAGTTGTTCTTCACCATACTGTTTCAATTTAACCTGTTTAAAAAAAAAAGGCCTTCAAATTACTCAAATGTCATACCTTCTTCTATTCCCTATTGCCTAAATGCCTCACCTTCTGCATTGTACATTTCCTCCACCACTAGGTGCTTCAATCTTGAAACTGTTTTGGGCAAAGTCAAAAGAAAATATTTTCAACTGACACTGTTATACAGCTACTCAGTTTCTCAGCCACTGAGGATTGAATTAATATATACAGTATTCCTTTTCCTTTTTAATGTTTATTGTTTTATTTTTCTTGAGAATAAAATGATGTTCCTTTAGGAACAGCGTGAGCTTGAGAGAGGAGCTGAATTTTGTTCATTTGTGCATCTGATTTATTATGAAAAAGTTATGTAACTTTTTGGTTCCATCGTTTCCATATCATAAAGTGGAGATTGTAGTTCTTTGCTGAGTAATCACATGAATGTAGTGAGGATAAACTGGATGAAGTTAAATCTGTTTTGCGACACTTTTACTACATTTTCAGGAGAAAAGCATGTGAACTTAAATGGTAAATACATATAAATATGTTGAATTCCTTCAACTTAAGTTTCCTGACTTTCTACCATCCCTTTTATTTATTGAATATTTATTGACATAGGTGCATGATATGACTTATTTTGTTAACTCAGTCATTGACTTAGTAAATATTTGTTGGATGCCTGTCACGTGCCAGAAGCTATGTGAGGTGGTGGGGATTCTAGGGGAGCTGAGCAAACACCTTTGTGGTCCTCATGGAGCTTAAAGTCTAGTCAGGGAGACAAACAGTCATCAAACAGCAAGTGCTATGAAGGAAAAGGGAAAGAGCAAAAGACTGCCTGACAGGAAGACAACAGTATCTCTCTCTCTCTTTTAAAGCTGTGTTACTATGGAAGTTTTTATGCTGGCTAAAACGGAGAGGATAATGAGCTCTCATGTACCTATCACCTGCCCTCAATAATTGTCAGTATTTTGTTTCATTTTTCCCTCCCCCATGTCCTCCTTCCAACTAAAGTATTTTGTAGCAGTATCTCAGATATTGCATCATTTTATCCAAGTATCTCAGTATGCATTTCTAAGAGATAGGGATATTTTTAGACATAATCACAATACCATCACGCCTAACAAAATTAATAACAGTTCCTTAGTTTTTCCCCACCCTCCTCCTAGATATGCATTACCCTGAGAGGGCTGACTAAATCCGATTCGCCACGGAGCGGGCCTACTGTGATTTGAGAGGGTCTCTCGGCAAAAACAAAACAAAAAACTCTCCCCTTATCAGTTTGTCCATGCTGAGAATTCTTCATTCACGGGAAACTAATTTTCATTTCACGTTTTGGGAGAATGTTTTAGAAAATAAATGTCTAGTTTAAGTAAGATTTTCGTGTAAATGTATTATTAATTTAGAATGAGGCTTAATTAGTGAGCAGGTGTAAAAGATCTGATTTGTTTGGGGGTGGGGGAACGGGTGAAGAGTACAGAAGGAACTGGATTGCAGAGATGGTGGGGAGAGATAGAAGGCCCAGTGAGAAGAGAGGGAAGTTGCAGAGACCAGCTTTGTAGACTTGCAGTTTTGCTGTTTGTCTTCAACTGGGTGGGGTCAAAAAGCAGTTATACCTTAAGGTGTTCAGGCCGTAGGGCTTGCAAGTTCCTCTTCTTCCTATGACATACAGGGAAAAAATTTTAAGCAGTGGACAATTAGAAAGGAGCTCCATTCCTAGTGTTTTCATTAATCCAGATATCACTGACATAATTGATGATGCTTTAGAGAACTGTAGTATTATGCAATTGATATATTTTCAGCTATAATATGGATTAAATAGGCATTTATGGGCTATTGTGGGGGCCTAATCACTGTTTATAGTTTTGTTTATATAGCATAAGAGATTCTATTGCTTGTGAAGAAAAAAACTGATGTGGTATATCCATATAATAGAATATTATTCAGCAGTAAAGGGGAATGAAGAACTGATACATACTTTAACATGGATGTACCATGAAAACATTAAATATATGAAAGAAGCCAGTCACAAAAGACCACATATTGTATGGTTCCATTGATATGAAGTGTCCAGAATAGGCAAATCTATAAAGATAGAAAATAGATTAGTTGTTGCCTAGGGCTGGGAGAATTGGGAGGAAATGGGTATGAGGTTTCTTTTTGGGTAATAGAAATGTTCAAAATTGATGCTGGTGATGATTACACAGCTGTGAATATACTAAGAACCACTGAATTGTATACTTTAAATGAATAAATTGTATGGTATATGAATTATATCTCGATAAAACTACAAAAAGATAAAGGAACTGAGTTTATCCCATTGATGCGGTCCTTCTCTCTGCCCCTTGTTGCAGATTCTATCAATGCCAGCTTTTTGGAACGGAGAATACTTTTTCCAGAGATGTGGTACAGGCACGCTGTTTGCCTGTGCAGCCTCTCTGTCAGCCAGGGGGGCTTGTGACCTGCCTGAAATAGAGAGCCAACAAGCATTTACCTGAGCAACAAGTTTCTCATGGCAAGGCATCCTCCCTGGAGCACGCTAACTTACAGCTCCATCCTCTCCAGCTATTTTGTTGAGAAGAGTACTTCCTGGATTGGCTAAATGTTGTGGCACATTGAACAGAGTAGAATCCTGTCTCTGAGATCAGAAACTGTGGGTGTTTTAACCAGTTTAGACCACTTTTAGGCAGTGTTTTCCTTCCACACACCGTTATGGTGATACTACTTGTAGCTTGCTGGGTGTGGTAACTCAGAATGACACCTGTATTCGTCTGTTTTTAGCAGTGTATTTTCTACAAATTAGAATCTACTTAGTTTAGGATTTACTCATAGTCTGAGTGGGACTGATAACACAGCAGCCCTGTAATTCTTTGGTTTTAGTTTAAAATAGCTTCTTCCTTCTCACTGTCGTTAAGTCCTGAAGAATGAAAGTTAAGACAATTTAGGGTAATTCTCTAGAGTTAGGTTATACACATTTTCCATTCCAGTCTTTCTACCTGCATGCCTTTTTGCATAAAAAAGCTAGCACAGTTCTGAAGTCTGAGATACTTGAGTGCTTCTGAAGGTTTTCAAGCCCTTTAGATTGCATCAGTTTTAAATCTCTTGAGGCGTCCTCTTAAAAATGACTACTCCAGCAGTTTCAGTATGTGTTCAGTAGGACTGTCATGAATGAATGGATAGGTGGCATGTTCTAATTAGAGTGTTAGCACTTGTGTAACATTTCTGATACCTGGCTCTTGGGCTTGTATTTGTACTATTTTTTCAAACATGGCTGCTGTAGATGGTTTAGTTCTTTATGACTCAATGTGGATATTTTGTGGGATTTAGTGCCAGATAGGGTTACTGATACAGATTAACTGGTAATAGTGACAATGTTGACAAATACTGTAGTAAGAGTAATATGGCTTTTTGCCCATTTTCAGCCTCCAGGATTATCCAGATAAATCTAAGGATAATTAGAGTAGGTGGTAGTTCCCTATTCCCCAAAGGCTATAGAGGGAGTGTGTGGTTGAGTCTCATCAGCTTTATTAGACCTGCTCTTCAGAGCTAAGTTTTGCTTTTGCCTGAAACTAAATCTCCAGAACTATGCCTATACAGAGAGATGCATATAGAGAGAGCACATGCTTATCTCCAGACTGGTGCATAAACAGAGAGTATATGCATCCCATAATGTCTTACATTCAAGCATAGAATTATAATGCAGCCATTTGATGTTACCATTAGTTGCTTTTCTACCCCAGTTAGAAACAAAGAAATGGTGAGTTCTCGGGCACATTTCATCCTCACCACACTTTCAGGCTGAAGCGTGCGTGCGGTAAAAATGTTTCTTCATTGTCATCTTCCCAGAGCCCCAGTTTTTCATCTTGATGGATTATAATGTTGTTTTGTATTCTCTGTAGAAGTTTCCTTTTTTTAACAGTTAGGTACATTTTAATGTTTTCATTTCTTAAAGTTGCTTTTAAAAACAATACTATACCATTCTGTTAAATATCATCTTTTTACATTGTCAGATTGAAAAGATAAATCTCTTAACATTTTTAACATCTGTTTCTAGACATTCAAATATTTTACAAATAGTTTTCCTTTAAAACCTCTTAATCTACAAAGTATATGGGTTTAGAAAAACCAGGATATTGTAATGTGAACATGTTTTAAAAACCCAAAATATTAGTGGGTAAATTTTTCTTTGGAAATAAGTACTTTTTTGTTCTTGTTGTTGACTGAGTATTTCATGAAATTAAATAATTATCTTTTTCGGTTTGATCATGGTATTGTGGTTATGTTTTTTTTTTCTTTGGTTTTGTTTTTTTATTGTGGCCAAAAACACGTAACAAAAAATTCACCGTGTTAACCATCTTTAAGTGTACAGAACAGTAGTGTTAACTCTGTGCACACTGTTGGCAACAGATCTCTCTAAAACTTTTTCATCTTGCAAAACTGAAATTCTCTGCTATTGAACAGCTCCCCATATACATTTCTGTATATATACATTTTATACATCTCTGTTTCTGAGTTTGACTTCTTTAGGATACCTCATATAGACTCATTCAGTATTTGTTTTTATGACTGGCTTATTTAACTTAACATGATGTCTTCAAGGTTCATCCATGTTGTAGCTAGCATATATCAGAATTCTCTCTCCCTATTCCCCCCACCCTCCAGCCCTGGCAACTGTTTTTCTACTCTCTGTTTCTATAAGTTTGACTTTTTGTTAAGATTCCACTTATAAGTGTTACCATGCAGTCTTTATCTTTCTCTGTTGGTCTTATTTCACTTAGCATAATGCCCTCCAGTTTCATCCATGTTGTTACAAATGACAGGATTTTTTTCAAGGCCTAGTAACATTCCAGTGCATATGTATATCACATTTTCTTTATTCTTCATTCAGTGGACATTTAGGTTGCTTCCATTTCTTTGCTATTGTGAATAATGCTGCAGTGAACGTGAGAGTGCTAATATCTCTCTGAGAACCTACTTTTAGTTCTTTTATGTATGTATAGATAGATAGATAGATAGATAGATAGATATCCAGAAATGGGATTGCTGGATTATAGGGTAATTCCATTTTTAATTTTTTGAGTAACCTCCATGCTGTTCCATAGCAGCTGTACCATTTTACGTTCCCACCAACAATGCACAAAGGTTCCACTATCTCCACATCCTCACCAGCATTTGTTATTTTCTGGGTTTTTTGGTAGTGACCATCCTAACAGGTGTGAGGTGCTATCTCATTGTGGATTTGATTTGCGTTTCCATGATGATTAGTGATATTGCACATCTTTTCATGTGCTTGTTGGCCATTCTTTGGAGAAAGTTCCTTCTTGACTTATTGTCAAGAGATGTTATCCTGGGTTGATTGAATAAACAGATTGGTGTTTATTCAACAGGGCTATGAGTTGTTATAAACAGAGTTCCTCCTTCTTATCTAAGAACAGAGTAATGATGTTTGAGGATATTCTTGCAAGAGAGATTTATAATGCACTAATGCCTTTCTGAATGGATTACTACATCTGTTTCAGACATACAGTGTCAGAGTCACAGACTAATAGATCTTAGAGCTAGGACCACAAATTTTACTCCCCACCCTGCATTGCTTGAAAATTAGAACTTCTTATTTATTTTAAATTTAAAATATTGATTATCATGCCAACCTGTGTTCCCTTGATTGAATTCTGAATTTAAAAAAATTGTGATAGAATTTTTTTGGAATAATGGCGAAATTTGAAAATGAGTTTTCTATTGGATAGCATTATTGTATCAATGTTAAATTGTGTTATATAGGTAAATGTCCTTTTTAGAAGATATAAACTGAAATATTTAGGGTAAAAAGTATAATGTCTATAATTTTTTAAAAATAGTTCAGGAAAATATGTTTTTATATACATATATAAAGAGAGAGCAAGGTTTCTTAACCTCAGCACTATTGATGTTTTGGGCGGAGAATTCCTTCTTGTATGGGGCCCTGCGTTGTAGGAAGTTTAGCAGCATCCCTGGCCTCTACCCACTAAATGCCAGTGGCACCCTCCAGTAGTGACTATCAAAAATATCTCCAGACACTGCCAGATGTCCTCTGGGAGGACAAATTTGCCTCTGGGAGGCAAAATTGTTCCCAGTTAAGAAGCACTGATACAGAGAAGGAGAAAGAGGGAGAGGGAGAGAGATTTATGTACATTTAAAGAGAGTAAGAAAGCAAGCAAATGTAGGACAATGTCAACAAATGATGAATATAGGTATAAGGTACCAGGGTATTCTTTGTACTGTTTTTTTAAGTTTTCTGTAGATTTAAACACTTTCAAAGTAAAAGTTTTGGGGAAAATAAATTAGACTGGATTTCATAATAATAATTGAGTATGTCTGCAAATGTATGAACTCTGTCCAAAGTTACCTTAAGGGTCGAGAAAATGAGATTCGATAGAACACATTTGAAGCACATTTTTAAAAAGTGTTAGTTTTCTAGTGGTCCTAAAACAAATTACCACAATTTGGCAGCTTAAAACAACACCCATTTATGTGTACCCTTATCTCACAGTTTTATAGGTTGAAAGTCTGGGCACAGTGTGGCCCAGCTGGTTCTCTGCTCCAGGTTTCACAAGGTTGAAAATTAAGGTGTCACTAGGGTTAAGTTTCTTTCTGCAGCTCTGGGAAGGAATCGGCTTCCAAGCTCTCTCAGGTTGTTGTCAGAATTCAAATCCATGCAGTTGTGGGACTGAGGTCTCAATTTCCTTGCCGGCTGTTGGCTAGGAGTTGTTCTCAGCTTCTGAGGCTGCCTGCATTCCTTAGTTCGTGGCTCCCTCTCCCCTCTTCAGAGCCAGCAGCAGTGGGTGAGGTCCTTCATGTGCTTCAAATCTCTTCTGCCTCTTGTTTTCTCTACCTTCCTCTGCCTTCTCTCTCGGACTCTTCTGCCTTTCTCTTCTGCTTTTAAGGGCTCATATGATTGCATTGGGTCTGCCCAGATAGTTCAGGATGTCTCTATTTTAAAGTCAGCTGATTAGTAACCTTAGTTCCAAATGCAAAGTCCCTTCACAGCAGTACTAGATTAGTGTTTGATTAAATAACCAGGGGGTGGGAATCTTGGGAAATATCTTTAGAATTCTGTCTACCACAGAAAGAATACAACTGAATTCTGACAGTTAAAAAAGTTAGTCATTCCCTAAAATATTTTGTTTCTTTCCCATTTCTATTAGATTTAAAGAAGTTGCCATAGAAGAGATTTTATGAAAGGGTTATTATTGTATTTATCACTCCAGGAATTACTATGAAAAGAATCTTGGATATTTATTACGGGAAGGAAAATTCAGATAGCTGCTGAACAATCGCATGTGGAAATATTTGTTTTTACAATAGATGCTATTCTTAAATCTTTTCTGCCCTTTATACAAACTAAAGTAAGAGTGGGAAAATATCACTGTATGAAGTGTAAGAAGAGGTTCTTTAAAATGTAAACTATTTCTTTCTGTTTATTACCATAATTAATTAAAATTGCTCTTCTTTACCCCTTAAAGAAGACAATGCTTGGTTTTGTTTTGGTGTGCCAGCTTACAATATTTTCGATCACACCTGATCTGGTAGAACTAAATTTGTCCCCAATAAAGAGCCTGTTTCTTATCCTGGTTTTGTCCTTTATCCTGAGCATATACTCAGGGTGTGCAAAATGATGCAGTATAGTACACACATTTTTACCTGTATTCAAAAATACTCTGTAACCACTCTAAGACAGTGAGCTCCAATAGCTCACACAAAGCGCATACTCCTCTCTCTTTCACATTCTCTTACTCTTTACTCTTACCGCCACCACCATCATATCTTCATCATTGTCATTGTAACTGAGGCCCTCACCACTCCCATTTCTTCTAATCTGTCCACCCCCTCTGCCTTCACTACTTTCTCTATTCAAGCAAGATCCCACGCTGTGTCATTTCAGCTCGTCTTCTTTGCTTACTTACACCTCCTTGCTTCTCTGACCTTCCTTCATTCTTGTGCTGATACTTCCACATTTTCCTTTTAGTCTCATCTTCCTTTGCCCCCTGCTTTCCCTGGGACTCCAGTCTTCTATTTCTCATTTTGTACAGTCTTCTTGGGTCATCCACTACAACCCAAATAGTAATGGGTCTCAACTCTGTATCACCAGCCCAAACCTCTCCCCGAGAACTTCAGATCTGCATTTCCAGTTGCTTATTTTATATCTACCTCTAGATAGCACTTCATATTCAACATGTCCAAACCTAACCTACCCCCTAAACTTGCTTTTTTCCCTGTTTCAGTTAGTGATACCCTTCAGTTACTCAAGACAGAAATATACCCAGGTCCTTCTAGACGCTCCCTCTTTCCTTACCCTTGTGTTTCATCCCTCAGTAAGTCTTCCAGTGCATCTCCTAAATAGCTTTTGATTGCATCATCTCTCTTTTTTTTTCATACAATGTTATCAACTCTAGTCATCATGTTTAACTTTAGATCCTCACACCTTATTCATCTTATAGCTGACAGATTTTGCCCTTTCCCAACCTCTCCCTATTTCTCCCGCCCCTCAGCCTCTGGCAACCATTTTTCTACTCTCTGTTTCTATGAGTTGGGGACTTTTTCTTTTAATTTTTAGATTCTGCATATAAGTGATACCATTCAGTATTTGTCTTTCTGTCTGGCTTATTTCACTTACCATAATGCCCTCAAGGTCTGTCCATTTTGTCACAAATGGCAGAATTTCCTTCTCTCTCACGGATGAATAATATTCCAGTGTGTGTGTGTGTGTGTGTGTACCACATATTCTTTATCCATTCCTCCATTGATATACGCTTGGGACACTTAGATTGTTTCCATCTCTTGGCTTTTGTAAATAATGCTTCAATGAATAAGGGAGTGTGTATATCTCTTTGATATCCTATTTTCGTTTCCTCTGGATATATACCCAGAAGTAGGAATGCTGGATAATATGCTAGTTCTATTTTTAGTTTTTTTATGGAACCTCCATACTGTTTTCCATAGTGGCTGCACCAGTTTATATTCACCAACAGTACACAAGTGTTCCCTTTTCTCCACATTCAAGTCAACAGTAGTTGTCTCTTGTGTTTTTGATAACAGCCATTCTAACAAGTGTAAGGTGATATCTCATTGTGGTTTTGATTTGTATTTCCCTGATAATTAGTGATGGTGAGCACCTTTTCATGTACCTTTTGGCCATTTGTCTCCTGCTGAGACCATGAGTCTCTCTTTTTGTTTCATTAGGCCCACTGTAATAGCCTCCACAATGGCTTCCTGCCTCATTTACCCCCTTTACATCCATCCTCCACGTTGTTTCCAGAGTAATCTTCCCCAAAGGGCAAATCTGATGAAGTCTCCCTCCCTGCCAGTGTAATTCTTGAGTGGCTTCCCATTGCCTTCATGAGACTATGCAGAGTTCTGAGCATGGCCCTTGTTTCTCATCCCTTCCTATCTTGCCATTTCATTCCTGCCATTACCACCTCATGCACTATTTGCTCTAGCAATCCTGAGAAACTTCCAGTTTTCCAGACGCACCATGCTGTCTATCATGTGTCAATCTGTCTACCCTGCTTTTTCCTATTTGCCCTAGAATGTCCTTCCCCCATTTCCCTGCATCCCTCTTCACCTGGTATATTCTCAGTTTTCTAGTTTTCCTTTAGGTTACAACTCAAAAAGGGAGTGACGTTTCAGCAATCCCTCCCTAACACCCCACATGGTCTTAGTGTACCTCATCTATGGCCCAGACTGTGTGCGTGATATCCGGCACACTCTTCTCTCACAGCATTTATGATATTGAATTGTCATCAGTGGTTTTCATATCCTTCTTCTGCCCCAGACTGATCTCCTTGACAGCAGAAATGTCAGTTTCCTCTCTCTATCCTCTGTGCCTAGCTCAGAGTAGAACTCAGTGTTTGTTGAAGGAATGAATCAGCATAACCACTTGCTTGTAGAGATGTAGTTAGATTAACTATTTCTTTATATGAAAGAAAATATGTATACAAGAAGTAAAATAGTATAGAGGGGCTTATGATGCAAACGATAAGTCTCCCCTTCCGCTTCTTCTTACCCTCAGGTCAACTCCCAAAAGGTAGCTTCTTTGAACCACTTATTTTTTTTGCTTTCCTAGTGCCTACACTTCTAACTTGTAGAGTTCTATGTCTAAAGAGAACTGTACACATCCTGGAAGGTGCCTAAGATGCTGAATTTAGGAACTGGAATCAATTATTTGAAGTTTTATTTATTCTCATATACTTTTTTATATCTTAAAATATTTATTTTTGTCAGAATAGCTGGTGATTTTCTGTTTTTGGTTTATTATTATAATAAGCACTTCCCCCCTGAAAAAATAGATTCAAAATTATTCTTGTATACCTTTATTTTGTATTTTTGTGTAAGTTACCATATACATATAATAGATTAGTATAGTCATAAGTTTATATAGAATATAAATAAGTAAATGTACAAATGTTAGGGATTTGTGCTCTGAAATATTTTCCTGAGAGGGTTGTATGATCAAAAAGATTTGGGGCCAGTGCTCTAAATAATAGACTTTTACCTCTATTTCTTGATTTATCAACTTTAGATAATATCTATTGACTTTCCACTTTTAAAAATGAGTATTTAGCCTTCTTACACTACAATCATCTCATTCTTTTCCAATCTTTGATAGTTGTATTATTAATTTTACTTCTGTTGCTTAATTTAGTAACTTGACAACTCTTTTCCATTTCATCCACTTTTGACAGTCTATTGACTGCTCCCTTTTTAAGAAGGGGCAATAGAACATGTGTTCCTTTTTTCCACCTATTTTTTGACTTTCTGTCAGCGACACTTCTACATTGTCAAAGTAGATAACTTTTATATTTTGTCCTATTACCACAACCAAGTCTCCATATAAGTTGAATCTAAAAGATGAGAACTGTAAATAGTGTTATATTATTATGCCTTGTTACTTCTTCCATAAAGGAAAATCTCCCTTAAGAACCTGAGATCTGTTGACTGCAGCATGAAGTTATTTTCTCCTTGTCGGGAAGGCAGGTAGAATTAACAGACCAGGACAAATGCCTCTTGTTATTAAGCAAATTACTGTAAGGGTTTGTCCCTTCCCAGATGCCAAACCATATTTCTGCCAGTAGGGAAGAAAACATGTGATGTTTGCATATCCCCTATAAAAAGTTACTTTTTGCTTAGAAATCATGCTTGCTTGCTTTTTAATATTCAAATCAAAGAAAAATGATTTAAAGCCTAGTCTTTGGGATCTGTAATGATGTAACAGAGTTATGATTTGGGATCATCATAGGCCTCAGGTTCTCCCCTGAATAGTCAGTACATCTTTTTTTTGGAATGGTTACCTGGTTATGCTCATTTCTTCTGTCATCTGCCCCCCGCTAAATCCCAGTGGACCAAACTAGTTCTAGAGTGCTGGACCACTTGAATAATGAAAACAGCTCTTACCTTTATGCAGAGCTTTGTAGGTAGGAACTGGCTATCATTTGGTGCCATGTTTATAGAAAATAAAAGGACAGTGGAATACTTTTGTCCAGTCTTTTTCTTAGGGCCCTGAAATTTATGTCTTGAGACTAAACATATTGAAGTTAGTTCTGGCCTAAGATGAAGAGCATCTCTATTTTTGCACCCAGTAAGATTTGATTCTATAAATATTTAGTGCAGAGCCAATTTGTGTGCTAAGATTACTTTTTCTTCTCTTCAGGGCCAGGATCATGACCCTTGGGCTCTCAAGTTTCTCAGATCAATAACAACTAGATCCTCTTTTCTCATACTCCATCAATTCCTTATAATCAGGGTACTTGTAAGCTTGCTTCATATTCGAAACATAGATTTTTTGTGCTATTTGTCTTTTTTTAAAAAGAAATTTTCAGGGAGTTTCCAATTGCCTTTTTTTGGGAGGCATAATATGCCTTTATCATGGCCTCACTTTTTCCATACTCTCAATTATACTTCCTAGTCTGTGGAATCCCCCTTCGTGACCAAATGCTTTTCTAGGCCACTGCGCAGATGTCCTCCAAGGATTTCCTCCACTCTTCTCCTGGGTTGTAATGACTGTTTTCAGGATCCTGTGTCTTCTACTGTCATGACTTCTGCCATCATTTTACTGGAGTATATCCTGAAATAAGTTCTTTAGAAAGGATATGTGGGAAGTAAACTTTCTGAGTCATGTCTAAAACTATATTTATTGTACCTTAGTACTTGTTTGTGGTTAGCTTGGGTGTAGAATTCTGGGCTGAAAATAATTTTCTTTAGAAAATATGAAGATGTGATTCCATTGTCTTCTTACATCCTCTGTTGCTGACAAGAAGCCAGTTTGATTATCAGTCCTTTGTGAGGGACCCATTTTTCCTGTTCAAGATGTCCTTTTTACACTTGTTTTGGAATTCCGTGAGGAAATGTATAGAAGTGGGTCTTTTATCACTTAGTTGTATTGTATACTCACTGAGCCTTTTTGTTCTTAAGACTT
Organism: Equus przewalskii; assembly: GCF_037783145.1. Lineage (NCBI taxonomy): Eukaryota > Metazoa > Chordata > Mammalia > Perissodactyla > Equidae > Equus > Equus przewalskii. The sequence goes on from NC_091854.1 coordinate 7,163,658, forward strand.
GGGTCTTTAGCTCTGGGGAACTTAGGGGAATTCTATTACTTATTTAACAGCTCCTCCCCTCTCTTTTTTCTGTTCCCTCTTTCTGTTGTTCTTATTAGTCAAATGTCCTACCTCTTGGCTTGGCTTTTTATGTCTCATAGTTTCTCTATTATTTCCATCTTTTTATCCATATGTGCTTATTCTGAGTTTCTCAATTTTGTTTTCCAGATCATCTGTTGATTTTCTTTTTCTAATCACTCTTTGAATTCTAAGAATTTTAAATGTAATTTAAAAAAGTTCTTCCAAGTTCTTTGTTCCTTTTTTGTGGTTTCCTATTCCTATTTTATTTTATTTATTTATGTTTTTTAAAGATTGGCACCTGAGCTAACAACTGTTGCCAGTCTTCTCTTTTTTTTTTCTTTTCTTTTCTTTTTTTCTGCTTTTTCTCCCTCAAATCCCCCCAGTACATAGTTGTATATATTTTAGTTGTGGATCCTTCTAGTTGTGGCATGTGGGACGCCGCCTCATTGTGGCCTGATGAGGGGTGCCATGTCCACACCCAGGATCCGAACCGGCGAAACCCTGGGCCGCCGAAGCAGAGCGCACGAATTTAACCACTTGGCCACAGGGCTGGCCCCTCCTATTCCTATTTTATATGGCTGCAATACCCACTTGAATCTTTTGATTATAGTAATTTTTTTTAATGTTTTCTTATGTCTCTTAATTATATTTGTCTCCTTAGGATTCCTTTTTCTATATGTTTTTCTTAGCTCTTCTTTTTCATGCTGCTGGATTTCTCTATGTGCCTGGTAATCCTTGGTTGTCAATTTATATTTTAGAAAGAAAGACTTAGGGACTGGTGTGGATTTCCTCTGCTGTTTTACAGGTTGGTCTCTTTTCCCTCTTGGCCTCTCACCTGAGTGGATGGCTGAGCCTCTGTGTGGGGCAGGATGCATTGGCTGGCCTGCTTGCTCTATGGTGAGTGAGCCTGTGCGCAGGCTCTGGGGGCCCTTGTGTCAGAGGAGTGCTTTGCTCTGGGCAGACTGTACTCCCACTAGAAACCTTGGCTTTCCACAGGTCGTTTGTTCCTTCAGCTATCTGCGTTTTTAGACTAAGAGCTAATGCCAAGCTGCCTGCGATCTCTGTGGGGGTGGGGAAAGCAGATGGGGGTGCCAACAAGCACAGTTCCAGGTACAGACCTTCAATTATCCCCACTGTCTTCAGCCCCACTTTTTGCTCCTGCCCTCCCTTGAGCCTGCTGGCCTAGAGCCCAGAGCCGTCAGGTGTCCAGGGCAGAGTGGCTCTCTAGATTCCTTCTAGCATTCTGACAAGCACTTTGGCTTCCAGCTCCTTTTAGGTTGCGTTGTGTAGTCTTCTGGGCTGTGGCTTTGTCTGCCTGTCTCATCCGTCAACACAATTCCATCTCCTTTTTGAATTCTAGAAATTTGTTGGATCTTTCATCCACTGGTGAACCCCTACTTCCCTTTTCCTTTGCTATTAGAGGTTTATTGCTTCTTTTGCCTCCCTTATTTGAGTGTGGTTTTGCAAGCGGTAAGTAGGAAACATGTGTCTTCCATCTACCGTCTTGAACTAAAAATCTTGATGTGAATTTAAACTATCTTTTGAATGCCTACTGTGTTTATCTTTGTGGCTGTAGCATCTGTTTAAGAATTGCATAATTAATAAATTGTTTCAATAAAATAAGGCAAGAGAATTAGAGTAAATAACTTCAGAGGGTTAAAGATATAATGGCATAATTTTTTTCAAAAAATCTTGTATGATAGCAACAGTTTATTTTAGTAAAAAAAGAAAAAACTATTCAATTAAAGATTCAAGTCTTAAAATTAGCATCAATTTTATGCCTGATTTCCATAGGTTATAGTCAACAAGGATATTATTCTTCTGTCTATCAGGTAAGCACTGGGTTTGTAGCAGTGACTGTCATAGATCTCTGCTTATATAGAATTTGTGTGTTGTTTTTAGGAGGGGCACTGATAGATAGGTAATAAGTGAATTTTAAAAATAACCAAGGAACGAAAACATCAGGTGCTATGTGCACCATGCAAATAATTAAAATAGGCGATGTGGTAATGAGTGTCAGAGCATCTACATTGGCCAGCTGGTTGGAGAGCGTTGCTGTGGAGGGGATGGTTACCTGAGATCTGACTAACAGGTAGAAGCCAGCCAGGCAAAAACTGGGAATTTGGCATCACCTTCAGAGAGCACAGTCTTTCCACATTACTCAGTGCTGCCCACCCTTTGGTTTCAATCATTCTTCTGTCCTGTAAAGATTTTTATATTAATGTAATGAATTGCTTAAACATTTCATCAGCTTTTAAATAGCAGTTTGGTGAAACAGAAAGGCTCATGAGAGATAACTTATTCCCCTAGGACAGAGAAGGGATAAACAAGCCTTTTCAGTCCGCATAGCAGAATGGTTTGGTGAATTTAAAAGCCTTAATTATTATGCTTTAAGCAACAACTTAGTTTGCTTCAGTCTGATTGCGAGCTTTCAAGTGGAGTTCTTCCTTTGATATATTGTGTTGCTATTTTGGTGCTTGTCATTTTGCTGTTGCACTTTTCCTCACCAAAAAGCATTTACTGCTCACTTCCGTACAGTAGTCCCTGCGCTGGTGTTGATACTGTGGGCTGCAAGATGCACATTTGCTTTTATCTTTAAATTGGGTGTACTTTTCAAGGAGTCTGGGGCATGGATAGTTTCAGGGAACCGATTTGTAGATCCTTAAATTCCCCATGTACTTGTCCCTAATGTTGTTCTGCCTGAGAATGTACCTGTAATGGAGGTCCAGGGTCTGCTTTCCCACCTCCTCTTTCACACTTGCCCTCCTCCTACTATTACAAAAGTAAGGCATACTGCCCGTCCATCTCAGATCTTACAAAGGTCTCTGGATGTGAAAACCACCAGGGCACCAAACAAAAGGCTATTGAGAATACTGATGTCTGTGCTAAGACAGTGAATGACTAAGTAACACTATCCCAGGGAAACACTGGATAGCAGTTCCTTTTGCAGTTGTATAGTTTCCAATTTTTGCCTCTCACAAAACTGAAAGAAAACCTAATTAAATTGTTTTCTAATTAACTAATAGATCATTAAGTATATTTTTGATGGTAGATAACTGTTACTTTTGTCTCATAACTCAAAAGATTTCAAAGAATTGAGAAATAATTGCTCCAACAAGACTTTCACTCTCATCTTCTTTTTTACATGAAAATATTTCTCACCACTTAAAGTTATAAAAACAAAAAATAGAGATAAAATTGATGCTGAGCCCTATTTCATTCTAATGACATAAATAATAGTCACCACATGGAAACATGAACTAAATCACTCATCTCTTTAATAAAATTGCTTTCTTATGTTTAAGAATTTTAAAATAAAAACTTATAAAATAAAAACAGTGTGTTTATATTTTAATTGATTGGGTAGCAATAATAATTGTAAAGAAACTCAAACCAGAAAAAATTTGGAGTCTTTTGAAATTTATTTTCAATTTATAGACATATTTTTGTTGAGGAAAGATATAATAGACTGGCCAATAAAAGACTTTCAGACATAAAATGTGTTAGCATTAAAAATGATTTTTGTGGAAGGAATCACCTTTCCTGGGGTTAAGGCTTACTGTATTGCTTCATTAATCAAGGTAGTGTGGTCCTGGCAGAGGGATGGACACAGGGATCAATGGAATATAATAGGGAAGCCAGAAATAGAGCCACGTAAATATGCCTAATTAATTTTTGACAAAGGATCTAAAAACAGTTCAAACTCTCAAAGGAGAGATAGCCTTTTTAATAAGTGGTGCTAAAGCAATTGGATATCCATTGGCAAAAAAAGAGAACTTTGATCTAAATCTTACACAAAAATTAACTCAAAATGGGACAGATTGATGGTTGCCAGAGGTGGGGGCTAGGGAGTGGGCAGAATGGGTGAGGGGAGTCAAAAGGTGCGAACTTCCAGTTATAAAATAAATAAGTCATGGGAATGTAATGTACAGCATAGGGACTATAGTTAGTAATACTGCATTACATGTTTGAAAGTTGCTAAGACAGCAGATGTCAAAAGAGCTCATCAGAAGAAAAAAAATTCTGTAACTATGAATGGCGACAGATGTTAACTAGACTTATTGTGATCATTTCACAACGTATACAAATATCGAATCATTATGTTGTACACCTGAAACTAATATAATGTATGTTAATTATGTCTTAATAAAAGAAATTAACTCAATAGATTGTGAACATAAAACTATAACACTTCTAGAAAAAAGAAGGAGAAAATCTTTGGGGCCTAAGACTGGGCAAAAAGTTCTTAGACTTGACACCAAAAGCATGACATAAAAGGAAAATTGATAAATTTGATCTCGTCAAAATTAAAATCTTTTGCTCTGCAAAAGACCTTGTTAAGAGGATGAAAAGACAAGCTACAGACTGGGAGAAAATATTTGCAAGCCGTATATCTAACAAAGGCCTAGTATCTAGAATATATAAAGAACTCTCAAAATTCAACTGTAAAAAATGAACAATCCAATTAGAAAATGGGAAAAAGACATGCACAGACATTTCACCAAAGAGGATATATATATGTCAAGTAAACACATGAAAAGATGTTCAACCTCATTAACCATTAGGGAAATGCATATTAAAACCACATTGAGATATCATTGGAATGGCTAACATAAAAAATAGTGGCAACAGCAAATGCTGGTAGAGAAACTAGATCATTCTCTACATTGATGGTGGGAATAAATAATACAGCCACTCTGGAAAACAGTTTGGTAATTTCTCTAAAGACTAAACATGCAACTACCATATGACCCAGCAATTAAATTCCAGGGCATTTATCCCAGAGAAATGAAAACTTATTGCTATGGACTGAATCGTGTCCCTAAATTCATATGTTGAAGCCCTAACCCCCAGGGTGTGATAATGGGAGATGAGGCCTTTGGGAGATCCTTAGGGTTAGATGAGGTCATAAGGCAGTGCTCTCATGCTGGGGTTAGTGCTCTTACAAGAAGACACACCAGAGAGCTTGCTCTCTCTCTGCCATGTGAGGACACAATGAGAAGGCAATCATCTGCAAGCCAGGAAGAAAGCTCTCACTGGAACCTGACCATGCTGGCACCCTGATCTCAGACTTCAGCCTCCAGACTGTGAGAAATAAATTTCTGTCTAAGCCACTCAGTCTCTGGTATTTCTTTATGGCAGCCCACGATGACGAATAGCTTTTGTTCACACAAACTTGTACACAAGTGTCCTTAGCCGCTTTATTTGTAAAAACCAGAACTGACTGTGGGAACCCAGAACCCAGATGCCCTTCAGTGGATGAATGGTTAAACAAAATATGTTACATCCAAACCATGGAATATTATTCAGCACCAGCAAAGAATGATTTCTTGATGCATGCAACAATTTGGATGAACCTCAAGGAACTTATGATCAGTAAAAGCCAATCTCAGAAGGATGCATACTGCATGATTCCATCTATAGAACATTTGCAAAATAACATAATTACATGGATGGAAAACAGATTAGTGGAGCCCAGGGGGTAGGGAAGGGACAGGGAAAGGAAAGCTGTAGCTATCAACGGGTAGTATAAAGGAGACTTGTGATGATGGTACAGTAAAGTATCTTGATTGTGGTGGTGGTTACGTGAAGTTACACATGTGGTAAAATTGCATAGAGCTATACACGTACACACAGACACAAAATGAGTGCACAGATACTGGTAAAATATGAATAAGCTCTGGATTGTACAAATGTCAACTTCCTGGTTTTGATGTTGTGCTGTTGTTAGTTATGCAAGATGTTAACATTGGGGAATGCTGAGTAAAGAGTGTATGGGACCTCCCTGTACGTTTCTTAGTACCTTCCTGTGAATCTATAAATATTTCAAATTAAAAGTTAAAAAAAATAATTTGCGGTGAAAATAGAAAGGAAAATAAGTTCAAGAAGAAAAATGAGAGATCTAAAATTTCTGACCGTTCTGAACCAGTTGTTCCTGTTTTTTGAAACAGATGATGGTGGCTGTCAAATTGCTAAAGAGCCCAAATTCCATTTGATACATTTAAATATATCCATGATACATCCAATAAATGTATTCCATTTGATATAACAGCTTTATTTTAAAATACCAGTATTTACATTATGTTAGAAATTACTCCTTTGCAACTATTGAAACTTATCGTGAAAAATTTTAGATGTAAATTTAAAAATGTGCAAGGGGATATTAGTTTTCAAAATTCTCTTAGTCGTCCACAAACAAAAAAGCTAGATTTTAATAACTTAATGCCCCCATTGATTAAGGGGCTACATTCCAAAAGTATACTTAAAAAAAAAATCAGAATCTTAATTATAAGAGGTAGTTAAAAGAAAAAAGAACTTGGGAGCTGTTGGTTAAGGGTAGGACTGTAGTACCAAAAAGCCACTAAATAAATAAAAATACAAAGTATAGTTCTAGAAAGGGTAAGAAAAGGAAGAAGCTGTGTTGTACTGTTTTTAGATAATGTTATTGTCTTTTAATGCCTGTTTTTTGAATCAATATAGATGTGTTTGGTTGCTGTGTTCTAAACAGGCAAGAGAAAAAAAGAAAGAGAGGCACAAGAGGGTTGTGTTTTTAGCAGGCTCGGTTAGGGAGGGCGGAGTAACAAGGGATCTTCACTTCCACCCCCAGCCATCCCCCTGGAAGGACTATGTCAAGTTTACCTTGAGATAATTTGTGATTTTAGATTTCCTAATTCTAGCCCCCCATCAAAGAAAATCTCTCCATTTGCTTGATGACATCCCAGTCTTAAGTAGGGGATTTAGCCTTCTAATTCACCATTAACTGGCAAATGTAAATGAATTTGTCATTTGATATATGTGAATTATGTCTGATCATTTTCTAGTTGATAGAGGAGTGGAATGTGAAGGAAAGGGGTACCATGGGCTAAAAGGGGGAATATGGCAAAGTGGGGAAGCAGAGATTTAAGCTTTGAAAGCTACAAATAGAAGCAGAAAATGAGGAATTTTGGTCTTGCTAATGCATTGCTTAGCATGATTTATGAATGTTTTGGTTAATATTTAAAAATACTAATGACTGCTTTATTAAGAAATTTGTATCTCTGAGGATTAATTCACCTAAAATAGATCTCATTAAATTAGATTAATATAAAAATGGCCCATAGCTAGATCTGCCAAGTAAATGTAAAAGTCATTATGTTTTGTAGATTTCCCTCCCCAAAGGTGATAGAAATTAACTATTTATAGTATTGGGTTATAAGCGTCATGTAGCAAGTATTTTTATTGAAGTAATTTTGAATTTAACGAAAAGTGGAAAGAATTCTAATGTTACGTAATTTTAAGATGAGTAATATGCTTTTGCGTGAGATTTCAAGCATGTGATTTAACTTATATCAGGGTCCTTTTTCTTTCTTAGCCTTATTATTTCATTTACTGGTGAGATAATGATGATGATTGATAGGACAGTGTTTTCTTACCTCTCTAATAGCAATTTAGTTTTTTCTTACCTCTAATAATATTTTCAGTATTGAAAGAAGAATGCTGTAGCTCTGTCATACAGTGCTATGATATACAAAAATTATATTTTTGAATGACTTTTAAAAAACACATGGCTTCCTATGTTGGACTTTTGCCTATTTTAAGAACTTTTTGAAGTCAGATTAGTGAAATGGCCAATTTCTCCCTTCAAATCAATTGTCTATTTATCTTGATATTATGTTTATGATTATCTTGGAGGAATCAATGTACTTTTTCTTATTGAGAGCTGTTAACATATCCATTACATAAGGATTGCTAAAAATTCATGTACCAGTTATTTTTAAATTTTGTCATATTGAATATAGAAAATTTCATTATTGTGTACAATGATAGACAAATGCTTTAACAAACTACAAAGCTACACAGAATTTTTTCACTTCAATAAGTAAATAGGGGCATATTTATGTTACCTAATGTGAAAATGATTCTTCTAATGTTTTTGTAGAACTTTGAATAAGAAAACAGTTTACATTTTTACTTAAGCAAAGGGCCTAGATAGACTAAGACAATGGAGATGTAAATGGGATACTGGCTGTATATACTAAAGAGAGCCACTTGGGAATTTTCCTCCTGTATCTATAAAGACTTTCAAGAGGCAAGTAGTAAATATATGTCTAGACGGGATGCCCTTCATCTAAGCGGGTGAATGTAGCTTAGATTCAAACATTGGGCTGCCTGCATAGGGAAGTTGTGAGGAGTATGGGACCACCAGGAGGCTGCTTTCCCCGTAGATGTTGGGAGAGATGGAAGTGGGGAGTATCCCCACTTATATCATGGGGAGTATCATGATCACTTATATCATGATTTAAGATTATGACCTGGTATGAAAAACTGTAACGTACTTATTAAGTATATAGTTTTATAATATTGGTAAGTATGTTTTCTCTCTTATAAAGAATAGCGTCTGCTTTAAATGACCTTCATTTTGAATGGTTCAAAAATAAAACTTTGAAGTTCCTTATAAGTGAAGGATGATGGAATCATCCTCAGGTCAAGGTTTAATTTTTAACTCTAAAATGGACCTTTGACACAAACTGACAGTTAACTTTTTTTTTAACTTTTTATTGAGATTATGATAGTTTACAACCTTGTGAAATTTCAGTTGTACATTATTGTCAGTTGTGTTATAGGTGTACCACTTCACCCTTTGTGCCCACCCCCACCCCCCCTTTCCCCTGGTAGCCGCTAATCTGTTCTCTTTGTCTACATGTTTAACTTCCACATATGAGTGGAGTCATACAGAGATCTGACAGTTCCTTTTTAAGTTTAGGACTTTCCAAAGTAGAATGAGTGAGAGTGCTTATTTCCTCTGAGATACCATACCTGCAACTTGGGAAAGTATCTGCCAAGTGACACTTTTCTGAATAGAGAAATATCTGGTTAAAGATCAGTAAAGATCAATTGTCCCAGTCAGTCATATTTTTTCTACTAACCTAAACTTTGTTAAAGTTTTACTGGCATCCATATTACATAAGCAATACTTGTCAGCATAACTTTAGAAAATAATAACATTCTTTAGAGCGAGAATTAAGGAAATGCAGACACCTATACACCATCAAGAATCTTCTCACTGATCTTCATTTTTGACAAAATTGCTTAGTCTATCCTGCTTCTTCCGTTACGGCCTAAATGCAAACACTCTAAATTGCTTCATTTGAGACCAGTCTGCTGAGACCTCTACCCGCTTTCCCTTTTAGCCAGCTGTTAAAAGCTGTCAAACATTTTTATTGTAGGCCTACTGGTGGCATGGGCTTTCTATCTTTACATGTTAATGCCCAGCTTTCGCTCCTTAAACAGTCTGGTCCCTCTGTGGCTCTTTATAAAAAAGGGGGAGGAAATGTTCTGTTTATATATAGCCTTCTAAAGTGTTTAGGCAAAAGCCAAAGAAGATTATCATCACCCCATGCTGTACAGCCCCCAGTATGACAATAAGGCCGTTTAAAATAGTGGTTAAGAGCATCAGCTTGGGAGTCAGACACACCAGGTTTCAGATCCTGGCTCTACCATGTATGTGCTGTGTGCCTTTAAACAACCTACTCAACATAAATCTCCTTCACTGTAAATTCATGAAGATAATAAAGTTGTTATTTCATGGAGTTATGAGGATTAGATGAAATAATGTATGCGGTACACTTTGCTCTGTGTATAGCTCTTAATAAAAACAGTGATAGGAGGGGGAGGAAAATAATTATTTTCTAATGCCTTTTTAATTTTAAAAATCCGACTGTTCTACTAGATTGTTGCTAGATCTCTAATTCTGTGAAGTTGTGAGCTTGGTAAAAGTTACTCTGCAATTAGTTTGAAATCACTTTTGTTACTAGCTTTTATAGCGTACTTTGACGTTTATCCAAAGGGGGCTGATTTTTTATGTGAAAGGCCAGAACCTTAATATGAAGTAGCAAGAAAAAGTACTGCTTCTTAAGTTTTTATTGAAGTATAACATACATATGGAAAAGTATATATATGACCAAGAAATAGAACCTTACCAATTCTTTAGAAGCCCCCTTCACATTTTCTTCCTATCACCATCATCCTGATTCTAATAGAATAGATTAGTTTTGTCTATTTTTATGTTTTGTATAAATGGACTCATATCTTTTGGGTTTGGCTTCTTTTTCTTAGAATTATATTTGTGAGATTCATCCATATTGTCACATGTAGTTATACATATTCTCATTGCTGTATAATATTCTGTTATGTGAGTATACCCCAACTTATTTATCCATTCTACTGTTAATGGGTTTCACTTTTTAGCTATTATAAATATTGAAGCTGTGACATTCTAGTACCTGTCTTTTGGTAAATATATGTAAGCATTTCTGTTGAACAGGAATTGCTGGGTCATAGATATGCCTACTTTCAGTTTGTTTGTTTGTTTTTAAAGATTGGCACCTGAACTAACCTGTGTTGCCAATCTTTTTTTCTTCTTCTCCCCATAGCACCCCCCACCCCCCCTTACATAGTCGTATATTCTAGCTGTAGGTCCTTCTGGTTGTGCTATGTGGGACGCTGCCTCAGCGTGGTCTGATGAGCGGTGCCATGTCCATGCCCAGGATCCGAACCTGCGAAACCCTGGGCCACCAAAGCAGAGTGCGTGAACTTAACCACTCGGCCACAGGGCCAGCCCCACTACTTTCAGTTTTTATAAATAATTCCCATCAGTTTTCCAGACGATTGTACCAGTTTATACTCCCAGTAATATATGTGAGAGTTCCAATTGCTCTGTTTCCGTTCCAGCACTTGGTATTGTACATCTTCATTTTAGATGTTCTGATGTGTGTAGAATGATATCACATTGTGGTTTTAATTTGCATTTCCCTGAGTAATGAAATTGGGCATCTTTTTAGGTTTATTTGCCATTTGGATAGCCTCTTTTGTGAAGTCACACAAGTGCAGGTCTTTTGTTCATGTTTCTATTGAGTGGTCTATATTTTTCTTATTGATTCATAGGAATTCTCTATGTAATTTCTATGTAAGTCATTTTTCAGATGTATTATCGTTATGTCTCCTTGTACTTTTGTGGGTTGTCGTTTTGTTTTAATGTTTTTCTTGAATAGAAATTCTTAATATAATCAATTTTGTTAATTTTTTATGGTCAGAGTTTTTATGTCCTTTTTAAGAGGATTTAAATACTCTAAGATCACAAAGATATTTTAGGTTTTTCTCTGAACTGATTTTTGACTATAGTGTAATTAGAGGTTAAGATACTTTTTTTTTCTCCTACTTGGATATTCAGATGACCTTTGAGATTTTTTTGAAAAGCAGCATGTATTCTTGGGTGACAGTTGAGTCATTGGCACTGCTAGAATGAGTTCCAATCCTTGCTCAAATGGAGACTGAAAGAGCGTTCTGAGACCTCTTTTTCTTTCCTGATCTGCCATTTGGTCTCCAGAACAAAGCATGGGGATTTCTGTTGAGATCCCCATAAGCTGAAAGTCATGTCTGCTAGAGTTAGGGAGAATTATAGCATGCAGTAACTGTGAAGTAACACTTGCAAATTATTCATGATCAGTTAGTCACCAGTTGATGTGCTATGAGGAAGTTGAAGTGATGGGAGAAAGATGTAGATCTGACAGTATCTAGTTTGGGACTTTATATGAAAGGTTTTAAAAAATTAAGATCAATAATAATATTACCTTACATTTATAGAACAGCTTACAAAGTACTCGCATTTACACTGTTTCATTTTGATCCTTATGGTAACTAGCATTGCAAGGTTTTCAAGACAGATATTATTGTCTCAGTTTAACAGAGGAAAAAACCTGAAATTCAGATCAGTTAATTAGCTTTATAAACAGTTTGTTAAAACTGAGAATCCAGTAGTCTTATTGCTCTGGTCCAACCATCTTTACAAGACTGCTCTAGGCAAATTGAACTGGAGATACAGGCAGCCCCAAAATATGATTTATTCTCTCAAAGGGATATAAAGCTTCAATGTTTAATCAAAACAAAATATTTTAGGTCTGACTAATGAGCTGGAGCTTGGAGGGCTTTCAAGCTCACAGAGCTTGATAATCTCACATTTTCCTATTGTCTTCTTAGGACCGTCAATTGGATTAGCTCTTTATGATTCCTTTATCCCTTTTCTAGCACCTTAAAATGAACTTTGTGTTTGATGTCTCTTAGCAAACAGGCCTAGGACCTAAATGCAGTTAAACTGGACATAAAAACTGGTAAGAATTTAATTTTAAAAGTATAACTCCAAGTCATCAAATTTGCATGATCCCACTCAATTGTAAGCTCCTGGCAGTGGTGGGTACCGGGACTGTGTTTATACTTTTTGGTTTCCCCTCGAGGAGCTAACAGTGAATTGCATGTAATGAAACATCTGTAGTCTGTATGAACTAACAGTTGTCTCAAGTGATAGAAAAGTGAAGGTAAAAGTTGTCACTACTAATGGTAGATTAAAAAGAAAAAAAGATCTAAGTGACCTATTCATTAAAAGGCTCAAAAGTTAAATCATCCAGGGCCATATATAACAGCATTCAATAAAGCAGTAGATAAGAGTTCTTAATATGTGATAGAGGCACATGGTACTTGCTATGGTGGTTCTGGCAGGACTGGACTAAAATAGCTATTCTGAGTTTCTTTTATGTTTTCCTTCTCTGTTCTCCCTTCATAAAAACTAGACTTGGGTTTTCAGACTTTTCATTTTCTATTTAGTTAAATGAATGCAAAAAGATTCTAAATTCTTTTCTACCTAGTTAAATTTGTATATTCATTTTCTACTTAGTCAAATGAATGCAGAAAGATTTGATCTAAATCACAGTAACTTCAGCTGTGTACAATAGTTTTTTGACAATGGTGTTCTTTCTGACTCTATGCAGAGCCAAATCTACATCTTTTTTTTTATAGTAGAGATGATATTTCCTGTGTTTTAACTTGTTTAGTTTATCAAGTGTGGAACAATGTGTTATTTCTTTGCTCTGTTATTTGAATAGGTTATAAAATCATAAGGATAAGATAAAGATCTTATCCTTGAGTTATCTGGAATTGTATTTTAAATGATGGAATTAATTTTAGTGATCTTGATTCAATCTGCTTGTTTTATAGAAAAGGAGGAAACAGGCTCAAGTCACACAGCTTAGTCGGTAGCCGAGCTGAGATTTAGTTCCTGGTCTTGTGATCCTGATTCCACTGCCCTCCCACCTTTAAATATATTGGGCTATAATTTTTGAAGAATGTTCCCAAGTTTAAAGATAGAGAATTTCTTAGTTGTGTTTTAATAGTTTTTGATCTAATTCTAACTTCATTTTACATTGATCACTCTAGAACTTAAAATACACAGTCCTTTTAAAAACTATTATGTACAGGGTCACAAAATAAAAGTACCTTGCCATTTCCAGCAAAATACTGATTGAAAAAGAGCCTATGAGTTTCAAGTTTTTGAAATGACTTAGATAAAAAGAGTTTAAGATACAAGCAACATGTTCTTTTTAATATTATTTAGAAAGGTAGTACTGCTCAATAAAGAGGTTGAAAGATTGTTGAACTGGGAGTCTCAGCCCGCCTTTTGTGTTCTTACTAACTGTGATTCTGGGCAAATGGCCTACGTTCTCTGGGCTTCCATTTGCTTGTGTGTAAAGTAAGAAAAGAAAAGCTAGAATTATAACTGTCTCTTCAATAAATAACTCTCATTATTGCAGAATGTGAGAAGTTAGGCATCAGAAGTCTTTGAACATGAAAATGATCTGTGCCTAATATTCTTTACCTTGATACCTCTAAGTAACCACAGACCAGCCAGCCAGCAATCAATCTCCATCTGTAGAACAGCCACTGTTGTCCATATATAGAAGTCTGGAGAAGGGCCAGATTTTATTTTTGCCAGAAACACTCTTGGCAAATCTGTATCCCTAGAGATGTCTGTTTAATTTTGTGGTGCAGTGCATGGTTTAGTGAAAAAGAAAAGGAATGCTGAGCTATTTCATTCTAAATGCTCTCAGAGATAGCTCATGTTCATTTGTTTCCATTCTGTCTTATGTTTCAAGATGTTTGGAGGGTGGAGGTGAGCCAAAATTAAATGAAAAGAAGAAGGTGAGAAACCTTCCACAGTATATTACTGACTCTGGAAATGAATTTGAACTATGTGAGTTATGTGTTTACGTATATTGAAAACTTCTAATATATATATATATAGTATTAAATATCTTGCCAGATTTGTCATGTTAGACTTTCTCATGCTAGTTTTTTTTTATTTTGAACTAGTTTCCTAGCTTTAAATTATTTTTTTTAAAAAAAACTTTATTTTATGAAAAATATTTCAAAAGTATCCTGTTATCTTGCCTTCTGGAAATAAAAAGTATTTGAATTTGAATATTTTTTTCACTGTTTTTTATCCATTTGTAAAGATCCCAATTAATGACTGGATTTAAAATTCGTTTGTTTGAGAAAGTTTATTTTGTGACCCAAATTTAGATGCTGAAAATTAAATAATCTGAATTCCTTAAGTTATTGGAATAAATCCAGATGAAGTTGCATTTAGTTAAAATGTCATTATATGTCACCACTGATCTTCAGTCCTCATTTTCTTAATTTTTTCAATCTTTCAGATATCTTTAACATCCTTTTCTCCTAACTTCCATGTTGATTTATTAACAAATCCTAGTAATTTTACTTCCATAATGTCTCTCAGATTTTGCCGTTCATCTTTATTGCAGTTGGTCCATCCTAATCCAGGCTGGGTTTAGATTGCTGCAAGAACATTCCAACTAGTCCCCCTGCCCTCAGTATTTCCTTTCAAACTATTAAGCTAAAATCTAGATTAATCTTTACACATCAATTTTACCAGGCTATCTTCTGTTTAGAAATCTTAAAACTTCTTAATTCAGTTCTCAATACTGGCAAACATTTAAAGCCCTCTATATATGGTCCTTTCTTTTCCATCGAACTGAATTAATTTAACAAATATTGTTTTGAGCATCTATGTGAGAGACACTGTGCAAAGGTAAAAATAAATAAAATCTAGCTTCTTGCAGATGTATAATGTCAGTGTTAATGTCAACATGTCTGGGATTTTTTTCCATTGAGAAACTTGTTCTACTTCATGCCATTCCACTTAAGCTGTTCTTGCTAATGTTTTCAGTGATCTCCTTATTGCCAGATTCATCAGGCAGTTTTCCATCCTAATTGTACTTTGCTTTTTTATGGCATTGGTTACTGTTGACCGTGCTTACTTTCTTGACACTTTTTCCGTCCTCAGTTTCTAGGTATAGAAACTGTTCACATTTTCTATTTCTTCTTCGAACTTTCTTTTTAAGGAACAAAGTTTTCATTTTGTTGATCTTCCTTACTTTAGGTTATTTTCTATTTTATTAGTTTCTGTATTTTTGCTCCCTTTCCTTCTACTTCCTTCGGGTTTTTTTTCTGGTTTTGTTTTTTAGTTTGTTTTGCTATTCTTTTTCTAACTTCTTGAGATGTGTGTTTAGCTCTTTAATTCTTTAAAAGTAGACTTTATTTTTAGAGCAGTTTTAGATTCACAGCAAAATTGATCTGAAAGTATAGAGTTCCCATATACACCATACACATACAGGCTCCACCACTATCAAGATCCCCCATCAGAGTGGGACAGTTGGTGAACCTACACTGACACGTCATTATCACCGAAAGTCCATAGTTTACATTAGAGTTCATTCTTGGTATTGTGTATTCTGTGGATTTGGACAAATGCATAGTGAAATCTATCCACCATTATAGTATCATTTAAAATAGTTTCACTGCCCTAAAACTCCTCTTTGCTTCACTGATTCATCCCTCCCGCCATCCTAACACTGGGCAACCACTATTCTTTTTACTGTCTCCATAGTTTTGCCTTCTTTCAGAATGTCATATAGTTGAAATCATACAGTATGTAGCCCTTTCAAATTGGCTTCTTTCACTTAATGATATGCGTTTAAGGTTGCTCCATGACTTCATGGCTTGATAGCTCATTTCTTTTTATACTGAATAATATCCCATTGTCTGGATGTACCACAGTTTATTTATCCATCACCTACTGAAAGACATCTTGGTTGCTTCCAGGTTTTGGCACTTATGAATAAAGCTGCTGTAAACGTCCATGTGCAGGTGTTTGTATAGACATATGTTTTCAGTTAATTTGGGTGAATATCAAGGAGCATGATTGCTGGGTTGTATAGTAATAATATGTTTCATTTTATAAGAAACTGCCAAACTGTCTTCCAAAGTGGCTGTACCGCTTTGCATTCCCACCAGCATTGTAAGAGTTCCTGTTGTTCCACATCCTCACCAGTATTTGGTATTGTCAGCATTTTGAATTTTAGCCATTCTATTAAGTGCATAGTGGTATCTTGTTCTAATTTGCAGTTCCCTAATGGCGTATGATATGGAGCATCTATTCATAAGCTTATTTGCCATTTGTATATCTTCTTGGTGAGGTGTCTTCAGATCTTTTGGCTCTGTAATTTTCAAACTTCTTTTCTGAACTGTGCCTTTCAGGCTATAGACTTTCCTTTTATGCTTTAGTTGCTTATCTATTTGAATGATCAGGATCCTTCAAATTTTGTCAAGACTTTTATACCTCAGTGCTAAAGAAAAATGTTCATGTATGCTTGAAAATAACATGTATTTAGCAGTGTTGGGTGAAGTGTTCTTTATTAGGTCAAGTTTCCTAATCATGTTATCATGTTGTTTCAATCCTACTGATTTTTTTTTTTGTTTACTTGTTCTATCAATAACTGAGAGAGGTGTTAAAATTCCCCTCAATTAATGTGAATCTGTCTATTTCTCCTTGTAGTTCTGTCATTTTTGCTGTATGTATCTTGAGGTTGTATAATTAGGAGCCTTTTAATCCAAAAATGCTGTATCTTCATGAGGATTTCATATTTTATCATTAGGAGGTGTCCCTTGAAGTCTGTTTTGGCTGGTACTCATATAGCTATATTATCAGCCATAGCTACACCAACTTTCAGTATGTATTTACTTAGTATAACTTTTTCCATTCTTTGACTTTCAGCCTTTTTATATTCTTTTTTTATTAAGATTATGATAGTTTACAACCTTGTGAAATTTCAGTTGTACATTATTGTTAGTCATGTTGTAGGTGCCCCCCTTCACCCTTTGTGCCCTCCCTCCACCCCCCCTTTCCCCTGGTAACCACCAATCAGTTCTCTTTGTCTAAATGTTAACTTCCACCTGTGAATGGAGTCATACAGAGTTCGTCTTTCTCTATCTGGCTTATTTCACTTAACATAATACCCTCAAGATCCATCCATGTTGTTGTGAATGGGATGATTTTATCCTTTTTTATGGCTGAGTAGTATTCCATTGTATATATATACCTTATCTTCTTTATCCAATCATCAGTTGATGGGCACTTAGATTGCTTCCATGTCTTGGCTATTGTAAATAATGCTGCGATGAACATAGGGGTGCATGGTACTTTTGGAATTGCTGATTTGAAGTTCTTTGGATAGATACCCAGTAGTGGGATGGCTGGATCACAAGGTTTTTCTATTTTTAATTTTTTGAGAAATCTCTGTGCTGTTTTCCATTGGCCTCACCAGTTTGCATTCCCACCAACAGTGTATGAGGGTTCCTTTTTCTCCACAACCTCTCCAATATTTGTCACTTTTTGTTTTGGATATTTTTGCCATTCTAACAGGTGTAAGGTGATATCTTAGTGTAGTTTTGATTTGCATTTCCCTGATGATTAGTGATGATGAGCTTTTCATGTGTCTATTGGCCATCCATATATCTTTGGAGAAATGTCTGTTCATGTCCCCTGCCCATTTTTTGATCAGGTTGTTTGATTTTTTGTTGTTGAGCTGTGTGAGTTCTTTATATATTATGGAGATTAACCCTTTGTTGGATAAATAACTGTAAATATTTTTTCCCAATTAGTGGGTTGTTTTTTTGTTTCAATCCTGTTTTCCCTTGCCTTGAAGAAGCTCTTTAGTCTGATGAAGTCCCATTTGTTTATTGTTTCTGTTATTTCCCTCGTCTGAGGAGTTATGGTGTCCAAAAAGATTCTTTCGAAACTGATGTCAAAGATCGTACTGCCTATATTCTCTTCTAGAAGACTTATTGTTTCAGGCCTAATCTTTAGGTCTTTGATCCATTTTGAGTTTATTTTTGTGAATGGTGAAAAAGAATGGTCAATTTTCATTCTTTTGTATGTGGCTGTCCAGTTTTCCCAGCACCATTTGTTGAAGAGACTTTCTTTTCTCCATTGTAGGCCCTCGGCTCCTTTGTCGAAGATTAGCTGTGCATTCAGTCTTTTTATATTCTTAAATTAGATGTGAGTCTTATGAATAGCACGCCATTGGGTTTTGTTTTGTTTTGTTTTTATCTAGTCTGAAAAATCTTGGTCTTTTAACAGGCTGATAATCTTTGTTTTTAGCAGGAGCATTTTGTTCATTTATATTTCATGTTATTACTGATCTGTTTGAGTTTAAATCTGTTATCTTGTTTTGTCTCCCTTACTTCATGTGATGCTACTGTCTTGGTTCTCTTCATACCTTTCTGAGTATTTCTTAGTTTTTTGTGTGTGGGTGCCTCTTTCTGTTCACTACTTAAATGCTCATGGTCCTTAGGGTCTCATTATTTACCTTTTCTTTTTCTTTTTCTTCTTTGCTGAGGGAAATTCACTTTGAGCTAACATCTGTTGCCAATCTTCCTCTATTTTATATGTGAGCCGCTGTCACAGCATGGCCACTGAGAGATGAGTGGTGTAGGTCTGCACCCAGGAGCCAAACCTGGGCCTCCGAAGCAGAGCGCGCCAAACTTAACCACGAAGCCACTGGGAATGGCCCTGCCTTTTATTTTTCTTATTCTGTTTACTCAACTTGGGTGACTTGATTCATGCTCATAATTTCAGGTAGCTCAGCTACTTATTTGCTAGGCTCCAAGCCTGTAAATTCAACTGCCTCTTGTACTTCACCAGTGGGAAATCCTATCACTAGCCCAGATTTATCATATCTAAAACCAAAGTTACCTTCTTTTACTTTGAAACTGGTCCACTTCCCACATTTCCTAGATTGGTGAATATCACTACTATTCCTTTCTCAATATATCCTCATCTATGCTCCCTTCGTGTTCATTTTCTAGGTCTTAGAGCTGTTTCCTTTTTACTCCCAAAGCCTAGTTCATTACAGTGGTCTTCTAAATGGTCCTGCTGCATTTATTCTTACATCACTCCATTTTACTTTCCATTGCTTTCAGAATGATCTTGAAGGGTTTTAAGCAGAAGAACATCAGATTTGCATTTGGGATATATAACTCTGAAGACTTCTGGTGAATATGGCAGACAGTTATTTTAAAAGTCTAATGGCTATATCTTTTCATCTCTAGTAGATTCTCTAGAGCAATGACATTCAAACTTTTTCAACCACAATTTGTAGTAAGAAATACATTTTCTACCGTGACCCAATACACACACACACATAACTGAAACAAAAGTTTCAGTAACAATACTTACCTTTACTACATTCTGATATTCTCTAGTCTAGACCATTTCATTTTTTAAAATGCTGTTTATGATCCCCTAAGTTGGTTTCACTACCTCTAGTTTGAAAAACTCTGCTCAAGAGTATGTCTTTTGCAACTGATCTTAGACGAAGGAGCAAAGGCAATCTGGTGGAGAATGAATAGTCTTTTCAACAAATGATGCTAGAACAACTGGACATCTATGTGCAGAAAAGTAAATTTAGACACTGACCTTACAGTTTCCACAAAAATGAACTCAAGTGGATCATAGACTAAATGTAAAACAGAAAACTATCAAACTTCTCGAAGACAACATGGGAGAAAAGTCTAAGTGACTTTCATTTTGGCAATGAGTTTTTAGATTCAACACCAAAAGCTTGATCCATGAAAGCAAAAAATGACAAGTTGGGCTTCATTAAAATTAAAAATTTCTGCTCTGCAAAATACCCTCTCAAAAAAATAAAAGACAAGGGCCAGCCCAGTGGCATCATGGTTAAGTTCGTATGCTCCGCTTTGGTGACCTGGGGTTCCCAAGTTCAGATCCCAGGTGTGGACCTAGCACCACTCATCAGGCCGTGCTGAGGTGGCATTCCACATAAAGTAGAGGAGGATTGGCATAGATGTTAGCTCAGTGACAATCTTCCTCAAGCAAAAAGAGGAAGATTGGCAACAGGTGTTAGCTCAGGGTCAGTCTTCCTCACACACACACACACACAAAAGACAGTCCACAGACTGGGAGAAGATAATTGCAAAACACATATTTGATACAGGATTAGTATCCAAGCTATACAAAGAACTCTTAAAACTCAACAATAAAAAAACCAAACAACCTAGTTAAAAATGGGCAAAAGATCTGAACAGAAACCTCATCAAAGAAGAAATACAAATGGAAAATAAGCATATGAAAAGATGTTTCATATCATATGCTATTAGGAAATTGAAAATTTAAATAATGAGATGCTACTACACACCTATTAGAATAGCTAAAATTCAAAATACTGACACTACCAAATCCTGGAAAGGATGTGGAAAAAAGGAACTCTCATTCATTGCCCCTGGGAATGCAAAATGGTATGGCCATTTCGGAAGACAGTTTGACAGTTTCTTACAAAGCTAAACATAGCCCCTTACCATATGATCCAGCAATCATGCTTCTAGGTATTTATCCAAATTAATTGAAAACTTATGTCCACACAAAAACCTGCACACAGATGTTTGTAGCAGCTTTATTCATAATTACCAAAGCTTGGAAGTAACGAAGATGTGTTTCAGTAGGTGATAGATAAACAAACTGTGGTGCATCCAGACAATGGAATGTTATTCAGTAATAAAAACAATGAGCTATCAAGCCACAAAAATATATGGAGAAAACTTAAATGCATATTGCTGGGTGAAGGAAGACAGTCTGAAAAGGCTACTTATTGTATGATTCCAACTGTATGACATTCTGGAAAAGGCAAAAGTATGGAGACAGTAAAAAGAAGAGTGGTTTTCGGGGCTTTGGGGTGGGGAAGGATGAATAGGTGGAGCACTAGGATTTTAAGAACAGTGAGATTACACTGTGTGACACTGTAATGGAGGATACGTGACATTATGCATTTGTCAAAACCCATAGAACTGCACAACACAAAGAGTGAACCCTAGTGTATCAATATTGGTTCATCAATTGTAACAAATGTACCACACTAATACAAGATATTAATAATAGGGGACAATGAGGGGAGGGAAGAGAAGGAGTGTATGAGGACTCTGTACTTTCTGCTCAGTTTTTCTGTAAATCTAAAATTGCTCTAAGAAACAAATCTGTTAACTTTTTTTAAAAGTACAAAGTATGTCTCTCAATCCATTCATTCAACAAACATTTGTTAAATACATACTATGTGCCAAAGAATGAAATACTGAAAGTAATAAATTATGTAAAATATAGTTCTTTCAAACAGTGTATAGTCTAATGGGGAAAGTAAATCAATAATTGGGGTGATATTTGCTATGCCAGAAGTGAGTATAGAATGTTATGGACCCAGGAAGGGACCATCTTAGTTTGGATTGGGGCGGGGGACAGACTAACAAAAAAGGCTTCTGAGAAGTCATGCTTCATTTGAAGTTTTTAGGGTGAGTAGCAGTTGACTAGATAGAAATTTGTGTGTAGGGAATGAACACCTCGAGGAGATGATATTCTATTCAGACAAAACAGCCTCCGAAAAGGCTTAGAGGTAAGAAACAGCATGGTACGAACAGGAAGTTACAGAGAATCCTTTCCTTTTCCTAGTTATAGGAAAGATTACAACTGGGGGAACCTGAGTCATGAAACTAAGGGGATAGACAATATCATAAAGGGCCCTGTGTATTGAATGAGTTACCATTGGCACTTTATCCTGTAGGCTAAGGAAAGTTGCTTAAGGTGGATTTACCTGATATAAGAAGATCCGTCTTGCCTTCTCCAAATACATAATAATGCTGGATAAATTATAAACTTCCTTTTTCCAATTAAAAAAATACATAATAAAGCTTGAAAGCAAGAAAAAGACATCTTCAGATACTAGAAATGAAGAGGAAACTAAAACCCAGACATGAAGGGGAGCTAAAGCCAAATGGATAATGGGGAGTGGGAGCTATAGTTTTAAGAGCTACATGAGGTGAGGAGTGAAGGCATCAGGCCTGTGATAATCAGAAAATTGGAACTGATTTATGTGTTTTAAGTTGGGAGCCATAAAAGGCTCTTGAGGAAGGGACTACAACAACTACACCCCTCTGGCCTAAGGAAGCAACAGAGGACTTGGAACTGGGGTTTTAGGCCTTTGTGGAGTCAGAAATAAGGAATAGGGCTGGAGGGAGGAGATGGCCAGTAACCCAAGCCTGCGTCAGCCAGCTCATGACATTCTACTGGCCACCATGCTTTATTCAAGGGTGACTATATATTCTAAAAATGTGTTCATGTGGGGTAAAGCCCAGAACCATGTTTGATAATTGGCTAGTGATAGCCTCTTTCTCTTTTTCTTTCTCTGGATTTGGAGATAGAAGCATGTAACTCTCATAGTTGCTGGTTCCATCGTGTGGCAACTTGGAAAGTCAGCCTTAGGATGAAGATGAACCTCTGAAAGGTGGAATGGAGAGTCAAAGAAACTGACTCTTGTGTGGCAGTGTTGAGATGCTGAATCCAAATAACACTGAATACTTCTAACTTCTGATGATACATAACAGATTGCTCACACTAATCTTCCACAATAATATGTAAATGTGTGTGTGTGTGTGTATATGTATAATTAAACAACTATTTGAAGGCACTGAAAAGGAACCAAAAGAAAAGAGAAACTAAATTCAAAAGATAGTACCTTTGAGGGCACTCCCCAATCTGTGCCTGGTTCCATAGGCAAAGATCTTGGATAATAGGATTCAGACTAGCTAGGAGACAAACTGGGAACTTGGGAAGAAAATCTTGGAAAGGAACGTGGTATGTAAATATTAGTCCCCAAACTTGCATTTAAAATCTACTCAGCTCCCATAAATGTATGGGGAGGCCTCAGGGAATGCAGTGAAAAAGCAATACCTGTAAGCTAAAAGAACTGAGAAGAGATTTCAGCAGTTGGTGATGGCAGGGGAGACATAAATATGGAATCTAGCCAAATTAACTACCTGCTAGAACGAAGACCAGTCTTCAAGGGATATAACAGAATCCAGAGTCTTGACAACATATGATTAATGTATAGTATCTAATCAAAAACCACCAGACATGTGAAGAAACAGGAAAATGTGATCATACTCAAGAAAAAAGCATTCAATAACAGACCATCTCCAGGATGATCCAGATGTTCAAATTAGAAGCCAAGAACTTTAAAGAAGTTATTATAAATATGCTCAAGGACTGAAAAGGCAATATGTGTATAATGATCAAACAGATGAGAAATCTCAGCAGAGAAATTAGACGTTGTTTTTAAGTGAAAAAAATTATAGTACAAAAAGTACAACAACTGAAATGAAAGATAAACTGGATGGGCTTAACGGCAGATTTGGAGTGTCAAGGAAAGAATCAATTAACTTGAAGACAGACGAATAGAAAATATTCATATTGAAGAGCAGAGAGGAAAAAGATTCGTCAAAACTAGACAGAGTCTCAGAGACCTCTGGGACAAT
Organism: Equus przewalskii; assembly: GCF_037783145.1. NCBI lineage: Eukaryota > Metazoa > Chordata > Mammalia > Perissodactyla > Equidae > Equus > Equus przewalskii. The sequence goes on from NC_091854.1 coordinate 7,187,262, forward strand.
AGCAAATGGTCTAAAATACATGTAATTGGAGTCTCTAAAGGAGAGGAAAGAGAAAAATAGGCCCAGAATTTGAAAATAATGGTAAATTTGGCAAAAAATATCAATGTACAGATTCAAGGAGCACCACAAATCCCAAGAAGGATAAATACAAAGATAACCTCATAAGGTACATTTTAGTCGAACTGCTGAAGTCTTGGCTGCAGCCTGAGAAAAACAACGCTTTATACACAAGGGGCCTATAAGCTGATTTCCAGCAGACCTGTGCGATAAGAAATGCTAAAAGAAGTTCTTCAGGCTGAAAGGAAGTGACTAATTAGACTGTAACTCGTATCTTCAGCAATGAATGAAGATCAATAGAAATGGTAAAAATATGGGTAAATATAAAAGATTACATATTATTTATTTTCTTCTCTTAATTTTTTTAAGAGACATATTAGTGGTTAAAGCAAAGATTTTTAGCACTGTATTCTGGAGTTTATACAAATAGCACAAAGGATTGAGGTAAATAGAACTATGCTGTTATAAAATGGCTATAATGTTTAGTACTACAATATTAATTCTAAGTGGATTGTGTTAAGTTAAAGATGAATATTTTAATCTCTAAAGCAACCAGTAAAACAAAATGCAGAGTTACACTTACAAGGTCAGTGGGACCACAATGAGATACCAGTTTACACCCAGTAGGATGGCTGTAATCAAACAGATGGACAGTAACAAGTGTTGGCAAGGATGTGGAAGCATAGGAATAGTCATACATTGCTAGCGGGAATGTAAAATGGTGCAGCTGTTTGGGGAGTTCTTCAACATGTTTAGTATAGAATTACATATGATCCAGCAGATCCACTCTTAATTGTACACCCAAGGGAAATGAAAATATACATCCCCACAAAAACATGTACATAAATGTTTATAGCAGCCTTACTCATGGTAGTCAACAAGTGGGAACAATCCAAATGTCCATTAATAGATGATTGGAAAAATAAAATGTGGTATATCCATACAATGGACAATTATTCAGCAATAAAAAGGAATGAAGTACTGACACATGCTGCAACGTGGATGAACCTTGAAAATGTTATGCCACGTGAAGGAAGCCAGTCAGGGAAGATCACATATTCTATGACGCCATTTATATGAAAAGTGCAGAATAAACAAATATATAGAGACAGGAAGTTGATTAGTAGCTACCTAGGGCTGAATGGGTGAAGGGGAAATGGGGAAGGGTACCTAATGGGGATGGAGTTCTTTTAAGGTGATGAATATGTTCTAAAATTAGATTTTGGTGATTATACAACCCTGTGAATATATTTAAAGAAAAAACACTGAATTGTATACTTTAAATGGGTGAATTGTTTGGTATATGAATTATATTTCAATAAAGCTGTTTTTAAAAAGCCAATGGAGAAATCAAAATGAAATATTAAAAACTTTTTTCAGTTAACCCCAAAGGAAGAACAAAGAAACATGCAAACAAACAAACAGATGATGCAAATAAAAAACAGAAAAGTATTTGCAAATCTGAATGAAGCCAAATCAAATGTAAAAATTAGACTAAATACTGCAGTTAAAAGGCAGAGACTGTCAAACTGGATAAAAAGTAGGATCCGACTTTAAGTTGTCTGCAAGGCATGCACTTTTAAAACAAAGACACTAAGGTTGAAAGTAAAAGTATGGAAAGAGATGAAAAGATATACTATGCAGACAAGAATGATTAGAAAGTTAGAATTGATATTTTAATAATGGACAAAAATAGACTTCAAAACAGGGAGTATTACCAGAAATAGGGACATTTTATAATGATAAAAACTCAGTGTATCAGGAAGACATAGTTACAAGTGTGTATGTACCTAATAATACAGTTTCAAAATACGTGAAGCATAAAACTGACAAAGCTAAAGGAGAAAGGATTCAAATCCACAGTCATAGTTGGAGATTTTCACATCCCTTTCAGAGTAATTAATAGAACAACTAGGTCAAAAATCTACAGATATAGAAAATCTGAATAGCACTGTTACCACCTTGACCTCATTAGTATTTATAGAACCCAACACCCAACAATTGCAGAACACAGACTCTTTTCAGGTGCCGTGGAACTTTTACTGAGATAGACAATATACAGGACCATAAAACAAGTCTTAGTGAGTTTCAAAAGATTGAAATCTAACAGAGTATGTTCTCTGATCACAATTAAATTAAATTAGAAATTAATAACAAAAAGATATCTGGAAAATTCCCAAAGATTTGGAAATTAAACAGTATATTTCTAAATAACCCATGGATCAAAAGAAAATCACAAGGGAAATTAGAAAATATTTTCAACTGAATGATAATGAAAAACAAACATGTCAGAATTCATGAGATGCAGTGAAAGCATTGTTTAGAGGGAAATTTATAGCTCTCATGTTGACATTAGAAAGGAGGAAGGGTTAAAATTTATTTAAGTTTCCAGAAGCTACAAAAATACAATCAGAATAAGCTCAAGAAGGAAGAAATTAAAGAAAACAGCAGATATCAGTTAAATAGAAAACAGACAAGAGAGAAAATTAAGAAAGTAAAAATGAGTTCTCTCAAAAGATCAATAAAATTGAAAAACCTCTACAAAAACACATTGCCAATTTTGGAAATGAAAGACAGAGTACCATTATAGATCCATAAACTTTAAAAGAATAATAAGGAAATTCTAAGAACAAATTATGCCAGTGAACACTTTCCTCTTAATACCGAGAACAAGGCAAAGGTGCCCACTCTTAGCACTTCTACTCCACATTTTCCTGACTGTCCTTGCTAATGTGATAAGGTAAGCAAAAGTAAAAGGAATAGAGATTGGAAAAGAAGAAGTAAAAACTGTTCCTATTCACAAATTATTTCTATAGTAGAAAATTCTAAGGAATCAACAAAAAAATTATTATAATCAACAAGTCAATTTAGCTTAGCAAAGTCTTAAGATATGGGCCAATAAAAAATTAATTGTATTTGTGTATATATATAAGATTTAAAAACTAGTTATATTTCAATAGCATCAACAATAAAATACTTAAGAATAAATGTATTGTGTACAGCTCTGTACTGAAAAGTACAAAATACTGCTGACAGAAATTAAAGAAGATGTAAATACATGGAGATGTATAATGTTCATGGATTGGAAACCTCAATATTGTTAATCTGTCACTTCTGCCAAATTAATATATAGATGCAGTGCAATGCCAATCATAATCCCAGCCAATTTGTTTTGTAAGTAAAAACAGATCAGCTGATGCTAAAATTTATATGGAAATACGAAGGACTTAGAATACCTGAAACAATGTTGAAAAAGAAGAACAAAGCTGGAGGACTTATTCTGACTTCAAGACTTAGTTATAAAGTGACAGTAATCAATATAGCATGGTATTGATATAAGGATAGGCACACTGAGAAGTAGAAGTAGAGTTCCAGAAATATACACATATACATACAGTCAATTGATTTTTGCTAAAAGTACCAAAGCAATTTAATGAAGGAAAGAGACTTTTTTCAAGAAATGATGTTGCAACAACTGACTACCTGGAAAAAAATTAACCTCAATCTCTATGTTACACCAAACACAGAAATTAATTCAAGGTGGATCAGCGACCTAAGTGTAAAAATTAAAACTATAAGGCTTTTAGAAGAAAATATAGGAGAATATCTTTGGAATCTGAGAATCAGGCAGAATTTTCTTTTTTCTTTCAACAAACGTTTATCAAGGTCCTATTATGTGCCAGCACAGTTTTAGGCACTGGGGATACAGTAGCAAATAAGACAAAGTTCCTACCCTCATGCAGCTGGCATCCTATTGGGAAGAAGGCAATCAATAAACGCATGCTCATACTCCTAAGTGATGAAGAAAACGCAGGGTCAGGGCACAGAGGGTAAATGGAGGTAGAGGTGCTGGTGAAAGGTCAGGAACAGGGTGAGACAAGTGAGGCTCCCAGAGTGCAAAAAGGAGGCCAGTGCTTTCATGGTTCTGAGAGCGACTGCCACCTTAAATTTTGTACCCTGGACGCCTCACTTGCTTTGCCTGGTCCCAGCCCTGGCCTGGGATGTGCTGTTTTGATAGTGTGGTCAGGGATGAGGTGACATTTGTGCAAAGGCCTGAAGGAGGTGTGAGGGAGAGAGTACTTAGGAATCTGAGAGAAGAGTGTTTCAAGCATGGGAACAGCAGGTGTAGATGCTGGGATGTGGAGCATCTTCTGCCTGTGAGAGCAAAAGCAAGGAGACCATTGTGCTTTCTCACTGAGAGCTGGGGGAGGCTGGTAAGAGAGGATTCTGAGGGGTGCTGGGGGCCAGGTCATGCAGGGCCTTGTGCTCTGTTGTGAGGACTTTGGTGGGAACCACAGGAGGGTACTGAGCAGAGGAGGGACGTGACCTGACTTTGGTCCAGTAAGACCCCTGTGTCTGCATGGAGAGCAGAGCCTGTGGGGATGAAATGGGGCGAGAGCAGAGGGAGGGGGAACAGGGAGGAGGCTACTGTAGTCATCCAGGTGAGAGATGGTGGAGTGGCAGAAGTGGGCATATTCTAGATCCATTTGAAAGCAGAAGCCAACAGAACTTGCTGATGGATTAGAGCGAGGTGTGAAAGACAGAGAGGGTCAAGAGATGACCTCAAGGTTTTTGGCTGGAGCACCTGGCTGAATGGAGGTGCCGTTTACTCCAAAGGAAGAGCTATGGAAAGAGCACGTTTGGGGCTGGGGTCCCCAAGAGAAAAGAATCCATGGGCACTGTTGAAGGAGCAAGGCCAGTCCAGAACATGGCCATGTGTCGTGTCATCTGAGCTCCATATGTCATCACCTGTCCAGTCAAGCCCTGAGACCTAAGGCAGAGCCAGCACCAGAGAGGCAGAGCCGGATCTGTTGCTTTGCTTTTGACAGGTTGGCAGGTCTCTTCCTTGTCTGTGCCAGTACACAAGAGGGAGTCACTATTCACTCCTGCCAACGCGGATACTCCTTCTCATTCCAAGTCCCTGCTCTTATGTGGTTCTATTCTGTAACTTTCCACATCCACCAGGTCTCCTGAATATTCCCTTTATCTCTAGCTCTCAGGAACTTTAATCGACTAGATTTAATTTAGAACTGCAGTTGAAGGTAGGGTAGGAGGCATTAAAGACCCCTCTACTGCCTTATTCATTGTGCATCTTGGTCAAGAGCCAAAAAATTACAGGCTTCAGTTTTCCCATCTGTACAGTGGGGTGGAGAGCAATTGGCTGACTTTAATGTATTGTGTGAAAGGAGTTGGGACCAGCAAAGTTTTCTTAGACGCAGAAAGCAGTAACATTAAAAGAAAACGTTGAAACGTTAAACTCCATCAAAATTAAAAACTTCTGCCAATGAAAAGATGAAGATAAAGAAATGAATCTAGAACCCACAGACTGGAGTGGAGGAGAGTTGCAAAATATTTCTCTGACACAAAGCTAGTGTCAAGAATATAAAATAAATTCTGCCTACAACTTGGTAAATGAGACCTGCCCCCAAAGACTTAAGACTTAAACACTTCATAAAAGAGGATATATGAATGGCTAATAAGCATAAAAATACAAAACACCATTAATCATCAAGGAAACACAAATTGAAACCACAATGTGATATTTCATATTCCCTAGAATACCTAAAATTAGTGAGACTGAAAACACTGAATGTTGGCAAGAATGTGGAGCAACTGCAATTTCCATACACTGTGGATGGAAAATTTTTTGGCAGTTTCTTAGAAAGCTAAACATATACCTACCCTTTGACTCAGTAATTCTGCCTCTGCATATTTGTACAGAGAGAGGAAAATATATTCCACAAGAAGACTTGTGCAAGAGCGTTCATAGCAGCTTTATTCAGTCTGCAGGACCAATAACCCACATGTCCATCAACGGGAGAATAGATCAGCAATTGTGGCTGTTTGCATTCAGTGGAACACTACTCACCAGTAAAAAGGAGTGAACTATTGATACATGCAACAACATGGATGAATCTCATAGACATAATGCTGTGGGAAAGAAACTAGACACTTGAAAGCATATGCTGAATGATTTCATTTATATGAAATTGTAGAAGAGGCAAAACTAAATCTGGTGAAAAAAGTTGAAACAGAGGTTGCCTAGGGCTAGTGGTGGGGGGGCTGTGGGTTAACTGGGAAGAGACATGAGAGAACTTTCTGGGGAAATGGAAGTGTTGTATATCTTAATGAGATGTGGATTATACAGATACGGCCATTTGTTAAAATTTTACAGTTAAGATTTGTGCGTTTCAATTTATGTAAATGTTACCTAAAAACTTCCATTAAAAAGGGGCTAGCCTGGTGGCCTAGTGGTTTAAGTTTGCACGCTCCACTTCAGCAGCCTGGGGTTCACAGGTTCAGATCCTGGGTGTGGACCTACCCGCTGCTCATCAAGCCATGCTGTGGTGGCATCCCACATATAAAATAGAGGAAAATTGGCACAGATGTTAGTTCAGAGACAATCTTCCTCAAGCAAAAGGAGGAAGATTGGCAACAGATGTTAGCTTAGGGCCAATCTTCTTCACCAAAAAAAGAAAAGGAAAAAACACTTCCATTAAAAAAATAGTACTCAAGTAGGGGTAGGGAGAGGGCAAAGGCATAGATAATACAAGAAAGACAGAATCTTAAATTGTTGAAGCTGGGTGATGGGTGCATAGGAGTTCATTGTACCATTCTGTTTACTTTGTATAGATTTGAGATTTTTCATAATAAAATATTTTTTAAAAAGCTGAAGACCATCATAGTTCAGAACTTTCCAGTTATTTGACCTATAAATTCTTTTTCTCTTGAAACCAATTAGAGATGGATTTTCTGTTACTCATAATCAAAAGCATCTCAAATAATACACTGGAAATTATAGTGGGTTTTTTTTTTTTAATAATCTATCATTTCTGCATATCAGTAAGCCTGGTAGTTGGATCAGTTTAGCAGACCTGCACCAGATGGGAGCCTGTTAGACACTGGGAATCAGATTAGAAATTGTGCTCGTCAACAGTACAGCTGTAGATTAGAGCAGGGGGACCTGCTAGCACATATATTGACAGAATGGGGCCAGTGGCAGTTCACATACCCTGTTTGTTGTCAGATACCAAGTCTAGATGTTTTTCTCCAATAAGAGGTCACATAACAACATGGGACTTATAAAACTTTTAGAACTGGGGACAGGGAACATCATTATGAAGATTTAAAGGAAGAGCAACTCTGAAAATTATTATAAGAAATTTTAAAACTTTTCTGGTATTGTTTTTTGATGCAAGAAGACATGGCTTCTATGGAACTGAAGCATAAAATCATAAGGAATAGGCTGAGATGAAAAGGGGCCATAAGGATTGCTAGATATGGGTAAACTGAACGTGCAGTAGCAGGATTAAAATACATATGGGAGACAGTAATGTTTTGTTTTGGGGGCAAAATTACACTCAGAGACTGAGACTGTTTTTGCCAATAGTTTATTGAACACGGGTTCTCTGTGGATTTATAGTAGTTTCAGAAGCCCATAGCATACACGATAATGTCTCTTAATAAGCCGATAAAGAAATAACATTACTACAAATCAATGGTAGATTAATTGCACTATTGTTCCAGGCAAGGGGAGATGAAAAGAATAAAGTCCAAATTTAGTCCAAGGTGTACCTTTTCATATGAGGAGGCACTCAGGAGGGATGGCTTGACCAACTGAGAGCTGACATCCAGCTGCCCGTGGTGGGAGCTAATGTCCCAAGGTCTCTGGAGGATTTATTTAAGTCAGCAAAGAGTGCCTTGTCCAGACCAAAACTCTCCAATAATTCTCACAGACTCTCGGGATTTATAGTCTAAACATGCCTTTGCCATAGTTGCTTCTCCACATGTTCTTGCTGGTAAGCCCCCAGCGTACCCCTCAGCAGCGGGGCTACTGAGTTCTCAGTCAGTGACAGCGGATGAGATGATGACATCTTGACGCAATTTATTCTTATATCAAAACAACAACTTTTTTTCTTTGTCATAAATAAATGGATTAAAACAACTTAAGTCATAAACAAGTGGATTTGAAATCATACTAAACCAAAACACAACAAGTAAGAAGTAGGATTCACATTGCAGTGAAGCAATGATGTGGAAAACGCGTTTGAGTAATGTTCTTGGAACTCTGAGGGAAAAATGAAAGATTTGAAACCTGTGGGAGAGAGGGTAGCTGTGGATGACATCAGCTGTCAGAACGTGAGCCAGAGTCTGCAGGAGGGCTGCACCCGGCCCCATGTTGTTTCATTTCTGAAGGTAACAGACATTCGTGTCTGCCATGGTTCAAGACTGTGCTGGCAATTCACATAACCTTCTTGAAAAAAACAAAACATTTAGTTGACTAAAAATAAATCAAAATAAAGAATTTAAGAACAGAATATGTGATGAAAGGCCTGGCAGACTTACTAACGGACTACCAGGAAGCAGAAGGCCATGACAAGTTCTTAGAATCCTCATCCATCAAACCACAACGCCGGAACCGAGCACACTGATGAATCTGCAAGAGTGTATTGTGTGGCATCTGGATTAAACTTAAAAGCAAATAATTTCCTTATGAGTTGTTATTCCCCCTGGACAAAATTGTGTAATTGGGGGCGAAAAATTTGTCTGGAATATCCTCTCCCTCAGGCACTGTTTACCACCAGATTGAGAAGTCTGGTTAAATAAGATTACAGTACAATAATGTTTTTAAAAAAGAAAAAAATAACTTCTCAGGAAAAAAGACCGAAAGGAAATACTTCAAAATATTAAATTAAATGGTTACTATGAGACTATTTGATTTTTTAATCTTCTGCTTTGTTGTATTTTTCAGCTTTTAAAATGAGCATGTATTGGTTTCAGTGAAAAAACTTTTTAAAAACTGACAAAAATGCGATTACTAAGGAAAAAAGGCATACAAAATAGTGGAACAAGAGAGAGCCAAAACAATTAAGGTTTCATTAAACAGTTAAACTAGAGAATAGAAATATTATTCAAAGTATAGTATTAGCTAAAACAATGTGAAAGGGTACATTTAAAACATAAATCTTCAGTTTCTAAATTCTTAAATTTTAAAAGCAGACCATGTCACAGATGTGAGGTCTTAATACCCTTGTGCAGTGTTGTCCAACCTGAGGTAAACAATAAGGCCATCTTCTGATGACCTTCAGGTGTGGTGGATTTCCAGGCAAGTGAAGTGCCAAGAGGCTAAGGACAAAACTGGTCTCTTGCCTTGTACCTTTTATAGATGATTGCTTGCACTTCTTATTGACTGCTCTGGTTTGACATTTGAAAGTAGAGGCATGATCAAACTTTTAGCCACACCCACACCAAGTAGGCCCCATCTCTAGCAATTAGTAGCCCACCTGATCACCTCTCTTTCTCAGATATCTGAAGAGAAAAGCAGAAGTCTACTACCTTTCTGACTCTGGACAGTTTCTCATGCTAATTCTCTGCCGGAGAAGGTGATTAAGTTTGAGCACCTTCATTGGGGGCCTGTCTGTTCCAGCTGGGGACTGTCAACAGCTCACCTCTTGCTTGACACTTCCTTGGAGAGTTCTTTGTCCACGCTACTCCCAATTCAGATGATCTTTTTAGACATCTCCCCTGACCTAGTCGTCTGTCGGAATCCTGTAGGCTCTTCACTTTGGATCCACTTGTTGCCACCACCCAGCCCTGAGGAACTGATCTTTCTCCAGAGCTGTATTTTTACTCCTGAGACATCCTGTCCTACCCAAGACTTTGCCCCACGGCCACTCTCATGCCTGAGTCTGGCTCCCGGGTTCCCACTCTCCTCAAGGGCACGTAGAATGTAGCAAGTTATCTTGTTTTTTTTAACTCTCTACCACCTAACTCTCTTCTCTAATTAGTAAGCCTGTATATGCCACCTTGTTTTACTTCGAGTTTTTTTACACATAGATTTTCTGTAAATATCCTCTGGACTTGGTCTGATATTATCTTTGCATTCTACTTTCATTCCTTCCTTTTCTTGGAAGTCTTTCACAATTTTTCCATCCTGAGTGTGTTTCTATAGCACTTAAAAACTGAAACACACAATTGATTTCTTGACACAGTCATAAACTTCTTGCGGGCTGGAATAGTGTCTCATGCTTATGTCTTATATCTTATGAAACACAGCCAAAGCAACTTGGGATTTTAAATAATAATAATAAAGTGTCCATAACAGCAGCAACTAAATATTTCTCTGGCTCTGCATTAACCTCCCAATTGTGGAAACTTGGCTTCCTCCAAACTTTTTCCCAACTAGTTCAGAGTACTCAGGGATAGTTCAAATCTACCTTAGAATACACTTCTCTAGGCTACTTCATAGGTAGCCATTGCCCTCAGCCTGTGTTCCATGAATGTTTTCCACTCTGCCAGCACATCCTGCACCACTTTTCTTTTACGCTCTCACTACTGTGGTAAAATCTTTTGCCACCCCCATGCTCTGATGCACGATGTCCTCTGAGATGTAGTTCTTCTGTTTGGTTCTTCATCTGATCCAATTCAAGACATAGTATTGCTGCCTCTCCAACATCAACCCATTGACCTTACCGTAGCGTATATGCTAGGATTCACTTTCCCTTAGAATGAGTTCTTTCCTAGGAGGATACTTGAGCCATAGAGCAAGTAGTCCCCTTTATGGACTAACCCACCAACCAAATATATTAAGACATGTCTTAATCATCTAAGATGGAGCCCAGGGACTATCTTCTCTGGGAAGTCTTTCCTGAATCCCCCTCCCCATCACCTCCAGCTAGATCGTATGTATCCCTTCTTTGTATTGTGGTATTCTGAAACATGTCCTGGATATAGATTTTACAATGTTATATGGTAATATCTTTCTATGAACCTGATTCCCCATCTACACTATGAACACTTTCAGGGAGAGAATCATGTCTTATGCATCTTTGAATTCAAAGTGTCTAGCTTTGTTCTTAGGCACTAAGATTCCATAAAGTATCAAGCTGGGCTCCTAATATGCTTGTGTGTACCACAATTGATTTTGCTAAAATAATACATTGCTTTGATTAATGGCAGTGCTCCTTTTGATAAGAATTTCACGCCAAGGTGGTTTTTTTTTCTTTAAGATTTATGTCAAGTCAACTTATCAAACAATGATTAAGAGCTGTGTGTCCTAAGTACTGCCCTACCCCCTGGAGATATGGAGATGAGTAAGACATGGTGCCTGCACAGAGGAGATCACAGAAACTTCCTTGGGTCTCCCTCAATTTCTCCATTCTTTCCTCCCATTCTTCCTTCTCTGGATAAATTTTTACTGAACCTGTAGTTGTGTCACTGGAAATACATGTAAAGAGGTTAATTGCAATACAGTATACTCAGTGCAACAATAAAAGTTTGTTCCCGATATAGAGATAGTACAGAAGAAAGCATCATAGAATTCTTAGAGTGGACATAGAGGACCCTGGAGGATCCTGGAGGATCCTGGAGGAGATGGGTTCTGAGTGAGCTATAAAAGATGAAAAGACACTCCAGATGCGTAGGTGGGTGAAAGGTGCTTTCGAGAAAAGAAAGAGCATGTGCAAAGACCTAAAGATGTGAAACAGCATCATGTGTTCCAGAAACAATACTTTCAATGTCTGCAGCATAAAGTTCAGTAGAATGGGGGTGGGATGGGGTGGGAGCTAGGGTTGTAGGCAATATTTTAAGTGCTTAAGATCTTTTATGTTTGGGCAACTTTTTCGTTAAGAGAATGGTAGTCTCTAATATAGCTCATGGTATTAACAATCCGCCAAGTGTGAAGGCATGTATTGCAATTTTCTATCCTCTTCCATTATAGAGTTAAGCAAGGTTCTGGAACCATCTAGCTACATTTTAATGTTCATTGTATGAGTGGATAAGAATGAAAAAAAGATGTTCCCTGGAGTTTATGGTCTTATTGAGGATACAGAACATACCCTACAAACAGTTCAGAGCTCTTGCCAAGCAATCTACAGACTAGTGCAAACTAAAATTGTAAAGATGGTGTATAAGCACAATCTTGACACTGGGTCATAGGATTACTAGGAAAGTCTGGGGCTGTAAAGAGACAACCTGATTTTTGGCTTAAGAAAAACAATTTCAGAGCTAGCTGAACATGGAAAATGCAAAATTGAGGAATGTACTTGTAAATTAGAAATTTTTTAATGTTCTGTAGTCTATAATCAAGAAATGACCTAGCTAGACCAACAAATCTTTGAGCTTTATGTATAAGCAGAAGACAAATTTATTTTTTCTTTATAATAAATTTATTTATTTTCTTGTTCTCTACTAAGGACGTGAGCCTGTGCTAAGTCTTTCATTAACACTTTTATTTTCCACTACTTTTATTTTTTGTGTACTTTAAGGTATTCAGTTTGTCTTAGAGATTGTCTATTGCTTATATGAAATGGGTCCCTGTGATTTGCCAAGCCACTCTCAGTCCAGACTACACTGGGATTATGTTAGCTTCTCCTTTCATCTCTTTACTCTCAAAAATATACCACAGCCTCTGCCTTTTTCCTTGTGGAATGTATTAACCCAACATCTTCTCCCACTAGTCCTCACATCCCCAGAGCCTTCTACTTGGATATTCTCTTTTCTCATGAAGCTAGTGTGGACTTTTGTCAGGCCATAGGATTTCTATGTGGACCATCCTAGATCCTTTGATCATTAAGTCACATTTCACTCTTAGGTAAACTCAAATTTAGGAGTTGATGGATTTTAATCAATTTTCCAAAAGAAGGGTGGGGGAACCTTTCACTTTCTATACTTTATAGATTAAGTTTGACAACAAGCATTTGCTACTTTTATAATTAAAAAGGAAAGATGATTCAATTTAAAAAATTGAAATTCAATAGTAAAGCCTTTAGTACCATTTCAGGTCTATTAAATTAACCTTTCTAGCTATATCTACACACACGCACACACACACACCACAGTGCAAAATAGTGTTGAAAAACTCATACTAATATAGAAAACAAGACCAATAAAAATCTTCATACTGTATGACCCAGAAACTCCACTGCTGAGAAACAGCCTAAGAAAATAATTCAAAAGAAGGGAAAGGTAAGAATCTATAGCTTGTCTACCCACAGAAAAATTGGGGAAAGAAGACTTTAAAGCCAACATTAGGGGAAAAATTAAGAAAATGATATATCAGTTGGATGGAATATTATTGCAACACGAAAATGACTATTATAAAAAACTATGTTAACAACATAGCATGTTTACAGTATAATGAGAGAAAGAATACAAAATTATATATACACTGATTACAGCTGTGTATAAAAGGAATTACATGTGGACACCTGGAAGGAAAAACGGATAATGAAGACAGCTGCTGTTCTAGTGTAGTGGAATTATGGGCGAATTTTTTTATTTTATGGAATGTTTTTTCAGTAATTAAAATTGGAAAAATTTAAAGAATTTCAGATTGTCAATTCAGATTGTTGTTGTTCTGGACTTTTGCAGCACAAAGAAGGAAGGACTCAAGAGTCTTGCCCCTTTCCTCTTTCTTTCACTGGCCAAAAGAATTACCCTCTAGGAAAGAAGAAAGTCTTAATTTTCTTAGAAAGTTATAAAAATGAACATTCAAGGCATATGATACTACAATGGCCTCCTAGGGGAGGCTGTAGACTCCATTCTTAGAAGTCTTTAAGAAAAATTAGAAAGTGGTTGTAGTTGATTTATTTATTCATATTACTAAAGATGGATCAAATATGATCATTTTTAATAGCCACTTTATTGAGATAAAGTTCACAGACTATAAAACTCATCCTTTTTAAGCACAGAATCAGTTTTTAGTATATTTTCAGCGTTGTATAACCATCACTATTATCTATTTTTAGAACAAAAAAAAAATACCCTGTAGCAACTGTACCCCATTCCTCCCTCCCACCAGCCTCTAGCAACCACTAATCTAGTTTCTGTCTCTATGGATTTGCCTATTCTAGACATTTCATATGAATAGAATTATACAATATGTGGCCTTTTGCGTCTCTCTTCTTTCACTTAGCATAATGATTTCAAGGTTCATCCATGTTGTAGCACATGTCAGTGCTTCATTCCTTTTTGTGGTCGAATAATATTCCATTGTATAGTATACGACATTTTGTTTATCCATTCATCAGCTGATCAACATTTGGATTGTTTCCATTTTTGGCTATTGTGAGTAATGCTACTATGAACGTTTGTGTAAATTTTTCACATGACATATGTTTTCAGTTTTTTGGGTATAAATGTAGAAGTAGAATTGCTGGGTCATGTGATGTTTAACTTTTTGAGGAACTGCCAAACTGTTTTCCAAAATGGCTGCCCCATTTTACAGTCCCACCAGCGGTGTATGAAAGTTCCCTGATGATCTTTTGACATCCCGTCCGGTTCTTAACACAGTGTTTGATGTGTTGTAAACGTTGAATAGATGCCAACTATTCTTACTGGTAATCGTCCTGTTATTAGAGAAAACTGGATATTGTCTTGAGATCCATTGCCTGTAAGTACAATGAAGTTACTATATTCTTTCCTTCACTAGGCTGTATTTTGGCTCTTTTTACTCTTATTACTTGGTAATGATATATATTTTTCCTTAAAATATATTTTATAGAGAGAGATTATAAATGTTTGTGTGTGTGTGAATTTCTTCCTTTCCCTTCAGTAAACTACTTTGCCATGGATCTGAAGCTGTAAATATTAAGTAAATATATGTACTCATCTATTTAGGGCATGCCATTTTGTCCCCCTGGGTCTCCAGTCCTGTTGCCCTGAATGTATGTGGTGGAGATAGAGCTCAGGTGCTGCTGTGGCATAGCAGCAGGCTGTTAGAGCAAAGGAGGATGAAGGAGAATAGAGACCTGGGCCCTGAAGACCAGGATCACCAAGGTTAGAAGTGTGGTAGGGTGTGGTGTGTGTGCTCATTGTCGTATGTGTGGTCTCTTTCCTGTCCTCACCTCCTTTGCCGTATTCCTCCCTGTGTCACTCTCTTACTGCCTGCCTCATGCTTCTTATTCCTATTTTAAGGAAAAGTTCATATGAAAGAGTTTTGTGTATGATTAGTAATTAACATGTTGGCAATACGAAGACCTAGTTGAAGTCATTGTTTAACACCTTTCATGGTTTTTCCTCATTGCCACATTTTAAAAATGTTTTCTTCTCGGGGCTGGCCCCATGGCCAAGTGGTTGAGTTCGCGCGCTCCGCTGCAGGCAGCCCAGTGTTTCGTCAGTTCGAATCCTGGGCGCGGACATGGCACTGCTCATCAAACCATGCTGAGGCGGCGTCCCACATGCCACAACTAGAAGGACCCACAACTAAGACTATACAGCTATGTACTGGGGGGCTTTGGGGAGAAAAAGGAAAAAAATAAAATCTTTAAAAAAAATGTTTTCTTCTCTTTCATGCCCATTAACCCAATTTCTTTTACAGTTATTTATTGATCACCTAGTATGTGCCAGGCACTATTTTAGGTGCCTGTTTCTATTATTCTCCAGTGCCTTTTGCTCCCACCTTTTTCTATCCCTTTCAATCCCTTTCTTTCCGAAATTGGAAGTCAGAAAGAGACAAATGAGAGAAAGAAATTGTAGGATGTAGTGTCTATGTACAGTAAATTCTCTGCATATGCTAGTAATCATTTCACTGATTTTCTTTGATTTCTAAAAATTGTATGTTTTGCTTGACCACCTCAGAGTTCGTATGACAAGACATCCCATTTTAGTGGATATTGGTTTTAAGGACTTCTTGCCAGTTACCTTACCTTCTTCTAGGATGGCAATCTTAATTCTTTATTTTCTAGGTCTGGCAAAATGGTAAGGTGGTGCTGGCAGGAGGAGAAAGAAAGATATCTATCAGAGCAGATAGGCAGAGTGGGGCAAAATAAGTCTCTGACAGAGTGGGGGCTATGAGTCAGAGAAGTGGTTGAGGCCTCTGGGTATTGTGTTGCCTTTATGTGTCAATTCAGTAAAGTAATTTAGTTACAGCTCATGGCGCCAGAAAGAATTTTAGAGATTATTTAATTCACTTACTATCAGTCTGTCATGGAACATGCAAAGTATCCTGTTTTCATCTTAATTGATTCAAAGGGGCTGATAATAGGGAGAAAAAATAGGATATTTTTGCTATGCTCTGTTTACTAACTCAGAATCCATCTTTGTAGTCGTCTCAAGCAGAAATGTTCTCCAACTAGGGAGACAGATGGCTCGACCAGTATTTCCTCCCTTTTTTTCGCATCATGGCATAAAAGAGAATGATAATGTCTATAGTACCAGTACAGACAGACAGGGCTGCTGTCACCTGGAGGTGACTGACCTGAGGTTGAGGCGATCAGTATCTTGACCTACCTGTAACACTAACACTATGTCACACGCCAGTTGCGGAGCCTAGGAATAAACTGTGTAAACCACAGTGTTATGGTGAGTCAGTATTGAATTTTACCGCTTCCTAAGAAAACCGACGTGTTTTCATATGAGCAAGGTGACTAGAAAGAATAGCCTAATTAACTCTGTGATTTCCTAGATACATGTGTACATGATGTTGTGGCTGGTAACATAGTGTGTTAAGTACAGCTATATCAGAAAAAAATAGATAGTGCTTATTTTAGATTATTAAACCTGGCCTCTGACTTTTAGCTTTTTGCATGGCCACTTGCGTTTTGGAGAAAATTCGAATGAGGATGTTGGACTTAAGTTCTAGATCTTCAGACTCATCAAGCCTTGAAGAAGAGGGTATTGGGGCTTGAAGGTTCAAGCAGGTGAAACATTTTTACATGTATCTCATATTCTACAGTATTTTGAAAATTACATCTGTGTTTTCATAGAACTCTTTCGTTCTCTGCCTTTCTCCCTTTAGATCTAAATGAATGCTTTAGATCTGTAATGAGAGGTGTATTGTCTTCTTTTAAAAATTCCACGAATGTTTGACACATTCAACTAAAGATATGTATATATATCTCACATTTGTAAGTTATGAATTGTAAGGAAACTAACATCTGTGAACCTATGACAACTTAAGAATTTGAAGTTTGTGCATGTTAGTAGGTGCTAGGGATGGGGGAGGAACCTAAACGTTCTTATCCTACTCCAGTGCTCTTTCTAATAAGTATCTTTATTAGATATATACCATTCCTCATTTTTTTATTTTTATTTTTTTAAAGATTTTATTTTTCCTTTTTCTCCCCAAAGCCCCCCAGTACATAGTTGTATATTCTTCGTTGTGGGTCCTTCTAGTTGTGGCATGTGGGACGCTGCCTCAGCGTGGTTTGACGAGCAGTGCCATGTCCGCACCCAGGATTCGAACCAACGAAACACTGGGCCACCTGCAGCGGAGCGCGCGAACTTAACCACTCGGCCACGGGGCGAGCCCTACCATTCCTCATTTTTAAAATGTGTTTTGTTGATTTATAGTTGGCCTCCCTGTGTGGAGCCCGCAGATACAGAAGGCCAACTAAGGGGCTTGAACGCATGTGGATTTTGGTATCCATTGGGGGTCCTGGAACCGGTCCCCCACGGATCCCAAGGGACAACTGTATTTCATTTTATTTTAGCAAAAACCTGAATTTAAAAATAATGTATGAACAACAATAATAAAAAAATAAGTCAAATGTGGATAGTCATGTATATTAAAATTGACAAGCAGGAATGTCATCCTTTACAGATCATCCACCTCAATGTCTGTCAGCTGTAGGTCAGCCTTCGTTGCCAGCGACAGTCCTCTGTTGAGTTCGTGTGCTTGCTGGACCATTGCTTCTCTTGGGGGTTCCTTGTCATTTGTACTGCACACAATTTCTTTCATTTCTTGCAGTGATTTCTCTACTTCTTCTGAAGCTTAGTGAGCAAAAAGTATGCTGGTAGTTGAAAGGAATAAAATTTTTAAGGCCAAAAACAAACAAAACCTCAAATTTCTAAGGTCCTGTTTATTTACAATCAAAGAACATCATAGAGTTACAAACAAGCCAAAAAACATTTAGTAGGCTCTGTTTTTTAAATTTTGGACGATGTTACTAAAGTTTATTTTCATAAAAAAGATCTCCAGTATTTTTACTTAGTAAACATATTTGAAACAGTCTTCCTTTAAACCATAGTCAGATATAGTCTAACTTTGCTGATAAGTAGATGTAAATTTTCCTCCTGAAAATTAATATGAGTCTATTTTGAAGACTTAAAAAAAAATGTGCATTGTTGTGATTAAGACAAATTGAAATCAGTGACAACACCTCATGTTGGTGCGGCTGCAGAGAAACTGGATCCCCATACATTGCTAATGGGAATGTAAAATGGTATGGCCACTCCGGAAAATAGTTTGACAGTTCCTTTAAAAACTAAACTTGTAACTACCATGTGACCCAGCAATTACACTCTTAGGCATTTATTCCAGAGAGATAAAAAGTTATTTTCACACAAAAACCTCTATATGAATGTTCATAGCAACTTTGTTTGTAATACTTTAAAACTGGAAGCAGCCCAGATGTCCTTCAATAGATGAATGGTTAAATAAACTGTGGTACATACATCCTGTGGAATACTACTCAGCAATAAAAAGGAAGGAACTATTGATACACACGACAAGCTGGAAGAATCTCCAGGGAATTATGCTGAGTGAGAAAAGCCAATCGCAAAAATTTACATAGTGTATGAATCCATTTGTATAACATTCTTGAAATTGTAGATGTGGAGAACTCATTAGTGGCTGCCAGGGAATGAGAGGGGCAGATAGGGGTAGATGTGGTTATAAAAGGGCACCATGGGGAATCCTTGTAGTGATGGAACTGTTGTGTACTTGACTGTAGTAGTGAATACACAAACCTACACATAAAATTGTATAGAACTAAATACATTCGCACACACACAAATGAGTATAAGTAAAACAGGAAATCTGAATAACGTCAGTAAATTGTATCAATGTCATTATCATGGTTGTGATATTATAATTTTGCAAAATGTTGCCATTGGGAAAACTGGGCAAAGGGATCTCTGTATTATTTCTTACAACTGCATATGATTCTACAATTATCTCAAAATTTTTTTAAAAAACCAAGTAGAAACCCAATTTTAAAAAGCTAAATGCTTGGTTTAACTTTTTAAGAGCTGTAGCATAATTCCTTTTATTAACAATAGTTATTACTTATTAATAAATCATTTATTATTTAATGAAATCTTGGAATGGATTGCCACTAAAGTAGTTGTTCAAGATAATCTCATTTTTGTAAATTAGACAGGGATTACCTGGGAGGTTATTATTTATTAAGCTTTTGTCTCTAACCTTTCCCCCCTAAATTTAATGCAAATCCTCTGGGGAACTTTAAAAATGCATATTCCCAGGCTCCATCCCTAAGGATTCTGATTCAGTAGCTCTGAATCAGTAGGTCCTGGCAACCTGCTTTTAAAAAATTCTATCAGCTGATTCTGATTCTGAAGATCAATGGATTATACTTAAAGAATATTGAATTATAATTTTTATGGTGAATAAATAAGAGCCCTTTAAATTCCTTTGTGCCATAGAGGATTTGTGGTTAGATGAGAATTTTAAGAACAAAGTACTAATAAAATTTTTCAAACACCCACGTGTTGAAAAAAGAATGTTTGATCAAACTGAGTAGGTACTTGCTCTGAATCAACAAGCACTTTGAACAAAAAAGGGCTTGCCTTTGGTTCTTATTCACGTTGAACGAGCTCTGCCCCAGCTCTTAACTCTTTGACCTGCCTGACTACTCGTGATTTATTTGGTACAAAGAAGGCAAAGACTCCTGTTTTCATTACAGAGACTGTGAAAAGGGAATGCTCTGTTAGGGTGAAGAATGCTGAAGCGCTTTATAAGCTCAAAATAATGCACTCAATTCCTTATTTTTTGTATATAAAGTTCCAATTAAAGTAATTGTCCCATCCTTATTTTTTCCCCCTAAACTCTAATAGTCACATTTTAAATGATTGTTGTCATTGAAAAGCAGATGCAAAAATTGGTCCTATTCTACCTTTTTGGGGTGCTTAGTTTGCAGCTTGTTGAAATAGGAGTGACCTCTCTCTACTTTGCCACCTCGAGCAGATAACTGAAACATCTTCACTTGGGGATTCTTCAGGCTTATGTCGGAGTCCAGTCCAACCACCTCCCAAACTCCTGGTCGTACGCTTTGAGCTAGTGAGCTGTCCTGTGGAAGCCCACTCTCTCTAGGCTTGAGGGGAGGAAGAATTAACCCTGCTGTTCCCTCTCAAAAGTATTCACAGCAGAACATACATCTCACCAAGGAAACCTTTCAGATCCTCCCTCCTCTTTACCCTGGATCTGACTGGGGTGGAGTCAGGGAACCAGCCCTGGCCATTTTGGCTTTTAATGTCCGTATTTTCTTAGGCCCTCACTTTGGTCTGTGGCTTTCATTGTATCTTTGTGCCTCACAGCACAAAGCACATAACACTAAGTATTACACATAACCTGGTACTTTGCAGGGGTGCTTTATCCCCCTTCTCCTGCAGGGATACGTTCCAAGACCCCCAGTGGATGCCTGAAACCACAGATAGTACCGAACTCTATATGTACTATGTGTTTTCCTCTACATACATGCCTATGATAAAGTTTAATTTACAAATTAGGCACAGTAAGATTAACAACAGTAAGTGATAATAGAATAGAACAATTATAGGGGCTGGCCCGGTGGCGCGCGGTTAAGTTCGCACGTTCCACTTCTCGGCAGCCTGGGGTTTTCCGGTTGGGATCCTGGGTGCAGACATGGCACCACTTGGCAAAAGCCATGCTGTGGCAGGTGTCCCACATATAAAGTAGAGGAAGATGGGCACGGATGTTAGCTCAGGGCCAGGCTTCCTCAGCAAAAAAGAGGAGGACTGGCAGTAGTTAGCTCAGGGCTAATCTTCCTCAAAAAAAATAAAAAAGAACAATTCTAGCAATATACTGTAATAAAATATCGTAGATCTTAACAGCCTCAGTATACGATTTTTTTTTCTTATTAAGTCGAGAACTTTCACCTTTTCATTTAAAGAAAGCACTTTATAGATTCTCTTTGGCGTATCCAAATTGCCAGCATCACTACTCTTGCGCTTTGAGGCCATTATTAAGTAAAATAAGGGTGACTTGAACACAAGCACTGTGATACCGTGACAGTTGATCTGATAACCGAGATGGCTACTGACTCATGGGCAGGTAGCATATAGAGCATGGATATGCTGGACAAAGAGATGATTGACATCCAAGTGGGATGGAGCAGGAAAGTGAGAGACTTCATCACCCTACTACACACCCACACACACACTATTTAAAACTTATGAATTCAGGCCGGCCTGGTGGCATAGCGTTTGGGTTCGAATGCTCCACTTTGGTGGCCTGGGGTTCACCCGTTCAGATCCCGGGCACGGACCTATGCACCGCTTATCAAGCCATGCTGAGGCAGGCATCCCACATATAAAGTAGAGGAAGATGGGCACGGATGTTAGCTCAGGGCCAGTCTTCCTCAGCAAAAAGAGGAAGATTGGCAGCAGATGTTAGCTTAGGGCTGATCTTCCTCAAAAAAAAATAAAACTTATGAATTGTTTATTTCTGGAATTTTCCATTTAATATTTTCAGACCAAGGTTGACCTTAGTAACTGAAACCACAAAAAGGGAAACCACAGATAAAGGGGGACTACTGTATATAGTAAAAATACAAAAATATACATGGGAATGATAGACACCAATTTCCGGATAATGATTTCCTCTGAAGATGAAGGAAAAGATGAGGAATGTGAGAGGTGAAAGTTTAGGTCTGTAGTAACGTTTTATTTCTTCTTAGAAAAGAATTTTAAATTAATATGGCAAACTGTTGACATATGGATACAGAGCTACCTTTTTTTTTATTATTTTCTCTCATTTTTTGTACAGACATTTTTTTCTGTATATTTGAAATGCTTTATAATTTAAAATTAAATGGAAAGATGAGTCTAGGTTACAGTAATTTTTCTGCTTTAGGTTTCTCTCTCCCTTTATTCTCAAAGACAGAGAAAATAGAAATCATCTGATAGAAACTATCCCAACTGCCCACCCTCTGGTGTACACATGAGCACCCATCCTTTCCTTTTCCTTCTAGGTACAGTGGAGTCGCTGTCCCTTCATCTTCCTCTGTATTCCCTCCCTTCTAACCTTCTCAGGAACCTGTTAATCTGTCAACACCTTTTCCTTTACCCTATCTCTTTCTACTGACTTCTCGTCAATATTTAAATATGTACTGGTTTCTCTTAGTTTTAAAGAACCTATCTCAAGCCCAGCTAATGCCCTACGTCTTTTGTCCTCTTCATAGTCAGACTTCTCTTAAGAGATGTCTGCCTGGTTGTTTTTATTTTCATACCTCTTAGTTTTTAACACACTCCAATCTGGCTTCTCTCCCATGAAGTTGCTCTTGTCAAGGTCAACAGTGACCTCTGTGTCACCAAATCCGATGGATACTTTTCAGTCCCCACCTTTGTTACCTTTCAGCAGCATTTGCCACTGTCAACCACTCTGTGCTTCTTGAAATCCTTTTTCCATGATTCCTATATTACAACATTCTTCTGGTTTTCTTCCAACCTGTCTGCTCCTCCATGCTCTACTTTATCATCTCTTTTGTCACCCAGCCATTAAATAGTGAACGTTCTCAGGGCTCAGTCCTAACGCCTTTTCGCACTCTGGGTTTTTTCTGTTGGCAGCTACTCCCATGGTTTCTATTACTTTCTCTGTCTCCTCTGAGCCTTCCTTGTGACTCCCAAACGTCTATGTTTTCTCAGCCATAGACCTGTATATCCAACTGCCTCCTAAATATTGCTTGCATGACTCACAGACACTTTAGTCTCAACATGTTCAAAACTGAACTCATTAATTTATCCTTCCTCTAATATTTTTATCCTCCATTGTTCTCAGTTTTGGGGAATGGCACCACGATCTGTCCAGTTGCTCAAGCCAGAAACCTGGAAGTCCTACTTGATTTCTCCTGCACCTTCACCCCCCATGTCCATTTAACCGTGAAATCCTGTTAATTCTGCCTCCTGTCTTTCAGACCCTTCTCTTTTTCTGCCATTTCTCACTTCCAAAACCCTAGTGCAATCACCTCCTTACTGACATTTGTTTCTTAACTCTACAAGACTTAGACATTTTTCAGTATTTGAGATTTAGATGTTTTTAGTCTAATAGTATTTCAGTACTTGATATATTTATTTTTAAAATTTTCTTATTGAAATGATTTACATACAATGAAAGCTCAGATATTAAATTGTACAGTTTGATCAGCTTTGAAAAATGCACTCACTTAATGTAACCCTCACCCCTATGAAGACACAACATTTCCATCTCTCTGGAAATTTCTCCTGTGACCCTTCCTACTCAGTCACCCATCAAAGCAACCACTGATCTGATTTAGTTTTTAAAAATATTTTTAAATGTTATTTTTGTAGAAAGAAAAACACCCCAGAATAAAACACAAAAAGATGTTCTAAGCCTTAAAAATAATTTACGAGTGGTATTGGTGTGGAGCTATGCTAAAATAAAGAACCTGTGGCATATGGTGATTAACTTTAGCTATCCTGTTTTGTAAGCTATAAAATTTTCACTATTAAGTTCAGTATAGATGAGTATGAAAATATTTGCTGATTTTCTGAGGCTGACCCTGTGGCTGACTGGTTAAGTTCGTGCACTCCTCTTTGGCGGCCCAGGGTTTCGCTGGTTCGGATCCTGGGCGCAGACATGGCACTGCTCGTCAGGCCACGCTGAGGCAGCATCCCACATGCCACAATTAGAAGGACCCACAACTAAAATCTAGAACTATGTACTGGGGGGATTTGGGGAGAAAAAAGAAAAGCAGGAGAAAAAAAAGATTGGCAACAGTTGTTAGCTCAGGTGCCAGTCTTACCAAAAAAAAAAATTCTGATTTTCTAAGCTACCCAATAAGTATGATGGAAATATTTTAGACTGGTCTTTTAAGTTAACTTATTATTTCAACACTCTTCTAATTCTGCTTTTTATATATATGTATATATCCACATACCCTTTTACACTTTGGGAATACTTGGAGCTGAGGAGCTGGGGAAGTGAGTCCAGGAAAAATTTTGAATATATTGATATCTATTGAGAACCTTTTATATATATATGTATATAAGGCAGTACAAATAATAGTTATTTTTATTTAACTTACAAAGAACTCTACATTTTTATTTAGATGAGATGTCCAAAAGAATACTAAAATCTCCCACAAATGTGAAAATTTTTGTCTTAGCATTTATGGGCTATGCTATGCCAACATCCTTTCGTATCTCTATTATGCTGTTTTCCCGATTAATATGTTTAAATTGTGCCTTAAAACTCCTAGTGATTAAAAATGTAAATTAGAAATTTTAAATGATCTTGTCATTCACTTGAGTATTACACATGTAAAGAACCTAGCTGAACTAGAAAGCTAAGCTCTATTTGTTTAGTCCTAGGATAGGTACAGTAGAGGCAGCCAAAGTGTGAGCTTGTTCATTCTGGTCCATCACTGGATGCAGTTCTAACTCAGAGGGGCCATCTTTAAAAATGAGAGGTATTTTAGACCCCTCCATACAGGGAACTCAGCACTTTTTCTTTCACAAAAGGCTGATTTGGGGTCATTAGTTTCTGGATAGAGACCTGTGTGACAGTGAAAATAGCAAGAGTGCTGGCTCTGCCCTTCCCTGGGAGAAAAGAGCACTGCCAGGGCCCAGGTGCTGTGCCTTTTGTCCCTGATCGCCACGGTTTTCCATTGTGTATCTCTATTGGGAATTTTTTTTGAGCTTATATCCCTGACATATGTGTCACTATATTAATATTATATACATTATTACACTTCCATGATTAGGGATTTTTAAGTATTTTTTTTCTTTTTGTCCGTGATTTTGTTTAATTTTCACAACGTCTGTATTTTATAGGTGAAGACAATAAAGCTCAGGGAAGTTCAGTAACTTGCCCAAGGTCACGTAATTTACTAACTGGGTGATGTTTGACAAATCCCAAACCATTTGGGGCCTCGGTTACAAAATGTCAGATTCCAACGCTGTGATCTGAGCAAACCTGTGCTGTTGCTGACGCCTTTCTAAAACATAAATCTCTGGTTTAACCTTTCTTAGCAGATAAGGCCTTATTATGATCCATATATTAATTACGAGGAATTCTAGGAATTAATGAGTGGTGCAAGAGAAACTGAATACTTAAAATAGTGTCAAATTAGCTTGGTCTTTGTTATAATTTTTAAAATCATTAGCATTTTTTTGCTTACAATTGTATGCTGCATATTTAAGAGATTGGTAGCAACAGTCACTTCAAACATGATTTACAAGATATCCATTATCTTAAGCACCATGGGTAATTCTATCAGTATATTTTCATAAGAATTTTTGGGTAATTACTTTCAGCATTTTCCCTTACAGCAAAGTGAAGCCTATTATTTCCCTAAGTACTTATGCTGCAGTAAATAACTGCCAGTGTGGTAGGGGCCTCACTCTCCACAATGCCAGCAGAAACATTTTCATTTAGAAACTGTCTCAGTGCATTTTCTTTATGTCAGCTCCCTTTCTTCTAAGTAAAAATTGCTGAGCTTAAAATAGCTGTCATTTGTCTCTGAAGCGTTTTCTATAGGTTTCATTTTGTTTTGTTTTTAGCTTTCTTTGGAATTTAAGAGAGAAACGGGAAGACAGTTTTAGATTAACACCTGTCTGAGAAATTCCAAATTAGAGATGGCCATCTGGTTTGCATGATTTGTAATATTTTCAAAATAGGCTCTTACCATTTCAAATAGATTTTTAGGCTATTCTAAAATAATACTTAATTTTAAAACTGTTGTAACTGTCAACATTTTACTATCAAACTGAAAAGGGGATAGTTAGACGTTGGTGATGTTTGCTCCAAGAAGGAATGCTTCTGTGAGCCCTCTGTTCTCTGGGAGACTGATATGGCAGTGTAAGGCCGTATTTCTCATTCCTTGGACTCACAGAACCTGAAGGCCCAGCTTAGATTCCTCTGTGCTTCTAATTATTCTTTAGAATAATTTACTTAGGTCCGGCCTGAAGTATTCAACCACAGTAGCTTTGAAGATGTCTGAGTTTGGCTGAGGTCATCCTGACCTTGGGGGTACTTTCAAATTTGACTCACTCTCCTGCCTCCTATAATCACGTTGAAATAAATTTTCTAGAAGCATTGCTGAAATTCTACATTTTAGAAGCCCTGAGGTTATCATTCACCAGCTCTATTGAGAGCCCCACTGGTCTACGTATACAGGGCCTTTGCCGAATCCAGTGCTGAGGATTCAGAGAGCATGTGAAAAAAAGTCAAGGCCACTATCAAAGAAATGAAACTAAAACTGTGATTGCCTATAGAATTGGATACTGGGGAAGGTAAAATAAGTGCATTTGAAAAACCAGTGAATGTTAATTGTTGTAAGCTTTGTGGAAAGTGGTGTAATGATATGTATTATAAGCCTTTAAAACTTCATAACCTTTGACCTAGAAATTTTACTTACTGAAATCTCTCCTGAAGAAGCAATCAAATACTCAGGCAGATATCTGTGTATTTAATATAATAGGCAATAGAGTAGACTGAGAACAGCTTCTGAAGCCAGGTTACCTCAATTCAAATCCTGGTCCTCCTACTAAATACTAGTATAACCTTGCTTTAACCATCTGTAAAATGAAGAATAGTCCTCACTCATAGAGTTCTTCTAAGGACGTAGTGGTAATCCCCTCCAGTATCCATTAGCTACCACACTCATGCTGCATGACAAATTGTCCCAAAACTCAGTGACATAGAATGAGCATTTATATCTTACTCATACATCTATGGGTCAGCTGGAGTTCAAATTTTCTAGGCTGGGCTGGGCTCCAGGCAATGGCTTTGGTTCAGGTGGGCTACAGTGTCCACTTAATCTCCTGGGATCGGTGGACTACCAGGAACCTGTTCTTCTCATGGCACTGTCTGAAGTACAAGAAGGCAAGTCCAGGTGTACTCTTTTCTTTGCATCATATCTACTAACAAACATTGGCCAAAGCAAGTCACCTGGCCAAGCCCAACATGAATGAGGCCGGGAAAGTAGGGCAGGGGGAGGGAATGAATCTTTGCACTCCAAGGGTTGACACTATTTCTGTAAAGAGCCAGGTAGTAAATATTTTTGGCTTTGCTGGCATACAGTCTCTGTTGGAACCGCTCAACCCTGCCGTCATAGCATGAAATCAGCATTGGAAAATATATCAATGAAAGGGGTGGCTGTGGCCCGATAGAACTATTTGGAAATCCAGGCAGCAGACTGCATTTGGCTCATGGGCCATAGTTTTCCGACTCCTGACCAGTTTACCACATCAGATTGTAGAGTTTTTATGAAGCTTAAGCAAATTAATATATAGAAAGTGCTTATAACAGTTCCTGGCACAGAGTAGCACTAACACATATTGGCTCTCATTAATAGTGTTGTTGTTACTACCATTGTTATAGCACAATATTGGAAATAATAAAAATCTCCAATAATAGAGAGGGTTAAATAAATATGGCACACCCATACTGTAAAATGTTATGCATCCATTTAAATACCATATTTTTTAAATATCAAGACTATTTAATGGCCTAGGAACATGTTTATAGTATAATTTTATTTATTTTTATTTTTCTTCAAACATAATGTATTTTGCATATGTACATACATGGTAAACAACTAGGAAAGGAATATACGAAACTGGATCATTTAGCTTTTTTACATAATTCTTTTTTGTTTTACTTTTATAATTGACGTATAACATTGTGTTAGTTTTAGGTGTACAACATAATGATTTGATTTATGTACATATTGTGAAATGGTTACTGCAATAAGTTAACATCCATCACCTCACGTAGTTATAAATTTTTTTTTCTTGTGGTAAGGACTTTTAAGATCTACTCTCTTGGCAACTTTCAAATATACAATAGAGTGTTGTTAACTATAGTCACCATGCTCGACATTACAACCCCAGGACTTAGTTATTTTATAACTGGAATTACGTGGTTCTTTATTGTCCATTTTTTCTACGCTGGGCGTATACTGTTTGCTGGTGTTAAAGTACTTTGATGGGAAAAGAAAACACTAGAATCTACGTTCACTGAGCACTCTTCTAACTCTGAGGTAATTACCATTTTATATGTCACTTATGTTTTAATTGCTTAACAAATTGAGTTTACCTTCAGAAATGACTGATTAGAATGGACCAAATGGACACGTTTCAACCTGTTGTGTTTTTAAATTAAAGAAAAGGTGTTCCAGGACCCAGCCCTGTGGTCGAGTGGTTAAAGTTTCGTGTGCTCTGCTTTGGCAGCCCCAGTTCACGGGTCAGATCCTGGGGTCAGACCTGCTCCACTCACTAGCCATGCTGTGGTGGTATCCCACATACAAACTAGAGGAAGATTGGCACAGATGTTAGCTCAGGGCTAATCTTCTGCAAACAAAAAAAATATGAGGATTGGCACAGATGTTAGCTCAGGGTGAATCTTCCTCAGCAAAAAAAAAGAAAAAGAAAAAGAAAAGAAAAGATGTTCCACTCTAGAGCTCCGGGAAATTTATGGCAGGGTACCAACCAATAGGAATAGAATTCCCACACTGTCTCTCAAGTCATAGGAACAGTAGCTCCTTTCGGACCACATTTCCAGAGCAACCACAATCCTTTCAGTGATACAAAGGCAGAATGTTGTTGCACAGAGGTGAACAAACTCCCCCACCCCTTTACCAGCCACCTCAGTGTTGGAACATACACATCTGCATTCCTCATGTATCAGAGAGAGATTAGATTTCAGTAATTGCCTCTGTGTCTAGAAGTCACACAAGTAAATGCCAGGAAAGGAAGCTTCAGAACCCAACAGGCTTCTTCATCAATCTCACAGAATATTAACTAAAATTAATTTCTTTTTAAAAAGCCCTTTATGATAATCAAGTTACATCTATAT
Source organism: Equus przewalskii (assembly GCF_037783145.1). Lineage (NCBI taxonomy): Eukaryota > Metazoa > Chordata > Mammalia > Perissodactyla > Equidae > Equus > Equus przewalskii. The sequence goes on from NC_091854.1 coordinate 7,216,120, forward strand.
TATAATCAGTTAGCCTCTGGATACTCCAAGATTCTAAATGGTGTTGCAAATTATGTTATGTTAATTAGATTGTACAACCTTAGAAGAAACTATTCCAAATAGATTTTGTGCTAAAATGTGCTTTAGAATATGAAGTTTAAAGGGATGATGCTTTTTAATCTTTAAGTTTACATAAAATGTAGCTGAACTTTTACTTTTAGTAAGTGAATAGTGAATTTAAGTGTCCACTAGGATTCCCATGTAAGATATGCATGTGGCTCTTGTATGTTATAGTAAGTTCTAGACCCAATGTGGTGCCTCAGGCTTCCTGAGAGGGGGAAATGGACAACCAGTTTTTGCCCATTCTGGTGCCAGAATCTTAACTGAAATAATAAGGTAATTTGAATTCTATTCAGAAACTATCTATAACCGTATCTCAAGTAGTTCTTTAACTTGGGACTTTGTGTATATAAGGTAAAGACTTGTTGATAATTACGGAGCTCATGATCTGGAATGAGAACTATATTCAGTTGACTTAAACATAAATATATACAACTACGCATCCTATTAATGTATTTTAATTGTAGTTCCCATTTCTTCCCCACTAAGGAAGAAGGAAGAATCCTTAATCAAAACGGCCAAGAAAGTTGTCTCTGTTCTGGCTGGGACCTTCACATTGCCTTTCTCATCACCCCTAGACCCTACTTTGCTGATTGTATCCTAGACTGGTAGTAGTCTCCAAAGATGATCCCTCATTGGACATGCCTCTTGGTATTCATACCCTCATGGAGTTCCCGCTACATTCAATCTGATCTGGCCCTGTGTGAGCAAAAGAGTGGGGCAGAAATGATGCAGCTTGCACATTGGTCTCTGGGAACACGTGCTCTGGGGTAAGAAGCCTGACTCCCCTGAGTATTATTCTCTGCAGAATCCAGCTAACCACCTGAAGCTGTTCCAGCCGTCCCAGCTGAGGGGTAGGACATGTGGATGAAGAAGCCACACCTGCATGTCCAACCCAGTCAGTCCTTCATCACATGTTCAGCCGTAATCACAAATGCATGCAGAACTTGAGAGAACTGACCTGCTGAGGCCAGTCAACCCTCAGAACCATGAGAGACATAAATTATTGTTGAAAGCCGCTAAGTTTTGGGATAGTTTGTTATACAGCAGGAAATTGTAACACCCAGCTTTCTTAACCCCTACCTTTCTGCACTGGGATGTTGAAGCATGCCATGACTGAGTTTGTTTGGTGTTGCAAATGCTAATACTCCTTTTATGAGGAGTGCTAATGGAGGCTCTCCCTCCCTCCCATATGTTCTGTAAAGTGCTGGCTGTCTACTTGTTCATTAAAAGCCTTCTCTGTGCCTTGTTTTTTTAATCCTGGGGTGGCTTTGATATGTTTTTTTGGCCTTGCAGCTCTCTTAAGCATGTGCCTGGCCTGTGTTCTCTAAAGCAGTAGCAAAGCAAAAGATTACTGTCATCAACTTTGGGCAAGGAAAAAATCATTTCCTCATTGACTGAGAACTAAAGTTGCCCCCACCCTCAGGCGGTCCTGTGCCACTTCCCCTGTATGCCTTTAGAGTTCTTCCTGGCACACCTGACTTAAGGCCAAAACTGTTTAATCATTCTAAGCCTCATATCACATCAGTTTATGGTTGACCTCTATATTCTCACTGTCTCTCCCAAACCTCCTGAGTCCATGATTTCTAGGAACATTAGATGAAATATATGAGGCACACTCTAGCATGGAGCCAGGCACGGAGTGCAGCTCCAAATTATGTATTCTTTTTTTTTTTTTTTGACAGGGCTTGAAGAGAAATGTATGCCTTTTAAAATTTATATGTAGGTTGTGTATAAAACAAAGTAAATCTCTTACTTAAAAAAAAAATCAGAGTGGAATACTCTACAGCAAAGAAAATGAAAAAACTATGGCTATGTGGTTAGCATGAATGAATCTCACAGTATAATGTTGAGAGAAAGATGCAAGTCATAATAGAATGTATGGTGTGTGCTTCTATTTCTGTAAAGTTCAAAAGCAGTGAACATCACACTCTGCATTTTAGGCATACTTGATCAGTGGTTAAACTACATAGGAAAGCACATAAATGGTTATTGTAGAAGTCAGGAACATGTTAATTAACCCTTTATTGGAGAGGAACACATGGGAGTCAGTGAAGGCACTAGAAAAATTCTGGTTTTTCACCCCAAGTGGTAGTTACATGTGTATTTACTTTCTAATTTTAATTTAAGTTATATGTTTTAAACAATTCTATATGAATGATATATTTCACAGTAAAAAAAGTTTTTAAAAAGCAGTTAGGAGACTTGTAGATCTTAGAGAGATGTTTTTAAATAGATATGCTAAACACCTATATACAAATATGTAGTTTTTTCTGATTAAAAAAGTGATACATATTATTATAGAAAATCTGCGTTAACAGAGAAGAAAAATAAAAATCATCCATAATTCCATGACTCTTGACATTTTGAGATAACCACTCTTGACATTTTGGGTTATTTCCTTGCAGTTTCTACATTCTGTTGATGATTTTTTTCTCTCTTTTTTTTAAAGCAAAATTGGAAACATACCATACATGTTTCAAAAGCTGATTTTTTTCACTTACTACATCTTGAGCATTTTCCCATACTTTGACACTTCTTTGAAATAGTAATTTACTGTTGAAACTAGCCACAGGCTGAAGGATCACCCCATACAATTAATTCCCCAAATGTTCTTGCATTTTTGACATTGTCAGCCCCTAAGCATAAGAAATATGAAGTAGCATTCAGAGAAAACGTGAAAATTACCTACTCCTTATTGGAATTTTATTTCTAGCGTTCTCATAAAATCAAAACAGAGAATATGTTCATGCAAATAAAACCTTTAGAACTTAGATCAGAGAACAACTAGGATTCTTCCTGTAAGTGTGAAAATTCACCTCTTAGAAAGAGGAAGAATGCTAAAACTCTGACCAGTAGACTAATAATGCCCTCTGACAAAGAATTCTTCTCTAAAGTTTTGTCATAAAAAAGAATTTTCATGCTCACTATGAGCTGGGGAGCATGGACGTTTTTAGAACCTTTCTTTTCACTATTTTTAACTTGTAAAAACTGAGTTTTCCTTGTTTAGAATGACATAAAAGTTCTTTTTTTATGTTCTTTGAGTATCATTGCTGTCTTTTGATGTTTGTGAAAATTAGCACTAGGATAGTTTAAACTTGCTACATTTAGGTATTCTTATTCTTAATAGTTTTCCAACTAGCAGAGAGACACCATTTAATAAAGGGACGAGATCCTTTCCAAATAAACTGTATCTGCATGTGCTGTGGTGCACAGTAAATGTTCATCCCATTAAATGGTTTCTTCATATTTCTGTTTTTTAAAGCTAGCGTATTTTTCAAAAGTATTGTTACTATAAATATCTAGAATTTATTTAAAGAAAAGGGTAAAAGTTATATTTGGGGATATGTGTCAATAGTTTTTTTTCTTGGTTTCACATTTAGTTTCTTCCTTTTTTTCACTTTTTTTTATTGAGGTAACATTGGTTTATGACATTAAATAAATTTCGGGTGTACATCATTATATTTCAACTTCTGTGTAGATTACATCATGTTCACCACCCAAAGACTAATTACCACCCATCACCACACATGTGCCCAACCCCACTTTTCACCCTGCTCCCTCCCCGCTTCGCCCCTGGTAACCACCATTCTAATCTCTGTATCTATGTGTTTGTTTGTTGTTGTGTATGAGTAATTTTAACTCTAGTTTTTTCAGCCAGATTACTCCTAAATATGCAGTAAAAGTTAGCCAGCTATAATGTCAATATAACAGGAAAAAAAATTTTTGAAGATTATTTTGGAGTAACTGGTAGTTTAAAAACTTGAATAAAAAGACACGTCTCTCAGCTTTTTCTATGAAATGATGAATGATGAAATGATTATATTTGAGTTTTTGCACGTGATAATCTTATCAATTTGTTACATTTTCCGAGTGTTCAAGTCCACTAAATATGTTAAGTAAAATATTTGTGGGTAAAAGTAAAAATGTGATAGATATTTTTCTTCCCTGCTTCTCAAAATTAAGAACATCTGTGTAGGGAGAATTTAGAGGTAAAGCAAATGGGACTTTGTGCTTTATATGTTTATAAAAGATGTTGAATATCAAAAATAGAATAAATAGAAAAGTCATAGAAGTAGTCTTAAATGACTAAATTTTGATGAGTTGCCTCTATTTTTAAAGCAATGTAAAGTTATTTAAATAAGATCAAAGGTTTTCAGATTTGTTTTGAAATAAAAGTTATCACGGTGAGATCAAACAATATAAAAAAAAGAAAAATTATCACTATTCTATATTTTTAACCTTTTTTTTTTATGGTGAGGAAGATTGTCCCTAAGCTAACATCTGTGCCAGTCTTCCTCTATTTGTACGTGGGATGCCACCACAGCATGGCTTGGTGGGCAGTGTGTAGGTCTGCACCCAGGATCTGGGCCCGAGAAACCCAGGCCACTGAAGCGGAGCATGCAAACTTAACCACTACACCCCTGGGCCAGTCCCAAGAATCACCATTCTTCACAGAGGAATTGGTACAGAAAGTTTGTCTCGTCATTTATGTTTTCCATCTGCAGTGATTTTTCTTTATAATAAGATGTTGCTGATAATTTACTCTAGTCATAAAGAATTGCTTCTAACTGCTATATCCAGACAGATGTTATATTTCTCTAATTAGTAGTAGTTTATGTCTTAAAGACTAGTTTAAAATAAAATGATAATGTCATATAAATTTGATTTTTTTCAGCACCATAATTTTTGTTTTTATTTTATTATGTAATCGTAATACAAGGTTTCTTAACCTTAGCATCATTGACATTTGAGGCCAGATAATTCTTTGCTGTCGGCAGTGGGGCAGCTCTTCTGTGCATTGTAGGATGTTTAGCAGCATCTCTGGCCTCTACCCACAAGATTCCAGTAGCACTCCCTAGTCTGCGTGCAACAATGTCTCCAGACATTGCCAGGAGTGCCCTAGGGGGCAAAATTGACTCCAGTTGAGAATCATTGCCATAGGATATTTACTAAAATTCTTGTCATGCTTTTCAGAAGCATAATTCAGAATAAAGCAGTGTACCATTAGTAGCTAGGCACAAAATCAGCAGAATAGAAAAGCTGCTGGGCAGTATTTTTGATAGTTCAATATAAATAAAAAGTCAGAAACAGTAACTACATTTCTTAATCAAAGACTAGATTGTCTAGGTAATTGATACAGAACAGACCACTGGAAACATTTTAGTGAGTGCCACACAGGGAAATAAAATTAGTTAACAGATACAGATGTCACAATGGCTGTTTTTCTTCAGTCGTTATTTTAAAATGCGAAGCAGCAGGATCTCCAGATATTAAAGGACACATGGAGGTCCTTGTACTGTTTTGTGTTCCCCCCAGATCACAGTAATTTTCCGTGGCGTGCTGGAATAAAGATGTGTTTTCCTCCTTTTGTCATTATGTCCACAACAGGTGATGCCCAGTGCCCTGCTGGGAACGTCATTAATCTAACTTCCTCTCCGAAATTTTTGGCATTCCCTATCATGACAAAACTCAGCAGGCAAGCCTGTTCACAGGGTGTTTTTCAGTTTAAACATATGTCAGAGAAAATCGAGAAGTGTAGCTATTTGAGACATATAGAAAAGCAAAGTGATTTCAAGTTATATTAAATTGGATATGCAAGAGGGAGAAATATATAAAAGTCTTAGTTACCAACATCTATTAAGCTTAGTGTGCATTTGAAAGAAATTTATGGTAGCTTTATTGAACCTTTGTACAACCCCCTGAATAGAAATTATTGATGGAGAGTCCAAAGGGTGGTTGACCTTACTAGCCTTACTGTAGTAGGTGTCAAGAAGAAGGTAAGACAGGACCAAATCCGAACACAGGCAGAGAACCCTCCTCACCAGGTCTCCATTGTTTTCCTTTTCTCCGTGACTTATACCTCTTCGGAGCAAGGCAGGAAAAGGGAAAAAGAAAAGGCTGTAAGGTCTTCCCTGATTCTTCTGATCCATAGTCAGATGCGTTATCCATTGCACCACTGGCCCACCACTCCTCCCTATTTTTTTTTTTTTTTTAAAGATTGGCTCTGAGCTAACATCCATTGCCAATCTTCTTTTTTTTTCCCCTTTTTCTCCCCAAAGCCCCCCAGTACATAGTTGTACATTCTATTTGTAGGTCCTGTTGGTTCTGCCATGTGGGATGCCGCCTCAGCATGGCTTGATGAAAAGTGCTATGTCCTCTGCGCCCAGGATCTGAACTGGCGAAACCCAGGGCCACCGAAACAGAGCGCTTGAACTTAACCACTCGGCCTGGGGCCGGCCCCCTCCTCCCTGATTCTTTTACTAAATGAATTGAGATTAGTCTTATTTTAAAACCTTGTCTTGGGCCAGCCCTGTGGCGCAGGGGTTAAGTTCACATGTTCCACTTCAGCAGCCTGGGGTTCACTGGTTCAGATCCTGGGTGCGGACCTACTCATGGCTTATCAAGCCATGCTATGGCAGTCATCCCACATATAAAGTAGAGGAAGATGGGCACAGATGTTAGCTCAGGGCCAATCTTCCTCAGAAAAAATGAGGAGGATTGGCACATATTAGCTCAGGGCTAGTCTTCCTCAAAAAGAAAACAAAAACCAAAAAAAACCCTGTCTCAAAAAAGTCACATAAAATGTTAGCTTAATATATAATATTGGACTCCTAAAAGTAAAATCTTGCCATGGTATGGTCCTTCAAGTGACCCTTTTAACTTTTTTAAGGGTATTGTATGGTAGATTTATAATTTGTTTGTCCCTGTAACTGGAGATGTGCTGAAAGTGCCTACGGCAGTACCTGGCACACAGTAGACCATAGTTGCTGAATGATTGCGTGGGAAGGGGGTGTCGTGGTGTGGCAGTATGTCTTATCATATAATATAAAAAATTTTAAATTAGTAGAGAAAAACATATGCAAAGGAAGGCATGTACCCATCACCCAGCTAGAACAGTTATCAACTCATGGCCAATCTCGTTTCAACTGTACCCCACCTACTTTCCTCTTCCCGTATTATTTTGAAGCAAATTCCAGATATCGTATTTCATTCATAAATATTCCAATGTCTATCTCTAAAATATTAGGGTTTTTTTCTTTAAACATTGCCACAGACCATTATCACCCCTAAAAAGTTGAAGTAATTCCTTAATATCAGGTATCCTGTCAGTCTTCAAGTTGTCTTCAATTGTCTCATAAATTTTATTTTTACAGCTTTTCATTTGAGTTAGGACTCAGAAAAGATCCACGTATTGTGATTATTTGATATATTTCTTAAGCATTTTTTTAATCTTCAGCATTCCCCCATCTTCTCTTTATCTTCTCCCTTGTAATGTATTTGTTGAAGAAAATGGGTTGTTTGCATTGCGGTGTTTCCCACAGCCTGGAGTTTGTTGACTGTGTCTTAACAGTGTCACTTACTTAAGTGTCTCTTATGTTCCTCTGTCTCCTGTATTTCCGGTAGTTAGAGCTAAAGGCTTGATCAGATTCAGATTCAGTTTTCTTTTTGGCAAGTCCAAAAAGAAGGTGGTGGCCAAATCATAATGACAGCATTGTTGGCTTTTTGCTCAGTGCCTTGCAAATTGATTTAGCTAACAGTTGTTGAGTATTTTCTATATGCCTCAAAATGTGCTTGTGTTTTATTGGCATTGTGTCATTTAATCGTATTTAATTCTCATAATACTAGTACATATAAAGTTCTGTCTGTTGATCAGGTCTTTTATTAGGGTATAATCTTAAATGTCTTTCACATGAACCCCTTGGTATATACCCCATTGTCGTTGGTGTGATTTAATTTGGAATTCTGTCTGAATTTTCTTTTTACTGGATTCATTTGAAGCTATGCAAAAATGACTTGCATTAAAGGCATTTTTTATATTTTAATAATAAAACTCAAAGACCTGTTATTTAACTGTGAATTCGTTGTTCTCAAGCTTTTTGGTATGAGATTCACCATCTGTTAACCTCACAAAGACGGATAATCTGAACCGCAAACAGGGCCAGCAGGATGCATCATTTCCTGAGTCTCTTTTTTCTTTGCACGCATTGTCTTCTGCAGGTGCATTTATGTCTCTTTCATCTCCTTCTGCTTTCTTTGCGTGCTCACAGTGTCCTACTGTTGCTCAGTGTGAGAAACTGGCTCGTGATTGTAAAAGCAAAACTAGCTTTTCGTTGTTTGTTTATGTATCTGTAATTTATTCTGCTCAGTTATCTCCATAGTCCTAAATTCTGCCATTGTTAAAATCAGACCTTTGGAGCTCCAGACTCAACAAATAAATATCAAATTACCTTGACCAAGTGACACTTTTGGAGATTAAACTGTTTGCTATGTGGTTGATGGAGAAAAGGCACCACCCAGCCCAAGTTGCAATTCGATACCAAAGCACTGGGAGTGAACAATGCAAAGAGGATCCTATTGTGCAGCTTTACAAGCTGATATGCAAGGAGTCATTTATTCTTTATGAATCTTAACCCTTCTTCTCCAGTCATTTCTCCTTTAAGAGTTGTAACATTCTCTTCAAGTTTCCAGAATACCTATTAGGTGAAGCATTTTGTTGGTTGAATGGAAGGAACATATAGCTTTGGTGAATGCAATAGGGAAGTAAGAATGAATGTGAAGTTTAATTTCTTGTTCTGGTTATATGTCACTGTGAGGCATTAGACAAATGCCAAATTCTCTGTTCTTACTTCTTTAGAACAAAATTATTTTTATCATGATTACCCATAAAGAACTTGAAATTCTTATTTAAAACAGTCTTCTGTGAGGTCATAGTGAGCAGGAGTTGTGTCTCTCTCTACCTGATCTTACAGGGTGCCCAGGGCAGCATGGTGCACGCGCTTGTGCTTAATAAGTAGCTTTCGATGCTGGTGGTATTTGAAAGATTATACATTGTAAAGAGTATTTTGTTCCCTTTTTCCTTGGCAGGACCAAACAGCTTCCTTTTCTAAGACTAGTGCTGTTTGGATTCAGTGAAAGTACACTTTGTTCTAGGAGAATTGCCATCTGAAAGCCGGGAATATATATTGAGTTCTTCCAAGAACGAGGTGTTGGGGGGATCACGTTCTAGGACAGTGCATGCTGACTTGGTCTGAATGAGTGACTGGTATGTGCTCTTTTACTCACAGGCCCGCTTCTCATACGTGCGAATGAAATATCTTTTCTTTTCCTGGTTGGCGGTTTTTGTTGGAAGCTGGATTATATATGTGCAATACTCTACCTATACAGAACTATGCAGAGGAAAGGACTGTAAGAAAATAATAGTAAGTATTTTTTTATTCCCTAGTATATGGAAAAACCTATATTAATGTGTTATATTAATAATATATTATATTTATTACTTATATCCTTACTCATAATTATTTTCAAAAACTAAAAGTTAATTTGACCTTAGAGTTATGTTGAACTTCTTAGCATTTTGATGTGACCAAGTTAGTAGGCGTGTTCCCCACTTTGAAAAATCCAATATTCAGAAATCTAAATATGTAGTACAGACCAGCATGAGAGCATCCTCATTACAAAGAGGGATTTTTGTTTTGCAAATGTACTTGAAGTTTAGTTTACTCTAATCAGATGGTTTTTTAAATGTTTAGAGTATGAAAGTGTTATTTAAAGGCAACCTTTCTAGGGGCCGGCCCCATGGCCGAGTGGTTAAGTTCGCATGCTCCACTACAGAGGCCCAGGGTTTCACTGGTTCGGATCCTGGACGCGGACAAGGCACCACCCATCAGGCCACATTGAGGCAGCATCCCACGTACCACAACTAGAAGAACCCACAACTAAAATATACAACTATGTACTGGGGGGATTTGGGGATAAAAAGTAGAAAGAAAAAAAAGAAGATTGGCAACAGTTGTTAGCTCAGGAGCCAATCTTTAAAAAAAAAAAGGCGACCTTTCTAGAACACATCTTTTGAATAAATGGAGTCATTCCCCAATACCAAAAATTTATCTGAAAAGCATATAAGTATATTTATTATTTATTTTCTATTCAAATGTTTGGATATCAATCTAAGATTTCTAGTCGTAATTATTGGTTCCATAGCACTTATATTTTAAATGTTTGAGGATAAGTACATTTAACTCCTTGTTTTCTGCTAATGTCTTCTGGTATAAATAATATTAAAACATTAATCTGAGAATTATAGTTTTGATAATAATGATTCTTGGATCCCAATTATTATAACTTATTAAAGATTCTATAATTATTGAGGGGTTACTCTTTACCCAGGCCAGTGGTGCTAGGTGTGTGCATAAAGCAGAGAACAAGATGTCCTGACCTTGCAAACTTATTGTCTAGCAGGAAGAAAATGAATAATTTCAGTAAGGTAAGATAAGTATTACAATAGCAAGTGTTATGGGAACATAAGACAGGGAGACCTGAGGCTTTCCAAAGTTCTAAGAAAATAAAAATCAACTTAACTCTAGATACTCTATCATTTAGGATATAAAAGCATTATTCCCCAGGAGTATTGCAGCCTGTTAACTAGGCAAGGGAGAAATTACTACTGTAAGAAGCAAGGGAATGAATTAATAGAGAAGAGTCCCAAATCACCGTTCAGAGATGTCAATCTTATGTCCATTCCAATTGGCAATTCCAGATCTTTGAGGAATTTTAAGAGAGGAGGAACCTCTGGGGCCAGGCAATGTACTGGCAATTTACATGGTCATTAATACTTAAAAGAATACTATGAAAGCCCTCACAAGCCCATTTTACAAATAAAGAAATATGACTAAGAGAGAGAGAAGAATTTGCCCATGAGGATGGAACCAGAATTTGATCCTAATTCTATCTTTATATAAAGCTCATACTCTTTCTGCTACCCTATGTCAGAAAAGTCTGACAAAGGAAGTTATAGCTTAATAAAACTAATAAGAAACCCCACAAAACTCACCTGCTCACCTTCAATGAGGAAGAAAGAAGCAGGAGTTATGTAATCAACTATAATAACATATAAATAACCCAAACTATTTTAAATGTTTATTTCCCTTCTTCTAGGCCACTTTTCTCAAATTAGGTGCCTTGGGGCATGTTAAAAGGTATTCCATGGTTAAAAGACTTCCATGGTCAATATATTTGAAGACAGAAGGTTAAACAAAGATAAGTAGCTGACTTTACTGAGGACTTCTCAAGATCTTTAATCTACTAATACGCAGTGTCCATCGACAGAGAAAGCAAATATATTTGATGAGGAAAACATCCATCCCCACAACAACCCTCCTAGGAAGACTTCTTAACATCATCTGGTGATGTTAGAAATATTGTTCTAAGAGATTAAGCCAAAATGAAATAGATATGCTTTTATCTCGCATTAATACAATAACCTTCAAAATGCAAGGCATATGTTGTACATATTCTGAGTGAAGTGTAGTTGAAGTGCCTCATTATTTTTCCTTTAACGTAATTTTACTATAATTGATAAGAAATGGAAGCAGAACATAATTCTAGCTTAATAATAATAATTTAATGGTTATCTTACTAAAACTTGAAAATAATGAGAAAGCTTTCTGAGCCTAAAAGATAGCTTTTTCTTTTTTTGTGTGTGTGAGGAAGATTGGCCCTGTGCTAAAATCTGTTGCCAGTCTTCCTCCTTTCTTCTTTTTTCTCCCCAAAGCCCCAGTAAATAGTTGTATGTCCTAGTTGTACGTGCTTCTGGTACTTCTATGTGGGATGCTGCCACAGCATGGCTTGGTGAGCAGTGTGTATGTCTGCGCCCAGGATCCAAACCCACAAACGCCAGATCACCTAAGCAGAGCACACCAACTTAAGCACTGTACCACTGTACCACTGTACCACTTAGCCCCTTTCTTAAGGCTGGCTTTGAGAAATTGTTATTTCTCTACACTTGGGAATTATGTTCTTAAAAGTTACCAAGACTGGTAGTACTAAAATAGTACTAATATTGCATAGGAATTGTGTGATTAAAACTAAAAAGCAAGCAGAAAAAATATTTTTAAAATATATGTTAAAGCTTCGAAGAGCTAATAAGATAGGAATTACTTGATCAAGATCTGGGAAAGGATAAGAGTCGAGAGAGGTGAGCCTAGGTTTTTGTGGCTGTGTTTGCCTGGAGATGTGTGACCTGAAATACACAGTCTTAGGGGGCTGGGGAGATAAAAATCTAGCCCATTTCCTACCAAGGGGGGGATACTGGTACACCATGCTTTGGGCCAAGACCCTGAAGAGCTGAACTCCAAAAGTAAAGGGGAGCAAAAGGAACCTCAGAAAGGTGAGCTGACTTTTGTAACCTCTTTTTGCCCTGCGGAATCTGCTGATATTGGGCATGAGCAGGGGTCTGAGAACTAAGACTTTATTCTGGTAGAGAGCTGCTGCTGGGGACAAGAAACCAGCAAGCTTTTACAGAAAACTAAGGGAGCCTCAAGCATAGGGCCAGTTATCCTGTTGGGATATTTGCCAAATCCTGGGGCTTTACAGAATGGGAAACTAAAAATCTTGCTGGAAAGGCTTTGAAAAGCAGGGCAGACGTTTTGGCAGTCTCACAAGATACAGACTAGAGTTATGAACGTGCCAGAGGGAGAAACCCCAATGGATTCCCAGGCTCTCAATTAAAAATCCTAGAGGGCTATGCTGTTAGAATAGAGATGAGCCAAAAATAGCTTGAGCTTCACCAGAGGTGCAACCCAGCCTCCACTCAGCACAGCTTGATTGGGTTAAGATGATCAGCTACCATTATATCTGCTTACTAGAGGGAAAGGAAACCCTCTCTGGAGGCATTATGGAAAAAATTACAGGGCATGCCAAAAGACAGGATGATATGACCAAAAACTGAAAGAGAAAAATGGACAGCAGAAGCAGATATACAGATGATCCAGATATTGGAGTCATCCAAAAAGGATTTTAAAGTAACTACATTCATGTTCAAGTAAATAGGAAAAAAAGGTAGAGAAAATAAATAAACAATGGATAATTTCAACAGAGAACTGAAATGTATTTAAGAAAGTCAAGAAGACAATATGGCAGTTCCTCAAAAAGCTGAATATAAAATTACCATGTGATTCAGCAATTCCACTTCTAATTATATACCTGAAAGAATTGAAAGCAGGAACTCAACCAGATATTTGCACTCTAATGTTCATAGCAGCATTATTCACAATAGCCAAAAGGTGGAGACAACTGTTATGTCCATTAACAGATGAATGCAAAACAAAATGTGGTATATACATACAATGGAATATTATTATTGTGGTGACTATTTTACAGTGTATACAAATATCGAATCATTATATTGTATACCCAAAGCTTAATACTGTATGTCAATTATATGTCAATTTTTTAAAAAGAGAGATTTATTGCAAGGAATTGGCTTACCAGTTATGGGGGCTGGCTGGACAAGTCCAAAATCCACGGAATAGGCTGTTAGGAAGGACAGGCTGGAACCCTTGGGCATGGGCTGATGCTGCTTTCCACAGACGGAATTTCTTCTTCAACAGGAAAGCCTCAGCAATTCTCTTAATGCCCTTCAACTAATTGAACCACACCCACCAAGATTATCTAGAAGAATCTCTGATAAAGTTAATTGATTAAGGACTTTAATCACATCTACAAAATACCTTCACAGCAAAACCTAGATTGTTGTTTGCTTCATTACCGGGGTCTGTAACCTCGCCAAGTTGACACATCCAAAGATCCGCACATCAGGTTAAAATGATTTAGTTTGTGCTACAAATAGTTGTACTGCAAAAACTGAAAGAAAGAAGGCTTCAATGAATGGAAAGATCCCCGTGGGGAGAATAGTAGAGAAAGGCCTCATGGAGGAGACAACTTCTACAGGGCCTTATGGAATAGGAAGAATGTGGGGAGAAAGGCTTCCCTTAGCACTTTTATCCTGAAGAGCAAGATGCAGATTAATGTTAGATGTGAGAATTCCCAAAACCGTGCGTTAGTAACCACTGAACCACAGCCTTTTGGCTTCCTGTAAATTAATGTATTTTCCTCTTTTGCCTTTTTATAGTAAATTTTAAAAAGAAACTTAGAATGTTGAACAAATCGTATGTATTTCATATAAATTATGTACTGTGTGTGAATTAGTCTAATTTAGTAATCAAGTATATTTCTTATTTCAATGTTGGAAATCACTATAGAATATTAGCATTATTTCCCTGAGATGTGTTCTCTAATCAGTGAATAATTTTTGTTAAAAGATGTTATAAAGTTAGTGGCATTCTTAACTTATCTAAGCTTCTAGGAAGCTGGGAGCCAAAACTGAGATTAATTTTGCACATTGTACATTGACGCAATTTGAACTCAAGTATCTTGTTTTCAGTTTTTAATGAAAGTGTGAAACTTTTCACTGTCATATCCATTATTTAGAGCTTGATTCTAGTGATGTGCATAATAGGCTTTTAAAACTCCGAGAAGAGAAATGGAGTGGAGGCCATGCACCCTTGGAAGCCAAGGTTAACTTGTGGAAGTTGTAAGGAAGGACAACTGTGCACTGCTCTTCTTTGTTTAAAGGCAGCTCTGAATCTGCGGGCAATGCTAACTAGCCCTAATTAGACGTGCTTGGAAGGATCCATTTTTTTTCCAGTTCTGCTTTTTTCTTTTTCCACCAAGCTAATTATAATATGTTGTGTAATTCATTGTATATTTTCTCTGATCATAGAAGTCACTAATTCACTCATTATTTCATCAAGTTCTATTTGGTGCCTAACCATAGGGAAATTTTGCACACTTCGACTCTGTAGTTTGCTGGGTTCTTTAAAAAAGAAAAAAGATGACGGGGGGAGATGGACAGAAATTTTTCTTCTATACATTTTTCAGGACAACATTGTTTAATATTGATATTTCTGACATGTTCTCCTATGATCAAGAGTGTTCTAAGGTTCTACCTGGGTAATAATGAGGAATCACTCACCATGCCATTCTGGTGAACCTTTGTGACTGTTACACGAGCACATGCTTTAAAATGGAAGCATTAAGAGATGAAAGAGCCTCTAAATTTTGTTACGGTCTCTTTTAAGATTTAATTTCTAGAGATAATGATGTGTTGCTTAAAACAGCAAGCTTAACATATACTAAATTTAAGATATTTAGAACCATGTTTTCAATTAGATAGTGATACAGTATGATTTCATCTAGCTTTGCATTTGTTTAGGATCAATTTTTATTTGATTCTAGAGGTTCATTTGTGCTATGCTATATTTTTAAAATATACGGAACCAATCCACTTGGAACATACTGAGGTGTTTTTTTGTTTGTTTGTTTGTTTTCACCTGAGGAAGATTAGCCCTGAGCTAACATCTGTGCCAGTCTTCGTCCACTTTATATGTAGGTTGCTACCACATCACGGCTGATGACCAGTGTAGGTCCGTGCCCAGGATCTGAACCTGTGAACCTGGGCCACCAAAGTGGAGCATGCTAAACCTTAACCACTACACCATGGGGCTGGCCCTGGAGCATACTGTTTTTAGAGTGCAAGTTCAAATTTTTCCTTTTAAGAAAAGTATGGGCTTATATCATGTGATGTTGACTGTAGTCCTGAGACAGGTGGTATCATTGTTATGATTAGCATCATTCCTGAGAAGCAATAAAGAGACAAAGGCTTAAAGCAAGCTTAGATGAACAAGCCAGCAATAAAACACAATGTTATTTTAATTATGTGCTTACTAGCACTGTGCTAAAACCTGGAGATACGGAGATAAGACATGTCCTCACTCTGAAGATGCTTACAGACTTATAGAGGATATGGAAAAATAAACACATAATTGAGACTGAGAGCAAGATTGCCAGAGTTAGCATTAAAAAACCCCATAAACAGGATGCTCAGTTAAATTTGAATTTAAAATAAATAGTGAGTTTATTTTTTTGAGTGTAAGTATGTCCCAAATATTGCCAGTAAACAATGAATAATTTTTCAGTATAAGTATGTCCCATGCAATATTTTACTGGGCAATCCTAACTGAGAAGGGCCTGGGAGACTTTCTGGAAGAAATTATATCTGAGCTGAATTTTGAAGAATTGAGCGTTGGAAGCAGAAGGAGGCATGTGCAGCATGTATGAAATAATGCTACATTCCAGGAACAGCACGGCTAGAGCAGAGAGTGTGAAGGACGTTTACAGAGGCCAAGTTAGCAGAGTCAAAACCATCAAAGACTGTGTATGTCGTGTTAAGGAGTTTGCCTCTTATCCCAGGGCAGTAGAGAGTCAATAGAAGATTTTAAGCAGGGAAGTGAGTGACCAGATTTATGTTTCAGGAGAATTTCACTAGTTATGGTGTAGAGGGTGGATTGGATAGGAGACATCACACGCAGGGAGACGAGTTTTATGGTCATTGTAATAATCCAGGCACAAGTGGTAAGGTAGTTAAACCATGGCATTGGCAGAGGGGATGGAGGGGAGGAACAGCCTCAAAAGATATTAAGCGGGGGCCGGCCTGGTGGCGCAGTGGTTAAGTGTGCACATTCCGCTTTGGTGGCCCGGGATTTGTCAGTTCAGATCCTGGGTGCAGACATGGCACTGCTTGGCATGCCATGCTGTGGTAGGCATCCCACGTATAAAGGAAGATGGGCATGGATGTTAGCTCAGGGCCAGTCTTCCTCAGCAAAAAGAGGAGGATTGTCAGATGTTGGCTCAGGGCTAATCTTCCTCAAAAAAATAAAAAAGATATTAAGGAAATAATTTGGTCGCCAGCATCTAGTGACCAGGTGAATGTAGGGGAATGAAGAAGAAGGAGAAGTTTAGGACAACTCACTGCTTCCTCAGTCAGATGCCTGGGTAGATGATGGCGCCTTTCAGTGAGGTGGGGAATAAAGGAGGACGACCTGTGTGGGGAGAGGAAGGCAGGAGATGGTGAGTTCAGTTTTGGATAGATTGAGTGTGTGGAGGTTATGCAGATGGAGACAAGAGATGTCCAGAAGGCCCTTAGATATTTAGCTCAGGAGAAAGATTGCTCAAGGACAGAGGTTCATGAGAGCCATGGGAATAAATGTCACCTGTGACAGTATACAGAGAACCCAAAGAAAGTAGAACAAAACCCTGGAAGGCAACAATATTTATGATTGTGAGAAAGGAAGAGAACTCCACAAAGAAGACTCATAAGGAGTGGCCAGGAAGTAGGAGAAAAACATAAGGAGAGAAGCCATTAGAAAAGAGTTTTAGGGGCCAACCCTGGTGACCTAGTGGTTAAGTTGGACATGATCCACTTTGGCAGCCCAGGTTCAGTTCCCAGGTGCGGACCTACAACACTTGTCTGTAAAAGTGGCCATGCTGTGGTGGCAGCTCAGATACAAAAAGAGGAAGATTGGCAGCAGATGTTAGCTCAGGGCAAATCTTACTCAGCCATAAAAAAAAAAGAGTTTTCAAGCAGTGTGACGAACAAGGACAAATGCTGAAGAGAGGTTAAATAATATAAAAACTGATATTGGCAATTCAGAGTTCACTGTTAAGAGTGTTATGAGTATTTGCAAAATGTAGTGGAGTCAAAAGTCAAAATGCATTGGATTAATTTTGGATGGGAGGAAATAAGTGTGAACAGCAAGTATAGACTACTGTTTCTAGAAACTGTGTGGGGAAATGGTTTTGATTTGGTTTTAATTTTTTTAAATTGTGGTAAAATATGCATAATATAACATTCACCATCTTAACCATTTTTGTTTTTCAGTTTATTTTTTTCAGCTTTATTGAGGTATAATTGACAAATAAAATTGTAAGATAAAGTGTACAACATAAAGATTTGATATATTTATACATTGTGAAAGGATTTCCCCCTTCGAGTTAATTAACACATCCATTACCTAACACATTTACTTTTTTTTTTTTGGTGAGGATATTTAAGTTCTACTCTCTTAGTGAATTTCAGTTATACAATACAGTGTTATCAACTGTAGTCACTGTGTTATACATTAGATCCTCAGACTTTATTCATCTTATAACTAAAAGCTTGCACCCTTTCACCAACCTCTCCCCATTTCTCCTGGCAACCACTTTTCTACTCTCTGAGTTAGACTTCTTTTTTTTTAGATTCCACATATAAGTGATACCATGCAGTATTTGTCTTTCTCTGTCTTGCTTGTTTCACTTAGCATAATGCCCTCCAGGTTCATCCATGTTGCCACAAACGAAAAGATTTCCTTCTTTTTTAAGGCTGAATGATATTTCATTTTATATGTATACCACGTTTTCTTTATCCATTTATCCACTGATGGACAGTTAGGTTGTCTCCATATCTTGGCTCTTGTAGATAATGCTGCAGTGAACATGGGGTGCAGATGTCTGTTTCAGATAATGACGTCACTTCTCTTGGATATATACCCAGAAGTCGAATTGCTGGATCGTGTGGTAGTTCTATGTGTAATTTCTTAAGGAACTCCCGTATTGTTTTCCATGGTGCGTCTGAACCATTTGTAAGCGCACAGTTCAGTAGTGTTAAGCTTATTCACAGTGTTATGCAGCCAGTCGTCATAACTTTTTCATCTTGCAAAACTGAAAATCTGTACTCATTAAACAACAACTTCCCGTTTCCCCTCCTTCCCGTCTTCTGGCAGCCGCCATTCTACTTTTCTGTTTCCCTGAGTTTGACTGCTTTAGAGATCTCATATAAGTGGAATCATACAATATTTGTCTTTTTGTTACTGGCTTATTTCACTTAGCATAATGTCCTCGAGGTTCATCCATAGTGTAGCATGTGTCAGAACTTCCTTCCTTTTTAAGGCTAAATAATGTTGTATTGTAAGGAGAAACCAAATTTTGTGTATCCGTTTGTTCATTGATGGACCCTTGGGTTGCTTTCAACTTTTGGCTGGGAAATTGTTTTAAGTTGACCTAATCTAATTTGGTCATGCATGCTCCTTATATTCTATTTTGAAAGATAATAGTAGCCACTGAAAATGTTTGATACAGGTGAGGCCCACACATTATTACTAGGTTATAATGAAAATGATTTCTACTACCATATAGGCATTTATTCAGCACATACTTATTTATAAGCAGTCACAAAACATCCCATGTGATCAAGTCTGTAAACTCATTAAAGTTCTAATTCTGTCATTTTAGGTGCTCTACCAATTTGCGTGAAAGCTTTACTCAAGGCAGAAGCAATGTTACTCCAGAGGCTTCTGTTACCCTTATAATTAGCATCAGGCAACTAGAAATTCGAAACCAGTGATTCTCAAAATGTAGTCTCTTTGACCAGCAGCCTTAGTATCATCTGGAAACTTGCTACAAATGCAGATTTTTCAGCCCCACCTAAAAGCTGCTGTGTCAGAAACTCTGAGACTAGGGTTCACCTGTCTGTGTTTTAACAAGACCTCCAAGAGATCTGAATCTCCCTAAAGTCTGAGAACCTATGTTGTAGAACAGTGAGCTCTGGGTACCTCCATAAAGATAAAGGTTATAGCTTCAACTGGTTCTTATGCCCTCTTTGTGAAAGGGTAGGGAATCTCATATTTTAGCCAATCCACGTATCTTAAGTACCTTTAATTTTACCAATGATAGTCCATTTCTAACAGTCACCATGTTATTTAAATAAATAGCAAGCCACAGGTTTCACCAATAAAATCCTAATTTGCTAGTTAATAAAATCTTGGAAATGGATCAATCTTGATCGATATATGGATAATAGAAGCACTTAGAGTAGCTGCCTCTGGAACATGGGCCTCCTTCTCACCTTATCAGAACCCTGGCTAAGCGCCTGTCCACTCCTGATAAGGATATTTAGAGGCACCTGGACTGGAAAGTCACACACACAAATATTGCACTGTGTGCTGAATAATTTTAAGTAAATTACAGGCATTATAACAGAAGGGAAGGAAAGAGTGGAGAGGGTTTGTGTGTGTATGCGTGTGTGTAGAGGGAGAGGAAAAGAGCGTACCGTTAATAACCGAGAGAGAATTCAAGAGAGAGGAAAAGAATCAGAAGTTGAAGACACAGTAAGAGTGCAAAGAGTGGTGAGGACTTAAAATAGCCGACGTGGGGAATGGGAGAGGGTGCTGACTGGAGACTTGAAGTTTCTGGCGTTGGTAAGAACCGACTTTGCTGTTTTTTTCTAAGGAGAAATTGATGAAATTGTCTGAAATACATTTATAGAACACGGATCTTAGAAAATTATTTAAAACCTAGTACCATACATCTGTTATTTGTTATCGCCCCTTGTGGTACAGTTCCCATAGTTCATGAAATTATTCCTTCAGCACAAATGAGTTTTGTAAAATTTATCTAAAGAGTGCCATCTTCTGGGACCATGAGGGATGTGCAAGCAAAGGAGCTTCTATAGTCGAATGAATCATCATAGGAATAAAATCTTAGGACTGGAAAAACCTTTGATGTTTTCTGCTGAGTATCCTATTGTAAAGCTGAATGTTCCTTATAATCTCTGTGACTTTTTAAGTTAGAAGATCACATTACTGACGTTGATTATAGCTTGCGTGTATGACCATGCCTGAAAAAACAAAACAAAATAGTCTGTGGCCAACCATCCTTTTCAGACAAGCATGTGGGAAATTTGCTTTTGGTTTGTGATGGCAGCCACAAGTTGCAGAGCCTGTTCCTTGTGAGGACGCCTTTGATGCAGCATTGGCTTGAGGCCTGAGCTCAAAACAAGAATCTGATTCTCCCTGCTGAGTGCCAGCCTTATCTCCACTGCTTAACAGTTTACCAATAAGATGCTGGTTGTTTTTTTTTAATGTTTTAAATATTATGGAAAAGTACTAATTTTATCCTCAATGAGGTTTTAAAATAAAAATCACTATGCTCTTTATGGTGGTTATTTAATAAACATTTACCAGACATTTAAATACCAAACGTTGTTCTATGTGCCAGAGGGGAAGGGGAGGTTCACAGATGAGTGTGACCGGGTCTCTGCTTCAGGTTATCTTACTTTCTACCAGGGAAGATAACATGAACATAAATGATGTTAGATTTGGGAATATAAGAAAATAAGGGAGAAGAATACAGCCTTAAAAAGGAAATATACAGCCTCAAGATTATTCATTGGAAGACAGGTGTTGTGGAAAGAGCCACGTTTAAATCTTGATCTGGGGCAGAGTTACTCGTGGAGTGTTCCTCAAGATTCAGGAGCCAAAGATCAGGACAGTTGAAGAGATTAGCTCTTTAAGTCCTATCCCAGAAGTTTTTCATAATAGAATACCCTATTTCTGGATAAAAACCCAGTACATTTTATTCATTCATGCATTCAGCAAGTGCTTTTTATACACACTTGAGTATGTGTCAGGTGTTGTGCAAAGTGCTAAAGAAACAAAGATGAAAGTCCTGGCCCTACTTTGAGTTGCTTGTACAGAGGGAATGAGTGTGACAAGAGCCCTTTTGTAGGAGCACTGTGGACGGGCGTCTGACCCAGCCATTATTAAACCTGCTCCACACGTTCCTCTCCAAGGTGAGTAATTCTGGTTCTTAAACTGCCTCAGTAGTTAAAAGCGCAGGCTCTGGAGGCAGACTGTCTGCGTTCAGAATCCAGCACCACCACTAACCTCCTCTGCAAATTTCTTAACCTCTCCTGCCTCAGTTTCTTTATCAATGAAATGGAGATAATGGTAATACCTCTTTTATAGGAAAACTGTGAGGATTAAAGAGATACATGACAATATATACATGTACCTGTATATGTATACATGAAAAGCTCTTAGAACAATGTTGACATACAGTAAACAATATGACAGACACTTGTTTACCTACCATCTATGTAACAAATCTTAACCTTTTGCCATATTTGCTTCATTTTAAAAAAGAAAAAAAATTACAGATAGAGTTGAAGTCTTCTTTATGCTCCACGCTATCCCCTTCTTCCTCCCCAGAGGTAACCACATCTTGAATTGGGTGTGCGTCCCTGCCCTCATGTTTTCATACTTTCCTTCCGTGTGTCTGGGTACATAAACAATATATGGTGTTGCTTTGTATGTTTCTAAACAGTAATAAATGATACTAAATTGCACATATCATTCTGCAACTTTTTCCACTTGACATTATGTCTTCAACATTTTTCCATGTTGATATGTATAGGCCGAGTTCTTTCATTTTAGTTACTGTATGCTGTTTCGCCATATGAATATATACGATTTATTCAGCCATTCTCCTGTTGATGGACATTTATTCTATTACCCATTTTCCACTCTTACAAACAGTACTTCATCCTAGATGGCACCCTGAGGTATTCCTAGACTGAACCTTGACCTGATATTTTTGGAGGGAGAGATTTTTCATTACTGATTGAATTTTTTTAATGTTTATTAATCTTACTAAGATTTTCTATTTCTTCTTGCATCATTTTTTTTCTTGCATCATTTTTATTATTTATATTTTTCTAGAAAAATTGCTCACTTCAAATGTATTGCCATAAAGCTGTTTGTTTTCTTCACTATCACTACCCTTTTCTTTCCTAATAATCTTTGTTTGTGTCTCCTCTTTTCTCATCATCAGTCTTGCTAAAGGTTTATTTCTTTTGTTAAAGTTTTCAAAGAACTAGCTTTTGGTATTGTTGATCTTTCTTTCTTTTCTTCATTAATTTCTGCTTTTTTTCCCCTTCTGCTACTTTTGGGGGTTTATTCTGTTATTGTTGGGGGTTTTTTAAGCCTCTTTAGTTGAGCGCTTGCTGTGCATATTGCATTCAAAGCTGTACATTTCCTTCTAAGAACTGCTTTAGCTTCATCCCACAAGTTTAATATGTATACCCTTGGTGTATATTAGTTGTGCAGTTCTATATATTCTGCATTTGCATTGTGATTTCTGCTTTAATCCAAAAATTATTTAGGAATGTGCTTTTTAGCTTCCAAACATGTCTGTGTTTATTTTTCATTGTTTCTGTTTTTGATCTCTTATTTCTTTGTGTCAGAGGATGTGGTCTATGCAATCTCAATTCCTGAGAAACCCTAAACTGTACCCGCAGGTGGTACACTCCAGCTCCTGAGTAAGGCCTCAGAACTCCCATCACCTTTGCCTCAGTGAAGAAACATGCCAATGAAATTGCTGGCCGTCTGCCACTGAGCAGAGATACCAAACAGATGGTTCTGCATTTCCTAAAAGTCCCCAGAGGGCCTGAGGAAGAAAGTGTTGAGTATCTACCTGTGTGGTACCCCCAAACTTGAGTCTAGGAACTAGATTGTTCTGCTCCTCCTGTGAAGATGAAACCTAATGTTCTTGGCTACAGCCATGCCTGAAGGAGAAGGCAGGCAGGCATGGTCCAGGGCTCACGCCGGAACTTCTGTGCTAGTGAGAGCTGAAGGGCAACAGCTCCTAGGTGTTAGCAGACTAACTGGGCAGGGCTCTCTATCTCTATCAGGGCTGTCCTTATCCTCACAGCAAACTGTAGAAGCAGGGGGAGGGTGTGGTGTGTGCAGATGGTAGGTCTGAGGAGCCTGTGCTGGCCTCTCCAAGTATTGAGTACTTACCGGAGTCTACTGTGCTTTGGCTGTTTCCTTGGGATCATGAAAAATTTAAGCCCTCAAAATGAAAGGCTCAAGAAATTATCCTCAGTCCCTATCTCACACAAGAGGAAGCCCAGTGTTGGCCCTCTAAGTAGGTTGCAAGATCCCAAGAACCAGAGCAGGGCAAATTGATCTATGAACAGCATGATGTCATCAGACTGAGAGAACCAGACAGGCAGAGAATTCTGGGAAGAAGCAAGCAAAAGGTAATTGCAGAAACTAGAAAAGAGCAAGAAAGTCTAAAGCAGAGATTGGAAGATGAAGATCAGAGGAATTCTGTCAGCCACAGGGACATAGTTACAGCCCTTTATTTTTATTTTATATTGGTTAATGCCTTCTTTCTGCTTTCTTTGGATTTATTTTTTCTAATTTCTTGAATTTTTAATTCATTTGTTTTGTTCTTTGCTGTTTATTAATGTAATTAATACTTTGCGGGGCCAGCCCCATGGCCGAGTGGTTAAGTTCTTGCGCTCTGCTTCGGCGGCCCAGGGTTTCGCTGGTTCGGATCCTGGGCACAGACGTGGCACCACTCATCAAACCACGCTGAGGCAGCGTCCCACATGCCACAACTAGAAGGACCTGCAATTAAAAAATATACAACTGTGTACTGGGGGGATTTGGGGGAGAAAAAGCAGGGGAAAAAAAATGATTGGCAACAGTTGTTAGCTCAGGTGCCAATCTTTAAAAACAAAAAAAACCTTTGCATTCTTTAAGCAGTTCTTCAATTTTATCTTTAGTTTTGTCTTTAGTTTGTGATATAGTTTAAAAAATTTATTGTTGTCATTACTTCCTAGATACTTAAAATTTTAATTTGGGCTTTCTCTTTGACTCAAGAATTAGAAGATATTTAAAAATTTCCAGATAGATTTTTTTGTGAATTTCAAGTTTTATTGTATTGTGATTGGAGAAAACTGTTTCTGCCATCTCTACTAAGTGGAATGTATTAAGCCGTTGGTCTAATTTTGTAAATGTCCCATGGGCATTTGAAGAGTCTGTTCTCTGTTCTCAGGGCAATTAGATCTAACGTATGAGTCAGGTTACTTAGTTCTTCTGTATCTTTTTTCTTGTGAACTTCTTTATCTGTCATGGACCTCAAAAGTGAATTAGAGCCTCCTACATCTAATGTCCTTCTGTTTAGTTCTTTTTCTATTTCTTACAGATTTTGCTTAATGAATTTTGATGTTACTTTGTTTTCTTTATAGAAATTCTTGACTGTAATATCTGCATTGTGGATTGTATATTTTATCATTATAAAGAACCTTTTTTTTTTTTTGCCTTATTTAATGCTTTTGCCCCCCACACCCCCCCGAATTCACCTCATCTGGTATAAGATTGTGACTTGATTTTTTTTCCTTGCATTTCACTGGTATACCTGTACCATCTTTTATTTTCAACTTTTTTGACATTTTTCTGAGGATATTTTTCTTTCAATAGGTGGATTTATTGCACTGACATTTGTACATATGGCTTAGTTCTGTATCACATTTTATGAGCTGCTTTCTGTTTTTAAGGATTCTTTTAGTTTGTATCTTTCTCTGTTGGGTGTATATTTCTTTAATTTGTTTCATGTGTATTCTTTCTGATAATTTAAGAAGATTTGTATTCCGTTTTGGCTCTTCTAGTGGGGAGCTTTATACTATAACTTTTAAAAATGTACTTTATCTTCTATTTCTTTAGACCATATCTGTTCCCCACTACAAGCAATGGCAAAATTATTATACTTCCATTCATCCCATCACCTTTACCCCACCTAATTTTAATCAATATATTATTATTGTTAGTTCTTCTAGTGATCATTGCTACACTTTTGAATATAATTCTATCTCTGTTATTTGGTTTATAAAGTATAAATATTATCTTTTGACCTTGCATATTAAAGATAAGGAAATCAACATCCTTTTGCCACCTTCCATCTTACATCTTCCTTTCTTGGTTTTTGTTAATTTTATTACTTTTGCTGGTATAGTCTATATTACTAACATTCTGAACAATATACAACAATGGATTTATCAATAGGTTCCACTTTACAGGGTTGTTGTCATGACAGTAAAAGTATAGCACTAGAACAGTGCCTGACACACAGTGAGCGTGTATTAACACCTATCAGATAGTGTATTAACAAGTATTGTGAAACACATTCCCAGGGTTGTTTTCATCCTAGTCGTACATTTCAACTGGCTTTCACATTCAGTTTCTCCATTCATCCCCTGGCCTGAAATTCATTCTCTAAGAGTTCCTCAAGAGATACTAATGGGAGTTAGATTTTCTGATCCTTATATGTTCAAAAGCATTCAATGCCTTTTACTTGAAAGAAAGCTTGGCTATGTAAAACATTAATAGCTGTTATTGAGCACTTATCAAAATCACAGGTTATCTATACTCATTATACAATTAGACCTCATAATAGTGCTATAAATCAAGCACTATTCATATCACCTTTTACAAATGAGATAATTAGGACACCGGCAAGTCAAACTTCCTTCTCTCAAAGACTTTGTTGGCATTATTGCACCGCTGTTATCTACCATTGAATGTGGCTTTGGAGAAATCTGAGGCCAATATAATTTATTTTCCCTTAAAGTTGTCTTGATCTTTTCACCTGGACGCTTAAAGGATTGTTTATTTCTGAAGTCCAGTAAAATTCAGTGGGATATGTCACAAGGGTCATTCTATGTCAGTTTTCTGAGAACATTGTGTGTCCCTTCAATCTGTAGATTAAAGTGCTCTTTCACTTATCTGAAGTTTCCTTGAATTCTACTTTGAATATTTTTTCTTTTCCACTTGTTCCGTTCTCCCTCATATGGACATGCTAGGTATCCTTTGTCTTCTATATCTATCATTTTATCTCAAATTCTTGTTAGTTCTTTTTAAATTTCCATTTCCTTTTGCTCACTTTTCTCAACCTAGCCCTCTTAAGTCTTACAGTGTTTTTATCCTGACCCCTTATTTCCCCCATTTATAGTACGGCTCTAATTTCTAGTACTCTTTCTTTTTCTTACTTTCTGAGTTCTGCTAGCTTATTTTACATTTCCATCTGTTGTCTGTTCATTATTTCTTCTGCTTTGAGGTCTTGTTTTAAACTGTTTCATTAGATCCTTTAGATTCATAGTGATATGTTTGGTTTGCTTCAGGGCAACATTTTCCTAGAAAATGTCTTTATCTGACATTTGCTTTTCCTGTTCCTTTCCTCCTTTTTCTTGTAGATTTGCTGTACAGATCTCATGCTTGCTTTATTTTGATTATTGCTCATTAGTGAATGAAATGCATTCCTCAACCAGCTGTTTGTACGAAGACCTAGTGGTGAAGCTGCTGTGGTGCAGAATTTGTACGTGCGTGTGTGTTGCGTGTGAGAAAGAGAGAAAAGGCGAGACAGAGATACTCATCCAGATTGGGTTAGCCTGTGTATCTCCCCATCATGTAGTCTCTCCCAACCCCTATTTCATTAACAGACTGCCTCCAACATGGATAATATTTTTAAGGGTTTTATCATTTAGCAATGCGTTGCCCTGCTACTTCAAGATGCCAAGTAGAGTTTTTGGAAGTTTACACAGCTTGCCCCTTAAACCTTCATTGCAAACAAGGGTGATGGTACCACCTATTCAGTGCTCTGCGAGCTTTGAGAAGTGAGTTCACAGCAGGTATTTAATCTCAGCTTACTTCTGGACTGCTGTAATTTTTACTGAATTTGGCAAGCTGTCCGTATTTATCGTGCCTTAGAATTACTTTGGTACCTTATTTTATCAAAGATAGAGTTGGTGTTTCTCTTTCTTATTTTCTTTCTTGTTTTGGGGTGATGTCAAGGATGATAAAATGACAGAAGTAACTTTATTTTGTTATTTTAAAATATTTTGGTACTTTAAACTTTATCTTTAAGTTTATTTTAATGCCAGAGCCATTTTTTAAAATAGAGTGCCCCTATTCTTGGAGAAAGTAGGACCATACCACCTCAGACCATGTTAAGTGGGAAAGACAGTTTCAGAATTCTGTGCACACCCTGATTGCAACAAGAACTGTCATCATGACATAGCTAGTAAAGAACAGAGCTTGGATTCAAGTCCGAGTCTATCCAGATCCAAGCCTGAGTTCTTTGTACTGTAGGACTTTTCCTTAAAGAATATAGATATCTCTTTATGGTGTCTTTGTTATGTTTCTTTTTGTGAGCATTTCTCTATTAACTGCTTCTTTATTTCCTGGTTTTTAGTGTGATAAGTACAAGACTGGAGTTATTGATGGGCCTGCATGTAACAGCCTTTGTGTTACAGAAACTCTTTACTTTGGAAAATGCTTATCCACCAAGCCCAGCAATCAGGTATGGATGTTATGAATAAACATTCCAGATTGACGGTGCGCTCTAATTTTACCATGAACTAAGACATTGTTAAAAGAATTCTTGAACCAGAGCTTTAGGACATTTGATGTATTTCAATTTTTACATGATTTGATTCACTCATCTAACAGACGTTTATTAATCCCCTGTTCCCAGTATATTCCAGACACTGTTTTAGTTACTAGGAATACAATGGTGATTTAAGATGGATAAGATTATCTCCCTTATGGATCTTACATTAGCCCAGATGGATGGGGAACATAAAGAGTTGATAGGTAAATAACTAAGCAAGACAGTTACAGAATGTGGTGTTTTATATAGGGTATACACAGGGCAAACTGATGGAGAATGAGAGGGATGGGGATGGTAGAGATGTGCGTTAGAGGAGTGATCAAGGAAGACCTTTCTAAGATAACATTTGAGCTCATACCTGAATGAGAAATTAAACTACAGGCCTGGGCAAAGGACAGAATGAGCTAAGACACAAAAGAAGAACTATAAATTATAAATAGCTGGTAAACATAGTGAAAAAATGTTATACCTCACTTATCAAAGAAATATGCATTAAAACAATAGGATACTATTGGGCTAGAAGAAAATAAAACAAAACATCAACACTAGCTATCCTTGGTCAGTGGAATATTGCATGATTTGTATGCTCATCTTTTTTCTTTATAGTTTTTCTAAATTTCCAATATAAATACACATTACTCTTGTAATTATAGAAATTTACAATAAATTTTACGTTGACAATACTAATCATGTTTAAGAGGATTTCTGAAACAAAGTCCAACAGTTGAGTATCTACTACACGCTAGGTGCTGTTAAAGGCATTGGGAGAGACTATGAGGAACAAGACAGACAAAGCCTCTGGCCTCATGTGCTTTGTGTTCCATATGAGAGAAGACAGACAATAGTGTCAATAGATTAATAAATAAGATCATTTCAAACAATGCTAAAGGCTGTGGAGAAAATAAAGTGGTGTATTGGGTTAGAGAGTGACCTGAGATGGAAGAGGGATCTATTCTAGATAGGGAGTTATTACTGTCTAAGGTGACATCTGAGCTGAGACTTGAATGATGTGAAGGAGCCAACCATATGAAGGTCTGTGAGAGTGCATTCCAGGCAGAACCAACAGCAAGTGAAGCAGGTCATGAAGCAGGAATAGATTGATAAGTTCAAGGAGCAGAAAGAAGACCAGCGTAGCTGGGATATTGATACCCAGGGAGTAAGTGGTAAAGACCCAGTTGGAGAAGTAGTCCATGCCAGCTCATATGAAGCCTAGTAAGCAATGGAAAGGACTTGGAACTTTATTCTAATTGAATTAGAGGATTTGAAGCAGGGGAGTGATATACCCTCCTTTGTTTGGATTCATATTATACTAATATTCATATAATCCTATTTGTTTTTTATATGTAAGTAAGAGCCAACTGCCTTGGTTCAAATGCTGGCTTTGCCACTGTTGTGTTACTTTCAGCATGCTATCTCACTTCTCTCTGCTTCAGTCTCCCCATCAGTAAAATGAGGATAATAATAGTATCTACTTCACAGAAGTAAAATAATAAAGTAAATTAGTAGACTATAGAACATAGTAAGCACCATATAATGTTAGTTTGATAAATAGCTAAATGGTTAATAATGACTAATTCTGGGGTGTGGAATTAGGGAAATGGATATGGAAGAACTTTGCTTTTCATCCTTCTATGTAATTTGACTTTAAAAAATATATTTATAGCTATAGACACTTACATTTAGAAACAAGAAAGATCTCAAATAAACAACCTAACTTTACAACCTGAGGAACTAGAGAAAGAACAAACTAAACCCAAAGCTAGCAGAAGGAAGGAAGTAATACAGATTGCAGTAGAGATAAAGGAAATAGAGCATAGAAAAACAGTAGAGAAAATCAATGAAACCAAAAATTGGTTCTTTGAAAATATCAATAAAGTTGACAAACCTTTAGCTAGATGAATTAAGAAAAAAATACAGAAAACTCAAATTACTAAAATCAGAAATGAAGTGGGGAGTTACTAACTGATTCTACAGAAATAAAAAAGGATTATGTGAAAGCACTGTGAACCGTTGTACCTCAACAAATTTGATAACCTAGATGAAATGGGCAAATTCCTGGAAACACAAAACCTACCAAGAAATAGAAAATCTGAATAGACCCATAACTAGTAAGGAGATTGAATCAGTAACCTAAAGTCTCCCAACAAGAAAAGCCCTGGATCTGTTGGCTTCACTGGTGAATTTTACCAAACATTTAAGGAAGAACTAACACTAATCCTTCTCAACCTTTTGCAGAAAAATTGAAGAGGAGGGAAAACTTCCTGACTCATTCTATGAGGCCAGCATTACCCTGATAAAGACACTACAAAAAGAGAAAACTACAAACCAATATCCCTTATGAATATTGATGCAAAAATCCTCAACAAAATACTAGCAAACCAAATTCAGCAACATATTAAAAGCATCATATACCATGACAAAATGGGATTCATTCCTGGATTGCAAGGATGGTTCAACTTAGGAAAATCAATCCATGTAATATACCACATTAATAGAATGAAGGAAAATAAAAAGATTATCTCATTTCATACAAAAAAAATATTTGACAAAATTCAGTAGGATCCTGGGGGCGGACCTATACACCGCTTATCAAGCTGTGCTGTGGCGGGATCCCACATAGACAAACTAGGACTTATAACTAAGATATGCAACTATGTACTGGGGCTTTGGGGAGAAAAAAAAAAAAGAGGAAGATTGGCAACAGATATTAGCTCAGAGCCAATCTTCCTCACCAAAAAAGCCAAAAAACCCAGAACAGAAAATAACAAGTGTTGACAAGGATGTAGAGAAATTGGAACCCTTGTATACTGTTGGTGGGAGTGTAATATGATATAACCACTGTGGAAAACAGTATGGCAATTTCTCACAAATTAGAAATGGAATAACTCTGTAATCTAGCAATTCCACTTCTGGGTATATATCTAAAGAATTGAAAGCAGGGTCTCAAAGAGCTAATTGTACACCCATGTTCGTATCAGCATTCTTCACAATAGCTAACATGTGGAAGCAACCCAAGTGTCCATTGGTGGATGAATGAAATGCAAAATGTGGTATATACCTACAATGGCCTATTTTCAGCTTTAAAAAGGAAGGAAATTCTGACACATGCTACAATATGGATGAACCTTGAGGACATTATGCTAATTGAAATAAACCAGTCACAAAAACCCAAATTCTGTATGATTCCACTCATATGAAATAGTTAAGAGTAGTTAAAATCATTAAGACGGAAAGTAGAATAGTGATGCCAGGGGCTGGGGGGAGGGGAGACACTGGGAGTTATTGCTTAACGGGTATAGAGTTTCAGTTTTACAAGATGAAAAGAGTCCTGGAGACGGATAGTGGTGATGGTAGCACAAGTTCATGAATGTAATACCATTGAACGGTACACTAAAATGGTTAAGATGTTAAATTTTATGTTTCTGATATTTTACCACAGTAAAAAAAATTGGAGGGGCTGGCCCCGTGGCCAGGCAGATAAGTTCGCACGCTCCAGTTCGTTGGGCCAGGGTCTGCTGGTTCGGATCCTGGGCGCACAGACCTATACACCACTCCTCAAGCCGTGCTGTGGCAGCGTCCACATAGAAGAACTAAAGGGACTTATAACTACAATATACAACTATGTACTGGGGCTTTGGGAAGAAAAAAGAAAAAAAAAAAGAGGAAGATTGGCAACAAACATTAGCTCAGGGCCAATCTTCCTCACACATGCAAAAAAGGACTTCACTGGGCTATCTGGAAGAATGGCCACATCCTTGCTGACAAGAAAAAAAAATTGGAAAAAAAAATAAATTGTTGATCATGGTCAAAACATATATATTTAGGCATTCATTAATTTTATAACTTAAAAAATTAAGAGAAAAGCTTTGGAGTATGATTTCAAATTTGCAAATCAAAAAGAAACTTGCAGCTCAGTCTCAGTGTTCTGTTGCTTGGCTGTGTGTGTGTGTTTAGAGAAGGGGGACACTAAAAATATAGTGATAGATTAGAGTTTTCTACTCACCCTAAAGCAGGACTTGTCATTCTGTTTCACATAGATGTACTTAGGGATTTGGGATAATCTACCAGGTGTTGTGAAATGTCAGATGGAACAAGCACTTCATCTTGATTTTGGAACTGAATTGGAACCAAGAAAAGAAATAGTGCTATTTGATAAACCAACAAGGGGAACTACTGTCCAGAAATTCAAAGAAATGGTCTACAGTCTCTTCAAAGTGAGTATGTCCATTCATATGGTGCTGGCGTGCAGCAGCAGCCTCTTCTGGAGGAGCTGGCAGACCTCATCCTAAACCTTAAAATGCTGCTGTTCTTCGACCTGAATTATTTCCTATTTTGAGGAAATAATTCAAATAAAAGAAAAAATCTGTGGAGGATGTTTACTTTAACATTATTTATAATAGCTAAAAATGTCCAAATAGGAGAGGGGAGTTCATTAAGTTAGATGGGCTTCTTTGTAGTTTGAAATTATAACTAATACACTTTTTTTTAAAGGTGAAATAAAATTGGTACACCCTAATAGCAAATTAATTCTTAAAAATTTAGGGGCTGGCCCCGTGGCCGAGTGGTTAAGTTCGCGCGCTCTGCTGCAGGCGGCCCAGGGTTTCGTCAGTTCGAATCCTGGGCGCAGACATGGCATTGCTGGTCGGGCCACGCTGAGGTGGCATCCCACATGCCACAACTAAAAGGACCCACAACCAAGAATATACAACTATGTACCGGGGGAGAAAAAGGAAAAAAATAAAATCTTTAAAAAAAAATTTAAAGTAATACTTATACAAGGATTAAATAGAAATACTAAAAGATGAAAATAACTACACTTTTGGAGACAATGTCTTTTTTCTCATTTCTATTGCTCTTATATTTTCACTGAAAATCTTTTTTTTCTTTGAACAGTTTACATTTTCCAGACTATTTTATCGCAGAGAAACTTCACAGGGACATACTTTTTAACCTTCATTACTGGAACAATACAACTTGAACAAAATAATTCTGTTAATGTGATAACTACAAAATAAGAAAGAGTAATTTTCAGTTGACCCTTATTATAACTTTGGATATAAGCACATTACAGTTTTGCAAGTAAATGTTTAAGACAAAGGATAATTACTTAGTGTCTTGGTTAACTATAGTTATCTACAGGGTCTAAGGGGGCTACAGGAGTTAGGGTAGCCATTTCTTAATGAACAGACAAATAATACTTAGTGAAGTGGGTTTTACCGCAATTACATAAAACATAGTCCTGACTCGCTCAGCAAGCATGCTAACTATTTGGAGATGTTCCTCTGTGGGGATTCAGTAACAAGATTATTACTTAGCATGGTAATAATCGCCACAAAGGAAGTTCGTATGTATGTTACATAGGAGATATTTTTCATTCCGTGTAATTAGCCAAATTCTTATTTTTACAGGCAAAGTTGGGCGACCAAGGAAACCTCTCTGAACTGGTTAATCTGATCTTGACGGTGGCTGATGGCGACAAAGATGGCCAGGTTTCTCTGGGAGAAGCGAAGTCAGCATGGGCACTTCTTCAATTAAATGAATTTCTTCTCATGGTGATACTTCAAGATAAAGAGCACACCCCCAAATTAATGGGATTCTGTGGTGATCTCTATGTGATGGAAAGTGTTGAATATACCTCTCTTTATGGAATCAGCCTCCCATGGGTCATTGAACTTTTTATTCCATCTGGGTTCAGAAGAAGCATGGATCAGTTGTTCACACCATCATGGCCTAGAAAGGCTAAAATAGCCATAGGACTTCTAGAATTTGTGGAAGATGTTTTCCACGGCCCCTATGGAAACTTCCTCATGTGTGATACTAGTGCCAAAAATCTAGGATATAATGATAAGTATGATTTGAAAATGGTGGACATGAGAAAAATTGTGCCAGAGACAAACCTGAAAGAACTTATAAAGGATCGTCACTGTGAGTCTGATCTGGACTGTGTCTATGGCACGGATTGTCGAACTAGCTGTGACCAGAGTACAATGAAGTGTACTTCAGAGGTGATACAACCAAATTTGGCAAAAGCCTGTCAGTTACTCAAAGACTACCTACTGCGTGGTGCTCCAAGTGAAATTCGTGAAGAATTAGAAAAGCAGCTTTATTCTTGCATTGCTCTCAAAGTCACAGCAAATCAAATGGAAATGGAACATTCTTTGATACTAAATAACCTGAAAACATTATTGTGGAAGAAAATTTCCTACACAAATGACTCTTAGTTCATACATTGTTGACCACTGTAGGAAATTTACCACAAGAAAAAATTTTGAACATTTTAAAAAATGGCTGATTCAGATCCCTGCCAGTGACACACCACTTTTTCCTGGTCCTAAGAAGCCATCACCTTAAAATACATTTTAATTGCTTAAATGGCAGGAAGTATTATAAAGAAATCAGTAGGTCCAAAAAGATTTCATTCTGCCCTTTTAGAAACCCTGGTACATCTCCTAGTACATTCACTGTGTAACTGTCTTGACTGACTTAAGATAACGCTGTGAAAAGCCTCATTCCATAATGTCAGAAGTGAGTTTTATAGATTTACCTTAGCCAAAATACCATTGCTGGAAAATTGTTTGCACTGAAGCTGCTGTTCAAGAAAATTTATAAATTTACTAATGTCTTAGCATGGTGAAGTTTGCACATTAACAGAAATTAAGACTGCAAGCAGGTAAATTAAAATCACTCATTTATAAACAGATGTTGGGTTAATAGCATGGTTTGTTGTATTATAGACTTAAGCACATTTAAACTCATTTAGACATCAGATGTTATGTGGCTTCAGAATGTTGAGTGGCTCTTACTGAGACCCTTAAAATTCAAAACCTATCAAGATGTGTTCTACTTGGCAATGTTTAATTGCCAATTTTAGAGGCTGAAAATGGATAAGCTTTCATCATTGTCGATTCAAAAGATCCACATTAGTATCGACGAGCCAAGTCCTTCAAAAGTGACATCTTAAGGCTATAGACCCAATCCAGATCCACTTACCTTCAATCTGAACTATGGGGAAGTGGGACATTAAGAGCAGGACTCTGAAATCAGAACTTTTTAATAATTTTCCGTTTTCAAACAGTATTATTCCCTGTTGGCCAAAGGGCTATTTCTTAAGAGGCATGTAAATTTATCTAACATTTTCTCTCATGTAAACTTGATATACAAGGGTCAATATTTGCTCCTTTTTCATGTTTATTCAGATCTGGCATGTACTTTTCAACATTGCCATAAAATTAAACCCCTTCTCTTGTGGAGAAAAGACTCAGTATTTTCTGCTCAAAGGTTTCACGTGGTTAAAGTGAATACATTAAAATAACGTGATGGTCACTTCATTGGACAGACTTCTCTCAAAGATTAAAGCCACAGATTACCACCAGTTTTGCTTACTGTAAAATTGTGTGCTCTGAAGGCACTTTTTCTTCCTGCTAATCATCTAGTTACTATAAATGAGTGGAAGAACTATTTCTTAATGGAAGGCGGGTCTGTTGCTTCTCAGATTTTTTAGGGAGAGCTGTACATCACACAATTTCAGGGATAATGCTTGTCAGGGAGGGCAGAAGCCCAAGAAGCAGGTGTGAACTTTGAGTCAATATGCAAGACAACTTTTTCTGGAAAAAGCTATACTTGTTTCTTGAAGAAAAACTTCAGGGTATTTCCTACAGTTTCATTAAGAAGAGCTTAACACAGAAATACGTGCTAAGACAATAAGTTTATTATTATCGATAGTTTATCTGAAAAATCTTCATAGAAAATTGTGGTTTGGTTTATTAGCTCTCAGCAGCCCGCTCTTGAGCTCTGAGGAAGCTAGCCTTCTTTTGAGCTACCCGATCTTTCTTCTGGGCAAGAGACATCTTGGGACGGTTCCACCTACAAAAAAAAGTAAAAGACATGAATGTAATTTTTAAAAGCCATAGCTCAAGAGCATAGAGAATATTAAATTTTGAAAAAGACAAGGACTTTTTCAAGGTGGAGGTCGAATAACCCCAATTCCAATACATGCACTTAGTATGACCTTAAGCTGACTTAACCAAACCCCAACTTTTGTGTCAATTGCCCTATTACCACACAGGGCCAAAAATCAAATAAACACGTTAATACAACACTTCCACTCGGTAAGTATTATTTTCTACTCCATTCAAAGATCAAAATGTGAAAGATTAACAGAAAGTAATTCTCTTCTTTAGTTAGCCTAGTAAAGAATGCAGTAACTGGCAGTCACGCTGTACTGGGATAGAATGGGCCACCTCAGTAGCTTCTGAGGCTAATATGTTTCTATCACCACCATTACTTTAGCAAACCTGGTTCCCTTCACTTCTGCAACATCATGCAGAGTTAGTGATCGAGTTTGCACAACTTCACCAAGTCTGAAACAAGGCAGGGAACCCTCCCAACCTCTTTCTCCTCAAGACAAGAGTAAGACACATACCTCTTCTTTTTAACTTCTTTCTTAGGCTTCTTCTCATAGACCGGATTCTCTCGTATGGCAGAATGAGCTTTCTTGTACATCTCCTCCATCTGAAACAAAGCAAAGCAAACAGTACTTGGTTCCATTTCCTATGTCCTAAACATTAATATAACGTACCATATTCCACTACTCGCTCTGCTTCGTCTTTCTAAGCCAGATTCTCCAAAGGAACTAAACTACGGTGAACGGTGGCATCTGCTTAAATTTCTAAATGTAACCCACCTTTTCCTGAGAAATTCCCAATGTTTATACTGTAGGCAATGTGAATTGATACAATTCACAAAACGCAATCTTCTTCAAGAAGAATCTGCACATATTTCTGAGGGATTTGGCTATACTTCTTGAGACATTCAAGTTTAGAGTAAATTGATTTGTGTAGAAACACATTTTATGCTCATTTAAAATACCATCTGACCTAAATTCTTTCATTCAAGTGAGGATACATGCCAAAAAAAAGTATTTAAGATGTTAACACGAATAGTATATGGCGCCAACAAGCAAATGCCAAATTCCTTTGTCCTCCCACATTCCCCAGATTTACATTTTCTACTGGTATCTGATAGGTCTTTCAAACCTAGTCTCAGTATTACATACCAGGGACCTCTTCTATCAACTACTATGAGTCACTACTATCTGACAGCAATATTAGGCCTCTGTGCAACCAGAAAGAGGTGTGAATTTCCCGAGAAAACCCTGAAAGGCTTTCCAGTTAGACATGTTAATGAGAATTTTGTTCTAAAACTCACCAAAAAACAATGTTGCAACTCTCTGAATTGTTTCAATTACCAGCTCCAAATAAATGACTACTGATTTTTGTGGAAGATCGAGTCATGAAGAATAGCTATGAAATGCCTGAGTGTTCATTATCAAAAGCTAGTAACAATTACAGCCCCCTGAAGAATGAGTCAAGGTAATGCAGGCCTCTAAAATTACTCATTCAATGTGGAAAAAATGTGATTACTACATGCATTTGTATAAAGCTTAGCAAAGGAAAATAATGCAAAATTTTTCACCGCATTTCTACCTAAATCCCTTTTGAAAGTTAATTTCTCTATCTCTTTTAGCACTCTATTACAGTTCTCCGCTGTATTTAACGAATCCATTTAATGACTTCAAATGTAGTCATCCGACAAATCTAAGCATCCCAGTTCATTCCTTCCAAGAGACCAGACAAGTAGGAAATACAACCACGTATGCAGATAATGCCATGAATTTAGGTAATAAAGATCACTTCCTGTTGGAGACACACTAGATGTCTGCAGAGGACTTCACTAGGCATACATAAGAGGCCTCCATAGATAAAATTAATGAGCTAGCTGGAAAGTACATTAGCCAAAGAGTGGCCAGCTGAAGTATAGCATGTATATAGGAAAGCATTAGGAAACAGACATGTGAAAACAGATTGGGAGTTTGAAAAATTTTGAGCAAGTGTGACATGACCAGAGCAAGACGTGGCTTAGAAAGGAAAATTTTGCAGGCCAAGGGGAATCATAGTCTAAAGTAAAAGGCCTTTTTCCCAAGGTGATGTAATAATGTAAAGGAATATACTCATGTGAAAATTAACATGCATCTACCTTAACATAAAACTACCCTTTCCCTAGCTCAAAAACTCAAGCTGTGTGTTTATTCAGCCCTACTGTGTACTAAGCATACAAATAACATAAACTCATCTTTTCCCATTACAAACCTATTTCAAAAATAATTTTCATAGGCAAAGCTGTACCAAAGTAGACTATGCACTAACAGAAAAGAATCTAATAAACAAAACAACTACTTGATATGTAATCCACTGATTTATATGTAATTCTATATTTCTAAGAGTTTTATAATAGTATGATTTGTGTGTTCCATGCTTTCACTATAATTTTAAAAATGGAATTATTATCTTCAGTTACTCCAATGTGTTCATAGCTAGCCATGGACACTCAGCTTTAGGGGTGAGAAATTTTCCAGCATTAAGCTCACTTTCGCAAACATGGTTCCCTCCACGTCTACATCACCACACAGAACTCGTGACAGAATCTGTACGTCTCCCATTCTGTGTGCATGCCTGAGACATTCAAAAAGTCCAGAACATAAACACTTATTTACTAAGAGGAAGAACCTTTCTTCCCCATGGCCTAAAATGAGTCAAGTTGAGTAACTAGCACCTCGTATCAGACAGGGTCGATTATAACTATGACCACAGGAATGAAATCTATAAATACGTAACAGCCAAATGCATAAACACCATTAAAGGCTTTAGATTTGGATGCTTGAAGCCTGCCATCCTTCAGCATCTAAAAGATTTCTAAAAGCAGCTGACAAGTTTAGCTCATTTTACTACCTTATCTGACTTTTAACCTACCCTGGGTTCAACATCCCAATTTCACGTCATTTCCTTTTAAGCTAAGTACAGCTTATTTGACTCTATCTGTACTTATGAACATGCCCACATTCAACTTTTAACTGTTAACCTGAAATAAAACCATATAATGTACCCACCAAAAACAAGTAGTAAACCTGGTTCTATAATTAACCAATACTAGCATTTTTAGTTAAATTTTTTACCATGTCTGGAGTTACGTTGTTCTTTATGTACTGAGAGAACTGTTTCTTGTAGGCATCCTCATCTTCTTCCATCAGGTAACGCATATAATCTGCAACGTTCTGTCCCATGATGTGCTTCCGATGTACTTCTGCATTGAATTCCTTGCTCTCTGAATCATAACCAGGGAATCGTTTGGTACTAAAATGAAGTTTTTCATATTTTAGTATCTAATGGTTGAAATCAGTTCACTAGCAGAAATTCATTTCAGTAGCTGCCATCAGTCCCGTCTTGAAACAATTAATTGATCATATGCAACCAAAGGACCAACTACTGACTGCTCAGTGAGTGGGATATCATCATTCAGCAGCTAATCTCTGAATTCCAGGATAGAAAATCATGCCACAAGCACCTTTAAAAACCATTAAATGAACCAAGGCTTTCCACCACTATGAAGTTAGTTCTCCTCATTATCATAGGAAAGGGTTTAAAAATGCTCCTCAAAAATCCTAGAATTTCTCAGTGGGCCTTCAGGATACATGGGAATGAGTACATATCTAATAGGTGCCTTGCAAGAGAACCGTAAGTCCTCAAAAAAAAAAAAACCCTCCCCCACCCCACACTATAAAAAGTAAGTTCCAGTTAGGTTACATTTTATAGGCTTACCAAAAAAATACATATATATACACATATACAGAAAAAAATTTTTGGTTGTTAAATCACCAACCACTAAAATATCCCTAAGGTAATAAGTCACTTTAAAATGCATCTATTCAACAATAACAAAAATTAACTCAAACCAAAAGACAGACAAAACAATCTACTTAGCTCCTAAGAATGGCCTACAACCTTATTTCCAGTTGAAAGTTTAGAAATCTGTCATAAGCCTTTTTCTCAAACTCTTTTTTTTCCTAGAGTCCACATTTTTCCATATTCAGTGAAGCAATTTTCATTCTGAATGAAAAAAAGAAAACGCATTCGGAGTGGGGTGGGGGGGAGTGCTCATTTCTAACCATAACTAAGCTACACACAAAAGGTAGTGAGTTTCAACCCCAGCTCTTCCACTCATTGGCTGCAAAGCCTTGGACAAATCCTTTACCTCTGAACCCCAGTCTCCACTGATAAAATACATTACAGTTCATTCCTGCCCAGCCAAGTTCATTTTGCACAGTACCTAGCATATAGCAGGCACACAACAATAGCACTATTACTTCAATAGTTTCCAAAGTCCGACCAGTTAGAAACAGTGAAGTTATCAGAGTCCAGGCAATGAGGCCCTCAATACTATATTACCTGTGAGGGATAGACAAGCCTCCATCCACAGCTCCTTTCAGGGCCCCAAAAACCTTATTTCCGGTAGTCGTTCTGGCAAGCCCTGCATCCAAGTAGCAGGTGAAGGCACCAGGTTGACCATCGATGCTTTCCACATTGTATTCATCTCCGGTCACCTCCACTTGGCCTTCATAGATCTTGTCCATGCCAAACCTATTGAGAAGCTATTAACAAAGAAGCCAGTCTAAATACCTGTCTGAATATATTTAAACAACTATAGTACCTCAAGCCACAGCTTTAATGCCTCTGACAAAAAATTTCCTTCCAATTCAATTATCCCTTTATCCCAATCTACTTTTAAACATCGATTTTTAAATGCTACAAAAAGAAATTTCATTCAATTTCACCCTCAATTATTAACTTTAACAGCTTCCGAATCTGCTACATGTCCATACTTGATTTATGTAGCAATCAATTAAGATGTACAATACTAGAATTTGACTCATATTACTCAAGGGAGGTGATCTCCAGTCCTTCAGTCATACAATTATGCATTACTTAAAGACAGGGATACATTCTGAAAAACGTGCAGTTAGGTTATTTCATCATCGTGTGAACATAATAGTGTACTTACACGAACCCACATGGTTTAACCTACTACACATCTAGGCAATACAGTACTAATCTTATGGCACCACCATCGTATATGCGGTCTGTCATTGACCAAAACATCATTATGCCGCAAATGACTAGATTTGACTATAAAAATTCACCAACCAAATATTAAATGTTATCACACATAGTTTTATTTAATTTGATTAAAATCGTAGGAATAGGATCTTGGGCTGAAAAGAACATCTTTTATGGTTCTACTCTTCAACCACATTATGTTAATACGGGCCACTCCCGTTAGTACACATCTAGCTATGGTTCCGCAAGTAGTGCCTGCACCAAGTTGCTTTCGTACATGAGAATGTTTCCCGCCCCACTCAAACATGGCAGTGAAAATGTGGGTCCCCAACAATGACGCACACTTAACAATTCCATTGCAAAACAAAGTCAGTAATTGAGAAAACAAAAATAAGGCAAAAATCACATTTTCATTTCCTTTCTGCACATTACAGGAAATGCTGCCACCCACAGGCAAAGATGATTAAAACAAAAAATGAATCCCCCACCGACACCTGAGCTCCAAAAAGTTTAAGACATTGCTTCTCAAAATCTTACGTGCATATAAATCACTTGGACATCTTATTAAAATACAGTTTCTGAGGGTCTGGAGTAGAGTCTGTGTTTTTAATGTATGTTGATGGTCAGAAGATCTATACTTCTCACTACGTCTGTCCAACAAGGTAGCTACCAACTAGCCACAAGTGGCTATTCAAATTTAAGTTACAAATTCAGTTTGTCAGTAGCACTAGACACATTTAAAGTGCCCAAAGGCCACATGTGGCTAGTGGCTACTATATCAGACAACACAGATTACAGATCTCCATCACGACAGAAAATTCTATCGACCTAGAGATACCAAAGAAACAGGGCAGAAAACAGGAAAACTGCTTCACCAGATTATTAGAACCAGCACTGCCACCTCAATCAAACTTTGTATTTATAAAATCATCTTCTCTAATGATGCCCTTACAAGCCACAGGGCAACAGCAGGCAATCCCCGACCCCACAGCTGAGGGTTATCTTATCCATGTGTAAACATGTGTCTCGCAGGCAAGTCCAAACAATGAGCTATTAATTAAAGTAATCTTGTACATACCCTGCGGGCCAGCAGCAGGCCAGTACAATATGCTGCAGCATAGTTTGTGAGGCCAACCTTCACACCATACTTTGGGAGTTCATGAGCATAAGCTGCACAAACTATCATATCTCCTTCTATACGGGCATAAGCAATCTATAATAA
Organism: Equus przewalskii; assembly: GCF_037783145.1. Classification (NCBI taxonomy): domain Eukaryota; kingdom Metazoa; phylum Chordata; class Mammalia; order Perissodactyla; family Equidae; genus Equus; species Equus przewalskii. Next base: position 7,258,123 of record NC_091854.1, read on the forward strand.
GAGAAAAACCAGGTTAGTAACCGGTGCTTTTATCCTTTGCTTGTCCTAAGTGCCTTCTTTTTCAAAGTACTTAGAAAAAAAGGGCTGGACATAGATTTGCATCACTTGAAATTTGTCAAACCCACTCCCAACTACAGTTTATGGCTTCATCACCTATAGCAGGTAGGTTCATGAGTCTGTAAATATGTCTGATTAATGTCACAGTACATAAGGCTAGAATTACCACATACACATTGAACATTAAAATGCCTTTGGAATAAATTACACTGTAGTACCTTACTTCTAAATTCTGAAAAGACTCTTAGCTAGGTTAGCTGGTGAATTAAAGAGGCACTCTGAAAAGTCAAAAAGGAATCTCCAATTATTTAAAATATCAAACAAGCATAAATAGGTCCAACAATGTTTCAGACACCTAATGCTTAATCATCTAAACTTAGGTATGAAGACACTGCCTTCACAATCAGCAACTGACTTTGCCCAGAAAAGAGGTATGTCTGCCTCCTGCAAGGCTCAGCAAATCTCAACTATGAAAATTTTCCCTAGTTGTACAAGTTCTGAAAACTACCTTCTAGGAGCAAACCACCACTTTCTGGAGGTCTTTTATGTGGCAGACAGCTTCATACATATTTACTAAGACCTATTTCAAACAATAAGCAGGAGTAAGAACAATCTTAAGAGCCTAACTTCACAACTACCTGTCTATGCAAAGGGCAGTGGATGTGGGGCATGTAAGGCCATAGTAAGCCATGTAAAATAAAGTCAGGACTTGATTCGTGACAAATCTTATTATTCTACCCGAACTGGAATGGGCAAGAACCTAGTTTCAAATTTATCCTCCCACCCCACCATCCCAACAAAACAGCATAAATTTCTCCTCCTTCCCCCCAGTTAGGAAAATGAAGGAGACTGAACTGGGTCAGCACTGCCAAGCACAGCTGACCTTTAGAGTATTTCTTAAAGTACCAATTTCCCAGGCTCCAACTCCAGACCTACTACAAGGAAAAGAACTACTCACTCAATCGATGTTTTTGGAAGGCCAAGCACTAGACTAAATGGACCTTCTTAACCCATACCTGTGTTTTGCTTCCCAAGTACCACTTCTCTAGCGCAGCGAGGGGAGGGAGGGAGGGGTCAGACCCATTGCTTGAGTCCAGAACACAACTTACCTGACAAATGATATCTCTGTTGGTCACACGAACTATCATCCTGTATTTGGGTGTGTTGTACTTATTTTTATCCTGGATTACTAGGCGTTTCCGAGCATAGTAATCAGTTTTACCCTCTGAAAGAAAAAAATACCTTAAGAAAGTCTACTCCACTGCAAAGCAGATTCTTTTAACACTGTGAACATGAACAACTGATCATACCTCGTCGTCTTCTGAATTTCACTTGGTATCTCTTGAAGTAGGCCTTATTCTTGACAACTTTAACAAACCCCTTTAAGAAAAAAGAATGTTAAAACTTTGAGAAACGTTTTAGCTTACGATACTTTTGACATCCGAGTTAACTATGTAACAAAACAACACTTGAACTTCAAGAGTAACTGTCACTTTCGTAGAGTCCGGCCTTTCTCAGACCATCTGGGGTCAAGAATCACTTTTTCTTCTCCTTCCCATCTGTCAAGACTGATAGTTCTATAAAACACAGTAAAAATGAATCGCTGGGAAAAAAAGGAATTTAAGAACAGACAAAATGCAGGCCAACTTCTTAAATTCGGCAGATATCAAATCATCACACTGCTTTTAAACGTCTGAGCGCTTACTCTCGACCCCTGTACGCCCTCCCCGCGGACCGGAACGGATCCTTGCCCCAAACTTCTGCAGAGCACCGCTCTAGACAGCGGCCGATCTTGCCAAACATCAGTCTGTTCTGAACACTGCAGGCCCCATTTCGAAAACCCGAGCTCATACTTCCCACCAGCGTTTTTCAAAAGCCTAAATTATGTGCCGCAAAACTCAACTGGCCAAGAGCATACTCAGCAATTAGAACAACACTGCCCCTCACCTCCTAACACCACCCCCTCCAAAATTCATTAAAAACTGGCGGCAGCGACAGCGGAGAGACAGAGAGGACACGCACGCTGGAGTAAACGAGCTTCCTTTAGAGGCCCAGAGACGTCACAGCCTCCAAGCTCTCGTGATGGTTTCGGCTTGAAAGCCACTTTTTAGGCCCAACGGCACTGGCTTTCTGAAAGACCTACCGGTCCCGAGGCTCCTGGAAAACCCACCAAGCAGGCTGGGATGGAGCCGGGTCCGAGGAGCCACAGCCCGTCTACACCCAGGCAGCCCCCTGCTAGTTTGCGACCGACTGCATAGCGCCTGCCCCGCCCGGCCGCCTGCTGGCGCCCCTCGCGCGACCCCGCACTATCCCCGCAGCTTGTCTATTACACCCACCTCCCTGCCCGGTCCGCCGGCCCCGCTCCTGCTCTTCTTCGTCAACCCCTCCCCCCAAGTTTACGCGCCGGGCGGCAGCCATTAAAGCCATGCCGGGAACTGCAGCCTGACCGTGGCAGAGCGGGCAATCTAATGCCATCCGACCGCTGCGCCGCGCGAGACGGATCCTAGGCTGGAGCTAAGGCAAGGAGAGGAAACCCTAGTGCATCCGTAACCCCGAGAACAGGATACCCACTTACCATCCTGCGGAACAGAGACCTGCGTCCGCGGCTCGCCACAGACCTACAGGCCCAGCACGGCTCCGGGGGGAAAAAGGCCGCTGTCCGTGCGCAGGCGCAGTATGTAGCGCCGGCGAACACGCCAGCTACGTGTGGAAGAGAGCTCCGCCGGCCGCATAGCCTGCGGCATGCCGCCCCCTGCTGGCGGGAGGACCGACGGACTGCCCCTGCTCCAACAACCATGTGTACCGCGGCCCCCAAAGCTCCTGGCGGACGACCTCACGGAGATGGGTGCTGAGCAGTAGCAGGGAGGATTACAGGAGGCTTTCACTTTCCTGTACCAAGAAATTGTTTCATAACGAACATATATTACTTTTGTAAACAGGAAAGAAAGTTTGAAAGTTAATAAGTGAATTTGCTCTGGAGCCCTTTTGCTCTCTCTGGGCCTATACCTCCTGGACTACACATCCTTGACCAGAACATCAGAGTGCCCACAGGAAACCTTGCCTTGGTGCTCCAAACCTGCCTTAGGAACCCTTCTGCCTTCCCACAGAGGCTTCGTAACTGCTTCAGGCCACCCTAGACTGTAAACTCCCTGAGGGTGGGCCTCGCTGTCAAGTTCACCTTTGAATCTCCAGCACCTAGCACAGCGCTGACTTTCAATTCAGCAAGTGGTCGGTATTTGTCAAATGGTAGAAGAACTAATGCTCTCTCGTTCCTGCCTCCCTTTACCTCCCTTGTCCTCCCTGATCCCTGACCACCTCATTCCATCTCCCTCCCTCCGTGACTCTGATCTAGTCAGCTTAACTTTTTTCTGTAAGTCCTATTTTTCATTCTTTTAGAACTAGTTATAACTCGGAAATAAGTGTTCCCTTTTCCTATTCTCCACACGGAAAGTGAAGAGAACCAATAACCAGACAAACATGCAAACCAACAAAACACCTCAAGAAAGAATATTCCCTTACGTAACAGTGTTTCGAAGGTGGTCATTGGGCCGTTGCATGGGAATCATTTGGAGACTAGTGAAAATGCAGATATCCGTCCGAATATCCCTCACCTCTACTGAATCAGACTCGCTGGTTTGGGGACTGGGAATCTGCATTGTAAACGTGGCCTCAGTCTTAATCAAGTCAGGAGGTCTCAGGAAAGCAGAAAACAAATCCCATTTTGCCCAATAATGGAATTTACTGGCTCTACCAGAAAGAAGACAGATTACTTACCAGCACAGCAGTTTAACATATTCCTATCCTCAGTCTAAATTTTAGTTCTATAACCCCATCCTCTGATAATTTAAGCCTGCTCTTAGGAGGTGGGTGTGCATGAGTTTAATCTGGTGGGAAAGAATCAATGTATAAACTGCTACTGTCAGAGCTGGGAGAAGGGCCTGCCAAATACCATGACATGGTTTAGTGGCTCCAATAAAACTGCCACTGGAATAAATCACAATTACAATGCCAATTTCCTCTGATTTCAATTTGCAATTCCTTATATAACTGGAAAAATGAACATTGAGTCCACTCTGGCCAGTGTTGACAGAGCCCTCAGGGAGAGAGGTTAAAGCACTCTTCACAGGCAAGTGTGGTGCAGTCTTCGTGGAGCAGCTTTTAGAAATGTAAATAAAGAGGCAGACAATTTGTATTTATAGAAAATGCTTAAAGACGCATGTTTGTGGCTCATCAAGTTATCAGCCTGTGAAAGGTGCCACATGTCTTACGTTAGAGATAGAAATCAAGAAGGAAAGTCTACCTGGAAATAGGCCCATCCCTAACTTTTCCATGTTTTAGTGCAAGAGTACATTTGAAGACCCACATGCCATTCATGTGAATATTTAGAAATTATGAAGCAAGCTAACACATTGTTAAATTAAATACGTTTGTCCTCCTGACCCTGCTTCTTTTTACCTTATAAATCTTTATAAAAACAAAGTTAAAAATATGTGTATCCATTCCTCTTTGTTGCAGCTGGGGGTTTGTGGCTGGCCGGCTCCACCAGTGCAGGTGGTGAGAGCAGGGACCAGGGGGAACTTGTCCAGGACCCTCGACTGACGTAAGCTTGTTCAAGAGGTGAAAGTCAAAAATCACCAGTAATGGGACAAGTCGACTTTGTGTCCCTCCTGATATGATGCACTGAGAAGAGTACAGAAGTACTTCCTGCCAAATTTACATAAGATAAAGACATTTAATAAGATAAAGGTAAATAAAGATAAATTTTAATAAGATAAAAGATAAATTTAATAAGATAAAGACATACACAATTCATAACCTAATCTAATTATCTAATTTGAGCCATGATGAAACTGCAAACAGACCCAAACTGAGGGACATTCTACTAAGTAACTTGTCTGTAGTCCTTAAAAATGACAAAACGATGACAAATAAGGAAAGACTAAAAAACTATTCCAGAGTGAAAGGGACCAAAATGGTACGACAACTTTATGCAATGTGTGTTCCTGGATTGCATCCTGGACAAGAAAGGAAAAAGAGAAAAAAGAAGGCTTTTTATCTATTTTGTACAAAGGATATTCTCAGAACAATCAGTGAAATTTGAATGGAGTCTGTGGATGACAGTAATCAGATAGATGAGGGTGATAGATCAATGATAACTTTCTTATTCTGATAGGTACACTATGGTTATGTATGAGAGTGTGCTCTTGTGTTTTAGGAAATACACTCTGAGCTATTTTGGAGTAATGAGCATTATTTCTGCAACTTACTCTCAACGGATAGCTCAGGAAAAAATTATGTATGTGTATGTATACACATGTACATGTGTGTGTGTGATGAGAGAGAAAATGATAAGGCAAATGTGTTAAAATGTTAACAATGGGGAATCTAGGGGAAGGGTATATGGAAATTCGTTTTTTTTTTTTTTTTACAAAGGTTTTTTTTTTTGCTGGAAAGATTGGCCCTGAGCTAACATCTGTTGCCTATCTTCCTCTCTCTTTTTTTGCTTCCTCCCCAAAGCTCCTGTACATAGCTGTACATTCTAGCTCTAAGTCCTTCTAGTTCTTCTATGTGAGCTGCCACCACAGCATGGCTACTGACAGGTGAGGGGTGTGGTTCCATGCCTGGGAGCTGAACCCCGGGCAGCCAAAGCGGAGCACCCCAAATTTAACCACTAGGCCATCAGGGCTGACTCTGGAAATTCTTTATACTGTTCTTACAACTAATTTGTGATTTTGAAATTATTTCAAAATAAAAAATAAAATATTGATTCCTGCTGGAATGGGAAAAACTTTCATAATGATCATCAAGAAGCATCTTGTTATTTCAAAATGTGTCTTTTCTTTGCAATTGGCTTTTGCTTTACATGAGTTTATGGTTATACAGTGAAGTGTAGCAAATAAGATGAACTACTTTATGGTTGGATCCCCTTTATTGGTATAAATCCATTAGAAACCTATGCAATTTTATCTAGGAAAAAATAATTTGCCCTTAATGAAAGAATAACTCTGCTTCTTGAAAAAAATGTGTAAAGCTATGCTTTTGATGGGACTGAAAGTCAGCAGAACATCAAGGACAACCGAACACAGCTGTGACTCAGCACGTCTGGGTGTTCTGTTGATAAGCTATTGATGTTTGAATGACTAATAAGATAAAGACATACACAATTCATAAATTATAATGTGTATATTCCATAAAAGTTCCTTTTTGTATCTTCATTTCAGCAGAATCTCTATGTTATTATCACCAAGATATCACATCATTTGTCTTCTACAGATTGTAATGCCAAATTGGACAATCCTTTTGTTTTTTAAAGATTTTATTTTTCCTTTTTCTTCCCAAAGCCCCCAGTACATAGTTGTGTATTTTTAGTTGTGAGTCCTTCTAGTTGTGGCATGTGGGATGCCAGCTCAGCGTGGCTTGATGAGCAGTGCCATGTCTGTGCCCAGGATCTGAACCAGCGAAACCCTGGGCCACCAAAGTGGAGCTTGAGAACTCAACCACTCAGCCATGGGGCCAGCCCCTGGACAATCCTTTTTGAGTCACTGTGATTATTAAATAATTTTCATTAGTTTCATGGGAGAAATTTTGCTGCACTGAAGCAAGAGAAACTGGAATTCTAAATAAAATTGATAGAGCAATACTTAGATTTGGAAATGAAGCATAATTTTCACATTTCACATTCAAACAAGGTAATGGTATCATATGTGATAAATTATTGTTTTGACAGAAATGATTACTAGATATTTTGATATTGTCATAAAAATCACCGTCACTATTATTGTGACTTTTTACTCTCACTTATATTAGTATCCACATCCACGCAGATTTTCTTATTCTTCTTCCAATATTTCAATGCTGGAGTATGAGAAAGGAAAACAAAAATAGCAATATGGTGCTCAATTTGCTCAAATATCTTTTCAATCAGACTGTACACTGATCTATTAGGGTCACAAAACAAGCTCTATAGAAATTAGTTTTTGGTTTATTTGTACCTGAGTTTTCCTCTTCACTGTCATGCAAACTTTTTTGTTTTCTTGTTCTAATTTAATTGTCCTTATATTTAATTAGAATGTCCTGTTTGTTGATTTTTTCCAAGCAATTTCATTCAATTTAGAAAAAAACTTTTGCCTAAAATTTTCATTATTTTAAAATTTAGATCTCTTGGGGTTTGAACTCTTGTACTAACATTAAAAGCAAATAGTACTACCTATCAAAGAACTAGATAGCACAATTCAAAATTCATTTTTCTGCCAAAGACTCTAATTTGCTCTTTATTTGAGGAACTTAGGGTGTTTCAATTTACTCTTCCACAGCAACTCACGTCTTGTCTAAATCAAATATAACCGTTTTTAAGGTGATGAATACCAGAAACTGGAACATAAAGATAAGCAAGAAAATGGATGCTTGGCTCTACTCAGACAGACATGAAACTTCATTATTCAAGAATCTTTTGTGTTCACATTATCACAAAGAAAGGACTCGAAGAGTTAATTTGTTTTTTTCCTCTTTCCTAAAAAATATTTCCATTACTCAAATCCTCCTGCACTCCAAAGCAGCATCTATTTCAAATGTCAACAGCAACGCAACCCCAAAACTGTCGTGACATTCAGACACAATTGCCTTTTGTTTCAAGGACACTACACAAGAAATGTGGAATAGCATTTCCCTGTGGCCTGGAAGGTGGTCATTCCCAGGGCAGTTGCTTAGGGTTTCTGGTCAGAGCTGAGTGCCGAGTCCTCAGTGACAGAGGCGGTCATAGCCTTGCATTCTTTAATAAATTTGCTTTTCTGTATGCTTGTGATATGCAGGGTTTTATAAAGCGCAGGGCCAGGGTGAGGACCCCTCTTGCCTGGGTCAAAAGGAGGTACTTCCTGGAAACTTCATACCCACCAAAGATCACAGGACCCAAGGGGCCGGCCCAGTGGCGCAGTGGTTAAGTTCACCCATTCCACTTCTCAGCAGCCTGGGGTTTGCCGGCCCGGATCCCGGGTGTGAACCTACGTACCACTTGGCAAAAGCCATGCTGTGGTAGGCGTCCCATATGCAAAGCAGAGGAAGATGGGCACAGATGTTAGCTCAGGGCCAGTCTTCCTTGGCAAAAAGAGGAGGATTGGCAGTAGTTAGCTCAGGGCTAATCTTCCTTAAAAAAAAAGATCACAGGACCCAAAATGTCTGAGCCCCTCCCTGTTGGACTGCCCTTCTGGACTCATCCCAATGACTCAGGCTTGACTGGGGGGGCGGGGGGGGGGGTGGGGGTGAGGAGTAAACAGGGAAAAGTAAAGGGGCTGCAGGATTTCTATATATTAGAAATAGTAAACATCTATTGAGAATTTACTATGTGCCAGAGTCTATGCTAAACATTTATTACATTATCTCATTTAATCTCAAAACTACCCTAGTAGATACTATTATTATCCCCATTGTACAGATGAAGAAATGGATGCCCCCACTGATCACAGTGGAACACAGGTGACTATCATTAGTGTAGTTTTTGCATCTGAGCCTGCCTTAAAAACCATGCTAGAGGAGGGACCTCATACTCTAAAAGATTCATAAGTGTCTATGTTTGACTTTGGAACATATTCCATGATATATTCTTGTTAGACAAGAGGTAAACATTCTTTGGCTTACACTAACAACAATTAACTTTGTTTAAAAATAAAGATGAAACTGCAGCTAGGAAACTGCTTGTCATTTTTAAGTCATCAGGTTGAACTCGAAAAATTACAGCTTCCAGAAAATGAAGCTTTCCAAAACTCTGATCAGTATGAACTAAGGGATACAGTCTTGTTCACTGGATGAAGCCAGTGTTACCAGAGAAAAAGGAAGGAGGGAAGCCCTTGAAGCCTAGAGAAGACAATCTCAGGACAAATCTGGGGAGTTCAGCACGTCTTTATTAGATGATTAGTTAATACATGAAAGTCAAATGAGTTAGCACTATTTAGATGGTTTCCTGGAGACTAGGTTTATAGTAAGTCGTTGAGAAAAAGTTAGAAAAGTCTAGGGATTGCTAAACTTTAGAGGTTGGTGCTGCTTTAAGGGCAGTTATCATCTATCCTGCTTGCCTGAAAAATCTCTTCTTGCCTCAAGATTGAGAAGGGTACGAAATAAGAGGAAAGAGGCAGCTGTCTGGGAGTGTGTTAGATGGTAAGAAAACCTACCTGGGAAGTAAAATTATGTGTCTACATCTTTTCTTGGAATCATCAAAAGTGATCATAGTCTTATTTTGCCAGTTCTTTAAGGTTTGAAATATAAAGCTAATGACAAACTCCATAAATCCTTTTGAGAGTCCACTTGTTAAATGACACTAATAATATCTGTCTCCCTCTTCAGTTACTTTGGGCATATAGGGAGGACCCAAGATACACACCTGAAAGCCCGCCATGTTCTTTGGGAGAAATACAAATTATTATGGCTGGTTCTCCCCTTAGCACATGACAGTAAAGTTAACTTCTGGACTCTCCTTGTCTCCCAGGTCAACTGCTTCAAGGAAATACTGCAAACAAAAAAGGTGTAATTATATCTGTTAACAGGCAACTTCAAAGTGACGGTCATAATGCTCTGAGTCATTCCTGCATTTCTGTGTGGGGTCAGCATCTTGGAGAGTCTGTGCTTAAAGGCACAGTGTCTTGAATGGAACTTAGTACTGACAACATAGCTGTTAGATGAATGTTTGAATGCACAGACGACTCCAGGAGCTCTAATGAAGGAGACAGGGCAAGTACATAAAATGTGCTTGCTGTAGAGCAAATGACTCCAAAAACCTTAGAGTCATCCTTGATGCCTCTGTTTTAACCAACTTCCACATCCACAACCTGGTGGCCATACTTTAAATATAGATATATATATCTATATTTAAATATTTTTGTGTATGTATTTTTGATATTTTGTGTGTGTGTGTATATATATATATATATATATATATATATATATATACAAAATATCCGACCACTTCTCATTCCCTTGTCCAAGCTACCATCATTTGTTACCTAGATCATTGCGGTATCCTCTTAATAGGTCTCTCTGCTTCGAACCTTGCACTCCTACAATCTATTCTTCACACAGCCAGACTGATCTTTTAAAAACATAAGTCAGATCACATCACCTCTGTCCTCAAAACTCTCCAGTAGCCAAAGTCCTCACTACAGCCAGTGAAGCCCTATGTGCTCTGGTCCTTGCTGTGTTTCTCTAACTTCATCTCTTCTCATTCTGTCCCCTCCTCATTCTACTTCAATGTACTGGCCTCTTAGCCACTCCTATCTCAGAACGTTTGCGCTAACTATTCCCTCTGCCTTGCCTGCTCCTCTCTACGTATCCATTCAGTGTGCTGCCTTACCTCTTTCAGGTCTCTCTTCAATTGTCTTCCTTTCAGAAAAGTCTTTCCTAACCACTCTATCTAAAATAGAACACTTCATCACTCTCTCTTCCCCATATCCTGCTTTTTCACTATAGCATTTATTACCACCTAGCAATTATACATTTGTGTGTTAATTTCTTTATAGTCTGTCTGCCCTCTCTACTTCAAGGATTCCATGAAGACAAGGAGGGGACATTATCTGTTGCAATCACTGCTGTATCCCCAGCACGAAGAACAGGGCTTGGTATGAAATAAATTGAATGAGTAAATGAAATAATATTATGGTAGGCATAGTATAATCTCTGACCATTTATTTTAATCATTCCACTTATCAACTGATATGTAACAATCTACCTCAAAACATAAAGGCTTAAAATAATAACAGTCATTTGCTTTGCTCATGAATCCACAATTTGAGCAGGCCTCAATTTGGATGGCTTATCTCTGCTCCATTTGGCATCAGCTAAAGCAGACCAAGTGGGGCCGAAAGGATCCACAATCAAGATGGCTCATTCACATGGCTGGTTAGTTGGAGCTTGCTGTTGGCTAGGAGCTCAGTTTCTCTACATGTGGGCCTCTCTGTGACTTCTTGGGCTTCTTCACAGAATGGCGGCTGGGTTCCAAGACTGAGCGTTCCAAAAGAACAAGGCAGAAGTGCATGGCATAGTGTGATTTCTACAATTCTCCACTGGTCAAGGCAGTCTCGAAGGCCCACCCCAGAGGAGAAGAGACATGGATTTCACCTCTTAATGGAGAAGTAGCATGGTTCTAGAAGCACATGTAGGATAGAAGAAATTGTTGTAGCCATCATTTAAAATAGACATGAGTGAAAATCTCATTCTTTGCAAATACTACTTGCACAACCTTTGTGATAGACTGGCTCATTGGTGTCTTTTCCTGTCGATTTGTAAGGGTTCTTTATGTAGTAAGAACATGAACTCTTTTCCCCTGGGTTATTGTTCACTTTTTAATTTTGTGTGAGGTATTTTTGACCTATATAAGTTTACAGTTGATTCTGGGTAGTTGGGTATTGCTTGCAGTGCCTCCGTACACCAGAAGGAGGCGTGAGGGCAGAAAGCTGCCAGAAGGTAAAGCTGTATTTCAAGAGGCAAAAGCAAACGGGGAAATGAATAAATGACCTACTCTTCTCTGTCCAAGTGTACCTGAAGAAGGGTGAAGCTACTGGCTACTGTCATAAAAATTGGGAAGTAGGGGAGGGGGATATGGGTGAAAGGCTGACAGAAGCTTGTAAAGATTCCTCTATTTCCAATAACGGAGGGGCAGTTCAGTTTGAGTGCATATGCAAGTGTGTATGTGTCTGTGTCTGTGTGTGTGTGTGTCTGCAAGTCTGTGTGTGTGTTTGAGGCATGGGGGGAGTGCCTCAGGAAGAGATGGTGGTTAATGACAGAGTCATTAGGTGTCAGTAAGTGACTTCACAATTCGAAGTGTTGTTATCCTAAAACCAGGAAGTGAGCACAGGACTTGATGGATGTTATACAGGTCGTATTCATGTGCACTTCTGAGTTTGGCCCTGAAATATGAGACAACCTATATGTGTGCTACAACCATCCTTTGTATTTTAATCTCCTGTAATACCCAGATGGACAGTCTCCCATCAGCATGGAATTGATTCTATTTTCTAGCCCCACTGTCTCCTAATTTTTGCTCTTCTCTTTAACCTATTAATGCCTGCCGCCAGTCTTTGGTCGAAGCAAAGACCAGCTCAGGGTGGGAGGCCCTTTCAGGAATATCTGAGGCTCAGTAGCAGTGAATTTGTATACATTCTGAAGCCGTTAAAGGACTGAATCAATTCTGGGGTGGCTTCAAGTTTGAAACCAACAAACCGGAAAGACTCCAGACCATTTCAGCCCCAGGGTCAGGAGAGCATCAAAGAGAGAGAGTGGGTTTTGGATCCACACAATCTACATTAGCACTGCAGGCATTAATATAGAAAATCAGTATTTTCTCAATTTCTGTAAAGTGCTATGTAAATGCATCTTCAAGATCTGTTCCCTCACCCTACCTTCCCAACTAAAAAGCTGTCTGTTCCACGACTCTGCTAGGTAGAAATCCGAAGGCCATCACTAACTGGTTATCCGCAGTAGCCCACAACATTTGGCTTCCTTGCTCTGCTTGATGGTTACAGGCTTATCTTTAGTTTTTGAGTAGATGCAATTGGGAGCCTTTGAACTTTGCCCAACTTCAAGTCTCATATAACTGGTGTAGTTGCAATGTTTACACTGGTATAACAATGTAAAGCTTCTGATCAGCATTAGTATGGACACAAGTAGGTGTAGCTTTAACTTCTCTACTAAACTGGAATGTTTACCTTTAGTTCACTGTGTGGACGTACTTTGGTCGTGTAATTACGGAAGTAATTGTTAAGCCATAGTGTCATCTCAACCATAGGGGAAATAAAGGCCCAGGCCAAAAAAATTTCTAAAATGACTCTTTGCTTTAAAACCACCCAATTTAGGATAATTTTTCTTCCACCAGAGGTATAAAATTAATATGGCTTTCTAGATAAGAGACTTTTTAAATTTTGCTGTTACCATTACTTGACACATTTGTTAAAGAATCATAAAACAAATCCTTTTTCCCAAAACAAAGTAAATTTTTTCTCTGTAATAGGGTAGATATTTCTTTTTTTTTTTTTTTCCTACTAGAATTCCTCTCAGGATGGACACAGTATTTGCTGGAGGAAATACTTAGATAGGGTGCTGGAGTGAAGGATAAGACCTTAAGGACACGTTCGAGCATCAGGCCTGCTAAATTGCTACGCAGAAAGCCAGATGAAGAATTTGCTGTGCTTCTGAAAGAGAGTAGGGTAGACGAGAGAGGGGAAAGGAGAGAGGAAAGTGAACCCACTGAGGTGGCTTTCTATGAGTTGACCCTTCTTCATGACCCCACATGTCTTCAGCAAAGTCTACTGAAAGTCACGAAATGTTAGTGGGAGTGAATTTCTCGTGAAAACTCATGAAGGGCTGCGTTCTGGGAAGACGTTAATAAAAGAGGAACAAAAACAGCAAGCTCCAAAATACAGCTAAAGGCAGAGATGTCAGAGAAATCATAAGCCACCGGGAATTAACGGAAATCCTGGTTAGGACCTTGGATTTTACAGATCTCAGAAACTGAGGGATTGAGCTCTCTGAAAGGAAAGGGGGTTCCCCAGCTGAATCTGAAAATAACCCTCAAAGAGAATTTTTTGGAGAAGGTAGAGTACTGCTTGATGCAAGTCTTCAAGCCTGACAGTTCGTGTTAAAAGGAAGGGTAATTACTGCCTAACTTTATAATTTGGACATTTAAAACCCAGATAATAAGAACTGGCTTTTTCGTATTGCTTTAAAGAATCTACTGGTTGTGTTTTTAAAAACTGCCTCCCGTCTCCAAAGTTTTGCAAAAATATATCTCACTTTAAAGTAGCTAACTGTGGCCCCGGCCCCATGGCCAAGTGGTTAAAGTTGTGCATGTTCTGCTCTGGCGGCCCGGGTTCGCAGGTTCAGATTCTGGCCGTGGACCTACTCCACTCACCAGCCATGCTGTTGTGGCGTCCCACATACAAAGTAGAGGAAGATTGGCACAGATGTTAGCTCAGGGATAATCTTCCTCAGCAAAATAAATAAATAAATATAAAGTAAACTGTTAGAAAATGGGGCTTAAGACTGGAATTTTGATGTACCCAAGAATCAGCTTCCATAAATCTCCCCAGAGCAGATTCATGTTGCTTTCATGCTCTGTTTCTCTGCACCGTGTTTCTCTGGGATGAATGTTAAGCTGTACCTGTCAAGGCCTGGGTTTTAGAGAGAGCAGCTTCTAGATTTCAGTATGCCTCCACCACTCACTACCTCTCTGAGCCCCAAAGTCTTTATCTGTAAAATGGCAATAATACTGGTACCTCCTTCCCAGAGTTACTGTGAGAATTAAATAAATACTCAATGTTCATTTTTATGAGCGGTATTGATGGAAATACATATAAACCTAAATCCTGTGCTGATGTTTCATAATCTTCTTGGTTTTCAGGTTTGTCTTTTAAAATGATATGTGGAAAGCGTCAGGACATGAACACAAAGGGAGTTTCTCTGACTAGGGCTAGACATAAACAAGGCAGGCAAGTGATAACAGAGGATTATTCAGAACTCTGCACCCTAAAGCCTCCATAGCCACGAAAGGCTTCCTCAGCTGTGGGCTCATATTCCACGCTCAGGAGTCTAGTCATGTAAGTTAGGGTTTTACTCAAACGTAAACACAAATACTGCTGGGAAAGGTGAACTTGGAGTGAACAATTATAAACATTCTTCTCCTAGGAAGAGGGCTTTTGAATGAGATTATGAAGGAGAAAATATGGGGGCAACGGACTTCTGATAATCATAAAAAGAGAGGAAAAAAATTAGAAAATTGAGAGGAGCTGGGTCCTAAAGACAAACTTGAAGGACTTAGTGATTAAAACGTGAGTAGTTAAGGGAGTCTGCAAAATCCTGATATTGTAGCAAATTATGAATCTGGGCAACGTTAGACAAGCCAGCATGGAGAGTGGGAACTTCAGTCTATAGGTGTTGTCTTTGAAACCAGAGTGAGTGTTTAGGCTTGCCTACCTGCATCTCACTCTTCTGTTGTTTAATCACACTGTTGGAATTAATCCGGGCTAATTTCTCTGGAAATTCATGTGGTCTTGGAAACTGAGAGCTGGAACTGAGGATCACAGAGAGTGTGTTGGCTGCTCTCAGACCTGTGGCTCACAGTTTTAAGGTAGTTTGTATGACTTCACTAGAGTCTTGGGGACGAAGAAAGCACAGGAGATCTATTAGAAACCAAAGGGATTTCCTAGAATGTGAACTTGTTGGGAGCTAGACAGGCTTAGGTTTGAGCCATGACTCAATGGATTACTCATTGGGTGACTTTAAGCAAATTGCTTAACTGCTGTAAACCTCAGTTTCTTCATCTGTAAAACAGAATTAATTAAACCTATCTCACAGGGTGGTTGTGGGTATTAATTATATAGTTCATGTGAAGTGCCTAGCATTACACTTGGCACATAGTAAATGCCCAATAAAGTATAACTATTTTTGTAATTATTTTTGTGTGGGTGTAAGATGGTTTGTCTTATGTGTCAACTTGGCTAGGCTATGGTATCCAATTACTTAATTAAACACTAATGTAGGTGTTGCTGTGAAAGTATTTTGTAGCTGTGGTTAGCATCTACAATCAGTTGGCTTTAAGTAAAGGAGATTACCCTTGATAACGTGAGTTGGCCTCATCTAATCAGTTGAAGGTCTTAAGAGCAAAAATTAAGGTTTCCTGGAGAAGAAATTTTGCCTGAAGTTTGCAGCATAAAATCCTGCCTAAGTTTTCAGCCTGCCAGTCTACCCTACAGATTTCAGACTAATCAGTCCTCACCATCACATGAGCCAATTCCTTAGAACAAAAGAATTGTGTGTGTATCCTAATGGTTCTTTTCTCGGGAAAACCCTGGCTGATATGTGGGGTATACTTGGGGCATAGATCAACACCAGAGTTTTAGAAAATCCAACAGTGGAAGGAGGGAGAGCGGGCAAGAGAGGTTCTAGGAAATATAGGATCCTCTAAATAGCTCACTAGACCCAATCAGAATTTCCCCAGGAACTGAGAGTCCCTCAACTAGTGTGCAACCCAGAGTGGCTACACAAAGTAGGCCCGGCCCCTCCAGAGGATTTTACTCCACTATTCCTGAGGATCTTCTTCCACTGTGAGTTGCTTGCTCTGCCACATCTTTTCCTCTGTGGCCCTTTGGGATTCCCTGGGAGGAGCTGTCAGAGATGCTGCTTTCCTCGCGGCTCAAGGACTTGACAGTTGAACCAAAGGTGAAATGATGCTGCACCGGAGACGTTGCAGGAAGACTGGCTCTCCCAGCCTCCTCTTCCTCAGTGGCTCTGGACAAAAGGTAAACGGCAGCAAAATGTGAGGCAACAAAAGTCTCCTCCAACCTCTGAGATTCCAAGGATGGACTCTTTCCTGGTTTATGTCATGTAGTGGCTGTCATATGTTTCCAAAACGACTGTAGATATAACATAATGATTGGGATCAGAGTTGGAAGTTGCTGTTTTAGAGTCCCAGAGGGCACCCAGGTATTAATGAAAACTTAGATAAACTAATTGCTGGATCTGGGCAATGAAGCAGTTCCTTAAGCAGGATTTGTTTAGATGTTACTCATACTAATGATTCAGATTTTAAAAATTCAACTTGTCAAATGACTCAAAAGTCACTCTACATTCTGCTTAAAATTACTGAAAAATCAAGGCATTACTATGCTTTGAAGACCATCTGAACAAAGGGAAACCTAACGTGCATATTACCAGTGTGGATTGTCTCAATGAGAAATATCTTTTTGTATTATAGACCTTAAATACCTAGCTCACTAAACACGGCCAATTAAACCCACTTTTTTTTTTTTTTTTTTTTTGAGGAGGTTTAGCCCTGAGCCAACTGCTGTCAATCCTCCTCTTTTTGCTGAGGAAGACTGGCCTTGAGCTAACATCCATGCCCATCTTCCTCTACTTTATATGTGAGATGCCTACCACAGCATGGCCTGACAAGCAGTGCCAAGACCACACCCAGGATCCGAACTGGCGAACCCCGGGCCACTGAAGTGGAACGTGCGCACTTCACCACTGCGCCACAGGGCCGGCCCCTAAACACACTTTTATCTAACTTAAATTTCTTGCACAGTGGGTAACCTTCTAACCTGTCGTCAGCATTTTCTCTCTCCATCTATGCTCCATACTTCCTTTAAGTTTCACTTTCCTGAAATTCCAGTTTTATCAGATCATAATTAATAATGAGCTTTCTCTGATTTAAATAAAAGTACATAAAATAGTAGTATCTATTTTTATTTTCTAATTAAAACTCAATGAAACTTTCTTCCCATATAAAAAGTGTTTCCAAAAATGGAGCTAGAAGATCGTTATAATGTCAGGGGCTATATGTTAGAAATTACGTAATTGTTTGGCCAAATTACTTCTGAAAAAGCTTGATCTGAGTAAGGAACTAATTATATTCCATCAGAGGTTCATATGTTTCCCAGATTTTACTCAAGGGTAGGGAAAAAGGGCCTGTGGACAGGACTAAGCAGTGAAAGCTGTCTTCCTTAGGGTACCCGGGAATTTACCAAGCCCAAAAGGAGGTGACAAGGAAGCAGAAATGCAGCAATGGGTAAAAACTGTTAATGAAAGCTTGGAGGACTGACTCAGGAGCCAAACTGAGGGGTCAGGATGAATTGGGTAGACAGTGAAGCTGATAACCATGGAATTGAAAGATTAGAATGAGGAGGCAAATATTGAGCAGATATTGGTAAAATTTTGTACTGGTAGAAATATGTTTCATTCTATTTTCCCTCAAGGAAACAAGCTGAGCAAGAATGCAGCTGTAAAATCATAGAAAAAAGGTTGTTCATTTGACCAAAGTCTGAGTTTTCATCTCATTTGTTTCTCTGCCTACTCTGTGTCTACATCCAGGTGGCTCAATGTGTCTGGGATAAAACCCACAACCATGCTGACTGCTCTCATTTTAAATCTGTGATCATGAACTTCAAGTAGGTCATTGATGATGCCTGGCAATCATACTATATTTCTCTAGTGAATTTATTTCTTCACTATCCTCGACAGCTATTTCATGCCTTCTCCTGGCTTCTTAAACTGCCAATATTTTCTCCACCCTCACTCTCAGATTATGATGTTTCTCCTAATTTCACTGAGAAATTACAGACACAATCAGAAAAGAATTTTCACAAAGTCCCAGCATAACTACCCATCTCTATGTTATTGTGTGCATATACCCCGCCTTCCCTCTTGTAACAGTGGATGAATTGTCCATGATTCCATCTGAGGCTAGCTCTTCCACTCCGATGCTGGATCTCATCCCTTCTCACCTTGTCTGCAACGTCACTCCAGCAATTCTCCCCACTTCTCTCCTGCGCCGTCAATTTCCCCTCTCTCGTACATCTTTCCCATCAGGATCCAAACATGATGTTATTTATCTTGCTTTAAAAACAAACAGAAACCACTTTCTTACAACTGCTCCTCCATGTTTCACCTTTTCTTTACAGCAAAAGCTTTTCAAAGATTTTTCTGTTTCTCTGATTCCATTTTCTTTCTTCTTATTTTTTCTTAGACCCACTCCAGTCAAGCTTTTGCCCACACTGTTTCATGGAAACAGCTCATGGTCACCAACAATTTCCATATTACTAAACCCAAAGGTCATTTCTCTTGTATTCTGACAGTATTCTTGAAATTCTTTTTTTCCTTGGTTTCCCAGATACTACACTCCCCTGGCTTCCCTTCCGCTTCACTGGCTGCTCTTTCTCAGTCTCTTTTGTTAGTTCCTCTTCCCCCATCACTAACTCCGCCACAGCTAAGACTCAGTCTTTGAGCCTCTCCTCTTTAACATCTATCCTCATTCCCTTAGTTCAATTTCATGGCTTTAAATGTATCTGTAAGTATGATCTCATTTTTATAAACAAATAGGCGTTCATATACTTAGAAATGAGACAGAAAGGAAATAGGCCAAAAAATCAATGGTGATTATCATTTGGTGATGAGATTACAAGTGATCTTAATCTCTGTGCTTTTCTGTAATCACATTTTATACAATTAATGTGTAACATTTCTGTAATCAGATAAAAAATAAAATAAAAAGAAGGATGTATGGCTGGAGGGATGCAGAGAGACTTAGCCAGTAAAGTTTAAACCACTCTTTTCCCACCCTAAGCACCAGAACACTTTGGAAATGATGAGAGGCAAGCAGACGTGAAGAAATTCTTTAGGAGTGGGAGAGAAGAGGTCTTGGTCAGCAAAAACTGTGCTAACTTGCTTGCATTGTCCAGGATGGGACCTATGCATATTTCTCAGGCTCTGAGTGACTGAGAGTTAGAGACATTCTCCTGGAGAAGAACAATGGGCAAGTCCAAACGCTGGAGGATCCCAGTCCTTGAGTCCTTATGCTCTGGGATTTTCTCTGAAGTAGAATGAAAAGTCACTGAGTATTTTTATTCCCTAAAATTGGAATTTTTATAGTTTTACTTCTTGTTTACTAAATCAGAGTTTTCTTTTCTTAATTTTTTTTTAGTATGTAATATTCTCTCAGAAAAAGCATATCTGTATGTAATGAAACAATGATAAAACAGAAGGCCTTGAACCCAGACCTTTACCTGGTCACTAAACATTATCAATGCTTTTGCATGTACCTGGACCACTCCCTTCCTGTCTTATTCCCCAGCCTCTCTCCCTAGAGGGAAAAACACTAACCTGAATGTTGTTACCATTTTCACATCTATTTAATAGTTTTGTTGGGTATGCATATTTTCTTAAACAATGTATTACTTAGTTCTTTTTAGAACTTCCTAAAAATAGTATCACATCTTATGACACTTTCTGAAAGTTGCTTCCGCAACTCAATATTATGTTTCTAGGGTTCATCCACGTTGTTGTGTGGAGCTGTAGTTCACTCATTTTCACCATTAGGTAATATCTCATTGAGTTAATATACCATATACATTCAACTGTCAACGGATATTTGGTTTGTTTTCAGTTTTTTCTATCACTAACAATATTCTATGAACTTTCTTGAACTTACCTCCTGATATACATGTGTAAGAGTTTTACTAGGCCAATAGCTTTCATGCTTTTTTTCACTGTAACCCAAGCAATAAGTACAATTTACTCTGCAATTCGTTACACCTATACGGTATAGACGGCTAGCTGCCCATACACTTCCATGGTGCGGAGTTATTGCAGGAAAACATAAGTTATTTAGAAGTTTATTTTCAAATATTGAGAACTCTGGGAATTAAACCTGACTTCCCTATCTTTTTATCTTTAAGATAGAAAGATAAATAGATAAAATTTTTCTTATTAACTTCTAACAATTGCATTTTGGTCAGAGAAAATAGTCCATAAAATATCAATTGTTTGAAACTTGTTGAGACATGCTTTGTGGTCTGAAAACCGGCCAATTTTTAGAAGTGTTTTATGCCAATTTTTATAAACCTTCCATGTGTGCTTGAGACGAATGAGTATTCTCAAATTATTGGATATAGGTTTCTATCTTTATGTAATGAATCAAGGTTGTTAATTACTTTGTTTAAATTTTCTCTTAATATTTACAGGTGAAATGATTTGCTGTCAGAATTTGCTTGAATATACTCCACTTCCTCTTACTCCTTCAGAAAAAAATTGGAGAGATATTTAAACAAGATTGCCAAAATGAGTGACGGTACTTAGAATTTGTTACATCATACCAGGATTACTCAAAGCATTATCTACCAACTAGCAACATCAATACTGCCTGGGAACCTGCTAGAAATATACCTACCACCCTTGACCTACTGAACCAGAAACTCTGGGGTAGGAGCAACCTGTATTTTAACAAAGTCTCCAGGTGATTCTGAACACAGTAAAATTTGAGACTTTTACCACAGTTATCTTTTAGTTGATATTTGCCTGATTTTTCTACTTTTTCTAGTTGAAATTTTATTGGGATAATTGTTCATTCAAATGCAGTTGTAAGAAATAATAAAGAGAAATCTCTCGTACACTTTGCCCAGTTCCTCCCAAAGATAGCATTTTGCAAAACTATAGTATATCACAGCCAGAATATTAACGTTGATGATGTCTTTTTTCTATTGTTTTACTTTAAACTTTTCCATATTCTTGTGTTTTAGATATATGTCTTGCAAATAGTTTATACTTGGATTTTATTACTATTTTTTTAATCCAATCTATTTTCTTAAATTTAGTAGTACTTCATGTATTTTTGCTTTTTGAGCTGAAGTTTCTCATGTATCAATAGTGGAAAATAAATGTTAAAAAGTCTAATGTGCAGCCGGCCCTTGGCCGAATTATTAAAGTTCCATGCACTCTGCTTCGGAGGCCAGGGTTCCCGGGTTTGGATTTGGGGCGTGGACCTGCTCCACTCATCAGCCATGCTGTGGAGGCATCCAACATACAAAATAGAGGAAGATTGGCACAGATGTTAGCTCAGGGATAGTCTTCCTCAAGCAAAAAAAAAAAAAAAAGAGGACGATTGGCAATGGATGTTAGCTCAGGGTGAATCTTCCTTACCAAAAAAATTAAATTAAATTAAAAAGTCTAATGTAATGTAAACCTGGATTAATGTGTTGGGAAGACGTGGGGGATGCAGAGATTGTGGCACATGATAACATCTGGAAGATCTTGTGGAAAGGGCTTAGGGGGCAAAGTGAGGGGAGGTAGGTAACATTTATTGAGTGGAAAGTACTTCCCATATGTCACTAAATTATTGTAGTAATGACAGAGGAAGATCCTATAATCTCTGTTTTATGAATAATCTAATTTTTTTTTTTTTTAAAGATTGGCACCTGAGCTAACATCTGTTGCCAATCTTTTTTTTCCTTCTTCTCCCCGAAGCCCCCTAGTACATAGTTGTATATTCTAGTTGTGAGTGCCTCTGGTTGTGCTACGTGGGACGCTGCCTCAGCATGGCCTGATGAGCAGTGCCATGTCCGTGCCCAGGATCCAAACCAGAGAAACCCCGGGCCACCAAAGTGGAGCGTGGGAACTTAACCATTCGGCCACTGAGCTTGCCCTAATCCAATCTGTTTTTAACAGGCTAGTTCGACCTATTTACATTTATTAAATTACTAACATTTCTTCTTCTTCTTTTTTTTTTTGCTTTGTTTTGAGGAAGACTAGCCCTGAGCTAACTGTTGCCAATCCTCCTCTTTTTGCTGAGGAAGACTGGCCCTGAGGTAACATCTGTGCCCATCTTCCTCTACTTTATACGTGAGACACCTACCACAGCATGGCGTGTCAAGTGGTGCCATGTTCACACCCAGGATCCAAACCAGAGAACCCCGGGTCACCGAAGCAAACATGTGAACTTAACCGCTGCACCACTGGGCCAGCCCCTACCATTTCATCTTGTTTCCACTTTCTATTTTTTCTTTTTTCTGTTTTCCTATGCTTTTTTTCCTTATTGTCTTTTGTTTTTACATTGCTTTTAAAAAATTGTTGTTATCTCGTATGTTGTCATATTCCATTTTTTCCCCTTTACTAGCTTGGAAACTGCATCTTCTATTTCCGTTCTTTTAGTGGTGACCCTTGAAGCATCCTTTTTTTTTTTTTGAGGAAGATTAGCCCTGAGCTAACTGCTGCCAATCTTATTCTTTTTGCTGAGGAAGACTGGCCCTGAGCTAACATACATGCCTGTCTTCCTCTATTTTATACATGGGATGCCTACCACAGCATGGCTTTTGCCAAGCGGTGCCATGTCAGCACCTGGGATACAAACCCGCAAACCCCAGGCCACCGAGAAGTGGAACTGCCAACTTAACCACTGTGCCCCCAGGCCAGCCCCTTGAAGCATTCTTAACAATGTCCAGGGGCTGGTCTGGTGGCATAGTGGTTAAGCTTACGCGCTCCCTTTCAGTGGCCTGGGGTTCATGTGTTCGGATCTCTGGCATGGACCTAGCACCACTCATCAAGCCACACTGTGGTGGCATCCCACAGAAAACAGAGAAAGATTGGCACAGATGTTAGCTCAGCAACAATCTTCCTCAAGCAAAAAGAGGAAGATTGGTAACACATATTAGCTCAGGGGCAATCTTCCTCACAAAAAAATAAACATATAAAAGTAAAAAAATCCAAAGTTAATATATTTCCTCCCAAACAACGTAAGGATCTTTGAACTCTTTAACTCCAGTCATTGCCTTCCCAAACTAAATGCTATTATTTTCAGTTTAATCCTTTTCTTAATCCTCCAAATTAGCCATATTTATTGTTATACAGATGTTTGTTTAGACTTAACTGCATGCTTACCTATATCTTTGCTCATCACGCTTTGTTCATCTCCCATCTTCCAGCTAGGATTATTTTTCTTCTCTCTTTTCCTCCTCCGGTCTGAGACCAGCAGCATTAGCATTACCTGGGCAATTATGAGAAATGCAGACTCTTAGGGTCCCTCTCTAGATCCACTGAATCAGTATGTGCATTTTAATAAAACTCCTGCGTGATGTGTATACAATTAAAGTCTGAGATGCACTGCCCCAAAGCATTCCCTTTAGAAATGCCTTCAGAACAGGTCTCTCGTGATAAAGACTCTCAGTTCTTATTTATCTCAAAAGATCTTCATTTCACCGTTCTCGAATGGGTGCATAATTCTACATTAACTATTATTTCGTCTGAGCATTTTTAACAACCTTATTTCACTCTCTTGTAACTTACTTTTTTGCTCTTAAACCTGCTGTCCATCTAATTGCCATTCATTTCTCTCTAGCTGCTGTTGAGATATTTTCTTTGATACTCTTCTGTTTTAGTACAATGTATTCAGCTTTGGATAGATTAGGAGTTTTTCTTGTCGAGTGGATTTGGGAAGATCTAAGATAAAAATCTAGAAGAGATAGTTACATTATAGTTATAATAAATGTAATTATGTTGAGTATAATATGTTATATTAAGAATTTTATACTTACACTTACATACACTTATTTTATACTTAATTACACTTATGTATACTTAATTATTGAGAAAACTTTCTGGATCATACTTAAAGGGAAGTTAAGCCCCTTCAAAGGCTGATATGATGGAGATAATATAATTCTACTTTATAGTTTCAGGTTCACATCAAGAGATGAAAATCTTAAATGCTGAAATGAGTGCATGTTAGTATCCAGGACTAGTAAACTGCATATTGTCCCAGAACTTACACTGAATTACAAACAAAGATAAAATATTCTTTTCCACCCTCCCCCCCATTAATACAGAATTGATAATGTCAGGTGGGGAAGCCACTATCAGGGCTTTCCGTGCAACAACAAACAAGAAAGGTAAATTTACAAATTGAATAGATTTTTAGTTCTAATAAATTTTGTATTGGTTTAATTTAAATGAAGTAATTAAATCTTTTATAGCTTTTATTTGTGAATACAGTAATTATTGTTATTATTATTTTGTATGTGTTTAATCTCTCATTTTCAACATATGCTCTAGGAAATCAGATCTTGCCTAGCATGAAACAGGTGTGGAATAAATATTTGTTGAATGAATGAATGAACATAATGAAGCCATCCTCAACAATTCTCCGAGAATTATATGTCACTATCTAAAACATGCAATGAGTCGGTGTGGAGCAGAGCCACGGTCTCAACCTGCCATGGAAAGAAGTGTAAGTGAAAAATAAATCTTTGTTGGTGTAAGCTGCCAAGATTTTGGGGCTTTTGTTACGGCAGCATAAACTAGCAAAAGCCCAATGATACAGCATATACAATGATATGCACATACAGAAGATAGCCCAAGAGGTGAGATTCCAAAGAAAGTGAGCTCAATAAACGTCAACTAAATACGCCTACATACTCTTCATTCCCTAACAGAAAGAATGGAATTCTTGTTCACTAAGATCTGCCTCAAATGCCACTTACTTTGTGAAAACTTCTCTGACTACCCCAGTATTAGCCAGGACTCTTGGTTACACATGACAGAAGCCTGACTAGTTAGTTATTGTCCTTCTTCTTAGGAAAGTGCCTCACAAGATTGTATGCCCTTACTATGTTTGTGAATGAATGAATGAGTAAATAAATCAAGCATTCTTAGTTATTTGCTTGGAGTTCACTTGTAAATGAAGATAACAATAGGGTTATAGCAGAGATTAAGTGAGATGACAGATGAAAAGTACTTCCATGGCCCAGCTCACAGTAGGTACTCTAAAAAATAAGCTGTCATTGTTAGAGAGGCAATCATTTAAAACTAACATATTATATCAGGTATCTTTCAAGAGAACAGAGGAAGTGGATTTTTCTCTATTTAGATATCTCTCACAAGGTGTGTCACTTTCTTCTGTATTTCATAGTAAACTCTCAATTAATAGCACACAGTTAATAGTAACACAAATGCGATATCCATTAACAGAACACAATAGCCTGCAGTATTCCAAAACTTCAGCTAAAGAGTAAAAAAGTAAACAAAAAGTTAAGTCCTACCAAATTAATAATTTTGTCTAGTGTCAAATTCCAAGAGGTGAAACGACCTAATTTATAGAAGCTTTTAGCCAATGCCTTAAACACAATAACAGTTAATATCCAGGTGTTGTTCTGAGACAAATCGAGTCATTGAAGGAAGGCAGAAAAAAGGAAGAAAGAAAGGGAGGGAGGGAGGGAGGGAGAAAGGAAGAAAAGGTGCAAGAAAAACTAAAACAATTAGCATTCATGAGACCAAAAAGCTTATTACTGCATTCCTAGTCCTCCACATTCCCACCTTCCCCTAAAGGTACCAACTAACGAATGTATAGGATGGAACTGAAAGGGTGTTTAATGGGTGGATCCCAGTGGCAATGTCCTTGTAAACACTCCCTATGAGTCAGCTATAAATTCGATTCAAATCCCCAGACTCCCTGTCTGCTTATCATGGTTACCACCAAAATGACTGCTGCCTTTAGAAACCCTAATGGGAAACAGGTAAATGTCTAAAACAACGTTGGATTTTTTATTAAAACTTACAGAAACGTAATTGCTGCAACAGGAAATATTTTGTTATTGAGTTGGGATCCTTTGCTTAATCTTCAAAATAGAAACAGCTTGTTATCATTTCTTCAGTTTTATTTTAAGAATGTTATCTCATTGTATTGTGGCCATTCAAGTGATGAACAAGATTTTATGAAGCGTTATGTTTAATTCCACACCCATAAGAAGTCGGTATTTTAGTAATTTTAGTAATGGGCTTTTTGTAATTCAACACTGTTTCTCTCCTTGCTGTAATTGGCTGCTGGTTATCTTTTTTGAATGTACATTCTCAGAGGAGACCTGGTGTGTCTGAAAGGGCTTCAATTTTCTCATGTGGAGAAAAGATTAGCTGAGGAAAATGACTGGTTATCACAGTACTATTCGTTCACTAATTCTATTTGGTGCCAATGTTGATGGTGGCGTGGCCTCTCAGTGATGATTTCAGCAGGGGTTGCTTCCCCGAGATGTTTAGGAGTGCAGTTCCTAATGAAAGCTAAATTAACTTTACTGTAAAGCAACACCTTCCCAACATCGTTTCCTCATCTTTTTTTGATGGAGGTGGGGGCGGAATGCTAATTAACACTAGCTAAAGTTTGTACTTGACTTTACTGTTATTAGACCGTTTTCACACGAAACAACACATCTCTCAACACATCTATCATTGGCGACTCTTATCCTTATTTGCATGATGAAGAAACTGAAGATTGCAAAGATAAAGGCCAGACAATTAGCAGGTGGTAGAGCCAGGACTTTTCTAATTCAGGGTCTTTTTTTAATCTATCTTTTTATTTTTGCACGTTGGTGCTTTGTGCCTTTGGATAAAAGCAATTGCAGTAGCTCCCGTTTGTTGAATGCTTATTATGTGCCTTACATATATTATTTAATTTGTCACTTCGATGCTTAGGTAGATATTATTATTATCTCCAGTTTATGGATGAGAAGATTGGGGCTTAAAGAGGGTAAGCATACTATTGGCAAGCACACATAATTTAGTCATTTGCATTAATATAGAGGTTACTAGTTCCCAGATAACTGGAAAGTTTAAGTGGAACTACTACTCTAGTTGTACCAAATTTTATCTTGCTTTAAAACAGATATTTTAAGAAGTTAAGAAAAGAATGGACTTCTCTTGGTGGGTGTGGTGGAAATCGCCACCCTAGTGATGTCCCATTTTGGTGGTGCAGTTTCAAAAGCCGTTGTTGGATTGATGGTGTGAATGTCCAATATCGCATATGGAAATGATGTCCAAACTCTGGAGTTAGAAAGCTGGTTCTTTACCACGACCATGGCAGATCTAGTGTCTACCTGTGCACAAGTGCCAAGAGATGGCAATAAAATTGCATGCCTCAGGGCCAGCCTGGTGGTACAGTGGTTAAGTTCACACATTCTGCTTTGGTGGCCCTGGGTTCACCGGTTCAGATCCTGGGCACGGACCTATGCACTGCTTGTCAAGCCGTGCTACGGCAGGCGTCCCACATATAAAGTGGAGGAAGATGGGCACAGATGTTAGCTCAGGGCCAGTCTTCCTCAGCAAAAAGAGGAGGATTGGTGGTAGATGTTAACTCAGGGCTACTCTTCCCCCACCCCAAAAAAATTGTGTCCCTCGTAACAATGTTATTTCCTAAGATAGTGTGTCTTGCAAACAATGAAATGTGGTGGAGGTGAAGTGGTGAGGTTAAAGCCATTCTTATAACCTCAATAAATGGAGAGGCCACAGCTTTGGTGCTTGAGCACCTTTTGGATTCGTGTTGTGGAAAGGAAATGAGCCTCGTGAAATAGGCTTTCACTGTTTCATTGTGAGAGTAGGGTGTTGTTCACCAGTGGGTTTGGCTCCACTGGTGAGTTCTTCTTCTGTACCCTGGTAGTTTTGCCTCTCAGGGAATGCCTCCTTAGCTTTTCGTTTCTATGAGCAATGAGGCTCACATGGTTGATTTATAAAACACCCCTGGCAGTTGAGAGCATAGTGTTCTGAGTTTAACCCTCGCGAGGTTTAGAGGGTATAAAACTCAGATCTTCCTTTTGTTCCTCTCCCAGACAGTGACAAAATCAATGCTAAGGGTCTGCAGCATTAGAACACAGAACACTTTGAATTGCTAATGAATTTACCTCAAATTAAATTGTCTCTAAGGAGGGTGTCACTGCCCACTGCGCCCACGCTTCCTTTGTCTTCCACTCTAGTTTGAGGTTCCCGAGTGTGAGCAGCAGAGTGGTGAGAGCTGGAGCGGAGGTGGTGTTGGTGTGAAATTCACACAGTGGAATTTCACTGACGCAAGTGCCCGAGCACTTGTGAGAGGTTACAATTAGCTACTTCTCTGGTTAGATTTAGCTATTTCAGTGAAAAGTTAAAGTGTAAGCTCTTTCATCAAATAAACTGATGTGTTCAGGGTGAATGAAGGAAAGGGGTAAGGCCGGGATAGTGCTGGAGGGTCAGAGTTGATGGTACAAGCCTCTCTCCGCAGGCCCGTGATCTCCTTTGAGATAATATATCTCAGGCACTTAGCACAGCAGTGTTATTTCGATTATAACATATAAAATGATATATTTAAATATGAAATACATATATGTGTAAATATATATTTATATATATAACTTGTACTGATAAAATCACTCTTTATCACTCATTCAAAACACATTGCACAGCTACTATGCAAAGTGCTGGGGCTACTGAGAAGCCTAAGACAAAATCTGATTTCAGTCATTGTGAAGCTCTTGGTCTAGTGGCTAAGCAATATGCATAAGCCAAAAAATTACGATTTTAGAAAAGTGCCATAGACTCTAGTGTTTAACCGCTTCTGGCATTGGACTGACTGGGTTCAAAGCCTTGCTCCACTATTTTCCAACTGTATGAACATGGGCACGTTACTTGGTATCTACTAAGTCTCAGTTTTCTCATACCCAAGGGGGTTATAATAATAATACCTACTTCATGAGGATGGTATGAGGATTACAAGAAATAACGTATGGACAGCTCTTAGCCAATACCTGTGCACAGCCAGTGCTCAACCATGTGTCAGCTTATTTTAAAAATAATAACCGTGTGTTACTATTTTAAAACATTTCAGGGGCTGGACCTGTGGCATAATGGTTAAGTTCAGGGTGCTCCACTTTGGCAGCCTGGGTTTGTGGGTTTGGATCCTGGGTGCAGACCTACACCACTCATCAGCCGTGCTGTGGTGATGACACACATATAGAGTGGAGGAAGATTGGCACAGATGTTAGCTCAGGGCTAATCTTCCTCAGAAAAAAAATAATTATAATAATTTAATTTATTTTTATATTTTTTAGGTAAAATTTACATTAATTGAAATGTTAACTCTCTATTTTTTTTTAAGATTTTATTTTTCCGTCTTCTCCCCAAATCCCCCCAGTACATAGGTGTATATTTTTAGCTGTGGGTCCTTCTAGTTGCGGCATGTGGGACACGGCCTCAGCATGGCTTGATGAGCAGTGCTAGGTCCCCGCCCAGGATCCGAACAGGCGAAATCCTGGGCCGCTGAAGCAGAGCTCGTGAACTTAACCACTCGGCCACAGGGCCAGCCCCACTATACATTTTTGATGAAATGAATACACCTGTGTAACTCACACCCCTATCAAAATATAGACCATTTTTATCACCTATAAATTTCTCTCGTGTACCTTCCCAGTCAATCCCCTGCCAGAGGCAACTAGTTATGCTTTTTGTCACCACAGATTAGTTTTGCCTTATCTAGAATTTCAAATAAATAGAGTCACACAGTATGCACTCTCTTGTGTCATTTATTTATTTTTGAACAGGTAATACATTCACATGGTTTGCAATTGAAAAGGTACAAAAGGGTAGGCAGTCCCTGGCCTTGTCCCTAGTCACTCAATCTTCCTTCCTTGAAGCAAACAATCTTCTTAGCTTCATGCGGGCCCATCCCACAGCTGTCACTATTAATTTTGGAGTTTATACAAGGTGCTTTGAGAGCTCAGTTTTAAAGGTTACTCAAAGAATCTTGTGACAACCCAGCTAAAACAATATAAAATCAGTTTTCAAATAACTGGAGTTTCTCTTTAGACTCTTACTCCAAATGTCAAATTGTGACATTTCATCTTTCTATGAGTAAGGTAACCTTTAAGCCACATCTACTTCAAGTTCTAGCATTCTATGATTCTCATTCATTGATTAAATAAGTATGTATTGAACACATATGGAAATACAACCATGAACCGAACAAAAGCAAGCTCCTGGCTTTAGGGATCTAACAGTCTAGCGGGGGAAACAAATTCACCAGAATAATCATACAATCAGTTTCAGTGGGATGTGATAGGAAGCAACTGAGGTTGGGAGGTCAGAAGGCGCTTCTCAGAGGTAGACACTAGAGCTGAGGTCAGAAGAAGGAGGGTGGGAAGAGCTTTCCAGGTGCAGAGCAAAGCATATGCAAAAGCTCGGTGGAGGGAGGAAGACTTGAGGGATTGGAAGAGGCCAGAGAGGCTGGAGCAAAGGGAGCAAGCACGATAGAAAGAGGTCTGAGCAGTGAGAGAAAGCGGAGCGGTGGGCAAGGCACCTGGTGCTGCAGGGTTTGGTTAGTTAAGTGGTTTTGTCTAGGAGAATGGGAAGCTATTGAAGTGGTTTATACTGGGAAGTGGCAGGGTCACAAGAGCCTTTTGTGTGGAGAAGAGATTAGAGAGGGGCTAGAGGGCTGTAGGTAAACCAATGAAAAAGATTAGGTTAGGGCCTCCTGGTGGTGCAACTTGTAAGTGCGCATGTTTCACTTTGGCAGCCCCAGGGTTTCCTGGTTTGGATCCTGGGTGCGGATACGGCACTGCTTGGCAAGCCATGCTGTGGCAGGCATCCCACATATAAAGTAGAGGAAGATGGGCACAGATGTTAGCTTAGGGCCAGTCTTCCTCAGCAAAAAGAGGAGGACTGGCAGCAGATGTTAGCTCAGGGCTAATCTGCCTCAAAAAAAAAAAAAAAAAAAGAGACTAGGTTAGTAGTCTTCTTCACAAGCCCCTCTTCCGAACTGCAAAGGCAGTTTGGACTAGGGTGGTGATGGAGGGGATGGAAGATGCAAGGAAAATTTAGGAGGTGAAATCAACAGGATTTGCTGATAGATGGAACATAGGAGAGAAAGGTAAATTATCAAGGATGTCTCAGCTTTCTTATACAAGATGGATTCAGTTACAATGAAATTGTTAATTGAAATTAACTTTAAATAATGGCTTGCTCTAAAATCATGCAAAATTTTGCCTCATGTAAAATGTCAAAGTTTCATAGCAGGGTGGAGGGCATGGCTCTACTTCCCGTTTTCTGATACTTCCTAATCTTCTTTAAAAAAACAGAGTTCTTTTTTCTGAAATGATTACTACAGTGGAACCCCTTCTGGAGGTTGTGTCTTATAAATTAGGAAATAACCAGAGCTATCTAATTTCTAGGCAAATAATTTTGGATATTTTTGGTGCTGACGATTACTATCATTTTGCCTCTTCAAAATGTATAATGAAGGTAATTTATATTGTCTTTATTATTTTTCTTGCCTGTTTTTCCTGGGTTTGGACCAGAATCAGTAGGCTGATTCTGTCCCAAACTAAGTACTTTCCTTCTAAGAATTTCTTCGTTGATGCTGGAGGGCTGCCCGGCTGGACCTCACATATTTGTGCCCATGTTCTGCCCTCTGCCGGACTCTGCATAAAACCAGCGTGTCGAGACCACTGATCGTAGAATGATTTGCAATGACAAGTGTCATTTACACGCAGATTACTGTTTTGGAGAGTGACCTAGGTTACCTCCCGGGGGAGCCCAGGCGGCCTTTTGAAGCCTCCGCGTCCTCAGTGCCTGTCCGCGGCCTGGGAGACAGGCGCGTGGGCGGTGCGGCAGCGCAAGGCCGGCAGCCCCGAGCGCGGGGTCGCTTCGGTCCCCGGAGGGGGTGTGTCCTGTGCAGCTCTTTACACGCAAGGGGCGGTTCAAGAGACTGGGGAAGTCAGCAATTAGCGCGGCCAAGGGCCGGGGCTTTGAAAGAGTGGCGGAGGAGGGAGCGGGATTTCCCCGCCCCCGGGCCCCGCGGTCCAATCCCTTCGGCTTCTCCTTTTCTCGGCCGGCCAGGCCGGCCCCTAACCTGCTCAAACCCATTATGCGGTAGAGGCGGCCCGGTCTCTTTAAGGCCCTGCTGCGCCTGCGCCCTGGGCTTTCCTGACGCGGCCGGGCCGGACCCCGGAGGAGCTGGCTGGCGGGCAGGCTAGGGGTCGGGTGGTGCTGAGACAGCGGCGGCGCCCGGAGCGGTGGGCGAGAGCGGTCAGCGGCCCTGAGCTGCTCAGTGAGCGCGGCGCTCGAGGGGGCGCGGAAGGCGGCCCGCCGAGCCGGGCGCGGGGCCGAGGCGCTGAGACGCGGCGGCGCGGCTGCCGGCTGGATGGGAAGTTAATGTTTACGGCGGAGTACACCCAACGTTTCCAAGGTGAGGGGCGCCGCGCCAGGCCGGGCGGGCCGGGAGGCCGGGCGGGCCGCGGACCCGGGTTCCGCAGGGTGCACGGCGGGGCCGCGGCGCGACGAGTCGGGGCGGCCAGCAAACTTGCGGCGCGAGCGGGGCGGGCGCGCCCGGCGCCGCCGGGGCCTAAGTTCCCTGCGGCCGCCGCAGCCCGAGACCCTCCTCCCGTGGGCGCTGCGGGGAATCTTGCCAGCGGGTCTGCCAGGGGAGTCCCAGGGAGGTAGAGGGACGGGGCAGTTTCAGGGGCGCTTCCTCATAAATCCTGTGGGGGATACTGACCCTTCACCCCCGCCCTCGAGGCCCGAAGTCCGTCCCTCTGGGTGATCTGATGGGGCGCGACTGCATGCACCTCTCTTGCTTGCAAAGTTGGCGTCTTTATTTGGCCTCCGGGATTCTGCGCAAGGTCATGTCTCCAGGTAGATGATGGGTAAGCCAGGTGTACTAGATGACTCCCAAGGATGCACTTGGGCAGCGCTCGTAGCCATCACTGAATCACCTTATGACTAGCGGGGCAAGCCTCAAATTAACCACAGAATTTCCGGTAGGTTGGATTGTGGTGTTGGTGTTTGCTTTAGAGTTGCTGTGATTTCTTTGTGTCTTCCTTTCTGTCTGTCTGTTGGTCGTCTTAGATCAGCTCACTTGGCGTCTTTTCACCGAAGAGTTAACTAAAACTTTGGGAATGGTTCCTTCGCTTTCTTCCTATCTATTGCTGTTAGAGGAGATCTCGAAAAGCAGCATTTTCTTGCAAAGATATCTTTTCATTGGGTTACAGTTTAGAATAATCTGCTCCTTTCTTTGCTGAAAGAAGGAAATCCACAGCTTCACGAAGATCAAGAAAATTATCTGTTGATAGTTTTTATCTTTGTTCTGGGCTGATATGTGTTAGTAGATTTTTTTGTTTTTTACTTTTATTAGTAAGCTTTCCTCAGTTTACAGGAGCTCCTTTAAAGTCTCTGAGAACTTTGTGTCAAGCAGATCTTAGAAGATTTATTGAAGTATAATATGCAGAAAAAGTGCACAATCCTAAGTGTGCAGGTAAAGAATTTTTACCAAGTATACCGTCACAGATGAAGAAAGAGAACATTGCTAGGTTGGGGTTTATACCTAGTAGTGGAATGGTTGGTTTGAGAGGTATGTGAATAATAAACTTTAGTATTAGATATTGTTGAACATTTTCCCTAAGTGGTTGTACCCATCAACAGGGAATCACACTCCAGGTTTGCCATATCCTTGCTGATGCTTGTCAGTTTTTTAAATTTTTGCTGTTCTGGTAGAGGTGCAGTAATACATCAGTGTGGTTTTATTTTGCAGTTTCCTGATGATTGTGGTTGAGTATCTTTTATTGGCCATTTTTATGTCCTATTTTATGAAGTGCCCTTTTTTTTTTTTTTTAGTTTTTATTGGTTTGTAATTCTTTATTCTGGGTATGAGTCTTTCTGGGAGATATATATATATATACACACACATATATAGGTATAATCAAGTTTATCTGTTGCCACTCTGTGTCTTGCCTTTTCATTCTTTTAATGGTCTTTTTTGATGAATGGTAATTCTTAATGTTAACGAAATATACTTAATCTTTTTCTTTATGATTACTGATTTTTGTGCCCTGTTTAAGAAATCTATGCCTAGCCTTAGAGTATGAAGATATTTTCCCATGTTTCCTTACAGAAGTTTTACTTTGTTTTTACTTTTCACATTTTAGGTGTACGGTTTACAGTAAATTGCAGATGGATTGTAGGAGTCAAGATTCACTTTTTACCATATAGGTATCTGTTTGACCTAGCACCATTTATTGAAAATACCATCCTTGCCCCTCTGCGCTGTGTGGCACTTTTTCATAAATCAGGTGACTGTAAGTGCAGATCTGTTTCTGGACACTCTTCTGTATTATTGGTCTGGTTGTTATCCTTGTGTCGATATCACTGTATTAATTAATGTAACATTGTCATAAGCCTTGATATGTGGTAGTATAAGTCTCTAACTTTGTTTTTTAAGATTGGGTGGTTCTTGGCTCTTAGCATTTCCACGTAAATTTCAGAATCTGCTTGTCTTTGTCTACACATTTTGGAAATTGGAGTTGAATCTAAATATCAATTTGGAGTAGACCTGACATGTTAACAATATTGAGTTCTCCAATTTATGGACATGGTGTATTCCTCCATTTATTTAGGTCCTTTAAAATTTCTCTCAGTAATGTTTTGTAGTTTTCTGTGCAAAAGTCTTGCACATCTTTTATTATTTACTCTCAGGTATTTGATATTTTTGATGTTATTGTAAATGATATTTTAAAACAGTAGTGGCCAGCCTGTAGAAATACAGCTGATTTTTGGTGTGTGTGGGGGCTCTGGAATTACTTTAAAACATCCCAGATATCATTTCATCAGTAAATTCTAAGTCTTCATTCACGACCTAGTTCAAATTACACCTTGTATGTTTAGTTTTCCAAGGTTTTTCTTTTTTGCATGGTTTCTCCAGCATCTAGGACCAATTACAGATTTATAAAGTGTTTAGTATATTGACGGTCAGTATGTTAGGCTCTAAGGATACAAAGCTAATTAAGATGCTGCCCCTGCCCTCAAGGAGCTTAGAGTCTCTGAGGGGTAGTAGAAATTCAAGAAAAGACCTTTATCCTCCACTGGAAGTGCTATAATGAAAATTGGTTTGGCTGCATGCAAAAGTAGCATTTAAATCAAACTGTGAGGGAGGTAGTATGCCTGGCTCCCATTGTTCTGAAAGCTGGGCAAAGGAAGTGGGCTGTGGGTGGGGGCTGCTATTCCCTATACATGCTTCTGCTTCATCCCTTGGCTTTCAGCCTTGAGCTTCACTCCATTCTTCTAGACTCTCTCCAGGTCAGAGTTTCCAGAGAATAAATTTACGAGAGGATGTCATGGTGGAGAAGAGAAACTGGAGGGTCTGCATAAGACTTTATTTATTTATCTATTTTTTTGAGGAAGATTAGCCCTGAGCTAATATCTGCTGTCAGTCCGCCTCTTTTTGCTGAGGAAGACTGGTCCTGAGCCAACATCCATGCCCATCTTCCTCTACTTTATATGTGGAACACCTGCCACAGCGTGGCTTGCCAAGCGGTACATAGGTCCATACCTGGGATCCGAATCTGCGAACCCCGGGCCACCAAAGCAGAACATGCGAACTTAACTGCTGTGCCACCAGGCCGGCCCCTGTATAAGACTTTAAACTGCTAACCTGCTCTTCAGCCCATACCTCTCCCCACCTGACAGGATACCTGGAGATTCCCAAGTCCTGCGCCTTTCTGGGATTCTGTGAGTGAGGCAAAGCAGCTTCTTGACCATGTTCTCAAATGCAGGCCTATAGGTTTAGCTTCCTCTTCTCGTCTCAGTTACTTATTCCTCCATCTCTTTTCTTGTTTAGTGGATGCTGTATCTTCTCTTATCTAAGAATGTTAAAGATAGTTTCTTTAAACTTTCTTTTCATTGCATAGTTTGTTTCCTCCGGGTTACTTTTTTTCTGATTGGTTTAGTCTCAACAGTAGAGGCCCTCGGCAGAGGTCTGGTTATCTTGGTTGTTTGCATGAATGGGAGTGGGTGAATAAAAGCTGTTTGGAAGCCCTGAGCTTGTAGGTGGGGCTTATTGACTTCCAGTTTTACTCTATAATCTAGAGTCTAAAACAGTGGTTCTCAACTTTGGCTGCACATTAGAACCACATGGGGTGCTTTAAAAATGTAAATATACATGCTGCTGCTAGACCAAATACATCAGAATTTCTGGGGGTAGGACCTAGGTAGCACTATTTAAAAAAAAATTTAGGTGTGCTTGCGTACAGTAAAATACACAGATTTTAAGTGTATAGTTTGATGATTTTGCCGTGTATACACTCATGTAATTAACACAAGATCCAGAGCACTGTGAAAACTCTAGGAAATCCCTTTCTTCTCTCTTCCCCACTCCCTGCCTAGAGGCAACCACAAGTCTGATTTCTATCTGAATAGATCAGCATCAGTATTTTTTAAAGCTGCCCGTGTGGCCAAGATTGAAACCATTGGTTTGGGTGGATGGTTTGAGGCTGTCTCCAGTGCCTCTGTTTTTCCTTTTGTCCTCGTCAGATGTCCCAGATAGATGGACTATCTTCCAGTTTTCTGCCTGGAGGGCAGAAGTCTGGTTGCCAGTGATCTGGGAACTCAGGAAAAGAGGGCTGGGTATTGAGCCATAGAGCATTTAGAATATAGTCACATAATTTGCCTCTTTTTGTTAGGATACCTCTATCTTCCGCCATGTATGGTTTACCCTCTTGAGTCAATCTGCCGTCAGCTGCTGCATTGAGTGGGCCACTCAGCACCTTGGAGGAGGAATGGGGTCTGGGTTTCTAACAGCTTACACCTGATGCTTTCTTACTTTAGTCCTTTAGTCTCATCTTCCCCCTCTGTTCTGGCAGTTCCTGAGCCTTTTGAGGATACTGTAGTGTACATTGGGTTTGTTCTTAGTTGTCAGCACTGTTGGTTTATAGTTTGCCTGTCTTTGACTAAGTCAGTTACCACTCAGCCATCTTCTTTCCAGCTTCCAAAATTTTGTTGCTGTTGTCTCTTCTTCCCTTCTCTCTGTCCTTATGGTTTGTGTCCTAAACACAACAAGAACAAAATTTTCTTTATCTTTGTTTTAGTAGAGTTTTGAAGAGGGAGCAAAATTAGATGTGTGTGTTCAATTTGCCATCTTAACCTAGAAGTTCGTCGTCTACTTTCCATTATACAAAAATGCGTTACTGTCTGTCCTCCACTGTTGTTTCCTCCTTGTGGGGTTATAGCTTTTAAATTTCTTTACTGTTATCTAAATGGAATGTCAGGAGGGAGAGCACCTAAATATTGGATCAAACTGTCGTTTCTCTAGAAGCCCCAAAATTCTTTTGAGAAGTCTTCATTGTCCCAGAATTTTACAATCTCATGACTGGAAATGATTTTAAAGATAAACTAGCCTAGTGAGCTATTCGATACTTTATGTAGTGGGAAACTCATGGTAAAGAGGAGACGAGTGACTGGAGAAATGGACTGGGCTGTGGTCTCTGCAAGGGATCTGAAAATCCGTATGTGCACTAAACATTTAATATTGAATGAATATATAATAGATCTTGTATATTTGTAACAAATAAAAGTTATTAATGGGCTGGCCCCGTGGCCGAGTGGTTAAGTTCCCGCGCTCTGCTTTGGCGGCCCAGGGTTTCATCAGTTGGGATCCTGGGCACAGACCTAGCACCACTCATTAAGCCAAGCTGAGGCAGTATCCCACATGGTAGAACTAGAAGGACTTATATTAGAATATACAGATATGTACTGGGGGATTTTGGGGAGAAGAAGAAGAAGAAAAAAAAGTTTGGCAACAGATGTTAGCTCAGGGGCCAATCTTTAAAAGAAAAGAAGTTATTGAAAAGTCATAGTGGTTTTGTCATTTCAACCAATAATACTTAAATCCAGCTACAGTCATGGAGGGAGATAATACTCAGAATTTTTTATTTTGACAAAAGACTCCATACCAGAAAAAAATGGAAAACTATTGCTAAAGTTGTAGAAATCTTAGTTTGTAGTTAATATAAACTGATAAATTAATTACAACCACCCATTAAAGCGTCTATGTTAAGCTTCTCCAATAGCTTTGTTATTCTTTGCACTCTTCATTTTCTTTAAAACACTTAGAGTAGTCCCCCCCTTATCTGCTGGGGATGGTTCCAAGACCCCCAGTGGATGCCTGAAACTGCGGATTGTGCTCAAGCCTATATACTGTTTTTTTTCCTGTACATACATACCTATGATAAAGTTTAATTTATAAATTAGTAAACAGTGAGAGATTAACAACAATAATAATAAAGTTGGCCTTGGGGCCATTATTAAGTACAATAAGTGTTCCTTGAACAGAAGTACTGCCATAGTGGATTGGATAACCTGGACAGCTAGTAAGCCACTAACGGGCCAGTAGATCCGCTGAACAAAGGAATGATTCACGCCCCGGGTGGGACGGAATGGGATGGCTAGAGAGTTCATCATGCTACTCAGAATGGTGCGCAATTTAAAACGTATGTTTATTTCTGTAATTTTACATTTGGTATTTTCGGACTGCGGTTGGTCCCTGGTGACTGAAACCTTGGAAGGTGAAACCCTGGATAAGGGGTGCTGCTGTGCTAAGACAGTAGGTTTCCAGATGCTCTTTGAGACAGTTTTTACCATAAAGGTCATGATGAAATGAAAACATTATTCTCAATATAATTTGTTTTCTCTTAGGTTAGATTTATAAAATTTAATGTATTCACCTTTAAATTATGTCCTTTTCTGTGTAAAAATGTCATTTTTCGTATGAAATTTGTGATGTGAGATGGTGGGTTTGTTATTTTCTGTGATGTCTTTATTTGGTAAAAAGCTGACAGCCCTGTGTTGCTCTTCAAATTAATTTTTGGAAGTTTTATAAAATACAAATTCTGCTTATCACTACACACAAGTCTCACTGGCCTTTTTGCTCCTCCACAAATTAACTATTTTATGTTTGCATATAAAATTCAAGATATCAATCAAAGATAACATTGGCAGTTACTACTATCTCTCTTGGTGGTATGATAGTCTTTCCTCATTGGAAACATGTCGGTTAATTGATTTGCTTTGTGGCTAGAACCTGTTGACTGTGGCCCCGTGTTTGCTCAGAAAGGGTCATCCTGTTTCTTATTATTGCAAGTTACCTGGTGTGTTATTTGTTGCCGTTCCCAGCTGTTTATTACTGTATCTGTACTTCAAGAGAGCTTCCCCTGTCTCTGCTGTTTGCAGTTGATCCTGTAAGTGGCCAAAGACAATGTGGGTTTAGTGCTTGTTAATTGTTCTTTGTACTGATTCAGCCCTCACAGTGTACTTTGAGAAGAGTTCCCTGCTGGTTAAACTGGCTATTATCTGGGCCTTCATTGTTGATTTTGCTATTCAATGTCTTGTGAGTTCATGATTAGGGCTCTCTCCTTAAGGAACTGCTAACTCATGTGTTCCTGAAAGGGACGTTGATGAGAGATAGGAACAGAACTGGCTTTATTAGGGATCAATTGCTCTTTTTGTTTTTCACAGGAAAGTGTAAGCTGATATAGAAGTGAAAAAGAGGGTTTTGTCTTACCTTTGCGTTGGTGCTCGGATGATTAGTTGCTCTCTTCTTTGGCCTGGTACAGATGTTTTGCAATGTCAAAAATGAATCCAGCATTCTTATAAATTGGCTAGTAAGTTTGTTAGAACAGTGTTAACAGATACTGGATAAAAGTATAGCTTTAATGACAATTGTATAATACGACATTTGAATGAGCTACATGAGAGAAAGGTAGAAGAAAAGTTTAATATCTTCAGGTATACTAGAAATCAGGATAGTTTAGAAGACTGAGCCAGAAATTTGATGGTGAGAAGATAGATGTTGAAGTAAACTGAGAATGAATTTTAGGGAATAAGCCCGTGAAAGACGTAATGCCTTTGACTATTTCTTTGAAATACATGTAAAAGATGAGCACACAGTTAGACTCAACTAGGCTGCCCTTCTAAAAATGTGGATAAGCTTCTTTTCTGCAGCCAGATGAACAAGGTTATAAAGTTTGTCAAGCATGATGATGCGTTTACATTTAACATACAAGATCAGAAAAATGAGTCAGTAAATGATCTAGAAATTTAATGAAGTTATAAACATTGTCAATAAGTCATTAAGACCCACCAAAGATAAAATATTTAATATCTCCTATGTGTCAAGGCATAATGGTAGGTGTTGGGACGATAACGGTGATCTGTCCTATGTAGACAAAATCTTTGCTCTCACAAATTTATAAACCGGGGGAAGACACAGTTGATATATTCTTGGTTTTGAGTGATGTGATAATTTTTTTAAAAAGGCTAATAGTTTAGTGATTAATTTGTCTTAATTCTTGACACTTTTTATAACTAGTAAGGAAAAACACTGAGTGAAGTAAGTTTTAAATCTTAATATTTGCTTTAAAAATTTTGATGTAAAATTGATGGATAAATGCACAGAACTTAACTAGGCGGTTTAGTGAGTTTTGATAAATGTACATGCCTGTGTGACTCTCTCCCTCCCTCCTCCAGTAATCCCTCATGGGTCCTTTAGTCGGTTCCTGTTATTCTGATATCTTTTAGTTCAGATTAGTTTTTCTTGTTCTTGAACTTCACATAAATAGAATAATACAGTATGTATTCTTTTCTGTCTGGCTTCTTATGTTCAACATAATGTTTTGAAATTCATCCATGTTGTTGCTCATCATTAGTTTGTTCTTTTTAATCGGTGTGTAGAAATCCATTGTATAACACAATTTGTTTATCCATTCTCCCTCTTGGCTGTTATGAATAAGGCTGTTATGAATACTTGATGACTGGTCTTTTTATAGACATACATTTTCTTTTCTCTTGGATAAATAAGTGGGGGTGGAATTACTGGGTCATAGGGCAGATATATGTTTAACCTTTAGAACGTATTGCCGAACAATTTTCCCAAGTGGTTATACCATTTTACATTCCAACTAGCAATCTATGAAAGGTCTCCTTGAGTGACAAATCAAAATTGAATTTCAGAAAGATTATTCTGGTACAGTGGGATACAGGACTTGAGATAGGGAAAACACCTAGTGAGGTAATGTAGTTGAAAGCTGATATATTCCTGTTCCAAGGACTTGATAGGAAGGGAGAGAATCTTATGGATTCTAGAGCTATGGTATGTGGAGTGAGGAGAAGGGAGGGGTCAGGTGACCCTACTTATCTGCCATATGCTGCTGGATATTGGTATGCCAGAAGATCAAGGTACATTAAGTAAAAAAGTTCTCAAAAAATATGTATAGTATGATCTAATTTTAAAAAAATTTCTAATCTTTGTTAAATTAAAAAAATATGTATATACCCATATGTTAGTATATGTATGGAAAAGAAATCTTGATGAATATATACCACTCTGCTAACAGTGACTATCTTTGAGGGTGGGATTACAGAGTAGTTAAACTTTCCTTTTTTTTTCTGTGATATTTCAATTCTTAATTAACATGTATGTTCTAATCAGAAAAATCAAAATAAATAAATAAAAGGAGAGAGGACTGTACTGGGTCACATGTTTCGGAGAGATCAAGTAAGGTAAGGACTGTAAAGTGTTTGCTGGATTTAGCAAGAAAGAGGCTCTTGGTGAGCGACCTTGGTAAGTGCGGTTTCAGTAAAAGGGTATGGTAGAAGCCGGATTGCAGTGACAAAGTGGGAGGTGAGGGTGAAAGCTAAACATCTTTCCAGTTGCTTAGCTATGGGGAAGGGAGCATACTGTGAGACCAGAGGTACTTGGGGGGATGTAAGATGCAGTGAGATTTTTAAGTATGGCAGAGCAGCATGTTTAAAAGTCGAGAGCAGAAACTGGGAAGAAGAGAGCAATCACCTGAGTTCCAGGATAATTCAAAGAGCATGAGGCCTGAGGTCTTCTGACTTTAGACAGAAGACCCACTTGCCTGTGGGAGGTGAGAACTAGAGAGGTGTGGATATGGGTAGTAGTTAAATTTATAACATTTTAGTTTCCCTTAATGTTATCAGATTAAAAAAAATCTCTTGCAATCCTTCATGTTTCTTTGGCATCTTCTGAAAGCCTAAAGATATTGCATAGCTATGTAAATTTCGTCTTGCTAATGTACTCTCATTGTGTTGGTTTGTCCCAGAAACTTCTGATTGTTTCTGTAGCCTAGTATGTGAGGTTTGGGGTAGGAGACTTTAACTTTCTAGTGCTACATTTTAGGGATTTTTTTTTCTGTTATCATTGAAACGAATCATTGCATAAAAAATCTGCTTATATAGGTTTGTATTAATTTCCTTTTGATTTTGGTATGTTACAACAGGAGAGCACTGGAGATATCATTCACTCCAACCTTTTTTCAAGTGCTGACAATGAAACCAAGGTTTAAAGAACTTAAATAACTTGTGAAGGCCGTACATATCTTCTTAATAGAACCTGGTCCTTTTACCTTGCTGAGATGCTGAGGACCTCTTTTAAAATTACTATTTCATTGATACTTACTATATTTGTGCCAGAATTTCCTCATTTTTCATATGTATCCTTCTATCCAGTTTTGATTAACATACATTTCCCCCCTCATAATTTCATCACTCTTCCGTTACTGGTATCAGTGTAATTAAATTAGTTACCACGACTATCACTAAAATAGAATTTTTAGGCCTTTGCCATGACCTGTGCACTATTTATCCCCTTGGAGAGTTATGTTCTCCAAATTCTTATTGCCATGTTAGGACTTTTCAACACAGTGGTAATTCATTTTTATTTCACTCCATTTCACTCCATAGTACTGAAAGTGAAAGTACTTAACACACTTCTTTACACAGTGCTTGATGTATTTTGTATACTAAATAAAAAATGTGTAACATGTGATGTAAGAGATTTTGTTCTGAATTTGTGCTTTTTTCAGACTAGGTTGAGGCATAAGGAAACAGGTATTTTGTACTCTTGCTGCTGCCAGGAAAAAATTGTGTGTGCGGATATGCCTTTTTTTTTTTTTTTAAACAATTTTGTATTTGTAACAATGGAATGGTGAGATCAGGGAGCAGGCTTAGCTTTATATGTGAACTTGAACACCTTAGCTCTAGCAATTTTAGGTGCAGCTGAAACGATCAAATTTTAGTTATCTGGTGCTCTTGTTCAGTTTATTTTAGACAGCATTCTCTGCTTAGTTTTTGTTGGGAATCTGCTAAAATTCTGTATTGCCAAGAATTTCATCATATGATAAGAATTGATGGCTGGCAAAGAAATGTGGCATGGTATATAGTAGAAAGAACAAGTGTTTTGCTTCATCATTTTCCTTGTCATTTAACCTCTCTGGGTCTATTTCTTTTTTTTTTTTTTGAGGAAGATTAGCCCTGAGCTAACATCTGCCAATCCTCCTCTTTTTGCTGAGGAAGGCTGGCCCTGAGCTAACATCCCTGCCCATCTTCCTCTACTTTATATGTGGGATGCCTGCCACAGCATGGGTTTTGCCAAGCGGTGCCGTGTCCGCACCCAGGATCTGAACCGGCAAACCCCAGGCCACCAAAGGGGAACGTGTGCACCTAACCACTGCGTCACCGGGCCGGCCCCTCTGGGTCTATTTCTTTATCAGAAAAATGTGTGTTTTCATATTTACTGTGCAAAGTTGGTCATGAGGAATGGAGATAACAGAAGTACCTAGAACAGTGCCTGGCATATGTTTTGATGCTCAATATAAATAGCAGCTATTATGACTTTGTGATTAGGATACTATTAAAGGAAGTCTAAAAAATGCAGAAAGTACAAATGGAATGGAAGGTAATATATAAGGAGGATCTATCTGGTAGCAGCATTGGTTTTGTATTCAATTTTGAATTACCAGAATGGTCAAGTGGGTTACTAAAACTACCTATCGGACAGTTTTCTCATATATTAATATGAGAAATTATATTGTCTACCTCATAAAGTTGTTGTTTGATGCATTGTATGTGCTTCAAAATACTGATTATCTTATTCTTTGAATGGTTTATATTGGCCTAGTAGCAGGAGAGAGTCTAGGTTTGTATAACTTTTTTATAGATTGTGTTTACTGAAGTTTGTATAGCAATAAAGAAGACATCATTTTTTAGCATGAACAAAACTTAATTCAGATCCAGATAGCTCATGGTAATTTTTGTTATTTGATCAAGGTGATTTAAAGGCTCACTTTTTTTCCTTAAGAAATAAGTGTAATTTAGCAATGAATATACTAAATGTATTAACATGAAAAATAAAAATCTTTTGATACTGAGTACTAGATGAAATGGCCAGTTAAAATATTTATTAAATTTTTGAGTAAAATTGAAGTCGTATAGCTCTTAGGTTTCAAAGGCTAAATGAATGCTGATTTCTCAAGGTACTTGCATGCTGCATCTAGTACAGTTGTGCATATCTTAGACATTTAAAATGCTAAAACTGGGTAGTATCTCATTCACATGAAAGGTTTCAATTCGATAGCATATAAATATAAGCAATACTTAGATGTTTTGAATGGGTTGGAAAGTGTGTGTGTGTGTGTGCTTGGTAACTTTGTATGTGGCTTAAGGTATTTCTGTGCTGTGGCAGTCCAGTAGAATTACGGGAATTTAGTTAGCTAGAGAACAATGCATGTGATACCCTTTAGTAAAGTTCTTTAACAGTGAATAGAAATACATATTTACAACTATTAAACCATAAACTCATACTATTGGAGCAATTAAATATAAAAAAGCCACAAAACTGATATATTTAGAAGATTTTTAAAAAAACTTAAGTCTTGTAAACAAGTCAGATTAGTTGGATGTTTTTGTTAGCCTTGGTAAAATTCCACTTACCTCCAAGATAGGCATGTAATTGTGATGTGAGGGCCATTGGTTGCTTTCCTCTATTCATTTTCTTTTCTTTTCTCTTCTTTTTCTTTAGAAACTATTGCTTTAGTTGTCAAAGTGGAAAGGTTTCCTTTTGTGCAAAATGTGAAGTC
Source organism: Equus przewalskii (assembly GCF_037783145.1). Lineage (NCBI taxonomy): Eukaryota > Metazoa > Chordata > Mammalia > Perissodactyla > Equidae > Equus > Equus przewalskii. Next base: position 7,302,966 of record NC_091854.1, read on the forward strand.
AGGAAAATGTCAAATGTTTCTCCAGACTGTTTTACAGATCTGTTCACATTTAAAATAAAAAATTATAAAAGAGGTTTTTGTTGATGTTCTTGAGACTTATTTTTACACTAGTGTTATACATGGATTAAAAAAAGATTAAATACAGTCTATAATAGGTTATTGTCAAAGCAGGTAGAAATTTGCGTGTGATATGTTGACAGTTTGATTCTCAAATATAATTTCCATCTCAGTATTTTAGCTAATTGAATTTCTTAAACAGGTAATCAGATTGGTTTTGGGCAGGCTGTGTCTGTCAGTCAAATAAAATCCTCAGGGTCATGACATGTTCTGATGTGCTGTGTTTTTACTTTTATGTTCTATAGTTTTAGTTCACCTTTCTATCAGTGATTTATACTTGTCAGGACATTTTTGTTTTAGGGCCCGATGTTCTAATGTTTAGTACCCTGGCTCCATCGTTTATTAGCTAGTGGATCTTGGGCAAGTGGTTTAACCTCTATGAACTTCAGGAAAATCTATCTCAGGGTCATTGCGAGGATTGAATAAGATAATGAATGTAACTCTCGTCACAGTGCCTGGTGCACAGTAAAACCTGCAGTGGATGGTGGTGATAGCAGCAGCAGTAGTGTGTCATTGTATCCAAGTTTTGCTGTTCTGAAATCTAGCTCTAGAGGTAGGAAGGATGCCTACAGAAAATAAATTAACTCAGAGAAATTTGTCATGTGGACATCTAAAGGAAGGAGACTTGTCAGCAGTGTTGCTCTTATTTCCTGTTTTTTCCCTTTCACTGTAATTCCTGTTCTTCTGTTTTTTGATTCCTGTTGAAGCCAGTGCTCTGTACCTTCCTTTCTTTCATCTCTGACAGCTGTTAAATAAGTGGAAGACATGCTTTGAAATTCTTCTTTGTGGATATTTACAGGCTATGTTTTAAAATATACACTCCCTATTTATTGAGAGTTCTCAAAACATGCAAGACATTGCTGTTTATATAATAATGTTATTTATTCCCATGTTTACAGAGTTGGAACAATACTTTCTTATAACCTGCTTAAAAGAGTGAAGATAGATGTTGCATTTGTGCCAGTCTTAAATCCTAGAGGAACAAAGTTGAGTATAAAAACATCTTTTTTTGCTTTCCACATGTTTATTCAGTTGCATATTGAGTTTTTTCCACCACCTTGAAGAATTAAGAGAAGTAACAGTGTGTACAGGTACAAGTCAAGGATTTTTTATAGTTACATTGACATAGACCATTTTGAAATTTGAGCCAACATTTTAGAATGTACTTCTAAGTTTGATAGATTGCTGTTTATTTTGGAAGCAAATAAGAAAAGACCTCTCTGGATCCATTTGGCATTATAAACACTTAGACAATACCCACTAAAAAAGTATGATGCTATAGGTCAGTGGGGTCTGGGGTTTGTAATCTTGTGTAAGCAGTCAGAGCTGTAGTTTAAAAAATGATCACAGAAATACAATAGCCTGTCATTTGCCTACCTGCCAATTTCCCCCTAAACTTATGAGTTCCTATAAACTTACTGTGAAACTTGAGATGCTTGTAATAGTCAATTTCAAACTAAGAGTACAAATAATTTTAAAAATATGATGTAGGTAGGAGAGCTGAGATATCTGTAGATTTATCCACCTGTTCTTTCAGCCAGCCTTTGTTGTTCAGTGTCTAGTATATACCAGGTACTGTGCAAGGCATCATGGGAGGGGAAAGTAATACCTTCTCTTTGGTCAGAACAGAAAAAACAAGATGCTTTCAGGTTTCAACTCTGCTCCCTTCTCAGGTAGTGCTCCTAACTTGCAATCTTGACCTCAGTAATGATTTCTTAATGTCTTGCTTCAGCATTGTGCTTTCTCCCTTTTATTTTCTTATTGTATATTTTTTAGATTAATATATATATTCTGTGACGACAAAGGATTCTACAGAAGTGATTTCCCCTCATTTATGCAAATAATACATATTCAAGAAAATTTGGAAAAATCAGAAATATAAATGATACTAAAGCTGTAAAGTTAGTCTCTCTCTCTTTTTTTTTTGAGGAAGATTGGCCCTGAGCTAACATCTGTGGCCAATCTTCCTCTTTTTTTTGCTTGAGGAAGATTGGCCCTGAGCTAACGTCTGTGCCAATCTTCCTCTATTTTGTATGTGGGATGCTGCCTCAGCATGGCCTGTTGAGTGGTGTGGAGGTCTGCACCGGGGATCCAAACCCATGAACCACTGGCCACTGAAGTGGAGCATGCAAACTTAACCAGTGTGCCACTGGGCCGGCCCCAAGTTAATGTCTTATATTCTGTTCAGTTCCATTGTGATGATTACTATTGGCAGCTTTTATTGCTGTTTTCCTTTATAGTCCTTTTGCTGACTTTCCAGCCAGAGCAAACTAATAAAAGTCTGGTTAGCACTTGTATGCCAATGTTCATAGCAGCATTACTCATAATAGCCAAAAGTTGGAAACAACCCAAATGTCCAGAATGGATAACAACAGATGAGTAGAGATATTTATCTATAACTATCTGTGGATATATCTATCTTCCAACCTTAAATATATCAAGTTTTCCACGGACTCAAAGTTTCCAACATCTTGAAGAATGAGAGAAGTATATATATATAATGGAATATTATTCAGCCATGAAAAGAAATGAAGTTCTGATAAATACTGCATTGTAGATGAACCTTGAACACATTATAGTGAATGAAATAAGCCAGGGACAAAACAACAAATGTTGTATGATTCTACTTATGTGTCTAGAATAAGTAAGTTCATCAAGTCAGAAAGTAGATTAAAGGTTGCCTGAGACTGGGGAGAAGGAAGAATGGATACAGTTTTTTTGGAGGGTGGTGAAAAAGTTTTGGAAATAGACAGTGGTGATAGTTGTACAACATTGTGAATGTAATTAATTCCAGTGAATTGCACACTTAAAAGTGGTTACAATGGCAAAATTTTGTTATATATATTTTATCATAATGAGGAAATGAAGTCTGTTTGGAACGCTTAGCGGCTTGTGGCTAGGTCACAGTTTTAAGTGAGGCTGAGGGCTCTCTCATTCATGCTCCATCATTTTTGAAAAAAGGCTAGCACTGAGTGAGTGGTGAGTTTATGGATAATTAATGTTTCTTCTTGGTTTTCTTTTATATTTTGCCATAAATATGGATCACTTATAATGAAAAAAAGTCCATAAATAAGAATTATTTTAAAAACAAAATCAAATCAGATAGTATTTACCTTCTTTAGCCTACTAGCTAGTATTTTCTTTCTTTTATCCTTTATCTCTTCTTGATCATCTCTCTTTTTTTGGATGTTTGTATCTCATGCCTTCATTATACAGGTTATGTATAACCAAATTGGAAATGATTGGAAAAAGAAAAAAAAGGACTCTTCCACATCCCCAAATTCACTACTCTAACATAACTCTGGTTTTAATTTTGATGTATTTTCTTCTATTCTTTGCTTATATCTTTGTTCTAATGAGAATGTATATATAATTTGAGTTCTTGCTTTTTTCACTTTTTGTTTCATTGGCATTCTGCATGTGGTCTGCCTTACTGTCTTCCTAACCATAAAACAAAGTTAGAACTTCCAATTCCGGTCCAGCATAGCAGTTGCCACTCTGCCCTAACAACAAGTAAAAAGCTGAACAAACTGAAAAATCAACAGTTCTTCTTAGATTCATCAGAGAGGTGAGGTCATGGGACAAATCACTGCTCCCAAAGTTGGAGAAACAGGCACGTACAGAGAATCACGCTTACTGGAGAGAAACCCACAAATTGAAACGTCTGTGGGAACCAGTGGTGGGGAAGGGATACCTCAACTATAATTGACAAATTGATAGAGGCTCAGTGTGGACAAGTCTGAGAGATAAAAACTCCAGGGGGATCCAGTCATTGGAGGCCCCATGCTTTTGTGAATTTCACTTCCAGGAACTTGACCAGGTTCTCATAGTGAGTGTCAGAGAAAAATCCCCTCATGCTTCTGGCTAGGGGAGGGGAGAAGGAACCGTTTTGAAATATGCCAGAGCATTCTGTTTGTAACAAGATCTGTCCTTAGGAGAAAATATTTAACCAGAGCTTCACCTCCTGGGGTTTTTATCAGAGCCTGACTGATGTTGGGGAAGAGAAATAACCAATTCTAGGCCACTTTAGCCATCCTGTCCAACAGAAGGAAGTGGGGTGAGGGGTGAGGGGGATGACTGAAAAGCACTTGTGAAGTTCACAGTCTAGAGATGCAGGCTCACTAAGAGACTAAGATCTACTCCTAGGACTGCAAAATGCTTCCCTTCCCCCACACCTTATCACCACAGTATTAAAGGCCTCTTTACAGCCGTTCCTTTAACCCAGTACGTCATATCCAACTATCAAGAAAAATTACACGACATTCTAAAAGACGAAAAACATGCTTTGAAGAGATAGAGCAAGCATCAGAACCAGACTCAGATATGATAGAAATGGTGGAATTATCAGAGCAAGAAAGAATTTAAAACAACTATGAGTAAGATGCTGAGAGCTCTAATGGATAAAGCAGACAGCATGCAAGAAACAGATAGGCAGCATTAGCAGAGAGATGGGAATTCTGAGAAAGAACCGAAAAGAAATGCTAGAGATCAAAAAGAGAAATGAAGAATACCTTTGGTGGTCTTATTAGTAGACTGGACATGGCTGAGGAAAGAATCTCTGAGCTTGAGGATATTTCAGTAGAATCCAGTGAAACTGAAAAACAAAGAGAAAAAAGACTGAAAAAGACAGAACAGAATATCCAATAACTGTGGGACTGACTACAAAAGGTGTAACATACACATAATGGGAATTCCATAAGGAGGAGAAAGAGAGAAAGGAACAGCAGAAATATTTGAAACAATAGTGACTGAGAATTACCCCAAATTAGTGTCAGATACCAAATCACAGATCCAGGAAGCTCAGAGAACACCAAGCAGGATAAGTGCCAAAAAAACTACATATAGGCATATTATTTTCAAACTACAGAAAATCAAAGATAAAGTAAAAAAATCCTGAAAGGGGCCAGAGGAAAAACACGCTTATTTATAGAGGAACAATGATAAGAATTGCATCTGACTTGTCAGAAACCTTGCAAGTGAGAAGAGAGTGGAGTAGAATTTTTAAAGTGCTGAGAGAAAAAAGCACCAACCTAAATTCTCTACCTTGCAACATTATTCTTCAAAAATGAAGGAGAAGTAAAGTCTTTCTAAGACACACAAAAATTAAGGAAATTTGCTCCCAGTAGAACTGCCTTGCAAGAAATGTTAAAAGTTATTTGTAAAGAAGGAAAATAACATAGGTTAGAAACTTGGATCTACATTAAATAAGGAAGGGCATTGAAAAAGGAATAAGTTAAAGTAAAATAAAATTTATTTTTCTTATTCTTAATTGAGCTAACAACTTTATATTTTATTTATAAAGTTTTTAATTTTATTTATAGAATTTATTTGTTAAAATAATATCAAAGGTGTATTTGATTATACTTATGTATATATGTATGCTTATGCATAGTGAAATGAATGACAGCAATGATACAAGGGATGGGGGAGGAATTACGATATTTTGTTAATATAAGGTACTTGCACTACCTATGAAGTGGCATAGTGTTATTTGAAAGTGGAATTGGATTCGTTGTAATTGTATGTTGCAAACTTCAGGGCAACCACTAAGAAAAGTAGAAAAAAAAAGAGGTATAACTAATATACTAAGAAAGGAAAGAAAATGGAATTATATAACATGCTCACTTAAAAACGCAAAAGGCAGGGCCAGCCCTGGTTGCCTACTGGTTAAATTCAGTGTGCTCCACTTTGGCAGCCTGGGTTCAGTTCCTGGGTGCAGACCTACACCATTTATCTGTCACTGGCCATGCAGTGGTGCCTGCTCACATAGAAAAAGAGGAAAACTAGCAACAGATGTTAGCTCAGGTGAATCTTCCTCAGAAAACAACAACAACAAACCACAAAAGGCAGAAAAAGAGTAGAAGACGAAAAGAGGAACAAAGAACAAGGGCAGCAGACAGAAAAAGAAAGAAAAAGATATAAAAGATATACTGTTGCTAACACTAATTAAAAGAAAGCAGGAGTAGCCGCAACTAGAGGGACCCACAACTAGAATATGCAACTATGTGGGGGGGGGGGCAGGATTTGGGGAGGAAAGGCAGTTAAAAAAAAGGAAGATTGGCAACAGTTGTTAGCTCAGGTGCCAAGCTTAAAAAAAAAAGAAAAGAAAAAGCAGGAGTAGCTATATTAATTTCAGACAGAGCAGACTCCAAAACAAGGAAAGTTTTCAGAGATAATGAGGGGAATTACATAATGGAAAAGGGGTCGGTTCTCCAAAATGATGTAATAATCCTTAATATGTATGCATCTAAAACAGAACATCAAACTCTGTGAGGCAAAAACTGATAGAACTGCAAGGAGAAATAGATGAATCCCACTATCGTAGTTGGAGGCTTCCGTACCCCTCTGTCAGAAATGGACAGATCCACCAGACAATAGGGACATAATTGGACTCAACAACACCATCAATCAACTGGGTATAAAGGACATCTGTAGACTAGTTTATCTAACAACAGCAGAATACACATTCTTCTCAAGCTCACATGGAACATTCACCAAGGTAGACCATGTTCTGGACCATAAAACCAATTCCTTGAAAGACACAATCTGACAAAACTCAACACAAGAAGAAATAGACAATCTGAATAGGTCTATATCTATTAAAGAAATTGAATCAATAACCTATAACCTTCCAGAACAGAAAGCACCAGGTCCAGGTGGGTGCACTGGTGCATTCTACCAAACATCTAAGGAAGAAATTATACCAATTCTCTATAATATCTTTTAGAAGATAGGGCTGAGGGAATACTTCCTAATTTATTCTGTGAGGTCAGCATTACCCTAATATGAAAACCAGACAAATACGTTGTAAGAAAAGAAAACTTACATACCCAAATCTCTCATGAACATAGATTCAAAAATCTTCGACAAAATATTAGCAAATTAAATCCAACAATGTGTAAAAAGAATCAAATACCATGACCAAGTAGGATTTATCTCAGGTATGAAAGGTTGGTTTAACTTTTGGAAATTAACTAATGGAATCCATCACATCAACAGGCTAAAGAAGAAGAATCACATGATCATATTAATAGATGCAGAAAAGCATTTGACCAAATCCAGCATTCATGATAAAAACTCTCAGCAAGATAGAATAGATGGGAACTTCCTCAACTTGATAAAGAATATATACAAAAGATCTACAGCCAATACACTTAACAGTGAGAAACTTGATCTTCCCACTAAGACCAGGAACAAGGCAAGGATATTTCCCTATCACCACTGCTTTTCAACATCCTACTGGAAGTCCTAGTTAATGCAATAAGATAAGAAAAGGAAATAAAAGGTATACAGATTGGGAAGGAAGAAATAAAACTGTTTTCATACATGACAAGATTGTCTATATAGGAAATTCAAAAAATTTGACCAAAAAAAAAAAAAAAAAACAAACCCTTCTGGAACCAATAAGCAATTATAGCAGAGCTACAGGAAAAAAGGTTAATACACAAAGTTAAATGATTTCCTATATACCAGTGATGAACAAGTGGAATTTGAAATTAAAAACAAAATACCATTTACAGTAACACCAAAAAATGAAATATTTAGATACAAATCTAACAATATGTACAAGCTCTATATGAGGAAAACTACAAAACTCTGGTGAATGAAATTAAAGAACTAAATAAATGGAGCGATAGTCCATGTTCATGGATAGGAGCACTCAATATTGTGAAAAGGTCAGTTCTTCCCAACTTGGTCTACAGGTTCAATGCAATTCCAGTCAAAATCCCAGCATTATTTTGTGGATATCTACAAACCAATTCTAAAGTTTGTATGGAGAGGCAGAATACCCAGAATAGTCAACACAATATTGAAGGAGAAGAAGAAAGATGGAAGACTGGCACTACTCAACTTCAAAATATGTTATAAAGCTACAGTAATCAAGACAGTAGAATATTGGTGAAAGAATAGGCAAATAGTCAATGGAACAGAATAGAGAGTCCAGAAATAGACCCACATAAATATAATCAACTGATTTTCGACAAAGGAACAAGGACAATACAATGGAGAAAACACAATCTTTTCAACAAATGGTGTGGTAACAACTGGGGACCCATGTACAATAAAATGAACCTAGTTACAGACCTTACATCCTTCACAAAAATTAATTCAAAATGAATCACAGACCTAAATGTAAAATGTGAAACTCGAAAACTTCCAGAAGATAACATAGTAAAAAATCTAGGTGACTTGTTAGATGTAACACCAAAGGCCTGATCCATGAAAGAAAGAATTGATAAGTTGGACGTTATTAAAAGTGAAAGACACTGTGAAGAGAATGAAAAGACAAGACACAGACTGGGAGAAAATATTTTCGAAAGACATATCTGGTAATGAACTGTTATCCAAAATATTCAGAGAACTCTTAAAACTCAACTATAAGAACACAACATGATTCAAAAATGGATTAAAGACCTTAACAGACACCTCACCAAAGAAGATACACAGATGGCAAATAAGCATATGAAAAGATACTCCGCATCATATGCCATCAGGGAAATGCAAATTAAAACAACAGTGAGATACCACTACACTCCTTTTGGAATGACCAAAATCTTGAGCACTGACAGCACCAAATGCTGGCAAGGATGTGGAGCAGCAGGAGCTCTTATTCATTACTGGTGGGAATGCAAAGTGGTACAGCCACTTTGGGATACAGTTTGGCCATCTCTTACAAAACTAAATATATTCTTACCATACAATCCAGAAGTCCCACTCCTTGGTATTTACCCAAAGGATCTGAAAAATTATGTCCACCCAAAAACCTACACATGGATGTTTATAGCAGGTTTATTCATAATTGCTAAAACTTGGAAGTAGCCAAGATGTTCTTCAGTAATTGAATGGATAAGTAAACTAGTACATCCAAGCAATGGAATATTATTCAGTGCTAAAAAGAAATGAGTTATCAAGCCATGAAAAGACGTGGAGGGAACTTAAATGCCTATTACTAAGCCAATCTGAAAAGGCTACACACAGTATGATTCCAACTATATGACAATCTGGAAAAGGTAAAACTATGCAGACAGTGAAGAGATCAGTGGTTGCCAGGGGTTGAGGGGAGGGAAAGGATGAAGAGGCAGAGAACAGAGGATTTTTAGGGCATTGCAACTACTCTGAATAATGCTATGATGATGAATACTTGTTATTATGTATTTGTCTAAACCCAGAGATTGTACAACAGCAAGAGTACCTTAATGTAAACTATGGACTTGGGTGGTAATGGTGTGTCAGTAGGTTCATCAGTTATAGCAAATATTCTTTCTGGTGGGGATGTTGATAATAGAGGCTATATATGTGTAGGTGCAGGGGATATATGGGAAATCCCTGTACCTTCTGCTCAATTTTGCTGTGAACCTAAAACTGTTCTAAAAAATAGCGTTTATTTTTATACATTTTATTTTAGAAAAATAACATTTATTTCTATTTAACACAAAACCAAACAACCACAAAAATTACAAAAGTAGAAGATATTGAAAATTTTTAATATGAAGTACTAAAAAATTTTAATGTATGGAAGTCTTTAAAGTGGAAAAGGAAAGTTTTCTCCCTCTGCCTTTATTTCCTTTGCTAAATTCTCTCTTGAGGTAATTATTAATAGTTTGATATATAAGTTATCAAAAATGGAATTATACTGCACATCCTTTTCTTCACCAATAATTGCTTGATTCTTTCATATTGGGAATTAAAAATTCTTTTTAATGGCTGCATTGCATACTGCTGTATGGTGGTGTCATCATTTATTTGCTTATTCTTTGATTAATGGGCATTGTCGTCATCACCAATTCTTTTCTATTATAGATAATTCTCTTATTAATTTTAGCACATATGTCTTTATTAAAGTAAATAATTCTTTTGGACAGGTTGCCGAGTCAGCCTGTGCACATGTAGAATTTTTATATATACTTCCAGGTAGTTCTTCAAAACAGCTATACTAATGTATGTACTCAGCAATAGTGTGTTTGAAAATACTCATTTGCTTTATGTGAAGCATCAGTTTTTTAAATTTTAAATTTTAATTTTTTGTGAGGAAGATTTGCTCTGAGCTAACATCTGTGTCAGTCGTCCTCTATTTTGTATGTGGTTTGCCACCACAGCATGGCTTGACAAGTGGTGTATGTCTGCACCCAGGATCTGAGCCCCTGAACCTGGGCCACTGAAGTGGAGCACGCTGGACGTAACACTACGCCATGGGGCTGGCCCCAGTATCAATTTTTTGTAATGAAATACTTAAGACTGAAAAGGTAAAAATAAATATAAAAGTAACATAAATGCCTATCACAATGTACTATAATTATTTCCATGTTTGTCTTCTCATACTCCCTTAGTGGTGAGCTAGTTGAGGACAAGACAGGACAGGAACCACGTGTCTTACTCATCTTCCCACTCCTTGCTAGCCCTATACCTATGCTTAGTAAGTATTTGTTGAGTGAAATTGATAGGACTCCAGTGGAGGAAAAGAACTTAGAAGAAATATTCAGTCCTGAAGCTGAGAGAGCTAGATTGTTGAGTCGTTAGGTAGCATGTAAAGACCACCCTGTTTATTCTGAAGAGTAGCCGTAGTAAGCTTCTGAACTACTAATGCTTCTTTGGCTGTAGGAGTTGGCACTGATTTTGAAGGCTTGGCATTTGGCTTCTACTTTGCTATTGTTCTTTGGGGCTTGGTTTAGGAGAAAATGTTTTTCTGTGGAAGATTTTAATTTTAGACTCCTAGGTATATTAACTGACGCTAAATTTTTTCTTTTCATTTTTCAAATATGAAAGAATTATAAGAGACCTAAAGGCCTTTCACTTGAGATTTTGCTGGTGTATGTAGCAGGAGGCGGTGCTTAGCTACACCCTTGTGGATAATGGATTATTTTTATTTAAAGATATGGAGACGCAATATATTACCACAGACAGCATTATACCTAATTTTAGAATAACTAGGCTTGTCTCACTTTTAATATTTATTAGTAAGTATGAGCCTCTCTGAACCTATTTTTTTCTTTTTTTTTTTGAGAAATTCTTGATTCATTTCCATGAATTCCAGCACCCCCTGCCAAATAACAGTGAAACAGTAGTTTCTCCAGTCTCAGTAAATGGCACCCCTGGTTGCTCAAGTCAGGGTAGATTGCACTCTTGATTCTTCTTTCTCCACATTCTCTACATCCGCTTCATCAGAAAGTCATTTTGTTTCCACTTCCACAATACTGTCCTGCCTACAAATATGCAAAGAAAATACATATATTTTCTTTGTCTCTGCTGCCCCCACAATGGCCTAAACCTTACTTATTTCTCACCTGTGTTTCTGTAACAGTCTCCTGCCTAGTCTCCCTACTCTGGCTTCCCTATAATCTCTTTATTTAGGAGAGTACTCCTTATAGAACAGAAAAGATCATACGATTCTTTGCGTGTTTAAAATCTGAAGTGACTCCCAGTTGTGCTCCAAATAGATTCCAGATTACTTTCTTAGAAGACCCTTAATGACTGGGCCCCCATCAGCTTTTCCATTTTCACCTTTCTACACTTCCACATAAACTACTATGCAGTAGGCATAACAAGTCTCCTCTTAGTTCTTCTAACCTGTGCTGTGCAATATGGAGGCCACTAGCCACATGTAACTACCGAGCACTTGGTCTGTGGCTAGTCTGAATTGAGATGTGCTGTAAGTGTAAAATATACCCTGAATTTCAGACTTCATATTAAAGAAAGAATGTAAAATATTTTGTTAAATATTCATTGTTTGTTGAAATAATGTTTTGGATGTGTTTGGGCTAAATAAAAGATGTAAGTTTACTTGTTTTTACTTTTTAAAGAATAGTTACTAGACAGTTTAAAATAACTATGTGGCTTGCACTTGTGGCTCACCTTATATTTCTGTTGGACAGCCCTTTTCTAAGCTATCAAATGTTTAATTCCTCAGAGCCTTTGTACATGTTGTTCCTTTTTTTCCCTAGCTCTTTGCACAGCTGGCTTCTTTCTGCTCATCTTCTAGATGTTAACTTGAATGTTGTCTTCTCCGAAAGGCAGTCCTTAACCACCCTATCAAATCAAGTTCTTGTGTGTTGCCTGCATCTTGTATATCCTTCCCTGCATTTGTTTGTTCACTATTTGTCTGACTTCTTAACAAGCTCTATGAGGGGAAGAACTGTCTGTTTTGTTTAGGACTGTATGTTCATAGATATTCAGCAGCCAGTGAAGTGCTCTTTCAGAGTAGTTCTAAATAAATACTTGTCAAATGAGTAATACTGGAATATCTTCTTTTTAGGTCTCTTGTAAGAATAAAATATGTGAAAATAATTTATAAACTATAAGGGGTTGTACCAATATAAAGGCCTGTGCCCTCTGGAAAATTAAGATTCATTTGGATGAAACATAGTCTGTGAATTTAGCCTGCATTTCAGTGTGTTCTTCAACTTTGCATCTGATAGTTTGACACAATGTTACATGTATTGTGTGACCTAGAGCTTTTGAGGGTTGTCATGTTTTGTAAATAAAATTTTAAAAGCGTTACCTCTATTTCTTTCCTTCAGGAGTTATTTTCTGTAGCTTTATTTTCTTTTTAGGGGTAGTTAGGGTATTCATTTTAAATCGTATCAGACTTCAGAAATAACAAGTGCTGAAATACTTGTAAATGAACCCTTGTTCCCTTGAGTTTTGGCTGTTATCTTTTTCTTGGCCATTCCTTGATGTGCTGAGTTTATGAGAATACAACTCAGTATTCTAGTCAGTAATCGGTTATCTCTCTTGCTTAAGTTAAGAATGAAATTCTTTAAGAAATTACCTCTATTGGAAGGATGCTTATCAGAAAGATCAATTTAGTTTGATTTTTTTCTTCAGTAGTTTCACAACCACACATTTGAATGTAAGAAAACAAAGATTAATTAGCCTAGTTCGTACCATATTGATTATAAGCCCATCAATAGCAGCAGAGGCCTGGAGGAGGAGGACGATTCTTACTTTGTAAATTGTCAAAGATGGGGAAAGGAAACAACCAAGATTCCAAATATAATTTTGATATATGTAATTAGTTTAAACCTTTGGAAAAGCTTAGGAGATAGGTGAGGAGCACATCATGAGCCCTTTAAGTGGTACTAGTAGTAGTAACAGCAGCAACAGCAGCAGCAGAGGCGGTGGAGGCTGTAATAATGGCAAACATTTGAGTGACTACTATGCCAGGTAGTGTTCTAAGTGTCACATGAACATATTTAATTTTCATGAAAACCATAGGAGATTGATAAATTTATTAACCCACTTTTTTTAGATGAGGGATTGAGGCATCAAATGGTTAAGTAAATTGCCCAAGGTCACACAGCTAGTAGGTGGTAGAGACGAGACTGGAATCTGGGTGCAGAGTTTGTATTAAATCCAGCATAGAGTAAAAAGAGAAGTGGCCAGAAATGGATTTGTGGAGGACAGTGTCTGAAAAAGCATAGGAAGGGTCCAACACAAGATTACTGAGAAGTGGACTGGAAACTCTAAGGACATATTGTCATAAAAGCCACGGGAAGAGAGTGAGAGAAGGAAAAACATTGTTGGTATAAAAATAGCTGCATTTATTGAGTGCGAGGCATATGCTAAGTGCTTTGTGTACATTTTATTTATTGTTATGATTATCCCTATTTTATAAATAAGAAGCTGAGACTGAATGTCAGTAGTAAGTAGAAGATCTGGAGTTGAATCCAGGTCTCTAATTTCAAAGCCCAAGTGCTCAACCACTAAGTGGTCTTGCTTGGCAAAAATATCAAGTGAGGTTATGTGAAATGAGGATTTGTAGAAAGTAGTGATTAAATTGGGAGGAAAGATAAGATTAAAATGCCAGCCCAGAGCCAGTCCTGATGGCCTACTGGTTAAGTTTGGTGTACTCTGCTTTGGCTGCCCAGGTTTGGTTCCCGGGTGTGGAACCACACTACTCATCTGTCAGTTGCCATGCTGTGGCCCCGGCTCACATAGAAGAACTAGAAGGACCTACAACTAGAATATGCAACTATGTACTGGGGCTTTGGGGAGGAAAAAAAAAGAGACAGGAAGACTGGCAACAGATGTTAGCTCTGGGCGAATCTTTCCCAGCAAAAAAAAAAAAAAAAAAAAGAAAGAAACCAGCCCATGAAGTACAATAGCTGAATAGTAAGAGTTTAAGAAAAAGAGAAAATACAGGGAGGATTTCATCACAGAAATAAATCAGGAAAACTTCCCAGAACAGAAAGACATGAGTTTCAAAATTAAAAGGGCCCCTGAGAGTGCCGAGCACAATGGATGAAAAGAAGATTTATGTTAAGGCATTTCCATGCAGGGTTTCACAACTAAGGGGCCAAAGAGAAGAAGTTCCCGGAGGTCAAGGGAAAATGGGCTAATTAATAAAATTAGAGTGATTTTAGACTCTTCAACAGGAATACTGGAAGGTAAAAGACAACTGAAGGCAATAGCTTCAAAAATCTGAGTGAAAATTAATTCTAATCTAGTTTATAATGCAGCCAAATTTTCAAGTGTTAACAGTAGAATAAAGATATTTTCACAAATGCAGTGTCTCAGATTTTTTTTTTTAAGATTGGCACCTGAGCTAACATCTGTTGCCAATCTTCCTTTTTTTTTCTTCTTCTCCTCCCCAAAGCCCCCTAGCACGTAGTTGTATATTCTAGTTGTAGATCCCCCTGGTTGTGCTGTGTGGGACCTGCCTCAGCGTGGCCTGATGAGCGGTGCCATGTCCGCCCCCAGGATCCGAACCCGTGAAACCCCAGATCGTGCCAACTTCACCACTTGGCTACAGGGCTGGCCCCTTGGTGTTGATTTTTGATTCATTTTTTTCCTCATGTGTTATTTCATTATCTTGTTGCATGAAAACTGACTTTGGGAAACTAAATATTATTTTGCTTTTGGTCATTTATCAAAACGAGTCTCCAGAGTATTGCTTTGTATCTGTGTGGTGGTGTTTGAATGAGCGTCTTCAGCTCTTGTAGTTCACCGATTTTCCCTGTATGAGTGGCTGATAATCTGTCTAACCCTCTGTGCCTCCATCCTCCCCTCTCCTAATGTTTTTTTTTTCCCCATTTTATTTATTAAATTTTTTATTTCCAGAGGTTCCATTTGGTTACTCTAAAAATCTGAATTTTTTTTGATTGGTGAAAAAATATTTATAAACACATCCAAAATGTTTTAAGTACCATAAAATTCCTATGAACATTTAAAAATGATGATCTATATTTTTACATAGGATGGTATTCGTGAAATTTTAACAAACAATAGAGATTACAAAACAGTATGTATATCATAATCCTGATTATGTTAAAAATAACAGGAGTGTGATTATATATATGTAGGAAATTGTGCAAGAATGAACACCAAGCTGTTAACATTGGTTAACCCTGAACGGTGGGGCTATAGCTAACTTTTACGTTGTAGAGATTTCTGTATTGTCTGACATCTTTACTTTTATAGTCAGAATTTAAAATACAGTAATTTCTATTGAAGAAAAAAAGATCCCAGTGCAGCAGACATTAGACAGATGTCTCATAGAGCAAGAATGGCAAGTATTTGGCCCAGTAGCCGGGGTAGATTGGCTTGTTTCCATCTCTTCCACTTCCCCCTGAAATAAGATTAGATGCCCAGCCCCATTACCTTGAGACTTCAGTGACTGTCTTTAGGCAGTGAATATTTTCCCATCCCACTGACTTTGGTCTTGGCGCTCTGACTTGCCTTGACCAATGGAGCGTGAGCAGGCATGCAGTAAGCTATATCTTTTAAGCTATATACACATTTGCTTGGCTTGGCTTGGCTTCTGCGTGTGCCATCCACCAGGAGAAGAACATGCCACAGGGAAATGCTGCTTCTTCAGCCTGGGTCCTAGAATGAGAGACGCTCAAGTCCAGCTGAGCTCAGCTGGCCGAGTCGAGGCAGTTGACCCGCAGACTCTGCCATGATGCTGATGTCACTCTTTTTTCTGATCTTTGTTAGTGTCCTTTTCCTTGTTCACTTAAAAAATTCTCTTATTGCTTTAAGCATTTTAGAAGTACTTATTTTATATTCTGTATTTGGTAATTCTAATAGTTGAAGTGCTTGTGTGTCTAATTCTGTATTTGTTATTTTTTGAGTTTTATTTCCTTGAATTGTGAGCTTATTTCCATCTGTGTCAACTTTGTTGGCTTGACTGAGCTTTTTAAGTAAGGGGACTTCAAGAGCAGTTCCGTGAACATGAATTAGTATGGATATTTGGAAATCTGAGGCTGTGGCCCCGATTTTAGCAGGATGTAGGTTGTGTTTGATAAGTTTGATCCACATTTTAGTGACCATTTGAATGCTTGGCAAACTGTTTTATTTACCAATAGTTTCATGTGCTCTAAACGGGGAGGGAGTTTTCCTTTAGCTGTCTGAGGTTAGCGTCGTTTGGCTAATTAAAATTAATACTCATTGTATTTACTAGTTATCATTCTCTGCTTATTTTATATGTAGAACTTATTATTCTTTTATTCTACAGTTATTTATTGAGTATCAGCTTTATGATAGACACAACCTTTGATCCCAGGGATATGGAGATATTCAAGACACAGTCACTTTTTGGGGGGAAGTCACGTAGTAGATAAAACTGAGAAAAACCTTATTGAGAACTTATGAATGCTCAGGCTTCGTTGTTCACATTATAGACTGGTTGCCTTCTAAAAGTTATAAGGTGTACTGGCAAGTAGAAGGGGTACCTTATTCTGAGGTAAGAGACAAAGGTGTTTTGGGGTGAATGAAGAAGTAAATGAAGAACTCACTTCATTATGGTGAGGCTGTTTGGGAATGTCTAAAGAACCACATGATAAAGAAAGCTGGGAATAGCATGAAGATAGAACTATGCTGGTGACCTGTTTTCAGATAAGGAGGGTTGTCAAACATTGCCTGAATCATTATCTGCTCTTTATTTTATGGAGAAATTTGTTCTGACCTAATTTTTTTTTTTTTGAGGAAGATTAGCCCTGAGCTAACATCTGCTGCCAGTCCTCCTCTTTTTGCTGAGGAAGACTGGCCCTGAGCTAACATCCGTGCCCATGTTCCTCTACTTTATATGTGGGACACCTACCACAGCACGGCTGGCCAAGTGGTGCCATGTCTGCACCCAGGATCCAAACCCACAAACCCCGGGCTGCCGAAGTGGAACGTGCGAACTTAACCACTGCACCACTGGGCCGGCCCCGACCTAAATTTTTTAAAACAGCTTTCTTGATATATAATTCATATATGGTACAATTCAACTGTTTAATGTGTACAGTTCAGTGGTTTAATATATTCACAGATATGTGCAACCATCATCATAGTCAATTTTAGAACATTTTCATCACCTCAGAAAGAAACCTTGTACCCTTTAGCTATCACTGCCTGTACCTCCATCCTCCCCAGCCCTAAGCAATCGCTAATCAACTTTCCATCTATGGATAATGCCTGTTCTGGACATTTTGTATAAATGGAACCATTATATGTGGTATTTTGTGAACTGGCTTCCTTCACTTAGCATAATGTTTTCAAGATGAATGCATGTTATAGAATGTATCAGTACTTCATTCCTTTTTATAGCTGTGACCTAAATTTTTTAAAATGTAAATTTAATTATAAACTGCTTATGTCATTGAACTAAGCTCTTTTGAATATCTTTACTGAAATGTTTCTACTTTGTTTTACTCATTTATCTTAGTGAAAATATAAATATTTACAATAAAGTCTTCAACTTACTTATATCCTATGTTATTCAAAAACCGAGATTCCTGTTTCAGGAAAACTTCCTTGAATATCTTATTTCTTGGCATTGCTTTATCATACTAATCAAAATGCCATTTTAATAGCAGTGAAAAAGTAATGACGTGATTTAAATGCATTTGACATTGAGCCACAAATCAATGATAAACTTTCCTAGCTTAATTAAATGCTGTTCTGTCAGGCTTCCAGTGCATTTATGGAATTTTCTGCTTCCAATATTTGCTTACTTTTTTCTTTTAAAGATTGGCGCCTGAGCTAATAACTGTTGCCAATCTTCCTTTTTTTTTCCCCCTGCTTTTTCTCTCCAAATCCCGCCAGTATGTAGTTGTATATTTTCGTTGTGGGTCCTTCTAGTTGTGGCATGTGAGACGCCGCCTCAGCATGGCCTGATGAGTGGTGCCATGTCCGTGCCCAGGGTCCAAACCAGTGAAACCCTGGGGAGCACACAAACTTAACCGCTCAGCCATGGGGCAGGCCCCTTTACTTACATTTTCTTAGTGTACTGTCTTTGTACCTACTCATAGCATGCTACAGGTAATGAAAAAGATGTTTTTTCTCAACTATGTGAGTCCTCCATCCCCTGAAAACCAAAAACAAGTTCAGTATGATGTCCTTGTTAGCCACGTAAACCGTATGAATAGCAGTGGGGCATTGTCTAATGTAATGCCGGAAGATGAAAGGATAGCACAAAAAGACTAGGCAGGGTTCCACTCTGCTGTGCACAGATTAGCTAGGAGTCAGAATCAACTCGACAGCACTAACAATGATGTCTTTAAAAATATTCCATACTTTTAATTTCCTGGTTTTATTTTAAGCATTGTTAAATATTTTAATTTTGTTTTGTGAGATAATAGGATATTGTTCCAGTTACTCTAGCTGTTTGTTACATCATAAAACTTAGTGGCTTAAAACAATCATTTTAGTATGTGCTTGGATTCTGTGGGTCAGGAATTTGGACAGAGCATTATGAGGAGGGCCTGTCTCTGCTTCATGATGCCTGTGAAGCTGAGAAGCTGGCAAGACTCAGAGACTGGGGTTGACTCTTCATCTAGGGCCTGGAATCATTTGATGGTGTATTCACATTCATGTCTAGTGGTTGATGCTGGAAGCTCCAGTGGGCTGTTAGCTAGAATACCTATACTTGGCCTCCCCAGGGGGTCCCTCTTTGGCTGGTTTAGGCCTCTTAACAGCATGATGACTGGGTTCCAAGAGTCAGTGTGAGTAATCACCTTTGGTGTACACCATTGGTTGAGGCAGTCAAAAAGCTTTGCTCATGTTCAAGAGGAGGGGACATAGACTTCACCACTCAATGGGAGGATGTAGGATAGGAAATGTGGCCATGTTATGGATTGAATTGTGTCCTCCAAAAGATATGTTGAAGCCCTAACCCCCCGGTATCTCAGAATGTGGCCTTATTTGGAAATAGAGTTGTTCTAAGTATAATTAGGGGAGAAGACACAGACGCCTGAGGGGAGAATGCCATTTGACAATGGAGGCAGAAATTGAAGTGATTGGAACTGCTGCAGCTACAAGCCAAGAAACCATAAGGATTGCTGGCAAAACCCCAGCAGCTAGGAAGAGGCAAGAATTCTTCCTACAGATTCTAGGGGGAGAATGACCTTGCTGACACTTTGATTTTGGACTTACTAGCCTCCTGAACTGTGAGACAATAAATTTCTGTGTTTTGTTTTTGTTTTTTCTGCTGAGGAAGATTAGCCCTGAGCTAACACCTGTGCCAGTCTTCCTTCATTTTTTGCATGTGGGTCACAGCCACAGCATGGTTGACGAGTGGTGGAGGTCTGTGCCTGGGATCTGAACCTGCGAAACTGGGCTGCCTAAGCAGAGTGTGATGAACTTAACCACTATACCACTGGGCCAGCCCTCCTTTTTTATTTTTTGGTGAGGAAGATTGGCCCTGAGGTAACATCTGTTGCCAATCTTCCTCTTTTTGCCTGAGGAAAATTGTCCCTGAGCCAACATCTGTGCCAGTATTCTGCTATTTTGTATGTGGGATGCTACTACACCGTGGCTTGATGACCAGTGTGTAGGTCTACACCTGGGATCTGAACCTGTGAGCCCCAGGCTGCCAAAGTGGAGCATGTGATCCTAACCCATATACCACCGGGTTGGCCCCCAACTTCTGTTGTTTTAAGCCATTCAATTTGTAGTACTTTGTTATGGAAGCCCTAGTAAACTAATATAGGCCATCTTTGGAAAATACAATCTCCTACAGATGTGTTGTGTATAGAAAATTATTCTATAGCTTTTTTTCTCCATTTGTACCTGGTAATGATGTATAGTCATTTTGCCCATCTACACTTTTCTTTATCCAACAGAAACTTACCAGGAGGGGTTGTTTTAATAGCCGTCAGTCTAGTTTATATGTTAACATTTTTTGGTGAAGGAGTGTAATGCATTAAAAGTTGATAGTGTATATAGCTGCAAAAGAAAGTTGGAATAGGAGTTACATTCATTGAAATGTGTTGTGTTTAACAATCAAAATTAATCAAAAGTTATTAAGGGGGTATTAAGTGCCTGCTGTTCACACAGCTTTGTTCTTAAGTCATCAGGAGGATTCATGAAAAGTAAAGAGTAGTCTGTTTGATCTGTTAAATTCTTTTTGGGTGACAATATGAATATATGTAAAAAAAATCTTTTTATTTCTTGAGGAACTAAGGGGCAGTATATCTAAATGGTTAATGATATAACAATTTAAGGATAATGTGACACATATACTATAGGGTTGTGGAGGTTAAATTAGGCGATAACATCAAGTGTCTAAGTGCTCAGAAAGTATTTACCATTATCTTTATTAATGAATGTCAAAATATTTACTATATTCAAAAACGCCATAGAGATGGAGAGAAAAGTGAGATAGAACATGCAGTTATAAACACCTTAAAGAATGAGTACTGTTTGGAAACAGCAGCATTTCTCAGAATATGTTTTGCAGAAAGTGGTGAAAAAAGGATTTCTGGCCAAATTTGGAAAGTACCTTCCCCTCCCTTCTACCTTTGACAGTGTACAGTGATATAGTTATGTCCCTGAGACGTCCTATAATAAAAAAAATTTCACTTCATCTTCAGGGCTTCAACTTTCAGTAAGATGGTTTGCTACATAGCTTTTGGAAAAACTCTTCCTATATAAAGCATCTAGAAATGCAAACATCCTTTAAAATGCAAAGTTATGTTTCCAAGAAAGTAAGGAAAGTGTCCCTGGGCCAAAACCAGCCAGAAACTAGAAACCAGATGGTCTTCAAACCCACCCATGTGTTGTGTGAATTATTTATTTACTTCTTGGACTTTTTTGAATAATCAAAAGAAAACTGGAGTAGCTATGTTAATTGCAGACAAAGCAGACTTGAGAAGAAAAATTTTCAGGCATTATGTAATGATTTTAAAAGTCCGTTCACCAAGAAGACAACAGTGGTGAGGCAAAAACGAATAGAACTTCAAGGAGCAATAGACAAATTGGCCATTCTAGTTGGAGGCGTCAGCACCTCTCCTTCAGTAACTGATAGATATAGCAGGCAGAAAATCAGTAAGTAGATGGCTGTACAGTACCTTCAATCAAGTGGATTTAATTGACGTTTACAGAGTACTTGATCCAGCAACAGCAGAACCCACATTCTTCTCAGGCTCACGTGCAACAGTCACCACGATGGACTGCATTCTGGGCCATGGCACCTTAACTTGTGCTCTTAGACCACAGTGGAATTGAGTTTGAAGTAACAGAAAGGTAGTTGGAAAATCTGAAAATATTTGGAGATTAAATAACACACTTATAAATAACACATGGGTCAAAAGAGGTCTGAAGAGAAATTTAAAATATTTTGAGCTAAAGGGAAATGGAAAGTAGCAAAAGCAGCACTTAAAGGTTAATTTATAGAATTGAATGAATATACTAGAAAAGAAGAAAGATGTAAAATCAGTAATCTAAGTTTCCACCTTAGGAAACTAGAGATAAGAGTGAAATAAACCTTAAACAAGTGGAAGAAAAGAAATAATACAAATTAGAGCATAAATAAATAAAATTGAAAACAGGAAGACAATAGAGAAAATCAACGAAACTTAAAAGCTTTCCTTTGAAAAGATCAATAAAATTAACAAACCTCTAGCCAGGCTAATGAAGACCAAAAGAGAGAAGACACAAATTACTAATATAGGGAATGAAAGAGGTTAAGTTAAAAAATAATTTAATTGTGGTAAAATATACATAACAAAAAATTTCTGATTTTCACCATTTTTAAGTGTATAATTCCATGACATTAAGTACATTCACACTCTTGTGTAACCATCATCACCATTCATCTCCAGAGTACCCATTAAACTTCCCATTCCTCATGCCCCTGGCAGCGACCATTCTGCTTTCTCTCTCTGTGAATTTGACTACTCTAGGTACCTCACAGAAGTGGAATCATACAGTGTTTGTCATTTTGTGACTGGCTTATTTCACTTAACATACTGTCTTCAGGGTTCATTTATGTTGTAGCATACGTCAGAATTTCTTTCCTTTTTAAGACCAAATAATATTTCATTGTGTGTTTATAACACATTTTATCCGTTGACGAGCACTTGAGTTGCTTCTGCCATTTGGCTCTTGTGAATAATGCTGCTATGAACGTCGAGGCCCTTCTTTCAGTATTTTGGGTTATATATCCACAAGTGGAATTGGTGGGTCATATGGTGATTCTCTGTCCAGTTTTTTGAGGAACCATCATACTGTTTTCCACAGCAGCTGCACTGTTTTACATTCCCATCAGCAACGCCGGCGCTTGTTATTTCCCATTCTTTTTTTATAGTAGCCATCCTGATGTGTGTAAAGTAGTATCTCATTATGGCTTTGGTTTGCATTTCCCTAATTAGTGATGTTGAACATCTTTTTCATATGCTTATTGTGCTTATTGGCCATTTGTATATTTTTGGAGAAACATCATTTCAAGTCCCTGCCCATTTTTTAATTGGGCTGCCTGGGTTTGTTATTGTTGATTTCAGAAACTTTGTATAATATTCTGCATATAATCCCTTATCAGATATATGATTTGCAAGTATTTTCTTCCATTCTGTGGGTTTCCTTTTCACTCTGTTGATAGTGTCCTTTGATGCACAAAAGTTTTAATTTTAATGACGTCCAGTTTATCTGATTTTTTCTTTTTTGTCTGTGCTTTTGGTATCATATTTAAGGAATCATTGCCAAATCATTGTCATGAAGCTTTTTCCCTGTATTTTCTTCTAAGAGTTTTATAGTTTTAGCCCTTATGTTTAGGTCTTTGATCCATTTTGAGGTAGTGGTAAATCTTTTAAATGATCTTAACTTGGATTTCTTATCTCTAAAATGAAGACATTACCTGTCCTACAGAATTGTAAGCATTAAATGAGTTTATATTAAGTGAAAATCCTAAAAAGTAAAATACTGCATTGAATTGGCCTTGATAATTGTAAAATACACTAACCCAACAATGATAAAAAAAATAACTGTAACAGCCTAGTTATCTGAATTGTACCAATTTTTTTCTTTGTTTAATAAAATCAAGTGAAGTTAGTGTCTGTTTGAAGGCAATTTTGGAAAGTAAGGTTTGTTGTATAGTAGAATTCTGACCAACTTTCTGGAACCTCCAGGCTTCAGGTAATCAGTCTGAATCAAGAAGTCTCAAGAATAAAGATCGTAGTGGTGGAAATGAGACTATTTTGCACCTCCTAATTCTTCATCTCTCAGATGCTCCTCAGCCCACTGTAATCTGGTTTCTGCTTCCTTCGTGGTGAAATGGACTCACTTGAGGTCATTAGTGACCATATCCATTGCCAACTTTTGGTCTTGCTCACTCCTGATAGGGACTACACCCAATTCTTGTTTGACTCTTATTAACTTTCTGACCTTATGTAAGTTGTGTAACCTCTCTTTGTCATCATTTCCTTACTTTTGAAATGGGGAAAATAGTGATACCTACTTTAGAATATTTTAGATTTTGGTTCTGAAATTGAGATCTTTAAAAGTAGTCCTTAATCCCGTTTACAATTACATCAAAAAGAATAAAATACTTAGGAATAAATTTAACAAAGGAGGTGAAAGACCTGTGCACGGAAAACCATGAAACACTAATGAAAGAAATTGGAGACAATACAAATAAATGGAAAGATATGCCGTGCTCATGGATTGGAAAAATTTATATTGTTAAAACGTCCACACTACCCAAGGCAATCTACAGATTCAGTGTCATCCCTATTAAAATACCAATGGCATTTTTCACAGAATTAGAACAAATATTTCTTTTTTTTTAAAGGCTTTATTTTTCCTTTTTCTCCGAAAGCCCCCTGGTGCATAGTTGTCTATTTTTTTAGTTGTGGGCCCTTCTAGTTGTGGCATGTAGGATGCTGCTTCAGCAGGGCCAGATGAGCAGTGCCATGTCTGTGCCCAGGATTCAAACTTGCGAAACCCTGGGCTGCCAAACCAGAGCGTGCGAACTTAACCACTCAGCCATGGGGCCGGCCCCTGGAACAAATATTTCTAAAATTTGTATGGAAGCACAAGGTACCCCAAATAGCCAAAGCAATCTTGAGAAAGAACAATAATAAAGCTGGAGGCATCACGCTCCCTGATTTCAAACTGTACTACAAAGCTGTAGTAATCAAAACAGTATGGTACTGGTACAAAAACAGACACATAAATCAGTGGAACAGAGTAGAGAGCCCAGAGATAAATCCACACCTATATGGTCAATTTATGACAAAGGAGGCAAGAATATACAATGGGGAAAAGGCAGTCTCTTCAATAAATGGTGCTGGGAAAACTGGGCACATATGTGCAAAAGAATGAAACTGGACCACTTTCTTACACCATATATGAAAATCAACTCAAAATGGATTAAAGTTTTAAATTTAAGACCTGAAACCATAAAACTCCTCGAACAACACATAAGTAGTAAACTCTTTGACATCGGTCTTAGCAGTATTTTTTGGAAATGTCTCCTCAGGCAAGAGTAACAAAAGCAAAAATAAACAAATGGGACTACCTCAAACCAAAATGCTTTGGCACGGTGAAGGAAACCATCAACAACAAAAAAAGGCAACCTACTGAATGGGAGAATGTATTTGCAAATGATAGATCCAATAAGAGATTAACCAATATATTGTGTGTATATATAATCCAAAATATATGAAGAACTTATGCAAGTCAATATCAAAAAATAATCTGATTAAAAAATGTGCAGAGGACCTGAATACACGTTTTTCTAAAGAAGACACACAGATGGCCATCAGGTTCATGAAAAGGTGCTCAACATCAGTAATCATCAAATGTAAATCAAAACTACAATGAGACGTCACCTCATATCTATCAGAATGGCTATTATCAAAAAGACAACAAATAACAAGTGTTGTCGAGGATGTGAAGAAAAGGGAACCCTCGTGCACTGTTGGGGGGAATGTAAATTAGTGCAACTACTATGGAAAATAGTATGGAGGCTCCTCAAAAAATTAAAAATAGATCTATCATATGGTCCAGCATTACCACTTCTGGATGTTTATCTGAAGAAAACAAACACACTAATTTGAAAAGATATATGCACCCATATGTTCATTGCAGCCTTATTTATAATAGCCAAGACTTGGAAGCACCCCAAGTGTCCCTTGGTACATGAATGGATAAAGAAAATGTGGTGTGTATACACACACACACAGGGATTATTCAGCCATAGAAAAGAATGAAATCTTGCCATTTGTGAAAACATAGATGGATCTTGAAGGTATTATGCTAAGTGAAATAAGCCAGACAAAGAATAATATCATATGATTTCATGTATATATGGAATCTAAAAAACAAAACAAAAGAACAAACAAACAGAAGCAGACTTACAGATACAGAGAACAAATTGGTGCTTACCAGAGGGGTGGGGGTTAGGGAGAAGGGCAAAATAGGTGAAGGGGTTAAGAGGTACAAACTTCCAGTCATAAAATAAGTCAGTCATGGGATGTAGTGTACAGCATAGGAAATATAGTCAACAACATTGTAATAACTTTGTATGATGACGGATGGTAACTAGTATCAGGGTGATCATTTTGTAATGTAAATAAATGTTGAATCACTATATTGTACACTTGAAACTGATACAATATTGTATGTGAACTATACTTCAATAAAAAGAAAAAAGTAGTCCCTTTTGGGAGTTTAGACCATCCGTATAAGTTCTTCTTCTTTTTTTTTTTTGAGGAAGATTAGCCCTGAGCTAACATCTGCTGCCAATCCTCCTCTCCTCCCCCCCCCTTTTTTTTTTGCTGAGGAAGACTGGCCCTGAACTAACATTCCTGCGCATCTTCCTCTACTTTATACATGGGAGGCCTGCCACAGCATGGCTTGCCAAGTGGTGCCATGTCCACACCCGGGATCCGAGCTGGTGACCCTGGGCCCCCAAAGCAGAACATGCTCAATTAACCACTGGGCCACTGGGCCAGCCTCATAAGTTCTAATAAAATACAAAGTGATAAAGGAACCATGATTGTTTCTCATGGGAGATCTATTCAAGTATTGTAGTAATATTTAAGGCTTTTTCTAAACTTTATTTGTATTTATTTTATTTATTATTTTATTAAGATTTTACTTTTTTAGAGCAATTTTAGGTTCACAGCAAAATTGAATGGAAAGTGCAGAGATTTCCCATATATGCCCTGCCACTCACGTGCATACTTTTCCCCATTATCAACATCTCCACCAGAGTGGAATATGTATTACAATTGGTGAACCTACATTGACACATTATGATTACCCAAAGTCCATACTTTATATTACAGTTCATCCTTGGTGTTGTACATTCTGTGGGTTTGGACAAATCTATGACATGTTTCCATCATTATGGTATCTTACACGGTATTTTCACTGCCCTAAAAATCCTCTGCATTCTACCTGTTTATCCCTTCCCTCTTCCCAACCCGACAACCACTGATCTTTTTACTGTCTCCACAGTTTTGAATTTTCCAGAATGTCATATAGTTGGAATCATACGTTATGTGGCTTTTTCAGATTGACTAAGCCCTTTTAAAATTGAGATATAATTCACATACCATAACATTCACCCTTTAAAACTATATGGTTTAATGATATTTAGTATATTCGCAAGGTTGTGTAACCATCCCCACAGCCCCATCCCAGAACGCTTTCCTCACTCCAGAAAGAAACCCTGTACCCATTAGCAGTTGTTCTCCAGCCGCGCTTCTCCAGCCCCTCAAAGCCACTAATGTACTTTCTGTCTCTGGATTTGCCTATTCTGGACATTTTATGTAAATGGAATCATACAGTATGTGGCCTTTTGTGTCTGATTACTAAGCCTTTTTAATGATGGCTTTAACCTTTTCAAAGTATGTTCATATTTAAAAATAAATGCATAACACCTCTATGAGGTAGACAGGAACTTTGTGACATAATGCATTGTCAGATTTACTATGTCTTCATGACCTCAGTTTACCATAGGATGAGGGAAAGGTTAAGAGGTGGCAGGGTGGAGATGTTGGAAAGCAGAGTTAAAGGAAAAATAAGACATGATGATATATGAAAAATAGCTCAGTCCTGTGGGATTTCTCGAACGATGAGTATTAAATCTTATTGAAGTGCAACTGCAATTAAATACTCCAATTACATGTAAGACTTTAAAATATGAAGATGGGTTGTTGAGCCTTCTCATTTCAGCAAGGTTGAGAGGATGCCACCATTGTGCTCTTCGTTATTCCAAACTCTTTAAATGGAAGCCTGCTGCTACAGTGTGCAGAAAGGGTATGATAAATTTATTTGTTTTAATAAGTCAAACCAAGTAGTAAGTGTCTTTTGCCTTTGCTGTAATTAACTCCAGTAGAGAACTTTTATATAATGGAAATGTGAAGCATTAATTTTTATAAAGTTGTAAGTATGTTTGAAATTAATGGTTGGTATTAGTAAAAAGTAACATTTCTATAAATTTTGCATGTTAGGTTTTCTGTTTTAAAATATAGTGTGCTTTTGGGATGTAAATTAGTGCCATCTTCACAATTGAATTTGTAGTTTAATAACTACGTAGAGAAGATCCCTAGGATAACAAATAACAGTAGGCTATCTTCACAGTTGTCTACCATGGCTCCTGCCGTTTCCTGGCACAAAGGAATTTCTGACTAAATTATTCTTTGGTTCCTATCTGGCTTTTTGCCCTGATCAGCTGTGCTACAGGTCTATGCAATGTGTGGACTTCTTTTGCCTCGAAGCCTGAATGATCTGTCTCATGCTTCTTTTCCTTGGCCCGCTACTTCAGCCTGCTTGTCTTTCTTGGGGGTGCTTTCCTTGATACTAAGAATCCCCTGATCCCTTCTCTAATATCATTCCCAAGGGAAGTAAGTTCTAAAAGGGGAAAGTTAATGAAAAAAAATGAGGGGTATCCTTAGGTTAATAAAACTCTTGCCCCTATTCAGCACTTGTAATTAAATCTTCTTAGAAGTTCCAGCCTCATGTCGAGTGGCTTAACTGTGACCTTAGTATCCATTTTCCATTTTATCCGTTCCCTACATTGAGTTTTCCTGCTGGGTTGTGGTGAAGGAAGTCGGGGCAAAGGGATAGAAAGAGAGAGTCCTGTATGTATTGAGGTGAGGAGGAAAGCCTTGGGCAGCAACCCATGAGAGAGAGTTGTATCTACTAAGATAGTCTGGGTAGGATTTTTATTTGTATGTATATGTTGGTGTTTTAATTTGTGTATGTTTGAATTGCTAAATACAAGAGTAGCTGAGAATATGCTGATTCAGAAAATAATTTATAATGCTATAGCCATTTACCTATTACATACAATTTAAGATCTTCTCAAAGCATGTAAAAAGCATTCATAGTTTTTAGCTTTCATATGTCTAAGCATTTCACAATCAACAAGCTCTTTTTATGATAGTTTTTAAAAAGTACAATCCTTTAAAAAACCTATTATACCTTATTTTGTAAACTCATGTAGCATTAAGAATGTCTAGTTTTATATAGATATTCAAATATGTTTATTGTTAACTTTGTTTTTCATTACTGAAGTGATGCCTTGTTTGAATATTGTTTATGGATATTTTGTCTTTCAGTTGAACTTGTGTACATACCTGCTTAGGAGGTTGGCATGATTTATGATGAGTACATGGACATATGTATAATTCATTGAATCTTCGAGATGGGAAGGGTCTTAAAGGCTTGTCTAGTCCTGGTTGCCCACCTAAAACAGAAACTTGTCTTCAACCAACTCTTCACATCCAGCTCTTATAATTGCTGCTTTCTTGTAGCCATTGGTAGGGAATGTCAGCTCTTTCTGGACATTCCATTCTAGTTCTGAAAAATTCTAACTATTTGAAAATTGTACCTTGAATCTCTCTCACTCTAACTCAATCATTTATCTTAATTTTGTTCTTCTAGAACTAGTCCTTTTTCTATAAAAATACTCTTTCGT
Organism: Equus przewalskii; assembly: GCF_037783145.1. Taxonomy (NCBI): domain Eukaryota; kingdom Metazoa; phylum Chordata; class Mammalia; order Perissodactyla; family Equidae; genus Equus; species Equus przewalskii. The sequence continues at coordinate 7,332,214 of NC_091854.1, forward strand.
GGTTTGAAGCTGTATCATGGGTCTCATTACATCCTATTTATGCTAAGCAAGCCCAGTTTTTGTGAAATGTTAGCCACGTTACAAGATTTCTCTATCCTCATCACCTACCGGATATGGTTTAATTCCTTGGCTTTCAAGTGTTTTTAACTGCAACCCCAAGAAAGAATACACTTTATATTCCAACTCAGTACACCTATATGTATATACATGTAGTCCATAGTTTTATTACATATTTGTGACTGAAACAAAAATTTTGTCAGACAGCATATCTTTTTCTGCTCTTTCTCATTTTTAAGAAATACTGGTGTTACTTGTTAAATTGATTCTATGACTCCTGGATGGATTTCAGCCTGAAGTTTGAAAGTCACTGTTCTAATTTGTTCATGCTGCAGAACTGAAATGAACAGTTTCCAAAAGCTGGATGTTAGGATAATTGTTACTAAAACAAGTTTTACCTACATCATCTCAAAGAGAATATTCTGATGGTGGTTGTTAAGTAAAACTTAACAGGATTATCAATTTCTTGTTAATGAATACAGTAAAACTAAAATATATGCAACTTTTATTTTTATCCTTAGGTGGCGACAGACAAGGTTGCAGAAAAGCTGAGTTCTACTCTCTCATGGGTGAAGAACACAGTATCACATACAGTCAGTCAAATGGCCAGTCAGGTGGCAAGTCCATCTACTTCATTACACACTACATCCTCATCTACCACGCTATCAACGCCAGGCCTTTCGCCATCTTCCCCATCACAGTTGAGTCCAGACGACTTAGAACTCCTGGCTAAACTGGAGGAACAAAATAGGTGAGTGCCCTTGCTTGGCTTTTCTCTCTCCAATGATCATACAAACTCAACCATTCATGTATGTATATATACCATATTCAAAATTTTAAATATTTACTCATATTAAGAATGTTTATTTTCTAGTATTTGGCTCCTTGTTTATCAGACTTACTTAAAAGTATTCAAGTCTTTTTTGCAGGAGCTGGTCTTAAAACTAAAGTTGGACTAAAATTTTCGTCTGGCTCAGAGAGCTTTTGAGATTTGTTTTTGTCATATAGCAAATTCCCTAAATTCTTCCTGACTTTTAGAAATTTTTTTAAGGCAAATAAAACTATCATTTTTGTTTTAAACTCTCTAAATAGTCCCCGTTCATTAAGTTGTAAAATAATGTAATTTAGGATGGATATCTGATTTTTGGTTTTAAGTGGAAATCTCATAAATTTGTTCATGGAAGGCAAAGTGTCCTTTTTCTTATTGAATATGAAATAGAATAGTTGTTTACTGTGCTAGGAATGTGTACTCTGGAACCTGTGTCACCCTTCACTATATTATTAGAAGCTTTTAAGGGCATCAGCTACAAAAGAATTACTGGAAGAGCAGCATTTTGTGTTGTCAATATACCACCACTGGCTTTAAGGATAATAACAGATAATTTCTTACAACTTTTTTGACATATCACTTACATCATAAAGTACGCATACTTATGGTGTACAATTTGATAAGTTATGACATATGTATATCCTTGTGAAATAATCACCAAAATCAAGAAAATGAACATATCCACTATCCCCCTTCCTAGCCCCAGGCAGCCATTGATCTGCTTTCAGTCACTATAGATTAATTTTATAGAAATTTATAATTTTATAGAAATGGAGTTTCTATAGAAATTTTATAGAAATTTTAGAATGTTATAGAAATGTAATCATGTAGTATATACTGTTTTTCAATGGATTATTTCAGCGTAATTGCTTTGAGATTCATCCATGTTGTAGCAAGTATGAATAGTTCATTCCTTTTTATTACTTAGTAGCATTACATTGTATGGATATATCACAGTTTGCTTACTCATCTGTTGTTATGAAATGCTGTAAACATTTGTAGATAAACCTTTGTATCAGTGTATGCTTTCATTTCTCCTGGGCAAATACCTAGGAATGGAATGACTGGTTTATATGGAAAGTGTACATTTAACTGGCAAACTGTTTTCCAACGGGTCTATGCTTTTTCACATTCCCACCGTCAGTGTATGAATATTTCAGTTCCTCTGCATCCTTGTCAATGCTTGGTATAGTCAGTCTTTTTGATTTTAGCCATTCTGATAGGGATTGGTGGCTTTAATTTGCATTTTCCTTAAGATATTGAGCATGTTTTTGTGTGCTTATTTGCCATTATCTTCTTTGATAAAATGTCTGCCTGAAATTTTTGCCCATTAAAAAAAATTAGGTAGTTTGCTTTCTTATTATTGTGATTCGTGAGTTCTGTATGTATTTGGAATACAAGTCCTTTATCAGATATGTGCCTTTCAGATATTTTTTCCCAGCCTGTGGCTTATCATTCTCTTGACAGTATCTTTTGAAGAGCAAAAGTTTAAAATTTTAAGATCCAATTTGAAATTATTCTTTGTGGATTGTGCTGTTGATGACCTAAGGTCACAGAGATTGACTCCTATTATAGAAGTTTTGTAGTTTTAAGTTTTACATTTAGGTCTGTGTTCCATTTTGAGTTGATTTTGTACATTGAGCAAAATATAGATCAAAGTTAATTTTTTGAATATACATATTTAATTGTTTCTGTACCATTTGTTGAAAAGGCTATCCTTTCTTCACTTAATTTCTTTTGCACTTTTGTGAAAAATCTGTTGTCCATATACACGGACCTATTTCTGGACTCCGTTCTGTTCCATTATCTATTTGTCTCTCTTGGTGCCAATATAATACTGTCTTGATTATTGCAGCTTTATTCTCTTGGAATCAGAGAGTGTTAATCCTCCATCTTCTTTTGTTTTGACTATTTTTGGTCCTTGGCATTCCCATAGGAATTTTACATCCAAGTTGTTAATTTCTACAAAAACCACTTGCTGAGATTTTGATTGGAATTGCATTGAATCCCTAACAATATTGCCTTCCACCCATGAACACAATATATTTCTCATCTGCTTATTACTTGTGCATGGTATTGTTTTTGTAAATTTAATTTTTGATTGTTCATTGGTACCATATAGATACAGTTGTTTTTCTTTTATTGATCTTGTATCCTGCCACCTTGCTAAACTTACCTGTTGTTCTGGTAGATTTGGTTGTTTTCTTTTAGATTCAGTTAGATTTTCTGTATAGATGAGTGTGTCGTCTGTGAACAGAAGCACTGTTACTTCTTCCTTTCCTATCTGGATGCCTTTCATCTCTTTTTTCTTACCTTATTGCAACCGGCTGGTACCTGCGGTACAAATTCGAATATAAATAGTGAACAGACATCCTTGTTGTTTTCCTAGTCGTAGGGGGAAAGCATTAAATATGAAGTTAACTTTGGGTTTTTGTAGCTAGCTTTTATCAGACTGAGGAAGTTCCTGTCTATTTCTCATTTGCTAAGAGTTTATGAGAAACAGATGTTGCATTTTGTCAAACGCTATTCCTGCATCTATTGAAATGATCATATGATTTTCCTCTTTTAGTCTAATATGGTGAATTACCTTGATTTTTGAATGTTAAACCAACTTTGCATTCTTGGGATAAACCCCACTTGGTCATGATGTATTATCTTTATAAAATATTGTTGAATTTGATCTGCTAAAACTTTTGTTTGGAATTTTTGTATTTATGTTAAAGTGGGAAATTGGTCTGTAGTTGCCTTGTGGTCTTTGACTTTTATCTGTAATGTCTTGTGTCCTTTTAATGTCTGCATGATCTTTCTGTTTTTCTAAGTGTTTAGTGCTTTACATTTCTCTTCAAGCCCTGCCTTAGCAGCATCCCTTTAAATTTACTGAGACTTGTTTTATGGTCCTGAACATGGTCTATTTTGGTGAATGTTTTATGCGTATTTGAGAAGAATGTGTATTCAGCTGTTGTTGGGTGGAGTGTTCTATAAATGTTAATTGATTCAAGTTGATTGATAGTGTTGTTTAAATGTACTATGTCTTTGCTGGTTTTCTGTTTATTTGTATCGGATACTGAGAGAGGATTATTGAGACCTCCAGCTATAATTGTGGACTTGTCTATTTCTCTTTAAATTTTATCAGTCTTTGTTTTATGTAATTTAAAGTTGTATTATTAGGTATATAAACATTTAGGATTGTTATGTCCTCTTGTGAAATGCCTTCTTTATTCCTGGTAATACTGTTTGCTTAGAAATCTACTTTATTTCATAGAGTCATTTTAGCTTTCTTTTGAATAGTGTTAAAATTTTATATATTGTTCCATCCTTAACTTTTATTCTATTTTTTCCTTTAAAATTTATCAATTACGCAGCATATAGTTGAGTTTTGCTTTTTAAATTATAGTCTGATGATCTTTGCCTTTTATTTGGGGTATTTAGACCTTTTTTTTTTTTACAACAAGGTTTTTATTTCTTGCTCACATTCACATTCATCTCAGGCTGCGGGCTGAGTACGTCTTTGCTCCTTACTTCTTCATTCCAAGACCAGTGACCAGCTCCTATCCAGGATAAACCAGATTCGTGGCAAATGGAAAAGTATTTAGTGGAAATACCTTAAAACGTGCTAGGGAATGGTACACATAACTTCAACTTACATTTTATTGGCCAAAGCAAATCACATATCATACCTTATGTAATGAAGTGAGAATTACAATCTTTTAGCAGAGATGGATCCAGGAAAATATATACTTTACTATTATTATTTCAGCTCCTTTTTTTGTATTATTATTTTCAGTTTATTCACATACCATAAAATCCACCCTTGAAACAGGTGCCTTGAAACAGGTTTTCCAGTCTGGCTGGTGGGGACAGATACTGTTTCTGGCCCTGTGTGAATGGTGGCCACTGTTAAATCCAGTCTTTTCTGGTGTATTTTTCCTCTAGCCTTAGGTTATTTCCTGACACACATGTGCTGATGAGTTCTCAGCTGAATGCTTGATGGGTGTCCTCTGCCAGTGTCTGAAGATCTTGTTTGTGTGCTTCTTACCTCTGTGGTACTCTGTCCCATGAACTCTAGCCGACTTGGTCCCCTCAGGCCCTTAGCTCTCCTCCATTCAGGGTGTACTAGGTTCTGTCTGAATTTTCCCTCCCTGTGCCAGGACCTGGAAACTTTCTCAAAGCAGGCAAGAAGGCAATCATAGGGCTTACCTCACTATCTCCTGAGTTTCAGATATTGCTGTCTGTTATTGCCTGTTGTCTAAAGTCTTGAGAAAACATTGTCATGAAGTTCATGTATTTCGTCCATTCTTTTTTGGTTGTTTCAGGGGAGTGGGTGAGTCTAGTCTCTGTTACTCCATCATGGCCAAAATGATAACATTTTTTTATAAAGTTTTACATTTTCCTTTGGCATTGGGAAGAAGTCTGAATAAGATTAGAAAAATTGATTTATATTATTTGACACTTAGGTTTAGGGGTTAATTTGTTGTTAGTGCTGTCAAGTTGATTCCAACTCCCAGCGACCCTGTGTCCAGCAGAGCGGAACCCTGCCCAGTCTTTTTACGCTGTCCTCTTAACCTTCTGGTGTAACATCGGACAATGCTCTGCTGCTGTAAGGTTCTCATGGCCAATTTTTTTGGAAGTGGGTGGCCAGGTCCTTTTTCCTAGTCTGTTTCAGTCTGTGAGTTCTGCTGAAACCTATCCAACATGAGTGACCCTGCTGGTATTTGAAATACCGGTGGCATAGCTTCCAGTATCAGAGCAACACACAGCTGCCACAGTGTGACAACCAACAGACAGGTGGTGTGGTTTCCTAATGGGGAAATGAACTGAACCTGGGCAGGGTGGTGGCAGTGAGAGCACTAAATCCTAATCACTAGACCACCTTTGGAGTTAATACCATATTTAATATATTCTGAATGTTACCTCTGGTCAGCTTTAAAGAAAAATTTATTGCTGAGGTAGTTGTTGAAATTTTTGCTTTAAAAAGACCTGTCCTCAGGCTTGGTCACTTCCTGTTGACATGGAGACAGAAAATAGAGGCATGAAAGAAATTGCCTAGAAGCAGGAATTAGAAGATAGAGATTTTGAACCTGGCCCAAATGAGCCATCTGGAAGAGAACCTGATAGTAGCCCATGCAAACCAGGTGATAGAAATTACCCCATTCTGATGATCATTTCCTAGAAAGTAGTTTAAAAGGTTTTCTTTGGCTCTTGGCATTTGATGGGTAAGGTAGAAAGCTCAGTGTGCCATGTGATGAAAACTTTATGTGGGTTTAATGTGTGTATGTAGGTGTTGGTTTTGACTTTCTGCCCCTTTGCTTACTACATTTTAAAGCTTTTGAGCAAAATCTTTTGGTGTTGAGGTTTTGGGAGGACACGGTCTTCTAACATAAGTCTAGATTGGCAGAGTTTCTTGATTAAGTGAATTTGGAATAGAGTCGTGAAAGAACAAAGTGGAGTGGTAGGTTGTATGAAGGCAGTTATGAGCAAATAGATCCTCAGAGAAAAGAAAATGACAGAGACCATTAAAGAGAACAAAAGGAGGTATGGTGTGGAAAACTGAGTGGAATATGAAGCCAGGGCAGGACCAGCAAAGTGAAGCACGTATGGATAGTGCTAAAGGGTGTAAAGGATTTGTAGGTTTTGAATTGGTTCTTACATGGAAAAATAGTTTGCACAAAAGATAACTTTTGGTGCTGAGTTTGTAAGTGACCAAAGTTGAATTTGTTTTTTATGATTGTGATCAATAATTATTGTATGACTAAAATATACAAAGCACTGTGTTAAAAATTGTTGTGAGTGAGGTATGGGTATATATGAACTTTTTTCCAAATAATTCACAGTTGACTCCAGAATGTACTTAGCCTATATGTTAACAATTAAAGAATAATTACTAGAGTCATTTGAAGATGTTCAGGAAAGAGATTTTCACAAGTAAGAATCTGAAGAAGTAAAAGGAGCAGAAGGTTGTTACCCTTTGTTCTTGGGTGGAATTATGCAAAAATTTGTACTTTTTTGAGTTCACATTTTGAGTCTCTTTCTCTCTCTTTTTTTAAAAATTACTAAAACCCAGAATCCATGGGAAAGGATTTTTTTTTATTGAGGTCATAATAGTTTATAACATTGTGAAATTTGAGATGTATGTTATTATTTGTCAGTCACCATCTATATGTGCCCCATTACCCCTTATGCCCACCCTCTAACCCCCTTCCCCTCTGGTAGCCGCTAATCTGTTCTCTTTGTCTATGTGTTTGTTTATTTTCCACATTTGAGTGAAATCATGCAGTGTTTGTCTTTCTCTGTCTGGCTTATTTTGCTTAACATAAATACCCTCAAGGTCCATTCATGTTGTGGCAAATGGGACGATTTTGTCATGTTTTAGGGCTGAGTAGTATTCCATTGTGTGTGTGTGTGTGTGTAGGTATGTATGTATGCATATATGTATATACCACATCTTCTTTATCCAGTCGTCAGTCGATGGGCACTTGGGTTGCTTCCACATCTTGGCTATTGTGAATAATGCTACAGTGAACTTGGGCGGGCATAAGTCTCTTTGAATTGTTGATTTCTGGTTCTTTGGATAAATATTCAGTAGTGAAATAGCTGAGTCGTATGGTTTTTCTATTTTTAATTTTTTGAGTAATCTTCATACTGTTTTCTATAGTGGCTGTACCATTTTGCATTCTCACCAGCACTGTATGAGGGTTCTCTTTTCTCCACATCCTCTCCCACATTTGTTATTTTTTGTCTTGGTAATTAATAGCCATTCTAACAGGTGTGAGGTGATATTTTGTTGTAATTTTGATATGCATTTCCCTAATGATTAGTGATGTTGAACATCTTGTCATGTGCCTGTTGGCCATCTGTATATCTTCTTTGGAAAAATGTGTGTTCGTATCCTCTGCCCACTTTTTGATCAAGTTGTTTGTTTTTTGTTATTGAGTTGTATGAGTTATTTATATATTTTGGAGATTAACTCCTTGTTGGATATAGGATTTGCAATATTTTCTCCCAGTTGATGGGTTGTCTTTTTGTTTTGTTCCTGGAACAAAACAATCCTTTCCACATTGGAAAGAATTTTTTTTTTTTTTTGGTGAGGAAGATTGCTGATTGCTCTGAGCTAATGTCTATTGCCAGTCTTCCTCTTTTTGCTTGGGGAAGATTGTCCCTGAGCTAACATCTGTGCCAGTCTTCCTCTATTTTGTATGTGGGATGCTGCCACAGCATGGCTTGATGAGTGGTGTGTAGGTCTCTCTCTGTTCTGCTCTACTACCCCATCAATGTATTAAGTCCAAGGAAAAATTGTAGAATGATAACTTAAATTTTCTCTGACCACTTCTTCTGTTTGTGATGTAGATATGCAAGTTATATACCTAAAGTAAAAATTATGAGATGCAACTACTACTTGTAACAGGGAGATGCTTTTATTTAGTTTTTTTTCTTCTTTTACCCCAATGTAGATGAGTCTCTGGTTACTTTACATAACTCTCTTTGATTCAGAAAGTATACAAATGGCAGTATTTTAGAAAATTAAAATGTAAGGAACATGAAAATATCAAGTTCCATAAAGAAACTTTTTCCTTCCCATTGTTTTACTGCATTTACCACTTTTTAAAAATAAATACGTGTCAATTCCAGAAAGATATGAAGAGATGGTTCAATACCTTGTCAAAGATCTGTTTGCTGAAAGTTAATAATTGATAGCCTTAAAGTTGAAATGAGACAGCTATTTTTTTCTGTGTGTTAAATGTGCTTTTCTTTTTCATTTTAAAAATACAAAGGCTTTGGCAGCAATGAATTTAAAAAGGTAAGGTTCAAGTGTAATAGCAGTGCATTTTAATTAAGGAGGGGAATTTTGCTAATCTAAATTTTGAATGAGCCATTATTTGTGTGGTTTAAAAGTTTAGCATTACAAGCACATTTGTTTCCTTTTACATTCTTCTATTTGGAATCAGATTTTTGGGGGTGAGATATGAGAATGAGGAGATGGGAAGGGTTGTTTTAAAGTAAATGTCTTTTATGTTTTTTAAAATATAGTAAGCAGTAATCTTTGAAACCTTAATTTATATATCTTCTTTATATCACACCACCACGTAAATCTTCACTGTCCAGCATGGTCGCCATTAGACGTGTGGCAATTGAACGCCTGAAATCTGGCTAGTCTGAATTGTGATGTGCTGTAAGAGTAAAATATAAACCAGATTTTGAAGAGTTGATTTGGAAAAAAAGAATATCTCATTATTAAAAAATTTTGATCACGTATTAAAATATTTTGACTATATTTGATAAAATAAATTATTAAAATTAATTGCACCTGTTTCTTTTTACTTTAAATGTGGCTTCTAGAACATTAAAAATTTATATAAGGGACTTGGATTGTATTTCTCTTGGACAGTGCTGATCTAGATTATCTAACTTTCATCTTATAATTTTACCACCACAGCATCAACTTAGTTTTTTTGAGGATATTCTCTATAATACAGCCATGAACATTAAGGAAGTAAAAACCTTCTGAGCAAAACAGATATTTTCAAGTCTCCATGTTAAAAATTCATGTATTTTTAATCATAGGAGAGGCCTTTAGATCTTCTTTTGAACTCTTTATTCTTTTTCTTTTCATTGAAGATTGCTTTAAATTTTTTATCAGTTATCTGATTTCCTGAGGAATTTGATGATATAATTAATTAGAGGAGTTTATTGTGCTGCTCTTTCTCTCTTTCTGTTGCAGCTAGCTTAGCTTTAGATTCTCTCTCTCTTTTTCTGTTTTTGGTGTGGAAGATTGGCCCTGAGCCAACATCTGTTGCCAATCTTCCTCTTTTTGCTTGAGGAAAATTGTCCCTGAGCTAAGGCTGTGCCAGTCTTCCTCTATTTTTTGTATGTGGGATGCTGTCACAGCATGGCTTGATGAGCGATGTATAGATCCACCCCTGGGATGCGAACCCGTGAACCTGGGGCGACTGAAGCAGAGCATGCAAACAGAACCACTGTGCCACTGGGCCAGCCTCTAGATTGTCTCTTTTTAAATTAAGAAGTCCAAGAAGTTAATCTGCTATGCTTCTCTGTCTGGAATGTCTGTATAAAGTAATCTCCAAACCATCACTTTCTGATCAGGATATTTGGGAGAGGGCTATAAGTCTCAGATATTTACCTTCTCTGAGACCTCATCTTAAAGAAACGAAAGCAAGAGAAAAACCCCTGTGCTTTCAGAACTCGTGATATCTCTGTCATTTAGGGATCTCTCTTCTGAATTGTCTTTGAGTTGTTTCCTGTGTTAATTCCTTGTGTCTTCTCTTAATTCTCCCTTCTTTGTTTCTGTTACTCTGAGACATGAATTTGTGCTTGATGATGTTGTTGTGAAAGGGTATGACTGCTCCCTGAGTCAGGCATGTATTTTGTTGCTACTGATTTGCCTTTCTTTTAGGTAGCAAGTTGCTGTCTTTCTCCCAGCGTGTTCATGTCTTGTTTCTTTGGCGTAACATCACAAGAGAGGTTTGAACCCTGTGTTTGAAAAGTTGCTCCATCTGCAATAAGTGCCAGTTTATATTTAGCTTTCTAAGTGTTTTTCTCATACACCGATTTTCTTTCCTAGCTTTCTTAGATTCTTCTTTAGCTCTTTATAAATTATCTCAGCAATTTACACATTACCGAATGGCTTGTTGACCTGTTGCTGTTGTGTCCTGCTCTCTTAGTGCTGGTATTCGTAGGAAAGTATTATGCTGAGTAGTATCAGCTGTTCGCAGAAATTGCCAGATTTCTATTTCTAGGCGGTACCTCTCTTCTGAGGTTCAGATCCATCTTTTCAAGTTCTGTGCTTCTTATCTACATGATATCCCCCCAAGTATTTCAAACTCCAAATACCCAGAAGAGAACCCATTCTTTCTCCTCTCCTCCTTTGTATTTTTCAGTCATAGTATTGTATAGCAAATATGTGCTGTCTCACACAAGCTACCCTTTTTTCTCTCATATGCCCATCATGAAGTGCACACTCTACCATTTTCCTTAGATAGGCGGTCCTTGGTGAGAAGAAGGTTCAATTCTCAGTAGCAAAGATGTGGTGAAGGTAATCTGTCTAAGATAAAACCTGCACTACTCTCTGTGCTGGTATATGCCCTTGTTCTCAATTTAGTCTCTAGTCCTGTCCATTAGGGAGCTGGAAATGCTTTCTCTCTACCAAGTCTGGTAAGTTTCTGGAAGCAACCAATCCTAGACTCTCTTCCTCCTTGGTACTATTTGAAATGCAACTGATAATTGGTTTATAGCACTCCCACATCAGATAAGGTGGGCTGTTGGCATTTTGAATGCTTCCCTTAGAGCTGGAGCTACTCTATCAGAACTTGGAGTTGCTTAGTTAGGAGACTGAGGATTATGTATTCCCCAGTTAATATGGATCCAAGCTGGGATGTCTTAATCTGACAGCATTCTGGGAGGATGAATAAATGTGGGCTTGTGAATTACTGTATAGCCGTGGCAGATAAGAAATGGTCAGGAGGCCACACAAACCTATGGTGAAAGCCTTGGATTGTAGCATACAATATTCCTGCTGGGCCAGTATTCCTGTCCTTTAATCTGATAAATTTCTTCTTGTGTTAGTCATAAGGAAATTATGATGGGGCAGGAAGGTAGTTTCCGTTTTTGCAATAAATCCATGCAAGGCAGTGAACCTGTGTGCTCTGGGAAGAGGAAAAGAAGTGAGTAAGTTTTGAATAGACTTCTTAATAGCCCACGGACCTATGAATAATGCTGTATTACCATTTTCCCAGTTGCCAGAGTCAAGTCTCTAGAAATTGTTAAGATTTTCAGGCGGTAATGCCTTCCACTGCTATGTCAGAATATTTTAATTATACTGAAACTAGGTAACAGCTGTTTAGGAATCTTGCTGAGCTGTTTCATCACCGCTGTTAGCAATAGGGAATAAATATATATGATTCTAAATATACATTTTATAAAGTCTACATATTCTTTCTTTCTTTTTTGTTTTTTGAGGAAGGTTAGGCCTGAGCTAACATCTGCTGCCAATCCCCCTCTTTTTGCTGAGGAAGACTGGCCCTGAGCTAACATCAGTGCCCATCTTCCTCTACTTTATATGTGGGACGCCTACCACAGCATTCCTTGCCAAGCGGTGCCATGTCTGCACCCGGGATCTGAGCTGGTGAACCCTGGGCCGCCAAAGTGGAACTTGCGCACCTAACCACTACGCCACCGGGCCAGGCCCTACATATTCTTAATGAGTATGTAAATTCTTTTCCTGCATACCATGACTAAGAAGCTCAGTAGGGAGAGACTTGATAGTATCACTTCAAATATTACTTCTTCTGGAAAGTGTTTCAACTCTCTCAGACAGAAAGACTTCTTCATTATACCTATAGCAGTGAAAAAAATTCTGAAATTTTTCTTTAGAATGTTCTAAAATTTGCTGGAATGAGCAACAAATTTAAAAAGGAAAAAATGAAATAATGTTCATACCTTCCTTCCTTTACAAAGTAGATGCACTCAATATATCAAAAACAGTAATAGTCATGGTTTTTAAACAGGTTCTGAAGGGCTTCCAATAGTAAAAAGTAGTAGTTTCTCACCTGATTTTCGCTGCCCCTAGTGTCATTAACCAGAGACGATATTTTTATAAAGTTGTATAATTTGCAATCAGAGTAATGCACATTCTTAAGTGTACAGTTTGAGTTTTGACAAATGTGTACACCTGTGTATAACCCTCATGCCCATTAACACATAGATGATTTCTATAATCTTAGAAAATTCCCATCATCCCAGAAAATTCCCTTGTGCCCTTTCTAGCAACCCTACCCTCCTAAAACCTCTCTTCTGATTTTTCTTGTTGTAGATAAATTTCCTCTGTTCTTTTTTTTATCCAACAGCTTTATTGAGCTATAGTTAACTACAGTTCTCACATCTAAAGTGTACAGTTCAGTGGTTTTTCATGTACCGCAGAGTTGTGCAACCATCACTGCAATTATGTTGAGAACATTTTCGTCACCCTAAAAAGAAACCACATATCCATCAGCAGTCACTGCCCATCCCTCCTTGCTCCCCTCATTCCCACTCTAGTCTTCAGCAGCAACTAGTCTACTTTCTGGATTCTAGATATTTCATATAAATGGAATCATATAATATTTTTCCTTTTGTGACTGGCTTCTTTCTCTTAGCATGTTTTCAAGGTTCATCCACGTTGTAGCATGTATCATTTCTTCATTTCCTTTTATGACCGGATAATATTCCATTGTATGGATATACTAGTGTTTTTAATCCATTCAACAGTTGATGGATATTTGGGTTGTTTTCACTTTTTGTCTATTAAGAATAATGCTACCGTGAACATTTGTCATATAAGTTTTGTGTGGACATGCATTTTCATTTCTCTTTGATATATACGTAGTTGTGGAATTGCTGGTCCATATGGTAATTATGTGTTTAACCATTAAAGGAATTGCTAGGCTGTTTTCTGAAGTGCTTTTACCATTTTACATTCCCATCAGCAGTGTCCAAGGCTTCCTGTGTCTCCATATCTTCACCAACACTTATTACTGCCTTTTTGACTATAGCCATCCTAGTGGTTGTGAAGTGGTGTCTCATTATGGTTTTGATTTGTGTTTCCCTATTGATTAATGACGTCAAATATCTTTTCATGTCTTTATTGGCCATTTGTATACAGGTGTACCTCTGAGATATTGCGGGTTTGGTTCCAGACCACCGCAATAAACTGAGTCACACAAATTTTTAGGTTTCCTAGTGCATATAAAAGTTACATTTACACTATACTGTGGTCTAGTAAGTGTGCAATAGCATTATGTCTAAAAATACAATGTAATACTTTAATTCAAAAATATTTTATTGCTAAAAAATGCTAGCCATTATCTGAGCCTTCTGTAGGTCTTAATCTTTTTGCTGGTGGAGGGTCTTACCTCACTGATGGCATCTGGGTGATCAGGTTGATGGTGCTTACTAAAGGTTGGGGTAGCTGTTGCAATTTCTTAAAATAAGACAACAATGATTTTCCACATTGATTGACTCTTCCTTTCACGAATGATTTCTCTGTAGCATGTGATGCTGTTTTATAGAGTTTTACTCACAGTAGAACTTCTTTCAAAATTGGAATCAATCCTCTCAAACTCTCCTGCTGCTTTATCAACTAAGTTTATGTAATATACTAAATCCTTTGTTGTCATTTCAACAGTCTTCACAGCGTCTTCACCAGGAATAGATTCCATCTCAAGAAACCACTTTCTTTGCTCATCCATAAGAAACAGCTCCTCATCCGTTAAAGTTTTATCATGAGGTTGCTACAATTTAGCTGCATCTTCAGGCTCCACTTCTAACTCTAGTTCTCTAGCTGTTTCCACCACATCTGCAGTTACTTCCTCCACTGAGGTCTTGAACACACACGACATTTATCGATTAAGTTCTCAATCTTATATGGATGCGGTTCATGGTGCCTCAAAACAATTACTGTATCATCTTCTTTGGAAAAATGTCTATTATGATTCTTTGCCCATTTTTAAATTGGGTTGTTTGTCTTTTATTGAGTGGTAAGAGTTCTTTATGTATTCTAGGTACAAGTGTCGTGGGTTGCAAATAATTTTTCCCATTCTGTGGGTTTTCTTTTCACTTTTGTGATGGCATCCAGTGAGATACAAAACATTTTTAGTTTTGATGAAGTCCAATTTATATATTTATTTGCCATTTGTGCTTATAGTGTCATATTTAAGAAGGCTTTACTTAACCTAAAGTCATGAGGATTTACTCCTATATTTTCTTCTCTAATATGCTTGTTCTTGAGCTTCATATAAGTGGAATCATGTAGTATGTGCTCTTTTGCATCTGGCTTTTTTCCTCAACCCAACGTTTATAAAATTCATCCATGTTAATGTATGTATCTGTAGTTTGTTTCTCTTTTTTGCTGACTAGTATTGCAGTGAATACATATATCACAATTTGATTATTTTTCTGAATATTTGGGTTGTTTCTGGGCTTTGGCTATTATGAATAAAGCTTCTATGAACTTGCAACTGCAAGTCTTTTTGTAAACATACATTTTCATTTCTGTTGGCGGGTCATATGAAAATGTATTTAACTTTATAAAGAATTGCCAAACAATTCTTCAGAGCAGTTGAATTATTATATACTCCTGACATTGATGTATGAGAGTTACAATTGCTCCCATCCTGGGCAACACTTGGTATGGTCAGTCTTTAGAATTGTAGCCTTTCTAATGTGTATATAGTGTGGTTTTAACTTCTATTTCCTTGATAACTAAAAATCTTGAACATTTTTTAATTGCTCATTGGTCCCTTGATTATCTTATTTTGGAAAGTGTCAGTTTATGTCTGTTAGTCATTTAAAAAATGTGTTGTTTGCCTTCTTAATTATTGATTTTTAGGAGTTCTTCATATATTCTGGATACCAATGTTCTGTTGGATACGTATCTTGAGAATATTTTTTCTCAGTCTATGGCTTACCTTTTCATTTTCTTAATGGTTTCTTTTGAAGAACGGAGCTTTTTAAGTCTGATGAAGTCCAATTTATTTCTTAATCAGTTTTTTTAATAGTATTTCCTTGTATCCCTTTAACAAATTTTGCCTTCTCTAAGTGCTTGAAGACTTTTTTCTGTTTTCTTGAAGGAGTTTTATAGTTTTAGCTTTTATATTCAGGCCTCTTGTGCATTTTGAGTCATTTTTGTATATCGAGTAAATTAAGGCAGGGACAGTATCTTTACATAAGTTATGTCTTGGAATATTTCATTTGTAAATGTTTCTCACAGTGTTGTATATTTGTATATGTTACTTCAATGTCCTCTGAAGGTGAACTACTTAACCCTTTTCTCTCGCCCACCAGTGAATTCACTTGGCGTTCCTGCTTATCCTGAAAGTTGCAACTTGGCAATCTCTGAGAGCTTTCTGACTCTCTGGAAGCCTTCTTTTAGGCACTTTTTCATCTATACTTCCATTATATCTTAAACTTACGTTTAACCTAGGAAATACCATTATTTTATTTTTAACTGCCTGATTCTCTATTGATTGATGTCAGTGGTGTATTTTAATTATTTGGCATATAGCAAGCATTCAATGAATAATTAAGTGAAATGAAGAACTTAGGTTCAGGTTATTTCAGGAAAGTTTGTTTCTCTGTTCCATTTAGAATTCTTAAGCTTTAGAATCATACCTAAAATTACTTACGTACATACACTAATTTTTCCATAAGGTATATTATGGACTTACTGAAATAATGTATATGGAAAAAACAGTATTTAAAGTAAAACTTGGGCTAGCCCCGGTGGCCTAGTGGTTACGTTCAGCTTAACTACTCAGCTTCAGCGACCTGGGTTCAGTTCTTGGGCACAGACCTATACCACTTGTCTGTCAGTGGGCATGCTGTAGCAGTGGATCACATACAAAAAGAGGAAGATCGGCAACAGATGTTAGCTCAGGGCAAATCTTCCTCAGCAAAAAAAATCAAATTAAAAAAAATCAAGTAAAACAGCATTATTATTTTTTCTAATAGAGAATATATATAGCAAATAGTTGACCCTTTATTTGGCTGTTTTATAAATTTTTCTGTTTCTGGCAATATTTGGGACATTTTATTTAAATTATTATTGCCATGAAAAGGTATTAAATTATCCCATGAATAAGGATAGAATTTGTTCAATTTATATTATTGTGTTATTGAATATGACATATCTGGGCATTTGAAGATGTTTTTAATATGGAGATTTTTATTTTATTTCAATTCAGTCAATATTTAATGTACTTTGCACTGAGCTAAATGCTCTCAGGGATATAAAGATGAGTAAGATATAAATCTGGCTCACAAAGAGTGTTTCTGTAATCTGCTAAGTAGGGTTTGACCCATATCTTTCTTTTCTTTCTTAGTTTTTATATATCGTAAATTAGTATTGGGAACATTTTTTGTACTGTAAGCAGATGACTTTCTGAAGGAGTTACTGGAAGTAAGTAGTAGCCATGTTAAATGCACAAGTGATGTTGTAAGCCCCTTATTTGAATGACGTGTAGTTTTCATCTTTATAATGAGAGAGCCACATTTTCAGCCTTTCCTTGTAGCCTGTGTAGATGTGAAAGAAATAATGGATTTGATGTTGTGATGAGTCATGGAATGGGACCTGTCTTTCTGCAGATAAGGAAGTGGCCTAGAACAGGATTGCAAACTCAGAGGCCAACAGGGCCTTAGAGTTGAGAGGTCTGTTTAACAGTGAAGCCCAAAGATAAATAACAGCTATTAGTTGGCCTGAGATTTGGGAGATAGTAGGGATTATGGAGACTGAGTGGATCAAAGTCCTTCCTCATCTAAAGGGAGAAGCTCCTGCCCTGCTACAGATACCCTGTTGTTCCTGTGCAGGAATATTGGCCTGATTTTGCCCTATCTTTTCATTTTTCAAGAGAATCCAGGATTGTAAATAAATATAAATGTATGTGTGTATAAACAAATAAATGAAATTTTCCAATTTTGATATTAGTAATTGTTCAGTTTTTTACATACTGCACAGGCCAAACAAAACACTTTTTGTTTGGTTAGATTAGGTATGCATGGGTGAAGCACAGTGAAAAAAGAAAAGGGTTTGGTTAATCCGTGTGGCTCTGCCTTACTTTTTTAGCCCTGGACATGTTGTAAACATGATAGGTTTAGTTCTTCTGTAGACTTCGTTATACTTCTTCCAAGTACAATTTCTTTCTTCCTGAAGCCTTCCCAACCACTTTTCTTACCAGATTTCTCCTAATTTGAATTTCTAGGGGAGGTGATGGGAAATTATGATGGGACTAATAACACTAAAATATTTAACAAAATTTATTATTTTAAATTTCGAAGTTGCTATGTTTAGATGAAGAAAATGCAGCAGTAGTTTTATAGATGCCAATCAGATATTATTGAAACTCTGCCTATTTTTAAACCATGGCTAACTTGCTGTAGTGAAGCTCTCAGTGTCATCATTGCTTCCTCTAGTGTCACTGTGAGATTAGAACTTGAGCAACTTTTAATTATATTTTAGATTGTTAGAGACGGATAGTAAGTCTTTAAGATCTGTAAATGGGTCAAGAAGAAACAGTGGCTCCTCCCTCGTATCAAGTTCATCAGCCTCTAGCAACCTCAGCCACCTTGAAGAAGATTCTTGGATTCTTTGGGGAAGAATTGTTAATGAATGGGAAGATGTGCGCAAAAAGAAGGAAAAGCAAGTTAAGGTATTCATATTGTTTGTTGAAGTTCTTCCTCTTATCCCAAAGGACATCTGGTATGGATTAATAGAGGATAAAAACAAATCAGATTTTAGGACTTTCCAAGTGCTGTAATAAAAAGGGCTGCTTTATGTGTTTTCATTTATTCATGCCCATAGAAGTTTTGATTTGTAAATATCAGTTGTTATAGAGATCTTTTAATTGTAGAAATATATGGCTGAAAATTATTTTGGAAATTTAATTCTCTCATTTTATAGATTCAGAAATGAAGTTGTAACATCCTACATCCTTGAATTATCAGTATTTTACTTTTTTTTTTTTTTGCCTAAAGCAGCCCTTTAAAAGATGATGGTTACTGTGCTATCATTCACAGCTCTGCAGATTATCAAGTCCTTAACCGTTAGAGGCCATACTCTGAGTGAAATGACAAGAATTGACCCATGGCATTGTATTCCCCCAGACCAGAACAGGGTACACTCAAGGGCTAAATCTTAGCTTTGGTTAAAAAGTTCCCTAGTCTTATTGTAAAAGTAGCTTTGTGAATTACAAATTTGATAAAGTCTTCCACTCCAGTCCAACCCCCAATAAGTCTTTGAATTTCAAGGTAAGAGACTTAAGTACTTCATTTTTAAATTTTTGTTTTACTTGTATTTTTCTTTTTAGGAACTTGTTCGTAAAGGGATACCCCACCACTTTAGAGCAATAGTTTGGCAACTTTTATGCAGTGCACAGAGTATGCCAATTAAGGATCAGTATTCAGAACTCCTGAAAATGACCTCACCTTGTGAAAAATTGATCCGAAGGGACATTGCTAGAACTTACCCTGAACATAATTTTTTTAAGGAAAAAGATAGCCTTGGACAGGAGGTTTTATTTAATGTAATGAAGGTAAGTTCTATTTATTCATTTTTTGAAATGAAATGAATTCCCAGAAGGTTGAAATTACATGTTTCTGCCAGTGAGCACGAATTCTCACTCCAATAATCAGTTACTTTGGCAATAAATTTGGCTTTAGCATAATTTCTGCTGTAATTCTGATGCTACATCACTGTCTTGTTTGGAGAATTTATTAGAAAATTCATCATATTGCTTGGTGTTATTTGGCCAAAATCAAATAATCTATAGACCAAGATACTGTAGAGAGATTCTCTATGAAAATCAATATTTCACCTTCTGTGAGTTTCACAGAGGGGAGCAGATTTTTCTGCTGTCTATGGCTAGCATTGTTAAGAGCTCTTAGCCCTTAAAACTGTATGTGCCATTGTAATTTTTTCTTCAGTATTGCTTTTTCCCTTGCCATAGCTCCTTTCTCTTTGAGCTACCTCTGTGAAATATTGATTTCTTGTTAACCCATTTCATCTTTGCCAGTGCTTTACCTTAGTCCTACTCTGGTTTTATCTTTTTCAGGTATTCATTTAAAATGATTTTTAAACTCTGTTGCTTTCCTGAGTACAAATTCCTTTATTTTCTTGTCCTTCAGAGCTGTCAGTTTGTAATTGGGAAATTGTCAAAAGAAGATTTTATGTAATAAATCATTTGCTTTTTAAATACTTATAGGATAACATCTACAACAAGCAAGCAATAGCTTTTCTGAAAAATAAATGGTCTCTAATCCACTTTCTTAATATTTGTAGGTTTTTAGGTAAGGAAGATATAACATGGTAAAGTATTTTGAACATTTCTTTACTTTTTAGGCATATTCTTTAGTGGATCGTGAGGTTGGTTACTGTCAAGGAAGTGCTTTTATAGTTGGATTGTTGCTTATGCAGGTAAGTTAGTACAAGTATTAAATGTCCAATTAAGTTCTTTATTAAAATTGCGTTGGAGAATTTAAAAATCATCTTTGTTTTTATTAAGTATAAGTGGATATTGGGCATTTCCTGCTAGGCATAATTTAAATAAGAATATTTAGTTTGCAGTTTAAAATATTAAAAGTGTTGAAAATAACACACAATAATATCCTGCCACTAAATGAAATTTCAACTTCTTGGTATCTACATTTGGACCATAATATTCTATGAAAACCTGTATCTACTTTTAGATCTTAACTTATATGGCAATATTTAATGAGGAGTAATCTTTCCCAACTAAGGAGGATGCAATTAAAGTGTTGGTATGAAAATCTTACTTATGTTGTACAGCGTCTTTGGAAACTTTTTCAGGAATTTTGTTTGTCATGAAGCTAAGGGCTTGTTAAGGGTATTGTGATATAGGCTCTAAGATGGAGGTACTCAGTCACTTTTACTGCCGCAGAGTTATAACATATATTTCCATTGGCCGTGACTTATTTTGGAGAGGGTTTGGGTCAGGTGTTTTCAGAAGTCAGGAACAGGACAGTCATCATAGCTTTGAAGGGAAATGGCATACAGTATTATCTTTTTAGACTTGTAGAAACTTTTTTTTAAAGTCCATCATGCTCTGTAGTCAGTCTCAGACTAAAACATCGTCTGAAAAGAAACCTTGGAGATAACAATTTCGTTAATGTTGAAGTATAGCTATTTTGCAAAATGAGAATTTTCCTAATTTGTACTTGGTTAATATTGGTAGACCTTTCAGTATTGAACTCAAATATCCATATTATTAATCCAGTGATTTTTGTCCCAGTTCTATTCCTTTTATTTCCATATTAGCTCCAAAATAACTTTTCAGTAGTTACTTCTGTTGAGCATCGAAAGAGCCGCTTTTCCCCATTTGAGGCATGAATCTCACGATAGCTGACTTAGCTCTCTAGGAAGCCCAAGGGGCCATCGCACCTCCCTTCAGGACACTGCAGGCAGTGCTGGTAGTGATACTCACTTTCATTCAGTGGTTGATTTACTTAACTATTGCTGTCAGGGGCAGCTAACACACTACCATAACTATAATCATTTGAGGGGCTGGTCCCATGGCCGAGTGGTTAACTTCGCGCGCTCCGCTGCAGGCGGCTCAGTGTTTCATTGGTTCGAATATCCTGGGCGCGGACATGGCACTGCTCGTCAAACCATGCTGAGTCGGCGTCCCACATGCCACAACTAGAAGGACCCACAACAAAGAATATACAACTATGTACTGGGGGGCTTTGGGGAGAAAAAGGAAAAAAAATAAAAATCTTTAAAAAGAAAAAAAAAAGGAGAACAACAACAACAACAAAAACCAAAACAATAATCATTTGATAACCCAGGGCCACAAGTTAGAAAGTGTGATACAGCCAGATTTAAAAGCCCCTCTCTTTGTTTCTAAAGCTTATTCTCTTGTACTTAATGCTATATTGCCTCCTATATATTAGTTAGAAACGTAGCTCAGTGAGTCTGCTAAACAAAAATAGTTAAAAGTGCTGGATATATGTTTTGTGTATATCTTAGTGCTCCTATAAAATTAGGTAGATAATGTCCCCATTAGACCTTCACAAAAGACGTGGGTTCTTATTAACTCAGTGTCCTGAAGTGTGTAGCAGCAGCTTGTGCTAAGACTCAGGTGTGCAGATTTCTTTCTCATAGAAAGGAATGACCATAAAACAGCTGGGTGAATGTTCTTCATATTTCTGTTTTACTCCATGTCACACTTTCTCATTTTGTGTGCGTTGTTTCAGTCTTTTTGAGAAGGACCCAGTGATATTTTTTCTACCTCTTTTTGGTTTTTTATTCAATCACTTTGACTTGTTTTTTAAAGTATCGCCAATTTTTAAACCCTCTCCCAGTTTCCATATCAATGCTATTGCAGAAGAGAGAATGAAGGTTTTTTTGAAATGTTGGGAAGAGAAGAAATTCTTCTAAGACAGAAAAGGGAGATTAATTGATTCCTTCCCATTGTGACTGGAGTGAGGGGTCAGGGAAGAAGTAGACGGGGAGTGTAGTGGTGGGAGATGAGGTTGGAGTATGGGGTTACGACATGTAGGACCGTGTAAGGATTTGGGCTTTTATTGAGGATATTGGAAGCCACTGGAGTGTTTTGAGCAGCGGAGTGAGATGATCTAATTCATGCTTTGAAAGGATCACTCTGGCAGTTCCGTGCTGCATGGAGACTAACTGTTGGGAAGGAAATACAAGGGAGGTGGTGGAGCGACCAGTGAGGAGGCTCTTGTAATTAAGCTGTTAAGTGGAATTTGAACCTTAGGTGGTGTGGCTTGAGAGCCTGTGCTGGTAACTGCCTGCCAGGATCATTGGAGGAAAGGAAGTCAATGATCTGCTGGCTAAGGAAATCATCCTCTTGCAAATGAGCAGGCTTTGGGAGGGTGACCCAAAGGTTTGTAGATGCTACAAAAAAAAGAGGAGTAATGAATGATATCTGCTGGCATGTGTTTCAGAGAGAAGGGGGAGTTAATGTAATAGCAATGAGGCAGTGAGGTCCAGGGAGGAACACAGACTCCTCTACTCCCTGGCCTTTTCCAGTGCTGTGGGAGAGAAAACAGCCACGTTAGGAGGGAGCCGATTTCAGTTAGAGGAGAAAGGTGAAAGGACATTTAGTAAAGAGATTGAGGTTATAGGTAGGATATTTTATTGATGGCAGATTATGAGTTCCAGAAACTGCTGTGGAAAAGGTTTAGGGAAGGTTGGAAATGGGTTTAGATTAGGGGAGCAATAAAATTACCTAGGATGAGAGTTCTGGGATGTTGGGCTTCTTGTAGTGACTGACATAAATCAGTGGGGCTGTAGGACTTGATAGGGTTAATAAGGATGTCTGCAAGGCAGAATTGTGGCCATATGCATTGGGAGAAAGAAAGTATGGGTTTTGCCAAGAGTTACTCTTGGCTCCTCTCTGTGGCTGTGTTGAGGCCAGGAAAAATGTATTGTTATTAGAAGCAGTCTTCAGTAACAAGAATGCCTAGAGATTCTTTCCGGTTTCCTCTTTTGAAACATGCTGGTATAATGCGAGTGAATGAGCATTAGAAAATTTTATCATTTTGAGAAAGACGGTAATTTGGATAAATGTTATTTGACTAAATATTCCGAGTATCTGTGTAGCTCTTTACAGAGCTTTTACATTCATTATCTGATTTGATATAATTTTCTTGTGAGTTACACATAAAATGTGAAATTGATACCTTTAAACTCCAATTACAGAATCTTTGAAAACTTATTTTACAAGTTCTTTTAACACTTACACCATATCATATGATTTCTGCTCAGAATCTTCGAAAATCTTACCATCTCACTTAAGGTAAAAGTCCATATCCTTACAGTGGCCTCTAAAGCCCCACGTAATTTTATTGTCTGTTATTTCTCCTCTATAACCTAATCTCTGCTTGAAACATTATGTCTAATTTAGTAATATCCTATATGCTGTTCCTTGAGCTGCAAATCCTTTTCAAAGCCTTTGTATTATTCTCCCAGGACTGTTTCCTCAGTTACTCCCTTACTTTCTTCAGTATTCTGCTCAAATGTTGCCTTGTCACGGGGCTTTGCCTGACCTACCTGCATAAATAGCAGTGTATCTTCCCAGCTTTTCCTGTTACCCTACTTTTGTTTTTGATTTCCATAGCACTCATGACCATCTGACATATATAGTAATTGATTTATTCCATGTATTGTCTATCTCTCCCTGCTGGAAAATTCAAGCTCCTGGAGGGTAGAGATTGTGTTTATTTTGTTCACTGGTAAATATCCAGAGAGAGGGAAATATCTGGCTCTAAATGAATATTTGTTGGTTGAATTAATGAAATAGGCAAGTGAGGCAGTTAGTCATATAGGTTGTAAGATTTCTCTAGCTTCCTATTCTCAGTGATAGAATGGGAGATTAGAACCTTCTGATTTCTAGTCCTTTCCTCTTAACATTGCATCACATGGCCACTTGACACAGCATTTATATAATATAGTTGAAATATATTTTAGCTTATTTGTGTATCACAGAACATTAACCTATTTTTTTTCTCCTAATGTAGATGCCCGAAGAAGAAGCTTTCTGTGTATTTGTTAAATTAATGCAAGATTATAGACTTCGTGAACTTTTTAAACCAACGATGGCAGAGCTGGGCCTTTGTATGTACCAGTTTGAATGCATGATACAGGTAAAAGTGTAGAGTTAACAAAAGGGCATGTTGCTTTTATATTTTTTGCCATGTTGGTTTGAGTGACAACTAAACAAATTTAACATTAAAAGCATCAAAGCAATTGGAAAAAAATCAGTGTTTTAATCACATGGTGGTTGTTGGTCCATTAATGGACAATTTATACCTACTTCCCCGTTGGTGCTCTCTGCAGTGGAACGCAGTCGGGAATGTGGCTGCAGTTCTCATATTCAAACCTCAATTATTTGCGTCAAATGTCTCATCACCCCATTGCCCAAATGCATGAGTTTCCTTATTATGCCCTATTATATCCTATTACTGTTACGTAGACTATGCTCTCTTACAGGAACCCATGACATTATGACACTGACGTCAGTTCATTTCCTTTGAGACTTTCTCTGCCTTCTCTTTTAGTCCTGCCCTCTTGCTTTCCCTTTTTATCTCATTTTTTTTTTGCCAGGTTGTAATCTTTTTTAAAAATAATGTTTCCGTCCTTTTTATGTTGCCAGTTTAAGACTCGGAGTCTAGTGACTATGTGAGGGTAAAGAAGAGAGGAATCAAGATCAAGTGAAAAACACCTCTGAAATATTTTAATTTTCTGAATTTAATTTATATATTCTATATATAAATAAGTTTACTATGTTGTCTTGTAATACAATGGTGTAAATATTCTCATTTACTTAAATTTCAATTAGATAAACAGAATTTAAGAATATAGGTTAATGATTCAGCTGGCATCAGAGCCATTTTTGTGAGTCTCCTTTTCCCTGGCAGCCTTACCCACAGGAATTTTAAAATCCTCTAACTTTTCTATGTGTAGCTGGAGGAAGGAGATATACAAAATGTTTTTAAAAATTTTTTATTTATTTAATTTCCTTTTTTTCAAAATGTTTTTATATTTTATTTTATTTATTTATTTATTTTTGAGGAAGATTAGCCCTGAGCTAACTGCTGCCAATCCTCCTCTTTTTGCTGAAGAAGACTGGCCCTGAGCTAACATCGTGCCCATCTCTCTCTACTTTATATGTGGGACGCCACCACAGCATGGCGTGCCAAGCAGTGCCATGTCCACACCTGGGATCCGAACAGGCAAACCTGGGCCCCCGAAGTGGAACGTGTGCACTTAACCTCTGTGCCACTGGGCCAGCCCCTGTTTTTACATTTTAGAGAAAAAGACAACGTAGGTCTTGAGATGATTCTTAGTTAAATTTTTTTCTGAAATAGTAAGCTTGTTTTTTTATCAAGCTTAAACTCTCTGGGTTTGTTTTCAGTTAATGTGTCATTTATGTTTTGAGTTGCTAGAGTTGCTGAAGCATCTGTATTTTGGATGAGAAGGTAGGAAAGCAAGGATAGGTGAGCAATGATAGACTGCATCGGAAAGTATTTCAGCATAGCATTTCTTTTAAAAAAAATCTTAAAAATATTATAGAAGAATATAGAAAATAAATCAGACACCTATGTACTCACCAACAAAATTAAACAAATCTAAAAGTGTTGCTCATTTATTTCGATTTTTCTTTTTATTAATGAAACAAATGTTGTAAATACAGAGTTCCAACTCCACATCCTTTCCCCTTTTCCCTTCCCAGATAGTAACCACTAACCTGAATGTATCAATTTCTGCATCTTAACTTCTCCTTATGTTGCCTAATCTTATCTTTGTGTTTGATATAGGGTAATCTAGTGTTTACACAATGATCTGGTTTAAAATACTCAATTTTATTATGTTTTGACTAATTCTTTTCCTCTCTTAAGGAACATCTTCCAGAGCTCTTTGTGCATTTTCAGTCTCAGAGTTTTCATACCTCAATGTATGCATCATCCTGGTTTCTGACTATCTTTCTTACGACTTTTCCACTACCAATTGCAACAAGGATATTTGATATCTTTATGTCTGAGGTAAGCTAATGAATGGGCAAACTATCATTGGGTTAGTTAGAGCAGGGCAATGAGGAGAGCAATAAAGGAGACCTGTGTATCCCATGCTAAACTGCTTACTTGTATGCTCTCATTTAAGCCTGTAACAACCCTATCAAGTACTGTTAGTTTCCCCATTTGATAGATGATACATGAGGATGCTGAGTCTTAGAGAAAGGTTAAGTAGCTTATCTATGGACGTATAGCACATAAGTGTTATAGAACCAGGATTCAAATGTAGGCAATCAGAATCTGGAGCCCAGGGAGCTGGCCCCGTGGCCGAGTGGTTGGGTTCTCATGCTCTGCTTCAGTGGCCCAGGGTTTGACCAGTTCGAATCCTGGGTGCAGACATGGCGCTGCTTGTTGGGCCATACTGGGGTGGCATCCTGCATGCCACAGCTGGAAGAAGCTACAACTAAAACAAATTCACAGCTCTGTACCTGGGGGCTTTGGGGAGAAAAAGGAAAAATAAAATCTTAAAAAAAAAAAAATCCCACACTCTTAAACCTCTGTGTCACCTCTTGGTAGTGAGAATTAGTGAGAGAGAAAATTTGCAATTTTCAGTTAATTTTGCAGTTAATGTTGTTGCAATGTGTCTGTTACCCAAAGAGCAAGAATTAATGAGTGTAATTTTCTTCTATTCCATGAACACACTGCAGGTAGTCCTTTTAATTGTCATTGACATGTAGTAGTGATTCTTGGTCTTCTGTATTTTGGGTGAGAAGATAGGAAGGTAAGAATAGGTGATCAATGGTGGATAGCCACTGAAAGTATTATTAATTGTTATTAATTACATCTTAAACCCAGTGTTAATTGTTATTAATTACATCTTGGGAATGTCAATTTGAATTACGAAGCTAAATTAGTGTAGTCTGGAGCCAGCAAACTATGATTTGTGTATTGATTTGTCCTGGTTCTGCATGCCAAATCTGTGCTTACTTGTTTCTGGAAATACAGTTTTCCTGGAACACAGCCATGCCCATTTGTTGATGTGTCGTCTATGTTTGCTTTTGGGCTACAATGTCAGAATTGAGTATTTGTGACAACAACCATAAAGCATAAAATATTTCCTATCTGACTCTTTGCAGAAAATATTTGCCAACCTCTCGTTTAGATCCCTAAATGTTTACCTTAGTATTCTTTTGAATGATTAGTTTTTGTTGATGGAAGAGTAAGACAAATTTGGCTTTATATAATTTTTTTCCTCAGGGTTTAGAAATAGTCTTTCGAGTAGGATTAGCACTTCTTCAAATGAATCAGGCAGAACTGATGCAACTCGACATGGAAGGGATGTTACAGGTAAGTCAGTTCATGATTTCCTGAATTTCTTTAGATTTTACTGTTAATTAGTTGATAATAAACAGCATTAAGTAGTTCTTACATTTTTCTTTTATTTTATCTAGCACTTTCAGAAGGTCATTCCACATCAGTTTGATGGTGGTCCAGACAAATTAATCCAGGCAGCTTACCAAGTCAAATATAACTCAAAAAAAATGAAAAAGTAAGTATTTTATATTTTGGTTTTTAGTTATAGGGGTTTGTTGTAGCATATAGGAAATTAAATGGAAGTGGCAAAACATTCTAGTGATTAGTGCAGTTTTCCTTCTCAGTTTATAGAACTGTAGTATTTTATTTGATGGTATTGGTTTCAATATAACATAAATTAATGTTGGAATTTCATACTGCTCTTAATAGCAGTGCATCAGACCATTGTGGATTACCTTTAAAACTCCCCTTTCCCATTCCATATTGACTAGAATTAGGAACCTGGTAAGTATATATATGTGAGTGTGCTATTATTTTAAAAACCACTTTTATGGTGTGGTCCAATTCACTGACATTCTTTTTCTTTCAGTTGACCCCAGATTGTCACTTAAGTTCAAGATTAGCATAACCAACAAGATAGGCATGAAGAATGGAATGAGAACTTAAATTTTTAATTTATTGTGTATTACCTTCTAATGAAACTTTTCTTGATGTGTATTTCATAAAAGTTCAAGATAAGCAGTTTTGACTCATAAAGATTAATTTTTGTAATATAGTAAAAGGTGTTAATTAAGAATGACAGCTCTTAGTCTTCTAGCTTCCAGTACTTAAATAAATTTTAGCCTGAGATCATAGTTAGCATTCCTGACACTAGTTTCTATGGTACAAGATGCTTTAAAATGATAGCGGTACTATATGTTGGCAGTTCTCAATAATATGTACAACATACTCCCATGGAAGTTCCTACTTCAGAAAATGTATTAGAATATGAGTGAGAATTATGTTACTAAAATTAGTTAGCTCTGGGGCTGGCCCGGTGGTGTAGCAGTTAAGTGTGCACATTCAGCTTGGCAGCCCAGGGTTCCCTGGTTTGGATCCTGGGTGCAGACATGGCACTGCTTGGCAAGCCATGCTGTAGCAGGTGTCCCACATATAAAGTAGAGGAAGATGGGCATGGATGTTAGCTCAGGGCCAGTCTTCCTCAGCAAAAAGAGGGGAATTGGCAGCAGATGTTAGCTCAAACCTAATTTTCCTCAAAAAAAAAAAATTAGCTCTAATTTGCAAAAGCAAGCCAATTTATGAACTTCAACTGTTATTAATAATAAATTACTTGTGAAATTTCTAATAACCAGTCACATTACATCATCATGTTGAGACATTATAAGATCAAAAAACTGAACTATTCAGTAATTGATAAAACCTTAAGGAGCCGTCTCAATTTCCACCTCTTGGTAAAACCAAATTTAAATCACACTAGCCAAAAAGAGAATTTATTTTACTTTAAAAAAGACTTGTAGAGAACAGGATAACTGATTCTCCTTTTAGATCTTGTATATTACCAGTATAATCTCATTTCTGAAATTTCAATTATCTGCTTATCAAAAGTCTGACCCTCTAGTTCTTTCATTCTCTTACTCCTATTGCCTCTGTTCTGCTTTATCACGATTCCTAGTTTGATGTCTAATAGCCTTTGTCTGGTCTGAATAAGTATACCTCCTCTGACGTTTTGTACCCTGTATTCATGTAGCTGAGTGTTAGAGAAAATTGCATTGTTAGTGAGATTGCTGGCAGTAAGTTGTGTCTCAAGTGCCGCTCCATGTATATTTTCATTGGCCTGGATTAGTTCTCTCTTTGCTCAGAGTGGTTATTTCACACCTTACCGTTCTTCCCAAGATCCCGTCCCTGTTTTGCCATATCTAACTCTTCAGCAGATTATCTTACTTCTTAATTCATCAGCCATCATTTTCAAACTTACTGAACTTTTCTGCTGTAAGTTCCAGATTACAGACTTAGCCATATTTCTTTTCTTCCCTTTTCAGAATACCATATTTCTATTCCTTTATAATGCTAAATCAGAGTGTAGAATGTTATTCATTCCCATCTCTTCCAGGTCCTTCCTCCATTAATTGTTCGTCTGTCTTTTATCTTCAATCTCTCTCTCTGTTGTTCATTTTCTTCAATATATGAAGCTGTTTTTGAGTTCTGACTTAAAAGCAACAAAAACAGACACACAGATACAGAGATGAGATTTGTGGTTACCAGAGGGGAGAGGGGGAGGGAGGAGGACGAAAGAGGTAATAGGGCACATGTGTGTGATGATGGATGTTAATTAGTCTTTGGTGGTGAACATGATGTAGTCTCCACAGAAACTGAAATAGAATGATGTATACCTGAACTTTATATAACGTTATAAAGTGATGTTACCTCAATAAAAAAAAAACAACAGAAACAAAACTTTTCTCAACATAGCATTCCATTCTCCTTTTATGAAGCATATCTGTGAAGGAAAAAGTAGTTTATAGTCATTAGTTCCAGATCATATTTCATCTGCTTTTTTTCCCAATTGAGATATTTTTCAAACATACAGAAAAACAGAGCCCACTTGATATATTTTTCAAACATACAGAAAAACAGAGATACTAGAGTAGTAAATATCCATATGCTTATCATCTAGATTTAACAGTTGATAGTTTGTCATATTTACTTCAACTATTTTTTTGTTTGGTAAGGAAGATTGGCCCTGAGCTAACATCTGTGCCAATCTTCCTCTATTTTGTATGTGGCTTTCTGCCACAGCACGGCCACCACTGAGTGGTGTAGGTCTGTGCCTGGGAAGCGAACCCAGGCTGCCAAGGGGGAGTGCACCAAACTTAACCACTAGGCCACACGGCCAGCCCTTAAATGCAACTGGTTTTTGTAAGTTGATTTTGTACTCTGCAACTTTGGTGTAGTTGTTGATTATTTCTAATAGTTATCCGATGGATTCTTTAGGGTTTTCTATGTATAGAATTATGTCGTCTGCAAACAGTGAGAGTTTCACTTCTTCCTTGCCAACTTGGATCCCTTTTATTTCTTTTTCTTGCCTAGTTCCTCTGGCCAAAACCTCCAGTACTGTGTTGACTAAGAGTGGCGAGAGTGGGCACCCTTGTCTTGTTCCTGTTCTCAGAGGGATGGCTTTCAGTTTTTCCCTCATGAGTACGAATTTGGCTGTGGTTTTGTCATATGACCTTTATTATGTTGAGGTGCTTTCCTTCTATACCCATTTTATTGAGAGTTTTTATCATAAATGGCTGTTGAATCTTGTCAAATGCTTTCACTGCATCTGTTGAGATGATGTGTGATTTTTATTCCTCATTTTGTTAATGTGTTGGATTGCATTGATTGATTTGCAGATATTGAACCATCCCTGCATCCCTGGTGTAAGTCCCACTGATGGGATCCTTTTAACGTATCGCTGTATTTGGTTTGCCAATATTTTGTTGAGGATTTTTGCATCTATGTTTATCAGCAATATTAGCCTGTAATTTTCCTTCTTTCTGTTGTCCTTGTCTAGCTTTGGGATCAGGGTGATATTGACCTCATAGGATGAGTTAGGAAGTATTCTGTCTTTTTCAATTTTTTGGAATAGTTTGAAAAGGATAGGTATTACATCTTCTTTGAATGTTTGTTAGAGTTCTCCAGAGAAGCCATCTGTCCTGGACTTTTATTTTTTGGGAGGTTTTTGATTACCATTTCAATCTCTTTACTTCTGATTGGTCAGTTCAGATTCTCTATTTCTTCTTGATTCATTTTCGGGAGGTTGTATGATTCTAAGAATTTATCCATTTCTTCTAGATTGTCCAATTTGTTTGGCATATAGTTTTTCATCATATTCTCTTATAATTGGTACTTGTCATTTTCCTTCTGGTCTGGAGTGTTAATATATTTCTTCTTGCTATTGGATGAGGTGGACTTCTGCCATCTCATAGTGTTCATATCTTCTCGTAGATTCCACTTGCCACCACTGGTGGGGACAGGAGCTATGTTTTCTGAGCCTGCTGTGACCCCTGGCAGTTGTGCCCATCCATTGGAAGCTGTGCCAACAGGGCTCGCTGCTTCTGCCCACTGCTGCCCTGCATACATAGGCACAGGTGCTCTGGCGGGGATCCCCTGTCCTGGCCTACTGGCCAGGCGGGATGGGGGAAAGAGGCGCCCCCTCTCCTGCCCATGCTCCCCCTCTGCACTTACTGGCTGGCTGCCTGGGCTGCTCAGCTTGGAGAGGGCGACCCTGCAGTTCCTTAGCCACCTCTGTGTAGAGGGTTTCCATGGTCTGGGAGGCAACTCTGAGAGCAAAAGCGTTCCCATGGAGGGCTGACTTTTCCCCCTTCTCCTCTCAGCCATGCACCACTGCCACGCGAAGTCCCACACCCTAGACCACTGCCACTTGGGGAGGGAGAGGAGATCCGCTCACCTCCTTCCACTGCCTCCCAGGGGCTCTGGCAGCCCCACCTTCAGATGTGTGGCTGCATGGATCTCTCAGATGTCTGTAGTGGTGTGTGGATCTCGTCTCTTGATTTATGAATGTCCTTTTCATTGTATCTTGGGGGAGAGACTAAGGGAAGAGCTCACTCCACCGTGATGCTGATGTCGCTCCTTAACCATTTATTTCTTAAACCTTCGTAATCTGGTATCTGCCCTTACTCCTTCCACTAAAACCACTTCTTTAAACTCTTTATTCATTTATTCAAGAAATAGTTCTTTTGCGTGCTGACATTGTTCTAGGTGCTGAAAATAAAATGTCGAACCCAGTAGACAAAATCGCTGCTGTCATGGGGAGTTTATGTTCTAGTGCGTGTGGTGAGGCAGAAATTAAACAGAATTATGTGTCAGGTGCAGGTAAGTGCTGTGAAGAAAGACAATCTGGGGCTGGCCCCGTGGCTGAGTGGTTAAAGTTCTGCACGCTCCACTTCGGCAGCCCTAGTTCACAGGTTCAGATCCTGGCTGCAGACCTACTTTACTCATCAGCTGTGCTGTGGAGGTATCCTACATGCAAAATAGAGGAATATTGGCACAGATGTTAGCTCAGGGTGAATCTTCCTCATCAAAAAAAAAAAAGAAAGAAAGACAGTCTGTGTAAGGCGACTTGAGAGTAACAGATGGGTGCCTTTTTTTTTTTTAAGTCCACTGGTGGGCAAAGGCCTTTCTTAAAAGGTAGCATTTAAGCAGAGACCTAATAGAAGTAAGAGGCAAGCCATGCAGATAACTCAGAGAGCTTCCCAGACATAGAGGACAAGTATTTCAAAAGCCTGGAGGTAGAAGTGTGCTCGGCACATTTGATGAACACCATTGTGGCCATGATGGCTGGAGCAGAGTGGGCCAAGAGGAGAGAGGGAGGAAGATGGGATGGAGAGGTAATGGGGCTTTTTAGCCCTTGGGATAGACTTTTGCTTTTATTTTGAGTAAGAGCAGAGGAAGGACTCGTGTTTTAACAAAACTACATTGACTGCCATGTGGAGAATAGACAGTAAAGGAGGTAGGGTCAGGGTAGATTCAGGGAGAGGAGTTAGCAAACTATTGAAATAATCTAGACTAGAGAATAATGAAAACTTAGATTAGGGTGATAGCGGTTGAAATGTTAAGAAATAATTATTTCCCAGTTGCAGTTCCAACAGATGGTTTTTATTCCTAATTATACTTGATATATTAATTTTGGATGTAGGTGATCAGTTTATTTTATTTTTTAACTTTATCTCTTTATTTTTAAAAAACTTTTATCATATACACACAAAAGTATAATGTTTGATAAACACAAAAGAATATATATAATGTTTTAAGTTATGAAGCATAACGATGAAACAAATGCTTATGAACGTATCACATGGCCTAAGTGCCCCTCTGCAAGAGGTAATCATTATCCTGAATTTTGGATTCATTATTCATTCTCTTGGTTTTTTTAAAAATAGTCTTACTATATATATAAGAAGTTGTGTTTATTTTTGAGTGTTATGAAAATTGTATCATCCTGTATTATATCATTTGTGATTTGAGTTTATTGATTGACGTTATGATAGTACAGTTCATTAGATTTTTTTTTGTGGCTATAGATGTTTAATTTTCACTCCTCTATATTATTCTATTGAGTGAATCTGCTATAATTTATCTATTTTCCCGATGGCCATTTCAGACATTCTAGGTTAGCTTGTTTGCTGTTATGCTATTAAAATACTATGAATATTTGTGCAAGAATTTTTCTATGATAAATATTTAGGAGTGGGATTGTTAGGCTGCAGGGTAGGCCATGTTAACATTACAAAATTTTGCCAATGTGCTACTATAATATAGTCTCACCCAGCAATATATGAGTTCTCATTGTTCTACTTTGTCATCAACACTGGTTATTTTTAATTTTTACCCATCTATTGAGTTTAAAATGGTATCTGATTTTGGACTTAGTTTGCATTTCCCTAATTATTAAGAGTAAGCATCTTTTCATATGTTAATTGGCCTCATGTTTTTCCTTTTTTTCCCCCTCCCTTTTTTATTGTAGTGTCTACTTCTTACTGCGTTGACTACTTTTTAGTTGTTAGTAGTTCTTTATGCATATTCTGGTTAGTAATCCTTTATCAGTATTAAAAAATGAGTCTCATCCGGATATTTCTGCTAAGCACACTCATGGAATATGTAACAAACTTAGACTTGGACCTGGCTCTGAAGAAGCTTCAAGCTTCCTGTGGGTTGGAGGGTGATGAAACAGAGAAGTAAATAGCTTAATAGCAACTACAATCTGGTAGATGCCAATATAGCAGGTTATTAATATAATATGTGAGAGGTGCCTAATGTCTGTCTTTCATAGTCTGCTGAGGGTCAGGAAAATGTTCAGAGCATGGTAGCTGGATTTTCAATTTTCATCTGTATTCTTTCCTCACATTTATCTGCCTGATGATATTCCTATGATAGAGATATCTTGGTACTCCTTTCCACCTCCTCTTTCACAGTCTGCCTTCTGCCACTTTATAAAAGGATTGCAAACCTGTCGCTTTCCAAATGTTGTTAAGGTACATTACTTTGGGACATAAAAATCACTGGGGTACCAAACAAAAAGGGCAATTTCAGAATGCCTTGCTCCAGAGGGAGAATCGCCTGAGAGAGCAAAGCAAGAAACACCTCATGGAGCAGCTTTTTATTTCATACAGCTCACAAATAACTTGGCAAGGCTGCCTTATCTTTCTTACAGTTAGAATTGAAAAGTAGAATGGTGATCATGGGGGCAGGTATTAACATACATTTATTTGAGTTGAAAAATGAAGGCTGACTTTAATGACAGAAAGTAAATACAATTTCACTCATTGGTTCAATTACAATGACTGCCTCTGCCACTTAGGTTATAAGACATTATTCATAAATTAAATGAGGTAAATCTCACTTAAAGTTTTAGGGGAAAAATTTTGAAGCACATATAAATTACATCCTTTGCAACTATATATACTTCTAAAAAAACTTTTTTTAGAAGTCTTTAAAATGTGTGAGGGGAAACATTCTTTTAGCAGGTACATGAATTGAAAGATTGGAAGACCACTGACTTGGTCAGATAAGAGGATGGCAGTGGATGAAGATGGGGGTTGTTTTCTGGTGGAGATAGCACCAGAGTACCATTTCAAAGAACTTATATTTCTAATTGCTGGGGTTAAATGATGACTACAACAGGAAGCCCTCTTGTGTGAAACTTACAGAAATGCAAAAGATTGACAGAAAATAAATATACAGTATAATGTCCATCAGTGAAAGTGCCATGAAGGACAAATAAAGCAGAATGAAGGATGTGGAGTGATGGGGGTGCTATTTTTGATAGAGCATTCAAGGATAGGGCACACAGACTGAAAAGATGTCATGTTAGCAGACACCTGAGGGAAGTGAGAGGGAGAGCTGTGTGATTATCTGGGGGAAGTGTATTCCATGCTGGGAGAATAGTAAATGTAATGCTTGAGGCAAAAATATGGTTGATATGTTTAAGGAACAGCAAAAAGCCAGTGTGACTGTAGCATAGGGAAATAGGAGTGTGGTGCGCAATGAGGTCCAAAACATGGCGGGGGACTAGGAGTATTTAAAGCTGTGCTATCCTTTATGGCAGCCACTACCTACCTGCTTGTGGCTTTTTAAATTAAATGCAATTAAAGATTTCATTTCATCAGTTATATTAGCCACACTGCAAATGCTCATTAGTCACTCACTTGTGGCTAGTGCCTACTATGTTAGCACAAATACAGAACATTTTCAAAAGTTCTCTTGGACGTTATTGGCTTCCTCATGGGCCAGATTTATATTCTACACCCGAGGAGAAACCAATAGAGAATTTTGAGAAAACTGACATCATCTCATTTTAAAAATTTCACTCTTTTTGCGTCTAGAAGGGTAAGTAGAGGTTGGTCAGGTGAGGAGAAGGAGGGCATTTTAGGCAGAAGGCTACTATGTACAGAGGCTCAGAGGTTCCTTTAAGACATGAAAGTTATAAACGATCAGTCTTAGTGTTTGGCTCTTTTTGTTGTAATTTTTATTTTGGTATACTTTTAAACTTTTTAGAAAGTTATAAATATAATACAAGCAACTCCCATATACCACTTATCCAAATTCACCAATTGTTTGCATTTTGCCCTGTTTGCTTTGTTATCCTCTCTCCCCCCATATATAAAAAGAAATAATTGTGTGTGTCTGTGTGTACGTAAAATCCATACCCATTGTTTGGGGATCTATTTGGGAGTAAGTTGAGATATTGCAGCCTTTATCCTTAAATACTTGAATGTGCACTTCCTAAGAGCAGTGATTTTTTGGTTTTTATATAACCTAATAGTTAATCAAAATCAGGAAAATTATCATTTGTACAATCCTACTGTCTAATCCACAATGCAAGTTCAAATTTTATCACTTTACCAATAATATTCTTTATAACAATCTCCCCCTCCCAGCCACTCCAAAACCCTAGTCCCATCTACTCTTCACCCCTCAGCTCCCGGGTCCTGGATCCACTCCAGGATCATGAATTGCATTTAGTGGTTGTGTCAGTTCAGTCTCCTTTAATCTGAAACACTCCTTCAATCCTACTTTATGTTTTTTGACCTTGATATATATGAAGAGTATAGGCTAGTTATTTTGTGTACAGTCCCACAATTTGGGTTTCTCTGATATTTACTCATGATTAGATTCAGGTTGTGCATTTTTTGGCAGGTGCACCAATGATGTTATATCTTCTCAGTTCACCATGTAACAGTTACATGATATTGGTTTGTCTCAAAATTGATGATGTTAGCTTTGATCACTTGGTTAAAGTGACGTCTGCCAAGTTTCACTACTATAAAGTTATTATTTTGCTTTTTATTATAAAGTAATTTGTGTTGTTACTATTGAACTTAAACAAATTGACAGCCAGTTATTTCTTCAGCAAAAATGAGTTTATTCAGAATCAGCAAAGAATTCCAATTTAGGGTCTGCAACTATAGCAAGCCATGTGCAAATCCCCCAGCAGCAAAGGAAGAGAAACTCTTTTATAGAAGGGAAGAGGAAGTTGGGAAGGCTATTGTGAACAAAGAGTCCGTTGGAAGAATGGATAGTTCTATGTGTAGTGGCTTTTCATTAGCTGAGTTGTGACAATCTCTCATTGACTAAGCTTCTTGCCAGTCAAGAAGAGGAAGTCTTTCTTTTTCCTTTTGGGCTGGGCTATTGACATAGAGCGTGAGAGCTCCCCCTTTTGGCCTCCCAGCTGCAATGTGATGAGGTTTTTGTTTATTAATTTGACACTGTGAGATTATATATCTTGTTCCTTACCAAACTTTTCCTCACCAAATTTAAATCCATTTATGATATTCTCACTCCCTCATTCCTTCTTTGTTGATTGGGATTCTGTAAGGAAGAGCTTTCCCTTCTTATTTATTTATTCATTTATATCAGTGTGAATTCATGAACTCTTATTTTACTTGGTGAATTGTAATCCATTACTCTCAAATTGACCCTGCTTTGTCCATTTGGGGCTCCTTCAAGCTGGCTGCTGTGTCCTTTTGACGTGTCCCCATGATTCTTTGAGAATTTTCTTACTTTCAGGGCAGCAATATATTCCAGACTCATCTTGTACCTTACCTGCTCCTGCACAGGAATAAGTCATTTTTCCAAAGAGCCTTGATGGCTTTTAATAAATCTTTGAAACATAGTCTGAGGATAATGGATAATGCAGCCATTTAACTCTGGGAGTGGCATGATCCAAATGAGCATTTTAAAAACACCACTCTGGTAATCATGTGCAGAAAAGATTGAGTTATGAAACTAGCAGTAGAGAAAACAATTAGAAGTGTTCTGTAGTAATTTAGACAAGCTATAATGGAGGCCTAAAAATATTGTCAGGGAGAGGAGAATGAAATGTCTTTGTAGCTGCTTTGAAGTAGTTTTCTAGAAACCTGACAAGCGTACCTCTGCCAGGTGATTAAGGTCAACATCAGCAACAAGGTCTTGCTGATGGTTTGTACCTTTGATATGATGTGATGAAAATGACACTTATCTATGTGGTTTTCTTCGCCTAAACCCATAACCCCAGTATAATCATGAGAAAAATGTGAGACAAGTCTCAGCTGAGGGACATTCTACAAAATACCTGACTAGTACTCCTCAAACTGTCAAGTTCATCAAAAACAAGGAACGTCTTAAGAAACTATCACAGTCAGGAGGAGCCTAAGAAGACATGACAACTAAATGTAATGTGGTATTCTAGATGGGAGCCCCAGAATAGAAAAAGGACACTAGACAAAAATTTAGGAAATCTGAATAAAGTATGGGCTTTAATTAATAATAATATATCAATATTGGTTCTTTAATTGTCATAAATGTACTATACTAATATAACATATTAAACGTGGGAGAAACTGGGGATAGGGTATGTAGGAACTCTGTACTCTTCTCAATTATTTTCTAAATCCCAAACTGTTCTAAGTATAAAGTTTATTGAAAAAACATTATCAATACAGGTGAAGTAATAATGAATTCTAGAGCATTGTTAAGGAGGTTGAATTGAACATACTTGGTGACCGAATTGGAAAGCAAGGATTAAATGATGACTCTTAGTGTTTCGTTTTGGTGCATGAATGAGTAACAATGACATTTATCACATAATATGTAACAAAATATCTACTTCAGAGTAGTCATTTGTGAAGGCTTTAAACTTATTTCAACAGTACAGCCATTATTCAAAGTGTTTTGCACCTCTTTAGAGTCTTTTATAAACTCTTGTGAATATCCTATATTCTTTTAGCTATACCAAAATGAGACAGAGTCGTGTCGTAGTGAAGGGTGTGACCTTAGGCAAGTTTCTCAACCTTTCTAAGCCTCAAAATTGGCAGAACAACCTATATTAAAAAGTCACTGTGGACAGAGGATTGTGGGAAGATGGCAGAGTAGGAAGCATCAGGAATCTGTCTCCCATACAGACAACAATTGTGCTGGCAGAATCTGGTATAACTATTTTGGAACCCTTGAGTCTATTGAAGGCTTGTAACTTATAGGGGAAGGCTTAGATGGTGAATTGCGTTAATTTGGTCAACTTCAGCTCTTAGCACATTAGCAGATACCCATCCTCCACCCCTCAGCCACATGGCTCACAACTATGCTTGTTTTCCTGGAGCAACCTATATGTAACCTGTGGGAGCCAGGGTGGGCAAAAAGAACCTTGTCTTCCAGATATTGGGGATCTATGTTCTGTTTGCCGATTGCTGTTTCTGATCACAGAGGTGCAAAGAAGTGGGCAACCGTTGTTGTTGGCACCTCTTCTCATTGTGGCAAGCTCCTCCTCCTCCAGCTGAAGTGACTGCCAGGAGACTTAAAGGGCTGTTGACCTTCTCTCCTCTTCTTTTTTCTCTTTTTCCCCTTTTGGGAATGAGACATTAAAGACTAGGACATTCAAAAACAACTGCATATATGGGAAAAATTAGAATGTGACTGTGCATGCTCAGGGAAAGGCTCAGAAAAGACCTGAAAATACTTCAGGTTTACAGTTCAGGTTGATTATTAGCACAGAGACAGCCTATAATGATCAAAAAGACAAAAACAGTAACAAAACACAGCAAACTCCCTAGGGAGGAGGAGAATCCAATTTCCAGAGTTACCACATTACTATATTCAAATATCTAGTTTTCAACAACAAAAAACCCCACAAGGCATATAAAGGAACAGGAAAGTATGGCCCATTCAAAGGAAAAAAATAAAAGCTGTCCCTGAAAAAGACCTGATGACAGACATACTAGACAAAGAATTTAAAAGATGCTTTCAGAACTAAAGAGAGATGTGGAAAAAGTCAGAAAAAAGATATATGAACAAAATGGAAATATCAGTGAAGAGAAAAGCAAAAAGGAAATTCTGGATCTGAAAAGTACAATAACTGCAATGAAAAATTCACAACAGTTATTGAAAGGCAGATTTGAGCAGGCAGAAGAATCAGTGAATTTGAAGATCGGACAATGGAAATCATTGACTGAGGAACAGAAAGAAAAAATATAGAAGAAAAGTGAATGGGTCTTAAGGGACCTGTGGGATACCAACATAAACATTGTGGGAGTCCCAGAAAGAGAAAGGAGAAAGGGGCAGAGAGAGTA
This sequence comes from Equus przewalskii, assembly GCF_037783145.1. Taxonomy (NCBI): domain Eukaryota; kingdom Metazoa; phylum Chordata; class Mammalia; order Perissodactyla; family Equidae; genus Equus; species Equus przewalskii. Next base: position 7,372,054 of record NC_091854.1, read on the forward strand.
TTTGAAGAAATAATGGCTGAAAACTTCCCAAATTTGTTGAAAAACATGAATATAAACATTCAAGAAGCTCAACAAACTCCAAGTAAAATGAACTCAAAGAGACCCACACCCAGACACATTGTAATTAAACTTGTAAAAGGTTAAGAGCGAATCTTGAAAGCAGCAAGGTAGAAGCGAGTCATCACCTAGAAGGGATCCTCGATAAGACAAGCAGAGTTCTCCTCAAAAACTTCAGAGGCCAGAATGCAGTAGGCTGATACATTAAAAATGCTAAAAGAAAATACTGTCACGTAAGAATCCTATCTCTAAGAAAACTGTCCTTCAAAAGTGAGGGAGAAATCAAGATATTCTCAGATAAACAAAGGCTGTGGGAACTCATTATCACTAGAAATGTCTTGTAAGAAATGCTCATTCCTGCAGGGTGAAATGAAAGGACACTAGACAGTAACTCATTGAATCAAGAAATAAAGGTCTGAAGGTAAACACATGGGTAATTATAAAAGCTGTTATTATTGTAACAGTGCATTGTAACTCTACTTTTTGTTTTCTACATGATTTAAGAGCCTAATACATTTTTAAAAAACAATTATTAGTCTAAAAGTTAACATTATTGTACCTTTTGTTTGTGACTCCAAAGCTGGTTTTTCACATAATTTAGGAGACTCATGGATTTAAAAGAATTGTTAGTTTATGTTTTGGAGCACACAATGTATAAAGTTGTGTTTTTGTGGCATCAACAAGCAAAAGGGGTGGGAAAGGAGCTGTGAAGGAGCAGAGTTTTTGCATTCTCTTGAAGTTAAGCTGGTATAAATTCAAATTAGAGTATTACAACTTCAGAATGTTCAGTGTAGTCTCCGTAGAACCACAATAGAATATACACAAAAAGAAATGAGTAAGGAATTTAAATATTGCACTACTAAAAAATCAACTAAACACAAAAGAAAGCAGTAATACAGGAAATGAGGGACCAAAAAACTGCAAGGCATATAGAAAACAAATAGCAAAATGACAGAAGTCCCTCCTTATCAATAAGTACTTTAAATGGATGAAACTCTCCAAAAGACACCTTGGCAGAATGGAGAAAATTAGGTGATCCAACTATATCTCTTTTACAAGAGACTTACTTTAGATCCAAAGACACAAATAGATTGAAAATAAAAGCATGGTAAGAGATATTCCATGCAAATAGTAACCAAAAGAGAGCAGAAGTAGCTATACTAATGTCAGACAAAATAGGCTTTAAATTTGAAAAGATTACAAGAGACAAAGACAGATAATATATACTAATAAAATGTTCGCTACAGCAATAAGATATAACAATTATAAACATTTATATAACAATGATAGACCGTTAAAATATATGAAACAAAATAAGACAGAATTGAAGGTAGAAATAGTTCCACAACAGTAGCTGGAGATTTCAGTATCCCTCTCTCTCGATAATGGATAGAACAACCAGACAATATAAGTAAGGAAGCAGAGGACTTAAACATCACGATAGGCCAACTATGTGTGATAGACACATACAGAACACTCTACCCAATAGCAACAGCACACACATTCTTCTCAAGTGCACTTGGGACATTTTCAGGAGACTATATATTAGGTCACAAATTAAGTTTCAATTGATTTAAAAAGATAGATATAATTCAGAGTATCTCCTCCAACTATAAGAAGATGAACTTAGAAACTAGCAGAAGTAAAACTGGAAACTTCACAATTGTTTGGAAATTAACACACTCTTAAATAACCAATGGATCAAAGAAGAAATCACAAGGGAAATTAGAAAATACTTAGGGACGAATGAAAACAAAAACACAACCTACCAAAACTTATGCAACACAGTGAAAGCAGTGCTAAGGGAGAAATTTATAGCTATAAATGCTTACATTAAAAACAGGAAAGATCTCAAATCAGCAACCTAATTTACAACTTAAGGAACTAGGAAAAGGAGAACAAACTAAACCTAGAGCTCGCAGAAGGAAGGAAATAAAGATTAGAGCAGAGATAAATGAAAAAGGGAATAGAAAACAATAGAGAAAATTAATGAAACTAAAAGTTGATTCTTTGAAAGGATCAACAAAATTGACCAACCTTTAGCTGGATGGACTAAGAAAAAAAGACTCAATAAAATCGGAAATAAAAACAAAGACATTACTACCAATTTTATACAAATAAAAAGGAGCATAAGATAATACTGTAAATAATTGTACACCAACAAATTGGATAACCTAGTTGGAATGGGCAAATTCCTAGAAAAACAAAAACTTTCAAAACTAAATCTTGAAGAAGTAGAGAATCTGAATAAACTTGTAACTAGTAAGGATGTTGAATCAGTAATCAGAGATCTCCCAACAAGAAACATCCCAGACCTACTGGCTTCACTGGTGAATTCTACCAAACTAAAAATTTAAAGAACTAGTACCAGTTCTTCTCAAACTTTCCCAAAAAGTGGAAGAGGAGGGAATACTTCCTGACTTGTTCTATGAGGCCAGCATTACACTAATACCAAAGCCAGATGAAGACACTACAAGAAAAGAAAACTAAAGATCAATATACCTTATAAATATTGATACAAAAATCCCCAACAGAATACTACCAAACCAAATTTAGCAGCATATTAAAAGGATTACATACCAGGACCAAATGGGATTTATTCCCGCAATGCAAGGGTAGTTCAACATATGAAAATCAGCCGATCAATGCAATACACTACATTAACTGAATGAAGGTGAAGAAATCCGCGTGATCATCTCAATTGAAGCATAAAAAGCATTTGACAAAATGCAACATTCTTTCATGGTAAACACTCAATAAACTAGGAATAGAAGGAAACTACCTCAACATAGTAAAACCCGTGTGTGAAAAACCCACAGCTCACATTAGACTCAGTGGTGAAAGACTGAAAACTTTTTCTCTAAGATCAGGAACAAGGCAAGGATGCCCACTTTTGCCACTTCTATTAAACATAGTACTAGAAGTTCTAGCCAGACCAGTTAGGCAAAGAAAAGAAATAAAAGGCATCCACACTGGAAAGGAAAAAGTAAAATTATCTATGTTGGCAGACCACATGATCTTATATGTAGAAAAACCTAAAGATTCTACCTAAAAAACCTATTAGAGCCTATAAATGAATTCAGCAAAGTAGCAGGATACAAAGTCAACACATGTAAATGACTTGCATTTTTATACACTAACAATGAACAATCCAAGAAGGATATTCCATTTACAGTACAAGTAGAATAAACACTTAGCAATTAACCAAGGAGTTGAAATACTTGTAACAATGAAAACTACAAAACATTCTTGAACGAAATTAAGGAGACACAAATAAGTAGAAATATATCCTCTGTTCATTGATTGGAACACTTAATGTTAAGATGTCACTACTCAAAGTGATCTACAGATTCAGTGCAATCCCGATCAAAATCCTGATGACATTTTTGGCAGAAATAGAAAACGTCATCCTAAAAATCATATAGAATCCCAAAGGATCCCAAATAGGCAAAACAATCTTATAAAAGAACAACAAAGCTAGAGTACTCGTACTTCCTGATTTGAAGACTTACTATGAAGCATCAGTAATCAAAACATTGTGGTACTGAAATAAAGACAGACGTATAGACCAATGGGATAGAATAGAGAGTCCAGAAATAAGCCCTCACATATATGGTCAGATGATTTTAGATAAGCTAAGAACATTCAATGGGGAAGGACTGTCTTTTCACAGATGGTTTACGGAAAACTGGGCATCCACACACAAAAGAATGAAGTTAGATGCTTACTTAACACCTTATGCAAAATTAAGTCAAAATGGATCAAAGATCTACATGTAAGAACTAAAACTGTAAAACTTGGATGAAAACGTAAGGCATGAGCTTCATGACATTGGATTTGGCAGTGGTTTCTGAATATGACACCAAAGGCACAGGCAACAAAAGAAAAAATAGGCAAATTGGACTTCATGAAAAATTTTAAATTTCACGTATCCTAAGACACTCTCAAAACAGAGTAAAAAGGCAAACCACAGAATAGGAGAAAATATTTGCAGATCGTATATCTGATAAAGGATTAATATCCAGAATATATAGAGAACTCCTAAAGCTTAACAACAAAGAAATAAACAACTTGATTCAAAAAGGGGCAAAGGACTTAAATAGACGTTTCTCCAAAAAAGATATACAGATGGCCAATAAGCACATAAAAAGATGCTCAACATCACTGATCATTATGGAAATGCAACTCAAAACTACAATGAGATACCACCCCTACAGCCATTAGGATAGCTCCTATCATAAAAACAGACTAAAACAGGTGTTGGAAATAGGAACCCTTGTACACTGTTGGTGGGAATGTAAAATGCTAAGGCTGCTTGGAAAACAATATTGTGATTCCTCAAAAAATAAAAAATATAGTTACCATATGATCCAGCAGTTCCACTTCTTGGTATATACCCTCCCAAATGAAATAAGGTCCTGAAAAGGTATTTGTACACTGATGTTCATAGCAGCGTTACTAACATTAGCTAAAGCATAGAAGCAACTGAAGTGTCCCTTGATGGTCGAATGGACAAGCAAAATGTGATGCAGAAGTATAATGAAATTCATTGTCTTTGTAATGACTACAATACAGTTCAACCTTAAAAAGGAAGGAAATTCTGACGTGTGGTATGATATGGATGAACCTTGGGGACATTATTCTAAGTGTAGTAAGCCAGTCACAATAGGACAAATACTGTATGATTCCACTTATGTGAGATACTTAGTGTTGTCAAAATCATAAAGACAGAACATTAAAATGGTTGCTGCCAGGGCCTGGGAGAGAGGGGAATCATCTCTTATTGTTTCATGGGTGGAGTTTCAGTTTTATAAGATGAGAAGAGCTATGCAAATGATGGCAGTGATGGCTGCACAACATTATAAATGTATTTAATGCTACTAAAACTACATTTAAAAGTAGATGGTAAATTTTATCTTACTTGTATTTTACGCCAATTAAAAAAATTTACTGTGTGCTAATGAGGTTGTATATAGTAAATAATAGGTTTTTGTCCTTTGAGGGAGAATTTGATTTTTTAAAGAAGCTGTAGGTTATTTGGAGCCTGATTTTGTTAATATTTGGAGTAGTTAAACATGTATTAACTTTTTTGGCTGAGAGCAAGATATAAAAATGACTTGTTGGGGGCTGGCCCCGTGGCCCAGTGGTTGGGTTTGCGCGCTCCGCTGCCGGTGGCCCAGTGTTTCATTGGTTCGAATCCTGGGCGCAGACATGGCCGCTGCTCGTCGGCCACGCTGGGGCAGCGTCCCACATGCCACAGCTGGGTGGACCCACAACGAAGAATGTACAGCTATGCAACGGGGCGCTTTGGGGAGAAAAAGGAAAAAAATAAAATCTTTAAAAAGAAATGACTTGTTGGGACTAATTTTTTATAGCCTATAAATTTTAAGATAATTTTATGCTTATAGTAGAATTGCAAAAATAGTACATTGCATTTATTTGTCATTTCTTACTCCTGTACTATCGATGACAGTTCTTTAGTCTTTCTTGTCTTTCATAACCTTGACACTTTTGAAGCTAGCTAGTCAATTGTTTTATAGAAGTTCGATGATTTCTCTTGATTAGATTGAGGATATGCATTACTGGAAAGGATTCCACAGAGGTGAGGTGCCCTTCTCAGAACATCTTAATGGGGTGCATTATGTCAGTGTGTGTTAGCGGTGATGTTAACCTTGATCTTTTGACTCAGACACTGTCTGCTAGGATTTGTACTATAAATTTACTATCTTTCCCTTTGTAATTACTAAATATTTGGGGAAAGATACTTTGAGACTATGCTTAAACGTTTACCCACTAATTTTAGCATCCATTGATTTTTCTTGCCTGTGGCAGTTATTGTTGTGGAGTTCTAATGGTGATTTTTATATTCACCTCATTCCTTCTACGTTTGTTAATTGGAATTCTTTTGTTAGGAATAGTTGTCCCTTTTTCCCCATTATAAATTTCTTAGTTTTAGTACAAGTTTTTTTTTGGTTAGGATCCATTTGGACTTTATAGATGTATTTTAATTTGAGGGGGAAGGATGGATAGTTCTTTTGTATATTTAGGGCTGAATAGAATCTGTCCTCTGGTGCCTTATATATTTCACTTTCTAAAGTTTGCTTTTGTATGGTTCTTATTTTTGTTATCTGTGAAGTAAATTTTTTAGTAAGAATCCATGTACCTTTTTAGATGAGTTTTCTCATATCAAGTATCTCAAGTTATTTGTTGGGAGAACTTAGCAAAATTATGTTTTGTGTTAATATATAGCTGTAAATTTTATAATTTAATAGCTACTTTGAAATGAAAACATCCCTTTAACTTTCCTTTTTTCTTTGTAGGCTTGAAAAGGAATACACTACAATAAAAACTAAAGAAATGGAAGAGCAAGTTGAAATTAAAGTAAGCATCTGAGGACTTTTAGAACTGGTGAACATAAATTGATTGGAGTCACTTATTTGGCAATAGATGTTAGGTTACATTGGTATATTTGTTACCTATATGTAGTAAATTTGGCAATGATGTTTGTCTGTATTGATTGATAAATTTATTTACCATCCCACTAGACTGTAGTTAAAAACAGACATTTCAAAAACTGGGATAATGTGACTGAAGTCGTTTTCATTCTAGTCTGAAAGAGAGCAGCTCTTCCCTTTTTCTAGATTTGTTGGTGGGTCATGAGGAGAAAAAACTTCTCTGGGGAAGATAATTATCATTCCATTTAAGCATATTTTTTAAAGTTACAGAGAAATTAATATATACCATACTGAGACTAATAGCAGTATAGTTTAAGGTAGACCAAATAGCAAATCATTGCACTCGAACTAATAATGGCTGCCTTAGAGCTGCAAGAAGCTTCCACTAATTCAACATTCTCATCACTAAACAAAGGTTATACTGTTGAATTACTCTCCAGAGAAATAGGTAGATTTCCAATTTGAAGGACATAGAAATTCCTGTGTGTACCTTAAAATCCTTATTTGTACCCCCTGTAAGGCCAGAAATTCTTAAGTTGAGGATCTTTGGTGTTATTCGAGCTGAGAATTAGGGAAAGTTGTACTGGCTTTTATGCTGGTATTTCAGGAGGGGATGATGAGTAGGACCGTGATTTAGTGAAGCATCTCAGTGGCTTGCTGATGCCATTTCTTATCTCTTTATTCCTCTTCTCTTTCCCCGAAAAGGAAACAAAAATAAAACAATTTTTATTGAGTGACTCCATTTTTTTTTTTAAACTACGTTTGGGTGTGTCTGATTTTTGACTTAAACCTGGCAAGATGTTAAATGACCACCTTATTTACAATTAATCAGCCATGTGTTGATTCAGCCATGCTATAAAATACCACTATGTTACTTACACCCCACAGGTCCTTTTTACAAGAGAAAGAGTTCTGTTAACCTAGGACTCTTTCTTGCCATGGTCTGCCTCAGAAGCCTCCTAGGAGACACTCTCTCCTATTTTTCTGTCACCTCTCTGTCATCAACTTTGTTTCCCTTTTCTAGATGTTTATTTCCATTTCTGTCACCTGTTTCCTATCAATTGGAAAAATACTTCTACATTTTTCAGAGAGAGAGAGAGAAAGAAAAGATCCCTGTGGATGTTTTTCCCTCCTTTTTTTTATTCTGTCACCCAACCGCTCCTCTACCATTTGCTTTTCTTTTAGGTACCATGAGTAAGCGTAATATAAAATCATACCCTCCACTTCAACCTACTGAAAGTAAAAAGTACGTCATCCTGATGAGTGGGGAGAGAGTATGGGTTATCGCATACCAGGAATATTCGGAACTGGAAATCAAGAATCTGAGGATGGGGAAGCCATCCTGGTCATTTCACCATGCTATGTTATTGAAAAAAAAATCACAGTTCTGTGAACAATCCTTGCTCTTGGAGAAGTTTCTTCTAAAATTGTCACATGAATGTAGGAATACAAAAAGACCTTTTCAGAAAGATCTTTTGCAAACTTTATCCTATACTTGCAGTTATTTTTCAAAAAAAATTTTGGGGGGGGGGAGTTATAGTTTATATACCTCAGAAAATACTTTTGCATACCAGGTGGCATAAAGTTGTTTATAGAGAAGAATCTGGAAAGAAAAAGTTTAAAAAGTTAGTGGAATATATCAGATAAATAAAGTATACTGATCTCAAAGGTAGTCTGTTCTTTTTGTGAAATCATGTTTCCATGTAGTTCTTTTCTTACTCTTGTACCATTTTCTTCTCTTTCTTCACTCCTGCCACCCCCAAAGACAAAGCCAAAACAATTTTTGTGTGACTGCACTTTTTTTTTTTGCTTTATATTTGGGTGTGTATGTCTGATTTTTGACTTGGAACTGGCAACTCGTCTCAGTCATGATCAGATGACCACCTTATTTACAATAAATTAGCCATGTATTGTTTCAGCCTTTCTCTAAAATGAGAAATGCCACTTCCTCACTCACACTCTCTTCCCTTCCCACTGAGGTCCCTTTTACAGGGGAATGAGTTCTGTTAAACTAGTACTTTCTTGCCTTTGTCCTCCTCAGAAGCCTTCAGGGGGATAGTCTTGTACTATTCTTTACACAAACAAATAGTATGATCATCAAATTATTTGATGTTGTAATATGGAAGTAAAAGATCAGCCTTTGATGTTGTGCAGTGTGTTTAAGGTTTCCATTGTTTTTACCTTAATCAAAATTCTAAGACCTTTGGCTTGGTGACCTTTTATTCTAAGAATTATATCTGTCAGTGGGTTCCGTGATCCCGATGCAACTTTTAAATATTTTCTACGCCTACTCTGAAAATGTTATAGGAAGATTTTGATAATAATGCTTTCATACAGAGAATCTTGTATTTTACTGTGTGAAATTTTTGTTAGTAGAAACATCTTTATCAATATCTTCTTCCAGTCTATTAATGTGTTCCACCTGAGGGGGAGGAGGTAAGAAATATTAAAATTCTAGCTTATATTAGGGTAGCCCGCAAATCTTTAAAAAAGAAAAACCTTTATCCTCTGCTCCATTTAAGACAAACATATGAACTGACAGTCTAATATTCATATTTAAATTTGTGCTTTGGGGCATAGAGACCTAAAACTGCAAATGGGAAGTGTTAGAAATTCACTGATTTTTAGTCAGAAATTAAATATTTTTTTCTTATTTCAGAAATTATGAAATATTCCAGATATGCTGAAAAACAGAGAATAGTATCAAAACACTTGTGTATCCACTGCCTGGCATAAAAAAAAATCATGACAAATTCTATCTAAATCATCCAGTAATTATATTTAGCAGTCAATTTGAGGTATTAATATTGACCTCACATTCATTCAACACTTAATATATGAAGGGTCATCTACATGCATCATCTCCTTTTATTCTTACAATAACATTATGAAAGAGTTCTTATATTTCTTTTTCCAAGAAGAAATAGAAACTAAGCTTCAGAGAACTCAAGTAATATGCTAGTGGGCACATTGCTAGAAAAGTGAAATCAAGGATTTGAATGCTGATTTGTGTTATTCTAAGGCGTTCTTCACTGTATACGCTGTGTTGCTTTCCAAGAGAGAATTTAACGTATTGGTGATGTAAGAAGGATTTGGATGCCCATCTTACTGTGATATTAAAAACTTTTCATTAAAAACTGAATGGCTGCATAATAACATCCAATGGGGGTACAATAGCGTATTTTATTCAGTGTCATTCATTTAACAGATATTTATAGTGCCTGCTACATGCCCCAGCAGTGTTCTAGGCACTTGAGATATGTTTATGAAATGAACCAATTCCTGCCCTCATGGAGCTGACATTCTAGTATGGAAGTCAGACAACAGAAAAATAAAACGTACGGTATTTCAGATGGTGATAAGGGTTAAACAGGAGAAACAAAATACCTTAGGGGAGGGAAAAGGAAATGGTAGTGTTTGGACTGAAAATTTAGGGAAGTTGACCACATAACTTTTGAATCAAGACTGAAGAAAGATGGGGAGCTAGATATATAGGTATCTGGAGGGAGAGTAGAATCTGGTCAGGAGTGTGCCTGGTAAAGAATAGTAAGGATGCCATTGTGGATGGGAAAACATGAATGATGAGGAAAGTGACAGGAGGTAAGATGCTGCACATTGTGGATAATGTAGGGTGTTACTGACCATGTGAAGACTTTGGTTTTTACTCTGGTAAGCAGTTGGAGATTTCTGTAGAGGAGGACAAGATCTGACTTAAGTTTTCAGTGGATCCTTCTGGCTCTTGTGTTGAGAGTAGATTGCAGGGGGCAAGAACAGATGCAGGGAGGCTGATGAAGTAATGCAGGCAAGAGATGGTGGTGGCTAGGACTGAGGTGGTAAGAAATGACTAGATTCTGATTTTAAAGGTAAAGCTGACAGATTGAATGTGGAGATGTGAGAGGGATAAGAATCAAGCATTTTGGCCTGAGCAATTAGAAAGATGGTGTTCCCATTACCTGAGATGGGGAAGACTATAGGAGGATCTGGTTTGGGGAGGAATATCAGGACCCCAATTTTGCATATTTTGAGTATGAGATGTCTCAGAGATGTTCAAGTAGCCCCTTCAGTATTTGGTGTTGGAGTTAAGAGAGGACAGACTCAAAATATAAATTTGGCAGTTATTGACACTGACGATGAAAAGCCACGAGAGTAGATGAGATTACCTGAGGAATGAGTGTAAATAAAATAAAGAGAGTTCAAGAATTGAGCCTGAGATTAAGCTGACGTGTAAAAGTTAGGAAGACGAGGACAAAGGAGCAAAGCAGGAGTACACCAGGGAAATACCATGTCCCAGAAGCCAAGAGAAAAGAGTGTTTCAGAAAGAGAGAAGGATTTACTGTGTCAAGTTCTGGAGAAAGTTCTTCTGAGATGAGGATGGAGAAATAATCATTGGGTTTATCAGCGTGGAGATAAACTGGAAAAGAGCCAACAAGTGGTAGGAGCTAAAACTTGACTCAAAATGGAACTAGAGAAAATTGGAGATGGAGGTGTAGATATCTTTCAGGGAGTTTGCTATAAAGAAGAGAGAAATAAAAGACAGTAGCTAGAGAGGGTACTGATGTTGAGTTTGTTTTTCTTTCCTTTTTTTAAGATGGGAGAAATAAGCACATGTTTTTATGGTGATAATTAAATAGGGAAAATTGATGATATATGAATGACAGGGGATAATTGCTGGAGTCAGAAGGATATGGGATTTAGTGCATAGGTAGGAGACTTAACTTGGTCTCCTTGCATGGATAGTTAATCCACAGTAACAGGAGAGAAACTAAAATGTAAGAGCAAAAGTAGAGGTAAGATGTAGACTGGTTGTGGGAGCTTGTGAAGTTGTATCCTGACTGCTTCAATTTTTTCAGTGAAATCATAAGCAAGATTGTCTTCTGACAGTGGAGTAGAGGGTTGCTGGTTTGAAGAAAGAAGAGTAAGTATGAAATAGTGACCTAAGAGAGTGGGAGAAGGAATGGACCAAGGAAATATATTATTATTGCTAGGATGTTTAAGAGTCCAGCTGAATTTAGTGATTGTTAATTTAAATAAACATCATGGTTTTATTTTTCTTTGGTTACGTTTACCAGTCTAAGTGCAGACACAGAGTCATCAATATGTTGACCCAGAGTAGTGGTTTCACCAGGCAAGTATACTAACTACTGAGGGAGGGGTGGGGAAGGGGGGGCGGTAAAAGCAAGGCAAAATATATGATTGGAAATTAAACTTTGTAAAGAGGGAAGAGAGGACATCAGGGAGTGAAAGACAGTGAAAAATTGAGAGGATCACTGGATTGGCCCTGTGAGAAGGAGGATTATTGAGCTTGGGTTATATCATAAAGTAAATAAGCTGGAAAGAATAGGAGATGATGATTGAAGAGTCAGTTGTTTGGAACTGAAATTCCTCTATTGTGGGATATTTAGGTTGTTTTTATTTTTCATTATTAAAAATATGCTTATAGTTAGGATCTTTGTATGTAAAGGTTTTTGGCATCTCGTTTTTCCATAGCCAGTTGTAAAAAGTAGAATTATTGAATTATAGAGTATTAGTATTTTTAAGACTTTTGATATATACTAAGTAAATTTCCTAAAGACTATTTCTGGACTATATTCTTCTTAGCAGTGAGTTTCCATTTCACTAATAATTTGCCAACATGAGGTATTTCATTCTTGCTGTCTCTCTTAATCTCGTAGGTCAAAAAATTTTCTTGTGTGTTTTTTTAAGTGTACATGTCTATTAGTCTTTCTCTTTGTGGTTTTCACTTTAAAGTTTAGAAAACATTCTCAGTTAGTTGAGGAAATGTGATTAAAAAGAAATATATTCAAAAATAAGTGTTAGATTTTAGTCATTAACTTTCCTATATATCAGCAATAAACATTTCAACATCTTAGAAAAAGAAGTTCCATTTAAAATAAAAATAAAAGCATATGTAGAAATAACCTAAATGAAAAATGAGAAAGTAAGAAATAAACACTGAAAAACTTTGCATATAGGTATTTTTAAAAAATGAATAAAAGGGAGAGACAAAAATAATGCCATGTTACATAAAGATAGAGATTTCCTCACAAAATCCACATTAACAAATCCAGTCAAATTTAATTCCTTGAGATGTTTCAGAGAAATAAAAAATCTAAAGAATAATTGTAAAAAATAGATAAAAGTAATAAAATAATATTCATGCCTAACTTCAAAAATATTATGAGCAATGCTTATTACTAACTGTTTGGTATATATTAGGCACTGTGCTATCTCATTTAGTTCTTCCAATATCATTGTAGGTTTTGTTAGTCTGATTTTCTAGATGAGGAAATGGAGATTCTAAGACATTGAATGACACCTACAGGTGTTCATTGTATAGTGAGGATTTGAACCTAAACCTGCCTAACTTCAAAACCCAGTCTCTTAACTAATTTGGTATACTAGTGGTTACGGTTTGGGGAGGATAAACAAAACAATGTAGTAATGAGGGAAATTAGCTCTATCAGATATTAAAAGGGATTACAAAGCTATAATTAGCAAAATACTGTGAAACTAGTCCAAAAAAAGACAAAGTTGAAATTTAATTGGTAACCCTGAAATAGTCTTTACTAATTGTTAAAGTCTGTTGTATTTATTAATTCATGATAAAGTGGATAGCACACAGATGAGGAACTGATGATTTATTTAAAAAGTGGCATTAAGACATTTGGGTAGATGTTTGGGGAAAAATCAATTTAGATTTTATAGCAAAATTTCAGAAACTTTAAAGGAGTAGGGAAGCAAATCCAGGTGAATGTTTTTAGTTCTAAATTTTATTATTTTAGCGTTACTTTTAATGTAACATTAACTTTATTCACTCGATTGTCTGGTTGATCTTAACTTTCTCAGTCTTTTAGGATAAACAAAATGTTATATGATTTTTGATAAAATATGTTGAGAACATTTTGAGAATTGCATTTTTTCTTTGGCTTTCCAGACTTTAACAGCATTTAATAATTTCTTGTTTGTGTAGACCACCATGCTACACATAGTATGAGTATCCAAGACATGAGAAAGATTTTCTCCTCCTCAAGCCATTCTGTAGCCTGAGATCACACTTAAAATAATACCCATTTCAAATCATTTATATATGTTCTGAATAGAACAAGGAAATTAATTTGCAAAGTATCTTTGTAGTAACTCTAAGATTTCTTTGTTCTAATTTGAGGTCTACCTATTAAGATACGATAATTCAGAGAGTCTTCTATTTCCTTGGTCTGAGGTTTTATATGTTATAGAAACTATATTTTAGTCTTTACTGGCAAAATAACAGATTGAATCAATAGAAGTTTTCTGAGGAAGACTTGTTTAGCCGGAATTGAGAGGAAGGTAGGGTTGGAAAAAGGCTGGATTGAGCTCTGGAGCAAGTTGATACAAAAAGGTAAGAGTGGATTTGAAATTAGAGTGATGGCGTAATGAAGTGATAACATTTATGGGATTCTAAAATGAAAGGATAATTTATATAGGGGATTAATATGAATTGTATTGGTGGAATATGCAAAAAGGAGGTGATTTTTTTTAATGTAGAGTGTTTTTGATTTAATGGCAGTAATTTGAGAGGGTTTTGGCAGTCAGGCATTGAACAATTAAGTGAAGTTTCTTTTAGTCTAGTTTTACTATTTGAACTATGAGAAAATGCTAATAATTAGAGCTTTTAATTTTCTCACATTTAAAAGAGTTCGTGATAAACAATTCATTCGATGAAGGTAACTCTTCATATTTTCAGAATGTAAGGAATTTTGCAACTTGGTGTATACAGTTCATTACAAATGGAGGCTGCTCGACTTCTAAACTGACAGTATTTATCCTTTGAACATGGATTTTTTTCCAGATTTCTTGTTTATTTGATAGACATGTGAATACTGTTTATGAAAATAGGCTTCATAGGTGATATATGAGTTAGAATCTTTTCTAATGAGGATGAGACAAGAAAATATTGATTATGAGTCATTATCATAGGTACAGAAAAGAAAGGGGTTATTTCTGTATGTACTGTAGCTTAAATTTAAAATTCAGGCACAGCTGGATTGATAAATGTGATCATTTCCTTTGCCATATGTTTCTTATTCTGAGACTTTAAGAATTTGACAGATGATAATATAACCATTCTAAGACTCTTCTTACTTATAAAAGCTGGTGCATTATAAAGACTATGATTTAGGTGTCTTTATTTCTCTCAGGAATGCTTGCAAACAAACCTTTTTGTGTGTGTGTTGTTTCTTTTCTTTTTTTTTTTTTGCAGAGGTTACGCACAGAAAATAGACTTTTAAAACAGCGCATTGAAACATTAGAAAAAGTAAGTAAATGACTACTTATGCAAGCTTCTGTTGAATGCACAGTATTTTTTTTGGTCCATTTTAGGCTCGGGAAGTCTAGCACATGTCTCCAAAGTTGTGATATTGACTGCTTAGATTGCCAGCTTGCTACTTAACTAAACTTGTCATTAATAAAAATTGGTCGCTACTAGTCCTTGAGCTTTAATGTTAAAGTTTTAACTAAGGTTATTGTTAGAGTAACATATTGATGTCATTTGTTTTCTATACGTATAATCTGTAAAAAGTACCTTCTTTAGAAGTAACCTGAGAATCAATTCTGTATAGTATTTTAAAGGTGAGTTCAAATGTTGCCCCAACTTTCTAGCCACATGTTAAGTGTGGCAGTGATTCCTTTAAGGCCCAGGATTGCTTTAAGTTTGGTCAAAATGATTCACTAATTTCTTTTGTAAAAATTCACCATGATATTGATTTTCAACATAGGAGAATTGTGCTTAAACTTTTGGTTCTTAGAATTATTTTCATACCACTTGTTACCTTTTCCTCTCTGTTTCATATAAAATAACTGGGCAAATGTGGAAAATTTGTGTTCTTTTTCATATTGTGCTTTTGATGTAATGTCTTCTGTAGTCTTGTTTCTAGTACTGTAAGAATTTATTGAGTAATAAAGGGTATAGTGTAAGCGTTTTTGTTAATTATAAGAAAAACATCTGTATTCACAAACTCTTTTGATGTTTTTGTTGTTTTTTTATCCAAAGATGAGAGTAAGTAGGTATAAAAGTACTCCTCATGATATTGCCAACTATCTTAAAATCTTCCCTGAAAATCTATAGATCAATATTCAAGAATTAAATAAATGAAAATATGGATGGCTTGCATATTTGTCTTTTGTTTGAAAGTTTTGCTGGTTTCCAATTAAGTAACACTGCACAAGAACAGAATGTTTATTGCAAATTGTAGGTACATTATATTAAGTCAGAAATAGTTTTCTTATATATCCTTTATCTTATTAGAGTTGCTTTGAGGATAATTCTGCTTTTTGGTGACTCTGCAAAAACATTGAGCTTAGGGGCCGGCCTGGTGGCGCAGCAGTTAAGTGTGCACCTTCCGCTTCGGCAGCCTGGGGTTCGCCAGTTCGGATCCTGGGTGCGGACAAGGCACCGCTTGGCAAGCCATGCTGTGGTAGGCGTCCCACATGTAAAGTAGAGGAAGATGGGCACGATGTGAGCTCAGGGCCAGTCTACCTCAGCAAAAAGAGGAGGATTGGCAGAGGTTAGCTCAGTGCTAATCTTCCTCAAAAAAACCCAAAAAACAAAAAACATCGAGCTTAATTGTTTTTAAGTTGTTTTAAATATATGCTTTTTTTTCACTAAATACTCAGTTTGCAGTAAAATATACATCTTCTTGGGTGTATCTTCTGGGTTTTATCTTTGGAGTGAGACGTTTTCACAGAGAAAGCACTTTTATTTCATTGAACCTTTAGAATGATAAAGGTACTGTAGGAAAGTATTAAGTTTGGATTTTGCATCTAGAAAATGAAGTACCTTTTACTGGCTCTTAGATGGCCTAGATGTGTTCTTTAGCACTTAGATTTCTGTAAATACTTACGTATCAATTAAATTCTGAAAGCAAAAAGTTTACTTAGTTATTTCTAGAGTTTATTGCATTGAGCTCATGTATTTCGTCATTTTTTCCTTGCTTTTCTTCTTTGGAAGTTGGGGTTGCACAAATTGCTGTCACCCTTTATAAGTGGATCGCTTACTCAAATTCCTTCTCCCTTTCATACAAGTGGCTTGACAGTATGGCTGACTCTAAAAATAAAGATGTATAAGTATGCTTTAAAAGAAGATATTTGCTTGTCCCAAATAATGAAAAAGCTCTTGGAGTTTGTGTTTGGCCTCTTCTAGAAGCACATGATTTTCTTCAGTCTGTCCTTGTTTTGATATATATTTCTTAAGATTTAAGAATAAAAACACATTCAGTAAAAAGTAGTTTTAAAATCTAAATGTCCATTTTTAATTACAATGAAAAGTAGGTGGAATTTGGGTATGCTTTATTTCTTCTTATTCCTAATTATCACCTCATTTTATTTCTTTCTCTTATGTTTCTATCTGAATTTTTCCTTTTGTAGGAAAGTGCTTCCTTGGCAGATAGATTGATACAGGTATAGTTTTGTTTTTGTTTTTGTTTTTAGCATTTTCTCTAACTTCTAAGGGAAGTCCTAAACCTAGAAATTCGCATTTTAATGCATGCAATTTTACATGCATTTTCCTAGAAATAATTTTTTGGGGTGATATACATGGGTATAAACTTAATTTTTGATAACAGTGTGTTATTCTGGTTTATTACAATAAACACCTTTTGCACGTTTTAAAGCTAACCTTACTTTAAAGTATTTATTTCAAAATGGCAATCAGTGGATTCTGTGAAATTAACCACTATTCATTGAAATCTTAGTCCTGCATGTACAACCCAGTAATACTGCATGAATTGAATTTTTATTGAGTGAAAGAAGAATTGTTCTTAAGATTGTCAGTTGACTTTTTTCAGTTTCCCAAAATTGGCTGGAGCAATAATGAACTGCTGGCTAATAATTATTTAGGCTGTTCTTTTCTCTGAAGTAATTTTTTTTAACATGTCAAAGTAAATAACTAAGCCTCACAAAGGCAGTCTTTCTTGAATCTATGGTAAACTGCTTTACACACACACAAATTATGTCCTAAGGGACAAGTGACAAGAGCCCAGGAGGCTGAGGAAAACTACCTCATAAAACGGGAGTTGGCCACCATCAAACAGCAGAGTGATGAGGCCAGTGCTAAGCTGGAGCAAGCTGAAAATACCATCAGGAAGCTCCAGCACCAACAACAATGGGTAAGGAGTCTGGTAGTGCTTTTTCTCACCTTTCTCATCCCCTTCCCTTTAAACCTTTTTTTTTTTTTTTTTAAGCACAACTTCTGTGCTCTTGTTTTAAATAATTTTGTTTTTTTACTTTAATTGAATTCTTAATCAATTTTATATTCTGTAATACTTAGAGGTCTTATTGTGGCCTAAAGACTCCTCATTCTAATATTTTTTTTGTGTCTACATAGTTTTGTTAGAAATAGGTAATATTTTCTTTCCTTAAATTATGTTCTAAGTCATAGAAAATGAGTGATGTACGTCAGACTTGCTTTGTAGGTTTTAGAAATCTGTTTCATAATAGGTATCTTGCCATGGGTAATTTTTAAATCTTAATTTCAGCTAGTTTTTATTGATTGTGCAGATGAAATATTATCCAACATGTAAAATATATGTAATTATCTCACTTAAAGCTTTGATAATGTGGCTATTTAGGTCTTGTGAAATACTAGAGCCATATCTTTCTACATCCAGGCATTAAATTATGAGTTAAGGTATGTGCTTATACTTTTTCAAAAGGAGAGAAGTCAAAATAAAAAAATGAACTTTTTAAAATTATGTGAACTAACTTAGGGTGCAAACAGCTACTGATTGTACAGTTGTCCTCAGGTATCTTTTACAACTCAGACATCATTTTCCATTGGCAAATTCAGGCTAGTATGATCTTAAGAATATGAGGGATAAAAAGAAAAGCCAACCTTTTCTCTTTGAAGAGATATTGTTTCTTGTTTCAGTTATCTATTCTCAAGTAAGCATTAGATTGCAACAGGGTGGGCATAAAAAGCTGTGTTAAATCTAGAACTCTATGGGTCTGGAAGGTAAATAGCATGACTTCAAAGTTGGACATAACGTTTATTCAGTAAAATTAAAAAACAACATCATCATCTGGGTACAAAAATCAGAAAACTAAAAGCAAAAAAATTGGCAATTCCAAAAAACCGTAGCATCAATTTCTAAAATTATGTAATTGAAAATGGTTAAGAAAAATGAATAGGAGAGTGATAAAAGAATACTGAAAAGATGGGAACTCAAATATTTTGTTCTGCCTTTGTGTGAAATAGCAATACTATCAAAGCATAAAAACAGAGAAAACAGAATTGGGAAGTCATGTTGGGAATTAAGCTGAACTGAGTTAGAGTGCAATGTGATTTTCTTATAAGGAATGGTGAGCATTACATTTGCATTTAGCATAAGCTACAGTCATAATGCATTAGAATCATGAATTATTAGGGTTTTTGCATAGTTTTTCAAATATTGAGACCTCTAGATAGATGTGTACCAAAAATACAGAATGTGAGTTTATAAAGAAAAAGTTAAGTAGGCAAGCAAAAATGGCCAGAATGAACTAAAGCATTTGAAAATTAAATGTAGTGAAAAGAATTTTTGTACTCTTTTTCAACGACAAGATAGACCTACATTGTGGGGCTAAGATATAATACGGAGAAAGCAGTTCTCTACTTCAGTTTTGTTTCCATTTTTTTTCTCACTAAGCAGACATTCTCTTTAACTGTAAATAAACTTTTTGACAGAATAACTGTAAAACAGACCTGCAAAGCGGTAATGGACAAAATAGGTGAAAGTAACAGAGCCTTGGGTAAATTTCCAATTTCAAAGGAAAGTGTGTATCCCTAGATATTAAAATAATTTGCGAAATGATCGTAGAAATATTATTGTCTTTAAAGGGTTTTAGAATATAAGAGATACTAAAGGCTTTGGGGTGGACAAATACAGTTCTTATATTAAGCGATAATGGTTAGATGTCTGAAAAGAGGTTCAAGGTGCATTAAAAATTCCTTGAACTTCTGGTTTGTGAACAATCGGAAAAGTAACTTTTACTCACTAAAAGCCAATTTACTATGTATTAGTCCTTACTAACTTTGTTTCTGTAATAAACAAAAATTGTGCAGCAAGTGTAGTTTTCCCAGTTATTTGGTAGGTGCTCTTGTGCTATCTTTCTGGTCCAGGTAGAGAAATAAAAGGAGTAAACTTAAGTGGTTTTATAGGTGATTAGCTATATCGAAAAGCCATTTATGTTAAGAGATGCCAGTGGTCTTTGTCTCCTAAACTTACACTTCAAGTATTTTAACCTATTATTTAAATATTCATACAAAAGATGTGTTTACGAATTTTATACATGAAATATTTCAGAAATGTAGCTAATGTGTTGGATGATGAGTCAAGATTCCAAAATATGTAAACAATCTGTTCAGAATCAGAAACTAAAATAAAAAATTATTTCACAGAAACAAATCTATAGTCTTGCCCTTAAGTTTAAAATTCAAAGATATATCTTAGTGATGCTTTATGTAACAAAGACCTAGAAATTTTAATTGATGGGAAATCAGGAATTAGCCAATAATGTAATATACCTGCCTCCCCCAGCCCCGCCAAATCCAAAGTACAGTTTTCGTGGAAGTATAATGATCCAGTTCAATTCTAAGAAGCTTGCAGGCAATCTGTAGTGTTGCATCTAGTTTGAAGACCAAAACTCATGTGAAATGTTTACAGACTATATTATGGCCAGTATAGGAAAGACTGTGGAAGCCCTAACTCTTTAAACTATGCTAAAGAAAACTTTTTTTAAGTATTTGAGAGGTAATCTTATGGAAAGGTGATCAGCCTTTTTTTGACGTTACTTCAGAGGGCAGACTGCATGAAAGATCCAAGGATACAAAATCTTATTCCTAGGAATTTTGACAAATAGAATAGTTGCTTTGCAAAGTAGTGACCATTCTACTGGCAGAAAGTGAACATATATTGCTAAAGGTTTTGATTACAATTTTCCAGTATAACTTCATGAGTTCTTCAGAACTCTCAGAATAAGGGTTTCAAATCTATTCCAGCAGGAGGTATCGAATTACCAATGTAATCATCCACCACTACTACCCTCTACTCCCAAGAGCGTTATTTTATATGCCATGAAGAGCTCTGGATTTCATGTACAGAACTGAATTCTAGTCCTGTTTTGCTGTGTGACCTTGGATACTCAAGGACTCAGTTTCTTTTTTCTCTAAAATGATTACATAGGGCTAGACCATCTCGTGTCACTCTCTTTGACTTTTTGAGTTTTATTCGAGTATGATTTACATGCAATAAAATTCATCAAACTTAAGTGTGTGGTTTGATATGTTTGACAAATGTATATAGTTTTATAACTACCACCACAATCAAAATATAGGGTATTTCCATCACCCTGAAAACTTCCCTTGTGTTTCTCTGTAGTTCACCTTTCCACTCCCAGCAGCCAGTCTGCTTTCTGTCACCATAGTTTTGCCTTTTCTAGAATTTTATATAAATGGAATTGTAAGGTATGAGGATTTTGTGTCTGGCTTGTTTCACTTAGCATGTTCACTCTATTTTTCTTTTTGGCAATTTTTTTTTATTTAGGTAAAATATATACTACATAAAATTTAGTATTTAAGTGCACCATTCAGTGGCATTAAATACATTTATAATGTTGTGCAGCAACCACCACCATCTATTTCTACCACCCTGCTGCTAGTAATCTTTATTCTTTCTTTCCATGAATTTGCCTCTTCTAGGTAACTCATATAAATGGAATCATAAAATAGTTGTCCTTTTGTGTCTGGCTTGTTTCACTTAATGTTTTCAAGATTCATCCTTTTTGTAGCATGTATCAAAATTTTATTAGTTTTTATTGTAGCTGAATAATTCTCCATTGTATATATATATATATATATATACCTCCTTTTATTTATTCATTCACGTGTTTATGGTCATTTTGGTTGTTTCTCTGTTTTGGCTGTCGTGAATAATGTTGCTGTTATCATTAACATACAAGTATCTGTTTGAGTCCTTGCCTTTAACTCTTTTGGGTGTATACCCAGAAGTGGAGCTGCTGGATCATAGATCAGATGGTAATTCTATGTTTAAGGTTTTTGTGTTTTTATTGAGGTCATAATAGTTTATAAAGTTGTGAAATTTCAGTTGTACACTATTATTTGTCAGTCATCGTATATATGTGCCCTTTTACCCCTTGTGCCCACCCCCCAACCCTCTTCCCCTCTGGTAACTACTAATGTGTTCTCTTTGTTCATGTGTTTGTATATCTTCCACATATGAGTGAAATCATATGGTTTGACTTTCTCTCTCAGGCTTATTTTGCTTAACAGTACCCTCAAGGTCCATCCACATTGTGGCAAATGGGAGGATTTTGTCTTTTTTATGGCTGAGTAGTATTCCTTTGTGTGTGTGTGTATTTTATATATATATATATATATACACACACACACCACATCGTCTTTATCCATTCATCAGTTCTTGGGCTCTTGGGTTGATTCCATGTCTTGGCTATTGTGCATAATGCTGCAATGAACGTAGGGGTGCATAAATCTCTTTGAATTGTTGATTTCAAGTTCTTTGGATAAATACCGAGTAGCAGGATAGCCAGCTTGTATGATATTTCTATTTTTAAGTTTTGAGAAATCTCCATACTGTTTTCCATAGTGGCTGCACCAGTCTGCTTTCTCATCAGCAGTGTATGAGGGTTGCCTTTTCTCCACATCCTCTCCAACATTTGTTGTTTTTTGTCTTGGTAATTATAGCCATTCTAACATGTGTAAGGTGATATCTCATTGTGGTTTTGATTTGCATTTCCCTAATGATTAGTGATATTGAACATCTTTTCATGTGCCTGTTGGCCATCTGTATATCTTCTTTAGAAAAATGTCTGTTCATATCCTCTGCCCATTTTTTGATTGGGTTGTTTGTTGTTTTGTTGTTGAGTTGTCTGAGTTCTTTATATATTTTGGAGACTAACCACTTGTCACATATATGATTTGCAAATATTTTCTCCCAGTTAGTGGGTTATCTTTGCATTTTGTTCCTGGTTTCCCTTGCCTTGCAGAAGGTCTGTAGTGTGATGAAGTCTCATTCATTTATTTTTTCTTTTGTTTCCCTTGCCCAAGTAAACATGGTATTTGAAAAGATCCTTCTAAGACTGATGTCAAAGAGTGTACTGCTTATATTTTCTTCTAGGAGTTTTATGGTTTCACGTCCTACCTTCAAGTCTTTAATCCATTTTGAGTTAATTTATGTGTATGGCAAAAGATAATGGTCTACTTTCATTCTTTTGCATGTGGCTCTCCAGTTTTCCCAACATCATTTATTGAAGAGACTTTCCTTTCTCTATTGCATGTTATTAGCTCCTTTGTTGAAGATTAGCTGTCCATAAATGTGTGGTTTTATTTCTGGGCTTTCACTTCTGTTCTGTTGATCTGTGTGTCTGTTTTTGTACCAGTACCATGCACTTTTGATTACTATAGCTTTGTAGTATATTTTGAAGTCAGGGATTGTGATGCCTCTGGCTTTGCTCTTTTTTCTCAGGATTGCTTTAGCAATTCGGGGTCTTTTGTTGCCACATATGAATTTTAGGATCTTTTATTCTATTTCTGTGAAGAATGTCATGGGGATTCTGATTGGGATTGCACTGTATCTGTAAATTGCATTAGGTAGGATGGACATTTTAACTATGTTTATTTTTCCAATCCATGAGCATGGAATATCATTCCATTTGTTTATGTCATCATTGGTTTCTTTTAATAATGTCTTATAGTTTTCATTGTAAAGGTCATTCACCTCCTTGGTTAAATTTATTACTAGATATTTCATTCTTTTTGTTGTGATTGTAAATGGGATTGTATTCTTTTTTTTTTTAATGATTTTTTTTTTCCTTTTTCTCCCCAAAGCCCCCCAGTGCATAGTTTTATATTCTTCGTTGTGGGTCCTTCTAGTTGTGGCATGTGGGACGCTGCCTCAGCGTGGTTTAATGAGCAGTGCCATGTCCGCGCCTGGGATTCGAACCAACGAAACACTGGGCCGCCTACAGCGGAGCGCGCAAACTTAACCACTCGGCCACGGGGCCAGCCCCCAAGTATTCTTGAGTTCTCTTTCTGTTAGTTTGTCATTAGGGTATAGAAATGCAAATAATTTTTGTAAGTTGATTTTGTACCCTGCAACTTTGCTGTAGTTGTTGGTTATTTATAATAGTTTTCCAATGGATTCTTTAGGGTTTCCTATGTATAGGATCATGTTGTCTGCAAACAGAAAGAGTTCCACCTCTTCCTTGCCAACTTGGATTCCTTTTATTTCTTTTTCTTACCTAATTGCTCTGGCCAAAACCTCCAGTACTATGTGGAATAAGAGTGGTGAGAGTGGGCACTCTTGTCTTGTTCCTGTTCTCAGAGGGATGGCTTTCATTTTTCCCCATTGAGTATGATGTTAGCTGTGGGTTTGTCATATGGCCTTTATTATGTTGAGGTACATTCCTTCTATACCCATTTTGTTCAGAGTTTTTATCATAAATGGATGTCGGATCTTGTCAAATGCTTTCGCTGCATCTGTTGAGATGATCATGTGGTTTTGTTTATCATTTTGTTAATGTGGTGTATCACATTGATTGATTTGCAGATGTTGAACCATCCCTCCATCCCTGGTATAAATCCCACTTGATGGGATCCTTTTAATATATTGCTGTATTTGGTTTGCCAATATTGTGTTGAGGATTTTTGCGTCTATGTTCATAAGTGATATTGGCCTGTAATTTTCCTTCTTTCTGTTGTCCTTGTTTGGCTTTGGGTTTAGGGTGATGTTGGCCTCATAAAATGTGGTAGGAAGTGTTCTGTCTTCTTCAGTTTTTTGGCATAGTTTCAGAAGGATAGGTATTAAATCTTCTTTGAACGTTTGGGAGAATTCTCCAGAGAAGTCATCTGGTCCTGGACTTGTATTTTTTGGGAAGTTTTTGATTACTGTTTCAATCTGTTTATTTGTGATTGGTCAGTTCAGATTCTCTGTTTCTTCTTGATTCATTTTTGGGAGGTTGTATGATTCTAAGAATTTAGCCATTTCTTCTAGATTGTCCAGTTTGTTGGCATATGGTTTTTCTCAGTATTCTCTTATAATTGTTTGTATTTCCATTGTATCCGTTGTAATTTCTCCTGTTTCATTTCTAATTTTATTTATTTGAGACTTCTCTCTTTTATCTTAGTGAGTCTGGCTAAGTGTTTGTCAATTTTGTTTATCTTCTCAAAGAACCAGCTCTTAGTGTCAGTGATCCTTTCTACTGTTTTTTTGGTTTCTATTTCATTTATTTCTGCTCTAGTTTTTATTATTTCCCTCCTTCTACTGACTTTGGGCTTTGTTTGTTATTCTTTTTCTAGGTCTATTAAGTGTAGTTTAAGATTGCTTATTTGAGATTTCTCTTGTTTGTTAAGGTAGGCCGGTATTGCTTGAATTCCCCTCTTGGGACAGCTTTTGCTGCATCCCATATGAGTTGGTATGATGTATTTTCATTTTCATTTCTCTCCAGATACTTTTTGATTTCTCCTTTAATTTCTTCATTGATCCATTGGTTGTTCAGTAGCATGTTGTTTAGTCTTCAGATATTTGTCCCTTTCCCAGCTTTTTTCTTGCAGGTGATTTCTGGTTTCATAGCATTATAATTGCAAAAGATGCTTGAGATGATTTCAATCTTAATAAATTTATTGAGGCTTGCCTTGTTTCTCAACATATGGTCTATCTTTGAGAATGTTCCATGTGCACTTGAGAAGAAAGTATATTCTCCTGTGTGGATCTCCCAGACATCTATTGTGTTGCGTAAATATCCTCTTTTGGTTTATGAATGTCCTTTTTTGTTGTGTCTTGGTGGGAGAAACTAAAGGAAGAGCTCACTCTACCATGATGCTGATCTCGTATGTTTAAGTTTCTTGAGGAACCACCAAACATTTTCCACAGCAGCTGTACCATTTTATGTTCCCACCAGCAATTTACAAGGGTTCCCATCAATTTCTCCACATCCTCACCAACTCTTATTTTCTGTTCATGTTCTTGTTGTTTTTTAGTAATACCCATCCTAGTAGTAGGTGTGAAGTGTTGTTTCATTGTAGTTCAAATCTTTTTTTTTCTCTTTTTCTTTTTTTTTTTTGAGGAAGACTGGCCCTGAGCTAACGTCCGTGCCCATCTTCCTCTACTTTATATGTAGGATGCCTACCACAGCATGGCTTGCCAAGCGATGCTATGACTGCACCTGGGATCCGAACTGGCAAACCCCAGGCCGCTGAAGCAGAACGTGTGCACTTAACCACTGCACCACCGGGCTGGCCCCTCAAATTTTCTTTTAATGTTAGAATTTTTTCAATGCAAAGACTATATCAAATGGACATTTGAAGTGTTATTTTTTTGTCGCAGATTTTTTTTATAGCTCTTCTCTTTCCTCTTATATATAATTAGCAGCCAATTAGTCATGAGAAAGAAAACATTCTGACTACTTCTTTAGTCTCTAGCTTATTGTCAAGATACCACATTAGGTTGTGTAAACAGTTAGTATTTTGCTCAGTCCTATATGACTTGACATGGCAATCTTATAATGGAGCCATGTGTTCATTCAGTCATTCAAAAAATAATGAGCAAAGTATTGTCCTACATACTGAGGGTACAATAGTAAACAAGAAAAATAAGTTCTGCAATTACATGAAGTGTATGTTCTAGTTCAGGAGACATATTAAACAAATGAAAGTAATTTTAGGTGGTGTTAAGGGCTGTGAAGAAAAATAAAGCAGGAGTGAGGTGGTAGGTGTACTGCTATTTTAGTTAAGTTGGTTTTGGAGAGCTTGCCTGAGGAAGTAAATTTGAATAGAAACTGAATAATATGAATAAGGAAACCATTTGAAGATCTGGGGAAAAGGCTTCCAGACAGATCACACACCTAGTATAAAGGCCTTGAGTGAGGAATAAGTTTGAAGTATTCAAGGAGGAGAAAGATATATTTATAAGCTCTAGGGAAACCACTAAAATTTTTTTTAAAGAAAAGATATATAAATAAGTGATGAATAGCAGAGGTGAAATGGAGCCTTTTTAAAAAAAAAATTCAATCAGGCAGAAAATAAAGAAAAAAAGAACAATGAACAAATGGATGAAATAGAAAACTAGCAAGATTGTAGATTTTAACCCAACCTTATCAATAATTACATAAAATGTAAGTATTCTAAACACCAATGAAAAGATTGAATAAAAAGATAAGACCTGTTTACAAGAAACTCACTTTATATACAAAGATCTTGGTAGGCTAAAAGTAAAAGAATGTACTGGTAATGAACAATTGGGAAAGAAAATTAAGCTCACAGTACCATCCAAGAGAACAAAGTACCTAGGAGTAAATTTAACCAAGAAGGTGAAAGACTTATTCACTGAAAACTATGAATCATGGTTTATCTATTTGTCTGTTCATGGTTCATCCATTTATCTGTCTATGAAAGAAATTAAAGAAGACATACGTAAATGGAAAGATATCCCATGTTCATAGATCAGAAGGCTTAATATTAAGATGTCAACACTACCCAGTATGATCTACAGATTCAATTCTGTCAACTGTATGAAAATTCTAATGGTCTTTTGCAGAAATGGGAAAGCTGATCCTGAAATTCACATGGAATTTTAAGGAGCCTTAAATGTTGAAAACAGTCTTGAAAAAGAACAGAGTTGGAGAACTCATACTTCCTAATTTGAAAACTTACTACAAAGCTAGAACAATCAAAATAGTGTGGTACTGGCAGGAGGACAGACATATACAGCTTGCAAGTTTTCTGTTTGATTCATTTATTCAGACATATAGAATAGAATAGACATATAAAATAGAAATTGAGAGTCCAGAAATAAACCCATACATTTGTGGCCAATTGATTTTCAACAAGGATGCTAAGACCATTCGAGGAGGAAAGAATAATCTCTTCAACAGATGATGCTGGGAGAACTGGATATCCTCATGCAAATGAATGAACTTGAACTCCTACCACATACCACATACGAAAATTAATTCAAAATGGATCTTTGCTCTAAGTAGGGATTTTATGATTTTAACGTAACTGTTTTATGGTTTTAAAACCCTTAGGAGAATACATAGGGATAAATCTTCATGATCTCAAATTTGGCAATGGATTCTTAGATATGGGTACTTTAACACTAAAAACATGAGGAACAAAAGAAAAAAAAACCCAGATAAATTGGACTTCATCAAAATTAAAACCTTTTGGGCATCAAAGGAAGTTATCCAGAAAATGAAAAGGCAGGCTATAGAATGGTAGAAACTGTTTGTAAATCATATATTTGATAAGGATTTAGCATCTGGAATATATAAAGAACTCTTACCACTCACAAAAAAGACAATCCAATTTTAAAATGAGCAAAGGACTTGATTAGACATTTCTGCGAAGAAGATATGCAAATGAACAGCAAGCATATGAAAAGATGCTCAACGTATTTAGTCATTAGGGAGATGCAGATCAAAACCATGATGAGGTACCAATTCACACTCACTAGGATGGCTGTAATGAAAAAAAAAGGCAAACAGAAAATAACAAGTATTGGGAAGTTGATGGAGAAATTGGAATCCTTGTACATTGCTGATAGAAATATAAAATGGTCAGCTGCTGTGGAAAACAATTTGGAAGTTCCTCAAAAAGTTAAGCAGAGAATTACCATTTAAGCCACAATTCACCTCCTAGATGTAGACTCAAAAGAATGGAAAACTGGTATTCAAACAAGTGTGTGTGCATACATTGGCAGCAACATTATTCACAAAAAAATGGACATAGCCCAAAAGTCCATCAATGGAAGAATGGATAAACAAATTTTGGTATATACATGCAATGAAATGTCATTAAGCCATAAAAAGGAATGAAGTATTAATACATGTTATAATATGGATGGACCCCCTAAACCTTAAGTGAAAGAAGCAAGACTCAAAAGATCACATATATATGATTCCCTTTATATGAAATACCAGAATAGATAAATCCATAGACTGTAGATTGGTGGTTGCCAGAAGGTGGGAGTGGGAAAAGGGTGAGAAACTCCTTCGTAGGTAAGAGGTTTTCCTTTAGACCAAGAGAAGTGTTTTAGAACTAGATAGAATTGGTGGTTGCACAACATTCTGAATGTATTAAATGATGCTGGCTTGGCAAGCCAAGGAGTTGAAAGAAAGATTTCTTGGACTGTCAATGTCTGGTAGCAGTACTCTTTTAGTCAGAGAATAGTGTGGGGACAGGACCCCTGGGCAATGAAGGGCTGCAAGCATGGGGACAGGACCCATGGGCAGTGAAGAGCTGCAAGCATGGGGACAGGACCCATGGGCAATGAAGGGCTGTAAGCATGGGGACAGGACCCATGGGCAGTGAAGAGCTGCAGCATGGGGACAGGACCCATGGGCAGTGAAGAGCTGCAAGCATGGGGACAGGACCCATGGGCAGTGAAGAGCTGCAGCATGGGGACAGGACCCATGGGCAGTGAAGAGCTGCAGCATGGGGACAGGACCCATGGGCAGTGAAGAGCTGCAGCATGGGGACAGGACCCATGGGCAGTGAAGAGCTGCAGCATGGGGACAGGACCCATGGGCAGTGAAGAGCTGCAGCATGGGGACAGGACCCATGGGCAGTGAAGAGCTGCAAGCATGGGGACAGGACCCATGGGCAGTGAAGAGCTGCAAGCATGGGGACAGGACCCATGGGCAATGAAGGGCTGCAAGCATGGGGACAGGACCCCTGGGCAGTGAAGAGCTGTAAGCATGGGGACAGGACCCATGGGCAGTGAAGAGCTGCAGCATGGGGACAGGACCCATGGGCAGTGAAGAGCTGTAGGCATGGGGACAGGACCCATGGGCAGTGAAGAGCTGTAAGCATGGGGACAGGACCCATGGGCAGTGAAGAGCTGTAAGCATGGGGACAGGACCCATGGGTAGTGAAGAGCTGTAGGCATGGGGACAGGACCCATGGGCAGTGAAGAGCTGTAAGCATGGGGACAGGACCCATGGGCAGTGAAGAGCTGCAATGTGTTGAGGGTTATGGCTAAATTTGTAAGGCATGGGTACATGACTTATTTTTACCGGACAAAGGAAAGATGATGTTAAAAAGTCATTAAATGGTATCAGTGCAGGTGGGGTCTGGTTATTGTGTGGTCGTATAACTTCAGATATGAATCAGGTCATATAGAGCGCATGTAGGCCTGGACACCTTGGGCTTCTCTCCCTGGGGCAACCTTGATCCACATCACTAAATGCCACTGAATTGTTGTTCACTTTAAAATGGTTATTTGAATTCTGCCTCAATAAATTGTTTAAAGAAAAAAAGACTAAAGAAATAAGGCTAAAAGAAACAACACGTTTACTTTGAGTGATTGCCATAGAAGGTGGGAATAAGGGAGAACATATAACATCCCAGTCCTGGAATCCATTGGTTAAGGTCAGGGTAGGACCAGAACCAAGTGAACTAGCTTGTAGGAGAAACCTGAGAGAATTAGGATATCCCTCGGGGCTGGGATTGGGCATGTCTTAATGAGAGTTGCAATTGTATTGAGCCTAAAGGGAGAATGCAGTGTGAAGTAAAGCACAGATCAGATGGCAACTGGAGAAATGAATTACAACAGGTTGTCAGACCAGTGGCCTATAGGAACCAAAGCCTAAAGGCAAGGGGATAAAGATGTAAAGGAGACAAGAATTTGGAATATCAGGGGTTTAGTGGACTAATGGGAAAGCAGCTTGGGCAGGTGTTGAATATGGGGTCTTTTACCCACAACTCTGGTTTAACATGAGTTGGAAGGATGTGATGTTTGGATAAGCCAGCTCCATTAATATGCCAAGGTTGAGCAGACATGGAGATTTTTATGTTCCTCTACTTAGGAATAATGTTGTTTGCAGAATCTCAGTGAGTCTGAGGTGGTCTCCGTTAAAAAGGTTAGCAATAACAGAGGCCAACAAGGTTGTTATATGGATATTGGAAATGTAGATAATGTGATAGCTTGTGAGGGTGACTCCCCCACAGTAAATTTCCAGGAGTGAAGGATCAAGGTGGTCTGCCTCTAACTGTTGGACACAGTATACCAATTGTAATTGGGGAAAAAAATGTAAAAAGGTGAAAAAGATATACCATGCAAATACTAAGCTGAGGAAAACTGGAGTGTCTGTATTAATATCAGATGAAGTAGACTTCAGAACAAGGAAGAGTTCCAGGAATAAAGGGGGACATTTTATGAGAGTAATAGGTCAGTTCACCAAGAAGATGTAACAGTCTTAGAATTGTATATATTTAGGAATATTTGTCTCCTACCATATGTATACTCCTAACAACAGAGGAGCATGAAGCTGAACTAATAGAACTGAGAGACAAAGAGGACAAATTGATAGTTATAGTTGGAATCTTCAATACCCCCTTCTCAGTAATTGAGGAAATAATTAGGTGGAAAGTCAGTGTGGATATAAAAGAATGGTAGAACATTATCAACCGACTTGACCTGATTGATATTTATGGGAAATTTACCTAATAACATCAGAATACATGTTCTTTTTAAGTGCACCTGGAACATTTTACAAAGAGAACATATTTAGGACCATAAAATAAATTTTAACAAATTTAAAGCAATTGAAATCTTACAAAGTATCTTTTTTGACTCTAATAGCATTCAGTTAGAAATTAATAATAGATATCTGGAAAATCCCCAAATATTTGGATATTAAACAACACATTTTTACCCATTGTCAAAGAGAAAATCTCAAGGAAATTAGAACATATTTTGAATTAAATGAAAGTGAAGACACATCATTATCAAAATTTGTGGGATCCACCTAAAGCAGTGCTTAGTGGAAAATTTATAGCATTGAATGCTTATGTTAGGAAACGAAGTAAGTCTAAAACCAGTAATCTAAACTTCTACCTTAAGAAACTAGACATATAAGAACAAATTCAACTGAAAGCAAGTAGAAGGAAGAACTAATAAAAAGAGTAGAAATCAATAAAATTGAAACAGTGCAAAACAAAAATAGAGAAAATCCATGAAACTAATTATACACTATTATAAATTTTGTTTATTTCTGAAACAAGTTTTATAGGATATTTTGGCAGTATTCAATTGCCACTCCCCATGTTTAATATAAAGTATCTAATAGAGGGATTTTTTTGGTTATTGTTTTTTAAACCAAGAATTGAATAGCAAATTCATTCAGCAAATATTGTTTGCTCCCCGACTGTGAAAAGCACAGTTTAGTTCTGACAGTGCAGTGGTAAATCAGTCAGGCTGTCCCTGGCACTGCTTGTGTAGTATACGTAGAGATAGACATTTAAAAAATGAATTGCAGTTAATTATTTAGAGTTGTGATAAATGCTACAAGAGAGAAGAATACAGGGTTCCATGAAATGTGTGGGTTCTTGAAAGAGACATATAATTATCAACTCTTGAACTTACTTAATGTATAATTAAATTCAGGGAGCATTTGATACATCTGTGTAGACAATCCATTTTCCAATTTGTGGAGTTTTTCACTTACTAATACAACAAACCTCTCCAAATGGAAATATTTGCTTTTCACTATATCACTCAAAAATCCTTCAAACATTGAATATGAGAATTTGTTTTTTTGTTTTACTCAAGAACATAAGCAAAAAAGATTACTAAGGGCTTTCTGATTTATCTTTACCTTTGTATCATTTGCAACACCAGAAAAGCACATGGGATTGAAAAGCAGAGACTCCATTGACTAAAAAAAATTCCTGTCAGTTTCATTGGAATGTGATTGCTGGTATCACAGACGCATTAAGAGATTCATTGAAAAAAGTGCATCTGATGTAAGTGTGAGGAAGCCATTCATTATTTGTAGACTTTTAAATGCCCCTTGTTGATTTGTCAATCATCATAATTGTGGCAGTTATCATTTGGTAAACAGTATATATGAAAACAATGTGTTAAGTTCTTAAAAATATTATTTCAACCCTTAGATGACTTAAAGATTAAGGACATGAGCTTTGTAGTTCATACTCCTAATTAACAGAACTGCCAACTGCTATTTGACTTTGCTGAGTCTTTTTAGTTTCTTTATTAGTGAAGTAGAAGTTGTAGTGAAGGTTAAGTGAGAATACAAAGTACTTAGCACGTGCCTGGCACGGAATAAGCTCTCAGTGGATGTTAGCTGCTATCATCATCACTATTGTTATCATCGTAAACTTTAAAACCTGTTTTATCAATAACACCTTTTTTCTCCCTGAGGAAAATTTTTAAAAAACAGAAACTGCTAGTTTACAGTCCACAGCAGCATCTTTTGATGTTGCCACTTTGATGCCAATTCTGCCACTAACTGGTTGTGTGTCCTTGGACAAGTTACTTAACTTCTCTGTGCTATAGTTTGTCCTGTATATAATAGAGGGTTGTTGAGACTTCAGTGGTTTGGTACTCGAGAATAATGCCTGGCACATAGTGAGTGTTCAAATGGTAGCTATTATTAGGATTAATATTAACGTTATTCTGTTGTTATGATTCTACTGGCTTGCTCAGCCAATGGCGTAGACTGCTAGTAATAAAAACGAAAACTCACAAAGAGCTCAAACAGACGTGGTAAAATTTTCAATAGACTAGACATTGACAGAAGTATCAATTTCCTGACTAAATTTGAACAGGGAAAATTGAAAATATTAGAAATAATGACCAAAAAAGAGCATTCTATTGCAGAAGCTCTAATGGGTCAACTTTGAAATGGACCAAAAAAGAAACAACAACAAAACCTCTAATCAATAAATTTAACCTTACTTGTAAAATTTACCCTGTGTTAGTCAGGGTTCTCCAGAGATACAGAACCAATGGGATACACACACACACTCACACACACACATAAAAGGAGATTTATTGTGAGGAACTGGCTCATGACATGAAGGCTGAGAAGTTTCGCAGTCTACCATCTGCAAGCTGGAGTCCTCAGAAAGCCAGTGGTGTAGTTCCAGTCTGAGTCCAGAGGCCTGAGAACCAGGGAAGCTGATGCTGTAAATCCCAGCCAAGGGTGGGAAAAGACCCATGTCTCAGCTCAATCAGCCAAGCAGGAAGGGAGTGAATCCTCCCTGCCTCCACTTTTTCTTCTCTTCAGGTCCTCAACATGTTGGATGATACCCACTCACAGTGAGGAGGGCAATCTGCTGAGTCACCTGGAAACACCCTCACACACACACCCAGAAGTAACGTTTAATCTGGGCACCCCATACCTACCTAGTCAAATTGACACATAAAATTAACCATCACAAGTTCAGTCCTTATCAGCTTACCACCTATGTACATCTTCTTAAACCATACTTAGCCTCCACATAAAGGTCTTAATTCTGCCTAACATGATACAGTTATCTTGTGCGCAACCAAAAATGCACTAACACCTTCCCCAGAAAAGGTAAAGTCCTTGAGTGATGCTTTCTCTTATTGATACCCTATAACTTAAATACCACGATGTAAAATTAGCAATGTTTAAATGCAGTGGTATAAAGTTAATACTTCTTATGATAAGGGAATAAGAGAGAAAGAAAACAGATACACAAATATATTCATAGGAAAATTAGGAAATACTCATGAGAATTGCAGTCCTTGTTTGTCTAAGAGATAGGCTGCTTATAGTTGGTATTAATAACTACCTTCTTCCATTACCCACTCTGTATTCTCTTTGTCTTTAATAAGCACCTTAGCTGGTCATAGTTCTTTACCTGGTGAGGTGACCCCCACCTTCCTTCCTGATGATCGCGTCATTAGTAATCCCTCCTGGACTGGGTTGTTGTAATTTTTCATTGACCTTCATTACAGGTCATGATAATATTAAGAGACAATTTAAAGGATTGCCTTTATTCCAGACATATTCTTCCTAATCTCCATTGTGGAGTACTAGTCCAGTTTCCCCTTGGTAGTCAGGATCAGTCACCCCAGCCAGCACCATAACTCCCTTCTTTGCCTATTGTTCAGAGGCATGAGGATCCCATAGTGGCCAGGTGAGTCTTCCAGTTTAGTGGAATTATTGTTGTGTCTCCCAGTAGGAGCATTCCTCCCTCTGGAGCTAAGACGTCTACACCAGCAGAGCATGAAGTTGCAAAGCAAACATTTTGTTGGTAAGTCACTAGGGATAATAGTGGTGTCACTCCCATTTCCACCCCTGGATTCCTGGATCTGTGAATCCTTATTAATCAGAGAAACAGCACCATATATTAGACACTGATTCAGAACATATTTATCCTTCTGGAGAACCTGGCCCCAGCCCTGCAAGATATTGCCATGTAGCTGGCACTGTAACTGAGTCTTCAAAAGGCCATTCCACTATTCCATCAAGCCAGCTGCTTCAGGATGTTAGGGAACATTGTAAGACTAGTGAATTCCATAAGCACAGACCCATTGTTGCACTTCTTTTGCTGGGGTAAATTCCCTGATCAGAAACGATGTTGTGTGGAACACCATGACAGTGGATAAAGCATTCTACAGGTCCATGGATGGAAGTTTTGACAGAAGCGTTGTGGGCAGGGAGGGCAAATTTATATCCAGAGAAAGTGGGTATTCCAGTAAGAACAAAATACTGCCCCTTTCATGGTGGAAGTGGTCCAGTGTAGTCAACCTGCCACAAAGTAGCTGGCTGATCACCCCAAGGAATGGAGTTGTATCAGGGGCTTGGTGTCTATGTATCTGTTGCTGTCAGTGTCGATAGCCTTGGTGAATGGAAGTCCTTGTTGCTGAGCCCAATGCATAACCTCCATCCCTGCCACCGTGGCCACTTTGTTCATAAACTTTGTTGGGCAATGGTGGATGTCTGGGGAAAGAGGTTGACTAGTATCCACAGCCTGGGTCATCCACTTGATTTGTAAAATCCTCTGAGGTCGCTCTTTGATGAACATTCACGTGGGACTCAAATGTCTTCACGCTTTTAGCCCATTCAGAGAGGCCTATCTACATACATCTTCCCCAAATCACCACTTTTCCCTTCTTCTACATTAAACCACGGCATGTCCAGCATTTCCAATTCACTCACTATAGGGCCACCTTTTGGTCCATGTTTCAACCAACCAAACAAATGCTAGAGCCTTTTCTAACTCCCTGAGCTGCAACATTAAATGTAGAATCTCTGTTTACTGAGCCCATATCAATATTAAGAATAGATCCCAATGAAAATACTTTGCCCAATAAAATTGCATATGAATATAATTGGACAGGGCTAATTGCTGTATAGACAACTTGATAATGAGATGAAATTGGCTTAGTAGAGTTAGATTCATTCTGAATACTTTACTGAAGTGTATCAATGCTTGTATGATTTTCATTAATATGTTTGTATTAATAAACATGGAATCAAAATTTCCTCAGACTGAAAACAGTAGGGTCAAAACACACCTGCCTGGTCTAGATGGCGGAACTGTGGAAATGCCTTCTATTTATTACAACCTAGTATGAGAGGTGACGTAAAATATTAAATAATACCCACTGTAAGTGCTTACAGCAGTTAGGAGGGGATATATGTAAGACTATTGCAGTAGTCCAGAGAAAGATGAAGGCATGAATAAAAACAATTGTAATGAAAATGGAGAGGAGCAGACAAATTTAAGAGATATCTGGAAGAAAAATTACTAAGATTTTGTGGTTGAATGATATGGGTTGAATAGAAGAGGGGAAGTTTTGACTTGGTTAGTTGTTAGGTGATAGAATCCTTGGCAGAGTAGTAAATACTTTAAGAGGAAAAGATAAGGAGTTCAGTTTTGACACGTTGAATGTGAGGTGAATGTATGGCTAACCGGATGGAGAAGACCAGTAGGAAGTTGTGAATGTGGTTCTGCAGCTTAATAGAACGATCTGGGCTGGAAATAGGGAGCTTAGAGTCACTACTCTCTGTCCATGTTTGTTTCTATCTGTCTTCCCTAGAGTTCTGTCATTGTATTTTCTCTCTCCCTCCTTCTTTCTGTCCCTCTTCTCTCTACCTTCCCCTTTTTACTATTTTATAGATTCTTCCTTGGTGGTTTCATCCACTATATAGACTGTATAGAGACAATATCTGCTACAAATGGACAGTATCTGATACTGCCTATATATGCAGACTCTATAGACAAGGGATGAAATCACATAGGATGAATCTACAAAATAAGAAAATTAATGAAAAGATTGAGAGAAAACACACAATACTGAAACCCTGGGAACTATGATTGATACACACACACACAGATATAGATACCTATTTGAAGTAGTAGAATTGGCAGAGGAGATAGGTAGGAGAACCATGACAGAGTAACACCTCAAAATCTAAGGGAGGAGAAAGTTTTAAGAGTGGTTGGTCGTGTTAAATTCTGTAGACTGTCTAGTGAAGGTAAGAGCTGAATAAAAGGGCTTTCCGTGGAGTTTTTATACTGTTATTGGGTATTGATATTGTTAGTGAGCAGAGCAATTTAATCAAGGGTTGAGGACTAGAGCTAGCTTGCAGTGGCTTGAGGAACAAATGGGAAGTATGTGAGGAGAAATAATATATGTAAACTATGGAATTTAGAATTTGTCCCTTGAACAATAGAGGGAAATTAGAAGTTTCGCAAATTTTCTTGATGAAAATTTGTTCCCAATATTACTACAGTTTTTTGCACTTAGTTGGATTATTTGGTTTATACTGGATCAATGATTCCATTCTCATATGGGCCATTTGGGTTTGATGTATTCCTGGGGATCTCCTAATATAAAGTCTTAGCAAACAAACCTGAACTGCAGTTGTCAGGGCTTTAGATTAAGGGCAAAAAATTCTAGTATTACTCATAAAATAACTATGATCTCATTAAACAAAAATTATGGCACCTGCAGTGTGGATGTGGTCATTCCAAAAGAGTGCCTTTTCTCTATTTGGTAAGGTAAGTATTTGCTAAGGTGATATACCTGTTGCAGATGTACTTCTTGTATTGAAATGTTGTTTTAAGAGTATCAGAAAATTATTAGGAGAAATAATGTGTAATACATTGAATTAAGAAATCCTCATTTGCTTAACAGTGAACTGTTCATTTTTAAAAATGACATCTTTTTGGGTAACTGGGGCAAGGGAGTACCATATGTTTTAATTAAGCACTGAATAATTCTTTAATAGAGTTTTCATTTGACCTCATTTTGTCCCTAATGTATTGAAGAGTTAAAGGAACCACTCTTTACTCATGCTGTTTCAGCAGGAAATTGTTCTCTATGACTCTATTTTGAAATTTTGTGTTGTCACTTTTTCTTTACTACATAAATTAAGTGTGAAGTGATGGTTTATTTTAGGAAGTCTTTTATAATGGTGAATTAGATATCTTTTTGCTTTTTTAGAGCACCTTTGTATAGAAACTGGTTTAAAAAGAGATTTCTTAGATAGTGCATTGGTATTTACATTATAGAGTAGAAAAGGAAATGGAAAGGATTCGTGCTTCCATGGTTAATTTCTTCACGCAGCATCTGCTTTTTCTCTGCTTCCAGCAGTCATTTTCATGCATATCTTTGAAAAGATCCTCATTTCTAAGACCAAATACATTTTACTGTTGGAATTTGGAATGGTTCACGTTATTGTGCATGCCTTATTTTATTCCCATTAGATTAAAGTAGAATTTTCAATAAATGTGTACTTGACTTCTGTAGCCTGTAACAGTGCTGTCCAATAGCAGTATAATGTGACCCACATATACATTTTAAAATGCCCTATTGAAGGGAGTAATTAATAATTACAGATGAAATTAGTGATATTTTTGCTTAACTCAGTGTATTCAAAATATTATTTCAACATATTATCAATGTAAAAATTATTAATGAGATATTTTGCCTCTTTATTTCATATTAAGTCTTCAAAACCCAGTTTGTATTTTATACCTACAACCTCTCTCAATTCGGACTAGCCGCATTTCAAATGCTCAGTAACCACATGTGGCTAATGGCTACACTGTTGTACAGTACAGGTCTATAGAGCTAAAACAAATTCTTAATATCTGGGTAGATGGACAGATAAATGGAGATATTCATCTCCTATGAATTAAATTTGACTAGTGTAACTGCTAGTTACCAGCACCCAATAATGTGATCATCTTAATAGCTATCAAACCTGAGCTTTTTAATTCATTGGAAGGTTAATTGGAGGAGATATACTGGAAATATTGGGTAAGGGGAACTTTTACTACTTGGTAGTAACTGTAATAACAGTAACTGTATTGTCTAATTGCATTTATTTTTATTGTATGTACATGTTCATACTTCTGTGAAATTTCAGTATGTGTCTATAATTTGTAGCATAAATGCAGTTCCAACTACAATGAAGATTTTGTGCTACAGCTAGAGAAGGAATTGGTCCAAGCTCGTCTGAGTGAAGCTGAGTCTCAATGTGCACTGAAAGAGATGCAGGATAAGGTCCTGGACATAGAGAAGGTGAGAACAACACAAATGCTGTCACTCCCAGATTAGAGGAGACACATAATAGATATTTGTTAAGTACTTTTTGAGCAGTTAAATTGTTCTTAGTGTTTTTACGTATTAGAAACCTTAGAGGGGCCAGCCCGGTGGTCTAGTGGTTAAGTGTGCACACTCTGCTTTGGCAGCCTGGGGTTCGCAGGTTCAGATCCCAGGTGCAGAACTGTACACCAGTCATCAAGCCACGCTGTGGCGGTGTCCCACATACAAAGTAGAGGAAGCTTGGCACAGTTGTTAGCTCAGTGACAATCTTCCTCAAGCAAAAAGAGGAAGTATAGCAATGGATGTTAGCTCAGGGCCAATCTTCCTCACCAAAAAGAAAAGAAAAATCATAACAAGAAAAGGAAACTTACATATTAGTTACTGAGAGAGGAAAGGAAAAAAAATTTGTAAGATTCCCAATTATTCTTTGTTGTTGCCATACTACTCAAAGCCCCATATTTAAGGGTAAAAATGGAGATGAGTGCCCATCTAGAGGTAAACAACCAGGATAATTTTGATATAAATTTGGAGGAGAGAAACTTAGGGGACAGAAATTAACTGTTGTCTTCAAATATTGTAATATCTTCCCCTGCAAGAGGTAGGATGTGATTAATACGTAAACATTTCAGGGAAAATTTTATGTGATTGTAACTGTCAGAACTTTCTAAGGTACTGCACGCCACCTCAGGATACTACACAGGAAGACCTTAGCCTGAGGTGTACTTATGGAAGCTCATTTAACTTACCCCTTTTCCAAGTTACTAAAGAACTTGAGGATTAGATAAGCAGTGGAAATAGAAATGCTTTTACATTTCTTACAACCCTCAGACTTGAGAGTCTGTGTTCTAAATCACAAACTCTGAATCTCTGTTTTCTCATGTATAAAATTGTGGATGGCTTGGGGTCTATGATTCACTCATAGGTAGAATCTAGCTATTGAGTCAAAGGCTCATAAATAATGGACATGACAGATAGCCTCAAGTTGTTCTTTACTATTTCTTAATGAAATGGAGCAGGGTGTAACTACACTCAGTAGTAGAATAATTTTGCTAGAAATCTGCTTGCTATTTTTCTGTTATTTTTGGAAAATTTATTCCCCTGTTTGTTGAGGAAAAAGCCAGCAAGAATGCCGTAGAAAATGCCTAAAAGAATATTTGATCTCTAACTTAGGAGTATTCTGGGCTCCATGACTTAGGTAAGAATCTGGATCTTTCAGTTTTGAATATTTGATAGAAAGAAACGTCCTTGGTTCCAATGTAAAGATGGATTTCTTAAGTAGGTTTGTTGGTATTCATATTATAGAGTAGAAAGGAAATTGAAAGGTTTCATGCTTTCTATGGGTAATTTCTTCATTCAGGAGTCTCTTTTTTCTTTTTAATGCATATGCAGTAAATTTCTGGTTTTCAATTGAGAAAATATTTGCAGTCTACCATGAAAATGTGTAGTTGGCAAGAATAACTTTATTCCATCATCTCTGTGGGCTAAAATCTTAATGTCCATCATGAAATATTTTAGAGATAGAATATTTCATAGATTCAGAGCTTGAAATCTCAATAGTACCTCAGTTTACCTAAGGAACTTTTACTAAGGTCTAATTTAGGATCTTCTGGTCACTCCAA
Source organism: Equus przewalskii (assembly GCF_037783145.1). Lineage (NCBI taxonomy): Eukaryota > Metazoa > Chordata > Mammalia > Perissodactyla > Equidae > Equus > Equus przewalskii. The sequence continues at coordinate 7,412,569 of NC_091854.1, forward strand.
GAGCAGTTTGATTTGGGGCTACCCTGTATCCTAAGGTGAGTCTTTGATTGGTAGGAGATTAATCTACGTCTTGTGCCCTTGAAGGAAATATTAGGTCACCTTGGTATTAATTTATTGACTATTGATATAGTGACTAATGTACAGAGATTTTGCATTCCTTCCAAAGTGGCATGCTAAGAAAATACAACAAAGCAGATTTTGGACTATTCTTTTCCGTAAATATGTAAAATATAAATGATGTTCATGCTTTGTTTGGAGTTCTGATCAGAGGTTAGTAAGTTTATTGCCATGCTGAAAAACACTTTTAATCTTGTTGTTCTGTAACTCTGGTTAAAATTTTATTAAACAAAGCAGAATTAGACTTCTGCATCCTCAAAATTAAGTACGATTTCCCTCATATGTTTCTGGTGGGAGTGTACAACAGTATAGCTGCTTTGGAAAAGTTTCTTAAAAGTTAAGTGTGGAATTACCATCTGATCCATCAGTTTTGCTCCTTGGTATGTCACTCAAAAGAATTAAAAACATACATCCACACAAAAACTTTTACACAAATGTTCATAGCAGCGTTATTCATAATAGCCAAAAAGAGGAAACAACCCAAATTTTCACTAACTGGTGGGATAAATAAAATGCGGTATATCCATACAATGGAATATTATTTGGCAATACAAAGGGATGAACCTTGAAAATATTATGCTGAGTGAAAGAAGCTAGTCATAAAAGGCCACATATTATTTTTATGTATGATTCCATTTATATGAAATGCCAAGAGTAGGCAACTCCATAGAGACAAAGGTAGATTAGTTGCCTGGGGCTGGAGGGAGGGGAAATATGGAGTGACTGCTAATGGATATAGGGTTTCTTTTGGGAGTGATTAAAATGTTATGAAATTAGATTGTGATGGTGGTTGGACAACCCTGTGAGTACTCTTAAAAACCGCTGACCAGTGTACGTTAAAAGAATAAATTTTGTGGTTTGTGAATTATGTTTCAATCAAACTCTGTAAAATTAGGTATGATTACATATGGGGCAAAATAGCTCTTATTATGTATGCTATATTTTATTTTATTCTTTAAACTAAAAAAATACCAAGTTAAATTATTCTTGCTTTAGAGAAACAACTCCTTTCCTGATGAGAATAACCTTGCAAGGCTTCAGGAAGAACTCATTGCTGTGAAACTGAGAGAAGCAGAAGCTATTATGGGTTTGAAAGAACTTAGACAACAAGTCAAGGATTTGGAGGAACACTGGCAGGTATATCAATGTATTTTGTGTGCTCTTTAAAAGGAGGGTTAAAACTGAATATCCAGTTTGTACGAGTTTGAAGAAGCTGATGATCAACTGTAGGATTTGAGTTTAACATGAGAAAGACCTTGTTTAATGTACAAAACTGAGAGCATTTATAAATTGAAAAAACTTTTGAGCTATTTATCCCTTTTTAATTCTTACAATTAAATAGAAGATAAAATAGAGATCAAGTCGTATTTTTGTTGTTATACGATTGTGATTTATGTATCTTCCTAAAGAACTGTAAGAAAATATTCCTTTATCTAGTACATACTTCGTCTGTTAAATCCATTGGTCAGTGTGAAACATCAGAAGGGCGACACCAAAATAAATTTGTCTGTAAATTCATAACTTCTTTTGGAAATTGGTTATCTCACCAAATGAATCAGACGTTTAACTAGTTATATGCCCACAGATTTATTCACAGTTGAGGGAAACTGTTGAAAAAGATCTACAACAACAACAAAACAATCTATAAAATAGAAGGGAGAGAGGGAAGAAAAAGAAAACTAGACATAGTTTCACAGTAATGATCTTGGTTTGAATTTGGGATGAGAGGATGCGCTTAGCAAAGACTGAAGTTAGTCCTTGATATTACCATGGATTTTTTTTTTTTAATGTATTTTGGGAAGTATCAGGCAGGAATAAACTGAAAATTAAAAACAAAACAAAACTGGTCCTTCACCATGGATATTTTGAGAACACTGCTCCTAACTTGTAATATTGCTTCCTTAATTTGTGAATGGCCCCATTTTTTCCCCTTTTCTTGGGAGTTCATTAAAAATAATGTGAAAAATCTCCCTTGGTAAAAAAAAAAAAAATTACGGTGAAAATTGCATTCTTTACAGTAATTAATCCGCAGTATAAAAAAAATTTTGAACTATATCTGAGTATATATCCCAGACCTGCCATTTACTGGCTGTGTGACCTTTCTGAAGTTAATCACAATTTCCATTTTCTCACCTGTATAATAAAGATAATAGTGCCTGACTTTTAAGTCAGGGGATTAAATAAAATAATGCTATAAAGTTCTTAATATAGTACTGGACCTAAAATAAGTGCTCAGTAAAGTTAGTTCTTATTTTGATACTGGGGATATTTGTTGCGACATCATTTTTGTGTTTTAGCGCCACTTAGCTCGTACTACTGGGAGATGGAAAGACCCACCTAAGAAAAATGCTATGAATGAGTTACAAGATGAACTGATGACCATTCGACTTAGAGAAGCTGAAACACAGGCAGAAATAAGAGAAATAAAACAAAGGATGATGGAAATGGAAACACAGGTATGATCGGAAAGCCCAGTAGCTTTCAAAAATATTGTTAGCGGATCAAAAGTGTATGCACGGATTCTGTCATCCATAGAATAGAGTTAAAAGGTGGACATATGACTGTAATTTTCTAGCCCAAATGAAAAGGGCTAAAAACTGTATTCTTTTATGTCAGGGATTTAATGTCTTCTTTGATCCATTCAACAAAGTTTAAGCAAGTCATAAAACTCTATTTGACTCTGTTGCCTTATTGCACAACTTGAGAGGGAATATTCGCATGGAGCAAAAATTTGTCAATCTTGATACTATTAACATTTTGGTCCAAATAATTCTTTATTGTGGGGACTGGCCTGTGCCTTGTAGGATGTGTAGCAGCATCCCTGGCCTCTGCCCATTAGATGCCAGTAGCACTGTGCCCACCACCCCACCCCACCCCCTGCCCAGGTGTTAGGACAAAAATTCTCCTGGGCAGCAAAATTGCCTCTGGTTGACAACCACTCTGTAGAATATAATGTGAATGATGCTTCCTAAAGTTGTGTGAAGTGGTGATTCTGAGCAGTCAATTTCAAAATTATACTTCTTTCTTCTCAAGTTCCCGCTTTCTCTAATAAATCCTATCTTAAATGTACTTGACTTAAGATCTGCAAAGTCTTTCCTATGAAACCCATTTGCATTATAAAAGTACATTTGTTTTTTATGTGGTACGTTTGTGTGGGCTGTATTCTGTATTCTCTGTGACGTTATTTGGCTTTCAAATATTTATTCAGTCAGTAGGGGGCATAGTTAACACATGTATCATTCTGTATACCTGTGTGCAAAATGGTCATCCCAACTGGAACATAACCTGAACATGTCAATCTTTTAGAAGAAGTGTATCTTGTTTTACATTGTTCAAAGTTATTATCTTATATTTTTCGTTGTAATTAAAAATAACAGTAAGATTATGAAAAGTAGAAATCTAGCTTGCATAATGGGATGTTTTATTTCTATAATCAAATTCTATTTCTGTAGATATTAAAGACGCAAACACAACTTTTAAGCCAGTGTTTAGAATTTATTTCACAGTGGATGTAGGTGAATGAATCAAATTCAGCAAAAATGGTTTTGAGAATTTGTGAGTACAAAGCACTGTCTAGGCATCAAAGAACCTACACTTGAGAAATCGGGCGCTCACAAACTATATTTAATTTAATTCATTATGTGAAATGATGGATGTTAACAAAATTTATTGTAGTAATCATCTCACAATATATGTAAGTTATTATGCTATACACCTTAAACTTACACAGTGCCGTATGTAATTATATCTCAGTAAAACTGGTAAAAGTATGTAATTCGGAAATCTAGTAATGAGAAAGTTAAATAGAAATGGCTGTGGAGAATAGGAGGGGAAAATTAATTCCATTGGGATGATTTGGAGAAAGGCTTGCTAAGGAATTTGTATTTTAAGCTGGGCCTGACTATAATGAGTCTGATTTGGGGTGGATTTTGCTGGAAGAGAAGTGGTGTAAGGCACTGGTTCCTACACGCCAGTGCTTAAACTGGTGAGGATCCATGAAGTTTTCTCATTGCAAAATGAAAAAAATAATTAAAAACAGTGTGGTGTAATGGTAACGCTATCTTAGTCATTTAGAGGGTGTTATATCAAACACCCATGTATCCAGCATCCAGATTAAGAGGTTTGTCCTTGTTGATACATGTAGCTCCAGTTCCTTAATTTTAATGACTTTCAGGAAACTCCACCTAGTTAGTGTTCCTTAGTTCATTGAGCCACTCTCCTCTTTATGTCTCCTGATTTTTGCTATTACAAACAGTGCTGCTCTAAACAGTGTTGCACATGTTTCCTTGTGTATATCTCTAAGAGTTTCTTCAGTACAGGGGTTCTTAGCATTTTTGTGTGTGCCATCAACCCCTTTGGCAGTCTGAAGCCTATGGACCCCTTCTCAAAATAATATTTTTTAATGCATAAAGTAAAATACATAGGATTAGAAAGCAAACCGGTTGTATTAAGGTACAGTTATCAAAATACTAAAAACCAAACGAGTTTATGATACAGAACAGATACACAGAGACGTATACAACCCGTTCCCACTGCTGGATTCAAGTTTTCAGTGTTTTAGATTTTTGGTGCTTAACTTAGATTGTACTATAATTTTCCTTTTGGGGGAGACTCTTATCTGGTTTTGCTACCAAGGTTAGAGTAAACTCGGTGAATGGGTTGGATTGGATTGGATTTTATTCTGTTCTCAGAAATTTTATATAAGATTGGAATTACCCATTATTTGAATATTTGCTGGAATGTGTTCCTTTAAATAGTCTTGTCTTTTCGTTTTGTGGAAATGATACCTATTCATCCTACTTGTTGAAGGTTTATAGATCTTTTCAGATTTTCTGTTTCTTTTTGAGTCTGGTTTGGTGAGATCTATTTCCCTAGGAGACTGTCCATTTCATCTAAATTTTTAAATTTATCTCTTAAAGTTGTTTAAATTATCTTTTTTAAAAAGTATTTTCACTGAATCTATATTTATGTCCCTCTTTTCATTCCTAACAGTGTTTATTTGTGCCTTCATTATTTTCTTGAAAAGCCTTGGAGAAGTTTGCCCTTTTCATTCATCTTTTTAAAGATTGGATTTTAAAATTTTTGTTGATCCTCCATGTTGTACCATTGTTTTCTAGATAGTTCAGTTCTATTCTTTATTATACCCTTTCATTATATGTTGCTTGGGTTTCATTTTTTCCCCCTTTCCTTGTACTCCTAGATATTATGTGTCTTCTTTACTAGTACATTTTTTATTCTTCAGTTCCATACTTTTTTGCTTTCCTTAAAATTGCTTCTTTGACTCAAAAGTTGTTTACCAGCATCTTTTATGTTTCTGAATGTATAGGTTTCTGGTTCACTTCGTTAGTAGTTCATGTCGTTATTTTAACTTAATTGCATTGTGGTCAGAGAATATGGTCTTTTGAGTCTTACCTTACATTTGATCCAACTTTTTAACTGTATTGTTTGTATCTTCTATATCTTTTCTAGTGCTTTTGTGTTGCCTGATCTTTCAAATACTAATTTATATTGATATCTTCTATTGTGATTGTGGATCTTTCATTTCTCTTTGGAGTTGTGATGATTTGGGGGGGGGGATTAAAATATTCTGAGCCCCTTTTAGAGGAACATACAAACTTTTAATTGTTATATTTTTGTGGCAAAATGAATCTTATCATTATGTATTGACTGTCTTTATCCTTAAGGATGCTTTTTTATTTAATCTATTTGTTTTCATATAATTATCCAGGCTGTTTATTATTTAGTATTTGCTTTATATATCTTTTTCCATCCTTTTAATATCAACCTGTTTATGTCTCTGATAAACAGCATATAGATGGATATTTGTTAAAATCCAATCTAGTAAATGGTTATACAACTGTGTGAATATACTAAAAGCCACTGAACTCTATGTATGTACACTTTAGGTGAATTTATGGTGTGTGAATATGTCTCAATAAAGCTATAGAAAAAGGTGATCTCACAGTCTGTTTTAGCTGTCATGTTTGGTTCATGTTTTGTGATTCTATTTGGATTAATATTTATCACCTTGCTAGCTATTTTCTGTTTACTCCATTTGTTCTTTATTTCTTTTTTCTTCTTTTTGTTGGGTTTATTGGGCATTTATTATGGTTCCATTTTATCTCCACAATTGACTTATTTATTTATATTCCTTTAAAAAACATTTTAGTAGTTGCTCTAGGTTGTACAATATAAATCTTTAATCAGAGCTTACGTTCAAATAGTATTTTACCCTTCACATGTAGTGTAAGGTCCTTAGAATGATATATTCCCAATTCTTTCTCCTATCCTTTGTGCTATTGTTGTTATATATTTTGCTTTTACAGATAGTACCAGCATCATATGTGCTACTAATTTTGCATTAATCAGTCAATCTTTCAAAGAAATTTTTAAAATTTTTAATGAAATTAATTTTCCCTTCAGTTATTCCTTTTTAGCCCTCTTTATTTCTTTGTATAAATCCATGTATCTGTCTGGGGTCATATTCCTTCTACTTGAAGAGAACTTCCTTTAACATTTCTCGTACTGCTGGTCTACTGGCAGTGGATTCTCTTAGTTCTCATTTGTTTGAGAAAGTATTTATTTCTCTAATTTAAAAGCCAATTATAAAGGGGTGGAGCAAAATGGTGGGGTGAGCTGACCCGGGACTCTCTCCCCTCCAAACTACAACAAAGGATTGGGAAAACTGAATTTCAGCCAATAAACCTAATGCCAGACCATCAGAGACCTACAGCACCAAGATGAAGGAGGACGGAGAGGCTGCTACTGGCCTCGGAGGAGCTGAAACAGGGTAGGAGAGAACTTCGCTCCCTCCCCTAGGAGTCGGGGAGGGGCCACGCGACCAGGGGATCGTCCAGGACTCCCACTGCCAGTGCAGTGGAAACCCGCTGACGGGGGAAAGCTTCCGTGTGCGGGGACCCCATCAAGCCAGGGCCTCAGGAGACCAGAGAACGAGAGCTGATCGGAATCCAGATTGGCGCACGAGAGAAACTGCCCCTCCTCCCTGAACCCATGCTGGGCGCTGCCATCTTACCTGAAGGTGGAGAGCTCAGAACGTGCGGCTCTCGACCCCCATCTAGTGGCGACAGGGTGTAACTGCAGCCGAATTCTACCATCATGTGCAAAAACCACTCCTCTACCATCCAGCAATTTATAAAAGCTCCAGAACAGAAGGAAAACAATAAAAACACAGAATTAGTCCTGAGGACTTGGAAATAGGTAAACTAAGTGAAAATGAGTTCAGAGTATCATCAAAAAACTCAATGAGGTAGAGAGAAAGATAGAGAAACAAGTCAACGAGTTCTGGAGTTACTTCACAAAAGAGATTGAAACTATAAAGAAGAATCAAACAGCGTTTCTAGAGATGAAAAATACTATGGACTAGATAAAACAGAATACGGATTCCCTGAATGCCCATGTAGACACCATAGAGGAGCAAATTAGCATAATTGAAGATAGACAGGCTGAATGGCTCCAGACAGAGGAAGAAAGAGAACTAAGGATTTAAAAAAATGAGGAAAATATCAGAGAAATAGCGGATTCAATGAGGAGAAAGAATTTAAGGATCATTGGAATTCCTGAGAACGTGGAAAAGGAAAATGGAGCAGAAAGTGTGCTTAATGAAATAATAGAAAAGAACTTCCCAAATCTAGGGATTGAGGGAGAAATGTGTGTGGAGGAAGCTTTCAGATCTCCTAGATTTGTCAATGTAAAAAGACCTACTGCAAGGCATATAGTAGTAAAAATGGCAAAAATGAAAGAGAAATAAAGAATACTCAGGGCAGCAAGACAGAAGAAAATAACCTACAAAGGAACTCCTATCAGATTTTCAGCGGATTTCTCTATGGAAACCTGACAAGCTAGGAGAGAATGGAGTGACATATTCAAAACTTTAAAAGATAAAAATCTTCAGCCAAGAATACGCTATCCAGCAAAAATATCCTTCAGATTTGAGGGAGAAATTAAATCTTTCCCAGACAAACAAAAGTTAAGGGAATTTGTAACCAAAAGTCCTCCACTACAAGAAATCCTCAAGAAGGCTCTCATACTTGAAAAAAGAAAAAAAGGGAGAAAGGGGTCACAAACCACAGAGTAGGGAGACAGATAGATAGAACCAGAATAGGATAGCAAATATTCAGCTATAGCCTTAGGATAAAGGTAAGGAAACCACCAAAGCAAAGATGATCTTATCACCCTAACTACAAACTCATAACATGAGTTGGAATAAGAAATGGAAATAATAATTTAGGAGGGGAAGAGGAAAGGGACTAAATTAGTCTAGGCCAAGTAAGTAAGAGACCACCAGAGAGTAGACTATATTATACATGAGATTCTAAATACAAACTTCAGGGTGGCCACTAAACTAAAAAACAGAACAGTGCCACAAAACACAAATAAGGAAAAATGTAAGAAACCCAGCATAAGAAATTGCAGTAGTCAATAGATAGGCTAAAACACACAGACAAGAAACAAAGGTAATACAGGAAAACCAGATAACGAGCAACAGATTGACAGCATTAAGTCCAAATGCATCAATAATCACCCTCAATGTAAACGGATTGAACTCTCCAATAAAAAGACACACAGTAGCAAAATGGATTAAAGAACAAGATCCAACAATTTGTTGCCTCCAGGAAACACAGCTCAGCCCCAAGGACAAACACAGGCTCAGAGTGAAGGGGTGGAAGACAATACTTCAAGCTAACAGCAAGCAAAAGAAAGCAGGTGTTGCAATACTTACATCAGACAAAACGGATTTCAAAATAAGGCAGGTAAAGAGAGACACAGAGGGACAATATATAATGATCAAAGGGACACTTCATCAAGAAGAAATAACACTTATAAATATCTATGCACCCAACACAGGAACACTAAAGTTCATAAAGCAACTATTAACAGACCTTAAGGAAGATGTTAAAAACAACACAATAATAGTAGGGGACCTCAACACCCCACTCACATCAATGGACAGATCATGCAGACAGAAAATCAACAAGGAAATAGTGGAGCTAAACAAAAAACTAAAACAATTGGACTTGATAGACATTTATAGAATGCTTCATCCTAAAACAGCAGAATACACATTCTTCTCAAGTGCGCATGGAACATTCTCAAGGATAGACCATATGTTGGGAAAGAAGGCAAACCTCTACAAATTTTTTAAAAAATGAAATAATAACAAGCCTCTTCTCCGATCATAGTGCTATAAGGCTAGAAATTAATTACAGGAAAAAAGCTGAGAAAGGCACAAGGATGTGGAGACTAAACAACACACTACTGAACAAGCAATGGATCATTGAAGAAATTAAAGAAGAAATCAAAAAGTACCTGGAGACAAATGAAAATGATAACATGCCATACCAACTCATATGGGATACAGCAAAAGCTGTATTGAGGAAAATTCATCACAATACAGACACATCTTAACAAACAAGAAAAATCCCAAATAAGCAATCTTAAACTACACCTAACTGAATTAGAGAAAGAACAACAAACAAAGCCCAAAGTCAGCAGAAGGAGAGAAATAATAAAAATGAGAGCAGAAATAAATGCTATTGAAACGAAAAAGGCGGTAGAAAGGATCAATGAAACAAAGAGCTGATTCTTTGAGAAGATAAATAAAATTGACAAACCCCTAGCCAGACTTGCAAAGAAAAAAAGGGAGAAAACTCAAATGAACAAAATCAGAAATGAAAGAGGAGAAATAACAACAGACTCTCCAGAAATACAACGGATTATAAGAGAATACTATGAAAAATTATATGCCAACAAAATGGATAACCTAGAGGAAATGGATAAATTCTTGGACTCCTACAATCTCCCAAAGCTCACTCAAGAAGAAGCAGACAATTTGAACAGACCAATCACAAGGAAAGAGATTGAAACAGCAATCAAAAACATCCCAAAGAATAAAACCCGAGGACCAGATGGCTTTCCTGGGGAATTCTACCAAACTTTCAGAGAGGATGTAATACCTCTCCTTTTCAAGCTATTCCAAAAAATTAGGGAGGATGGAACACTTCCTAACACATTCTCCGAGGCCAACATCACTCTGATACCAAAGCCTGACAAGGACACCACAAAAAAAGAGAACTACAGGCCAATATCACTGATGAACATAGATGCAAAAATTCTAAATAAAATTTTGGCAACCAGAATTCAGCAACTCATCAAAATGATCATACATCATGATCAAGTGGGATTCATACCAGGGACACAGGGATGGTTCAACATCCGCAAATCAATCAACGTGATACACCACATCAACAAACTGTGGAATAACAACCACATGATCATCTCAATAGATGCAGAGAAAGCATTTGACAAGATCCAACAGCCATTTATGATAAAAACTCTGAACAAAATGGGCATAGAAGCGAACTACCTCAACATAATAAAGGCCATATGTGACAAACCCACAGCCAACATCATACTCAATGGGCAAAAACTGAGTGCCATCTCCCTGAAAACAGGATGCCCTCTATCACCACTCTTATTTAACATAGTACTGGAAGTCCGGGCCAGAGCAATCAGGCAAGAAAAAGGAATAAAAGGAATCCAAATAGGGAGGGAAGAAGTGAAACTCTCACTGTTTGCAGACGACATGATCTTATATATAGAAAACCCCAAAGAAGCCATTGGAAAACTCTTAGAAGTAATCAACAACTACAGCAACGTTGCAGGGTATAAAATCAATTTGCATAAGTCAGTAGCATTTCTATATTCTAATAACGAGCTAACAGAAAAAGAACTCAAGAACACAATACCATTCACAATCGCAACAAAAAGAATAAAATACCTTGGGATAAATTTGACTAAGGAAGTGGAGGACCTATATAATGAAAAGTACAAGGCCTGTCTGAGAGAATTGGATGATGACATAAAGAGATGGAAAGACATTCCATGTACATGGATTGGAAGAATAAACAGAGTTAAAATTCCGTTCTACCTAAAGCAATCTACAGATTCAATGCTATCCCAATCAGAATCCCAATGACATTCTTTACAGAATTAGAACAAAGAATCCTAAAATTCATATGGGGCAACAAAAGACCCCGAATTGCTAAAGCAATCCTGAAAAAAAAGAACACAGCTGGAGGCATCACAATCCCTGACTTCAAAACATACTACAAAGCTACAGTAATCACAACAGCATGGTACTGGTACAAAAACAGGTGCACAGATCAATGGAACAGAATTGAAAGCCCAGAAATAAAACCACACATCTATGGACAACTAATCTTCAACAAAGGAGCTGAGGTTATACAATGGAGAAAAGGAAGTCTTTTCAACAAATGGTGCTGGGAAAACTGGAAAGCCACATGTAAAAGAATGAAAATTGACCATTCTTTCTCACCATTTACCAAAATAAACTCAAAATGGATCAAAGACCTGAGGGTGAGACCTGAAACCATAAGGCTTTTAGAAGAAAACGTAGGCAGTACACTCTTTGACATCAGTATTAAAAGGATCTTTTCGGACACCATGTCTCCTCGGAGAAGGGAAACAATAGAAAGAATTAACAAATGGGACTTCATCAGACTAAAGAGCTTCTTCAAGGCAAATGAAAACAGGATTGAAACAAAAAACAACCCACTAACTGGGAAAAAAAATTTGCAAGTCATATATCTGACAAAGGCTTAATATCCATAATATATAAAGAACTCTCACAACTCAACAACAAAAAATCAAACAACCCGATCAAAAAATGGGCTGGAGACATGAACAGACATTTCTCTAAAGAAGATATACAGATGGCCAATAGGCACATGAAAAGATGTTCAACACCGCTGATCATCAGGGAAATGCAAATCAAAACTACATTAAGATATCACCTTACACCCCTTAGAATGACAAAAATATCTAAAACTAATAGCAACAAATGTTGGAGAGGTTGCGGAGAAAAAGGAACCCTCATACACTGCTGGTGAGAATGCAAACTGGTGCAGCCACTAGGGAAAACAGTATGGAGATTCCTAAAAAAATTAAAAATAGAACTACCATACGACCCAGCTATTCCACTACTGGGTATCTATCCAAAGAGCTTGAAGTCAGCAATTCCTAAAGTCCTATACACCCCAATGTTTATTGTAGCATTATTTACAATAGCCAGGACATGGAAGCAACCTAAGTGCCCATCAACAGATGAATGGATAAAGAAGATGTGGTACATATACACAATGGAATACTATTCAGCTGTAAAACAGAACAAAAGCATTCCATTTGCAATAACATGGATGCACCTTGAGGGAATTATGTTAAGTGAAATAAGCCAGTTAGAGAAGGACAATCTCTGTATGACTCCACTCATATGAGAAATTTAAAAATGTAGACAGAGAGACAGATTGGTGGCTACCAGGGAAAATGTGGGGTGGAGGGTGGGCACAGCAGGTGGAGTGGTGCACCTGCAACACGACTGACAATCAATAATGTACAACTGAGGGGCCGGCCCGGTGGCGCAGCGGTTAAGTTCGCATGTTCCGCTTCTCGGCGGCCCGGGGTTCGCTGGTTCGGATCCCGGGTGCGGACATGGCACTGCTTGGCAGCCATGCTGTGGGAGGCGTCCCACGTATAAACTAGAGGAAGATGGGCACGGATGTTAGCTCAGAGCCAGGCTTCCTCAGCAAAAAGAGGAGGACTGGCAGTAGTTAGCTGAGGGCTAATCTTCCTCCAAAAAAACAAAAAAAAAAACAAAAAAAAACAAAAAAAATAATGTACAACTGAAATTTTACAAGTTTGTAACCTATCATTAACTCAATGGAAAAAAGCATATTATTTGCTGGATATTGCATTCTGGGTTGTTAGGTTTTTCTTTCAATACTTTAAGTTACTCTTGTCAGAAACCATGCAAGCCAGAATTCTGTTGTAATTCTTACTTTTATTCCTCTGTGTGTAATGCTTTTTCCCCCTTCTGGCTGCCTTCAAGATTTCCTCTGTCTTTTCTTTTTTAGCAGTTTGAATATGATATGATTTGATGTGTTTTTTGCTTTGTTTTTTCTTTGAGCTTCTTGGACTTGTGGATTTGTGTCTGCTGTGCAATTTGGAAAATTCTTGGTCATTATTTCTTCAAATATTTCTTCTGTCCCATACTCTCTTCTCCTCCTGGGATTCCAATTACACATGTGTTAGATTGTTTGATGTTGGATGTTCTGTTCTTCACCCCCCCCCCCCCATTATTTTCTCTCTTTGTGCTTTTGTTTCTATTGACTGAAGTGTTTCTGTTGACTTATTGAGAGCACTCATTCTTTCCTCCACTTTGTATGTTCTCTGATGAGACACTGAAGGCATTCTTCACATCTATTACTGTTGTTTTCCATTTCTAGCATTTCTGTTGGATTCTTATGGTTTTCATTTATCTGCTGATATTACCTATCTGATCTTGGATGTTTTTCACCTTTCCCTTAAAGCCTTCAGCATATTAATCACAGTTGTTTAAATTCCCTGTCAGATAATTTCAATATCTGTGTCATACTTGAGGCTGGTTCTGTTGATTGCTTTGTCTCTTGGTAGTGTTTTATTTTTTCTTACCTTTTCCTACACTTTGTAATTTTTTGTTGAAAACTGTATATCTTGTGTAGGACAGTAGACTAAGGTAAATATTTTTTTTTGCCTGGAAATGGGCACACCGTACCTTCTATTTGGCCTTTAATGTGGGGGATTTGAGTTAATATAGTCAGGAGTTGGGCTGGGTTTGAGGTTTGTTGTTTCTGTGGTTACCCTCTTTGCACCACAGTCTTCAAATTCCTCTAGCAATATCTTATTTTTAGATTGGAGGCTGGTTTGCCAATGGGTTTTCTCAATGTCTTTAGGTCTTCCCTTTGCACAGCACTTCAGAGAGGGTCAGTCTCGAGCAATATTCCACTCTTACTTGTTATAGGAAGTCGGAGGGGCAGAGAACAACTCTTCCCTATTATCTGATAAAGCCTCAGTCTTAGGCTGCCCTGTGTCCCTGGATCTGGAGTGTTTGGCCTTCTCAGTGCTCCTGCCCTACCTCCAGCTATAGTCCTAGGCCCAAAATACAGTCCTGGCCCTTCCTCAGATGCAGTGATTCCCCCAGTGCCTCAAGGGCAACTGTGCTGGTTGCCCTGCTCCATGCAAATTAAACCTTTTATTCCCTAGAGGAGACGAGCAAGGTTTAGTGACCCTCCTATGTTAACTGCTGTTCACCTCCCTCAGGCCTGTACCATGCAGTTCTCTTTCTCAGGACTCTCATCAGTCGTCTTTGAGTGTACCTGTTGGAGTCAATGAAGAAAAAGTATATAAGAGTTTTTGAACTCTGCTCCCCACCTTGGGCTTCATACTCGCTAGCCGGCTCACACTTGGCCTCTACCGATTTGATATTTATTCTAGCTGAATTATTCTTCACAGCTTCTGGCTGAATCTGTCCTGTGTCTCCTTAGATTTGGGCTAGTCAGTTGCCCTGTGACCCCACCTCTCTGTGTTTAACAGTTTGGCTGTTTTTTGTTTGGTTTTTTTAGTTAAAAGGGTGGGAGTAATGCTCTTTCTGACTCTCTACATCCATGATCAGAAATCGTCTTTATTGTCATGTGTTTGAAATTGTTTTATTTTGTGCTTTCTGTTTCTTTCTTTTTTTCTCCTTTGCTTTTTATTGGATTAATTTAGTTTTTGTCTCTTTCTCTCTACTAATTTGAATTTTATAATTCTTTTTCTTTTCTATTAGCATTTATTACCTGAAAAAAATTGAAAATGCTTACCCGACTGAATACAGTCTAAAGTTAATAATGATCTCCGTCTTCCTTCCAAACTGTGTAAAGGACCTTTGAAGAACTTCAAGTGCTTTTCTTCCAGCTTCCGTTCTTACATGTTACTATGATTGTGCGTCTTTTTTGTGTGTGAGGAAGATTTGCCCTGAGCTAACATCCATTGTCAATCCTCCTCTTTTTTTGCTTGAGGAAGATCAGCCCTGAGGTAACATCTATGCTCTTCCTCTGCTCTGTATGTGGGATACCTCCACAGCATGGCTGATGAGTGGAGAAGGTCCACACCCAGGATCTGAACCCGTAAACCCCAGGCCACCAAAGGGGAGCAACAGAACTTTAACCACTCGGCCATGGGACGGCCCCTGTACATCTTTTTTTATACCTCCAAATTACTAGACATTATTGTTGTGTTTTATGGAGTCAATGCTCATTTGGATTTGTCCACTTGTTTGCCAATTTTTTGCTCTCTATTCTTACTTTTATTTGGTAGTTTCTTTCCAGTTTCAATCATGAATTGTAAACTCTCTCATTTTCTTAAAATATGCTTTTCTCTCACCCTTATATGATAATATAGCTCAATATACTACTGTAGGATGAAATTTGTTTTTTTAAGCACTACATATTTTTCCTCTTGAGATGTCTTCATCTCACAGCTACTCAGTTTTTCCCTTGATTTACCTCTTCTTTTCTTTAGCATTCTGAGCTTTGTTACAATGTATCTTGTTGAGAGTTTGTTTGTATTTATCCTATTTGGGACTAGTTGTGCTTCCTGAACTGTGGATTTATATGTGGTTTTTTTTTCAGTTGTGAAAAGTTCTCACCTATTATCCCTTAGGTCATCATATCTCACTCTTTTTTTTTTTTTTTTTTTTTTGGTGAGGAAGATTGACCCTGAGCTAACATTTGTTGCCAATCTTCCTCTTTTTGATTGAGGAAGATTTTTGCTGAGCTAATGTTTGTGGCAATATCCCTCTATTTTGTATGTGGAACGCTGCCACAGCATGGCTTGATGAGCAGTGTGTAGGTCCATGTCTGGGATCTGAACCAGCGAACCCCAGCCCACCAAAGCAGAGCGTGTGAATTTAACCACTACAACACTGGGCCAGCCCTCACTTTTTTTTTCCTATTTTGTCCTGCAACCCTTACCAGGTATATTTTGTACTTCCTGTTCTCTTTTCTATGTCTCTTGACCTCTTATGGGACACTAATTATTTCTTCACTATATCTAACCTCTTATTTAAGCCTTTAATTGAATTTTTAATATGAGTGGCTATAGTAATTTCTAGAAATTGTGTTTGGTTATTTTTCACATTTGCTGAAAATTGTTTTGACAGTGACTTGTTCTTTGCTTATGTTTTTGCTTCTTTTTATGTCTAATAATTTTAAACATACACTATTTTATATGAAGTCCTTATATGATTATTTTATTATCTAGAGTCCCTAAAAATCTATTCTTGCTATCGTTTTTGTCTACTGTTTCTGAGTCATGATCAGTTCTTGGTGTTTTTTTATGTGTGAATGTTTTGTGATTTGGCATCATGGACTTGTAATCAGGGCCGCAGGGAGGTGGGTTATCTGTGGGAATTCTTTGTAGCTTAGGTTAAAGATATATCCCTCTGAAGTGTAGTTATTTGTTTTAATGTTAGGTGTGACAGTAAAAAGAGGTTGTGGAAAATTTTCAATACAGTATTAAGAATTTCCCTCTTATTTTTGTAAACAGACAATATTCATTGATTGAAAGTAAGATAGAAGAGCACAATATAGAGGATGGTCTTAGAAAGGAGGCATTTCTTCTGCAAGTCAGGAAGATAAGTAAAAGGAAAATGATAGAAAGTTTTGGAGCTTAAATCTGTTGGATGATCCAGATTTTTTTATTAAAACTAGAAGCAGGGTCATTTTCTTAGAGTGAGGTAGAATGGTATAATAATAGTAACAGCTGGGCATTTTTTTAAGTATGTGTTAAATTTCAGGCGTCATGCGAGACTTTTTGTAAACTTTTCTCGTATAATTCTTATAACACAGCCTTGAAAGGCAAGTAGTAATGGCTGTGCCTATACCAGTGTACTGAAATTTGATATGATTCAATAACTTGACCAAGATTGAAGAACTGTTAAATGAAGATCCAGATTTTACCTATCTTTGGTTATGAAAGTCCCTTCTGTTTCTTTCGGGCCCCTAATAGAATAATTTGTGGTTGAAAGATTTCAGGTTGGGGCAAGCCTGAATGGGCAAACTACCTCATGTCAGTCTAGGTCTATATATTATTTTAGCATGTCCTGTAGTTATGCACTGAGCTGCAAGCATTTATTGAATTCTTATGATATATTAAGCCCTGTTATATGTATTATCTCATTTAATTTTGAAGACAACCAAATGAGAAATAGGTAGTATTTTTATATACATTTTTCAAATGAGGAGATAGAGACTCAGAGATATTAACTAGTTTGCTTAATCACCAAATAGCAAGCTAGAATTCAAAACAGTCCATGTTTGATAAAAACAAACTGTGCTATACTCTGGAGGAATGTAGGAGTGCACGTGACACATGTCATGACATCAAGGAGTTTATAGTTCAGTAAATGGTGATGGTAGCTTTCACCAGATCTGTGCTTACTTTTGGCAACTGGAAAGAGGAGTTAAATTCATCATATTCCTATATCTACTCACTTTGTACCACACTGCTTATTTCAGAAAGTAATACCTTCAAGTTCTACATAAACATCCTTATAGTTTATGGGTATTTATTTTATAAATGGTAAATTGAGCTATAATGAGAATTTCCAGTATGAACCTTATGTATTTTTTTGGATGATTTGATTTTTAAAGCAGTTTTATAAACTTTTTCTAAGTATTTAACTACTTGTTAAATAAAATTGGCATATGACTAATAACATTTTTTATAATGTTGTCAAGGCATAAAATGGGTAGGTAGAAGTTTGTGGGTTTTTTCAGGCCCTTTATCTAAAGTCTGAGTATTTATATTTTTAATTATTAGAACCAGATCAATAGTAACCATCTTCGAAGAGCAGAACAAGAGGTGATCAGTCTGCAGGAGAAGGTGCAGTACCTTTCTGCACAGAACAAAGGACTGCTTACTCAGTTAAGTGAAGCAAAGCGCAGACAAGCAGAGATTGAATGCAAGGTAAATATGTCAACTAACTAGTTTCTATTTTTGTCAATATAATAATGCTTTTTTTGTTTTTGTCTCATCATTGATTATATTATTTTAAAACCAAAAAAGTCTTATTTCCCACTTTTCCTGAACTTGGTTTAATGGTTGCTTTTGGACCAGGTTAGCTCATCTTGCTTTGGGATAGATTTCAGGCAAGAAACCTCATTTTCAACCACTTTGTAAAACGCTAGTGCAGGAAACAAGTTAACTAAGTGGTTGAAATGGGTAGCTCTTTACAGTTTTTCTTTTGACCTGTCATCTGTTAAAACCAAAGCTTTTAATGTCTCAGCCAAAAAGATAGGCAATTTAGGGAGGTTAGGGCAACTCTGCTTTAATTGATGCCTTATTAGTGGTCTGTCAATATTAATATATGTCTCCTGGATAAGAGTAGAGAGCAAAAGATGTGTGCATGTACTAATAAGTTGGGAAAATTGTGCACATTCCCCGTTATTATGCTAATCTGTTTTTCTATTTTTTTGTGAAGTATTTAGATTCATAAAGCAAGAAAAAGGATTTGAATGCAAGTACATTTTTTTCCTGAAATAAATTTATAGTATAGCAGTGGTGAGAGTGAGAGGAGACAGGAAGTGGGATAGAAGGAGAGGGGTGTGTGTGTTTGTGTTTGAAATAACAAAGAGATGACTGGGGTCTGAGCATTAGAATGAATTACCGAGGACAAGTTATGGAATTTTAAAAATAAACTAGACATCCATCTTTCCGTGATGAAATAGTAGGAATGATACTTTCATTTAATTTTTAAAGAGTCCAGCCTTGTTATTCTATGATAAGAAATAAGACTTTCAATGGCACATATAAAGCTGTAATTCCATCAACTTGTTCTGGTGTCATTAAAAACCAAGAGTGAAGCTTGAGTGGTTTATCAGTGTCACTGAAATCCAGAGTTGAAATTACATCCTAATAAATATGCATGACTGTTACAATTTACACTGACAGAAATCTGTAGGCAGTACTGAAATTTGTACTAACTTGAGTAGTCCCTTTTGAAGGATATGACAACTAATTTAAAAATAAAATGTTGTGACATAAAGTGATATCAGTTTGACTTGTCATACTAATATCTGATTGAGTTTTTATGATATATTGTCTATGCTGACTTATTTTTAATAAAGAACTAAATTTAATCTTTTTTCATTATTGGTGTAAGTTTTCCATAAACGTGTTGATAGCGCTGTTACTGGATTTAATATTGCTCTTCAAATGCCTTAGTGCCTTTTAATCAAAGTAAAATGTTCTTTGGAAATAAATATTTGGGGAGTTTGCTGATGAAAATAACTGTTTTCTTTGACTTTATCTAAGTAGTGGGCTCAGGTTGATAATCTTAAGAAAAGACATGAGATTTTATTTAATTTTTAATTGTTCATTAGTACCTCCGTGAAGTATGTTACTCCATCTCTCCCTGTGTTTGAGCTTTATATTGATTTATTCAATCTTTTGTAATGTTTTCCAGATTTCAAGAATGACCAGTGTATTAATTGTCACCCTAACACCTAGTACATATACAAATACATATGTGTTTTATCTTGTTGTGTAGAAACAAACCTAACTTTTTCAAGGAAGCCAGTCCTTCAGTTATATAATCTGATTCATTTTCATTTAGTCTTATATGATTATAGCTTATGATTTGTTGATAAGTAATTATTAAAGCTCATTTTATTCTTCATTTATGCAAAATGTCAGGATACTGTTTTTAATATTAACATTATTTTCCCTCTATAAGTGAATTAGAATGTTCCCATTTAAAGATGAAATAGTACAAGTCTATGATCCCTAATATGAAAATCTAAAACACTCTGAAACCCAAACATTTTTTCATAAGTTTCACACAAATTCATTTGGAAGTAAAACTTAATTTGAATTGTTATATAACCATGTGTAATTTTTATTTATCTCAGTTGGTATAGGTTTTTATTCATCACTGCTTCATTGTGGTAAACATTGAGTATACTGTTTCATTATGGATGCTGCCTTAGATCTTGCTGGATAATACTAATGTATGATTTATGCACCTTATTACTTTTCTAAAATGTAAAACTCTGAAATTCTGTAACACATCTGGCCCCTAGAATTCCAGTAATGAGATTGTGGGATTTCCTTGAAAATCTAACTTTGAAGATTATGGAAAGATTTTATATTCTCTAGTTCTACGAAGAAATATGTATATCCGTGAGAAAAGGTATATTACTTCTTATACACAATTGTAAAATTGTATAATAAATAATAAGTGAGGAAAGTCAATCAAAATATTTTACTGTGATTATAATATTGTACATTTATGGAATAATGATAGGAAGAAATTAAATCTGCTTATGTTTAATATAAATTTTAATAACTTAATACATACACATTTTTTATAATGCTTTGATTTTTTGTTAACAAAGTATAAATGAAAGCATTGCCCACACCTCTATCCCCTTTTATCTCAATCCCTTCCTGACCCTACCACATACCCCTTCTTTTACTTTTTCCTAGGTGGCTGCTTTTGTTATTTTCTGATACATCCTTTTAGAGTCTCCTTTAGGCAGATACTAGCAAGTAAAATTATATAATTTTTCTTTTCCTCAATTTCTTACCTGAAAGTTAGCATACTTTAATATATGTTCTGCTTTTTGCTTTTTTGGTCAGTATGTTTTGTAGAGCTTTCAGTATCAGTGCTTGTAGTTTCTAAGGTACATTGTTTTCCATTGCATGCGTGTACCTTAGTATACCTAAGTGTACAACTAGGTGCTTGTTGATGGGCATATGTGCTGTTTTGCAGTGTTTTGCTGCTACAAGCAGTGTTTAGTGAATAACCTTGGACGTATATAATTTCAGATGTATAGAGGTATAGCTACACATTTCTATAGGATAAACTCCTATAAATTGATTGTTTGGTCAGTGGGTAAATACATTTGTACTTTTTATAGATTTGGTCAGATAACCCTCCTTAGGGTTGTACCATTTTGTACTTTGACCAGCAGGACTTGATAGTACCTGTTTCTTCACTGTGTTATTTACAAAGTGTGTAGCCAAATATTTTCATTTTAAATAAATATATATAATTTACATATTCTAGGACAGTGATTCTCAAATAGGGATGGGAGGAGGTGAGATTATGAAACTTCAGAGAACAATGGCATCTACTTATGTATTTGTCAAATATTTGGGCGTCTTCTGTTTGTCATTTACTCTTGTAGGAACTGAGGATACAGTAGTAAAGAAGATGGACACAATGTTTAGTGAGACAATAAGTAAAAATAGATGAATCATTACTAATGATGTACTGTAGACTGGGAGTTAAGGGGAAGTGGGAATTAAGATTGAGTGCTAGGAGGTGGTATCAGAGCCGAGACCTCAGAAATAAGAAAGAACCAGTCACATGGAGAGCCAGGGGAAGATCGTTGCGTGAAAAGCATCACAGAGTTCAAGACCCCAAAGCAGAAAAGAACTTGGTTGTCGAGTCTTGTATATAATGAAAAACTGAATGAGATATAGCCAGGGAGGTAGGCTGGGACTCCACTTCTCACCATATAGATGTTTATAGCCCGTGGTAATGAGTTTGGGTTTTACTCTTAAGTGCTATGGGAATCCACTGGGAAGTTTTAAGTAGGAAAGCAAGATGATATGATAGGATTTTTTTTTTCTGTTTTGCCGTATTTGCTTCAGATTTTTTTTTTAACTTTGAATTTTGAAATAATTTTGTGTTTACAGAAAAGTGGCAAAGATAGAGTCACAATATACCCTTTAATCAGCTCCTGCTAATGTTAACATCTTACATAACCATCGTACATTTATCAATACTAAGAAATGAATGTTGGCAAATGTTATTACTAAACTGCCGACTTTATTCGGATTTCCCCATCATGTCCCAGTCTCCTCTAATCTGTGACAGTTTCTCAGTATTTTTTTTCTTTATTACTTTGACTATTGAAGAATACTGGTCAGGTATTTGGTAGAATACCTCTCAATTTGGGATTGTCTGATGTTTGCTCACGATTAGACTGAGGTTGTGTATTTTAGGAAAGAATACAGAGATGAAGTGTCCTTCTCAGCGCACCGTGTCAGGGGGCGTATTGTATTGATATGTCTTAGCGTTGGTGCTGGTAACCTTGGTCATTTGATTGAGTTGATCTCTGCCAGCTTTTTCCACTGCAAAGCTTTTTTCCTCTTTTACTCTAGTCATTACAAGCAAACTACGAAGTCCAGACCACAGTTTGAGGGCAAAGCAGGGGCATTAAGCCACACCTCCTGAAGGAAAGAGGATCAAAGAGTTTGAGGACATATGCTAAAACCACCGCGATAATGAACACATATTTTGGGGGAACTGTTTGAGGCCACACAAGTATCCTTGAAGTTTCAGCAAGTAATTTTAGCATTTATTAGGGGCTATTGCTTCTAGCAATTAATTATTTTTTAAAAGAACACACATGCCACTGTGTGTGGAGACGGATTTGAGGTGGGATTGGGGAGAGATGTGATATGAGGTCATCAGGTAATAGTACAGGACAGAGGTATTAGCTTGGGCCCAGGTATTGGCAGTGGTAATAAAGACAAGTATATCAATTCAAGATCTATTTTTGTAGAGAACCAACAAGACTTGGAGATTAAATTGGAGAGGGGAAAGATTAGGGGAAAACTGATGCCCAAATATTTGGGTTTTTACATGATTGATATAATTTTTTATACAATGTTAAGTAAAATTAGTACAGTATAAATGTATTAGTTTTCTATTGCTATTTAAAAAATTACCCATAAAACATAGTGGCTTAAAACAGCAGTAAGTACTAATATCCCAGAGTGTCTGTGGATCAGAAATTCAGGAACAGCTTAACCAAGTGGTTCTGGTTTAGAGTCTCTCATGAGGCTGCAGTCATTGGAAAGCTTAGCTGAAGCTAAAGGTTAAGGCTTTTTAGGGGGCTCATTCTTGTGGTTACAAGTTGGTGCTGGCTGTTGGAGAGATCACTGTCCTCAAGGACTTTCTCTTAGTAAAGGACATAGACAGGTAAAGACACAGTTACAAGGCAGTATGGGTAGTGCCTTGATTGAAAAGGTATGTAGGACACTATAATGGGAGTTTAGTGTTAGAGTCATGGTTCAAGGAAGGCTCACTAAGGAATGATTAAGCTGAGACCTTAAGGATGTGAAGGAGTTAATTAAGGAAAGGCAACAGAGAGTTCACTAGGCAAAGGGAATAGCATGTGTGAAGAGCAGAAGTGAGAAAGAACAACAGGTTGGTCGTTTTTACTAAAAGAAGTTCATTCTGGCTGGAGGGGAGTTTAGAGAGGAATAGTGGTAAGATATGAAGCTAGAGCAGTGAATAGGAAGCCTGTTAGGTAAAATCTTGGACACCAGTATAAGGACCTGGGATATTATCTCAAGACCTGTGGAGTGCCATTAAAGTGTTTAAAATAAAGGAGTGACAGGATGAGATTTGAGTTTTATTAAACTTAGACACAGTGATGTGCTGGAGCCAGCCAGTAAAGGCTTGCTAGAACCGATAACAAATTGTTAGATTTTCAGGAATTTTGTGACACAGATGTTAAATAGCCATATGACCAATTGAATTATATAGCATAATGAAACAAATTATGGTAGAACAAAGATAATAAATACTCAAACGTCATCATTTCCTAATTATTTTTACATTTTACTATTGTCTGTGCTTTTGAGGTTTGTACCTATTGTGAAATACTTTATAATAGTGTGCTACTGCACATTTCTTCCCAACTCTGTGTTCAATAATGTGATGTTGGCAGCTTGAAATGAGCCATGGTGGGAGTATTTACACCACATAAGTTGGCAAACTACAAGTCAGGGCTTGATTTATTGTTTTGTTGATTATCTAGACCAGAAAGTGGCAAACTATAGCCCATAGCCCAAATCTGACTGACTGTTTTTGTAAATAAAGTTTTATCGGAATATAGCCTTGCCCATTCATTTATGTATTGTCTGTGGCCACTTTCACACTCCAGTGGCAGACAGAGTAGTTGTGATAGACTGTATGACCCACAAGTCTAAAATGTTTACTTCCTGGCCCTTTAAAGAAAAGTTTTTGACTCCTGCTCTGGACTGTTAATGCAGATTAAAATTTAACAGTGTGTTGCATCTTCAGCCTTTGCATTATGAATAGCGCAAAAATATTAGGGAAATTTTCTCCAGTCTTTGATTGCTGTCATCAGAATTAGTAAAAAATTTGCTCACATCATTGACAAATGGGTAAAATTTTAACGTCTTCTGCATTTCGCTTTCATTTCTCTAACATAAACAAAAATAATTAACCAACAGTCATATCAAAACTTAACTTATTCCTCAGTTTCAACCATAGGTAGCTTATGGATACAAGAGTTTGGCAAAAATCAGTGGAAGCATTCTGTGAGAATATATTGACTATATAGAATTTACAATAATGAGTACAATCACACATTGCTTAACGGTGAGGATGCATTCTGAGAAAAGTGTCGTTAGGTGATTTCATTGTTGTGTGTACATGATAAGAGTGTACTTACACAAACCTTGATCCTATAGCCTGCTACACATGTAGACTATACAGTACTAATCTAATGGAACCACCATGGTACAAGCAGTCCATTATTGATCGAAACGTTGTTATGCAGCGCGTGGCTGTATTGTATATCTTTATTATCTGTATGTTGTGTACTATACGTCCTCTGTGTCAGTTTATATTAAAATATATAATAAACTTATACATGAACACATATGTGTGTACACACGCGTGCATATATGCCCCTCCCTGAAAGCTGGTTGTTAAGCATTTACCAGCACAGCACTGGGTATAGAGACTTCATGTCCTGGCCATATGCAAATTGGAAAAATATTTAAAGCAGTATTTGAAGTGAAGTACCAACATCATATCTGAAATACAAGAATAAATATAAATTTTTATTTAAAAGTTTAGTGATTACACTTTTACTAAATTTAACATTTTTTAAAATTTTGATATTATAGTACTGTCAGGTGCTAAATTTCTCCTGTGATCATCATGCTGCACATTTTTGATACTAAGTAATTGGTAAATTTCAACTGAAGTTAATGGAGGAGCAAAATAATTTTGCATACCCCGTTTTTCTCTACCACCTTTTCTTCGTATTTTGTTATTTCTGGATCAGTATTATTTAGCATGGATACTCTAGAATATGGTTTTAGAGTTTTCCCTTTGTGAAATTTTGAGGTAGTATGAATGTTTGAGGTGAGATGAATGTTATGCAGAATTGTGATGTAATTCATTTCTATTATTCTTCTCTGTAGTGTAATGTAAATATTCATTAACATTTATTGCCTCAGAAAGAATATAATTTTTTAATATTATCTAGCTCACTCTTAGTATCCATATTTTCTGTTAATCTATTGTCCTAGTTATTTGTGTTTGAAAATTCTCAATAATTGTTCTTGCATAAAAAATTAACAGCTTTCATAGTGACCAGTAATTTTAATAATTTTTATTCATTAAGTTAATTTTTAATTTAAAAATTTTGAGCAATATTTACATGAGGGGTGTTTCTTAATATTTTAAGATGTAATGCTATTCTATATATTTATTCACTTCATATCAAGTTCAGGAAATAATAGCTTTTTTCTCATTTAATCATGGGTCTATTTGATATTTTCTAAAGTTGAGACAGGTCACAAGTGTTTATGTTTTATTACTGGTTTGATTTATATGTTTTAAAAAATTTTTATATGTATATATTTTATTTATTTATTTAATTTTATATTTATGTGGTTTATTATTGGTTTCTTTTGTTTGCCACCCTAGAACAAGGAAGAAGTGATGGCTGTGAGACTCCGGGAAGCAGATAGCATAGCTGCTGTGGCTGAGCTACAGCAGCACATTGCTGAGCTGGAAATCCAGGTACCACATGGTGATAATAAAGTACACATAAAAGTAGTGCAGTTGTGTCCCTTCCCTCTGCACCTGGACAATGACTTAGAGCTTCATCCTAATGACTGTGATTCTATTTTCAACACCTATTAATTTCCGAGTCCGTTTTTTTTGTTGTGGTAAAATACACATAGCATAAAATTTACGATTTTAAAGTGTACAGTTCTGTGACATTAAGTATATTCACATTGTTGTGCAACCAATCTCCAGAACTCTAGTCATCTTGCAAAACTGAAACTCTGTACCCAGCAAAAACAGCTCCTCCTTCCCCCCTTCCCCCAGCCTCTGGAAACCACCATTCTATTCTGTCTCTGAATTTGACTACTCTAGGTAGTTCCTATAAGTGAAATCATACAGTGTCTTTTTGTGACTAGCTTATTTCACTTAGGGTAATGTCATCAAGTTTCATCCATGTTGTAACATGTGTCAGAATCGTCTTCCTTTTTAAGGCCGAATAATATTCCATTGTATGTGTATACCACATTTTGCTTATCCCATTCATCTGTTGATGAATGCTTGGGTTGCTACCACCTTTTGGATATTGTGTATAATGCTACTGTGAACATGCTGTACAAATATCTGTTTGAGTTCCTGCTTTCATTTCTTTGGGGTATGTACCCAGAATTGGAATTGCTGGATCATGTGATAATTCTATGTTTAGTTTTTTGAGGAATTGCTATGCTCTTTTCCACAGCAGCTGCACCATTTTACATTCCCACCAGCAATGCACAAGGATTCCAATTTCTCCCATCCTCACCAACACTTGTTACTTTTCTGTTTTCTTTTTTTTTATAATAGCCATCCTAGTGGGTGTGAAATGGCATCTCATTGTAGTTTTGATTTGCATTTCTCTAATGATTAGTGATGTTGAGCATCGTTTTATGTGCTTATTTGCAAATCATTTATATATCTTTAGAGAAATTTCTATTCAAGTTCTTTGCCCATTTTTTAATCGAATTATTATTGAGTTATGGAAGTTCCTTATATATTCTCAAGGTCACTCTCTTATCAGATATATGGTTTACAAATATTTTCTCCCATTCCACCGGTTCCCTTTTTGTTTGGTTGCTGTTGTCCTTTGATGCACAAAAGTTTTTATTTTTGTTGAAGCCCAACTTACTGATTTTTTTCTTTTGTTGCCTGTACTCAAAGTCCATTTTTGAATGACAATTTATCATATTTCCATATTTTCAAAAGAATTTTCAAAGCTTTAAAAATAAATGTTTTGTCACTTCTTATGTCCTACTTCTTACTGTACAATACCAAGTAGTACATTTCTAATATGGGCAAAGTATTATATTTAAAATCTTATTTCTTTCAAAGTTTTTGATTATATTCTATTCCAAGCTATAATACAGTTTTTGATGCAACATCTAGACTTTTCTTCCCACCTGAAATATCTTTTTGTCCTTAAATTTCAATTCAAAATTCAGTTAATTTCTAAAACTCACATATTATATTATAGCCTCATCTTTTGATCTGGATCAAAAGTAATAAGAATACATTATGATTTCCATAGGTTTATAAAAAAATCCTTTGTGTTCTATTGATAATATTACCCATAAAATACCACATATTCAGAAAAAGTTCAGATACAAACTGACTGCAAAATATATTTATAATCAGCTATTTAAATCATGCTATCATATGCAATTCTGGATTTAATGTGTACTTTTCTAACATCAAGAAAATGATAAAACCTTGCCACATTTCTATACATCTTAGTCACAAAATAGCAAGACTTAAATCACTCTTTTTGTTGATTCTGAAATACTTACTAAAATGAAGAACTTGGTATGTTGCATGGTTTAAAATGAAATGTAACATATGTCATTTTTGAAAAATAGGAGAGAAAATGCATGCAATTTTTACTATCAATAGGAGTATGTTAGTATCAAATGGCTCTTAAGTGTCATTGGAATCCTAGTTGCCGAATTCACTGGTGTTTTGTCAATATTTATCCTGCTTGAGCTTATCTCATTTGTCATTGTTGACCACTTCATCCTCATTGCATTTTCCCCTCCCTTGGCTTTCGTTACATCACTCACTTTTGACTCTCTTCTTTCTTGTTTAACTGTTGTTTTCAGTCTTTATCAGTTCTTCATGTTTGTATTCCTCGGAGAATTTTTGGCTTTTTAAAAACTGTACTGAAATGAAGAGTCTCACTTACATGGCTCCAGGAGCCATCTTTATAGCAATGAATCCTAATTTATCTCCAGCCCTAGCATGTTTCCCCTAGCCAATAATTTTTAAACCTTTTAAAAAAATTATTGACACAATATACAGAGAAGTTCATAAACAAAGCTAGATTATAATAAGTGTAAAAAGTGCTACTCATATAGCCACTATAGAGAACAGTACCTGTACCCCAAAAGTGTACCCAATCACACCCTACTTCCTTATCCTGAATTTTATGGTAATCACTCCCTTGCTTTTCCTTATAGTTCTGTCATCTTTTTATGTGTCTCTGATCCATACAGTTTAGTTTTCCCTGCTTATGAATTTTGTGTAGTCATATTAAATATTTTTATTTTTGTCTCTACTTTCTTTGTTCAATGTTATTTTAGTAAGAGTTACCATTTTTATTGTTGTACTTGTTCCATTTTATGAATACATCACAATGTATTTATTCATTGTAATATTAGTGGTCATTTGGGAATTTCCACACTGGGACTGTTTTGAACAATTCTGTGACTGTGAGCAATCTTGTCCACTATACTGATCACATGTGCACAAGTCTCTCTAGCATGTACACCAAGGTGTGGAATGGCTGGGTCATAGAGCATGCAAATCTTCAACTGTATTTTCCAAAGTGCTTGTACTAGTTTAAACTCCCAACAGCAGCATATGAAAATTCTTGTTGTTCCACATCCTCCCTAACACTTGGTGTCAGATATTTTAATTTTTGCCAGTCTGGTGAGTATGCAGTGATATTTCATTGTGGTTTTAATTTCCATTGACCTCATTACTAATAAGATTGGCCATTTGGATTTCCTCTTTCGTAAGGTGCCTGTTAAAGTCTTTTTTGTATATTTTCCTGTTGGGTTGTCTGTCTTTTTTTAATGGATATGTAGTTCCTTCAATATTGATGTCATGTTTTACAAATACCTGCTCTCACGCTGTGACTTGTCTTTTGTTGGTGGTGTTTTTGATGAATATTACCAGTGGTTTTAATGGACAGTAGACAGCTCCACCTGGGCAGGTACAGGTACTTCAGATTCAACATGTTTAATATCAGATGTGTTCCTATTCCATCCAAAATGTTTTTCTTTTTTTGTGTCTCAAGTCTTGATCAGTGATATCATCTATTATCGAATTGTTCAACCTAGTAGGAATTTCACTTATGCTTTTCTTACCCTCTACCGTATATACCAAGGCTGTATATACAGAGTGTGCAAATTTTCTACTTTATTAGATGATACCGTATTATTTTACAAAGTGCTTGTGCTAGTTAACATCCCTACTAACATTTTACCTGCTCATCTACTTTTGTAGATTTGCCTTCAGATGGTTCTTAATTCATAGATTAAAGTGTTTTGTTCAACTCTTCAGTGCCTTCAAAGGATAAAAGTCCTGAGTAAATCTAATACTAAATCAAAGGTCATTTTAATCATTTCAGACACTTTTTTTTAATCTTTCATAACCTTTCTATTCCTCCTGCCACTCCCTTAATTCATCTGCCTCCACTTAACTGAACATAAGTAACTTCTATTCAGTTTCTTTTTTTCTAACCTCAGCTCTTCCACAGAGCTACTAGAGTTATCTTTCTAAAACATGAAAACTTTTGTTGACTACCTTTTACGTACCAAATCACATCAAAACTCTTTAGCATAAAATGTTTTGTCTTTTCACTATTGCTCAAACCTGAATTTCTAGCTTCATCTCTCACCATTACCTCCCCACCGTCTCCACACACACACACTCACACACTCTCTTTTCAAAATTCTCACATTTTTTCAAAATCAAGTACCCTTCTACATGCTACTATGTTTCCATAAATTATATTTTTCTATACCCTCTAGTCCTCTGCTTTTTATTTATTTCTGCTCACTGAGTTCTCCTTGGCTAGTTTGTGATTAGTATGTTTAGCAAATGTGTTTTCAGTAAAAGTCTTAATGATTTAACTTTCACTCTTTTATTTATTTATTACATGCAGATTAAGATCCATAAATAGATCTGTTGTTAAAACTTGAAACTCATTTTTCAATTATAAGAATGATACATTTTAGGTTATTCTTAGTCATGGAAATATCTTAGGTCATTTTCAAGTTCCACTAGGGGGAGAACTCAACTTAGTCAAATATTTTTATACATCAAATCTCTTCAGACCAACTCTTCAATTACTGTTAACTCTCTTGTGAGTAAAATGTTTTCCCAAAAACCAAATTCTCGCAAACTCTTCTTTTAATAAATTATATTATTATGTAATCTATTTGATATAATTAAAGCCTGCTTTTTAAATGTAGTTATGAAAATTATACTTTTGTAAATGTCATATTTAGATGAGGAAACATTAAATAAATACTCAAACACTGTAATATTCTGTAGTAGATAGACTTCTGAGGCTGAAGTTTATTAAACTTGTTTCAAAGATTCTTCACTCAACTTGAAACTTTGAGGTCTGACAAAGTTTGTAATCTGCCTTCATGTTAATATTCTGAGATGACTACGTCTGTAGTATACTTAATATTCTTTATAATAATGCCTTTCCCCCTGTCTTTGGAGGAACTGTTTAATATTAATATCTCACAGTGAATTTAACCTTCTTTAAGTGTTGCAGCTTTCAAATTTTAGCCATTTCCTAGAACTGTTTTCAAAAGGTATCACCTAAGTTTCCTCCTTCTCAAACAGAATGACACTTATTGGCGGATTTCAGTCACCATTCTACTATAATGCTTGTTTAGAGCAGATCATATACCTATAAAATTAAGGGATTGGACTGTAAGTTTCCACTAAAAAAAAACACTGTGATAACATGTAGTATATCATTTTAATTTTTTTGACAATTCAGTGTTACCATTATGAATTTTAAATACTATATAAACCTCTCACTTCATTCAGGTCTTTGTTATTTTCTTAGATAAAGCTCCTTTGGCCAAATTTCTATCTAAAAATAATATTCCTATTCTAATTACTATACTCTTATGCTGCTTTATATATCTTCAAAATCACTAATTTTTGCGAAAAATTATACGTCTTTGTTGTTATTCACATTCTCTACCAGAATGGAAGCTCTATGAGAGAAAAATTCTCACCTGTCTTGTAAAGTTGCTGTTTCCTCTGTGCTTGGATAATTCCTGGTGTATAACCATCACTCAAATATTTGTTTTTGAAGAAATGAAATCAATACAATAATTCGCTCATCTACTGTTGTTTCTACAAGTGATTTTTAATGTATGTAATTTGAGTGTTCAAAATTTTTAAATTCAGAGATCATTAGTATATTCACATATGTATCAATTTGCATACATTCTTTTATCATTAGGTCACAACTGGTTAGGAAGGATAAAATGAATTCAGACTCAGCCTAAATGTGTTTATCCTTATACAGAAGGAATGAGTCTGGATGCCTTCTTTGAAATGTGGTTGGATGGAATTTAAACCTTAAAAAATTCATATACATTTATTGTTAGTGTTAATGGCTTTAGTTACATGTGAGATAATGCCAGGTTTTTCTTTTAAAGGAGAAATTTATTTTTTCTTGCTAACTGCACAATTACAACAAACCAAAGACATTTTAATAACTATATTAAAAAAGCAGGCTTTAAAATTAGCTTTTCTGGTTGAATGTCTCAAGCTAATGAAAGTTAAGGAGGCTGCAAAAATAAATATGATACACCCCAATCAGAATAAAAAGGATCAAAAAATTTAATTATTAATAGGAACAAGAGGATTTTAGAATCCTAAATGACTCTGTGGTCAAAACTTTATGTCTTTTTGTTTTCTTATAATTGCTGGAGATTTTGTAGTGGTTAACAGTATGGATTTTGAAGTCAAACCACTTATTAACTGTCTTGTCTGTGACAAATTATTTAACTGATTTTTTTATTTACTCATTCAAAATTAAGGATCCTAAAGTTACCTGCATTAGAGTTGTTGGGATTAAATGAGAAAGCCTGTGTAACATGTTCTTTCTTCCCTAACTAGTCTCCAGAAAAACATCTCATAGATGATCATATATAAAAAATCACACTCAGCATTGTAGGGGCTTCCAAAAATTACAACAAACTGGAAGTGCAAAACGTTTTTGAGTTCCCTTCAAGACAGTTTTTACCCACCCAAGATAATGAATTTATCCCTTTCCAAGAATTATATATAGCTGCAAATTAAGAATTGCTTTGACTTTTTGGTTTTTACTAAAATGTATACTTGAGTGAGCTTATTTCTGTCCACTGTAAGCCTATTTAACTTACTCTTTATTTTTATATATTTTCCATGTTTGGGAATATAGACCTTATTACTTGTACCTTTAATTTTTCCAGGATACTACTAATAAAAGTATTAATAGCTAACATCATGGAACACTTAAAACATGCCAGGGGGGCTGGCCCAGTGGCATAGCGGTTAAGTGCGCACGTTCCGCTTCCGCAGCCCCGGGTTCCCCGGTTTGCATCCTGGGTGTGGACATAGCACCGCTTGTCAAGCCATGCTGTGGTAGGCATCCCACATATAAAGTAGGGGAAGATGGACACGGATGTTAGCTCAGGGCCAGTGTTCCTCAGAAAAAAGAGGAGGATTGGTGGCAGATGTTAGCTCAGGGCTAATCTTCCTCAAAAAAATACAATAAAATAAAAGCACATACACACACACAAAAGCCATGACGGGTAGTATTATTAGCCACTTAAGTATATTCACTTATTTATTCTTCACAACAACCATATGACAATAAGTGTTGTTAATACCCCCATTTTATAGTTGAGGAAATTGAGGCATAGAGAAGATTTTAAAATGAGATTTTGTTGTTTGTATGAGAACCCACTCTGTAATTTAAATTCTTTCCAGGATTAAAATGAAATTTTTTTTCTTTAGTATTAGAAATACTGTCATGATAGTTTTATGGATTTTCTTAATAGCAGATCGATTGCCTCCTATAACTCTGCTTATTATATATTTAAAGTTATACTTGTTCATCACTTAAAAATTTTCAGTAGCTTCCCATGGCTTTCAGGACAAAGTTCAAATTCTGGTTTTCCTCGCAAGACCCTTCCTGCTGTGATTCTTGCCCCTCTTTCCAGCTTCATTTCATACTCTTCCCGGCATATACTTGTAGTTGAGCCATAATAAACTAGTTAGGAATTCTTCAAATCCATTATCTTGATTCACTCTGTGTTTTTCTACTCTTCTCCTTCAATCTTATTTATCATTGCAAATGTCAGCTTAAATTTGACCTGCTGTGATCAGCCTTGCCTGATGATGCCAACCTAGCCAATTTTGTTGTGTCTCTCCTCCTCTAACCCACTCTGTTACAGACCTCTCTTATACTATCTTACGCTATAGTAGTCCACTTATATCTACAGTCATAGTCTGAAAATACTAATTGGAAAATTCCAGAAGTAAACAATTCATAAGCTTTAAATTGCATGTCATTCTGAGTAGTGTGATGAAATCTCATGCCATCCCACTCTGTCCTGCCCAAGACATAAATCATCCCTTGGATCCCCAGCCATCCTTATCATCTGCTCCTAACATCCAACCATTGACATTGGCATGGCCCAATGATCCTCCTTCTGATCTATTATCAGAAGGTCATTAGTAGCCTAATGCAAGGTCACAATGCCTACTCATTCACCTTGCTTCATTTTATCACGTAGGCATTGTGTCATCTCACATCATCACAAGAAAAAGAAGGGTGAGTACAGTATAATGTACTTTGAGAGAGAGAGAGAGCACATTCACGTAACTTTTATTACAGCATATTGTCATAATTGTTCTATTTTATTATTAGTTGTTAAACTCTTACTGTGCCTAATTTATAAATTAAACTTTATCATAGACATGTATATATAGGAAACAACAGAGTACATATAGAGTTTGGTTCTATCTACAGTTTGAAGCCTTCACTGGGGGACTTGGAATGCATCCCCCACAGATAAGGGGAGACTGCTGTATTTTAATTGTTCTCATTTAAAAGTCCAGATATGAAGAAAAGATTAAATTATGAATTTAAATGGGGTATTGGTTTCAATTCAAGTATTTATGGGGTACCTACAATGTGCCAGTCACTATTCTAAACACTTTAGAAGAATTAGTGAACAAAACACACAAAAATCCCTTTTCTCATCGAGCTTAATAATAGAGGGAGAAGTCAGATGAACAAAATAAATGAATCATATAGTGTGTAATTTAGAAGATGATGAATACAATGGAGGAAAAAATGGAGGAAAGGGAGAGGGTTGGGGTGTTGAGGGTAAGGTACTATTGCTATTTTAAATAATTTGGTCAGGAAGCGCTCATTAGAGGAGGATATTTAAACAAAGATTTGAAGCAGGTGAGGCATGCAGATTTGGGGAAAGAATTCCCTGCTAAGGGAGTAGTAAGGGAAAAGGGCCTAAGGTCAGGAGCATGTCTGAGTAGAGTTCCTGGGTGAGTAAGAGGGTAAGTAGAGGAAGTCCAAGAGGTAAGTAGGGCAGATTATGTAGGGTGCCAGAACTTTGGCCTTTCTCTGAGTAAGACGGAAAGTCATTGGAGGGTTTTGAGCCTAGGAGTGATCAGTTAGATGACATTTAACCTGTTAAAAATACTTAATTGAACTTGATTCAGAAAAAAAATGCTTATAAGAATTCATAGTATTTAGATGAGAGGAAATGGTGGTTAAAAATTGTTTCCTCCTTCTCTTAGTGGAATTTTCCACCTTTATTCTGTACATCCAAATGTTATTTATTAGTTGAGGACTTTTACATTAATACTAAATAGAACCCTCTCTACTTTCCAGGTGATGGAACAAAACACAGAAAAGTTAATTTTTGCTCAGTTAGTTAAAGAAAATAGATGGGAATTGAACCCAAGCCTTTTGATATTTAACCTGGAATTGAGTTTGATTTTTATTATTATAAAGATATGTATATTAATTTGTCATAACCATGTTAAATGCTTCTGTGTGCTGAGCACATCTATAAAATTAATGCTGCTTTGTTGTAAATAATGGAAAGTTTTAATTTAAAACAGTGAGTTCTACTTAAATCCAACTTTTTGTTCTTTTCCTGGTACCCAGTAGCATTTACCCACTTTGGTTAGTTTGCCCAGCAGATAACCTCTAGGGATGCCTCAGTTGGGCAATACCCCAACCACTCTTGGCTTAAAAAACACCCACTCAAAATTCTGTTCTGACATTAAGTGAAGGAGTTAGGTTTAAATCAGTGTGCCCAGATCAGTATGCAGTTTTTACAGAAATGAAGAGGAAGTGATAAAATCTTTACCACTGAACTTTAAAGTATTTTATATTTTAATAATGTTAAATTACAATGACATTACTAAATGGTGGAGTTTATCATAAAACTTTGTGCTCAGTTTGTGCTTTCCAATTTCCTGAGCTAATTTGTTAATAGTTTC
Organism: Equus przewalskii; assembly: GCF_037783145.1. NCBI lineage: Eukaryota > Metazoa > Chordata > Mammalia > Perissodactyla > Equidae > Equus > Equus przewalskii. Next base: position 7,448,024 of record NC_091854.1, read on the forward strand.
ACAACAGGTGGTAGATTATATGCCAATTCTTGCCTAACAAACTTCTTTTTGGAAGATTTTTTTCCCCCTTGAAGTACAATGGTTTCTGTTTTGAGCAACTTACTTAAATATTAAAATCTTTCTCATTTTTCTTTAATTCTCAAAATATTAAGCCTTTTAAATTATAAAAACAGCTTTTCTGTAATCTTACCTGGTCTTAACACTAATTGTCAACAAAGGAAATTAGGTATGTAGAATATTTTATTCAGCTTGCTATCTAGTCATTAGTTACCATAAAATTCAGTTTAAATAAATATTTTTTTACTAAAATGCTCCTAGATGATTCTTTGGTATCCAACTTCAGTATCAAGTTGAATATAAAGACATTAAGTATTTAGGGGTTTTTAAGATATTGCCGTTATCTAGAAATGAAGGATATCATTCAGAAACCCAAGACCAGCTCGTACTCGTGTCTGAAGAATTAGTGAAGAAAGATTAGACTCTTAAGTACCATAATATCAGTGATCGTCTTGTTGTTATTAAAATTAGTGTATGTACACTTAGCACACAGACTTTGGTTTCTAATACCATTCTCCACTGAAAGGAACCAAGGCTCTTCAGCGAAATAGCTGATTCCAGGGCTGGGACAGGAAATACACGAGATGAGCCTGGAGTGTCTTGTAATGCCAGAAAGTAAGGAAGTGCCCCAAAACAAAACGAAACCTTACATTAAAGGGACGGAGGAACCAACTGAAAGAGCTCCCAATGGCCAAAGTTGGAACAATTGAAGAAAAAATATTTAAAGTAGTAGTGGATTACACTCCAAGTATAAAGTAAATATCCATGAGTCCATACTGCTATAAATAATGATTGAATAAAGTAATAAATGGGGGAGAAAAGATAAATCTCTGTACAGAATAATTCCAAATAATTTTTGTGGATACTCTGCCCTCAGGGAGGGGAAGTATAAATCCCTATTCCTTAAGTGTGGACTGTGCACAGTGACTTCATTCCAAAGGGTACAGTATGGAAAGGGCAGGGGGAAAAAAGAGTAACTTTTCAGTGGAGAAACCTGACAAAGTCTGTCTCACCCAGATGAGCAAGGTCAACATCAACAGTTATAAATCACGTTGATACTAGGTACCCTTGACATGATATGATGCAAATGGCACTTTATCTCTGTGGTCGTACAATAAGCCATAACCCCAATCTTACCATGAGAAAAATAGCAGACAAATTTTGATTATGGGGCATCCTACAAAATACCTGACCAGTACTCTTCAGAGCTGTCAGGGTCATCAAAAACAAGCAAAGTCTGAGAAACTATCACAGCCAAGAGAAACCTAAGGAGACGTGACAACTAAATGTAATATGGTATCCTGCATAGGATCCTAGAACAGAAAAAGGACATTAGGTTTAAAAAAAATTAAGGAAATATGAATAAACTATAGACTTCAGTTAGTAATAATGTATCAATATTCGTTCATTAATTGTAAGAAATTCACCATACTAATGGAAGACGTTAATAACAGGGGAAACTGAGTACAGGGGGTCTATGGGAACTCTTTATGTTATCAATTTTTCTGTAAATCTAAAACTGTTCTGAAAAAGTATTATAAAATATAGTTTACGTAATTCTGTGGTTTTTAGGAACTCCTGGAATTATGTAGAATTTTGAGTACTGGTCACAAAATTGATCCATTTCCAATTAAACTATAATTTCTAAGAAATATTTTCCAGCTTTTGAACCTTGCACAAATACTGATTATTCATGTGTGCATTTAGCTGGTCCTATAAGAAACATCACTTTAACAATGGGTTCTTGTGTATTTCTCTTCTGAAATGGAGTTAAATCAGTCTTAACGTTGAGAAAAAAATTTGATTTTCTCCCTTCCATACTTTTCAGCTTCCCTTACTATTTTCTTAAAAGTATTTATATGTACTTTTATTTTTTCTAGTTACTAAAACATAAAGAGTATTCAAACCTTTTTGTCCGTGACTTTAAATTACAGGAAACTGTTTCAGAAACTTACAAGTAGTACGTGATATGAGTATGATTTGTTGTTAAGTGTTTCAAATGAGTCACCTTGAAGTCACGGAGAGGCTACCATTTACCACATTTACTGTTCTGATTAATTTTTCTTAGGATGAAGTGCAAATCAGTAATAACTTACTAAAGCTTAGTGGTTGCTATTGATGTTTCGGTAAGGTTATGTTGATTAATCACAGTGATTACTTATCAACTGTCACGGATTTACTCAAATCATTGGATTTTTCTTTTACTGTAGTAATTTCATATGCAGTTATAATTTGCTTAATACATTTTGCTTTAATATATAAGTTGAAAATACCAAATTAGGACTTAAAATTTGTGCCCCTGCTGCAAGTTAGTATGGTTGCTTCTGTGACCGTTGAACATAGTTTCATAATATAGTCTTGGAAAAAAGTAGTATTTAACCTTTAAAACAGTCAAGATATTGCCTTTTTATAGTCTCTGAAATAGTTTAACTTTTTACAAGGGAGAGAGAGCTTGGATATATCTTTACGTAGCATAATCTCTCTTTTTGTGACATTTTTCATCTGTGAGTGTAATTTAAAATATTTTTAAAATGTAAGCTTTACACTTGCATTTTAGACTAAGCAACCTGCATTGTGTCATGACCCTTCTAATACCGCAAACCTTCTGTAATACTACTCCCAGTGAAAAACCCACATCCTATGTATAACCTTAGATTTATTTTGAAATCTCTATGAAGAGAGCATAGAGAGATTACTAATTGTTTCTGTTATTTCCTTTAAGGGTGTGATGTCTATTTGTAAACCATGTTTCAAGTTTTAATTTGTCAGGCTTAAAATGTTAAAGTATATTAAGTACTGATTTCCTGTTCTAAAGTTATATAAAAATCTAATAAGTAATTGTAAATTTCAGTTGAGAATTGAGTGTTCTGTTAGACATCTGTAGAGCCTTCAAGAAGGGAGAAAGCGATAGTGCCTCTAGTAGCCAGTATTTCTAGTACCGCTGGCCAGGAGAATACTACTAAACAAGGGCAAATTCAAACAATAAGCCACCTTTTTTTTCCTGTTTTATTCCTGTTCTTATTTTAATATTTCCTTGCTTCTATTTTAGATTTGTATTCTTCATGTGAGTTCTTAAGATGGATGCAAAATCCAACATGGTTTTTATGATTTAAAAATGTTGGTAGCTACTTATCAATAGAAGAATGGTTAAACCATAGTAAATCAGTACTTGTAATAGTTTAGGAAAGAGTAAAGAAAGAGTAAAGAAAGATCTGAAAGACATATTAAATGAGGAAAACGAATTATAGACAGAATGTATATCATAATTCCATGTGTGTGTTTAAGAGTATATGTGTGTATGTATTATGTATGTATGCATATGTGTATATACGTCTGTATAAATGCATTGGAATGTCTGCTGTGATACCTATCAAAACTGTTGACAGTATTCCCTCTAGGAGAGTAAAGGGCTTTGTGCAAAAGATTAAGGGGCAGGAGTTCACATTTTACACTATATGAATTTATATGATTGCCATTGTAATTTTTTTAAATGTACATACCTTTAAGTAATTTTTAAGGTAACCACTGCTAGAATGGAAATAAGAATTAGAACTTCCAAATAATTGTAGGAAAATAGCCTCAAAGAAAAATTTTTCAACCTAGCAGAAGTGCCACTCTCCTTCTCTAGCCTTAAAGTTCTTGACTTGTCTGACTCCTGCCTACTTCTCTAGATCATAAACCACACTCCCCTTCACATATTACGCTGTAGCAACACCAACCTTATTTCTCTTTCTTGAACCAAGCTCAATAACTCGTACATTAAGGCTATTGCTCTTGTTCTTGCCTATGTTTGGAACACTGTGCTCCCTGATCGTCCCATGGCTGGTTCCTTCTCATCGTGTATATCTCGACTTGAAAGTCACTAACTCATGGAGGCTTCCCCGACCACCTTTGTAAAGTTGGCCCCTCACAGTTACTCTCTATTTCATCATCATGTTTTATATTATTTATGGCTCTTATCAGTGTCTGAAATCATCTTCACTTTAAAAATTAACTCACACCCACATATAATAGAATCTTGTTTGTCTTATTTACTGCTTTATGCCTTGTGCCTGGCATATGACAGGTGCTCAAAAAATAATTGCTGAATGAATTTTAGGGAGCAGAAAACAGCCATGGTGAGAGTTTGATATTCTATGCTGTAAAACCAGGTAGCCAGTCCTAAGTACTTTATTTGTAAGGATTCATTTATTTAAATAAATGCTACCCCAGAGGTAGATTAAAACTGATCCCATAATTTCCTACACACCAACCATCTAACAAAATAGTAAATAATAGTTGTTTAGTTTTTTTTTTAAGGCAAACACTTTTCCACTAAAAGCAGCCTGAGAGGAAAAGGAGCGTAACCTAGTGCAATAAACTTTAAATGTGACAGCTAAGGAAAGAAATAGATTATTCTCTAGAGCAGAGAGGCCCAGCAGGGCTTGGCTTCTCACTTCAACTGTCTCCCCTCTCCTGTCCCATTCACCAAGCTGTATAGGTAAGTCAGCAAAATCCCTGGAGGATTCATTCATATCCAAAATGTGGAGAGAAGGAAAATCAGTATGTAATTTTCTCACTGAGGAGTTGTAGAAACTTCTGGAAGGAACAACCCAGTGAAAGAGACTAGAAAGTGAACCTCTAAGTCTTAACTAAAGTGAAGGCCCTGGGACATCACACTGAATTTGGGAAATAATCTGAATCCTGAAACCCAAGTTCTGACATATATCCTCCCAATTAGGTAATACAAGATATTTAACAAAATTTCAGAAGCCTAAGTAGAGCCCTTGGTTAACCAGATTCTTCCTTTCCCTGTGCTATCCTTCAGGGTATAGAAAAGTGAGAAGAAACTTGAGCTTGGAGGGCAAAGAAAATAGATTTTAAATATGGTGAAAAGAGAATTAATAAGTAACCCATATAGTTAAAGCATTTGGAATATCTGGGCAGTCCCCTAGCCATGAGTATGATGAGAAGAAATGGCACAGCAACTTGGTTTATATTATAGCAGAGAAAGAGAAAGAATTACCATTCAAAAAAGATCCAACCAAGAAGAAAGGTAATTCAAGGATAAGAGAGGAATTGCAATTGCTTCGCATTATAAAACAACTAAACATGAATTCAGTAAAATTAAGGCATCAAAAGATGATTAAAAAAATGCAATGAGATAAGAAGGAAGATTGTACCTCTAAGGAAACAAATGGAAGACCAATACATCATTGTGGAAACTACGGAAGAATAGTCTATTCAGCAGACAATGCTGAAGAGTGGGATATTGGCCTGAAGGAAAAGCTTGAGATAATTACAGGGAATGCAGAGATTGAGAATGTAAAACAAGTATCAGCTAACAGTATGGATGACTGACGTAATCTAACGCTAAGCATAATTGGTATTCAACGACAAATGGAAAGAAGATATATTCAAAAATATAAATAAGAGGAGGTCCCTGAGATTAAGGAAGATTCAAATACGCATACTAAAAGAACACCCTATGTTCTAAGAAAATTTGACACAAAATGCTCCATAAACACTTAAAGCAAATTACCTACAAAATTGTATGGGAAAATTAAGACTTGTCCTTCACATTTCTCACAGCATATTTAATACCAGAAACCAAGAGACCAGTGATTCTGCTACATTCTTCAATACATAGCCACTAGCCACATGCAGTAGTTTAAATTTGAGCTCATTTAAGTTAAACAGAATTAAAATCAGTCCCTCAGTCACTCTAGCTCCATAGCCTCGTGTTATGTGGTAGCTACTAGCTACAGTGTTGAACACTGTAGGTAGAGAACATTTCCGTCATCACAGGAAGTTCTCTTAGTGCTGGTCTACAAAATTCTGAGTTTGGGTGACCCAAAAATATTACAGCCAAACAAGAAGTCACTTAAATATATTGAAGAAACAAGTTGGCAATTTCCAGTGGGAAAAGACTGCTGGATACTGTCTCATGGTCCTTTCTTGAAAAAACTACCAGATGGTGAAATCCAGCTTAAAACAAGTCAAAATAAAGAATAAGAAATGTGGACACTATCTGAAAAGATGAGTGGTGAATGTTGAATTAGTTTAAATACAAAACTAATACTAAACAAATATGGGCATAATGTTACAGATTGGAATGTTTTTCTTACAAACTTTGACAATGTAAAAATAACATTGCTAACAAAAATCTGGAAGTAAAGGGAGGAGAGATGAATGCAAGTATAAATGCATTCATATCCCGTCTTTTATAGCAGGATAGTCAGTCAATACCACATAAATTTAAAGCATGTAATAAAAAAATGAACTTCAGCATCTGAATGTTTTTCATAATCTCTTAAAGTCAGAGGGTTTTTTTTAAAGGAAATTATATCTCTTGTATTGAAGAAGCACTTTTCATTCACTGTACTTTTTTCTATTAATTTTAGCTAAAATTTAACATTTAATTTTCATCTTTGTAATTTTTTGCTTTGTTTAAATTGTTTGAGGTAAACGTGTAATTTTATAGAAAATTATTTTTCTTTAAAAAAAAGAAGAAACTGGCTGCATGTATTCCAAGATGTTTAACATCGATCAATTCTGGGAAGAATGAATAGAAATGATTGTTATTCTCTTTGTCTTTTTTTTTAATTAAAATTTTTCCCTACTTTTTCCCCCTCAAGCATTTAAATTTCTCTGTATAAAAGGTGAACTCCAAAACGCAAACTAAAGGGGATGAATGTTTGATGTAGGAATGTATGCAGGGCAAAAATGACTCTTAATAACCATATTATTCACAACCAAGCCAAACCATCTCATCGAAATAGTTGAGAGAGGAGATTAACTTTATAGTATGAGGTATTGATCTTTAATGTATAAAATATTATTGATATGAAGTAATTATAATTTGGTTTTTCACACTGGCCTTCCTCTACACTTAGATAAAAATAGCTGGCTCCCTGTAGTCTAATAAGTTGATAAAAATGCTTGTTGGCAAGGTCGTCTGTACATGGGGTCCTTTAAAGAAGTGACAGAGAGCATGTTTTGTCAGTGAGATGAATATATAGGAGCTATCTGGTCATCTGATGCTAAGGAAGGTACATGAGAATATCTGACAGCTAAGGGCGTACTCCCCAACTTTGGCTTACTACCTCCTTTACAGAGGGTCCAGAAAAAGATACATGAATAACATAAAATAAGGAACATCATTTTTAGAAAAACAAGTCTAGCACATATCCTCCTGTGATTTGTCTCAGAAATTTGTGATTTTGCCTCACAGATATGGGACTGGGAGTGAAACTCGATTTCTACCCCTAGCTTTTTCCTGGGTAACCATATGATCCTTGTAAGTTAATTAGCCACTGAGTCTATTTAATCCTCTAGTGCTGTTGGAGCCAGGCTGTGCTTAGGTCAAGCCACCTAGGAGGACAATACACAGATAAAGGGACCATACCAAGAAAGGGGACTTAGTAGTAGTCTGTCAGGCTGGAGAAAGTCTTGCTAAGAGAAAGAAGAAGTGGTAAGGATCCAGAGTATGGAAGTAATAGGTCTAGACCATAATAGTCATCAAGCTGGGAGAAGAGGATCTCGAGAAATAATAGTGATGAATGACAAAATGTAGAATGACAAAATGATGAAATGATGTTTGCATAGCTCTAGAAAGGCTTTTTGGAAATAATTCTTCGAAAGTCTTGGTATCCCAAGACAGCACTCCCCAAAGGGCTTGTCAGGTCTTAACTCAGCCTAGTGTGACAGTGTTTATCACTGGTAAACAGGATATATCACCATGTGTCCTTTCCTCATAGGGGAAAAAGTGAGACAAAAGCTGCTTCACACTGCACAAGAGCACCTATTTCAGGTTTAGCTTTGTGGTATCAAAAACAAAAACAAAACAGAAAACAAAGCCAAGAAACAAAAATGGAGATGAATCTTTCACCGAGATGATAACCCTCATCACATGAAATATGAGGTTATTAAAATATGACAATTCCAGCTATCGAGAGGATGAATCACGTTTTCTTCAGCTATAGAGTTTTTCAGCTGTGAGCACTGTCTCAGTGAGCAAGATGAAGTTTAATGAGTGGCTGTTTGATGCTTTCCTTTTATGGCAAGTCCTTTCTTTCTTAGAGATTTCTTTGTGACTAACTCTATCCTTTTCCCAGAATTTAAAGTCATCCACCTACTTTATAGAATATTTTTGCAAAGAGACAAATGATGGGCTGAAAGGCTTTTGTGTGTTTAAAACGATGTCAAATATGAAGAGAGTTCTTTGGACCTCAAAGGACTGAAAAGTTAAACCTGTAGGTTAGTCTCTTAATAAGAGGCAGAAACATCATAACTGATAATGTTTATTATGTTCATCTTTTACCAAATATGTATAAATAATGAAATGAGTATTTACCAGTGTAACATATAAAGTACTGCCTTCTAGTACTATTCCTATAAATTTTCCGAGTCTTTGGCTTCCGATATTTAAGTTTCTGTGTCCATGTCTCTTACTCCCTTGACCCAACCAACAATTAAATATACATTATATTAGTTTTACTCTGCTGCCTATTTGGTTTGAGAAAAGGAATGAAAATAGTACTTAACAGAGTTTTGTTGGAATGGGAAATTTTCTGTTTTAGCTTGGATAATATGCAATCTGTGGACTTGGACTCTTCAAAAATATTAACAATGTCATGAAAAACAAGGCAGAGGGACTGTTGTAGACTAAAAGAGGCTAAAGAGATTTATAACCAAATACAACCATGACCCTTAGTTCGATTCTGGACGGTGATAAAACATTTGGGGCCCTTTTAGGACAGTGTGAATAGGAACTACATGCTCAATGGTACTGTGGGGTTAAACTACTAGTTTAGGTGTTATAATGGCATTTGATTATGTGGGGCAGCTCCTTATTCCTAGGAGATGCACGCTGAGATATATAGTAGTGAAGTGTCTTATATGGAATTTACATTCAAATGGTTCAGAAGATAGACATAGAGAATGAAAGCAAATGTGACAAAATAGTAATTCATGAATATTCCTGAAGGAGATATGGGTATCATACTATTATTTCAGCTCTTCTGTAAATCTGAAAAATTTGGAAACTAAAAAGCTAGAGAAAAATTTTGCAAGATGTAAAGAGTAGACTAGATGCTTTTATATTTGGCACTTTCTACTACCTCATCTGTGCATCTAGTACATTAACTAGGTGTTAACTGATTTAATTCTCTAAAAAAAAATAAAAACAGAAACTTCTAAGAAAAAAAGCCTATGGCTTAAAACACAGCTTTTAAAATCTGCTATCTTCCTGTCTAAGCAAGTATCCTTCCTGTGGCAAGATAGGGCGCATTATAACCAGCGTTGACAATACAGATAAAGAAACAAATAAACAGGAATGGGCTCATGGGCATGCCTCTTACAATTTTCTTTAAAAACTGAGGTTGACTAAATTTATGAGTTTAAAAAGCCCTGGGCCCCTGCCTCGTCTTCTCTCATCTCCACAGCATTTTTTAATATTATACACTACTAAACCCTACTTTTTCTCCAAAACACCTGTTCAAAGCAACTTAACATTGTATTCCTCTCAGTTTTGCTGCACTATACATGCAAAACATGCTACTTAGAGCTATAGAGAAAACCTTGCACATTTTCTCTTCAATCTTCTAGCTTAATGCACCGTCACATTTAATTGTTCAACTTTTTAAATAGTGTATTGGAGTACAGTAGATGTAGATGAAGATATCTCTGATTAAAATGTCCACTTTCTGCTGTGACTATGTACAAACTGTACAAATACATAATCACTTTTTTTTCTTGCTGACTACAGAATTTATTGATTTTTTTCAATCAACCGTAACAGGATATGTGACACATCCTGGGCACATTCCATCTCTACCTCTTCCTTTCTCTGATTACAGCTCCCAGAGGTTGCAGGGAAAAAACAGGTGAGTGTGTATGCCCAAGGTGATTAATAAACAGTCCAGGTAGCCAAACACCAGGATCACTGCTCTTAGTAAAATATTGCTCTACACACATTTATGTGTTATCTTAAAGAACATAGCTTTTGGACTCTCTCAACCTGTTACCTAATAAAAAGTTTAAAGAATTGGACTTGATATTTTCCTTATTTGTTGCCTTATCTCATCATAGATATTGATGCTGTTAAGTTTTTAGAGAATTATTTTGCTGGTCCCCAAATCTTTGATTTGTCTTAATTCTTTAGAAGAATTATCTTAGTTTTCAGTCATAGGGGTCATATTATGTGGAATTTTCTCAGATCCTAAACATTTTATTTAGTTCCTCATCATACATTACTAAACTTTAAAATAATATTTTCTGTTTGAGAGCTAGGTTAACCAAGAAAGGGATTTGAGTTCAAAATCGAACCAACTTCTGTAGACGGGGAACTGACCAGCTGAAACTAACATAGAAATAATGTGAAGTGAAACTGATAGCAGAATTGAAAGAAATTAATTAAGAACCCTTGACAGTTTTCCTCTATTTTTGTTTTAAAATACATTCACTCTGGAAATGTAGAGACTATTTGTAAATAAGTTTATGAGTCTTGGTCATTTACCACATTTACCATTGTGATGGTAGTTGACAGAAATATTTCTCTTTTTTTACTTGTAAAATTATACTAAGTAAATTCTATAATGAGTGTAAACTTATAAAATACTATTTGAAATCCTTAAGAAATAGGATAAGAAGTATTTTGTAATTGGCATATAAATAGAATTTTGAATTTGTGTTTAAAAAATAGTTAATTTTCAAAGGTGGTTGAAACCAGTGCATTTCAAGTCTGGGTCTACAGACTGGCTATATCAGAATAACCACTCCTTTAACTTTCAGTGTATATGGATTTTCAAGCCCCATTCCCACATATTTAGAATTCAGTACATCAAAAATGGATTCTCTTAATGTATATGTTTTCAAAACTCCCAAAGTGATTTTTCTCCATAATCGTGTTTAGGAATCCTGCGTTAAGCATTTCCTAGATTATGTTGCTTACATTATGGTGTTCGTTTACTTAGCCATATTTTAAAAAATATTTACTGAGGTAGGATGTTTTTGCAGATAACAGAAAACCCAGTTCTGGATTTATTTATGGCTTAGATGATAAAGGAGATTTATTGGCGCATGTACCTGAAACGTTCAGAAGTAGGATGTGCTTCAGGAAGAGTTGGGTTCGGGCTCCAGCGTTGCTTCTAGCCATGATGCTGAAGGCTCTGTCCTCCTTGTCCTTTTTATTATCAGGAGGTTTTCCTCATTGTGTTAGAAATAGCTAACAGTTGAGCTTTATACCCACATATCATAATATTCAGAATAAGAAGCTATATCCCATAATTTCCAGCAAATTTTTGTGTCACGCTATTTGAGCCACCCCTGAACCAATCACTGTGCAAAACAGATAGGATTATCCTGTTTGGTTTAAACCCTACCTGTGGGGTGAAAGACGGGGATAATTCCAATCCTATGACTACTGTGTAATGAAGGAAAGAGAGAGAATGGATCTTGAGGTAACAACCATAAAATCTACCACAAAATACTATAGAGATTAATTGTAACTCAGCCTGCTCCAAAATTATATTCCATTTTAGTGAAGTAATTATTTATGTGATTTAATCATATTACTTTTCAGTTTCTTAAGTTTCCAGTAACATGGGAAGAAAGTATATCCATTCCTAGAGCAAAAGTAGATTTTAAATGAAGAACTGCTAAGTAACCTTTGGGAGATATATATCTTTTCACAATGTAAATGAGCTACAGTGTAGACTAAGTACTTGCTTTTTAGCAGACTGCAGGGAGAGAAGGAATGAATTGATTTGGTTACTGATGACTTCTTCGTTCCAGTATTTTACTATGAAAAATTTCAGGCATACAGAAATTGAAAGAATTGTACAGTGAGCACCATAAACCCACCACTTCCATTCTAAAATTAATATTTTGCTGTATTTGTTTTATTTGTTGCTTTATCAGATACTCCCCTATCCACCATCCTAGCAGTTTTATTTTTTGATGCATTTCGGAGTAAGTTAACATGAAGTTGTTATACTTTACCCCAAATCACTTAAACGTGCATTTCATTAACTAGAGTTATTGATGACCTTTTAATTAAGAGGCTCATATATAGAGTTCTGTGGCTTAAGGCCTTAATATGAATTAGCTTATTATAGACATCATAATGGTAGTTGCTAAAGTAATTATTCAAAGATAGATCCAAGAGTGAAATGTCCATTTTATTCTTTTGCAAATGTTACTTTAGGCTCTTACTATAAAGTTTCTTTTATTGTTTGACAAAAAGGTGTGTATTTAAGGTCTGTTCAGTTGAAATTACAGAATACAAAATTGTTGATGTTTTGGATCTCTTTTACTTTGTTTATTTCTTACCTAATTAGTTTTTCTTAGGAAACCAGTTAACTGGCAATCTGTAGTTATCAGCTGGACCAAAAGAAAACCTCAAGAAAATGCAGGTTCCTGGTAAATTTATTAGTGTAGCTGACATTTTCCCACCTGCTTATCAGAAAGAACCATGTGGACATTGCCTGAAAATAGAAAGCTGTAAAAATACTTGCAAAGAAGTCTTAAACATTAGATAATTGAATTAACTGTCTCAGAAGTTAAATTGATATCTGCTTCTTAGAATATAAGTTAATTGGAAATATACAGTTATTCAGCTACTTTCAAAGAGGATCCTAAAAGGCTTTGAATCACCGTATTTAAATTAGAGCCCATTTGTAGAACATAAAAATCACAGACTTTTAGAAGAAAGGTCATTTATACTTTTTTATTTATTGAATGGCATTTAGGACATCTCTAACTTTTTATTTCTGTTTTTGAAATATCAGCTATATTCCCTTAAAGCAGACTGTAGAATCAGAATACCCCATGCAGAGCTTTCCAGTTGGCATGGCTGTCACAGTGGTGTGCTACTAATGTGTGACAAGTGTGCTGGGATGCTGATTGTCTCGTCCTGGGGTTGCTGATAGAGCCTGGAGCTGCTTAACCATCCTTCCTCTTTCCTCAGTTTAGCCACTATGCCTTACAGGTTTTTACTTGAGGGTTATGTGTGTGTCCACAAAAACAATGGTTTAATGGTGTCATAGTCTGACTTTCTGTATGTAAAAATTTTGCAGAAGAAACCCAATATTAAGCTTTATTAAGTTGTATTTAAATCTAGGAAAAACAATTATATACAATTGGATTTAATCAAATATATAAAGTTTTTCTCTTTGAAATTCTTTTTTCTACAATAATAGAAAGTCAAGGAACACCTGGGTTTTTTAGTCATAAATCTAAGAGAGCTTCTTTGATTTTCACAAGTATCTTTCAGGAGTCTCTTCTCTTTTTAAGGTAAAAACATTTCAATATTTTGTCCTGAAATTCCTAACTGCCCTGTTTTTCATTAAATACTGCCTTTCTTCCGAAGAAATCAAGGTGCTATAATAAAGTTCTTAGCTAAATCCTACTAAGACTCACCTTTGGAGGAAACAGATCTTTGGAGTCACTTCATCACTTTTTGTAAAACAGATTAATGATTCCTATATTGCCAAATTTTTTTCATGCATATTTCCCTATGGGAAAGAATTGGTACTAATTATTATTACTTGTCATTCTACAGCCTTTCAAACCTAAAGTATTTCTGCATTCTTGAACTTCTGTCTTACAGCATTAGAGCTTACCTTGGGCTTTGTCATTTTATTTGCCCTGAAATTTTTATTTTATCCCACATGATATTATTGCTGTGGGATGTCCAAAATTCTCGAGAACTTTGCCTTCCTTGGGAACGATATTTAAAGGCACCTTTCTCCAAGTCTGATTCCAAACCACATACATCTAGCCTTTCCATCTCATCCAGAAGGATTTCTTCCTAGTAGTGGATTGTGCTTTCATTCAATCAGCCATTCCAAGGGAATCAATATGACGTGATACTAAAATTAGACTAAAAGTAAAAACCATCCAAAAGGACAGCTGGACACATATCCAAATGAGTACTTCTCATCAAATTAATCCTCATTTGGAAGTATATCTACTTACTCAGTTGCTGCTGTCATTTCTCATGTCGCGTATGGGATTTGGAAAACACATTCTATAGGAATAATGTCTTCGTTTATTTTACATCAATGAATATTCTCCCTCCATGTTTTTTTTTCTCTTTCCTCCATTCTTCCTTCTCTTCTTTCTCGCTTCACTTGCTCACTACTTACTCTTGTCTGCTTGACATCATGCTTTCCTGCTTGGGGATGTATAGGACTGAGATGGAGTAAGACTAGAGCCAAGGAAAATCTTAAGACAAGATAGTCATGAAACAGACTGAATTTGGGTGGTCGGTTCATAAGTCTTTATTATATTACTCTTTTGTTCTTGTTCTGTGCCTTTGAAATATTTCTCTTAAAAAATAAAGTGATTAAAAATAAGATGCAGGCATAAGTACACATAAGTGGTATTGGACAACTGTAAATTGATAATATGGGTCATTAGCTTACAGCCATAAATGCAAGTGGCTATAGCATTTCATCTTTATTTCTTTTTATATTGTAATTCCCATTTAAATCAGCAGGGGCTGAAATAAATATTCAATTAAAGACAGATTTTTGTAACAAATCTAAGAAAGCTAATTTACTTGGTCCTTTGCATAAATCTCCATATATTCCTGTCTACTTGATTGTTTCTCATGTTCAGAATGCTGTAACTTAGGGTGAAAAATGTATCAACTGTTTCTGTGACTCTTACGCAACCAGTTCACTAAATCCTTCATTTAATTTCCTTATCTAGGAAGTAGGAATAATAATATCTATTCCGCAAGGTTGTTGTGATGATCGCATGTAAAGGGCTTAGAATAATTCTTAGCACATTGTAACCCCAGTCTTTCTCTACCCGGGCACCACAAGAGAATTAAGTCCTACAGAAAATAATTTGAGTAACTATTTTCTCAATTCTTCTAAGGATAGTACATAGTTGGTACCATTTTAGATGCATAGGAGATAAGTTAAAATCATTACATACAATGATGCTTTAGGCATTAGGGCTTAATTCCTTTGGGGAACCTCAACTGAGAAGGTCTGATAAGTGTCAAGATATGTTAGCTATTATTTTTTTTGCAAGTGACAGAAACCCATATTCAAACTGATTTAAATAATAAAGGCACTTTATTGTTTGTATAAATGAAAGAACAGATAGGGCTTCAGAGATGGTACGATTAGGACTCTGACTTGGTATCTCTGCTTTTCTGTTGGTTCTTTGGCCATCGAACTAATATTTCTAACTAAATTTTTTAAAAAAATTTTTTTCTCAAATATGGGCTTATGGCTGAAAAATCATAAGTGTCTTTTGTATATATTTAAGAAACCTAGCACATTTGGAATATA
This sequence comes from Equus przewalskii, assembly GCF_037783145.1. Lineage (NCBI taxonomy): Eukaryota > Metazoa > Chordata > Mammalia > Perissodactyla > Equidae > Equus > Equus przewalskii. The sequence goes on from NC_091854.1 coordinate 7,463,371, forward strand.
GTAATTGTTAAATTAGTTTTGCATAGATGATTATATGTGATATTCACGTGTTTAAATACGTAAGGAAAGTTTTGGGGGAGGGCCAGGTGGCCGAGCGGTTAAAGTTCTGCGTGCTCTGCTTTGGTGGCCGGGGTTCGCGGTTCAGATCCCAGTTGTGGATCTACTCCACTCATCCCACATACAAAGTAGAGGAAGACTGGCACAGATGTTAGCTGAGGACTAATCTTCCTCAAGCAAAAAAAGAGGAGGATTGGCAATGGATGTTAGCTCAGGGCAAATCTTCCTCACAAAAAAAAAATATTAAAAATATTAAAAATAAGTATATAAGAAAAGTTTTAAAGCCTGTTGAAACTATGGTTGTTCTTTTACATCTGTACAAATACTAGTTACTTCAGACTGCTTCAGCAGACCATCTTTTAATAAATGGTTTTTAAGACATATTGCCAAAAGAAAAAGACCAAAAACACAAAAGGGGGAGGGGGCTTATAGGAATAACTTCATGAAAGGACTTGAAGAACAGACTAAGGGTACATAAGAATGCAATCAAGGTGGCAAGGATGGTACTGCACAAAGAAGGGCTTCTCTGCCCGATGTGCATAAAAAAAAACAATTATTTACAGCCTCAGCTTTTGAGAAAAGAAAAAGCTCTATTGCAAGGTCTCCCCAGTGCAGGGTTTGGAGCAAAATTTATGGGCTAGAAGAGCAGGGCGGTCTGAAGTGTGGAGATAGATGACGGGAGGTGAGGAGAAGTGAGGTAATTGATGACCTGCGCACGTGTAGTCAAGCTGCACGGCTCTTCATAGGACGCATGTTCACAAAATGGTGGTGTTGGTGTGATCTCCGGGTGGAGTTTTCAGTCCCCGCATATCAAAAGGGTTGCCTATGGGGCATTTGCACAGGCCCAGTTAATGGGTCGGTGGTCTCAACTGGCCTGAACTGGACAAGGGGTCGACTCTCAATTCCTGAAAAACAGCTTTCAATTACTCTGTTGATAAGATGGGGTCAGTTGAACTGGTCCTAGTAGGCCTGTTGTTAGAAGGACAGTTGATGCAGAAGAGCAGTGCTGTTGGAATGATGCCTGACTCTACAGGGGAGCTACCCATTCTGTTGCTGGAGCAATTCTAGTTAGTTCTTTCTGCCAAGGATGTTAGGGGAGGGTGTATAAAAGGAACATACAGGGTGGACTTGGCTTCAGTCGGAGAACCAAACCAGATGATGTCCCAGGTCCCTTCTTACTGTGAAAGGAAAGGTAGTATAGGGATCTCCACGTTGGAAAATGCTCTTCACTGCAACCCATTACTCTCAAGGTAAATGTACAGGACCTACAGCACATTTCAAAACCTACTTTAAAAAAAAACTATAAATCTTCAGATAGCATGAAGATAACTTACATGAACTTCAAAGCTCTCTTAAATCAAAATGGTTATTTTTGTGCTCTGTATGTACTGATATTGAATGATCTTCAAGTTGTATTCTTGAAAGATAAGAGTAGAAGTGTGTATGGTGTCCACAGTAAGAGTAAAAATATATGTGTGTATACATGTATGTTTGATTATATATGTACAAAATACCATGGGAAGATTACACTAAAAAACTGTTAACAGTGTTCGTCTCCATGGATGGAAACCGAGTGGTTGGTGACTATTAAAAGTAAACCAGTACTTTTATGCTATCAGGAGTTACTCGGTAGTTTCAGTAGAAGTCTCTGAATCAGAGCTTCTTAACATTTTAAGCATCAGCACATGGCTTCCTAATTACAGATGATCTGGAGATAGCAAAAACCTATTTTCACTCTCTACTAAGCTCTTCCTCTTAAAAGTTCACATTTGTTTTCAGGTGGTATAAGAAAAAGGCAGCTCCCCCCCTTCCCAGTCTATCCCTGGAACATGATCCCAGCACAGTTCTGGAACTAGCCCTTAGGGATTGGAGCATCTTTTCATCCGCTACATCTGGGCCTCACGACACATATTCATGAGCTAATTAAACAGAAGCGATTCAGCACTGTCCTCCTCTTGGAGAGTGGTTTAGAGAATGTTTTATTTTTTCCCCTTCTTCTCTGTTTCCCAAGCAAAAGCAGATTCCCAGTGTGGCTGTGGGAGGCTCACCACCTTCTCAGCTAAGCACTGAATCTCTTATGGATAGAAAATCGTTTGCCCCCAAAATAACTAAATAAATGGCTTTGAAATTCTAGAGTAATTTTTTCACTAGTAGACCTATTTGATTATGTATTGATTTCTAAGAGTCTCTCAAAAGGTACGTTGTAAGTTGCATTTGTTTTAAACAACTTCTATTAAGCATTATTTAGAAATATTCAGTATAGTTTACTATGAATTATTTTTCTGGAATACTTTGAAAACAGCTTTGTTCAGAATTTAGCCAGTTAAAGGATATGCCTTATGCTGTCCGGTATTTTCAAATATTTGAGTACCTGCTGTGAAAATGGTCTCTTGTTTTTGCTTTTTTGTATTGTCACAAAACAGAAAGAAGAAGGAAAGCTTCAAGGACAACTTAACAAGTCTGACTCTAACCAGTGTATTAGGGAACTGAAAGATCAGATAGCGGAGCTGAATCATGAGGTAAGTGATAAATTTTGATCTTCACATATTTCTTTCTTCCTTCCTCTGTATTGTAGCAACGCTTACTGGTTATGACTGACTCTTTCATGATAAGTGTTTTCTGTGAATCCTTGATTATAGTTAATAATACTATTTTAGAAGATTGCCTTCTTCTTAAGATTTTTTTCTTGTGATATAGAGGATTAATTTTCCTTAAACCTCTTTAATGGTGATCTAAAATGATCAATTAAAATTTGCATGGCAAGTATTTTGTTTTTTTATTGTGATCTGAAAACCCTTGATAGTCTGTCTAGGTGTCAAATTTACTTCAATTAAACTAAAATTTTCTTTATACCTGTAGAATAGATTTGTGGTATTTACCGTTACAGATAGAGGGAAGTCTTTTTACTCTTGTCTTCTTTTCCCCTTCGTGGTGGTAGTATTACTGAGATTGCAAAAAAGGATACTTGCCTAACATCAGTTAACAGATTTCTTAGTATCTGAACGCTTTTTAAACTGGCACCACCTTGAATCTGTGAGATTCAACTCGTGAAATTTTCAGATAGTTTTATAGGTACTATACTAGGTAATTGAAATTATTTTAAACTAATGTGTGTTGATTAGAGAGATACTTTTTGTTAATGTGGCTGTAGGTCAGTTTCCTTGTCCTTTATCATTTTCTAATGATAAATATCTAGCTAAACATGAATGGAAAAGCATGTTTCTTATCTGTTTTTTTTCTTTTAAGATTGGCACCTGGGCTAACAACTGTTGCCAATCTTTTTTATTTTTTTTTTTCTGCTTTATCTCCCCAACGTGCCCTACCCCCCCCCCCCCCCCCCGCCCCAATACATAGTTGTATATCTTAGTTGCAGGTCCTTCTAGTTGTGGGATGTGGGACGCTGCCTCAACGTGGCCTGACCAGCGGTGCCATGTCTGCGCCCAGGATCCAAACCCTGGGCCGCCGCAGCAGAGCGCGTGAACTTAACCACTTGGCCACGGAGCCAGCCCCTTATCTTGAGTTTTGGTACAATAACTTTTGTTCACAGTGATGAGATTTCAGTGGGTAACAAACCTCATTTGTTAAGAAAGAAACTCATTTTGGCCACTAAATTAATTTAAACCTCAAAGGAAAAAGTTTGGACAATACCCTTTCCTGGTATTACACCCTTCAGTTAAAGTCAGAGTGTTTTGGGTGATACCTCCTGGATAGTCAACCTAAGCAAATTCCGAATGAAGAAACAAAACATTAACCAAAATGCTAAATCTTAGATGTGGTTTAATTTAATTTGTCCTGAAATTTTGGGGGTCATTCCTGTAAATACTGATATTCAGCCGTGAGAACATTTGAGGAATTCAGGATCTTGTATAATCTTGACTTATTTGTGTACATTTTTTATAATCCGTTCTTTTTCCTAGTAGCCATGTATGAAAGAACAAGTTACAAATAAACATTTTCTAGAAATCCTTATTCTTTTGAGAACCCCAGGAATTATTCCTTGTGTTCAAAAGGTTTTCTCAAAGAAAATTATGACTAAAATAAAACAGTCTCCCATTTAAGGAAGATAAGGAAACTTCGATGTTGCTGAATTAAGAAAATTGTATATGGATTGACTATTTCTTAGACTTGTCTAAAAATCAGTCAACAAACATTAATTCTGCCTGTCATGTACCTTAACTAAAAATGATGATATTCTCTTCATCAGGACTGGCAGAAAATAGTTCACACAAGGTTTAACTTTAATGTCAGTTTTTTATATGTGGCCTGTGAAAGCAGTCATTTATCTTATGCAAACATGAATACAAAATTAATCAATAAGGTAGAATTTTCTACTGTTAAAATATAGAGCTAGCTGTGCAAGTTAAAACTTAGAACAGGGGCTGGGCCTGGTGGCACAGTGGTTAAGTTAGTACGTTCTGCTTTGGTGGCCCAAGGTTCGCTGGTTCGGATCCTGGGTGCGGACGTGGCACCACTTGTCAGGCCATGCTGTGGTAGGCATCCCACATATGAAGTAGAGGAAGATGGGCATGGATGTTAGCTCAGGGCCAGTCTTCCTCAGCAAAAAGAGAAGGATTGGTGGCAGATGTTAGCTCAGGGCTAATCTTCCTCAAAAAAATAAAAATAAAAACTTAGAACAGTTTGTGATGAGGTGCTAATTGTGCAATTCAGAGTAGACCAGAGTCCTGGGCTTAAGCAGGCCCCAGGCAGAAAACATGGTGGAGAGGAGAGTGAGTACAGTACAGCTGGTGAGCACAGAGGTGACAGTGTGTGCGGGGTTCGGAGTTTAGAGGAGATGAAGAATTGATGTGACTGAATTGTGGGAAATAAGGATAGATTGAACAGAGCCAGCTTATGGTGACTCTTCAAAGCAAAGAAGAGATTAAATTTACTAGATAATATGAAACCTTTATAGATCTTCAGTTGGAGATTTCCTTTCATTATGTTTCCTGAGCAGATTTTAATACCTTCACCTGTTTCACAGTTTTATAACTAAAGAAAGGATAAGTGAACACAAGTAAAAGTTTAAACCAAGATAATGGCTGTAGTGGACTTACTACGAAAATTACTGTTTGTTGGACCAGCATCTTAAGAGAGTTCAATAAGGTGTCACCCTTTTATTCTAGTTTCATTCCTGTGATATAGCACTTGACAGTGACAAAAAGATAACCAATCTGATCTCTCCAACTTAACTTTTTGCTAGAATTTGCCAGAATCTTTGACTTTCAACATAAACATTAACTTTCAAATATTGTTATATTTGAACATGTGACTGTTAATAGTCACTTTGTTAGCTGATTTTTGTACTTCTGTAAATGTCAAAGGAAATGTTGAGACAGACTTTGCAGATTCATCTTCCTGAACATACAGCAATGTTGTACATGTTATAACTGTGACCACTTATCATAGTTAGCTGTATGAAATAGTAAAGAGATTAAGCAGGTTATTTTTGATGAATGGCTGAATATATTGTTGATTTATAAAATATAGTTACTATTTATTGAGTGAGCATTGCCAAGCATTGGTAAATTGTCCAAGCATTGTTTCAGGCACTTCATATTTATTATTACCAACCTTCGTAATAATTCCACATGATAGTGGTATTCTCGGTTGGATGGATATGGAAACAGACTCACAGTGATTAAGTGATTTGCCCATGGTTACACAAGTAGTCAATGATTGTGCCGGGGTTGAATCCTGTTTGGTCAGTTCTTTCTCTGCTGCTTACAGACTTTAGGTTAGAAAACATTTCATCAATATTTAAAATCTGAAGAATGGCAATTAATGACAATATTTTAACTGTGTTGTTCCTCTCTGACATGTGAATTTGAATACATCCAGTAAGTGAATTCTACAGCTCCCTCTCTCTCCCTGTTAGCATTGCAAATGGAGATTTATCTTCACTTCCTGCAGCAGCTTACTATCGTTCATCCAAGTCTCTTCTCTGATTCCCAACTCCTGCAATTCCTACCCTCACCACCTAACTAATTTTGCTCCTAACTTTATCTACTTCCCTTAGAAATCTTTTAATTTGGAGCCTCTTAGACCCTGCCAAGACCTGCATCAGCCACCCTGGAAACCCTTTCTGCCCCAGACCTGGCAAGAGCTGTGGTTAAATCCTCCCCTCTCTCTACATCCTGTTCTCATGGCTTACATAGAAAAGAATCTGGGCCCCAATTCAAGTGCTTTCCTTAACCCAGCTTCCCCTCCCCTCCCCTCCCACCCATCTATCATCACAACACCCACTGTATACTAGACACTGGGTTTAGAAATGAAGATAAAGAAGATTGAAATACAATCCATAGCCTCAAGGGGCTCACAGGCTAAGAATGGAGATAGGCATACAAATAAATAAATTGGAGTACATAATGAAAAATAGAGCATTATAGTAGCTGCCGTTCGTTTAAGGGTCCCTCTGTGGCAGATGCTGTGCCTAGTGTTATACTTCCATTATCTCCTTTAATCTTCACTCCGGGCCTATGAAGTAGGTAGCATCACTGTTATTCGTGTTTTACATGTAATAAAACTGAGGTTCTGAGGTGTTAACTCACCGTGATCATACACTAGGCAGCGGTAGAGGTAGGATGTTAGTTCAGACTATAAGATTTCAAGCCCATCCATGCACTGCGCCACCGTATGCTATGTAACTTCCTTTGTAACGTAACAGGGACTAGATGGTAACAGCGTCAGGACTGGGTTTTGAAAAATGAAAAGAAATTTAACAGGGAGATTGGGCATCAGGAACATGTAAGTCAGAGACATGAAACAAAATTGTAGGTTCCAGGGATGAATAAGCCGTCTGCTTTTGCAACGTAGGTCTCTCTTCTTACAGCTGCTGACCGCTAAAGACAAAGAATGTTTTCTAAATGCCAAGGGAGATAGAAGAAGGTAGAAAGTTGTTTTCACTTAGAAGTCAAAGGAAATGTACTCGGGACTCATTTAGGTACAGACATACTGAGAAGTTATAATTCTATGGTTCAGCCAGATTACCAGTTGACTAGGCTTCTCTGGGTCCTTTGGAGCCCTGCTACCATTTACAGTATTGTTTCATGGGAAAATGCGTACTAAACAGCTGATTTGAAAATGTTTTTAAATACCGGTTATATTTTCACTTGTTCTTGATGGTGATGTGTTCTGGTGGATGTTCTAGGAATAGGTGAATTTATTCCAGAATAAGATAGTTCACTTATACTAAAAATTAAATAATTCCCCGTTAAACAGCTTTGCTGAATTTTTATGGTGTCGTAATAAAATCGTGTTAATGTGCTTTATGTCCGTAAAATCCCACAGAAATAATTCTAGTTCTATTTGCTTAGTAGGTTTTCCATATAGAGCAAATTTTCCCTTTTTTTTATTACACTTCTATGTGTTAGTTGCTAAATCAGGTGTAGATCTTTTGGATAATTATTTTAATCTTCACAATTATCGTGTGAAATTTATTATTATTGCCATTTTATAGGCTCAGAAAGGCTAAATAAACTTGTCCAAAGTCACATAACCAGTAAGTGGCAGAAGGTGGAATTCAGGATTAAACTAGAATGAAATAAAACAAAAACAAACTATATATTTTTTAAAAGAAAGAAAGAAAAAAAGCCTTTGCGTTTTTATTCATTACTACCCTGCCTTGTTCCAGATATAATGAAGCAAGTTTGTAAGTGATACGAAATAGCAAACTACAATTTTGTGAGCAAAAGGAAAGAAGACTTGTAGGAATATAGTATGGAGTCATGAATAAGACCAGTACAAAAATGCATACCGCAAAAGTCTCCATATATATCTTGTAAGTGGGCCTCAAACTTGGCTCTAAGGTTTTCAGCAGTCAACACAAAATGGGAAACCTGGTCACTTTAAACATTTCAGAATGTCTGTATGATAAAAACAGACCAATTGGTTAGAAGAGCCACAACTATTCCTGCTACTAAGACCAAACGACAGTTTCTTCATTGCTTTTTAATAACAGAGACCTTCTAGTATGAGTTCACCAGCTATTATTCTTAACATTCTATAGTAGAATGGGTTCATAATCATAAGACTTGACTAATTTAAAGAACAGAAACTCTTTAAAAACTTTTGTATAGAAATATACAGAAAAGTACCCAGGTAACAAGTTTACAGCTCAATAAATTACCACAAAGGACGTGATCAGCCCATATAACGACCACCCAGGTCCAAGAAATAGACCCCAGAGCCCCATTCATACCCTTCCCAGTCACTACTTACTCCCTTCTCCTCAAAGATAGCTATGATCTCAACTTCTAATGCAATAGTTTAAGTTTTAGAATTTTATATAAATGGCTTATTATAGTACATATTCTTCTGTCTTGCTTCTCCTGCTCTAAATTGTGAGATTTTAACTGTTATTCTTTTTTTTTTTTTTGCGGTAGGATTATTTTTTTTTTATTAAGATTATGATAGATTACAGCCTTGTGAGATTTCAGTTGTACATTATTGTTAGTCTTGTTGTGGGTACACCACTTCCCCCTTTGTGCCCTCCGCCCACCCCCCCTTTTCCCTGGTAACCACCGATCAGTTCTCCTTGTCTATATGTTATCTTCCACCTATGTGTGGAGTCATATAGAGTTCGTCTTTCTCTGTCTGGCTTATTTTGCTTAACATAATACCCTCGAGGTCCATCCATGTTGCTGCAAATGGACCAATTTTGTCCTTTTTTATGGCTGAGTAGTGTTCCATTGTGTATATATACCATATCTTCTTTATCCAATCATCAGTTTCTGGGCATTTAGGTTGATTCCACATCTTGGCTATTGTAAATAATGCTGCGATGAACATAGGGGTGCAAAGGACTCTTGGGATTTCTGATTTCAGGTTCTTAGGATAGATACCCAGTAGTGGGATGGCTGGGTCATAAGGTATTTCTATTTTTAATTTTTTGAGAAATCTCCATACTGTTTTCCATAGTGGCTGCACTAGTTTGCATTCCCACCAACAGTGTATGAGGGTTCCTTTTTCTCCACAACCTCTCCAACATTTGTCGCTCTTGGTTTTGGATGTTTTTGCCAATCTAACGGGTGTAAGGTGATATCTTAGTGTAGTTTTGATTTGCATTTCCCTGATGATTAGCGATGATGAACATCTTTCCATGTGTCTGTTGGCCATACTTATATCTTCTTTGGAGAAATGTCTGTTCATGTCCTCTGCCCATTTTTTGATCAGGTTGTTTTTTTTGTTGTTGTTAAGCTGTGTGAGTTCTTTGTATATTATGGAGATTAACCCTTTGTCGAATAAGTGGCTTGTAAATATTTTTTCCCAATTAGTGGGCTGTTTTTTTGTTTCAATCCTGTTTTGCCTTGCCTTGAAGAAGCTCTTTAGTCTAATGAAATCCCATTTGTTTGTTTTTTCTATTGTTTCCCTCAACTGAGGAGTTATAGTGTCTGAAAAGATTCTTTTGAAACTGATGTCAAAGAGTGTACTGCCTATATTTTCTTCTAGAAGACTTATTGTTTCAGGCCTAATCTTTAGGTCTTTGATCCATTTTGAGTTTATTTTGGTGTGTGGTGAAAAAGAATGGTCAATTTTCGATCTTTTGCATGTGGCTGTCCAGTTTTCCCAGCACCATTTGTTGAAGAGACTTTCTTTTCTCCAATGTAGGCCCTCCGCTCCTTTGTCGAAGATTAGCTGTCCGTAGATGTGTGGTTTTATCTCTGGGCTTTCAATTCTCTTCCAATGATCTGTGGACCTGTTTTTGTACCAGTACCATGCTGTTTTGATCACTGTAGCTTTGTAGTATGTTTTGAAATCGGGGATTGTGATTCCTCCGGCTTTGTTTTTCTTACTCAGGATTGCTTTAGCAATTCGGGGTCTTTTGTTGCCCCATATGAATTTTAGGATTCTTTGTTCAATTTCTGTAAAGAATGTCCTTGGGATTCTGATTGGGATAGCATTGAATCTGTAGATTGCTTTAGGTAGTATGGACATTTTAACTATGTTTATTCTTCCAATCCATGTGCAAGGAATGTCTTTCCATCTCTTTATGTTGTCGTCAATTTCTTTCAAGAAAGTCTTGTAGTTTTCATTGTATAAATCCTTCACTTCCTTGGTTAAATTTTTCCCAAGGTATTTTATTCTTTTCGTTGCGATTGTGAATGGGATTGAGTTCTTGAGTTCTTTTTCTGTTAGTTCATTGTTAGTGTATAGAAATGCTACTGATTTATGTATGTTGGTTTTATACGCTGCTACTTTGCTGTAGTTGTTGATTGTTTCTAATGGTTTTTCTTTGGATTCTTTGGGGTTTTCTATATATAAGATCATGTCGTCTGCAAACAGTGAGAGTTTTACTTCTTCATTACCTATTTGGATTCCTTTTATTTCTTTTTCCTGCCGAATTGCTCTGGCCAACACCTCCAGTACTGTGTTGAATAGGAGTGGTGAAAGTGGGCACCCTTGTCTTGTTCCTGTCCTCAGAGGGATGGCTTTCAGTTTTTGTCCATTGAGTATGATGTTGGCAGTGGGTTTGTCATATATGGCCTTTATTATGTTGAGGTACTTTCCTTCTATACCCATTTTCTTGAGGGTTTTTATCATAAGTGGATGTTGGATCTTGTCGAATGCTTTCTCTGCATCTATTGAGATGATCATGTGGTTTTTGTTTCTCAATTTGTTAATGTAGTGTGTCACGTTGATTGACTTGCAGATGTTGAACCATCCCTGTGTCCCTGGTATAAATCCCACTTGATCATGGTGTATAATCTTTTTGATGTATTGCTGTATTCGGTTTGCCAGAATTTTGTTGAGGATTTTTGCATCTATGTTCATCAGTGATATCGGTCTGTAGTTCTCCTTCTTTGTGTTGTCCTTGCCAGGTTTGGAGATCAGAGTGATGTTGGCTTCATAGAATGTGTTAGGGAGTACTCCATCTTCCTCAATTTTCTGGAATAGTTTGAGAAGGATAGGTATTAAATCTTCTTTGAATGTTTGGTAGAATTCTCCAGAGAAGCCGTCTGGTCCTGGACTCTTATTTTTGGGGAGGTTTTTGATTACTGTTTCTATTTCTTTACTTGTGATTGGCCTATTCAGATTCTCCATTTCTTCCTGATTCACTTTGGGGAGGTTGTAGGAGTCTAGGAATTTGTCCATTTCTTCTAGGTTGTTCAATTTGTTGGCATATAGTTTTTCATAGTATTCTCTTATGATCCTTTGTATTTCATTGGTATCTGTTGTGATTTCTCCTCTCTCATTCCTAATTTTATTTATTTGAGATTTCTCTCTTCTTTTCTTGGTGAGTCTGGCTAAGGGTTTGTCGATTTTGTTAATTTTTTCAAAGAACCAACTCTTTGTTTCATTGATCCTTTCTACTGTCTTTTTTGTTTCAGTATCATTTATTTCTGCTCTTATTTTTATTATTTTCCTCCTTCTGCTAACTCTGGGCTTTGTTTGTTCTTCTTTTTCTAATTCTGTTAGGTGTCGTTTGAGGTTGCTTATGTGAGCTTTTTCTTGTTTAGTGAAATGAGCCTGTATTGCAGCGAATTTCCCTCTTAGGACTGCTTTTGCTGCATCCCAAATGATTTGGTATGTCATGTTCTCATTTTCATTTGTCTCCAGATAATGCTTGATTTCTTCTTTAATTTCTTCAATAATCCATTGTTTGTTCAGAAGCGTGTTGTTTAGTCTCTACATTTTTGCACCTTTCTCTGCTTTATTCTTGTAGTTGATTTCTAGTTTCATAGCATTATGATCAGAAAAGATGCTTGATATTATTTCAACTCTCTTGTATTTATTGATGCTTGCTTTGTTTCCCAAAATATGGTCAATCCTTGAGAATGTTCCATGCGCACTTGAAAAGAATGTGTAACCTGCTGTTTTTGGATGAAGTGTTCTATATATATCTATTAAGTCCATCTGATCTAATTTTTCATTTAATTCTATAATTTCCTTGTTGATTTTCTGTCTGGATGTTCTGTCCATTGGTGTTAATGGTGTGTTGAGGTCCCCTACTATTATTGTATTGTTGTTGATGTCTTCTTTTAGTTCTGTTAAGAGTTGCTTTACATATTTTGGTGCTCCTGTGTTGGGTGCGTATATATTTATAAGTGTTATGTCTTCTTGGTGGAGAGTCCCTTTTATCATTATATACTGTCCCTCTTTGTCTTTCTTTATCTGTTTTGCTTTGAAGTCTACTTTGTCTGATATTAGTATAGCGACACCTGCTTTCTTTTGTTCATTATTAGCTTGGAGTATTGTTCTCCATCCCTTCACTCTGAGTCTGTGTTTGTCTTTGGGGCTGAGGTGTGTTTTCTGGAGGCAGCATATTGTTGGGTCTTGTTCTTTGATCCATCCTGCCACTCTGTGTCTTTTGATTGGGGAGTTCAGTCCATTTACATTTAGAGTGATTATTGAGATATGGGGGCCTACCGCTGCCATTTTATGTCTTGTTTTCTGGTTTTCTTCAATTTCCTTTGTTTCTCGTCCCATGGTTTAATCTGTTGTTGTCCTTCTACTTATCTCCTTTGCTCTTGGTTTTGTAGCCCCTTTCCTTTTTTTGATTTTTCAGGAATAAGGGTTTTCCTGAGCATTTCCTGAAGAGGAGGTTTTGTGGCAATGAACTCCCTTAATTTTTGTTTATCTGGGAAAGTTTTTATTTCTTCATCGTATTTGAAGGATATTTTCGCCAGGTAGAGAATTCTCGGCTGTAGGTTTTTGTCCTTCAGATTTTTGAACATATCATTCCACTCTCTTCTAGCCTGCAAAGTTTCTGCTGAGAAATCTGCTGATAGCCTGATGGGGGTTCCTTTGTAGGTTAATTTCTTCTGCCTGCCTGCCCTTAGTATTTTCTCCTTGTCGTTGACTTTTGCTAGCTTCACTACTATATGCCGTGGGGTTGGTCTTCTTGCATTGATAAAGTTTGGAGATCTATTGGCTTCTGTCACATGAAGTTCCATCTCTCTCACCAGGTTTGGGAAGTTCTCAGCCATTATTTCTTTGAATAGGCTTTCTGCCTCCTTCTCCCTCTCTTCTCCCTCAGGTATACCTATAATCCTTATGTTGCATCTCCTAATTGCGTCTGATAATTCTCGGAGAGTTTCTTCATTTCTTCTTAGTCTTACTTCTCTCTCCTCCTCTGCCTGCAGCATTCCTATATTCCTATCTTCCAAATTGCTAATTCTTTCCTCCATATTATCGGCCCTACTGTTCAATGCATCTAGATTTTTCTTAATCTCCTCTATTGTGTTCTTCATTTCCAGTATTTCTGTTTGGTTCTTCTTTATAGTATCAAACTCTTTTGTGACATAGCCCCTGAACTCGTTGAGTTGTCTATCTGAATTCTCTTTTAACTCATTGAGTTTTTTAATGATGGCTGTTTTGAAGTCATCGTCATTTAGGTTACATATTTCACTTTCTTTGGGATTGTTTTCTGTGTATTTGTTATTTTCCTTCTGTTCTGGAGATTTAATGTATTTTTTCATATTGCTTGATGTTGTAGATTTGTGCCTCCACAGAGAGATTGAGTTTAGTTACTCCTTCCACTTGTTTCTACTGGTGTGGTGGGGGAGCAGCTGTTTATACTGCACCAACCAGGAACCCTATCAGCTGTTGCTAACTGGGCCTGGGCCCCTCCTCATAGTCACAGTGGTCCTGTGGGTTCCCTCTTCAGCTGTGGGGGCCGTCATGGGGGGGGCTTCAGGCTACTGGTGCCTACTGTTGCAGACCACCTAGACGTGCTCCCTCCTTGCGGTCTGCCATGGTGTTATGGGCTTTTCCAGCGGCCAGGGGCAGGATCACTTATATTTGCAGCTCTGTCACATCAGCGCCCACAAAATCTCACTTGTCCACTATGGGTCACAGCAGAGCTATGGGCATCTTCTGCAGTCTGTGGTTAGCTCACCTAGCTATGCTACTTTTTTCCCGAGGTCTTCTAGCCTTGTGGCTGCCGGATGGGTGCTCTCTATTAGTGGTGTGCAGAGGCTTTCTCTGAGGCTGCTGTGAGACTGTAGGGTTTCCCCCTAGGCTATGGAGCCGGGTCGCTGGAGCTCCACCCAGCCCCACTCCTCTCCCCCAGGATCTCAGGGAGCCCTTTGCCCTGTCTAGGGGATAGCTGGAGACCTTGATTTCAGTGGCAGCTGGCCGGCTGCTGCCCTGCCTGGTATTTTCCTCTCCGGGACCCTCCCGGTGTTGTGGATGCTGGGCGGCGCCTCTCCGCTAATGACAGGTAGGGACTTTGCCTCCTGCCCGGGCGGAACTCTGAAGTATCCCCCCTAGTCCGCGGAGACAGTCGCTGGAGGACCACCCAGCCCCAGTCCTCTCCCAGGAGACCTCCGGCAATCCCGTGCCCTGCCCGGCAGACGGTGGGGTGGGCAGCGGCAGCTGGTGGGCTGCCGCACCACCTGGGATTCTCTCCGGAACCCTCCAGGCGCTGTGGCCACCGGGCAAGGCCTCCCCGCCAATGGCGGGCAGAGGCTCTCCCCACGGACTCAGGTGTGCAACTCTGAAGCTTCCCTCTGGGTTTAGGTGTAATTGCAGGGGGCTTAGGTAGGGCTCTGGTCACCTGTTTCCACCGTCGCTCCTCTGGTGTGTGCTCCCTCCTGCCCTAGGTGTGTGCCGATGCTCTGGGGGCATCCGCTGGAAGAAAGCCACTTGCAGGTACTAGGCTGTTCGGTCGGTGTTGGAGAATTTTCCCCTATCTCCACCTCCTCCCAGAGGGAAGTCCATCTGCCTTCCGATGTGTAGCCGCGTGGGTCTCTCAGGCGTCCCGAGATGCTGTATGGATATCCTTTGTTAAGCGATGAATGTCCAATTTGTTGTGGATTCAAAGGGGGAGAGACAAAGAGGATACTCACGCCGCCATCTTGGATCCTTCTTAACTATGTTATTCTTAAATGTAGATGTAGATTATTCATTCTCAATGCTATATAATTTTCCTTTGTATAAATATACCACAATTTATTTATGCTGTTGGTGAACATTTGAATTATTTCTGGTTTGGTCTGTTAAGAACATTGCTGCAAGTGGTTACGCCAGTTTACACTCCCATGAGCAGTGAAGACAGTTCTTAGTGTTCTCGTCTTCATCCACATGTGGGATTGTGAGACTTTATCTAATTTTAGTCATTCTTTGGCTGTGAAGAGGTTTCTCATTATGGTTTGAATGTGTGTTTCCCTAATTACTAGTAATATTAAGAACCTTCCCCCAGCATCCAGAACAATGTTGGCATATATTAGTACTCCATGAAGATGTTTCTAATGAATAGATTATTGCAAAAGGCTTTGCTGGTAAGGTAATGTATAAGCTGTGATAGGAGTGCTAAGAAGCTTCCTGATGTGTGAAAATCAGTGAAAAGAACATTCCAGGCAGAAGAAACAACTAGCACAAAGACCCTAGAAGAAAATGAAGGGACTTTTTGAGGAACCATACTAATGTGGTTGGAGTGTAGTAGAGGGTGCGAAAAAAATGATAGATGATAAGATTAGAGAGGTAGATGGGGTCAAGTCCAATACAGTGCTTTGTAAGCCAGGATAAATAGTTCAGGTTTTTTATTGATTTAGTGGGAAGCCTTTGGATGGTTTTAAGCACTTTGATGAGATCTGATTGGCCCTGCCTGCTCTGTGGTGAGTTGATTGTAGGAGAGCAAGAAAGGAAACGGGAAATGGAGGCTGTTCAAATAGTCCAGGTAAGAGCAAAGGTGGCTTAGAAGGGTGGGAGAAGTGGAAATGTTAGCAATGTAGATGTGTTAGAGGTGTGTTTTAGAGGTAGAGAACTTGCCGATGGACTGTATGAGAAACATGAGAAAACAGTCAGCGACTCCAGAGATTTTTGGCTTGACGATTAAGTGAGTGGTTGGTGCCATTTCCTGAGGCTGAGGAAGGGCAGGAGATCAAGAGCTCTGTTTTGTTTACATTAAGGTTGAGATTCCTGTTCAACATCAAATGAAAATACCGGGTAGGCAATAGCTATGTGAGTATGAAGTTCTAAGAAGAGGTCAGGGCTAAAAACAGGTTTAGTAGTTATTGGCATATAAATGGCATTCATAGATAAAGAGAAGGGGGTCCAGAAGCAAATTTGTGGCACTCCTGACCTTTAAGGTCAAGAGAGCCAGCAAAGGAGACCAAAACCACCAGTGGGATAGGAGGAAAACTGGTGAGTGTGGAGACACAAGAGCCTCCATTTCAAGAAGGGAGCACTTCAACATAGTTGTTTTAGTTAGATTTTAAACGTCACTGATCCTTCTGAAGACTGAATTTATTAGGAGAGATTTCTTCAGCATTTTTTACCATTTATCAGAGAATGATGGATAATTTATGAAAGAACTTAGGTGGAATGATCTGTCACTGAACAATTACTGAGACCCCCTTCCTGAAGAAATTAGAGAAATGTAAGCTATTTCAGGACAAGGCTGGCAAAAAAAAGCAACAAACAAAACCTGTTATAGGGTGCTGTAAGCAACATAAACCCAGGTAGGTGAACCCCCCTTTCTTTCTAAGGATCGCCATTGGGCTGGTTTCCAGTACCCAGAAGGTCTTCTGTCATCGTGTCTCCTTTGGTGTGGAGGAGTTTTTTAAGTCATCATAAGAATCTTCTTTTATTTCTACCAGCCAAGTACAAAATTAGGAGTTTAAATAAATAAAAGAAAATCTAAACAAAGCCCTCACTGAAGATTGGCTTAGAAAATGTTTATATGTGAGTACTCCTTAAGTTTTTAAATTCTGTTAACTCTGTTTATTCTTTACCTGAGCTATGGATTTAATTAAATATCTGCCAAAAAATATGTTTAATGTCCTAAACATTCTTAATATGCTTAATATGTGTGCTCATTTTGTTATTAAACTAGGGCTTTTGAAATAAGGAACTTTAAAAATCAAATGACAGATTACCCTTTTATGCTGTTGGAATCTTTTTTTTCCCATGTGCTTATATTCTTCAGTTTAAAGGTAGTTAATAAAATCATTTGAACTTGAATTTTTTTAAAAGAAGCTTTTTAGAGACTCTTTCACCATTGGTCTTCATCTAGGCATTAAACCAGCGTATTAAAGGTAGAAAAGAACTAGTTATTTGGCTCTGTACTTATTGGCAGCCTTTTTTTCTCTTTATTTCTAACTGAATGATACTATTTTTGTTTTTTTAACTGGCTGCGTATTTTATACTATTTCTACCAGTCTTGATTTCGTTTTAAGTCTTGAAAAGCTCCAAGTAATTATCTAGTTTATAGAGTGATAACCTAGCATAGCATTGACATCTTACTCACAAGCTGCTTCATAGCAACAGTATACTTCTGGAGGCAGAAATAAGAATCAAACATAGTGTCTTCTGTTTTTATTGATGGCTGCTGATAATTTGATTTTAGTATTACTGTTTCAGAAAAATTTCAATATGTGGAGTTATAAACTTTCATGTATGTTTTACAGTAAGAAGTGCTAGGTTTTACATGCCCAAAAACTGATGATTGGATAAAGAAGATATGGTATATATACACAATGGAATACTACTCAGCCATAAAAAAAGACAAAATTGGCCCATTCGCAGCAACGTGGATGGACCTCGAGGGTATTATGTTAAGCGAAATAAGCCAGACAGAGAAAGACGAACTCTATATGACTCCACTCATAGGTGGAAGTTAATATATTGACAAGAAGATCTGATCGGTGGTTACCAGGGAAAAGGGGGGGTGGGGTGAGGGCACAAAGGGGGAAGTGGTGTACCCACAACATGACTAACAATAATGTACAACTGAAATCTCACAAGGCTGTACTCTATCATAACATTAAAAAAAAAAAAAAAAAAAAAAAGAAGTGCTAGGTTTCCCAGTGCAGCAGCTTCTTAATAAAAGAAATTATTCCCTCAAATTTGTTCTTTCTCTAGTTGGAGCAATGTAAAGTACCATGCAGGAGCTCACACAAGCCTCATTGCGAGTAAAGTGTTTTCTTTGCTGCCCAAAATGTCCCACGTAGATAATGAGAGATCACATTTGTACTCATGAGAATTGCTTTAAGGCACTTGAATTAAATGTTTAGCACTGTTTTTTAATCTTACAATCTCCATTTATGAATAAAAAATTCATTCTTAATGACTTCTTTAAATGAGTGTTATTACTCCTATTCCTATTATTTGTTCCATTTTATCTTGGATAAGCAATTTATCTTATTTGAAGTCATAAGATTAAAGAAATTATTGTACAATGTATAGTGTTTTATATCTGGAATAGTATCACCATGTAAAAGAGACTTAACGCTGAGATTTCAGATTTGTATTTTTTTTTTAAGCCAGATATGTTCTTAAAGTTTATCTGGTTTTTACCTGATAAATGAGGAAGCTGAGGGCCCAAGAATTAAGGGACTTACCCAAAGTTACACAGCGAGTTAGTGACAGACGGAACTACTACCCGGGCATTCTGGCTTCTGATCCCCTCCATCCCACTGCCCTATCACAATCCTGCTGGCCCACTTAACGATCACATGTTAGATAGAGTAGGAGTTCCCTAAGTGTTTAATTGAATTAAAATTAATTACTTCTCTCAGATGAGAACCCAATGTCTAGTTAGTAGAAATTTCCTCTCACTTAGTCTTCTTTACTTTTCTTTCAGCATCAGGTTCTGGACTTCTGTTCCATCTGAGAATGGGGAATTGGTCTGATTTGACGCTTCAGATTCTGCTTCAGTTTCCAGTGGGTGCCACTAAAATCTTAGCTTTTAAATATTATATGATTTTCTGAAAACAGAGGCAACTGAGATTTTTCTAGCCAAATTTGACATTTCCAGAAGCATAGAAGTAGATAAAAAGTGTCAATCCAATTTCATCTATACCTATTACTTAAGAAAGACAAGCTTACCCACGGACATAAATTAGCTCAGCTTTTCAATACATTCTGTTTCAAGAGTTTGTTATTTAACTGGTGACCAAACTTCCAGCAATTGTTTCTAGATTAATTTTTTTAATCTCGAGGACTCTGTATCTTTCCATTCATTCTTTGCCTACAAAAAGAATATATAATATACCACATTCAGAGAAAAACTATAATAATCCCACAGAGAATACCTTACTTTTATTCAAAACTTTTAGACCACTTTCCAACTTTATGTTATATTCATAAAAAGAGGTATTTTTACCCAATTATATATATGTATGTATCCTGTTCCTCCGATAGGTAGAAAAAAATTTTTAAATTTGTTAATGAAAATATGTGTTTCTAATGATGGTAATTTCATTAAGGAACTAGAGTTGAGTCATGAGAGCATGACAGAAAAGACAGGTCTGGTAGGAGAGAGTAAGATGAGAAAATGAAATCACCTGGAAAAGGAAAATTTAAAAGATAAGGAAAGGAATTAGACAATATGAAACTAAGGATTTGGATCTGGTACTCAGAATTAAAGGACCAAATAAATATCCTCAAGAGATAATATCTTGCTGGCCAAGAAGCAGAACCAGGTGGAATTATAAAGTGAGATTTGGATATTAAGCTGTATCATCCCATCTGATGATGGGATTTTTTTTTCTGATATTGTGCCAGACACTATGGGAAGTACAGTATAGTCTTACTCTTGACAAATTTGCAGTCCGATGGGGAAAAGTGGAACAGTTAATTTGATAAAGACTGTATGGTTAGTACTGATAATGAGTACTTAATAGTTCAGAAATGGGGATAACACAGCACTTAATTTCATTTATTTTAATTAATGGTTGTTATACTCTCCTTGATGCTCAGGGGTAAGATATACTGTGAATTCCTTGATGGCAAAGACTGTGTCTTATTCAGCCTTATATTTCTTAAGAGTCTCTCAGAAGTCCTAACATAGTACTGTGTACACACACATTCAATCAGTTCTCTTGGTGTTCAAACTGTCCTAGATTTGACCAGTGGCAGCTCTTTGAAGCTGGCTTCAGTAGTGTTTGAGCACTTCTGTGTTCTCTGGTGCTAGGTGGCAAGTTATTTTTAATAGTACTTTTTACATCAAATGAGTATAGCTAGATTTTCCAATGTATGAGAGTAAAACAATGTTTGTTAGTACTAATCTGTAAATTGCTTAATAAGTAGTCCCAACAATTACTCTATGACAATTAGATTGGAAGTCATGAGAAACCATTTCAAGGGAAACTGCATATTAAATACCACTTGGGTTATAAGAAATAAAGACAGATAATGGTAAGCATTTTTTATTTTATTTTTGTTTTCTTTTGAGGAAGATTAGCCCTGAGCTAACATCCGCTGCCAATCCTCCTCTTTTTACTGAGGGAGACTGGCCCTGAGCTAACATCCATGCCCATCTTCCTCTAGTTTATACGTGGGACACCTACCACAGCATGGCTCGCCAAGCGGTGCCATGTCCGCACCCGGGATCCAAACCGGCGAACCCCGGGCCGCCAAAGCAGAACGTGCAAACTTAACAGCTGCGCCACCAGGCCAGCCCCTGAGAAGCATTTTTTAAGGGAAATAGAGCTAACTATAAAGCCTACAGTGACAGGTTTTATAGTTACTTAGAGCAGTTCTTAAGCGGATTTAATTCAATGAGATTGGAAGAGACTTCTTTCAGCATTCCCGCAAAGAGACTATCTAATAGCATACTCTTTGATCTCAGACATGAGGAAAATGATATAAATGTGTAAAACCATTTCAATAATCTGTATGATGCTGATAAGATTTTAGCCTGACTACAGCAGTAAATATATTTGTTAACATTTAGAGTGATGCTGATGGGAGGTACATGAAGATTTCATTCAACCTGATATGGACAAACAAAATGAACTGCAGTTTTAAAGTCCAGTGAACTTACTCATTTACTCAAAGCTTCTTTCATTTATTCAGAAGCTGATTACTGCTACTCTTCATCTAACTCTTACTTTCTCCTTTCATTATCATGCCAGGACTTCTAAACACGTCCGTAAGATGGAGAAGAGGGGGAAAAATCTGTATCAATGCAATTTACCAGATTCTTAATAGCAGTTCTGGATTTTTGTTTTCTTTTTTTTTTTTTTTTAATTTGATAAGTTTGGTTTCTTTAGTTTTGTTTTTGTTCTCCGTCTTACTACAGGTGGTTGAAAAACCAAACTGTCATCTTTAGAACAGTGGACTTAGAGTCGGAAGACCTGGATTCTATGCCTAGTTCTGCCACTGATTAACTGTGTGACCTTAGTTGCCAGTTGACTTCATATATTCATGAAATCAGTATAAAATCAACATCTGAACATCTTTCAGCTCCCAGGCATGCCTCAGGCCTTGCCTCAGTTTCTACATGCCAAAACAGTTATGCTAAATGATCTTTAAAGTACTTTTTATCCCAGTCCTGTGCTAGGTGTACAGAAGTCATAGGCCCAGCTGTTAAGGAGTTCAGACTGGTAGGGAGAAGCAGAAGGTATGGGCAGTGCTGTGGTAGAACCACAGGCACCATGGCCTAGAAGCGTGTCAAAAAGTCTTTGGGCATGGGGCTGCCTAAGCTCTGTATTGAAGAAGGAGCAGAAGATAGCCAGGAAAAGGAGAGTAGAAGGGTATTTTAGGCACAGAGGTCATGATATACAAAGGTTTGGAGGAAGTAAAGAGCTCACAATGGAGACCGAGAAGGAGCAGCTATAAAAGTAGGAGGGAAGTCAGTAGAGAGGGGCATCTCTCACACCAGAGGGAGAGAGACTTCCCCTGACCAGTTTGTTCTTAGTATGTGGTTCTGAAAATAACATTTAGAGGGATTGATCTGATGGCTGAAGGTGAAGCTTTCTTAATCAAACAAGAGGAAATCCATAAAATGCAATCTTCTTCCCTGATTATATTTTGAATTATATTCCTCTTAAGGCCTTGGTCCAAATGATTCATTTCAGAGCCAATTTGAATCTTTTCAGTCTAATTACTATTACCCACCACGCTACTCAATACTTCACATTCTTTTTTTAGTGCTATTTATTCTTAAATATAAAAGTCGAGTTGCTTCTACCATGCCAGGACTTTGAAATATAGTCAGTCATTTTAAAAACATTTTCTTTTGCATCAAGTAATTCAATTTTAAAATGCTGGTTTTTTAAAGAAGCAATAAGATGGTATTGACAGTTTTTCAAACTAGGAACATTTGAAAATGTGCTTCACAAAGTTACTGTCAATTAAAGGAGAATTGCTAGGTCTCTCAGATTTACAAAAACTAAAAACTTTACATTGTGGTTGGAAGTGTTTAGTGCAGTAAATCATGTGCTTTCCAGGGACCATATCTCACAGATGCAGTTGGACATAAGATAATCAGATTTGCACTCCCCGCAAGCTGGACAGCTAAAAATGTCGTACCAATAATATGTGTCAAAGACTTAGTGCTACTTTGCTGCCTGTCTGATTTAAGTTGTTGTGGTCATTCTGAGGAACCTCTGATATGATAAGATAGCATTCATGAGGTCATGTGGTTTGCAAGTGCCCAATCTTAACTAAGCAGCCTGTGAGCACCTCAGAATGAGGAACAGAGGGATACTAACCTTGTCTGTTTGAAAGCTTATTTTGTGTTCAGTGACAAAATAGTGTGGGTGTGTGGCTATAAATGTAAATTATGTATTTTTAAAATTACTTTTCCATCAGGAGTTTTAGTTTCTGAAAAAAATGAATACTACAAATGCATTCATCGCCTTTTACTTAATACTTCAGTCTAAAGGATTAAACTTTTAATTGCAAATATTTTCTGCCTGTTTAAAATGAAGCTGTAGAAGGTAGCCACTATTTCTTTTTCTGCTGAGGGAAAAATTGGATGTTGAAGATTAACATTGTTGGTGAATTTTTTTTTAGTCAATTAAGTTTTCTACATTTCCTAAATAGAAAATTATTTATTTTCAATCTGGTAATATCTCCATTGGAAACATACCCACAAAAGGGCTATCTGATTTATATATATAAAAAAGCATCTTTATTGAGATGTAATTCACATACAATACAGTTCACCCATTTAAAGTGTACAATTCAATGGTTTTTAGTATATTCACAGAGTTGTGCAACCATTGCTACAAAGCAATTTTAGAATTTTTTTTTTTTTGAGGAAGATTAGCCCTGAGCTAACTACTGCCAATCCTCCTCTTTTTGCTGAGGAAGACTGGCCCTGAGCTAACATCCATGCCCATCTTCCTCTTCTTTATACATGGGACGCCTACCACAGCATGGGTTTTTGCCAAGTGGTGCCATGTCTGCACCCTGGATCCGAACCCGTGAACCCCGGTCCACCAAGAAGCGGAAAGTGCGAACTTAACCGCTGCACCACCAGGCTTGCCCCTAGAACATTGTTATTACGTTAAAAATTAATCCCATTTTTATTAGCAGACACTCTTTGTTTCCCCCAAGCCCCCTTCCCCCAGCCCTTGGCAACCACTAATGTACTTTCAGTCTTTATAGGTTCTCTCTTCTGGACATTTTATTTAAATAAAATTATACAATATGTGATCATTTGTGACTAGTTTCTTTAACTTAGCATAATGTTAGCATAAAGTTCATCCATGTTGTAGCATGTGTCAGTACCTCATTCCTTTTTATTGCCTAATAATATTCCATTATATGGATATACCACTTTTATTTATCCATGCTTCAGTTGATGGACATTTAGGTTGTTTCCACTTTTTGGCTGTTATAAAAAATGCTGCTGCAAGCATTCAAGTACAAGTTCCTTTGTTGAGTATATGTTTTCATTTGTCTTGAATTTATACTCAGTAGTGGAATCACTGGGTCATATGATAACTCTATATTTGACCATTTGAGGAACTGCCATACTGTTTTCCAAAGCAGCCGTATGATTGTATGTAAGGTTCCACCAGCTGTGTATAAGGGTTCCAATTTCTCCACATCCTTGTCAAAACTTGTTATTATCTCTCTTTTTCATTATAGCCATCCTGGTAAGTGTGAATGTCATCTCATTTTGGTCTTGATTTGAATTCTCCTGATGGCTAATGATATTGGGCATCTTTCCATATGCTCACTGGCCATTTATATCTTCTTTAGAGAAATATCTACTCAGATCCTTTGCCCATTTCATAATTGGGTTATTTGTCCTTTTATAATTGAGTTGTAAGAATTCTTTATAAATTCTAGATATAAGTTCCTTATCAGATGAATGATTTAAAATTTGGTTAAGTGATTGGATAGACTGATAAAACCTATGATTTAGTTTTAGAGAAGAATAATTTCTCCTCACAGAGTTCAATCCAGATAGAAAAGAAGTACTTCGTTTTCATGAGGATGTTTTGCTAAAGATTTGAATTTTTTCAGTGCTTCAGCTAAAGGTTAAATCAAGTGAAATGTACGCGGTACTTTGATGTAGCTTTAAAAGTTCAGAGTGAAACAAGTGTGAAGTGATTTATTTCCTGTAATTGGTCATAAATTTACATAGAACCTCATATATTCCTAACCTCATTGCCATTGACATTAGAGTACCTTCTAAATAATGTTAATGGTTTCAATTTTATCAAGATGTGTCAGCTGCCAGGAAGAGGACAATGGCAGTTTCATTTTGTTTGTCCCACTATATACTGGATGAATCTAAGTATGCTATAGAAAGACTAAAAGTTCTTTGTAAATGACTTTTATTTTTTCCCTCTTTCTTCTTCCCTGGTAACAAACGCACAGTATAAGTTTCTTCAATTCCACACTTTTCTTTGCACCTTTTTTCACCTATAAATGTGGATACACTTTTTTTTTGCTTATAAAAATGTGTTTTAACTATTGCATTTTATACATTTAAGAGAAAATCTATAATTTTTTAACTTCAAGTGTTGCATCTCCTTTTAAAAAATGATTTACTTAGCTTAAAGCCAAAAACATTTTAAGCATTGTCTACTTTATGTTATTTCAATAAAATTCTTGAATCTTTTAACTTAATTTGACTTTTAAGTACTGTAGGTCTGAATTTTGGCTCTTGTCTATATAACACAGTGGTCAAAAAGTCATGAACTCCAATTGGTCACTTTTATTGGGTTTCTGTTCTGATTCACTGGAAATCTTTTGCTTTGTCTACTTATTGCTAGTTTTATTCTTTGTCATTTGTACAGTTTAGTTTTTAAAGAAGCTTATTATTGAGAATAAATTTAGCATATCATTTTCCATTTACATTTATTTTAAATTTTGAAAACTGAAAAAACTATTAAGACTATTATATAAATAATCCAACAAAATTACTGATTAAACTTTGGAGGAAAAACTAATAAAGTCTCTAGAAAGTTAAAAATAAAACACTGATCATTGGACTTTATGTCCATCTTCCCATGCAAAGTGTAATGTACAGTAATTTAAAGTTTTTAATATTGTACACCACTTACAGGAATGTTACATTTGTCTTTAAAAGCTGTAGCTCTATGTTTTACAAAGATTGATTATACAAACCCAAATGCACAAATAGGAGCTTTGATAATCTGATATGACTCAGTCTTGGAAACTTACTGCAACTGTTTTGCAGTTCACTCGGTGTCACATGACTCACTTCAATGGTTTAAACCCTGTCTAGTAGTGATCAAAGTTCATTTGGTTAGGGGTTTTTTTGGTGTGTGGATGACTTTTTTCCACTTTGTTGTGGATTGATTGTCTTTCAGAATACTCAGTGCAGTCCTTCTTCTTCTTTTGAATCTCAGAAAGTGGTAGTTGCCTGCACAGTTCAACCTCCAATCACGCACACGGGGAAAAATTTTTAGCTTGAAATAATATGCATGGAAGCACTTTTAACTGTAAGGCATCATATAAATATAGGGGTTTATTATTAATTCTATTACCTCTACATTTTAAAATTGAGGAAGAATAACCTGTCGTGTCTCTTTAAAATCAACTGTAAAAATCAACCCTAACTTCTTCAAATTACCGGTATTCTATAATATGCTGGAAGAAAGCAAATACATAGAGAACATGGTGTGTCCTCTGTCCACATATACACTAGCCCAGATGATCAAATTTTCTTAGCACAGATTTCTCTATTATTTATTAAGAAATTATGTTTAAAGACTACAAATCTCTAAAACTGTGACACTTCTCTGTTTTACAAAAGAAACTTCTCTCTTAACCTTTAGTGGTTTATCTAATGAAGTAGATTCACCAAAAAATTTTAAAATGTATCCTTAATGATTATGAAGTCCTCTGGGGCTTCAGAATATTCATCCCTGCAGGTTCTCCCAGCTTTAAAATTTTTATGAAAATTTTTATGTGAAATAGCTGTAACGCTTTTTAATACGCTTCTTTAGTGTTTGAATTTTTACTGTCATGCAGTTAGAAACTCTGCTGTTTCCTGTCAAAACCTACGTTCATCAGACTATGAACATGACAGTTTCCTGTTTTCTTATTAACTATACTGCATTTTGTGCTTTATTCTTTATAAGTTATATAATATCTTAGCTTATCACTTTCCTTTTCTAGTTACTAAATGCTTTCTTAGGTCATTATTGTTAAATATATGCAGAGAAATCCTAAACATCTAATCTCTTTGTTGATAGTAAGAGGTTAAGATTTTGTTAACTTTTTAAGTCGTAATGAGTATATTAGATGTCGTAAGTACTATTTAAATAATTTGTACATGTTGCTCTTTTTACTCTGTCTCTTAATGCATAACATGATGAAGCAGTGCACATCAGGTAAGAAAACAGTACGTTATTTGGGTCTTGTATGTTACCACTCCCTCTTTTCTGCTTATTGATATTCTCATTCAACATGTAAAGGGATGGGATGAATAATCAGCACTTCTGGGCTTTTCTCAAGAATCCTGCTGCCTTTTCAGTGTAGTTCATCAACATTTCTTAAGTGCCTACTCTTGTCTAGTCAGAATGCTAAGTTCTAGGATACAAAAATGATTAAGAAACAATCCCCACAATCACGAGCTAACGGAAGAGATAGAATATATGTACAGCAACCAGTCATTCCGTATTTTTCCAAACAGTGCTGATTTTAAATATTTAGGGGGCTGGCCCCATGGCTGAGTGGTTAAGTTCATGCACTCCACTGCGGCAGCCCAGGGTTTCACCGGTTCTGATCCTGGGCGCGGACCTAGCGCGGCTCATCAGGCCATGCTGAGGTGGTGTCCCACATAGCACAACTAGAAGGACCTACAACTAGAATACACAAATGTACACTGGGGGGCCTTGGAGAGGAGGGGAAAAAAAGATTGGCAAGAGATGTTAGCTCAGGGTCCATCTTAAGAAAAAAAAATTATAAAATAAATAAGTAAAGAGATGTTTAATTGCAGTGTTAAATCATAATTTGGAAAAAACGTATCTATAGATAATACACTCATATATATGTTTGTATATGTGTCAGTCGGTATAATATTAAAGTATGGAAACATTTATGCCTATTAATTATTCTTATTAATTATTAATATTTAAATTATTAAAATATAAAATGATAATGATAAAATGCTAATATTTTAAAATATTAATATCAAAATAATACTGGAAAACAAAAAAGAAATACTTTTAAAAGTAAAGCAAGCAGTTTTAATCTTTTTATTTTGTTAGTAGATTATTTGGGGGTTTTGTTCTGAGTGTAACTACTTTATTATCAAAATAGTCAAGCTACTAATAAATTTGGAAGCATATTTGGAAGGTTTTATTGATGACCTTATTTTTGGAATACACCTAAACAATAATTGAAATCAAGAAACTCAATATGCACACTGGTAAATGTTTGTTTTTAGATTTATACCCTACCTTGTTCCCCAAAGATTTTGAGGCAGTTTGCATGAATACATATAATACAAAAATAACCAAATATTAGGTTAATTAAACCAAATGAAATTACTGATACTTTCTTTGCTGTACTGTACTTTCATTTACAAAAAACAGCAATATCATATGGTTCAATCAGATAGTTAAAAGAATTAGTTCTAAGGCAAAATCAGTAAAATCAGAGTTAATACTAGCATACAAAAGATGCATCCAGTATCAGAGTGGGCCACATATTTGGGAGCCAGAGCAAAGCAGGGAACGTGATATATTGAAGATTTGTGGTGTCTAATAAAAGACAAAACCAAACCAGTTACTCTTTTCCTTTCTTAAATTTGAAATAAATTTCTTTTATGAGTCTACATGTGGGACAGGAAAATGTACAGAACAGGAAAGTGTTAGGCTAACGGCCTAACATCTAAGTAAGGGCAATTTTGTAATGGCCTAAAACAGTGGAGTCCAAATACATAACTTAGTGATCACCTGCTTAGGTCCAAAGGTAAAATTTAGAAATACTCATAGAAGAATGAATGGCAATTGCATGTCTTTCCAGCAATCTTCCCTGGATATTATTTCTTAGGCTTTTATTTAATAGACATTTTTATTTAAGTATAAGATATATACAGAAAAATGCACAAATCATAAGTGTCTAGCTTGATGAGTTATCACAAATGAACATGCCCGTTTACCAACCACGCAGGTCAAGAACTAGAACATTGCCAGCATTTTAGAAGCTTCCTCATCATTCCTCCCACTTAGTACCCACTCTCATCTCCTCACTGTCCTGAATTCTAGCATCACGAATTAGGTCTGCCTGGTTTTTAACTTTATACTAATGAAATCATACAGAATGAATTATTTTGTGTTGGCTTTCTTTTGCCCAACACGTGAGATTTATCCATGTTGTTTGATGTAGCAGTAGTCTGTTCATTCATTTTTGTTACTAGATAGTATCTCCTTGTATGAATATACCATAATTTGTTCATTCATTCTACTGTTTATTTGGGTTATTTCCATTTGGGGTTATTATGAATAAAATTGCTGTGAACACTGTTATAAATGTTTTTTAGTGTATTATCCTTATTTCTATTGTTCATATACTTAGGAATGGGTTTGCTGAGTGGGTATTATTTATTGTTCAAACCAGGACAATTTTGAGAATGAAAATAGGACACTATTAACAATTGTGCTGTGACAACAAGCAAAAGCCAGGACTGTCCCAAGCAAATTATAATGTATGGTTATTCTAGGTATAGGGTATGTAGATGTTCAACTTTAGTAAATAGTGCCAAACCAGTTTCAAAAGTGCTTTACCAATTTACGCTTCTACTACCAGTTTACAAGAGTTGCTATTCCATGTTTTCACTAACATGATTAGATAGCTTAAAATTCAATGTTATGTTTTCTAATAAGAACCTGGAATGAAGTTATGTGGTATGATCAGTTAAGGGATCATTAATTTGCTTTGACAACCAACCTGGCAGAAGGTAAGGCAGAAACTCTGGCAAAAATTAAGGATCTTATATTACAACACTTTGGAAAGTGGTTTTGCAACATCTACTAGAGCTTAACACGCATATTCTCTGTGACTCAGCAATTACTCTCCTGGGTATATACTCAAGAGAAATGAGTGCTTATATCCATCAAAAAACAATATTTAAGAATATTCATAGCAGCATTATATGTAATTGGCTACAGACACCCCAGATGGCCATTGGCAGTAGAATGGATAAATAAATTATGATATAGTCACATAATGGAATACTACACTGCACTGGAAAAAGTGAAATACTGCTATACATGCCACCCTGCATGAATCTCACAGACATATTGTTGAATAACAGGAGCCAGACACAAATGACTACATCCCATATGATTCTTTAAGTCCTAGAATAGGCAAAACTATTCCATAGTGATAGATATCAGAATAATGGCTACCTTTGAGGGAATGTAGGGTAATCCCTGGGAGAAGAGAGGACACAAGGGGGCCTGCTTGGGTGCTGGAAACATTCTATATCTTGATCTGGGTGATAGTTATATGGGCATATACCCAAGTAAAAATTTATCAACCTATACACTTAAAATCGGTATACTTTACTGTGTTTTATCTTACTTTTTAAAAACATGAGCCTAAACATTGTCTTGAAAAAGACATACTCTCCAAATTTCCTCAAGCAGTTTTGAGAGTATAGCATTGTGGCCATAGAAAAATACCACAGAACATCTAATTTTTTAAATTTGGTAGACTTTATTTTAGGGAACAGTCTTAGGTTTACAGAAAACTTGAACAGAAAGTGGAGAGATATACCCCTTCAATGCCTTCCTCCACTTTCCCCTGTTGTTAACATCTTGTGTTAGTGTTATACATAAGTTACAACTGATGAGCCAGTATTGATATATTATTAACCAAAATCCATATTTACATTATGGTTTACTCTTTGTCTTGTACATTCTGTGGGTTTTTGCAAATGTATAACAACACGTATCTGCCATTGCAGTATCATACAGAATAATTGCGCTGCCTAACAACCCCGTGCTCCACCTATTTATTCCTGCTCTCCTTTCGAACTTCTGGCAACCACTGGTCTACTTACTGTCTCCATAATTTTGCCTTCTCTAAAATGTCACATAGTTGGAATCATACAGTATGTAGGCTTTTCAGATTGACTTCTTTGACTTTAGCAAACAGGTACTTAATATTCTTCCATGTCACTCCCCTAATCCCAACACCCCTAGCAGCCTAATACGAGACTGCTTAGCCGTTCTTCAGACCTCCCATGCTCTCTCTTGCCTTCATACTTTGATCACATGCTTCATCTCTCTATTGGGACTTTTCAGATGTGTGACACCACATGATACTTTCTAACCAGAAAGAATGATTGGTACAGACTTAATCATTCAGAGAGAAACCAGGGCCCTACTCAAATACGTGGAAAGGGCTCCACTCTTTAGAAAGCTCTATTTCATTCGTGTGTGTGTGTGTGTGTTTGTGTGTTTGTGTTTTAAAGCTCCTGAGTTTCCCTAGAGATGGTCTTTGAAACCTGTCTAAAACTAGAGTGCAATTACAGTAAAACTTTTCTAGTGCTCTCATGGGAGAGCCTAGATCCGAAAGAAGCAGTAGGCTGACGGTAATGGCACCAATGCCTGACGAGCTAATCATAGGGGATGTTTTTTAAAATTCCGGCAGCAGTACCTAATCATTTTTAATACATGAAATTCCAAACATAGAAATTTAAAATTTAATGAAAAATTTTTAACTTTATACTGCAAAAATCAGCCTAAAATTACTAATCTAGACAAGAAACATCAAGATGTATTAGAGGCATTTTATCAGCATAGCACTGTCATCAGCACCAATTGTGAACTGAGTCGTATCTTACTATAACAAAATGCCTCCTCACGTCCCCTAACAAATGAACACACACACTCACCCATGTGTGTCTCTCTCATATGACTTTGAGTTGTTGTATTAAGAAGTAGGTTTTCCATCAAGGCCTGTAAGCTTAGGGTAGACATGTGGTCCTTTAAAAGATATAATTCATCCCCTGCATATGAAGCTGATCCTCTGAGTAAAATTTGAGCTTGAAGACTGACATTTGATAGGAGGAAGAGAAGACTCTGACTTTGTTTTATTCACACGCATGTTCTCTCACTTGGATATCGACTGGGACATTGAGACATCTAAAATTGGATGGTACTCCTCCGTGATGAATCCCATGAAACACTTACCCCCTGGAGCCTAGACTTGAAACTAGATGGTGAGGCTGTCTGTAAACCCCAAAGAATAAGTCATGACTTAAAATATTTACTAGCTTCGTGATTCTTTCCATTTTGATTTGCTTTTTTTCACCTGTTTGGTTTTGTGTCCACATTTAGGCCATTGTATTTTTAAAATATGACAGTGACCAGTATGATGATGGCAGTGATAAATAAACAAGAAATCCTTAATCCAAATTTTGTTTACCCTTATGAAATTTTCTTAACGTGATCCTAACATAGTAAATCCCTAAATATAGTCCATTTAGAGCAATATTTCTCAAAATGTGAGATGGATCACCCACTTCAGAATCTCCTAGTGTACTTGTTTAAAATACAGATTCCTGAGCCCCACCTGCTGAATCCACATGTCTCAGAGTAGGACCCAGGAACCTGTATATTTTTGAAATAATAATCCCAGGTGGTTCTTATACATAACATAATTTATTAATTGCTCGTCTAGAGAATTAGAAAGTCAGAGGATGCTCTTAACATCACCAACATTCTCACAGAAGTAAGGACTCGAGAGTGACTCACTGAGTCAAATAGCCAGTGTGATCATTTCTCTGGTAGTTGTGGCTGTTTTAGGAGATACTGTGTAGAAAATGGCAAATCTGATTAATACCTAAAATAAGTTATTTTTAAATGTTATTGAAACCAGAAGACATTCATTAGAAGGGAACATTTATAGCACAATAAGCTTGTCTTTACTTATTTACATACTCATGTTTGGGGATAAAATAGTCTGAAGGACAGAATTAGATTATGTATTGTATTTTTCTAAAAGATCTTCTGGTTTAACAGGCCAAAGGTATTTAAAAACCCTTTTTCATTTACTTCCAAATAGTCCAGGGTTGGAGGGATGGGATGTTACATTGAAGCAAAAGTGGCTGTAATTAGATGCTCGTTACAGCTAGGTGATGACAACATAGGAGTATACTAAATTACTCTCTATATTTTAAAAAATATTCCATAATAAAAAATCTTACACTTTTTATTTTCCAATTGGCAAAAATGGGGGGGGTGGGGGGAGGAGTGGTGTGAGGTTGTAGGAAAACCCAAACTTTTCAGGCAGTGTTTTGAGAATGTAAATTAACACCACCTTTCTGGAGGACAGCTTAAACATAGAAGTCAAGGTCCTTAAGAACGCTGAAACTTAGCACTGTATTTTGTACTTCTGGCTGTGTGTCTTAAAGAAATAATCAGGCAACTCTGCAGAGCCGTGTGTTCAAAGATGTTCATGGGAGTGCTGTTTATAACAGTGAGGCAGCGGAAGCCTCAATTTCCCAACAAAAGGATTGGTTAAACAGATCATGATACATTCCTAAGTGAGATACCATGCAGCCATCAAAAGATTACGACACTGAGAAGTACGTGTAATATGTTGTCAAGTGACAAAGCAGGTTATAGAACAATATATTTAGTGGCCAATCCATTTTTGAAAAGTACATCAGGTTAGAAAAATCGTCTTGAAAGATGCATTAAAATGTTAATGGGATTATCTCAGGATTGTGTGTTGTGGAATTGCTTTATTTTCTAAATTGCCTTAGTTGATATGTTGCTTATGTAGTATGTACATGATAAAACTAGAATTATATCGAAGATAGTTTTTTGACAGTTTTTTATGCCTTCAAGGTCTCTGTGAAAATGCCCACACAAAAAGAAGTACAAGAAATCACTGATAATTTTGTGACAATATTTGTTTATGATTTAGCATCGGTCTTTGATATTGCTCAGTAATTGGACAGGCTGCTTCTAAAACAAAAAGAAAATTGGGAGACTGGCTGTCTCTACAACCTTGACCTGATAGAATTAAATTAAAAATTAGAGTTGGTAACACCACACTCCTGATACTGGGACCTGTAGGGGATAGGACTGAGGGAGCAGGAAAGACTTCCCAGCTTTGACTTCATCCCTTTTTTATGGTTGAATTTTAGATGAAGCATATATTTTCTCTTTTCTGAAGTGTTTTTAATTTTTAAAAACTTTTACAATTATGCACATCATTTGAAGAGTCAGAGACTAATTAAAAGACTTTTGCAAAAAACAGTGTTAGACTCCACTTTTGCTGTTCCTTAGAGGCCACTGTTTTCATCTTGATTTTTCAGTTTTAGGCTCAATCTGTTGGCTTCTTGACATGGAGAAGGATTTCTCTCTTTTTCATTCTCTCCACCCTCACCATGAACACAAACTTTTCATCCCTGCCTCCAATTAATATAATTTTGTTTACATTAGTGTTCAAGATCTGCATCATTAGTTTACGTTTACATCTTTAGGTCTACGAATGCCATTCACGGCTGACATCCAGCACACAGGTGCTTACGCTGCAGCCTCTCAGGCCTCTCCTCTGGATTGGAGACCAAGGATAGGCCTGGGAAGTCTTATTTTTCACAAGTTTCCAAGATGTTCTTATCAAGAAAGTTTGAAAAACAGTGTTTAGGGAGGCAGGTTGTTTGTTTTTCTGGCTCTAGTTTATTTTAAACAGCTTTATTGAGATAAAATTTACATATCATAAAGTTCTTCTATTTTAAGTGTAAAATTCAATGGCTTTTAATGTATTTAAGGACTTGTGCAACCATAACCACAGTCTAATTTTGGAATATTTTCTATCACCCCAAAAGAAACCTCATGTCCATTTTCAGTCACTCCCTTTCTCCCCCCTCTCCCCCAGTCCTGGGCAGCCACCCATCTACTTTCTGATCTATAGACTTGCCTGTTCTGGATGTTTCATATAAATGAAATCATGCAATATATTGTCTGTTGAATTTGGCTTCTTTGACTCAGCTTAATGTGTCTGAGATTCATCCATGTACTCTTCTAGTACCATGTAAATCTCCTGTTATGTGTTAATCTCTCCTGTTCAAACAATTTAGGTATACTATTAATTTTACCTTCTTGAAATCTTTCCTCTGACCTGTTCCAGTCAACTTCAGTGAGGACTGATGTCTCTAGGCCTCCTGCACCGCGTCATCTTGGGAGCTTTTTTTGTCATCCTAGTGTTCTTTTTGCCTCACTTTTGTATTGGACTTCCTTTTTCCTGGATCAAAAAAAAAAAAGGATGTCTCTTTCTTTCTTGATCTGCTTCACTTTGGTGGAGCATATCACTTACCTTTCTGAAAGAAAAACATTTGTGGGAGATAAATTATAAAAAGGTTTTATCTGATTCCAGTTCTCATAGTTGACCCAAAAGAGGTTTTCTTTTTGTTTGTTTTTTTAAGTTTTTGCAGCTTTTAACTCATATTTTAGCCTTATATTTAATCGGTAGTTGGAGTGGGTATAAAAAAATTTTTAAGATAATTACGGTTTTTTAAAATGTAATTTAGAGAGGCTAGCTTGATGGCATAGTGGTTAAGTTCATGTGCTCTGCTTGGGCAGCCAGGCGTTCACATGTTTGGATCCTGGGTGTGGACCTACACACCACTCATCAAGCCATGCTCTGGTGGCATCCCACATACAAAACAGAGGAAGATTGGCACAGATGTTAGCTCAGGGCCAATCTTCCTCACCAAAAAAGAAATGTAGGTTAGAAATTATTTTTTCTCAGAATTCTCAAGGCACTGCTCTCTTGTCTTTACAGTTGAGAAGTCTGATACCATTCTGATTCTTTTGTGTAAAACGTGTTTTTCTTTTCAACCAGATGCTTTATGTTTTCTTTTTTCCCATTGTCCTGAGATTTCATTGGGATATATCATGGTCTAGGTCTACTTTTCTCCATTGTCCTAGACACTTGATAGGCTTTTTCAGTCTCAAAACTCATGCCTTTCAGTTTAGAGAAATTCACGTCTAAGACCTCTTTTTTAGAGTATCCCATTCTTTTTACATGAATGCAGTATCTTCAGAGGGAATAAATGATTTTTTTTAAGCTTTCATCTCCCCAGAGAGTCTGTTTCCTCCTAGTTGCCTTTTTTCTGGCTTCTCTTAGATGCTTTTCTCAGATGTCTGATAAGTTTGACTCTCTGCTTAAACTTTAACACTGGAGAACTTAAAAAGCTGACAGGAAGTTCTGAATGCCTGGGTAGGGTTCTCTGACTATGACTGTCATTGTAGGGTAATATAGCTGAGATCCTTCTTTGGAGAATCCCAAGATTCACCAGAGAAGAATTCCTTTACTTAAAATTCTGGAGTGTCCCAGTGGCTCTGTTTGCTTGGTGAAGCTCGAAAGTGCTTCCAGGCACGTTCAGTGACTTTAAAACCTATGTCTAATTTCATCTGGAAAAATAATCCTTTTTTTTCTTTTCCACGATATGAGTATAGACTGGCAGTTCACAATTAAAGTTTTTGTTGTTGTTGTTGTTAGTGTCATGAAGATATTCCCATAGTATTTAACCAAAAATTAGAAGAGACAATGGGCCTCAAAAGGGTATGCTAAAGTATGCGCGTGTACTTTTCGAGACAGTCAGTAGCTTTTGTCAGATTCCTGATCCTGTGATTGACCCAAACAAACCATTGCCTAGCGTAGTGGTCCTTACCCTGAGATGTGCAACAAAGTTATTCAGCTTTTTTGAATATTTATATTCCTAGACCCTACCCTTATACCAGGAGACGTTTCAGGAAAAGACATTTAAACAGACTGCGCCTTGTGGAGTTGTGATGGTGGAGTTGGCTGGGAACAGCTTGGTTATACTCCTGAAACATGGGGTCCATTTGAATGTGCTAGACACACAGGCAGGTGTTCACAGGTCAGAAGCACTGTTGTCTTGAATAATTGAGAGTTCTAGTTCAGGTAAATCACCTCCTTTCTCACTCAGCCCCATTTGGTTTGAACAGAGGAGCTACCACAGTGATTCTCAAAATGAGTCTATAAAACTCTCCTGAAATGCTTGTAAAAAACATAGATTCTAGGGTTTCACTCTCAGGATTTTGATTCCTTAGATCTGGGGAGCAGTTCTACATTTTTGGTAGACATCCTTGGTTATCCTAATGCAGATGATCAGTGGACCATATTTTGAGACATGCTAATGTAAGTTGCTACCAATGATATCCCTGAAAGTTTTTGTGGGGAGGTTAGGTTGAGAAGGTTAATTGTCTGCTTTTTGTTGTAGTTTAAATATACTTGGCTCCTAAAAAATCTAGTAATAAGGATAAGCAGTACAGCTCTTAGATCCAGGCAACCAAGGCTTTGCACTTCAGAGGGCCCAGCTCTGGTCTTCTTCCAGCCGAACCCCTCTTCACAGGAGTCCCAGAGCACATCCCCTCCTGAAGTCCAGCCCCTTCTAGCCCACATTCTGGAATCAGTCCCCTGGAAGTCCTTGCCCAAATGTCCACATTCGGGGCCTGCACTGGCCTCTTCACTCTGAGAATCTGTACGCAACTCCTAGGTCCAGGAGATAACTCAGGGACAGCTTCAGTTTTACCAGATAGTCCCTTACCTTCCCCTTTTTCTTCTTTCCACCAAAGAATTCCTCTATGCCTTCGTTATTCTATATTAGCGATTCTCAAAGAAGCGTTAACTGCATCTCCTTTGACATTGAGGGAAGGACCCCTCAAC
Organism: Equus przewalskii; assembly: GCF_037783145.1. NCBI lineage: Eukaryota > Metazoa > Chordata > Mammalia > Perissodactyla > Equidae > Equus > Equus przewalskii. The sequence goes on from NC_091854.1 coordinate 7,500,250, forward strand.
CTGTAGTTGGTTTTATATTGTATTTGAAGTCACTTACTACATCTGATATGAGGCTGCAGCATTTTAATTACAATAAATTTTGTTAGAGCAAAGGAAAGCTACAGCTTTCCAAACAATTGGGAAGTTGTGGTTCTTCTGCCATGCTCCTCCTTTATAACAGCCAGGAAGAAGGCAGACACGTGTTCCATATTATTTCTTCAAAAGGGCCTGGGGAAAAGAGAGAAAGGAAGAGATTAACTGACTTAATTTAACACTTGGAGCTATAAATCATGTGTTGCAATATGGTGATAGGATGTTGCATCAGAACGTGGCAGTTGTAGTAATGCAGTGGGTATCACAACCGTGGGGAGGTGTCTGTGGTGTTCTGTGCCCTTGCCCTAAAGATCCAATTCCAGGTTTATGTCTCTTCTCTGCCAAGGAGGAAGGTGTTATTTAAGTTACATTGTACCTCACTATAATTTTGTTCTCTTGGCCTAGGGCACAGGAATTTCTTTATGGTTAAAGGTTTTGCCCAAGGCAGACGTCGTGCTACTGAGTCCCAGCATCCTTCTTGTTTCCCATTGTCTCATTCCAACAAGGAAGTGCTAAGGTTTCTTCACTTCTTGGAAGTCTGTAGGAAAAGCTGGGAGGTATTATGGCAAAGCTGTAATGTCTTTACTCTCAGAACCGTTAGTTTTGAAAGTGTATGTAATATTTCCTGAATATTTCACATTGCCTTTATCTCAAGATTTGAAAGATGGTAAGAGACCGGGAATTTGTCCCTGAGAAACAAAATTGAAGGTTGAGAGTAATAAGGGTAGGACACATGGAGTATATTTCAGCAAAATTCTTGATAGTCAAGATAGATTTTGGTAGTTAACTGCTTTTTATTGTTGTCTTGGATTTCTTTTTAACTCTTCTGCTTTTATTGTAGGAGAAAAATCATGGTGTATGGGAGAAATTAAGTGACAATATCAAAATTGTTTTATATTTAAAACAAACTCTTGAGGACAGCATTGATGTCTTAATTATATGGTAGTGGAAGTGGTAGTATCTGTGGTGGAGGGTGGGAATTTGAGGGATTTTAGGCAAAGAAGTGGCAGATGATGAAAAGAAATCACCTTTAATCATGATAAAACTGGTTTTGGAGAATGTGGTTTAGATGTGTGACAACAATGGGTTTTTCAGTACTGAATTCTAGAATTAGTCAGACTTGCCCACCAAGTAGCAGGTAGCATTTGATCTCCACAACCTTTCCCACATGAGGGTCTGTCCCTGTAAAACTCCAGGGTTAGAGAAACAGAATCTGGTTCTTGAAGATAGACTGAGAGGGATAAGAGCTGAGCAACATGTCATTTCTCTCCCCTACTCCTTGGTGAGAGGTCGTTCCTTCTTCCTGGGGAGAAAAGGCAGAAATGTAATACACATCTGGCATTCACCCCATGCAGAAGGAGATATCGTTAGTGGGAAGAAGCATTCCTGCCTTGAGTGGTAGTGGTGTGGTGGTCTTTAGGATGTCATAACAGGATGGAGACTCGCAGCAAATTTTAATGATTTGTAAATCATTTTCATCATTCACAGAATTATGGGGGCATGCTCTCAAGACAGTGAGTGTGATGGTTCAGAATATGGTCTTTAAATCCATGTCTTCTAGAGATGCACACTGAAATATTTACAGATGAACTGATAGGATGTCTGAGATTTACCTTAAAATAATCCAGAGACCAGACAGGTGTAACGTAACAAGATTTTCCATGATGTGTTAATTGCTGAAATTAGGTGATGAGTACATAGTACATTATATTATCTCTGGTATAATGAAGGTTCAGTTTGAATTTAAACTTTGCTATTAGCCATGTGTCCTCAGCAAGTTACTCTACCTGACTCTCCATTTCCTAATCTCTGAAATGAGGATAATAGGACTGTTGTGATGATTCAATTAAAATAACAAGTTATGTGTCCATTACATAACACACAGGAGTCACTCAAAAATTGGTAGTTACTATTATATCTATAAATGGGAAAAGATCAAGGTGTCTCCTTCTTTAAATATGAAATGTTTGCTTTCTTAGAGTGATGTGTGTGTTTCCCCCAGTTGAGTATATTAACTTGGATTTTGTTTTGACAGCTCAGGTGCCTAAAAGGCCAGAGGGGCTTCTCAGGCCAACCCCCTTTTGATGGAATCCACATCGTCAACCATTTAATAGGAGATGACGAATCATCCCATTCCTCTGATGAAGATTTTATAGATAATCCCTTACGGGAATGTGGCATTGGTTTTCCTTTGCACAGAAAATCTGACCCGATGTCTTTGGACCGTGCTGTGGCAGATGGCAGTGAAAGCGAAACAGAAGACAGTGTGCTGGAGACCAGAGAGAGGGATCGAATGGCTCAAAAGGAGCGGCCCCCAAGAAGAAGAGAGTCATACTCAACCACTGTCTGACCATCACTGTGACTTAGACTGTGGCTTTTTTTAAGGGATCAGTTATCATATGATTAAGGGTTTTTGGAACATATCTGTTTCATATGTACATATATATACATATATTTTATCTTATCTGCCTTTTTATCTTTGCCAAATCTTCACCACTGACTTACCATTGCCATAAAATAGACTGGAGTATGGTTAATGGGGAAAATAAGGTTCTAACAGTATTACTGAATATTAATGTTTCTTGTTTAGAAAATGCAATTATATCTATATGTGGGAACACATTTTAAAGTTTGGAACTATGGAAAATTGAATTTTCTTCAGACAAAACTGCTCTTGTGCAATATTTTATGCTCAGTGAACAAATTGTATATTTATGTTTTCCCATTTGTTTTGAGGGCATCTGTCTACAAACATTTGACCGTACATCTGATTTATCTTGTATTTTTGTGTTTGGGGGATTTTTTTTTTCAGTTAAAGTTATACTCATGCGCTGCATAATGACATTTCGGTCAATGACGGACCGCATATACCATGGTGGTCCCATGAGATCAGTACCATATAGCCTAGATGTGTGGTAGGCTATACCATCTAGGTTTGTATAAGTACACTCTATGGTGTTTGCACAACGACAAAATCGCCTGACTACGCATTTCTTAGAACGTATCCCCATCGTTAAACAACGCATGACTGTACTGCTTTATCAGTGGGCCACTGAAAGTTCCCAAACACAAAGCCTTTTTTCTGTGTAATTTTATAAATACAAATTAATGGTTATGTGTCTTGAGAGTTTTAAGGTTTTTTTAATTTCTAATTTTTACGTGCATATGATGCTTCCATGTGTTGCTTACCAGTCAGAGTAGTAGATTAACTACAAATATATTTTTTTGTACATATTTGTAAATCTACATCAGCCAACATTGAACATTATTTTATATGGAGAATGTACATGTTGCAAAATGACTGCCTTCAGCATTCTAACAAGACTTCTATAAATAATAGGTTAAAAGAAAATTGAAAATAAAACCAAACACTAATATTTAATAGCTTTAGTATTTTGCTTAGCATTCAACACTAGCAAATTCATAACTGATGCTTGTTCAAAAACACTATTGGTAAAATCTTTTACTTCATGTATATGTAACTAATAAATTTTTCATGAGATTATAGCACGTATTACTTAGTGCGAATATTTTACTTAATATAATTTAAGCAATGGACTGAAGTCCAAGATACACAGCAATTATATCTGCAAACAATCTATAAACAGTATCTTCAGATTCTGTAGTTACTAATCTGTAGATAAAGCCATAAGAATTCTTTCCTACCAGTTCTTCCTTTTTTATCATCTAGACTTTTTTTTCTAGAAAACTGAATGCCTGTCATTGATAAATTTTGGAGGAAACACCCAAATTACACTTACACTATGGAAAGATGACAAGAATGTGTTGACTGGATGCTTTCCACTCACGTTTTCATCAGCAGCCTATGGAAAAAAATAGCCTTTGAGGAAAAGAGGAAGGTAGAATTCGGTACATATGGAAGTACAATTTTGCACAGTATGTTACATGCAGAAAAAAAAGTATGTGACAGAATGGCGTAGAAGAAACAAAAACAGTTTTCTGTCTAAAACCAGGAGTTAAGCCTTTTGGTACATCATGGACTAGGCTTTTCCAGCAAGCCTTTTGTAGCTATTTGATTGAGAAGGAAGATTGAAAACATGCCTGCTATGTCTGTAGTACCAGGCTAAATTCTAGTGGTTAAGTAATTTACCTGCGGTCACAAGTTAGTAAATAGAAGAACCAAGATTTTAATCCAGATCTCTCTGACACCAAAGCATTTGAAAAGGTTCAGCCAATGAATTTCTCGATTCCCTGCTTTTCTGACAATTAATATGATTTAAATAAATTTGATTTCAATGTGTTTCCTAATTTTATATATATATATGTATAGATATATGAGTATCAACACTCATAAGCTCTCCCCAGCATATGAGCATAGATACTAGTCAGAATTATCCAACTGGTGCTTTTGGAATTCTCCTTTGGGGTTCCTTACTGGTTGATGCTCAAGTGAAATAAGATGATTCATGGCCACGTGATTGCTTTGACCCCCGCATCAAGAAATCTGAATGATCTAGCCCAGGGAACAGCAACTACAGCCCATGGGCCAATTCCAGCCAGCTCCCAGTTGTTACATGACCCACAAGCTGAGTGGGTTTTACATTTTTAAATAGTTGAGGAAAAAAAATCCAAAGAATAATGTTTTTGTGTCACATGACAATCATATGAAATTCAAATTTCAGTATTGAGAAATAAAGTTTTATTGGAGCATAGCCATGCTTATCCATTTACATATTGTCTTCGGCTGCTTTTGTGCTACAGTGGCAGAGTTGAGTAGCCTAAAATATCTGCTATGGTTCTTTGGGGAAAAAGTTGGCTGACCCTTGATTTAGATACTCTAGAATGTAGGTTTACTTCTTCAGTTTGTTTCCGTAGAAGGTCAAACCATTTGCTTTTGCTATCGAGCGGGGGTTTGGAAACCTAAAATTTCCTGGTGGATCTTATACTTAGAACTATTCCAAATGGGAAGTGTACCAGCTATTTTATAGCATGAACTCTTTGATGCCATAGACAAATTTGCACAGATATCTGTACCTTTGGAAGTGGAGTAAGAAAGGAAAGAATTCCAGAAGCCCAGTACTGTTCTTTAAAGCATGCATCATTGACCTTTAGGGTATGCTTCATTGAATCAGTGTTATAATTGACTTTAAAAACATGTTTCTAGAATCATGTTTGAATTCTAAACTTTGAAAGATATTCTTAGAGAATTTCCTGAGTACTGTTTCTTACTAGGAATTCGGTGTTAAAAGAATCATGGTAAGTAAACCTTAATCTGTTGATACTCTTGTAATTTGGACAACGGAAAACGAGAAACAGCAATCTTCTCATTCAACATGTTTGACTCAAATACTCCTTAGAAGCATTTAAAATCTTCTGGCCTTTAGAATGCAGTAGGATGCTATGCTCTGATTTGACTCCATTTCATTCAAGTTAAGACTTTGAGGCATTGGACAGTGTTCTCTTGATAGATTTTATTTAATCTCTGGTATTTTTGTGTCATTTAAATGTTATTTATTCGAGAGGGCAGAGAGAGTGAATGAAGTAAATTAAAAACTCACAATAAAAAATAAACTTACTCCCTTAGGATATTTACCTGCCTGGTGTCATTGCCATCCTGGGTTGAAATGCTGAGAGTGGAGGCTACAAGTGATCTGAATAAAATGGAAACTGCATTGAGGTGATGAAACAGACCTTTCAGATCAAGATAGTATTTTAACAGCCTTTTAAAAAATAAGTGGTAAATTTTTTCTTCCTGGAAAAAGAAGTCAAAGATGTAACTTTACACAATTTCTACCCTTTTTATTGATATTAGGCATTCAATGTTTGATGACTAATTGAGACATCAAGTCCCAACTAACTGGCCAGCTGTTTTGGAAGGATAAAAACAACTTTTTCTTAGCTCTGTACATGATGCAGCTTGTTACCCTCCAGATAGTGCCTTGGATTGAAAACAAGATCTAGACCTTTTTGAGTATTTTATTTCCAGCATAAGAAATGATTTGGTTCCTCATTCTTCTTTATTGTTTACAGAATACACTATAATTTTCAGATTTAAAGTAAAATAAGTATGTGGATTGTGTTTTGGTAAAGCCCTTTCTTAGCCAGCTTGACTATTGTCTAGTACCAGACGTCGACAGCTAACATTTCATGAAATCAGTGATTTACTTTATTAAAACAATGAGCTTTAGCCTGAAAGTTATTGCTGCTCTATTATTAACAAAATGGTAAGTTTTTTAAAAATTAATTTTAATTCATTCTACTGAAATTAAAATTTCCAGTTAGAAGTGGAGTGGATGATATTTATAATCCAAGTTTTTACATCACATCCATTGATCTACCTATCCCTTCTTTTCACTCCAAAGAAGAGATGATAGAATAATACATTAGATATACTATAGAGATGCAAAATTATAATGTATTTCATTTTACTGTTGGAATTTCTTATTGTAACATTGTATGATAACCTAAAATGTTTACTTGTGCCTTTGCTTTAAACAATTAAAGTTTTTCATTTTACAAGAATTTCTGTTTCCTTCAACTATTTAACTTAAAAAGGGAGAGACATCCAGTCAGAGAAAGACGAACTCTGTATGACTCCACTCATAGGTGGAAGTTAGTATATTGATAAGGAGATCTGATCGGTGGTTACCAGGGAAAAGGGGGGGTGGGGGGAGGGCACAGAGGGGGAAGTGGTGTACCCACAACATGACTAACAAAAATGTACAACTGAAATCTCACAAGGTTGTAATCTATCATAACATTAATAAAAAAATTAAAAAAAAAAGGGAGAGGCATCAAAACACTGGTAAGAAATGATTGGCCTAACACCAGGTATTCATTGGTGACGTTGTGCTCTGTGGGTACAGGGACCGTATCCACCTGGTCTACCAGTGTGTAATTAGTGCCAAACAGAGTGCCTGGTACAGGATATTTTTCAGCTTAATGAAAAGCCAGATAGCTAGATTTATTTCCTTCAGGAACATGCTAATTTTTTGAAAATATTAATGGCAGTATTTTCATCTTACATTGTATGTTAGGTTATTAAATTAGCAACTAATTCAATAAATATATCCAATTATATAATTTGAATATACATATAGAGGCTCTTATAAAAAGAAAGTTATGCCTCTGCATCTTTATCACAATATCATATAAAAAATAAAAAAAAGAGTGGTTAAGTTCGCGCTCTCCGCTGCGGCGGCCCAGGGTTCAGATCCTGGGCGCAGACATGGCACCGCTCATCAGGCCACAGTGAGGCAGCGTCCCACATCCCACAACTAGAAGGACCTGCAACTAAGATATACAACTATGTACGGGGGAGGTTGGGGAGATAAAAGCAGAAAAAAAAAAAAGATTGGCAACAGTTGTTAGCCCAGGTGCCAATCTAAAAACAAAAAAAAAACACAGTAGTTCACTATGTATTCTGCTTTATTCCCAAAAGGATTTAAGGCACTTTATAAAGATATATGAAATATGACAAGATAGTTATAATCCAGGATTTTACATCTGAGCAGTATTGGCCTTTGAGGCCAAATTGTTGCAGGTGGCCATCCTGTACATTGAAGGATGTTTAGCAGCATCCCTGGCCTCTACCCACTAGCTGCCAGCAGCATCTCCTCCTTTCGTTGTAGCAACCCAAAATGTCTCCAGTCATTGTCATATGTCCCCAGTAGGGTAGACCGAGAGTGAAAATTGCCCCGATTGAGAATCTCTGGTATAAATTTAGAAGTGGGTCAAAAACCAAAGAGCCACTAGGACTAAAACTAAAAATATATACACCTATTGAAATGGAACAGAAATTTGACTGTTTCTAGTAGTCAGTGAGAAGAGTAGAACCTGAATCATAATGAGGTGCCACTTATTAAGATGGCTATTAAAAAAGAAAATAGCAAGTGTTGGTAAGGATATGGAAAAATTAGAACCCTTCTGCATTGCTGCTTGGAATGTAAAACGGTGCAGCCATTGTGGAGAGGTTTTGACAGTTCCTAAAAAAATATCAACTTAGAATTACCATTTGATCTAGCAATTTCACTTCTAGATATATATATAGACGTGTTGCTTAACAACAGGGATATGTACTGAGAAATGCATCATTAGGTGATTTCGTGGTCGTGCGAACATTGTAGTATATACTTACACAAACCTAGATGGTATAACCAACACACACTAATCTCATGGGACCACTGTCATATATGTGGTCCATTGTTGACCAAAATGTTATGCGCGTGTGACTATCGTCAAAAGAAAGCAGGGACTCAAACAGATATTTGTACACCAATGTTCATATAGCATTATTTGCCATAACCAAAAAGTGGAAACAACAAATGACCATCAGCAGATGAATGGGTAAATAAAATGTGGTATATATATAAAATAGAATATTATTCAACTTATAAAAAGGAATGAAATTCTGATACATGCTACGATATGGATGAACCTTGAAAACTTGCTAAGAGAAATAAGCCAGACACATAGTATGGTTCCAGTGGTATGAAGTACCTAGAGTGGCAAATTCATAGACAGAGTAAACATTACCAAGCTATGGGGGCTGGGAAGGCAAGTTATTGTTTAATGGATACAGAGCTTCTGTTTGAGATAATGAAAAAGTTCTGGAAATGGATACTGGTGATGGTTACACAACACTGAATTATTCAATGCCACCGAATTTTACACTTAAAAATGGCTAAAATGGTAAAAAAAAAAAAAAAAAAAACCATGTTAAAATCAGAGTCAGCTTATAAGTATGTTCAAATAAAGATATATAAAAGGAAAAAAACCCTAAAACATGAAGAAATTTACAGTGCCCATGAAATAAAAACAGTTTTTTTAGGTGTAAAATTCTAGCGCTTGACTGGGACTCAAGCTTTGTGGTTTTGAAACCTGGACAAGTCGCAGAACTTCAGGGCCTCCTTGCTGCTCCTTGTGCACCAGACTCCCACCCAGGGCCTGGCCCTTCCTGGCATGGTCTTCTGCCGCGTTCCCACAAGGCTAGCTCCCCACCTTCTCTGGTCTCTGCTCAAGTATCACCTGCACAGGCAGCCTTTTCTGACCCTTTTTGAAAGCCCCTTCCCAACTTTATTTTTCTCCATAGCATTGATGACTGTCTGAAGTCCTACACACTTTATATCTTCATTTGTTTTTGTCTGTCTACCCACACTAGAATGCAAGCTTTATGATTTTTGTCTCTGTCTCCAGTGTTCAGAACAGTGCCTTGGCTCACAATAAATATTTGTTGAGTGAGTGAATGAATAGTTGAATAAATCGCTGTACCTCAGTTTCTTCACTGTTAAAACGAGATAAACAACATCTGTGAAATACAAATGTCAGTGGAAAACGCAGAATCCCAAAGCAGGCAGCCCAGCTCCAGAGTCGCTGATTGCTGAATGACTGCTTTGCCCAAGGGTCGACCAGGCGCTGCTGAGGAGGCAAAGGTGAAACAGACCAACTCCTGTCCTCACACGTGGAATGAGAGGTACAAGGGTACAGGCAACGCCATGGGAATTCAGAGATTACGTCCAGCTTGGGGGACAGGCCTCCTTGTGCCCCCTCCCCACTCCCTGTCCATGCAGAAGCCCTTCTCCACCCAGGGCAGAGCCCACAATCCCTGTCACAACTGTTTTCTGTGCCCCATTGTCCCCCACCTAATGACCTGCTCTTACCCAGGTGCTAATATCTCCTGATTTGAGTGCGTGGCTACATCTCTCCTGCACTCGAGGTTTTTCCAAGGCTGTCTAGAAATAAAGCATCTTAGACCTGTGTGTGGGATTTCAGGCCCAGAGAACCTTTTCATATCCTCCTGAATTGACTCTTAGAAGGTAGCTGCTACTGTACGATCAATCCGCTGCTGTGTCCTCACCCCCTTGTCACTCAGGGCAGGCCACTTTTTCAGAGACTGCAAAGAATCTTCTCTGAGGCTGTCCTCAGTAACAGGAGAGAGCAGGGCCAGGTGGAAAGAAACTAGTTGACTTTAAAGATGTTGTTTCTCTGATTTTTTTTTTTAAAGGAAATGCATACTGTACACATGAGAGACTCCAGGGCTGAAAGATGCTGTGGCAGTTGAGATGCACCTGGGAGCTCCTAACTGTTCCCTGCCTCCGCTTCAGGGGGCGGGACAGGCAGCCATTGCACACAGCCCTCCACAGCAGAACAGACCAGAGCAGCCAGTCAAGTCACCGCACCTCAAACTTTGTCTCCTCCCCCAACACGAGTTCTTCTTCCTCTCCAGGCAGAGGCTTTCCTGGTCTGTGGTGTCATTTCTGCCCTTCCCACCCCAGGACTAGGGCTAGGCCCCTCTTTGAAGTTTGCTGGACTTCTTCCTTCAAGGCACAATTGTGTGTGAACCTGTGTAGCCCCGACCAGGCTGACTCTTCCCCGTGAGTAGAAGAGATGACATCTACTCCCCAAGTGCCCTGCCTTGTCACTTCTGTTTTGTATGCTTCAAGGTCCGGGTTCTGCCCTTGTGCCCTTCACCGGATTGGGGCAGCCACCCTCTATTTACAAAGAGACAGTTGTAAACCTTTGGTGCACCGATAACGTTCATCTCTGCAGCCTGCTTTCTACCAGATCAGCTTCTGGTCAGGCTTAGGCTGCTCAGCCTAGAGAAGTCTCCAAGCCACATGCCTCTCCCCCACCTCCTCAGCCGGCTGGGCTGCTGCCAGATCTGCAGAAGCAAACTGCCAGGTGAGGAGGTGGAAAACCAAACCGTGGAGAGTCGTGATGTTAAGCGCAAACTGAGAAATATAAAGAAAAATGTCCTGCGCTCCCCCCTCCCCCACCCACAGTTAACTCTTAGTTCAACGACGAAGGCCAGGCCAGCCCTGCCCTTTTCTGGCAAACTGCTTTCCAGTTGCGCTCTTCGGAGGGAGGCTCCTGGCAGGCAGCTCCCGGGCCAGTGCTGGGATTTGAGTAATCACAGGCCCAAGTGGGGTGTGTGGGAAGGTGTGTTGTTTGGTCTGGCTCACGGCCCTTGACACTGTAGCTATTTTAAGCAGATCCCACAGCCTTTCATTTGCTTCACTAATTTCTCTAAAATAGAATTGTTTATTTGTGGGTCAAAATTGGAGAAGCTGCTTGTTCATCACCAAACTGCTCTTCGGTGAGACTGGAGGCAGCGCGTGTACCAGGGCCCAAAGGGGCTTGGCACACACGGAGTGCTCAATCCATGCAAGCCGAAGGAGGGCCCGTGCACTGCACCTCCAAATCCCCAGAGCCAGCACAGGCCTCTCAGGAGACAGTCATCGGTCTGAATGTTCCTTCTCCTGCCCTGACTGCTCATCTGCACTCAAGTTCTGTACTTCTGCTGTCTACATGGTATCCCCACACAAATGTATTGTTTGAGGTGATGGCCCGACAGTCTCTAATTCCTAATTTCTGCTAGTGGTGGTAATTATACTAGTTGTTGTTATTATTATCACATACCCTAAAATCTCAGTGGCTTACAACATCATTTCCCACCCACTACATGTCCATCAAAGGGTGGCTGCTGCTCTGCTCTACACTGTTTTTACTCTGGGACCTGGGCTGATGAAGCTACTTGTATTTTGAACACTGACGATTGTTATGGCAGAGAGAAAGGCGATATGGTGATAACATGCTGGCTCCTAACGCTTCTGCCAGGAAGTGATATCACTTCCAGCCACATTTCATTGGCTAAGGCAAGTCACCTGACTAAGACTCTTCCAAGGACAGGCAGTGAATATTTGGCTATGTGGTACTTACTTTGTGCCAACAACCATTCTAAGTACATTTTTTAAATAACACCTTTATTATTATATAATTCACATGCCATAAAATTCAGGCTTTAAAGTATGCAATTACATAATTTTTAGTATAGGCACAGAGTTGTGCAACCATCACCAGTAGTGAAAATGGTTCACATCAATTTCAGAATATTTTCATCACCCCCCCCCCAAACAAGCCCCATCCCCCTTAGCAGTCACTCTCTATTCTCTCCTCCCCCGAGTCCCTGGCAACTACTAATCTACTTTCCGTTTCTATGGATTTGCCTATTCAGGACATTTCACATAAATGGAATTATACAATACGTGACCTTTTGTGTGTGTCTCACCTAGCATAATGTTTTTGAGGCTCATTCATGTTGCAGCATGCATTAGTACTTCATTCCTTTTTTTTTCCTGAATAATATTCCATTGCATGGGTATCCCACATTTTGTCCATCCATTATCAGTTGATAAACATTCAGGTTGTTACTAGTTCTTTGCTATCATGAATGATGCTGCTATGAACATTCGTGTTCCCGTTTCTGTGTGGACATAGGTTTTCAGTTCTTTTGGGTATATACTTAAGAGTGGAATTTCTGGGTCATGTAGTAACTCTATGTTTAACATTTTGAAGAACTATCAAACTGTTTTAAGTGTCTGCAGTATTTTACATTCCAACCATTGATGTATGAGGGTTCTAATTTCTCCACATCCTTGCCGTCACTTGTTATTCCACCCCAACTTTTTAAAATAGCCCTCCTAGTGGGTTTGAAGTGGTATCTCATTGTGGTTTTGATTTGCAGTTTTCTAATAACTAATGATGCTGAGCATCTTTTCATGTGCTTATTGACCCTTTGCGTATCTTCTTTGGAGAAATGTCTATTTAAATCCTTTATCCATTTTTTATTTGGGTTGTTTGTGTTTTTTTATTGTTGAATTGTAAGAATTCTTTATGTATTTTGCATACAAGTCCCTTATCAGATATATGATTTGCGAATATTTTCTCCTACTCCGTGAGCTATCTTTTCACGTCTTTAATGGTATCCTTTGAAGCACAAAAGTGTTTAATTTTGATGAAGTCCATTTCGTCTATTTCTTTGTTGCTGATGCTTTTGCTGTCATATCTAAGAAAGCATTACCTAATTCTCGGTCACTATGTTTTCTTCTAGGAGTTTCATAGTTTTAGCTCTTACATTTAGGTTGATGATCCATTTCGTATATGGTATGAGGTAGGAGTGAAGTACTTTTTTTAATATAAATCTTTTATTTTGGAATAATTTTAGATTTACAGAAAAGTTGCAAAAATAGTACAGAAAGTTCTCAAATACCATTTACCCAGCTTCCTCTAATGTCTACCATGACTATAGTACATTTGTCAAAATAAGAAATTATTAATGGTATGATAGTTTTAACTAAATTATAGACTTTATTCAGTTCCTACCAGTTTTTCCACCAATGTCCTTTTTTTCTATTCCAAGATCTATTCCAGGATACCTCATTACATTTAGCTAAGTACTTTTTATAGATTAAGTCACTTAATCCTCACAACGATATAATTACCTTCACTTTACAGATGAGGAAATTAATGCATAAAGAGCTTAAGTAACTTGCCCAAGGTTATATAGCTAGTAAGTGATGGAATTTTTCTCATCTTTATTATCAGTCTCAAATTCTAGGTAATTACACCACATTCTCCAGTTGCCTCCCAAGGAAAGTGCATGGGAGTTAAATGTTGTGAGATGTTGCTAGACTGAAAATGATTTTGTTCTATGTGCTTGACAGGGCAGGATGGCAGAGACTGCTTAGTATCCCCCGATATCTTTGGGTTCTGAAATTTCACAATGATGTCCCTTGATATGGGGGCTTTTTTTCATTTATTGTGTTGGGCCCTTACTGGATCCTTTCAATGGGGAGACTTACGTCCTTCACATTGGAAATATTTTCTTATTTCTATGATAATTTCCTTTCCCATTCTATTAGTGAGATGCTGGTGCTCCCGGATGCTCCTCTAACTTTTCCCATATTTTCTCTCTTGTTTTCCTTAGTTAGTTAGCTAGTTTATTTTTCAGAATTGGGAATATATGTACGCATTGTTATGTGACCTGATTTTTTAAACTTACCTTTTTCTACATATTTTTATGGGTGTACATCATATGAACATTCTTTAATTTATTTAACCAATATTCTGCTGTGGTGCATGTATTTCCTATTGTTGCCATGAACCTGCTTGAAGTAAGTTTCCTTATGATATATTACTAAAAGTGGACTTCCTAGATCAGAGGGTATGTATATTTTAGGTACTTTTTTCTGATACATATTGCCAATTTACCCTCCACAAATTAACATTCCCATTAGTAACATGAAAGAATGTTCATTTTCCTTATGGAACATACTTTTGGAAACAAGCTCATTTAAACTGAAAACATATATTTATTATAAATGGAAACTTGTGGTATTAAACACATTTGGGGGAAATTTCCCTCTCTAGTCTGAGAGATAGTCAGCCCTAGTGGTCTAGTGGTTAAGATTTGGTGCTCTCACAGCACCACAGCAGGGTTTGTTTCCCAGTCAGGGAACCACAGCACCCATCTGTTGGTTCTCATAATGTGGCAGCTGAGTGTTCCTATGAAGCTGAAAGCTATACCACCAATATTTCAAATACCAGCAGGGTCACTCATGGTAGACCGATTTCAGCAGAGCTTCCTGACTAGACAGACTAGAAAGACAGACCATGACCACCCACTTCCAAAGAAATTGGCCATGAAAACCCTATGAATAGCAGCAGACCATTGTCTGACCTAGTGCCAGAAGGTGAGAGGATGGCGAAAAAAAGACCAGGCAGGGTTTCACTCTGCTGTACACAGGGTCGCTAGGAGTCGGAATAGACTTGACGGCACTAACAACAACAAAATCTGAGAGACAGCTTCACAGATTGTAGTTACAACATATATGATTGCTATTATGCTTCTAACCATCCTTAGAATGAATGCTCTGGATTACATATAGAGTTATCTTTTCTCTGTCTTAACTAAGAGCATCCCTGTCTTAGCGCCATAATACTTAAGAATTAGATTAGGGCCATCAGAGCACTGAGAAGAGTGAGGTGGCTGAGAGCTTTCAGGTACCTGGTGATTTACCATTAGCTGAATTTAAAATGAACTTCTTTGGATGTAGAAAACTCATAACCAGTTTTCACTGAACATGAAGGTATCGCCTTCCTAGTATATGTTTGTCAAGGACTGCTGGGTAGCCAAGAAAACCTTAGCAGGATTAATGATGAAGAAACAAAATCTGGAATGGCCACCTAACCCTTATAAAATTAAAGATGTATAACTTTATTATGAAATTAAATATCTATACCTTGTCTTTGCCTCAAAAGTTGTTGCTAAAAAAGGTCCTTATTCTTTATAGAGACATCCTGAAATACTTACAGAAGAAATGATATGATATTTGAGACTTACTTCAAAATAGTCAGGTGGAGGAGGGGAGTAGTGGGTGGGGAGATAAAGGAAACAAGTTTAGCCATAGATTGACTGTTGAAGCTGGGTGATGGGTACATAGGGTACGTTTTACTATTCTATCTATATATGTTTGATATTTTCCAGGAAAACAAAACAAAACAAAAACAATAAAACCTCCTTTGCTTTGAACTTGTGGAAGAAACTGAGTCAGGCCATTAGATCTGGCAGTTTGAACACCGTCTCCAAGGTAAGATGATGGAGTGGCATCCCAGATGTGAGTTGACTCACTTGACTTAACTCTACAAACCATGGTCGGTGGCCTAGATTTTCGTAGCTCCCAAGCCAATTTCTAACCAGAGCTCAGTAATGGTCTCCCACTTTCAGCGACTGATTAAAAACTACAAATTCAATAAAGTACCTGGGATGCTGGAAATAGTCTAGCTCTTGAGTCAGGTGTATATCTATGTAAAAATTAACCAAGCTGTACTCAAGATTTATGCACTTTCACGGTATGTAAATTATACATCAATAAAAGTTTATAAAAGAGAATAAAGCACCCAAAACTTTATTTCTAGAGCTGTTTAAGAATTGCTGTGAATTACAAGCTCTGATCCTTATTAACAAGAGGTACTGCTGACTTGTTCTCTCTATAGGCATGATCAGGCCTGGCGGAAGTGCGGCATTCACCTCATCTTTAAAAAAGCCAACCTGAATAAAGGACCATCTAGTGTGTTTGCTTATTATGGGGGGCAGTAGAACCAAAGAGGTAAGAGTCTGGGCTTTAATGCCAAATCCACTTAGGTTTGGATCCCATTAAGTAACTGTGTGATTTGGGGCAAAGTTACCTCTCTAAGCCTCAGTTTCCTCACACATAAAATAGGAATAATAATAATAACACTGCCTGCCTCATAGGGTTATAGAATTCAATGAGATAATATGGGAAAAGAACTTGGCACAATCTCATAGTCCACAACCAATAAAAATTAGTTATTAGCTTGATTGACAAATTTCAAGCCGGGGTTTTTTTCAGGCTAATATTGTACATAAGGAATAGGCAGACTTTTGACAGGGCTTGTCCATTAAAAGCCAACATTACACTTTTTATTGCTTTGAGCTTTCTCAGCCTTTAGGTCTATTGACAGGAATTGGTTGTGGGGCCAACTGCGCAAGTTCAACACAGATACACTCTATCCGCTGCCCCCTATTAATGCTTATATTAACCTTAAAGAACCTGAGCAATAAAACAGTTTCTGTAGATGAGCAAGACAACTCCTTTCTCTTGCAACAACAACAACAAAAAAAAAACAAAAAGGCAAGCACTACAGTATTCCAAATGCATGTCACATGATTCTTATTATCTAAAACTCAGAGCTCCTGATAAAACCCTCCTGGCTAATCACTGCCAGAAAGGTTGGATATTTGCAAAATAAATTTACATTTGGTAAGTATCTGGTAGGTATTTCCTATCTTCTAACTGTTTATAATATTATAACACTGTTATATAGGTTACTTTGTTTAATTACCTCCATGTACATCACAAATGCTTTATCCTGGAGGGTATGGCAGGAGGTAGCACTACTCAAAGTTATGACTTCTGGGAGTGCTTAATTAAGATTTTATTTTGGGGCTAATATTAAAAAAATTTATATTAAGGTTATTTTGGTGTTGAATCTAGTTGGAATTATTTGGATGATCATTGTACTAGTCTTTAAATTTTTCTGTGTTGAAAATATAAAGTTGGGAAAATATTATTTTGGTCATGGTCTATGGATGTGACCTTTTAGGATCTTGTTTGTGTGCTACGCAGACTCAAAACAATTTCCTCAGGAAAAGCTTACACCTGACTTCGGTTTTCCCATGTAGGTGAGAAAAGCTTTTTATACAACCAGCTGTCCTCAGGGACCTCAGCTTTCTTAACAGGTCAAATTCTACCCTTGAATTGTCTATTAAGGCAGAGGGTCTGAATTTAGACAACTTAGAATAACTGCATTCCAGGATTTAGCTAGGAGTATAATCTCATCTTGTCATCCAATATTTATTAAAAACTCAGTAGGGAGAAGCAATTTTCAGGGAGGATTATCTGAAGCATACACCAGCTTATGCACTTTTTCAGACAGTCTAGTCTAAAACACATCCATGGATTAAACCAGATCAATAGACAGCTGGTACCTTGCTAGACAGTGCCGTAGTTTCCCAAAGTAGAATTTTTACCAAACTGTACTTTTGTATGATGTCAACAACATATATTGAGTGTCGTGAGAAACAGCAGCTTTTGCTGCATCTATTTTTTTTTTTTTTTTTTTTTTTTATAAAGATTTTATTTTTCTCCCCAAAGCCCCCCGGTACATAGTTGTATATTTCGTTGTGGGTCCTTCTAGTTGTGGCATGTGGGACGCTGCCTCAGCGTGGTCTGATGAGCAGTGCCATGTCCGCGCCCAGGATTCGAACCAACGAAACACTGGGCCGCCTGCAGCGGAGCGCGCGAACTTAACCACTCGGCCACGGGGCCAGCCCCTGCTGCATCTATTTTAAGGATTCATGAGAATATTGTTCATTTCTATCACATAATAACCACTTTTTAGGATCCCAGAGAGAAATATATCTGATCTTGGTATCAAGAAAAGTTAATAGTAATAGTTAATCTCAACTTTGTGATAAGAAAGAAAGAGAGGGGGAGGAAGGGAGGGAGCGAAGGAAGGAAGGAACGAAGGAAGAGAAAGAAGGAAGGAAGAGAAAGAAAGAAAACGTTTCCACCTACCCTTTCTGACTCCTTCCTCAGAGAATCCTAAGCAAAAACATTAAGAAGTTTTCATTAGGTGCATGATGGAATATGCCAGAATAATATGCCTTTCCACAATCCAAATTGCAAAATGCTTCCCAAACCAGAAGCAAAAATGTTTTTGTGCAAAAAGCAGATCAAATTCTTCTGAAACAGGTAGAATATTCTGATGTTCCAAAATCCTCATCCCACACTCATGTTGCATGAGTTTCAGATCTGTAGCAGAAACTGTGCAGTGTGCTGACTGGTTGTATTAGGGTTCTCCAGAGAAACAGAACCAATAGGATACATGTATACATATATAAGAGGAGATTTCTTACAGGAATTGGTTCACACTGTTGTGGAGGTACGATCTGCAAGCTGTAGAACTAGGAAACCAATAGTATAATTCAGTCTGTGTCTGAAAGCCTGAGAACCAGAGTAGCTGATGGCGTAACTCCAGTCCAAGACTGGAGGTCTGAGAACTGCGGGCAGAGGGATGATGGTGGGGAGGTGGCGCTGGTATAGGTCATGGATGCCGAAGTCCTGGAACCAGGAAACCCAATGTCCAAGGGCAGGAGCAGATCAAGATGAAAGAGAAGATGGATGTCCCAAATCAAGACTTGAGAGAGGGAGAGAGACCCTACCCTCACAGACACACTCAGAAATAATGTTTTACCAGCTATCTGGGCATCCCTTAGCCAGTCAAGTAGACACATAAAATTAACCATCACACTGCTCAAAAGAAAAGTCTCTGTACACCAGGGCAGGTGGCATCTCAGAGTAAGAGGGAAATATTCTTCATTCATTAATTTTTTTCTTTTACTCACCTTCCCTGCCATATTCACTTTTTGGTGGGTGAAAGAAGAACAGAGATCCTCCCCCCATATCCATCTCTATACCCCACATATGGCATGGTGCATGACACTCAACCAATGTTTAATAAGTATTTGTTGAATTAAATTGAATTGTGCATCTGAGTCCATGAACCCCATCCCTCCAGCACTGGGCCTTTCCATCCTTCAGGCCTCAGTGGCTGCTTTTAAGCTCAGCCTCCACGCTGGTCACCCTGGTTACATCCTGAGGCAGAGGTCATTCCGGTGCTATTCTTTGTGTTTCCTTGTTGCCACCAGGATGTTCTCTCTTTCAGTAGTGAACAAAGAGACTGTGAGATACACAAGCAAACCCTGATTTGTACAGAAGCCCTGCTCATTCTCTCAACAGACAGGGATTGGGGGTTAAGTGTGGGATGTGTGTGTGTGTGCTGTGTAAGAGTGTTTTAATTAAAGCTCAAATGAAAGCTCATGGTGGCTCCTACTGCTGAATTGGCCCTTACCTGACAACAGGAATAGTTAAGAATATTTTAGGAAGAGGCACTGATCCTCTGGCACTCCTCTATCAGCCTCAGCCCCGATGAACTACTCAATTTGATGAGGACACAGACAGTGACAATTGGAGGTGATCTTGGAAAGCCCAGAACCCAAGGCCTCCTGTGGGAGATGAGGCCTGTGAGCCAGCGAACGGAGCTTGAGTCTCAGGTTGTCCGCCTGACTGCGGATGTCAGAAATCCATATTAAAATGCTTCCCAGCAAGTCCCGGGCACTGTGTGGAGTATGCCAGCTACTGCTCCCACACTGAGGCCCTGAGGCCTACCTCCTGGAGGCCGCCCAGGGTCTGCAGCCAGGGTGGCCTGGGTTTGAATCTGGGCTCTGTCTTCTCTGGCTATGTGATCTGGGGAAGGCAAAGCTTTCCAAGTCTATTTCCACAGCGTGTTTATTGGGATGGTTAGAGATAATGTGCTAAAAGGCCTCCAATAGTGCCTGGCATACAGTAATAATAACTATATTAAATGACTTAGTAAATCTCTACTCTATGCTTCACATCTATTAACTTGTTGCATCTGTGCAGTGCAACAGCCTATGACGTTGATGCTATTATTGTGATCATGTTTAAAGATAGAAAACCTGAAGTACAGAGAGGTTAAAGAACTTGGCTAAGGATAATAAATGACAGAGCCAGAATTTCCAGACTATGGAAATCTGGTTCAGAGTCCATGCCTTTAATTACTATATTCTGCTGCCCCAGAGTTACTGTGTTATTTATAATTTTTCTTGGCAGGAGTGTAATTATTACACTCATTTGGGAAAATAATTTGTCAATATGTGTTCATAAACTTTAAAAAGTTCTTACCCTTTGATGCAGTAATTCCACTTCTGGCAATCAATCCTAAAGAAAGAAATATACATACATAAAAACCCAAATGCAGTTTTAAAGAAAATGACAGCATCATTTATAGTAAGGAAAAAGAGAATCCAGCTGTTCGGTAAAAGGTGAATGAAAGATCATAAGATAGCATCTAAATGGACAATTATATAGTATGATTGTAGTATGCAAAAGCTCCGTCTAGACTCTTTTTTTTTAGATTGGAAAAAAACACAAATATTACTAGTGGTTAAACTAAGGTGGTGGAATATGGAAGTGTGTTTTAATTTTTTTTCATCTACTTTACAAATGTTGTATCATATAGCCATGCCATGTTCAGGAACGTATTCATTTCATGCTGTTTCCTGGGTTTGTGATGAGCAGCACGCCAGATAACCCCCACTGCTTCACTGATGGGTTAGAAGCTTGCAGCAGGAGGTGACCGAATGTGTTCTCTCTCCTCCACCAATAAAACCTAGTCATTAGCATGAGCTCCACCATCCTCATCACCTCCCAAGCCCATGACAGGCATTTGGCTTTTGGCTCAAGGCGTTTCCTTCCTGTGCTGGAGCAGTGTGGTTTGGTACAAAGAGACAAGATTTAGAATCAACAGACTTGGTTGGCTTTTAAAAAGCTGCTAGTTATCAGAAACTGGGCTTCTTAAACCACTGGTGTCCTTATGCAGGAAAGAGAAATGACTCTAATGCCTGCCTTGGAGAACTTCCAGCCTTTCCTTCTCCTCCATGAGGCAGCACAGCGGCAGAGCTAGAACACCCAGTGGGCTGCATCTGCCTGCCACCGGTTCAGGCTGTCTGCCCGGGGGTTGGCCTCTGAGGGAGAGTGGGGGGTATTCATGTGGGCTGATCCTCAGCCAGCCTGAGGTCTCCAGGAGCCTCAACTGCCCTCTTATCTCTAGGTATTGGGTCAGACATCACCTCCAGGGGAGGTGTGTTTTGTGAGTAATTTTTAAAAGTCACAATATGTAGACTTTACTGTTTTAAGGTAAAGTGTTTCATCTGGGGTTAGGGTAAATGATCACCAAACATCCTGGAGGAAATGATGAAAAACTCAAAAGAAAAATAATTTTACATTTTCTCTCTCTCGTTACATTTTCCATTCACCAACTAAAATCTACTCCTTTTTTTCCATAAATGTTCACGCTGGGTTTGTTTCTATGAAGAGTCATCTCATGCAGCCCACTCATAAGATGACACTTCATTCAGTCAATCTGTTCTTAGGAACAAGGTAAAAATATATATGTGTTGAGGTTAACAATTTTCTTATTTGAACTCTGAACACTAAAGCTCACAGCACCCTTCCTCTTCAGATGTTTGAAATCCTTTATGTAAAAGTTTAATTTAAAGTTTTTAGAGTACTAGAATATACTTTATAATGTGACAAGATTTAAATATATCTTTCCCAAAGTGTTTATTAAAATAATATTTTTCCTCATGGTTGAAAATGTTCCAAATATTACTATAAGATTGGGTCTTACTCATAGTGTAAGTCTTAATTTATCTCCAAATTTCTCCTTTCCCCCATTTCCCAATGTTTGCGTATGTTGGTAAAAAAGCATTACCCATTTTCCATAAATGATGATACCATCAAATCTTATTCTGACTTAGAGTGTCATTTGAGTATTATTTTGATAGCCTGCTACTCATAAGAGTAGAAGGGAGACAATTATATTACCTAACAATTAAGGCATCACACAATTATCATCCTGCATTTATTTTGCTTGTATTCACACAGTTTAGAAAAAAAATATAACTCTTATTTCCGTCTGACTACATCCACCAAGACACCAAGACAGCGAATCCAAAGATAAAAATTAAGTAGTCTTTTAATACTATGAGGACAAAATGATGGCCATTGTCTAACAAGTACTTCTTGTACGTAAAATAAAAACCAGTTCTATGTCTGATCTTTAATCAAGATCTAATTTTTCCATAGTTGATTTTTATAATCTTTTAACTGTTTGTTAAGTGATATGAATTATTTTGGCTTATGCATTACATAAACATGCTATCCGAAACACTTTTTCTGGGCTGTATCAAGGGACACAAAAAAATCATCATTGGATCCAGAAATTCCACCCCTAAAAGTATATCTTAAAGAAACAATTTAAAATGTGGGCAAAGCTATATCCAGAAAACTTTTCATTGCATTATTTAACATAGCAAAAAATGAAAGCGAGCTAAATACTAAGACAGGAGTGATTGAGGAAATTATAGTAAGCTAGTTGATAGAATCCTTTTTATAGCAATTGAGAATGATGAAAGATAATGTAAAAGCAAGGAAGGTGATTGTCATGATTTTTACTATAAAAATAGTTTTTTGTTCAACCAAAGAAAATCTGAAAAGTAAAGAGAACAGAAAGAAGTACTATAATATTCAGTGAAAAAAGCAGAATACACATTCGTGTCTATGATATGATTACAATTTTGTTTCTTTTAAAGAAGCAGAGCAAAAATACTGGAAAGCTGTTTTACTGGGATTTCTTTCTTTATCAAATTATATTTAATATAATTTATAATCAAAAATATATTTAAAAAATAAAGCACCACCTCCTTATAGACATATCTCTTATGTGGCTTACAGAGGAGCCTCATGCCCAGTCCCAACCTGTGATTTAAAACACTTTTTTACTGCGTTTATTAAACACTGATTTTACTTTCCGTGTATTTCCCACAACTACTCCTCAGCCAGGAGCTCACGGTATTTGACACATGGGAGGCATTTCCGGTTTTAAAGACAGGTAAACTAAGTCCTGAAACAAGTTAGTTATTTAACTTCCCCCAAATAAATCCATAGAATGTCTAGAAATGAAAATAGGTCCCTGATTAATTTTTCCCTGAACTTTGATGTAAAAAGAAAAGTTCCTGCAAATTGCTGTAATGAAGTTTACTTATGCAAAGTTGAATAATTTGAAGCAAGACCTGGGAGAAGGAAGTTAAACCTAGGACCCCCTCACTGGGAGCATTCTTCCATTCTGGGCTCCCAGGGGAACCTGTGAAGAGTGGAAATCAAAGGACTGCCCCTGTGCAAGGTCTTGCAAGATAAGTGGGTATTCTGACTTCACAGGTGAGAAACTGAGGCTGGTTGAGTTGAACTCATTTGCTCCAGGTCACAGGGCTAGTAACTGGCAGAACAGAGACTGATACCCACAAATGCCTGTCTACAAAAAGCCTGGACTCTTTTCCCTCCTAGCAGCATAGCTGAGAGGATCAAATGAGGCAGACATTACAGAAATGTATGCTGGAAATAGGGGCATCACCCCTCTCGGGGGTTTCGGGGTCACCCACTCTTCTGATGCCTCCCCTAGATAGAACAGAGATGGTAATTGTAAAGCTTTGTGAAAAAAATAAACAAGAGACTAGTAATATCCTGTTACAATTTTCTTTTTTAAAATGTCTCCAATCTTCTGTTGTAGGGAAATTCTGATCTATGAGATGACGCTTGAAATAAATGGGCCGCTCACCAGAGCTTGGAAATGTTTGCCATATCATTTGTTATTTGGCATCTACATATACATGATTATTGTTATTTAATAACAGTTAGTAAATTACTGACAAAATTAGTAAATTTAACATCCTTTTGGAGGGAACCAGTATTTACAGAAAATTATGCCCCAAGCCTATGTTCTGCTTACCATTAAATTCATTTCAGCAGCAAAGAAAAATCTGGGGGGAGGGATTCTTTCTAGCTTTTAAAAATGCGCACTTTGCAGGGTGTCTTACTCTCTTCGCTCTCAGTTTAGCAGTAAATGAGAGGTCATCTGGCACTTCGCTGCTCCTTGGCAAGTTTCCTAACCTCTCCAGGTGCCCCTCTTCTTACCTTTCTCCTCTGCTCCCCCTAAGTGTAGGAATCACATTTTACCACTACACACTTGGGAAATGACCTGATCTCTCTAGTTAAATATTTTTTAATGTATATTTATTTATTCGAATTGGTAATACGCACTTGGTTCAAAACGTAAAACATATAAAGGGGGATTCGATGTCGTGTCCCTCCCACATGCATCTCTCTGCGTGTGCCTGTCCCAGTCCCCTGTTTTATTCTGCAAACTCAGAGGCTGTGAAGGGCAAACAAAGCAAGGTGACTAGATTTCATCTGAATGAGAGGGATCTAATCTAAGGTCAAACGCAAGGTGATTATTTGTCCCCTTCATAGCCTCCCCATGTTTTCTGATACTTCAAACAGCAACACTCAACTAAACTGCTAAAAAGTCACAGTGCTTTTTCAAGAAATTTTCACTTTGAACTTAACTAATGTGCAAAGGAAATGGTTCAGCCATTTCTCTAGAACATGATTGATAAATTTCCTTTTGTCCCATTTATCATTTTCTTTTAAATTTTGCCTTTTTCTGCTGTTGCATAGGCTAGAAAGAATAAGGGAAGGATTTGTTTTAGACTGTTTTAAGATTTTTATACCTTAGGCCAGGACAAAGAACACAAGAAGAAAAATTTGTCAAAATGACCTTAATTTTTCTTCAGCTAATCAATATTTGCAATCCTTCTGATTAAGATTGCTTACCTCTGCATTTATTTTTAAAGAAAGGGTGTGTTGAGCAAATGAACAGTAGTGTAAGAGGACAACTAGGCAGACAATTAAGATATGTGTCTTATGGTCCAGTGCCTGGCACACAGTAGGTGTGCAGCCATGGCTGTGTAAAACCTATTTATTAAAGCATGCTTGAAGCACTGCCATGGTAACCAAATATTTTCCGCAAATCTTCAGATTTAACAATGCAAATTAAAAATCACTTAAAAAACATTCTCTAGGGGAAGGGCTTGAAGAACTTTTTTATCCGTGACAATTTTGGATTAATCTAAAATATGGTACGTTATTTTGCAAGAACTCAGGAGCACTACTCCCTTGTCCGGGTATCTGACGCTAGAGACTTACTGTGCACGAAGTAGTGATCAAAATCTAACTCAATTCATTCAGGAAACTAATATAATTACAACGACAACAACCCTCGTCAGGAAAGGGTTTGGGCTCTAAGTATGCACAACAGGCCACACTGTGGATCATGACAGAGCAGTCTAGCGTTGAAGGTTGTTGCATTTGTTTATTTACGGGTGAGGTTTTAATTTTTTCCTGTCCTATTAGTAAAACTCATTAGTTAATTAACGCCATTTATTCATTTACTCAGTCCACAGACATTTAAGAGCCCACCGGAAACATAATGCTGTAGATCCAGCGCCTACCCTCGTGGAACACACAATCCTAGCGAAGAGTTACTTTTCAGTACTCATCAGGGTGGTGCTTTTACGGCGCTTTACCGCTCCCCCCGGGACCGGGTGCCCCGGGAGGACTGCAGGCGGTGGCGGAGCCCGCTCCCGAGGCGCCGCTCGCCTTGGCTCGCCCTGGCAGGGCGGGGTCCGCCGAGCAGCCGCCGTCGCGGCCCCCGCGCGCTCCCGCCCGCGCGCTCTTTAATTTTGCAGCTCCGACCACCGGAAATTAGCCGCGGGCTCGGCAGACCCGGGCCCGCGCGGCGAGCGCCGCCTGGGGGGGGCGCGCCTGCCGGCCACGCCGGGCGCCCGCGGGACGCGCCGCCAGCGCCCTCTCTGCCGGGGGCTCGGCGCTCGCCCACCTCTTCCAAATTTAACCATTACCTAAATCCGAAGGGAAATGAGCAAACCTCTCGGATTGGGTGTCAAGGTATTTTCAGCCTCGTTGGGCGTATTTATCCCGAAGTGTTTCCACAACAAGCTATTTCGGGGCCGCGGGGCAGGTTTCGCTCTGCGGACGCCGCGGCCACTCGCTGGGCTCCAGGCCGGCGGCACCGCGGGCCGGTGATTCACGGCCCCGACCCGGGGGCGGCGCGGCCCAAGCAGGCGGCGGGGTTGGGGGGGTGGGTCCCGGGCCAGATGGGCCGGGAGGCCCCCTCGGAGCTGGGCGCTGCCACCCCCGGGCTCTCCAGTCAATCTGTGTCCTGAATCTGTGACTTCTTCTCGCTACGGAAGTCTCCCAGGAGCCAAGAATAGTTCATTTTCTTTCGAGTCATTTCTAGTGCCTGGGTGTCTGGGCCCTCCGGGTCTCCCCATCCCCCGCCGTCCCATAGAGAAAAAAAAACGAGAAGGCCGCCGGGGAGGGCGGCGGGAAAGGCCGGGCACCCTGTCCGCCTCCTAGCCCCTTGCGCAAAGGAGGAGCGCGCCCCGCCGCCCGCCGGGGGTTGGGGGGCAGGCCTGAGAGGGCTACGCGAGCTACTCCTTAACGCTCAGGAAGTGAAGCTTGTGGTTTTGGGGGCTGAGCTCGGAAGGAGATTAAAAAAAGAGAGAGAGAGAGACAGCGCGGTCTCTCCCGAAAGCAGCTCAGTTTGAAAACTCTCGGAGCGCTGTGCCCGCGCCCTGACCCCGCAGGTAGGTCCGCTGCGCCTGTTCTGCGCCTCCTTCCCTGGCGGGGGCGGCCGCGGGAACTGGCGGGGCACCGGCACTGCGGGGGCGACCAGAGGGCGCTGCCGGGTTCCCACCTGCTGCCGCCCGCTGGGCCGGCGCCCCGAGCGAGAGCTCTACCCACTGGGTCCCGGAGCGACCCGCACGGCGGGGCTCGGGATCCGGCGCAGGGGACGCGCGCCAGGCCGTTCAGTGGTTCTGCAGGGGAGCAGGATCCCCCCGGGAAGGAAACATCTGGTGGGAAGGTGGCAGCGACGGGGCTCCGGAGGCTGCCCTCTCGGCGCCTCTAGCTCCCGCCTTCCCGGGCCCCGACCATGGCGAGAGGCCCAGCGGGCCCGCGTGCGCTGAGGGGTCCGCCCCGCCCCTCGGCCGCCAGCTGCTGCGCGAGGTCGCCTTCCCACGCACTCAGCCCTCGGCCCTACCACCCCCCGACCCACTCCGCCCTCGCAGGAACCGGCAGAGCCAGCCAGGATGCGAGGGAAGCGTGGGGCCGTGGCCAGGGTCGGGCAGCCGCCTCCGCGCCCGCCTCATCCCGCGCGATCCCGGCCGGCGCAGCCTCAGCGCCGGCGCGGACAGCTGCCCCCGGACCCCCACACCGCCCACTCTGCGCCAACGCAGACCAAGCCGCGGCACGGCCCTCGGGACCGTTCCACCCCGTTTTCTCTTTCCTCTGAGTTTCATGGTGGTTTAAGGAATTGGTTTTTGCGTTTGTGGTGTCTAATTATACGACCGAAGGGGCAGCTCACGCCGGGGCGCACGGAAAACTGAAGCGGCAGAACTGCGCCCTAGGGGCGCCCAGCACCCCGAAGCCTCCTGAAGCCCGGACCCTAGGGGCGGACAGCACCCTCACGACAAGGGGCCTTCTGGCACATAGGACGCGGGGAAACGTCGCTAGGGTATCCGCTAAATGCCCCAGCCGTTTTTTCTCCCAGGCCTGTCCCCACTCCTCTCCTGGGGAAGAGGACACACTGGGGGCCTGGAATGCCTTCCAGGGAACGAGTCCCCGAGAACTCGTTTTGAGCCCGAAGCACCAACGCGCAGACTTAGACCAGGTCCTGCATCCTGCCCTGGGAGCCCCGCGGCTCCTAGTCTGGCTGCCTAAGACGAGGGGTCCCTCCCGGGCCAGGCGTCCCAGACCCCTTGTTTCTGAACTAGCGCAGACCGCGGAGCGCTGCAGTGCCCGAAGCGCCTGCAGCTGGACTGTAGACCTGGCCCCGATCGCCCTCACTCCGGGACGAAGGCAGATTCGTTTTCCCCAGACCTCCGAGCCCACCTGGTCCCGCCCCCGGAGCGAACCCCGAGCAGAGCAGTAGCCGCTGCCCCGCCTCCCTGCTGGGCTCAGGTTTCGACCCCGGGATTAGGTGAACTGATTGGGGGTTAATGAGAACGGCGTAGCGGGCAGCTAGGTCCCTCCCAGGTTTGCGCCGGGACCCGGTTCTCTGGGGCCTGCCAGAGCAGCCTGTCCTCTCCCGCGTCCGCTAAATTGTTGGTTCTCCTCGGACTCCGATAAACCGTGCGTTTCCCAGCCAGCGCGCGGATCGGGCTCGGCTTCCCCAGGACGAAGTTTTTGGTGAGCAGAACGGAAAGTGCTTTTTCCTGGGCCTTGGTTTCCGAGGTTAGGTCTCCACGGTCTGGGGTCTCTCACCCCAGACTCTGCCTGCTCCCGCCGCAGCCGCGTCTCCGGGCCAACTTTTTCCCCGCGTGGGGCAAGTATCAGGGGCAAGCAAAATGAGCCGGATGCGAGTTCCTCCCGGGACCAGGGTCGGTCCTCTATCACCTCCTTCCCCTCACCTTCCTGTCCCTCTACCCTCCTGCCTTCTTTCTCCGGCCTCTAATGCTCCTAGTCCTTCTGCCGCTGTCCCCCCGACCCCACCCCTTAGCCTACCTAGTGCGCCCCGCCCCTGCCCCCCTTTCACGCCAGTCTGTCGCCGGCTCTGGGAAGGCTTGGCTCTTTGCCCCTCCCCGGTCCTCGACCACCGACACATCCCCCGCCCTAAGTCGATCTGCGCGTCTCCGCCCTTCTCCCCAGCCCAAAGCAGAGCCGGCAGGCCGTGAGTGGTCGAGTTGGGGTAACTGGCCGGTTGGGGACTTCGGTTCTCTGGAGGGTTTGATTGCCAGACCGCGTTTTGCTAGGGAGGGGAGGGGCCGAGGGGCGTGGGCAGGGCAAAAGGAAGAGGCCTGAGCCCGGGGCCCGGGACAGGTTTTCCCGCGGAGCTGTGGCGGCAGCGGCGGGCTCGCGCCACCTGTCCGAGTGCCACCTGGTGAGCGCGGCGCAGCGGGGCCAAGCCCCTCCTCCCGCGGGTTTTCCTCGCTCCTCCCCGGCCAGAGCTCTCTCTCCGCCCGGGGGCCCAGTCCTGGGCCCCGGAGCGTGCTGACCCGCGTCTCCATCCGGTTCTCCTCTCGCAGGTCTCCGCCTGGCTGGGGCTGAGCAAGAACTCCGGGTGACAGTGGGCTGACAGTGTTGGGACCCTTGGAGCAGAGTGGGGAGCGCGCCCGACCACCATGCCGCGTTCGTTCCTTGTCAAGAGCAAGAAGGCTCACAGTTACCACCAGCCGCGCTCCCCCGGACCCGACTATTCCCTCCGTCTGGACAGTGCACTGGCGCCTGGCGGAGCAGGTGCGGGGCGCGCGGGCCGGGCGGGGCTTCTCCTGGGTCCATAGACTCTGCGCCCCGCCACACCATCCCCCAGGAACCGAGAAGGGCGGCCCCGACGCTCCCTTTGCTGCCCTTTTTTATTTCCTACCGTCCGAGTTGTTCCAGGCTTGCCACCTAGGTGCCACGGCCTCCCTGCTCCCTCCCGGGAGGGAGGGTTCCCGGACAGGTCTGGGGAGAGAGGAGGTCGCCCTGATGCCACGGTCTGGGGGAGCCACTTCAGAACCATCGGGCCCAGCCAGGCCTGGCCTGAGCCCCCGTCCTGCCTCCTCCCCGCAGACAGCACCTCGAGCGCAGGCGGGGCGAAGGCGGAGCCCCGGGGCCGTTTGTCCCCCGAGGCGCAGCTGACCGAGGCCCCCGACAGAGCCTCCGCGTCCCCCGGCAGCTGTGAGGACAGCGTCTGCGATCCGAGCTCTGAGTTTGAGGACTTCTGGAGGCCCCCATCGCCCTCTGTGTCTCCAGGTAGGGACCCGTTGGGAGCTCTGGGGCCCAGGCGACAGGGACCCCGCAGTGAGGAATGAAGTTGAGCAGCTTTGGTCACAGAAAGGCTAAATAGATGGAGGAGAGTCTTTCCGGGAGGAGGGAGCTTGTTCGTGGGGTGAGGGACCCAGTGGGGAGGCTTCCGGCTTCTCCGGGACTGGGACGGCCTGCTCGAGGGGTCTGCCGCCTGGATCCGAGGCGGCGGCTGTTCGTCCCTAACATTAGTTCGCGCGGAGCCGGTGGGTGAGAGAGAAAAAATGAGTCGTCTTAACCGGCAGCAACGGCGACATTTCGTTTTGCTGACCAGAGATGATTGTTTAAGAAGAGCTGGGATCCCAGAATCCAGACCCCCGTATCTTAAACAAACGGAGACCTGGGCAGTCTGAGAGGGAAGAGTGGTTGCCTTTGAAAGTCACGCTGGCTCCCGCGGGCTGGGCATGGCAGAGCTGGGTGCCGGCGGGAGGGGCTGGGCTGGGACGAAAATCTCGGCCCCCCGCTAGGTCTTCGCTGGAGCGGAGTGGGAGCCTATTTCATTTTTCGTTCTGCCCCGTTGGCCCAGCCTTGGGGACCAGCCTTCTGGTTTCATTTCCAGACAGCAATCAGTTTCGCTCAAACTGAGCGATTGCGCGTTGGGTAGGGGAGAGTCTCGGGTTCGGGCCGGGGGAAGGAGAGCGCAGACCAGCCGGCTTCCGCCAAGGGCCGGTTATTTCCAGATTGCAATTACTAGTTTTAAAAGATACCCGCACGCCCCTCCCACACTCAGAGCATTGACTTGGCTAAAGCCACAGCTCCTGCGAGTGTGTCGGGGAGCCGGGACCCGAGGGTTCTTGGCTGTGCAGGACACCGCCCCGCAAGGACTGGGCTCCGCCGGACCCTCTGCGACGCCTCTCCCTGAGGCACCTAGTCTGGAGTCCGCGCTGTGTGTGAACAGATTTGTGAATCTGTGTGCACTTAGAGAAAGTGTATGTTGGGTATCTGGTTTTAGCAAAATTCACGAGGGTCGGGGTGCAGAAGGCCATGAATTCGGAAAGCCATTCCCCTTGCAGGTGGTGGCTAAACTTTAACTGTAAATTATCCTCTAAGAAATTCAGATTTTTCTTTTTCCGTTAAACTATGACAGGAAGGGGAATGGGGAGAATGTGGCAGGCAATTCAAGCCCGAAGTCCCCTTTCTGCTGCCCGTTTTCTACCTGTACTGGGTACTTAATAATTTTGAGGAATGTTAACGCCTTCCCGGTTTTTATCACACAGCGTCTCGGGTAGGCCAGGCCATATTTTAATTGTCCTCTGCCTCCCTCCTTATCGATCCCAGGAAAGCAAAAGAACGGAGTGGGGACCTGGAGCCGGGAGGACGCCGGTGCTAGGCGCTGGGCCCTCTGCCCATGTGCGCTGTCCCGGGCCGGAAAGGTCGCCGCCTTCTCCTCCCGCACAGCTCAGCTCAGCCCAGAGGGTTTTTTAAGCGCAGACAGCGTGGCGCGCCTTTCTCCATGGCACCGCCAGTGCGCTGGTCCAGCCAGAAAAGACCCTTTAACGTCGTGCGCTTCTGCTGCCCTGGCACAGAATTTACCTAACTCCTCACTCGATGTCATTTTAATCTGTTCGCTGCCTTGCCGCCTCCAGTGGTCCTCGAGGCCCCAGGGACCAGGCCCACGTTTTATCCTGGGGGCATCCCTGGCATCTAGCGCGGCGCCTGGAGCAGGGAGCGCCCCACGAGCGCTGGGGGCCTGGGGGGTCCGACTGCAGACCCTGCCAGGCGGCCCCCGCCCCGCCGTCTTAAGCCTGACCGGCTTGTGCCTCCACAGCCTCGGAGAAGTCGGTGTGCCCGTCGCTGGACGAAGCTCAGCCCTTCCGCCTGCCGTTCAAGCCGTACCCGTGGAGCGGCCTGGCGGGTTCTGATCTGCGGCACCTGGTGCAGAACTACCGGCCGTGCGCGGCCCTGGAGCGCGGCGCCGGCCTGGGCCTCTTCTGCGAGCGCGCCCCGGAGCCGGGCCACCCCGCGGCGCTGTACGGCCCGGAGCGGCCTGCGGGCGGCGCGGGCTCCGGGGCGCCTGGGGGAGGCAGCGCTGCCGGTGGCGCGGGCCTGGGGCTCTACGGCGACTTCGGGCCCGCGGCGGCAGGGCTGTACGAGCGGCCTACGGCGGCGGCGGGCGGGCTGTACCCCGAGCGCGGCCACGGGCTGCACGCGGACAAGGGCGCCGGCGTCAAGGTGGAATCGGAGCTGCTGTGCACCCGCCTGCTTCTGGGCGGCGGCTCCTACAAGTGCATCAAGTGCAGCAAGGTGAGGCTCCCGCGCCTGCGCCCCCGCCCCGCGCCCAGCCGACGCCCGCGCCCCTGGGCCCCTCTCAGCGGCCTTCTCCCCGGCCTCATCCGCCGCAGGTGTTCTCCACGCCGCATGGGCTCGAGGTGCACGTGCGCAGGTCCCACAGCGGCACGAGACCCTTTGCGTGCGAGATCTGCGGCAAGACCTTCGGGCACGCGGTGAGCCTGGAGCAGCACAAAGCCGTGCACTCGCAGGTAAGCGCGGGGCGCACGGCCGCGCGCCGCCCTCGTCAGGTCTTCGCGTTCTCTGTGCGGCCCCAGCCGCTCTCTGCCTGGCAGCCTTCTCCTTGGACTTCCCGGGACTGCTCCCAGTCTCCTCCGCCACGTCCTTTTGCCCAGGTGTGTAGGGAGAGGTGGTGGTGGTCGGCTCAGGCCTAGAGGCAGCCCTAGAGCTTGCCGTCGCGTCATTGTGAGTCTCCACAGTGTGCTCCCGATCGTTGACTTTGGGTTTGAGGAGGGTTTGTATGTACTCTTGCAGCTGGTCTATCAGATTTATTAGTTTTGTTTCTTTGCCTCGCTTCTCACTAAATGGCTGCCACTTAATCCACACTGACCCCTCCCGACTGAAAAGGAGAGATCTCAGCTCATTTAGAACATCGAGCAGCTCTTCTTTCATTCATTCGTTTATAAATATTTGTTGCCCAACTTCCAGGCGCCGGGCATGTGAGAATCCTCTAACACACCAGGTCCCTAAGAGGACGTCTCCACAATTACAGTTTAGCTGACAGACTGAGGGAGGACAAGCAAATGGTACACAACTATGACAGGAGAATGCTTACTTACGGAGATTTATTTACTACAAACAGTATTCTCCTATCTCCCTCAACACCACACTGGCTGGAGGGAGGTGACATCTGGAGTGATTGAGGTCTAAGCCTGCTGTTGAGGGGGTTGGAGAAGTGTTTGTAAATGGGTGTCAAAAAAAGCAGGGTGGGGATAAGTTTTGCCATGGGGTGTGGAGGGATGTGGGTGAAAAGTGTTTGGGTAGAAAAAGTGTTAAAGGGGAAGAGGATAGGGTGGGGAGGGTGGAGTTTGATAATAATTGGGTAGAGAGAGGATAATGGGGCAGGCTATGTGGAAGGGGGCCCCCAAAAGGAGATCCCTGGCTTTGGGGATTTTAGGGTCTGGTTAGTGGTGAGGAGAATGGCAGCCTAGATGATTGCACTAGGAATGCCACATCTTCCTTTCCGCAGGAACGGAGCTTTGACTGTAAGATCTGTGGCAAGAGCTTCAAGAGGTCATCAACGCTGTCCACACATCTGCTCATCCACTCAGACACCCGGCCCTACCCTTGTCAGTACTGTGGCAAGAGGTTCCACCAGAAGTCGGACATGAAGAAACACACCTTCATCCACACTGGTGAGCTGAAGGCCCTTGGCTTGTAGGAAACACCCTGTGAGGGGTGCGGGGCCAGGGGCATTGTTCTTCCTCCTGAGGTCAGTATAGGTCCCCTTCTCTGTGATATTCTGGCCGCAGAATGAGTGGTGGATGAGGCCTTCCAGATGGAGTTAGTCACTGCAGTGTGTTGAAGAAAACAAGGAGGCAGATTCTTTTAGGTTCATTTGCATACATGCTTCTCCACAGAGGGGCTTTGATTTGAGGTCCTGTCTGAAGAACCACTCAGCACGTCAGCTGCAGGTTCTCTGTCCTTGCAAACAATGTTTTCCTCTAGTTCAGCAGCTGCTCCAACTGCTGCCTGCTCTGGGTGAAGTATGAAGCTCCAGGGTCCTCTCAGAGCCTTGCTCTAAATGTTTGCGTGGCAATGGAAGACTTTTTTAGGGCTCCCACCCAGCCTTTTGGGGGAAGGACTTATGTGTGGCCTCTTGGCTGCATTTTTAGAAGTCCGAGAGCTTATTTTGATTGAGGAGGAAAAAACAATGGTAAATATCACTAAGCTCTCTGATAAGCACTTTTAAAATGCATTACCTCGTTTTATGCTCTCAACAACTCTGGGAGGGAGCAACTATTCCTTTTCCCCATTTTGGAGATGAGGAAAGTGAGGCATGGAAGGGTTAAGTAACCTGCCCAGGGTTACATTGCTAGCAAGTGGCAGGGCTGGGACTTAAATTCAGGTCTGTCTGACCTCAAATGCCTATGCTCTTGACCGCTGTGTATTGTATTCTATTTTCAGAGTCTTGGAGGTTGGTAGATATAGAAGGCTTCTCTTTGCTTATTGCCCTTTTCAAAATAAAAGCAAGTTCATGCCATGATGATAATTCTTTACCTATTATGTTGCTTTAAAACTTATAAAGTGCTTTCAGATCTATCACTTCATTTGATTCTTACTGCCACCCCATAAAGTGGAAGGAGCTGCTTTTGCCATCCTGAGACTCAGAGAGATGGAACGATTTACCAAAAGTCAGACTGAGAGTAAATCGTGGGGCCCTGGAATGCCCTGACTTCCAATCTTGGACTCTTTCTCTAACATTTTGATAGTATGTGGGTGGCAGTTTTAATGCCAGGAGCTCTTTAATAGTCAACAAGATATTTACACGGGACCCAGAATTCTGATTGTTTTATTTCAGAATATGAGTACTGATTTAAAACAAATTGCAGTGTGTTCCAAACACCCACCATTGATATTTAGAATATGCTTGGGCAGTATGGAGGCCCCCTATCAGGAAACTCAGAAAAATAGCCTACTTTAATCATGTCCCCTTGCGTGAAATTTCCATATAACTCATTCCTGTTGAGTAAAGGTATCCAAGATGCTTATCAAAATGCAACTAGGATCTTGACTGAAAGAAACATTAAGCCCTTATCAGCATTTACTTTATAGCTAGAATTCGTTTCTCAGATTTGTTTGACCCTAAAGGGATAGGATAAGTTTTGATGGTGGTTCCTTATCAAGGAAATCTGAAGCAAGAAGACAGAAAGGTGTATAGCAAGAGGGACAGAAGTTTCCTCAAAAACAAACTTCATCTATTTTGCATTTTTCCCAAGGCCAAGCCCTGACTATATGCCATGCTAAGCATATAGTCATATATCGTCATGAGCATATATTCATGCTGAGCATGAATTTGGAAATTCATGCTGTTTGCCCAGATGTTCAACAGCACATGAATTGGAGGAAAAGGGAAAACCTTTTCTGTCTGTTATTAACTAATCTGTGGTGAAGAGTTGCTGGTATATAAAGAATCCTGTGATTGACCTCATAAAAATAAAGTAAAATCAAGATCGAAAAAGATCAGCTACCTTAAGAAATACTTTGTGGCCAAAATATGGAATTTTTAAAATAAGACTTTGAGAAATGTCCACGCTTCAGATACATTCTGTTGTCCTTCAAGAGCAAGAAAGAGTATAGACTCACTGGTCCATACAAACCAACACCCACTTGGAAACTCAGATTTGAAAACTTCCGCTGAATTAGAACTGTCACATGGTTTGAAGGACAGCCGCCACCACCCCCACCCCCACCCACCCCCGCCCTCGTGTTGAACATCTGCTGTGGGAGCTCTCTGCTTCTAAGTCAGGGGAGTCCTCCCAGGGTGGATTCAGCTGCAAGTCTGGGGAGGGCACGTGGCCTTTGCTCTGTTTCCGTTTAGCAGGAAACGGTTTGAGGGCTTTGACTGGGAACCCCCCCTCAGAAAGTCTCCCTTTCACCTGGTGCACCCATGGCTTCCCAGGACTTGTGTTGCAACACGTCACCCTCCAAGTTGCTTGAAGGCCTTAGACTGTGGTGCAGCCAGCTGCTGCCAAGAGCATGTGGGTCACAGTGAGTCCCCTCTAGCTTTATGATAGACTCATTCTTCCTCCCCTCCCCCTTCCATCTCTGCAGGTGAGAAGCCCCACAAGTGCCAGGTGTGCGGCAAGGCATTCAGCCAGAGCTCCAACCTCATCACCCACAGCCGCAAACACACAGGCTTCAAGCCTTTCGGCTGTGACCTGTGTGGGAAGGGCTTCCAGAGGAAGGTGGACCTCAGGCGGCACCGGGAGACGCAACATGGGCTCAAGTGAGTGCCCTGAATGGCCGCAAGCAGCAGCTACACAACACTACGGAGGGCAGCCTCCCCATTTGAGGCCACCTATTTCTGGACTTCTCAGGTCCCCCAGTCCAGTCTGCAGATCCCACCTGGGTGGCCCCCCTTCACCTTACTTCCAGAGGGGATAAGTTACCTTTTCAAAGTTCAGCCTGGAGTGGGAACCAAATGACTCGCTGGGCTTTGGACACATGGAATCAGCTCCTCTACACCTGAAGACTGGAAGTCAAGAGGGGATCAGATCAAATCTTCGGCCCTGCTTCACAGATGGGAAGGTCCTTCAGGTTTCTTCCCTCCTCCTCCTGACCTACCCCAGATACTTGTCTGGAGAGGAGGAATCACAAGGTAGACACATGCAGATGTTTTTATCTGGAATGAAGAATGAGTGTTATTTTTATTTTTATTTTTCCTTCTGAGGAGTCTGTTGACCCTTTTCTATTGGGTGCTGCCTGTAAATCTTGGAGGAATTGTTTCTCCCACTTGAAGACTGGTTCAGAAACTGATTTTGGGAAGGAGTTTCATCCTTTTGAAATTACAAGACACACTGTTGAGCCTGCCCCAAGAAGGAACAGAAGAAAAGTGGACTTGGTGATGAGAGGAGATTAGAGGTCGTCCCTCCAGGAGGCCTGTGAAGGCTTCATCAGAGGAGGAAGAAGCACAGAGCCTTTGGACAAGATGTCATCCATTCACTCTGCAAGTGTTTGTTGACCGCCGGTTACCATGGTACCAGGCGCTACACTAGGTACCGGGGAGCCAGAAGTTAAAGTCTCAGCCCCCATCCTTCAAAAGCTAACAGTCATCCCTCCAAGTGGCTGGTTCTGTTCTTTTCCTCCAAAGGAATTCTGAGAAGACGAAACAGAATCTTGAAGCTTCCCTACTGATCCGTTTGGATTTTATCAAGCATAAACAGAAAATAGCTAAACAGAGACTGCAAAGATTTATGTGTATGTTCAGTTTTTTATTAAGCTGAAATGCTAAAGATGTCTAAGCTAGTAGGCATGTGGGAGTGAAGGCTCTGTCTTCAACTCTTTGACCCTCCATGTGTACCATAGAGGAAAAAAGATGGTATTTTTACTTTGAGGTTGGTAAATGTTTTTAGACCTTTTGGAGTGCATTATGTTTGTTAATATATATTTATTAGAGTGATGTCTTAAGTTAATAAAGTATTACGACTCTTGCATACTGCTTTTCATTTAGGCAGGGAATTTGGGAAAGACCTTTGTTTTTGTCCGTAGGGGCCGTTGGCGCTGAAGGAAACTACAGAGGAGAACAAATGTACAGCAGACAAGCCAACATCCGGGGTGAAACCCGATTGCTCTCGTTGTATGTGCTTTTCTCTTTTCTTCCACACCTCAGAGAGCCTTCTTTCTTAAGAGAGAAACTACGTGTACAGAACTCAGCGCCCACCTCCTAGAGTCCCTGATGGACGCGCGTGTACCTAGGCTCGCTCTTCTGGGAGTTTCAGGGTTTGTTTTTTACAGGCCAGAAGGCTCCCAGGTGAACGAAGCAATCGCAAGCCTTATGTCTGGAGGTTGAGTCTATCACCAACACATCATGTGACGTGGGCCAGTGCTTTGACCTCCTTGATACTGGTTTCCTTGACCATGAAATATAGATCCCAGTCCAGCCCTGACTACTTTGATTCTGTGGAGACTGCAGGGGAAAGAAAGTGTCTGAGGCTGGTTAGCTGCCTCGCCTAAGGAAAATTACAAATCTGAAGATGCATGAGGGGCAGGAAAATTGGGATCTGGGTTATTTCTGGCTCTGTCCCACCTGTGGGAATTTCTTGCACAGATCAGTTCTTTAAGAAAATGAAACCAGAATAAAGCCCTGACCCAAATCCCAATTACCTGTGCTCTTTCTAATATCTCCCAGCCAGGGTATGCGTGGCCCATGGTGACCATAGCAGATTGTCCATTTCCATTCAAATCAATTTCACATATTAGTTGAGCACCTAGTATGTGCCTGGCACTCTTCTAGGTGCTGAGGATACAGCAGCGAGCAAGCACAGTGTCCTGTGGAGCATTGTTTGGTCACTGCTGATTCTTCAGCTCCCAGAACAGTGCCTGGCACACAGTAGGAGATCGATAAATATTTGCCGAGGCTGTAAGTGAATAAGCAGAAAAAATAAACTCCTGTGTCATCCTGGCTGGCTCTGCTTTCTACAGCACAAAGGGAAGAGAAATCACTTGAGAGTCTAGGAAACAAATACAACACAGAGGACTCTCTCTGAGCTGGTGGCTAAGGGGGCCTTCCACGCGGCTTTTCTCACCTCTCCAAATCTCAGGCCTTAGCTGTCCTCACTTGGTTTTCGACACCATGTCTTTCCCTGTCGGTTTACTCTCATTCAAAACTTAAATCTGTTTACTTTATGATGCAGTTTAAGATAATTTTCCAGAACTGATGAGTGAACAGTTGCAGCATCCAGGAACTTCTTCCCAGTGTCTTGGGTAACAAAGTTCCCTGTGAATAAAGATCACAAAATATCCCTTCTACAGAACTCTCCGCACACACTGGCTGATCATTTCCAATCTGGATTCAAAAGTGAGGAAGTTGCATTGAGAGGTAAGTAGAACTGATTGAAATCTAGTTGGGTGCCCTGTCCTGCTCTTCCCTTATGACATTTAGAACTTTTGGTCCATTTTCACAATCCCTGTTTATGCTATAAATGGGGAGTTGTAATTTTGATGTTAATATATCTTTTTTGCAAAAAAAAATATCTTGATATCTCCAGTTCAGAATCAAAACAAATTACTGCGCCTGTTACCGTGTGAAATTTGAAGATTGCAAATATCTCTCTTAATGTTATTACTTGACTCCATTAAAAATAGATTGTGAATATTCCATGTCACATTATTCATGAGGCAGGCTCTATGCCTTTTGTCTGCTGGAGTAACAGTAGAAAGGGTAACAGGAGACACCAGAGCACACCTTTGTTTCTTTCACTAAATTTTTAATAACACCTCCAGCTAGCCAGTTGGTGAAGCTCAGCTCTTGCATAAAAGTGGAAAAGCAAAGCTATCTCAGAGAAGACCAACTCTTTCAGTAGCTAATTTGACTTTGCGTTCATCTACACCAGAGATGATTAAATTACCTATCAAGTGTGCCGAGCTATCAGGATTCAGGCCATGTAAAAGGTGAATTTCATCTGATTGATTTGAGACACAAATGGAACAATTGAGTTTTCAAAGCCCCGCCTTAATTAAAGGCATAGCAAAGTACCACTCCCAGCTGAGTTCTTGACTGCCATCGCCCTTGAAAATTGGGTGGTGATAGTGAATTGACCCACATCGTTTTGTTGTGTGCCTGTTTGTTTAACCCGATCTTTTAACAGAAAGAAAGGAATTTGGAGGAAGGCCTCAAAGGACTTGACTATTTTTCACTGTGCATTTCTAGAGCGCTCTTTGTTTAAATCACTGCTGCTATATTATTTCTATAATAAGGACTTTTCGAGAAGTACATAATACATTTATTTTAGCAACATTCTATTGAGTCAAATTTTAAAAATAAAAATATTTAAGAAGTTTCGCCCCAAACTCTTCTAGCTTAAAAGTTTGGATTTTTTTTAGTGTTCTTTTCCGATCTTTACCCACATGTGTATATATTTATATATGTTTTACCCTGCGATTGGAGTATTTACAATTAATGTTCAGATAGCTCTTTTATTTATTTTTAATATGAACACAGACTTAAAACAAATATTTGTTTCACAATGAGAATTTTGATAATTTTTGTAGTTAAATTTTATTGAAATCTTAGTATTAGGAATTTTATCAGTCATTAAGATACTTTTGTTCTTTCTGGAGTTTTACTTTAAAGTTATTCATTTTTTAAACAAAACGTTTCAAGCATATGGGAAATTACAGAGAATAATATAATAAACATCAGTGTACTCATCATTCTGCCATATTTAATTCCTATTTTATTTTTGAAATAAAGTATTATAGACATGGTTGACTATCTTCTGAAGTTTCTTCTTCCCTAACTCCATCCCCTTTCCTCTCTCCTCAGAGGCATCCACTATACCAAAATTGGTACGTATCATTGCCATGAATATTTTTACATCTTTACTCATATGTATTCCCATAAAATATAGTACTGTTTAGCATATTTTAACTTAATATAAATAGTATATATCTTTCTGCACTTTGCTTTGTTTTGCTCGACAGTTTTTGAGATTTATCCATGTTGGTACATGCAGTTTTGTTCATTTTTTTAAACTGTATATAGAATTCTGTCGTATGAATGCTTGGTGATTATTTATGTATTTTCCTATTGGGAGAGTCTTGGTTGTTTCCAATTTTCCCTAAAACAAACAATTCTGAAGCATTTTTATATGAAACGTTTTATATATCTCTCTGTGAAAGAGATTCTTTAGAGTGTATTCCTAGGAATGGAAATGCCAGCTATTAGCAAATTGCTGTCTACAGGGGTTGTACCAATTTACATTCCCACCAATAGTATAGAAGAATTCCTGTCGCTCCACATCTTCCCAACACTTGGTATTGTCAGACTTTAAAAATGTTTGCCTATCGGATGGATGTGAAACGTTATTGTAATTTAGTGGGTTGAGTATTGTTTCATAAGTTTATCGGCATGACAGGTTTCCTTTCCTGTGAAAAGCCTGTCCATTTACTTTGTCCATTTTTCAGTTGGGTTGCTTGCTTTTTATCAATTTACGTATTTTAATATATTCTAAGTACTCACTGTTTTGTTAGTTGAATGTGTTACAAACATCTCCTGGTCTGTAGCTTGCCTTTTCATTCCGGTCGAAGACACGATGTGTTTGTATTGTTTTTGTGTTATGTAGTCAAATGTATTGGTCTTATGGTTTATGCTTCTTATATCTTAACTAAGAAACTCTTCCATAATTGGTGGTCATAAGTTCATCCCCTATATTTTCTCCTAAAACCATTAAAATTTTTGCTTATAAAATTAGGTTTTTAATTCACTTATATGTATATGGTGTGAAAGAGGAGCTAATTAAAAGAAATTTTTTCCCCACACACATAACCAGTTACTCCAACATTATTTATTGCAAATTACATCCTTTTCCCTCTGATTGTAAAGCACCCTCTGTCATGTGTCAAGTTTCTATTTCTGTAGGCTGTGTCTCTGGGCTTCCTGACCTGTTCTACTAGTCATTGTGTCCATCTCTATGCCAAAGTCACAGTGTCTTAATTAAACTTAAACTCCTGGTAGCTGTAGGGAAGCCTGCCCTCTGACCTGTTTTGTCTTCTTCAGGAATATCTTGTCTATCTTTAGCTCTTTGCTCTTGCCTGTGAAAAACTCTGTTGGGATCTTTATTTATACTACATTTTTTAAATTAAATTAAATTTAATTTAAATTTTAATTTAATTGAGAATTGAAATCATTTTGATATTGATTCTTCCCATTCGTAAATATGATAGATCACTCATTTATCTAAATCTTCTTTTATGCCTTTCAATAACATTTTATAATTTTCTTTTTTTTGTTATTGCTTTCATAGTTCTTTTTTAAAACTGCTTTTTCTGTCTGCTGCTGGTGTATGGGAACAAAATTATTATTTTTTTATATGTTGATCATGTATCCTGCAACTTGGCTGAACCTTCTTTTTAGTTTGTTGCAGATTATTTTAGATTTTCTGTGTAAGATAATCATAAAATATGCAAATGATTACAGCTTTGTCTTGGTTTTTCCAACATACTCTTCTTGACTTAATGAGCTTACCAAGGTTGTATTGAATAGTAGGCATTCTTGTCTTACTCCTAACTTCCAGGGAAATGCTTTTAATTTTTCACAATTTAGTGTGATTTTTTGGGTAGGTTTTGGTACATAACTTTTTAAAAATCAGGTTAAGAATTTCTATTTCTATTTGGTAAGAATTTCTGTTTGCATGCATGGGTATTTAATTTTATTGTGTGATTTTTGGGCATCTGTTGAGAAAAGTGTGCTATTTAGCTTCTAAATCTTATGGCTTTTATTCTTTAATTTCTCAATGTGGTGAATGACATTTATAGATTTTTTAATGTTAAATTATCCTTGCATTGCTGGGGAGAACAAACCCCAACTTGGTCATTTTGAAAAACTCCACTGGGACCGGCCCGTGGCCGAGGGGTTAACTTCGTGCGCTCCGCTGCGGAGCCCCAGGGTTTCTCTGGTTCGGATCCTGGGCGCAGACATGGCACTGCTCATCAAGCCATGCTGAGGCGGTGTCCCACATGCCGCAACTAAGAATATACAACTATGTACCAGGGCGCTTTGGGGAGAAAAAGGAAAAATAAAATCTTTGAAAAAAAAAACCAAACTCCACTGCTGATTTGATTTGCTGAACTTAAGATTTTTGTGTTTATGATTAGTGAAATTGGCTATAATCTTTCTTTCTTGTACTGTCCATATGTGGTTTTGGTATCAATGTTTAGCTCATCTCAAAATGAATAGGGCAGCATTTCCTCTTTTTCTGTTTTCTGGAACAGTTTGTGAAAGATTGGGACTATATATTCTGTGAGTGTTTGCTAGCACTCATGTGGGCCTTTTTTCTGGTGAGGGAAGGCAAGGGCGGGGGGCATACTTTAAGCTTTAGTGCCTATAGATCTGTTTAGGTTTTTGCTTTCTAACCTCAGCTGTAATAGATTATACATTTCAGGAAATGTTCTATTTCTTCTAAGTTTTCAAATTAATTGCCACAGTATTTAAAAATCTATATGGAATCATATGAAAAATTGTAGTATTCTCTTTAAAAAAATCTCTACTGTACCTATAATTATGTTCAATATTTCATTGTAATATTATTTATTTTTGCCATTATCTTTTTTCTTGATCAATTTTGCCAAAGGTCTCTATTTTATTAGTTTTTCTATCATGTTTTCATTTATTTCTACATCTTATCTAATAAGATTTTTTACTTGACAGATGTATTATTTAGAAGTGCATTTAAAATTTCTAATCATTTTTTCTGTATTTTTTAGTTAGCGAATTAGAATTTAATTACATTTTGATCAGAGAACATGACCTGCCTGATATTAAGTCTCTGATATTTGTTGAGATTTATTTTGTAGTCTTATCCATGGTCAATTTTTATAGATAATGGTGCTTGAAAAGCATATATGTTTTCTAATTGCTGATGATAACATAGAATATAGTTACACCAATTCCCCTTGGTTGGTTTTTACATAGTATTTTTTCTACCCTTTTATTTTAAATCTTTCTACGTCCTTATGCTTTAGGTGTGTATCTTTGTAAACAGCATCCACTGAATATGGCTTACCTTTTTAAAGCCTTGCAGATGAGTAAAATA
Source organism: Equus przewalskii (assembly GCF_037783145.1). Classification (NCBI taxonomy): domain Eukaryota; kingdom Metazoa; phylum Chordata; class Mammalia; order Perissodactyla; family Equidae; genus Equus; species Equus przewalskii. The sequence goes on from NC_091854.1 coordinate 7,543,535, forward strand.
TAACTTCCAATTGAGATTTTAATTTCTGATACTGTTTGACTTTACGTGTATGTGTGTGTATGTGTGTTAAAGCACCTGATCTTTTGATCAGACACATCCTTGAGAGAGAAAAGTACTCAATTACTCTGTACAAAAGAATAAGATACTGCTTTACTCTGCCTGGTCACTTTCTAGTATTCGAGGAAGGATCCTAAGTTGCAAGAGTTTTTAAGCCTGAATTTGTTTTAACTGTAGAAGAGAAACAAAAGCAGGAAGTTAGATTTGCTTCTTGATGCTAGTTTTACAAACTTCATTGAGAATTTTTTTTATTTTTGGTAAATAAGGAAGCGTAGTTTCAATTCTGTCTTTTAACATGAATTAGACAATTTCCTAGGTTGCCTTTCTGAGAAGTAGAACTGATTGGCACGACTCTATAAGATTTTGCTGCAATGGCAATTCCTTAGTTGTTCTTAGGGAAAGAGGGGCTGACTGGATGTCTCCTATGACTTTTTGGAAGAGTCAGGGTCCGTCCTTTCATTACCTTTTGGTAGACTTGTCTGTATTTCACCTCTTGGACATACCTTCCCAGAGATTTCACACAAACTCAACTTCCTCTTTCCTTGTACTGAAACTACTGTTCATGGGACTCTAATAAACAAGAGTAACAAGTTCTTAACTCAGGCGAGGGAGTCCCACCACAGTATCATATTTTTGCACGCCATCTTTCTGCTTATCTTTGCGTGGTTGTTGGTTACATCAGGTGTTTAGGCACTAGGTAAAAGAACATATAGAACAAAAATTTTTAAATAAAGATAGAATCAGATGAACTCCAAATCTTTTTCAATCCAAAGTTCCTCTGATTTTAAGTCCTTCCTTTTTTTCTAAGAGTTTCTCTAAACTGACAACTATATAGGCATGTTTCAGGTGTGTCCAATTAAGTCCTTTCACTCAGAAGAGAGTTAACATCAGGAAGCTATGGGAAAGTGATCCAGATTATTCCATTTCACCAGTTGCCCAAGGATGGAAGCTTTGTAACCAGCTATTCCATCTGGTAATCTCTCTCTCCATTCAGAGAGAACAGGAATAAGCAATTCTAGTCAGTAGATGCTTATAAGTTTGTGTCAGTGGACACATTTTATGTTTGTACCACACATAGATTATTACATTAGAAAATCAAACTATAGCAAAGTCATACAACACTAAAACTTAATTTTTATTTGATAATTCACAATTCAAGCCTTAGGTCATTATTCGGTATGCAGAAGCACTGATCAAGATAGAGTTCTCTGGCTGAAAGACTGCGGGCATATGTGCTCTTATCAGGCATGTGAAATAGCGGGCAGTATACTGGGAGACACATTGCCATCCAACACTAGTGCCAGAGGGTACGCTGATCCCAGGGCACCCACAAACTTACACTTTGTGTATCACTAACGATCTCCTGGTATCTACATGGAGACTCATTTTTCACTGGTCACTGTTGGTCCAAGACTGGGAGGTTTTAGGTATGGGAAGTGGGTTTGAAGTTCCCTAGGAAATCTCCTTTCTATTAGCCTGGAGAAACAGAATAGTTCAGCGAAAAACGGCATTGAATTGGGAGCCAGGAGGTCTGACATGTAGTCTCTGTATTAGTCATGTTTCCCCTAGAGAAAGAGAACCAGTAAGATGTATATATATAGAGAGATATATACATCTTATTATTTACAAGAGATTTAGTGTAAGGAATTGGTTCACTTGATTATGGAGGCTGAGAAGTCCTAAGATCAGCAGTCAGTAAGCTGGAGACCCAGGAAAGAGAGGCTCTGGTGTAGTTCCAATCTGATTCCAAAAGCCTGAGAACCAGGAGAGCTAATGGTGTAAGTTCTAGTCCAAGGGCGAGAGAAGACCAACGTTCCAGCTCATCAGGCAGGTGGGCAAAGTTCCCTCTGAGGCTTTTGGCTCTATTCAATTGGTTTGGTCTTCAGTTGATTGGGTGTGACCTACATATATTAGGAAGGAAAATCTGCTTTACTCAGTCTACCGATTCAAATGTTAATCTCATCCAGAAACACCCTCACAGACAACCCAGAATAACGTTTGATCAAATGTCTGGGCACCCAATGGCCCAGTTAAGTTGACACGTAGAATTAATCATCACAATCTCCAAACTGCCAGTGTATTTGTCAGAGTAAAGAGCACTAGTTGCTATAACAACTCCAAAATCTCAGTGGCTTACACAATAAAGTTTACTTCTCATGCATGTCACAGTTGGTTTGGGTGTGTTCAGTTGCTGCCTTCACAGGTGATTGAGAGATCTCAGCTCCTTCTATCTTGTGGTTGTCTCATGGTGCTGCCATCTTCTAAGAAATTTCTTGGAGCCCTTTGCTGGATTACCTACATTTAGCTGGCTGATAAATGAAGCTAGAGAGTATATAGAGGATCACATGGGAACTTTATAAAGACAGACTGGGCAATAGATAGATCACTTCTGTTCACATTCCATTGACCAGAACACCAACACATGATCCCAATTTAACTGCAAAGGAGGCTGCAAAATGTAGTCTTTCTCTCGGACAGGAAGAGAAAATAGAACTGGTGAGCATCTAGCCAGTCTTTGCCACAGCCCTAACTTGCTTTTAAACTTTGCTTATCACCTCTCTGAGCCTGTTTCCTTCTTTGTAAAGTGAGGAGGAGGGACTCAATGTTCTCTAAGGGACTTTCCAGCTCTGACTATCTAAGTTCTATAATTCTATCAAAACCCCAGCTGGGCCCTGGAAACACCCAGCTTGAAGATGATCTCTCCCAGTCCAAGAGGGAAGAACGGCGATCAGTGTTCCCCCTAGTATTTCCTAGCCTACACCTGCAGCCTGCAGGAAGTTTATTCACCTCCTGAAGTTCCCTAGAATCAAGATGACCCTATCTCCCAGGGTGTAGCCTTACCCTAGGTCATGGCGCCAGTCCCCCCCTCACTGAGTGTGTGTCCAAATATGAACGTGGCCATGAAACTTCCTCTTTTTCTTCTCTTCTTCTAATTCTCATGCTGTGAAAAGTGATGACCCCTTGGGCTCCTTCCCTAAGATTTTAGCATCCCAATAAAGAAGGGCCAAGGCTATATAGACAACCCAGCCTCAGATAGCTTAGGACAGGGCTTCACAAAAGGCTGGGCTGTGTTGGAGTGGTTATGTTCACAAGTTATCTTCTTTTCTGCATTTTCTTTTCTTTTTTTTTTTAAAGATTTTAATTTTTTTCCTTTTTCTCCCCAAAGCCCCCAGGTACATAGTTGTATATTCTTCGTTGTGGGTCCTTCTAGTTGTGGCATGTGGGACGCTGCCTCAGTGTGGTTTGATGAGCAGTGCCATGTCCACGCCCAGGATTCGAACTAACGAAACACTGGGCCGCCTGCAGCGGAGTGCGCGAACTTAACCACTCGGCCACTGGGCCAACCCCTTTTTCTGCATTTTCTGATGATTCGTAATTTGTTTTCTTGTTTATTATCTGACTCCCCATTGGATTTTAGACTCCACAAAGTCAGCGATCATGTCTGCTTTATTTTCTACTGCATCTCCAGGGCCTATAACAGTGCCTGGCATAAATTAAATTTTTTTGAATGAATTAATATTACTTAAAAAATTTTAATTTAGTCTAACTTCAGGGCAATAGGATTTCTTGGGGGAAGTCTGTAAGTAATCTATCCATATATTTACCTGCTCAGTAATGTTTTAATCTTACCTAAGTCTACTGTCGACACTAGGAATTTCAGAATAACAAGCCAGAGGACAATAACAGACTATCCTTCATGGTTTAACCTAAACCCGGGGGCCCAGAAAGGTTAAAACCGAGAGTGCGAGTACTGTTTCTCCAGGCCAGGAAGCATCTGCTGTCGATATTCAGTCATGCTGCACTTTCTCCACATTATCAGAGTAGAATATGTACCAGACTGTACTTCCATGGGACAATGGTCAATTTCAGAGTATGATCAGGCATTTCTAAACTAGAGAGTGTGGCTGTCTCTTTTTAGTCCCATGGAGTATAGGAATTAGTTTTATTCCTTATTTGTGTATCAAATAAAATCTGGATGTCCTGTAGTCTTATTGTCCCTGAATAAAAGGTGTGATTGATCTCAGCTTCACTTATGCTTTCAGTTTCACTGTGATCAGTCTCTTTGAAAAGTCTGGTTTCCTTTACTCACCACCCCACCTTAAAATTAAACACAAACTTGTGAGATAAATCTGCAGCCAAAAAAAAAGGAGAAAAAATATCATATATGTCAAGAGCCTGGTGCAGAGTAGGTGCTCAATAAATGGCCCTACCATTGTTAATATTTGTATCATTAGTGATATCTTCCAATATTAGTAACTGCCACTTATTAAGACTGTACTCTACTCTAAGAACTGTGCTAAGTGCTCTGCATGCGTTTTCTCATTTAATTCTAACACTAGTCCTATGAAGTATTGTATTGGTCAGGGCTCTCCAGAGACAGACCCAGGCAGCCTGGCTCTCAAGGTTGATCTCTCATTTATTTACATCCTTATTTGGGGACAGATCATGTCATTGGTTGATTTTATTTCTCAATTAGATCGAATTTTTATTCTGGAAACCCTGATAATCTTACTATTAAGCCACATACATTCAATTAAGAGAATTATATTTCTTTTTTCAAACAATTCACAAGGATATTTAAGAAATTAGCCACTCATTGCTAAAGGGTGCAACTTACAGACCACCTCTTCCAAGCCTGAGACTATTCCACCAAAGTTGCCACCACCAAAGTGGTTTCCATCTGCCTGATGGAGACCAGGCTTCTCTGTGTCCCTGAATAAGCGCAATAGTATAAGACATCTGATCCAGCAATTTACTGATGTCCAGAGGTAAAGCTGTACTCTGTTTTTTCACTAACTTACTAATTCTAAAATCAGAAATGCAAATACATTTTCTGGTAGAATTTGGGAAGTGGAATTATACACACTATTTTTGATTGCAAACAGAATCTCCTCACAGATATTGATTATTCTCCTTTTTATTGCTGTGGAACTCACTGAGTTTCCAAATTCACTTTAAAATTTTTATTATGTAACATTTGTTATATACAGAAGACTGTGTAACGAAATTGTAAGTTGTGAGTATAATAATAAAATTCAACAACCATAATCCCAGCCCAAGCTTAGAAATGAGAATTTTACAAATACCATTGATTCTACCTGTGTACTCCTGCCCTAGGTCATTCCCCTCAGCATTACTCTTTATTACTTCTTTTATTTGTATACTTCTTTTGGTAAGACTAGAAAGACCTGAAACATTTTGTGACTTAAAAAAAAAAAAATCAGTTCTAGTTCTCTCGACAAACTTTGAAATAATAAGCATGATCTCCACGGCAGGCACCCCCTCCCCAAACCCTTGCTTCCCGTACGCTTAAATATAGGCTACAATTATTACTTCTCTATTTAGAGATTATTGTGGTTTCAGTTTTCATTGTGTCCTTGTGGGTTTTTTCTGTTTTGGTTGCCATTATAAATGTCTCTTTTATTCCCCCATGTGGTCATTTTCTTAAATACCTTGTTTAGCACGTCGTCAAAGGAGTGCGGTTTGACTGCATATCTGCCAGCCTCAGGGATAGTCAGATACTTTTTTTCCATTCCAAGTATAGACAACCTGCAGCGATAATTTAGGCTCTGTGAACTGTGGGGGAAGGGAAGAGAACATGCATCTCTTAAACTCCTATAATGTGTCAAGTTTTTTGCCAGTATTTTCCCAGTTCAAAATTCCTACTAGGTAATTGTCATTATGTCTGTATTATAGAGAATACTGACACTCAGAGAGAATTGTAATTGCCCAGGGTCACACAGGTGCTAAGTGGTGGAGCTAAGATGTGAGTCCAGGTCTTTTGTGGGTGTGATGAGTGGGAAGGCAGTTCAGCCTACTGAGATTCAGGCAGGCTCATTCTTAGCTATCTCCCCCCTCCCCTTCCTTGTGGAAACAATGATGCCAGTCCTGTTCATTCACCTCACAGGGACTTTGTGGGGCTTAGTGAGGTAATACTTAGAATTTCAGAGGACAGATACTCCGGCCATCAAAAGCATTGTTTATGTTATTTTCTGGTGGTCAGGCAGTGAGAGGACATTTAGTTCTGGATCATCGTTGTCTGTGGAAACCAGCAAAGCTGAACACCTCTAATTCAGACACAATCCCAAACCTCAGTCCACCCCTGGGCTCACCCATTTCCATTTACCAAATCTGCTCACACAGACTCTGACTTGCGTATTTGCCCCTCTCCTACCCTCCAAGTCTTCTCACCAAAATGATACAAAGATAGGACCCTGGGGAGGAAAGCCCAGAAACAGAACTCCTAACATACAAACTCAATAATAAGCTCGTAAATATTTTACTAGTATTTCAAAATAGTATAAATTTCATATCAGTAAATTAAAAAATAGGTTAATTTATCATGGAGTTCCAAGATATAGCCAGCAAGAAAACAACTTTTAAACACAGAATGATAGTCACAGCTTTGGGAGCATTTCACAAATAAAAAAGCTTGTGTATAACAGGTGGCACCCATCAGTGCCAATCCTGACTCTCTCTCTTTGGTCAGAGGATCTGAATATCTAACAATGATAATTCTTCTCCAGTTCCTCTCTGCCTCTGGTGTTAGGTTGGTTTTCTTCAACAACCTTCTGATCAGCCACGGCAAGAAGAAACAGTGTGTGCGTGTTAGCGTTCTGAGGGTGGTTTGGAGATTTACTCCCACCGAGTTGATAAACTTCCTCCTTCTTAACGGTTTTCTAGACTCCAATCCTAATCATTGCCCTCTTTCCAAATTCTCCACGTGTGTTGCTCAGGAAGCACAAGTAATTGTAAACCGCAGAGGTTGGTTCTCACCAACCGCTGGATTCAACCTGTAGAAAACTGGACAAAGCCCAGCTAACCCTTTCAGGAGCCCAGAGCAACTCCAAAGTGAAGAAAGTGAACTCAATTTGTATTGTGTAAATTGCACCCCTGAACAGTCTCAGGAAGTATCACAGCTTCCTGATTGCAAACCCAGATAAAGTCGAAGGCCACAGCTGCTAAGGACAAAAGCCACCAGCCCCCCAAATGAAGAAAAACGACATCTAAAGTCTGCAGTTGTGAGAAACCCCATTAGGTACATCAAGATCTAAAAGAGAATTCAGACGAAGGAATGGGTTTTGTCTCACACAGATAAAGATCACCTGGAAATTGGGAGATCTGAGAGTTCTGACTACCAAGTTTTAAAAGTCAGTTTTTGCATGACTGTTCGCTGCAGAGCATTTTGAATCTGATGAAGAAGCATCTCAGGGATATGGGAGGAGATGATGGGCGCCTACATGTTGGGACACTATCTTATCCCTTAAAATCTCTTCTTGGCTCAACCTGCTTTCCATGACTGCAGTTAAATATAAAAGCCATTGTGTATTCTCAGTATTAAAAAAGGAGCCTTTGTGGCTTGAAAATGAGATCAGGATTGATTGCAAAGAGAAGAGTTCAAATTCCTTTGCTGACTGGTTGTGTGACTTTGGAAAATTTAGTCCTAGTTGTTTTATCTCTTAAATGGAGATAATAATACCTACTTGGAGGGTTATTGTGAAGATCAGAGATTATACACGCAAAATGCCTGAACCAGAGCAGGTATTCAACATGTAATAGTTATTAGGCTATCCTTGTTAACCAATAGCTCTGAAATTTATCATCTAGATCCAATTTGAAACGTAACAGGGCTAGAAACTTCCATTTCTGGTAGTATTGTGGATTAGATACCCTGAACAACCCTCTAAATTGAAGCAGCTAAAATTCTGAGTGAAATAATTTTAAATAATTGTAAATACATCCAAGGTACAGAATTTGTTGATTTCAAAACCAGTAGTGAAAGTAGGAAATCTGGTCAGGAAACAAGTGCCAAGCCAGCTATCACCCTGAGGCTTTTTTCAAACTCAAGAGAGTCCTTCCTCCTTGCCAGCTGCAAGAGCAGGGCATGGAGTCAGGAGTTACAGCCTAGGCTGACCAAAGTGGAGAATCCAATAGGAAACCCACCTTATTGCACCCTCAATGCACGGGTAAATAAGCAATCACACTGCACAGACGGAGATGATGAAGAACTGCTCACCTGCACCGTGGTGCTAGTGGAGGGGCCGAAATCCCCCTTAAGAATTCAGAAAGCAAGTTGGTCCTCGCATGTGGTTTCTGTCAAGATTCACTTTAATTTAAATGAAGAATTTTAAATTAAGATTTTAATCTAACTATAGCCCCAGATTGGTAGCACTCCAGGCAACTGTGAGAAACAAATGCAAATTTCTCTGGAGGAATTTAATTCACATCTCAAAGAATTCCTATAGGTTTAGTTCCAAGGAAAATGGGCAGCTTACATTTTTTTTAAAAAAAATCACAAAACATACAATGAAAAACAAGACACCATGAATGACAACCATTGGAAACAAATTTCAGCAAATATTTCAGATGTTGGAATTATTGACAAAAAACGTGAAATATATATGTTTAATATATTTAGAGAAATTGAATGTTTGAAATTATAAGCAGAGAATAATGACAATAAAGACTTAGCAGATTTGAAAGCAAATAGAACTTCTAGAAATAAAAAGAGAACAAAGAACAGATGGGATAAATAGAAAACAAATAGCAAGACGTTAGACTCAAACCATGAAATCCCTACGAATAGCAGCAGAGCATCATTGTCTGATATAGTGCCAGAAGATGAGAGGATGGCACAAAAAGACTGGGTTCTGCTCTGCTGTACACCGGGTCACTAGGAGTCGGCATTGACTCAATGGCACTAACAACAAAGACCCAAACCTAACCATATCAATAATCCCATTCTATGTAAAGGTAAATGATTTAAACCAGTGCTGTCCAATACAGCAGCTACTGGCCACATGTGGCTATTGAGCACCTGAAATGTGGCTAGCATGACTGAAGAACTGATTTTTAAATTTTAATTAATTTAAATTTAAATAGGCATATGTGACTAGTGGCTACTGTATTGGGCAGCACAGTTCCAAACACCCCAATTAAAAGTCAGAGATTATCTGAGTGGATGAAAAAGCAAGATCTAATTATATGCTGCTACAAAACAAAAAAATCTATTTTTAATATAGACACAAATAGATTAAAAGTAAAAGAGTAGAAGATATACCATGATAACATTAATTAAAAGAAAGCTGGTGTACCCATATTAATGTCAGGCAAAACAGATTTTAGGGCACAAAATATTACCAGAGAGAAAGAGAGTCATTTCATGAGATAAAGGGGAAAATGCCTCAAGAAAATGTCACAATCCTAAATATTATGCAACTAAAAACTGAGCTTCAAAATACATGAAGGAAAAACTGATAAAACTGCAAGGAAAAACCCACAATTATAGGGGCTGGCCCTGTGGCCGAGTGGTTAAGTTCGCGCACTCCGCTGCAGGTGGCCCAGTGTTTCGTTGGTTCGAATCCTGGGTGCGGACATGGCACTGCTCATCAAACCACGCTGAGGCAGCGTCCCACATGCCACAACTAGAAGGACCCACAACTAAAAATATACAATTATGTACCTGGGGGCTTTGGGGAGAAAAAGGAAAAAAATAAAATCTTTAAAAAAAATCCACAATTATAATCAGAGATTTTAATACTCCTCTCTCAATAATTAGTAGAACAAACGACATAAGCAGCACTATCAACAAACTTGATCCAATTGACATATATAGAACTTTCTATCCAACAACAGCAGAATACACATTCTTTTAAAGTACACACAGAATATACATTCTTTTTAAAGTAAAAAAAAAAAAGGATTATTCACTAAGGTATACCATATTCTGATCCTTAGAAGTACCAGTATATTTAAAGTGATTCAAGTCATACAAAGTTTATTTCTAATCATAATGGAATTAAATTAGAAATCAATAATAGAAAGATATCTTGAAATATCCAAATATTTAGAAACTAAATAATGTACTTCTAAGTATCACACAGATCAAAGAAGAATTCAAAAGGAAAGTTAGAAGGTATTTTGAACTGATAAAAGTGAAAATACAACACATCAAAATCTGTGGGATTCAGCCATGCACGGCTTAGAAGGAAATTTATAGCATTGAATACCTATATTAGAAGAAAAGAAAAATCTTAAATCAATAACTTCAGCTTCCACCTTAAGAAACTAGGAAAAGAAGAACAGATTATACGTAAAGTAAGTAGAAGAAAGGCAATAATAAAGATAAGAACAGAAATCAATGAAATGGAAAACACAAAAATAAACCTCTAGCCAGACTAATCAGGAAGAAAAGAGAGAAGACACAAGTTGTCATATCAAGAATGAGAGAGGTGGCATCACTACAGATGCTAAAGATAGTGAGAGTAAATGAGGAAATTATGAATAATTTTATGCCAATAAATTCAACAACTTAGAAGTGGACAAATTCCTGGAAAGTTACAAACTCCCAAGGGCACTCAAGATGAAATAGATGACTTGAATTAGCTAATATAGCTACCTAAGAAATTGAACTTGGGCTTTCCCACAAAGAAAACTATACACCTGACTGGCTTCGCTGGTAAATTCTACCAAATATTTGTGGAAGAAATAATACAAATTCTATAAAAACTCTTCTAGACAAATGAAGAGGAGGGAATATTTCTCATCACATTCTATGAAGCCAGCATTACTCTGATACCAAAACCAAAGAAAGACATTATAAGTAAACTACTAACCAATATCTCTCATCAACATAGATGCAAGAATTCATAACTGTTTTAGGTAATGGAACCCTATAATACATAAAAAGGATAATACACCATAACCAGGAGAGTTTTATTCCAGGAACACAGCTTGATTTAACATTTAAAAATTCACTAATATAATTCACCGTATCGACAGACTAAAAAACAGAAAAACCATATGCCATTCTCAATAGATGTAGAAAAAGCATTTGACAAAATCCAGCATCTATTCCTGATAAGAACTCTTAGCAAACCAGTAATAGAAGAGAACTTCCTCAACCTAATAAAGGATATCTATAAAAAAGATCTACATCTAACATCACACTTAGTGGTAGAAAATGGAATTCCTTCCCCCTAAGATCAGAACAAGGCAAGCATGTTTGCTCTCACCACTTCTATTCAACATTGTACTGGAGGTTCTAGCCAGTGCAATAAGTCAAGAAAAAGAAATTAAAGGTATTCAGATTGGGAAGGAAAAAAACTATATTTGCTGACATCACGATTATCTTTATAGATAATCCTATGGACTGTACAAAAAGAACTTACTAGAACCAATAGGTGAGTTCAGCGTGTTTTCAGGATACATAATCATAGTGCAAAAATCTATTGTTTTCCTATGTATAAACAATGAAGAATCAGAAATTAAAATTATAAAAGTAATACCATCTACAATAGCATAAAATATGAAATAAGAATAAATTTGACAAAAGATGTATAATAACTATATAATGATAGCTACAAAACATGGGTGAAAGAAATTAAAGAAGACCTAAAAAGATGGAGAGATATATCATATTCATGGATCAGAAGACCTGAGATTATTAAAATACCAATCCTCCCCAAAGTGATTAAATAGGTTCAATACTATCCCAATTAAAATCTCAACAGGCTTTTTTTTTTCTTAAATAAATTGACCAACTGATTCTTCAATTTATATAGAAACGAAAGGGACCTAAAATAACTAAAATAACTTTGAAAATAAAACAAACAAAAATAAAGCTGCAGCACTTACACTACTGGATCTCAAAACTTATTATAAAACTACAATAATTAGAACAACATAGTACTTGTGTAAAGATAGACAAATCAATCAATGTAACAAAGTAGAGAGTCAAGAAAGAGACCTAGGCATCTAAGGTTCACTGATTTTCAACAAGGTACCAAGGTAATTCAATGAGGGGAAAGAATAACTTTTTCAACAAACGGTGTTGGAACAATTGACTAGCCATATGGAAAAATATCAACCTGATTCTGCATCCTACCATATTAGAGGATTTACTCAATGTGTGATTGACTAAAACATACAGAATTAAAACTACAAAATTTATAGATATAAATGTACAAGACAATCTTACCTTGGCTTTGTCAAAGATTTTTAAAAATATGACACAAAAATCAAGACGGTAATAAAAAACATTAATAAATTATATTTCATCAAAATTAAAAACTTTTGCTCTTCAAAGGACACCATTAAAAACTGAAAAGGCAAGCTACAGACTGGGAAAAGATATTTGCAAAATATATATCTGACAAAATTCTTATATCTAGAATATCTAAAGAATTATTATAATTCAATAATAAGAAGACAAACAACCCAATTGAAAAATAGGCAAAACATTTAAACAGACATTTCACCAAAGAAGATGCATGAATGGCAAATAAGCACATGAAAAGATGCTCAGCATCATTAGTCATCAGAGAAATGCAAATTAAAACCACAATGTGATACAACTACACATCTACTAGAATGGCTACAAGTAAAAAGCTTCATAACACCACACGCTGGCAAGGATGTGGAGAACTGGAACCTTCATTCGCTGCTGGTGGGAAATTTTTTTTCCATTCACTCTGGAAAATCCTTTGGCAGTGTCTTAAAAAAAGGTTAAACATACACCTACCATATAATTCAGCTATTCCATTCCTAAATATTTATGCCCCTGCAAAATGAAAGCACGTGTCCACAACAAGATGTACATGAATGTTTGTAGCCAAGGACATAATAATGAGAATGTAATAGCGAAGAACTGGAAATGTCCAACAACACGTGGCAAGATAAACTGTGATATACCCATACAATGGAGTACTACTCAGCAATAAAAATAAACGAACTATTGATAGACCTAATAATATGGATGAACTTCAGGATAATTTCGTTGCGTGAAAACAATCAGACCAAAAAAAGGAGTTGTACTGTATAATTCTATATGTACAAAATTCTAGAAAATGCAAATTAATCTACAATGATAGAAAACAGATCAATGGTTGCTTGAAGAGCGGTAGTGGTAGGGAAGGACTGGAGAAAAGCATTACAAAGGGGCATGAGGAAACTTTTAGGGGTGAAGGATGTTTATTATCTTGGCTGTGGTGATGGTTTCATGAGTGTATGCATATGTCAAATTTTATCAAAGTGTACACTTTGAATGTGTGCATTTTATTGTATGTTGATTATGCTTCAATAAAGCTGTACAAAAACCTTCAATGCATTAAAAAGAAACTAGACACAGCTGAAAAAAGAATCAGAAAACTGGATCTGAAGATACCATCCACGTGTGTTAGAATGAGATAAAAAGAGGGACATGTTGGAGCTGGCCCCACGGCGTAGTGGTTAAGTTCAGGGTGCTCCACTTCGGTGGCCCAGGTTCTTGGGTTTGGTTCCTGGGCTCGGACCTACACCACTTGTCAGTCATGTTGTGGCAGCAACCCACATACAAATAGAGGAAAACTGGCACAGATGTTAGCTCAGGGCTAATCTTCCTCAAGTGAAAAAAGAGGAAGATTGGCAACAGATGTTAGCTCAGGACGAATCGTTCTCAGCAAAAAAAAACAAGAGGCACATGTTATAAAGCGACTAAGCCTAGAGTGTGAAGGTCCAACAGAGTTCCAGAAGGATATAATAATGAGAATGTAAAATAGTCAGTGTTTCTTAGATCCAGGAAACTCAGTGAATCTCAAGCGGCAGGTATAAAAAGAAATTCACCCCAGACACATCCTAGTGAAACAGCAGATACAAATAGACGAAGAGAGAGAAAGTGCGCACACTCTTAAAGCAGCCAGAGAGACAGAAAACTCACCTAAGAAAATGGGCAATTAGACTCACAGTTCACTTCGTAAGAACAACTAAGGGGGAGAATACAGTGTAAGAACTTCTTCAACGTGCTGCGAGAAAACAGCTATCAACCTAAAATTTCCACATCCAGTGATGCTATATTTCAAGAAAAGGGATTATATAAAGAATATTTCCAGGCAACCAAAACAGAGAAAAATAACAAAAACACCTCCCCCCACCTCCAATAACCTGAGAGAATGTATCCCCCTAAGACCTTCTCTAAAGGAAACCTAAAGGACGTACTCCAGCAGAATGAAAAATGGAAAGCCTGAGATGCAAGAAGAAACGTTGGACAACATATTAGTAAATAGGAAGGCATTCGTCAGGAAACATTGACAATGTCTAATTTTTGGAGGGAAAATAGACTAGAATTAAAATACTGGGCTTTTATGGGAATTAAAATCGTCCACAGTCCTTGATTATTTAGGAGTAAGGTAAAGATGTTAACTTCAGACTTTATATTGTCAGCATGTAAATTAACTAGTGTAATCCCTGAAATAATAAACACAGTGCTTATACTTTCCAAACAATTAGAGGGAAATGGAAATAGAAAAAGAAAAAAAAAATCAAATCAAAAGAAGGCAAAGCAAGAAAGAGAAAATAAAAAATAACACATAGTAAGAGGATCTAGAGCATTTAAAACAGTGCCTGGCATGTTATCATTATAATAATTATTCTTCATTTATTAAAGAATAATAATATATTTATTATATAATATAATAATTTGTTATTATAACTGTTATTTCATTCTCTTTTTCTTTTTTGAGGAAGATTAGCTCTGAGCTAACATCTGCCACCAATCCTCCTCTTTTTGCTGAGGAAGATTGGCCCTGAGCTAACATCTGTGCCCATCTTCCTCTACTTTATATGTGGGACGCCTGCCACAGCATGGCTTGACAAGGGGTGTGTAGGTCTGCACCCAGGATCTGGGCTGGTGAACCCAGGGCCGCTGAAGCAGAGCATGTGAACTTAACCGCTGCACCACCGGGCTGGCCCCTATTTCTTTTTTGATAAATCTCTCTGTAGCATTCAAGACAAAGACCTGTTAACAGGCAAGTTCTACTAGTACTGATAGTTCCTTGATGTTAAGTTGATAATACTAATGAAAAGACAGGCAGTAATCTGGAGGAATTAGAAAATTCTATTACTCACAAGATGTATAACCTTAGGCCAGTCACTTCCCACTCTGGCCTTAGTTTCCTCATCTGTAAAAAGAGGGAGTTGGAGGGGGTTAGAGAAGAAGTACAAATTGCATGGTTCTGTATTTTTAAATCCTCATTAACTGAAAGAAAAGAAATCTCCTGACTCATGCCAAAAAAATGAATAAAAAAGATTCAGAAATGGTTTATTTGGGTGAGTGGCAATCTCACCACAAGCACTCACGACAAGTTCGGTCCACTGAGGAGGAAGCGGTGGCTCTCCTTGCTCATCCCAGAGCCTGACAAGCCTGGAGGCCACTGAGCAGGAACAAAGTGAAGCCCCCACTCAGAGGAGACTTGTCAAAGGCACCTTTCCCACCCAGGATGGAAGGAATTCCAGAGGCTTGCGGAGGAGCCGGCAGGCTCAGAGCTCTGCACAAAGCACTGGGCTGGGGCTGCCAGACAGTGTGAAGCCATCAAACAAACCCACTCTCCTTTTGCCACATTACACAGACTTTTCAAATGCACCCTCTCTGCTGAAAGTCTTGAACGCTGAACTTCTTGCCTCCTCCTACCCGTCATCCTTCCAATTCACAGATGCAAACGCCTACCCTTTACACGTTTTGCACACATTGTGATAGGATAATGCCCTCCAGATCTAGGTGTTGCAGAGGGAACTCAGGTATGGAAGATTACTGGCTCAGCTTTGAAAGGTAAACCTGGTCTGTGTGATGGATGCTGAGGGAGGAGGGCAGAGAGCCTCTTGGGAAGTTCCCTTGAATTTGGGTGTGGTGCGATTCTTTCTGTTTCCAAGTATGGTTTTATCTAATCTGTTTGATGCTGCTCTGTTGACTGACTACTTTATCCCTAAAAAATCCGCTGAACTTAAGTTTCTCTTTCACGACTTTTGAAGATAGGGTCTACCCTGTTGGAAGGCAGTGTCACAAGCAAAGGGATATGTGTACAAGGATGTTTGCCATTCTTTGAAATTTATTATTTATAAATTTATTTAAAAGCATTATTTAAAATTGTGGAGTCTCAGTAAAAACCTGTCAGCAGAGTCATGGGCACATTCATTTATCATAATGCTAGGAACTAGCCATGTAGCAAAACAAGTCACTGAGTAGTATATAAAGTATGATCCCATTCTGGTAAAAATCAATGGTAACAATAATAATGTTCATATTCGAAGGGAAAAAAATTGGACGAAGGTGGGTCAAAATGTTAACAATGATCACTTGGGGCTGGGGTGAAGTGGGATGCAATTTGGGGCCATTTCACTGTCTGTGTTGTGTTTGCAGTGTTTCAACTTCATGTAACTTTGTATTCCTTTTGGATAAGAAGGAAAGAAAGAAAGGCAGCGTTAGAAACATTTCTCCATTCCCTGGCCCCCTGGTCTTGGTATTGTACCCTCTTGGTAGCCAAGGTGAAGACTTGGTGCTGAGTTGCATTCTTGGTCAAATGTTTTCTCCTCAAGACGGAGATACTTTCTTTCCATAGCTGCAGATTTTATTCCACAGCATGCAATACCAGCTTATTGCTTTCACTCATTTGTAATGGCTCTGTTCTCAACAGGACATGTTGTACCTGTAGGCATTCATATCTTAAAATACTTGAGGTAGCTCTCTGTAGTATTTGACCACTGAATTTGAAATTTACTTATACATCACTTTTGGTTAAATTGATAAATAAATCATATTATTTCTTCTATTTTAGAGTTTAATTTTTTTAAAAAGTACTCAATATGTGAGGATATTTATTGCAACTAAAGAATGGAGAATTTCAATGTGCTGAGATTAAAATCTGATGTAGTCTACCCATTTGAAACTTTAAGGTTCCTATGACTCTTTAAATTTTAAACATGTCCACACATATACAACTGGAAATTTTGACCCCAAATATTGCCTCAGTTTCCTGGATGTTTCCAGCCAAGTGTATATTGTTTTACTTTATGTCTAGAGACCCAGCCTAACAAAACTTGGCATGTTTTCATAGGTTTTTTTGGTTTGCAATTTATTCATTCATTCACTCATTCAACAAACATCTTCTACTACCATTAGTGTTAAAAATAATAGCTCACATTTAATAGAGTATTTACTACTTGTTGGTAGTTAATACTAACTAATATTTAATTCCCATTTATTACCTGCTGCTTTTTAATTAAATGCCTTCCTTTTGCCTGGCATTGGAGAGGATACAAAAATGATGTGGACCCTGAGGTATATAAATAATCCAAATATGGCTGTGTACTCAAAAGGAGGGTCAGATACTAGGTTATGCAGTTCCTAGACTGAATAAATGACTTCCCGTCTCAGAGTTCGAGGAAGCTTCATGAGGGAATTGGCATTATATTTGAGTCTTTAAGCAAAGGATTTGGTCATCTGGAGAAGGGGGAGGAGGGACATTACAGATAAAGGCAGAAAGGAGACAGGAATGTGCAGGGTCCCGGGTGTATTGGGGCTGCAGCATGTGGTGCATGAAGAGGAGTCACAGGAAAGAAGGCCAGAGGGGCAGATATCAAGAACGTCGCAGGTATAAGGGCCAGTGAATCATTTATCCCAACACCGTCATTTTACAGATGAAGACATTAAGGCTCACAGACAAGGCAAGTGCCCTCAGTTACTCAGTAGTGGGAATGGAATTAGACCTCAAGCTTTGCTGGTTCCCACACTTGAGCTTCCAGTTAGGCTGGGACAGATCAAGGAGTGCCCAGAATGCCAGGCTATAGCTAGGTGGTCATCTCAATGCAGAGGGGAGCCACTGAAAGTTTCGAGCAGAATGTGAGTAGCAGAGGTGAGGCAGGGGCTAAGATAATTTGAAGATACCTAGGCTAAGTGACTGGGAAGCTAGAAGCTATATTTTGGTAACTCTAATTTCATATCACATGGCTTCTGTTAACACACAGGATCAGATCTAGAAAAATAATGATTAGTTTAATTGAAAACAATCGGTTGATCTCAAAGTAACTACTTGATTGAATATAACCTCTCTTAAAAACTCATGTCTTCAGACAGGGATTTTAGTTTAAGAGTATGTTTATGAGGGTTGGAGAAAGTCAGCACATTCTGTAATGGGTATCAGGGGCTCAATTTGTCTCCTCTGAGTCTACTTCTGCCCTTGGGAGATGAAGACTCTGTCACTGGGAGATGAAGACTCTGTCACTTGAGTCTTCATCTCCACGTAACTTGTATTCTCTTTACATTTGAAAAAGAGATCAAATATGACTTTTTTTTTTGAGTTTTTTACTAGAGGCTTATTTTAGTTACATTTATTTTTAGTTTTACTTTCCTCACAAGCAGCATCTTCCAGCACCACAAACGATAGAAACAGGGATCAACGAAAGAGGTTACCTTTGGCCACAGACACAAAGCCTCCTAAACAGCAGCATGAGTCTCATTCCCCTCACACGTGGAACTGCAGGCCAGAGACGCACCTCACAACCGCCGTTCTCAAGGGGAGGCAAAGAGCTGAGAGAGTCAGACTGTCTGGGTTCCAATCCCAGCTCTTGGATCAGTCAGGCAACGCTTCTGAAGCTGATTCTCATCTGTAAAATGGAGCTAGCTAATGATAACTCATCCCCGGTTTGCGCTGGTTTTGAGAATTGCTAGACAGTGGGCCAAAAGAGCTGACCACAGTGCCAGACACGCAGTGACCACCTTGTTCAACATTAAGCCATCTGAATTGGTTCGCCCACACTTCAGGACAGACAAGTCGCTCAGAGAACAGCAGAATTTCTGAGAAGAGTTGTCAGTTCTCAAGAAACTGTGCCCTTATTTTAGATGAGCTCTAGAACTAAGGACGTAACAAAACCACTTCACAGTTTTACTTCTCCAGGGTCAATCGTTTTGAGAGTATTACTAAGAGCCTTTAAGGAAGATGTATATTTCCACATCTCTGATTTATGTAAAACTATACACCCCGAACCAAAACAGACTCTTTCTCTCTCCCAGTCTGGCCTGCTTCCCAGCTGTTCACGGGAATTGTTAGAAGCTCCACTCGCTCCGCAGGAGCCGGAGGAAAGCAAACAGCTCTGGCAGGCAGGCACCCCACCCACCATTTTATTTTCCTAAATCACTCCTTTAGCTAATATTTCAGGGACAGACACGCGACGCATCTGGCTCCAACCAAATATTTTCAGTCACTCGGATTCCAAGGTAAATATTTGCCAGTTCGATTGCAGTAACTTTGGTAGAGTGAAACAGGGAGCCATTTATCAACTTTCAATCAGGGCCGGGGCAGCTGCGCGGGAGGCGTGGCCCCGCCCCCTTCCCGTGAGCCCCCGCGCGGGCCCCGCCCCCACGCTTCCGGTCTCCGCACTGGGGGCCGGAGCCTGTCTGAGGCCGGTTTGAAAGGCGGGTTTGCAGAGATACTGTCTTCAGAGGTCATTTCTTTTCCGTCAACTGTTGCCTTTCCCTACGCTCCATGGCTTATCGAAAGCGTGTTGGTAGTGGCCATTTGGAGGTGTCGAGATGCACCAGGGAAGGGTTAGGAAGTCTCCGAGGACGCGAGGACACGTGGTGACAGGTGACAGGCGTGACTTGAGGTGGAAGGGCCAGGGAGATGCCTCACTACCTTAAGAGACTCTTCCCACTGGCCCAAGGCTTTTGAGCTACAATGAATGAATAGTGCCTGTCCTATCTAGTCGTTGGCACCTAGGTGAGAATGAATATATTAGCCTTTTTCTTGGGCACATTTTATGCAGAAAGAATCATAAAGGGAGATGAGAACACAGAAAAATGGGGTGGGGGTAAGGTCGGTTTATATTAGAAGCAAACTTTTTGCCTTTTCTGTGGCAGGGTTTTTAACCTTTTGGGGGTCCTTTTGAGACTGTACCAAGACTAAGGATCCTTTATTTCCCAAGAAAACATTTGTGAACACAGTATTTTGCTTATAATCGGGAGATTCATGGATCCCCAGAACCCAGCTACAGATTCCCATGGGGGAGCCATGGACCCCAGGTGGCAAACCTTGGGTTTTAGGTACAGCACACCCTGGTGACCTGGGACTGAGGATGCAGACTTCCTTATCTTGCCCAGGGGCAGGACTGGGGTGAAGAGAGTGAGGCACTTGCCTTGGGCACAGAATTTATGGGCGCATCAAAAAGCTCAGAAATCAAGATTAAGTAATGTTTTACTGCACTATTTTAAATGATCAAATCTGCAAACTACAGCTGCAAACTTGTCACCCTTTTTTGTAAACAAAATTTTATTGGAACCAGGACCAGGATTAGGATGAGTGGGTGAGGCAGGGCTGCACAACTGTGGGTCAGATTCTGTCTTTATTTAAAATTTTATTTTGTATTTTGTTCATTATGGATTTTTTGGTTTTTAAACAGTTCATTAAAACATTATTTGTTTTGAATGCTGAGTTTTTTGTGCCTCCCCCCACCCTTTTAATTTTGCACCCAACTCTAGTGGCCTCCTTTGCTTTACTCTAGCCCAGCCCTGTTTATCTTAGCCCAGGATGCTGTTCAACTAAGACCCAAATGTAAGTGGCCACTTGCTGAGTGCTTAGAGATGATTTTGTTTTAAGGAAATTGAGGCTCAGACAAGTGAAGTCAGTTGGCCAAGGAGGCACAGTGTCAGATTGTGCCACTAGTTTTCTCACTGCCATCTGGTTTTCTTTTCACCTCACCGTGATGAGGTATGAAGCTTACCTTCATAGTTCCCTCCAGAAAATTTCCTGAAAGTGCTCTGAATTCTCTCTCCTAATGTCTCTCCAATGCCTGTGTTTTGCTAGTTTCCTCATGATGCTACTCCCCAAGCCACTCTGGAATTCACCTAGTTCTGAGGGATTGGGAGCCAGAATTCTTGATCAGTGTCATGTCTGCAAGGCCTTCTCTCTCATCTTGGATGATTAACTTCCGTGCGGATTTTTTTTTTTTTTTTGCCACAAGGCATATAATCTTAGAAAGCTAATTTCCTCCTTGTTTCTTTTGAAAGATATTTTTAAACATGGAGAGAAGAAGTCAGACAGAACAACTCTGTGAAGCAGGTACTGGTATTATTCCTATTTCACTGATGAAGAAACTGAGGCACAAAATGGCTGTGTAACCTGTCCACCGTCTCCCTAAGTATCAGAATCAGGATTCAAATCCAGGTATCCTGACTGCAGGATCTTTTTTAACCAGCACATGGTGTGGCCTCTTGTAGGCCATTTTGCCTCAGCTGGAACAATTCCTGATGGGAAGCTGTCTCGGGAGACCCGTTCTGTTGCTGGGCAGCTTCATCAGTTAGTGTCTTCCTTTTGTTTGTTGGTACAAGTCATAGACAGTTGTCCAAAATGGTTTCCTATTTTCTAAATGAGAAGAAAAGTGAAAATGAGAGTGAAGAACACCAAGAATAAAATCCCTCCATCTGCCCCACCTCCACCAAACATTCCTGACCCACTTCCAGTTCTGTGGGTTTCCTGAAAAGACACAAAATTCCCTCTTTCAGTTTTGTGTCTTTTGAAGGTAAAATCCCCATCCTCTGTGTTTATGCCTTCTTTCAGGAAGGATTTCAGGTGGCCCACGTGGATTATAAAATACGATTAAGTAGCATAAATTAAAAGTGTATGACATTATCCAGCAATTTCACTTTTAAGTATTTGTTCTTCAGAAATAGTTAGAGGAACTTACAAGGATAAATACTCATGGGTTTTTATTGTATCATTTTTGTAATTGTACAAAAAATTGTAGGCAATTTAAATGTATATCAATAAGGAAATGGCTGAATAAATAATAAATAATGGAGTACTTTTACTTTGAAATACTCTGTAACTGGTAAAAGGTAGCTCTTTATGTACTAACATGGGATGATGTCACTAACACAGTGTGGAATTTAAGCAGTAATTTTTATAACTATATTTATAAAAAGAATATTTTTATATGGTGTGCATTGAAAAAGCTTTGGAAGCACATACTCCAAATTATTCGCAGTGGTTACCTCTGGGTTGAAAGTGGTGATAGAAAAGGGTGAGAGAACTTTCAGTCAGTCAGGATCACCCCGTTACAGTTTAAGCTCAAAGGCAAGGGCTGTTGAGCACCACGGCTCGGGTCCAAAACATCCTCAGTGGTCAACTAATGTTTGTTGAGTTGATTAAGAAGCTGGATCATATCTTCAGTATGTATTGGTATTTAAAGTTGATTGCTGGCACAGTAAATAATCATCTTTAAAAAAAAACTGTTCCAAAGCAGCCTTCCCCCCAAAAGTATCAAAATTGTTTTTCTGCTATTCAGACTACTTTTAACTACTTTTGGTGCCTAGTATTAAGATAAACTCCATATTTGCTCTGGAGAAAATCAGTACTGACATTTTTAAATTGATGCTTGATAACATATTACCTCCATTGGCATCCCAGGTGAGGTACAGCAGTTTAAAAAAACCCACTTTTTTCTCATTTCAAAAGTTCATTGAAGAAAATATGGAAAATAAAAAGTATAAAGAAGAAAACAATCTGTAATCCCACACCCTAAAGATAACCATTGTGAACCTTTAAATGTGCTTCTTTCCTATGTTTTTTCTATGTGCAGCACTTTTTTGGGAAGATTTTTTTATTGTGATAAAATATACATAACATAAAATATGCATAACAAATATACATAAACCATAAAATGGCTTACTACTTTAATCATTTTTAAGTATATGATTCAGTGGCATTAAGTACGTTTACGTTATTGTGTGTTCATCATGAGTATCCATCTCCAGAACTTTTTCATCATCCCAGACTGAAACTCTGTATCTATTCAACTATAACTCCCTTTCTTCTCTCCCTCGGCTCCACTATTCTACTTTCTGTCTCTGTGAATGTAACTATTCTAGTTATGTCAGGTAAGTGAAATCATACAATATTTGTTCTTTTGTTTCTGGCTTATTGCACTTAGCATTATGTTTTTAAGATTCATCCCTGTTGTAGCATGTATCAGAATTTCATTATTTTAAGGCTGAATAGCTGTCCATTGTATGTATTTACCATGTTTTGTGTATTCGTTCATCTTTTTGAGAACATTTGGGTTATTTCCACATTTTGGCTATTGTGAATAATGCTGCTGTGAACATTGGTGTAGAGATATCTGTTCAAGTTCCTGATTAAATTCTTTTGGATATGTACCTAGAAGTGGAATTGCTGGGTCCTATGCTAATTCTATGCTTAATTTCTTGAAGACCACCATACTATTTTCCACAGCAGCTGCACCATTTGACACTCCCGCCAGCAGTGCACAAGGGTTCCAACTTCTTCACATCCTCGACAACACTTATTATTTATCTTTTTTTTTTGATAATCCCCATCCTAACGGGTGTGAAGTGGAATTTCATTGTCATTTTGATTTGAAGTTCCCTAGTGATTAGTGATATTGAGCACCTTTTCATATTGGCCATTAGTATATATTCTTTGGAGAAATGTCTATTCAAGTTCTCTAGCCAGTTTTTAATTGGGTTATTTTTGTTGTTGAGTTGTAGGAGTATTTATATATTCTCAGTATCAATCCCTTCTTAGCTCTATGTGTGGCACTTTTTTAATGTCAGACTTGTTCTGGTTAGAGCTCTGGCTGCTTCTCTGGGCTGTCCTCACCCTCACTGGTGTGTGTTCAAGGGATTGTAAAGTTATTTGATTGGGAACAAAGGGAAGACAGCATGAACTTGAATCTAGGGCAGAAGCAGTGGCCCAGCAGAGCTTAGTGAAAGTGATTGTTAGAATTTTGACTATGGAGGGCTTGCTGTAACCTCAGTTAAATTGGTTTCATTTGTCACAAAATGGAGGTGATAATAAGACCTACCTTGTTTTGCCAAACAGTAGCGTAAATGCTGGAATATTATTATGGCTAATAGTCATTATTGTGGTTAATGTTTATAAGGAGAGTACTGTGCGCTACTATGTGTCAAACGGATTATCTCATTTAATGCTCAAAATAGTCTTATGAGGTAGGCCCTATCATTTTCACCATGTTACCATCTCTGAACTTCTTTTGTTGTCTCTAAAATGAAGAAAATTATATCTACTTGCAGAACTGTTGTGAGGAGTAAATGAGAATAGTGAACATAGAGGGCCTAGCGAAGCACATGCACATAGTAGGTGCTTAACAGTGACAGCTCCTTTCCCTCAGCCCAGGAAGTGATTCCAATAAGCACAAAGTACAGTGTACGAGGATCCTGCTTGGTTTCTAACAATCTTGAATTTCCTGCTACTTCCCCTTCACAGTGAATTATAATGATTATACTGGTCAGATAGGAAAATCTGATACCATTTATTCACAAGACAGGAATATCTTGTAATCACCTACCTGCAAGACCAAAGCGAAGAGATCGTTTATTATCAGACACTAGGAAGACCTCTGCAGTCACTCATGTAGGAAGTGAACAAGCACCAGTAGCCCCGGAAACAGCTGTCTATGTGTTTTTGTCCAATACATTAGTGATGTTTTAATACGTCATCATTTTGGCTGATAATGTACCATTTCCTTGAATTCCTTTGCATTTTACTCCCTTTGCTCACCTCCTTTATTTTTTAAAATAATGATTACAATGAAGATGTACAACTGGCTGAGACCAAACTAGAAGAGGCAAGCGGGGCTTAAATTAGTTAACACATTAATATAGTCCTTAGCGGTTGTAGTGATTAGTGTAGTAGTTATTCTGGGTCACATTTCCTGGATGTTGTTTGGACATTCATTGGGTGGATCCAGGCCACACATTTCCTCTTTGGATGCAGCTAATAAATTAACTGGCAGCGGGATCAAGTCCTGCTTCTCACTGGCAGCTGGGCCCTCCCTTGGAGCCTCTCTACAATCCCCTCACTTATTGCTAATTGACTTCCTAATTCCCCACAGCAGCTGTTGTAAACCTTTTTCACTCTTCTCCATCCCCTTAATCTTCTCCCCGCGCTCTCCACACAGCGAGTGGCAGGTGACTGTGCATCGTGATCAGTTCTCTTTCCCACTGCCTTTGGGTCCTCTGCCGTCCTCACCTCATCTCCCTGAGGCCCTCATCCCGAAGACTCCCTTATCTCTCAGGGCCTGGCTCCTTCATTTACTCCCTCTTTCCTATCTTCACTCTCTCCTCTTCTTTTCCCTTCACCCATAAACAAGCTCAAATCTTCCTCAACCTGTAGAGGCTCAACCATATTTCCCTTGAAGTTAATCCCTTTCTCCTTTCATTACAGGCAAGCTCTTAATTTTTTTTTCCTCATTACGAAAGTAATATAGTAGTATAAAAATGGGGAAGTACAGTGGCGCAGCAGTTAAGCCCGCACGTTCCGCTTCGGCGGCCTGGGGTTCACTGGTTCAGATCCCGGGTGTGGACATGGCACTGCTTGGCAAGCCATGCTGAGGTAGGCGTCCCACATATAAAGTAGAGGAAGATGGGCACGGATGTTAGCTCAGGGCCAGTCTTCCTCAGCAAAAAGAGGAGGATTGGCAGCAGCTGTTAGCTCAGGGCTAATCTTCCTCAAAAAAAAAAAGGGGGGGGGAAGTACAAATAGTCAAACATGTTTCAAACACCCATAATCACACTAGCAGAGGTAACCACCAGTATTAACATTTTGGTTTATATCCTTCCAATCTTATTTCTATGCTATTAGAGTATTCATTTATTTCAACATGAGAGCATTCTGGACGGTCTGTTTTGTAACCTGACACTTTCTTGTGTCAGTAAGTATTCTTCTACAACATGATTTTTAATCATCGCATTAAAATTTCCATTGTATGGGTGCATTGTAATTTACCTGTTTTAAAAGATAATCATAGGTTTATTTTCAATTATTTGCTATAATTAACATTATAATACAACCTTTGTAAATAAATCTTTGCACATACTCCTGACTATTTCTTTAGTACAAATTTCTGAAGGGAACTTCCTGAGTGCATATTCTAAGTATTTGGGTACGTATTTTTTTGCAAAATTTAAATGTCTTGAAA
Organism: Equus przewalskii; assembly: GCF_037783145.1. NCBI lineage: Eukaryota > Metazoa > Chordata > Mammalia > Perissodactyla > Equidae > Equus > Equus przewalskii. The sequence continues at coordinate 7,569,356 of NC_091854.1, forward strand.
GAGTAGCCCACTATCATCGCTTCAACTTTTAACTGCCATTCACTAAATTCCAAGCAATCCTTCCACCATCACTGAAGCAGCTCTGTCCGACGTCAAGGTCAACATCAATTACTAATCGCAAGTCTCCTCAGGTCTTATGTGGCCTAATCTCTTTGCAGCAACTGTCACTTTCTATCTTTTCCTTTTGAAATGTTGTTTTCTTCAATTTTGCCTGCATCCTTCTACCTCTCTAACACATTTTCAGACTCTTTCCTGGTTCCTTTCCTTCTGCCTGCTCTTTTCCTTATTCTCTACTCTTGCCCCAGTTTTCAACTTTTGCGTTCATGCCGCTGCCACGTGGATCTCAGCCTAAATCTGACCTGATTTGGGGTCTGCTGGCCTCTGCAGCCTCACACCTCATCGCTCTTCCGACTGTTTCCTCCTCTCCCCATCCCTCCATGTACTTTATGTTTCAGTCATTCTGAACGACTTGCATTTCCTGTGCCTTGGATCATGCGGTGCTCTGTGCCTGGAAATTCCTTCTCTCCTTCTTCACTTGATAAAGCTTTACTTATCCTTCAAGATTCACCTCTTTCAGGAAGCCCATGACAAACCCCTAGTCCTACTCTTTTGTGCCTCTTTACCCTTCTGCCTGGCCAAATAGGGTAACCGTCCTCTATACTCTCATGTACATGTTTCTCTCCTTGTGCTGTTATAACTGTCTGTCTCCTCCTCTAGGTTGTGAGCTCCTGGAGGGAAGGAATTAAGACTTTGAGGATTATATCCCCACAGTGCAGTGTGGCACTTGTCATCTAGTAGAGACTTGTAGTGAACATCTTCCATCCCTTATTCATTTCCTACTCTCATCTTCCCCTGGGGACCTGTCCACTGCCTTACTCTTGAGTCATAGGTTGGGTGGGACTGACCTAAGCCCACCTGCAGGGGTAAGTCCTTACTGGCCACATTGCTCAATTACAGCAAAGGACAAGAAAACATTTTTTTGAAAAGAGAAGCTTTCTTTCTGTTCTGTGACAGCTATTAGAAGAAATATGTTCTCTGCTCCGACATGATGTGGTGTAAAGATTTAAAGTAGAATTGTTTATCCGTTTTGCTGGCATGAAGGGGTGCCTGGAACTGCCTGAGGCCTGCGTGTGAAGGTGAAGCTGGGATCCTGGAAGACAGAGCAGAGACACAGAGTGAATCAGCAGATGTATTATTATTGAATTTAACCATCATGTGTGTTAGGTTTCTTATGTGCCAAGTGCTGTTCTATGTGCTTTATAAATATTAACTCATTTAATCATATCAATCTTATGAAGTAAGTACTCTTATTATCCCTATTTTATAGCAGAGAAAAGCAATACACAGAAAGGCTAGATAACTTGCCCAAAGTCACACAGCTCATAAGTGAGGATTTGAAGCTGGGCTTAGTCAGCAATCTTATGCTGTCCTTCATTGTACAGTGGCACAAAGAAGGGCTTAAAGAGCAGAGCTTTCTCTGAAGTCAAACATCTAATCAATGTGATATCCTTTCTTCATTGTATTTGAAATCTAGGTGACTGTAGGTCCTGCACCCAGATGCAGTGAGAGTCACTCAGGCAGACCTTATGCTTTCTTGCCCTTGGCTGATTAACACACAGCCTGTGACCTCTGAGTAAGCTTTTTACAGCAGAAAGCCAGATTTTTAAATACTCACTGCTCAGAAGAAGCTAAGCAGGAGTCTCTTCATGTGGTTTATTGGATCATGGAATATCAGGGTTGGAAGAGGCCCTTAAAGATGATCCCCTCTGACCTTCTAAGTTACTGATGGGAAAACCAAGGCCCTCTGAGGCATTATGGCTTGCTCAGGGTCAAAGACAGAACTAGGGATGGACCGGGACGGGTGCGTTTCCCAGGATGCCTAGGTGTGGTATGTTTGCTGTCCCAGTAGTTTGTAGTCCTTTCTGTTTCAGGAGACTTTCTAGAACCCAGAATGTACCAGGCCAGGCTGAGAGAGTATAGTGACGAGGTTTTAGTCCTGCACTGTTGGGACTAGAAAGCAAAGGGCAAAGGTTGGCTTAGACACAGCTATAACCAGAACGGGTTCTGAGTGACACCTCCCAGGAAACCCAGAGACCTTGATGGGCATGTCAAGGTCACTTTGAGTCCTCATCTGCCTTGACCTCTCAGAAGTATTTGACACTGTTATCTATTCCCTCTTCCACACTGTTTTTCCTCCAAGGCACCTCTTGGTTTCTTCCTACTCCTCTGGCTGTTCCCTCTCTGACACCTTCATGAGTTCTTCTTTCTCCACCTGATTTTAAGGCTGGTGTCCATCCTAGACCCTCTCTTTTTCTCCCTTGCCTTACTCTTCCTGGGGATAGATAGATGCCATCTATCCCAGTGGTTTTAATGATTTACTTCCTACTATTTCTCAAATGTATATCTCCTACCTGTCTTTCTCCAAATGCCGGACCCATATATTCAAGTTACCAGCTAGGCAGCTCCACTTGGATATCCCATGGGCACCTCGGTGCCCACCTGGACAAAATCGTTCTCATTGTCTCTCTACCTCTCTCACCCTCCTAACCCAGATCTGTTTTCCCTCATGGTCTTTGTCTCAGTAAAAGTACCACTACCCACAGCTCCACAGTCCTGACACTCCTGACTTTCCCTTCTCTTTTCTCAGCCCCACAGCTGCTTCTCTGGTTCAGGACTCCATCACCTGCAGTAGCCTTGTAACTGGTCTCCCTGCTGCAGACTTGCCCCACTCCAACTTGTTCTATGCATTGTAGCCAAAATTAACTATTTTTACATTTTCAAAAAAGTGTATTTTTAAATTATAAAATCGATACATAATTGTAACAATTGTAAACAATATAATAGAATATAAAGTAAAAACTGAAAGACTCTCTTCTCTCATATCTCCAACCTCCACATAGGTGAACAGTTATATTTCCCATGAGACTCTTTTCTGTGCTTATCCAAACATATTAACTGCCATCTCCTGTAGGCTATATGCCACTCCATTTGCCAGCAATCCAGAACTGCCCATTTCTTTGCACATGCTAGACTCTAGGTCCCTCCTTGATTTTGCTCATGCTTTCCCTTCTGCTCTTCCCTCACTGTCCTTCCTCCAGCCAACACCTGCTCATCCTTTAAGACTCATCTCGTGTCATTTCCTCCCTGATGCCCCCAGACTCAGTGGGTAGGTCCCCGTTTACCACTCTTACTGCATTATCATGCTGCAATATCATGAGCTCTTTTGTGCTGCTTCTTGAGGAAAAGTAGAGCTTCTTGAGAAGAGACTGTGCCTTATTCTCCATGGTATCTCCCACACTTAGCATAAGACCTGGCAGTGTTCAGTACACATGACTGAGTGATTGTGGCTCTTATTACTTCCTGAGTCTCCTGAAGTGCAAGTGCCTTGGGCTGGGGAGGGAATTGTTCCAAGTGAACAGGACTGTGAAGCTTCCTGACAGTCAGTTCATAGCAAGAACAGGAGACAAAATAGGGGCTGAAGAACAAGAGAAAGGATCCAAGAGTGGGGAAGGGAGGCTGGTGGCATCACAGGAAGGAAAGGAACTAATATTCTGCTCTCTGCCCACCCATTCAATATCATCTCTTGTCATTGCCCATCTCACTCTGTGCTCCAGGCATACTGAAATACTAGCAGTTCCTGCCTGCATTATGATAGCTCTTATCTCCAGAGCTTTAATCATGCTGCTTGCTCTGCCTGGAATGCCTTCCACCCCTCCTTTCCCCTGCTAACTCCTTTTCATTCTTCAGGTCTAAGTTGGCCTGTCGTCACCTGGCTCTCCAAGGCTGGAGACCTCACACTTCTACTGGGTAGAGGGCATTTGCTGTTTAGCTCTGCACTTCCATTTCCCCTCTTCTCTTGCAGGAAGTTCTTGGACTCCCCATTTGGAAATTCACTCCTCCCCCATAGTTAGCCTTCTAGTTAGTGTAACTGACACCCCTCCCCCCAGCTCCAGGCATGAGTCTAATTGTTTACGACAATCAGCATGTCTCATTCTACCTGTCACTGTGGGCAGTTCAAAGATCGGCATACATTCAGAAACAGTGAATCAAGGAGAAACTAGAGATATTAAGAGTTACCAGAAGATTCACCTTCTTTTCTATGAGACTGAATGAGGAAGGATGTAGGTGAGAGAGAACAAATGAGAAAGCTTACATTTTGGACAGTGACTTAAGTCTACAAGATGTAATATCTGGATATGTGTGTGGGGTCCACACAGATCTCTGGAGTCAGGTTGTCTTGGGGAAGACTCAAACTAGGGCTCCAGAGAAACCTGGGCTGGTGCAGGGCTGCTGGCTGTGGGCCAATGTAGGGACAGGTTCTAGATGGTCAGAAGAGCCACACCAGGAATTTCCAAAGACTTAAGTGTGGAGGAGTTGTAGGCCCAAAAGAGATCCTTTCCTTCCTTGGAAGTCTCCCTTGCCTATCTCCTAAGGCTTCCAGGATGAAATCTGAGCCCAGAAACACCCACACTCACCTGTCAGCTGCTAGAGACAATGCTGGCTGCCCAACAATGCCAGGAATCATGCTCCTCTAACATCCATTTTGATTTAAAATCTTTTATGTTTGAGATGGACTCTTCTCTGTTGACAATGGGCTGGGTTTGGTCTATTCATTAGGTGTGGAACTCCTGGCTTGTGGTAAATCCTGATTGGAAAACAATATAAACACATTTCCTGGTAAATGTATAAATATATATAGATGTTGGTTGTTCCCCTCTCCACCACCAACACACACCATAGAAGCAATTTGAAGCAATTTAGACATGCTCAGCATCTGGCCCTCATAAAATGCCTCGAGTGAGTCATGATTTTGCATCAACAGAGAGGGCTTGTCTTGCTTGTGGAAAGAATTGTATTTACCTCCCGTTCTGCCTGTGACTCTCTCTATTGCTTTATGATGATCAGTCTGATTTGTGTGCAAAGAGACTGGTGAGATAAGAATTTGGGGAAGGGGAGCAAGGAGAAGCTACATATTCAAGGCAAAACACCAGTTTTGGGGAGAATGACCTGTTTTTGCATTTGAGGAGTCAGCAAAAGAAAAAAGCAGTGAAAAGAACCTTATTTTGTGAATTAGGAAATGGCCTCTACTACTGGCTGTAGGCCACTCAATCTCTCGGCACCTCAATTTGCTCATCTGAGAAGTGGGACCGATAATGGATGCCCTATCCATTTGATGGAGGAAAGGAGAGCTCTTGCTTGAGAGCGCTGTTGGGGGCCAGTTGTGGAGTGAGCTCCTTAAATATTCCATATCATTTAATGCCCAAGATAATCCCATGAGGGAAATGACATTAAACCATTCTTCAGCTGAAGGAACTGAGACATGGAGAGGCTAAATGGCTTGACCAAGGTCACAAAGCCTTTCAGGGCTCAAACCCACATCTGTCTGGTTCAAATCCTGTGTTCTTCCCATTACTTCATGCTGACACTGAGGTCAAAGGACACATTCCAGTCTCCCCCTGAGGAAGGGGGAAAAGCACAAGGTGGCTTCCCTGCTCTAAGGTCTGAGGTGTCCTTGTGTTCTTGGTCCCCACAGCAGGCCCAGCAAAGCCCAGTTCTGTCTCCTCAGAGCCCTGCTCTCTGCTGTGGGAGCAGGTGGGTTGTTAATCTGATAAACGGCTTCCTGTTAAGGTGGGAGGACAAGCTGCAGCACTGGTCATTTGCCCTCCAGAGGCAGGCGGGAGGCTCTAGTGTCTTCACCCACAGAATGGCTCTAGGACTATGATCTGAAAGTATGAGGGCTTTGGGGTTGGTCAGTCTTAGGTGAGAGTCCTGGCTCTGCCTTTTGCCAGCAGTGTGACCTCAACTTGTTTGACCTTCAGTTTCCTCAGCAATAAAATGTAGATAAAAACGCTCACCTTAAAGGGTGGATGTTCTTGTAAATATTAAATGAGATAATGCAGGAAATGTGCCTAGCACCTTGTGTCATACATTATACACAACCAGGTAAAAGGCAGCTGTTGTCCATGGAGGGGATGGGCAGACCTCCAGGGAAGCTATTTAGGCATTAAGAAGTCTTTGTGTCCCATCCCCTAAATCCACATCACAGTCAATCATTTTTTCATTTGTTCAGAAAGGGTGTTCTAAACACTGTGTCAGCTGCTGGGGACAAGTATGTACGAGACAGTAGTGAGTGCTCTGGGCTTCTCCTGGGAGGCAATAAGATGAGTGTCTTGGTCCAGGCATAGAACTTGGAGAAAAGGCTCATTGCCAGTCTGCTTGGTAGGAAGCTGAAGGTATAGCTGTCTTGGGATTGGGTAGGGAGTAGGCACAGAGTTCACCCTTCTGGGCTTTCCAGATCTTTTATGGTCCAGCCCTTTCCTATCCCACTCTACCCCACTATCCTGCTTGTTCCTCAACAGCCAACACTTACACCAAGCTAGTAGGCATTTCCTCATGTGCCCCCAAACACACGGAAGCTCATTCCCACCTCACTGATTTTGTTTACAATTGGATCCCTACTCTTTTGTTCCTTAGCCATACCACGCTCATCTCTCAAGCCCAGTTCTCATTCTACCTCCTCCAGAAAGCTCTCCTTAACTTCAACAGCACATGCTGACCTTTATCCTCTTGGATCTCCCCATTTCAGTGACTATTCATTAATTATCTTATTCATTAATTCATTCAATGCATTGGCAAGTCTTAACCCATTCTATATGAAAAATATTTCCCAAATCCATCCACTTCTCTTCATCTCTACTGCTTCCACCCTAGTCATCTCTTACTTGGATTATTAAATATTCTTATATCTGGTCTCCTTGCTCTCACTCTTCTCTCTCCGACCCTTCCATACTCTGCAGAGTATCAAGTGATCTTTTATGAAGGTAAATTAGCTCCTGTCACTCCCCTGCTTATGGTCTTCCAGTAGCTTCCCAAACTCCTCAGCACAGCCCACAAGTCTCTGATAATCTGGCACTTGGGTGCCTTTCCAGCCTCTTATCATCCCATTATTCCTCTTGCTCATTCTGCTTCAGGCACCTCAACCCAAAAGGCCAAACCATTACCACCGCCTCAAGGCTTTTGTACTTGCTGGGCCTTATGCCCAGAATGGTCTCAGCTCCTCAGTGCCTACCTCTTTCTCATCACTCAGCATTCTGTTCAACTGTAACCTCTTCAGTGAAGATCTTTCCTGAACACCCCATCTAAAGTAGCTCCTACCCATCTCACGTCATACTTTGCCTCATTACACTATTTCCTTTATATCGTTAACATTTTTTGCACTTACTTGTTTCCTTTGTATTATCTGCTTCTTTCCACTAGAGAGGAACTGCCTCCAGAATAGAAACAATATGTCTTGTTCACTTCTGTATCCTCACAGTTTATAATAGTGCTTAACATGTATGAAACCCAAAAATATTGCTTAATAACTTATTATATGGGTATTAAATGTCTTCTACATATGAAGCCTTGAAAATCAGTAATTTCTACCACTTATTAGAGATACAAATGCCTATCCTTGAAACAGGGTTTCTCAAAGGTGGTCCATGAAACTCTGGTGGTCTGTTAAGGAGTTTTCAAGTGGTTGATGGTTTTAGAGGAAAAACTGATGAAACAATTTTGTTCGCATACACTTAACTAATTTAAAATGCAAGATGAATTAATATTTCCATAGAAATCCTATTACTTTCCTAATAATTGTTTCATGACATTCACTGCAAGGACTGTATTGGTCAATTTGTCATAGCTAATTTCAGTTGTCAATTATAGATTATTTTGGATAATGTGTTTCACATCAGGATAGTGTTAAAATTCTTAGTTGTAAAATCTACACTTTTGTTGTTACTCTTGCATTGCAGTAAATTTCTCATGACTCAAAAGTATTTCAAAGAGTAAAATTAATGATGAAGATAATATTATCAAGAGTATAATACACAATAATTCTGTAAGTGGAAATATTGAATACTGTTAACAGTATGAATATACACCATGAATCTGTGTGAGCTAGGGCAGAATAATTTATAAGAGTATTGAGTTAGCACAATAGCTGAAAAAGAGAAGTTCAAATAGGAAATACAGTGGTGAATGTTTGGAAATTGGACTTTACTGGGTTGTAATGATCCCCAAGGACATTGTTTCTTGTGACACTTTGTCCTATTGTGGCACAAAGCCATCAAATTTTGACACAATTTTCAAAAAAATATGGTTATCTCTCTGGTAAATCAAGTGATATTTTCCAGAGTAACTGTTAAGAAACTGGTTAATTTTGTCATGAAAGGTAGAGAAGAGATTGAAACTACAAAGATATTGTTTAAAGTTGTACTTCTTAGAGAAAAATCACATATAACTCATATTACTGTGAAGATGCTTGAATAACCAGCTTAAGCTAAGTTAATGATAAGTATTGGGCTTGGAGAGAAAGCAGAACAAGCTTTTGGCACAATTCTTTTATCAAAAGATCCTGCTTAAAGTAGGTAAAGAAGACAACTAGATGTGGAATCTGACTTATGGCTCAATCCAGTCCTCATTAAGCTGACTATAGACATCTTGGTGAAAAGTTGAAAACAATTTTATCCCTCTCACTGTTTTGGAGGATTTATTAATTTTAAAATGGTTATGTTTTGTTTACAATTTTTAAAATCAAAGCGGGTTTCCAGCTAAATGTGGTAGATTGAACATGTGTTTACTCTTTACTACCTTCCAAAAATTGTCAGAAAGTGGATTTTTCAAAAAGCGTAAGTAGATTTCTGCCTTAATCCATGATGGAGTAATAGGGACCACATTTACGCTGCTGCTGTGTAAACAACTAGAAACTGTACAAATGTATGAAACACCTATTTTCTGATATTGGACTAGAGGTAACACAGGATTGTGATTCCTGAAAGAAGAGAGACAAATGAGACAAGCTCTGTCATCACTTAGGTTTCTACCTGGAGGCATATTCCATATCATGAAGCAGGGTGAGGGACCCCAAGTAAGCATCATGGACTCACTGAGTTGAAGAGAGAGAGACTGGAGTTCAAGGAGGCTGAGGCAGCTTAAAGCTGTGAGGAAGAATTCTAATAAAAGGGAGTTATGCAGAAAAAGAGCTCTAGAAATCTTGTCTTTTCTGAACATTGAGAAATAATGCTGAGAAACAGTGGTGAAAGTTTTTCTAAATTTCATGAAAATGCTAAGACAAAGATCCAAGAAGCTCAGTGAGCCCCAAGCAGGATAAACTTACACACACAAAAACTCACACCAACTCACATCATAATCAAGTTGCTGAAAACCAATGATAAAGAGAAAAATCTTAAAAGCAGCTGGAGGAAAAAAAGGCAGTATGTACAGAAAAACAAAGATAAGAATGACTGAAGACTTCTTGTCTAAAGCTGTGCAAGCTAGGAGGCAATGAAATGGCATCTTTAAAGTATCAAAAGAAAAAGGCATGACAATTTGGAAATAAGTAAAAATATCCTTCAAAAGTGAAGGCAAAATAAAGGCTTTTTCATACAAGCGAAAGTTGAAAGAATTTGTTGTCAATAGCCTTGCACTATGAGAAATGTTAAAAGAAGTTATTCAGGCACAGAGAGAATATCAAATGGAAATGTGGATCTACACAAAGGAATGAAGAGTGCCTGAAATTACATATATGTGAGTAAATATAAAAGACTTTCTTCTCCCTCATTTTAAAATTTATCTAAAATATAATTGACTGTTTAAAGCAAAAATTATATGCATGGTGGGGTTTAGACCATACATAGAAGTGAAATATATGACAATAGTAGCACAAAGGATGGGAGGAGTGAAATGATAGTACACTTTTGTTATGAGGTTTTTACATTATATCTGAAGTGATATAACATTATTTGAATGTTCAATGTGATAGGTAAAATATGCATGTTTTAAGCACTAGAGCAACCACTTAAAACACACACAGACATGCACACAAAGAAGTATAGATGATAAACCAGTATTGGAGATAAAATGGAATGCTAAAAATACTCAATTAATACAAAAGAAGGCAGGAAAAAAGGAAAAAAAGAACAATGAACAGATAGGACCAAATAAAAAACAAATACAAAGATGGTAGACTTAAGCCTACCATATTAGTAATTATATTAAATATAAAGGGTCTAAACACCCCAGTTATAAGGCAGAGATTGTCAGACTAACTGGATAAAAAAGCAAGACCCAAATATGCACTGTCTAGAGGAAACTCACTTTAAATATAAATACACAGGTAGATTAAAAGTAAAAGGAAGCAGAAGTTATAACCATGCAAACACCAATCATAAGGAAGCTAGAATGATTATATTAATATCAAAGTACACCTTAGAAAAAGGAATGTCACATGGGATAAAGAGGGTAATTTAGTAGTAATTGAGAGTCAATCCATCAGGTGGACATAATAATTCTAAATGTGTGCCCACCAAATAACAGAGCTTCAAAATACATGCAACAAAAACTGATAGAGGGGCCAGCCCCATGGCTGAGTGGTTAAGTTTTCTTGCTCCACTTTGGCAGCCCAGGGTTCACTGGTTCGGATCCTGGGCATGGACCCAGCACTGCTCATCAAGCCATCCTGAGGTGGTGTCCCACATAGAAGAACTAGAAGGATGTACAACTAGGATACACAACTATGTACTGGGGCTTTGAGGAGCAAAAAAAAAAGAGGAAGATTGGCAACAGATGTTAGCTCAGGGCCAGTCTTCCTCACCAAAAAAAGAAAAAAGAAAAGAAAAGAAAAAGATGGTGTAGACAAGGGGTGTTTGAAAGAAAAAAAACTGATAGAGAAATTAACAAACCCACAATTATTGTTAGAGATTTCAACATTCCTCTTTCAGTAACTGATAGAACAAACTGACAAAATCAGTAGGGATATGGAAGATATGACCAACACTATCAACCAGTGACCTAATTGACATTTATAGAACACTCTACCCAACAACAGCAGAATACACATTCCTTTCAAGTGCATATGAAACATTCACCAAATTAGGCCACATGAGCCATAAAACAAGTCTCAATAAATGTAAAACCATTGAAATCATACAGAGTATGCTTTCTAATAAGAATGGAATGAAATATTAGTAAAGATATTTGGGGAAAACAACACACCTCTAAATCATGTAAGGGTCAAGTTAGAAATCACGAAGGAAATTTAAAAATATTTTGAATGAAGATGAAGAAACTTTTCAGAATTCATGGGGTGCAGCTAAGGCAGTTCTTAGATGAAAATTTATAGTTTATCTTACAAAAGAGGAAATGTCTTAAACCAGTGATCTAGGCTTCCACCTTGAGAAGAGGAGCAATTTGAACTCAAAGGAAGTAGAAGGACAGAAATAATAAAGTCAGAAAACAAGAGAAAAATCAATGAAACAAAAAAATTAGTTTTCTTAAATCAATAAAATTGATAACATTTAAATAGAATGATCAAGAAAAAAGAAGACATAAATTATCAGCACCTGGGAAAAGAAAACATTACTGAAATCCTACATTAATTAAGGGGATAATAAAAGGATATTATGAATATATGCAAATACATTTGAAAACAGATGAAATGGAAAAATTGCTTGGAAGACACAATTTTCCAACACTATCTTAAGAAGAAGTATTCCTGAATATCTGTATATCAATGAAAGTAATTCAGTTGATACTAAGAAATTTTCCCTCAAAGGAAATTTCCAGGCCTAGATGGTGTCACTGGGGAATTCTATGAAATATTTAAGGAAGAAATAATACCAATCCTTCAGCCATGCAGAACTTTCAGAAAGTCAAATTGGATAGTATACTTTCCAACTCATTTTTATGAGGCCAATATTACTTTGATTTCAAAACCAGACAAAGACATTACAAGAAAAAAATTACAAACCAATACCCCTCATGAACATAGGCAAAATCCTTAACAAACTACTAGCAAAATGAATATAGCAGTATACGAAAAGAAAAATGCATCATGATTCAGTCGGGCTTATCCCAGGAATGCAAGGTTAATTTAACCTTTAAATATCAACAAGTATAATTTAAAACAGCAGAAATGAAGAGAGAAAAACATCATCTCTATAGGCACCTTAAAAGTCTTTGGCAAAATTCAACACCCATTTGTGATTTAAAAAGATAAAAATCTCCCAGTAAACTATAAATACTAGGGAACTTCTTCAACCTGATAAAGGGCCTCCATGAAACCCTGCAGCGGATATCATACTTAATGGTGAAAGACTGAATATTTTCCCTCTAAGCTCTAAGGATGTCTGCTTTCACCGCATAGATTTAATGTTGTTCTGAGGACCCAGCTAGGGCAGTAGGTAAGACATACAGATGGGCAAAGAAGTAAAATATTTATTTGCAGATGACATGATTGAGTATGTAGAAAATCCTAAGAATTCTATAGAAAAGCCACTAGAACTAATAAGTAGATTGACAAGTTCATAGGATACAAGGTCAATATATAAAAATTCTTTTTCTGTATACTGGCAGTGAATAATTGGAAATGAAACTTAAAAATACCACTTACGATAGCATAAAAAACACCCTAGATGAGGGAGGTTGGGGAGTGCGCAGGGGGTATATGGAAACTCTGTAGTTGGATTTTGCTGTGAGCCTAAAATTGCTCTAAAAAATAAAGTCTATTAGGGGCCGGCCCCATGGCCAAATGGTTAAGTTCACACGCTCTGCTTTGGTGGCCCAGGGTTTCACTGGTTTGGATTCTGGGCGTGGACCTGGCACCGCTCTCAAGCCATGCTGAGACAGTGTCCCACATGCCACAACTAGAAGGACTCACAACTAAAAATATACAACTATGTATGGGGGCACTTTGGAGAGAAGAAGAAGAAAAAAGATCGTTAACAGATGTTAGCTCAGGTGCCAATCTTTAAAATAAATAAATAAAGTCTACTAAAAAAAGCCACATGAAATATTCAGGGACACATTTTACAAGATTTGTGTGAGACTTGTACACTAAAAACTTCAAAACATTGCTGAGATAAGTTAAAGGAGACCTAAATAAATGGAGAGATATGTCATGTTCATGGATTGGAAGATAATATTGTTGAGATATCAGTTTCTCCAAATTGACCTATAAATTCAATGCAATCACAGTCAAGCTGATTCTAAAATTTATAGGGTAATGCAAAGGACCTACGATGGGCAAAACAATTTTGAAAAGAACAAAGTTGGAAGGAAGTCTTATGCTACTTAATTTGAAGACTTACTATAAAGTTACAATTATCAAGACGTTCTGGTTTTGGCATAAGGATAGCTATGGGGGTCGATAGAGGATGACAGAGATCCGGGTACGGACCTACACATATTTAGTCAAGTGTTTTTCAACAAAGGGGCTAAGGTATTTCAATGGGGAAAAGGACAATCTTTGCAAGAAATGATGCTGGATCAACTGGATATCTATATGGAAACAAAGAACCTCAACCCTTACCACGCATCGTATCATAAAAAGCAACTGCAAATAGATCCTGGACATAAACAAAAAAGCTAAAATTGTAAAGCTTCTGGAAGAAAACTTAGAAAAATTTCACAACTTTGGAGTAGGCAAGGATTTCTTCACTAGAACACAAAGGCCAAAACCTAAAAGAAAATTGATAAATTCAACTTCGTCAAAATTTAAAGGGCCCAGGTGAACCACCCCAAGAAAGACGTAAAAGTAATTCCAGGGATGCTGAAAAGAGCTCTCAAGATATGGCTTTGCAGCAGAACTGGAGGCAGCCAGTCCAGATTGCACTAGAAAGGCTCTGGGAAAGGTGTGTTCAAGGGATTGCTAGACGTCTGAGGTGTTGGAATAGATGAAGAGGCGATTAACACCGTGGAGAGTTTGGTGATAGATTAGTGAAAGGTGCGTAGAAACTAAGCAAACTAATAAGACAAGTATTAACTCTAGTTACTAGTTGTATAAGGAGGAAGGAGAATGGTAGCATACTGCAGGACTTGCCTGTAACAGTGTGACAGATGATAAGAATGTAAACACTAAATATTAATCTAACTAAAAACTGCTATCAAAAGGATGGAAGAGAAGTGTGCTGTGGGGTGGTGTGTGGTGGTTTCTAGTAGTGATGACACTTAAATCCTCATCTTCTATAAGCACCTTAGTTAAATATGTGGAGTGGGAGTGGCAGGGAAGGGCATGCAGAGGGTGGCTGCTTTTCATAAGTCTTGTAGAAGTTTTGAATTGTTGAACTATGTGCATAATTTGAAGCATGGGACTGCCACTTACTAGCTGTGTGACCTTGGGTAAGTCATTTAACCTCTCTGTGCCTCAGTTACATCATTGGTTGAAAATTGGTGTAATAATTGTACTTACCTCAGATGGTTGTTGTTAGGGTGAACTAATTTAATCTATGTAAAATACTTGGAATAGTGCCTGGTACAAAGTAAGTGCTAAGTGTTACTGTCATAATTATGTACATGCATTACTTTAAAAAATATTAAGATGAAAATAAAAATAAAAATTGTGCAAAGTCTTAAAAAAAAGTTTTTACCTAATATTAGTGGTCCCTATGTCTTCATGTCCCATTAAATAAGTAACCCTGTAAGGAACATGTTTTATTGTTCTCCATTTTCAAATAAAAAAGCTGAGGCTCAGAGAAGTTTACCATCTGCCCAAGATCGACCAGCTAGTTATTGCCCCAAATGTTAGGATTTCAACTGGGCCAGTCTGGCCACAAATCCCAGCCTTTTCCCATTTTGCCTCTGTGCTCACGGTTTACTGAACGTTTCATAGTCCCAGCTAGACCATAAGCTCCCGTGGGCGAGCAGGGTGCAGTCCTTCACGCCTTGTAGGGAAACTGCATGGGGCACCACGGAAGGCTCTCAGAGTGGCTCCAGATGGGAAGGCCTGGCCCACGGTAAGTGCTCAATAAAGATTTGTTGACTGAATGAGTGTGCACAGTTCTGAAACCCTGGGCAGATATTAGGACACTCCCTAGGAATGCAGGCTGTGTGGTGAGGAGCGGACAGCTTCTGGGGAGAGTCTGAACGCTCCTGCTGCCTGAACTCCACGCTGCCTAGACTCTGAAAACTCAGGCTGCCTGTGAGCCCAGCCCTTCTCCCAGGGCCTGGAGCTGAACACGATGAAGACTGTGACTGCATTTATCCAGCCAGTAAATTCCATGTGCTCCTAAAAAGTAAATTAATCCAGAAACCTTCACAGA
Organism: Equus przewalskii; assembly: GCF_037783145.1. Taxonomy (NCBI): domain Eukaryota; kingdom Metazoa; phylum Chordata; class Mammalia; order Perissodactyla; family Equidae; genus Equus; species Equus przewalskii. The sequence goes on from NC_091854.1 coordinate 7,584,433, forward strand.
CCCTCATATTAATGCTAACTTTATTCCTCCCACCCCCCCAAAATGGCCCAGAACCCTACTTCTGTAGATATCTTTAATTCTCTCGCCAACTGAAGAAGCTGGCTTTCTTGATGTGTGTGTGTTTGTCACTTTCCACAAAAAACTCCAGGCTTTAATCACGGAGAGAACAAAGTTGTGATAGGTGTTTGCAGGTTTTATTGAATTGCACCTTACAGAATGGGTTAGAAAGGTCTTCAGTAATAGCTTCCTCTCCCACTTAGTAAATATTCCTTCTCTGTCCTGGAGACTTTGCCTGAGAAACCCCTAATGCGACTGAGTTGTTTTCCCAAACTCTGAAAAGCCGGGGGCTGCTCGGTGACCCTGTGGTCTCTCAACCTCTAACCAAGTCTGGAGGCTCCAAGCAAAAAACTTCTGGGCCTTAAAACCAAGTTGTACGCTGACTCAAATCAGAACCCGTCCCCAAGTTCAGCTCTCCCTGTGGCAGTGACCCTTGTTCTGCAGCGGAAGCGGGGGCGGAGGCGGAGGAATCTCGGTTTAGCTCACCCAGACAGGTCGGCTGCGCGAGGCCCAGGTGGGTTTTGATGGAGAGTCCTGTTTTGAGCTCCCTCTCTCTCCAAAGCTCATTGGGCTTTTTGTTGCCATAGACTAGGCGTTTGAGACCTGGTTTCTAGCAATTGCTCTGCCACAAGTGGCAGACCTCGCATCAGGTGAACCTCTCGGGGTCTTAGTTTGTGCTTTTTTAAAGTAAGGGATTTAGACTAGCTCAGGAATTTTCAAACTCTTTTCCCTACCAGCAAGACTCTTTGTACAAGGAAGATCTATTTGGACGCCCAACATGCAAAAGAGGGAGAACCGCTCTGCCTGCCTTCGAAGCTGGATTCTCTCTACCTCCATGTGGCCATAGTGAATGTGGCTCTAAAATTCTGTTTTAATTTTTTCCCCCAAAGATGGATAATATGTTAATAAGACAACGGGAGAACAATAAAGGGGCAAGGATGTAGGAGGGAGCAAGTTAACAGATCATAAGTTATGCTTTTATCAAAAATGAAGATAAAAGGTATTATAGAAGATATAAGTAAATTGTTTCTCTGGAAAGTCTTACAAATTATGACATGAAATTCTATTAAGTTGTATGTATGCCAACTTCAAAAGAATAACATTATAATACCTTAAGTGGACACTATCTTGGTTGTAGGGCTCTAGTAGGTAAGGAGTCAAGTGGGCATCCAGGGGCCTGGCTTTTCTGCTCATCTGAGTAGGAGAAGCTTTCACTGCTGCAACACTTCATTTTGTTGCTACCTTATTTCTATCACAGGCCCTGTGTGCTTGGTTGGGTCAAAGGTCACCCGAAATAACCAGCTTCCACTTTCTTTAATTATGCAAACTAGAGCTAGGTGACTGAGATCTTGCCTTTGGTCTGCAAGACATAGGGAGTTTTGCAAGCCCTAGGGGAGTGCAGAATTTCCTGAAGATGTTGCAAGGTGGCTGGCTTTCTTCTGAAGTCATGCAATATTCTCCTTTGCTTTGGTTATGACTGCAAAGGTGCTAGGAAGCAAACTGAGAACTAACACCTTGGAGCGGGCTTTTCTCCACAGGCCCCGAGGGGAGGCCCGCTCACTCAGAGGGACAGGATGGTACCACTGTTTCTATTCAAAGGCATTCTGATCCAGTTCCACCTCCCAGGTCCTTCATCGATAATCAGTTTTCCAAAACTGGTATTTTTAGCTGAGGGAAGGACATACAAAGGCTTGAAAATTTAGAGAGCAGAGAGCTGGATAGCTAAGATTTTACAAAAGTTCCTATTTTGCAAGTTCGATTTGGAAAAGGACACATGAATTCCCAAAGAAAACGAGCTTTATTGAGGACAAATCTTCTGAGGGTATTTCATCAGCGAGCACAGAAGGCGCGCATCTGCAGTCCCTGCACCCGAGCTGTCAGCCTCCAGGCTGTGCTGCGATGAGGAGGGCCTGGACAGCAGAGGCCTCAGGAGCCAGGCCCAACCTCACTCCGGCCTCTCTAGGCACATTCAGATCAAAGTCGCCCCTGCTCCCCACCACACCCTCAGCTCAGCAGAGGTGGGCTTCTAGACATCCTTACTCTTCTTTTTCTACCAGGGCTTATAATGTGAGGCTATTACAGACTTTCAAACTTCAGAATGATATTTTCCATGGGTCTAGGGAAATCTTTAGAGGATTGATCCTGTTCCCTAATAAGTAGGCAAATCATCTGGCTTTTGGACATGACTACACACAGAAGATGCTAAATAATACCTTACAGAAACTCCACTAAGTACGTGAAGCTTGGCGGGGTTTTTAAGTGAGAATCTCATGGAAATGGAATTATTCAAACGGCAAGATTTTTTAAAAAGTCATCATTCTCTGAATAGGAACAGCATATAAACTAGGTCCTGAAGTATTTAAATAGAAAGTGAAACTGAATCACACTGTTTACTTTTTATAGTAAAAGCTATTTAGAATTCAAGTCTTCTTCCCTGAAAGAGCAACAGGGTTTTCGTAAAACCTTTCTTCCTGTTCTTTGAAATTCGCAGTTCACAAGAAAACCTGGGGTTATGCTTTATTGAAGAAGACGCTCTACTTCAATAATGAAGAATGCCACACGGGGGTCAGGGAGCGGTGTTCTGGAGAGCGAGGCTCTGAGTCAGCAGAGCACATGACTGAACCACAGGTTGGGCCGGCTAGCCGAGGCCCAGGGAAGCCGCGGCGCCAAGCTTGTGTGGGCTGAGAGCTTAGCAAACGGCAATATCAGTGTTTAGAGGGATCTCACACCACCTTTGAGAGTTAGCTTGGGTGATGAGCTGGAGCTCAGTGTGTGTCAAGAGCCTAGAGAAAGTACAGGAAAAGTTAGGGAAAGAATGGATATGTAGGGGAAAAAAGGAAAGAGTCTTCCTCAGGAAAATTGATTTCATAGGTTTTTCATTTGTCAGGTGGTTTAGTCACTGCTTGAAAATACATTACTGCCCCAGTAGCGTTCTAGTCCTTTTAACCTGCACAAACCCTACTGACCCCACCTTCCTAACCATGTTTGCCACTTATCTCAGTGTTCTCCAACTTCAGGCTTCTGTGTCTTAAAAAGAACACCCCCTGGGTCTTACCTGTCTCTGGCCTTTCCTCTTGAGGCTGCCCCTGCCTGGGCCACACCTTCCCCTTCCTGCCCCTGACTTTCTATCTCCCCTTCATAACTCTCTATCCATCCCTCCATGAATCATAAATGTCCCCTCCCATCTCTGACGGCCAGAGTGTAGTCTGTGCCTTTTAGATGGTGTGACCATATAATTTAATGTCCAAATCAGAATACTTTTGGAAGTAAAAGAGGATGCTTGTAATTAATAATGATGCTGAGATAATGGGTATAAACTGAGCACTGTCCCAGGCAAACCGGGATGGAGGCTCTCTTCAGGGCACTTACCCAAGTTGCGCCTCCCTCACATAGGCAGGCTGAAGGTCGAGGGCAGTGACTGTCTTGTCTTTGCATCCCTTCTCCTGCCCAGCTAGTGCTTTCTTAAAAAAAATAGCGTTTTTATTTTTAAATAATTTTAGATTCACAGAAAGTTGCAAAGATAGTACCGAGTTCCTGTGTACCCCTCACCCAATTTGCCCAGTCATTTACATTGTACATTTCCATGGTACATTTGCTAAAACTAAAACGGCATTGGCTTATTACAATTAACTAAACTCCGGACTTTATTTGGGTTTCACCAGTTTTTGTATTAATGTCCTCTTTCTGTTCTGATGCAGACCAGGACACCACACTGCATTTAGTTTACATGTCTTCCCAGTCTGTGAGCATTTTTCAGTCTTTTCTTGTTTTTATGACCTTGACAGTCCTGATGGGTACTGGCCAAGTTTCCTGTAGAAATGCCCCTAAATTGGATTTGTCTGTTTTCTCATGATTAGACTAAGATTATGGTTTTGGGGAAGAATACCACAGAGGTGAAGTGCCCTTATCCTCACATGTCAGGCATGATCTGCACATGGCATCACTGGGGATGTGAACCGTCATCACTTGGTGAAGGCAGTGTTTGTTCTCTCCCTACTCTCTTCTTTGGGAGCAAGTCATTGTGTTTAACCCCCTCTCAAAGGTGGACTAAGCTCCACCTCCTATGTAGAAGGGATAGTGTCTACAGATAGCATTATTCATTTCTTTCCTTCAGAGCTGATATTTACTTTCTGACAAGCTTACTTCCACTCTCTGTTGAAGAGCGTGTGGAAGAGCAGCTGAAGACAACCAGTGGCGGTTGCTATCCGTTCAGTGGCCTGAGCAGTGGAGCTGCCAGTCTCCAGTGGCAGGCTCAGCACTTGTTTTCAGCAGTAAGCACGCACTTACTTCCTCGTACTGCAAGATGCTCCAGGTTTAGCCTGTATCTTCCCTGCCCCAGCTTCAGAACTAGCCATTTTCCCAAGGAGACTTCGCTTCTTTTACTGGAAAATGACATTTGAAACCAAGATCTAGCACAGTTCTTTGAGCTGAACCGAATTCTGCTCCGGTCCTCCCAAGCAAACAAACCCGGCAGGAGTGTGTGGGAGGCAGGTGCAGCACCCAAAAAAGCTGCTGGTCCTGCAGTTAGCTGATGGCAGAAGTGCTAGTGATCCATTTGGCTTCCTGATGTTTCTAGTGAGCTAGGGCCCTAGACCTGCAGGATGTGGGAAATAACTCAAGAGGTGTCTCTGGGCAGAGAGAGGGGAGCACAGGATACAGCAGCTTCTTCCCCTCTAACCCAGACAGTTGGCACTAGTAGGTCAGACGGAGGGGCCCTGTCATCATCTATGAATTTTTAAATTTATTATTTTTATTGAGATATAACTGACATATATTAATTTTAGTTGTGCAACGATTCAATATTTGTATATATTGCAAAACGATAGCTACAAAGTCTAGTTAACATGCAACACCGTGCAGAGGTGCAATTTTTTTTTCATGTAATGAGAACTTTTAAGATCTATTCTCTTAGCAACTTTCAAATATGCAATACAGTATTATCAAGTACAGTCACCATGCTGTACTTTACATTCTCATGACTTTACTATATAACTGGAAGTTCGTACCTTTTGTTTGCCTTCACCCATTTTGCCCACCCCTCACTCTGCACCTCTGGCAACCACCAATTTGTTCTCTGTGTCAATGAACTTGGTTTTAAAAAGCTTTTTTTAGATTCCACATATAACTGAGATCATATAGTATTTGTTTTTCTTATTTCACTTACCATAATGCCCTCAAGGTCCATCCATATTGTCACAAACAGCAGGACTTCCTTTTTTATGGCTGAGTAATATTCGTGTGTGTGTGCATGTATAATAATGTAAATTATAAATTTATAAGTATATATAAGTTCACAAATTATAAAACTATAAGTAATGCTGCAGCGAACATGGGGGTGCATATATCTTTTCAAGTTGGTGTTTTCATTTCTTTCACATAAATACCCAGAAGTGGAATTGGTGGGTCATATGGTAGTTCTATTTTTAATTTTTTGAAGAACCTCCATAGCTTTCCATAGTGGCTGCACCAATTTACATTCCTGCCAACAGTGCACGAGGGGTCCCTTTTCTCCACATCCTTGCCAACACATTTCTTGTCTTTTCGATGACAGCCATTCTAACAGGTGTGAGGTGATATCTCATTGTGGTTTTGATTTGTATTTACCTGATGATTAGTGATGCTGAGCATCTTTTTGCGTACCTGTTGGCCATTTGTATGTCTTTGAAAAAATGTCCATTCAGATCCTCTGCGCATTGGTTTGTTTGCTACCATTTAATGAGCTCTTTACATATTTTGAATATTAACCACTTATCAGATATATGATTTGCAAATATTTTCTCCCATTCCACAGGTTGCCTTTTCATTTTGTTAATGGCTTCCTTTGTTGTGCAGAAGCTTTTTAGTTTGATGCAGTCTCACTTTATTTTTGCTTTTGTTGCCTTTGCTTTTGGTTTCAAATCCAAAAAACCATCATCAAGACTGACGTCCAGGAAGTTACTGCCTATGTCTTCTTCTAGGAGTTTTATGGTTTCAGGTCTGACATTAAAGTCTTTAATCCATTTTGAACTAATTTTTGTGTATGGTGTAAGAGAATGGTTGTTTTCCCAACACCAGTTATTGAAGAGACTGTCCTTTCCCCATTATATATTCTTGGCTCCTTCGCTGTAAATTAATTGACCACATATGTATGGGTTTATTTCTGGGCTCTCTATTCTGTTCCACTGATCTGTTTTTATTTTTTTACTTTTTATTTTTTTTTGAGGAAGATTAGCCCTGAGCTAACATCTGCTGCCACTTCCACTCTTTTTGCTGAGGAAGACTGGCCCTGAGCTAACATCCATGCCCATCTTCCTCTACTTTATATGTGGGATGCCTACCACAGCATGGCTTGCCAAACGGTGCCATGTCCGCACCCAGGGTCCGACCCGGCGAACCCTGGGCCACTGAAGCAGAACATGTGAACCTAACTGCTGCACCACCAGGCTGGCCCCTCTATCTTTTTATGCTTGTCTTACTGTTTTGATTACTATAGCTTTGTACAACAGTTTGAAATCAAAGAGCCTGATACCTACAGCTTTGTTGTTCTTTCTCAAGATTGCTTTGACTATTTGGGGTCTTTGGTGGTCCATACAAATTTTAGGGTTGTTTGTTCTATTTCTGTGATAAATGCCATTGGAATTTTGATAGGGATTGCACTGAATCTGTAGATTGCTTTGGGTAGTATGGACATCATGTATGATTTTTTTAAGTGCACAAACCAATTATTTTCAAAAGTTTACAAAGTCATGCAAAAATCACAATTTAGTTTTAGAACATTTTCATCACCCTAAAGAGATCTCTTGTGCCTACTTGCAGACAATCCCCGTTCCCACCCCAGGCTTATGCAGCCACCAATCTAGCATCGCTTTAGAGATTTTCCTTTTCTGACATTTCACATAAATGGAATCACACTATATATGGCTTACTGCATTGGACTTATTTCACTTAGCATGTTTCTGAGGTTCAACCATGTTGTAGCATGTGTCAGTACTCTTTGTATGAATTTTTTCTTTTTCCATTTACCAGGTGACGGTCATTTGGATAGTTTCCACTTTTTGACTAACATGAATGCTGCTGCTATGATCATTTGCCTACAAGTCTTTGTGAACACGTTTTCATTTCTCTTGGGATGGAACACTGAGTAGAATTGCTGGGTCATGTTTAACTTTTTAAGAAACTGCAGACCTTTTTTCTAAAGTCGCCAGATCATTTTACATTTCCACCAGTAATGTATTAGGGCTGGATTTTCTCCATATCCTCATCAACACTGTTTGCTTTTTATTATAGTCACCCTAGTGGGTGTGAAGTGGTACCTAATTTTGGTTTTAACTTGCGTTTCTCTAATGACTAGTGATGGTGAGCATCTTTTCATATGCTAGGCAATTTGTGTATCTTCTTTGCTGAAATATCTATTCAAATTTTTGCCCATTTTAGAGTTGAGTTGTCTTATTTTGAATTCTTTTTAGGGGCCGGCCCTGTGGCCGAGTGAAGTTTGCGCCATCTGTTTCGGCGGCCCAGGGTTTCGCTAGTTCGGATCCTGGGCGCAGACCTAGCACCGCTCATCAGGCCATGCTGAGGTGGCATCCCACACAGCACAACTAGAAGGACCTGCAACTAAAATATACAACTACGTACTGGGGGTGCTTTGGGGAGAAGAAGAAGAAGAAAAAGAAAAAAAAGATGGGCAACATGTTAGCTCAGGTGCCAATCAAAAAAACCAAAAAAAAAAAAGAATTCTTTATATGTTCTGGATATAACTCCTTTATCAAATACGATTTGAAAATATTTTCTCCCAGTCTGTGGTTTGTCAATTTATTTTCCTGTTTTTTTGAAACACAGACGTTTTAAATTTTGATGAAGTCCAACTTATTAATATTTTCCTTTATGAACTGAGATTTTAGCATCTTATCTAAGAACTCTTTTCCTAAACCAACATCATGTAGGTTTTCTCCTAAAAGTTTTATAGTTTCAGCTCTTACATTTAGGTCTCTGATCCATTTTGAATTTATCTTTGCATATGGTAGGAGGTAAGGGCCTAAACTCATCTCTTTTGTGACTGATATCCAAATGTCCCAGCACCACTTGTTCAAAAGACCGTCCTTCTTCATTGAATTTCCTTGGCACCTCAGTCAAAAATCAAGTGACCATAAATATGAGGGTTTACTTCTGGACTTCCAAGTCTGTTCTACTGATCTTTATCCCTATTTTCATGAGTATCACACCGTCGTTATTACTATAGCTTTGTAGTAAGTTTTGAAATCAGGAAGTGTTCTTCATTTTCAGAATTGTTTTGGCTATTCTGGATTTTTGGGCACTTCCCTTGAAATTTTAGGATCATCTTGTCAATTTTTCAAAAGAACTTGCTAGGATTTTGATAGGGATTGCATTGATCAATTTGGGAAGGACTGCCATTTAACAATACTGAATCTTCTAATTCATGAACATGGAATGTCTCTATATTTATTTATACCTTCTTTATTTTCAGTGAATGTTTTATAGTTTTCATTGTAAAAGTCTTGTACTTCTTTTCTTAAATTTATTCTCAAGTATTTAATTCTTTTTTGATGCTACTGTGGATGGAATTGTTTTGTTAATTTCATGTTTGGGTTTTTCACTGCTAGTATAAGAAAACACAATTGACTTTTGCATATTGTTGAATGTGTAGGTTTCCTGCCCACTGACCGCCCTACTCCACCAGGCTACTTTCTGGCCCCTTGCCATGGCTGCAATGTTAGCAGCTGTCATTTCCTCCATGTCCAAGAGTATACATCTGATTTTATATTGTTTCTTGGTCCTTCAGTAAAACTCCCCAAATTGTCTGAGGCTCCCCTTAACTGTTCTGGAGGCCCTGCTAGCTTGCATGCTTGATATGTATTTCGGAAAAATAGTGTAAATTCTAGTGATTGTCCCTCTTGATAACAAACTGCAGATTCCACTTCTAAAAATTTTTTATTTCTTTGAGTCCAGAAAGCTCTGGGATACTCCTGTTTTGGACTTGTGAGGTTCACCACATCGCTCAGGACCATTTTATAGCACAGTCAGCTTCTTTAAAAGAATAATGACTAGACTTTGAAAGGGCTTCACCTTAGATGGCATTTATTGACCTAACTCTTTACTGTTCTTTAGAATCTAGAGTTTAGACTGTGAGGCCAATATCAGAATTTTCTCAACTTTTTTTTGTCAACTGATAAGATAGTTGGAATCATTCAGGAAAAAATAAGAGGTCATTATATTTTCTTGAATATTCATTCGAGTTTCAACTTAAGACTTCGTTTCATTTTCAAATAAATAAAAATACTATGTCTTATAGCTAGGGATGCAAGAACTTGGTTGTCCTTGTTGGAATAAATGGTTCTCCTCTATCTGGGGAAGTCTCTCTGTACAGTTAGGAACGGGGAGGCAGGGAGTTGAAATCTAAGAGGTAAAGGTCTTTCTTGGAACAAAGCTAGTTATCAGTCACCACCAGACCATCATTGTGGCTAGAATTCCAGAAATGGTGAATAGAAGTTCATATTCTATTTTGTCTTCATGGATTATACCTGTGAAGCAAAAAAGGACAGTTTGAATAAAACACCTAAAATATTTTACCAGTTTGTGTTTTCTTCCCAATATACATTCCAGTTTCCTTCATTATGTAGCAATAGTGGTCTGGGAGGAATAGACTCAGCTTCATATTCAGCTCAAAGGGTAGGCCTTGATGGGTCTGGGTCAACAAGACAGTCCTCTTCTCTCTCCCCCATCCCTTGCCAGAATGATTGGGTTAGCTCACTGCATTCATGGCCACATGGATTGGTTCAGGGGTGTCCTCAATGAGTGGGTAGTTCAACACTCTCACCAGGACAGTGTGGTAATGAACTACTGGACAATTTTGCCCCCTGTAGTAGACAGATTCTCAGATGGCCCTCCATGATCCCTGCCTCCTGGTATTCACACCTTTATGCAACCCTGGGCTGATCTGGTGATTAGTTTCTAACTAGTCCTGGAATACAGCAAATGTGATGGGATGTCACTTCTGAGATTAGTTACAAAAAGGCTGTGGCTCCCATACTGGGTATCCTCTCTCACTTGCTCACTCTGAGGGAAGACACATGCCAAGTTGTGAGGTGCACTATGGAGCAGCCCACAAAACAAAGAAATGGGAGAAGTCTCTAGACAATAGCCAGTGAGAAACTGAGGCCTTGAGTCCAACTCAGGGAGGAACTAAATCCTGCCAACAACCACATTAGTGAGCTTGGAAGGGGACCTCCCAGTGGTCCTTCAGATGACATCAAAGCCCTGGCAGAGCTTTAACTGCAACTTCAAGAGAGACTCTGAGCCAGAGGCCCTAAGCTAAACAGGGTCCAGATTCCTGACTCACAGAAACCATGAGATAAAAAAATGTTTGTTGTTTTAAGCCACTAAATTTTGGAGTAATTTAAGTAGCAGAAGATAATTAATATATCACCATAAGAAAAGCTAGTTTGAGCTGGATTTTTTTTCTGTTATCTGCAACTGAAAGCATATTTACATATACTAGCTAGCAGTAATTTAATCTTAAAAAGGCTAAAAGGTTAAAATCTTTACACTCAAATGAACTTATGGTTTACAAAACTCATGCAGAGGAAAAAAATCCATCCACCTACACACAACCATCTCCATTTCTCATATGGAAAATTATTTAATAAAGCCTCATTCACTCAGAATCTCATAATACTGACAAAAAGTCTAGTCAAAGGTTTTCCTTGGATTACTGACACAAATAATGTAAATAAACAATGATCAAAGGGGAGCTGTTAAATCCACTTAAATATCTATTGTTGAAAGTCCTTAAAAGTACTTTAACACCATCTGTTTGCATACAAGTTTAAAATATGCTAATTAAAAAGGATTCTTGGGGCTGGCCCCATGGCACAGCAGTTAAGTTCGACTGGGGTTTGCCGGTTCGGATCCTGGGAGCAGGCCTACGTACTGCTTGTCAAGCCATGCTGTGGCAGGCGTCGTCCACATAGAGTAGAGGAAGATGGGCACGGATGTTAGCTCAGGGCCAGTCTTCCTCAGCAAAAAAGAGGAGGATTGACAGCAGATGTTAGCTCAGGGCTAATTTTCCTCAAAAAAAAAAAGGATTCTTATTCAGTACCTATTCATTAAAGCAGGTCTGGAAGGACCTCTGGTTAGGCATTCTGTTCTCAGTCTATCTGGAAAAGGAATTTTTTAACCTATGCAGTTAGGGTGTCATGACCTCAGTAGTGTGATTACTTCAATCCTCTGTACCTGAAGCTCGATAAAACAAAACTCCAACCTCAATATATTCTTAGAAGGGCCCCTGCCTTGATGCTTACAAAGGTGAACCTGAGCTGAGCTCACTCCCTGAGTGAAAGCCTTTGTTTTCCAGGGTCCTCGGGGGAGCAGGGTCGTTTGTAAAGGTGGCTCAGTCTAAGTGGGGGCAGTTACAGTGCTGACTCCTTATATTCTGTTTCCAGCAGACTGAATAGAGGGATGCTGTTCTTCCTTGCCTGCCACAATACCTGTCTCAAATATCCCTCTCATATATTTAAAGAGTTGCTTGAAGGTTTTTTCCTTTTTTTTTTTTAACAAAAATTCAAGTAAAATATAAAATGATACACATCAAGTGTGCTTCTGGGAAGGAGACAGGATTGGAGGCACAGGTGAGGGGGGAATTTTCCTTTCTAAAAAATTTTATATGCAATTCTGTATTTAATTTTAATTTTTACAACAACCTTGTATTGCTTTCATAATTTTAAAAAAATAATTGAAAGTTAAAAAAAGAGAAAATTCCTGAGAGCATCTCATTTATAGTTTAGGATGAATGTCTTCAATTCTAACATTAAATCAATACCTATCTGAGCACCTGAGAGTGTGCAAAGTGAGAAGTAAGGGGAGGAAGAGATGCAGAGTTGCAATCAAGGCAGGATGAGGGAGGGGACCTTCTGATGCGCAGTTTTGAAAGAGGCAAGAACTCAGGATAGTAGGAGCAGGGTCAGGACTTAACAAAACCAGACTTGTAAATTCACCTGCTTATCTGCACGTGGGAGGACTAAGATATTGGCGGGTTGGGTCTGATCTCCTTGAAGAGGGGAGTAAGATGAGGACATTCTCAATGGACTGCTGCTCGTTTGGTTGAAGTAAATTGCTACTTCCTGGGGAGAAACTAATCAGATGGGAAATGCGGGCTGGTCTAGGTTTGAGTACAAAGTGATGGTGGGGAGTTTCCTGGATTGCGAGAAATAGAACTAAGTGTGGTAGCCTATACAGGAGGAAGAAGCAGGATGGGGCACAAAGTAATGAGAGCGGACAGGAAGTGACTGGAGCAGCTGAGAACTAAAGGTTATCGGGTTCTTCCTGAGCAAACTGAGGACATCTCGGGATCTGTACTTGGTTTTAAAAATTTCCAATACAAAAAAAGAATCCAAACAGGCAACAAATGAAAAGCAAATCAAAGTAAAACACAATCCAACTCACCATTTTGGTTAACAGCTTGTTCTAAATATGACAGTTAAACTTTCAAGGTCTTCATTCTTTAAATGTAATTCTTCAAGCAGGGTCGCTATAAACTGTGTAAACACCACATTTTCCTGAAAGTGCTTCTGAATGCCCAGAATTGGAGTCAGTCTGAAATAACCAAAAATATTAAATACCCATCCGTGAAATGGGAAGGTCTAAGGGGCTCTCGTCTTGCGTGGCAGAGGGTATTTTGTGAGGATGATGAAGTCTCTCTGACGTAACAAAATTCCCAGAGAGACAAGGCTTAACTAATAAAGGCAAAAAAGAAATCTCAAAAAAAGATCGAAAGATCAAACACATTGTTATGGAAAGAGGTCTAACAGCCTGAATCTATAACATGTTCTTCATCCTGCCAGCAAAAACTACCAAAATTCTGCTCAGAAAAGAAAATCAATGAAGTCTTTCCACTTGGGGAAAGGAGGTTGTGGAGAGAAACTTAGAGCTCAGAATTGCTTTAAAACATAATTTATTTTGAATATTTGGATTATAGCACCTCAAAAAAAAGACAATAAATAATAAACAAGATTACCTTTTAGATGAAATTTCAACATTTTTATTTTAAAAAACACTATATAGATGAATTACAACTTATAAGGCACTTAATATGAACGTCATAAGGAACACTGCTTTTTTCTCTAACCACTTCCAGTAAATACCCTTAAAGACTGATTACATGTAACACCATCTGAAAAGTAATTTTCATTGAAATCTGATTGTAAGCATGATTTTTAAAAAGTGAATATCTAAAGATTAAACACCAGATTTAATAATAAAAAGATTTATTAGTTTTCATAAATATATCTATTTTTTACCTCCAGCTTCACAGAACCTTTGCAAGTTACATTCCTGAAAAGCTTTTGGGAGAAATTTTTTTCCCCCCAAATAGTCTTACGCTTCCCACAAAGCTCTTCCAGATGCTTATTTAACCTTGGTCATTGCCACTGGGCACATCAAATATAAATAACTCTCCGATTTAAATCAAGAAATCAGAGCACAGCAATTTCGCAGTAGTGAGTATGGAATGGGAAATGCTATTTTCTGAGACACAGATTTCTTCCCCGCTTAGCCATCTCATACAGAAAGTAGAAGTAAAAGGAAAAATTTGTCAGAAATGTCCAAAGATGGCCAGGACTTGAAGGAGGTGGTAAATTCTCTATATCCCTGAAAGCATCTTAGCAACAACTGGACACCAGATGACTCCAATAGTCCAGCAAAATCCACAGAGTTCTACACGGGCAAACCACTGTAGCGTATTCCCTCCCCATCTCCCTGTATTCTTTCCACTTAGGGAATGGAGCACTAGGTTCACACACTTTATGAGCTTTGTCTGCAGGCGTTCCCCAAAGGCATTCATACTGGGAAATAGGACTACCCAAGTCTTCCATGCCAAGCCCAAGCTGGGCACTTGGGTGAACTCTGGCAGTTGGGGCCAGCTTTTCCTGAGGCATCTTCCTACAGAGGAGATGGAACCCAGAAGTCAACCCTGGCTTCTCCCACACTTAGGTGATGTCAACATTTAAAATAAAAAGTTGCTGTTTCCCCACAATAAGACCAAAGATATTGGAGATGGGATAACATTGGCTAAAATAAAACCAGGAAGTCAGAGGAGGCATGAGATATGTCAACTCCATAGAAACCTAGCTCTTGTGTATATTTAAAATGGTACTTATATGACACATTCGAAATAATTCTCTGGCTTTCAAGGAGACCAGTATTTGGTTCATATATGAAAACAAAGTTTTCTCAATTACATCTCAAAGTGCCATTAGTATGTTTTAAAAACCCTCAAATTAGAAGTAAATGGTGACTGCTAGATTTTTCAACCTGCGTGCCCACATGAGAGCAGAAAATAAGAAGAGTTATAGAGAAACAACTTGTAAGAGAATCGTTCTATCAATTGCCCTGGCTAGAAAATATTTTAGGAACAGTAACACTTCTCTAGCAAATTTATTAGGCCAAATTATTCCACAAATTAATAACTTCATTATAAGATGTGTTCTAAAAATTTACCTAAAAATTCTGTTCATAAAGAAAAACTAGGGTAAATGAGAAACTTTAGCTAGGAGCAAAAAAAGAAAAAAAAAGGAAAGCAACAATGCAATCAATAATACTTAAGTTCCTTCAAAGTTATTACTGCAAAATTCAAGTAGGACACTGTAGATGAATAGGTTTTTTAAAAATCAATTATGATAATGATTACAATATCAATTAACACTTACCATGTGCTCCCTGTGAGTACGTACTACGTACTTGTTCTAAGCATGAATTATTGCCTTTAACTGTACAATGATGCTGAGGGATGTGGTATCGCTCCCACTTTATGGATGAGGAAACAAAGGCACAAAAAATTGAAGTACCTTCCCCGAGGGCACAAAGATAGTAAGTGGCAGGTCTGGGCTTTGATCCTAGGCAATTTATCTCAAAAAAGCCCCATGCTCTTGGCTAATATGCTAGCTTTTATTCTTTGTAGGCTGTAGAGCACTCTATAAATTTAATCTTTACTAGTCTAACTGATGTGTACTGAGTCCTCAATGAACATGCAGAAAGAACAGAATGTTTTAAATTTGCTTTTGAGAAGTGGAGGACCACAAATATAAAAATGGCAAGAAGATGGCAGGCAGAAGGAAGTGCCGATAGAAAAATCACACAAGGTCTGGTGTCTTTTAGGAGACAGGAATATCAACTTGGGGCCTGGAGATTTCTGCAGCAAGTCATCAAGCAGATAGATAGCAATCCTTAGGCAGCTGGAGCCAGGATTTCCTGACTACTCTTAGCACTTGAGCCCTAGGTGTTGTTGCATAATTATAATTCTGGAAAGTTAGCCAACGAGATTTCCTTTAACCTTATTTATTCCCTTGTGTTTCCCCTTTAATTTTTAACTGAAAGACTTCTTCCCCACCCCTCAGTCCCTAACACAGAATGTAAATGATCATAGAAATATATAATAACCTTCTAAAAATTTCAAGTTGACTTAAATCCTTTTTGGAATCAGGTGAGGTATACATGAATAAATACTCTAATAGCTCCTGCGTACCTCTAAACATTAGTGATCCAGTGGACTGCTTTTGGAGAGTTGTGTAAAAAATTGTGTTTTCTCTTTAAAATTATCCTCTCACCAGGCTCATGAATACAAAAAAATGAAGGGTGGTTTTGACAAGTTAGAGTCATAATGAATAATATTATGTCAAGAAAGATGCTGAAACCTGAAAATCTTAGTTATATTAGTATATTATAGTATATTATAATTTTATGAATGACTCATTCAAAAGAATTATGATTTGCTCCTATCTCCAAAGTGATTTACATTTAAAGTTGGATAAGGACTACCTATAATTCTTATGTTTTTGATTCCTTGGCTCATCTACTTTAACATGTCTTATTACTTAATAGCAATTGACTACCTGCCCACTCTTCCAGCCTGGCTGCTTACTGAGCGTTTGCTGAATTTCCATGTCATCTTTGTAGCAAGAGGCTTCTGTGCCTACTTGCACAGACGAATCAGAGGCAAGATCATAACATTTTATTATCCTATTATGGTTTTAGTCAATGATAAGAGTTGGTTGTAGCCATTGCCAAGATGCTACTAACTGCTGGGATTCTTTTTAGGGTATATGCTGCCCTAATGATACGTGTCGTCAGGCTGAGTGGAGTCTGAGGACCTATCTGATGCAGAGGAGCATTGCACTGAGCTTGGAGACACGGTTCTGTCCAGAGTCTGCTATTGTTATCAGTGACCACGGAAGAGGGCTTTGGAAACCAGAAAACACTAAGCAACACAATCCCTACGTGGCTTAGAACCAGGCCCAATGACAGACGAGCAAAGACTTATTACTGGAACTGTTCTTTTCATGGTCAACAGTGATCTCTTACTTGCCACATCTGAAAGCCTCTTCTTAGTTCTCTTCCCAGCTGCCTGCAGTATTTGATGTCCCTGATCACCTCCTCCCTTCCTAGAATTCTCCTCCTTTGGCTTTGGATGCACTCTCTGTCACGATTCTCCTTCCACCGGATTCTTTCCAATCTCTCTTATTGGCGTTTCTTTTTTCACCAGCCCATTAATGATAGGTCTTACCTAAGGTTTCATATTGACCTTCTCATGGCTTTGACTATCAATGATTCAAATCTCTAACTTTTCTAGGATTTTTCTCCCTTTCAATGTCCAAAAACTACCTCAAATACATTACATTCAAACCTGAATTTCTGACCTCTCATTTTCATCAAACCTTCTGGTACTGGAAACCTCAGTCTTCTTTAACTCTCACCCCTTAATGTTCTTCGTCCAATCAGTTGCCAAGTCTTGCTGATCCTTCTCTGAAGTGCCTCTTGAGTCCATTTCACCTCCTCCATTCTCACTGGCCCCATCCTAATTCGGATGAGTTCTCTCTTGCCTGGACTACAGCTACAGCCTCCTAAGTGGTCTCCACTCCAATCCATTCTCCACATTACCATCACAATCCTCTCTCAAAGATCTGATCAGGTTGGTCTCATGCTTTAATAACTATTTGTATGAGAAATCCAATTTCTTTGGGCCTTTTATTTTCCTTTCATTTCATTGCTTCAATCACATGAATAAATTCTTATAAATATTTCAAATAATATGAAAGTATGTATTGTTAATTGTACATATATTTCCTACCTACCAGACAGTGGGAGACTGGGATCGCATTTTATTCATCCATCTTTGTATTTCCCACAGGCTTGTTCTCAATAATTTGGTGAATGATTATAGAATTGAAACTGCTGCTTCCCCATATTAGCACTTCTCAATGTACAACAGGTCTGTGGACAAACTATGGTCTGTGGTCCAAATCTGGCTTGCTGCTTATTTTTGTAAAGTTTTAGTGAAAAACAGACTTGCCCATTTATTTAGGTATCCTATGGCTGCTTTTGCACTACAACAGCGGAGTTGAGTAGTTGGGACTGTAGGGCCAGCAAAGCTGAAAATATTTACAATCTGGCCCTTTACAGAAAGTTGGCCGACCCTTATACTAGAAGACTATTACGTGCCAATTCTAATTTAAAATGAGTAACCGTGGGGCCGGCTCCGTGGCCAAGTGGTTAAGTTCGCGCACTCTGCTGCGGCGGCCCAAGGTTCAGATCCTGGGCATGGACATGGCACCGCTCATCAGGCCACGTTGAGGCGGCATCCCACATCCCACAACTAGAAGGACCTGCAACTAAGATATACAACTATGTACCGGGGGGGTTTGGGAAATAAAGCAGAAAAAAAAAAAAGATTGGCAACAGTTGTTAGCCCAGGTGCCAATCCTTAGAAAAAAAATAAAATAAAATGAGTAACTGAGTCACTAATATAATGCTTATATACTATAGCTCTGATAATGAGAACAATTAAAACAGGACATGAGAAATCCAAAGGAACCATTTGGATATTCAGGGTCTGTCTGTGAAAGATCTCTTGCACAGTGGATCACTAAAGTTTGGAAGATGCTTAAGAAACCAAAAATATCTCATAAAATCTTCCAGCCGGAGAGAGAACTTTCCCTGGCTTACTCCACTCCAACCAGCTGCCCAACCCTGCCTCAATTATACTGAGGTTTAGTCTGTCCTCACTTTAGCAGCTGCCTGTTTTCTCTCCTGGGGGTGCTCTTCCTCCAGATCTCTGAATGGTGGGCTCCTGCATGTGAATCAGTTTTGCTTAAACGTTACCTCTCCCATCTGAAATCCATCCTCACTCTCACCCTCTCTACCTACTTACGTCTTTTAACGTCTCCACAGTCCTTACTATTGTCTAATTCTATTATTTGTTTGCTTGTTTACCATTTATCTTCCATCCAAAAGGTGAATGTCAGGACAGCAATGATTTGTGCCTCATGCCTGCCACACTGTAGATGATCAATAGTTACTTGCTGAATGAAGAAGTTGCTTAAGAGGCCACTTATTTATTGTGCTTAGAAGTGTTTTTTCCTCCTTTCATTTTTAGAGGAAGGAAGGGAGGAAATATTTTCCTGACTCCTGCTTGCACATAGCAGCATCTTCCCGCCAGAATATTTCATAACATCTATTGGTGAGATGAGCTGAGCTTCAAATTCATCAGGTAGACCAAGCATTAAATCAAGACCTACTACCTGTTCCTGCATTTCCCCTCCTCACTTCCACTTGTCCTGGAACTCAGTGTTGTCAGGGAAGCGCTAAGATTGGCCAAGAGTGAGTAGTGCTAAGTGCCACTGACCAGGCTCAGGTTTGTAGCTTTAACTCCCTTCCAGTCCTACAGAGGAAACTGGAGCAAAGGACTGGCCCTGGAGTATTTGCTTGGTGCCTTCCTCAGGAGCAAAAGTACTTCATCTTCACAGATGAAATGTGAAAGGAGAGGAAATTCTTTTCACTTTAAATGAGATGAGATTTATTGGCCAAAAGGAAGAGCAATTTAGGATATCTACAACCCAATTAACATAGGTCTTTTATTTCTGTGCATTTCTAGCTGTTATTACTGTTCTTGAATGGGGGGTATTCTTATCCTTTTTAGGTCAATGAAAGTTGCAAAATGTAGCCACAAAACAAGGACTCAACTGTTTTTAGAATCTATACTCCCTTTCAATCTCTTCCTCTTAAGAGTTAAATGATCTAAGAAAGAGACACAAGATCTTTTCTTAATGAGGTGATTTGGTCCCTTTACATAAAACTGTGAAGAAACTATCTCCATGATCTTGAAGGTGGGGGATTCTATACCTCTATGTGTAGCATGCTGCAATGGTGAATAAATTTTAAGTTCTAGACACTGTTCCTCATATAAAATCTAAATGTCTCTTGTAGAATTTTATTGTCTCCTTCACAGAAACTTTCTGGCAATTTCTTAAAAGTTATTCCTTTATATTCTTCTTCTTTTTTTTTTTTTTGCAAAGAAGGATTCGCCCTCTTTTTTTTTTCCCCCTCCCTAAAGCTCCAGGGCATGGTTGTATATCCTAGTTGTAATTCCTTCTAATTCTTCTATGTGAGCCACTGCCACAGCATGGCAACTGACAGATGGGAGATGTGGTTCTGCAACCAGGAAACGAATCTGGGCTGCCAAAGTGGTGAGAGCACCGAACTTTAACCACTAGGCCATCAGGGCTGGCTCATTCCTTTATATTCTTGAAAATGGTTCTCAATTAATTCCAAGTCCTTTTAATCCTTCCTCATAGACGCCGTCTGACTGCTCCTTATTCAGATTGGTGTTCTTCCTTACACCCTCTTCTAGCATTTCATTTCCCTAAACTGTAGTGCCTCAGAATATAAATATTGTATAAATTCATTACTTCAAAACATAAAACAACATAACTCCCACCCCAAATAAAGATATCATGAAATAAGATCTTTCACATCTAAGTTGTCTTTCAAGTACAATCTCAGGATCTTATCAAACACCACGCCCCCACCTTGTTAACCTGACTCCCCAAGCTCCTCCTTTCCTCTTAATCTTTTATCTGTACACTATTATTAGGATATATCACTTATCTGTTAAACCTTTTCATTCAAGAACAACTCCAACCCTATAATACACTGACAGGGACTCAAGCCTCTCCTCTAGTCCTGCAGTTTCTAATAGTGAATATCAAAACCACAATAAACTGGGCCCAAAACTAATTCTACTTAAATAAAAAACAATCATATACCACAGTTGATATTTAACAATGTGTTTTATATAGGAAATACCTTTAAAATAATAGAAAATGTGATTGGCAGTGAGTAAAAACCAAAGATTTTTATGTTTCAATTTATTTCCTTCAAGTGCTTTTAAGTCTGAATAAAAACCTCTAAAGGTGACACTAAAAGGATGGCTTACCACAAATAGTCTATATGCTGGAGAATATAATTTGAAAAAAACAACATAACTTGCAATGTTGAAATCACAAACAAGAGGGGAAACTTCTCATGTCGCTGATTCAAATCTCTATTCCGAAAAGACAGGCGGCCTTCTATAACTAGTTCTTTACCATATGGTAAATGGCGTGACAACAAAAGCAAAAAGCCAAGTGTCAAACTGCATCTTATTGATAAGACCTTTATTTAGCTGACTGCTCCACATATGCTACACTTCAAAAGGACAGAATGCAAGTCAGGTTAGGACAAGCACCCTTCATTTGTTATGACTGAGCTATCAAACAACATCTGGTTAACAGGAATTATTATACGCGGTAGCAAGAGGAGTTTCAAAGTTTGACAACTGAAACAAGAAAGAGATTTTTTAATTAAAAAGTGTCATTTTTATAAATCCTCATAGCCAAGGATTTAGAGCTGTACAAACTCTTGATTAAGCCTCAGAAGTAAGCTACCTATAATTTTGAGTCACTGGTTTGTATCCTAACAACAGAGAAAGGTATATAAAGAATTTAAAGTTGTGGTTTATTGAGCAAGTGGAGCTAAACAACTGATGGAACTCTCTGTTTTCCATCTCCTGTAATGCAGTAAGTCAGTACCGAACTTGGATTTTAAATGGCCTTCCCCACTGTGGTCTCTATTGCTTTGCTCACTGCACTCCTTCCCACTGGGGAATATAAAATGCAGCTCCTGGAACACTGGAAACAGCACTGAATTATCCTTTCCTGAATAATCTGACGTGTTAAGATCACATCAGGCACTTGCCTGAAATGATCTAGCACAGATATCCCACAACCTGACCCTCAAAACTAAGAGAAGCAATAACTCTTAGAGGGAGTTTCCTGAGTATTTATCACTGATTTCCAAATTCACAGAATCAAACTGGTAGGCTGGTATAAAATGACACTGAACAACACCCTCATACTCAGCATAATTTTAAGGAAAGAAAGAGCTCTGAGAATGTCTGTGTGAATAAATGTCACCAGAAAGCATGCTTCTCTATGGTTTGGGGTTGGAGGAAGGGACAGGAAGTGAAAAGCCACACATTTTTCTGTACCTATCAGATTTGAGAAATTACTAGGTTCATACAGAGTTCTGTTGCAGTAGGGAACCTGTTCTGCTGATTACCAGGCATCAAGGTGATGAACATGCAGAAACTGCTAAAAGATAACGGTGGGCTTAAAAGAAATTTTTTTAACACTCTCTCATCCATCGAAGTTAGGGCTGGGAAGAAGGTAAGAGGAGTATTTCTGTTAAACAGAAATACTTTTCATGTTACATGCACAGACAGTGTGCTTGTCACTTTACCAATAAAAACAGAACAGATATTATAATACCTGACACTGTGGGAGCTTAGAATCAAACAAAAACAAAAGTCTTCTGGGAAGATGAGGCAACTTTATTAAACGAAGGCTCTGAAAGGCAAGGTTTTACTGCATGGTCTTCTGTTATGAGGCTGTACCACCTGATTTCCCCAAGTGACATTTAGCCTCAGCCTATCCAGCTGGCTTCCTTTTGAGAGCTGAAGGCTTTGTACCTGGTAAGGGACTTATCCAGGGGCATGCTGGTTAAGAACAGTGCTAAAAACGGACACCTTTATCACAAAGGGATCTTGCTTATCTAGCAAGCTTAATTAATTTCTTCCTACGTGGCCGCAACAACTGTCACTTTACCCATGTTTTGTCTTCTTCAAAAAAATGAGTTTGGGATTGTCGCTCCTTCTCTACGTGAACAAGTGCTGAACGATAAAGGATTAAACCAGAATGCCTCCATCTGCACAAACATACACTCAAAACTGAAACAAAGGAGAGCTGTGACCAGTAAGTAACACAGTGGGTCAAAATGTCATCTATATTCAGAAATTTGAGGGCTCACACAAACCCAAGACACTTTGCAAAATGCCTCTCTCAGGTGTTAAAAAAATTCTAATATAAACCTTCAAAAGGAACTTAATCTGTATATTCACGGCTCCTCGGCATGCAAGTAATTAATCTGTGGCCCCTGGCTAGCTCCCCAAAGTAACACAGTAGCCACCAGGGCACAGGGAAAGAACCAAAAAAGGCACCTTCTGGAAGAGGTTTTCTTTTTCCACAAAATAACACAGACTGGGCCATACGCAGAGGTAATTACTTCATGGCACTTTTCTAAGCCGCTGCTCATGTTGTTTTTAAGGAAAGAGTAAACATAGCTTTACAATTGACAAGGAAATAATGCCATGAGGTCAGAGCTGAATTTATAATTCAGATATTTTAAAATGGGTGGTCGGTGGTTTTCTAAATTGGAGCAAATGAATTCACTTCCTTTGAACAACGCAGGTTCTTTTTCCCAGGTGTTCCCTTTGTGGCAGGATTTCATTCACTGAGTTAAACATAAGAAGCTACAGTGATTTCCAAGTTTGTAAAAATAATTTTTTCTTTATGAAACAGACTTGTTGATCTTCAACCCTTCTGTGAAGCTGCAGCAAGTGTTAACTCCAAGGTGAGGCTCAAGTGACTTTCTTAAGGTCACGTAGTCACTAAGAGATGAGCAAACAACCCCAGCAGCACTCCCACTAGTCTACACTTCTAACCACTATACCACACAAACTCACGTCTGATTCATTTTAAGAACTGAGTAGACCTTATGATTTCAAAGGCCCACTTGTATATGCACTTCAAATAATTTTTGAAATTTGCCACTACAAAATAAAATATGCTAATGAAAACTGACAATTCTATTGTTTCTAATTCATCTTTTCTCTGTGACAGCCAAGAAGCACCTTCCAACATCATCAACTAATGGAGACTTTACAAGAAAGCTAAGAAGCGCCTCTAAGCAATCAAATCCTTGCAGACATAGCTGAATCAACTGATTTAGCATATCTCTACCTAGCACACTGACAACTGCACTAGAAGAACAGTGGTTCTCAATTCTGTCTGCACAAATTACAATCACTTGAGGGAACTAAAAAATACCTATGTCCAGGCCCCACCCTAGACCAATGAATCAAAATCTTTAAATCAGGTATTAGTATTTTTTAAAAGCTCCCTATGTGATTCTAATGTACAACCAGTGTTGAGAGCCACTGTTAAATTTTTGAATTCAATAAATTGTGCAATTCTGATCATTTGTTATACTTGTTAACTACACTGTTAGTGTATACTGAATAGCAAAGGAAATGAGATCTTTACATAAATGCCTATGTAACAGAGCAGAAGATAATACGGTCTAAAAGAAAGGTCTCCTCTACAGGAAATTTATACCAGGAGGATATTATTTCTACCTCTGGGGGGTTAAGAAAGGGTTCTAAGCAGTAGCAACATTTGAACTAGGCCTTGAAGACTACAACAGACAAATATGGAAAGGAAAGGCATTCTAAACAGAGTTCACAGTGCTAACAAAGATACTTGTAGGGGCAAACAGTCAGTGGTCACAACGTAAGGACACAAAAGAGAAATACATTGGAAAGGCAGGTTGGGGCCTCTTTAGAAGGGCCTTGAATTTCAAGCAAAATTACATGGTAGGAACTGGGGTGTCACTAGGTTTCTGAACAAAGGTGTGCCCTGATCAGCGTTAAGCTTTAGTGAGATTATTCTTATAGCTGGAGGAAGTATGGACTGAGGGAAGAGGGAAGAGACACACGGCGAGGAGACCTGTTTAGGAAAGCTGTAAGTGCAGCAGTCTAGGCAAGTAATGAAGGCCTGAGGTGGGTTAGGAACAGTGGGAAAGGAGAAGAACAATTTTATAAGAGAAGTTACAGAGGCAGGACTTAGCAACTGATTAGATATGGGGGAAAAGGACAAGAGAAGCACCAAAGACAAGTCAGATTTTAATTCTGGGTAATTAGGGAAATGGAAATACCACCAAAAGAAATAGGGACTATTTGAAGGGGAAGGTGAGCTCAATCTCAGATCTGAGAGTTTGAATTACCTGAAGGTATATCAAATGGATATACCCAGCATAAAAAATAAATACATATATACTTTTTTTTTTTTGGTCTGCAACATAGGAGAGATGTCAGAGTTGAAGATACAACTTTGGGGAGAGGGATACAAATATTTGAATGGAATAACCAATTTTCTTCCTAAGATAATTCCATTATCCTTTGCCAGTTATATTTGTCCTAATTTCTTGAATTAATCTCTTCTGAATCACCTGCATCCTTCTCTTAGCCTTCCTATTCATCAAAACTACAACCTGAGGTCAAGGCTACTTTCTCCACACCTACAACAGGATGGCTGAACACTACTGGGGGTACGGGAGTGGGAGGAAGAAGGGAACTTTGCAGATCGATACCACTACAAATCCATGATCTCTGGCCTCATCTGGGCATGTGGTGTCACTTGTCAATCTTCTCTGGCCCTTGATGAGCTCCTTTTCCAGATCTCCTCAATGACTGCTGTGTTGCCACTATTTTCACTCTCTACATGACAGTCATCTCTTTACTCTTAGAACACAACTTTATATCCTATGTCATTGAAAAATGAAATGGTCAGGCATGATTTAAAAATCACTCCCTTCTACTTAAAAATTGATCTATAACCACATTATTCTTTGTTTATTTTCTTCATGTCTCAGATGTAGTACTTCTCTCCTGTTCAAGCTATTCCTGCCTCTGACCATGATCCTATTTCTTTGTGCCTCCTCTGGGACCCTGTTCCATCATGTATATCTAACCCCCCACACCATGTTCATTTTATTTTTCTTTACTGGCTCCTTCTCCATACCCTACAAATATGCTTAAGTCTCTCTTATCCAAAATATATTGTTACTGTTCAATCTCCTCCTACCCTTATCATCAAATTCTTCAAAAGAGAAACCTACATTTGCCAACTCCACTTCCTCATGTTAACCTGGGATATAGGGGATTCATATATTCCTTCAAATTATATGAAAAGTTTTTTTCCCCAAATGTCTATTTTCCTTTTTTTTTTTTTAAAAGATTGGCACCTGAGCTAACAACTGCTGCCAAGCTTCCTTTTTTTCTTTCTGCTTTTTCTCCCCAAGTTCCCTCAGTATATAGTTGTATATTTTAGTTGTGGGTGCTTCCAGTTGTAGTATGTGGGACGCCGCCTCAGCGTGGCCTGATGAGCAGTGCCATGTCCGCGCCAAGGATCCGAACCAGAGGGCCGCCGGAGCAGAGAGCGCAAACTTAACCACTCAGCCACGGGGCTGGCCCCCTAAATGTCTAGTTTTCTTTCCTTGGGGAAAGAGTACATATTTCTATTCCTACTTTCAATGTATAACCATCTATCTCAATGTATCACTTAGCTACAGAGAATTAGTGGCATTTAGTTTTATAGTTTAAGGATTTTTGGAGCACGTGAAGTTGTGTAAGTCTTAGGTTTCAGATGAGCAACATTTTTCTCTGCTCTGAAACCACAGGAATACCAGCTGTAACCTGGTGGTTGCTTTATTCTTACTAAACATTTTTGCAGTACAGCTGATTTGTCACTCACTGGGATTAAAAACCTCCATTTGATGAACAGCATCATAATATGGGGCCTGAAAAACTCACTGGAAAGAAAATCAGTAAATAAATGAAACTGAAAATAGTACGGGCAATCCAGTTACTGTAACGTGATTTCACCTCCACAGAAATGGCAGTGTTCACCAGCAGCGGTGGCAGCTTCCCATGCGCTTTTGCTCCACTGAAATGTTCAGTATTAAGACTTGTGTATTTTGATATGCCCTGTCTTTTAAGCCAGAGTACACCTGAGCTGCACTAAAATGGCAAACAGCCACCTCTCAAACGCCTCATTCAAAATGGATAGCAGGGCAACACAAACAGCAATAGTGAGAACTAGGTAATACCAAGCCTGGTTTTACCCTTCGGCCTTTATAATCTGCTCTAAAGCTCTGTAAAAATATTTAAACAAGGAGTAAAATGGAAGCATTTGAATTTTGCCTCCAAGACCCATATGACTTTCCTGTTAACTAGAACTATCAGAATGAGAAAAGTCAGAAGCAGGGAGAATATTCAAAAGGTGTTAAGTCTCTACAATACACAATCTAAATGGAAGTGTTTAAAGAGAACAGAGAAAAAACACACTGGGCGATTAGGATCTTGCATTTAACATGCACTCAATGCACCTGGGAATCTTTTTCTCCTTATAACTTCCATTCAAGTTTGCAAGACTAGTTAATAAAATGCATTTAGTAAACTAGTTAAAGGAAGAGTTTGCCTCTAGAGTGAAATTTTCCATTAGGACCCATTAATATTTGATAAATGCTTCCAATTCAACGAACAAATATCAACATGTAAAACATTTAAAGAATTCTCCAGAATTGTGTCTGTGATGCATCAGGTAAATAAAGGATTTAGTGCCAAATCTATATACCTGGTGACTAACTGCCCTATTACCAATTCTTCTATGTAACAGTCCACAGAAGACAAAAGAGTAAGTCCATAAAATATAAGAGAAAAGCAGTATTTGGAATAACATTTTTAAATCAAAGAAACATTACAAAAATTACAATGTTCATTAATTTTATAATTATATGAGCTAAAAGATAATCTCACATTGACATCTAGCTTTGTTTTTCATTAATTTTATTAAAGATTTTATAAAAATCTGTTTGCGAAAAAAGCAATGCTAGATTTGGTTAAAAGTAGCAATTCTTTTTAGGTTAAATGGTCACCTTCTTATCAGATTATACCCACCCTGGAAAATATGAATCATTACAGAGATACAGGGTCACTGTCCTTCTTTTCATTCATAATAGTAAACAACTATTTTTGTTTTTTCCTGTGCAATGCAATTTTTATCAGTGCTCCCAATTCTATGTTGAAGTCCATAACATCAACAATAATTTATCCAAGTTTTTCTTGTCCATTCATTCATTTGATTTATTCTACAAATGTTCACCGAGTGCTTACTAAGTGCCAAATCGAGTGCTTGGAACTAGGGAGACAAAAGTAACCTAGACAATGTCCTTGGCTGCATGGAGACTGTTTTGGTAAGAAAACAGTTTCAAATTCACCTTACTTACTGTAGACATCTTTGCTGGTTTAGTACTGTTTACACATTGTCCAAACACAAGTTTTGGATTAATGGAAAGTCTCTTACTCTCTTGTAGAAAGTTTATATTACATACATATACACACACATATATGTATAAAAGATGTGTATATACATAAAATATAATATATACATATTTTGGTGAAGTACATGTATATGTCCCTAAGACTGATTTGTGTGTCATGAAAGATGAGAAGGCAGGGAATGTGAAAATCATCAGTATTAAAAAGAAAGTCACCAGAATTAAACATAGTGGCTGTATCGGTCAAGCTTAGAAACACCGTCCTGAATTGATTCTCCTGGGGGGCAGATCACCGACATGCGGTAGAGGCAGGTAAGAAACAATCAGAGCAAGTAATGAAACAATACTACTAATACGCATTTTTGGAAGGAGAAATATAAAAGGTTTGGTTCATTCACTTTTGAAATTAAATACAGGAGGCAAAATGTTACCAATAACACTGACATTCAAGGCAAAGAGAGAGAAACACATGGGAAAGGGAGGTAGGTGACAGGGGTTAGGGAAGAAAAAGTAACAGGCAAATACGCCTTTGAGGACATTCCCAGTTTTTTCATGGGCCCCATCCCCTCAGCTGCCCTGTCTTTTTAGTATTCCCACTCTGCCTGTCTAACATTGCCTTCCCCTCTGCTACCAACACGCTCAAAGCCTCCACTACCCTGAGAAGTCTTCTGCAGATTTACCAGGTCCTATGGCTTATAATCCCTCCCTCCTCTCCTCTTCTGCCAACCATATGAAGAGTCATCAACATTTGCTACGTCTAGTGTCTTCACAACTGTCTACTGGAGCAGCCCTTGCAATCTGATCTCCACTCCTATCATTCTATGGAAACCGCTTTCTTGAAGGTCACCCACAACCACCTAATTGCCAAAACCACAGGCTTTTTTAGTCCTTGCCCTTGTTCAGCAGAGGAAAACTACCTGGTTCTCAGAAGGTAGTTACCACCTCTTTCCTGAACCTCAAACCCACTCAGGATTCCTCGACAGTGCTCTGCTGTACACATACCTTTCTGAGTTACACTGTGCACACATTCTGAAGTCAGATAGGTATGAGTCTGAATCCCAGCCGTGAGCTTGACAAAGTGCTTGTCTTTCCAGAGTTTGTTTCTTCCTCTGAGAAGTGGGACACCACCACTGACCTCAGTGAATTGTGAGAATCAAATGAAATTATGTATGTCAAGACTCTAGCACGGTGTTTGCACAGTTGATGTTCAAAAAATATCTGTTTTCCCCCATTCTGCTTTCTCTGTATTTCTCAGGTGTCCCTGGCGTGGATGCGGCTGTTCCACAGGTTCTATTTCATTTTGACTATGCATTTAACACCTTCCACCTCTGCGATCTCACTCATCCCAATGCTGGTTCCAAAATCTTGGTCTCTGATTTTCCTCACCATTCTTCAGCTCCAGTTCTACATTTTCAACTACTCACTAAGGAACCGCCTCACTAGATAATCTGCCTGAACCTTAAACTGAACAGGAATAGTCTCTGCTTGTCGAACAGGTATTAAACCCAACACATCATCTCTTTCAGTTAGTTCCTCCTACCACTTCCATAAAGGCACCAGTATTTTCCCAGTCATCCTTCTTCATACTGTGAAATCATGCCTGACACCCACTCCCCCTCCTCCCCTCAATGGCGGAATCCTATAGATTCTGGAGCTATAATGTCTCATCATCGGTCTCTCCCTTTTCATTTTCAGTGTAATCATTTTAGTTCACGGCCTTGGTGCTCTTTGGTTAACTAAGCTGTTATTAGTGGGGGCTTTGAAAAAATCAATTTCATAAATGGTGTGGGCAAGAGCCAGAATGCAAGGGATTAATGAAAAGCACTACAATCACTGAGAGCAGACTAGCTCTTCAAGAAGTTTGGTAAGTGAATGGATGATAGTCTGAGGGGTCAGGGAGGTTAAGGACAAAGGACAGGTGTGTTTGTTTTTTCTGTTTGGTCTTTTAAACTTTAAAGATGAATAAGCAGTTCTAGGCAGGAGGGAAGGAATCAACAAAGAGCAAGAAATGATACTTCCTAATTAATTTCAATCATTCATTCATTCATTCACTCCCAAGTATTTACTGTAAATCTGTGATGCTCTAGGCACAATGCTAAGTGCTGGGTATATAATGATGAGTAAGATCAGACAGAAACAGCCCCTAAAATCTTCAAGTTGATTAATCCAGTAATCATATAATTAAATATAAAAATAAAGACAGGACCAGTGCTAGGAAAGATAAGTACACGGTATGAAGGCCTATTTACAAAGATATTTGATCTAGTCAGGGAAGTCAGGAAAAGGTTCTCGAGGAAGAATTACTTCCTCAAGTTCTGAAAGATGAAGGGGAACTAGCCAAAGGAAGAGGGGAGGGACGAACATTCTGGATAGGGAATACCTGTGTGGTATGGTGAGAGAGAGCACGACGAGCAGGGCTGAAAGGTCAGAGTGGCAGGAATGGGGAGAATAAGGTAGGGTGGTGTGAGGGGAGGCTGGAGAAGAAGGGGCTGGATCACACAGGGCCATGCAGGTCACAATAAGAGATTTTTCTTTAAGAGCAATTGGAAGCCTTTGAAAGACTGGTGCAAGGTGGAAGACAGGATCAGCGCTGACTACAGATCTCTGCAAGACTCATCTCCCTAAAGCACAGCCGTCATGAGGCACTGTCTACTCAAAACTGAGATGACCTGCAATGTCCACTGCAACAAGTTTACCTGCATTAAAGGATCTATCTCGGCAACAGACCCAACTTCCCAACCTCTTTCCAGTTATCTTATACTCTTCACTACATCTCTTCTTTTTGCTTGTTTCATGCTATAGGTACTTCTTAGAATGCCCTCATCCTTTCATTTCTATTTCTTGAAACCCTTTCTACCTTTTGGGCCCATCACAAATTCCACTTCTGTGAAACTTTTTGATCTTCCCAGTCAAGATCTTTTGCTTCTTTGAACCTCCGCAATAGTTTGTGCTTCTTTTTTGGCATTTAATACATTCCACTTTTTATTGTAGTTACCTTTACAAATGTTGATTCCCCCTTTCCTCAACCCCCAGTAGGCTTCAAAGTGTTGGAGCAGGGGCTTTAACCTTTGTACCCTCACAGGGCCTGAGACACAGTCTTACCCAGAGCACCTGCTCAATAAACATTTGTTGGCTACTTTTCAAGTCAGATTTCTAGTATTTGAAAACTTTCCCATCACTGTGTAATGCCGGCTTCTCCACTGATTTATAGTTATGATGCTATAGCTAAGTGTGGATCTCATCTCCTTTTCTGGTATCCGTGGGCTCTACTTATGCTGGCTTTTGTGGCATGATATGAAAGACATAAAAAAGTCCAAACAAACTCTTGAGAAGAAAAATCAGGGCTACAAATAACATACTTATTAATCCTTTAGCTAATAATCAGATGGTACTATCTCAGAGAAGAAACCCACGCTACTTCACCAGACCTAGTTCATAAAAGTTTTATCAATGAATACTTGGGATCTTTTCATCAAAGAAAGAAAAAAAAAGGAGGAAGTAAAAAAGGAAAACATTATTCTAGAACTACTTTAAAAAATTTCCTGGGGCCAGCCCTGGTGGCCTAGTGGTTAAGTTTGGTGTGCTCTGCTTCGGCAGCCTGGTTCAGTTCCGGGGATGGACCTACACCACTTGTCTGTTAGCAGCCATGCTGTGGCGGCAGCTCATGCACACACACACACAAAAAGAGGAAGATTGGCAACAGATGTTAGCTCAGGGTGAATCTTCCTCAGCTAAAAAAAAAAAAAATTCCTTTAATGTGATCCGAACAAAGAATCAGAGACTCTGACATAAAGTAACAGCTTTCAAGATGTCCCTATTCATTGATAAGACTTATTCCCACAATAAAATGTATACAATAAAGTGGAAGGGGGAAAAAAGGCCCAGGGTTGTAGTGAGGATTTTATAAGCAAAAAAGCATTTTAAATGTGTTTTTACATTAAACAAAATCAATTTACACATTTCATTTTGCTCTTCACCATCTTTAGTATAATGCTGAGGTGCTAAAACACTCCACTGTTTTCTTTTGCTTCCAGGGCAGGTTCCTTCTCTTTGATGTGGAGAGCAACAGAATGTCAACTAAGTCTGGAGTAGAAAGAGAGTAAAGGAACCTTGGGGCTGTTCTTCCCACTTACTTAAGTGTGTACTCTGTAATCTTTCCACAGAAGGACTAGCCATATCATTCAACGCATTTCTTTGCCAGGCTTACTAAGAGACCTAACAAAGTAGTAACACTTGGGCAGTGTTACCACGGCTCTCTGTTACCAAAAATAAATTGTTCCCTATGCTAAATACACTCCTCTTCATTGTCTCTTTCAGCAGCCTTTGACAAACTGCATTAGAATAGTTTCTTACTTAGAACATGTCATAGTAGAATTTGATTTAAGTTGGATTTTAGTCCAACCCCTCACACCACCAACAAGCAGAATAATGCACAATGAGGTTAAGAAACTTGTGCAAAGGGAAAAAACAGGATATAATCCAGAATGAGACTGAATTTAGGGTGTTAAGAGACTCTTGTCTTAATAAAAATTATTGACATAAATTTAAACCGCATTTAACTTTATGCTAGGCACAAAGCAAAAGTCCCAAAATTTGAAAAATCAAGAGGCATGTGAGGCTATTACTATTAAGGACTTCTAAGAAAAATAAAGAAAGTAGACAAGAAGAACATACCACAAAGAAGTAATGACATTACAGGCTTTCTATTTCAGAACTATAATCTAGAAAACTGAGATAAAAACTTTGATTATAAAAGACTATGATAGCCAAATAAAATAAAATGTTTTTCTTATAACAGATGGTTTATGCCCTGATAATGTTTGCATTTAATGCTTTAGGATTACCTATTAATAAGGAAGCAGTGATGCTGTCCATTGATATTTCTAATTCAAAAGAAACAAGTTCTTTGTAACTCACTTTGTAGTGAAATATTATACACAGGTTTATTTAAAGGGCTGGGCTGTAGCAACTTTAAAACTTTATATCTAAATCCTGTTTGTGACAGATCTACAGAGCAGCTTTGCTGATGAGTGTCGGAAAAGCTTTTCTTCATAATAGTTGCTCTGTAACAATTATCTCAGAATGGTGGCTCCAACTTTTTTTCAATGCTTTAAGGTTGAAATGGAACCAACCAGCGGTGTCCACACACAGTGATGATCACCCTCACAGTGCAGAGCCCTGAGGCTGGGGATAACTGTGCCCTTAAGTCTCACGTTTCCTAGCCTCCCTTGGCCTGTCCTCTCAGTGAGCTTAGTCAGGATGTGAAGATGTCACAAGCAGACATGGAGACTGACTTTTCAAGTTGAGGCTGTGACTGGCAAGGGCCAAGTGCTGCTTACTACTGTCGTCATCACTGCCACCACTGCTGCTGCTTGGGATGGGAAAGCTGGAGAGCACATCTTTTTGCTGAGGACCCTTGGTGACTTTAACATGTATTGTGGCCTGAGGTTGGGGATTCTCAGCTACTTATGGATAAAAAAACTAACATTATACAATTGCCAAAAATATGGAAAATTCTGAGGTAAAAAATCATTGTAGAGGGGCCAGCCCAGTGGCATAGTAGTTAAGTTTGCCTTTTGGTGTCCTGGGGTTCACAGGTTTGGATCCCAGGTGCACACCTTTACATCAAGCCATGCTGTGGTGGTGTCTCACATACAAAATAGAGGAAGATTGGCACAGATGTTAGCTCAGGGCCAATCTTCCTCAGTAAAAAAAAAAAAAATCACTGAAGAAAGTAGGCTTTGGTTAAAAATTTAAACAAGCATTAGTTTTTCTTTAGAAAATATCTAGATTCCCACATAGACCTGCTGGCTGGAGGTAAAGTTGCTTCAATTAAAAAACATCATATTTTTCCTATATAAACTTTCAGCAATAAGCATGGGGGGCTAGAAACAATCTAATTACTGTTTAATCCTCAGTAAATAGGTAAATAAACTTCACAATGACAAAGGCACTGTGATAGTAAACATCATAAGATAAACAAATCCAAGATTTGCACAAGTGAAAAAACAAAAGGAGGAACTTTACAGATACTGAGGAATTCAAAATAAGTACCACAAGTTAAGGTTCAGACATTTAATTTATATGGTCTCATATTCAACACTAGCATCTTTTTTGGGGGATGGGGGTAGCATTCACAGATACTCATTTTGCATATGTGGTAGAAATTCCTAGGACATAATGAATTGATGTTACAAGTCCACGAAGGTCTAAAATCAATTAGAATAGGCATATTTAAGTTTTGGAAAACCGCAAATCTAAGCTTCTAAAATGACTATAGGGTATGAGGCAAGAAGAGATGACCTTGGAAATTCAATCTACGGAGCCCTCAAAAAGTGCCAGCGGAAATTTAAAACAGTGTTGCCAATGGAACCACAAAGACCCCGAATACCCAACACAATCTTGAGAAAAAGAACAAAGCTGGAGGCATAACACTCCCTGATTTCAAACTATATTACAAAGCTACAGTAATCAAAACAGTATGATACTGGCATAAAAACAGACATGCAGATCAATGGAACAGAATAGAGAGCCCAGAAATAAACTCATACATATACGGTCAATTAATTTTTGACAAAGGAGCCAAGAATATGCAATGGGGAAAGGATAGTCTCTTTAATAAACAGTGCTGGGAAAAATGGACAGCCACATGCAAAAGAAGGAAACTAAACCACCATCTTACACCATACACAAAACTTAACTCAAAATGGATTGAAGACTTGGTTCTAAGACCTGAAACCATGAAATTCCTAGAGGAAAACATGGGCTATAAGCTCTCTGACATTGGTCTTAGTGATATTTTTTTTGGATCTGACTCCAAAGGCAGGGGAAACAAAAGCAAAAATAAACAAATGGGACTACATCAAACTAAAAAGCTTCTGCTCAGCAAAGGAAACCATCAACAAAATGAAAAGGCAATTTACTGAATGGGAGAAGAATTTGCAAATCATATATCCGATAAGGAGTTCATATCCAAAATATATAGAGAGCTCAGACAACTCAACAACAAATAAACAATCCAATTAAAAAGTGGGCAGAGGATATAAACAGACATTTTTTCAAAGAAGACATACAGATGGCCAACAGGCACATGAAAAGATGTTCAACATCACCAATTATCAGGGAAATGCAAATCAAAACCACAAAGAGATATCACTTCACACCTGTTAAAATGACTATTATCAAAAGACAAGACATAAGTTTTGGTGAGGATGTGGAGAAAAGGGAACCCTTATACACTGTTGGTGAGAGTGTAAACTGGGGCAGTCACTATAGAAAAAGTGTATGGAGATTCCTCAAGAAATTAAAAATAGAACTACCCTACAATTGAGCTATTCCACTTCTAAGTATTTATCTGAAAAATACGAAAACAATAATTTGAAGAGATATATGCACCCCTATGTTCACTGCAGCATTATTTAAAAGAGCCAAGATATGGAAACAACCTAAGTATCCAGTGATGGATGAATGGATAAAGAAGATGGCATGTGTGTGTGTTTATACATATCTTTACACACATACATAAAATGGGATATTATGCAGCCATAGAAAAGAGGGAAATCTTGCCATTTTTGACAACATGGATGGACCTTGAGGGTATTATGCTAAGTAAAATAAGTCAGACACCATATTACTTCATTTATATGTGAAATCTAAAAAACAAAACAAATGAACAAACGAAACAAAACAAACTCATAGATACAGAGAACAGACTGGTGGTACAGAGGGGAAGGGGGTTAGGGGTGGGCAAAAGGGTGAAGGGAGTCAACTGTATGGTGACGGATGGTAACTAGACTTACGGTGGTGATCACTTTGTAGTGTACACAAATACTGAGTTATAATATTGTACATCTGAAACTTATATAATGTTACATATTAATTTTACCTCAATTTTAAAAAAAACCTGAAAAAATAATAAAACAATATAGCCACTGTGGAAAACAGTCTAGGAGTTCCTCAAAAGGTTAAAATACAGTTCCATATGACCCAGTAATTCCACTCCTAGATATATATCCAAGAGAACTGAAAACATATGTTCACACAAAGACTTGTACACATATGTTCATAATTGCCAAAACATGGAAACAACCCAAATGTCCATCCACTGATGAATGAATAAAAAGGTGTATATCCACATAAGGGAATATTACTCAGCCATAAAAAGGAATGAAGTACTGTCACATGCTATGACATGGACGAACCTTGAAAACATTAAGTGAGAGAAACCAAACACAAAGGCCATATATTATATGATTCCATTCATATGAAATGTTCAGAACAGGTAAATCCGTAGAGACAGAAAGTAGATTAGTGGCTGCCAGGGGATGGGAAAGGGGAAACTGGGACTAAGCTAATAGATATGAGGTTTCTTTTTGGGTGATGGAAATATTCTGGAATTAGATAGTGGTGATAGTTACACAACACAGTGAATATACTAAAAACCAGTGAACTGTACACTTTTGAATGGTGAATTTTATGTTATATGAGTTATATCTCAAGTAAAAAAATTCAAGTAAATATAAAAAATTTTTCAATTATCTTCTATTATGGTCTCAAATACTCAGAACTAAATTGGGAATATTAGGAGACAGGCTTTGAGATACTTCTGAGAACCAATACATTTCTAAGGAACCATCTCTTCATTTTTCATGGTATGCTCACAAATTTCTCTAAGGAAATTAGTTATGGGTGGGCTACAAAAACAACCTGCTGAGGCAAAAAGCCTTAGTCACATCTTTCCATTCATGTCTGGTACCCTAGGGAAGTGACTCTCCCCGGTATCTATCTGTATGATGGTTACCTAAAGTGGCTGCCCATGTCCAGTGATGGCTTTTGTTTAGTGATCATGGTCAAGTCGAGCTTGTTTAAATACCATTTCCCAGGACTTACATGCTACTCCCTTAACGATGGGAACACTCAAAGCTTTTAGGGGGAATAAACTATTGCATGGTCTCTGCCTAGGAAGTGGGCCACAGTTCACTGGAAACAGACAGTTCAGATAAATAAAATGAAAGCAGACATTTTTCGAGATGATCTTGAAAGCTTTCCATTAGAGAACATTAAGGGCATAAAACTAGGAATAGCATGTATCCATGTTAGACTACCAAAAGTCGCTTTCTACTCTATTCTTTCTAAGCAATACAAAGGAAGTATTCATCTCCTTCACTAGATAACCAAATCATTCCCATGGATCACAACACATCTCTCTCTCCTTGGCTACCCACTTAGAGACACTCGACTCCTATGTTGTAATTAACCATAGATCATCATAATACAAAGTAGTGGCCTATGTACAAAGGTTCCATAGTAAACTTGGGTGAAAAAGCTACATTTTAAATACAAGAAGTCATTGAGGAAACCGATTCCCATTTCTTGCATGTGGGCGGCACGCAAAGGAACTTGGGCCTGTCAATCTGCTTCTTGATAGCTTTCTATATGGCTTCTCTTTGGCTGCCAGCCTTGGTCTGGACCTTACCCTAGATTTCTCAGCTTTAGGTCAGCATCTGCACAGTCCACTCTTGTGTTACAGGCTCAAGTATAATGACAGAGGTCAAAGAAGACTGGGAAGACTAAGAGGAAAGGAAGAGTGAAGGGAGACAACGGACTGAGCTGAGGGAGGTGTCCTATGGTTATAAAGTCTTCTCAAAATACCAGTCAAAATTTTCTCAAAGAAACTATTCTGAATACTGTGACCATGATGAAAAGTGATTCTTCAGTTTCTGTTTTCCTATATAAGGGTAAGATGAGAACTATGAGGAATATAAAAACAAATATATGATATACTATGAGGGGGTATCATAAAATGCACTTTAATTAATTATTGTGTTTTCTAATTTGGTATATAAACACATCAAAATATATAAATACATTAACAAACATTATATAATAGAGTATATAGGTACTAAAATATTTATAGCAGACTATCTATATATATTACACACATTTTTATTAAAAATCATGCATCATGACTGTGGAACAGCCTAATATCTTATTAGAGCATGTGGGAAAATCAGATTCAACTTTGTATTATTTCAACATATACTATGCAAGAGCAAAGTCTGATAAAGTTCAACTAAGATATAAAATTAACTTAAAACTGAGTGCTTAAGCAATAACACCAATTACTAGGTTACCTGATAGTATTTCTAGTCAGTTATTAAAAACAAAAAAAAGGTCAATTATCACTATTACAGGTGTTCTTCTATGTGTAATGAGTTCTTGAGAATCTTTGTTAATTATAATGTTTATTAAATAAAAATGAGAGGACTAAGGGGACATTAATTCCTTCATTGTTAAATAAATGAATCCCGCTTAAGCTCTGCTTTAAAAGATCTTTCTGTGTGCTCTTGGTAATGATTTAGGGTCTGAATACATAGAACAAAAATCAATAAATGTTCCAGTCACAGTGGCCCTTCAGTCCTATGGAATTGATGAGAAATTTAATGAAGTGGGAATGAGTCATGATTTTTTTTTTTTTTTTTTGAGGAAGATTAGCCCTGAGCTAATATCTGCCGCCAATCTTCCTCTTTTTGCTGAGGAAGACTGGCCCTGAGCTAACATCCATGCCCATCTTCCTCTATTTTATATGTGGGACACCTACCACATCATGGCTTGCCAAGCAGTACCATGTCCACACCCGGGATCCAAACCGGTGAATCCTGGACCACCAAAGCAGAACATGCGAACTTAACCGCTGCGCCACTGGGCCAGCCCCTGGGTCATGATGTATTTTTATATATAGGTACATTTCATTAAGTGTACCAATTCAATTTGATCAATTTCTTTCTGAGATTTTATGAGTATAAAATTTCGATCAGTATACACTAATAAATTACATGTTGTGGTTCAAATTTTTTAATGTCAATACATCTGCGAAAGCACAAGGTAAGCTACCAGGAAAAGACGACTTGTTACAGAAAACCCCTGATTTACTTTAAATACAGATGTGAAAATTCAAGACCCAGCTTTCTTTCTTTCTCCTGGATTATCATATTCTGCTTAAAATGTTGATTTTTCCCTCTAACAAGAGTTAGACTTGAGCCAGTATAGCAATATAGTAATAAAATTCTGTATGTGGATATGCACCCTTTCCTAAGTGGTTCTCATGATGAATTTTGAAAACAGCTTTCATGCATTAAACAAATGTTAGTAATAACAAAACTCTGCAATATTCATATAGAAAGAATAGCACCATTGTTATAATAATAATGTATATTATCTTATTGTGCTCATCTCAGTGACTACAACTGCCATTCAGAATCTATTTCCTGGCTATAAACACTTTTCTCTAGCTATAAAGTTCACTTTTTAACATGAATTCCAGAAATGTCTACAAGGAATGACTAAAAAAATTCCATTGGAAATTTGAGAGTAGATGTGAAGATTTTCTGAATCATAGGATAATTATTAAAAAAAAAAAAAGGAAAATAATCTCATGTATGCTATGTT
This sequence comes from Equus przewalskii, assembly GCF_037783145.1. NCBI lineage: Eukaryota > Metazoa > Chordata > Mammalia > Perissodactyla > Equidae > Equus > Equus przewalskii. The sequence continues at coordinate 7,623,256 of NC_091854.1, forward strand.
CAATCCTGTGGCAATAAATTAAAAGGCTGAATGGTGGGGTTACTAACTTTTGCCAAAGGCCCTCCTATATCTGTGAGTGTGTGACCTCCTTTGTCTTTATATGTGTGTGTCTCTTTGCGTGTCTAAAGTCTCCATATTTTTGACTCTCTTTAAGGCTCTTTATCCAACAAATGACCCTCATGCCTGCTTTTTCTTTCCCTAATGACAAAATGCCTTCTCTAAAAAGTAACTATGAACTGTAAGTGGGAGGAAAGAGAGGTGGGAACATAAATTAAAGTATAATTATACTTTATGGAAGTCAATGGAATTAGCTGTAACACGATGGACATGTATTTTAATTTTACCCCTATCTCATATAGTAATATTTACTCTAAAAGTGTGATAAAAGGACAAGGCTGAGAATGAAAGGCGCTATCCGTTGAGCCATAGATTCCCTGGGGGGTAGAAACATGAAAAGCCAAAGGGGACTTTCTGAGAAAAGAGGAAATAAGAAATAAAATAATAGGGGAGCAGAAGAAAGAAGTCTTAGAACAAGCTGATGACCACAGAATAAGGAGATTATTCAGCTGGTGAAGATACAGAATGTGCAAATACAGAATGGAAAAGATCAGTGATAACTTGTAAGGATGGCCTATGGCAAAAGAGAGAGAATTATGAGAGAGCAAGATTTGAAAGGCAAAAACCAAGGAAGTGCCAGTTGATTTAGTGTCTATAGTGACCAAGGATTTTTTAAAAAGCCAAAAGGGCCCTAACTGGAAAGGATTTTAGTTGTTCAGGGATCAAAAGGAAAAGGATTTTAGTTGTTCAGGGATCAAAAGCACCAAGGACCAGGGGAAAGATGGGTATATCTAGCTGTACAGAGGGTTAGGGAATAATGAAAGAGAAGGATTAAAGGCGAAGGACAAAAGGAAACAGTGTTTACAGCTGCAAACTCAAGATGGACTGCACCATGTGAAACATGCAACACAGCTAAGATGTGAGCAGTTTGTTTCTTGAAATCAATTAAGTTACTATTTTTATGGCTCACTGACCCTACAGTACATCCAAAGTTAGGGAAGTCAAACAGTGCATGAAAGGACCAGCAAAGCTTTTGGTATTTTGTGCCACATGGTTCCTCTATTCAAATCAAATGCTAGAAGTTTATTTTTGTATGGAATAATCATATGAAATTTTAATGGTAGCCTTTACTATTTCATTTTCTATACTTTTTTTGTTCCTTGCTATACATTTTGGAGAAGATGTGGCAAGAGTTTGATACAAAAACAAGTAGGACCTAACATGTGTCCTCAGTAAGCAGCTGCTCATTAAGATAATACTTCCAGCTATTGGCTTAGAAAGCAAGATTCTGAGATTACTGCTGGGCTTAGGCCTCTGACTTGTCAACCAAAAAAGTTACTTCCCCTTTAGTATAATGAATTGCAGAAGTACACTTAAACAGTTATCTATGAGGGTTTATTAGCAGGCATAGGATATGGTGGGTGAGCAGAGATACTGATATTTTTTTTGCCAGTGACCAAAATATTTACAAATTTCATAAAATGGAAAGAACGTTCTAAAAAATTAATAAGATCTGTTTCACAAATTACCAATTCAACTGGAACACTGAATAGTAGAAATGACAAAAGATTTGTTCTTATGGTTGATAAAAAATTTATATCAGGGCATTCAAGTAAAGTTATTTTCTGTGTTCTGATTTAATGAATCATGTGAGTGGTATCTGGTTGGGTGACACAGATGCTGGCTCACTGAAGCCTACTCTAATGCCTCCCAGCACAGCCTTCCTTGGGACAGTGAAGCCAGAATAACATGTCAGCCTGAAGTAATATCAAAGAAAGAGAATGCAGAGCTGGAGATGCTATGAGGTTGGCTCATAACACGCCGTGACCTGTGAGTGTCCAGTAAGTATTCGATGTCCTATGGGCTTCAGTGACCTAACAAGCACCGAGTAGCAACAGTAATGCAGTAATGAATGTTCCTCAAAAGATGACTTTTTCAATTCAAGCTGAAAAACACTACGCTTACTAGATGGTTTTAACTCTAGTGAAAGACAGCCTTAGAAGCCACTAGTGATTTCTTAAAAGGTAAACGAGTATTAAATGTTTTATATACGCTTGTGTAGTAAGTATCTACTTCAGTTCCTTTAAATCTGTTTGATTTCAAAGATGTACATTAATTTGGAAAATAAAAATTTTCTGATGCTGCTAAAAATAAAATATATTGAAGAAAAATGAAATAGCATTAGTTTTGTTGATAAAAATAGATGTAAAATAATGAAGCCCAGTCAATGTTAATAAAATACACGGCTAAAAGTGAAACCAAAGGATTATTCTGTATATATCCCACATGGGGATGTTCTTCTTTTTCAAAAGATAACAAATAATATTTATGAAGAAAAAGGCCCTCAGAAGGATGATTACAGCTTATCAAAATATGGCATGTCACCTCACATCAAAGTTATTTTACCATATAGGAAAGGAAAATAGGGCAGGAAATAGTACAACATTTTCCAAGGAAGGTTACAAAATCAATCAACAACTTTGTTTATTCCTAATCAAAATTCTTCATACTTAGTATTTAGAGTTAAAATCTGAAAGAGTACTTACAATGACAGCAACACCATAGCAATTAAGGTCCACTCTGCAGGTTTGTGTATAATATTTCTATTTGTTAATCTGAAAGACAGTAAGATAAAATTTACCAAAAGATTGTTACATTTAAATACATGAATCTCCTATTTTTAGATAGAATCAGATTTATGACATCATGTGTCAAATAGTACCATTTTTTAATTCTTGTTATATCTGATAGGAAAGAGTCAATAGTATAATAATGTGGTTTGATATTACCTGATAATGACCATCTCAAAAGGAAGTACTTCAGCCCCACTTTTATACATTTATAACAATATTACTCTTAGACAAGATGGGAATACAGGAACAATACAGGAAACCTAAATTGCATGGTTTATTAAAATATACACACACACACACCTCCCCATAACCATATCCTCTATGTTTTCCCTTAATCAAATGTTTTATTAAAGCTAACAAGGTAAGAAATTTCTGATTTTAATTTTAATTCATCTTTTGTAACTTTCTGCCTTTTGCTAGTTTGGCAGCAGGAAGTTAATGATGTCATAATCCATAGTTTACAAAAATAAGAGTTGACTTAATAGATTGTAAGACTAGGTCTTTATTCAAGAAAAGTTAATTTTAAAAAATCAGAAGTAAATTCTATCACTCAGCAGTTGATGACAATGAAATACATTGTAGTTATCTTAGTTTCTCAGAAAGCATTTAGAAAGCAATAAAAAATGATACAAGACAATAAGAAAAAAAACAGCCAATAACATCTGATAAAGGGCTGTTATGCAAAATATACAAAGAACTCTTAAAACTTAACAAAAGCCCAATTAAAAAATGGGGCAAAGACCTTAACAGACACCTCACCAAAGACAAACCAACGACAAATAAGCATATGAAAAGATGCCCCACATTATATGTCATCAGGAAAATGTGAATTAAAACAACAATGAGCTACTACTATACATCTATTAGAATGTTCAAAATCCTGAACATTGGCAAAACCAAACGCTGGTGAGGATGTGGAGCAACAGGAACCCTCATTCACTGCTGGTGGGAATGCAAAATAGCACAGCCACTTTGGAAGACAGTTTGGTGGTTTCTTGCAAAACTAAAAATATTCTTATCATACAGTCCAGAAACCATGCTCCTTGGTATTTATCCAAAGGAACTGAAAACTTATGTCCACAAAAAAACCTGCAAATGGATGTTTACAGCAGCTCTATACATATTTGCCAAAACTTGGAAGCAACCAAGATGTCCTTTACCTTTACTAGGTGAATGGATAAATGAGCTGCAGTACATCTAGACAATGGAATATTATTCAGTGCTAAAAAGAAATGAGCTATCAAGTCAGAAAAAGACATGGAAGTACTTGAAATGCATATTACTTAAGTGAAAGAAGCCATTCTGAAAAGGCTACATACTGTATGATTCCAACTATGTGACATTCTGGAGAAAGTAAAACTATGGAGACAGTAAAAAGATCAATGGAGCACAGAGGATTTTTAGGGCACTGAAAATACTCTGTGATACTATAATGATGGATACATGTCATTATACATTTGTCCAAACCCCCATCAATTGTACAACACCAAAAGTGAACTCTAACATAAATTATGGACTCTGGGTGATAACTATGTTCTCAGCGTAGGTTCATCAGTGATGATCCTGGTGGGAGATGCTGATAATGGGGCAGGCTATGCATGTCTGGGGGCAGAGAGTATATGAGAAATCTCTGTACCTTTCTCTCAATCTTCCTATGAACCTAAAACTGCTCTAAAAAAAATAGTCTTTTAAAAAGAAAACAGCCATAAATAAATGGGCAAAGGATACGTACAGGCAATTTACAGAGGAGGAAAGCTGAATGGCTAGTAAACACTGGAAAAGGAGCTCAATCTCACAAGTAATCTGGGAAATTAATATAAAAACAATAATTCACTCCATCACATTGGCAAAAATAAAAGACTAACAATACCAAGGGTTGGTGAGGACATGAAGAAATAGTACTTTTAACACATTGTTGATGCGAGTAACCACAATTTGGCAATATCTAATAAATGCATATGAATAGCTCAGCTATTTCACTTCTAGATATAAATCCCAAACAAACTCTCTCATTTATGCATAAGAAATGTGTGTGAAGATAGTTAACGTGACACTGATTGTAAAAGGAAAAAAATAATAAATTGTGGCATTTTTATAGAATACTAAATGGCTGTCAAAATGAATGAACTAGACTTACATATTTTGCCCATCATAATTTGAATTAAAGAAGTATAGTATGACATCATTTATATAAATAAAAGCCAGACAATACTCTCTTATTTACGGACACGTGTAAATAGTAAAAGTATTAAAACAAAGGCTGGGAAGATACACATCAAATTCACAGTATCAGTTCCTTCTGGGGAGGAAAGGAGAAGGGGTTGGGAAAGGGAACAAAGGGAACTTCATGTCTTAGGGCTTTTGCATTGTCTATTCCATTTGCCTGAAACCATCTTTCTCAGATAAGTTTCCTTATGTCACCTTTGCAATAAGGCCTATCTGGACCACCCTATTAAAAAGCGAAACTTCTCTCCACCTCCCGGCCCTAAATTCCTGACTCCCTTACCTTGCTATATATTTCCGCCCCCCCATACCATTTATCACCTTTTAACATATAACTATTATTATTTTTAAAAGATTGGCACCTGAGCCAACATCTGTTGGCAATCTTCCTTTTTTTTTTCTCCTTCTTCTTCTCCTCAAAGCCCCCCAGTACGTAGTTGTATATTCTAGTTGTGAGTGCCTCTGGCTGTGCTATGTGGGACGCCACTTCAGCATGGCCTAATGAGCAGTACCGTGTCCATGCCCAAACTGGGGAAACCCCAGGCCGCCGAAGCAGAGCCTGCGAACTTAACCACTCGGCCACCGGCCGGCCCCTAATTATTCTTTATGATTGGTTTTCCCTTGCCTGAGGGCAGGGATCTTTGTATTCCTCACCTATTTATTCCAAGTGCCCAGAACAAGTGCCTGACAGTCAGTAGGCATTCAATTAATTTTTTTCTGAACAAATGAATTAACCTATAACATTTTACTTCTTTTAATTTAAAAATATACTTCTGAATCAAATATTACAAAATATTAAAATCTATTAATTCTGAATGGAGAATATGTGTATCTCTTACATTAATCTGAATTTTTTCCACCATTAAAATGTTTTACAAAATTTAAAGTCTAGATGATATAGAAAGGAAGTATAGGATAGTGGTTAAAGAGTCTGACAAACATGGGTTCAATACTCAGATCCATCACTTGGCAGTGTTTTACCCTGTACACATTCAACAGCTGTAGAACTTTTTGTTTTTTGATTTAGTAAAACAGGGACAAGAGTACTATCTACCTCAGAGATAGACAGTTTTTGTGAGGATTAAATGTACAAAAAACATTCATGTTGCCAAATCCAAAGGACATCTCAGTCCTCATCTCAATCTATCAGCAGCATTTGACAGCTGATCACTCCCTTCTCCTTGGAATCCTTTCTTCACCTGGTTTCCACTTGCCTGATTTCCCTCCCTCTCACTGGCACTCCTTCTCAGATCTTTTAGTTTTGGATTGGCCCAGGGCCTCTGCCCTTGGGTCTCTCATCTCCTCTATATATGCTCATTCCTTTCACATTATCATTTACTCTCATAGCTTTAAACATTAGATAACCATGTAACCATGTGCTGACAACCCTCAAATTTATTATCTCTAGCCTGGATCTCTTCCTTGAAATCCAGACTTCTATATCTAATGGTCTATTTAACATTTCCACTTGAATGTCTAATAGGCACCTCACAACTTAGTACGGCCCAAATTGAGCTCATCTTCCCCTCAAAACTGGGTCCTCCCGCAGATAGCTCCAGCTCAGTAAATAGCTGCTCAATCCCTCCAGAATCCAGCTGCTCAAGCCAAAAATCTTGTGGTTAACCTTGACACTTTTCATGTCATCTCATGTCCAACCAGTCATCAAATCCTGATGATTCTATCTTCAAAAGAGAATCTGATCACGTCTTATTATCTCCACTGCTTTCACCTTGGTCCACATCATTTCTCGCCTAGATTATCAAAACAGCATTCTAAATGGTCTTCCTGCCTCTGCCCATCTACTGACATTCTCAAATCAGGAGCCAGAGTGATACTGTTAAAAATATGTATCAGATCCTGTCACTCCTCTGTTCAGAATCCACCAACTGCTCTCCATCTCACTCAGAGTAAAAGTAGAATGATGATCATGGCTACAAGGCCTATATAATCTCTACTATACTCACTCTCCGCTCCTTACTTCTCTGACCATATCTTTGTGTACCTTTGCCTCTCTTCATTTCTCCTGCCTCACCAGCATCCTTAATATTCTGTGAACACGCCAGGCCTGTTCCTGTTTCAGAGCCTTTGTACTTGCTGTTCCCTGTCTGATATATTTTCACAGACAGCAACATGGCTTGCTCCCTCACAAACTTTTAGAGCTTTATACAAATGGCATCTTCTCAATGAGGTCTTCCCTGACTAGCCTATTTAAAGTCACTACTTCCTCCTTCCTCAGTACCATCCCCTTTCCCTGCTCTTGGGCTGAAAAGGAGGAGAAAGAACTGGGAAAGGGGAAAGGGCATATCACCACATAATAATAATACATATATTGTTTTTAAAACCTTACAGATCCTCTCTATGAGAACAGTTCCATGAGAGAAGTTTTTGTCTGTTCACTGCTTTATCTATAACAACTAAAACAGAATCTAGCACACCACCAAAAACAGTCAAAGAAGGATAAGCATGTAAGAAAAATAATGGCAAAAACAGTTAAATAGAACTTCTTTTTCTATTGTACTCAAATCTCCCAAAGTTAAAGCAAATTTAAGATTTCATGAATTCATTTACTCATTCAGCAAAAAATGGACAGAGTGCCTGCTCTATACCACTGTTTCAGGCACTGGGGAAACATGACAAGCTCTTTGCTTTCACTTCAAAGTACTTCTAGTGGCAGAATGGCAAAATTTTACCTGCCCTCATATTTTTCCTTTTTCTGAGTAAAGATAATTTCAAGCACAGATGCTAACAATATATTTACTATTATCCGAGTGATAATTAAAAAAGGAAAATAGTAATATTTGCAGGAAAACATTTAAAAAGTATAAAGTTCTGAAATAAAAATTGAAATACAATAGATTGAGAAAAATACCTTGATTCATCACTGATGAAATTTTAAAAAGGCTTTTGTGTCAAAATACAATTTTAATTCAAATTGGATTCAGAAAAATATCTTGACACCAACGACAGTGAATCATTACCAAGCAACTTCTGATGGAACCACTATGCCAGGTAAATCAATGTAACATTCCAGATAAACGACTGTGATGCAATTCAGTGAAAAGGACAGCTCTATTCACTGGGGAAAGATTCCTCAAAGAGCTGAAAAAGCTGCTTTATGTTTCAATTCTAACAGGCTCTCAACTCTAGCTGCACATTAGAATCACCTGGGGGGGCTTTTGAAAAATACTAATGTCTGGGCCCAACCCTAACCAAACGAAACTCAATCTCTAGGGGTGCAGCCAGGCGTCTGTAGTTGTTAAAAGCTCCCCAGGTAATGATGAGGCACAAGTGGCTTGAGAATTGCTGTTCTACAAGTTCCTATTATTGATCATCATTTCAAAGAGAAAGATATGGTTATTTATGTCAACTCTTTTCCACTGCCAGTATTGATTGAAAAGATCTTTCAACACACATCACTGTTGTCAACATGGCATTTTTTTTCAGAGACTTCACCTAGAAGCCCTGGCCTACAAATAGTCACACACCTGCTGAAGTTGTCCTGCCAGAATCTGAAGACCCTAAATGAGTCATCTTACCAGAGGTCATTCTGTAAGTAACTGACACTTTTCTAAAAAGCAGCAAAGCCAATTTAAGAATTTTTTATTAAAGCTATAAACTTTGACCTGCAGGTGCTAAAGAGTAAAGATTCTCAAAAATAACATTAACATCAACATTTTTATAACATCCCCAAAATAATGCATAATTTTCTGGCTTACTTTCCTCAAACTTTTTAATAAATTTCAAACATATATAGAAATAGAGAGAATATAAAATAAACTCCCACATATTGATCACATCACCACAACTTAGACAATTATTAACTCCTGGTCAATCATATTTCATCTCTACAACCCCATATTCAACATCACCCTAACCTGGATAATTTTGAAGCAAATCTCAGACACGTCATTTCATCTAGGCTTTAATTTAATGTAAATAATGAAGAAAGTAACTGGAAAGGACTTACACTTACACAATAGGAATGACAGAAAAAGGTGATAAAATAATAGTTTTAAATATAAAAGGAAAACGACATTTGAATGTCTCCTCGTATCTGGTCTGTTAGCTACCCCTTAACAGGCCTGAAGTACACTGCCTCTTGCCTGCTTAGGTGTCACAGAGGCTTAGTTTCATAGGTAACAGAACCCGTTGAAGTAGAGTTCTTACTTGGGGTCTAGAGGGATGATAAATGAAATGACACCTTTTTTTACATTTTTGACACTAACGACTACTAGGACAATCGATGGTAGTTGTTTTTAAAAAAAATTTTTCAGCTTTACTCAGGTATAACTCACACAGTAGTTATATATTTAAGGTGTATAATCTGATGTTTTGATTTATGTATACCCTGTGAAATGATCACGACATTCAAGCTAATTAACATATCCAAAACCTCACAGAATGTTACTATTTCCTTTCTTTTTGTGTGTGTGGTGAGAACACTTAAGATCTATCCACTTGACTTAGACTTGGAGTCTAAACCCAAGTACTAGTTGTGTGATTTAAGAGATTACCTAAATTCTCATCCCTCATCTGTAAAATGAAGATAATACCGCTATTTTTTGGAAATTAAATGAGATAACATATGGAAAGTGCCAATACAGCCTGGCATACAGTAAGTACTATTCTGACTATATGTATAGACAGGGACCAACATTATTACCAGGGTTGCTTCAAAAGATTAAAAATAAAAACCTGGACAGTGATTTCAAACCTGAAATACCTAAGTTCCTGGGGTATATGAAATAGGGCAATCTTGCAGTTGTAGCCTAATATTTCTTTCCAATGGGTTTCTGCTAAGTTTTGAGAATCTCAGAATAGTTAAAAAAAATCCAATTGGATCAACAGAAAAATAGCTCTAGAAAAAATACAAAGTAAAATTATTTGCTAATCTATTCTAAATGAGCAGAGTAAAAAGAGTACAGAATTCATATTTGTCTTCAAGATCAAAAGTCTTATTTTAATATCTTTTCTGATATGTCTTCAGTGAACTTTACTGGTTTGCTCAGAATGGTGATTAAATAAACATTGTCTGCAAAAAACTGAATGGCAAGTCCTTTAAAAATCAATGAAACAGAGCAGGACTCAGTCTTCATCGTCCCTCAGCTAACCTTTCTGTTAATATGATATTCACTTCCTGATAAATCCTGAACAAATCCTAAATTTCAGTGCTACCACATTCTGTATATCTATTCAATCTTTATCATCAGTATAGATAGACAGCTGAAAAACACTTTTCTTTTGGATGCATGGTTCTGTGATAGGTACAGGATAGAGCACCTAAAAAACAAGGGTCTCTCTCTTCATCACTAACAGGGATGCAGAGAAGTTCAACTCTGGTCTCGGTTTTTGGCACAAACCCTCTTTTTTGGCAAAGAATATACTCAGCCTTCCAAAGGCCTAAGCCAATCTGAGCATCATTTCTGGCATTCCTAAACTTGTGTGTGATCAATGACCTTGTGATTGCATGGTTTGCGTGATATCTAATGAGTGTAACAATCTTAGTAATTAGAACAATCATGTCACTCAGATTTACCATTACCTGAACACTGACTTTCAAATATAAACATTCTAGATGAAATGGAGTGAAAGTGTCCTTATGTACCTGTTTTATCAGTCAATAGAAAAATAAAATGCTGCAGTAATTAATGATGCCTGTGAAAACTATAAATTTTATGTATAAAACAATTAGTAAAATTTTCAATCATTTAGCAAAATAGAGTAACACAAATACTGAACATATTAAACAGATTATTTTCTCAAGAACATTATATACTGGAAAAAATGATTCCTACTTCCTTTTAGTAAATACCTTATTGAACGATGTTTTCCTGAATTACTCTGTGGCACACAGAAGAGTTAGCGATGTTTTTAAATGTGCTAATTGAAAGTGAATGTCTATGTGGTATTACTGACATGCAGTACAGTGACTGCAAGAGAAAGCTAACAGCTGACAGTGCCAAGAAATCGTTCCTGTACTATAATTTTAAACGTTTAAAATCTTACTACTACTCCTGACAACCATAAACTACAATAATAATTAATTTTTTGGATGAAATGATTCTTCTGCCCTAGAAGTTCATTCTATGTTGGTGCTATCCGGCTTGAGCCACAGGAAATATTGACTTTAATATTTGGTCATTGGCTTTTGGCCAAAATGTGTATTTGGTACACCTCTAGTTATAACGTACTTGGAGGCCTATCCATATCCTTCTTGGTAGAGAACCTGGGGTCGGCCTGGCTGAATATTCTTGACAGTTTTAGAAAAATCCCAACTGCTCCACTTCACAAGTGATACTCTCTTGTTTCCCTTTCTCTGTACTTCTTATTGCTTCAAATCTGTTCCACACAATTCAATATTAAACTACCCACTGTTTCGTACTGTTCACTGTGCTCACCTTATCTTTTCACAGGAGAGTTCCTCCTTGAGGGTGGGCATCATGCTTCTTTCATGTTGCCCACAATGCCTAGCACAGTGCCGGTCACCTGATATATATTTACCAATTCACTAAAATCCAAGATGTTACCAGCTAACCACCTTTTTGTCTCAGATATCATTCTCCTTCCTAATTTTAGGCTATTCTGTAAATAAACTATCCAAAGCTAAATATATCACGGTTTGAGCAAATAAGGCATTACATTTCACAAAAGATAAAAGTAATGTTGTTTAGCGGAGGAGAAAATAGAATACTGTATTTAGGTCTAAGACACTGAAGGTAAGTCACTTATTTTTTTCATGCCTTAGTCTACCCATGGATTCTGCAAGGCAATCACATAAAGTCAAAATAATTGAGAAGGGAAATTATAACATTAACACTAACCTGAAAGTTCGAACAAGATTTTTAAGTTGTGTGTAAATATCTCCTAATGTAATCTCAAGAGGTCCCAAAAGTCCAGGCAATCTGAAAATAAAATATTACATTTCTTTAGAAATATAATTTAATTAATATAGATAATCTTTTTTGGACCTTGCCTAAGTCTGGATTTTCCATAGGGAATAATGGCACTTAGGTGGAGGCAGTTAAGCTAGCTTATGACTGGTGAGAAGCCATAAGGAAACATTTCATAACCCCACCCTCCACTTTTTAGTCTGTGCTACAGTGTGAGGCACTGAAATGTAAAAATATCATTTTGGCTATCTATATTCTTGTCTCTAGTTTTTCTTACGTCTTTACTTTCAAATATTAGACTAAATGGAGAGAACACAAGGCCAGAGAAACTGCCCCCGAAATCGTCCAATATGGGAGCGTGACATGTATCTCCTTATTAAATCCTTATGGTGGGAGTAAAAACTGGTACATTTCAAGAGCAATTTGACAATATATATTAATACTTTAAATGTGGATAGATACTCTTTGACCCAATAGTTTTACTATGAAAAAATTTATCCTAAAGAAATAATCAGATAAACATAAAAAAGATGCTTGTTTCAGAAATATTTTTAGTAGTAAAAAAACGGAAACAAATGCCCATCAATAGGTGATTGGCTAAATAAACTATGATATACCCATGTAATGGAATATAATAAAACCTTTAAAATGATAATGTGAATCTATATTAATATGGAAAGATATTCATGATAAATATTAAGTGAAAAATGCATATGTAGTACTGGGCCATTTTTATAAAAACATACATATTATATAATGCTATTGTATATGGTACATAGTATAAATCAAACATATTTCATTCCTTCTGAGTATATACTACAATGGAGAGAACGAAAGGGAATGAAAATACATACACCACATATATCACATATGTCAGGGATAAACATCAAAATATTAATATTAGTTATTGTTGAGTGGTGGGATTATAGGTGATTGTCACTTCCTTCTTTATACCATTTTGCACTGCCTAAATCTTCCGCAATCAGTATTTATAACTTTTTTTTAACTTATTACTCAAGTTTTAGACATGTTCCAAAATAGAGGGAATAACAATAATAACGCCATATATCTATTCCCAGATTCAATCTCCCAATATTTTATTATATTTGCTTCATTTTTCCTTCCTCCCTTTTTTTGCAGTAATATTATAGAGTAAATCCCTGACATCATGTCATTTGACTCCTATTTCCTTATGTATCTCTAAATACAAGGGCATTTTCTTACGTAACTGCAATAAAATTACATCTAACCAAATTAACAATAATTGCTTAATATCATCTACTATCCAGTATATATTCATTTTATTAGATTATCTTAAAAAACTCTTTTTACAACTGGTTTGTTCCAATCAGAAACCAAAAAAGGTCTTACTTTTATAATCAGGTGTTACTTCTATAATGAGAAAAAAACTCAACTACCTTCATAAACAACCAACCAACCAACAAAACCCCTATGTCACGATAATTATTTTGTTTTCAGTGTTCTTTGTGCTTCTTTTTCTTTAAGTTATTCCACTTCTCAAATTTAATTCTTGTGCTAATATCAATAATTTGGTCTTCTAGCAGAGTTCCTTTTGGTATTTTCTTTTGCAGCCCAAACCCACAGGGAACAGAATTCCTTCAAGCACATGCCTATGTGGTCTTAAACGTAAAACTGGGTACTTTCATTAGCTAAAAAGTCTAAAAAACTATTTTGAGATAAATACCAATCTACTGATTACATACTAGTATAGATAATCTATCTCAACTTTCAAAACCTATGTAACTAAAGTCAAGGACTGATATCCTCTTGTCCTACGAATCAGATAGGTGGTGACTCAGACTGTTTTCTAACCTAATACTTATCAGAAACAAATGTACAAACATGATGGGCAGATTAATGGCGAAACTAATAACAGATTTATTATAGATGAAGAGTCTAACATAAAACTGGAACTCAATAAATATGAACTTAAACATTTATATAAAATAAACAGAGGAGTAAGCTGCTCAAAATATTATGACTTCCAGAAAATGTTTTTCTTATTTTGAATTACTACAAACTTAAGACTTCTCCATATGCACAACACCTCAAACAATGACTGAAAAACATCTTTCCATCTTTTCAGCTAAAGAAAGAAAATGCAAGTTGAAAAGTTCAAGACAGTCTTCACACTTCTGGAAAAAAAGATTTTCAAGCTCCTTTTGAAAGAGAAACCAAGATTGCAATTTTTAAATGTCATTTATGACTGGGCTAATTACAAGAATAATAATTTCCACCACGGGAAGCTTCAAACTAAAGTGCAAAGTTGAGTTGAACAAAAACTCAAGTTGCTGAGTGTGAAATGGTTTTGTGAATAAGTATGGAGAGTGAGTTAACAGACCGTTAAAACTGTATAAGGTCTTATTCACATGTGAACCTGATATGACACATTTACCACAAATCAGTATTAAAATCGGTCTAGCTTTGGTATTTTTTCCCTGACTTCACTGGATTACTAAGTTTGGTTTTCTACTTCCAGAAGCTCAACCTTCCTCTTTATTATGTGCCTCTGTGTCTTCTACACAAAACTTAATTTCAATATTTCCTTGGTAGGATACCTTAAAAATCTAAATTTCTCAGGTGAAGAAATCCATGTAAACTTTTCATATTATTTTTCAAACTGTTCAAGGTCAAGAATAACACCTATAAATTATGAACCCACAAATACGAAGTTAATTTTAAAATGTTATAAAAGTGGGATGACAATTACATACTTACACTTTACTCAATTTTTCAAGTACGATGCGTTTTCTAATTTGGTTCTGAGAACTTGAATCTATCAGTGGAAAGGAGGGATCGTGCTGAAACACATTTTTAAACAAAGCAAAACAAAAATCATAAAGTCACATTCTTTTTTGATAAGAACAATAAACATTAAAACACAAAAGTTTACACTTGTTGTATGGTGGAACAAAAACTAGAGTCGGGAATGAGAACATTTAAATATAAGTATCAGTTCAGTCATTAGGCTGACTGAATTTACATGAGTCATTTGCCCTCTTTTGAGAGTGTTTTCTCACCCGTATAATAGGGATACTAATCCCTTCTGTATTAAGCAAGAAAATGTATACAAAAGGACTTCATAAACTGCTAAATGCTATACAAATGTAGGAGATTAAAAGACTAAAATTAGCAAATACTATAAGCATATTATGGGGAATTCCACTGCTAGAAATGGCAGACAAGATAATACAAGCCACCTCTCCTGCACAGAACCGAAAAAGCTGGGAAAAAACCCACATTTGTTTGAAAGTATCAGAGAGCTAACAAGGCAGTGAAGAATTACTGCCTGAGATTCTGGAGAAGGTAATTCCAGAGAGGGCAATGACTAATTCCAGAAGAGGCAATTTAGATCCAGAGAACGTCAGCACTGTTTTTCTGATAAACATTAGATTTGGGGGCATGCCAATAATGTACTGGCAACCCTCCCCAAGCTTGAGACCAAGACTTAGAGGGACCACACTCTAGGAGTAAGAATGAAGAGGAAAGGGGCTGGCCCCGTGGCCGAGTGGTTAAGTTCGCGCGCTCCGCTGCAGGCGGCCCAGTGTTTCGTTGGTTCGAATCCTGGGCGCGGACATGGCACTGCTCATCAGACCACGCTGAGGCAGCGTCCCACATGCCACAACTAGAAGAACCCACAACGAAGAATACACAACTATGTACCGGGGGGCTTTGGGGAGAAAAAGGAAAAAAATAAAATCTTTAAAAAAAAAAAAAAAAAAAAGAATGAAGAGGAAACAGACCAGCTCTTACAGGGGCTGAAGCCCAGCTTCAAATCATCTTAATCCCTGATTAGATTAAGGTGATTCGGGGCTGCTGCAAACCTTCTCCCAGAAGCAAACATAAATCTGTCCTAGAGGAAGATAACACAAGCCTGGGTCTCAAGTTATCTTGTAATTTTTAATATACAATATGTGCCACTTAATAATAATAAAAGAAGACAATATAATCAAAATCTGAAACATGAGCCTATAGAAATCAACCTCTAGCGAACTGAGATAATGAAGTTATTGGCTTTACTTAAAATAACTGTGTAGAAAATATTCAAAGAAAAATGACAAGATTGAAAATTTTAGCAGAGAACTGGAAACAATATAAAAGAACCTAATGAAAACCTCAGAACTGAAAAATATAGTATTTAAAAGTAAGAACTCATGGATAGATTTAATAATATAGCAGAAATGACTGAAGAAAGAATACTGACTTGGAACGTATCCAGGATGGAGCACAGTCTCACCCAACACCCCCTCCCCCACCCCCAACAACACAAAGCACAGAAGAACATAAAAGACACAGTGACAAAGACTAACATATCTGTAATTGGAGTACCAGACAGAGAGGAAAGGGAGAATGGGACAGAAGCAATATTGGTATAGATAATAATTGAGAATATCTCAAAACTGATGAAAGATCAAGTTACAGATTTAAGTATCACAACAACCAAAAGAATAAATACAAATATAATCACACCTAGGCAAAGCATTCTAAAACTGATGGCAACCAAAGATTAAAAAAGTCTTAAAAGTAGCTAAAGGAAGAAAACACAATATTTTCAAAGACTCAACAATAAGAGAAATAAATGGAAGCCACAAGACAAGGGAATATTTTCAATGAGCTGAAAGAAAATAACCGCTAATCTAGAATTCAACACCCAGGAAAATATCTTTCAAAAGTGAAAGTAACATAAAGAATTTTTTGACAAACGAAAACTGAGAAAATTCATCACTAGCAAACTGGCACTAATAGAAATAAAGGATATTCTTCAGGCCCAAGGCAAATGATCCCAGGTGGAATAATGGAGATGCAAGAAGGAATGACAAACAATGAAAGAGTAATTAATTGGAGAAATCCAACCGAATATTGACTATAAATAATCTTCTAGGATTTAAAATATAGAGAGAATAAAAATACACAACAAGAGGACAAAAGTAAAGAGGGGGGAAATGGAATTAAAGTTTCTGAGGTACTAATTGTCCAGGAAGCAATAAAAGTACTAACTTATATTAGACTTTAATAGGATAAAGATTCAGGTTTTAACCCTTAGGGTAACCACTTAACAATTAGTAAAAGAATGTATAAAAACAAGCTAATAGAGGATAAAAAAAGGAATGATGATATTTAATCCAAAGTAAGAAAAGAAAGGGAAACATAAAACAGGTGAAACATGCAGAAATCAACAAGTGAAAGGGTAGATTTAAACCCAAATAAATCAATTATGACATTAAATGTAAATAGACTAAATCCTTGACATAAAGGACAAAGATTATCAGCCTAGACAAAAAAAGAGAGTCTTTGAAAAGACTAATAAAAGAATGCTAGTGGGGCTAGCTCCCTGGTGTAGTGGTCAAGTCTGGCACACTCTGCTTTGGCAGCTGGGGTTCACAGCTTCAGATCCCGGGCGTGGACATATACCACTCGTCAGCCATGCTGTGGCAGCAACCCACATAAAAAATGCAGGAAGACTGGCACAGATATTAGCTCAGGGCTAATCTTCCTCAAGTGAAAAAAGAGGAAGACTGGCAACAGATGTTAGCTCAGAGAGAATCTTCCTCACCAAAACAAAAACAACAACAACAAAAAACCATGTAGAGAAAGGTTACCCCATAGTGCTAAGAGGTTTCAATTTACCAGGAAGACATAACATTCCTACATATGGACGCAATAACACGGTCTTAAAATAAAAAAAGTAAAATTCACAAAACTAGGAGAAATAATCAATCCATAATTATCATGAGAAATTTTGACCCACCTCTCTCAGTAACTGATGCAGTGAGCAAACCGAAAAAAAAAAACCCAAAACAAACAAACCCCAAATCAACAGTGCTTCTCAAACTTTAATATGCATACATTTCCCCAAAGGTAAACAATGAAATCTGACCCATACTCCTCCTCATAAGCAAAAATCAATCCCAGATCAACTGCAGCTCTCAATATGAAAGGAAAAAACAACAAAGGTTCTAGAAGATGAAATAACCTGGACTAAGCACAGATTTCTTAAAGTCACTAAAGGAAACAATAAACTGGATTCAAGACACCATCAATGAAAGTGAAAGGGCAAGACTCCGAGTAGAAGATATTTGCAATACACATAACTAAAAACAGGCTTGAATCCTGAAAACGTAAAGAATTCCTACAAATCAGTAAGGAAAAAACCCCTGGATATTCCAATAGATAAATAGGAAACAGACTTGAATAGGCACTTCACAAAAGAAATTATCCAAATGGTTAATAAGCAAAAGAAACAGTACTTAACTCATTAATCATCTGACAAATCTATTATAACCAAAAAGCAGTACTACCAGAATGGTGAAAAGTAACAATATCAAGTACAGGTGAGAATGTGGAGTCATGGAAAGTTTCATACAGTGGCAGTGGCAAATAAACTAGCACAACCATTTTGGAAAACTGCTTAGCATCATCTAGTATAGTTGCATTTATGCATACGTTATGATCCAGAAATTTCAGTCCTAGATGCATACCCAACAGAAACGCACGCATATTAGAAGAGAGACATATACAAGAAAGTTCTTAACAGCTCCAACCCAGCAACAGCCTAAATGCTCATTAAATATAAATAAATGGTGGTACATTTCTATATTAGAATACTATGCAGCAATGAAAGAATGAACTAAAGCTACATGCAACAACACAAATGACTCATGGACACAATGTTGTGTGAAACAAACTGGACACCAAAGAATATACACCTTGTGAGTCTATTCACATGCAGTTCAAAATTGGCAAAATTAATCTAGGCTATCATAATAGTCATTAATTTTGGAAAGAGGTAATGATTAGGATACATAGTGGGGCTTCTGGTTTGCTCGAGTTTCTTGGCATGGTAGTGATTATGTGGGTATGTTCATTTGTGATAATTCAGTGAGCTGTACATTTACTACCTGTGTTACACTGCAATGAAAACGTTTTACAACGTTATGCAACAGAGGAACAGTCAAATTTCAGGGGTTAATTTTTCCTTCTTAAGGCTTACAAGCACAAAAATGATAAAACAAGTGATGTATTAAGGTAGGTTTATGCAGCTGAGTGACAGAGATCAATGTTTCTCCAAGTTATGGATACCGTCTAATAATAGAGTTGAAGTGATTTCAAACATAGTGCTGGGCTAGGTAACATTCTGTAGAAATGTAAGAAATTTCTAAATGTTTACTCTATTTCCACTTTCATCCTCTTTCTAAACCTCCAAATGTGTTCTTAAATTTAGAGCCACATTTACCCAGAAGTGTTAATAACAAACTTTTGTGGTAAAAACAAGGTTATCACCTACTCCTCTTCATGTCAAATGACTTCATTTCCCAAACTACACAATGACCAAAAATGGTAATAGAAATACTGAAAGAACCCTCGCTAAATCTCAGTGGCATATATTCAGTCTCTACCTATAACTACTATTTACTAAGTCCCAATCATACGTCAGGCACCGTGATAAACGCTTTACATCCTTTACCTTTAAAACTCATAAAAACTGAGCAAGGGAAGCTATTTATAGTCCCATTTGCAGATGAGCAATCAGACTCAAGAGACTAACTTTTTATACAGCTCTTGAAAATGACAGAGCAGATGTTCGAACCTAGGTCTACCTGAATGTGCTCTTTCCATTTTCTTCTCTGTCCATATTTCCCAGTAAGTCTCTTTTACTATATTATTTTCATTTATAATATTTTAAATGGACATGCTTCCCAAGCATTATCCAAATATTTTACTATTCAACTAGTAAGTCTACCCCACTGCATACAGGCCCACTGGAAATAAAACACAAAGACCTACAGAGATCTGAAGTACCTAACAAAGGAAAAACAAGCCTCTTGAGAGAGTCTACTTATTATTTGAAGAACTAGGTTTTAAGGCAAACTTCGTCCCACAATTCTAGACTATTTTTACATTACAGAAAAATGTTACACATTTATGAAAATATTCTGGGGGCAAACTTCAATTTCTCTGGCAAATAGTAATGCCAATACTGGAGATGGCATTTTAAACCAAAAGACCGAATGACTAAAGAAACCTTCTGCAAATTTAACAATGATCTCTTCAATATTCTTCCTGCTCCAAGATTTGCTATGGTGAGAGTTCTGTATGTTAGCAACATGGAAAACTCATTATCATAAAGACATACCTCTTCAGAGTCCTGTGATTTGGTGGTTTCTTCATTCAAAACATACCGTCCTCTATAAAACTCTCTGATCCTTAGATTTAATGTTTCAGTTTCTTTTTTCAAGTTCTCATAACTTGGCAGTGGTTTAATGGCTGTATCTGAGGCCCTAAAAGGTAAAGACTCATCCAAGCTGTTCTGAGACTCCTGCAAGGCAGAGGAACGACTATCCGGGTCAGGGTTTATGTCATCTTCATCGAGTTCTTCTTCTTTAACCAGAGGAGCTGAACAAGGTTTCTGACACACAGAAGCATAATTCGGGCCATACAAAAACCTCAGAGTTTCTTCTGTCTTCCACTCAATCAAAGTCTCCTTCAGGACTTTAACTAAGTTTGCCTTTGCAACTTCAGGACACACCTGCACTGAAGCTGACCTAGAAACTTGGTTTGATTTGGCAAATTTCTTCTTAAAATGCTCAGCACTTTTCTTACTTATACCTACAAGAGTTATTTTTGAACTATTGCATTTATTTTCAGAAACTTCTGAAGCTTCTAATTTTTCTTGCCAAGGACTATTTGAAGGAATCTCAGTATCGACTTTTTGTAAAGGAAGTTGACGAGCAACAGCTTTCTCCTGACTGTCTAGTTGGCAACTGCCCAACTGTTCAGCGACATCTATCACTGTCTGTTCTTTGTCTTCATGTTTGGAGCGAGCTTTTTGACCAGCTTTCTTTTTCATTATGCATTTTTTGTGCAGCTGTGGCCTTATACCCGTTGCATCTGGTCTGTTTCCTGGTAGAATGGAGGAAACAAAGTCTTGCTCATTATCACTGCTACTATCACTATGAGTGCTAGAAGAACTAGATTCATAATGCTTCTCAAAATGGCCAGGCTTGTCAATATCTGATGTTTTAATGGCCTTACTACATAACTGAACTTCTTCTCCAGAATGGCCACTGTAGAAGGAAAAAAGAAAAATCAAAATAACCATAACAGAAAAGCAAAATGTCCCAGAGTATTTATACTTTGTAACTTTCAAGGCAGAAAGTTTTATTCTCTAGTAAAGGCTTATATTTGTATAAGCTTGTATCCACACATACACACACGTCTGAAGAGGGTTATAATTCCATAATTTCTCTACATCTTATTTGATATAGTTCTTCCATCTTCTTTGTCTTTTTTCCCCCTCATTATTTTACAAGTGTTAAGAGACTGTAGCAAAAAGAAAAAAAAACACTTGGTAATGCCATCCTACTGAATTATTTTGATTTCTGCCTGCTCCATTTCTGTGACTTTTATATATCCTTTTTAAAAAAAGCTTTTTTTGAAAACTTCATTATACTGGCTTCTCAAAAAAACATATTATAGAAACGCTGTAGGTTTTGAAAGATAAAAAGAGATGTTTATTGGGCTGGCCCCATGGTGCAGTGGTTAAGTTTGGTGTGCTCTGCTTCAGCAGCCCAGCTTTGCAGGTTCAGAGCCCTGGCAGGAACCTACACCACTCATCAGCCATGCTGTGGCAGCAACCCACATACAAAACAGAGGAAGACTGGCACAGACGTTAGCTCAGGGCTAATCTTCCTCAAACAAAAAAAAAAAAAAAAAAGAGGAAGATTAGCAACAGATGTTTAGTTCAGGGCAAATCTTCCTCCCCACCCCCTAAAAGAGAGACATTTACACATTTTCCAGTTCTGGTTGATAGTTATACACTAAATTCCATAGAATGAAAAACACTAGAAAGTCACAGCAGAAAATAAAGTTGGCAAATCAACATTTATCACTGAAAGATATATTTATATTTGAAAATCCAGTTACAACACAATGTAAGACAACAATAAAAGACAACAATTTTCCCTTTTACTGTGCTCCTTCAATTTTCAGATTAGGTTTTAAAAAGATTAAGAATTATGAAAGAGTGAAGGCAAAGAACAGCTGTGTCTATGCAACTTGAGATAAACAAGGACGGTGAGCAGTCCTCTCAAGCAAAGCCCCTATCAGAGCTTTAAAGATCAGGATGAGGAGGAGTCTGGGTCAAGACGCACGTGGAGGGGGTGAAAGGGCACATGAGAACTGTCTACTTTTCACGTTATCTTTTTGTAAACCTATACTTGCTCCCAAGAAGGGCTATTAAATGTAAAAAAATGATTTAAAACAATAAAATAATGCAGCAATAAAAAGAAAGAAGCACGCTTGGAGGGGACTGAGAAGAAGAAGAAGAAGAACAACAGTTGAAAATAAGGTTGTGGATGGGAATGGAGAAAAGATGACAAGTTTACTCAATATCAGATATCATTTTTTAGTTAGAATCTAGCCTATACAGCTATGGGACTGTCTTTCAGATCTGAAGTAAGTAAAATTTCAAAAAAATAAGAACAATTTAACTTTCATAAATTTCATACTTCCTCTTGGAATTTTAAGGTAATTATATTTTTCTATACTACTTTGAAGCTATAAATTAAAGATATACATCAGTAAATAAATATCTCTCACTTGTGCTCAATTCCATGTAACTAAGGAAGCGAGTAATAACCAGGAAAATTTATTCTGGGAGATAAAAGGACGTGTTTTGAGAGATGGTTACAGTTGTGCAAGCAACACCACAAGGAGAGTTTAGAAAAAAATCACAACTTGCAACTTTTATTAATGCTCTAGACATGCCAAAATATTTCAGACACATTGAATAGTTAAATAATTGATACATTAATGTTTTGAAACCCTATAAGACTATAAAAACCTTTCAACAAATGTAATTGGTACAATCTAGTTGACAAAGAAGCACAGTATATCAGATGGAAGCTGTTTGTGTCATATTTCAACAGGTTCAATTAGACCTCCTTGGTAGGAACAGCTGTACTATAAATCATACAGATCAAACACATCATCTTACCATCACAAAAGAAAAAGCTGTACAAGGCAAATATTTCTCTGTGTGGGCTAGAATGGGCACTTACATAATGCATCAGCACAGGAAGTCCAAGAGCTCATACCACCTGGTTTACTCTTAATGTTTCTATTAACACGAATATACAGAAGGTAAGTGACACTGATTCAACCGTACCTTTGTCCTTCCTGTAGCAGCTGAAAATCAGGGTGCCTGTGACAAAAACACAGACATAGAAAATTGAAGGCAACTGATACACCAAACACTTTCAAGTGTTTATTATAACTACACTGGATAGAAAACAGAACTAGAAGTAAATAATTCATATAAAGTTTTTTTTTTTAAGAAAAAAGTATTTAAAGGACAAAGTATTGTGAAACTCATCCACAAGAAATCTGGATTAATCTCTCTCTTATCCAAAATTTACTCATATTTCAGGACTAAGTTCAAATTCCATAAGCCCAATAAAATTTCCCGTTACTAACCTGCTAAAGTAAATCACTCTCTTCTCCAAATTCCACATCACTGTCTGCACAAATACTGTATATTAATCATTTACTCCTCTATGACCTAATACTAGAATTATTATCTAAATGTCTTACGTTTCATATGTTCAAGTCTGGTTTCTTAACTAGACAACAAACTCCTTGTGGTCAGAGATTATGAACTCTAATTCTCTTGTATTTCCTTTATATGGTCAATAAGACTTTTTGCCCTAATTTCTGAAAAAGCAATTGTATTATAGTATGGATGTGAACTATGTAGATTAGGTAATTTAATTTAATTCTAAGAACAATTTTGCTATGCAACACCAGAAATCACATCTGGCTGGGCATCATGGGAGGAAAACCTCTTAGGAAGTAAAATATTGAGAGGAACAAATATAACAGTAAATAAATCTAAGAGGACAGGAAAACTGTTAAATGCTTCTGAGGTGACTCAGAAAAAGTGCCTTCGTGAGACTACAAAAGTCAAGATGTCAGCTCTTCTCAACCTGATCTATAGATTCAATGCAATTAAAATTAATATCCCAGCATATTATTTTGTAGATATCAAAAAGTTAATTCTAAAGTTTTTATGGCAGAGGCAAAGACCCAGAATAGCTGACACAATATTGATGGAGAAGAACGAAGCTGGAGAACTGACACCACCTGACTTCAGGACTTACTACAGACCCAGAGTAATCAAGACAGTGTGGTACTGGTGAAAGAACAAACAGATCATCAGAACAGAACAGAGAGCCCAGAGAAAGACCCATATAAACATAATCATTTGATCTTTGACAAAGGAGCAAAGGCAATACACTGGAGAAAAGATAGTCTTTTCAACAAATGGGATTGGAACAACTGGACATCCACATGCAAAACAACGAATCTAGACACAGACCTTACACCCTTCACAAAATTTAACTCAAAATGGTTCACATACCTAAATGTAAAACACAAAACTATAAAATTCCTAGAAGATAACACAGGAAAAAACCTGGATGACTTTTTAGATATGACACCAAAGGCACGATCCATCAAAGAAAGAATTGATAAGCTAGACTTCATTAAAATTAAAAATTTCTGCTCTGCAAAAGATACTGTCAAGAGAATAAAAAGACAAGCCAAAGACTAGAAGAAATATTTGCAAAAGACATATCTGATACAGGAGTGTTATCCAAAATATCAAAGAACTCTTAAAACTCAACAATAAGAAAATAACTCAATTTTAAAACGGGCAAAAGACCTTAACAGACACCTCAGCAAATAAGATATACAGATGGCAAATAAACATATGAAAAGATGCTCTACATCATATGTCATCTGGGAAATGCAAATTAAAACAACAACGAGATACCACTACACACCTATTAGAATGGTCAAAATCCAGAACACTGACCACGTCAAATGCTGACAAGGATGTGGAGCAACAGGAACTCTCATTCATTGCTGGTAGGAATGCAAAATGGTAAATCCACATTGGAAGACAGTTTGGCAGTTTCTTGCAAAACTAAAAATATTCTTACCATACAGTCCAGAAATCATGCTTCTTGGTATTTATCCAAAGGAACTGAAAACTTGTGTCCACAAAAAAAACCTGCAAATGGATGTTTACAGCAACTCTATACATATTTGCCAAAACTTGGAAGCAACCAAGATGCCCTTTAGTAGGTGAACAGATAAATAAACTGTGGTATATCCAGACAATGGAATATTATTCAGCACTAAACAGAAATGAGCCATCAAGCCATGAAAATACATGGAGGAAACTTAAATGCATATTACTAAGTGAAAGAAGCCAATCTGAAAAGGCTACATACTGTATGATTCCAACTATATGGTATTCTGCAAAAGGCAAAACTATGGAGACAGTAAAAAGATCAGGGGTTGCGGGGAAAGGAAGATCAATAGGTAGTGCAGAGAGGGTTTTTAGGGCTATCAAACGACTCCAGGGACTGGCCCTGTGGCCTAGTGGTTAAGTTCACCGCACTCCAATTCAGTGGCCTGGGTTCACAGGTTCAGATCCTGGGTACGGACCTACATCACTCCTCAGTCATGCTGTGGCAGTGACCCAGATACAAAATAGAGGAAGATCAGCATAGATGTTAGCTCAAGGCTAATTTTCCTCAGCAAAAAATAAAAAAATAAAACTACTCCATATGATACTGTAATGGTGGGTACAAATTGTTAAACATTTGTCCAAACCCACAGAAGGTACAACACTAAAAGTGAACCCTAACGCAAACTATGGACGTTCAGGTGATAATGATGTGTCAATGTATGCTCATCACTTGTAACAAACGTAGCATTTATTGGGAGGATATTGATAGTGGGGGAGGATATGCATGTGTAGGGGCAGGGGGTAAGTGGGAAATCACTGTACCTGCCTCTCCATTTTGCTGTGAACCTAAAATTGCTCTAAAAAATAAATTTGATTAATAGAAAAAAATTAAATATAGGGAACTAGGTGCGTACTGAACAGAGCTAAGGCACTGAGCACAAATCCCATTTAAAGGGCAAAATGAGGCTGCAAAAAAGGCCATGATATTGCAGAAAACTTTCAATTGAAAAAACTCAAGGGCCAGCCCTAGTGGCCTAGTGGTTAAGTTCAGTGCACTCCACTTTGGTGGCCCAGGTGCAGACCTACACCACTTGTATGTCAGTGGCCATGCTGCAGCAG
The DNA here is from genome assembly GCF_037783145.1 of Equus przewalskii. Taxonomy (NCBI): domain Eukaryota; kingdom Metazoa; phylum Chordata; class Mammalia; order Perissodactyla; family Equidae; genus Equus; species Equus przewalskii. The sequence goes on from NC_091854.1 coordinate 7,649,235, forward strand.
TGGCTCATATACAAAAAGAGGAAGACTGGCAACAGATGTTAGCTCAGGGTGAATCTTCCTCGGAAAAAAAAAAAAAAAAAGTCAAGCTAAATGTATAGATAGAACCAGAAGTCATTTGAGTTAAGACATTTAAAGGCTGCCAGTGAAAAATCCGAGTTGCAAGTATTTTTTATATAACGAAACATCACAGCATCAATCATATAACTATTGCCTAGATAACCCATTCATCTTTTGCTCAGTCTCAGGTATAGGAGGTACTGCAAGGAACGGGCCCTCTTGCCAATCCTCTCCTTAGCTATGGGAGGCGCTGCTAACTGATCAAGGCATTCTTTCCCATTAAACTCCTTCTCAGTACCACACATCAGGAGGCACAGAGGATGAAACCAATATTTGCCATTCCTGCTCTAGAGATTTCCCTGTAGTTTAGGAGTTCCCCAAGAACAATAGTAACAAATTTAGAAGGAAAAGGCAAAATAAGGAAATGGGCAGTGAGTTGCCTGACAGTAAAAATCTATTTTTTTCTTCTTTCTTAGTCCCTCAGCCAATTGAGGCATATCCTTTCCCAATCATCCAAATTATCCTGTTTACCCTACTTCTTCCCACTCACTAAACTCTAGTCACAGAAGCTACCCTGGTTTGGTGCTGCTCAAAGAAAACAGATGACACTGCTTGGATGGTGACTAGCCCTGACTGCTCCAGCGGGTATTTATAACTCCCATTAAGAGCTTTTTTGAACTAAATAACACGCTAACGTTTACAATAGAGTAACGTTTATTGCCTGTTGACTACTTCCTCCCACTTCTACTTGTAATTCTCTCACTCTTCCTATCCCACATCTCCGCCCAAATCTTCCTGGCTAAAATTATCAAGGTTTAGTACCATGCAGCTGTCTGGCATTTGGGCCTACACTGGAGTCTGAGCATCACTGTAAGGAAGAAAATATGTGCAGACACAGTGATTCTCAACTGGATTCTTACACTAAATGGCTAACCCACAAATGCAGAGTACATTCTATCACTGGACAAATTCCTTCAAAAATAGAATTCTGAACTATTATATGTATGGGCTATGCCAGGTATGTTAAGTAACACAAAGAATAGGTTCCTATTCTCAAGGACCTTACAATTTAGTAGAAGGAAAAGCAGTGTTTAAGAGCTTTACAAGTATTAATCTTTATAAGGATGATGTTGCTATGACTATCATGCCACATTACAGGTAAAAAGACTGAACACTGAAAGAATAAGCAATCTGCCGGAAAATCACACAGCTGGTAAGTGGTAAAGCCAGGAATCAAACCCAGACAGCATGGCTCATAAGAACTACACTGTTGCATCATGCAATTCAAGAGAGTATTTGATAAGCACGAGACATATGTGCTGCTACGGGAAATTAGAGAAGAAAGAAAAACTTCCTGCTGAGCCAAATGAAGAAAAGCTTCCAATTCAGCTGCCCTATGAAGATCCACGTAGTTTGCATATGAAGGCATTTGAGGCTAATCCTATGGATCTTACTCTGGGTTTACTCTACAAATCTTTCCCTTTTTTCTCTTTCATTTCAGTATACTATCATGCTTAACTCTTAAAAAACACAACCCTGTCCTTCAATCATACAGCTCCACCCCCTTTCATTGTAAGCCTTCTTTAAGGAAGTTTGCACTCATCATTTTCAATTCCCTACCCTCCTATTCAGTCGTCAGCCCTCTGCCTCCTGGAATCTGTATGCATTACTACTGAAATGGCTCTAGCTAACATCACCAATTACCAGCGGACCACAAAATCTAATGGCTGTTTTTCAGAATTTTTTTTTTCTTTTTAAAGTAGAGGAAAAAGTATCAGTATAAAAGGAGAGCTTGAAAGAGGAAGAAAATAGGAATAAACCACAAAGCAAGGCCTCAGTGAGAGGAGAACGAAATCAGTCACAGAGTGGGTACAATATTAGCAATGAAGAGGCAGAGAAATGAGAGAGCATAGGAAGAAAATAATGCTGAAGGAGATTCTGCTAGATGCCCTCAATCATTAAGTAGTAGGTTAAATTATCTACTATGCATTGGGTGTTGGGTTCAAAGTTTAAGGAGAGGAGAAAAAGTGTGAATGTATCAGATAGTCAATGAGAAACAGAGAAAAAAATGTGAGCGCACACAGTTGAGACTAGACAGAATGAACTGGAACAGGGCCAAAGGAATGCAGACTGCAGGCTTTGGTGCCAGACAGATCTGGGGTTAAATCCCAAATCTCTATCCATGAGCCAAATGTTCTTGAGTGAGTCACTAACCCTCTTTGAGCCTCAGTTCCACTATCCATAAAATGGGTAATAATACCTCCCCAGAGATGTTGTGAGGACTGAATGAAAGGAGACAGCTTGTCTAAAGCCGTGAGGGTCTAATTTGAGAACTTTACCCAATAATGTTCAGCACCCTAACCACAGAAAAAAAGGATGACTGAAGCTTTGGAAGGTGGACATGGTGGAAGGTTAAGGGAGAAACAATCTGGGATTGTTTGAGAGGACAATACTGTAACTGCTGACTATGGAGCTCAGGAAAACAAATGTAATGAGGGTCTGCCAACCTAGACGCACAGGGCTAAGGTTGAGACAGGAGGTCAAAATGAGGTCACAAAGCACACTCAGGAGTGATGGCTGTGGATGATATAGAGGTTGTGGTCAGAGACGGGAAACTCTTATTTCAAGATCTTGGAGGCAGCACAGTTCCAAATGAGAATGAGGTCTAAGTATGGCTGTATCAAGGGGTAATCAAAATATAAACATTATTCTGAATCACGAATACAATTTAAGACAGTTTTATGAGAAATCTCTAGCTATACAACTTGGTATTTTTTGAGAAAAAGGCTAAGAATTAAAAAAAATTCAATCTCTAAAGAAGACAAGGCGAAAAATTAGAATATATTAAGTGCCTACTATATGTAGGTGGATTTTTTTAATTGTGGTAAAATATACATAATATAAAATTTACCATTTAAAGCGTTTTTAGCTCCAGTTAAGTGGCATTAAGTACTTCACATTGTTGTGTAACTATCACCACCATGCATCTCCAGAACTTTCTCATCTTCCCACACTTTCCGCTGCGTGGCTTTATATATTATTTCATTTAATCCTCACATAACTTACACCTTTATTTTTATAGATGAGGAAACTGAAGCTGTGAGATGTTAACTGATCCTAAAATCATTACAGCTAACAAGCAGTAAATCTAGGATTTGAATTCAGGTCTTCAAAGTTCAAGCTCTTTCCAAAACATGCTGCCTCTAATTAAAGCCAGAAAAAAGACCGAAAAAAGTTGTGAGGAGACCACAACTTTTAGGAACTCAACATACTTTACTATTTCCTTCTCCTTTGTTTCATTTTTCTGACATCAGGTAATGAAAATTGCACCGAACATTGTTCCTAGATGTTCTGAGTGACCTTAATACTCTCCCTGATTCCCAATCTATAAAATGGAGAATGGTACCTGACACTAAAATAAACTAAATTTGAGTTTAATGAGATATTAGATGAAAGGTTCAATATAAAACTTCAGTTTGTTTTTGCTATGAGCTGTTTTGGGAAGAACGAGGCACCAAGTTATGTCACTCTTTCTTTTCTATCCTTTCTTAGATGAAATTCAAAAGCTTTTTGTTAAAAGTCCCATTCCTCTTCGCTCTAAAAAGTTTATGTTGCCCTGGAGATAATTCTCAATTTACTTGAGATAAGCTCAATTTAAAAATCAAAAATAAGGAGCCATGTTAGTTAAAGAATAAATTCAAGGTGGTGCTTCATAAACATTTTCATATTATTTTCACTACAGTATAAATTAGATGATTAATTGTAACTCGAGCAAGGAAGTCTAAAATTAGAAATAACATACCAAAAAGCCTTGTGTACTTATGTATGCACATATGTATGTATGTGTGTGTGTCTATCGCTTAGAGAATGTATATTATATATAAACCAACAGGCGCAGCAGGCTACAATTCCCCCGTGGTGGGAATTTTTCAAATATAACTTGACACATGTTAAAACCTGTTTCAGAAAGTTCTTATTCTGTATACCAAACAGAGGTGGCGTTCAGGAAGAGGTTATAGAAGTTGCTCTGCCGAGGTTTTTGGCTTCCGCACCTCTGAGATTATACTATGTTTATTGCCAAAGAAGCATGTGTGAAAATCCCCTATTCTGAGCCACATGATGGCGCTTTTAGCTCTGTCAGCATTAACCATTCACCCCAATTAGATCTTTTAAAAATCACAATCTGATTCTCAACATTTGTCCTTCCTTCTCAGTTTTAACTCCTGACTTTTTAGGTTACAATTCAAGAAACTTCCTTCCTTCAAAGACTTGTCAGAGCCTACAGCCAACCAAACAAGATTTATAAATGCAACTATTTCACTACCTAAATCAGCACACTGTCTCAGAGGAACAAAACTGTATGTGGTCTGTTTCCAGCCACCGAGTGGGTAAAAAATTTCTAACTCACAACATAAGCAGCATCACACTGCGTCACGGCTCAGGCAATGTAGGTCAATGTTTGGTCTCCGAGAGGGCATCAGGAGACATTTTGTGAGAAGCACCCCTGCTCTCCATGACATTAAGGGTATACTCACATATTTTCTCACACATCACACTGCGTCACAACCCAGACAATCTAGGTCAATGTTTGGTCTCCGAGAGGGCATCAGGAGACATTTAGTGAGAAGCACCCCTGCTCTCCATGACATTAAGGGTATACTCACATATTTTTTCATACCTTAATAACGAAAATGAGGGACTACAAAACTTCTAAGGCCCCGGCTCGAAGCCTCGATACAAGTATGAAGCTAGAATTCATAAATCTGTCTTTCTTAAATCTATTTTTTAACATTTTCACCAGCATTTATTATAGTGGTCAAAAATTTTGGAAGTCAATGCAATAAAATATCTAATTATCTGAGTGGATTTTGAAATGTATTCTTACTTTTCAATTATGATTATTATTAAATAACTAATAATATTAAAATAAAATTATGTAATTTATTATTTGTGACGACTCACTTTAAGCTAATAATATATCTCTGCATTAAATATTAAATGCTGCCACTTAAAAGAAGCCATTTTTTCCCCTTTAAAAGAAGATAGGTTCTGAATGTTATACTCCAAACCATATGTGAAGACTTTCTTTAGAAAATCATTTTATGTAGAGCTTATATGTGCAATATTAAAGACAGCTTTTTAAAAGAATACTGAATTCTAGAATTTCTGATCATTAGCACACATAAAAATATCAAACATTCTCTGTGAAAACACAGTGACCTCTAGTGGATTCATGAAATAAACTGACATAATCCTTGCCCCTAAGAATTTAGAAATTAAGGTAACATTGATACATCCAGATATAATAAGTACTGATATGGTTATATACTGACAAGTATTATAGATGAATTAGGGCTATAGTTACACTATGCATGATGTGACAACTGTGTATTTATAGATTACTCCAGTCAAGAGGAATATAATGAAAGAATTCTAGCCTTGCTCAGAATCTATCACTAGCTTAGGAAATACACTTAATCTTTCTGAGCTTGTTTGATAAAGAGGTTGGATTAAATTATCTCTAAGGACCCTTCCAGTTCTTTAATTATGATCTTCTCTTCTTTAATTCATCTCATACCCCAATGCCACATTAAATTCTGTTCAAAAACATTTCATGGTTCTCCAGTACGTGGGGATATACCAAACTTAGTCTGGCCCCTTTTTATCTTCTATTTTTCCCAAAACATACCCCTTATTTCAAGTGAACTAACATTCTCACTATCTACTTCCAACACCCCAACCCACTCATATGAGTTTATTTTTTCACCTCTGCTTATTTTCTCATTATGCAATGTTTTATCCTCACTAACTTACATTACAGATCCCCACCAGAATAAGTACAAATTTGTTTCACTCGTGTATTTGTTTCACCGTCCCAGTGAGATTGAAACTCCCAAGTTGGGTTTTATATGTGTGTAGCCTGCTGGGTACTAAGTGCATATTACACACTTTGAATGCAAATTAAATTGATTAGTTTAGATTAAGGAAACCAAGACCATTTTCATCTTTCCTTTTTAGTGAGGTAGGGAAGGGCACATAGATAAGGTAGAATTTCAAGAACCACAAATATAAAGTGACAGGAGTCCACGTTTTAGAAGAAAGTGGGCGTGCTCAGCACAGGATGGTAAGATTTTAGGAAAAGGTTAGAAGGAAGAACTGTTTTAAATCAGCTACAGAAAGTGCCAATAACTATATTTGAAGAAAAGAGAGATGACACGAAAGGTGGTATAGTAAATGGTTTTGAAGCAGCTGAAGTAGATAAGATGGGCTAAATGAGAGGGCTAAATTTAAGAAGTACTGAAGATATCTCTGGAAGCAAAGTTAAGGATAACTTAAGGAAACATGGATCTTAACAGTGGGGAATGGAATATGTTGCTGTCATAAAGCTGAGGAGGCAATGGGCAGCTCTGGTGAAAGAAATATCAAGAAAAGAGAAAAACAGTGGTAGTCAAAAAGGTGCTCTAAGATTCCCAATGTAGCTTGAACAATGCTACAATATTTTATCCTCCAAACAAGAAAGTCACAGAGGCTGGAGAAGAAATGATGAACAATTTAGTTTTATGTTTAATTCAATTAACAAAGGCCACAGGGTGGTATGTTTTACATATTCTAAACTACACAAAATTGGATCAGCAGGCAAAGGTGTCTGCCAACAAAGGTACTGTCATCAGTACACCTGATGCTGGTTGAACCTACAGTAGTGTCATATTTCCTTGTGCATCAGTTAAGACTTTAGGAATTTCTTTTTTAGGCAAAGATCTTTAGTTAACTTGCATCTCTTTACATTTTTGTCATTAAGTTTATTTAGCATAGATCCTAACTATTTTACCACAATGAACACTGTCTTGTGTTGTTATGATATTCTCTATCAAACATGAATTACTTGGCACATTATCTCATTGACTTAAGCCTTTGGACTTTCTGGACAATACAGTTTAATTACATAACAATAATTTTTGTTAACTTTCTAAATAATAATATGCCATTTGCCCCTCAATACTAAATTTTCTCTCAAATTCAGCAACTACTAAAATGTTCTAAATGTTTAAACATTTCCAAAGAGACAAATCCCAAAAATGTCCATAAACTTTTTTTGCTATAAATGACTCTTTAAATTGGCTTTCTTCAAATTTATAAAATATTTTACTGATTTTTAATAAAGATTGAATGAATTAACAACAAACTTTTTTTGTGTGTGTGAAGAAGATTAGCCCTGAGCTAACATCCATGCCAATCTTCCTCTATTTAGTACGTGGGACATTGCCACAGCATGGCTTGATGAGTGGTGTGTAGGTCTGCTCCAAGGATCCGGGCCGTGAACCCTGGGCTGGTGAGGCACAGCATGCAAGCTTAACTGCTACGCCACTGGGTCAGCCCCAGTAACTTAAACTTTTAAACGTTAGTACACAGTTTCCTAAGAAAAAAGTGAGTTCAGCTGGATCCCAAGATCCAGTATCTTCTGAAAAAATTTAACATTTTTATTCTGGGATTATATTGTGAGAATTAATAGAAATAACTGGCATAGCAGGAAGTGAAGTTCAGGTTTTGTGATTAGAACTAAAACAGCAAACAAATAACATTTGTATGTATTAGTTTTCTGATTTTTAGTGTAAAATCCTTAATAGCTATGCTTAAAATATAACTATTTCTCCACAATTAAAATGTGTGCAATGGTAACATTCAAAGAAAACTAGACCTACTGTCTGCATATCTCAAAAAGCAGAAAGATGGGCTGGCCCAGTGGCATAGCAGTTAAGTTCGCATGCTCTGCTTCAGCAGCCCTGGGTTCACTGGTTCAGATCCCGGCCGCGGATGTCCACACTGCATATCAAACCATGCTGTGGCAGGCACCCCACACATAAAATAGAGTAAGATGTTAGCTCGGGCCAACCTTTCTCAGTAAAAAGAGGAGGTTTGGTGGTGGACAACAGCTCAGGGTTAATCTTCCTCAAAAAAAAAAAAAGCAGCAAGAAATTATTAGAACATATGAACAAATGTACGTATAATGATTTAAATTACCTTTCTTCTTCTCGAACCCATACTGGAGTTTTAGGAATTTGTGCTTGAAAAAACTTAGATGCTTTATAACAAAAGTTGCTGCAAAAACACTGAAAAGAACATTTTAAAACAAGTAAATTTTTTTTTGTATTGTGAAACACAACTTACAAACAGAAGAGAATATAAAACATAAATACATAATTCAAAGAAAAAAATGAAAACCCATGAATCTACTACCCAAGGTAAGAAATACCATACAATACCTTTGAAGGCTTCCATGTGCCCCTCCCCGAGGGCATCATTCTTCACATTCCCCAGAGGTAACCACTACCATAAATTTTGTTACTCATTCCCGTTTCCTTTAGTTTTGCTACCTATATACATATCCCTATAAAATATATCATTCAGCTTCGCTGACTTTTAAACTTTCTCTAAATAGAATCATATTGTTATGTATTCTTGTCTTCTTTTGATCCACATTATATTTTTGAGATTCATTCATATACTGTAGTTTATTCATTTACACTGTACGTTACATTCCATTGCATAAGTATACTATCCTTTATTTATTAAGGACAACTGAACTGTTTCTAATTTTTTTTGCTATCACTACAATTTTACCATAAACTTTTTTTTACAATTTTTTAAATTAAAAAAAAACTGTGGTAAAATAGCTAAAATTTACCATCTTAACCATTTTTAAGTGTACAGTCCAGTGGCATTAAGTACCTTCTCACTGTTGTGCAACCATCATCATCAACCATCTCCAGAACTCTCTTCATCTTGTAAAACTGAAACTCTACACCCATTAAACAATAACTCCCCATTTCTGCCTTCTCTGACAACCACCATTCTACTTTCTGTCTCTATGAATTTGAGTACTCTAGTTACCTAATGTAAGTGGATTCATATAACATTTGTCCTTTTGTGCTGGCTTATTTCACTAACATAATGTCTTCAAAGTTCATCCATACTGTAGCATGTCTCAGAATTTCTTTCCTTTTTAAGGCTGAACAATATTCCATTATATATATATACCATATCTGTTTATACAACTAGACACATTCATATAAACTTGTGCACACAGACAAGAATTTCCTTAGGATATATATACAGTAGAATAGAAAGGTTTGGTCATAAAGAATGCGCAAATTTGAGTTTAGTAGATAATGCCAAACAGTTTCTCAAAAAGGTTATACCAATTTTTATTTGACCAACAATATAAAGAGTTACTAATATTGTCAGGTTTTTATAATTTTGCTAATTTGAGGGCTGTGAAAACACAACTCAACATTGTTTTGTTTTGTGAGGAAGACTGGCCCTGAGCTAACATCTGTGCCCTAATCTTCCTCTATTGTATGTGGGATGCACCACAGCGTGGCTTGACGAGTGGTGCTAGGTCCACACCCAAGATCCACACCTATGAAGCTTGGGCCGCAGAAGTGAAGCATGCGGACTTAACCACTACCCCACTGGGCTGGCTCCCCTAATGTGTATTTATTTGCCACTTTCCTGATTACTGATAAGGCTGAGCATCTTTTCATATATTCATTAGCCATTCAAGTTCCTTCTGTAAAATTTTTCTAGGGTGGTTTGTCTTTTTTTTAAACATTATGTATTCTGGTTATGACTCTGCAGTCAGTTACATGTGAGAAATACAACTCTTTCTGATTTGTAGCTTATCTTTTCACTCTTTTTGGGAACTTCTAGTGAGCCAATATATTTAATTTTAATGTAGAAAAATTTATCAATTTTTCCTCTGTGGTCTATAGTTTTATTTTATTTAAGAAGTTCTCTCTGGTCCAAGTTTATAAAGATATCCTCCCATATTGCCTTTGAAAAGGCTTGTCTTTAGGTCCTTAATCTACCTAAAATTGATCTCTGTCTGTGCACTGAGATAGACAGGGGTCAATTTTAACTTCTTCCCTATGGATAACTAATTGTGCCATACCAATTATGGAAAACTCCACCTTTTTTCCACTGATCTACAACACTCTTTTTGTCATATATCAAGTGTCCATATATGTCGTCAGTTTGTTTCTGGCTCTTTATTCTGTTCCATGATTTATTTGCTACATTTGTGCCAGTATGCACTTCTACTTTTTAAACGTTCAAATAATAATTAAAGCTTAAGCAAACAGGTTTTTTTTTTAACACCCTAAATGAAGTATTTATAAATGAAAAACTTTTAACATGGGCTATTCTCTAAAAGGCAAGATTTTAAACAGTTATTTTTAGAAATCCATTTAAATAATGTGAAAAATTAATTTGCCACATTGAACACAGCCTTTAAACTTACCTTTCTTTCAGTAATATCATAGACTTTATTGGTTTTGGTAGAAATTTTATATTTCTGTTTTGGTATCTAAAAAAAAGAAAGTACAGCTTACAAAAGAATCCAAGTAACAAACGTGAACTTTATGTTACAAGATCAAGTCATCTATGTATCATATCTTTGGCTAACCCATGTCATTATTTCACGACCTCAGTTTCATTTCTTCTTCTTTCTACAAAGTATTTTGCTAAATATAAAAATCAAAAGCCCGTATTTTAAAAAGTTAGTTACTTACGATTCCTAGCTTCTTCTGACATAAGGGATAACCGCAGAGGTTGATGATAGAACGCTCATCCACAACATCACTATAGTGAGCAGGGGTGATGAATTGCCCCTACAATAAAATGAGAAGGATATTTCCACCCAGATTACTGGAAAAGTTCGTTTATCAGCTCTCTAAGCCTCATCCATCTCATCTGACAATAAGATAACAACAGCACCTATCTCATAGGTTTGATGTTAGAATCAAAGGAGAAAATAAAGGAAAAGCACTTAGAAAAGTGCTCGACACATGGTAAGTACTCAAAAAGTGTTAGTTATTATTTAAAAAGAAACAAAAAGTTTCTGCTACTGTAGACTATGCATCTTTGTAGATTATACAGTTCATGAAATAATTCTGAGGCAGGAGAAAGAAGTGGTGCTATAGTGACTGCTGTACCACAGCAAAATATTGATAGTATATTTTATTTTTAAAAAGCGTTATTCAAAAAATAAACCACATAAAATAATAAGATATAACTTTACCTATTTTTAAAGCACAATCTTAAAAAACAAAGTATATTAAAGGTGTCATTGTGACTCTCGAACAAACTTTTGTGCAAAATCTTCCAGCTTCTGAAAAAACTGTACAGGAGAATGGTGGGGTAATAGTAAGAAGCTAACACCAAATATTTTCCTTCGACATCTTCACGTCCAAATAATCTCAATTCTTGAGATTATTTCTGAAGAAGTTTTTCTGTCTTCACAGGGACTGAAATAGTTTTTATTGAGAGTGATACAGGCTATTTGTTTCAAATGAAGCATTTCTGGTTTGTCTGTTTTCTTTAGAGTCACCATGTATGCAGATTCTGATGCAGTTACCAATTTCAACTAAATATTGCCATATTTATATTCCTCTTGTTTAGAGAAATCTGAGTTACACTAAGAATTATTTTTGCAATAGAAGCTCTGAGTTTTAATTTTCTATTTCTTTTTTCTCTTAAGGATTATGAGGATATAATAGAAATTATAGAATAGAAATTACAGAAATTTCCATTCAAAATTTTAATGCAATAAAGCCATTAAAGAAAACAAAAAAAATTTTAATGCAGATTATAATCTTCCAGTTATGTGTTAAATCTTAAGTGATCTATATTTCAGGTTTTTAAAATATAAAAATTAAAGGAATTACATTAACAAAAATAATAATCGGTTACTAAAATAAGACAACATATGGAATATGGAAACTGACATTGGGATCATTAGTGCAAAGTGATGGAAATCAAGTGAGATAAGCAGACCGGTTATAAAAAAACTGCTACTAAGGGGTAAAATATGCATGCTATTTTTCATTAGTGCATTTTAAAGTCATTATACAACAAGAAATGCATAACAGTTGATTATTCTAAAATGCACAAATTATATAGCTTGATACCTGCATCTGGTGACTGAGAACAGATTTAAAAATTTCAACAATGCAAGGAAGTTTCACGTTGCATAGATTTAACGATCTTGTACTACAAAAGCAATAATCTGTCAACACATACACACTCCTTTAGCAATTCTGCTGTAATATTCTCTTCTAAAAGCTGTTCAACAATACGTAGAGCTTTTCTCTCAAACTCAATCTTCTTTCTCACTGCTGCTTCTAGTTCAGCTTTCCTAAAATTAAAAAAATACATATTCAAAATTTATAAGTATCCTACCTGTAAGTTTTATCATAGCCAATTTTGTTTTAAAATACATTAACAACTTACTATTTTGCTATTTAAATTAAATTTACATATTTTTAATGCTGTTACCCTTGACCCAATACTTTTCAAAAAGAAAACAAGCTACCTGTTGCACCGTACACATAAAATCTGCCATAATAACAGGATTATTTGATTTCCAGAGCTCAAAGAACAAGGAAGAACTTAGAAACTCCTATAGAAAATGACAGGAAATCTTTTTGCCAGTTAAAGAATTTATACTCTATCATTCCTGTGTGTACCTAAAAAGGGAGGTTTTTCCAATGAAATCCTTAGAAATCAGAAGAGATTAGAGGACAAAAAGATGACTTTGGCTGTTCTTACAAATAAAAGTTTGTATCAACCTCAAAAATGAACTGATCACCCAGTTTGACAGGACAGAGTCATATCTGCAAAGAAGTGTTTACTTACTTTGTTGTAAAGTCTGATTAAATAAATTACTGATGTCATAATTGGTATGACTATGTGGTTTAGGAAAAGAACAATCTTCCTAGGAGGGCTAGTTCTTGTCCTGGCACCAGTGGGACTCTGTCAGCCTTTGCTGGCCCCAAACACATGGAAAATAAAGGCAGAGGCTATCTGATCAAACAATGGCCCTGGCACAGTGGTTCTCAATTCTAGCTGCTCATTAGGATTATCTGATGAGACCTTTAAAAAAGATGCCCAGGACCCACTGCAGGCTAATTAAATCAGAATCTCTGAGGATGGGGCCTGGTTATTGGTGTTTTCTTAAAAGTGCTACAGATAATCTTAGTGTGCAACCGGGTTGAGAATCACTGCCATAGGACCAAAGATGCCAAGTATCTTGGTGACTTATTTGCTCCTTTCCTGCACTGGTTTCTATTTGCTTACAGGAAAAACCTTTGCTGGCCTCCAGGACCTTGACTTGGCTCTCATATCTGGACCTAGAATGTACTCACTGTTTTTCCCTACTTTCATTAACTCCCAAGACTTTAGACTCTAATTCCTTGCCTGGAGCAATATGTTTTATAAAAATAATTTGGAGGACTGACACAGGATTGCTAACCAGGGACGTTAAAACTAGACGAAATTTGCAACTAACACCTATTCCCTCACCATTTCATAAAAGTCATTCTTACATCAAGGAAGTATAAAAGACATGAACACAGATTAAAAGGCAGTTCTTTATACTGAATACATTTAGCTTTATGAAAAACATTATTTTATTTTTCTCATTTTGCTGTGATCACTACTATGACATGTACTATGTACTATGTACCATCATGTGCTATGTACTCATCATGTACTATGATCAGTACACAATCTCTGTTAGGAATTGCTGACCTAAGCTGTTAACTACCTCAACCTCCAGTAACAGCCACTCCTCCTAACGGATGGATACCTACAGCTGCTTCTCACGGATAGCCCTGTCTCACTGCTGTCCTCTGTCCCAAATGACGACAGGGAGTATGGTGCACAGCAGTGGTTCTCAAACTCCTTTGTCTCAGCACTGCTTTATACTCTTAAAATTACAGTTTTTGCTTATGTAGATTATATCTGTTGATATTTACCATATTAAGATTAAAAGTGAGAAAATTTTAAAGCATTTATTAATTCATTTAATAATAATATACCCATTACATGTTAATATATCTTTTAAATAAAAAACTTAGTGTGAAGAGTGAAACTGTTTGATATTTTTGCAAAGTTCTTTCATTTCTGGCTTAACAGTATTCACCTGGATGGAATGGAGAAGGAGTTTTCAATGGGACTAAATTCATAAAGAATCACTCCCCTCAACAACTATTTGGTTACCCCCATGGATTTTAATTGTTTCATCATCCTGGGTGATCTGCTCAAAATACATTTCAGCTTATCTATGTTCCTCAAATTGTAGTGCTCAGAATAAAACATGATCTCCTCAGGTTTGTGGTCAGATCAGTGTTGAGGTGAGTTGCAAATTACTGTCAATATCAATATTAACTAAACTTTACTCTTGCAATATTTCCTAAAACCAAGTCAGGATAACCATGCTGCTCCACAGGGAAGGCCTCGCCAAAACAGATCTCAAATGCACCCAATTTCTCCATTCCCAGATGATCACCAACCCTAACATCTTAAAACTTTTTAGACTTAAATTCTAACACTTTATTACTTAAAGTTCTCCCATTTGCACTTGGAATATTGAAATTTCTCACCATGGCCCAGCAGGTACTTTAAGAATGGAATCCTGCCTCTCTAACTCTTTCCTACGCTTCTTTCTTCCCTTGCTCAGAACACTGCACACCACCCTGGGCATCTCTCCTTTCTTTAAATGTCCAAGCTTTTTCTTGTCATACATACTGCCACCTCTGGCTGGAGATGCGCTGTCACTACTCCTTGTCCGGTTAATGCCTACTTGGCCTTCAAGTCTCAGCTTAATTATTACTTTCTCAGAGAAGTCTCTCCCTGAAAACCTGCCATCCTCCCTGCCAACCTCCAACTAAACTGGACTCTTGTTATTAGTTCCTCCTCATAACATCATAGTCTTTTCCTTTATGGCACTTATCACAATTTGTAATTCTGTACTTATTTGTGATAATTTAATAGGTATTTCTCTGTTCCACTAGACAGGACTGTGTTTATTCTGTTCAAAACCATATCCTCAGGGCCTAACACAGGTCTAGCATATCCTACACTGGGTAAATAACTTTTGAAAGAGCGAGTAAATTAAGGCCAAAGCCAATACTTCATAAAATGATAAATCATAGATATACATTTTTAAATCATCCTCCTAGACTACTCCTATTCTGGAAACTTTTTGTGACAGGATATAAATCTTGCCTTTTTTAGGAGAAGCCAAGAGATAGTACAGGACAACTTTTTGCTGAAAATATGGACATGATGTAAACAAAGAACAGAAAAGGCTTCTTGGAGTCCCTGTCATACAAAGCAAAAAAAGGAGAGAGTATCTGAAGAGGTGGAAGAGGAGAACCTGGTTAATTCAGGACTGCTTATTACCTTTCTGAGATACTCATACCTTCACCAACAATCTAAAAGGGTCTGATTTGGTTTTCTTAAAGCAAGGAGTAGGGGGACGTAACAGTCTATGTGAGAATCTACAGTGCTTCCCAGATCTTTCCCTTCTCTCTCAGAATAATTTTCTCTAAGGTAGCACCTATTATTGTTTTCAAAAATGGTTCAATTTATGTCAGATAAACAGATAAGAGAATGCAGTTGTCCAAGTAGTTCTCATACCTTTTGGAAGCATCTTCTTGTTTCAAAGCACTTGTCTGTTTACTACCTACAATGAAAAAAAACAGTAGGTCAAGTTTACACACACACACTAGGTTACAGGACAGATTCGTGCCCACATAAACCGTAGACATCTCTTCTTCTTTCCCACACATTTCCTTTCCAATCCTGTTTGTAAATCAAATGAAATGGGAAGGGAATCCAATTTGTTCTTGTAAATTAATTAATTATTCCCGAATTTTTTTGGTTAAAACGCACCTCTTTCGGGATTGAATTTTGTCTTGAATCAGAGCTGCATAGTTAAGCACTCCCCAAAAAATCTGAGATGTGGGTACTTTTACGGGCAACCTCTCTCCGTCCCCCAAAGGTTCGCTCCCGGGGAGAGCGGGAAGTCTGAGCCCTCAGAGAACGGGGGCACCCAAGCCACAGGACCTCTGGAAGGAGGACCAGCGCTGGGTCCAAGGCCAGCTGCACACTGCCCGCCGACGCTGCCCTGGTCACTTGCCCACTCTGGCGACTCCCGGCTCCCAGGACGTCTGCTGCCCCTCCCTCCGAGACTGGAGCACAGCCCATGACGGGGGAATCGTGGAAGGCTGGTGTAAAGAGACGGGGGGCGGCGGGCGGTCTTCCCCAGAACGCGCGAGCACGGCGGGACGAAGCTCTTGGCCTTCTCCGCCCCGAAGACCACCTCCCCCGGGGCAGCCTTGCGGGAGCGCCCCGCTCGCCTCGGTCTGGAACCCTGTCGGGGCTCAGTTCTCAGGGGCCGAGCGTGCGAAGCGACCTTGCTTCCTACCTGCGGCGCTTCGGGCGGCGCGGGGGGCCCGGGCCTTGGGGCGAGCGGCGCGCAGCCCGACCGGCTCCGCCATGGCAGCCTCCTCACCGGCTCGGCACCGGCCTCGGCCTCTCCTCCCGAGGCTCCGCCTCCCTGCGTAGCGCGGGGCGGGGCCGGCCGCGGGGGGCGGGCCCGGAGAGCGGCCTGCGCGGCCCGAGGAGGCGGAGCGGCCTGCAGAGAGGGGCGAGGGGTCCAGCCGGTAAGTGGGCGCACCGGGAGGTCTGGGTGTCGGGGCTCGCCGTGGGCTGGGCGCCGTGGGCCGTGAGCCGCGGAGGACTCGGCGCCGCGGGCTGACCAGGCCCCACGAGGCGGTGGGGCCCGAACGTCAAGGCGAGCAGGAATCGGGAGAAATGGCCTCCTTGGATGCCGCCCGCACGCGCGCCGCGCTTTCATCCGCCCTGGAGCGCGCTGCCGGGAGGACCCGGCCCAGCCGCGCCTCCGCTGCGGGCCTGGGGCTCGGCCTTCCCGCGGAGAAACGGCGGCCGGTGGGAAGGGAACGCTAGTCCCCTGAGGCCGCCGGCCGCCTCGAATCCGTGCGATACAGCCAGTTCCCTGTCTGGATTGAATACCTGGGGGAGCGCATCTCTTACAGGGAAATGCCTCGGTCACACTTGGGGTGAAGGGCATTTGGACTTTCACCCTGTCTGGGTGAGTTGTGTTGCTCTGGTGGGACGTTAAAAAATAAAAAATTCCCTAATGATTAGAACGGATTTCAAGCCCACCTTTTGGAAAAGAAATACTTTGCCTTTTTAAAGTCATTTATATAGTCCATATTTGTGCTGCTTCCTGGGGGTGCTCTAGAGGATTTTTTTTTAAGTGTATCTTTCAAAACTGCTCCTGGAAGAAAAAGATGCAACAGGAGTTTTTTTTTTTTAATACATTTTTATTTTCTTAGGCTAACATACTAACTTTCAGTAAAAACATTTCAGCTTTAAAAGTTTCTGTTTTCTTTATTGTATTTACTACTAATTCATCAGAAAGAAACATTATTAGTACTTCAATGTAGTATCACTGATACTTAACGGTGTGTTTTGTATTAGTACATTTCAGCGTCAAAACTAGGAAAAATAGGAATGGCTGTGGAGGAACTTCAATCTATAATAAAGAGATGTGTAAGTAATTCTTTTTTTTTCTTTTTGTAAAATTAAATACCTTTCAAAATATGGGAAGGGCACAGATTATTTTTAATTACATTTAACGATCACTCAAATTGTTAATCATCTTTAATCCTTGCTTTTTTTAACCTATGAAAAAATAGGATGAGGACAAGAAGGTAGATTGGATTGTTTCTCCAAGTGACATACTTGTCTAAATAACCTTTTACATTTTTAATGCTGATCCTTACCATAGATTTCTTTAGCAGGGTGAATTTCAAGATCATTCATTAAAGTATTTATTAGACTAATTCTAATTTTCATACATATGCTTATGTGCAACTTATCTAGAATTTAGACAGATTTCCTTTTTTCAGAGAAATCAAGTAGTTATTGAGTTTTTATTTGCCTCAACGTGTTTGATTTTTGTTTATTTTGTTCTTGCTAGCAAATCCTAGATGAGCAAGACTTTAAAGAAGAAGATTTTGGCCTATTTCAGGTAGCAGGCCAAAGATGCATAGATGAAGGGCACGTAGAGCAGCTATTAGAAATTATTCAAAATGAAAAGAATAAGGTAAGTACAATGTTTGTGTGTACTAGGAAGGGAATAGCCACATGATGCTATTATTCATCCATTCATTTGTGTTCTCAGAGGATAACTTTTGAGAGTGCCTTACTTTTAGCTAATAATGATAGAATTAATAGTAGGTAATATTTATTATTTACTATGTCCCAGTTACTAAGTGCTTTACATCTGTTAACTCATTTGGCCTTTCCAGAATTCCGTAAGATAGGTAATACTATCAAATTCATTTTGTAGATAAGGAAATAGTCACTGAAAGATAAATAACTTTCCCAAAAGTGACTCAGCTTTTATGTGACATCCAGGATTCAGACCTGTACAGCCTGGTTTCAGAGCTCTCAAGCACTCTGCTCTGCCTCGCATCTGTGTAGCACTTGAAAGGAAGTTTTAGAGTGGAATTGAGGAGGTTGACTGACTGTGGGATGAGAGAGAGGGAGGCATCAAAGATGACTGGGTTTCTAGCCTCTGAGAGGATAATATATGTCCCAAACAGAAAAAGGCAACCTAAGAAGAGGAGAAAGTTCCTCAAGGAGGACAAATAAGTTTATTTTGGAAATTTTAAGTTTAAATGCAGCAGGCAGTTGATAAGTAATGGTTGAAGCCCAGTAGAGAAATAGGAGATTAAGATGTAGATTTGTGCATGATTAGAGATTAGATGATTGTGATAGATTTAAGCATAGTGGAGCTTAGCCTTAATAGCTTGAGAATCACCTTTGTAATGTGTGGTCTGCTAAATTCAAAGGTTCAGCTATTGATAAGACAGTGTTTAAAACTGACTACAACCTAATTTTCTTGTCAGGTAACACAATCAAGATTGATCAAGATGTACTGTTAATCTGCTTTGTGTTAAATGTTTTTTTTTTTTAAGAGCCATATGAATAGTAGTTTCTCCTAAGATACTATATTGCAAGGGTTCTCAAGATGGCACTACTGATATTTTGTAGCAGTACTCCCACTCCCCCACCAGTAATGACCATCAAAAATGTCTCCAGACATTGCCAAATGTCCCCAGTAGGAAGGGCACAAAATTGCCCCCACTGAAAACCGCTGGTATAGTGGGAAAAACACAGGCCTTGAAGCTGGACAGACTTATATGCAAATCCTGGCTCTGCCACCTTTTAGTTCTTGGACACTGGGCATCTCAGTAATCTCTAAACTTTGGTATTCTCGTCTATCAATTGAGGATAACAATCTTACCCTGTAGGGTTGTTAGTATTAAATTAAAATAAGGTGTAGCTTACGGATAGTCAGTCAGTGTTTACTCCCCTTCCTCATGACCATTTACTATTTACATAGTGAGTGGATACTTTGCAGCTGGGATTCTATTTGTAAAATATTTTATCAAAATTCTTTTTTTTTCACCTCAGGTATACAAATCTTATTCAAATCTAGAATTTCTCTTATAGTTAATTGTTCTCAGAGAATCATTTATTAGGGTAGACGTCAACCTATGGAAAGGGAAATAGTTGGAAAAGTAGAGTCTCACAGTAAGTTTTGAAAAGCAAATAGAGGCTTATGTAATAAGTAGTGGTGGAAGAAATCTTTAGTAATTTGGGGAAAAATTAACCACATAACATAAATTCCTGATTAGTAAAGACCTAGATATTAAAAGTCAAGCAACACAAAAAATAGAGGAAAACAGAAGAGACTGTCAGATTTTTGGAGGGAGGATAATTTGTTACACTTAGAAGTAGTAGACATCATTCAACCTGTATTTATGGGTCATCTATTTTGTAACAGCCCCTACTGTAGATGCTGGGAATAGATCTGGTCGTGAACAAAACTCACTGCCCATATGGATTGTAAATTCTAATGAAGACAGATATATACATGATAAATAAATTATGTAGTATGTTAGAAAGTGCTAAATACTACACAGAGGAATAAAGCATGGGGGATGAACTGTGCCGGGTAAAACTGTACAGAGATTTGAAGGAAGCAGGACTGTCAGCTATGGGGCTATCTGGGAAAAGAGCGTGCCAGGCAGAAGAAATAACTAGTATGGAAAAAATGTTCAGAGAGAGCAACTGAACTATCTATTCCTTTAGGTAAAAAGCATGATTGTTTTGCTATTTGTTTAAAAAAAAGGAAAATCAAATTTAAGTCTTTATTTTATGCCATACTTGCAATATAAATCTTATTGAATAAAAAAAAATAGGTGAAATATGTATTTAAAAAAAAACTTGAATGTTTATAAATCTCTAAAGGGGGAAATCCATTTTAAACCTAAAAGCAGTAGAAAGGGGACCAAAGAGAAATATCAGGGGCCTGACCCCATGGCCAAGTGGTTAAAGTTCTGCCTGCTCTGCTTTAGCAGCCCGGGTTCACGGGTTCAGATCCCAGGTGCAGACCTACACCACTCATCAAGCCATGCTGTGGCGGTGACCCACATACGAAATAGAGGAAGATTGGCACAGATGTTAGCTCAGGGCTAATCTTCCTCAGTAAAAAAAATCAGTATATTTTGCTATATAAAAAATGACAACCAAAAAACCAAATAATTATTTGTCATAAATACGACTAAGTGAGTATTAACATATAGGTAGCTCATGCAGATTGAGAAGGCAAACATTAAAATGTCCTGTTGATAAATGAGCAAAAATATAAATGGATAGTACTTCCTCTTTTGTGAACTATGTATTCACATACCCTAACATATTCTGTTGCTGGTTCTCTAGGACATGTTAAGTCTTATACTTTTATACATTGTTTCAGAGCTGTGAATATATTTCCCACCTATCTGTGCCTGACAGACTTCTCTGTTTTTCTAAGAAGCCTTAGCTTAGCCGTCACCTCTTCTGGGAAGCCGCCTCTTGCTTTCCCCAGAGGAGAGTGACTATTCTGCTATACCTTCTCTTCTACCTTTATTATCTTATACGACTGGGTCACGGAGCAGGTGTTGAACCTGCTCGTCTTCTTCCTAGATGTGTTTTTTTACAAATGAACCTAGAATGTAAACTCAGTGAGGATAGAGATCTTACCTAATATATTCCTTGCTTTTTTTTCTAGCACCTAAAATACTCTAGGGACCTGACATATATTTATATACTGATAAATACTGAGGAGTTGAAGTAGAATTCAGGCCAGTGAAGTGGAGAATATTGTTGATAGTTTTGAAAATCAGTGGTTTTGATAATGAATGTGCATCACTAATTATAAACAACTTCTTGGTTGGTAAGCATTCTGAAATACCTTTGAAAATAGAAGCAACTCATCTATAGGAGAGAAAGTTAATGAAGTGGCATCCCCTCTTTTACATAAGTTACATGACTATAATATATATTTAGAGATTCTCTGGGGAACTGTAGAACATTCATGAGCATTGACTGGATTTCTTTCTGAATCAGGGGAGCAAAATTCTTTTTGAAAATTAAGTACTTGCTCATATTCAGAA
This sequence comes from Equus przewalskii, assembly GCF_037783145.1. Taxonomy (NCBI): domain Eukaryota; kingdom Metazoa; phylum Chordata; class Mammalia; order Perissodactyla; family Equidae; genus Equus; species Equus przewalskii. The sequence goes on from NC_091854.1 coordinate 7,670,672, forward strand.
AATTAAGTCTCCTGTTTAAATCCTGGGAAAGACCACCTTACCTGGAAAAGTAAAGGCCCCTTTGCTTTTCCTCAGTGAACGCATTAAATACTACTTTAAAATGTTGGTATCTGTTAGCAGCCAACTCTAGGAAGTCAATGGTGAGATGTCATAAGACTCATCTTTCCTATTTTAGAGGAAATTCTAAGTTCCTCCAAGTTAAGAAAGCTCACTGTGAGAGTCCTATAGATGGCAGTATTTGCTTTACTTTCAAAATGCTTTTATAGGTCATCATCAAGAATATGGGCTGGAATCTTGTTGGTCCTGTTGTTCGATGCCTTTTATGGAATGACAAGGAAGATGATAAAAGGAAATACTATTTTCTGATGCTTGATTTATTAGTAAAGGTAAGTTAAAACTAGGTTCTCTTTGTTAGAATACGCAGCAGTATTTTATAATTCCCTTTAATGTTTAATGCTTGTTTTTCGTGAGAACGCTGTTTAGTTCATGAAAATACAGGAGAGAGCTCTTCGGAGAAAAGACCCAACCTTATTGATTGGATGGGCAAGTCCACTTCAGTTTCCCCAACTTTGTGGATATAAGAATCACCTAACCTCACGTCAGACCCTCTGATTGAGAACCTCCAAGGAGAGACCTAAGAAGCTCTATTTTTAACAAGTAGCTGATTGTCTAGATGTAGAGATAAGGGTTAGAGCTAGTTCAAGGCCACAGTGATCTTTTGGCAACGTTGGAACTAGAATCAAATCTCATTGCCCTTTCCTCTGTGGTTTGCTCCCTAAAAGAATATGAAAAACCTAGAATGCATGTGAGCACAGTGGAAATAGGAATAGAAAATAGATTAGTTGTGACTGACAATCTTAAAAAGAGACTTTTGGTAAAACGTTAATAGAGTTATAGGTAAAAAATGATGGTTAAGAGGGGCTGGCCCCATGGCCGAGTGGTTAAGTTCGCGCACTCCGCAGCAGGCGGCCCAGTGTTTCGTTAGTTCGAATCCTGGGCACGGACATGGCACTGCTCATCAGACCACGCTGAGGCAGCGTCCCACATGCCACAACTAGAAGAACCCACAACGAAGAATACACAACTATGTACCGGGGGGGCTTTGGGGAGAAAAAGGAAAAAATAAAATCTTTAAAAAAAAAAAAAAATGATGGTTAAGAAAAATAAATTCTGAGAAAAAGGACATTGTAAGAAGCTACTTAGAGATCAGTACAAATAAACACAAATATATACTTGGAAAGAGGGAACTCCATCTAGATATTAGTTATTAACTATGAGAGCTTTTAAAAAAAACCAAGGCAAATGAGGTGATAAGATGTGGCCAGTCAGTCACAGGCAATGCAAAGTTTTATCTGTTCAGGAAGCACAGAAGAGACCACGTTCGGGGCCGGCTCCGTGGCCGAGTGGTTAAGTTCGCGCACTCCGCTTTGGCGGCCCAAGGTTCAGATCCTCGGCGCGGACATGGCACCGCTCGTCAGGCCATATTGAGGTGGCGTCCCACATCCCACAAATAGAAGGACCTGCAACTAAGATATACAACTATGTACCAGGGGGGTTTGGGAAAATAAAGCAGGATAAAAAAAAAAAGGAAGATTGGCAACAGTTGTTAGCCCAGGTGCCAATCTTTAAAAAAAAAAAAAGGAAGACACCACGTTCATCTACATACCCTGACATACGTAGAGAGGTCCCACCTGTTGGAAGCCCTGAGAAACTAAGGCAGCCTTTGGAGTAGATCACAGCTCGAAGGAGACCTCAGCTCTGGTGATCAGGCTCTTCCTTCCCCTGTTTCTCTAGCTCTTCCTTTAGCCAGGAATTTAAATCTCTAAAATGTAGTTCTCCATTAGGAGACCTTTTGACTTCTTACTTCTTTCTAGTTTTACAGTGATTTGACTAGGGTAATAACAGATTCTGTGTTTTGCTAGTGTATTTTTTTTAATTGTATAAGGTGTTTTACTGTTAAGCAAACAGATTCTGTGTTTTGCTAGTGTATTTTTTTTTAATTGTATAAGGTGTTTTACTGTTAAGCAAAAATAATTATATTTTCTCAGCATCTGCCTTCTTTTAAAAATAGTAATCATCTGGCTTTAAATAAAACTTGTATTAAACAGGTTCAATTGTGAATATTTTTATAGTTATGTAATCCAAAGGAATTATTGTTGGGTTTGCTTGAACTGATTGAAGAGCCCTCTGGAAAACAGATATCCCAAATTATCCTTCTTTTACTTCAGCCATTACAAACAGGTAATAAGTATTTTGATATCTAAGTGTTTTTGGTTTTATCTATGTAAGTGATATTTCTCCAAAATGTCAACACTATACCAAAGTAAAGTTCATGACTAGATACTGAGTCCTCTGCTTAAGCTAGTAATAGCAGTGCCAGTTTGAGTCCTGCTGCCCATAGAAAGATGACAGTACCTGGTACAGAATGGGTACCCAGTAATATTTTGTTGAATGTCATGCTGTTTTCAATGTGCTGTGTTGTAATCTATAGCTTTTTGCCTAACCTCCCTATCTGCAACTTATAGCTAGAATTTTCCCTGTAAACACATTTAAAGGATTGCCTCTGTGGTGTCTGCAGTCCTCAATCTGATAGCATTGTGGTAGTCCTTTATCTTGGTTAAAAACAGTATCAGGCAGGGCATTGCTCAGCCTCTGCCTCGGGAGGTTGGGATTGGGAATAGCAAAGGTACTGCTGAAGAAAGAACAAGTGTGGAAGGAAAAGGCTCCATGGCTGAGTGCAGTAACAGTATTGGTAAGTAATGGATGTTGGCAACCAAGGCAGACAGTATTTATCCATGAGAAGAGACTACTTTTTCATTTTATGACCTACATATAACTCAGAGTCTGATAGAAGGACCCAGAATCAGAAGTTAGAGTAAGTTTGTTTTAAATGTGAATGCCCAGCAGCTTTGTACCACTTGAAATATTCGAAGTCTTCTAGAAAGAAAAATCTCGTAATACTCCCTCCCATTTTTACAGTGCTTTATAGTTTACAAGACACTTTATCTTATTTTATACTTACAGCGACCAAAAAACATAGGAAGAAGTGTTTCTGTCTTAAGTATGTAACCTGTCATAAACATCCCTAAACATGATTTCATGGCATCCATTGTAAATTGCCATGTAAACGTACACTTTTAGTATAAAGATCCGTTATTTTATGCACCACTAAAAAGGAAAAAACACTGCCAATTAAGCTATGTTGTGTCACTCTGATTTCAGAATTGTTAAAGTTGAAAAAAAAGTGTGTTTTAATTCTACATCATTTACTGGACTTCTTGTCCCATGTTTAGCATACTTGATGAGCCTACCTCAAGTAACAACTTGGTCTCTATTTTAGTGATTCAGAAACTTCGTAACAACAAGGCATATTCAGTTGGATTAGCATTGTCTACCCTTTGGAGTCAGCTCTCTCTCCTTCCTGTTCCATACTCAAAAGAACAAATACAAACAGATGACTATGGCCTTTGTCAGTGTTGCAAGGCCTTAGTAGAGTTCACTAAGCCTTTTGTAGAAGAAGTCATGGATGACAAAGAAAACTCTCAGGAAAATGAAAACTTAAAGGATGAATTACTGAAGTTGTAAGTATATTTTTAAGAACACTTCACAATAGACTTAAGTAATAGATCAGTTATTTTATGTTTCTTTATTTCTTTGCAATGGAAGTATAAACTTTAGTGTGAAATTTTGAATTTTAGAAGAATATAGGGTTTAGTTGATATCCTGGGCATTTAATGAGGAGGCACTGATATTTTAAAAAAGTAAAAAACCAAAATCCATTTGTTTACTTCATATATTCTATGACTTGCCTTTACTCATCATAGTAAGTGAATAGTAGAAGTGGGGGAAATAGATAGGTGTAGCTCAAAGAATCTGGTCTTTCTGTGAGGGAATTGTTTTTTTACTCTCCCTTTGAGAGCAGCAGCAGCAGCAGCAGCAACAGCAGACAGTTGAACATCCAACTTGACCACAAAGCCAGTAGCAGAGTTCCCAACAGCATTTGCTCCAGGAGTACTGTAGACTAAACATGCACTTTCGATGCGACAGTCAAGCACTTTCCATATGGCTAGTCCAAATTAAGAAGTGCTCTAAGTATAAAATACTCCTTGGATTTATTGATTAATTTCTTTTATTTCTTACTACTTTTTTAGTGTGATGCAACAAATTTTTAATTATATATGGGGTTTGCATTGTATTTCTTTTGGACAGTGTCGGACTAGGTTATTAAATTACATGGACCAATAATTTTATTTTTAAAATTTTGGAGACTAAAACTACTGTTAGCTTTCTTTCTTGTCAGGTGGTGACATTAACAATTTTTTTTTACCATTTATAAAACCCATTATTTTGTGAAAGAAAAGATATTTTAACTAAGGAAATAGGAAAGGCTTAATCACAGAATAAACTGTGGTCTAAATAAACCAAATATAGCTTTATGAAAAATTACTACATCGTCCCAATTTTTCCTTGAACTAATGAAAACTGCGTCTGGACTAGCCCTGGTCCTCAGACAAACATCCAGTATCCGTTGGCATTTTCCAGACATAGAAACGAATCTCACCACACTGAGTCTAGCAAATTGTTCTCATGCTCTCCCATTACTACTAAGAAGGATCTTATATCACCAGTTTTACAGGCCATTGATTTATTGCTGTTAATGTTACTTTTCATGTAAAATTAACTTAGATATGTTTATAGAACGAGGTATTTTATACTCAGGAAGTGCTGTATTCATAGTTACCCATTTCTTATACCTTAGTTGTTTCAAAAGTTTGAAATGCCCTTTGCTGACAGCACAATTCCTTGAGCAATCTGAAGAAGCTGGAAATGATCCTTTAAGGTATTTTGCATCTGAAATAATAGTAAGTACAGCTAATTTAATCTGCTTTAATATCTGCTGTAATCTAAAATGTTATCCTGCCATGTTCTCATGTACTGCACATGAGCATGTAAATTGATACATTTATTAATAAAGCAATATGTAATTTTTGTAGACCACAGATAAAAAGATGGAAAATAAACACCAGTAATTTTATTACTCAAATATAAATAATATTAACATGTGCATTGGAAAAACCTACAGTTCTCCTCCAGTGTCTTTCTCCTTTACTTTCACACAGAACACTTCACTCTGACACTTTCAGTCACCAAATATGTGGGCTTTTTCCCCACACCAAGCAATTCTGCAACTCCAGCTGGGTGCCCTACAATTTAACTCAATTCTGACACAATCTACCTGGAGATAGTGTCAGATCCCACAGGTTTAGGGCTCAGTCCCCTGAGACTGCCCCCCTACTTCAGATGCCAATTGCACATGATAGGTCCTCAGGTTACCCATAACTTCTGTCCAACTTGGCTACAAATTGGAGATTCCCATGACCTCCTCCCCTTTTAGATTTAAGTATTTGCTAGAACAGCTCACAGAACTCAGGGAAACACTTACTTATGTTTACCAGTTTATTAAAGTATATGATAAGGAATACAGATGATCAGCCAGATGAAGAGATAAATAGGGCGAGGTCCGAGAAGGCTCCAAGTGCAGGAGCTTCTGTCCCCGTGGAGTTGAGTGTATCACCCTTCCAGTAGGTGCATGCGTTCAGCAGCCTGGAAACTCTCCAAACCCCGTACTGTTGGGATTTTATGAAGGCTTCCTCACGTAGGCATGATCAATTACTAACTCTGTTTCTAGTCCCTCTCCCCTCTCTAGAGAAGTTGGGGGAGTGGGGCTAAAAATTTCAAGCTTCTAATCATTATGACTTGGTCTTTCTGGTGACTAGTCCCCATCCAGGAGTCCACTCAGAGACACCTCAGTAGAACAAAAGATGCTCTTAGTACTTAGGAATTTACAAGGGTTTTAAGAGCCATGTGTCAGGTACAGGTCAAAGACAAATGATAGAATAAGAGATGCTCCTAGTGTTCTTATCACCCAGGAAATTAGAAGAATTTCAGGAGCTCTGTGCCAGGAAGTGGGGGCAGAGACCAATATATATATTTTCTATTATCTTACAATTCTAGAGTTTTTTCTACTTTTATAGTCATAAATAAACAAACATATATAGTTTTTTTCAAAGAGTCTATCATATTATACATACTCTTTTGTAATCTGCTTTGTTTCTCTTAGTATAACATGAATTTTTTTCCATTGGCTTAATAGTATTCAGTGATATGGACTTAGCATAATAATGTGTTTAACCTGGGCCATGTAATTTCAACACTTAGATTTTTCAATAATTTTTCATTACTATAAAATAACTCCAACTTTCTTTTTTTAACTAAGTCTATGGTAAGTGTCCTTGTAACCAAATCTTTGCATATTTCTTTAATTGTTTCCTTAAAATAAATTCCTAGAAATGGAATTTTCTGTGCCAAAGCATATTTTCACTTTTAAGGCTCATGATAAATATTTTCAGAATAACTCCAGAAATAAGTAAATTTTATCTTAAAAGCAATTTGACTATGCATCAAGAGTATTTTAAAATGTGCTGGGATTCTGTCATAGGGAACTAATCTGAAATATAGAAAAATATGTACTTGAGATTGATAGTCATGAATTTCAAGTTAGAGCTGTTATTGTGGCTGTGGGTTTTCTTCAGCCATGTTCAGCTGCGCAAATGCATGTGCAGCATAAGAGAAAAGTTGGATTTTAATTAGGTTGGGGTTTTGAGAACTGTGTGAATTCTACAAAGCAATAGGGCTAACAGCATCGAGCGTTATGCAGGGGAGTGACTAATGATGAGCAGTGGGATTTAAGCTGAATAAGGAGGGAAGTTAGGACATACTAAAGACAGCGAAAAGATGATGCGATCACTAGATTGTAGATCCTGGTGTGAGTGGCAAGTTGTTGGAGTTAGGTTACTAAAAGGAGTGAGCTGTAAAGATGAGAGGTTAAACAACAGGATGCTTGAAATTAATATTATGGAAAGATTACAGTTACTAATAACCATGTCTAGGGTATGACCATGGGAGTGAGTGTTCTAAGGAGAGAATGGAGGCTGAGATCACTGGACTAAACAAAGTGAAGGACCTGAAATTCCAGGGTATTAGAATATTTTGGGTTGTACATTTAAGTCACACAGAATTGTAATGAGTCATGTCAGAAAGCCAAGTAATGGAGTGACTTTGGGGTCTGCTAATGACTGTAGCAAGGAGGGGTAGAGGTGGTATAGTCACATGAAATGAGTTTCAAAGCTGAGGGATGGTAGAGAGGAGGGAAGAGAATGATCTAGAAGTAGCAAGGAGAACAAATATTTTATTTCCAGGTTCAGTGGTAAAATGGATACATTAAAAAAAAAAATAGCAACCCTTTAAGAAGGTTGCAGAGAAAACAGTTGTTTTCAGAGGTGAACCAGATTTCTTTTAGAGCAAAAGAGGTAAGAGACCATCTAGAGAAGAATGGATTTTGCTGATGACCATGAGTTCCCCAGGCCATGACTGACAGATGTCTCAATTTGAGGAGGGGTAGAAAAAGGGGTTAGAAGAGGAGATGCCAGAACTTTAGGGAGACTAGATTCTGAGGATGAGAGATGATTTGGTGACTGATATAAATAGGGATACATAGTTTTCTCAGGAGCACATAAGAGTCGGGGGCCTCTTCATTGTTGCTAATTCTAGAGTACAGTATAACCCCCTGGATGCAGTATAAACACCATCGTATATGATTTATGTACCCCATTTTGATAAGATGGCTATGAAAGTTGGAAACTGTTAAAGAATTTTAAGCCTGGGAGTGATGTATTCAAACTGTTTTGGATTCCTCACTTTAGTGAAGGATGAATTTAACGGAGGTAAGATTGGAAGTAGGGAGACCAGTTAGATGTCTTTGGGGAATTAAGTGAGAATGGTGAGAGCCCGAGTATGGAAATGGTGGTGGAGATGAAGAGGAGAGGGCTGATTTGAGAGTTTTGTCATAGGTAAAATTCACAAAATTTGGTCATTGGTTGGATTTAGAAGAATAGTGAAAAGGTTGGGTCTTGCATGATGTTTTTCGCTTGGGTGATTAGGCAGATGAAGGTGACAATAACTGAGAGAATACAGAACGAGGAGCAGGGGGTCTTGTGCTTAAAAAAAATTTTTTTATTATGGAAGTTTAAAAACATCCAGAAAAGTAGAACAATATAACATACCCTTGTGTACCCATCACATAGCTTTAACAGTTACTGACATTTTGCCAGTCTTGTTTTATCTATCCTCCCTCTTTTTTTGCGGCTGTATTTTATAGCAAGTCCTAGATATATCATTTCATCCATAAGTCTTTAAATATGCTTCTCTAATTGGTAAGGACTTTTTAAAAAACATAACTACAGTGCCATTATGACGTGTAACAAGATTACAAAAATTTCTTAATATATTTCTAATACCCAGAGAAAACCGGTTTTTAAGGAGCAAATTTTGAACAAGAGTGGATGAGATCACCTAAAGAGGTAGATCAGTGTGAGAAGAGAAAAGGGCTCAGGACTGAACCCTGCAGGGTACCAGCACCTAAGATGAGCCCACCAAGAGACCAGGAAAAAAGAGTCAAAGAGGTGGTAGAAATACTGGGATAGTAGAGTTTTGAGAAGAAAGAAGTGATTGGTACTGTTAAACACAGCAGAGAGAGCCTGTACAGTAAGAGTTGAAATGCACCCACTGGATTTAGGAAGTAAGGTGGCATTGATGATCTTAGCAAGAATGGTTTGAGTGGAGACAAAAATCAGTGAAGTGGATAAAGGAGTATATGAAAAATGAGAAAAAGGATAACCTCTTCTTTAAAAGAGTTTCGATGAGTAAGGGAGAAGAGAGATAATAGCTAAAAGACATGGGTTTATGGTAGGAAGGCAATGGGGGAGACAGGGGACTTGAGCGTATTTATATGCTGAAGGGGTGGGAACCATCAGAGGGGAAAGAGCAGCACTGTAGATTCTGGTTACCTGTGATGATTACATTTGATGATTTTTTTAAAAGGCTAACCTTAACTCCGGAAAAAAACACACATAGCATTGGCTGAATGACGAAATGGAGCTTCATGATTAACAGGATGTTTGGAATCTGAGTACAGTAAACTTTAAGTCTTATAACAAGAGTGCGTGGCTTTTAAAATCAGTACAGCAGTATGGTAGCCGACTAGCAGTCTCATGACTGAGGATGATTTTCCATGGTTCCTTTTTGTGTTTTGAAATGACTAATGGAGCCATCTGGGATTAGCAGATTTTAACTCCCTAAAGGCTGGGAAAGTCTCATTTGGCTTTATAATTTCCCACAATGTCAGGCCCAGTGCCTGGCACTTAAGTGTTTGTTGGATAAATGAGTGAATATGTGGAAGGTCAGTATTCATTCTGCTTTACCTGTTTTTGTCATTCTTTTTTGACTTCTGGACATTTGTTGTGATCTTAACTTTCTTATGTTTTTTTGTGTGGACCTTCTTAGTATTTGACATAAGTATCATGTCATTTTCTCGATAAGGAAACTGAGGCTTTAGAGGGGTTAGGTAACTCATCCAGTGTCTCTCAGCTGGTAAGTGGTAGAACCAAAATGCAAATCAATTCCATTGGATTCTGAAGCTCAGGTGCTTTCTAGTATACTAGAGTTAGAAATAGTAAAAGAGGCATAGGCGTGACCTTGTATTTCCTGAGTCTCTCTTTTTCTTTCTCCTTCCCTCCTTAAAAAAAAGAGGGGCCGGCCCTGTGGCATAGCAGTTGAGTTCACACATTCCACTTCAGTGGCCCGGGGTTTGCCAGTTTGGATCCTGGGTGCAGACCTACACAACACTTATCAAGCCATGCTGTGGCAGGCATCCCACATATAAAGTAGAGGAAGATGGGCACGGATGTTAGCTCAGGGCCAGTCTTCCTCAGCAAAAAGAGGATTGGCAGTGGATGTTAGCTCAGGGCAAATTTTCCTCAAAAAAAAGGTTAAACTGTAGTCCTGGGCCAACCCCAGTAGCTTCGTGATTAAGTTTGGCACACTTCACTTCTGCAGTCTGGGTTTGGTTCCCAGGCAGGGACCTATACTACTCACCTGTCAGTGGCCATGCTGTATTGGTGGCTCACATAGAAAAAGAGGAAGATTGGCAGTGGATGTTAGCTCAGGGCGAATCTTCCTCAGCAAAAAACAAAAACAAAAACAAAAAAACTGTAGTCCTGTCCACTCACGTAGGGATGCTTCTCTTTCTCTTATGACACAAGAGCCCATATGACCTGTGATACCAGCAGTGTCCTCAGCCTCTGATGCCTCTGACAGTGTTTGTTCTGCCCACTCTGTATCTAGGCAGACGGTGGTCAATGGAGCATTTTCCCAGAGTTTTCTTTATCCAAGTAGTTAGTTTACTATCATTTCGTGATAGTTGTATGTCTCACATTTTTAGATTGATCTCAGATATCTCTGAAGGATTTTTTTTAATGTGATAAAATATACATAACAAAATTTACAATTTTGACCATTTTTAGATGTACAGTTCAGTGGCATTAAGTACACTCACATTGTTGTGCAACCATCACCCCATCCCTCCCCACAACTTTTTTATCTTTCCACCCAGTTCTTTCAGGTTCTTGGCAAAATTTATGTCCTTGAAGCTATAGGATTGAGGTTCCCATTTTCGTGCTGGCTGTTCGCTAGGGACCACTTTCAGCTCCTAGAGGCTGTAGCTCTTGCCACCTAGCTCTCTCTATGGGCCTTCTTAGAACATGGCAGCTTAGTTCTTTAAAGCCAGCAGGGTTGAGTTTCTGACTCTCAAGGAGAGCCTGGACCCTCTTTAAAGACCTTCTCCCTGATTAAGTTAGGCCCATCCAGGATAGACTCCCTTCTCAATAACTCAAAATCCGCTGATTTGGGACCTTAATTACATCTGCAAAAATCCCCTCACTTCTGTCTTATAATCTAATCATGAGAGTGACATCTTGCCTTATTCTGTTGGTTAGAAGCAAGTGTCACAGGTCTCACCCACAATCAAGGGGAAGGGATTATATAGGATGTGAATATGAATGGGGGAGGGCACACTAGAATCTGTCTGCTATAGCTTCCTTTTTTATTGTTTCACAGGGTTTTTTATCAGCAATTGGACATCCTTTCCCCAAAGTGCTGTTTAATCATGGAAGGAAAAAGAGGACGTGGGATTATCTTGAATTTGAGGAAGAAGAAGGCAAACAATTAGCCGACTCTATGGCTTCCCTGGCATATCTAGTATTTGTACAGGGCATCAGTATTGATCAGCTTCCAATGGTCTTAAGGTAGGAGTTAGTGTTTGGTTTATTCATGTATTCTAAAAGGAATATCATCAAACTCATTTATCTAATGTCCAGTATGCTTATTAATGTAGTAATACATTTACAAAAGTTATTTTTATTCTAAATAATATTGCCTATAATCTGTTAAAGCCAGTAGTAGTCAAGCAGTGAGAGGGTGGACTATTGAAATAAACATAAGGGAATGATGAGGACAAGAGTCCGAAAGTGTTAACCTAGGCTTGGTTTTGAAGCTGTTGGGACCACTCTGAACTATAAGGGAAGGAACTGGCCAGTTACCCATGGGGTTGTCTAAATTACGATCATCTTTTCACTAGATTACTGATATAATCCTGAATGGATAGTTATATATCCACCCTCAATCCCTTGTAATCCAGCTCATTCTCAACACACTAGAAAGTGAAGCTTTAAGAGTAGTCCTTTAATGAAAACACTTGTGTGTGTTCTTATTGCTCTAAGAATAAAGTCTAAATGCCTTCCCATGAGACAAGTTTACGAATAATCTGGTCCCTGCCTTATTGCCTTGATTCACCTCCTACTACCTTTCCTCTTGTTTACTGTGCAGACCTCTTGGTTTCTTGTTCACATGTGTCATGAATTTTCCTGCTACAGGGCCTTTGTATATGCTTAGAACCATCTTTATCCTTAACTGTCAGTTTCTGAGGAAAGCCTTTTCTCACCACCCAATTTAGGTTGAATCTTCCTATTAGAATTACCTTGACTTTGTCCTTCTTTTCCCATAAAGTTTATCAAAATTATTTATTAAATAAATATATAATTTTATAATGTAATACCTTTTAAACTTTAAGGTCCATGATAATAGGATTTTGTATTTGGCTTGCAGGCCTTGGGTATATTTCTTTGTGTCCATTTGTATATTTATGTATGAATATACATGGGGATATATTTGTATGTAAGTGTTGCAATAATGGTTACCACTTGCATCCTCACAATGTATTAAACACTATGCTAACAGCTTTATATGCATTTCTAATCTATATAATAACCCTATGAAATAGAGCATTATCTCATTTTACAGATGAAAATAACAGGCTTAAACAAGATACCACCCAAGATCATACAACTAGTGGGATAGGTGGAATTCAAACATAATTCTGTCTGACCCCAGAGCCTATACACTAAATCACAGTCTACCACCAAAATGACTTAGGTGTGTATATTAGTTTGCTTGGGCTGCCATAACAAAGTACTACAAACTAGATACTTAAAATAACAGAAATTTATTGTCTCACAGTTCTGGAGGCTGGAAGTCCAAGATTAAGGTGTGCGTAGGATTGGTTCCTTCTAACGGCTGTGAGGGGAAATCTGTTCCATGCTTCTCCTCAGCTTCTGGTGGTTTGCTGGCAATCTTTGATGTTCCTTGGCTTGTAAATGCATCATTCCGATCTCTGCCTTCATGCTCATATGGTGTTCTCCCTGTGTGCAGGTCTCTGTCCACATTTTCCTTTCTCACAAGGCTACCAGTCGTATGGGATTAGGACTCACACTAATGACCTCACTTTAATTTGATCACCTCTGTAAAGACCCTATCTCCAGGGTGAGAGGTGGCTGCTCTGCTCCTGTCCACCCCAATTTAAAAAACCCTGTCTCCAAATAAGGTCATATGCTGAGGTACTGGAGGTTAGGACTCCAACGTATCTTTTTCGAGGGGGACACAATTCAACCTATAACAGTATTTATGTATGTAAAATTTCTAAAAATGCATGTGTATATGTGTATGTATATATGTTTGGGTTTCCTCTTTTCTATTTTAGCCCATCGTACCTTTTGCAATTTAATATGGGGCATATTGAAGTCTTTTTACAAAGGTAAGATCATTTAGATGGCATCTCAGAATTAAACAGTAGTGTTAAAATAGTCCTGTCAAGATCAGTGGAGACTACCTTCTCTTTGCCAGGCCCTAATTAATTAACTGGTTACTTTATAAAACAGTGAAACAAACATTCACAGAGAGACAGAAATGAGTCAGAGGTTTTACAGCAAAATCTCTTTTATTTTAAACTCAAGATAATATTAAAATATTGTCTCATGAGGGAATGTCCACTCATCTGCTTCTGAGGTTTCTTACCTTATTTCAAAAGTTGGTAATTTGAAACACCTCTATGCCATTGCAACATCCTCCATCTAAGGAGGGGTTGTCAGTAAAAGAAATTCATCCATGTTTTTGCTTCATGGACATGATCTGTGAACTGCATCAAAAGGAAAGAGGTCCTGACCCCACCCATTATAACTTAGATTATTGACAGTGATATCATTCAACAACTTATCTCATTTGAGTCAATAAGAAGCAAGACTTTCTCTTTTAAAAAAATTACAAATTAATAGGTATGCATAATTTTTCCAGACAGATATTTAAGAATTTTGCAAAACTATATGCTTTGTTTTCTTTTCCTATAACATGTTTAAATTATCTCTTGAGATCAGTCAGGGCCTTTTAGAATTATCCTTTAGGAACACTCGTGACAGTTTATCAATCCCATCTCTTCCCAGGTGAAGGAAGATTTGTAACATGGCAAATGTCCAAAGCCTCGGCCTACAAGGCAGGAATTTCCAAGGGTCTCCTGGCACAAGTAGTTATTAACTCTGTAAATTTACTGTATTATGTATGTCTTAATGATTTTACTTTCTCTTTACTTAGTTCCTGTTATATTCATACAATGAGAGTATGTATTGATTTGAATCTTAAGTTCTATATTCTTAAGATCTCCAAACTTAGTCACTGAGCCAAAAACAACAATTTTGACTCCTCGTATGGTTAGAATAAGAACCTGGAGCCTGAGTAAATATTTTTTGCCACAGATCTTAAATGTTTAGTTAACAATGATTGTAAACTTAAGAATATATATTATCACAAATGGAAAGCATTTAATTCTTTGTATATAAAAAAGTGAAAATATTTTACAGATTAATCAACTGGAATACATAGTATTGTATCAGGTATAAGTGATTTCTTAGCGCTTGGCTGTTTGTGATTTTCTACCAGGAAATAAGCCCTGAGTGGGCTTTTGGTCAGATGTGTATGTCAGTAACCAAATCAAAAGATACATCAAAGATGGATTAAGAATTTTGACAAAGTTCTTCAGCAGAATCTCCTTAATGATGTGTATTTTTAAAGTCTTTAAATTTCAGTTTTTGCTTTATTTTTCCTAAAATGAAAAATAATTCTAAAGCAATTTAGAAGATCATGTTGATAAATTTTAATGTTCTCTTCCAGAACAGAAGAGTCTATTTTCTCCAAAGGATTGGTAAGATTTATTTGTACCCAATGTAATTTAAATAGATAGTCATGTCAACAAATACAGCTGTTGACTTTACCATATATGTATTCCTGTATATATTTTAATCTGTAGGATCTGTTGGAGAATGGTTTACTGAGAATAGAAGACAACAGTTTACTTCACCAGTACTTAGAAATCAAGAGTTTTCTTACCGTACCTCAGGTAAGTAAAATATGTGCTCCGATCTTGAAAACAGCTCCTTTGCTATTGTGAACTTAAGTAAAGTTCTTTTTCAGACTCCTCTCCCACTTTCTTCTCCATATCCTTTGAAAACTCTAGTGCCATGCTGTCCAATAGAACTTTCTATGATTGTGGAAGTGTTCTGTTGTCTGTGCAGTACAGTATGAAATCCACTAGCCACACTGAACACTTGAAATGTGGCTAGTGTGACTAAGGAACTGAATTTTAAATTTGATTTAATTTAAATTAATTTAAACTTAAATAGCTGTATGTGGCTAGTGGCTACCATGACTGACAGCATAGCATCTAGTGGAAAAGCATAGCTTTCTTAACACTGTTTCTGTAGGGACCTTGGAAAGTGAATCTCCTTTACTTTTATCATAACTCAGGTCCTCAGGACTCCATCAAGGCATGCACTGACTCATTACTAGAAAGACATTTTGCTTTTCCCTCTTGCGATTTATTTTGCCTAGTACTCTTTGTTAGTTATCATAAACAAGTAGGTCCTTCGATGTCCACGTAGAAACTTGTTTTCCCACTATTTAAATAGAAAAACATGACTTTTGTTAGTATATTAAGCCTGATTATTTTTAATGAATGGATTCTATTTCTGCATGTTTGATTTCATTTTTTTGCCACTCTAGACATAATTGAAAATTCACTTCTAAATTTACACCTTGTAACACCCCACTCAATATCACTTACATAATGGATTGCACTTAGCTTCCTGTAGACATAGTGGAATGAAAGGCTCAGAGAAAAATTTACTTCATTTTTACATCTCCTACCCTCAGTTCTCTTAATTTTTAGTATTCTCCATTGATAATATAGTTGTTTGCAGTCAGAATAATCTAATAACATCTGAACTGAAATTTTTTCTTATTTCCAGGGCTTAGTCAAAGTAATGACGCTGTGCCCCATTGAGACATTGGTATGCAAATGTTTTGGGACTAAATAATAATGAGTTACATTGAGAAATTTTAATAAATCATTTCATCTTTATTCAGTTTATGTAACAATATTGTTTGTTCCATTTTAGAGGAAAAAGAGTTTAGCTATGCTTCAGCTATATATTAACAAGTTGGATTCACAAGGCAAATATACGTTATTTAGGTATGTATCAAGAGTGGTTAATTGCAAAGTGTGTGGTTGATTAAAAATCAAATTAATGCCATTTATTCCAGGTTATATTATTTCAGTGTGTTTTACATGTAATTCAACTCTACTTGGAAGCCATATTATAATAAATTCTCTTATCTGTGATGGGTAGAGAAGGGTTAATCAAATATTATACTTATATGTGCCTATATATTATATGAATAATAGTGTATATTTCAATTCAATTAATTGAAATACTCTAAAACTAAAATAGACTTAAAAGATTAAACTGAGACTGATAAGGTTCCTGCTAGATTATTTACATGTCAATAGTCTCCATTCACAGTTGAAATTAATGGCTCTGGAGTTATAACTTTGACAGGCTATTCACTTTAAGTTAATAGTATAACTTATTAATAGTTGTGTTTGAGAGAGAAAAGATTCTAGCAACCCTATGAGTTAAAGATCAGCAAAGTTGGAGCCGGCCTGGTGGCGCAGTGGTTAAGTTCGCACATTCTACTTCGGTGGCCTGGGGTTCGCCAGTTCGGATCCCAGGTGCAGACAGGGCACTGTTCAGCAGGCCATGCTGTGGCAGGTGTCCCACATATAAAGTAGAGGAAGATGGGCACGCATGTTAGCTCAGGGCCAGTCTTCCTCAGCAAAAAGAGGAGGATTGGCGGCAGATGTTAGCTCAGGGCTAATCTTCCTCAAAAAAAAAAAAGATCAGCAAACTTTCTGTAAAGGGCCAAATAGTAAACATAGGCTTCATGGGCACACAGTCTCTGTTGCAACTGCTCAACTTTGTCTTTGTATTGGGAGTGGGTGTATTCCAATAAAACACAACAGGCAACCGGCTGGATTTGGCCTGCAGACCTTAGTTTGTTGACACTTAGGTAATAACAATGAATTAAAAACAGATTTGGGCATTGTTAAAGTCTTCTTTGGGATTGGCTAGTATTAGCATTCTTTCTTTGTTCTTGTTGTTTTTTTGTTTGTTTTGGTGAGGAAGATTGTCCCTGAGCTAACATCTGTGCCATTCTTCTTTTTTTTATGTGGGATGCCACCACAGCATGGTTTGATGAGTGGTGTGTAGGTCCACACCTGGGATCCAAATCCGTGAACCCCAAGCCACCAAAACAGAGCCTACCACGGGGCCAGCCCATACTATTAGCATTCTTGATCCTATCTTTTCTTCATTTGTACTGATAGAGTCAGAGCAGGTTTATGAAATCTCAATTTGATGCTTAGGTCTTATACCAGCTTTCCTGTTCCAGTCTACCTGTATGTCTACCAAAACATCCCTCTTTTTTCTTGAGCTAGTCATACGGAGTTTCTTCTCTTTTCAATTAAGTTAGTCTAACCAGACTAGTCTCTTTTCACAGAGAATAATTTTGGGGGTTTTTAGGCTATGATACTAGGACTCATACTTGTCATGTCAAAGCATTGCAATTGTATGCATAAAAAGATTCAAATTTGGTTTAATAGAAATTTCTTTTTGGAAGATCCAGTTAAAATAGAATCTGCCAGCTGGTGACAGCAAAAACCATAATTGGTGGCTTTGTAATTGGTTGATCAGCTTGCTAATTGTCTTCACTGGTTTTTATATTACTAGAAATGACACATGGCCCATTTGAATTTGTAAAACTTTCATCTTACAGTCCAGGATAATTTCAAATGTATTGTAATTTTGCTTTCAAGGTGCTTATTGAATACAAGTAATCACTCAGGTGTGGAGGCCTTTATTATTCAAAATATCAAAAATCAGATTGACATGTCATTAAAGGTAAGAGCATATCTAAGGTATCAATTATCAATTTATTTTGTAGGATATATTTATTCATTTGTGGAATACATTAATGTGGATTTTTGCCCTATAGACTTTTCTATCTCTAGTGCTAAGGGTATATTTTTTTCCCCATTTCTACTCTTTTTTTAACCTGAATTTGAAATTTTAACTATAGATTTAAATTGTATTAATTTTTTTGAGCAATATATGACTTACTTTTGTTTTGCTTTATACTTCTAAAATATTAATGGAAACTGAAGTCTAATCTGTGAATACTCAGTAATTCCATATAGAAAACAGAGAAAGAGCGCACCAGTGTTCTCAGACTGGCAGAGTTTATTCCAGCTGTTTGGAAATAGTGAAGGAAAGAATGGAAATTAAAGTTAAAAAATATATTTTAAATGTGTTGTAATTGTTTATTTTTGTAGTATCAAGGTATTAGAAAAACACATGAATTTATCAAGCTTTTATTTAAAGCCTTTCCCAATTTTTCTTTTGCTTTTTAGAGGACACCTAACAACAAATGGTTTACAGGACCACAGCTGATTTCTCTTCTAGATTTGGTGCTCTTTCTCCCGGAGGGGGCTGAAACAGATCTACTGCAAAACTCAGATAGGTGAGGTGACCATTACTAAGGTTCACATAGTAAATTCAGAATAAAATGTGCAACCCCTGCTTAGGGAATCTAAACTAATAAAATGTATTTTCCTGTGATTTTATGATCTGTGGTTAATTCATAAAATTACATAAAGATTTTCATATTTAAGTAATTAGATACTCTATAAAAACAAAATAAGAAATTTTTCTTTCCAGAAGTATGACCAACAGTATGATTTTGTACCTTTGATGTACCCAGTATTCCAATATAGCTCATAGCGATTTGCAACTACAGCATTGGTGACTAAAAACTAAGAATTTCATGTATGTAACTTATAAAAGGCTTATGTGTTTGAGTTTTATTGTTTTGTTTTCTAGGACATCATTTTTTTCATATAGAACATGTAATTTTACTTTCAGTTTACTAGAATGAATGTTTATAAATGGTCGTAAGCATTTATTAAAGGAATCTGAACATTCAGGAAACGAGATGATATTCTCAAATATTAAAGATAAGGCTCTGTTGGGGGAAAAAATAGTAATTTTCACAATTGTATTTTGTGAACTTGGAGACCACAATTGTATTTTGTGATTAAGTTCTACTCCAAAAGAGAAGTTAAAGGGAATAGTTTCTAATGGCAAACATAATTGTAAAAGTATTCCCAAGGTTGAAAGTTACTTTTATTCATTGAAATTGCTGACTATATAAAACTATACCAAGTAACAAATGATATATTTTTAATTAACAGGATAATGGCTTCATTAAATTTATTGAGGTATTTGGTTATCAAAGATAATGAAAATGACAATCAAGTAAGTGAATTTTTTGAAAAAGAAACTGTAAGTATATTCAAAATGCATAAGGAGTGTTTCAGGTTTTCTTATCAATACCTACTTAGGCCAGTGTCTAATATCTTATCCAGCTACAAAGACTGGGAGAAGTGCCAACAATTATTCTGAAACCTGAAGTTAATTCCTAGGGGCCCTTAGCACCCCACATCCAGCTTCCCCTTCCCTTTCCTTTTCCTGTTGTACCTCTGTCTCTTGCTGTAAGCATTGCTTATCCCTGTTAGGCAGATAATTTGCAGGTCCTAAGTTAACTAACTTTTTGGAGCTCAACATGTGGGTGTCTTGTTCATTGCATCTCCTATAGCTCATGATATAAGTCTGGGCTATATGAAATAAAATCATCTGAGGGGCCGGCCCCATGGCCAAGGGGTTACGATTCTGTGCTCTCCACTTTGGTGGCCCAGGTTCACTGGTTCGGATCCCCCATGCGGACCTGCTTCACTCATCAGCCATGCTGTAGAGGCATCCCACATGCAAAAAATGGAGGAGGGTTGGCATGGATGTTGGCTCAGGGCTGATCTTCCTCAAGCAAAAAAAAAAAAGAGGAAGATTGGCAATGGATGTTAGCTCAGGGTGAATCTTCCTCAGCAATAAATAAATAAAAATTAAAAAATAAAATTATCTGATACTTTGATATCCCCTCATCAGATGTGACAAACAAGCGTATTCAGCACTGAAATCTATTATCTGTTAACAGTACCTTTTGGGTAATGTGTAGGAAGCTGGATTTTTTTTTAATGTGCATCATTACACGTATTCAATAAATAGAAAACTATTTGAGGAGGATGTGTCATACAGTAAAATTATATTTGCTTTTTATCCTCTCCTCCCTTTCTACTTAATTTATTCTAATAGTTGCTTTCCCTGTGTGTGTCATCTCTATTAACTGTAACTACCTGAATCACGTGTTGTTAATCTGGTTGGTTTTTTTAAGAAAGGAAAGTAATTGATTTTTATATAAGGATGCCCAAGAGGTGTTTTTTTTAATTTAAATCATAATTTGGAATGGAAGGTTTATGAGAAAAGTAGCAGTTTCCTTCTCTCTGAAGCAGTTTCCATCCCTCCTTGACCTCCTATTCATCCCTCTCTAGCCAGAAATAGTTATTTGCTGCCATTAACTAGTGCTTACTTGGTACTAGAGTGCTTTTTCTTTTCTAACATTTTATCATGAAGTTTTTCAAACATATAACCAAGTTGAGAGAATTTTATGGTGGTCACTGATTTACCCACCACCAAGATTCTGCCATTAACATTTTACTCTACTTTTGTCATGTATCCATCTCTCCACCCTTTATCCATCCATCAGTCTCATTTTTGGGTACATTTCAAGGTAAACTGCAAACATCAGCATACTTTCCCCTAAATATTTCAGCATGTATTTCATTAAGTAGAGTTAAATATTTGTCTAGTTTTTCATTGAGTTAAAATTTATACTATAATATAATAATACAATAAATGAAATGCACAAATTTTAAGTATACATTCAGAATTTTTAACAAATGCATAGATCTGTGTTATCCAAATGCTTATCAAATATAGAACATTACTGTCATCACAAGAAGTTCCCTGTTTCCCTTCCAGTTAATTCTCACCTCATTACTCCACACCCATCCCCCTCCTCCTGCCAGTGGCAACGACTGTTCTGGCCAGGTGCTGTATATCATTTATTCTTCACAATGCTATAAGTACTCTTTATTTTTTACTTTTCACAGATAATGTAGGCACGGGAAGGATCTTTAACTTGCACAAGAGCAAACACCTAGTAAGTGGTAGAGAAAGCTATGACCCCAGTCAGTGGCCAGAACCTTTGAATCACAAACTAAATCCTGACTCCTAAAGGAGCTTGTGGTAAAAATAGAAGAGGTAACAAGTAAAATTCAGCAGCAATGGAGGCCCTGAGGCTTCAGGAAGGTGTCCTTAGGGTAAGGTATGAGTTTTTACTTCTTCAGTAATCAGGAAAGGCCATATCCAGAGATGATCTGATTTGCCTGACAGGAGGAAAAAGAATCTTCTTGATTAAGAGTGATAGATTTATTAGGTATGGAGCACTGTGTACTACAGGGGCAGCAGATGGGCCTCTGCCTAGAGAGGGAAGACACAGTAGTTTAGCATTGTGCCACATATGCCATGATATCCACAGACAACGCCTTACTTTTATTTGGCTTGAACATTATGTGGTGAAGAAAAGGATATAACCAGCTTATAAGATTGCTCTTATTTACTGATTTTTAAAAAATTTTCTTAGGGATCAAATATTCCAAAGTATTGCCATGCAAGTTACCATAAGAATCATCATACTAAGGAAATTGGCAAAAAACCCATTTCAGGAAGGCAACCTGACATCCCTGAGGCAGCTTAAGAGCCTGTCCATCATGGAATCATTTCTCCCAAGTGCAGTCACAATAGATCATGTGTATAAATGAGAGGCAAATCTACCTGCTGTGGTTAATTTAAAAAGTGACAGCTTCTGAGTTTTTAGAAATTTTGATTAAAGGAGAAACAAAATGATACTCTAGTGATGCTGAAATGTGGGTAATTTTATTCAAAGGGACTCCTACTGGTACCTATTTTTGACCAGTTAAGTGTGCTGAGAGGATAACTAGTCAGATGAAAAGCTGAAAAGCAATCAGAAAGTTGTATAGGAAAATTAAATAAGAACAGAATAATTCAAATACAAAACAAAGTGATTCATTATTGAATAATAATCCATTTCTTTTTCTGTTACTTTGAGTTACTATCAGCTGACTTATTCTTTTCATAAGTCATCCCCTCCTCATCCTCCTATTTCATGCCTCTTTGTCTCTCTGCATAAGTTATAGGCACCTTCTCCCACACTTAAGTTTCACATAACTTTTCTCAAACCTTGAACCTCCATCTCTACTGGTAAAACCAACTTAGTTTTTATACCTAGTGTTATCTGTTATTTGGTAGGTGTCTTTAAATAAGTGTTAGTTGTTTTGAATTACAATAATTTATTCTAATACACAGATGATAATTTTATACCTCACCTTCTGTCCTGTCTGCTCATATCCTTTCCTGCTTACCCATTCTTTTTCCTAAATAATTTGTGATTGTAATATGTAGAGTGAAAGCAGGGTCAAGGGAAACAATGTGAGATTGTAAAGCCCACATAAATTATCAGGAATTTTTTAAAATCAAATTATGGAATCTATGCAAATATGCTTTTCATTTAGGAAAAAAATTATAAATATCTGGCATATATGCATGTACATATAAATCCATATAATCCACATTTTGGATTCTCATTTAAGTTGTTTCTTTCTCTAACATTAAAACATATACCTTGTGTGTTACTTGCAGAGGCAGAAGACTTCAGGTGATACACGTTCCTTAATATTATAAGCAATAGAAGTTCTGTAATAATACTTCATAAATAACAAGTCATATACAAATTGAGAGAAAGAGGAAAACTGGGTCTTATCCATTTCCTTCTTTTTATTTCTTCATTATCATGTTTGACTATATCCTTTGCAGTTCCATGTCTGTTCTGGCAGTAAATTTCCTTGTGACGTAGAACTGCCTAGTCTTCCTTTTGTGAGATAGCCTGCAGTGAATTTTGAAATGTATAATTAAGCTTTAGAACTGAAAAGATTTCAGAACTACTCCATCAGTGAGTCTACTTGGGTATAAAATTAAAAGCAAGCATTTGTGAATATTCCAAATTTTTATCCTTATAACTATTTTTTAACATCTTAAGTTACTTTTTTCTAGACATTGAAGATGAAAGAAGTCTTAAAATTATTTTCTTTGTAGTGTTTTTTTAAAAGATCTAGTAGCTTTAATGTAAGAGAGAATATATTCTCATTTCCACAGCTTCTTCACTCCTACATACTTCTAAAAATATTACTGTTCATCATATGAAAGATTTGTGGAATTATGCTGAACAGAATGTGCAACAAATTTTCTCTAGCCTAATTTTGGCACATGTTTTTATTACCTTGTAAGTTTCATGATTATGGGCTGTGTATTAAAATAAATTATTGCCATTAAAAATAACTAAGGTCTTCATAAAGATGTCCTGTTTTTGCATTGTCCAATACAGTAGACAGCAGCCACATGTGACTATTTAAATATTAAATTAATTTAAAACAATTTTAATGAGGGGCCGGCCCCGTGGCTGAGTGGTTAAGTTCGCGCGCTCTGCTTTGGCAGCCCAGGGCTTCGCTGGTTCGGATCCTGGGCACAGACATGGCACCACTCATTAGACCATGTTGAGGCGGCATCCCACGTGCCACAACTAGAAGGACCCACAACTAGAATATACAACTATGTATGGGGGGGATTTGGGGAGAAAAAGCACAAGAAAAAAAATTTTTAATTAGAAATTCAGTTCCTCGTTGGCATTGGACAGGGCCATTCTAGATAATTGTTTCTCAACATTTGATCCTAATCAAAATCACCTGGGTATTTTATTTATTTATTTATATATATATATATATATATATATATAAAAATGCAAATTCCTGGGTTTAGCCCAAATCTACTTAGTGAAAGCCTCTGAGTAAAGCACAGAAATCTACATTTTTCACTAGCATAGTGAAGTTTGAGAAACTATATATATTATAAATTATGAATCTATTTTATGAGATATTTATATATGATAAAAGATATTAACAGTTTAGGACTGAATGATAATGAAATGCTGTATATTAAAACTTGTGGTATGTGGCTAAAGTGGTACTTCAGAGAAAAATTTCCAGCTTTAAATGCTTATATTAGAAAAGAATACAAAATTATTAATGAATTTCTGGCAAGATTGATTTTAAAAATGCCTGAAGACACAATATGTTAATTTAAAAGGAAGTATAAGTATAAATAAGCACAGATTGAAAAACAGAAAATTACATGAAAAGATACCAGTAAATTTGAAAACTTCAGTGAAGCAGAATTTCTTAGAAAATATAACTTAACAAAACTGCCAGTCTACTAAGAGAAATCACAAGGTAAAATAATTCTAAGAAACAGATAACTCACATCTTACATAAATGTTCCAAAGACTAGAAAAATAGTTGTGACTAATGTTATGAGTCTATTTATTTAGTAAGATATGACCTTAATACCAAAACAGACAAGGATAGTATGCTGAAGAAAAGTTTATAAGCTAATCTCACTTGTGAATATAGATACTAATAATACCAAGCCAAATCTAGCAAAAAATATTGTTTTTAAGTCATAGGACTAAGTTGGGTTCATTCCAGGAATGTAAGGTTAATGTAATTCATAGATTAAAATAGAGGAAATACTTGATCATCTCAATAGCTATAGAAAAAAAGCATTTGATACATTCAACACCATAATCATCATAAAAATTCTTAGTTGACTATAATTATTTACAGTTGCAACAAAATATGAGATACTTAGGAAAATATGTACAAATATATGCAAATCTTTGTGGAGAAAATTATAACACTTTGTAAAAATATAAAAAATGACAAGTAGAAAATCGAATGACATATGAATGAAAAGGCTCGGTATCTTAAAGTTGTCAGTTCTTCTCAAATTAATCTAAAAATTCAAAATAATTAATACAGTTAATTAACAAAGTATTAATAAGTTAAATAAGTTAAGGGCCAAAAATAGCCATGACAGTTTTGAGGAACCAAGTGTGTGGAGGAGAGCCTGCCTTGTCAGATATCATAACTTATTATAAAGCCACAGTAATTTAGTGTAGTATTTGCCATAGGGATGGACAGATTGACCAGTAGAATACAATAGAGAGCCCAGAAACAGATATATGGACGCTTAATATATAATGATTATGATGATGGTAGCTTATAGTTATTGAGAGCCATATGCCAAGCTGTACTTTAAGCATGTATTAACTCATTTATTTGTCATACAAGGTATGTATTACTGTTTTCTTCATTCTACAGATGATGAAATGGAGGCATAGTGAGGGTAAATATAACTTGCTCCGATCACAGTTAGCTAGTTGCACAGCCAGTTTTTGAACTTGGGCAATCTCCAGAGCTCATGTTATTAATTATACCATTGCACTGTACTCCCTGTCTAAAATGGAGATGCCATTACAAAGTAGAAGGGAAGAATGGGACTATTCGGTCATCTGTATGGGGGTGAAATTAGATGCCTATCTCACTTAATACGTGAAACAAAATTCCAAACAGATTAAAGACTTAAAATTGAAACGGAACTTAGAGATTTTTTGAACACATTATTGGAGAATATCCATATGACTTAAGAGTAGAGAAGGGTTTCTTAAGTAAAAAAGCACTAACCACAAAAGAGTGATGAACCTAATGACATTAAAACTAAAACCTATTCAAGAGAAGAAAGTGTGTACAAACTGAAAAAATAAGCCACAAAGAGAGGGGAAAAACCCACTTCATTCCTAGATCCAGTAATTGGTATTAAAAATACATAAATAACTATAACGCAAGAAGAAAAAGACTACAAATCAGAAAAATAGGCAAAGGATAAGAGGCGGCTCAGAGAAGAGGAAACCCAAATGGCCAATAACCACCAGACAAGATTCCCAATATCACTCATGTTTATGGAAATGTAACTTAAAACTACAATGAGATACCATTTCGCACCCATCAGAATGGCAAATGTTAAAAAGGTCGGTAGCATAGGCGAGGATATGAAACAGATTGCTGTAATCACTTTTGGAGAGCAATCTGGCATTATCCAGTAAAGTTGAAAAATGAATACTCTTCACTCAGCAACTCCTCCCCCACGTATATAATTTAGAGCAGTGTCCTTCAAACTGCTGGTCATGACCAACATATAGTGAGTCAGTAAATCAATTTATTGGGTCATGCCAGCAATTTTTACAAAATGAAATAGAATATAATTGGAATATCAGGTTGCTTGCACAGATTCTTAATAAGAATTATGGATATTGCAAAAAATGTTGTGGCTAGTTGCAAAGAACAGTATGAGAAAGTGGAGTGGATGTGACAAATTGGTTAGGAATAAGATGTTCAGTGTACTGTTTACCAACATCTCTTATGACGTATTTAATGGTCAGTTTGACCATTACCAGAGCAGAAGGCTAACATTGTACAGTTTAATTTTATAGTAACATGTAGTTAGTTGTGAAGTTAACTGCACCTGCTGTCTGTAAAACTGTCAAGTTTCACAATCAAATAATTTTAATAATCTTTCTATATAGTTTCAAAATAAACTTTATCAAGGGAGATACATTTTTCCCGAATTCATGACAATTGCAAAACTTTAATCTAGAATTTATAAATTGTGCTCAAAGTCTTTTTATTAGAATAAAAGTAAAAAATACGGAACCATGTTCAAGTTGAACTGCTGATCTGAAACTGTAAATAGTGATAATATTCAGAAAAATATTGACTATAATAAACTTTGGCTTCATTTGAGCCACATTCTAAAAAGAAAAAATAAGTGTAAGACTTTAAAATTAAGATTAATACCCAAAGAAAACGACAGAACTCCAATATGTTGTAAGTTTTCTTGCACATGAAAGCTTAAAACCTTGAAAATTAACGACACCTTGAAACATGTTGAACTTGTAAAATGAGGCGTCCTGCTATTTTGAAAGATGAAAAGTTACCAACATTCTTTTAGTCTTTGTAGAAGTTAAAAAGAAACCTTATTTTCAGTGTATATAATTGCACGTTATTTGGCAAATGAGGAAAAAACTCATTTGGGGCTGGAGAAATTATTTTTCTAGCATACATGGATATTATGCATACAGTGTTTGATTACATCTATTGATTTATTAAGAATTATGTTTTAATGGTAACAATGTTTTGTCAAATCTGTATTACAAAACATGGATGCAAAGGTTATGATGCTCCGTGATGAGGACTATTATAACTTGTGCAACACTTTAAATTTATATCTGGTGTTTGCAAAACAGTATGTATTGTATTGTTTAAACAACCTTAAACACATTTAAAGATTAGCTATGTTTACTGAATTGGAAACATACTGTGGATCATTAAAACTTAAAGTGGAAATTTTTTATAGGAATGACAAGTGACAGAGCAGAACTGTAGCAATTATCTTTTTAAATTGTCAGAAGCACTATTAAAGTTGTTTGAAATCAGTGTATTTTATTTTAGAAAGCTTTAGTATCAAAGGAAATCCCTCTAGATCTTATAATATTGTAAAAGAGGTGAAAAATTTTAATTTTAAAAGTTCAGTGAGTTGCCAAACTCTTGATGAGAAAAGCCAAAATTTTTTTCAGTGATCAGAGCTAAGCATGACCATTCACTATATCATATCAAAATTCATTTATCGTTCCTATGGAAAGTTCTAGGTAGGCACGTGAACTCAGGAATAATATTCATATTTTTCTAGTTGAAAAGCAATCCCATTTGGCAAATATTTTCAAAGATAGTATTTGAGTAGCAAAGTTGACATCTGTGGTCTGATTTTCTGGCATGCCTAAGAAATGAAATTTGAAACTACAGGGGAAACATGTTTCAATGTTAAACTTACCTGTGGGTTGCAAAAGACATTATAGAAGGAAGGCTTAAATGCAATTGCTTTAACTAATACTGTTGCTGACATTATTGAACAGAATATTAATACATACAGTCTGACTATAATAAAATCAGATATATTGTTACATCTCAATCTCTGTTGTGAACTTTTAATCATTACTTTCTAAAGGAGAAATTTAAAACATTCAAGAAAAATCTTTGATAAAACATCCATTTGCTTTTTAAAATCCTGAATCAGTAATTAGGTTAAACTTGTTGGCTGAAGAGAATTAATTAATAAAGCTTAGTTCTTCATTTACACCACAGAATGAATATAAGACATTGTTTATCACCATTTTGGGAATAAAATTTCAAAGAATTTCTGTTACTAAGTAAAACTAAAAGGGTGAAAGGAAAAATTTTCTTAGCCCAACTTTTTTTACAGGAAACTTGTCCCCGTATTCTAGAAAGTCCTTTCTTAGTTATGGTTTTTGTAAATATTTTCTTCCAGTCTGTGGCTTGTATTTTCATTATCTAAATAGTGTTTTTCAAAGAGCAGAAATTTTTTATTTTGATGAAGTCCAGCTTCTCAGTTTTATTCTTTTATGTGATTTATGCTTTTTGAGTTCTAAAAAATCTTTGCTTAACCCAAGGTCATAAAGATCTAGGTTTTCCTACAGAAGTTTTTATAGCTTTAGATTCTATATTTAGTTCTATGATCCATTTTCAAGTGTATTTTTTATATGATGTGAGGTATGGGCCAAGGGTTTTTTTGTTTTGTTTTGACTCGAGCACTATTTGTTGAAAAGGCTATCCTTAACTTACTGAATTATCTTGGGATCTTTGTGAAAAATCAATTGACCATATGAGTGTATTTTTGGACTCTATTCTGTTCCATTGACCTATGTCTGTGCTTTTACTAGTACCACACCATCTTGATTACTGTAGCTTTATATAGTAAGTCTTGAACTCAAGTAGTGTGTCTACCAGCTTTGTTCTTTTTCAAAATCTTTTTGCTATTCTAAGTCCTTTGCTTTTCCATATAAATTCTAGAATCATTTTGTTAATTTCTGCCCGTAGAGGAAAAATACTCCTGTGTTTCTTCTCTACTCTCAGTACTTCACTTCATTTTGACACTTCTGGTCACCAGATGTGTAGAGGT
Source organism: Equus przewalskii (assembly GCF_037783145.1). Classification (NCBI taxonomy): domain Eukaryota; kingdom Metazoa; phylum Chordata; class Mammalia; order Perissodactyla; family Equidae; genus Equus; species Equus przewalskii. The sequence continues at coordinate 7,699,303 of NC_091854.1, forward strand.
TTTCCCACATTGAGCAATTCTTTGACACCAGTTGGGTGTCCTACAATTCAGTTCAGTTCTGACACTGTCTACCTAGAGTTAGCGTCAGATTCCACAAGTTAAGGGCTCAGTCCCACAACACTGCCCACCTGCCCACTCACCTTCAAATGCCAATCAGAAGTCCAAGAGCTTTGCTTCTGACAGATTGGCTGTAAATTGGAGGTTCCCATGACCTCTTCCCTAGGTTTAATTAATTTGCTAGTGCTGTTCACAGAACTCAAGACATTTTACTTCCTAGATTCCGGGTTTGTTACAAAATGATATGGCATAGGAACAGCCAGATGAAAGAGATGCATAGGGCAAGGTATGAGAGAAGGCTCGTGGATCTTCCATGCCCACTCTGAAGCCACTCTCCCAACACCTCCACGTGTCCACTAACCCAGAAGCTCTCTGAACCCAGTCCTTTTGGGTTTTTAGGAAGGCTTCATTACATCATCATGATTGATTAACACAGGCCATTTGGTGATTGAGCTCAGTCTGCAGCCCCTCTCCCCTCCTGGGACTTTGGGGTAGAAGGAACTGAAAGTTCCAACCCTCTAATCACATGGTTGGTTCCCCTGGCAGCAGCCCCCATCCTTAGGGGCTTTCCAAAAGTCATCCTATGCATGGTTCAAAGGGACTTGATATGAATAACCACTAGATAACCTGACCTCTCTTATCACAGCAAGTTGAAGGGTTTTTAGGAGCTTTTTGCCAGGAATAGGATCAAGCCCAAATATATTATTTTTATTTTTATTTTTTTGGAGGAAGATTAGCCCTGAGCTAACATCCACTGCCAGTGCTCCTCTTTTTGCTAAGGAAGACTGGCCCTGAGCTAACATCCGTGCCCATCTTCCTCTGCTTTATATGTGGGACACCTACCACAGCATGGCTTGACAAGCGGTGCCATGTCTGCACCCAGGATCCGAACTGGCAAACCCTGGGCTGCCAAAGCGGAACATGCACATTTAACCCCTGCACCACCGGGCTAGCACCTCAAATATAGTATTTCTTATAAGTCACAGTATCACACTACCACAAAGAGCTACATTTATGATTCCATTTTTATGACATTCTGAAAAAGGAAAAACATAAACAAAAATTAGATCAGTGGTTGCCCAGGGATGAAGGAAGAAAACTGACTACAGAGGGGCACAAGGGAACTTCTGGGGTCATGGAAATATTTATATAGTTGTGATGGTTACACAACTGTACATCTTTGTCAAAACTCATAGGACCGTACAGCTAAAAAGTGCTTATTTTACTATATGTAAATGATACCTTGATAAACCTAACATTAAAAAATAAATAAAAAAGACCATGCTCAATACTGCACTAGACTGGAATGACCCTATGAACAGGCAAGCACATCATCTTTCTTAATGTTTATTCTTTAATTATTTTAATTAATTTTGGGGGTTTTCTATATTTAAATATTAATAAAGTTATATCTGATGTGTCTAGAAAGGACATTTTGTAAAACTGTTGTTTCAACTATATAAATATGTGTGTTGAGTTGTGATGTAAATATATATAATTTATTACTGTGGGCCATGGTAAAAGTATTTTGAGAAATGATACCCTAGAAAGAAAACATAGACAGCAATTTCAGTGCAGCATTGTTTAAAATACTAAAAAATCTGTCACAAGATAAATTGTATAGTATAATAGGATGCCTAGACACCAATTAAAATGAAAAGATCAGAGCTACAAATAAATAACTCTCAAAAATTTAAAATTGACCAAACAAAAGCTAAAGCAGGATATGTACAGCATGATAGAATTTATCTAAGTTTTTTTTTAACATGCAAAATTGTGGTATGTTGTATACACAGATTAGGAATGCTAAAACCTCAAGTTTTAGATAGTTTTACATAGTTAATGGCTTCCTCTTGAATAAAGGGGGCTTCAACCATGTCTAATACTTATTTTTTAAGTAAATGTAAAATGTTTACAGTTTTAGATAGTTTTACATAGTTTAGTTAATGGCTTCCTCTTGAATAAAGGGGGCTTTAACCACATCTAATATTTATTTATTTTTAAGTAAATGTGGTAAAATGTTTACATTTGACAAAGCTGGGTGAGTGAAAGGGCGTTTTCTCTCTACTGGATGTTGGAATATGTTTTAATCTATAGAGGGCCGTCAGTAAGCTTTGAGCCTTGAAAGCCATCAGGAATACTGGGCAGCAGCCGTGGGTTCTACCGGGTGCTTAGAGGGAGGTCAAGGAAAGAGGAAGGTTCAAAAAAAGGGATAGAGAAAGGTTTTCCATAAGAGGACAAGAAAACTTTCCATTTTAACAGAAGTTTAAAAACATTTTTAAATGTTTTTCAAAGTATACAACTAAAACAATTTCATTGTTTAAAAATCAGGATAAATAAGCAAAAAGGAAATAATCAAAAACCTACCATCTATCATTGATATTACAGTGCATTCCCTTCTAGACTTTATGCTAGCACATGTGTATATACTTTTTTTCTTTTTTAAAAATGAGATCAGTGGCTGGCCCAGTGGTATAGTGGTTAACTTCATGTGCTCTGCTTCAGCAGCCCAGGGTTCATGGGTTTGGATCCCAGGCATGGACCTGCGCACCACCACTCATCAAGCCATGCTGTGGCGGCATCCCATTTACACAATAGAGGAAGACTGGCACAGATGTTAGCTCAGGGCCAATCTTCCTCACCAGAAAAAAAAGAGATCATACTATCAGAATCATAGTTTGTAACTTTTTTCCCATCACTGTTATGTACTGAAGAACAATATTTTACTGGCTGTGTAGTTTTCCATTGTGTGGATATACCACAGTTTACTTAGCAATCTCCTGTTGTGAAATGTTTTCATTACCTCCAATTTTTCACTTTTTAACATTATTTTTGTAAACATGTCTGCAATAGAATCATTACAACTACATCTTTAATTATTTTCCAGGATAGGTTCATAGATGCTGAGTGAAAAGGTATGCATATTTTTGAGGTTTTGGATTCTTGATAGTTCTTCCCAAGAATTCCACTTTTCCTAGCAGTATAGGAATAATGTGAAAGGACAAATTTAAATTAAAAGGATATGTGTGACAGTCACTGAAGTTATCAGTTGTTCAACATGGATACATGTAGATTTTATTTGAAGGACAATACGTAAAATGTCTTACTACTTGGATCAAAATACGTTCGTTACAAAATAGGTTTGCAAGTGGTCCAGTTCTAGTTAAAGATAATTGGATTCCTAAGTTTCCATTTTTTACCTAAGATATTTTCCTTTGTAAAGAGTAGCTGAAAACAATAATACCAATAAATTTTTTTTTTTTTTAAGATTTTATTTTTTTCCTTTTTCTCCCCAAAGCCCCCTGGTACATAGTTGTATATTCTTCATTGTGGGTCCTTCTAGTTGTGGCATGTGGGACACTGCCTCAGCGTGGTTTGATGAGCAGTGCCATGTCCACACCCAGGATTTGAACCAATGAAACACTGGGCCACCTGCCGCGGAGCGCACGAACTTAATCACTCGGCCACGGGGCCAGCCCCAATAAATTTCTTTTTTTAAATAAAATTGATTTCTGTGACTCCCCTTCTTTAGTACTGTAAGAGGAAATGCTCTTGAAGTAAAAACTTCTAATATGGATGATAATATAACCCTGAGCTATGCTAGGCCAGTAAAATCTCCATCTACATTGATGCCCAAGACAGTCCGTATCAGCTTTGTGTTAGAAAAGTTTCCGTCAATAGGAAAGGCAAAAGAATCCTCTAGAACTAAATCTGCGACAAGGATATCAGTTGAAAGATGAAGAGTTGAGGATATCTAAGGTAGAGTCATTGTGGAGATGGTTTATAAGGAAAGAGAAACGTCTCAGACTATGTGGATTATCCTCAAATAATTTTCTCATAGATAAAACTTGTAAATTATAGATCTCAAAACCAGGAGCTGTCCAATTGGTGCAATAATGAGTGTACTAACCAAAGTACATTTTTGTTTTGATTGGTATTCACATAAAATAACTAGATGTGTAATGAATGTATTTTTAAACAGTAAACTCTACCTTGAAAGGCAAGAATCGTGTCTTATACAGGTATGTTTTTCCGACTCTCAGCACATGTTAATATAGTAGGCAATCAATAAATGTTGAGCCAAATAACCAATTCTTTCATTAATTCTTCTGAACAGACTGGATTATGGACAGAACTTGGAAAGATACAGAATAATTTCTTAAAGCCACTCCATACAGGACTTAATATGTCAAAAGCACATTATGAAGCAGAAATTAAAAATAGCCAAGAAAATAGCCAAGGTTGGTAATATGCAATTTCATTTTTGGTTAGGTCTAAAAACTAGTCAAATTTTAGAACTGTCATTTATATTCAAAATAAAGAACTTTTTTTTTTAATCTTGTACTTGGCTAATTTATAGCAAACAAGGAACCATGACAGCTAAGTCACTTTATTTATAATTAAAATAATTCTTAAGTGAATCATTAAGTTATAAATGGATTAACACTGAAATTGGGTTAACCAAGATTTAAACCAAACTGAAGCAAATTCTGGTTTAAAACCTCAAGTTCTAATCGTATTACCAGTATTTCTGTTTGGATATCATACTTCCTTTGGTATTGCTGGGTCCACCCCCTGCACCCTCAAGTAAATCTATACAAATTACAAAAAAGGGTCTTAGATCCAGAATTACTTTTTAAAGCCAGCAATTCTACTATAATAATCTTGTGATCTTTTCCATATAGCTATGGTGGTATTTCTATAGAAATTTTGTCTTTTTTAGTGTAACAGGTATAATTCTGATTCTCTACTGAAGAAAAAAGTTTATAAATTTTCATTCATCCTGTACATGCCAAAATAATGCTATTCACCTAAAGAACACTAATTTTCCATGTTGCAGAATTTTAATATTTTTATTTGCTTATAGCTCGATTTAAGCATACTCTGAGTTATTAAATAAGCTATTAATAATTTACACAAATTGAGATTTTTTTACGTTAGTGAATGATGAAAATAGCTTATAAATTTATTATTGAAATCTAAGAGTTGTTTTAATGGTTAAGTGTAACACAGGATTTTTTTTCTTTCTTCTCTAACAGAAGTCCAGAATTCTAAAGATCTCTGTTCTGTAACTGTAGGTGGAGAAGAGATCCCTAATATGCCTCCTGAAATGCAGCTTAAGGTAGATCTGAAATTTCCTAAGCTACATCCAGCTGTAGTCTTTTCTTTTTTCTTTGTTTTGTTTTAAAGACAGCCTTAATAACACTAATTTTTCTTGGCATTGCAGGTTCTACATTCAGCTCTTTTCACATTTGATTTGATTGAAAGTGTTCTGGCTCGAGTAGAAGAACTCATTGAAATAAAAACAAAGTCTAGCTCTGAAGAAAATATGGGATAAACTGGCAGCCCCATCTCCTAGAGAAAAAACTAATAAAATACTGTATTTTCCATTATGGTTTATTTAATACCTTTATAAAAATTTTTCTGTAAAATACTTGCTGAAAGAAAAATAAATGTAGCTTTTCTCATTTATCAGTCTCTGTAATGACACATTATGGATCAGTAGTAGTCTTTGGTTTTATAAAGCTATCTACATGGTAAATAATGCCCATATATGTATTATAAATACTACTGTTGGAAATCCAATACAAATTAATAATTTTTGTTATAATTTCATAAAGTGTAAATTGCCTTTTATTCATTCATACAATTGTAGTGAGTTTATAAAAATACTGATACACTTTATGTTCCAGTTAGATGCTGTGTTACATTTCAGAACTCCTAGTGTCAAACTGGATATCACACTGCTCTAAGAGTATAGAGTGGTTTTGAATTCAGGCCAGTTAACTGCTTCTCTCAATTTCCCTCTCTTTCCCTCCCTCAGAAGGAGTTTTAGGGGGCACCTCTCCAGCAGCAGTTACAACGTGGAAGCATCTGTGAAGATTAATTTTAGAAATGCTGATTGCCCCTGTGGAAAAGCTAAAAAGTATGCATGACTTTTCCGTTAGTCTAAGGGGCTAATTAGAAAATGCCATATTTTTATTTTCTAGTAAATATTTGTCCATCCAACTTAATTTGTATCATTAAGAAACTAAATCTGAGTTTTATATGTATGTACCAATTTTTTCTAAATGTTAGTAAAGGAACTATTCAACAAAACACAATAAAATCACTTTTAATTGTATACATTTTATTATGTTAATTTAAAAATCTTTGAAGTAAATATATATATTTGAACATTATAACTTAACCAGTCTAATTATTTCAGTATTCTTCCAAAAGAACATTTATAATTTACACTCTAATTTGGGTTAAATGAATCACTACTAAGTTTTATCTTTTGAAGTGTTTTCCAAACAGGACTTTGCTCAACGATGTAAGCTTTGGTTGTTATCATTCTATAACAGATGCTACCTATATATGGTTTGGAGGCAATCTGGAAGAACATATAAACATGCAACATTATTTACATAAACAGGTACTTTTACAGGGTCACATAAAAAAATACCTTTCATTTATTCAACAAGTATCTCTCACTTTCTGTGTGCTAAATACTATGTATGCATATGTGTTCTTAAAGTAATAGAGAGAAAAATACATGATCTCTGTCTTTAAGGAATTTCAAACATGCAAGCCAAAAAGAATACTGTAAGAATTGCTTGAATGGAGGTCTGTTCCAAATAAGAGTAAGGAACACCTAACTCTGCTTAGGGGAGTTGAGGACACTCCCCCCTCCACAGGGAGGACAAGCATGAAAAGAAAGTGGAGAGCTGGTGAAGAGCATTCTATAAAATAGTATGTTTGCACTCTGACAGTTCGTGACTACCAGTATTTTTACTTTAGAATTTGAAGATTTAAGTAACCAAAAGGGTCAACACAATGTATATATGGCCAAATGCTTTTTTGGCCCAAAATGTGTCATTCTGGTAGTGGCTACCGGAAGTAAGTGAGAAGACATGAGAAGCTGAGTTTAGGCTTGGCAAAAAGTTGCATGCTGAAATAGCAACTTCTCTGAGGGGACCAGAAGCAGAGTATTTGTCAATCCTGTCCAAGAGGGTGTGCATTTTGAAGGTTCAAGAACCTTAAAGTGTATGAGTGTGTGTCTATGTATGTGTCATTTTCCTCAGGTGACTCACCTTAGCTATAGTGCACATAAGATTAACAGCATTTACTGCGTTGTGTACTGGAAGTATCCGTAAGTTACTACCCAGGAATCTGAAAAACAATTCATAAGTTAAATGTATCATGTAACTCATTGACATCTGTTATCTGAAGTATGTAAAAATATATCTTTTATTGTTTGTCATTTGTTTATTCATTCATGCCCTTCCTTATTCCACAGAAGATATGATATGGCTTTATGGCCAGAACTTAACTGACTAAAAAGTATTCACTTTTGGTTTCATCTTGCAGGAGAATTCCATAAATCACCATGAACTCTGTGATTCATAGAATAGCCATTTAGCCTGCATTTTATTAAATATGATAGGTTAACATTATAAAGTTTATCTATTGGCAAAACATAACTCACCTGTCTAAAAGAATTCAGAACTGAAGCAAACCAAATATAATTTAAGAAAAATGAGTCTGTAGTGCTGTTTTTCCATACCTCTGCTGAATCCTGAACATCAGTTTCCATTCCTCAAGCCCATGAAGGGCAGCAGAAAGAACCAAAAAACTGTTTCGGTGAATGTTAATAAACTTCTCAATTTTGGCTAGAAGTATTTCTTCAGCTGACGTAAAGCATTCTTTAGCATCCATCAATAAAAATGCAACACCTAGGAGAGGTGAATGTAATGGAAAATGTCACTTTGTCATACCAATTTTTTTTATAAACTCAGTAAAATCAACAAAAATAGCTATAAGTGTCCAGGCCCTAAATCCATAAGGAGTAGAAATTATTATAAGAAAGTTCTTACACAAAATAATTTAGGTAGTTCTTTGAAGTGCTCTGTATAAAAAGATGACTTATCCTAAACATTTAAGAGAAAAAATTTTTTTGATCAGTAACCTTTTTCTTTTTTTTTTAGATTGAGCAACTGTCCACAATGAAGGTAATGCCTAATTTTAGTTAAAGGTTAATTTTCTATGTTATAATGATTTTTAAATGCTGGAAATCAACTAAAGAAAGGTAGCCTTAAGCAAGCCTTCAGTTATTTCTTGGAGAAACTTTTGTACCAGAACATGATTATATAAATTAATATACTCAGTAAGCAGATATCTAGGATCTCTGAAACAGTATCAGGCCTATAAGAATGGTCCAGGAGGTAAAGCTGATCTAATTAGTTCTTTAAAAGATGAGGGGAAGACATAATCTGAGGAAAGTGACTATGTGATTATATGCTAATTTAGTGAATTTGGGCAATTTATATAACCTCTCTGAACCTAAATTTCTTCATCTGTAAGACTGGAATAATAGTTCTTTGATAGGTTTGTTGAAAGGATTAAATAAGATAATGTATATAAAGTGACCAAGGCACATAGTAGGTATTCACCAAAGATATTTTATTTCTCCCTAGAGGGTGCTCTATTCAACCAGGAAGGATGAGTTTGAGGGTGGACCACTTCCAGCCTGGAGGTCTATTTCTAGGAGCTTTTAAAAACACCTGTGTTAGAAAACCTCTGCTGGAACACAGGTCTATTTGCAACCCTCCTGATAAAATCCTTCACTTCTACCTCTTTTATCACTTCTGTCATTTCCCAAGCCTAAGTGGAGCTGTCCCCTTCCCATGTCCCCATCCTTCTCATATCCTAATCTAATTCCTTCCCGTACTGTGCCCATGACTCACAGTTGTACACTTTCAGGATTTCAGGACTATTTGTCTCCTAATTCCTTCCTGTACTTTGCCCATGACTCACAGTTGTACAGTTTTATGATTTCAGGAACATTTGGTTCTTTTAGTTAGTATTTGTTTATATTATATTCAGCAAACGTTTGTACAAAATCATATAGGAAGAGTATTCTATGTTGTTTTTGTATATGGATTTTGACCAATGTTGTGATGTTGGGCTCTTTGTTAATACAGGTAATACTTGAATATAAGTATTGTTCTTAGGGAGGTGGCTTTGTTCTATTTTCATCTTAGTTCCAAAGCGAGTAGTTTTTAACCAGACTCTGCTGGTTCAGCTTTAGTTCAATAATTGTAATCTAAAAGGAATGTATTTTGTAACTGGCCGTATGCAGTGCTTTTGCAGCAGTAACAAAGTTCTATATACTTACAGTCTCAAAAGATAATGCCTTAAGCTTACTTGGTTACTACCAAATTATTAGAATTTATACTCATTTTTATAAGAAACTTAAATCAAGGCAGTTAGCAAATATACTGTACCAGAAAGAGAAAATATAATTGATCCATTTTCCACTGAATCTGAATACCGAATCTTGTGGCTTCGATTTTCTAGGGCAGTTGCAACTTCGTAACTCTTTAAAAAATTTTCAGAAATACAAACTTAAGACATACTTAGAATAGTTTTTTTTATTAAAGCTAATGAAAAAATTAAAATAAGTTTACTAGCTTCTTTTATAACTATACCACTTAAAGATTTGATCAAAAGAGATACTAAATGTACTCTCTTTGGAGAAAAAAAAAGATAAAAAATATTTAGTTCCACTGAATCACACTGATTGTAGGTTTGGAAATAAGTTGTGTACTACAGTTATGTTACCTAGGGGCACACATTAAGGAAAATATTTAAAAACTACACTACAAGAACCAGATCAAATATAAATTTCTTTCTAAACAAGTTGTAGATTCTGATATGAATTAATGTATTACTGGAAGGGTGGGCATTGGTGTGTTTCTTACCTGGTTGACAGAAACATGAAGTACCAGACATACAAAATACCAGAAGGAGACCCTCAATTCTCCAGTTCATCTGTTTATATTACATTTACTTTTAATATACTTTTAAAATGTTTTAAGCCTTAGGTCAGTCAGAAAACATGTATGAAGACAGCAACAGTACTTCTGGGTTAAATACTAACCATTTCAAAACTCATCTTATTTCCTGTTCCACCCAAGTAATTAGATCATATTACCCAAGACATGAAAATTTAAGTAGTTAATAGTGTTTCCTCATTGGTTAAAACTCAAGCTTGCTATTCTCCAAGTAGATAAAAATCCCTTAGGTATATTAATTTTATTTTATATTTGGCCTCAGAACATGTATATTTTAAGCACACAGGTTGGAATTAGGTATAAAAAATACACTTCCTTTCCTTTCCTAAAGAGAGTATTTTGTACCACTTAAACAGATCCTGACCTAAAGTTCAACTATGACTCTTCCCATGAGTTTTCTTCTGCTGTTTTAAAATTATACCTTGCTTGCAGTTTGGGCAGACTAAGTAATTTAGGCCAACCCTCCTGCTGAAGGCAACTAAAAAAGCTGGACAACTTTTAAAAGCTGTTTGAATGCATGAGAAAGCTAGCAGGATAGTAAAACATTACAAGGCAAGATCTATACAGAAATTCAAAGATATAAGACTAGCATTTAGGCCATTTTTTCCCTGTGGGCATCTGCCAATTCGGGAGACAGATGAGAGGCTGAACAGAGCTTTTGAAAAAAGTAGAACAGCTCTCACAGGGTCTGCAGCTAGCTTCAAACCATTTCAATCCTGGAAATTGTATTAAGGTGATACTGTATTACTAATGCTCCCAAGCACCTTGCAGAAGCACTCCCTAGAGCAACCTTTCTCAATCAGGTCTCCTCGTTTGAACTACAGAACAAAGAAAATGATGTGAGTGACTATTTTCTCAGTTCTCCCATAACTAGTACCATTCTAGATGCACAAGAGATAAGTTCATTTATTACAATACAATAGACGCCTTAGGGCTTGGGTTGCCAGATTAGCAAATAAAAATACAAAACACCTAGTTTAATTTGAATTTCAGATAACATAACTTTTTAGTATAAGTATATCCCATGCAATGTTTGAGGTGTACTTAACTAAATTCATTGTTTATCTGAAACTCAGATTTAACTTAGTGGTCTGTATTTTATTTAACTAGTAGTCTGTCTAGCAAGTCTACTCATAAGAAAGGAAATAGAAATAAAAACAGAAATGAAAAAGGGCCTTTAATAACTGATACAGAGTTTACTAGAAAATTAAGAGAATGCCAATATGTAATTTTTAATCACAGAAATGGCAATTTCATAAAGTTCAACTTAATAAATTTAATAACCTCTATGAAATGAGTAAATTTTTGAAAAAATATAATTTATGAAATAGACTCACAACATAGTACAAAACCTAAAAGAAAAAATCATAGAAATCACTATTTTTCTAAATTTCATAAAAGATTACCAGCACAGAAAATTTAATAGGAAAGCTCCTTTATACCTTAAAGTACAAATAATTTCCATATTACATAAACTGCATAGATATAAACAAAAGAAAAAAAAAGAAAACCCCCTACTCCCTATAAAAAAAGAAAAAGCACAGCTCAAGCTTTAGTAAATAGTGATTCAAAAATAAAATAGCAAACCAAATTTTAAGAGAATATGAAAGAAAACTCCACAATGACCAAACAGTTTAATAAAGAAATGTAAGGATTAGTCACTTAGGTTCTTCTGTACAGATAACAAAAAATAATGCATTTAAAAAACTGTACACGTATTTCTGATTAAGAGAAAAAACTTCATAAATTAAGCTTAGATGAATATTAACATAATAAATATTTTATAGCAACAGGTAACATATAATAAAACTGGAGGTATTTCATTAAAATTAGAGACATTGGTTAGGATGCTCTGGTCACAGCAAAAGGCCACAAAATAAAAACAGAAACAGCTGTCAGAAATTCTCATTACTTGCAAATTATGGTTGCCTTTGTTGAAAACCCAAGAGAATCAACTGATAATGTATTGTGAAATTATACTGAAATGATTAAATATAAATTACCACAAACTCAACAGCTGCCCTATATTATAGATTGAAAACATGGGGAAAAAAATAATATTTCACAATAGCAACAAAAACATCAACTATCAAGCACTGAAAAAGAAATAGAGCTTTTGGCTTTTGCCTTGAAGGCGGCCAAGGTGCAACCTTCTTCCGTAGTCCCAAATCCAGGTTCACCCAACATTAGCCGCATCCACCATGCCGCCTAAATTCAACCCCAAAGAAATTCAAGTGTACCTGAGGTGCACCAGTGGGGAAGTCAGTGCCACATCTACCCTGGCCCCCAAGATCGGCCCCCTGGGTCTGTCTCCAAAAAGAGGTGAGTGACATCGCCAAGGCAACTGGTGATTGGAAGGGCCTGAGGATTACAGTGAAACTGACAATTCAGAACCGTCCGGCTCAGACTGAGGAGGTAACTTCTGCCTCTGCCCTGATCATCAAAGCCCTCAAGGAACCACCAAGAGACAGGAAGAAGCAGAAAAACATTAAGTACAGTGAAAATAGAACCTTTGATGATAGTGTCAACATTAGCTGACAGATGCTGCATGGTAACTGGCCAGAGAACGCTCTGGAGCCATTAAAGAAATCCTGGGGACAGCCCAGTCTGTGGGTTGCAGTGTTTATGGCTGCCACACTCATGACATCATACATGACATCCACAGTAGTGCAGTGGAATGCCCAGCTGGGTAAAAACCACTAATGAAAATACTTCAATAAAGGATCACTTGACAACCAAAAAAAAAAAAAAGGAACAATATGAAGAAAAAATTTTAAACTTTACTTGAGGATATAAAGACTTGAAAAAAAAATACAATGATATGTGTTCATGAGATGGGCAGAAAGAATACATTTTTCCCTAATTTAGTAAGTTAAATTTAAATCAAAACTGTGACGGAACTTTTTTGAACCTAAAGTGCTTCTGAAGTTCATCTAGAACAAAGTTTGGCAAACTTTTTCAGTAGAAGGACAGATATAAACATTTTAGGCTTTTCAGGCTGTGTATGATCTCTGTCACATTTTTTTTCCTTTTCTTCTTTTCTTTTCCTTTTCCCTCTCTCCCTGCCTTCTTTCCTTCCTTCCTTTCTTTTTTCCTTCCTTTCTCTCTTTTTCTTCTTTCCTTTCTCCCTTTTTTCCTCCCCCACTTCTCTCTCTTTCTTTCTTTTTTACAAGCCTTTAAAAATGTAAAAAACATTCTTAACTCATTGGCTGGACAAAAACAGGCTGCAGGCCATAGTTTGCTGATTCTCTGATCTAGAAGAACAAACATGTTTTTAAAAACATAAGACTAGTATGGAAGGAACATGCCTTACTGGGTTTTAAAATATATCATGAAACTACAATGAATTTAAAAGTGTGGTAATGATTCAATATTTAATACACAAATCAACTGAACAGAACAGAATCAGACTCAACTATATAATAATATGTAATAATTATTTGTATGTGAACACGTGCCTTTATGTATAACATTAAGCTTGAGATATGAAAAATTTTCTAAGAATAAGAGCTATTTAAGAAATCTCCAGAAAAAAGTTGTTAAATTTGACTATATAATAAAAACAGCTGCCTTAATTCCTCAAGATAGAGTAGAAATAAAATTTGCAAATTATGATGTCACAAATATCCAATAATACTGAAAGACAAAAAGCCTGAGAAAATTTGTAATCAATCTTATAACACAAATGTATATTATTTTTAATATTTTTAAAGAATAGATATTTACTTTTTATGCCAATAGAAAAAAGCAAAGACAATTATAAAGGAAATAAAAATAATGAATATGTATATGAAAAAATGTTTAATCTCCTTTGTCATCAAATAAATACAAAGTATCAAACTAGCAAAGATTTTCATAAAATGATAACACATGGAATTGTCAAACATGAGGATAAGTTGACCCTTTTATAGACTGCTGATAGGAGTGTAAAGACATTCTGGACAGTAATTTGATGATACATATCAAGTCTTAAAATGTGGATGCCTCTTTAACCCAACTATTCTGCTTCTAACAATTTTCCTAAGACAATAATAAACAATAAAAAGATTTATGTATAAGGAGGGTAAAATGAAGCACCATTTAAAATATTAAAAAATAGAAACTATTGGAATAAAAATGATGGTGCCCCCCTTTCTCTCTTTGGAGAGTACACAAAAACCAAAGAATGAGAAACAAAAGCAAACTTTATTTTTGATAAAACTCTAGGAGACATGGAGAACTGCAAACAAAATACATGAAAAAGAATAGACTCTCTACTTTGGGGGACATTTTTGAAAGCCATGTCTGACAATTTTGACTTCTCCAGGGAAAGAACATTTCATCTGTGCCTGAGGCTTCTTTGACAGATCATTAGTAAAGTTAAGTGTTGGAAAGACCTATCTTTTGCATGAAAACTAGAAGTAAACATTGAATCCATTTAACTGTGTAACTAATATTAAAATAAATGTAGGAATTATGGTTATAGAAAAATTGTAAGTGTTATACACATTTGATATAATTAATAAAAGTTATAAACATCTAATATAATTAGTATTTGATCACTGATATAATTAATAAAAGTCCTGAGGGGAAAAGGCAATTCGTAATATTCTATTTGTTGACCTAATTAGCTATATGGTATTCTCTTTAAAATAAATCTACTAAATGGTTCTTTCATATGTTAGATACTTTTCTCTACGTATATTTCATAATTTGAAAAAAAATCAAACAAAACTGAAAACAAAAAGCAAAGATCCTCAATAGATCAGTTTAACAGGAGTAAAGAGATAAATATTGATATGGAAGAGAGAAGTGATGAAATTACCTAGACTGCAGCCCAAAGACATGGAAAGGTGAAAGAGAGGTCAAAATGCATGGAGAATATTGTGAGAACATCTAACACACATCTAATTGGAGTTCAGAGGGGAAGGAGAAAGAGAATAGGACAGAGGCAATATTAAAGATGATGGATAAAAACTTGATAAATGGTACTAATTCACAGATTCATAGAGCCTCAAAAGATAAAAAATCAATACCTTAAAACTATATGATGCCAGAATCTGAGAAGCAGACAAAGAGGACAGACAGGTAATCTTCAAGGAAGTGACAATTAAACTGACTGCTGTCTTATCAACAACAATGGAAGCCAGAATCCGGTGAAATGAGATCTTCAATATAATGAGAGAAAATAATTAAATCTAGTGAAAAATATCTTTCAATTTGGAGCAACTGGAACTCTCATGCATGCTGGTGGGAGTATAAAACCATAATCCCCATATTAATTTTTATTTTAGTTACATAGTTGAATGGATTTAATGTTCATTTGTAGTAAACTCTGGAAAACAGTTAAGCAGTTTCTCATAAAGATAAACATACACTCACCATATGGCTCAGCAATTCCATTACTAGGTATTTATAAGAGAAATGAAAACATGTTTACACAGAGACTTATACATGAATGTTCATAGCAACTTAATTCATAATAGCCAAAAACTGGAAACAGCCCTCAAGTCCATCTACCTATGAAGAGATACAGACATTGGGACATACTCATACAACAAACTACTACTGAGCAAAAAAGGGGAACAAATTATTGTTATATGTAACAATGTAGATGAATCTCAAAAACATTATGTTTAATGAAAGAAGCCAGACACAAAAGAGTACAAACTGCATCATTTCATTTATATGAAGTTCTGAGAACAGACAAAACTAATTATAATGATAAATATCAGAGCAATGGTTGCTTGAGGTGGGGGGCTGGAAAAGGACTGACTATAAACAGGCATGAAGGAACTTTCTGGAGTGATGAAAATGTTCTATATTTTGATTGGGGTAGGGGTTACACAGACAGACACATTTGTCAAAACTCATCAGACTGTACATTTAAGATGTGTATATTTTATTATATGTAAGTTAGACCTCAATTAAATTGATTTTTAAAACATCTTTCAAGATTAAGGGGAAAATAAAAATATTTTGATACTAACAAAAACTGAGAGGTTTTTGCCTGTAGAAGATCCTCACTGAAGTAATTTGTAAACTATGTTCTTCAGATAAAAAGAAAGTGATCCAAAATGGAAAGTCTGAGCCAAAAGAAGGAAAGAACAACAAAGAAGTAGCAAGGATATGAGTAAATCTAAACAAATGCTAACTTTAGAAAATAATACTTTGTGGAGTTAAAAATAGAATTAAACTATACCTGATAAACAACAGGCTACAATCCAGAAAGAGGTGATTGGAATTAAAGTGTTCTAAGATTCTTTTGTTGTTTAAGAGGAGGATAAAGATAATTATTTACGTTGGATTTTGTGGAGCTAAGTGCATGTTAAAATTTCTAGATTAGCTACTAAAAAGTAGAAACAGAGCATATAACTTCCAAAGCTAGTTAAGAAAAAAAAATAACACATTAATACAAAATGAGGCAAGAAAGGAGAGAAAAAAGAAACAAAGAAAAGGAGACAAACAGAAAGCACAAAGCAAGATGGGTAAACATAACAAATAAATGAACTAAAAGTAGTTGTTTGTGGCAAATTAGCATGAGTTGGTGGCTCCCTCTCTCCAAATCAGTCTGGAAAAGCTATAGAAACAAGAGAAACGTGGATTCCAGAAATCTAACAAAAGGAAGCTTGAAAAATTCCAGTGAGACTTAAAGCTGCATTAAACTGGTATGTGTGATGCAGATAGATGGCTAAAGACAACAGGGCAAAGTGCAGCTGAGGTAGCAGTGAGAAGATAGGGTGGATAACAAATCTTATTTTAAAGTCTTATTCTTGCCTCTCTCCTTTTTACCATGGAACAATCATTTCTTGCCCCTTCACTCTAGACATCAGTTGGTGTTCATAAGATAAATATCAGGGGAATGGAGAAATCCTGTTGGCTGAGGAGTTGAAAACAGTTGTGGACTGACCAACTGCCCTCAGGCGTTCAATTTCCCACTCCCTCCTCTTACAAACTGTAGGGGGACAGCTCCTCCCAATGCCACTAAGGCTAGACAGATCAGTTTCTGTTGTTTCTCTCTCAAAAAACCTTAAGTAATATATATGTACATATGCATTACTGATTCTGGAATCATTTAACATCTTTATTAGAACATGCTTAGAGAGAAAAAAAAGAACTTTAAAAATTTCCAACCCTTAAATATTGAGAGAAGTAGGATGTTGAAAATGGATGCAGTAAAGTTTATAATTTATCTTTAAAATACATTTAGCTTTTGTACTTGCTGATCCACACAACTTTGGATAATCAAGCTTAGGATCTTTTAATGTTCCATTGCTTTTAATTTTTTAAGTAAAGATCAATGGCCCCAGTGCCTCTTTACCTTAAGAGATGAGCTAATAATAACGGTGGTTGTCCATTTTATTTTTTCTTTTTCACCACTTTCAGCCATCTGTCTGTCTTTGGATCAACCCAGCTTCTAATGGTGCCACAATCTGAGAAAAACAAGAGCAAAAATAACACACAGAAATGGCTGATGAATTAGTAAATTAAGGATAGAAAAAAAACTAGGGTAATGGAGACATTCTAAAGAATATTTGAAAGTCAAAATTTGACACTGAAAAACTGTCTTGTTATACATCAAGCTTTTTCAATACTATGCTTCCATTAACAATTATTAAAAGCAGTGGTTCCCATTTCAGAGCACTAACTTAAAGACGACTTGAGTCAGGAACTATGAAAGGTCTGAGGTTTTATCCTGCTGATAAGCTAAAAATTTAGCCTGCCAGAGTTTCATGGATATAGGAAAAGACATAAGACTCTTGGATTGCAGGCAAAGGACAGTTCTTTACTCACAACAATAGGAGTATCATCATTTTCTTGCAGCAGTTCCCCAAGTGCAATTCCCACAGAGTGATGGGACAAAGGCCAAGTCATCAGCACACACAGTGGGCTGTATTATTGGGAAGGAACCCTGAGCTTAGGAAACCCCAACCTTTTACAATGGGCTGCAAACAACCTGCCCTCTGCTGTAGAGGGAAACACTATCTCTAACTTACTAAGCTATTCATTATACAAACATCCTTGAAAAGATAGTTCAGAGGTTGGACCAGGATATTTGCATTTCTAACAAGTATATTGGTGATGCTGTGGAAGCTGTTCTGGGAACCCTTCTTTAAGAACCACTAAACTAAAGGAAGGAAGAGCATTCCAGGCAACAATAACAACAAAGCACTGTACATTGACAACCAGACAATAAAAGAAAATGATGTAATAATAGAACTCCAAGAAGTTCAGTGTGCTAAAGTGTAAGGTATATGTGTCTGAGGTGGTGGGTGGGAAGAAAGATAAAAATTAATTACTGCAGGGTCAGCCCAGGGGTGTAGTGGTTAAGTTCACGCGCTCTGCTTCGGTGGCCCGGGGTTCAGAGGTTTGGATCCCAGGTTCAGACCTACAGAGCACTCATCAAGCCATGCTGTGGTGGTGTCCCATATACAAAATGGACGAAGACTGGCATAGATGTTAGCTCAGTGACAATCTGCCTCAAGCAAAAAGAGGAAGACTGGAAACAGATGTTAGCTCAGGACCAATCTTCCTCACACATACCCAAAAAGCCAGGGGGGTTAAAAAATAAAGACTAATTCTAGAGGCAGAATGAAGGTCATTGTCAATAGATTTAGTTTGGTGTCCAGTGGAAAGGGAAAGAAGCAAGAATATGCTGGCAACAAGCAAGAATATGTTAGAGTATTGGTGGGGGAGAGGGATTTGGGGTAAGATTGCAAAAGACAAAATGGGTGCTTATGGCTTTTATGATCCAGTGATGATGTGGAGTGTATGTATATAAGGCATACATTCAGGCCTTTTGGTAGAAGATCCATGGTGTAGTAGAAAGAGTACCAGACCAGGAATTAGACCAGGATTCTAGTCTTGCATCTAACACTGTGATCACTCAATGTCTTTCAGCCTATTTTTACACATATACAATGACATACAATGAGAAGAATAACTGGGCTTGCCAATATCTCAGAGTAGTTAAGAAAATCAAATGACATAATACATATTAAAATATAAATATATTGTATTATTACCATCATTATATACTTTAGTCAACCCCTTCAACCAAAACAAAATAAACCACTTTCACAAGACCTTCAGTACTTTTTTCAAATGTTCCAACACAAATAATCCCTCAGTTATATTTTTTCCCCTAGCGATCTCTTCTCACTCCTGCAGACTCTGGCCTTTCCTCTTCAACATAAACTGGATATTTCCCTGGGCCTGATTCATTAGCTGTCATCCTGGGACTATCCTTCACCTCTCTCCTAAGTTAGAGCCCGATTTCCCTTTCCTTGATTTATTCTTTTGTTTTGCTGAAGCATTCTTTAGTAGTTTCTTGAAAAAAGGATGCATGGTAGGTAGATAATGTAGATACAAAGATATAGATATACTTGAGCCCTTGCATGTCTGAAAAAATCTCTATCCTATCTCCATATCTGATTGATAGTTTTATATATACCTATATATCTTAGACACATTTTCCTTCAGAACTTTACAAATATTACTCCACTGTCTTCCAGTCAACGAATGTAGCTGTTGACATACCATGTTGATTGCTATTCCATTGTAACTGACTTATTTTTCATTTGTTTGTTCTAGAAGCTTTTTTGGTACCTTAATGTTTGGTGTCTTTCTTAATCTCTAGTGTTCTGAAATTTCACAATGATGTACCTTCGGGTAGATCTTTTTACCTACATCATGCCAAGTACTCAGTGGGCCATTTCAATCTGAATACTCTTGTTCTTCAATTCTAGAAAACTGTTTTAGCATATTTGATATTCCCACTCTTCTATTTTCTCTCTTTTTTGCAGCTGCTATTAGTTGGGTGTTAGCTCTCATAGCTTGATCTTTAATGTCTTCTCCTGTTTTCAATTTTTTTTGGTCATTCTCCAGGTGATTTTTCTAACCAACTCTTAAGAAAATTTTTTTTTTTTTGAGGAAGATTAGCCCTGAGCTAACATCCATGCCCATCTTCCTCTACTTTATATGTGGGACACCTGCCACAGCATGGCTTACTAAGTGGTGTCATGTCCGCACCTGGGATCCGAACTGCTGAACCCAGGGCCACTGAAGAGGAATGTGTAAACTTAACCACTGCAGCACTGGGCCGGCCCCTTAAGAGATTTTTTTAACAAGTTTTTTTTTACTGGTTGCCCTAGAGTTAGCTATATACGTTTACAACGAATGCAAGTCTACTTTCAAATAACATTATACCCACTTCATGAGTAGTAAAATACCTTATAATAAAAAATATTCTTAATTCTTCCCTCCTCTCCCTTATATCATTGCTGTCATTCTTTTCACTTTTACATAAGCTATAATCATCGAATACATTTTTATCATTAGTTTGAACAAACTGTTCATCTGTTAGATCAACTAAGAATAAAAGAAATAAAAGTTTTTATTCTAAATTATTCCTTCTCTGTTGCTCTTCTTTTATTTATATAGATTGAGTTTCTGATATATATCATTTTCCTTCTCTCTTAAGAAATTCTCAACATTTTTTGCAAGACAGGTCTACTGGCAACAAATTCTCTCAATTTCTGCTTATCTGAGAAAGTCTTTATTTCTCCTTGACTTCTGAAGGATAACTTCACAGAACACAAAATTCTAGGCTGGTCCACTATTTCACTCAACAACTTAAATATTTCACTCCACTCTCTTCTTGCTGGCGTGGTTTCTGAAGAGAAGTTGGATATAATTTGTATCTTTGCCCTTCTTATAGGTAAGGTGCTTTTACCTCTGGCTTCTTTCAAGATATTTTATCTTTGATTTTCTGCAGTTTGAGTATGATATGCCCAGGTGTAGGGTTTTTTTGGCATTTATTCTGCTTGGTGTCCTCTAAGCTTCCTGGATCTGTGGTTTGGTGTCTGACATTAATTGGGGGAAATGGAAATTCTCAGTCATTATTGCTTCAAATACTACTTCTGTTCTTTTCTCTCTTCTTCCTCCTTCTGGTATTCACATTATGCATATGTTACACTTTTTGTAGTTGTCCCACAGTTCTTGGATATTTTGTTCAGTTTTTTTCAGTCAATTTTCTCTTTGCTTTTCAGTTTTGCAAGTTTCTACTGACATATCCTCAAGGTCAGAGAATCTTTCCTCAGCCATGTCCATTCTACTAATGAGCCATCAAACGCATTCTTTATTTCTGCTACAAGGTTTTTGAGCTCTAACATTTCTTTTTGATTCTTAGAATTTCCATCTCTCTGCTTACATTATCCATCTGTTCTTGCATGTTTTCTACTTTCTGCATTAGAGCCCTCAGCATAGCAACTATAGCTGTCTTAAATTCCAAGTCTGATAATTCCACCATCCCTGCTCTATCTGAGTCTGGTTCTGATGCTTGCTGTCTCTTCAAAGTATGTCTTTTGCCTTTTAGTACGCCTTGTAATTTTTTGGTGAAAGCCAGACACGATGTACTGGGTAAAAGGAACTCTGGTAAAAAGGCCTTCAACGACATGGGGATAAGGTGTGGCATGAGAGGAAGCATTCTATAGTTATGATTCTGTCTTTTTGTGAATCTCTGCCCCTGAGCTGTGAACTTGACAAGTGCTTCTCAGTTTTTTCCCCTTCTTAGGTGAGATAGGATGGCTGGAGGGACCTGAAACTGGGTATTTCCCTTCTCCCATGTTGATTAGGCTATGATAACACTCCAACAAGATTACGCTCTGGTAAAATAGTTTCTCTTGAGGGTAAACATTTTTAAGAAGAATAGAATTCTCTGGCATATTTCAAAACAGTTATCTTCCCCCACCCCATGCCAGAAGCACAAGGGAATTTTTCTCCAATATTCACTGTGAGAAACTGGTAAGGCTCTTGGAGTAGAACTCACAAAATGCGGGCCCCTGCTATGGAATGAACTGTGTCCCCTCAAAAGTCATAGCCCCCAGTGTGACAGTATTTGGAGATGAGGCCTTTGGGAGACAATTAGGTTTGATGAGGTTCTGAAGGTGGGGCCCTTGTCATAGGATCAGTGCCCTCATAAGAAGAGACACCAGAGTGCTTGCTCTCACTCACTCGCTGCCATGTGAGGACACAGCAAGAAGGTGGCTGGCCAGCTGCAAGCTAGGAAGAAGGTTCTCACCAGAACCCATCCAGGCTGGCACCCTGATCTCAGACTTCCAGCCTCCAGCAGTGTGAGAAAATAAATGTCTGCTGTTTAAGCTACCCCGTCTATAGTATTTTGTTATAGCAGCAGCTCAAGCTGACTAAGTCAGGGCCTCCTAATGACTGGGTCTCCCTGGAGTTTTTAACTCTCAGGCTTATTGACACAGAGTCTCCAGCAATTTGTCAGTTACAGTTTAGGGTTTTCTACCACAGTAGAGTTCAGGCAGAGGTTTCTGCTCCAGTAAGTTGTGATTCTCTGTATCTGCCTGTCTGTTTCTAGAATTTTCAGAGAAGTCTGCCCTGAGACATCACTTCTCTAACAGATCTAAGAAGATTTGATGGTTCTTCAGTTTGTTCAGCTTTTTACTTGTTAGGAAAGAGTGACTACTTCCAAGTTCTTTACATGCTGGACTGGAGGCCAGAAGCCAAGGGGTTTGTTTTTTCAGTTTTAAACTGTCACATAAGATATATCAAATGATAAACTATCATTTATATACACATATATATATGTAATTACTAGAAGCTCTTTTTTATTCTCTGATCATTCCTTTCCATGGCATCTTCTTGTTTTATGTATCCAATATCTCTCTTATCTCTCTGAAGTAACTAATTACATATTTTTAGAAAAATTTTCTTCTGTTCTCCATACTGCCTCTGTTTTCTCCAGGTCTCATGTCTTTCTCTTTGTGTGATCTAATTTTCATGTTGGAAGCTTTCCTCGAACATCTGATAATCCTTAATTATCTGTTCTTATTCATGTACTTAATTATTAAAAAAAATTATGTGTTTACAGGCACTATTACAAATACTTGAGGACACAAGAGTGAACAAAACAGACATCTTCACCCTCATGAAGCTTCCATTCTAGTGAGGAGATTCAGACAATTAAAAAACAGACAAATTGGGGCTGGCCCCATGGCCTAGTGGTTAAATTCAGTGTGCTCCACTTTGGTAGCCCAGGTTCATGGGTTCAGATCCCAGGCATGGACTTACACCACTCATCAGTCATGCTGTGGTGGCAATCCACATATAAAGTAGAGGAAGACTGGCACAGATGTAAGTAGAGGAAGACTGGCACAGATGTTAGCTCAGAACTAATCTTCCTCAGCAAAAACAAAAAACAAAAAAACAGACAAATACAGGTGACATGTAGAGAGTGATGCAAGACAATGATGAGCCACAGAGAAAAATAAATCAGGGTATATGGGGAATGAGTGCTGGAGGCTATTGTTATTTTATGTTGGATGGTCAGGGAAGGCATCTCTTATAAGGTAACAATTGAGTAGAGAATTAAAGGAAGTGGGGTCACCACAGAGCTGGGGAAAGAGCTTTCAAGACAGAGCAAAGCATATATGCAAAAGCTTTGAGCCATGTGCTTACTTGGTTCTAAAACTGAGCCATTAAAAAGCTAACTGGAGTTTTATTTGCTGGCTATGCCTCATCAACTGGAGTTTACAGTAAAATGATTAATTAGCAAACCAAGCTTTTCACAGAGATAATCTCCCCAAGTTAGTATGTAGAGGTCTATTCAATAGGGCTGTTCAGTTTCTCTGGTGAAGACTCTTCCAATCTCCTACCTAAGGGATTATAAACTTTCTGGGAGAGGTGGAAACCAAGGGTTCTGAGGATACAACAGTTTAATGCATATATTTCACTTAATTCCGCTGTTTTCAGCCACATACCTCACCCCCAGCCTCTGTTGTGCCTGGTATTCCCAAATCTATCTTCCCCGTTCAACTTCTCCAGAAAATAAACTTCCAGCTTTCTCCATAGGAGAACTGTAGGGTGAGCTTGCCCAGATGTTTAGGATGGAGGAGAGAACCTGAGGAGGTTCTAATGGATCTGTATATAAACTTTCAAACAATATTTCCTTCTTCCACGCATTGCTCCTGATGTGTACCAGTACCTGATTCTTCCAAGTATAGGACTAAGCCTCTCAGAGGGTTCATGAAGCAAACCTCTTTCTTCTCATTAATTTCTCCTTTTATAGGCACTTCGATAACTTTCTTTTATAACCAAATCAATTATCACTCCTCTCTGTTTTCCAGCTTCCCAATACTCATTTAAATCTCTCTCTGCTATTTTATTCCTCTCAATATATTTGTTTATGTGGGTTAATTTTTTTAAAACTTCTTTATTATCATTTCAGAAGTGTTTGGAGAAGGAGAGAAGATAAACAAATGGGGTCAATCTGCGATTTTAAACTAGAAGGCTGTGGTTATCTTGATTAATTCCTTCTTTGTTTTCACTGTCATTATGTACATATCCCTGTGCTATATACAGAATACTCTCATATATATATATCCCAATTCTAAACACTACCAAAATTCTCTCAGGTTTCTCACTGAAACAATCCTTATCTCTGCAAATCCAAATTCCATATCTCAATCTACAAAACCTTCCCAGACAAATATTATCCCACAATTATATTTCCTGAATATCATTAAAGAATTGCCCTTTAATTCTTTGACATATGAATTTACCTCATTATAATCCCTTAACACATAGCACAGTGTGTTTATTAAGTAGTTGGTCAATGAATTATGTTCCTATAACATTAGTGATAAGAGACAGTGATATTAACAGTAAGCTTCTAGTAACCAAAGAAACTATTTCAATTGTAGGCAACATCTCATATATTTAACTTCTAACATCTCTCAGAGGGAGAAGACATCTTCCAGTGCCAAGTATTGTCCTAGGCACTTCACATATCTCACTCATCTTTCAACAATCCTCTACGTGTCAAGATTCCCATTTTATAATTTTGTGACTTACCACATTATATTGAAATTACCCATTAATCCACCTATCTTGCTCTTCAAACTTAAATTCCTTGAGGGCAGGGACTGTGACTTCATATTTGACCTTCAGGGTTCAGCACAATGACTGGCACATAGTAGACACTCAACAGATATTTATAATACTGAACTTTAAGAGCAAGTATTTAGCAGATTGATTCCATGGAGGACTATAAGACCAAATGTATTTATGAAATGGCCCACACTACATCTCAAGAATTTGCTGGACCAAGATCCTAGAGAGAAGGAAAGCATAAAAAGAGATAAACCCAACATGCGGTACCATTTTTCCCTGAATGCATTTCCTCTTTAAAAGTTGTGGCTGAGAGGTGAGCAGACCTTTCAGCAGTCTGAAGTGGTTAGAGGAGGGAAATGGGAAGGTGACTGACTCTCAGTTAGGATTTTGGAGAGTCACACTTGATCACCGTTATCTAGCAAAACTGCACACCAGAAGCAAAAGTAAATTCCCTACAGAAGAAGATAACATCACCCAGAGCCTCCAATTATAAATTAACACTATAATTTTGCAATCATAACATCCAGCATACAATAAAAAATACCCAAGAATACAAAAATATTAGAACAGACTGAAAACCTAGGGAAAAAGCTGACTGTAAAGAATAGATCAACAGGAGATTAAAATATTGGTATTATCCTATCCTAACTATAAAATAACTATGATTGAGATGTTCAAGATATTATAGGACAATTTTGCAGAGAA
Organism: Equus przewalskii; assembly: GCF_037783145.1. Lineage (NCBI taxonomy): Eukaryota > Metazoa > Chordata > Mammalia > Perissodactyla > Equidae > Equus > Equus przewalskii. The sequence continues at coordinate 7,724,802 of NC_091854.1, forward strand.
TCTGAAACCATAATAGTGAATCAAATGGAGATTCTAGAAATTAAAAGTACAAAAATTGGAAACAACTCAATGGATGGGTTAAACAGCAGATTAAAAACAAATGAAGAAGATAGGTCAGAGGAAAATATCCAGACTGAAGTAGGTTAAAGAAAAGGATGGAGAATACAGGAAAAAAAATAAACATACAGGACATTATTAGTCTTATGAAATGGTCTAACAAAGAAATAACAAGTCTGAGAAAGAGAAGAGAATAGGGCAGCACCAATATATGAAAATAGAGTGACTGATAATTTTCCAAAATTGACTAAAGACATCAAGTCATAGGTTCAAGAATCATAGTAAATTCCAAATAGATTAAGCAAAGTAACAAATTAACAAAGTAAAACTGCTGAAATGCAAAGACAGGGAAGAAAATCTTAAAAGGAACCAGTGCAAGAAAGCATATTACTTTGAAAGGGGAATGATAAGACTGAAAGCTGACTTCTCAATAGGTACAATGGAAGCTAGGATGCAAATGAATAATAACTTCTGAGTGCTGAAAGAAAATATTTGCCAACATAGAATTTGGGATAATTATGTTTTGAAAATGAGGGAGAAAGAAAGAAAACTGTTTTTACATTTTATTGAAGTCATAATAGTTTATAACGTTGTGAAATTTCAGGTGTACATTATTATTTGTCAGTCACCACATAAGAAAACTCTTAAGACAAAAATAGAGCCAGAGACTTTGTCACTACTAGATCCATACTTAAAGGAGATACTAAGGGTATTCTTTAGGCAGAAGGCAAATGACACCACATGGAAGCACAAAGATGCCAGAAAAAAATGAAGAGTAATGGGAAGAGGAAATACAAATACATAGGTAACTCTAAATCAATAATAATTGTATAAAATAAGAATAACAACATATAGTGGAGTTTAAAACAGATGTAGAATTAAAATATATGACAACAATACCAAAAAAAGCCAAGACGATAGTAAATGTACCTAAGGTGCTTTAGGTTCTTCAGTTGCCTGTGAAGTGGTAAATGTAGTCATTTATATTGGACCTTGATAAGTCAATGACACATGTTGAAATTTCTGTGTTCAACAAATTATGGTAAAAGACTACGAAGCTAATGGAGAAAAACAGATATATACAAACAAACAAAACAACTTCAGAAATCTAAAAGAAGGCAAGAGAAAGGACAAAAAAGGAACATATAGCATGAGGAAAACAAATAGTGAGATGGTATATTTAAACCCAAATACATCAGTAACTAAATGTAAGACTTGTTTCTACAACTAAAAGAAAAGATTTCCCCAACGTAGGGGGGAAAAACTATATCCTGCTCACATTAGAAACACTTTAACTACAAGGATATAAAAAGGGTGAAAGTAAAAGTACAGAAAAAGATATATTATACAACCATAATGTAGTTAAGTGTTTCTAAAGAAAGCTGCCACTAGCTGTTAACTCGTATCCATGCGCAGAAATGAAAAGTATCATAAATAGTAAATAGGTGGATAAATATAAAAGACTGAATAAATATATTTTTTCTCATTTCTTCTGTTCACTTCTCTAAAAGACGTGAGTTTATAAAGCAGTAACTATAACTGCACTGTTGGATTTAGTGTGCGAGTGTAAGATATCAAGGCAGAGGAAATGGAGCTATAGTGGAGGGAAGTTTCCATATTTTTCTAGAATAAATTAGTATTAATCTGAAGTGATAAATTAAGACGCATATTATAGTCCCAAGAGAAAGCACTAAGAAAATAACCAAAAAAAATTCAAAAATACAACAGAGGAATTAAAGTGGTATACTAAGAACTATTAATGTAACACAAAAATGGTAGTAAAGGAGGAACAGAGGAACAAAAAAGACACGAGACATATAGAAAACAATAATATGGCAAATCTAATAGTGGTGATGGTTGAACAGCATAGTGAATACGCTAAAAATCACTAAATTGTACACTTTAAAATGGTGACTTTTGTGTTAAGTGGGTTATATCTAAATTTTAAAGATTTGAATGACAGACATAAATCCAGCCATACTGAACAATTAATTTAAATGTGAATGGATAAAATGTTCCAGCCAAAGCAAAATCCAACTATATGCTGTCTTTAGATTCAAAGGATATGAGTAGATTAAAAGTAACAAAATGGGGGCTGGCCCCGTGGCTGAGTGGTTAAGTTTGTGCGCTCCGCTTCAGCGGCCTAGGGTTTCACCAGTTCGGATCTGGGAGCGGACATGGCACCATTCGTCAGCCCATGCTGAGGTGGCATCCCACATGCCACAACTAGAAGGACCCACAACTAAAATATACAACTATGTACTGGGGGGACTTGGGGAAAAAAAGCAGGAAAAAAAAAAGGAAGACTGGCGAAAAAATATTTACAAGCCACTTATCCGACAAAGGGTTAATCTCCATAATACACAAAGAACTCACGCGGCTTAACAACAAAAAAACAAACAACCCTATCAAAAACTGGGCAGAGGACATGAACAGACATTTCTCAAAAGAAGATATAAATATGGCCAATAGACACATGAAAAGATGTTCATCATCGCTAATCATCAGGGAAATGCAAATCAAAACTACACTAAGATATCACCTTACACCCGTTAGATTGGCAAAAACATCCAAAACCAAGAGCGACAAATGTTGGAGAGGTTGTGGAGAAAAAGGAACCCTCATACACTGTTGGTGGGAATGCAAACTGGTACAGCCACTATGGAAAACAGTATGGAGATTTCTCAAAAAGTTAAAAATAGAAATACCTGATGACCCAGCCATCCCATTACTGGGTATCTATCCTAAGAACCTGAAATCAGAAATCCCAAGAGTCCCTTGCACCCCTATGTTCATCGAAGCATTATTTACAATAGCCAAGATGTGCAACCAACCTACATGCCCAGAAACTGATGATTGGATAAAGAAGATATGGTATATATACACAATGGAATACTACTCAGCCATAAAAAAAAGACAAAATTGGCCCATTCGCAGCAACGTGGATGGACCTCGAGGGTATTATGTTCAGTGAAATAAGCCAGTCAGAGAAAGACGAACTCTATATGACTCCACTCATAGGTGGAAGTTAACATATTGACAAGGAGATCTGATCGGTGGTTACCAGGGAAAAGGGGGGTTGGGGGGAGGGCACAAAGGGGGAAGTGGTGTACCCACAACATGACTAACAATAATGTACAACTGAAATCTCACAAGGTTGTAATCTATCATAACATTAATAAAAAAAAAAAAGTGAAGAAAATAAAAAAAAAGAAGAAGACTGGCAAGAGTTGTTAGCTCAGGTACCAATCTTAAAAAAAAAAAAAAGTAATAGAATAAAAAAAGATATACCATGCAAACAATAACCATAAGAGAGCTGGTGTGGCTATATCAATAAAAATCAAAATAGAATTTAAGATAAGGAATATCAATAGGGACAGAGAGAGACTTCATAATGATAAAAGGGTCAATATATCAGGAATATATAACAATTCTAAGTATTTATCCTTCTAACAGAGACCCAAGATACATTAAACAAAAGTCATATAAAAGAATGTTCTCTAACTACAACAGAATTAAATTAGAAATCAATATAAATAAAGAAAAAATTGGGGGAATTTCCAAATACTTAGAAATTAAACACAGTTATAAATAACTCATGACTCAAAGAAAAAAATTATAATGGAAATTAGACAATATTTTGAACTGAATGAAGACAAAAACACAACATATCAAAATTTATGGGACATAGCTAAAGAAGTACTTAGAGGGAAATTTAAAGCTTTAAAAGACTAAATTAGAAAAGAAGAAAAGTCTCAAATTAGTCTCCAACCTTAATCCACTCTAAAAAACTAGAACAACAAATTAAACCCAAAGCAATTAGAAAGAAGGAAGTAACAAAGATTAAAGCAGAAATCAATGAAATACAAAACAGAAAAAACAGTAGAGAAAATTAATGAAATAAAAAGTTGGCTCTTTGAAAAGATCAAGAAAATTGACAAACATTTAGCTAAACTAACCAAGAAAAAAAGAAAGAGGATAAAAACTACCAAATCTGGACTGAAAGAAGGATAGTCACTGCCAATCTTTCAGAATTTAAAAAGATTATCAGGGAATACTATAAACAATTTTGCACCAACTAATTTGATGACTTAGATGAAATGGACACTTCTCTAGAAAGATACAAATTACCAAAAGTGAAGAAACAGAAATAAGAAAATAGAAATCTAAATAGATCTATTAACAAGAAATCAAATTAGTGAGGCTGGCCTGGTGGTGTAGCAGTTAAGTTTGCTTGCTCTGCTTCAAGGGCCCAGGGTTCACAGATTTGGCTCCCCAGCATGGACCTACACACCATCAAGCCATGCTGTGGCAGCATCCCACATACAAGACTGTCACAGATGTTAGCTCAGGGCCAATCTTCCTCACCAAAAAAAAAAAAAACCCATCAAATTAGTAATTAAAAATCTTCCCATAAAGACAAGCCAAGGCCCAGATGGCTTCACCAGTGAATCCTATCAAATAACTGTTTCAGAAAACAGAGGAGAAGGGAACAGTTTCAATTCATTTTGTTTTGTTTTTTTTAAGATTTTATTTTTTTCCTTTTTCTCCCCAAAGCCCCCCGGTACATAGTTGTATATTCTTCATTGTGGGTCCTTCTAGTTGTGGCATGTGGGACGCTGCCTCAGCGTGGTTTGATGAGCAGTGCCATGTCCGCACCCAGGATTCGAACCAACGAAACACTGAGCCGCCTGCAGCGGAGCGTGCGAACTTAACCACTCGGCCACGGGGCCAGCCCCTCAATTCATTTTTTGAGGATACTATTCCCCTGATACCAAAGCCAGACAAAGACATCACAAGACAAGAAAACTAGAGATCAATTTCCCTCATGAAAATAGACCCAAAAGTCCTTAACAAATTATTAGCAAACTGAATCCAGAAATTTATAAAAAGAATGATAGACCTTTTAAAGTGAGATTTATGTGAGGACTACAAGACTGGTTTAATATCCAAAAATACACTCCTGTACAGGGGCTGGCCCTGTGGCCGAGTGGTTAAGTTTGCATGTTCGACGGCCCAGGGTTTCACTGGTTCAGATCCTGGGCACAGACATGGCACCATTCATCAGGCCATGCTGAGGTGGCATCCCACATGCCACAACTAGAAGGACCCACAGCTAAAAATACACAACTATGTACCGGGGGACTTTGGGGAGAAAAAGGAAAAATAAAATCTTAAAAAAAAATAATTTGCTGTAATAAGCCATATTAATAAAGGACAAAAAAATTACTGGATCATCTCATTAAATGCAGAAAAGGCATTTGATAAAACACAACACACATTTATAATAGAAATACTCAACAAACCAGGAATAGAAGAAAACTTCCTCAACCTAGTAAAGGGCACCTACAAAAACCCTACAATCCACATCATACTTATGGTGAAAGACAATGTTTTCTTGCTAGGAATACAGGCAAAGATACCCGATATGGCCACTTTATATACACTGAGAATATAATTTGGAAAGGAAAAAGTAAAACTGTCTTTATTTACAGATGGCATGATCCTGTATTAGAAAATCCTAATGAATACACATATGCACAAACTACTAGAATGAATAAGCAAGTATTACAAGGTCACAGGATCTAAGATCAATATATATTAGCAATGAACAATATAAAAATGAAATTAAGAAAACAACTGCATTCACAATAATACAAAAAACAATAAAATAGTTAAAAATAAATTTAACAAAAGAAGTGTAAGACATATCTTGAGAACAACAAATCATTGCTACAAGAAATTAAAGAAGATCTAAATAAATAGAAACATTCTATGTTTATGGATTGGAAACTCAAAACTAATAAAGACAATTCTTCCTAAATTGATCTATAGATTCAATAAATACAATCCCTATCAAAAATCCTAGTAGGTTTTGCTTTTTTTGGTAGAACTTGTCAAGCTGATCCTAAAATTTGTGTGGAAATGCAAAGGACCTAGAATAGTCAAAACAATTTCGGAAAAGAACAAAGTTGGAGGACTTACAAAACCCAATTTCAAAACTTACTATAAAGCCACAGCAAACAAGAGACTGTGGTATTGGCATAAGGATAGACAGATAGATCACTGGAACTAAACAAAGAAATAAACCTTTACACTTACGGCTAATGATTTTTGACAAAGGTGTCAAGGCAACTGAGTGGAGAAAGGACAGTCTTTTCAACAAAGGATGTTGGAACCATTAGATATCCATATGTTAAAAAAAAAAAAAAAAAACTTAGATCCACACCTCACACCATATACAAAAGGTAACTCAGAATGGATCACAGATCTACATGTAAAACATAAAACTATAAATCATCTAGAAGAAAATAGGGTATCTTTGTGACCTTGGGTTAGGCAAAGAATGTTTATATATGAAACCAAAAGCACAATCCATAACAGAAAAAAACTGATAAATTGGACTTCATCAAAGTTAAAAACTTCTCCCCTTCAAAAGGTACTGTTTGGAGAATAAAAATACAAGCTACAGACTGGAAGAAAATACTTGCACAGCATATATCTGGTAAATGACTTGTATCCAGAATATATACTTAAAGACCCTGAAGACTCAATAATAAGAACACTAACAACCAGATTAAAAAATTGGCAAAAAGAATTGAAGAGATACTTCATCAAAGAAGATAAATAGATTGAAAATAAGCATATGAAAAGATACTCAACATCATTAGTCATTAGGGAAATGCAAATTAAAACAACAATGATATACCAGTATATACTATTACAAGGGCTAAAACTTAAAAGATTAATATCAAGTGTTGGTGAGGATGTGAAGGAGCTGGAACTCATACACTACTACTTGGAAAGTATGTGGTACAACCACTTTGGAAAACAGTTTGCCAATTTCTTTAAAAGTTAATCATCCACCTACTTTATAATCCAGCCATTTCACTCCTAAGTATTTTACCAAAACAAAAGGAAAGCATATGTCTATACAGAGACTTAAGCACAAATGCTTTATTCCTTATAGCTAAAAACTAGAAACGACCCAAATGTCCCTCAACAGGTGAATGGATATTGGGATATATCCACACAATGGTATACCACTCAGCAATAAAAAGGAATGAGCTATTGATACACACAATAATCTGGGTCAATCTCAAAAAATTATTATGCTGAGTGAAAGAAGCCAAAAAAAAAAGAGCACAGGGCCAGCCCCAGTAGACTAGTGGTTAAGTTCAGTGTGCTCCACTTTGGCAGCCAAGGTTCAGTTCCTGGGCACAGACCTGCACTGCTCTTTTATCAGCCATGCTGAGCTGGTGGCCCACATACTAAAAAATAGAGAAAGACTGGCACGGATGTTAGCTCAGGGCAAATGTTCCTCAGCAAAAAAAAAAAAAAAAAAAAAGAAAAAAAAAAGCATATACAGTATGATTCCCTTTATATAAAACTCTAGAAAATGCAAACTATTTCACAGTGACAGAAAACAGAACGGTTATGATGAAGGTATAATGGGGACAGAAGGAAGGATTACAAAAGGGCAAGCAGAAACTTTTGGGAATGATGGGTATGTTCCCTATATTGATTAGTGGTGATGATTTTATAGGTGTATAAATGTATCAAAATATCACATCATACACTGTAATTTATTACACATCAATTATACCTCAATATAGCTGCACATACATATGTATAATGATGAGTGTATTATTTTTAAATTAGCAAATTCTGTTGTGTCAGAAAAGCAGCACAGGAGTTCATCACTGGAGCTATTTAAAATATTTCCTATGGTGGGGTTCTGAAATCTGCAGCAATTCTAGCTACTCCATTACCAGTTGCTTACTCTTGCTGCTCTGGAAACCAAAATTAATACCAGGCAGCTGAAATCACGCAAAGAAAGCCAAACCAATCCTTTGTTATGAGAAGTGAAAAATAATCTTTTTGAGACACCTGGATAGTCACTGAAAAAGGAACCAGAAGTTACCACAGCCCATTTATTTTCCAAAGGGAAAAATATGTTCAACTTTTAGATAAAATAACCCACACTGCTTGTAAGGCTAGGAAAAAAATCTTTGCTTTTACAGCATCTTCTCTCAGTGGTAAGATCTTTTACAAGAGTATGAAATGGAAGAGTTCTAATTATCAAAACAAGGATCTCCTATATTTTTGTAAGCAGCAGCTATTTTTCATTTTCTTAAAGCACAGAAATCACCAAGGTGAACAGATATTGATAATAAGTTTCTACATACATGGAGGGAAAAAGGGGGCAGCACTAAGGTGAGTTCTTAAAGGAGGAAAGGAAGCCCCAGAGAAGTATGCCTTTCTGGATGGGGAATTGAGACAAACTCAGGAGAGCACAATGTTTATCTGGCTTGGAGATCTACCCAGTTTGGCTTTGGGAGCTACAGATATTTGGAATTCTCACACGTTAAATCAAAACCTGAAGTAAAAGGGGTCAAGAATATTTAGATTTTTAAAACGCTAAAATATGCAGAATTTAAGGTTATTTTTAAAAAAGACTGTCTAGTTATCCTCAGAGGAGTATTACATAAAGGTTAAGAGCACAAGTTCTTGGGTTGGAGTACCTAGACTCAAATCCTAGTTCTGCCACTTATTGCTTACCTTCACTTGGGAAAGTCACTTAACCTCTCTAAACCTCAGCTGTCTCAACTGTAAAATGCAGATAACAGTTCCTCTTTCACAACACTTTTGAGAGGATTAAATCATATCATAAAGTAGCAAGATAGCATACTGGTTCAAAGTGCGGTCTCTGGAGCCAGGCTCCCTGATTTGAATCCTTGGCTCTGCTTTCTACTAGTCACAAATGATTTGACCTTGGGCAAATCACTTAACCTCTCCATGCCTCAGTTTCCTAACCTGTCAAGTGGGGATAATAATACTTCCTGCCCCATAGGGCTATTAAGAACATTAATGTATTATTATACATAAAGCACTTAAAATAGTAAAGCATATAATAAGCAAAGTAACAGTTATTACTGAAATGTGCTTTGCAAATAGTAAGCTTCAATAAATGTTAAATGATACTATTTAAAAAAAGGCACAATGCACACAAGATTGTTATTTCTAAAGGTATAATTTTTATTTTTTTAAAGAGAATGCTTGGGTGCTCAAAATAGTAAAAGGAGAGTGGGTCCTTATTTTATAAGTAATAGAATTTCATGTCTGTTATTTCCACTCCTTTTAGAATGTTTAAATCCTATGGTTATTTTGTAGTTTAGATTATGCCTCAACATTTCCATGAAACCTTCCCTGATGATATTTCAATCTTTGGTCTCCTTCCAGACTAGTCCCACAGTAGAAATTTAATAAACATTTTGCTATTTGATTTAATTAGATAATTGAGGCGCTCAAATCCCAGGCTTCTCCTTCCAGCATAGGCAGTTTTGGGAGACAAGTGGGGAGAGAGGAAGCTGAAATGATTCAAACCTGGTAATAAAATGAAAGGCTGCTCATACTGGAGCCACAGCTATCACAAAACAAAAGTTAGAAATGGAATAAGAACGTGTATATAAATATATTTAAACATACATATTTTTATAATGTAAAGAATGCTCAAAAGAGAACACAAGAAACTGAGCATTGAACTTTTGGCTGGGTTTTGGACAAATGTGAAAAGGAAAAGAAAATATTTATATAATTTTCCACTTTAGGAAATTCAGGCTGAGGGAGGTCACATATACAGAGTGAAAGTCAATGGGTTCACTTTGGGTAGTATGGACATCTTAGCAATATTGAGAAATCTTCTAATCCACAGAGACAGAATGTCTTTCCATTTATTTGTATCTTCTTCCAGTTCTTTCATCAATGTTTTGTAGTTTTCAGTATCCAACTCTCTTACCTCCTCAGTTTATTCCTAAGTATTTTATTCTTTTTGGTGCTATTGTAAACGGGCTTATTTTCCTAATTTCCTTTTCATATAGTTTGTTGTTAGTATATAGAAATGCAACTGACTTTTGTAAGTTGATTTGTATTCTGCAACTTCACTGAATTCGTTTGTTAGTTCTAACAGGTTTTTATGGAGTCTTTAGGGTTTTCTATATACAAGATCACGTTCTCTGCAAACACGGACAATTTTAATTCTTCCTTTCCAGTTTGGATGCTTTTTATTTCCTTTTCTTGCCTAACTGATCTGGCTAGCACTTCCAGTAGTATGTTGAATAGAAATAGCAAGAGTGGGCATATTTGCCTTGTGAAATAAGATCAGGTCATATTTCCTGATCTTAGAGGAAAAGCTTTCAGTTTTTCACCTCTGAGTATGATATTAGTTGTGGGCTTGTCATATATGGTCTTTATTATATTATATTGAAGTAATTTCTTTCTATGGACGAATAAGTTCTAGAGATCTGCTGTACAACACTGTACCTATAGTCAAGAATAATATAATGTACACTTAAAAATTTGTTCAGAGGGTAGATCTATACTGTGTTCTTTCCACAATAAAAGAAAAAGTAAGTGAATGGGTTAAAACCTAGATCTATTCCTTTTTCCTCCCCTTTCTTCAGTTAGTACCATGTTCGTTATCTCTTGCCTGAGCTTCTGTAATTACCTTCTAACCAGTCTTGCCTTGTTTCAAATCTATTCTACAAAATCCTCTCATATAATCTTCCTAAAACTTGATTTTTGATTAGGTCACTGTTCTGTTCAGAAAATGTCAACAGCTTCCTAAGGCTTAATAAATCAAATCCAAACTCTTTAGCCTAGTATTCAAGCTCCCCTCCCCAAAGTCTGGTCCTAAATTTCCTTTCCAGAATTATTTCCCACTAATAAGGCCAGCTCCAGGACGTGGAATCTGTGCATTCGCACAGGGCCCCACACTTAAAAGGACCATGAACTTGATTTAATGCTCTGCTACTAGGGTCTTGAAAATGTTAAACAAGAGGTCTTATGTTTCCATTTTACACTGGGCTCTGCAAATTATGTAGCCAGTCCTACTCATTATACCTTCTACTTTATGTTACAAGAGCAAAGTTGCACTATTTACCAGACCCCAAAGATACTCTATACTCACTACCATACTTTTTCTTCCATCTGAAACAACCACCCTGATCTCTGCCTACCAAAATTCTATTCACCTTTTAAATACTTTACATCACATTTCAAAAAATTAATTATATGCAAATTAAGACCACAAGGAGATATCATTTAATACCATTATAGCCCTCCTTAACTAGGGTTCTGGGATATTAAACCCTAATGTCGTATGGCAGGGGTCAGCAAACTTTTTCTATAAAGTGCCAGAGAGTAAATATTTTAGGCTTTGTGGGCCAGTCTCTGTTGCAATAACTCAGCTTTGCCATTGTAGTGTGAAAGTAGCCAAAGACGATAAGTAAACAAATGAATATGGCTATGTTTCTTCAAACTTTATTTATGGACACTAAGATATGAATTTCATATAATCTTCATATGTCACAAATATTATTTTCCTCTCTTTTTTTCCAATCACTTAAAAATGTAGCAGCATCACGGCAGAGTGAGCTCTCCCCATAAACTCTCTCCTCTAAGATACAACAAAAAGGATATTCATATTCCAACAGAGGACATCCACAAAACACAAAAGATGTCTGAGAGACTGATGCAGCCCTACACCAGAAGGTGGAGGTGCTGGAGCCACCCCCTCTGGCCCCCAAGGAAGTGGAACCAGTGGCAGCAGGTGGAAGTGGCGATCAAATATTACCACAACATGGAAGCACAAATCCATGCCATCTAGCAGTATGAAAAAATATATGAAATTGCCAAACCAGAAGAAAAATGACAAGTACCCAGAAATCAATCCTGAAGACACAGAAATCTGTAATCTAAATGACAGAGAATTCAAAATAGCTATCATAAAAAACTCAATGAGTCAAAAGAAAATGCAGACAGGTCAACAAATTCAGGAGCTACTTCACAAGAGATTAAAACTATAAAGAACCAATCAGAAATATTGGAGATGAAAAACACAATGGATGAGATAAATAAGAAGATGGACTCCTTGAACAACAGAGATAATACTATGGAGAAATGAATCAGCAATATTGAGGACAGAAATATAGAAATGCTTCAGATGGAGAAGGAGAGAGAACTAACACTAAAAAGAAATGAAGAAAGTCTCTGAGAAATATCCAACTCAATTAGGAAATGCAACATAAGGATTATAGGTATTCAAGAGGGAGAAGAGAAAGAGAATGGAGCAGAAAGTCTGTTCAAAGAAATAATAGCAGAGAAATTCCCAAACCTGGGGAAGAAGACAGAAATGCAAGTGAAAGGAACCAACAGATCTTCTAACTATATCAATGTAAAAAGATCCACTGCAAGGCATATAGTAGTGAAGCTGGCAAAAGTCAATGACAAAGAAAAAATACTAAGGGCAGCAAGGCAGAAGAAGATAACTTACAAAGGAACCCCTATCAGGCTTTCAGCTGATTTCTCAGGAGAAAACTTACAGGCTAGGATAGAGTGGAATAATATATTCAAACCTTTGAAAGAAAAAAACGTTCAGCCAAGAATACTATATCCAGTGAAAATATCATTCAGATATGATGGAGAAATAAAAACTTTCCCAGATAAACAAAAGCTAAGGGAGTTCATCGCCACAAGACCACCCCTATAAGAAATCCTCAAGAATGCCTTCATACCTAAAAAAAAAGAAGGGGCTACAGAGCCCTCAGTAAGGAGATAAATAGGTAGACAAATCAGAAAATTGTAGTTAGCCATCAGAACAGGTTAGCAAACACTCAAGTATAACATTAAAGATAAAGGGAAGGAAAATATCAAAAACAAATATAATCTTGTCATTTTAACCACGAACTCACAACACAACATGGAATAAGATGGGATGAAAAGAACTTAGGAGGGGAAAAGGAGAAGGACTGAATCGGCTTAGTCTAAGGAAATAAAGAGGTTATCAGAAAATGGACTATCTCATCTATGAGATTTTGCATACAAACCTCATAGCAACCACTAAACAAAAAGTAGAATAGAGACACAAATAATAAATAAGAAAAAAACCAGCATAGAAAACTACCTAACCAAATTGGCAGTCTGAAATACATGGGACAAGAAACAAAGGAAATGCAGGAGAACCAGAAAATGAACAATAAAATGGCAGCACTAAGCCCACATATATCAATGATCACTCTAAATGTAAACAGATTGAATTCTCCAATAAAAAGACACAGAGTGACAGGATGGATTAAAAAACAAGACCCAACAATATACCACCTCCAGGAAACACATCTCAGTTTCAATGACAAAAACAGGCTCAGAGTGAAGAGATGGAAGACCATACTCCCAGCTAATGGCAAACAAAAGAAAGAAGGTGTTGCCATAATTATATCAGACAAAGTAGACTTCCAGACAAGACAGGTAAAGAGAGACAAAGAGGGGCAGTAGATAATGATAAAAGGGACACTCCACCAAGAAGACATAACACATAAATATCTATGCACCCAACACAGGAGCACCAAAGTACACAAAGCAACTATTAACAAACCTAAAGGGAGACATTAACAACAACACAATAACAGTAGGGGACCTCAACACTTCATTCATATCAATGGATAGATTATCCAGACAGAAAGTCAAAAAGGAAACAGTAGAATTAAATGAAAAACTAGACCATATGGACTTAATAGATATATATAGAACACTCCACCAAAAAATAGCAGAATACACATCCTTCTAAGTATGCATGGAACATCCCAAGGATAGACCATATGTTGGGAAACAAGGCAAGCCTCAATAAATTTAAGATTGAAATAATAACAAGCATCTTTTCTGACCATAATGCTATGAAACTAGAAATTAACTACAAGAAAAAAGCTGAGAAAGGGACAAAGATGTGGAGGCTAAACAACATGCTACTGAACACCCAATGGCTCACTGCAGAAATGAAAAGAGAAATCAAAAAGTATCTGGAGACAAAATGAAAATGAAAACATACCATACCAACTCATATGGGATGCAGGAAAAGCAGTCCTAAGAGGGAAATTCATTGCAATACAGGTTCACCTTAACAAACAAGAAAAATCCCAAATAAGCCATCTCAAACGACACCTAACAGAACTAGCAAAAGAAGAACAAACAAAGCCCAAAGTCAGCAGAAGGAGGGAAATAAAAATCAGAGTAGAAATAAATGCAATTGAAACAATAAAGACAGTAGAAAGGATAAATGAAACAAGAGCTGTTTCTTTGAGAAGATAAACAAAATTGACAAACTCTTAGCCAGACTCACTAAGAAAAAAAAAGAAAGCTCAAACAAATAAAATTAGAAATGAAAGATGAGAAATTAAACGGATATCACAAAAATACAAAAGATTATAAGAGAATACTATGAAAAGCTATATGCCAACAAATTGGACAATCTAGAAGAAATGGATAAATTCTTAGACTTATCTTAAAACCTCCCAAAGCTGAATCAACAAGAAATAGAGAATCTGAATAGACCAATCACAAGTAAAGAGATTGAAACAGTAATCAAAAACCTCCCAAAAAATAAACGTCCAGGACCAGACGGCTTCCCTAGGGAATTCTATCAAACATTCAAAGATTTAATCCTTCTCAAACTATTCCAAAAAATTAGGGAAGACATAACACTTCCTAACACCTTCTACGAGGCCAACATCACCCTGATGCCAAATCCTGACAAGGACAAGACATAAAAGGAAAACTACAGGCCAATATTGCTGATGAATATGGACGCAAAAATCCTCAACAAAATATTGGCCACCTGAATACAGCAACACATCAAAAAGATCATACACCATGATCAAGTGGGATTTATACCAGGGACGCAGGGATGGTTCAACATCTGCAAATCAATCAATGTGATACACCACACTAACAAAATGAGGAATAAAAACCACATGATTATCTCAATAGATGCAGAGAAAGTATTTGACAAGATCCAACATCCACTTACGATAAAAACTCTTAACAAAATGGGGATAGAAGGAAAGTACCTCAACATAATAAAGACCATATATGACAAACCCACAGCCAACATCATACTCAACAGGGAAAAACTGAACGCCATCCTTCTGAGAAGAGGAACAAGACAAGAGTGCCCACTCTCACCATTATTCAACATTGCACTGGAGATTTTGGCCAGAGCAATTAGGCAAGAAAAAGGAATTCAAATAAGAAATGAATAAGTGAAACTCTCACTGTTTGCAGATGACATGCTTTTATATATAGAAAACCCTAAAGAACCCATTGGAAAACTATTAGAAATAATCAACAACTACAGTAAAGTTGCAGGGTACAAAATCAACTTACAAAAATCAGTTGCATTTCTATACTCTAATAACAAACTAACAGAAAGAGAACTCAAGAATACAATCCCATTTATAATCACAACAAAAAGAATAAAATATCTAGGAATAAACGTAATAAAGAAGGTGAAAGACCTATACACTAAAAATTATAAGACCTTACTGAAAGAAAATCGATGATGACATAAAGAAATGGAAAGATATTCCATGCACATGGATCAGAAGAATAAACACAGTTAAAATGTCCATACTACCCAAAGCAATCTATGGATTCAATGCAATTCCAATCAGAATCCCAAAGACATTCTTCATGGAAATAGAACAAAGAATCCTAAAATTCATATGGGGCAACAAATGACCCTGAATAGCTAAAGCAATCCTGAGAAAAAAGAACAAAGCTGGAGGTATCATAATCCCTAATTTCAAAATGTGACTACAAAGCTATAGTAATCAAAACAGCATGGTACTGGTACAAAAACAGACACACAAATCAATGGAACAGAATTGAAAGACCAGAAATAAAACCACACATCTACGGACAGACAGCTAATCTTCAACAAAGGTGCTAAGAACATACAATGGAGAAAGGAAAGTCTCTTCAATAAATGGTGTTGGGAAAACTGGACAGCCACAAGCAAAAGAATGAAAGTAGGCCATTATCGTATGCCATACACAAAAATAAACTCAAAATGTATCAAAGACTTGAAGGTAAGACCTGAAACCATAAAACCTCTGGAAAAAATATAGGTGGTACACTCTTTGACATGGGTCTTAAAAGAATCTTTTTGAATACCATGTCTTCTTGGACAAGGGAAACAAAAGAAAAAATAAACAAATGGGACTTTATCAAACTAAAGAGCTTCTGCAAGGCAAAGGAAATCAAGATCAAAACAAAAAGACAACCCACCAACTGGGAGAAAAATATTTGCAAATCACATATCCAACAAGGGGTTAATCTCCATAACATACAAAGAACTCACATAACCGAACAACAAAAAAACAAACATCCTGATCAAAAAATGGGCAGAGGATATGAACAGACACTTCTCCAAAGATGATACACAGACGGCCAACAGGCACATGAAAAGATATTCAACATCACTAATCATCAGGGAACTGCAAATCAAAACTACACTAAGACATCACCTTACACCGTTAAAATGGCTATAATCACCAAGACAAAAAATAACAAATGTTGGAGAGGGTGTGGAGCAAAGGGGAACTTCATACACTGCTGGTGGGAGCGCAAACTGGTGCAGCCACTATGGAAAACAGTATGGATATTTCTCAAAAAACTAAAAATAGAAATACTATATATGACCCAGCTATCCCACTACTGGGTATCTAGCCAAAGAATTTGAAATCAACAATTCAAAGAGACTTAGCCACCCCTACGTTCACTGCAGCATTATTCACAATAGCCAACACGTGGGAGCAACCCAAGTGCCCACTGACTGATGATTGGATAAAAAAGATGTGGTGTATATATACAATGGAATACTATTCAGCCATAAAAAACAGACAAAATCATCCCATTCGCAACAACATGGATGGACTTTGCGGGTATTATGTTAAGCAAAATAAGCCAGACAGAGAAAGACAAACACCATATGATTTCACTCACATGTGGAAGATAAACTTACCGACAAAGCAAAGAGTTCAGTGGTTACCAGGAGGAAAGGGGCTGAGGAGGGGGCACAAAGAGTGAAGGGGAGCACTTATAAAGTGATAGAAAAATAATAATGTACAACTGAAATTGCACAATGGTGTAAACTTTTATAACCTCAATAAAAAATAAAGTAAAATAAATATAAAGAGCTATTCCTGGCTCCAAAGGTGGAGGGCCAGATTTGGCTCATGGGCCATAGTTTGCCAAGCCCTCCCTAAGACATCCATGATATATCATGACTTTTCTTCTCTCCTATGCATCTAGAATGGTATTAGCCGTGTATCACCTTGACACAATTGAGAAAATAATCACTCAAATTACCTTCTATAGGTTTAATTCTCCCATAGAACCCCTGTTGAGAATAGCTGCATTACAATGACAAAAGGTAAAATTAAAAAAAAAAAAAAACAGAACTGGTAAGGATCTGAAGCAACAAGGACTCTTACACATGAGCAGTTGAAGTGTAAACTGATATAACCCTTTTGGAAGATAATTAGGCATTGTTGGAGAAGATAACCTGCAATGGGCCCTCAGTGTCCCTGCATGTTTTTACTGGATATGCCAAGAATATAAGGCTATAATGACTACTCTTCACCCAAGTCATTTTTCACTTGTAATGGGCAACATTGAGAAATGCAGTAAGCAGGCTTGTTACCACTCACCAATAAGTATTCTTCCCCTCAGTGTTCCTCTCTGGATGTGCATCCATCTGGGTCCACTTTTGTTACTCCCACACATCTAACCTACTGTGAGATTTGAGGGCCAGGGGAACCAACAGGAACCTGAAGCTTTGGCTACTGCTTTTGCCATGAATTTTTTTAAAAATCCTGTTTGTGATCCCAAGCATCTTGCATCTTCTGCCAGCATCAATAAAACAGTAATAGGCAACCTTGTTAGCTTGCAAGTAGGGTAAAATCTCAAACTTTTCACAGCTCTTGACAGGCATTATCTACTAAAGTTGAAGATACACATAAACTTTAACCCAGAAATTACACACCTAAATTCATACTCAAAAGAAATGCATGCAATGTGTACTAGGAGATTTGGACAAGACTGTAACAGCATTTTGTTTACTTTATTCTTCCTACTTTGTTTTTCTTTTCAATCGTACTTCTCAAGGCTAGAATGATCCATGTGGTAATGGATTAGAGTCGGAAACACCAGTATGAACTCATTGACAGCTTAATACAGATATAAATAAATTTAGAAATACTTAAAGATATGTGTATATACATGGATTAGTACACACACACATATTTCTTTGCTCTGTCAGCTGAGAGGGGCCTAAATAATGATACCCTAGCTGCAAGACGCACACCTAGTAGCCAGACTTTGGTTTCTAATACCATTCTGTAAAAGAAACCAGAGCTCTTTAAAGAAATGGTTGATTCTAGCACTGGGATGGGAAATACATAAAATGAGCCTAGAGCATTACGTAGTGCCAGAAAGTAAGGAAGTGATTAAAAAAAAAAAAAACAAAGAAAAACCCACATTGAGAGGAGCATGTGACAAGAGTAGAGGAACCAACTGAAAGAGATCTCAGTTGCCAAAGCTGGAACAATCTGAGCAGCAAAATAAATAAAATACTATTATATTATAATTCAAAGTATAAAATAATTATCCATGAGTCCATACTTATATAAATGATTAAACAGTAATAAATAGGGGAGAAGAGACAAATCTCCTGACATTGTCTCCAAGAGACACTGGAAAAAGCTCAGCCAGGTGGTGAAAATCTCCATCAAGAGTGATAAATCATGTTGATAGTATGTACCCTTGACAAGACAGACGTAGTCGTCGTCTTCTCAATAAACCATAAACCCAGTCCAATCACGAGAAAAACACCAAACAAATTCCAGTAGTAGAGCATTCTACAAAATATCTGACCAGCACTCCTCAAAGTGGTCAAGGTCATCAACAACAAAGGTCTGAGAAATTGTCACAGCCAAGAGGAACCTAAGGAAACATTACAAATAAATATAATGTGGTATACTGGTTGGAATCCTGGAACAGAATAAAGGACGTTAGACAAAAAACTAAGGAAATCTGAATAAACTATGGACTTTAGTTAATAACAATGCAATAATACTGATTCATTAATTATAACAAATGTAGCACAAGATGTTAATAGGGGAAAGAGGTATAGAGTGTATGGGAACACACTATGCTATCACCTCAATTTTTCTGTACATCTGAAATTATTCTAAAATATAAAGTCTATTTAAAAAAAATCCTACCTCTTCTTCAAGGCCCATCAGCAATCCTAACCCCTGCAAGCAATTATCCCTGATCCCCTGAAATTAAATGAGACCTCTCCTTCCTCAGAATCTGCCTTATAACCCCTCTGTTGAACACTTATATTTTGCCCAAGAAAATTATTTATAAACATATTTCATTTCCCCCAAATCGTAAGCTTCTTAATGTCAACCAAATTTATATTGTCCATGTTACTTAATACAAAATTAGTTCAAAGCAAAATTTAGAAAACAACTAATCCAAATGAAAGTCACTTTCAGTGATAGTTAATATCTCCTAAGGCAGTTTCATTCTCCTTTTGAACAACTCTAATAATTAGAAAGTTCTTCCTGCTGGGTTGAAACCAGCTGCTCTATAATTTCCTCATTTATTGCATGAACGAGTGAATGACAAGTTAACTAGCTGTATGAGAGCAGGGACACCTTCTGTTTTATCTAACACTGTATCTCCAACACCTGGCACACAGTAAACACTCATAAAACATTTGTTTTTGAGTTAGTAAATGGCTAGCCGGCTGGGGGAAAGGCTGCGACTTTTATTTCCACTCATACAATTTAATTTACTGTGTAGCTAATGACAACCCCCCTGATAACACACTCGCATAATATATAGTCATTCCAACGTTCACACTCATATGTAGGTTTTCTAAATAACTTTAATTCATTTAACTAAAGCTAAGAAAGTTTAAGTAATTTTGTACACTAATAAGTGACAAAGGAAGTGGGATCAGCAGATCCCCAAGAGCGTACTAGCAATGACTAAGAATAACCGGAAGGACAGGGCCGAGGCAGGAGGCTCCCTCAGCATCTCGGGAAACGCTCCGGAGCAGCCGCGGAGACTCGCCGCCGCGGCCCCGCCCCCCCAGCTGCGTGACTTCCGGCAAGTCACTTCCCCTCCTGGTGGCCTGCTTCCTCATCTTCAGAAGTTTGGAGTTGGGGCTGGCGTTGGGGAGTGGTTAAGTTCCCGCTTGCTTCAGCGGCCCAGAGTTTGGCTGCTTCCGAACCTGGGAGCGGACGTGGCACCGCTCATCAAGCCACGCTGAGGCGGCGTCCCACATGCCACAACTAGAAGGACCCACAACTAAATATGCACAACTATGTGGGGGTGGGGGTGGGGGGATCTTTGGGGAGAAAAGGAAAAATAAAATCTTTTAAAAAAGAGTCTGGACTTAATGGCTCAAGCCTTCGCCAGTTCCAAGGCCGGAGTATTCTAGACTTTTGTTGTTACAGTTTTGTTTTCCACCAAGTTGTCAAGTTTAAACACATTTAGCGCTGCACAACAATCTCCTGTAAACTGTTCTTCCCCGCAGTCGCCCCTGTCGTCCGGGAGAGAAAGGGCCCTGCAAGGGGCGTCCCGGCTCCCTCGGCTCTTTACAAGATCCGGTTTTTTCCCCGGGGGCGGGCGGAGGGACGAGGTCAGGAACAACTCTTACAGTAAAGAAAATAGAAATTCGCGGCTTCTGCAAAGGAAGCGGTGCTAGAATCCCACATAAACAACCTGAGGAAACCCCTTTCGACTCACGGCTCTCAAAGGACGAAGAGGGTGGGGAGTCCTCACCCCCAGGCCAAGGCCCCGAGGAAAGATCTGATCTTGGCAAGTCTGAGGAAAAACACCTTTGCAGAAGAACGAATAGAGAAAAACGCGAAGAGCCAGGTCCTGGGCAGCCTCGTCCCAAGGCTGCAAACGCACCTGATCAGCAGGTCCTTCGTGCCAGCTCGGCCGTTCCCAAGCTTCCAGAAGCTTCTATACGGAGCGAGAAGCACCACGGGCGGAGCGGAGAAGCCCCGACGTCCCTGCGGCCGCTTCTCCACGGGCTGGGCTTCTGCGCAGCCGCAGACGCCGCTCCCGGGGCTCCGCGTTTCCCGCTCTTTAGACGGCGGTTTGCGCAAACCCGTAGGCGGTTAAGAAAAAGCAAGGTTTTTTCATGTTAGACTTGGTTCCCTGGAATTGATTTTTCACAACTTTGTAAAATTCAGGTGCAATTCTTGTACTATTACTATTAACATGAAATCAGAGTGGCCTCTGGTTTATGCAAATTACGAAAAAATACTGTTTCATTAATGGCTGTGAAGATAACATATGGAGGCCTGTGTGTTTGCTCTTCAGGACTCTTTTGTTTTCAGACCTAACTGAAGCTCAGCGAGTTATCAGGCGCTGGTGCTCACAACTGTAAAAATTTAGAAAGAAAGAACGAGAAAAACCACTACTCACCTAGAGCCTAAAATAGTTAGGATACAAAACTATTTGTGTCTTACTTTATAAAACTTGTATTCCTGAAAAAAAAGGTGCTCCAGGAAAAGTCCTTTGGAGCACATTTGTAATGTGGATTACTTACTCCCTGAGGTAACCATTTTGTAAATTTGGAGTTTCACATAACTGATACATTAAAATTTGGTACACTCTTTTGCTGCCCGTTGGATGGTTTGTTAAGGCAGGACAGGAGAGATCAGAAGAGCCAGGACCTGGCTCCAGCAGCACTTTCTGGGTTTGGGAACTCAAGGAGTTGACTCAGCGGCTGGTGTGTGTGTGTGTGTGTGTGTGTGTTGGGTTTGGGGGGGATTGGTGTTGCCAGAGGACCCTCCTTGGAAGGTCCTCACATTTCAGAGCAGGCTAATAGAAAAGGGGAGGGGAAGCACCCAAGATTAAGCAGCAGAGGGTCTCAGCAACAATTCAGGGTTCCCTCTCCACCTGTGATACTACAAGGAGACTTAGCTGGGTTGAGGGCAGAGACTCCAGTTCTGGTAGGGAAACTGGCAAGTGCAAAGAAAGGTCCATTCTGGGGAGGGTACTGAAGTCTTGGGCAATTCACCAGAATAGGGAGGGAGAAGAAAACGATTTTATTGAGAACCTTCCTTGTACCAGGCACTATACCAGGTACTTACATACATGATCTTTTAATCTCCATAAACCCTGTAAAGTATATGTTATTCTCGTTTTAAAGATGAGGAAACTGGAGCTGAGAGAGATTGTTACTTGGCCGAGATAACACAGCTAGTGAGAAAAGAGCTGGGATTCAAACCTTAATCTATCAGTTGTCTAGGCCACATCCCTACCTCTCCAGCTCCTCATCCACACACAGACCCAGTTGTAAGATCTGGGACACACCATTTGGGTTACCTGAGTAGCAGAAATGACTTAACAGAAAGCCACAGATAGCATTGTTTGCCGTTCCTTCCTTCCTTTAATTTTTCCTTCCTTTATTTGGTCAGTCGACAAATATTTGGTTGTGTAGAAGAAAGATCTTAGTCTCTGGAATCAAATAGCCTGGCTTCATATCCTGCCTCTACCATTTACTTAGCTATGTGACCACAGATAAGTCACAACTTCTCAGTTTTATCTTAGAATAAGAATAATTGGTTAGTTCATAGGTTGATATATGTAAGCCTTTTAGAACAGTGCCTAGAAGATAATAAGCACTCCATATGTTTACCTGCTGTTCTTATTAGTATTCAGATGTTCTCTTAATATTATCTGGTAATTGTACTATATCTGCCTGTCCATTTATTATCCCGCTCTCCTAGGTAACTGTTTCATACCTTCTCTCCTCAAATCTCCGGCACTTATTCCTCATCCTCACTTTTAGCTGAAAGACTTGCTTGCTGTTTAAATGAGCTAAATAAAAGCATTCAAAAGTGAACTTCCAGAGATGTCCACAAGCAAATCTACCATCATCTGTACCCACAAATCCTGCTTTCCCTCCAATTATAGTAGATGAACTGTGCGTGCTCTCATATAAGGCCAATCCTCCAGATGGACGCTGGCTCCTATGTCTTCTTGTTTAGTCCAGAACATAGTTCCAACAATTGTCTTCTGTCTCTTACGTCATCAATTTTCTCCTCTCCAGTGAACCATTCTTAATAGCAAATAAATATGCTGTTGTTTCTCCCATCTTAAAAATCTCTTGATCCCACTTCCCACTCCATCTAATCATCCCATTTCTCTGCTCTCCTTTGCAGTAAAACTTGAAAGGACTGTCTATAATTTCTTTTTTTTTTAAAGATTTTCTATTTTTCCTTTTTCTCCCCAAAGCCCTCCAGTACATAGTTGTGTATTTTTAGTTGTGGGTCCTTCTAGTTGTGGCATGTGGGACGCCACCTCACCATGGCCTGATGAGCAGTGCCATGTCCTCGTTCAGGATTCAAGCTGGCGAAACCCTGAGCCGCCAAAGCGGAGCGCCCAAACTTAACCCCTCGGCCACGGGGCCAGCCCCTGTCTATAATTTCTGTTTCTAATGCCTCTTCTCCCATTCTTTCTTAAACTTAGGCCAGTTAGGCTTTTCCATTTCTACCATTGCCGTAGATATTGCTCTTGTCAAGGTCATTGCTAAATCCAGCAGACAATTTTCAATACTCATTTCACTTGGCCAATCAGCAGCATTTGTTGCAGTTGATCACTTCCTCCTCTTGGAAGCACTTTCTTCCCCATACCATGCTCTCATGGTTTTCCTCTGACCTCACTGGCCACTTTTCAACATCTTTCATTGTTTTTCCTCAATACCTAACCTCTTGAGAGCACCCCAAGTACAATCCTTGCACCTCTTTTTTTCTCTGGCTATAGTCTCTCCCTTGGTGATCTCATCAACTCATGGCTTTAGATAAATCTGCATGCTAACAAATCCTAATTTCTATCTCCAGCCTTAGCCTTTCCCCTGAACTCCAGATTGGTGTAAGCAACTGCTTATTTACTATTTCCACTAACAGAAATCTCAAATTTCACATATCCAAAACTGAACTTCTAATTTTCCCCTACAAACCTGTACCACCCTTAGTCTTCCCCATTTCAGTTAATAACTCACATCTTTCCTGTTGTTAAATTTAAATAACCTTGCTTCTCTGTTATATGCCCCATCTCATCCATCAGGAAATCTTGTTGCCTGTACTTTCAAAATATATCCAGAGTCTGACCGCCTCCCGGTCTGAACTACCATCAACTCTCGCTGGATTATTGCAATAGCCTCTTAACAGTTCTCCCTGTTTATGCTGTGCCCCCTCAAGTCCTTTTTCAACATAGCAACCAGGGTAATCCTGTTGAAATAGAAGTCAGATTATGTCTCTCCTCTGCTTAAAACCCTCTAATGGCTCTCAACTCTCTCAGATTTAAAGCTAAGCCTTTATGATGACCTACAAGGCCACATGTGATCCAATTCCCCTATTCTGTGTGACCTCCTCTACTACTGTCTCTCTCACTGGCTTCTTCCATTCCAGCCACACTGGCCCGCCCCTCCCTGCTCCTCATAGCTGCCAGACATGCTTCTGTGTCAGGGCTTTTGCAACAACTTTTCGGTATAAAGTGCTCTCTTCCCAGACATATTCATAGTTCACTCTCCTCCTTCAAATCTTAGCTCAACTATCATCTTCCCAATAAAGCCCACCCTGACTTCCTCATTTAAAATTGGAACCACTCCTGAGTCCTCTTAGCCTGCTCTGTTCTTTTCATAGAGCTTGTCACCTTCTAACAATGTAATGTATGTACTTATTATGTTTATTGTTTATAGCCTTTCTCCTCTCACTAGAATGTCAATTCCACAAGAGTAGGGACTTTTGTCTGTTTCATTTGCTGATGAGTCTCCAGCATTCAAACAATGTCTGATACCCATTAAGCACTAGTAAATTTAGTCAAATGTTGAAGAATCATTCACGCTCACATATAAAGCCCCTTCTGGTTTGTGTCTCAATGGTAACATATCAGACTTCATTGAATGTTAGTAGCTATAAGATGAATAGTACCAATGGAGGCTTGTATTTTCATTAAAATTCTTAGCCTTGTTACTCTTAGTCTTGAACTAATTTATTTCAAGCTTTGGTCTTCTGGATCCAGGCTTACTAATTTGTCTGAGAGGCATTTGCTGGAAATAAATGTGTAACAGCTAACTCTCCTAACAAGTTTTCATTCAGGAGGCTTATGTATTACCATGATTCATCCTTTACTAGAACAAAGAGAGCTGATTGAGTTGTGCTTTTAAAGGTGTCTACACGATTCAGGCCCAAATATACTGAAATTGAATACATAAATATATTCAGCAACTCTGTATCAGCCCAACTTCCTGATTCACTACTCCTTAGAATTCCTACACAGAAATATGTTCAATTTACATTCCTATTTAATACCAGACATTCCTAATTCAGCAGCTGTGAGAAAGTTATAATGAAAATTTAATTCCATAAATTATTGATTCCTGGATTGAAAATGTAAACTTCAACTTGAAAGCATAGAATCAATAAAAAATATATATTTCATAAACCTTGCAATGCCATATTCCCACATTAGTTGCAGAATGACAAGCTGTTATGAGACTGTGGCAAAGAATGGCTTAATGTTTTTTGTGAGATGCCTCAGTTTCATAAACAGCAGCAAACTCTCTAATCTACTTAATGATTTGAATCCTTTGATAGATCTGTGATAAATAAATCTGCTTCAGTATGTTTCCCTTTTAGACAATTGCAAATATTGAACAAGCATTTTCTTTTGAGGCTCCACTGCGTGTTCTTTTTGTAATCTGCTTCATTCCTAATGTTCTGACCTTGATGCTGTAACCTGTCAAAAGGAAATACACACAGAGTAAGGGAATTGTAGAGGAAATCTGATGAAAGAAAAGTGGCTGTTTTCAAATCTATCCTTTCACCAGTTTTCTTTGATATGAAAACTGACACAGAACTATATCCTCAGACCCTGACCATATATATAAATTATTTTTAAATCATTGGATTTAAACAATTTATTGTTTTGAAAAAAACAGACTCAATTTAACTAAACTATAGGATGTTTTAAAAATAGCTGGTTGTTTGACTTCAAAAGCTTTTCTACTCCTAAATAGGCATGAGTATGTATGTATGTGGCTTAGATAATCAAAGCAAAACATATTCAGTTCTCTACTCAGACACTAAAAAAAAATTTTTGCACTCTCCCACCTCACAGGTCCTGTTCGTCCTCTTTAACTTAATTCTATCCTAGTTCTCAGCTGACTCTCATGGTAATTCCTTGTGCTTTATCTACTGTTGGCTTCATGTGATTATTGAGCATAGCGGTAATTCAATGGTGAACTCCTGAAATTTAGACATTTTGGCGGATTCTTGTTTTTGGCAAAGGAAACTGTCTTCAGTCCTCAGTCATAATGTAAAAACAACTAAGATGCAAACTCAACACACCCGCAAACACTAAGTCTGAGAACAAAAAAATTCCTAAATTGAAGGCATAGTGAGCTGGATAAAGAAATTCCTGCCTAGGCTTCCCTTCAAAGCCTAGACAATTTTTATCATATGAATCAGACATTGTCTGAAAAAGGATAAAAGATACATAATACCTATTTTTGTGTCCCCTGCCTCAGATCAAGGGTCTGCACCAACTAGAAGTTTTGTGGTTATCACCTTAGCAGGGAGGCACCATTTTTTGAAGCGACCGGAGTTGTGTTAATCACCTCTTCCTGTCTTTCTCCCTCTACCTCCATTATCTCACTCCTAACGTTCTACATAGAGAAGAGCTCCAAGAAAACAGCTGAGCAAGAAGGAGGGAGCAGACTGAATGTTGACTAATGTAGTGTCCCAAAATATAGCACTGTAGGTAGGCACAGAGAGAGTATGAACCTATGAGCAGGGCAAACTCAGAATTTTGTAGTTTTTTATGTGCTCCATCGTTTCAGAGTAACAGATGACCAGACAATGGGGCAGGAAAAGCCAGTAGAGCAAAAGAAACTGCAGTAGGTCAATGCCTAGTAGACATGGAAATCTAAATAAGAAATGGCATACATATGGTGGATAGGACGCAGGACCAAGAGAAATATACACATTCTGTCTGTTGATAAACAGTAAGTCTGAGGGCTCTTACTTATGGAAAGGTGAGTAAAAGAAAAAAAGTCAACATGGAGCCTATGAAAAAGTATTTCAGAACAAGTGAAAAAAATGGCATCATAAAAGCTCAAAGGAAAAGCATAAAAATGATCTACTGCAGGATCCAAAAGAAAACTTCAAGAGACTACTTGCATCCTCACTGGAGTACAAAAAGCCATGCATTTTCTATAAACATGCATCCATAAAGTATGAGAAGAAAGACATAAGAGAACTGGCTGAAATAGAAAGTCAATAGTATGTTATAAATGAAATTTTAAAAGTCTGGAATGATAAAAAATGATGCAACCACAGAATTAAAATCCACATTGGCAATAAAGAAAAACTTGATTCTGGAGGAATATTGAATAAATAATGAGGATTACTTGAGACACTCCAGATGTAGAGGTAAATGTCAGAGGTAGGTGGAACAGATAAAGGCAAGAAAAGAGAGAAAAGATAATTGGTACTCATGAAGAAGAGACCAAAACAAATGTGAGAAAATCAAATATATGATGGGAACACTCCCCTAATGAGAAAAAAAGCTTATAGATGCAGACAGATAGGAATAGCCATGTTTTTAACAAATATAAATGGCAAACACCTACATCTAGACATAGTCTGACATTGTTTTTAGATTACAAGGCTACAGAAGTCCTACAAACATCCATGAAGGAAATAGACGATGTTATCTAAAAAAACAGAAAGTCATGTTAGCCTCGGACTTCTCTGCTGCCACACTAACTTACAGGAGATAATTAAGCTATTTTTCTGCCAACTGAGAGACAAGGACTGGCAGTGAGCACTAAAATGAGTTAAATGAAGACATAAATCTGAAGTATTATAAATATGGCCATAAAAGCTACACACAAATGTAACGCACTCATTTATGCATCTCTTCAGATCCTTTGATTCCTTGTTCCCCTGATCTCAGCATTTGCTATGCTTCCCAGTCTGAGTAACCCTGTCAGAGGCTCTTGCCATTCCTGCAATAAATAAGTTCTGATTGTTCCAAGTGCTGTTTTATCTCCTGACACCACCAGCTGGCTCAGCCTTCCCAGGTGGGTGCTAAAGGCTTGCTTTGGCGTGGGCACCATCATATATGCCACAGTGGGAGCTGTATTGGCCCAATGGGATCCACAGAGGCTCCGGCTTCTCCAGTAGCTGCCAGTAGGGCCCCATGTCACAGTCTGGAAGTGTTGGGGAGTTAATCTCTGTGAGACAAATTTTGAGCAACAAGAGAAAAGAGATAGGGAGGAGTGAGCACATAAATTTTCCACTCGTCTTCCCTTTGATTGTTCCAAGATTCAAAAGTTCCCTTGACCACTCCAAAGATGTCCTGTGTGATGATGAAACCAGCTATTTTCGTAAAGCTGAGCACAACTGGCCCCCCTGTATTTGCCTCCCTCCCTCCCTGTTTTACTTTACTCTTTCTCTCACTGTTGCTTCCCTGGGATTGAACGCTCCAATAAAGCATTAGTTCCACAAGCTTTGCCTTAGGCTCTTTTTCTGGGGAGCTGGGATAAAACAAAAGTCAAAATGACTCTTTGAAAAGAAAACACATAATGTAAAAATTCTGAATGATAATCTGGATTAAAAATATCTTAATATCAGAGAAAGGAGTAAGAAAAGAACAGAAGGCCAGAGGAGAGTGGTGGAGAGTGAGGTATGCTAATTCTCCATCTTAAATTGGGGAAACTCAAAAGGTGGAATTACATGTTTGACTCTTGCGGATTGGAGAAGTACAGGCTAAAGTATGTTTTAAGGAAAATACGGTTAACTGTAGAATTAAAAACAGGATGCTGACTTTTCAGAACACCAGAGCAAAACGAACAAAATCTGATTTATAGAGAAAAAGACACCAAAAATGAGAAGGAAACATAAAACAAAAATCTAAAACAAAATGACAAAATTAACAAATTTAAATCTTATAAATGGTGTTGAAGATATTTAAAGAAAAATAAAAGGATGCTCCAACCAAGACAAAAAAGAGAATGGTAGAAGAGATGATAACCAAATTTTAGAAGTTGGAAGGAAAGAAGACGTGGTAACTAACTTAGTAAATCCAAGAAAGCTAAAGCCTAACCCAGCAATAGGGAAAATCAAAGAGCAACTCAGAACTCCCAAAAGCTTAGGAATTTGTTCCAGAGGTTCAGGTGTACCAGAGGTGTGACTAAAAGTCAGAATTGTTGAAAGTCTGTTAAGAAGCATCAGAAACCAGGATGCTTTTGTCATAGCCAGGTGACTCCACCTTCCTCACCTCACAGATCTGGAGGTTCTTTCTCTGGAGAGGGCAACCTGAGGGTCTCTGACTGGGGGACTGCAGGTGCAATGGGAAGTGAAGTTTACTGAAAACAGGAAATTAAGAGAACATTAACACGTAGAAACTGAGCCCCTCAGCCTTTTTCCCACAATCACTTCCTAGAATACTGGTATCAAGGTTATTTCTTCCAGGCAAGATATGGGAAGATTATTCCATGAAGAATCTAACTGGGTCAGGAGAAAAGACTTCAAGATGCCAACATTGGTTTTTCACAGCAAATGAACCCAATCATATGACCCTGCAGACAAGCCCACCGTCAACAAGCCCCACTCACTCACTCAAAGTTTCCAAGAAAGCTTTTGAGTCCCTAATACAAGCAAACAGCCAAGGAATGCCTCTAATGTAAAAGATAGAGACTGAAACAAATATACAGGAAAAAGCAAATTGGAGGAAGCTTGCTTTCCATATAGTTCAAAATTAAAAAAAAAAAAAATTTAGGGCCAGCCCAGTGGCCTAGTGGTTAAGTTCGGCACACTCTGCTTCGGTGGGCTGTGTTCAGTTCTCAGGTGCAGACCTACACCACTCATCTGTCAGTGGCCAGGCCTTCACGGTGGCTCACATACAAAAAGAGCAAGATTGGCAGTGAATGTTATCTCAGGGTGAATCTTCCTCAGCAAAAAAAATTTAAAAAAAATAAATAATAATTTATATCCTCAAATAGATAGGGAAAACATTGCATCCAAGGAAAAAGAACAAAATAAAAAATGTAATGGCAATAATGAAATGGAAGGCTAAATGGAAGGGCTGGGAAATAAAGTTCAGGAAATGCCCAAAGAAGTAAAGCAGGAAGACAAAGAGATTAGTATAAAGGAAAAATTATTAGCAGTCTCATGTCTAAATTATAGAAGTTCCAAAAAGACAGAACGGAGAAAATAGAAGAGGAAGAAATTGTCAAAGTAATAATTTAAGAAAATTTTCTAGACCTGAAGGACATGAGTTTTCACAGTAAAAGGGCCAGCGAAAGGCTTAATACAATGGATGAAAATATACCCACATCAAAGCATATGATCATACTATTTTATAACCTTGAGGACAAAGAGAAAATCCTAAAATTCTCCAGATTACTTACATAGAATCAAGAACCAGAATAGCATCAGACTTCTCAATAACAACACTGGAAACAATATATTCAAAAT
The DNA here is from genome assembly GCF_037783145.1 of Equus przewalskii. Lineage (NCBI taxonomy): Eukaryota > Metazoa > Chordata > Mammalia > Perissodactyla > Equidae > Equus > Equus przewalskii. Next base: position 7,755,275 of record NC_091854.1, read on the forward strand.
TTGGAAGTAAAATTATTTCCAATCAAGAATTTTATATTTAGTTAAGCTATCTTGTAAGTGTATGTGTAGAATAAAGATGTTTTCTGATTTTCAAGTTCTCATAAATTGTGCCTCCCATACACCCTTTTGGAAGAAGTACTCCACCAAAACAAGAACGTAAAACAAAGGGGAAAATGTAGGACCCAGGCAACAGGGAGTTTAATAAGGAGAGCAGAGAAGGAATCTTCATGTTGAAGGTGAAGGGAGATGCTGGAGACGGCACTGTAGCACTCCTAGAGAATAAGCTCTCCAGAATGGAACAGGTTAGATGGCTCCACGAGAGATATTTCCAGAAAGATAAATTGAAATGAATACCTGATGTGTCTGAACACACTGGAAGAATAGTTAGATAATTGAAGTAGAGTTTAGCTGTACATAATGATGTTTACATAGAAAGCTAAACAGAGAAACAAAAAGTACAGTTATAACTCCAGGGAGAAGAAAAAGTGTGAATGGAAGAAAAAGTAATCATGTGACTTACTGACTTAGCAGTAAGTAGTATTTTCCTAATTATAATAATGTAAACTCTAAATTCTAATATACCTAAAATTATGATGCAACTATGTTGGGCTTGAGGGGGAGGTGAAATGAGAATCAAATTCTCATCTTGCAAAGTGAGATGCAACTAGATAATGCCTAAAACTGAAAATTTGTGACAGACTCTGTTGCAGAGAATTCATTTAATTTAGAGACATAGCGGCAAACAAGAAATAGTTAAGAGACTTGAAAACGGTTCCTGTAGGAAGTGGGAGTTGGGTGGGTGGGACCAGGAAAGAGACTGATTTTTGTTTGTTTTACACTAAGACTTGCAGAACTATGTCACTCTGTAAACTATATGTATACATAACTTTGATGAAAATAAAAACTAAAATGAATGGGTCCTTTTTCTAGCTAGGTCTGTGCTTTTAAACTCATTTGATTTGTTCGGTATGCAAAAAATTTTAATGATTATATTAAAGGGTATCACCTGCCTTTTAAAGACACCATGAGATTCATCCTTCATGTTTCAATTACAATATCTACTATTATGATAAATGTTAGGAAAAATAATTCTCATTGTTTTAGGTATTTTTTATTAAAAATTTTTTCTTATATGACTAATTAATACATCCTTAATGTAGAAAACTTAGAAAGAATAGTATGGCAACAACAGCAAATCCCAAAACCCAGAGGTAGCTACTACCATATGTTGGTATATTTATTTTTAGTTATACATTCATATGTAGTATATCAATGAGGATTAGGTTTGGCTGCATGTAAGAGAAAATTCAAATCAACAGTAGTTTAAAATATACTAAGTTTAGCATACAAAGTTCTCTGCCCTCATGTAATAGCAGCCCAGAGACAGGTAGTCCAGGATCACTCTAGTGGTATTCAGGGACCCAGGTTCCCGCCAGCTTTCCACTCTGCCATCCCTAGGGTGTGGCCCTCACCTCATGGTACAAAACACGGCTGGTAGAGCACATTTGTGCTCTAGGTAGCTTGACAGAGGAAAGAAGAAGAGGAAGGCCCATCCCCTTTAGAGAAACTTCTAGGAAGTACCACTCGACACTTTTATTTATATCTCATTCGTCAGAACCTAGTCATGTGCTTACAATTAGCTGCCAGGAGGGCAGGGAAACCCAGTCTTCATTTGGAGTAGCCAAGGGCCCAGCCATGAATTCAGAGTTCTATTAAGGGAAGGAAAAGGAGAAGAATAGATGTTAAGGTAGGATATTAGCAGTTGTACTAGTCAGGGTTCTCCAGAGAAACAACCAATAGGATATATGTATATATATATATAAAGAGATTTATTTTAAGGAATTGGCCCACAAGATTGCAGATGCTGGCAAGTCCAAAATTTGTAGGGCAGGCTGGAAACTCAGGCGGGAGTTGATGCTTCAGTCTTGAGGTAGAAGTTCTTCTCTGGGAAGGCTCAGTTTGTGCTCTTAAGGCCGTCAACTGGTTGGAGACGGCCCACTCACATTATTGAGGATAATCTCTTTTACTTAAAGTCAAGTGATTGTAGAGGTTAAATACATCTACAAAATACCTTCACAGCAACTCCTCAGTTAGTGTTTCATTAAATCACTAGGCTCTATGGACTAGCCAAATTGACACATAAGACCATCACAGCAGTCTTTATCATAAATAGATCACATTACACATATACGTTAATATCTAACTCCTTCATTTTATTGTGAGCATTCCCCAAAACATCAAATGTTCTTATCAAACATATTAATTAAAATGGCTTAATATCCCAACATGTCAAAATAAAATAATTTATTTATCCTTTCCTTATTTCTGGACTTTAAAATTTTATGTACATATATGTGTATATTTTTTAACCATTTATGGATTATTCATTAAATTTTTAAAAGTGAGATTATCGAGTCAATGATTATAAAGATTTTTAAGGCCCTATTCCCATTGCCAAAATGCTTTCCAGAAAGTTTATACAAATTTACACTTACACCAACAATATATGAATGCAATGCCAATCACACTATACTCTAGACATTAGGTTTCATAATTTTATCTTTATCAATTACATAGATAAACATGTTTTGTTTTGTACCTCTTTACTAACTAGTACATAAGACACTTTATCATTCCCTCTATTTTTATTGACCATTTCTATTTCTTCTTTTGTTAATTTTGTTTTTATTTTTTGCCTAGTTTTTCTATTGGGCTGCTGGCATTCTTCTGATTGACATATAAGAGGTATTTATATATTAAGAATATGTCTTTGTCATATTTCTTGCAAATACAATTCCTAATTTGCTTTCCTACTTTTTTCTTATTATAAAGGTTTTAGGATATAAATTACTTGAAGAAAGAAACTATACATACTTCAACTTTTCACTTATGGTAAACATCCAATCAAAATTAATAAAGATATAATTTTTTTGAAGGCTTTTTAAAGATTTTATTTTTTCCTTTTTCTCCCCAAAACTCCCTGGTACATAGTTGTATAGTCTTCATTGTGGGTCCTTCTAGTTGTGGCATGTGGGATGCTGCCTCAGTGTGGTTTGATGAGCAGTGACATGTCCACGCCGAGGATTTGAACCAACGAAACACTGGGCCGCCTGCAGCGGAGCGCGCGAACTTAACCACTCTGCCACGGGGCCAGCCCCATAAAGATATAATATTCTTGGTGACCAAAATACAGGGAATGGAAACATGAAAATGAGATTATTTTCATACACAAATGAAGCATCACTCCCATGGATGACTCAGGTTAACCAGTCACATTTTTCCAAAAGAAGGACTTGGAAAAACTCAATAAAATTTTTCCCCTAAGAATTCTCACATATGTAATGTTTTTCTTCATTTAATAGTATTACTAACTTTAGAATCTATTGACTGAATTATTGTTTTAAGAAGATGTCAAGTCAGCATTATGTTCAAACAAATTTTAAGATGATCAGTAATTTTTAAGAACAAGTTATGGGAGAATGAACTAAACAAGGATCTTACGATTTCTTTCTTGCTGCTAAAGAAATTTAAAAAATAAAAAGCAGTAAATAAGGGCATTAAATCTGTGATGGCAGTAATAGCTGCGTGACGCTGACATGCTGCAAATAAATCTGTGTGGTAATATAAATTGACTCAGGCATTTGTGCCACATATGACAGCCCAAAATGTTTTCACTTCCTCCTTAGCAATTTTTAGATTTTCTTATCTCATTGACTATGAAAAGCACAGTCATCCCACATACTGTTCTTGGATCGAGTTTTAATGTAATTTGCCCAGAATTTTAGCTCGATTTTCAAAATCAGAAGTGAAACTGAATTCCAAGCAAGTTATCTGATTTGACCCATAATTTAAATTTGTTTGGTATGAAAATGCTTGGAATCATCTTTCTATTTTAATGTACTTCAGTTGGCTAGTTGAATCTGAATTAACTCCAATAATTTTTTATAATGTTGGCAAAGCATCTAATTTGTTTTCATTTGTAATTCCTAAATAGTTAAAATGGGTTAGTGGATATTCACTTATTTGCTTATTTCTACTTATCAAATTTATTATTACTTATTGAACCTCTTCATATTTTCAAAAACCCTTTCTTTTGCGGTTCCTTTTCTAATGCTTCTTTAATCATGAGTCTGGTTAGACATCTTTTCATTGTTTACCGACTGTTTGCAATTTTAATTTTTGTTAAAAAGCAAAGATTTCCCCCCAATTTTTATATTTTGGGCATTTATTAGTTCTACATTTTAAGTAGCCAAATTGTCAATCTTATATTTTATGATTTCAGAGTTCCAAGTGTTTTTTTCTGGATTTCATGTGCTTTCTTACTGAAAGATTATATTAAAGTCCGGTGCATGTTTTCTTATAATACTCTTTTGGTTTCGTTGTTTCAAGTTAAACTTTGGTATCTCTTGAGATGATTATAGTGTTTTTCTTATTTGACCTGTTAATATGGATGTACTATATTAATAAATTTCCCAACACTGTCGCCCGGCCCCGTGGCCGAGTGGTTAAGTTCGCGCGCTCCGCTACGGCAACCCAGGGTTTCTCTGGGCGCGGACATGGCACCCCTCATCAGGCAACGTTGAGGCGGCGTCCCACATACCATAACTAGAAGGACCCACAATTAAAATATACAACTATATACTGGGGGGATTTGGGGAGAAAAAGCAGAAAGAAAAAAAAAAAAGATTGGCAACAGTTGTTAGCTCAGGTGCCAATCTTTAAAAAAAAAAAACATTTCTCAACATTAAATTGTCTTACATTCTTTAAATAAGTTGCCATGGTTTGTTATTTTAATATATTTCTGGATCTTTTAGGGATTTTGCGTTATTTTAAGTGATATTATTCCATAATTTTCTCTTTTACGCTATCTTTAATCAGATTTTGGTGGTCACATTATGATGGCTTCTTAAATTGCTTCTGGAAGCTTTTCTTCTCTCTCCAAAATCCAGAATAACTTAAATAGTGTCACCATTTAGTGCTTTTTAGAGGGGTAGATCTTGAATGCTTTCGCAGCTTCTTCCAAAGTTAACAATCTGTGTAGATCTTCTCTTTTTGAGTCTATTTTGGTAATTTATATTTCTCTAGAAGTCTTCATTTCATCCAGGTTTTCAACTGTATTTTTATGTAGTTGTGCAAAATACTACCTTATTATGTTCATTTCTATTTCCTCTCTAATGTTGTATATTTATGCTTTTCTCTCCGTTAAGCTAGTGTGTGGGCTTTTAAGAATCACTTCTTAGATTTATCAGTTCCACTCTTTTTCTGATTTCTAATTAAGTTCCACTATTGTCTGTATTAATTCTTTTCTTCTATTTTCTTTTGATTCAATTTAATGCTATTTTTCTAACATCTTGAATTTCACTGATGTTCTCTGTAATTTACTCTAAATCAGAAAACTGTAGGGAAGTATTTTATTTACTTTCTTGAATTTAAAAGTAGGTTATGCATATTTTGAGAGTTGCAGGGATGTAAGTAAAAGAACAATTTTGTGAGAGTATTAAACATCTTTCTTAAGAATGTAATTGTTTAAATGCAGGTATATTTCTATTTCGTGGTTTTTTGTTTTGTTTTTGTTTTTACTGAAGAAGATTTGCCCTGAGCTAAAATCAGTTGCCAATCTTTTTTTTTTTTTTTTTTTTTTTTGGCTTGAAGAAGATTGGCCCTGAGGTAACATCTGTGTCAGTCTTCCTCTATTTTATACACGGGTCATCACCAAGGCATGGCTGACAAGTGGTGTAGGTCCACACCCAGGATCCAAACACGTGAACCTAGATGGCTGAAGCAGAGCACACCAAACTTAACCACTATGCCACAGGGCCGGCCCCTCTATTTCAGTTTTTTATTTAACTCTCTTGCCAGGCTAAAATTGAGCATAAATGGAAGGAAAAGAGGTAAACTTCAGTACACTTTATATGAAAGCCCTTTTAGGGAAAAATATTGCCTTTGTGTGGAAATATTTTTTCCTAATATCTTGCTGATTTGGAAATTCATTGTTTAATTGAGATAATGTTATTACAACAATATAGAATCAGAATAGAATTGAAATTCTCAGATTAGAATTAAAATTCCACTAATATTGGTTAAATTTGGAAGTAATTAAGAATCTACTGTATGAAAGATGAATCATGAATACTAAAAGTAACACATGCAATATTAACATGACGGAAACATACTTTTTAATTTTTTTATTACTTTTTTTTTGAGGAAGATTTGCCCTGAGCTAACCTCTGCTGCCAATCCTCCTCTTTTTGCTGAGGAAGACTGGCCCTGAGCTAATATCCGTGCCCATCTTCCTCTATTTTATATGTGGGATGCCTGCCACAGCATGGCTTGACAAGCAGTGTGTAGGTCCGCACCAAGGATCCAAACTGGTGAACCCCAGGCTGCCGAAGCAGAAGGTGGGAGCTTAACCACTGCGCCACCAGGCCAGCCCCAACGTACTCTTTCTTATCTAGCTAAACAGATTCAAAGTCGTCTTGGTAGAAGAATTTACAATATGAAAATAATATAAATAGCACTGGAGAAGAGTATGTAGATAATTCCACCTCCAAAATAGCTCTGCAAAGATCAGTGAATTGAGCCAAACCAAGTCCCCTACCCCATCCAAGCCCCAAAAAATTAGCAGGAGATAGAGTTGGGAGGAGAAAGACCATAGTTTGTTACGTTTCTGAATTTTGAAAGACATTATATTGTGTGCCTTGGTTGTCTCGATTGCATCTCAAATGTGACATGTCCAAATTGAAAATAATCTTTTTTCCAACCAGGAACCATCAATCTTCCACTTTTTACCTGTTAGAATTCTGGGGTATGGAGAAGGGATCATCTTTATCCCTTACTCCAAGTCTTCGCACGCAATTGGCAACCACATCTTGTTCATTCTACCTCCTAATTATCTCTCAAGTCTATCCTCTTATTTCTGTCCTATTATGTCTTTAGTTTGGGCCTCTTTTTTCTTCTTCTTCTTCCAATGGCCCCCTTACAAGTCTTTCTTCCTCCAGTCTCTTCTCTTCCCAAGATATTTTTCACACTATACAGGTAGGGTAATCTTGATAAAACAGTCCTACACTATGTTTACCTTTGATTTAAAATTTTTTTCATTATATTTGCCTAAACGGCTTGGTCACAGTCCTTGGCATGACTTACAAGACTTTTCCAGTTTTGGCCTGCCTGCACTTTTCCAGCTTTATTTTCCTCTGCTGTCCCACATGCATTTGGTACTTTACTACACTAAATACCTAAAGTTCCTTGAAATGCCCTGTATGAGTTAGTGATCTTTGTGCTTGATCCTGCCTCCTCCTTGATGGTCCCTGATTGACTGATTATACCCAACTTCTTATTTTCAAAGTGTTAAGGTTACTTTTATCTTAAAAACAACACTATCTTCAAGCTTCCACTGCCTCTTTTTCAGTCAAGCTCCTTGAAAGATAAATTCTACTTCTTTACTTCCTGCTCCCCTTTCAACCCACTGCATCTACTTTCTGCCTTTACTATTACTCTTAAAAAAAAAAAAAAAAACACCAATTAGCAAAAGCTACCAGTAAAATACTAATGTCCAAATCCAACAGACTAGTCTAGGTGTGCACCTTAATTGACATTTCAAACAGCATTTGACACTGTTAACTGCTACCACTTACCCAAAAACAAGTAGAGTTTGTTACAAATAAGGAACATCTATTTTTATGTGCCTTATAGAAAACATGGAAAATACATGAGTTAAAAGATAAAAATAATAAGCACCACTGAACCATAACCACAATTAACATTTTTACTTATTTCCTTCCTTCTCTTTTTCTATGTACCAATAAGGATAGAAAATTAGATATTGTATTTTTAACATACATTCTGCTTTTTCTTATAAGCATCTTCCCTTGGCATTAAACATTTTTGGAAACAATTTTAATCATTGCATAATGTGTTATATAGATGTGCCATAATTTATTTAGCCTTTCTCCTACTGTTGACATTTAGCTAGTTTTCAATTTTCACTAACATACCTAGCTCTCCAATAAACATTTTCATAGAAAAATCTTTGTCTCAGATTCTTATTTCTTAATGGTAGATCCCAAGAGGGTAAAGGACTGGGTTAAGGATACCAAATTATAAACCTTCTCTATATAGATAGCCTAATTACTTCCTGGAAAGGTAATTTACACTCTCATACCAACATATCAGGATCCCAAACTTATTCTTTTGCTAACACTGAGTTTTTAAAAAACCTTTACAAATCTTTGCCAATTCGAAAGTAGAATCTCTCAGCTTTGATCTGTCCTTCTCTGCTTAGTAGTGAGATGATCCATTCATCACTCTCTCCTCCTCACTTTGGCCTCCTTGTTCTCTTCTGAATATTCCTTTTCTGTCTCCTTCTTACGCTTTTCTTTTTCTGACTATTCCTCAGTATTTTGTCCTTAGCCCTTTGAATGTCTCACAGGCATCTCAAACTATGTCCTAAATTAAACTCTTCCTCACTCCTAAGCTTGCTTCTATTTTTGGTTAATGACATCATCAACCACCCAAGCACTCCAGTCAGAAACCTGAGTCTTTTAAGATGACTTCCACCTCTCATCCCCACTTCAGTCACTAAGTTTCCAATGCACATCTTAAACCTCTCAAATATGTCCATTCCTCTCTATCTCCACAGTCACTGCCCTAGTTCAAGCCTTTATCATTGTACCACTCATCACTAATCTCCCTGCCTTGTCACCCTGCTCCATTCCATCCCACGTACTACTTCCAGAGTGATCTTTCTAAAATGCAAATCTGATCATGTTACTCTCTGGACTCTATGTCCCTGTCCAACTTTCTCTCTTGCCCTTCCCAGCCTTTCCCTTCTCCTTTCCAGCCATGTGGAACAACCAGAATTCCCCTCTGCTTCAAAAGCGTGCCTCTCCCTTTGTGTTGTAAACTCCTACGAATCCTAAAATAGTAAGGGAGCCTATCCAAGTATCATTCTATCGTCTCCCTCTCCTTTATGCACTGATTACACTTTATACGGAGCTTTATTATGACCCTTATCACAATTTTGTAATTTTTTTTTTAACAATCTCTCTCTCTCACTAAACTGAGATCCTCAAGGACAGACACCATGCTGTTCATCTTTTAATCCCTAGCACTAGCATAGTTCTGAGAATATATTAGGCCCTCATATATGTGTGGAATAAATGTTATTTTTGATAGTAATTTAAAAATTTCTTTCCATCTTCTCCCACATCTAAGCATTCACCAAGTTCTATAATCTCAATCCTTCTAATGTCTCTCTTACCAAATCCTCCTCCATTCCCCTTTTCAAGGGACAAAACTATTGCAATTGCATCCTGAGATTTGGGTGCTTCCCCAAACCAGGCCATCTTCATGACTGCTGACAGCCATCCTTCTAAAACACACTTGGTTATGTTACCCTACTTAAAAAACAACTTCTTTGTTGACTACCCACTGTGAGTTGTAGGTAGTTATTTCCCAAGAACGTGGAAAGACTATCCACTGAGAGTTAAAGATAAATAAATGAGGGGCCAGCCCAAGGAGGCTGAATGGTTAAGTTCGTGTGCTCCCCTCCGGCGGCCCAGGATCTTGCTGGTTCGGATCCTTGGCGCGGACATGGCACCACTCATGAAGCCACGGTGAGGCAGCGTCCTACATAGCACAACCAGAAGGACCAACAACTAGAATATACAACTATGTACTGAAGGGCATTGAGAAGAAGAAAAAGAAGAAAAAAAAAAGAAGACTGGCAACAGATGTTAGCTCAGGTGCCAATCTTTAAAAATAAATAAGTAAATAAATAAATGAATGCATAATAGAAGGAGCCATAATGCCTACCAAATCCAAGGTTTTGACTATTTAAACATTTAAGCATAGTAACTTAATAACTTTCAGAATCCCATGCCAGCTCAGCTCTTTAGCCCTATGTACTACCACTCTTCCTCCTCGACCTCAATGCACATCCTGGTCACCATTGCTTAACGTGCTGCTATGGCTAGAATGCACTGCCACCAAGCAAATTCCTATTCATCCTTGAAAGCCAGCATCAGACATCACCTGGTTGCTCCAAGAGATGGTGTAAACGGGCTTTAGACTCTCTCCATAATCTTCATTGGTCCTCCCCAAGCAACCCAAATCAAAATAAAAATATTACTTTTTTGGTATGGATGATTAGAGTTTTTGCAGTCTCACGTAAACTATATATTAAAAGCACCTTTTAAAAAAATTTCTATTTTATTCATCTGTAATACACAATCTAAGTAAAAACAAAGTACTTTCTATACAAGTGCATCTTCAAGACAAGTCCCCTGGCCTACACTTCAAACTAGATTGCAGCCACTAAGCCCCTTCTTTGTAGAAATTATGAAGCAGTCACTGAATATTATTTGCCTTAGGAAGCTTTCTCTAATCTTCTCTTCCTGACAAGCTGTTGTAGCTTCTCCCTCTGGGCTCCCACAACTCTGGCCATATACAGCTGTTATCTTACCAAACAACGGTGTACTATGTTATTTCTCTTTTAGTTTCTTCCACTAGGGTAGCTCATCTAGGGTAAGGACACTACATCAGTTTCCTCATGTGTAAAAGAAAGGTGATAAGAAGACATATCTTACAGAACTGTTGTGAGAATTAAATATTAATGCATATTTAAAGCACTTAGCACAGTGTCTAACATATAATACATGCTAAATGTTAGCAATTGTTTTTCAATATATGTTTGCTGAATGATGAAGAACTAGCCCAAAGGGTCCCACAGCAAACAGACTGCGAGATGTGTCGTTCGCAAAAGAGCATGATAAGAAAACACACATGTCCTGAAATTACCTAAGAGGTTACTATTTAAGCAAAATGCCTTCACTATTATCTATTTGCAGATGTGACATGAAATTGAATAGCTTTTTAGTATCTAGTAGTTTAAGAAGAAAGTTTTCAAGATCTTGAAACTGGGAAAGAAACGAAGTTTCGATTATAAACTTGTGAACTTCTGAGGTAGTTTATTAAAAATAACACAGTTTCACATTTGGAGAAAGAAAACACAATGTCTCGGGAATCTGTGCTGTTTCTGACTCTATCACACATTCTTTATACTACAAATTACCCATAAATATATTTGTTCTCAGGTTTTACGATAAAAATCAAATGCAGTGTGGTGTGAGGTAGAAATAACATCAAACTGAAATTAAGGAATATTGGATTCCAGCCCACAAATGAGCTGGAGGACCTGGGCAATCTTTTAATTCCTCTGGGCTGCAGTCTTCCTTCAGAATTTGAAGGGATTAAACTAATCTCTAAATTCCCAGCCAGCTCTAAAATACAAAGTTTTATAATGCTGTATTTTAACCTCTTTCTTATATGTTTTTTTCCCCTCACTAGAAACTGACCTCTCTTTTGGGGGGAGAGGGGGCAGGAATCAAACCTTAGTTATCTTTGCATCTGAGTATCTAGAACCAATGCCTGTTTCTTGACTGTTTGAATGAATGAGTGCCCCATGCAGAGCTTCTAGTTAAAAAGGCATAGCAAATTTATGGTGTAATAGGTTAGTAGCTAACGTTAACATAATTATTTTATAAGAATAACATGATTGTTGATATTCAATATACAGATTTTTTTCTATTGCTCTTTTGTTGAAAACTCTGTTAATTTAGAAAAGGAATTCTAAACCAAAAGGTTTCCTTACTTCTGACATACTTTAGAGAAATTATGAGTTAGTTACAAAGCTTTGGGAGAGGCTAATTCTACTAAATCTCATCATCCTAAGGGCAACACCCACCCATATCAAGTAGGTACCCAAGTGTTCACTCCCCAATGGCATTTTGTAGAAAAGACTTTTATCTTTGCCTTGCCACCAAAATTAAAGACTGAAAGACAATGTGATCAAGGAACTAAGGAACTAGAGCTCACAGATACATGGAGAAAGCAAACAGACACGGGTGCACCCACATGCAATGTAACTCAGAAACTCAGTTGCCTCATGTACCCATTTTCAAGTTAGTACAGGCTTATTGCAGGTTCAGTTACAAAATATCTCTAATATGGAAGAGAGAATGGAGAGTTAACAAAATTCAACTAACTAAAATTAACTAACTATAAAGGGAATCTACATAGATAAAACAGATGGACAGTTTTCCCACTTTTTTTGAACAAGGGCAGATGTCTCTCTCTGAATATACCCCAGAAAGAGAATTACAGGGGATTCCATTTTTCTGTTTTAGTAACAATGTGACTGAAAATTGAGATGCATTCACTCCACAATTTCCTGTCCCTGAATTGTTGGGAAAATGACTAATATTCAGCTATCAGCCTCAACCACACGAACCTGAGTTTGAACGTTACTCACGTATTAACTCTACATAAACTGACACAAGCACGGTAAGTTTTTTATTGTTAAATTACTATGTTACCATACGCAGAGCAAAAAAGTAAAGGGACTGATCTACTTCTGCATTCACATTTTAAATTCTTGAATGATAAACAAGTGAACAAATGATCAATTAGGAAAGGAAAACTCAAGGAAGGATTTCCTTGCAAGTCTTCTAATTTCTCTAATAATTAAGAAAACATGCTCAAAAATTTTAGAAAAACACTTTTTCTACATGTGATTATTATTAATAAACAAACTATATTTACCTCAATAAACTGGAAAGACTCCCTCAATATTAAGGACAGTCTATCTCTGGCTAATGTAAGTATCATTTGGATATAATATAAGCATCAAAAAATAAAGGGGTGGCATAGTTCAAAATTTTCCAAAATGTTAATACTCTTAGTGCTGAGTTTCCAGTTCCAGAATTGTCCACTCCCCTTGGGGTGAACAGTCTTCAGAGGAAAAACTAGCCATGGTGATGCTTGCTGCGGAATCATCAAGTGGAGACGTCAGTTCACTCCATCTGTTCAAAGTGTCAACATGTGCTTTACCCTGAGGTTTTGAGCTGTCTCGTGCTAAGAGTAGTGTCTGATTGATTAGATACTGTGCTAAATTTAAGTCTTCAGGAACAGAATTTGTAATATTTAAGTTTGAATCCTGTTCAGAGAGCAGTTGCTTTAATAGTGTCCAATCTTGTTTTGCAAAGTGTTGATCATCTTCAAAATCCCTGTCTGTAACGTGTGTTTCTGAATCCATTTTCTGCTCAAATGCTTCTATTACATCCATCTCATATATTGGAGAGAGGGTTTTTGAAGGCCGATGGTCATACATGTAGGTTTGTGCCAGTGTGTCACAATCATCTATGTCTCCTGAAATAATTCATAATACTACACAATGTAAAAATTGCACATGTTGGTACCCCTCAGAGTTTTGTAGAACAATATTAACACAATATAATAATTATAGTCCCAAAAAAACATAGAATGAGAAAAAATAACATTTATAGAAAATTAACAGGATTTTTGAGGCATTTTTTTCCATGTTAAAAAAAAAACAACTCAAGGATAACGTTTAGCAGCAAAATCAACATCAGCAACTAACAGTAATTCTCCATACCTTAATTTGAAAACTCATGATACAGAAAACAACAGAAATCATTTAAACATAAACAGAATGTGCACATATATCTAATTCACTACAATAGAAACTTAAAGAGAAAAAAAGACATGGTTATTTGATGATGACTTTTAAGGTAAGTCAGTTCCAAAAGGGGAATAAATACATTTTATCTAGAGTCTTATTTGTATATTGCACATGCAGAGGAAGATGCAAGCAAGACAGACAAAAAAGTACAACTTTAAAGAGTTCCCTGTTCTTATGATTTTGCTGAACAGGGACTACTGATCAGTATTTTTCTTAGTTTTGATATACAATAGCTACTCAGTCAGCCACTATTGCATATTTTCAATGTGGGTCATTCGATCAAATTACTATAATAAGGGAAACAAACACACAAAACAATTAGACAGGAAATCATCTATACATATGAAATAAGCCTGGGCTTTTTTCATATATTATCATTGCTTCTAAATATAATCTCTTTTAGGAAATTTATCTTTTTACTTGAAAATTTTAGAATAGAATTATAGTGACCCTGAAAGTCTTAATCTCTGTAAAATGTATACAAATTATAATAATTAATCTAGTTAAAATAGCTTAGTGCTTTTAGTTACATATTACTATAGTTATTGCACAGCGCTCTTAGATATATATACTAGCATAGTCCATAAATCATATCCAATATATAATAAAATTTCTAATAGTCAAGAATTCCTATGTTAAATTAGACAAAAATAACTAAATAATAGCAAACTAAGTTTTTCTCTTCACTCTTTCATGTAAAATCTCTTAGTAGTTTATAACAAATAGGTCTAATAGTAAGACCTATAATAAGTAGGTCTAATAAATAACCAAAATTTTTACTAGATATTAATTCTGCAACTAGGATTTTAAGTGAACTATAAAGAGTAAGTAACTAGCTAATTTTTACATTATCAAGAATTTAAGTTTTCCTTTAAAATTTGAATCTGTTGCTTAAGTAATTATTCTGTCTAATTAAAATATAACTTTCAGGGCTACGTGCCACTTTAAAATTCTATAAATTCATTTTATTATGGATTTAGCATTTCTATTTCTGTACATTACCTGCAGATAAAGCAATATTAGCTTTTTCGGTAGCTGTAGAATGGCTCTCTTTCACTTGACCTTCCTGAGGCAGAGGCTGACTCTGGCAGGAGTCCAGAGATTTTGTAGAGCTGTTCTTTGGTATGTCAGAATTGGGTTCTCTTTGATGAAGCTCCAAATGACATGGTCTTTCTTGAGATTTTACATCTCTATCTGAGAGTTTGCTGCATTGCTGAAAGTCATTATCCACATCGCTTCCACGATTTACTCTTTTATCTTGTGGAAGAAGCTGTCTGCCTTCTTTGGACAGGGCACCTATTGTGTATTTTTTTCCTGCGGCTGAAGTGCTCTGTTTATCTTTTCTTGAAGAGTCAGTGCTACTAACACCGAAGAGAGAGCTTTCATTTTTACATACACTATTGCCTTTATCTTGTTTACATTCTAAAGTACTACCTTTCCTTCCTTGTGAGTATCTGGAATAGCAAGTCCTTCCATGATGCTCCTGAGAAACGCCATCAAAAACATCAGAAGGTGAAAGAGAATCTGTTGAAGGCTGAAAGGGAGTATGGACTTCCCCTTCATCAGACCCTAGTTCTTCACATTCATCTACTGAAAGTAAAACTGATCTCTTAAAATTTTTAGTTGCAGAAAACTCGCGACTTTCATTTTCTGTTGCGTCTTCGAAAGCTAAATTAATTATTCCCTGAAACTGCTGAGGAGCTGAGTTAGATGTAGAGAAATGTTCTGCAACATTTTCAGCTTCAGATCTTTCATCCTCTGTTTCATCTGCCGAGGAAGAAACTTGGTCTACCTCCTGAGCGAACTGGACACTGCCTCGTAGAATGTTTTCTTTTTCCCTAGGGTGGACTACTGTAGATCGAGACCAAATTTCTGGCCTTTTCCTAGGAATCTCATCATCACTTGTCGAATTAACTTGGAAAAGATCATTACTACTTTGCCTTTTCATTTTCACTTCAATTCTTAAGTTACTATCATATATTTTTAATTCTTCAGGAGTACTGGTATCACTGCTACTTCTTCCAAGAAAATCATGGCACAGCATAGTGCCACATTTAGAAATCCCTCTGTCATTTGACCCATCATCATCCTGAGACCCTCCTGCGTCATAGTCTTCAGATCGGGGCTTTATATCATCAGAGGATGTGGTAGCACTGCCAGTGTCAGATTCAGGACTCTCTCTCTGATGCAGAACACTGGTACTCAAACTCCACTGACTCATGAATGGAGCCTCTGGAGTTTCATGGCTCTCTGGAGTTTCTGTTGTTTCCATATCTTTAGGAGAATTTTTTCCTGATATTTGTTCCAAAAAACACTTGGAAGAAATATCAGAGTCTGCTGTAGCATGTTTGTCTTCATTCATAGCAGAGTCATCAGACAACTGACTAGGAATTGTCTGTTCCTCTACATGAATTTTAGATTTTCTGTCATCTCGAACAGAATTTAAAGTACCATTTGTCCTTTCAGGAGCACAAGGTAAAACATCTTTCACATAGTTAATGCTTAATTTTTTGTTTGTATCTTTTCTCCCTACTTGCTGCTCCCTATCTGATACTGCATGGACTTGCGCTGCATTTGTTGAATCTAAATCATAACCTGCATTAGAGTTCAAGGAGTTTTCATTGGGATTTGAAATCAACGATTTTAGGGCAGCAGTGCTATAAAATTTCAGATCTATATTATCACTACCATCAGAATGACAATGTATTTTTGCTGTGCTGCAATGATCTGTTTGTTTGTGATTGGAAAATTTGGTTTCACTTTTACCTGAACAAATCTGTTTTGATTCCAGTTCATGTTTTATTGATTTATCAAGACTTGAAATATTTTGGCATTCTAACACCAATTTCTCTTTTTCTTGATTGTTTAATGGCTTTTGTGGGTCAGGTTTGCATGATGATTGGACTGCTTCTGTACCACTGATTTCAGATGTGAGATTAATTAGAGGTTTGTGAGGTTTCTGTTCAGAAACACTGCCTTTCTTATTGTCACATACATCATGAAGCATATTTTTTTGGACAACAGATGTTTCACTTTTTAACGGTCTTTGAGAAGAAGGCTGAGTCTTCAATATAACCTGTCCAGAAAGCATTTTCTGTTTTGAATCTTTAATATTCAAAGTTTCACCTTTCTTAGATTGATTTAGGTTTTTAGGCATTGCTACTGTTTTTGCATTAACCTTAGGCAAAGTTGTGTGTCCTTGCTTGACATTTTTTCTCTTAGATGTTTGTTTATCTGTAGTTGTATTGTAGTCTAATTTTGTCACACTTTCTTCAGACTGCCTTGAAGAGACTGAAGATTTTACTGATTTTGGTGACTCTCCTTGAGATCCTAAGAAAAGAAAATTCAAAAATATAATATACCTTCCAATTTGTGAATGAAATTCAATATTTGTTTTTAAATTACTTTATAAGAAATAAAATAAAATAATGAAATGGTAATATGTCTACAATCAAATGGACAATTACAGATTAGGAGTTAGTGGGCATATAAAATAAAAAAAGAAAGTATTTTTCTATTACAAATATAGAGGGACTATTCCAGCGTCTTAGTAAAATTATTAAACTAGGATCTTTCTTCCCCAAGTAAAGAGCCTTGATCCTTATGCCAGAATTGGATTTGCATAAATTTATAGGGGTGGAAAAATCTGATTTTCTCATACCAAAAGAGCAGGAAGGGTCTTCCCTTTGAAGTTTTGGGAGAAAAAAAGACTGTTCCACACAGCTGAAAAGCAGAATCAAGCTAACCATAATTGAAATTGTTGCAATTTTTCCCCTCAAACATGAACAAAACTAATTTATTTCTCATAATCAGATCATTATTATTGTAGCTCATTAGGGTTAATAACTTAGATATGCAGGGGAAACTAAAACTGGTCACTGGAAGGAAAGAGGGTTAATTTGGGGAATCCATTTGTTTACACTGGCTAACGTCCTAGTGATGACATTTTGAGCATTCAAATTTGTCAGACAGAATGACCAAATCTTTTAAATTGTCAAATCTTTAGCTATTACTAGAACACGAATAATTTTTCTCTGGCTTATTTTTAAATTAACTTTCAGTATTAATTCATTACCTAACTCAAAATTATTTTTAGGATTTTACAAACTGCTCTTACCTATGTGAATGCTTACTGTGTAAAGCAAATTAATTTATAAAATCAGTTATGTTAGCAAATTATGCAATTTGATCAGTACTCTTTTCTTTCTTAGAACATGGAAAACAACAGGCACAGCGCAGATTCCAGAGGAAAAATCTTCCTCCCGACGTATTACAGCTCCCTAGACTGTACCATTACGTTTTTTTTTTTTTTTTAAAGATTTTATTTTTTCCTTTTTCTCCCCAAAGCCCCCCGGTACATAGTTGTGTATTCTTCGTTGTGGGTTCTTCTAGTTGTGGCATGTGGGATGCTGCCTCAGCGTGGTCTGATGAGCAGTGCCATGTCCGCGCCCAGGATTCGAACCAACGAAACACTGGGCCGCCTGCAGCAGAGCGCGCGAACTTAACCACTCGGCCACCGGGCCAGCCCCTGTACCATTACGTTTTAAAGAGCTCTTTAGCGCTGGTTTTGCAGATGGAATTCCTATAGTTATCAATGAAACTTTGAAGAAACATGGGCATAACATGTAAAAGGACCGGAAATGCAGATAAACTAGTGACTCCCTTAAGTATTTCTCTCACAAAAGACAACAAACCAAACCCATACCTAAACATACCAAAATGCTTGTCTGAAATGTAAAAGTATAAAATCTCATCTCTAAAGCATGAAACAAACATAAAATGACTGAAACCATATTATATTTTGCTTATTTGCCACTGAAGTTCCAAAGCAGAGTTCTGCCTACTCAATTTAAACAAGGAAATAAGACCCAGGACTATTTCAGCTTTACCTTGAGTTCTAGCAAGATTAGATGGGGCCTTCTTGGTCCTCTGCTGAGCTGCAGCACATCCATTGTCATTTCCTCTTTTCTTTAAAATTGCCTGAGGTACTGGGTCACTATGTCCTTTGCTAGTGACCTTTTTTGGCACACTAAGAAAAATGATCACATTCAGTATTACATTGAGATTCCAAAACACGAGCTTTTAGAAGACCCATACATGAAATATATTTTTTCTCAAAGAAATAAAAAATATATCCCTTCCGAAAACAGAAAAACCATATATTCGTAAGGCTTTAAGTTTATAAAACTGTAGATCAAGGATGATAAAGCAATGCATAATCAAGTGCCACAAGGGGAAAGTATTCTTCTATCATTTTGTATCAATCATTTTGCATAAATATACTAACTTCTTTTAAGTAAGAAGTTTTAAAATGTCATCGTGTAAATGCATTAAATTTTCTAACAAAGAAGAAAAACATTTAGCTGGAAGTTATATAATTAGTTAACTTTCAGAGAAAGTTAATGTATAGGTAAAATAATGAACGAGGACTTACCTGTTATTTATAGTAGTTTCTTGTTTGTTAATGCTTTTTTTAACGGAAGTTCCATTGGCAACTTTTGAAACAGATTGAGATTTCACTGCTGTAAGTTAAGAAAAAGTGAGTCATGAAACACTAAATATGTAACTATTATGTATAAATTCACTGGTCAGACACCCTAAGCAAAATTAAATGTTAACATGAGAAGAACTGCATTTTCTGTTGGCATGAATACATGTAAATAAAGACTTTTTGGCATTTGAAACTAAATAAAAGTCCAAACACAGGTCATTTAACTGTCAGCAGCTATTAAAAATTAGAGTGCTAAAACCCACCTACAGTGGAAGTTTTGATACTTTCTACACTGTTTTTCACTGTCTGTCCTGGAGATTCACAAAAAGACAGTTTATGACCAGACGACCTTTCTTCTCCTATTGATCCATTTTCTTTTGGTTCACCTGGACATTCAGTGGAAACCAATAATTCCATACTTGAATTTGTCGATCTGCTAGAGGGTCCTGCGACACCACGGCATGGAGAATCTTTCCTTGTCCCTTTCTTCAAAGGCTTTGCTTTGGCTTGCACATTTAAGTTTCCAGTGAGTACCTTGGGTCTGGCACCTGTAATTTGCCCGTCCTCATTTCTCACTGCTTTTCCATTCAATGAACTTTTCTGTCCGTTTGCTGCTGCTGTCGCTGATCTTTCCACAACTTGTCTGGGTGACAGGTTTGCTGACTTTGCATTATCACTGCTTTCTGTTTTGGGCTTTATCATAGCTTTGGGCTTTCCAGAAACATTTTTTCCCCCAGTTTTCAGCTCTTTTGTAATCTTAGATGCTATTTTTGTACCATCCTTTTCCTTTAAATCGTCATGCTTCAAAGTTTTATTTATAGTATTTCTATTAGTACTTGATGAATGTCCAGATGCTCCTAATCCATCGGATTTCATCTTTTGATTAGTAGAGGGGGAACTCCAACACTCTTTCTTGTTATTTCCTCTCCAAGATCTGTTCTTTATAACACTGGAGTCAGAAACTTGTCTCCTTTGCTACAAAGAAGAAAAAATACTTTGTAACTTGACCGAAGTCTTTGACATATAATACTTTATGTTTTAATAAGCCAGTTTTTCAAAGAGGTGAAAACAGCGAACTTCATATTACCATTTAGGGCTAGTCAAAACTTGAATTATCTTTGACCATTTTGAGCAATACTTTGTGTTTTCAATCACATTACTTTAATAAAATCTGAAATACAGCATAAAAAATTAAAAGGCAATACTATTTTAAAAGGCATACTATTTAACTTTATGAAGTTATGGTAGAGATTAATATCTAAAGGTGTCAGGATGCCTGGGGTATATGATAACATATAAGTATCCAACATTTTTTGAGGGCACATTCCCAGGTTCTGTGCTAAACACTTTTCCTCACAAGACAAGAAACTGAGGATTAAAGCAGGTGTGTAATTTACTCAAGGTCATATGCTGATAAGGGATGGACTAGCACTTGACCTCATGACTTACTGCTCTAAGCTGGTAGTCATCTATATGGTATAATTTGAGGGACATTATAAAGATTTTCACCAAAAATTCTCTCTTCAACTCTATCCCAAATATCATAAATTTTACCACTAAAGATTTAATCCTCTATGGTAAGAACTGCTTATTTCTTGGAGTCCTCATTAAGAAAATAAAAAACGTTTCTGAGAAACATAACACATTACATCTGAAAAGTTTGGTTTTTGGAAGAAAAAAGATAGTAACACAGTATTGGCTGTCTGGAGGAAGTGGAGGAAAAGGTCCTAAAAATAGGTGAAATGGGTAAAAAGGGGAAAATAAAAGGGCACCAACGACAAATGCACCTACATCATCATTTTGCTTAGAATCAACCTTGATATGGAAGGAAACAACAAAATTTTAAAAATTGGTAGGAATTTTAGAATAAAATTTTAAAATTATATTGCCATTATTTATGTAAATATTTTCCCCCCACTTTGGAAAGGTGTATGAGATTGTAAAGGTATGAGCAGAGCTTGTGTTGTCTTCATCTTTATATCTCTTAGCACTGTGTCCATCACATCCTGGGTATTCAAAAAAATGTAACGAATGTTGTTAAACCTGAGCATATATTGATATACAGTTCAAGGTCTAATTATTTCTAAATCTAGAAAGATTCTAATTATATTAAAATGTGTCTAAGACAAAATGACATGTGTGTGTGTGTGTATATGAATACACAGACATTATATAATACATACATAATAAGTAATAAATAACCTGGCTAAAGTTAGGAAAAAGCAAGGTACGGCAATAAAGGAATCATGAATTCTTGTTCTAGCTTTGCCTCTAACTGACTTAGGATATTTGAGAAATCATTAACATCTCTGGGCCTCAGATTATGCATGTTCAGAGAGTGGAGACTGGTTCTATGCAGTTCAGTATTCCGGGAGTCTATGTAATATTTATAAAATTCAAATAGGCTTGGTCTTCATTCTTTTGTGTCTTGATTAAACCTTAGCTCAAAAAATAATATTTCTCTATTTTTAATACATAAAACCAGGCAGATTTCTGATTTTAGACCTCTTTCCACCCTTAAAACTGACCCTACCTAATTTACTGTATCCTTGATTCTATCTACTATAAAGCATCACGCTATGGGTGAGATCTATGGAGTAGATGGGGTAACTACATTCCTTTAGAAATTTCACGTTACCATAGCATAGCATGATGAGAATTCAATGCACAAGTACCCATTTCAAGGCAGTCTCTGACCTACATCTGCAGAGTTCACAGATATTTCTTATACACAAATAGCCAACTGGGAATAGTCACCACATGTTAGTGACAAAAATGAAGAAAAAGAGGGCAATCCTCTAAAGGCTTCTTCTTAGACATGCTTCTCATTTCTAGTATTATTCCTTTCTTTTGTTTTTCCTTTTTGGTTTAACTTTTTATTATAGAAAAATTTAAACATAATCAAAAGAAGACAGAACAGCACAATGAATTCCATGTATCTATTACCCAGTCTTAACAAGTATCAACTCTTGGCCAATTCTGTTTCATATATAACTACCCCCATTTTATTTTGAAGCAAATCCCAGACATCATAGAATTTTATCCTTAAGTATTTCAGTAACAGCACCCTTCTTAAACCTTTTTCTCTGTCTTATCTCATTAACTTTCTCCCACCTCCAGAAGATCTCATTTCCTTCTGGAAAACACATTTATTCATTCCACACTTATAGAACACTTACTACACACTGGATAACTGCACATAAATTATTTCACTTAATTTTCACATTAATCCTGCTAGGTTTTATTACTCCATTTTACAGATAAGCAAACTAAGACTCACAAATGACACAGATAATAAATGTGAAGTCAGTATTTGAACTCTTCTGATTCTGTGTCCAGCACCCATTTCAGTATACCACTGCCCTTCTGAGGGAAACATACTGCCCCGTTTCCTTCCCATTGTGCGTAACAGTATAAACTCTTAGACCACCTGAAAGTCAGGGAGATAAGGAACAGCAATGAGACTGTGCTCTATTCTGCTGATGGCAAGAAAGGAGGAAAAGCCTGGTTGGTAACAGTTAGTAGAAAAGGAGGAAGGAAGGCAGGTAGGCTAACTCCTGGGGGCCCTAAAAAAAACCCACAGGAGGTAACACGGAACAAGTACACAGAAAAACATGTCCTAAGGTACTATTTCCTAGAGTCTGTTCTGTGGAACTGTATAATGTGTTTAAAAGGGGTCGAAGGGGAGTCTAGTGATGTTCCATGCTTACAAAATGTGGGGAAATTCTGGGTAGAACAGAATTCAAAACTGTTCTTTACTATAGTGTTTCTCAGACCTCTTAAGGTGCTAATGTGCATCACCAGTCTCTAAGAGGGACTATGGTGTGTAGCAATTCTCAAACTTAGTTGACGCTAGATATCCCTAGGTGGAACATATGATGGAGCTGGCATACTGTGGAACACACTTTGGGAAACAGTCCTAGGAAGCTTTTGGAGTTGTCTAAGTTTCTATCTACTGGCCGATGAGGAAGAAACGACTTCCTGTTCCACTCTGCAAGGGAAATATGTTCTTTACATTCCAAACTGGAACTCTCAATGTATGTCTCCATATCATTGTAATATGTGTATTAGGTTAGTAGGATTTCACACTTCCAGCTTGGAACTCTAACCATCATTAATAACATTTTGGGGAAAGAAAATGTATTTCACGTTATAACAAATACACCAATTAACTTCTGTGTGTGTGTGTGTGTGTGTGTGTGTGTGTGTGGTAAAAAACAAATAACATAAAATTTACCATCTGAACCATTTTTAAGTGGGCAGTAATGTTAATTATACGCACCATGTTGTGCAACAAATCTCTAGAATTTTTCCATCTTGCAAAACTAAAACTCTATATCCATTGAACAATTTTCCTTTTCCTTGTCCCTCCAGCCCCTGGAAACCACCATTTACTTTCTGTTTCTAAGAGTTTGACTATTTTAGATATTGCACATAAGCACACCAAGTAACTTTTAAAGTAAAACACAACTATGTTCTTGGCACTAATTGCCTTTTTCACACCAAAAACATATTATGTGAATTAAAATTTTAATACAGAGAAAACTGGGACAACTAAAATCTTCTTTTGTTAGAAGTAGGTTAATTAGAAAAATAGACATTGAATTAGGTCTAGAATTCTAGACACTTTCTGATGCACTGGAATAACTCCAATACGGTAGTTGCCAAAAAGGTTTTCAAGGAAATAAAAAAAGGTAGACAATATTTCACTTCCTATGACAGCTAGATATCAAAAATTCACATCATTTAAAAATCTATGAAATGTTCACTTGATTTAAAAAAGACTCAAAATTACTTCCATTAAGAAATAGCTTTAATTAACGAAAGAATAAATTTTTAAAAATTACTCTGAAATATAAAATAATAAAATTTAAATTATTTGGCATCTTTTCATTTAGACGTATAAAATTTTAAAAGTTTACCTGAGAGCTACTGAATATAGGCTTTTTGCCAAGTCTTCGATCATCACCTTTGTCAAACGCAGCTGTAAAAGGAAACAGCAATTTGTTTTTATCAGAAGCATTATTATTACTATTATTCTAGAAGTAGAGGAAAATAGTAAACTAGTAGAAAAAGATATATTTCAATGGAAATAACTTTTAAAAAGCTGAAACCAACCTAGTACACATAAACAAGTCCCTATTATATATTAGAATTTTTGTTAAAGAACTTCATTTCAATATCATTTTGTGGTCCCTATGGATTTTATGTAATTAAAATGAATAAATGAGAAATGTACAATCTCACAGAGAAGATTCATACATTTACAAAAAACCAGAACTGTCTCAAGCTGTGAAATTTTAGAGAAACTGGTTTCATTTAGTTTTCCAGATTCCAAAAAGTTTCAGATTGTGGCAAAAGTAATATTTTATAAACAATTAAATATGAGAAAATGTTTATCTTAGAAAATATGAAAATACTCTGTTGAAATTAACTACAAATATTTTCTGGTTTTGCAGGCATATCATGGAGAAGGAGGAAAGAGAAGAGAAAAAAATAAGGTTCTGTTGAAAATAAAACAATAAATAATCCTCAAACCCATTTTATTGTTTTTAGAATTACATAAAAATTCATTTTATAGATTAGATTTATATGAGAATTATTGGGGAATTCACGTTTATGTTCTTCAAATAAGAATTTGAATGACGTCAGGAAAATATATAGGAATAATGATCCAAGAGTTATAAATATAGTTTAGCTAATGTATTTCTTCCTTTTGAAGGTTATGGGACTTAAAAATATATTTTGAAGAAATATACATAATCTCCAAAAATGATTTGATTTTTATTAAAACAGCTGATGAAAAAGACATTAAATTATCTGTAAGTCTACTATGGATCTTTTACTACCTCCATTCCATAGGATCTGTGCTGTAAGACAAAGCAGGACCCTAGAAATGGCATTATGAGGACTGACTTGTGGTTAGCAAATGACTTTGCACAACAATATACAGGAAGAAATTAATAAAAGATTTCTCTCAAAGGTCAGTAACTCAAACTAGAACATAAATGATACAACAAAGACAACCTAGAATCACTCCTTTATCTGGGGTTTCCCAATGCAGTAATTATGCATAAGTCAGTACTCATTATAATTCAACATCTTTAAGATTTAAAAAAATATTTTCACACTGATATAATGAATTGAAAAGTTCTTTTTGACAATTAGTTGGATTACTAATAATATTTTGTTTTACGTACGTGTATGTATTGTATATATATGTGTGTGCCTGTATTTACATGTATTTTTAACTAGTACTTTGAAGGATTAAGATAAAGAACATTGTTTGAGGCCCAATTTAACCATAAAATCCTCTAAAATGGAAAAAAACAAAGTTTACTACCAATCAGAAGAGAGCTGAATGACACCTACTCATGGAATGCCCATCCTATTTCTTCACATTGTATAGATTTTACAGTAAAGATAAACCATCATCTAAAAATCAGTACAGAAATAGGTACAAGGAAAAAAATTTCAAATTTCTAAAGACCTTCTCATGATTTTTGTTTTTCACAATTTTGTTTTATTATTTTGTTGGAATTTCTTTGAAAAGTGTTCTTGAGATCACATCTAGCTACATTATCATGTTATGCTCTTAATACAAAACAGAGCAAATCATATTCTGACTAACCATCAAAGAATTGAACATACTGATGTACTATCAAGAATATATTATATCACATATGGCTTCTATGTTTTATAGTACAAAATTGTTTGCTTCATAAAATATAGTCTCTTAACTTAAAATGTTTTTAAAAGTATACTTGCTGAATCTGCCAATATTTTTTCTAAGGTACCTGCTTCAACCCCAAAATAGTCATGAAGCCATTTTTAGTTTCATACCCTCAAAATTTTATTTTAATATTTTTGAAACAAAAACATATTCTGAGCAATATAGATCTTGTGTTTAATACTAATGTTTCAAATGGTCCCTATGTAATGTCAGAGACCACTGTGCAGCTCCTGAGGGACGCTCTGCAATAGCACACGCCGTATCACTGAACCAATCAATTACGAAATAAAGCCATCGAATCTAGACAAATCCACAAGAAACGGTATCTTATGCAAAACATGGAAAAGCTTTATGGAAAAATATATTTTAAAAGAGAGAGAAAGTATGTTTGGTAATCTGTTCTATGTGAATTACATTTTCCTATACTTCTCTCTTTATAAGAATGCTTTAAGCAAATTTGGATGGAACATTGTTGCTAATATAAAGTAGGATGAAACAGTGATATATATACAAAGGAAATGAGTTTTGTTTTCTAAGAACAGCAAAAAAGCATGATTATTAAAACTGCCTAAACACACTATCACCAGTTTCAATAAGCAAGATATTACTGAACAGAAGCAAACAAACGTAAATTCTATCACTTATTAGAATGCTCTCAAAATATCTCTTGTCAGAAAGATTATAAGAATAAAAAATCCCAGGCTAACATACCTGCTTGGATTTTCTGTTGATCATCTGTGCTCATCAGCTTCCAGCTTTCTGTGTGACGAACAGCATAGAAAGACTGAACCAGGAAGATCCACAGCTTATCACGCAGAGCCTGGATCTTGCACGTAAAACCCTGTGTTCAAGCAACAAATCAGCAGCTGGTGAGAGCCACATTGTCATAGCAACCAGTCATTATTCCTTTCCGAATCTACTTACTCCTAAGCTAGATCAATGATGTCATCACTTAGATTTTTAAGATCGACGGGTACATGTTATTTATGAAGGCTGCTCTTCAACAACAGAATTTTATAGTGAACATGAAACTAAACCTTATCCTTTCAACCAAACATTATTTTAAACCACCAATGGCCTTTCCATGAATACTTTCCACAGCCTTTTCAAATCAGCTATGACATTACAAGGTCAAATACTCTATGCAGTAGTAATAAATATGATAATTTTTATCACTCTTGAACAAATATAAAATAATTTGCAATTAGTTTATTAATTACCATTGATGAAAGGCATTTAAAAATACACAATATATTAATTTCACTTGTCCCAGTCAATGCAATTTTAAATATGATTTTTTTATGAAGACAAAAAGGAACTAAAAATTTATTATAAAACTAAAAGACACTGACGATTAAAAATTCTGAAAAACTCTTAAAATTCTATATAAGTTTTATATTTAGGAAATTCAATGTAGTGAAAGGGCAGAGATACTAAAGTTATGCTATACCAATTAATATTGCTAAGTATCAAACTATGTTTAGAATCTGGCAGTCAAACTGTCAAATTCTAAACTTTATAATAAGTCCATTTAGAGGTAAATGAAATTTTTAAAATTTTGTATCATAAAAAATTCCAGATATACACAAAAGTAGAGACTAAAACCAACCCTCAGTTATCCATCACCTAGCTTCAATGAACCATGCAACATTTAAAATGTGCACATATTTTTAAATTTTTAAATAGTTCAATATTATATCATTTTAATGAAATTTATTACATTCAATACCATTTCCTTAGTACTGTCAGAGTTCAGTAACGTGTCCAGAGCCATAAGAAGAGAGCAACTATTCTCAGTGGTAATGTTTTCTTCAATTGCTTTTAAAATTTTGTCCAACAGATCAGCTGTGCTGCTCATTGCTTGTGACTACAAAACACAGAAATTGATATTTAATAGGAATACACGTAAAATGTGTAAGAAACGTGAAAGTCTGGCATAACAGAAGGCCATTCATCATAACTGAATGTACGAAGTCAATCAGCAATCTTATTTCCCTTGTTAATAATATTATAATTACATAATTATAATTGTTATTAATCCCTTTTCCTTTGTTAAAAAATCTGCATATACATACATACACACACAACACTCTGTTCTTAAGAGCTAAAATACTATAAAAACAGAACCTGGAAATAAGTAACAGAAGTTCTTTATTCAATAACTAGATTTAAGAGAAAGTGGGTCCCCAGTTAACACAGAGAACTTTGCATAGACCATAACTGTATTACTGAACAAAACAATAACTTTATGTCTTTGGTTTCTAAAACATGGCTTATGTTGATTGAGGGCTAGAGTTGGCCAGAGTTACATTGTGCCTTGCCAGGTCCCTCAAATCTGTCCCCTCCGGCCGTCATTATCTTGTGAGCCAAAAATCCTGTCCATCACTGCACTAAATCCTATGCAAACATGCCATCTGCTATGGAATTTAAGTCACACTAATTTGATCAAAGGCAACCTGCATTTAAAACTCTTATATAATTACAATCAGAACACAAAGATGGGACTAAATATAGCATATAACTTTAGACACAATACCTGTAAGAGAAGAGCAAAATTTTCACTCTGAATGATCTTGGAGAAGTTTTCTATAATAAATGCAATACATTCTTCTTGCAGCTGAGACGCCATAGTCAGCGCTGCCTCTGTCCACTTTACTCTGGGTAAACTGATGATCAGCCTGTCACTTTCCATCAGAAGAAAAGCAGCATTCTTGTCATTCTTATAATTTAAAAAATATCAGGAAAAAAGTTAGATTACTACTCATAAATAACTTTGTAAGCAAATAAAATGCTTTTGTTTTCTTGTGATGTTTCCTGCAAACAACAAAATTCCAGGTA
Source organism: Equus przewalskii (assembly GCF_037783145.1). Taxonomy (NCBI): domain Eukaryota; kingdom Metazoa; phylum Chordata; class Mammalia; order Perissodactyla; family Equidae; genus Equus; species Equus przewalskii. Next base: position 7,783,877 of record NC_091854.1, read on the forward strand.
GCTAATATCTTTGTCATTAGTGTTACATATAACACTTACTTAATCATTCATTCAGAATTATCCAAAAGAGCAAACTTTGAGCTGGGAAGAAGTCATCTTTAAAAGATAGCTAAAACAAACCTGAGAGCAAAGTTATAATATAACTACAAAGAAAAACTTGACTTCCCTGAGAAGTTCACTACTGAACTAATTTTTGTGCTTAAAGATATCATTCATAACTGCATGGCTACACTGACATAGCCTTAATTCTTTTCTGACTATAAAATACATGTTCTTTATTATAAATTTAGAAATGCTAAAAATTACTATGATCCCCAGTGATTTTCTTCCTCCTCTCCAATTAGGTAAGCCTCTTCTTTTTATATTTTATTCATTTAGTGATGATTCATTTTTATACCATTGGAAAAAAATGTTCACGAATACTCATCTTTATAGAAAATGAATGACAATTCAAAAATACCATGTGCTCCAAGGAAAAGGAAAATATAGCAACTTATAAATTACTTTGTCTTATTCATGATTTATTTCTAGTTCTTAAAACAATCTTAGTAAATAACTATTTATTGGATAAATAGTTACCTGATAGATTATAGTAGATTGAAAAACATGGCAACAAATTCTTTGTAGCTCCATCCATCAAAGAGGTGGAATCTACTCCTCATCCCTTGAAACTAGACCGGCCTTTTCACTCGCTTGCACAAACAGTGTTGTTGTGCAGCAAGTTCCAGAGCCTAGGCCACAAGAAGCCTTGCAGCTACTGTCTTTACCCTCTTGGAATTCTGCGACCACCAGGCCATAAAGAAGCCTGGTAAGAAAGACCACATGGAGCGGGAGGCTCAGCCTCCAACTCAGCCACCAGCCGAAAGCAGCCGCAGCACTGAGCGCAGGCAAGATCGGCAGAACAAGCATCCAGTCAACCCGCAGAACTGTGAGGAATAACAAACTGTAGTTTTAAACCATTTAGTTTTGGTGTGGTTTGTTGCACAGCAATAGATAACTGATAATCTGAAAATGACAGACTGAAATCCTTACCATAGGCTGCATGATGTAAACCTTACACACCCTCAGTATCTTTCAGACCTCGACCCCAGCACTACCTGTTCCCTGATCCCTACACCTACATCAGATTCCTTTTATACATGCCATCAGAGAACCCGTCCCTATTTTTCAGAGCACTTAATTCATTTCTAATTATTCAATCATGAACAACACTATTTGTTTAATATCCATCTCTCTCACTAGTCTGCATGTTTATTGAGTATGAAACCAAGTCTGTTTTGGCTCACCATTGACCCCTAGGGCCTAGAACTGGGTCAGAGTAGTCACCCAAGTATTTGTTGATCTTTTAGCATCATCACAGACTGAGAGTCTACAAGAGAATTTCTAGGATAAATTAAGTTTAATCCTCGAATACCAAAACTTTTAAAATTTCACCCATTTACCAAGAATTCTTTTAAAATGTATTACATACTTCCTTTGCTTTAAAAAAATCATACTTTGCTATAATTCATCTTTTTTTGTTTTAGTACCATCATCCTTTCCTGTTCTGGTGACTTCCTGAGTAACTGCAATTACTATGAATTTTAGGCAATAAGCCAAATTTGCACTACTATAGGGATTATTCTGGTAGTAGAGACAAATGTAGGGTATCCAAATAAACTTGGCAGGTATCTACAAAGCCCTGATTACATACATAGTGTTATTTGCTCTGACAGTTAATATATTTTTTAAAACATAGATATAAAGTATAGCTGTCATAATTTAGCTTGGAATCTATCAGAAAACTAAAATATGGACATAATGATAACATAGGTGGCATGTAATCTTATTCCATATTGATCTGAATATATGGCAACATTAAATGTTAGAGTAGCTTGGGGTTCAAAGAAGGAAGAAAATACTTCTAGACCAAACGCATAAAATTTTAACTCAATAGTTAACATAACACATGGTTCAAACTTCAAAGATATATAAAGGGCATTACTAAGAAAATTCTCCCTTTCCTTCCTGTCCCCAAGCCACCCATTTTCCCTCACCCCAATCATATTATTTATTTTCAGTATCTGTTCAGAGTTACTTTAAGCATATACAAAAAAAAAATCATGTAATTTTCCCTTTATTTTACTAAAATTGAGGTACTAATATGCACAGTACTCTGTACCTTGCCATTTACACTTAGCATACATCTTGAATTTTTTTTTTCCTGAGAAGATTGGCCCTGAGGTAACACCTGTTGCCAGTCTTCCTCCATTTTGTATGTGGGTCACTGCCACAGCATGGCTGTCAAGAGGTGTAGGTCTGTACCAAGGATCTGAACCTGTGAACTCGGGCCACCAAAGCAGAGTGAGCAGGATTCAACCACTATGCCACATGGTCAGCCCCTTGAATATTTTTCTTATCATAATATAAAGAGCCTTGTGATTGTTTTAATATCTATGTAACATTCCATAATATAGATATACCATAAGTCATTTCAACTAGTCTTTTACTTATAGACACTTATGTTGTTTCCAATTTTTTGCTATTACAATGTGGTAATGAATGACCCTATAGATAACATTATTTCACACATATGTGAACATATCTATAGGAATAGATATATGCCTAGAAATAGAATTGCTGGGTCAATGCTACTTGTCTCAGCCTGGGTTCTCCCTGATAACTGAGCCTGAGAAACAGCCTGGTATACGGATAGTTTATTTTGGGAAGTGATCCCAAGAGGATCTGAGGCACTGGGAGAGCGAAATAGGGAAGGAGGAAAAGCCAAGTGAAGGGTATGTTTTCTAGCTTCTTGCTACTCACAGTGTGATCCACAGCATCAACAGCACCGAGAACTTGTTAGAAATGCAGAATCTCAGGCTCCACCCCTGACTTACTGAATTAGAATCCACATTTAAACAAGACACTGGTGTGTTTTGTATTCTACTAAGTTTGAGAAGCATTGATACAGTATTCACTGTTAGAGGCAAATGGGGCTCAGTCTTGCTGGGGACCCTCTGAAGAGCCACAGAGAATGCACTTTAAATTATTCACGCAAGGGTCAGAGCAGGGAAACGTTTAACCAGTGGCTTCTATCTCCCATTGCTCAAGGCTTGTCCCCTGGGGTGTTAATTCCCTTTTTCTTCCAGGTTTGCATAGGTATCAGAATTGCTGAGCGGTAGGTAATTAAGAGGTTTGTATTTTCTTTGTGAACTTCTCCTATGATTAGCTGTTTGTTTGTTTTTTTTTTAAGTCAACTTGTAGGAACTCTCTATATCAGGAAAATTAGAATCATAAATATGATATGAACTGTCTTTTGACTTTGCTTATGATCGTTTTTGCTATATAGAAATTTTGCATTTTTATATTTAAAAAAACCAAATTTTTTTATGGCTTCTGAATTTTGTATCCCTATTCCCCTGTTGAGGTTATAAAATAATTCTCCCAGAGTTTATTATAGTATTTTAATGGTTTCATTTTTTTTACATTCAAATCTCTGACCCATTTGAAATATATCCTGGCATACTAGAATGTGAAGTATAGATCTAACTTAAACTTTTTTCTAGCTGGTTTCCTGGTTGTCCCAATAATGTATATTGAATAAACACTATGACTCATACTATTTCATAATCCTTACAATACTGTGTTAATCAAATGGGCATTCAGCTATCCTTTAGCCTTAAGACTAATGGCATAATATGTATACAACTTTAATTTTACCATAGTGACCATCCCCACCCCTATTTGTTTTCTAACTTTTCTAAACTTAAAAACTCTCCATAATTTGCTTTTTTTAAAGGACTTAAAATATTTCATTAAGAAAAATTTAATCACATTTTGAAATAGTTCAAGTAATTATATTATAAAGTCCTAACTTTGCTAACACCTTTCTCTCTTCTGTTTTCCCCCCTCATCCTCTTCTCTTTTTCTGCCAGAAGCAATGGTTTGTACTTGGTAGGAGGGGGCAGTCACATTTTACTGAACTGCTGCACAGTGACCAAGAAAGAGAAAAACCTCAAAGTCTTTCAAATTAAAATTCAAAAAAAAATTCTCCATATCTATTCCAACACAGCACTTTCTTCCCTCCCTCAGTATGTGAGAGTGTTGGGCATATCACTGATGGAGCACAGTGCCTCCCATGGCACATGTGGTTGAACTGAATCAGAGTTCAAGAAGACTTAGGAAGACTGCTGGCTCGCTCTTTATTTTTTTGGATAACATATTTCAAATTTTAATTTGAAAAATCTAAAAGTATTCTATTTTTTATCAAAAGCTAAATATATTTTATTTACATAATAAAATATGAAGAATATACTAATGTTTCTTAAAACTTGAATATCCACAAAAAAAAGACAAAAATTTCAAATTTTCATTATAATCATCATGATGCCAAAAGGCTACTGATCAGACTGGGTGTTTGGCTGTTCTGGTGTTAATCTTTTTATCTATCTTGAAAAGAAAAAACAAGCATTCATAAAGCTTAGAAGGACCTGACTGGAGCTATAAAATCAAAATAAAATATTGTAGGAGAGGGAGAAGCATAGTATGAAGGGTTTATTTTTTCAATTAAACTTACATACTTACCACTTGTGGCAAAAAAAATCAAACTTCTTAGTACGACATTCAGTTAAGATCCCTCCTAATCTGGTCTGAGCCTCTCCTCAGACTTCTCTCATGCCAGTTGCAGCAGAATATTGGAACCACCCAGTCTCCAGGTCCCTGGTCACATTTTAAAAGTCTGCCGGGCAGGCTGGCCCCGTGGCCTAGTGGTTAAATTCAGCGCACTCTGCTTCAGTGGCCTGGGTTCAGTTCCTGGGCATGGACCTACACCACTTGTCAGCAGCCATGCTGTGACAGCAGCTCCCACAGACTGACATAGCTCACACAGAAGAGGACTGGCACAGATGTAAAGTCTGTCAGGAATGCTCTAACATACTTCTTTATTTTGAAATTGTCTTCTCTCCTCAGGTTCATCTCAAATTACTTCTCTCACCCTTCCAAACAGAATCAATTGTTTTAACTTCGGTGATCCCATGTATATATCTGAATTATAGATTATACTTATTCATTCATTTTTTTACCTATTTGATGATATATATTGGTGCCTAATATGTGCTAGGCACTGCTCTAAGGCTAGCGCTATAAAGGTAAATAAGACTGATACGAAACTTAATATTAGTCCTCATTATAGTCTAACTTGTATTTTACTTAGTTATTTAAATGCTTATTCTTCCATCAATTTGTGAGTTCCCTGAGGTCAAGGCCCACGCTTCTTTAAAAAAATCTTTGCCAACATTAAGCACCCATCATATTATCTTTAGAATGGTAGCGACTGTTTTAAGACAAGGCTTTGTCATCTACTAACATTGTGAACTTGAATAAAGCACTTAGCTCTCTGACTCTCTTTTCTCATATGTGAAATGGTGACAAGGGTACCTGTCTTACACAAAATTTCAAAAAATATAAAGTATTTTTTGAACTGTAAAGGTCTAAACAAACCACTAAATAGTAGTAGTAGTAGTAGTAGTAGTAAATGATGTTTCCCCTTCTATTGAACTGAATTATAGCTGGGCCATTTGTTTGCCTTCATGAGCAAGGAGTAACTATTCACTGACCAAAAAACTAATGCAAAATAGTAAGCAACAAAACTACAAAGTCCTTCATTAGCATAAACATAGATTTAGACATTATTTTGCAGTGGTATCTCACCAGTTGATGACCTACACTTATTTTCCCAATTAGATTTAGATGTATCTTCTATATAACACAATCTGACGTATCATTCAGGGTTCAGTCAGAGAAACAGGACCGCCAGGAGGTACTTATATATATACACAGGAATGTGTTACAGGGATTTGACCTTATGCAATTGTGGGAGCTGGTTACACAGTCTTTGTATGTGATGATGTAGTTTGAAGTCCACAGGGAAGGCAGTTGAGAATGGAAGATGGATATAATGGGTGAGGGAGAAAGCAGAAGCTGACACCCAAGAGCACAAGCTGTAACCCACACTGATAGACCCATTTCAGTTCTCACTGCCTCCAACCTGGATGAAATAGGTGTCCTTCAGGAGATGCTGGCACCTTTCATCATGGAGCTAAACACATCCCTGGCCCAGGGGTAAGAGAAGCCAAAAGAAGATATAGGGCAAGGTGGAGCAGTTGTAGGTCTGGCTTCTATTCCACACCAACAAGGTAAAGTTGCAGGATACCAAATAAACATACAAAAATCAGTTGTGTTTCTATACATTAACAATGAAGTAGTAGAAAGAGAAATTAAGAATACAATCCCATTTACAGTTGCAACAAAAAGACTAAAATACCTAGGAATAAACTTAACCAAAGAGGTGAAAGAGCTATATACTGAAATCTATAAAACATTGTTGAAAAAAATAGAAGACACAAAAAAATGGAAAGCTATTCCGTGCTCATGGATTGGAAGAATTAACATAGTTAAAATGTCCATACTTCCTAAAGTAATCTACAGATTCAATGCACTCTCTATCAAAGATTCCAACAACATTTTTCACAGAAATAGAAGAATCCTAAAATTTATATGGAACAACCAAAGACCCCGAATAGACAAAGGAACCCTGAGAAAAAAGAACAAAGCTGGAGGTATCACTCCTGGACTTCAAAATATACTAGAAAGCAACAGTAATCAAAACAGCATGGTACTTGGGGCTGGCCCTATGGCCAAGTGGTTAAGTTCGTGTATTCCGCTTTGGCAGCCCAGGGTTTCCCCAGTTTAGATCCTGGGTGTGGACATGGCACTGCTCGTCAGGCCATGCTGAGGTGGCATCCCACATAGCACAACCAGAGGCACTCACAACTAGAATATACAACTAGGTACCAGGAGGGGCTTTGGGGAGAAGAAGAAGAAGAAGAAGAAAAAAAAAACCCAGCATGGTACTGGCACAAAAAGAGACACACAGATCAATGGAACAGAATCGAGAGCCCAGAAATAAACCCAAACATCTATGGACAGCTAATTTTCGACAAGGGAGCCAAGAACATACAATGGAGAAAGGAAAGTCTCTTTGATAAATGGTGCTGGGAAAACTGGACAGCCACGTGCAAAAGACTGAAAGTAGACTATTACCTTACACTATACACAAAAATTAACTCAAAATGAATTAAAGACTCAAATGTAAGACCTGAAACTTCTAGAAGAAAACACAGGGAGCATGCTCTTCAACATCCATCTTAGCAGCATATTTTCAAGTACCATGTCTGACTTGGCAAGGGAAACAATAGAAAGAATAAACAAATGGGACTACACCAAACTAAAAAGCTTCTGCACAGCAAAGGAAACCATCAACAAAATGAAAAGACAACCTAACAATTGGGAGAAGATATTTGCAAACCAAATATCTGACAAAGGGTTAATATCCAAAATATATAAAGAACTCATACATCTCAACAATAAAAAAACTAACAACCCAATTAAAAAATGGGCAAAAGATCTGAACAGATATTTCTCCAAAGAAGATATACAGATGGCCAACAGGCACATGAAAAGATGTTCAACATGACTAATTATCAGGGAAGTGCAAACCAAAACTACAATGAGATATCACCTCACATCCATCAGCATGGCTATAATTAAGAAGACAGGAAATAATGTGTTGGAGAGGATGTGGAGAAAACAGAACTCTCATATATTGCTGGTGGGAGTGCAAACAGATGCAGCCACTATGGAAAACAGTATGGAGATTCCTCAAAAAAATTAAGAATAGGATGACCATACAATTCAGCTATTCCACTGCTGGGTATTTAGCCAGAGAATGTGAAAACACAAATGCATAAAGATACATGCACCCCTATGTTCACTGCAGCATTATTCACAATAGCCAAGACTTGAAAGCAACCTACGTGCCCATGAAGGGATGAATGAATAAAGACGATGTGGCATATACACACAATGGAATACTACTTGGCCATAAAAAAGGATGAAATTCGGCATTTTGCGACAACACGGATGGACCTTGTGGGTATTAAGTGAAGCGAAATAAGTCAGAGGGAGAAAGTCAAATACCATATGATCTCACTCATAAATACAAGATAAAAATAACAACAAACAAACACACAGACACAGAGATTGGATTGGTGGTTACCAGAGGGGAATGGGGGAAGGAAGAGGGTGAAAGGGGTAATTAGGCACATGTGTATGGTGATGGATTGTAATTAGTCTTTGGGTGGTAAACATGACGGAATCTATACAGAAATTGAAATATAATGATGTATACCCAAAATTTATATGTTATAAACCAATGTTACCACAATAAAAAAATAAAATAAAATAAAGTGAAATGAAAAAAAAAAGGTGAGCCAGTAAATAAGCAACGTGTATTAGCTAAAAGCACCTGCCACAATCTTCCTAGTGTTGGAGAAAAAGGCTGTGGTTTCACTTCTACCCTCCAAATTGCACACCAAATTGTCTCTTGTGGCCTCTCTAACTGGAAACATATAAAGAAGGAAATTCTGGGAAGCATAGTTCATCCTAGCCAAGCTGAAACATTACAAAGCCACCAGAGTCCATCCCTTCTCAACGTGGCACCCACACATCTCATTAAGTCATACTTAATTATCAAATGGACACAATAACAAAAGCAAGCTTCTGCCCAACACGACAAACTAACTCCTATACAACAAATATGCTAACCCTTTCTGTAAGAGGATATGAAGTCTCTTGTTTTGTCTTTGGGTGATATTCATTGTTCTTCAAATTGATTCACACTCCCCTTTGGTAACCTGTAACTTAAATGCGGAGATGTAAAGTTAACTATTACTAACACGTCTTCTATTAGATGGTAGGGGAATGAGACAGTGGAAAAAACCCAAAAATATTTAGTTAATATATATACAAACATTCATGTAAAAAGGAAAGTTAATTTCTTTATATCATAGCTACCACAGTGCTCATTTCTGTAACTGGTCACCTGGTCATAGCTGGCATTTAAAACTACACTTTCCCACTACCATTCCATATTCCCTTTGCCCTCAGCAAGTATCTCTGCTGGTTGTAGTTCTTTATCTGGTAGGGTAACCCAAACTTTCATTCTGGAAGAATCTGGGCCATTATCAGTGCTGTCTAATTTGGGTTGTTAGTTTTCCATTGATTTTAATCATAGGACACAGGAGTATTGCACTCCAGATGTATTCCTCATTAACCACATTACATAGTACCAACCCAATTTCCCCTGGATAGTCAGGCTCAATCTACAATTCTTCTTCTTTGCCTGTTGATTTACAAAGTGATCAGAAGAAGACAGTCTCAACTTCCAGTTCAACGGAATCATTATTGTGTTCCCAGGTGGAAGCATTCTTCTCTTTGGAGCTAAGGCCTCTAGATCAGAGGGACTAAAGTTACACGGACAGGAAGAAAATTTTTGCTAGTGGATCACTATGAGTAATTGTATGTGGAGCCACTCCCATTTCCACATCTTGATTTCTGGAACCATGAATCCTAGTTATGGGAGAAATAGCACCATAAATCAAAAACTGACTTAGAGCATATACAGCCTCCTAGAGGACATTGCCCCAACCCCACAAGGCATTGCTACCTAGCTGGCGCTGTGAGTCTTCAAAAGGCCATTCCTGCATTCAAGCCAGCTGCTTCAGGATGATAGGACACACGGTAAGACCAGTAAAGTCATGAGCATGGGCCCACTGCTGTACTTCATCTGCTGTGAAGTGAGTTCCTTAGTCAGAAGTGATGCTGTGTGGAAAGGCGTTCTGTTAAGTCCACAGACGGTGGTTTTAGCAGAAACAGTAGGAGCAAGGAAGGCAAATCCACAAAAGTCTATTCCACTAACACAGCACTACGTTTCCCATGATGAAGTGGTCCAACGTAATTAACCTGCTACCAGGTAGATGGCTAGTTCTCTTGAGGAACGGTGCCATAGAGAAGTTTCAGTACCCAAATCCACCTCAGTGAGTGGGAGTCCATGCTGCTGAGCCAATGTATAACCTCCATCGCTGGCATCATGTCCCTTTTGTTCATGAACCAACATATAACTCCTAGTGGTTCTGCTTCCCTTATTGAACTGTCACTAATGAATTTGGTGCAGAGGAATAGAATCTTAAGGATAGGTTCTCTGAATTGGTTCTGGGTTATCTGGAATTGCTTCTCTCATATTACTTTTATACTGTAATTCTACACTTATATTTAAAACATTGAAATTACCAATACAAAATTGAATAAACTTTTTTATGACAAACACAAACAAGGGTATTCAGATTATACTTACTAAGGACTGAATCAACATATTAAGACAACTTTTCTGAATCTCAGGAGGAACATTTGCAAAACTTCTCTCAGACCAAAACCTTGCAAAATGCTTTACAATCCACCTGTAAAAATCAAAGAATCTCAAGTTAGAGAAATGAAAATATTTTTCTTTATAATATTCAATAATATCTGGGTTTGCAATGATATAAGTTGTACATATATACGTTTTGACTAACCCTTATAGTTAATTTTGTGAGCTCTATGATGGACTTAACTATGCTCCCTTTTCTGTAAGCATATATTTTAAATCCACTTTGGGTTATGTGCATGGATTTTAACATAAGTAACCATGGTTCAGCTAAAATAAAATGGATCTCAAGCATCTTGAGTAATATCTAAATTAATACTTCTTCTCAATTGTTGCAACTAGTTAAGCGTTAAGACATAATGTATGCATTGTGCCCAAGAAAATCAGCCAAGTCTAAAATTTCCCAGAAAATTAGGAGAATGGAAGAACAAAATCCCTAAATTAATAATAACAGCACTACTTCAGATCACTTACTTCATGCAGTCAGCAAAAAGACTTTCCACTCCAGCTGAATGAGCAATAATCAGGCATTCTAGTACAGGTGCCAACCTTCTGGGAACAAGCTAAAATTGATAGAAAACAGTACATTCATTCTTTTTCAACTTACAGAGGCTAAAAGTATTTTGCTCATAAAGATGACCTGATTTATACATCTAAACTGCAGAATAAATATGTATAATTCAAAAGTCTGTTATTCTTTTAAAACCAAATATCACTAATAAATTTAGTTTTATAGAATAGCATTTGAGCTCTTTTAGCTGCCAAAATGCACACAATTTTTATTCTAATTTCATTTCGCTTAAATTTTTTTTTAAGTAAAAATGGTATAATAATTTCTAGCACATCACATTGCAATACAACGATATGGTCTAATCTGCTTCTTAAAGGATAAATATAACTTTAAGTATATGTACATTGGGAGGTCCTACACTGACCTCAGATAAAATGATAGAATTTAGTTACAACATAATTATATAACGTATTTTTTTAAAAGCCCATATACGGAAGCAATAAACTAAATTAACAAATAAAACGAAGATACAAGTAGTGAAAAGAACTCACTGCTCTTGGTGTTAAGCCTCTGTGCTACACACTGCCGGTGCCAAATACTTCCAGTTTTAGGACTATGTTCCTAAACACATCTATTACCCATTAGGGTGAATAAAGTTCAACTTCTCTTTGTACACATTCATTAGTTGTGATTTGTGGTTTAAAGACAGACAATCAGCCAATTTGTATATATAGTCTCTAAATACATACTGAAGATACCCTGCTCTCAGAGAAGAGCAAAAGCTTCTTTAGAAATGCCTCCAGCTTAGTCCTTGTAATGAAGTCAGTGATTCCAACTTTTTGGATTATGAATTGCTATTTATTTGATTTTCCTTCTTTTTTCTTTTTGAGGAAGATTAGCCCTGAGCTAACTACTGCCAATCCTCTTTTTGCTGAGAAAGACTGACCCTGAGCTAACATCCATGCCCATCTTCCTCTACTTTATACGTGGGATGCCTACCATAGCATGGCATGCCAAGCGGTGCCATGTCCGCACCCGGGATCTGACCCGGTGAACCCCGGACTGCCGAGAAGCAGAAGGTGCGAACTTAACTGCTGCGCCACCAGGCCAGCCCCTTAATTTGATTTTCTAATACCCTTTTCCTAAAAGTGTTATATTAGTATTTAAGAAATTGAATGTAAATATTTTGCTTTGCAGATTAGCAATTTAGTTATTCCCTTTGAGATAATTAGAGGTGCTCCGAGTTGTCTTAAGATCAGAAACGGCTATCGCTATATAAATTATACAGTGATACTTCCACCAAGGTAAATAACTTGGTTTTCTGACCCACTTCAGATGAGAGTATCAAACTAGTAAGAGGGAAGAGACTACTGGTATAGACATACTTGACAACCTAAAAGCACCAGAAGTCTAAAGAACTGTAAAAGCAAACACAAGAGTTAAAAAGTCCAGTAGCCTAATTTTATTTAGGAATAACCAGCCCTCTACAACACCAACTCAACTAATTGACATATAACTTAAGAATAATTTCCACTGAAAAGTTATTACAATACAAACTAATTTGCTGCTTAAAACAGAAACTGGCAAACTATAGCTTGTGGACCACATCTAGCCCCCACTGTTCTTGTGAATAGTCCTATTGGAACACTGCTATGCTGTTCTATTTCCGGGTTGCCTACAGCTGCTTTTGCTCTACCATAGCAGAGTTGAGTAGTTGCGATTGAAATCATATGGTTCACGAAGCCTAGTTGCGATTGAAATCATATGGTTCACGAAGCCTAGAATATTTACTATCTGGCCTTTTATAAAAAAAGTTTACCGACCCCAGCTTAAAGGGTTAACTTGAGCTTTATGAGAATTTTATTCATACAGAAATGTTGAAACCCAAGTGTTTTTGTAATAAGAGGACTGACCTTTAGTCATTTTCAAAACCTGTTTGTAGAATTTGGGACGATATATATTTAAATCATTACCTAAAATACATTTTCAAATCAGTGACAAAAAATAAACAATGTAAAGCCTACTGTAATCCTGTAAGTGAATTCCAAAAGTTTTAATCATGTAAAAGGCAAGTTTGTAAAGTTAATGAAATGACTGAAGCTAGCTTGGCAGGAGTTCCAGGGCCAGTTACCCATTACATTATACCTAAATTTGTATTACTGTGGAGTGTATTATTATAGGTTTACCACATTTAATACATGCCAAGAAACTGCATAATTGAGATGTAGAAGTTTAAAAACCTATATTTAAAGATATATTCATAAAAATACATAAAGCAAAAAATTTAAAGATCAGGTCAATAAAAACAGAAACTGTTCTCCAAATATCTGTTGCCACAATAATATGGACTATATTAAAATAAGTAAAATAAAGTGAAAAAAGTTTTCAACGAAACACCATATTGATAATTTTTTTAAATTTCACTTTCTGTTGTTTTAATGGCAACAAAGATGTCTTTTGTGTCTTAAAAATTAAGTGGATTATTGAAAGTAAAATACGAAAAAGCTACATATAACCTATGTATATTCATGAACATACTAAAAAATAGAGGCAATGGTCTGAAGACTATCCATAAAAGAGATTATTTTTTAAGTGTTAAATGTAATTGGTTCAACCACACTGTGTCAAATTCCCCTCTTTTCCATTCCTAATGACATTATAGGCAAATTCCAGTACCTTTGGTATTGAAATTCAGTATAGCACTGTCTAAACACCTATCTTATAACTGACACGTCTTTCCCTCCTCCATCACTGACTACAATTCTAGTTGGAGATCTGGAATAGGGAGTAGAGCATGGGTTGGTCTCCCGCTCCTCAATTTCCTGGGTCTAACGCCTGTTAGAAGAGGGCTAGGGAGGGCCTTGGTCACCTTATGAAACTAACCAAAGACCCAGGTGGCAGCAGGGAGATGGCCTGGACTTTGCTCTAATTCAGATGTTAGTGGCCTTTGCTGAAGTGATGGCCCTTTTAGTGGCAGCATGAACTTCACCCTAGGATCTTGGTAGATAAAGATTCTTCCAGTGCTTCATGATGCACAGTGCCTCCCTTGGAAGAACACAGTGTCATTTGGCCCTGTATCAGTCTTCTGTGATTGCCTGGAACCACTAAGGTCTTCCTCCTTCCTTGCATACCACGCATAACTGGGGTGTGGAGTAGACTCCCTGTACTTCTTCCTGTATATGACAAAAACTATTGTGCCTAATCACCAGGCCAGTACTGGCTTCTCCAGCAAGCCTCCTCCTCTTAGAAATCTCCACGTTCAAGTGTACTCTCACTGGTTTCTGAGGCATACTCCAGGCTCCTCCAAGAAATCTCTTACCACTTTTCTTCTTTAATGGAAGCTCCAAAGTGGGCTGGTTTTACAGATATAGTAGATGTCCATCTAGGGGATGAGAGGATATTATCTCCTCATTGCAGACACCCCCTATCTTTAATCTTTATTTGGGAGATGGTTGGATCTCCCTCTTAACTTTCACTTAGCTGGAAAGATGGGGGAAGTAGATGAAAAAGAAGGAAAATCTTTCCCCAGAATTCTTCACTTTCTACAAAGCTGAGAACACTACGGACTGCCCTCTTTCTTCTAGTGCCCTTCCTTACAGAGGCTGGAATGGATGGTGGATTAAAGGTAGCGGAGGAGCTTAACTGTTCTCAGTAAACCCTAAGCGGGGTGGTAGTGGTGGTGGTGCTGGATCCAGCTTTTCATGGCTCTGTTTTAACACAGAGGATGCTTCCTCAGCTACAACTTATAGAGAGGTAGGAAAAGTCCTACCAAACACAAAAATCTCAGTTTAAATGTTATTAAAATTACGTAATTACAATTCATATAACACATATTGTTGCCTCAAGTATCCAATAAGAGAGGAATATTGATGTAAACAATTCTTTTAAGATTTGTTTTTTGTTGATTATAAAAGTAATACAGGATCACTGTAGAAAATGTGTAAAAGCATAAATAAGAAAATTAAAAAATAACCTGCAGTTACAGAGTAAGTTAAAACAATGGAGAATTTAAGAATAATATACAAAATGGCATCTGTACAAATGCACAGTATAGGATCTTTCTTTAGACAATAAATTTATGTTTGTGTGAACTAAAATTAAAAAGTCAATATTCATACTCCACCTGGGGAGACAGGTAGACGAGAACATGTTCCACCCCAAGCACACGCTATGAGAAGTGGTAGAAAGGAGGAACATACTTTCACGGGAAAAGAATCGATGAAGCACTGTGATAAACACACTTTCATAAACGGAGAAGGTAACCTTGGTTCCTGACTTCCTTTCTCTTAGTTCTAAACCCTGAGTCCCAGCTACACACTCCATCTTTGAATTATAGCAGATACTCCTATATCCTTTCAATAAACCCCCAACCTCAATTTTATTTTACTTAAAATGATCTAAATTAATTTCTATTTTTTACAAGCACATCATATAAGTTATTTCTCACCTAGAGTTCCCATTAGTTAAACTGACAATATTTTTAAGATTTAAAGCACTATTTACTATCAGAGGGAAAAATCTAGTAGGTAATAAGGGGTGACTTCAAGTACTGGGTGAAAGATTTCTGAGACTCAATAATTACCTTCTGAAAGAAATTACAGTAATCTCTTCTTAAAATATAGATTGCTACTTCTTTTAATCCTTCTAATCCATACATATCAGCCATGTTGAGTATCTGTCTAAAATAAAAACAGATACACTGTTAATTCTCAAATTTAAAAACCAAGGCATAATACACAGCAATTTCCTAATAATACGTAATCTGTTTAGAAAAAAGAATAATCTGAATTATTTTAATTCTAACATAATATTCTTTATGTCCTATATAATACTCATTATGGATTATAAAAAGGACATAGGCCAAAAGTTGAAAGCACTGTCACATGATTTAATTAGTAAAGAATAACAAGAAATGAATTTGGAGATGTTTCAATCAAATTCTCCTCATATTCTCAGTGAAATATACAGCAAAGTCCAGGAAACTGCTTCAAAGACTGTAAAAGTCACAAAACTCTTTGCAATCAATTTGCATAGTAAAAATTTGAGAGGAGGGAAAATAATTGATGCTTACCATATTGAAAATGCCTATAAATGACCCTAAAATTGAAAACTGCATCCAAAGACTCAAAGGGTTTCTGTTGTTTCTTTCTTTTGGCAAGTATTTCTGAGCACCCATACATATTTTAGGTACTTAGGGAAGCTACAAGCCGTGAGAGCATGATAAAATTTCATATAGATTTCCAGTGGGTAAAACTTCAGTACTTAATCCCTGTGATTCATGATACTTTCTCCCTCAAATCACATTTATTCAATTTGCAATGAAAGGAACCAATGAATATTTAAAATTAAAAGAGTAGCTTTCATTTGCCTCATGTTAGAATAGCATTAAAAGGAGAGGACTTCCAGAAAATTAGAAGAGCAAGGCAGAGGTCACTCCGAGGTAGGATTTTAGCAGCTTAAATAGCATTTCAGCACAGCGCACTTAAGAATCACATGGTTGATGGTCTTTAGGATGCCTATATTCTTAAGCTAATTTTAAGATTTTCTTTTTCCACTTCTTTTGCTGTTTAAGAGAGATATCCTAAAATTATAAAACAAAGCAGTAAAATAATTGCTCAAAATTTGATAAAGGTTCAATCAATTTTATTTTATAAAAACCTGTCATTTATTTTCCAAAACAAATATAAAGTTTTTCTAACATAATTTAACTCTAATAAAGAGTTTTCTTAATCTTACGACTATGAGCTGCTAGATCATCTTTTCTTCTAAATACAGAGACACTATTTTTGGATATTCCCAAAACATACACAAGATATGGCAAAATAGATAACAAAAGTAAAGCTTCTACTTCATTCACACTTTGAAACACAGCTCAACAAAGCAGAAGCCACCAAATACTAATATTTTTACATTTTTAAAATCACTAAAAAGAAACACATACCCAACATTAGCTTTGTCTGGAAAGTCCAAGGTTCCTCCATATATAAAATGCATCATAACACTCATTTCTATATGGTTTATACTGAAAAATAAAAGAAAACTAAACTCAAATCCAGAAATAATTAAGGTTTAACTGATATCAATGATATATTCTATTTTCCCATAAACTTTTAGCAAGATAAAGTTTTTTGGGTTTTTTTTTGAAGAAGATTAGCCCTGAGCTAACTACTGCCAATCCTCCTCTTTTTGCTGAGGAAGACTGGCCCTGAGCTAACATCCATGCCCATCTTCCTCTACTTTCTATGTGGGATACCTACCACAGCATGGTGTGCCAAGCGGTGCCATGTCCACACCTGGGATCCAAACCGGCGAACCCCGGGCCACCAAAGCGGAACATGTGCACTTAACCGCTGCGCCACTGGGCTGGCCCCAGCAAGATAAAGTTTTAATCTCAGTTTTAATCTCTAACATCCATGCAGGTTATGCCATTAATTTACCATGAAGTATAACTACAGCTATGGATTTTTACATAAGTTATAAAATGTTATTAGTATATTATCAAACCATTGATTACTTGTTGAACATCTTCTATAATAAACTTTCAGAGTTAGAAAGGACCTTAGAGATCATAGCGCAACCTCTGTCTCATTAAGAAATTCTCTCCTCAGCATCTTTGACAAAAGGCCTCCGATCTTGCTTAAAGCCTCAGATGGACGACTCTATTCACTAGAAAGATTCTTGTTATGCTGCACGGATTTCTTAATTTGTAATACCTATCCAGTGGCTCTAGCTTGGCCAATGTTCTCGTTATACAGATTAAAAAGTAAAAAGAAGACTTAAGAAGGAGTCTGGAGTGATAATCTTATGTCCCACTGACTACTGGATCCTAAACTCCGAATTCACGACCTCCTTCCTCTTCCCCCCCTTTCTCAACACTTGAAATTCGATCTTCTTTCAATTATTCCTGTTTTGTTCATAGCACTGTTACAGGATTTTTCGCATTTTGACCTACTATTTCTGTACCAAGGGGAGTGAATTATCTGGTTCAATCAGATGACAACAACCACTAGTCGTAGGCAGGAGCAAGTTGAGATGAGGGGTAATTTGATTTCTTTTCTCTTTTCTTCTGGGCTGAACCAGTAGGAAGAGGTGATGGGGAAGAAGGCATCTGCTATCCTGATTCAGACTTTCTTCCAGGTGGACTGTCTCACAGGAGCCATAGTAAGCAAATCAACTTTGGCTCTTGCATTAAAGCACACTTTACTGCTTTAATAGTTTTTATCAATAATAAAGGAAATGTTTTTTACTTCATCTGCTGATTCTTTTGTCTTATTTTGAATAGAATAAAGCACATTATTTACTGGACCCCCCTCAAAATTCTAACAGCAAATAGATTACCATCTAGATACCTAAATCATAGCCTGAGGTTCATCTCAATGCACTCCCTCTCTATATCCCGTCATTTATACCTTCAAAAATTTCTTGAATTCAGCCTCTGCTGTCTATTTCCCCTCTCACTGACCTGGTTTAGCCTCTCATTTTCTCTCATCTGTACCATGACGGTATCCTCTCATTCAGGTTTCCTGCCTGAAATAATCTCCTTGCATCCCATTTCCCATACTGCTGTTAGAGTGACTTGGCTAAAATGTAAATCTGATATAGTCCACCACTTTGAAAAGCCTTCAATAATTCTCCATAGCCCATAGCAAAAAAAGCCCAAATTCCTTCGCTTGGTGTACAATGTTCTTTATCACCTGACCTCTGGTTCTCCCTCCCTAGCAGCTGTTCCAAGATAAATGAACTACTCATTTCCTATACCTGAACTCCTTATAATTCCTTATACATCCATGCCTGTTCACTCTGCTCAAAATGCTCTCCCTCTCTACTTACTTCATCTTTCAGACACAGACATGTGGCTCCTCATCTCTGATTGCTTCCTTAATACCTTCAAGGCATAAAACAAATCACTGAATGTTAAACATAGTAATAACTAACACCTATTGAGCTCTTATTACGAGCCAATCACTAAACTAATAAGCATTTTGAATGCCATCAGCTCATTTAATCATCATAACAACTCAATAGTAGATACTATTATTAGTCTCATTTTACAGACAAAAAATTGCAATTAACTCACCTGCCCAAGGTCAAATGGCCTGTGATGCACTGGAATTTAAATCCAGGCAGACTGACTGCAAAGCTCGGGCTCTTAAGTAGCACACTATATATTCTTCCATTATCACATTGATCAAGCTGACTTGTAATAGCTTTGTTTACATGTTTGTTTCTCCTTCTAGACTGAGTTCTGTGAGGGCAGGGTTTGCATCTCACTTATCCTTGCATCCCTAGTAGCAGCAGAATGTCAGCAATGATTCAATACTCCCAGGATGAGAATTTCCTTTCCCCACATAATACCGGAGCTCTGCAGTGGAATCAGGGTGGGGACAGTCTGAAAATCACCACCCCCCCAGCCCCCACTCCGACCTGGCAGATTTGTAAGGATAGTATCTAATAGCTGCTAAAGGAACAAAGAAAGGAAGCCAAGAAGAAAAGAAATGGAGTCCCACAGGGTAGGACTTAGAAAGGTGCTGCTTTGATTCTATGCTCTTAAATAATATATGCTCAATAAACGCTTGATGAATGTTTAATGACTCACTTCCTAAGGCACTTTAGCATCTTTCCAAACCTTCAGAGGAACACTGAGTAGAAAATATAGAACATTTTTCAATTAACTTAATAAACATTTACTGGCCCCTACTATGGCTAAGTACTGGTTTCTGCTAATTCAAAACTGCATGTCTTTAATACTTAGGAAAAAAGTCAAATCTCTAAATATTCACATTTATATACTATGGATATGACAAGATTTGATCTCAGAATAATTACGCCATGTTATTTATAGTTGGTTAATCTAAAACACTAGCATAATTATTATAATGTATACTATTCCACACACTTTTCCTCAAAATTTCAAGAGCCATGTTATTGAGAATTGGTCATTATATGGAAAGAATAGTTTAAGACTTGACACATTTAAGCAAAAGATAATAATGACAATAAAAACAAAAGTAGTTTTATTAAAAGAAATAGCAAAATCTAGACATTTGAGCATATATATCAATATATATGATAGCTATAAAAACAGCAAGAAACCGTTTTCCTGCTGTCTTGACAAATGTTTTACTAAACTGCATTCTCATTATTGTGTTGTAAGTCATTTTTATTTTTACTAAGTGTTTATAAAGATATGATCAACTGACCTAGAAAAAGAACAAATTACTCCAATAGTCCGTAGTTTAAGTGAAAAGATTTAAAGCACTATTCCTATGTAAATGTAATCAGAATAAAAGCTTGTAGGAGATGAGGGGCTGGCCTGGTGATATAACGGTTGGGTTTGGCTTGCTCCAGTTTGGCAGCTCAGGTTTGCAGGTTCGGATCCTGGGTGCAGACCTATACCACTCATGAAGCCATGCTGCAGCAGTGACCCACACACAAAATAGAGGGAAGACGGTACAGATGCTAGCTCAAGGCCAATCTCCCTCACAAAAAAAAAAAAAAGCTTGTAGGAGATGAAAACAGTGCATAAACTCAGTTAGAAAAAAGAAAAACCTATGAGAGGACAGAGTTCTGAGATCAGAGAATGAACATGCACCTTGTCTACTAAAATCTCTGTGCTTTATGTGTGCTTCCTAAAGTTTCAAGTTCCTATGCGTGTGGGCTAAGGTAACATACGGAAATCATTCATTCATTTATTTGTTCACTCACATTCAATATTTATTGAATGATAAGCTCTGGACTCTGACTTATATCTGGAGGATACAAGAAGCTTCCATTCTAGAGAGAGGACATGGACAATAAACAGTATGTAAACAAATACATAAACAAGATAATTTTAATAGTGAAAAGTGCCATGAAGACAATACAACAGGATAACATAAAAGAGAGTAACTGGAGAGTTGGGCTGTAGCTACTTCAGGTGGGGTAGTCTGGGAAAAGCCCAGATGCCAAATCATATAGAGTCTTGTAGGTTATGGTAAAGATTTGGGTTTAATTTTAATTGTGATGAGAAGGCATTAAAGGATTTTAGTTAGAAGAGAAATATGATCTGACTTATATTTCAAAAGATCATCCTGAAGGTTCAGAAGTTCAGAATCCCAGGAATCTCCCAAGGGAGACGAAAAAATCCAAATTTATGCTCCAAAGCACCAAGCCACCACTGAAAGATTTCTATTTACATAAAATGGAAATACGTGGGGCTTCTTCACAGAATTATTGGCTGTGGTTTAATTTCCACTATAAGATGTCAAAACTTCCCCCTTCTTCCACCAGAACAGAACTTCCTTCCTACTATACCCTTCCACCTCCCAACTCTGGGGCATGGATAGAACTAGGATTACAGGACTCTACCATTCCTACCCCAACTTACTGAACACTGTCCCTGTTGAAAAATATCATTTCCATTACGTCTTTGAGTTACCAACTCATCAAAAACGCTGTGGTTCTTTTCTGTAAAGACAGACAGGATTTCATTCTAATCTATTGCAGAAAACATCCTGCAGACATGCAACAGTGGCACAGTTCCAAAAGAGGCTGCTGACCAAGCGAAGCAGGCAATGCCGTTCTGGTACTGGTAATGGCCCTCACTTGAACCCATTTGTCTCTAGAAAATGGGAACAATCTAATTTAGAGAAAGAAATAAAAAGACAAATATTAATGAGCACTGCATACTATGTACCAAGCACTGTGCCAGGTTCTTTCCTCATTGAATCCTTTCAACAACCTTAGGAAGCTCAGGGAAGGTAAGCAACGTTCCTAAAGTTATGTAACAAGTTTGGATTGGACGTAAGACAGCCTCTAAGGACATCAGTATATTTCTACTATACCACACTATCCACGGAAACATCTACCCAGGTTTACAATATAAACTAATATGAAAATAGAATTTGTTTTATAGATAACTTTGTTACAATATAAAAATTCCTAAAAGAAGTGATTTCTTAAAAAGCAAAATTCCTAAATCCCTTTTAGCCTTCCTACAGCTTTACATGCCATGATACTAATAATACTTTAAGTGGTAATGTGAGACAGTCAGTTTGATATGAGATATAAGAGGAAAAAGCAAAATTTATTGTGTGATAACAATAATAAAGGATGTAGATAAAACCCAGTATCCATCAGCAGATACTTTCTTCTTTCATTTAGTGTTAGAAAATCTTGTTTGTCATGCCAGGCAAAAGAGTCAAACCAAATAGAAATGTATCCTCATTTCCAATGCGCTAGCATTAGAAGTGAATAAATCGATTAGGAGTGAGCCTGCTCTGCTGATACAGCAGCTTTGGGTAAGGTGAACCAGTAGGCAGCAGAGCCTTGCTTACCACAACAGAAGTGAAGGGAAAATACTGTAAGAGTGAGCCTGGTCATTGCTGGCACTACTACAATGTACAGAGTCCTTATTTGGATGACACTATAAAACAAATTTGGCTACTTCTACTTGGCTTTACCTTGAACAGGCTACTGGACGTATTAGTAGTCAAGCCATACTACAAGAGGAGAAATTTATCCATTACCTCCATCATAATCAAAGACGGAAAATTACAGTTGAGGAAGTAGAGACCAGTAGCTGATGACACTAATCCTTTCTTGCCTACTGATCTCTTAACAAATAGACTTCACTTTTAAAAGCCTGTGTGTTTTGATTGTTTAATCTGATTGCTCATGAGGGTTGATTAAGGATTGCCTTTATTCCTATAGCTAAACTCAGAGGTCATCTTGAACAACATAAAACAGATCAAAGTGGAGCAGCTCTGGCTGATGAGGTGCCCCTTCCCAACAGCCTTCCGCTCAGATCCCAATCCCACACCATATGTTCCCTAACATGCCTGTCAGGAACTTTAGGGTCCTACGGGATAAAGTTTGAAAATCACTGATTTAAACAGTGGAGAAGAGCAGTCTGAGCTAGCTCAAGAGCACATCCCAATGGGAAACTTAATTTCTTGTGACTGTGGTGGAATGGACTCTGAATTAAGAATCAACAAACATGATTTATATTCAGCATAAGCACTAATTTACCAGTGCTTGTCCCTGGGAAGATATTTAACTTACGTGACCTTGTTTTTATTCATCTGTAATATGTGAATACACCTGCTCTCTCAAAGACTGATTCTAAAAATTAAAGGGCGTAGTAAATGTGGATGAAGTCTAGAAAATATATGGTGTTATTGCAAGGTAATATTACTGCTGAGGACAGAATCTATTTGGAGAGAGGAACAAAGGTATACATAATAGGTATCAGGTAGTAAAAACAGTTACTAAACCTACAAGGAGATAAGGTTCCTTCCAGGAAAAAATTAGGCATGTGCTTTCTGTAAATTACTTCCCCCTGCTGTGGAATAAGATCCCATAATCGTAACTTCTTTTGACCTTTATCTCACCACGCAGAATCACACAATTTTTAATAAATGCCAAAAAGTTGCAGTATGAGTCAAACTAGTGTAATTTCATCATTTAAATTTTTGTTGAGTTCAGTTCTAATGAGAATAATTGACAGTTTTAAAAAATGATGTCTAAAACATCTGAAACACAGTCCCCAGACAAGTTGTCAAAATTACACCAAAATGATATTCCTAGGATTAGCACACTTAGATGCTGGTCTCTGATAGCACTATCCTTTTTCCTATATTCATTGGATATTTTAAACTCATCACAAAGGAAGAGGATACATACATATCAGTAGGATACATCTTTCAGGTTGTTTTTCAACAGTGATGATAAAATTTCACCAACTGATCCATCTACACATTACTTTTACTCACAGATGACAAATTCTTTAGCTTGGCATATAAAATCTTCCGCAATCAGAAACTACCTGGTTGCCAGAGGCAGAGGGTAGGAGGTTGGGTGAAATGGGTGAAGGGGGTCAAAAGGTACAACCTTCCAGTTATAAGATAAATAAATCCTGGGGATGTAATGTACAGCATAGTAACTATAGTTAACATTGTGTATTGCATATTTGAAAGTTGCTAAGGAGTAGATCTTAAACATTCTCATCACAAGAAAAAACATTCTAACTATGTATAGTGATAGATGTTATACTCGTTGTGGTAATCATTTCCCCAAATATACATGTATCAAATCATTATGTTGTACACCTAAAACTAATGTTACATGTCAATTATATCTTAACAACAAAAAAAATTTAAATAAATAAAAGAGGAGCTCAGACGGAAAAACAAAGTAACTTAGATGCAAATGTTACCTTTTTTCTAAACAACACGAAAGCAGTTCATGTTATATTTTGAAGCTACATTAGTGGGAGACTGAAAAAACAGAAGAAAAACAAACTTTCCATGTGTATGTATTTTATGCATGTAGGGGATGAATTAAAGAGAAAGTTTATTTTAGTAGCAATATCAAGTAAAAACTTGGCAATTACATGCAATTTTACATCCTCCATTATTTTCTCTTTATTACTATTTCATTGGTCTAGTCTTTCTTGTTCTTTAAAAAGTACGTGGTAATAAAGGCATGCACACGATTCCACAGATATGTAACTGAATCAGTAACAGCGGCAGCTGTTGAAACTATATGCAAAAGATAGACTGCAACATACGTTGTGATATGTGTATTGAAACTGTGGTAGAATAACTAAACCATAACCCTCTAAAGGCCCTGGGATGAAAGGAAAGCGTTTAGGTCCTCTTGGATATGTGTTTCATTTCTATTAAATGAATAAACTATGGAAAAATAAAATAAAACCACATCACATTCTTATAAATGTTTCAAAATTCCATTTTTTACAGAGTGAAAAATTACAAAATGAAAAGCATTTGGAGATATTTTAGTTAGTAAGGGAACCAGATGGTCGTAACCTAGAAGGCTCAAGATTATTGGCCAGCATGACAAATAAATGGTCAGTAACAATTTATCAATACTTCCCATGTATCCACTGTTATGGAATTGCCGCTATCACCATTCTACACCCAAGCCGCTGGCCAAGATTGACCCCATCAAGGAAACACCCATGGTCAGAACAAGTGAGAGCCAAGAGGCCCCTCAGAACTCCCAGGAAGGGGCTCTCTGGTGGCGCAGTGGTTAAGTTCATGCACTCTGCTTCGGCAACCTGGGCATTCACGGGTTTGGATCCCAGGCACAGAACTACGCACTGCTCATCAAGCCACGCTGTGGTAGGTATCTCACATATAAAATAGAGGAAGATGGGCACAGATGTTAGCTCAGGGCTAATCTTCTTCAAAAAATAGAAAAAAGAACTCCCAGGCAATTTTCCTACTGAGAAAGCCCTCCCCTAGATTGATTCTCACACTGATTATCTGTGACCTAAAAACATTCCATTTCACCATTTAAGGAAGTAGCTCATCTCCTAATAACTGTCTCAGCAGTTTATATAAACTGCCACCAACTGTCTGGCCAGCAGCTCCTATTTAATAGTTCTGGTGTAGGTTTACCATCTCACTATCATAGGTCATTGAAATTTACACCCATACAAATTATTCTTTAAATAAAAGAAAGAAATGAAACTGCCTGCTACAGACTGAATATTTGTGTTCCCTCACCCACCCAAATTCATATATTGAAGCCCTAAACGCCCAATGTGGCTATATTTGGAGATGGGCCTTCTAAGGAAGTAATTAAGGTTAAACGAGGTAATAAGGGTGGCACCATGCCCTGATCTGATAGGATTAGCATCCTTATAAGAAGAAACACCAGAGAGCTCTCTCTCTTCCTCCTCCTTTCTTTCACCTCCCCACCCCCTAGGCCCCACGCACTGAGGAGAGGCCATTTGGGCACACAGGGAGCAGCGGCTGTCTGCAACCCGAGGGCCCAAGGTAAGAGCTTTCACCAGACACCAACCTGGCTGGCATCTTGATCTTGCAGAACTGTGAGAAAATAAACTTCTATTGTTTAAGCCACCCAGTCTGTGGTATTTTGTTATAACAGTCTGAGAAGACTAATACACTATCTCTATTATTAAACGCTCCCTTCTACCTCTCATTCTCAGAAAATGTACTTTGTTGAATTCTACCACATGAAAAACATTTCACTGAATGCACAGGAAAATCAGACTCATAAAAAGTGCTTTGCATGAAATATTTGCAATCCTTTGCGGTCAGGCTACCTTGTAAAAAGTATGCTTACCCTTGAAGAGTAACGTGCTCTTGGGAGCTTTCAGCCCAACAGCCACTCAGCATTGCAGCAAAATAACTCGATCTGGCACTTAAAATGGCTCTAAAAAGAAGATGGGGGAAAAAACACAGGTAAACATTTATGTACTAAGCGAAATGTAATTTTTTATGAAACTCTTCATACTTACCTGTAAAACATGATAACAATCTATTTGTCTTGTTTATATTCACTGGTAGGATTACTATAATAACAAAAATTATAAGCCTACATTTACACCTAAGTATTTTGATTGCTTGATTAAAACATTAATTCCAACGTCCTTTTTATCTTTTAAAGTTTTTCTCTTGAAAGCTCTTTAATTTTTTTTTGCCTGCTTTTTCTCCCCCAATCCCCCCAGTACATAGCTGTATATTTTAGTTGTGGGTCCTTGTAGTTGTGGCATGTGGGACCCGGTCTCAATGTGGCCTGATGAGCGGTGCCATGTCCACGCCTAGGATCCGAACCGGTGAAACCCTGGGCTGCACAAGGTGGAGCTCGCGAACTCAACCACTCAGCCACGGGGCTGGCCCCGAAAGCTCTTTAATTTTAAAAACAGTTGAAACTATTTTGATGAGTAAGAGAGTAACAAATCATTTATGAATGGAGAAATAAAGACCAAAAGATGTTACTCAGCATCTTGAGAAAATATCAATAAGAAAGAGACTAGAACTCTAAAGGTCCTGAGTTCAAGTTCAGAACTCACCCTAATTATGGTCAAGAATGACTATATCTTAGGTTTGAGAAAATGACAGAAATTTTCTTTTGAATTTCCATTCTATCCTCACAAAAATAAATGTTAATTCATTCACTCTTTAATTCAAATATCTGTTGACTTTTATTCCGTGTTAGGCATTATTCTAGGTGCTGGGAATACAGCAGTAAATGAGATACAGAGAACAATGTTAAATTCTAGTGCAGGATGAGATGAAAGAGTGGAGGGGGAGAAGAGAAGGACACTTCTGGCAATGGCTTACCAGGTTGTCTCAGACCAATCCTCTTGCTGAAAATAGCTAGAAAGATAATATACATAAAAGAAGAAGAAGGAAAGCATGATTTGAAGGCATCAGAAAGCTACCATGGTGGAAGCTTTTGAGACAAGTTATGAGAGAGAAGACGAAAGAGATGATCCAAGTGTTTGAGGCAATTTTTTCTATTGAGGCAACCGCAAAATCTGAAAGCAAAAGCAATGGTTGAGAGGCTAAGAAGCTGAGAAGAGCTTCTGGCAATCCTCACAGGTTAGAGGCACACAAATGGGAATCTGGGGTCCTTCAAAGGGGGGAGAATCTGGTGGATATCCCAGGATTTCAGTTGAACTCTGAAGAACTATAGCCTAGGAAGAAGAATGAACGGGAGACACACAGCCCTTATTAGAAATGACATCCAGCTTTGAATCAGCTCAATCCGTAACTGAATCAAAGTGATCTGCATCTAGCCTAAGTGCTGGCCAGAAGCAAAAGAAAACTCTGTCTTCATTAAAATAACATCATCCAGAGCGTCAAATTATTTCTATAAATTTTCAGTAGAATGTTCAGCAAACATCCAAAGATACTCAGGCATAGTAACGAACGACCAGAAAATGAAGGAAAGGAATATCATTTATACCAGTATCAAAAAAGGTCAAATACATAGGAACAAATGTAACAAAAAAGTGCAAGACCTCTACCTTAAAAGCTATAAAATATTGTTGAGATAAATTTAAAAAGACCTAAGAGACAGCTAAACTATGCTCATGGATCTGAAGACCCAAAACTGTTAACACATCCATTCTGCCTAAATTAATTTCTAGATTCAACACAATCTTAATCAAGTTTTTTTAATGGCAATTGATAAGCTGATTTAAAAATGTATATGGAAATGCAAAGGACCCACAATAGCCAAACAAACAGCAAACAGAAGAAAAAAGTTGGAAGACATGATTTCAAGACTTACCATAAAGTGACAGTAATCAAGATAATGTGGTAGTGATGTAAGGAGAGACATATAGATCACTGGAACAGAACCGAGAATCCAAAAATAGATGCACACATATACGGCCAATTGCTTTTCGACAAAGATGTTAAGGTAATTCAATAGGGAAAAGACTCTTATGAACAAAAGGTACTGGAACTGTCAACTTGAAGGGAAAGAAGTGAATCTCAACAGGTAACCTCACACCATATACAAAAATCAACTCAAAATGGATCAAAATCTAAATACAAAAGCTAATACTACGAAATCTCTAGAAAAAGGTGAAAATCCTTGCAACTTTGGGATAAGCAAAGATTTCTTAGGACACAAAAATCAGGAACTAGTTTTTTAAAAAAACATAAAAATTTAAACTTCAACAAAATTAAAAACTTCAGTCCTTTTAAACTCACTTTTAAGAAAATGGAAAGACAAACAAAATGTTGGAAGAAAATATTTACAAAACATATATCTGCCAAGTAACTTAAATCCAGAATATATAAAAAACTATTAAAACTCCATGAGATATAAAATATCTTATATATAAATACATATTCTATATATACTCTCTCTCTATATATATAGAATATATATTTATATATAGAATATATATATAAAAGAACATAACCCAACTAAAAAATGAGCATGCACGCACAAAACTATCAGGTAAGAAATTGATAGAAATAGTTTTACTTCAAAACCAAAGTTTATGGCTGGTTATAAAGAATGGCATTACATCAAGTTTTGAGCACCAGATTAGGACTGGAAAAAGCTATGGTCAGAACAGTACATTATTCACTGGAAGAGGGGAAAAATGTTCACACCAGCTTTATCAGTAACAGCTAAACACTGGAAAGAAACCAATATGTCCACCAGCAAGACAATGGATGAACAAATTGTGGTATATTCATACAATACAATACTACTCAGCAATAAAAATTGAATGTAACACTGGTATATATAACATCCAGGGATGAAGCTCCAAAACATTATGCTGAGCAAAAGAAGTCAGACACAATAATATGTCTGAATTCATTTATATGAAATTCTAGGACAGGTAAAATAACCTATAATTTAGAAAACACAACAATAAAAAAACCAAAAACCCAATTAAAAAATGGGCAAAAGATATGCACAGAAAACTCACCAAAGAAGATATACATATGGTAAATAAGAATATGAAATTCAGTTTTCCTAGGGCTAGGGAGAGGGGAGGTACTGATGGCAAACGGGCACAAGGGAAATTTTGGTGAAAATTCTCTATATCTTGATTGTGGTGGGGGTTACACAGGTTTATACATTAGTCAAAACTCACTAAATTGGACTTTGTGTGCATTTGATTGATATGAATTCTAACTCAATAAATTTGTGAAAAAAGGATGCAAATAAAACTTACTTAAAGAAAATAACAGGCCAAGATGATTTCCCCAGTGAGAGCAAATAAACATTTAAGGAAGATATAAAATCAATCTTACTCAAATAAATAAAATAATGAAATATATATGAAAAAAGAAGAAATACTTCCCAACTCATTTTATGAAGTCAACATAATCTTGAGACCTAAAACTGACAAGGACATTACAAAAAAGGGAAAATTATAGGCCAACTCTCTCATGAATATAGATGCAAAAATCTTAAGCAAAATATTAGCAAACTGTATCCAGCAATAAATAGAGTGAATAAACATCACAATCAAGTTGAAATTATTCCAGGAACGTAGGATTGCTTTAACATTTCAAAATCAAGCAATATAATTTAGCACATTACCAAAATAAAGGAGAAAAATCATGTGATCATCAAAATAGATGCAGAAAAGCATTTAACAAAATTCAACCCTCATTTATGGAATGAATCCAAATCCCAGGAAGCTATTTTGTAGAAACTGATAAAATGATTCTTAAATTTATATGGAAAGGCAAAGAGCCTAAAATAGCCAACGCAATACTGAAAAAGACCCATGACGCCAGCTATACCACTCTGAAATCTACCACATTGGTCCCAAGGCCACCTTCGCACAGGCTGTTCCTTGCGAGTGATTGAGCACGTCAGGAATTCTAACACAGGTTGATTCCTGGAAGAAAACTCCTTTTCTGATGGGTGACTTGTGCTTCAAAACTTTCCAAGAGCCTGCCAAACTTTCCTCAGAACTGCACTTCAGTCTAAGATGCTTCTACCCAAGCTTCTTTCCTTCCCTTTCTCCTTCACTCAAGGTTAGATCAACATCGCAGGTTAACAGCTCTCCCAGTCACCTCTGGATTCCTTCCCATGTTCTCACATGCATTTATCCTAATAAATTTCTTGCAAGTCTAATCCCTTCTTCATGTCTGCTTCGCAGAAACCTTGAACTAACACAGCATGCGAGCCATTTCCATCTAAGTAAGATTAAAAGCATCTGAGGCTTTAACAAATTACCCTAACCTTAAGTCAGAAGCTTGGAAAACATTCCTATTTAATTAAGATAGAAGCCTCAGTTTAAAAAATAATGCTGTAGATAGCATGGTATATTAAAAATCTTTGCCAAATTTTTCATTTTCTAACACGTCAAAAACTATTTTCTCCTTTTGATTATATTTAACCTCAACTGACAAGGCTGCTTCTGGCTCTGTCGAGATGCCCTCATTTTCCCTTGCTCTCGCTTTAAGTAAATTGCTATTCAATACTTCCTGACGGAGGCTGAACTAGATTCACTACTCCAGGCAGAATAATGACCTGGATTACTCAGAGACGCTGTAAAAAAGGATTTTTTTTTTTAACTCGGGCTATTTTTTTAAGTACTCTTGCTCCAAGAATATCTTTTTTCCCTTTTAGTTCCTTTTAGTTTAACAGAATAAGGGTTAAACCCAGAGTAGTGAATCCAAACTTTTTGGAACTGTCCCTATGACTCACTCCACTTCTTTGCAAATATCCTAAGGAACATAAACTTTAAAAAAAGAAAGTTAGCTTTCTCTTGAGACATCCATTGACTACAGCACTCAGAGGATTAGGTTTTCTTAAGTTAAAAAATGATTCGTAAAGTGTAGTGGATGCCCTATTATCTAACACAATCAGGACTGATAGTTGCTTGGTTAATCAAAAAAATCAGGAGAGAATTTTAAAAATGATTTGTATGTATCATAATTATTTTATTCTAACAAAAAATAACTGCGCGTTCATTCACCAGTCTTACACCAATCTTTTTTTAATGTGGGTTCGCTAATTGAGCTTCCTTCTTCTTGCAAAAACCATACCCATATACACTGTCTATGATTTCCAGTTCTAACTTCTCTAAAGTGAAGAAAGAAATTTAAAACTTTTGTGAAGTATAGAATCATTTTAAATTTTTATAATTTTCCCTCAAACTTTTATATTGTTTCATCTATACTGAATTCAATAGCAATTTTTAAAGTGCTTCTTTCTTATTAAATCTTTCCAAAGTATTCATTTTAGTTTTCACTGGAACAATAACTCTTTTCATACTTCATGTATCATTGGTTTATATGATATTTCATTGTTATGCCAACAAAATAATAAATTCAAATGGCATTTAAGAGGCTTGGGAACAAACCCAAGTGACTCTCAGGGGACACAAACTCAATGACAGGAATGGAAACGTGTAGGTATACTAGAGAATAGTCTCCTGCCTTGAGTTCTGCCAACATGTCGGCATGTTCTACAGAGAACATCTGAAGAGCAAGTTTAGTCAAGTTCAGTTAAGGAGCTTCTGTAGAGGCGGTTTGTTTCCTTTCAGGCCCCCAGTGCCTTTTGCTTTGGTTCCTCACTGCAACCTCCCTCCAAGGCCTGTGGTACCAAGGAATTTCACGAACTCTTTTCCTCCATTGTATCAAAGGCCTATCACTTGGATGATGACAGCAAACACTTACATAGTACTTACTACGAGTCAGGTACTATTCAAGGTGCTTTAAATGCAATAAGTAATTTAATCTTCACAATCATCCTGTGAGATGGGTACTTCCATAAACTCCCATCTTTGATGAGGATGCTAAAGCACAGAATGGTTAAATGACTTGTCCAAATTCTTATACCTAAAGATGGTGGAGCTGGAATTCAAACCCAGGCAGACAGGCTCCACACACAGTCACACACTCTTAACTACTCAGTCATAAATGGATTCTTTTTTTATGCCACCACAAGCAGGTGACTGGCATCAGACCGTCTTGCAGCATATCGAAGGCTCCAGGTAGTGGGCTGGGGATCAGGGCAAAGACTGGACACAGCAACTCGCAACTGGAGACACTATGTTGGAAGAAGTGGGGTATCAGAGAGGTTTTTGAGGAAGGAACTTGAACATGAGAGAAAGACAGTGATTCAGTAAAGAAGAAACTACCTCATTATCATACCTATTTGGACATATTAAACTAGCAAACTAAACTGTTCTAAAATTTGGGACCTAAACTGAATGTCACTCTGATCATAAATCCCGGTCTTTGTGAGCAGTTGCATTAATCGTTCAATAGAGGAGTACACACAATTGAAAAATTAAAGCAGCCATTTTACAAACGGATTTTTAGCCAGACCACTAGAATAAATGCTGACACTGATCAGCCAGAACAAGAAGTGATTCAGAAAGTTCTGATGCTGGGCTTTAGACTACATTACACGAATACATGTTTTCTGAACTACTGACATAATATTCCTTGAACTGAATAGTAAAATTAATATGTATTAAACTGAGAGATGTTTGAGTCTGGACTAGGAAAGTAACCTTGGGATTCAGAATTTGCCATAGTAACTCACATAAAGGCACTAAAACAAAGCAGGAAAGTTTAAGCCAGATCTTGAAGAAACATATCCTCAGGAAATTGCCTTTTTAGTAAGATAAATTAATTTTTTATGGCTAGGTGAACAAAATAAACCAGAAATGTGAGCAAGAGCTGTCCTGGAATACAAACCTAATATTCTAGATCCAGCTCCTAAAACACAGTCCAATGTCAAGCAGCACACAGAGAGAGGACAAATACAGACACTATTTGAGGACATATTGCAAACGGTCACAGGGTCCTGCCTTCCCTGTATGACAACAATAGCCTTAGGGCTCCATAAGTAGAACTTTGGTAGGATGCCCATATGGTTTCAAGAAAAACCTGGACACAAAATTAAATTAATTTTAAAAATAAAATTGTGTTGCTCTCTCCCCCAAAAGAAAGACACACACACATACACACACACCATGATATGGGAAATACATTGCTAAATCTGTATTACACTCTGCATTTTACTATATATAATGCATATTTCAGAAAAATTAGGAAAAGGTGTATATGTGTATACATATATTTACAAAATTTATTTTCCCAGGAGAAAAGTTCAAATTCTGAATGGTAAATAATCTGGTTGAGACTGGCAATCCTAGAGTTTAGCAATGTGCTGCTGTCAATTAACTGGCAAAACCAGTATGATTTCTGAGAGTACAAACATCTCTACTGTTTAGCTTGGTGGACTCCGGTAATCTAAACCTACTGCTAATTTCATTAGAGGCTGTGTACTCTCGAGCCCAGAAGATCGCTTCTTGCCTCTGCAAATAGTCTGGTTCTTCCTCTTCAGGAACTCCAGAATAATTTATCAACATCCTATTTGAAATACAGAGCAACGGAGGGAGGAGAACTGTCTGGGTTCCTCAGTTTTCTGGTTCTGGTTCTGGACCATTGTGAGACCCAGCTACACTTCTTTGTCTTGAGCTCCAACAGAAAATCTATTTCTTATTAAATCTTTTTCTTCTTTTAAGCACATTTTAGTTACTTGCCAAAAAGAGTCTGACCAAAACAAGCGGCAGGCTTTCATTTGAAATCTAAAAGCCTGGAATCTAAACAACCCAGTTCTAAAGCAGAATAATGGTTTTTTAAAAGTACATTGAAATATTAAATCTCCTAATCAATGCTATTCATGAGAATCGTCTATTTTGAATCAAAGGCTTTGAGCCAAATGCATTCAGAGAAAATACATGTCATTCATGGAGAAATAATCATTCTCAATACTATAATGACTGTGAAGTTAAAAACTGCATTAATTACATTTTCTGTGACAGTGGCTTTCAAACCTATTTTAGGCAACAGAATATTTTCTTCTAACGCAACCTTAGGTTTACGTCCCATGCAAAGCACAGATGAGAGGGGATGTGCTCTGGCTGAAGCAGGCACGCACGTCTGGGTAGGGGCATGTATGCATGTGTGAACCTGCAGGCAGAAAACTCGCCCTGATGGCAAAGCTCTTCCCTTGTCACAAACCCCAAGGCATCGCCATGGAACCCCTGTGGCCTATGTGAATCAGAGCTTGAAAACCACTGTGCTAGAAAGAGACAGCCAGTATTTTACACTCTACTGTCACAACCAAGACACCATATCAATTACAGGCCTACTTACCTGTGAGCTTTAAAACTTTTTCCATCAACAAAAATATCAATATCTGGGCAACGATGTTTCAAGTAAAGTTTCAATAAATCTTCTCCTAATTCAGATGCAGGATCCAAATTATAATTAACTTTAAAAGAGAAAAACAAGAGTAAAAAATAGTTCCTTTAATATTACAGATATCCAAAAATTTTGTGTTCTAGTATTAGCAAAAGGTTTTTCCACACAGTTATCTAGATTAGCTACTGAGAAAGAACAACAGTGACTGGAATATTTAACCAGTAAATTCAAAATAAAACAAAATTCTAAAATCATCTATACTTTTTCTTTGAAATATATATTTCCACTTATATTTAAATGTCGATATACCTTTAAATATAGATACACATTTAAATATACGTAACATTATCATGAAATTGTACACCAAAGTTGAAGCCAATTCATGAACATCTGACTTAGAAAGTCGGAAAATTTTCCAATTTTTATCTATTTTTTTACTACTTAATGCTTTCCTCTTCCTGTTCGTGGATTTATGGCTAGAATAATCTGTGAACCAACACCAATTCAACTGAAATCAATAGGAATTATAGAGCACTTACTATGAGTTTAGCACTGTACACAATATGGAGAGGTACAGAAAATAAATATTTAAAAAGATCTCTACTTCAAAAGATTCACCTTTTAGGTAGTGGGAAGTGAGATATAAAACATGTACATAAAAAAAAAGAAAAATGTTACACTGTATATCATAGCTTTGTCAGTCCAGACACTTGAGTCAGTGCACCTGGTAAGGATCAGTCACTGGGGCCAGATTCCCACTAACCAAATTTATATATTTATAAGCCAGAATGCCCATTTGGTTCTACTATCAAAAGAGATCCAGAATCCAACTACTACTCAATATCGCCACTGCTACCACCATAGTCCAAGCCCCATCATCTCCCTCCGGGATTTCTGCAATAACTTCCTAACAAGTCTCCCACTCTTTTTTTTTTTTTTTTTTTAAGGAAGATTAGCCCTGAGCTAACATCCACTGCCAATCCTCCTCTTTTTGCTCAGGAAGATTGGCCCTGAGATAACATCTATGCCCCCCTTCCTGGATTTTATATATGGGACGCCTGCCACAGCATGGCTTGATGCTGCACCACAGGGCTGGCCCAAGTCTCCCACTCTTGACACCACAGTTTACTTTTTGTTTTTTCACTTTTAAATTTTTTTATTTTTTTAATTGCAGTAACATTGGATTATAACATTACATACCTCTCGGATATATATCATAATATATTTAGAATTCTGTGTAAACCCCCAGTTTACTTTTAATAAACCATTCAGAGGCATGTTTTTAAAATATAATTCAGATCACGGCCCATCCCAGTTCAAAACCACATGGCTCTCTCCATTTCCTTTAAAGCAAAAGCCACAGTCTTAGGATGGCTTACCAGGCCCCACAACATCTGGCTTCTTATTATCTCTCTGAACTTACTGCCTACGTTTTTGCTTATTTTCACACTGCACTCTTTTTTCATTCCTCCAAATGACAAGTTATGTTCCCATCTTAGGATATTTGCACTGCCATTTCTTCTGTCTTGAACACTCTTCTCCCAGATATCTACTTGGCTAACTGTTTTCAAAGCTTTGTTTAAACATCACCTTTTCAATGAGGCTGACCGGGCCAAGCATCTAAAATTGCAACTCCCATCACTAACACTCCCAATCCCTCTTCCTCTGTCCTATTTTTTCTATAGCATGTCACCTTTTAACTCCTCTACATTTATTACTTATCTCCATCCAGACCTTACCTTCTCTAACTAGAATTAAGTTCCAAAAGGGCTAGAAGGCCATTCTAGTCATGGAAGTAACCCTCAGGCCCAGAACAGTGCCTGGCATATTATAGATCCTCAATAAATATTTGTTGAATAAATTAATGTATCAAATATTGCATAATGAAGATTTTTGAAAGGAAAAAAACACAAAACTTAAACTAGAATTAGGCAGTGGAAGAGGGGAGATCCTACTTCTTCTAGATATTCCTATAGAAGACAACTTAAAGCACAGAAATTAATGCGAGATACTCGGGAGAAATTGTCTTCATTTTGATGATTAAAGATCAGTCTGATCTTTGACACAAAGGGAAAACCTGGAAACTTTTCAAAAGAAAACCAAGTTAATTTGATAGATGCTTACTTACTGGGCAGAGTATCTCAATTTGCATTTATGTATTCAAATAGCCTACTGAACTTGAATATATCAGTGTGGTATAATAAAAATATATATTTGGTGGTTGTTCCGCAGTTCCTGGGACAGAGCTCCTAAAACTCTCTGGATTTCCTAAGTTAAAGTAGCATCTTTTGGTGTTCATAACAAGCCCTTTTCAACCACACTTGTGTTAATACTAATGAGGTGACTCAGAGTGGCGCCCCTAAAGAGCTTTATGATGGGGGCTGGTCACCAGAAAGACCTAACGAGTGATTAGGGAGGGAACTTTCAGCCCCATTTCCTCACCTCCAGGGAAGGAAGTGGGGCTGGAGATTGAGTCATAACTCTTGAGCAATGAGATCCAGGGAGCTATTAGATTGGTAAATACACTGATGTGCTGGGAGGGTGGTGCACCCTGAGAGCACCGACATTCCTTCTATGTACTGCCCTTTACCCTTCAGACCTTGCCCTATGTATCTTTTCCGTTTGGCTGTCCTAAACTGTATCTTTTATAATAAACTGGTAAATGTAACTTAAATATTTTCTTGAGTTCTGTGAGTCATTCTAGCAAATTACTGAACCTTGGAGGGGGTGATCATGGGAACCCCCGAATTTGTAGTCGCTGGGCACAAGTGTGAGTAGTAAAAGGGACCAGAATACGTCACCTCAAAACATGTCATTCTGGCATAAAGATTACTTGGAGCTAAAGGCAACTGAGAACCAGCAGATGCAGGGAAAAGCTCTTTACCTCCCCCTAACTGCATAAAAATAAAGTATAAATTTCCTCTTTTGTAAAAAAAAATTACATTTGTAAAGGAAATTTCCATTTGTAAAGATATCTCCATATCAGGAAGAAACTACTCTTATCATCTGACACAACTCTTATCACTGGACTCCATCTGCATAACAAGAGAACCCTTATTTACGATACGTATTCTCCCCTCAGCTTACCATAACTTGCCTCCACCAACCATAGCCCAAATCCCTTTCTTTTGTTTAGTCAAAGATGATCTATAAGCCTCAAACATCCGGCCACCCTCCTTGAGTCTCACTTCTTTGTGAAACTCCCAGTGCAAAAGTAAGTAATGAAAATGCTTTTTTTCCCCCTGTCATCTATCTTATTTCAAGTTAATTCTTAGGCCAGCCACAGGACCTAAGAGGACAGAAGGAACTTTTTCCTCTGGTTGAAATAAATTTCTAAGCCCAAGATGGAGCCACTCCTGCCTTGGGTGTCACATCAGCAAACCGAAATTCTGTGCTTCTGTAAACGCTCCACTGCCCGGAAACACAGCATATCCAGTCAGCCAATCCCCAAATACCAAGCCAGCTCTGGGCTCTATACTCATTTCCTTGTTCCTCGATCTTTCTAAATAAGGTCAGATATGCAACCCCAGCCAATCATACCCTGTTTTGGCGTTGCCTCTGCTAGCGCTCTACAAAATTCACTCTTGCTCAAATCCCTCCAGAAGAGTGCTCAACTGCTTGTGAGGCACTGTACTCCCCCAATCCATGGATTGTTTTCCTTTGAATAAAGGACATCAAACTCATTACTAAATTGTTTTAGTTTTGTCATTTGACATTCCTCTACAGTAGCCTAGGCATCCCATTTGTGGCGAGCATCTGAAGTGGGGACAATCTTGTGGGACTAAGCCCTTAATCTGTGGGGTCTGTGCTAAATCTGGATAGTTAGTGTGAGAATTGAATTGCTGGATACCCAGTTGGTGCAGGGAACTGGTTGGTGTGTGGAAAAAAACCACTTTTGCTATCAGATGTGGTGTCAGGGAAAAAAAACAACACAATCACAGAAACCCAAAGCTTAATGTTCCTCAACCTGAAGTCATTATTCCATTCTACCATAAACTTTGTCTGCTTATACTCCATAAGCCTGCAAAACAGTACCACCCAAACTCCTTAAAATAGCTTAGACCACATGTCTTAGTTTGCCTGGGACAGTTCCAGTTAACGCCTGTTGCCCCAGAATAACTATCAATAGCAATAATATTTTTTCACCTTTCACTCTCTCAAAGTGTCCCAGTTTGGACAATAAAATATAAGGTTATCCTGTATATAAGGCTCTTCATGATGTGGCTTCTGCTTACATTTCCAGGCTCATCTCTTACTATGACCATTCCTGTCCCATACTTCACTCCACTCCCACAACAAACCATTTCCAGTTTTCCGAATTTGCTACATGCCTGGCTCTCTCTGCCTAGAGACATGTTGTTTCCTTTGTCTAGAATACTTCTGCCCTAAACTCTTTTTGCCTGGTTAACTCCTGCTTTTTCTTCGGGATTCAATTCAGACATCACTCCCTCCACGTAGCTTCTTCTAGAAGCCTAAGTCCTGGTAACATGTGCCCTATTTGTGTCCTAACAACACTTTGCATGTAACGCACCTGTTTCTCTTACTAGACTGCAGGACAGGAACACTACCCGTTTTGTTCACTCTTCTATCTTCAAAACCTAGCACAAAGTTGATAAGTAAATAATGTGATCAATAATTAGAATGGCATTCCAGAAACAAAGAGCAAGTGCCAAAGGACAGAGGTGACAAAATACAGTTCTTAGTGGGGGCAGGTGGGTCACACCAAGTAATTCAGTAAAACTAGAGTTTTGAGGAGTATGGGGGGTTGTGAAGAGAGGAGGGAGCAGAGTTCTAGGCAGGGGCCAGTTCACAAAATCCCCTTATACCAGGGGAAAGAATCTGAGACTTACGTTAAGGCTATGGGAGACCAGTGAAGAATTTTAGTAAGTGGAATGCCATGAACAGACTTGCAATTAACATTGTTCCGTATGATATAAACGGAGAGTGGAACAAGAAGAGGCCCGGTGACTAGCTGGGGTGCAAATTCTCAAGGAAAACAGCAAAGTCCTGAAATAAAGAAATGGCAGGAGGATAAAGAAGGAAAGCATTTAAGAATATTTAGGAGATAAATCAACAGACATGGTCATGAATTGAATGAATGAAAGGTAAGAGAGTTAACTGAGTAGAAAGACGGTGATATAATTCAAACTGATAGAGTATTTAAGAAAAGAGCAGGTTGAGAGAGGCAAGTGATCAGGTGAGTTTGAGACAAGGTAAATTTTGAGATATTTAAGGTATATTTAGACAGATATGTCTAGTCAGTGGCTGGATATGAAGCTCAAAAAAACCTGGAGAAGATAAATTATTTACGGGGCAGAAAGATGATGTGCCAGTGAAGGAGACTGAGGAGTGGCCAAGAAGGCAAATCAAGAGAGCACAGTGTCATAGAAGACAGAGGGAGTTTCAAGGAGAGTGGCAGTGATGTGACAACTTAACCGCTGTGCCACCAGGCTGGCCCGTATAACAATTGTTTTTACAAGATGAGTTTGATCCAACACAATTAATATAATAGGGGACAACTTGAGCATAACATGAACTTTTCATTTGCTTAGGTGCAAGTTCATCCAAGAGAAACCCTAGGTCAAGGCAGAAAACTGCACCCAGCTCAACTGAGCCATGTAAGAAGACACAACACACACATAAACGCCTGAAACATCTACCAAATACCTCAGTGCACTGCATATGTTGTCAGCCACACCCATCCATAGCCGGTGTTACAAACTTCCATCTGATTTCAGAGAACCAACTGTTGGGAGATCATTTTCTATGAACATTTTTGTGTTTCTGTGTGATCTGGCCTTTTTCAACAGAGCACTAGCAAATCTGGAGAAAGGATGATTAAACAGCAAACATGCCGTGGAAAATAGAGATAATGCGATGCTCTAGAAAGATTTAGAGACTTTCTTCTCACCTGGACCGTTTTCTTACACTCCAGGGTAGTGAAGCTGCCTTCCCCTCCCCTCACCAGAGAAGATTTACTTCCTTTCCAAAGTAAAGGTCTCTCTCTCTCTCTCTCTTTCTGTGCTGAGGAGAATAGGAAGATCTGCCAGGAGCCTATAAATGTCTCCTAATCTTGGTGTTCCTTGCCTGTGGTGCAGGGTAACACCACAGGCCCTCATCACATAGCTTCATGGGGATTAGGGCTTGGGAACTGGTGCTAAGATGCTCTGAGAGTAATAACCAGTCTGTTCCCTGATCCAGAGGCCTTGAGTTTCCTGTTAGACTATTTACTACATCTACATCTATATCATTAATACCCTCCTTCCACCAATTCACAATAATTCACAAGCCACAACCCTCTCACACCCACTACCACAAACAAACTAAAGGTCTTTTTCAAAGTCGAATGCCATATTTATTATAGTATTTATGTATTCCTGAATCATTTAACATGTATAAATTTATGCTACCATTTTTGCTGGATTCCTATCACTTTAAAATGTGTCACGACAAAATTTTCAGTAATTTTTTGTGTCATGACAAAATATAATGGTGATTTTTTTGTGTTGCATAGTGTTTTTTAATGAATGCATATATTGGGTTATAATAGAACTGACCCTATGGTCTGCTAAAGCTTTTATTGGAGGCAATTAGAATAAAGATGATGACATCTGGAGGTTTAAAAGGAGAATTGTGAATTGTGTGTGTATTTATGCACTATAACTTCATCTCCAATTACTTGGGAAAAATGAGAGTT
Source organism: Equus przewalskii (assembly GCF_037783145.1). Taxonomy (NCBI): domain Eukaryota; kingdom Metazoa; phylum Chordata; class Mammalia; order Perissodactyla; family Equidae; genus Equus; species Equus przewalskii. The sequence goes on from NC_091854.1 coordinate 7,824,853, forward strand.
GACCACATTATTATTTTCACTTACCCACAAAACATTTACTGTCATTACATTTACTTTCATTCACTCATATGTCATTTACTTATTTTAAAAAAGTCTGTAGAGCTGATTTTTGAGTATGCTTTTCCCTAATGGTATCAGAATATAATTACTTTCATGGCTATAAAATTTTATAAAAATCCACAAAAAATACCTCACCAGTGGCAACTAAATTGTCCTCTCCATTGCTGATATCTTCTGGAATTTCATGCTTCAGAAGAGAACAATCAGGTGATTTTTTACCTAAGGACTCTGTAGATGACCTTCCATCATTGTCAGTACACTTTTCAAAATTGAAGTCATGTTTCTTTTGTGGTACCCCACTCTCCACTATCTTTTTCCTAAGAATTTCCTCTTCATAGTTTTTTATGTTTCTGTTTGATGAGTATACAACCCTAAAAGAAAAAATATAAAATATTAATAAAAATAATGTTTGTGATTCTTAAAAGCTAGTTTCCCAATGTGCCACTTTCATGTATAACAACTACATAATTTTAAAACCTTTTTAATCTGGACTAACTATAGAAAGGTCAATCTAAAAATAGCAGAAAGTTTGAAAAGTAGTCTATAAAATTTTTTAATGTTAAAAAGGAATATATAATGCCAAAAAATTAGACAACCTAGATGAAATGGACAATTCCCAGGAAGACACACACTACCAAACCTGACTTAAGATGAAACAGAATATGTGAGTAGACCTATAACAAGTAAAGAGATTGAATTAGTAATCAAAAACTTCCCACAAAGAAAAACCCAGGACAAGGTGGCTTCACTGATGAATTCTACCAAATGTTTAAAGAAGAATTAACACAAATCCTTCACAAACTTTTCTAAAAAATAGAATAAGGCACTGCCCAACTCCTTCTGTGAGGCCAGTATTATCCTGATACAAAAGCAGACACAGACGTCACAAGAAAAGAAAACCATAGACCAATATTCCTTATTAATATAGATGAAAATACCTCAACAAAATAATAGCAAACTGAATTCAGCAACATAGAAAAAGGATTATACACCATGACCAACTGGGGTTTATCTCAGGAATTCAAGAGTGGTTAAACATATGAAAATCAATGTTATACACCATATGCTGTGGTCTGAATGTCTGTGCTCCGCCCCAAAATTCACATGTTGAAACCTAAAGCTCAATATGATGATATTAGGAGGTAGCGCCTTTAGGAAGTGATTAGGACATGAAGGAAGAGCCCTCATGAATGGGATTAGTGCTCTTCAAGAGGCTCCAAAGACTCCCTCACCTCCTTCCACCATGTGAGGGTATAGTTAGAAGTCAGCAGTCCACAACCCAGAACAGAGCCTTCACCAGAACTCTACCACGCTGGCAATCTCATCTTGGACTTCTGGCCTCCAGAATTGTGAGAAACAAATTTCTGCTGTTCAAAAGCCACCCAGTCTGTGGTATTTCGTTACAGCAGCCTGAATGTACTAAGACACCATATCAATAGGACAAGAACGACAGGATTATCTTAAGAGACACAGAAAAAGCATTTAACAAAATCTAACACCCTGTCATGATAAAACACTAAACAAAGTAGGAATAGACAGGAACACGCTCAACCTGATAAAGGACATCTAAAAAAAACCATAGCTAACATCATACTTAATGGTCAAAGACTGAAAGCTTTCCTCCTAAGATCACAAGGATGTCTGCTCTCACCACTTCTATTCAACATTTAATTGGAGGTTCTAGCCAGGGTAATTAGGCAAGAAAAAGAAGTAAAAGGCATCTGAATTGGAAAGGAATAAATAAAGCTATCTCTATTTACAGATGACAAACTTGTATATAGAAAATCCTTGGAAATCACCATAAAGACTACTTGTTAAATGAGTTCTGCAAGGTTGCAGGATACAAGATCAATATGCAAAATCAATTGTATTTCTATACACTAGCAATGAGCAATCCAAAATGAAATTAGAAAATAATTCCATTCACAATAGCATCAAAAAAATAAAACACATAGGACTATATTTAACAGACAAGTACAAGACTTGTACACTGAAAGCTACAAAACAATGCTAAAAGCAATTAAATAAATGGAAACATATTCTATATTCATGGATTGGAAGATTTAATATTGTTAAGATGGCAATACTCTCTGAACTGATCTACAGATTCAGTGCAATACCTATCAAAACTCCAGCTGCCTTTGCTGCAGAAACTGACAAGCCAATGCTCAAATTCAAATAGAAATGCAAGGGACCCCGTATAGTCAAAACAATATTGACAAAGAACAAAACTGGAGGATCCCTGAATTCTAAGGTTCCTACAAAGGTACAATCACCAACACCGTGGTACTGGCATAAGGACAGACACTTAGACGAGCGGAACAGAACTGAGTGTCTAGAAGATACATTTATGAGCAACTGATTTTCAAAAGGGTATTGTGATATTGTGATTTACAATATGAAATGATTATTTGGTCTTTGTCCACTGTTTCTGGCACATAGCTCCTAAAACCCTAGTAATTTCCTACATAACAGCCATAGGAACATTTTTTTATAATACTTAGTTTTGTTCCCAGTTCCTGAAATAGCTCTAGAAGCATAAAGGTAAAATAGATGTCTTTTGTTATTCATAACAAGCCCCTTTCAACTACACCAGAGTTTACATTAATGAAGTGACTTTTGGAAAGCACCTAAGGATGGGGGGTGGTTGCCAGGGGAACCAACAATGTGACTAGAGAGTTGGCACTTTCAGTACCCCACATGACCTCTGGCGAGGGTAGAGGTTGGGTTAAACACCAATGGCCAATGATTTAATCAATCATGCCCACATAATGAAGCCTCTATAAAAACCCTAAGGAGGTTTTTAGGGTTTTTGGAGAGCCTCCAGGTTGGAGAATACATGAAGGTGCTGGGAGAGTGGTAGGCCCAGAGAGGGCAAGGAAGTTTAACACCCATTCCCACATACCTTGCCCTATGCATCTCTTCTACCTGGCTGTTTCTGAGTTATATCCGTTTATCACAAACCAGTAATATAAGTAAGTAAAGCGTTTTCTTGAGTTGTGTGAGCTGCTCTAGCAAGTTAACCAAACCTGAGGAGGGGTCGTAGGAACATCCAATTTATAGCCACTTGGTCAGAAGCACAGGTAACAACCTGGACTTATGATTGGCATCTAAAGTGGCAGGGGGAGGGCAGTCTTGGGACTGAGCCCTTAACCTTGGGATCTGACGCTTTCTCCAGGTAGACAGTGTCAGAATTGAGTTACACCTGTAGGATGTAGCTGGTGTCTGGAAAATCTCAGAATTGCTTGGTGTAGGGAAAAATCCCCACACATTTCACAACCAGAAGTGTCAGAAGTGAAATATTCTACGAGTAGAGTATTAAGTCTAGAGGAGACATACAGGAGTGTCTTTTTCCTTTATAGGTGTCCAGACAATCCAACAGGAAAAGAACAGTCTCTTCAAAAAATGGTGCCAGGACAACTGGATATCCAAATGTGAAAGAACGATGTTGGACCCCAGCCTCACACTATACAGAAAAATTAACTCAGGATAGGTCAAAGATCTACACATAAGAACTAAAAGTATAAAAATTTTATAGGCATACACAGGTATATATCTTCCTGACCTTGGATTAGGCAATGGTTTCCTAGATATGACACCAAAAACACAAGTAACAAAAGACAAGGTAGATAAAATGGAAACCACAGGAATCTACAACTTTTGTGCTTTCAAGGACACCATCAAGAAAGTTAAAATACAACCCACAGAATGGGAGAAAACTTTTGCGAATCATATATCTGATAAGAGACTCGTATCTAGGATATATAAAGAACTTCAACTCAATAATATAATGACAAACAACCCAATTAAAAAACGGGCAAAGAATGTAAACAGACAGTTCTCCAAAGAAGACAATCAGCCAATATGCACACAAAAAGATGTTCAACAGGGGGCCGTGGCCAAGTGGTTAAGTTCATGCGCTCTGCTTCGGTGGCCCAGGGTTTTGCCGGTTCAGATCCTGGGTGCAGACATGGCACCCCTCATCAGGCCACACTGAGGCGGCATCCCACATGCCACAACTAGAAGGACCCACAACTAAAAGTATACAACTATGTACTGGGGGGATTTGGGGAGAAAAAGCAGAAAAAAAAAGGAAGATTGGCAACAGTTGTTAGCCGAGGTGCCAATCTTTAAAAAAAAAAAAGATGTTCAACATCATTAGCCATCAGATGAATACAAATCAAAACCATGAGATACTACTTCACACCCACTTGGGTGGCTCTAACAAAAAACACAAATAATAACAAGCATTGCTGAGAATGTGGAAAAATTGGAACCCTCATACATGCTAGTAGGAATGTAAAATGGTGTTGCCTCTTTGGAAAAGAGTCTGGCAGTTCCTCAAAGTTTACCATATGATCCAGCAATTCCACTCCTAGGTATATAACACAACAGAATGGAAAACACATGTTGACACAAAAACTTGTACAGGAATGTGCATAGTAGAACTATTCATAACAATCAAAAAAGTCAAAACAACCCCAATGTCTATCAACTGATGAATGGATAAACAAAATATGGTATATTCATATGCACAGAAAAGAGTTAACATAGCAGCCCTGACTGCTATCCTTTGAAAGACTTGTTTACAAGGTTGGCTCTTGGCTGGTATCTGGGAATATGATTTCAGGAGTGTTCCTAGCACTTTCTAAATGACAAGGTGGCTCATTATACCTAAACTGTTTACACAAACAATATGGTTTATGCAGAACACCTGCTTTCCTTCTAAGAGTCTGGAATATGGGTACACGTTAGGCAGAGGGTGCCTATGTAGCCAATCCCCAATAAAAACCCTGGGTATTGAGGGGCCGACCCCGTGGCCGAGTGGTTAAGTTTCAGCAGCCCAGGGTTTCTCTCTTTCGGATCCTGGGCACAGACATGGCACCACTCATCAGGTCACGTTGAGGCAGCGTCCCACGTACTACAACTAGAAGGACCCATAACTAAAATATACAACTATATACTGGGGGAATTTGGGGAGAAAAAGCAGAAAGAAAAAAAAAAAAACCCTTGGGTATTGAGCCTCTAATGAGCTTCTCTGGTTGGCAATATTTCAGAAATGTTGTCACAACTCATTGCTAGGGGAATTAAGTGTGTCCTGTGTGACCCCACTGGGAAAGAACCTTGGAAACTTGTGCCTGGTCTCCTGTGGACTTCACCCCATGTGCATTTCCTCTTTGCTTCCTTTGTAATAAATCATAGCCTGGAGTATGACTATGAGTTCTGTGAGTTCTCCTAGCAAATAGCAAACCTGAGGATTGTCTTGGTGACCTTTCATCTGTCATAGAATGAAATATTCAGCCATAAAAAGGCACGAAATACTGATGACTGCCACAACACAGATGAACCGTGAAAACACCATTTTAAGTTAAAAAAGCCAGACATAAAAGCCCATGTACTATATGATTCCATTTATGTGAGATGTCCAGAATAGGCAAAACCATTAAGACAGAAAGTAGATTATTGATTGGCAGGAACTAGGGGGAAGAGGAGGGAGGAAGTGACTGCTGATGGGTATGGGGTTTATTTTCAGGATGCTGAAAATATTCTGGAATTAGACAGTGGTGATAGTTGTACAACATTGTGAATATACTAAAACCACTGAATTACACACTTTCAAAGGGTGAATTTTATCGTATGTGAATCATATCTCAATTAAAAAGAGTGTACAATTGGAGACAGTGTGATAGACAACTCTTGAGGAGCTTTGATATGAAAGGGAGCAGAGCATGAGTATTAGCTGGTAGAGTATTAGCTAGAGGGGAAGTGGGGTCAGGAGAGGGTTTTGTTGTTTTTCAGGTGGCGGGAAAATATCATGTTTATATGCTAATAATAAGATCCAAGAGAAGATAAACTTTTTTGGAAAAGTGAACACTGTTGGAGCAATGTCTCTGAATAGGTGAAAAGAAAAAGGATGAGATCTGGTGGACAAGTGGAGGGACTGATTTTAGAAGCACTGATGGTTCATCAATAGTACAAGGAAAGAAGACAAAGCATACGGTGCAGACGCAACTTAATGAGTAGATGTGGGGGAGTTTATGAAAGTTCTCTTCTTATTGCCTTGACTTTCTCAGTGAAATAGAAAGAAAGCTCATCAAGTGAAAATGAAGATGGGCGAAGAGCAGTTGAAGGTTCAAGAAAAAAGAGGTGTGAAATAATCTTCAAGGAGAGTGGGAGACCAAATGGGACGAGGAAAATATAGTATGACTGCATGTAGTACGACTGCCAGAGAGCACTAAACTAAACAGCCTACTTGAGGTTCATGGTCATGATTTAAAGTGAGACTGATTAGCATGCACTTTTCTCCAGCCATATTCAAGCGTACGGATGCAGGAGTGGAGTAGCCAGAGAGTTGGATTTAAGGTTTGGGGTTTTTGACATGCAATTAAGATAAATTCAGAGGGAACAAGGGAACAAGGGAACAGAGGCTGTATGTAAAGTGAGTGACACAATGATAGAAAGGAATTTAAACTGAGCAAGATGGAAATGAGGACATAGGGGATATGAGACAACAAAAATGTGGTAAGATTAATTGTAGGTGCTGGTAGAATCGAATTATTAGAGTTGGAGTTTTAAGGAAGTAATCCAGACAGATAGGAGGCAGAAGTTAAGAGAGTGAGATTCTTGGAATCAAGATTACATAGGGTTACAGTTATTGCTAATGACACGATTTAGAATTTGACATGGTAGTGAGTGGTTGAGGTGAGGTGGAGAAAAAGATTACTGGAAGACAGGAATTAAAGGTGCTAAGAGCGCAGGGTATTGGACATCATCTATGTGGCAATTGTAATCGCCAAGAATTATGTTACTCGATAAAACTGACAATAGTTAGTTTCTTCGAGGAATGAGGAACTGACCTGGGGGTCCACAGATGAGTGGCCAATGGTACAGACTGGTAAGATGAGAGTCAAAGACAGGGGATTTAGAAAGAAGGGAGGGAGAAAGGTCTAGAGGCAGCAGTGAAGTTCACAAGTGTTTTAAAATATACCTGGGAATTTGGTTTTATTCAGGTATGGTCAGGTCTAATGATCAGGAGATGATTGCCATGGAAATGATAGTTTGTAACTCACAGTTCCCAAGAGGAGGGGGACATAGGCCAGCTAGGCAGGGCTACACAGGGAAGCAATAGGGTCAGTCTGGAGGCAGAAGGAGGGAGGGAAAAACATGGGCAAAAGCCTTTCTTGTGGCTTTTGTGGGAAGGAATGGGTGAGGCAAGGTAAACAGCTGAGCTACCTTAGGATTGGATAGTTTAAACAATTTGGGGGGTTCTGGGCTATAAGGGTGGTCTTTAGCTGTCTGGGACCTGGCCCTGGGATGATTAGGACAAAGGAACATTGCCTTCTGGAGCGTAAGAACCAGACAGAGGAGGTGGGTGTCCAAATGGATTCAGAACTAATTGCTTTGCATATCAAAGGCATGTTTACAGGAATTAGCTAACCCCGGAAGGAGCAGTCTCTCTGCAGTCAGTGAGGCCCCAGATGCCAGAGCATCAACAACACAGAAAATAAGAAAATATAGTTAATACAGTGAAATATAGATAGTACAGCAAGACACCCATCCCAACCACTTCCAGCCCTGCTAATATAAGGGAAGTGGCAGAAAAATAACTACCACCTGAGAAAGCTGCAGGGGAAATGGAACCCTTTGTTCTGTGCTGTTTTATGTGTTTACCTAATTGACACTTTATTCTAGCATCTCCCAGTTAGTGATGTTAAACCAAAAATCCAAAAGTCTTCCCTCTTTTCTTTCCTTCACACACACATGCACACACAGTCTCTGACAACCATAACAGGGTAAGTCTTCTAGGTAAATCAAAGATTTTTATGATCCGACTTAGGATCATGTCATACAGCAAGAACTACTTTCCATTGCCAATCATTTGAGTTATATGTGAAGTCACTGTATATAAAACAATTTTTCAAAGACTGTATTTCCTACTCTAACTCAAGTACACACCAAAGGATTCTACAATAAGTAGCAAATAACAGAGTATTTTAAAATCTTTATTAGTTATTTAAAGAGAAAGGATGTGCACTGAAGACACAAGCACTGAATTTTATACAGTAAGAATTCAAAAACCTATTTTATCAGAAGTTTTACTAAAAAAATTTGTCTCAATGTTTTACATTATAATCCTCTCTTTATGCTTTATATTAACATAGAAAAATTTCAATGCAATCTTCTAAAAAAAAGGAGTACATCACAAGCACTTTCTATGCGCACGATACTACATGAGATACCACTGGGGACGTTCACATCAATCAGACGATCTAATCTCAAGGAGCTTATGTAACCACAGACATACATGACTAACCCAATATAAAACAGAATGTGATTGAGTGCTTAAAATAGAGGACCATGAAGTGCTACGAAGCACAAAGCCATTTACTCCAACTTCCTTGTTCTAAATATGAGAAAACCGAGGCTCAACAAAACCATAAAACAAGATAATGCATAGCCAGAAGGCAGATCTGTCTTGTGTCCAAATCCAGTGCTTCCTCCACTCTAACATACTGTCTCTCACTCAACCTCTTTCTCTATCGCTTTTAATGATAAATAAAGGATAACATTAATGTAATTTCTCCCTTTCTCTAATATACAAAAACTTGACCTATCCCAAGCGTCTTCTTCTAAACATACACTCAACAGCTGAGGAAATGTATAATTTCATAGAGCCTACTACTGTTAACACTTATTAAAATGTATTCAGTGCTTACTACATGCCACACCACTGTGCCAAGTGCTTTCTAAGCATCTCATTTAACCCTCACAGTAACACTATGAGGTAGGTATTGTTATTTTGTCCATTTTTCAGATGAGGAAACTAATGGTAAGTGATTAGTCCAAATTCATACAGTTAGAAGTGATAGACCTGGCTTGACTACAGAGCCTGCTCTTACAACACTAGAAAAAAAAGAGTACACATTTTAAAACTGATAGCTGGGACTCACTGATGAGCCTATGATCTATACTGGAAAATGATAATAATTTTCTAAATAGCACTTAAAGCATCTGTTTAAATTATAGTATGTCATACTGTTCTCCCACACAGCGGAAGCCAAGGTTAGGCAATTTCCATTTATGCTTTAGGAGCTTTATATAAGAAACTCTGAAATAATAAAGAAAAACAGATCACTCAAGCAACTGTCAGAGCATAAAATGAGGAAAAATAAGCCAAATCGCAAAAATATACTTAAAATTCAATTACCCAAAAAGAATTTTCTACACTACAGTCAACATGATTTTGATTATAGGCATAGTATGTTAGCAAATAACTAAAGGACTAGCATATACAAAACATCTAGGATCCAGGACATAAAACCACAAAAGTCCAACTCTGATTTCTCATAAAAGCCAAATTGATAATTGGCCCTGGCATTAAGGACAAACATAAAGACCAATGGAATAGAATTGAGAGACCAGAAATAAACCCTAATGTTGATGTGTGTATTAGTTAGCTGAGGCTGCCACAACAAAATATCACAAACTGGAGGCTTAAACAATGGAAATTTATTTCTCACAGTTCTGGAGGCTGGAAGTCCAAGATCAGGGTGCCAGCATGGTTGGGTTCTGGTGAGAACTCTATTCATGACTTGCAGTTGGTCACCTTCTCTCTGTGTCCTCACATGGTGGAAAGAGAGAGAGAAAAGCTCTCTGGTATCTCTTCTTATAAGGGCACTATTCCCATCATGAGGGTCCTACCCTCATGACCTCACCTAAACTTAATTACCTCCCAAAAGCACAATCTCCAAATGCTATTACATTGGGGGTTAGAGCTTCAACATACGAATGGGGGGCCAATTCAGTCCATAGCAATGGGCAACTGATTTTCAACAAGGGTGTATAGGCAATCAGACGGGGAAAGTGTAGTCTCTTCAAAAATGGTGCTGGGACAACCAGATATCCACGCACAAAAGAATGAAGTTGGACCCCTTCCTTATACTACATACAAAAATTAACTCAAAATGGATCACTGACCTAAATGTAAAAGCTAAAAGCATAAAACTACTAAATTCTTAGAAGAAAATATGAGAACAAATCTTTATGACTCTGGATTAGACAATGGTTTCTCATCTATAATAGCAAAAGCACAAGTGACAAAAGAAAAATTAGATAAACTAGGCTACATTAAAATCTAAAACTTTTGTGTTGCAAATGATACCATCAAGAAAGTGAAAAGATAACCTATAGAATGGAAGAAAATGTTGGCAAATCATGTCTCATAAGAGTCTAATATCCAGAACACATAAAGAACTCTTATAACTCAATAATATAAAGATAAAATAACTCAACTGAAAAAAAATGGACAAAGGATGTGAACAGACAGTTCTACAAAGAAGATATACACGTGGTAAATAAGCACATGAAAATATGCCAATATCATTAACCAACAGAGAAATACAAATGAAAACCACAATGATATACCACTTCACATTCACTAGGATGGCTGTAGTAAAAAAGACAGAAGATAATAAAAAGTGTTACAGGGATGTGGAGAAACTGAAACTCTTATACACTGCTGGCAGGAATGTAAAATGATATAGCCCCTTTGGAAAAAGAGTCTGGTACTTCCTGAAAAAGTTAAACCTAGAGTTACCATATGACCCAGCAATTGCACTCTTAGGTATATACCCAAGAGAAATGAAAATACAGGTTCACACAAAAATATGCATGTGAATGTTCATAGCAGCATTAGAGATAATAGCTCAAAAGCAGAAACAACATAAATGTCCATCACCTGATGAATGGATGAACAAAATGTGGGATAGCCATACAATGGAATATTACTTGGCAATAAAAAGAAACGAAGTACTGATACATACAACAACACGCATAAACCTTGAAAACATTATGCTTAGTTACACAAGCCAGTCACAAAAGACCATGAATTGTATGAATCCATTTACATGAGAAGTCCAGGAGAGGCAAATCCATAGACACAGAAAGTGGATTAGTGTTGCCTAGGGCAGGGGCGTGAAGGAATAGAAAGTGATAGGTAACAGGCATGGGATTTCTTTTTGGGGTGTTGAAAATGCTCTAAAATTAAATTGTGGTCATGGTTGCACAACTCTGTATAAAAACTAAAACCACTGAATTGTACACTTTAAATGAGTGGATTATATCTGTGATATGTGAATTAAATCATATCTCAATAAAGATGTTTTTAAAAACTAGGAATTGACAAATGTATAGTACTATACAATGACATAATTGCCAGTACTGGCTTCAAAATTTAGTTCCCCACTTACCTGTCATCATGAAGCACTGAAGTCAAGAATCACTAACCAGTACGTGCTTAGTCCTTTACACAGGACCTTGCCCCTAATGGGGCACAATAAACATTTGTTGAACAAGCATATGTGAGGCGTGGTGTGACAGAAAACCACTAAAACATCATTACGACAATACTAACTTCCATATATTGGAGAAAGGGAAGAAATTATGGGAGGGCAGAATTTAAATTACTGAAATAAAACACAAATAAACACTTCAAGATTACAAAAAACTTAGTTAACAATTTTTACAGTGCTTACTGTGTGCCAGGTATTTTACATCTGAGGAAAGGCTAGGCACAGAGGGGTTAAGTTTGAGGCGCACAGCCACCATATGGCAGAGCAGGAAATGTGAACCCAGGCAATCTATCCCTAGAGACCACATTCTTAAACACTAAAATGTTTAAGACCTCTCTAAAGTCATTTTTTTTTTAAAGATTGGCACCTAGGCTAACAACTGTTGCCAATCTTTTTTTTTTTTTTTTCTGCTTTATCTCCCCAACCCCACCCCTGTACACAGTTGTATATCTTAGTTGCAGGTCCTTCTAGCTGTGGGATGCGGGATGCCACCTCAACGTGGCCTGACGAGTGGTGCCATGTCCGCGCCCAGGATCCAAACCCTGGGCCGCCGCAGGGGAGTGCGCGAACTTAACCGCTCGGCCACGGAGCCGGCCCCTAAAGTCATTTAAATAGGTTTTTACAAAAGAGATATAATTTTGAGGAACTCCATTAGAAAGTACTTCCCACCTGGATACATTTAGCAAAAACAAGTGCCAAATAATTACTCATATGGGCAGATAACAGTAAAGCTATTACTATTAACTATTAACACTATTAAAATACTGTTCTATTCAATTAGAATAGGGATTAATTTAAACTAGCTTCTCTCATTATTTAGCTTATGACAATTCTCTAAGTTCACCAAACACGAGTCCCTAAAATTACTAAGAAGTTCACTGAATGTTCTACTTTTAAAATTTTTGACACAAGCCATGAGAATAAAAAGTTGTGATCTCATATTTTTATAAACATACATAATTTATTCAAAGCTTTACATACCAATCATATAGAAGTCAGTATATAGCAGTGGTTCTCAACAGGGGGCAGGTTTACCCCCCAGAGGACATTCGACAATGTCTACAGACATCATCTGGTTGTCACAAGTTAGAAGGGGGGTGGGGGCCCTCAAAAAGAATGGGGAGGGAAAGTGCTACTGGCACTAGTGGCTGGAGGCCAGGAACACTGCTAAACATCTGAAAACATACAGCACAGCCCCCACAACAAAGAATTATCCAACCCAAAATGTCAACAGTGCCACTGCTGAGAAACCCTGACACACAGTAATTCATTCAAATTATTGGACAGCACACCATTTCTCCTCTCTCAGGATCAATCTCAAGACAGTACTTAGCCTCTCCCAATACTAAGCCTCTAATACTCTCATGCTAATACTTAGCCTCTACTAACACTAATTACTAAGATAATTTCGAATTTGAATGAATGGATTTTTCATTGAAGGCTATAAAACAGAGATGAAAATACACGAAATAAAAACATACACACATATATGTCTAAAAAATAAACAATTACATATCAGACTTAAATATAAAAGGAAAAAGATAAAGAAAGTACTTACTGTAAAAATGTTCTAAATTCTGAAGCTTCGAAGTTCTCCAGAGCGATAGGCTCATGATTTGTTAAATTATTCGAGGTCTGTCCAATAGTATGAAAATAGAAGTCAGGAACCCTCGCTAAAAGGACCACTTTGTGTGCTTTGAACAAAGTACAACCTACACAGAAAGTAACATCCGTATGGATTTCTTCCCTTAGAAGCCTGTAAGAAATAAAAAGGAACCATGGTTTAATTAGTGATGCTCAGAAATACACAATATACCCATTTTTGTAAAACAGGTTTTAAAAATAACACAAACTAAAAAATACAGAGGTAACAAAATGAAAATAAGTTAATATGAAAACGAGTTTGTTCTCAGTTCATTCCAAAGAACACCATTTAATACTGGCTTAGAATCTAATTTTCTAAAATTTATAGTGGAAACAAAGGTAGTAACACTAAAAAGAGTAAGACTATTTTTTCAAAAAAATCTTTTCTTTTTAATTCCTTCTAATAATAAAATTTATCTTCTGCTACTTATGTTGATTTTCCTTTAAAAGGTACCTACTTTAGATTTATTTTGGAAAAAGAATACAAAGTAATATGGTCGTTGACTACTGAAAAGAATCAATTTTTTAAAATCTTACTAAAATTGATACAAAAAAAATAAACAGTCAACAACACCAGCAAACCGGATAACAATAGACAATCCAGATTAGAAAATGGTACACTTTGTTCTGACTATTGTTAAATACCAAGTCTGAAATGCAGGCTTGGCTGTCAAGAATGTGACATGTAAGCCCTTTTCCATTTTTTCCCCCCACGAATAGAACTAAACATGCTCTAATCTATTATTAAAATGATGGATTCATGGTAAACCCATTCAAATCTCTTTACTAATGTACAGACATAGTTATGGTAAAGCCTACTGATTACATGCACAGTGATAGAAAAACAGAAATCAGTATAATAGAAACTGTCATAATCTTTTTGTCTCTGTGGTAACTACATATTTTTAGTCTCTAAATACGAAGTAATACTTCACATCACTATAACATTATCATCAGCAAGGTATGTACTCTCAGAGGACTTCTGTATTACAGGATATAATTGGCATTCACACCAGTGCACTACAGGAGGTACAAGTAATGGATAAAGAGACCTATTACAGTGAAAGCTCAGCAGGTTGCCACTGACACTCACACTCCCCTAAGACCAAGTTAATGGCTCCTTCTTCTGATTCCATCACCCTCGGTACATACCTCTATTACAGTACTTTTGTCATTGCATCATTATTTTTATGTATTTTTCTCCCTACTAGACAATGAACTCCCCAAAGGCAAAACCTGTGTATCCAGTAAAAAGCAAGAGCTCAATAACTGCTTGCTGAATTTTGTTGCATTCTACCCTAAACAAAACAAATGCTTCAGAGCACAAAGCTTTCAGAACCTTGGGAACAATGAGCCACCAGATGCATTTTAGTCAATATTTTCATCAATAAATTATTTTCATAAGTGATTTTTAAAGTTATGCAAAAATGTACTGATCCCTCAAACATTTATAAAAACTCAAATTGTGCAGGTATTCAGTTTGTTCCTCCCTCCCACACACCTTCTCTGCATCCCGCACTCTTCCCCAAATGAATAAAGAAGCATTGCACTGGTAGCCGTATAACCGGCACCAGGGAATCTGCCTTGTTCGTAATAGATGCTCATGAGTATTTGTTAAATGACAAAAAGTTAATGTGTTTAAAAAATTGTTAATGTGAAAATATAGTGCTTTTTATTTCATACAACCACCTGTATCAGTTACAAGTATATCTTGTATCTGTTATAAGTAACAGAATATCTGACTCAGAGCAGCTTAAACATGAAGGGGGGTTTACTGGCTCATCTAATGGTCAAGTTTAGAGAAAGGACAGGTTGAGCAAAGGCTCCACAATGTCAAGGCCCGGCTTCTTTTTCATTTCTCTGCCAGCTACTGTATTGATCTATCTAAGGCCGATTAAACCCAGTTATCACTAAAAATTTATTGAGCACATACTATGCACTAAGTACTGGGGACACAAAGGTGACTAAAACACATCTGCCCTCGAGGACTTTATAGAACAGTAGGGAGGCCAGGCCTGAAAACTAAAGAATGATACATATTCAACAGCACAAATAAGGAAATATTTTTCAGAGACAGACATAAGAGAAATGTCCTTAGAGAGGACATTTTGAAAACAAAACGAGATTTTAAAAATTGAGTAAGAGTTGGTCAGGAAAGCAAGGCAAGGAAGGAGGGAGCTCCTCGCTCCTTCCACAGGCACGCGTGAGTGCGGAGCTACAAAGTGGTCCATGGAGGGCATCGAGGGGTGAGAAGCGGCAGATGAAGCTGCAGCGATACAGATGAGGAAGAGGCAAAGAGCTGAACTCTATCTTACAGTTGAAGGGGAATCACCAAATGCCTTGAAACATGAGCAAATTTATTTCTCAAAATGTCCCCTGTCGGTTGTGTAGAAGAGGAATTAGGTGAAAATGAGAATGAAGACGAGAAAAACTCCTGCACAGCACAGATGAATGACGTAAAGGGCTTGAGCAGGAGAGGATGGATGGTGATAGATGTCAACCTACAAAAACAGAAACCAGTCTAAGAGGCAAAATGTTTATATGGGATCAGAGAATTGCAATTCGGGGAGCACAGACTCAGGCAGAAACCCAAATAACGTCCCAATTACAGGAGAGGGGCTCAGGGATTTTATAGGAAAAAGAGACTATGAGGTAAGTTGCACTAAAGAAGAGTTCATTGGTGCTAGAGGAAGTAAGGCTAGGTTTGGACTTCACAGACTGGCTTGAGATTCGGTCATCAGGCAAAAGGCTAAACTTGTATTTCATTGATTGGTTAGTGACTCGGTCATCAGCAAAGTCCAATTTCATCAATCCTTACAAACAGGATATTCTTGTCCTTACTGACTTCTTGGAATGTTGGCAGTTTGGTACAGTTTGGACAATAAAGAAAACGACATTCAAGGCAATGCCTCTGCAATGGCTGCTCTGGCTCTATTTTAATATGGCTCCACTCACGTTGTCTTTCACACAGAGAATAGGGGATGGAATTAAAATATATTCA
Source organism: Equus przewalskii (assembly GCF_037783145.1). Classification (NCBI taxonomy): domain Eukaryota; kingdom Metazoa; phylum Chordata; class Mammalia; order Perissodactyla; family Equidae; genus Equus; species Equus przewalskii. The sequence goes on from NC_091854.1 coordinate 7,840,909, forward strand.
GGTAATAAAATTGGCAGGAGCTGGCGGCTGGATGTAGAAAGGGAAGGGAAAGGCCGAGGATCTCTCTCACATTTGGCTTGGACAACTGGGTGCTGGTGATGCCACCAACCTTTAATCTGTATCTGCTCTTCCAACTTCCCTCCTAAACTCCAGACATATTTACAATTTTCTCCTTGATACAGCTTCCTGAACATTCACCATACTCCTCCCTTTCAAGAGTGCTATGATTTGGCACCACCTTCTATGCTTCCCTTTCTCTGTTCCTCCACATGTAACATCTGTTGCCAATATTTTCTTCTTCTTCTTCTCCCCAAAGCCCCCTGGTACATAGTTGCATATTCTAGTTGTAGGTCTCTCTAGCTGTGCTATGTGGGACGCCACCTCAGCATGGCCTGATGAGTGGTGCCATGTCCGCGCCCAGGATCCAAACTGATGAAAGCTTGGGCCGCCCAAGAAGAGCACGAGAACTTAACCACTCGGCCACAGGGCCCGCCTCTCTAGTCTTCTTTTATCCATTCACCCTCTCCTACTGTCACTTTGATTGCCTGCCATACCCACAATCCCTTCCCAAACAAAGCTACCAAATTCATTTATTATTTATATACGGCCCTGCTTTGTACCACATGACCCTGACGCTCTTAACCACATCTGAATGGACAATGGATTGAGCCAAGGTTAGCCATTAGTCAATGTGGTAGTTAAATAAGGGAACTCTAAGGGCCAGTCCCATGGTGGAGTGGTAAGTTCATGTGCTCCACTTCGGTAGCCCAGAGTTTTGCTGGTTTGGATCCTGGATCCGGACCTGGCACCGCTCATCAGGCCATGCTGAGGCAGCGTCCCACACAGCACAACTAGAAGGACCTACAACTAGAATATACAGCTATGTACTGGGGGCTTTGGGAAGAAGAAGGGGGAAAAAGAAGATTGGCAACAGATGTTAGCTCAGGTGCCAATCTTAAAAAAATAAAAATAGAAAAACAAGTGAACTGTAGCAGAGATGTTCTAAAATAAACAGGGACCAACCGACAACACTCTAAGAGAGTTTCGAAGTAAATCCAAGGCAGAGTAAGAAAAAGAAATGGGTAAGGAGAGAAGCAGAGATGAAAGACCAAAGTTGCTGGAAGATCATTTGTGTAACTACTGTAGACAGGACAGACCGACTGGGTTCACACTCCGGTCATGTGACCTTGGGCAAGTCACGTTAACATCTCTGGAGCCAGATCGCCAAGGTTCTTACTCCGATTCCACCATTTCTCCTCTAATGTTCAGTTTCCTTATCTGTTAAATGGGAATAATAACAAGACTTACCTCACAGGGGAGTAAATAAAACATGTCAGCCCAGTGCCTAGCTAATAGTAGGATGGCAATAAGTATTAGCCACTTTTATTACAATTGTCCTGAATAATGGTCCCATTTCTCAATGAAGTCTTACTGTCCAGTTGCTGTCATGTCCCAAGCAACTTTCCAATTCTACATCAGATCTGGCTTTTTGACTGCTGAACCTATTTCCTGTTTTTCCTCTTGTCTCCACATATATCCTATTACCTCAGGCAATCCAGAGGTGTCTCTGTTACTTGCTTTTGGGAAGAATCTAATACAACCTGATTTCCCAATAAATCAAGCTCTTTCAAATCTCTGTGGCTTTGTAAATGCCGTTTCTTGTTTAGATACCCTCTGACTTCTCCCTTCCCAATCTCTACCTAATCAATCCCCAAGAGATCACTCAAATGTCACCCTATAAAGCCTTCCCCAATTCAGCGTGATCCCCATCATTTTTGTTTGGCTATTCTCTTTCTCACTAGAGTGGAAGCACAAACACCAAAACCATGTCTTATTAATCTTTGATTCTTTAGGACCTAGTTCAGAGCGAGGTACATGGTGGGTGCTAGATATTTCATTAATATCTGCAGAATAAATCAATGATATTGCTGTGCTCAGAGGATTAATTTAGCCTAGCATTTAAGATGGCTAGATGAGCATATGAAGTTTTTTTGCTGTTAAAATAAAACCCCTGCTACACCTATTTTTCTTTGCTTGTGATAGGAACTTGGGAGTTCTGGGTCCTATCCTTAATTGCTGCGAGGATAAGGATAAACTGTTCACTTGCTATACGTTTAATCTCATTTTCTCTACATAAATTAGATTTATCTTCCTTAAATTCATGACACTTTTAAGGCTTACAGTACAGCCAGAAGAATAAAGCCACTGAAGAGAAGGGGCACTTTATCCTTAGAGGTTCACCCTAGAAACAGAACAACCTCAGTTTTATTTTTTCCATCTTTTACATCAATCCCCACAAGTGGAGACAAAGCAGCATCTCTGGTAGATAGGCCCAAATTAAAAGGAAAGTTTTTACTTTACAAAACTCAGTTTATAGCTGCTGGAGCCCTAAGTGTGGGCAAGAGAAAGCACTTTTTAAATGTAGAATGCTGCACAATTGTTAGTTATTAGTAGTAATTATATTTACTCTACTTCACTGTTCTCAGTGGGACCCAGGCCAGCAGCATCAGCATCACCTGGGACCTTGTTAGAAATGCAAAAATCTTGTCCCCCATCCCAGACCTGCTGAATCAGAACTATGGTCTGGGACCCAGCAAATCGAAGTTTTAACAAGCCCTCCAGGTGATTTAGATGCACACTAAAGTTCAAGAACCAATGTTTTGGTGAAAATAGAAATTCTCTACAGAATATTTCTAAGCTTCATTTTCTTTATAAACTGAAATGCCTTTCACTGGATTCACCATAGCCTGAGTTAAGCTTCACAACAACCCTCCACTTGCTTGAGTCTCAAGGGAGCTGGGAGTTGCTGGGAGCTGTAGAGTGTTCTAGGTGGAGAGGGGAAGCCAGGTTGCAATCAGGAAGTATTTCTACGTATGCATTTTTCGTACATTGTTTCAAGAGAGCTCAGAAGAGCCATCCAAGACTCCAGTAATTTTTCCTCATCCTAAATATTCATTTTTTCTACCTAATTTTATTTTTCTTAAAACTGTTTAAGCTTATAAAAAATTGTGTACGTTTTAGGACCATGAAACCTGGATCCACCCCGACCTTACCGATATGTCTTTCAAAAACCAAGCCTGCCCGTTTTAAGAGTATTTTGGGACAAACTAATGCCGCACGTAACTATAATTGATCTTGGTTTTCTTTTTGAATCTCGTCCGTGGGCTCCGAGATGCTCGGGATTGGTTGTTTGGGGCGAGCGAGCCCACTTTGCGGCGAGGAGACTGGAGAAGAGCCCGCCGTAGCCTACGGTGGGGAGGGATGCGGCGGAGGTCCCCGCCTCCTCCTACCTGAGCAGATCCTGGCTGAGCTGCTCCGACACCATCGCCTGCAGACGGCGCCGCTCACAGGGCCCCTTCCTTTGCAACCCCTTACTGCAAACTCCGGGGGACGCCAGAAGTCCCATGGGGGCCGCACTACCCTCCCCACAGCGGGCCATGTCTCACGAAGCGACGGCGGCGCCCTGCAGGCCCAGGACGCGGGCTCCCCGGCCGGGCTCTGGAAGAAGGGGGCGTTTCGGAGCGACTGCTCCACTCCGACGCGAACCCGCCCCCTAGGGGAAAGGTTGGCGCCTCTCGCCTGTTTGCAGACGGTCCCTTACAGCCGGCGCACCGCAGCGCTTGGGAGTCTCGGAGGCCGGGGCCTGCGCCGGCACGTGACCCGGGCAGGGTGTGCGCAGGCGTCGACGCTCTGTTTACCTCCGCCGGGCACCCCGCCCCGCCTGGACCGCGGCGTGAACGGTCCGCCAGACCCGCCGATCCCTCCTGCTCCGTAGCCCCGTCCCTCGTCTTTGCTTTCCGGGCGGTGTTAAGCATTGAGAGCCGAGAGCAAATCAACCTGCGCAGCCTTGCCACACTCTGTCTTCCTGGGATGTCAGCGCTTTGTTTTCCAGGAAAGAGAAGTTCACAAGACCTTTCCCGCGGCGAGTCACACTCCGTGTTTTAGTTGCTTTGGGCAAGAAAATCTGGGTGTGAGGGACGGTGGAAGAGTTTCGTAAAATCAGCGCAAGTCAGAACGCTCCTGAGTCCCCTGCAGAGTGTGTACACAGCGTGTAGAGAAGGCCCTTCCCTTCTAATCCGGGGAGTGGCTCATGTAACTGCTCTTGAACTTTAGCTGAGAAACGTCAGGTTATATTCTAGCGCTTTGCGTGTAAAGCCTTAACATTTATGACGAGGAAGGGAGAAGGTAAGGTGGGAGGGGCAGAGCCTTTAGTTGAACAGGAAAGTGGGTGGATTGGTGAGCTGTATAATTTTTAGTATTTAAGCCTGAAGAAAATAGCTGGAGTGGATGTCATTTAAAAGTCTTTTGGTACTTTTTATTTGATTATTTCCTCCAAAGGAAGAAAGCTCAATAGTTCTGCTTCATTCAGGACCTCTGCACAATGTATCGCGTACTAATTGCTTGGAAAATATATGGACTTTGTTTCATAAGATTGGCCAAGAAGTAGACATTTCTCCAGATAATGCCCGTCTCAAATATTGACACCTTAATTCTGAAAAATATAACTGGATAATTGATTCTTAATTACTCCTGTAGAAAAAGAGGCAAGTCAAAGATAATATAATACTGCTTAATATTTATAGAGTGCTTATTAGATAAGAAAACTGCTCTAGACCTGTATTAACTCAATCCTCACAACCACCATTTAGGTGGGTACTGCGATGAGCCCAATTTACAGGTGAGGAAGTTGAGGCATGACAGGATGGGTAACTTGGGCAAGGTCACACAGTAAGTGATGCTCTACGTGTTAAAACCCAGGAAGTCTAGCACAAGACTTGCCCTTCGAAGTCCTCCAAGCTTTCTACCACGCCCCTTTATCAGCTGGTGAAGTCACAGGCTACTCTCTGGTTGGGAATGGATGACAGAATGGTTTCTGGTCCATGTAATTTAATTCACTTATAACTACCTTAGGCAGCTGACTCTGAAGTGATTAAAGAAAAAGTAACTTTTTTAAAAAGCAAATCTTGTCAATGATGCTTCACATTCCACCATTAGAGATTTTTTACTTAAAGCATTATTTCTATTTTAATTAATTCGGGCTCTGTAGTCATTTATACTTTAATGTGAGTGAAGTTATCAGATTTTTTTTCTGAAAGACTCTTGGATCAGGAAGAAAAGCCAGTCCTGAGGAGTTAACTAGCAACAAGAGCTCTGAAGGTAAACACTAAATCCATATCCCGCTAACCCAAGAACTGAAGGTGAAAAATTGTGTTGTTTGTAAGTCACTAAGTTTGTGGCAATTTGTTAAAGCAGTAATAGAAAACTCATACACACCTATAAAATATTTTTTGCTAAAAACTTGAACCTGAATCTAATCAAGCCTCTGAAATTAACTTCTGTTAGCAAGAAATGCATGGGGTAGATGAGCGTAGTAAGTGATGGTACAAGAACACACACAGTCGGATTTAAAATGCGGGCTACTCCACAGCTCGATTGGCCAGGCTTCCACCCCAGCATCAAGGCATTTGGGGTAAAAATGGGAGAGGGAAATGCTCTAGATTAGAAGAGACTCAGAAAACAAAAGAACCAAGTATAACCTCTGTATCGTTTGGAAACTGATTCACACAAACTAACTAGAAAGGATATTTTTTAGAACAGTTGGGAAAATTTTATAATGGGCTACATAGTAAATGGAATTATTGCTGATTTGTCAGGAATAATGTCAGTGGTTATGTAATGTGCTTATGTAAGAAAATGTCCAATTTTTTAGAGACACATACTGAAGTATGAGTAAAATGAAATGATGTCTGGGGGTTGACTTTTAAAAATTTTAGAAGGAATGGTAGAAGGAAAGAAGAAAAGATGAGCAAGGAGGGAAAGGAAAGAAGAACTGATAAAGCATTTATACCCAAGTCTTGATAATTGTTGAATCTTGCTAATGGGTATATTGGGGTTCATTGTACTTCTCTCTCCTTTGTATGTTTGAAATGTTTCATATGAAAACTCCTTTTTTTCTTTTTGAGGAAGATTAGCCCTGAGCTAACATCTGCTGCCAATCCTCCTCTTTTTGCTGAGGAAGACTGGCCCTGAGCTAACACCTGTGCCCATCTTCCTCCACTTTATATGTGGGACGCCTGCCACAGCATGGCTTGACAAGTGGTGCGGAGGTCCGCACCCGGGATCCAAACTGGCACCAGGCAGCCAAAGCGGAACCTGCAAACTTAACCGCTGCACCACCGGGCTGGGCCCTGAAAACATTTTTTAAAAAGGAAAAAATAATGCATCCAAAAAATCACTTTTCTTTCATGAAGTTGTAGTCCTTGAGAGAGTTTATTGTCTTCCAAGGCACTTTTACCTCAATTTATTTTTCACACATGAGGATCACAGTTAAGGCCCACCTTAGACAAATCTCACTGGCTAAAATCGAGGTTTGGGTGGGACTGTATTTGTTTATGGGGGCCCTAGGGGAGAGTTTCCTTGCCTTTTCCAGCTTCTAGAGGCTGCCCATATTCCTTGGCTCTTGGCTTCCTTTATCTTCCAAGCCAGCAGATTGAGTCCTTCTCACGTAGCATTATTCTTACCTCCTCTTCTGCCTCGTTCTTCTCTCTTTCAAGGACTCTTGTGATTACTTCGGGTCCAACTGGATAATCCAGCATAATCTCCCTCTTTTAAGGTCGGCTAATTAGCAAGCTTAATTCCATCTGCAGCCGTAATTCCCCTTTGCCACAGAACCTCACAAATTCACAGGTTCTGGGATTAGGACTGGGTATGTTTAGGGGGAGGGGAATAAGCATTGTTCTGCCTACCACAAGTGGTAATTCATTCTGTATCATGTTAGCAGGAGTATAGTGCTTGCTTATTTCCCTTTTATCCATCTGATAGTTTTATCTGTTGATAATTCTTGCCTATATCAATTAACTAGGGATTGCAAAGTAACTTTTTAATTTTATCATTCCTTCTACATTTATTTGCTGGAAATTTGCTGGAAATCTTTAAAGAAGAACTCTCCCTCGTCAATTAGAAATAGCGGATATCCAGAAATGCATTTCACACTGCAAAGGCAGGTTATATGCTTAATTCTCTTATTTAAATGATCATTTTTCAAATATATAACGATGTACACCTGAACTTTATGTTATAAACCACTCTTACCACAATACAAAAAGAATAAAAAATCAAAAAATAATAATAAAATAAGTGATCATTTTTCAAAGTAAGGAGTTAGTACCCTAGTTAATTCCAGTGTATCCAGTTTATTATTTTTAGTATCTTTGTGAACTCACAGATTTTTATATATGCAAAGGCAATTGCATTCACTATTCTTTTTGATGTTCAAATTGCCTTATCTGGCCAATGAGAGTTCCTTTTCATTGGCTCCTGTGTTCTTTTTGACACGTCCTTTAAGCTGTGAAAGCTTTCTTCCTTTCTGGCACAACCAGATACCAGATGCCTTGTATATTTCCTACCCCAGCTATTTTCCAAGGAGCTACAGTTCCTTTTAGTGTGGAATAGTCTTGAGAGCCCACAATATGGGTGCTAAGTGTGCTCATTGCTATTGGGCTGTATTATTTCTAAGCAATACACATTTTTATAAGAAAAAAATTTTTGAATTCATACTAATATTTCTAATTCAAAGTTAACATTACAAGATTTTTAGATTCTTTGTTTTAAAACTCTGTTCTCTTTTTTCTTGCCTGAAAAACTCTTGGTTCGTAACATTAATAGGATTACTTATTTGTATTATCCTATGGAAGTTATTTGAGTTTCATAATAATATGAATATTATGACTAACAATTAGACTATATTCCAATTTACGGTTTTTTGAAACTCTATTTGTACATAGAATTTCACTAAGAATGTGCAGTCAAAATACTGCCTTCTAAAGTTATTTGAAATATTTTCTCTATGTGGTTATATCACTATCTTGATATAAATTAGGTTCATTTGTTTCAGTTTGATTTCAATTTGGGGGATATCTTTTTTTATCTTTTTGGTTTAATTTTAATTTTGAATTTGTAAAACATTTATACGTTTCAAAAATTAAAACAGTATCAGAGAAGTCTCACTTCTTTCCCTATGCCCCCCACTCTGTTACCCTCTTCACTCCCTCTCCCATAGGTAACCTTTTTTATTAACATTTTGGTTTATCATTCCAGTGTTTCCTTTTGGAAGAACTGTCTACAAAAATTCCAAGTGGATCAAAGTATCTTGTCAAAGTTTCAAAATTTTGTGAATCTTACACAAAAAAGCAGTATTTCTTTTGGTGGTTGTTCTCTTATGAGTGAGGTTGAGCATCTCTTTAAATATTTAAGAGATAATTTATTCTGTGGACTGTCCACATCTTTTGCCCATTTTGCTTTTGGTCTTTATTCCCTCTATTTTTAGGTGTTGGAGATTTTAGCTCTTTGTGATATAAGTTGCAAATATCTTTTCCCATTTGCTATGTCTTATGACGACTTTTAGTGTTTTTTGTCTTATAAAAGACTGTGGGTTTTTTTTAATGTAGTCAGATTTATCCATTCTTTTTCTTTATTGCTTCTGGACTTTGAGTCATAGGTAAGAAGATTTTCTCTACTTCTGGGTTGAAAAGAAATTCACCCATCTTTTTTCTAATAATGTATGATTTCACTTTTTATACTCAACTATCTGATCCATTTGAAATTTAATCATATGAGAAATCCAATATTGTCTTTTTTCTAAATAACTATCTAGTCCCAATACCACTTATTTAAAAAGTCTTGGGGCTGGCCCGGTGGCACAGTGGTTAAGTGCACACGTTCTGCTTTGGTGGCCCGGGGTTCGCCGGTTTGGATCCTGGGTGCAGACATGGCACTGCTTGGCAAGCCATGCTGTGGCAGGCGTCCCACATATAAAAAGTAGGGGAAGATGGGCAAGTATGTTAGCTCAGGGCCAGTCTTCTGCAGCAAAAAGAGGAGGATTGGCAGCAGATGTTAGCTCAGGGCTAATCTTCCTCAAACAAATAGATAAATAAATAAATAAATAAAGTCTAACTTTTCCCCCACTTATTTGAGATCCCACCTTTATCACATGCTAAATTTCTGTATTCTTTAAGGTTTATTTGTGGACTTTTTGTTCTATTGTTTAGACCATCTATTCATGTGCCAGTATCACGGTTTTAATTACAGAGGCTTTATACAGATTGTTCTTTTTCAAAAATATGTCTTACTAAATGCTCTCTACCCAAGGGTGAGCATGTAATACTTTTTTGCCTTAATATTGGTCAGCTGTTAACTATTCAATGTCCTCTTGGTGCTGATAGCAATAAATAGGCAGAACTGATGAAGCTGAGAATGCTGCACAAACCTCACTTAGATTGTTTCTAGACTCTTCTCTGCATATAATGTAATGATTACAAGCACAGAGTTTAGAATCATGCTGTTTAATACCACTTAAGCTGTTATTAGCTGTATGACCTAGTCTACTGGTCTAGGTCTGTTGACCTCTAGTCTATTTAACTAGTCTGTTGGGCTCTCTAAGCCCAGTTTCCCTATAATGGAGACAAGAGTATTTCCTATGGTGGTTGGGAAGACTAAATGAGTTAACCTATGTAAAAATCCTGCCACAAAGTGTATTATTAGCTTATGGCTTATTTTCACAAAGCAATTTTGAAGGTTGCCTCCTAGAGTTTTACCTTTTCCGCAGATTGTTTTCCGTTCAAGTAAGTAATGCATTTTGCTAAATTAGCACTTGATTCCTCCTAGCAGTTAAGTTTCACCAGCTCCACTCGCTCCACTGGGTTTCCAGTGGTGATGGTGATGGTGGTCACTGAAGGCCGTCATGCACAGGGAAGGTGCGATTTTGATTTCTTACTGTCATCTTATTTAACAGACATTTAACAGTAAGAAGTCAAGCATTTATCCTGTCTTTCCAATAGGAATTGTATCACTGGGTAACTAAATAATAAATAAGTGAACATATGTCTTTATTAAAGTGTTCCAACTAATAAATGAAAAAGAAAGGAAAAAAACTGATAAAATCAGAATATCACCATTTTTCAACCCGCAGTAATGACTAGATCTAAGCAGTGAGCATCAGTAGCTGCGGACATCACAAAAAGAAAACCAGGCAATGCCTGCTTCCTGATGAAAGAACACTCTACATGTATGGTCTTGCCAAAGGGATTGAACCTAAATCTGATCGAGTCTCTGGATTCCAATCTGCAGGAAATGCAGACGGAGGATATGCTGATTTGCACCATAAATATATGATTAACAAAATGCAGATTATGGGAAACTCTACAGATCAAATAGCCTAGGTCCTGCCACACGTAAATTGTAAGCAGAATAAAGGGATGGAGGGAGAACCTGTAGATTTAAAAAGATGTAAGAAACATATCGAATTTCAAAAATGGGTGTGAATAGGCAGGCAGGCTGGAGACCTAGAGAAGAGTTTCAATTCAAGTCCAAAGGTGGTCTGCTGGCAGACTTCTCGCAAGGAGGTCAGTCTTATTCTATTAAGATCTTCAACTGATTGGATGAGGCCCACTCATATTATGGAAGGTAATCTGCCCTACTCAAAATCTACTCATTTAAATGTTAATCTCACCTAAAAAATACTTTCACATGATTGTGAATGAATGATTGACCAAACATCTGGGTACCATGGCCTACCCAAGTTGACATATGTTTAGGAAAAACTCACTTTCTCCTCCTGTGTGTCTCTCCTTTACTCTCACACTAGGACCACACTCACAAGACTTCTGACAGCAGATGTGAAGGAGTTTCCCCACAGCAAGCAATTGCATGACACCAGCTAGGTGTCCTATAATTTAACTCAATTCTGACACTATCTACCTGGAAATAGCATGAGATTCCACAGGTTAAGAGTTCTCTCCCGCAAGACTGCCCACCTCCACTTCAGGTGCCAATTGCAAGTTCAGGTTGTTACCTGTGCTTCTGACCAATTAGCTATAAATTGAAGGTAACTACAACCTCCTCGTTGGGTTCAATTATATAATTTCCTAGAGCGGCTCACAGAACTCTGGATAACAGTTTACTTACTTTTTACCTGTTTATTATAAAAGGATATGATAGATGGTGTAGGTGAGCATCCAGACAGAGGAGATGTGTAGGGCAGGGTATGGGCTTTATCACATGGGCATGATTGACCATTACTCTATTACCAGCCCCTCTCTCCTCTCCAGAGAATGGGCGGGGGTGGGGGGGGCGGGGGAGGGGAGGGGGGGTTGAAAATTCCAAGCCTCTACGCATGGGTTGGTCCTTCTGGCAACCAGCCCCCATCCAGGAGCTCACCAAGAGTCACCTCATTAGAACAAACAACGCTCCTATCACCCAGAAAATTCCAAGAGATTTGGGAACTCTGTGTCAAGAACTGGTATTAAAGGCCAAATATTAGAACAAAAGATGCTCCTAGTACTCTTATCACTTAGGAAATTACAAGGGTTTTAGGAGCTCTGTGCCAGGAACTGGGGGCAGAGACCAATATATATTTTTTTCTATTATTTCACAACATATAAAATTAATAACCATCACAGTATCAAATTGTGCACATTTAGATGATAAAAATGTGGTGAAACACAGGCAGTGAAACCATAAAAGTCAGGAAAGTAGTTTAATTTGAGGAGGAAGAAGGAGGTTGTAATTATAATCGCAGGGGTAGAAGGGCTTGTAGGGCGGCTGGAAAAGTTTTATGTCTTGACCTGAGTGTTGGTTGCAAGAGTATTCATCTTAAAACATTATATTTATAATGTATATTATATACTTAATTATTAGCTACATATTTCTTTGCTGTAATTTTCTTTATCTGTATTCATTTTACAATAAAAAGATTTTTTTAAGAGTTACATGTTAAAGAGAGTTTAAAGCTGTGTTAAACATTTTGAGGTTAAATGGCAGGGTATAATGAAGTAATGACCCTGGTTTTTTTTTATAGCTCCACTATCTAATTAGAAACAATTTCAAAGTTCAGCAAAGGTTTGAATAATAGTACCACTGTTTGAATAAAGATAACTTTACCTTGGTAACTACTTTTAAGTGAAAATCTGTTATTTAAATGAATAATTTCCAGAACATTTTAAAAATCATTGTGTTTGAATTACACGTGTATGTACTATTATCATGAGAATATGACACCGGGGGCATGCTATAGATTGAATATTTGTGTCCTTCCAAAACTCATATGTGGAAACCTAATCCCCAATGTGATGATATTTGGAGGTGGGGCCTTTGGAAGGTGATCAGGTCTTGAGGGTGGAACCCTCATAAATGGGATTAGTGCTCTTATAAAAGAGAACCGCAGAGTTCCTTGTCCTTTCCACCACGTGAGGCACGGTGAGAAGACCTCATCTGTGAACCAAGAACCAGGCTCTCACCAGACACTGAATCTGTCAGCCTATTGATCTTGGACTTCCAAGACTCCAGAACTCTGAGAAATAAATGTTGGTTGTTTAAGCCACCCAGTCTATGGTATCTTTGTTAGAGCAGCCCAAACGGATTAAGACAGTGGGGATTATGAAATATCACTTTGCATCTCCTTTTCTCACGTCAGAACAGCCTGGTAATGATCTCTAAACAATATTTGATTTTTTATCTTTCCCTTTCCTTAAGCTTTCCCCATCTGCTCACCTTTCTCCCACTCATCTCTTCTTCCTTCTACTCTCTCAAAATACCAGGAAGTTAACCAATGAAGTTTAAGCTTAAGAGGCCCCACTTGCCCAAGGCTCTAGTAAGGTCCCTAGACGTGTCTACATGGGTCTGTTTTTGTAAAGTCTGCAAAAGTAAGATTTTGACCACAAGTGGTTAAGACCCTCATTCCCCTTAGTTAAATGTTCACTTATATTTGGTGGCACTGAGTGGCTGCAGACATTTTTGGGATTCAGCAACAGTGAAACTAAGTTAGGGTTAACATGGAAGATTTATTGGTTTGCAATCACTTCCACATCTAGATAAGTTGTTGGTTCCTGTCCTGGTATAGGAATGGCTTCTAGGAATACTTTGCTGATTCATCCTGCGTGATGACATGAAGAGGTAGGGCTCAAGGTGACATCACTATGTGAAGATGTCTTACAGCAAAGGGTGCTGGAAGTACATGGGTATTAGGGAGGTGTACAACAGTAAGTAGAGGCTTCAGTTCTCTTTGATGCCTGGTCAGAACAAAAGGAATATTCTCAGTAATGCAGAACATGCAATTATAAATGCAAAATTTTCCCCTTTGATGAGAATCACAGAAAACAGAATTTTTCAGGATTCCTCTATTTATAACCTATGTTTATGATATTAGTCAGCTTTCCAGAAACTGTAGTCTGCTGTGATTTCTTTTCTCATTCTAAATAATCACTTTCATACCTAAAAATATACAAGGGTAGCCATAGCATATAAAACTGTTTCAATGATATTCCCAAATATATCTTCCTAATGTTTGTTTTTATTTTGTCTTGTGAAATAACAACATTTGGGCTACTTTGAGAAAGAGCAAAGAGGCATTCATCCACCAGGTCCTTTTTGGAGAGATTAAAAATGATAATGTATTTATTGCCAGTGGAGCTGTTAATGAGTTATTTTCTCTGCAAAAATGAGGCAGAGGTGATGTGCTATAATGTTCCTCTGGCCTTACTTCAGCAAAATAAAGGCACTTTATTTTTTCTTTTTACTTACTTTAAACAAAATAAAGGCACTAATTAGAACCATGCTGGGTGAACAAGGTTAATGACTAGATTTCTTATTCTTCTACCTCAGGTCACACTGAAACAAACATATTAAGAAAGAAGAAAAATAGGTACTCAAATCTAATTGAAATATATATTTCTCAAGCACATTTTAATAACGTAATTAAGTGCCTAGTCTACTTAGAGTAAAAACTACTGTTTTTCCTCAAAGGATAATTTTTATTTCAATTATAGTTTCTACCTAAAAGGCACTTTCACCATTTTCAGGGCTGCCTTTAACATTTAATACAGTGATTAAGCCTATACTTGTTGTGGTAATGAATATATATATAGGCTGCCTGAAGATCTAAGTATGAATTAAATAACTTGGCATATTGTGGATGCCTCAGGGCAAATTTCTTAAACTTCTCGTATGAAATGGACTCTGAGCTCTGTCCAGCTATTTCCTGAAAGAGTCTGGAAACGTCAAGATCTGGCACTCCAAAAGCTGTCCAAAGTGTAGCAGCTAACTCCTGTTTTGTTATAAAACCATGCTCATCAAGATCAAAAAACTTAAATGACATTTGCAGAATCTTTTCAGTGTTGGCGGAATTGCATAGGACAGTCAGACCTATCACATACTCTCTGAGGTCTATGCTGCCCTCATTATTCCTGTCAAAGAGGGCAAAAAGTTGTCTCAAGGGCTCTTAAATTGGGAGTTTTAAATAATTTGCAAACTTCAATTTCTATCTTCCCTCCTTTTGAGGCAACTGCAATTGCAGCATATTCATCCAAATGCTGATGAATATTATCCCAATCTAACTTCAATTTCTGGCTAATTTTTGTAAATCCCACCAAACCAGCTTCCGTGGGTAGTTGAAGGTTACCTGTGGAAATCATCAGTCTGCAGTCTTCATAAGTGTGGTCTGTCACAGGCACCCCCAGAGCATTTGCCATGTTGATCCTCACTGTATTGGCAAAAAGGACCGGGTCTTTTTTTTCTTGGTCATTTGGGATATAAACAGGCATAAACTCCACTTCTACCCTGGTGAAGAGTTGACTCAGGGTCAGCATACAGGCCTGGAAGCCTGTGAAACCCTGCCAGGTCCAGGTCACCGTGTCCAGCGTGTTTGGGTACCTGAGCAGCACTGGCTGCACAGGAACACCTGGAGAGAAGGCTCCTAGTTTAAAGGTGACCAGACACGTGCGATTGGTACACACTCCTTCCGGGAAAATGAGGATCTGTGGCCACTTCCTTTCAGATGTCACGCCTCAGGATTTCATTCTTGGTATTCTTCCTGGAATTTGGGTCCTCTCGCGTCACAAGCACGGGCTGTGTTGACAGTAGGAGTTTCCCAGCCACAGGGATCAGCGCGTTTTGACTTGCGGAGACCACTGAGGGTAACCCTGCCACCACACAGGCGATAGCGTCAAAGAAAGTAGAGTGCGGCGCTGTCACGAAGATGGGGGCCTCGTCTCGGGTTGCCTTTTTCCCTTTCACTTTAACCAGGAACCCTGCTAAAAAGAACGTCGCCTGAAACAAGAACTTGAGGGCTGACTGCATTAGTGTTCTTCTCCAACTCTTAGCGGGCTTGGTTGGTTGAGCCGAAAGGCCCACGGTGGAAAGTATGGCCACTGGCCAGAGGAAGATGAAGAGGAAGGCGATGCAGGACACCCGAACGGGCACCAGCACACTCCCGGTGAGGATGATGTAGGCCCAGCGCCATGCGCTGATGCGCGTCTGTTGCACGAAGGGGTTGGCCACCACTGGCGGCTGCGAGGACTTGTACCTCCCCTGGCTGAGGACGGACTCCCGCACGGCCATCTCCGAGTCGGAGGACCGCTGCGCCAGGAGGTTGACTTTTCAGTGGCCTCAGGGCGTGGGTAGCTTGGATCTGTGGGCAGCGGCCCCAGAGCGCACCCCTTGCCCATATTCGAGTGCTCTTTCTGTTCTGTTCTAACATAATTAGAACTCTTAGAGGCAATTGTGGGGTAATAGGAAATGATGTACTACCTTTAAAATCAGAAAACTCAAAAAGTGGTAAATGATGTAGAGTTAGATGTAACATCTAATTGTAATGTTGAATTAGAATCATATCAACAGTACAATTTTTTTCACTTTCTGTAAATGGCCTCCTTTTGACATATATGCTTAATAAATTATTTTCACATAATTTCTGACATTTCTATTAAGCATACATTATATACCTACTAGGGATATATTCATTTAAATAGATGAATATTAATTACAACTTTTTAATTTAAATGCCATTACCAGTAAAATTTACTTACTGGGAGATACTTTGGTAGCTGGTAAGTCAAATTCATTTACTCTGCCTACAAATTGATTTCTACAGAGACAGTAACATCTCTTTATGCTAAGAGGTTTAACTGATGGCACCCTGGAGCCTTTATGTCTGTTGGAAGCACTCTTTTTACATCTGCTGAAAATTAGAGTATATCCATTATCACAGGCCAGAATTAGCCACGGCACGTTTGATGCATATTCTTGACATTAGTCCACATGAACCAATCAGCACTCCAAACTGACATAAGTAACAATAGCAAACCTTAAAATCGCCTTTGTCAGTAACAGGTTTTCGTCAAAATAAGTCAGGATTACTTTACTGCGTCAACACACACAGTCAGTAAAGTCCTGTTCCTTTCCCTTTCGCTGCCCTTTGGAAATGATCAAGAGGGGAGCATAATCAAAGTTGGTGTGAACCAGGCTCTCTTCTATACCTTGCAGCATTTGAAACTCTGCACAATGCTGTATAGAATATTCCTGCTTGCTAATTGCTCATTTAAATTTCTTTTCCCAGAATTAAAAGTCAAATTGTAGGTTTCTGAGAGATGTTTCCATTTATTGGAGCACACTCGGTTACCAATAAAATAAGAAGAGCGTGTGGACACAAGAACCTGTTAAACAGAATGTGATCTAAGTGGAAAGGTTATGGGCTTTACGACCAGATAGATTTAGGTCAGATCCTGGTTCCCACACTTACACTGTGGGCATTGGCCAACCACATTTTCACATCTACAAATTGGTGATACGCCATACCTTGCAATGTTCGTATGAGGCACAAGTCTAATATATTTGGAAATTGGGCTTTTATTAGTAAATACAAGTTGCTAAGATACAATGATGAGAATTCTTAGGGACATTCTACTTTCTTCTGTCGCTATCAGAACTATGCTTAGTGAGGGAAACATTCCTTTCACCAACTTAGTCTTATTTGGGAACACAGTTATTGTCTCTAAGGGGCTGTGACTTGGCAATGTTACTAGTTGCCTCCCATGCCAAAGGAGAGCAACCCAAGAGAATGAGTAGTAGTCCCTTGAGCTGGTATCTTTCTCTATTTTGTAGCTCTTCCCACTCTTATTTGTGATGTTCATTACCGCTCTTGAACTCTCGTTTAACTGCATTCTGTATATGCTTCTTAAGGGAAAATTCCATATTACCATGTCATCTTTCTTTTATATTTCCACCACAGTGCCTAGCAGTGTGTCAAATATGTTAATTATTCATTAAGCAAACTTTTGAATTTCTACAATGAGCCAGGCCCTTATTCTAGATGCTGGATACATATCAGTTAATAAAACAATAAAAAATCTCTGCCCTGTGGAGCTTAG
This sequence comes from Equus przewalskii, assembly GCF_037783145.1. Taxonomy (NCBI): domain Eukaryota; kingdom Metazoa; phylum Chordata; class Mammalia; order Perissodactyla; family Equidae; genus Equus; species Equus przewalskii. The sequence continues at coordinate 7,858,107 of NC_091854.1, forward strand.
GTTCTAGTGCACACAGGAAGTACAGTATTCAATTCCTGCTTCATTGAATGGGGCAAAAGGACATTTTATCCTTTTTCTCAATCTCTCACCAATTTAGCTGGAGAATTGAGGCAAGTAATTTAACGGATGTGCTCCCCTGTTTTTCAATGTTTAATATATATACACATATATATACATATTATATATGAGAATCTCCACATCATCTCTGGTTAATCTTCCCCATATAAGTGGTAGTTATGGCCTATTTTAAGAACGTATATTCATTAATCATATTTGCCTTCAAACTAATAAATATACTATAAATCCAAAGGTTTGATAATAGAATTTTTAATGGTTAAAAAGTAGTCAAAAGAACTATTGAACTATAAAATGAAAATTTATACCATTGCAGGTTTGCCTTTTAATATAGCACAACTAACCTTTAATATACATTTGTAAAAGGCACTATATATTAACAGGATAAAGAACACAAGAAACCAAAACTGAGCCACTTTCTCCAACTTCCTTTTTGTACAAGTGTATACATTTTAAGGCAGATGCTTTTCTGTCCAAATTACAACAAAAGAAAATCAACAGTGTGTTACAAGTTCACATATTCTCAGATTTTTTTCAATACCATTTGCCAGGGTATTTATTTATGATAAAGCATATTAAAACAGTTTTTTCCTAATGAAGCTTAAAGAAGTTGGTGAACAAATTTTTAAAAATTATTTAGAGATTTCATTACAGACCCCTCATAGAAGACATAGAAAAGTCAATCTTTTTTTCTTGTTTCTTCTTTTAGAAATGTCCATATCAATTTATTCACTATGTCAGGTTGTTCTTGCTGAAGCCAATGACTGGCTTCTGACAAAATAGTTAGCCTGAAATAGTTTTTAACATAAATCTTTGTGACTTCAGCCATCTCAACTTCCATAAATGCGTCTTTCTCTCCCCACAGTAGTAGTGTTGGAATGGTCACCATGTGATGTCTAAGAGGCAGGCAGCTATAAAAACAAAACACGGGCTTGAGACTCACTGTAAAAGGTAAAATAACATTTTTCCATAATGTTCTTTTAGGCCACACATTCTCAAAGGGGGCAATATTATCACCAAAGGGGTGAAACTTGGTTGTTGACTGAGTGAAAAAATCTTACTCTTCTCATATATAAACCATGGATATACATACAGTACGTAAACAGATATTAAAATTTCATGGGGTGGGGGGCAATTAGGAAAAAAAAGTCTAAGAAGGCTCCTTAGGGAGATGATGATGAAAAATTGGTTGAGAAACACTACATTAGGCAATCAATCTATACAATAAAAAATTTAAAACGTTATTTAAGGAAGGGCCGAATAAAATTTTTAATTGGACGAGGCAAGCAAAATATATAATGAAGGCTATAAATTAAATATGAAATTCATCACTCTGTGGAATAATTTGCTTTAAAAGCAGACTGGAATTTCTGCATGATGTGATGAGAGAACTTTAAATGGTGCTACGGTTACTGTTTAAACATATTTTAAATTGTTAGATAACCTCATGCATTTTATATGAAAATTGGAATTGAAAAGGCAGAAAATATATATGAACTGAGCTTTAATATTACATGATACTATATTCACTTTGCAAGAAAATTCTTTTTAAAGCATAAAGTTATTATCATGTATTTTCTTAAATACAGAAAAGTACAAAGAATAAAATCATGCATAATTCCATCATTAAAAGGTAAACTTTTAGTCATTTTCTATGCATATGGTTGAAACCATACTATAAGTACAATGCAATAAATATATACAATTTATACACAGTATACATATGCAATTTCATATTAAATTATAACTTTAGAACTTTCTCATTTCATAAAGTTTTTCAAGAATAATTGTAAAAGATATTATTTTATGGTATAATAACCCATAAATGGCTTTACAATTCTCTTAGAATTGAATATTTAGATTATAGCATCACTTAAAACAAGGGGATGTTTTAAGTGATGCTATAACGGGCCTTTTGTGCCCAAATCTTTGTTGGCATTTCAGATCATTTCTTTGGGCTAGCGCCCTGGAAGTGAAATTTCTAGCTAAAGAGTATAAATATGTTTAAAGCTTTTGACTCCTTCTGCTACGCTGTTTTTCAGAAAGGTGGGTTAGTGTTAATTACACTCCTGTTAACTAAGAATAGAATGAGCATCTAACTAGACACTCTCCAGCACTGACTGACATTTTCGCTCGTTATCAAAAAGCTTGACTTGTGGCTACTTGGGGTTGATAGGCTGCTGCTGGAATGTGCGGGACATCACATATGATCCCATGCAAGTGGCCATCATTTGGTTGTAATGCTCCTACAAATTAAGTTCTTTGTGAATGAGTAAGCTGATAGAAAAACATATTCTATACTTAATTATTGATTCATGGATTGCTATACAAACTTGCTAGCCACTTTAATTCTAGAGCTCATAAAATATTCAAAATTAAAACATTTCCTAACAGTTATCTGCATATTTAACAATATCTGAGCATGTAATAATTGAATCAGTAAGGGGAGTTTAAAAAGACCAGTAGTCAAAAAGCAAAGAGAAATATAAATTCTTCACCCAATCAAATTGGGAATAAAAGGGAGGAGTTTCCAGAAAACTAAAAGAATATTCTCTGGTCCTGAGGTTTCAAATTGCTAAATTTTACATGAAATATAAATTACACACAAAACAAAGTATGTACAGTAGCTATAGTTAATAACATTGTATTGCATATTTGTATGTTGCTGAGAGTAGATCTTAAAAGTTCTCATTACAAGAAAAAAATTTTATAACTATGTATGGTGATGGATGTTAGACTTATTGTGGTGATCATTTCGCAATATACACAAATATCAAATCATTACTTTGTACACCTGAAATTAATATAATGTTATACATCAATTATACCACAATAAAAATAAATAAGTAAATAATAAAATAAAACAAAACAAACATTAAATATTTTAAGAGAGGTTTTAGTATGTTAAGCTGAAGAACTTATAGGGAAACACTTGATAAAATATTTCTGATTAACAATGATTAATCTTAGTAAGTATAGAAACAATTTGAAAAATCTAAAAAACTATAATAAGTAGTAACAATTATTGCTATATATTATTAATCATTTAACCAAGCAGAATGCATTTTAACATACCTATTTCAAGTAAGTCTGAATTTAACATGTTACTCCTCCAGACTCTGGGTTATCAGTTGATTTGTAAGTATTAAGGCGGCAATTTCCAGAGTGTTATTCACTCCATCATTATTTTTGCATGTGAAAATATTTCATTACTTTGATTAAAAAGATATTGTAGAAAATAATAACACACATAACCACCACTCATCTCAAGAAATAAAACACTGCAAATATAATTACATCTTTCTGCCTACTTTTTCTTTTTCTTTTTTTTTTCAGGAAGATTAGCCCTGAGCTAACATCTGCCACCAATCCTCCTCTTTGTGCCGAGGAAGACTGGCCCTGAGCTAACATCCGTGCCCATCTTCCTCTACTTTCTATGTGGGACGCCTACCACAGCATGGCTTGCCAAGCGGGGCCATGTCTGCACCTGGAATCCCAACCGGTGAACCCCGGGCCACTGAAGCAGAACGTGCGCACTTAACCACTGTGCCACCGGGCCGGCCCCTGCTTACCTTTTCTTAATACCATTTCTTTTCTTCACTTCAAAGTGTGGTCACCAGACTAGCAACATCAGCATCGCCTGTGAACTTGTTGTAAATGCCAGTTCTTGGGCCCATCCCAGACCAACTGCATCGAAAACTCTAGGGATGGGTCTGGCCATCTGGGTTTAACAAGCCCCCCCAGGTGATTCTGATACAAGCTGGAGTGAAGAACCACTGCCTTGGGAACAACGACTAGGTTGAATTTAGTTCTTACCATCCCCATGAATGTTTTTAAACTTTCATTATACGTGTTAGGATCCGTCTCCCCCATTCCTCTGGTTTCCTTAAGGGGAGATTTTCCTCAAGCCTTCCTGGATGCTTGCCCCACCGCTGGCTGGTGAGTGACAGTGGTTGGTTCAGGGTTCTGGACTAGGTGGGTCTATCAAATAATGTGTCTTGAGGGTAAGAGGTTTAATCTTTCTCCTCCTCTCTCTACCAGATTAGTGGGAGGCAGAGACCTGAGGGCTGGGGGAGGTGCAGTTTACGCTGCAATCTTGCCTACAGGTGAACTGTTCTGAAGTCTAGACTAGCGGTAGGGAGTAAGCAAGACCATTTAGTTCTTATATTAAGCTATAGCCTTCAATCTATTTTATCAACAATTAAGGTGATATTTTGGTTTTCATCTGCCGACTCTTGTTTGATTTCTCAACTAGTTCAGAAATTAGGCAGGAAAAATGGGTGCTATTTGTCAGATGCCCCCAAATACACTACATATATTTCTATAAACAGTATAGAGGTGTTTTGCATTTTTAAACTTTATTAAATAGTATCATACTGCTCATATCCTTCCATAATTAGCTTTTGTGACAACATATTTTTAAGATTTATCCATTGATGGTGCATGTAGTTCTACTTCATTCATTTTCACTCTTGTATAGAATTCCATCACGTGACTATACCACAGCTGATCCATTCTCTTGTTAATGGACATTTAAAATTTTCCAATTACTTTGATAATTCCAATAATGTTTAACCCAATCTTATACATGTCCACTTGTGCATATGTGGAAGAGTTTCCTTACAGTATATCCCAGAAACAGAATTGCTTCCTCAGAGAGTATGCACACCTTCAACCTTACTCGATATTGTCAAGTCATTTTCCAAACTGACTGTATGCTCCACAAGCAGCATATGAGAAGTCACTTTGCTCCACATCATCGCCAACACTTGTTATCAAAAGCTGAAATTCTTTCCAATCACCTGAATGTAAAATACTCTTTGTTTACCTAATGTAGTACAGACTGCTCCCCAAAACTTCTTCCATTCCACTACAGTGATAGAAAACCAATGTTCAGCTGGACGAAGGGCCACCCAGAATAAAGACTAGCTACATTTCCCGGGCTTCTTGCAGCAAGCTGAGGATATGCGGTTTACAAGAAATTATTTGGGCATCTTTTAAGTTGTGTCCAGTATGCCCTCCCCTTCTCCTTTCCCACTTTCCACTGACTGAAATGCAGACATGGTGGACCACACAGACAAGGGCAGCACCCTAGGGAGGCAGAACAAGAAGATAGGAAGTGCCTAATCTCTGACCCAACACTGACAGACAGCTTTGTTGATTTCATGAAACAGCCACCGCACCAGCATAGACTTTTACTTCTGAAAGAAATAAATTTCTATCTTTTCTAATGTCACTCTTATTTTAGGTCTCTATTACAAGCAGTAAAACCTAGGTTCTATATCTGACTCCTAGGAAGCTTGACCATTTTTCATGCAGTTGACCGTTAGATTCTTCTTCTGTGAATTGCCTTTTCACATCCTGTACTCATTTTTCAATTGGGCTACGTTTTTCTTATTAATTTGGAGGTATTCTTTATAAACTCTAGATATTATTAATTCACGGTTGTGTATTGCAAAGAACTTCTCGCTATCTGAAGTTGTCATATCATTTTATCATATCTTTTGATATATAAATGTTTTTAATTTTAATGTAGTCAAATTTATTGGTCTCCTTCATAATTTGAGCTGTTTGTGTCATTTTAAAAATCTTTACTACCTGAGGTCATGAAAGTTTTCTCTTATATTATTTTTCAGGCATTTGAAAGTTTAGCTTATTGTATACAGGTTTTTTATTTCCCTAAAGTTTTGGGGGATTTTTTTGGTTTGGTAAAAGATAAGGATCAATTTTATTCTATATGGATATCCAATTGTTCCAAAAAAAAAAAATGTATTGATCTTTTCAAATCATTTGGTTTAAAATGCTGTCTGTCATACCAAGTTCCCATATATGTGGTTCCATTTTTGGGCTTTCCTCTTTGTTCCATTAGTCAAGTTGTCTCTCCCAGAGTCAACACCATATTCTATTTATTTATTTATTTATCTTTGGTGAGGAAGATTGGCCCTGAGCTAGCATCTGGTGCCAATCTTCCACTTTTTGCTTGAGGAAGATTGTTGCTGAGCTAACATCTGTGCCAGTCTTCCTCTATTTTGTACGTGGGATGCTGCCATAGCATGGCTTGATGAGTGGTGTGTTGATCCACACCTGGGATCCTATCCCATGAACCCCGGGCTGCCCAAGCAGAGCGTGTAAACTTAACCACTATGCCACTGGGCTGGCCCCTAATTTTCCTGCTTTATACAATCCTTGTCTTGTTTTGGTATGAAAGTTTTATACCAGCCTCATAAAATGAGCTGAAGCATATACATTCTTTTTATAATGTCTGAAAGAGTCTATTTTAAGAATGAGATTTTCTGTGGTAGAACTTGAGGTAAAACCACCTAGGCCTATTTGTGTGGGTGTGTATTTGTAGGTGTGTGTTATGTAGCTATGCTTTACATTAATAATCCAATTTCTTTAATGGCTGTGTCTATTCAGGTTTTCTAATTTTTCATGAGTCAGTTTTGGGTGCTATATTTTTCTTAAAAACTGCCCATTTTGTGAAAGTTCTCAAATTTGTCAACCTAAATTTTATATTTTAATGTCTGTTATGTCTGTAGTTATGTCTATTTTCTGCTCCCTAATATTGTTTATTCATTTTTTTAACCAATCTTGCCAAAAGTTTATCTATATTAACAGTCTTCAAAGAATCTGCTTTTGGTTGTGTTGATTCTGTTATGTCTTTGTTTTTGATTGTATTAATTTCTTATCTAATTTAAATTATTTTCCTTCTAATTTATTTTTGTTTACATCTTGTTCTATTCCTCTCTTCTTTTTTTTTTTTTTTAAAGATTTTATTTTTTTCCTTTTTCTCCCCAAAGCCCCCAGGTACATAGTTGCATATTCTTAGTTGTGGGTCCTTCCGGTTGCGGCATGCGGGACGCCACCCCAGCGTGGCCCGACGAGCAGTGCCATGTCCGTGCCCAGGACTCGAACCGACGAAACACTGGGCCACCTGCAGTGGAGCACGCAAACTCAACCACTCGGCCACGGGGCCAGCCCCCCTCTCTTCTTAAATTGGACACTTAGCTCACTAATTTTCAATTTTCTTCTCTACTAGAAGCATGGAAAGCTATAAATATTTTTCCTAAGTATTGTTTAACTGTATTCCACATATTTGATATTATCATTTTTTTCAAAATTTTTACTGATTTCCATTATGATTTTTTTGATCCATGAGTAATTTAGAAGTTTTTAAAATTTCTGAATATATGGAGTTTTCTAAAAGTTTGTTGTTGTTGTTAATTGCTAACTGCAGTATGTCAGAGAAGACAATCTATACGATATGGTTAAGACTTGCTTTATAGTCCAGTATGTACTCAACCTTTGCAAACAGTCTATGTGATTAAAAATACTGCATTTTCTAATTGTTGGGTGCAGGATTCTAGAATTGTTCATCAGATCAAAGATGTCAATCAGGTTGTTCAAATCTTCCATATCCTTAATTTTTTTCTGCTTGCTGATGAACTTCTGAGAGAGGTGAGCTAAAATCTCCAATAGTAATTGTAGATTTGTCATTTTTCCTTGTAAGTCTGCGAGTTTTTGCTTTATGATTTGGTGCTTTGTTATAAATTTAGACTTGTTTATCTTTTTGTAGGCTAGGTCCTATAGCTAGTTAGATTCCTAGTTCATTCTGTCTCCTTCGCTCCAAATTTTGGACAGTCCCTGGACGAGGCTATGGTCCTGGGGAGCCTTAGAGGTATGAAGGTGATTTTCACACCTGAGTATAATGTACTATACTTTTATAGTCATTATATATTGTATAACCCTATTTTTAATGATGTACTTGGCCTTGATTACCCTATGTAAAGAACAGTCAGAGGGGGTCAGTTGAGCTTCCAGAAGGTCCCAAGTGATCTTCATTCACCCAGCTAGATTTAACCTACAATAATCTAGTTAAAAACCATCTTTCACCTTTATATAAAATTGTGAGTTTTGGCTTTCACAGGTCTGCTTTCTCTCTCTCTCTCTCTCTTTCTCTCTCTATCTCTCTCCTTGTTAATTAACAGGATTCTAGAGATTACCCTTGGGAACGCAGGTCCTCCTAATGAACAGTTGATAGTAAAAGAACCTCAGAAAAATCAGAATATTTTCCCTCTTTCCTTATAACTACTTAAAACATACTGTTTGCATCACAAAGCTAGCTCTGATAAAGGGACAAATTGAGAACTTTTTAAACTATCATTCTTATCTCCTGTCCAAAATTCAGACTTGTGTGAAAATGTGTCATTCTCTCTATTTTCTCTTAAATAACTGTCTTTACAAATGTTATTTGTAAAAAACAAACAACAAAACATGGACTTCAAACAATGTTGCTACATCCTATAAAATGTATAGCCTATATACCTATAGCCTCTGCCTGTAACCTCTGCCTTTCTAATCATTGCCTGGCTTGATAAATTGTTACCTACCAACACCTTTTAAATTAATATCACCATTTTGCCAAAGATATATAGATATATTTATATTTGTAAATTTTGTTGTTGTTAGTCTAAAAAGATTTGGATATAGCTCTTCTCTCCTCATTCATACAATCTCAGGGCTCCCCGTGGATTCCATATTCAAAGAGTTTGTGGGATTTTGTTTTATTCAAAATAAAACCTGCTATAATCCTCTTACTTTCCACCATTTTGTGTCCTTATGCTTTGTGATTCAATCCAATCTGATATTTTGTTTTTAACTGGCAAGTTTAACATATTAATATTTATTGTACTTTCTGACCTATTGAATTTTTTTAACATCTTAGTTTGTGATTTCTATTTACCCTGCTTTGCTCCCTTTTTCTCCTTTCCTGCTTTTTGAATTGACAGTTTTCTTGTACCCCTCTACTGGTTTGGAAATAATACATTCTATTTTTATTTTTTTATTTTATTAGAAAAAAATTCTTAGCATATATGTATATGAATGTTTCTAATTTTTCTCTCTATTTATCTATATGATTTCTAATTCTATCCTACATGTCAAATATAACCTGTCTTTCATATTTTTACTTCTTTACCTCTCTAAGCTATATTCTAGGTAATTTTTTCAGATCTATCTTCCAATTCATAATTCTCTTTAGCTTGTCTGATCTTCCATTTAACTTACCTAAAGGAATTTTAGATGTTAACCGCCATATTTTTCATTTCTAGAAGTTCCTTTGGTTCTTTTTTCAGCTCTTTCCAGCCTGTCTTGATATTTTCTTATTCTTTTCTCATATTTTTTATTCTTTGATATATTTAATGATTTAAACATACTTTAAAGTCTCTGTTAGTTCTAGTATTTGAAATTTGTAGGCGTTCTGCTGCAATTGTATTCTGACTCACTAACGGTTGATTGGTATTTTTTGGTAATTTGGATTATGAACTCATCTTCAGGGGACTTTATCTGTGGAAATATTGTGAGTCTGAGCTGAGATTTATCCACAAGAGAGATTCTGTCTTTGTTTCTGCCAGGCTTCCTAGGAAGTGTCATCAGCCCAAAATGATGTTAAAATATAATTTTTTCCCTGAGAATTCTAGTATTATGGAGATAGCATAAATTCAAGCCCCTAAACCTTTTCAAGGCAGGCGATGGCTGCCAGTTCTCAAGGGAAATCCTTTTCTCCTATCTAGAGTCCAGATCCAAACAGACAAACCTCCATGTCTTATCTTTCACACTATACTTTCTCCCTAGACAATATCTTCTGAAATGAAAGCCTCATTTGGCTCTGTCAGTGACTCCAAGATTTTTCATATCTTCATCCAGATTCTCTCCTCTGCGTTCCAGACCCTAGTATCCAACTGCCTATTTGAATATCTAAAGCACCCCTTCAAACTCAACTAGTCTAAGATGAATAAAATTCATGACTTTCTCCTCAGAACTAATTCTCTTCTAGTATTTTCTATCTCAGTGAATGGTATGACTATCCATACAGTTGTTCATGCCACCCATGACATCCCTCTTCTTCTCATCCTCCCATCCAACCCATCACCAACGCCAGTCAATTTTACCTCTTAAATATCTCTTCAATCTACCCACTTTCTCCATCTCCACTGCCTTCAGACTAGTTTAAGCTACCTCATCTTTAGCCTGGACCGCCATAGTTTCCTCACATTCACTTCTCCAATACATTCTCCACACTGAGTGAATTTATCCAAATACACATTGGATTGTTTCTCTGTTCAGCTTGAAACTCTCATTCACTGGCTTCACATTTATGGCTCTTAAGTCTTTAACATGATCTACTTGGCTCTGCACGACCAGCTGCTGCCTACATCTCAGACTCGTTCTCTTCTTCCCACCCTCACTTTCTGTGCTCCAGCCAACTGGTCCTCATCCTGTTACTGAAAATCACAACCTTCCATCTTCCCACACAGCTTTGGTACATGCTGTTTCCTTTTTCTGGAATGCCAACCTCCCTACCCCCAACTTTATCTAGTCAATATCTAACTTATCCTTCATCTCTTTGTTCAAACATCATTTCTTTGGTTCTCATCCCTTTCTTTCAAAGTCTTTATGTTAGTTTATAACCATATATTTATTACTGTGGCTATTTGCTTGATGTCTGTTTTCCCCACTCAGCTACAAGTTTTGTGAAATCAGGGACCTTGTCTAGTTTTGCTCATTACTGTATCCTGAGTGATGTCATAGCCTAGAACATAGAAAGTGCTTAATAAATATTTCTTGAATGAATAAATGATCATTACAAAATATAACTAAAAATATCCATCTATTCACAATAATCCAAAGGGAGAGAAGAAGTGGAGAGGGTTATGGATAAAACAAGTGACAGCTACGTGGGGGATCCATTATATTAGTCTCTCTACTTTTCCATATGTTTGAAATTTTCCATAAAAAAAGATTATGCAACTTACAAAATCAGAATACTATTTGAGTCTTTGGATAACTGGTGAACCTAATCTTAAAAATAAAATATTGGCTCTTTGGGGAATGAGTATTTTATTTAACTAAAAATAAATTATACTGACCTGAAGATATTTCGATAATGGTTAATTGGACCACTTAATGCTCCGGGCTGGGAAAAGACATAAATATAAGCTTCAAGATCTTCTCTTGTTAATCGACATCCTTTCCTTCCAATGCCAGTACTGTGACTGGTAAACAGATGTTTCAAAGCCTAATTTAAGTGAAAATAGAATAATTAAAACTTTTTAGTTACCTAATAATAAACTCAATCTTTGGCTTTTGGAAGAGAATGATGATCAGTATGCAGTGACAATTCCCAGTTTCTGCTCCAGCCGGGTTGGAGACCTCATTGTTTATAAACACATTTTCCACATTTCTGCTTTTCTGGCTTTATTTTAATAGTCCTCCCTTCAAATCCCCCATGCACACTTCACCCTTATGAAAAGCATCCTGGCTTCTTGGTGCCTATTCACATTCTACAAGACTGAGCTCACGTACTATCGCTACCTTCAAGCTTTCCCTAATATTCTAGCTAATAGCAGTTTATCTGTTTACTGACAACCAATCCACTTCCCCCAAAGGTGTTCAAACGTCTTTTGGCCACAACCTAGGGTAACAAACACATTTTACATCATGATCCAGTTCATACTCCTACATATGTATTTCTTTTTCTTTCTTTTTTTTTTTTTTTTTGAGTAAGCCTGGCCCTGAGCTAACATCCGTGCCCATCTTCCTCTACTTTATATGTGGGACGCCTACCACAGCATGGTGTGCCAAGTGGCGCCATGTCCGCACCCGGGATCCGAACCGGCGAACACTGGGCTGCCACAGCGGAACATGCGCACTTAACCGCTGTGCCACCAGGCCGGCCCCTACATATATATTTCTGAAACAAAAGTTTAGAGCCCTTACCCTTATTACAGTGTTTCTGATATTTTCCATTCAATTCTGTTCTACTTTATTTTTAAAAATTCGAATTGCAGCTACTGAATTGATTTCATGACTCACTAATGGGTCCCCACCCACAATTTGAAAAACATTGCTCTATACCAGCATTTCTCAAAGTGTGGATCTAAACCACCTGCTTCAGAATCATTGGAATTCTTGTTTAAGATTCAGATCCCTCAACCCCAAAATACACTTGCAAAAATATGAAATGACATATGCAGGAGGTGATTAATGGCAACATTATTTGTAATAGAAAAAGACTGGAAACAAATTAAATGTCCATCAGCGGGAGGTTGGTTGAATAAACTGTGGTATAGCCACAAAATGGTATATTATGTGTTCTTAGTACTCCAAGAAAAATTGGTGACAATCTGTATGCTGATATGACGTGATCTCCAGGGCATATTGTTAAGTGAAAAAATAAAAACCAAACAGTAGATGTGGAAAATTCTTTATAGAAGAATTCCCGTTAATAAAAGCAGAATGAATGATAAAATTGGAAAATAACCATTTTTCACACCCTAATAAAATAATGGACCTAGGCATGATGATCAAGGTATGCTGGAATTATTTGGTAAAGGTTGTTGAGAAATTTGGACAGGCTGACCACTCGTGAGCTTATTGGTCAGTGTTAGCATTACTAAATCTGGGACAACCAGACATTATGTGCTTCCCTGATGTGATGTATTTGGAAATACCGCGTTTTAAAAAGCACTACTTTTGGGCCGGCCCTGTGGCCGAGTAGTTAAGTTCCCCCGGCTCGGCTTCGGTAGCCCAGAGTTTTGCCTGTTTGGATCCCGGGCGCAGACATGGCACTGCTCATCAGGCCATGGTGAGGTGGCATCCCACATGCCACAACTAGAAGGACCCACAACAAAAATATACAACTATGTGCTGGGGGGATTTGGGGAGAAAAAGCAATTAAAAAGAAAGAAAGATTGGCAACAGTTGTTAGCTCAGGTGCCAATCTTTAAAAAAAAAAAAAAAAGCACTACTTTTAAAGTATTCTTGTCAAATTAAAATTCAATCTAATCGAGCTTCCAGATCAGCAGCACCTATGCAGTAGGAAAAACAAAGGTTAGCAGAAGAAGTTAAATAACACCATGATGAAGCAGTCAACCAAATCCAAAACGTGGATCATTCCTCAGGACAAATGGCCAAATTTCTTCAATAAAAAGTAGTGTTAAAAAACAAAGAAAGACGGAACTGTTATGGGTTTCAAAAGCCACAAGAACCAAATACAATGTAGACCTTGTTTGGCTCCTGATTCAAACAAATGAAGTATAAAGACAGTTGAGACAGTTAAAGAAATCTGAGTGGGTATTAAATGATGTTAGTGAATTGTTGTTCCTTTTTTTTTAGGTTTGATAATGGCATTGGGGTTATGAAAAAGTCTTCATCTGTTAGAGATAGATGCAGAAGTATTTCCAGGTAAAATAATATCATGTCCTTTTTTAACCTCCCTAAATATCTAACACTCTGTTGAACATACAAGAAGCATTCAATAAATTTCTGAGAAATAGACACTGCATATGACTCTGGTGTCAGGGTGTATGGTACATCAGTACCTGCATGCTTATGTTGTTTTGGCGGTGTTGTTTATCACCAAGGGCTTCCACTTTCGCTGCTATCAAACTCTGTCACCTAGCATTCATATTCCCCCATCTCCCCATGGGATGTTCTCGAAAAAGAGGTATGCCTGTAGGGACACAGACTCTCACAAAAAATTGAACAGCCAGGCACTCAAATAAACAAACAGAGTCTGTATAAATAAGTAAGCCTACAGATGAGTCCTTAGAAGTACTTATTAAGTTTTAGTACTTGTCTATTTTTCTTTCTTAAGGATGGACTTTAATTTAAAATGTTTTTCAGGGGCCGGCCTGGTGGTGTAGTGGTTAAGTTCATGCACTCCGCTTCAGCAGCCCTGGGTTTGCAGGTTCAGATCCTGGGCGTAGACCTAGCACCACTTATCAAGCTATGCTGTGGCGGCATGCCACATAAAATAGAGGAAGATTGGCAACAGCTGTTAGCTCAGGGCCACTCTTCCTCACAAAACAAACAAATAAAGTAAATAAATAAATGCTTGGGCAAAAAAAGAGTATCTACATAAATTATTAAAAAAATAAAATAAAATAAAATGTTTTTCATTAATAATAATATATTATTTGTTTTACTTAACTTTTTCTTTGCGTAGGAGGAAATGCCCAATACAGTGCACAGTATGTAACAGATGTATAATAATAAATGATTATTTAAAACAAATCAAAACAACATAAGCAGAACCAGTTCTTTTTTTTTTTTAGCACTTCAGTCTATATTTTATTTTTAACTTCCTAAATTTTGTCATACTATTGAGCACCAGTCTTCCTTATTTTTATTTAGGTATAATTGACATATAACATTATATTAGTTTCCTGCATACACCATAATGATTCAACATTTGTATACATCACAAAATGATCACCACAGTAAGTCCAGTTAACACCCATCACCATGCTTGGCTTACCTTGAAATCATTTATTGAGAACATAAATTCTGGGAACCATGGTATTTGGAAGAAGTAATAATAGCTGGATTTGAACAGCTGGGCAGGGTGTCGTAAAATATATTCTGAAATTAAAATGTCGTGTTAGACCTCATCCAAGGGATATAGATTACTTACTATTGAAAGAGCTTATTATTAAGGCAATTTCACCTTTAGAATGATGCAATAAAAAAAAATCCACAAATAAGTCTTCTGTATATTTCTCTTTGAAACAATTTCCATGTTCTTATATTTTATTATGAATATTTCTGGTATTTGGAAATTTATAGCACTTCAAATAAAAAGAAAGTTCCACTTTATGAAGTCTTGATTCGGAAAGGAACAGAAAACCCAAACAACACTGCCTTTTCTCTAGGGTCATTATCAGTGACCTAACACTTTTCCTCGGGATACATGCTAGGTAATTTTCTGTTGTTTCAAAGATTTTCCTTACAGGCTGATCTGAATACTTTATTCATTTGGCCTCAACAGAAACTCAAGCGTTTCCTATAAATTCATTCATGTATCTAGAAAATTCATTCATTCAATAAATATTTGAATATCTACTATGTGCGAGGGGATTTAGCAGGGAATAAGACAGAAAAGGTTCCTATTAACAAGGAACTTACACAATAAATAAGTAATGAAGACTTAAAAGATCATTTTAGATAGCAACAATAGCATAAAGAAAATAAAACAAGGTAATGTGACTGAGAGTGATGGTTGGGCGGTATAGAGGGACTATTATATAGTAGAGGTGGTCAGAATAGGCTTCTCTGGGGATGTGACATGTGGGCTGAGTCCTGAATGATAAGAGAGAGGCAGCCATGCAAAGATCTAGGAAGAGCATTCAGGAACAGAATGCAGGTCCTGGGCTTAGCACATTCAAGAAACAGAAAGAAGGCCAGTGTGGCCAGTGTGTAGTGAGTGAGGAGGGAGAAATGGTATGAGAAGAGTCAGAAAGAAAAGCCAAAGCACAGTCAGGTAGGGCCAGAAGGACAAGGATTTTAAGTGCTTTGGGAAGACACTGAAGCTCTAAACCGGGAGGTGACGTAATCATACATATTAAATGTGCATACCTGTTGTGTATTGTGCCTATACTTTTATTTTCTTTGCTACAGAGGTAGTTCTTTTTCTTATTTCTAATTTTGTAACTATATCTAACATGATTGCAGTTTTTAGAACTATTATTCTCAGGTAAGTGGAGCATTGTTATGCTATACATTTTGTAAATTCATCATTGAACAAGATTTCTTCAGCTCTGCATTAAAAGATATCAGTACAATTCAGGGGAAAATAGAGACATATAACTCGAAGACCTCATATTGACCTGACCAAGGCTGAACCTGGTATGGATTAAATAATTCCAAAAATGTTCAAAGTGTCTTCCTGCTGAAATGATCAATTACAGTTTGTCCATATAACAGCACCTTGACTCTAGGGTCCTGATCAATTCAAAAAGCATGTAGCACGACTTCTGCTGCCTAATGCAACTGAAAACAATATGATGATTCTCAGTTTGATATTTAAATCCTAAGCATCCATTGTATTAGCTCAACAGAAGACAATTGGGTATGTACTCAAAGTTCAACTCTTATGCTTATAATAAGCAATATTTATGTAGACAGGTTCCTTTTTCTCTCACCTGTTTACTTTTGAGGAAGAAACAGAAATGTCATTCTGAATTTTTTGTTCCCTAGAGAGCTGCTTGTGTGTCGTAGCAGTACCTGAACCTCAGAAAACTTGACAAGGATAGTAAAAAAGGACAAAATTATAATTTTTGCCAAAACCAAATAAAAACGTGCCTAGCCATTGTTCACAGGTCTTTAAACACTCTTGAGATTTTAAGAGTTCCCTTTAAAGCAGAGGTTCTCAAAGTATAGGCCATGTGGATCCCTGGGGATCCCCAAAACCCTTTTAAGGGATCCAGATGGTCAAAACTATTTCATAAAAATACTAAGGCATTATTAGCTTTTCTCATTTGGTTGACATTTGCATAATGGTACAAAAGCAATGGTAGACAAAGCCATTGCCGCCTGAGCACAAATCAGGGCAGTGGCACTAAACAATACCAATAATCATTATATTCTTCACCACCACACATTTGTATTAAACAAATAAATACATAAAATTAAGTGTGTCACTTAAGAATGTCCTTGATGAAACAGCAAAAATGATTAATTTTTAATAAATTTCAACCTTTGTATATACATCTTTTTAACACGGTGTTGAAACAGAAAGTACATATAAAGCAGTTCTTTTGAAAACCCAAATACAATTGGTTTTCTCGAGGAAAAGCACTTCTGCAATTGTTTGAGTTGATAAGTTGAATAGCTGCATTTTTTATGGAATACAATTTTTACTTGAAAGAAAGACTAACGAACTATTATCACTTAGACTTGAGTATTTGGCAGACAATCGCTTGAAAATGAACAAGGCAAGCCTGTCACTTGAGGGAAAACAATCAACAGTATTTGTTGCCAATGACAAAATTCAAGCTTTCAAAGGAAAATTAGAATTTTTGCAGCTGGCCCACTGGTGCAGTGGTTAAGTTCACACCCTCCGCTTTGGTGGCCCAAGGTTCACTGGTTCAGATCCTGGGCACGGACCTAGTACCACCCATCAAGCCATGCTGTGGTGGCATCCCACATAGAAGAACTAGAAGGACTTACAAGGAGGAAATACAACTATGTACTAAGGCTTTGGGGAGACAAAAAAAAGGGGAAGATCGGCAACAGATGTTAGCTCAGGGCCAATCTTCCTCACCAAAAAGCATACCTTTAAAAAAAAAAGAGAATTCCTGAAACTTGTATCTGCCACTGTGAGCTTGACAGCGTTGCAATACTTAAAGGCTTTTCTGATGAAACTGGGATGATATTAATGAATGTGATTCTTTGATATCATATAATGAAACGTGTCATTTTATGGAAAATCTGCATAACTCAATGAACCAATATCTTACAGTGCATGATGATGCAAAATCATGCATGGGTAAAAAATCCATTCAAAGTGATAGAGAGACCAATGGATTTTAACATAACAGAGTACAAAAAGTTCATTAATATGACGTCAGACTCCACATTGTTACTAACCTTTAAGAAACCACCAATATTAGAGTTTGGTGTAGTATTAAAGAAGAAAATCCACATTTATTTGAAAAGGCTATTAAAATACTCCTCCCTTTTCCAATTACAAATCTGTGTGAGGCCAAATTTCTTCATATACTTCAATTCAAACAACATATTGCAACAGATTGAATGCAGAAGCAGATCTGAGAATCCAGCTGTCTTCTATTAAGCCAAAAATTAAACAGGTTTGCAAAAATGTAAAACAATGAAACTCTTCTCACTAAAATTTCGTTTTGGAAGATACAGTTAGTTTTCATTAAAATATTATTTATGTTAACACGTACTGGATTTATTATTTTTTTAATGAATTAATACATAAATATTTTTTAATTTCTCATTTTTAATTTCCAATACAGTGAATATTTATAGATATAACCCAAATAAAAGCTCAATGGGTCTTTAATAATTTTTAAGAGTATAAAGGAGTTCTGAGACCAAAAATTTAAGAATTGCCGCTTTAAAGAATGCTGCCATTCCTGATAGTCAAAGCAGTTAGGTAAGAGGAGAATTTATTTCTAGGCTGTCAGGATCTATTCCTGTCAAAGCAATGTTACTGCATTTTCCCC
Organism: Equus przewalskii; assembly: GCF_037783145.1. Taxonomy (NCBI): domain Eukaryota; kingdom Metazoa; phylum Chordata; class Mammalia; order Perissodactyla; family Equidae; genus Equus; species Equus przewalskii. The sequence continues at coordinate 7,876,214 of NC_091854.1, forward strand.
TTTATCCCTCCCCCCCACAACTTCACAGTAAAACGTTTTCTAAAAAGAAATAAAATTATGCAAGCAAATTTGGAGCTATACTTTCTTTGACCCTTCAGGAATATTTAAAGCCAAGGTATCTGACACTGTCATATGCTAATATCATAATTTAGTCATTTAATTTTTAAAATACTATGTTAATCAAATTTTGCTGTTTTTAATCCAAAGTGTCAGTGACAATAGTGAATTGTCATGTTAGCAAAGACATTTCAAAGAAAATTTAAACTCACCTGTAAATACATTTGGATGAGGGAAGTTAATAACAATAAGCTTCATCACCATTTCCGGATAACAGATGGCAATTAGCCAAGCAATCATGCCCCCCCAGTCATGGCCAATAAGAACACATTTGCTATACCCTGTAATTGAGAAATAAATGTCGACATCATTGAAAAGGAACAGGTGGGTGCATCATTACCTCACATAAAATATGTACACTTCTGAAACTAATCTTTCCACTATTCTACCCTAATTATGCACTGCGTGCAGATATTGAATTTTGTGTTTCCGAAACCTGTATGTCTGAATCACCTAGGTAGCTTTTCAGAAAGTTTAGATGCCCAGGCTCCACTCTACACCTACAGGTTCAGAATCTCTCCTAGGAATCTCATGGACCTGAGTTTGGAAAACCATGGTAAACACTAGACACAATTAGGTCATAAGCAAGATTATATTATTGCCTAGAAAATCGCATGAAGAAAAATTTAGGCCAAGTCTGACTGAATTACCACAAAATATGAATGAAATATGGCTGCTGGAAACCAGTGTCTCTGAGTGTATTTTATTGTAATCAAACTAAATGATAACACTGCATTGACACCCCCAGGCCTCATCCATTTTTCCTCCTCTAAGAATATCGGCCTGATCTATGCTCTTATTAGATTATTGTAGGAAAGGCCTTTAATTTGATTTCATGAGTTTCTCACTATATTGGCTCCATTGACATACCAACGGTAACAGCTGGGTTTTAGTCAAAAGGGTAATGGATTAGATTATTGTTAAAAAATATTTACTTATGAAGGAGCATACTTTGCTGTCCCATTGAGGTTAGACTTGGCCTTGTGATTTGCTTTGGTCTCGTGGTGAGTGTATGACTTGACTTTGGGCTCAGCCATATGATTTGCTTTGACCAATGGGCCACAAGCAGAAACTTGAAATACGCTTGGCAGCTGGGCTCACCCTCTTCTCACTTCTGCTATCTCAGGTAGCTTCTCCCCTATAGCTTGGGCTCCAGCCCAAGGCACAGTGAGAAGCCAGCCCCAGCTGGACCTGTAGCCTGAGGCAAAGACTCCAAGGGGTCCAGCCTACAGTTGACCAGCAGATCCACGAGGATAGGAATAAACGCCTATGTCTGTATGCCACTGAGTTTGAGGTGGTTTGTTACACAATATTATTGTGGCATTAGCTGGTCAACACAAGAAAGATAATGCAAGTGCTTCTGCATCTTATAACATTTTTTAATGAATATTTAGGTGTGGGTTCTGAAGAAATGAATCTTCTGAGTACAATAATCAAATTTTCATTACTTAATTCTGAAATAATAAATAGTATACATTAGGTTTATCTTTAAAAACAAATTTTGAAAGTCATTCTTGGCTGGTGGACTGAATGTTATTCTGGATGTATTATTTTAAATTCCCTCTACAAATATTTTGGGCTGTATACCTAAAACCATGGTGACAGGATCCAGATAACAGCTCAGGTAGATGAAAAACACATCGTCCTGAGAAATGAGGTTATCAATTTATAATTTGTTGACTGTTGGTCCCTTAAAAAGAATTAATACTGTTTTTCAAAACTAACCTACCTAAAGAGTCTAAAATATCCTTTATATCTGTAATTAGACAGTCCAATTTATAATTCTCTCGATGAATGGGAGCATCTGTTTCTCCATAGCCTCTCAAATCCAGTGCGACAACTCGATATTCGCTTTTAAATTCCCTTAGTTGGTGCCGCCAAGAATACCTGAAGGACATTTTAAAAAATTAAAAATACCACAATAACTAATACAAAGAGGAACATTACAGATTTTCTAACTGGAAACTGTAAGCAACTCCTTATTTTGAGAAAGGTTACATAGCTGTGTGTGAGCAGGAGAGAAGAGACCTGTTGAGAAAGGAGTACTGATGTTCTTTCGCAAAATTATATTATTTAATTTTTTTAACCGGCTGCAGTGGGATGTAAGAAGGTCCAGTAATTGCAGAAACCACAAAATATCAGATACTAAAACCAACATACTTACATATGTACTTAAGAAATCAATTTTCTAAGTTTTTCTTAAATAATGCTTTACAGCTATCAGGGAATCTGTACCTACAAATGCTTCCACATTGCAGAAACGTTTGATCCTCTGAAAAAATTTATGAGATGAAAACATATTTCCCTAAAAAGTAGAGTTTACCCACCTCACTCCACCGTCAAACAGGGCTCAGTGGTTTTAGTAATAACAACAGTTTACTTATGGATGAAAAAGTCTGAAGATTTAAAAAAAGATTATCACTGAAAGAATCCAATAACACAACTGCTTAAGATAAACCTCTGCTTGCTGAAATAAAATTCTTCCATGGAGAAGATCCTGAACCATGAGTACAAGCAAGTGCGACATTAAAAACATTTAACAACCAAAACGGCACCAGCAGTGACCAATTAGAATGGCCAGGGTGCTACAGCCAAGTCCTGGAGGCCTCTGCTGGGCCACGTATTCCTCCTGTGCCTGATCACGGAACCACAGAATTAATTGAAATACAGAGATCCATGAGCTTTTTCATCATCATGAACAAAATCACTTTGGATAACAAAGAGAAAAAAAAGACATGCATTTTTCAAAGTGACTCATTATGTTATGGAACTCAAAATGTGCACTAAAAATAAAAAGCATCTGCATGCACATCTGTTCATGGAAACACAGTGTGAAATTATCTGACACAAGACAAACGGGAGATTATTGTCTGAAAAGATTTTTGGAGTGCAATAGGCAAGTAAACAGTGATCTGAGGTTATAAACCAACGACGAGAGGGGCACCACAAGGGGAAGTGAGGCAAAGCAATAAGATCTCGGAAAGAAATCAACCACTTTACATCAACAGATAGACTGTCAGGAAGGGTGTCAGACACAGATCTGGAATTACGAATGGACACAGAAACTGATCTCTACCAGGATACCTGTGATTTGTAAAACTGCAAAAGTATTGCCAATTAAGATACATTTGAAAATGTCGATAAAAAGTGTTTTTCACAGCAATCTTGTTAATCCTGTCTCTGGGTTGCAGCAAACAAATGAAGCAGTTTATTTCCTTAAAGATACTGATCTATCAACACACATGATTTTATTACTTTCTCATAGCCTTACTTAAAATTTTGAATTAATTTTTTTGTCTTTGTAACTGAAGCCCAACTCTTTCCTCTTTATAATCCCTCATACCCAATCAATAAAGTTCTGCAGATTTAACCTCTTAAATATTTATTTAATCACTTTTCCCGTCCATCGCTGCTATCATTACCTTAATTCAGGCCTCCATTAACGCAGCAGGCTATCGATTGGTCTAACCGGGTCCATTTCATTCCCCTCAGCTCTATCTTCTACAAAACCAGAGTGATGGAGCAAAAGCACAAACTCTTTCGTGTCATTTCCCTGCTTAAAATCTTGTCTTGACTCCCTGTTACTCACCATGTGAAGCCCAAGCTCGTTATTCTGGCAGACAAAACCTCCAAGATTTGACTTGCCCAATCTTCTAGCCTGACTTTGTTATACACTCTCTGTCATTCGCAATAGAGTAAAAAGAGCTAACATCTATACCAGTCTTACTACATGCCAGGTACAATTCTAAGTGCTTGACATATAGTAATGTTGATCTTCAAAACAATACTATGAAGTAGGTATTATTATTATCCCACTTTACAGATGAAGAAACAGGCACAGAGAAGTTAATTGATGTGCTGAGAGTGTACAGAATCAGCAAACAACAGAGGCAGGATTCAAACCCAGGTTGTGTGGACCGAGAGTCGATGCTACACTGCCTCTGCAGCACTACGCCACTTGTAGTGAACAAACACAGGTATTGTTTTTTGCTTTTATGACTTTGTTCATATGATTTCCTTTATCTGAAACATCATCGCTCCCCACCATTCCCCTACTCCCCACAGTCTCTGACTTTCACCCCTCACTGGACTCCTCCTCACGCTGGGCATCTCCTCTTCCAGGAGACTTTCCAGGCTCTCTCCTTTACACGCAGGTTGGGTGGGCCCCTGCTCTACTCTCTCACCTGTGTGTACACTCCTCAGTGCCCCAGGCATGTGCTTTATAAAGATCTGTTGTTGTCTGGTGCTTGCACCTGATTACAAGCTTCCTGGGTTGTCTGGCAGATTATCTAGCCCATGTAGGTGCTCAATAAAGATTTGTTAAATAAGTAGCCAACAAACAAATGAAAGAGCTGACTCAGGATAGCGCCAGAAGTACCAGTTGTGCAAGAAAGCTCTGTCCCAGCTCAAAACACGAGCCTGACAACCAAAGTCCCCAAATTCTTGTTAGGGAATTTATATTCAATTTCTATTAAAATGTGCACTGCTTTAATATCTTAAGTATCTGTGTCTTCATTTAGAATTCATGTAATCAGAGATTTCAAGGTAGAAATTTGATTCAAAATAATGTGTTCAATCCCACATTTTACATTTAAAATTGTATTCGAGATTATGCAAACATAATACCTGCATATTTTATCTTATTAATAATTTAAATTGTCTTACAAATCAATTCAACTATTGCTGTTATCAATGAGTGTAGCCACACAATACTTTAAACATTTCTAAGAAATAGGGCAACTGCTATCTTAATAAATTACAAAGCAATATTTAAATATAATCTTCCTGGAGGTCATAAATAAAGCTTATTTGATTTATAGTTTAAGTCTAAACCGAAAAAGAAATCACCCCAATGATAGACTGATGGGTGTGTCATTCATATGAATAAAACAAAAACAACCCCCTTGATACAGGAATGAAACATATTACCAAACCAGTAACTCCTGAAAATATTATAAATAAACAAAAGTAGCTATTTTCATCCACATCGGTTTTTTCTGGTAGCTTTAGGTAATAGCAGAGGACGCTTCTAAAAAAGCAACCTCTTTCCCAGCTATTTCTGCATCTGAAAGTGACTAGCCTAGTCACTTTCAGAGGCAGAATATCCTTTTCCCCTTCACAACAGAGAAAAAGCCGGAGTCATCAGCCTCTGTGCTCAGCTGTGTGTATGAAGAGCCCTCACTTGCCTCAGCGCTTGAGTAATGATGAATGCATTCCGTACAGCTGGTGGTGAAGACAACTCAAAGAAATTGCCTGCATCAGCTCAAAATATTTTTAAAAGCGATGCAAATTGAGGTAGAGACAGAGTGGGAGAAAAATCATCTTTTGACAAATAGCCTTATTTTGGGCTAATTTAGCTAAAGGTCTCATAGATGTGTATCTTGTTTGATGTTCCTTTTAGATTTTGAGAAAGAAGACCCAGAATTTTATTGTCTCTGTGTAACATCAAATAGTATATATGTCACCCATTCTCAACAGCTATTCTTAGTTAATGATGATAAATGCAGATAGCACATTACATATGTATAGCGCTTTCCTGTTTAAAAAGTCCTTTTACACACAATGCCAGTTTATGATTATTGTTTTCACTGTATCAAATATTCTGATCTACTTTATCTACAAACAAGCTTATAATTTCATGTGTATTTCGGCAAAACTTGATTAATAGAGGAATAATATATGCATTTATAAGGTAAATTGAAATCGGTTTAAAATGCCAGACATAAAGGTCTTTTTGGCTTTTAAATAAGAGAGAAATGAAAGAGAAAGAGCTTTTAGAAAAAGAGAAAGGAAAGCTCAGCAGGGAGACTTGAAGTGGCTTAATCAAAACAGCTTTGCCCTAAACTCTGATTTGAATTGACTTTTTCCTGAAGTGAGCACTTGAATGGAATTGACTAGACTCCATAATGGGTGATAGTGGCAATTTGATTGGAAGGAAAGATGGAGTAAGTATCAACACAGAAGTATTGGTTTATAGAGTAAGTATCAACACAGAGGTCTTGGTTTAGGGTATAACATACTCAAACAGAGGTATTTGATTACCAGCCACTCTGTGTAGCTGCTTTAGGACTTTCCCTGAACACCAGGTAGCTTTCAGATTAATGGCCAGCAAAGTTCAATGAAATCAATATAGTCTATTGGAGTAACTGAGTTATCAGAGACTCGTTGTTGTTGTTTTAAATTATAGCAAGGCTCTTGCTGGAATAACAAACGGTAGATTTGGTCTGCATATATTTGCTAATCTATGCTCTTCTGAATCAAAATATGTCTAGGAGTATTTTCAAAACTAAACCATTCCTCACAACCACCAGATTCTTTTTGGACACATTCAAGACTTGACTTTGCTGGAGCAAATGGATCTGATGTCCAGGGAGCGATGCTGGGCCCCTCCTAGGGGCTCCTGTACACTGAAGATTCTAGGATATGTAGAAGAATCACCAGGCATTTCTATTTTGCCAAAGGGCTCAGATGAAGAGTAAATAATGGGACAACACTGTGGAAAACATGCAAAAGTATCATTTCTTAAAATAAGACAGAGAGCATCTGCTATCCTATATTAAATGGCTATCACTGCTATTTTCTGGAACTCCTCAAAACAATTATCAAGTGGTTGAAGTGGTTGCAGGTTTACTTTATCTTCATGTAGACTGTCCCTCATGTATACACGTGAGGCTCCAGGAAGAACAAGGGCACAGACAAGTATTGGAGTTGGCCTGACGTGGAGAAAGAGAATATCCTTTAAATCTTTTCTTACTAAAAATTTAAATATCGCCCCCCCAATTAGATCATGAATTTTATTTAGAATGATGATTTAAAATGTTAAAGTAAGGTATTCTTATATTGTTGGTTAACTTTTTCTTTTTAAAGATTGGCACCTGAGCTAACAACTGTTACCAATCTTCTTTTTTTTTCCTGCTTTTTTCTCCCCAAATCCCCCCACTTCATAGTTGTATATTTTAGTTGTGGGTCCTTCTAGTTGTGGCATGTGGGACACCGCCTCAACATGGCCTAATCAGCGGTGCCATGTCCGTGCTCAGGATCCGAACCCTGGGCCGCCGAAGCAGAGTGCACTGGAACTTAAACCGCTGGGCCATGGGGCCAGCCCCTGTTGGTCAACGTTTAACACCCTCTTGAATGTTTCTATAAGGTGTCAAATTTGAAGGATAAAAATCCACGTATGTTATCAGATCATTATGATTCCTATATCCTGAAGACAAGCAGCAGAGGTCAGCTGTGAAGTTCAAGAATGAGGGGTACCCTACTTTCTGGTGCTGCCAATGCCAGAAAGGTAGCTATGAGGCCTACACAGGAAGGTCTATCTACAACACTCAGAAGAGTACCCGGCACATAGCAAATGCTCAGGGAATGTTAACTATCAGCAGCAGCCAGAATCAGGAAATTATTTTTTAAAGGTCTAGGATAAGGCCCTGTTCCCACATTTCTCCCTTACTATTGCTCTTAACACCTAGAATTCAGCATTACATATTCCTCACCTCCTTTAGAGTTTTAAAGATATTGTGTCATCCAAAGCCTGATTTAAAATGCATCTAGCTCTGAAAGAGTTATTGCCTTAACACACTTTAGTTAATACGTTATGAGTGAAGGGACTTTATTCATAAATGCCTGGAGGATGCTAGCACTGGCACACGGATCTCCACACGGAGTGAATGGGAATGAAGGAAGAAAATGAAGATTTGTTGAGTATTCACTGGGGCCATGTGAAAGGCCTTCCACACATTTTGACTCTTTATCCTCACAACAACTCTGCAAAGTTATATAGACGATTATGCAGGGTCTTGCAGCAAGTAAGTGGCTGAGCCAGAATTCACTGCCCATGTCACTTTCTGCAGATTTGACTAACGCTTCATACTAACATTTTATTGTGAGCCAATCATGTCAAGCATTCCACTAACATATGCTTCAATTGCACTGGGCTATTTACCACCTAATTAAGTTGTCTCCAGAAGGAAGAACAGATAAAAGTTTAACATGAGAATGACTTATGTTTATTTATGCAGGTAATTCCAGAGGGGAGAAAAATCTTCACGATGGGAAGATCTCCTCGGGAAGAGGCATCCATAGAATTTTTGCTCTGGAAAAATGATGAAGTAGATGGGATTTCGCCATCCTCCATTCTTTTTCTTCAATGCCTAATACTTCCTGGTACACTAGCATCCTCAATGCATGTATGAATAAAGTCCCTTTCACTCATAAAGTATTAAGCAAAGTGTGTTAAGGTAATTCCTCTTTCAGGGCTACATGCATTTTAAATCAGGACTTTGGATGACACAAAATCTTTAAAACTCTAAAGGAGGAAAGGAATATGTAATGGTGAATTCTAGGTATTAAGAAGAATAGTAAGGGAGAAATTTGGGGACAGGGCATTGTCCTAGACCTTTAAAAAGATATCATTTTGGGACCAGCCTGGTGGCTCTGCGGTTGAGTTCTCATGTTCCAATTCGGCTGCCCGGGGTTCGCCGGTTCAGATCCCAGGTGCAGACCTACGCACTGTTTATCAACCCATGCTGTCGCAGGCATCCCACATATAAAGTAGAGGAAGATGGGCACAGATGTTCGCTCAGGGCCAGTCTTCCTCAGCAAAAAGAGGAGGATTGGCAGCAGATGTTAGCTCAAGGCTAATCTTTCTCAAAAAAAAAAAAAAAAGATACCATTTTATCCTTGAGTCACCTCAGAGAATATGGGTTTTTTCCCCATCCGTTTCTTGGCCTATTTAGTTCATGAACTGTCTCAAGATCATAGCCCTGTGCTACCAAAAATCTGGTTTTCTTTTTACCACCATGATATGTGCCATCTTTACAAAGATATTCATTCATTTTTTAAAAAGTTTAATTGTGTGTTGTTTTCATCTGTACTTATTTGGCTCTGTGGGGTTAAAAGGAGAACAGTCACAATTAGAAGGACATGCAACTAAGATATACAACTGTGTACGGGGGGGTTGGGGGAGATAAAGCAGGAAAAAAAAAAGATTGGCAACAGTTGTTAGCCCAGGTGCCAATCTTTAAAAAAAAAAAAAAGAAGAAGAACAGAACATTTTCTCCTAGTTAACTAGCAACTGTGTATTTTTGGCTATAAGTTTTCTACCTAATGTGAAATATCTAGCTCCTTACTCTGCCCTACATGCATATGAGCCTGTTGCTACGTGCCTAGGAAAGAGTTCTTTTTCAGTTTCCATGAGTCCTCTTCTGTCCCCACTTTCCCCTCACCCCAAGCCTCACCAAAAGGCACTCGAAGCCTTTGATTTCCTTCACATGTCCTTTCCCCGCCCAATGCTGTATTTTGTCCACAGTAGGTACTACAACAATTGTTCTGTAACCGACTATTTCAGAAATTTGAAACATTAAAAGACACTTCTTTGATTCTCAAAAAAATTAATTTAGGATAGTAACATGCAAGTTTCCTTCGAATAGAAGGAAACCCATTCCTGTGATTCAGGGACATTTAGGAATGATAACTCTGGGCAAGCATTCACAGAGTAAGGTCTATCAGAAGTCATTACAAGCAAATGACACTATCATAAGCCAAAGTCCTTTATGCAAAAGAAAAAGCTAATTGGTAAGTTTACCAGAATTCTGGAAATCCATGAAGCAGCAGCATTAGTGGCTTGCCTCTTTCTCCAGCAGCAACATAATGAAATCTTAACCCTGAATCCTGCAGTAGAAAACAGAGGGCATGGAATTTTAGTGATGTTTCATGCTGATTGTTAAAGTAGTACACTAAGTATTTCCATTTCATTAAAAAAACTACTTGCATTATTTTTAATAGCAAGAAACAAAATAAATATTATTAATTTTCAAAAAGGAAAAAAATCCCATGATTTATCAATAGGGTAAATTGACAGATTCACTTTTGTCAATACTCCCTTTATAGTACCTTCCCTTCTTGTTCTACTTACAAGGTCAATTTATATATTATGAGCTTCTGAAACAACGTCACGATTTGTGACTTTCATCTTGCTGATGTGTCACATTTCATCTCATTCAAATTCTGCAGGACACGGAAGTAATTCTGATCTGAATTTGTATTCCTGCCATGTTTACCTCCTAGTCATGTACGTTTCTCAGCTTGCCCGCCAAGAGCTGTGCCATCAGTTATATAATTCACACCTCCTTTCCTTATTTTTAGTTCCCTCCTTCCCACATTATTATTTTAAGCTGAGAGTTGTATGTACAGTTCCCCTTGCTGCCTGCTTCTCCTGTCACGTCAGTGTATTCCTAACAGCAGAATGCTCTGAGCGCGCAAGGCTTCACTCTGCATGTGGGGGCCAAAACTGCCTGAGGAAAATAAAAAAGCACGGAAATGAGACAGGAATACCACAAGCACAAAGCTAACTGAAGAGAGGAAAGTGGAGAAAAAGGCAAGAAGGAAAAACAAAACCTCAGAAAGAAGTGAGGGAAAAAAAACAAGAACAAAAAGCTGAGCACAAAGACTGGGTTTTATATCAGGTAACCCAAGCAACTGGGTTTTCAGATGTGAAAAAAATCTTAAAAGTCATCTGATTCAACCCCATTACTTTTGCAGATTTAGAAACTGGGGCCTAAAGATGTTAACAAGGGTCATAAAAGTGGTTGAGGGCAGGGCTGTGACTTGAGCCACCATCTTGTCCTAGCTCCCAGGACAAGGTTCTTTCCAATCCTTGGTTCTGTGTCTCTGGGGAAACTCTTTAGCTGGCCAGAGTCAGAAGAAAGGAATTCCCGATGATTCTTACACTGCTTTTCCTCCTCAGGTTGGATGAAGATAAATCCGACTTTGCCCTCAGTTACAGAATGCCTTCCTAGAAGTGCCATAGCTTCTTTCACTGGTAGTGAGTCTTGGAAGATGAGATGCTGTGGGCACCTGACCGGATTTAGTGAACAAACACCTTATTGCACTTAACTATGTGCCAGGCAGTGTTCTAAGTTTTTTGTTTTGTTTTGCTTTGTTTTTACAAATATTAACTCATTTAATTCTCATTTCAACCCCAGGCTGAATGAGGGTAAGAAGGACATACTCCTTGGTCTTCTGAAGGCAATCTAGCTCCTCACAGGAACCCGGGACTTGGCGACATAAATAACCCCTCATGTGAGGCTAGTTTTGAAAGGCCTGTGAGTCAGACTGGAGAGCATCACAAGGGACCATTTCCTGTCACCACCTGGAGCCTCAGGAAATAGAATATCCGTGGGCTTGACGAGGCCCGGGACAAGCACCGGGTCTGCATGAACGGTTGACATTTACTTTTTATTTCAAGGCTTTGGTCTCTGACTTCCCCACAAACATACACCATTTATTGATTGTTTCATGCTGCTTAGGTCATCTGTGAATGCTCTATTCTGTTGATCTGAATAAACTCCTGATTTCCAATGACTGTATTTACTCTTTCCATCTCTAAAATTTGGGCAAGGACAGCCTCCCGGGACAGCAGGGCCCCAGTAGAAATAATTCTCTACAGGTTATCTGAGCTCTAAAGGGCAAAAAGGTGACCGGAGAGCAGCTTCCCCTTCCATTAGGAAAGGGAGCAGGATTATTCTGGGTGGTTGTGGTGGAGGACAAGGGGACAGTAACATCACAGGACCCTGATTAGAGAAACTCCACATAACCTATTCTCTCTCTCTCTCTCTCTCTCTCTCTCTCTCTCTCTCTCTCTCTCTCTCACACACACACACACACACACACACACTCACTCACACTCACATAAGACAAACAGGGAACGTAAAGACACACACAGTCCCGAGCCCTCCCCCGTCCCACCTCGCGCCTCTTGCCTCCCCTCGGCATCTCCCAGTCCCCCCGCGCGCCCTGCGAGCCCCGGGAGCCCTCGGGGACGCCGGGCCGGGAGTCAGGAAGGGCGCAGCCCGGCGCTGTCCGCTCCCACGGCCGGCACGCTCCCTCCCGAAACCGCGGGGCCCGCGCCGGCCTGCACCTTGATCCGCACGTAGCAGTGGGTACCCAACGAGGCGTCGCTCAGGCACGCGGGAGGGTGTTCCCGGGCGACCCGCCGGAAGGTCTGCGCCGGTCCCTTGCCGATGCTCCACAAAAGTTTGAGCAGGTAGATGGAGGCGCAGAGCCCGCAGTAGCAGTAGACCAGGCACCAGAAGAGCAGGGACCGGACCGTGACCAGCAGGCGGGGCAGGCAGTCCCGCAGCCTCGCCATCGGGCGGCGGGGCCGGCGGCACTTCGGAGGCGCGGGCGGCGGCGGCGGCGGCGGCGGCGGCGCTCGGGCTGCGGAGCGAGGCTGCGAGCGGGGCGGCGCGTCAGGCCCGCCCGCCAGCCCGGCCGCCGCCGCCGGCTCCGCGCGCGCCTCCCTGCGGGCCCCCGGGCGGCCGCGCCCGGCCTGCGTCCCGCGTCCCGTGTCCCCGCGGCGGGCTGCTGCGCCCAGGGCGCGCTCGGGGGCCGCTGCGCCCTGTCCCGGAGCGCTGCACGGCGACCCCCCGCCGCCGGGGCCGCCCAGGACGGGGCAAGGGTGGAGACCCAGCCTTCCACCGCAGAGAGAGAAACCCCCTTTCAAAATTGCTAAACTGCGGGGAAAATGAAGGTGACTTTCCCAAACCGCCCTAGGTACTCTGGAAGGAAGCGCCACTCTTATTTTAACCACTGTTCAAATCCTCCCATTGCCGTTAACTGCTGGCATTTCATCAGGCCTTTTTCTGGATCATAGAATTACGGGGTGCGTGGAGGGGGAAAGTCAACGATTTCCATAGTACATGGCAGACATTATTACTTTATTCATCCCTGACAATCTTGTTAAGGTGTAGATATTCTGCAACTAGCTTCAGAATCGTTTTCAGCCCAGCTAGGCCTCTCTGGTCGTAAAGTCTTTGGAAACCCCTGGTCTGTTTTCTGTCTCTTAAGTTTTTCCTTTACAAAAATATTGTATAAATGGAATCATGTAGTATGTACCCTTTTGTTTCTGGCTTTTTTCCTATAGGGTAAGGCATCTGAGATTCAACTATGCTGTTACATATATTGTTTCTTTTTTCTTGCTTATTAGTGTTTCATTGAATGGATGTACCCGTAATTGTTTATCCATTCTCCAGTTAAGGGACTTTTGAGTATTTTCCAGTTTTTGAGATTATGAATAAAGCCACTCATGTAGAGTTTTTTGTGTAAACGTAAGTTTTCGTTTCATTTGAGTAAATACTTAGAAGTGGAATTGCTGGGTCAGGTGGGAAGTGTGCATTTCACCTTATGAGAAACTGCCAAACTTGTTTCCAAAGCATCTGTACAATTTTAAATTCACATCAGCAACGTGTGAGAGGTATGGTTAGGTCATCTCCTTGCAAGCGCTTGGTATTGTCAAAAAAGACTTTTTAATTTTAGCCATTCTAAGAGGTGTGTAATGGTATCTCATTGAAATTTTAATTTGCATTTCCCTAATAACTAATAATGTTGGATAACTTTATGTATTTGTCTGCTGCTCAAATATATTCTTCTCTGACAAAGTATCTGTCCAAATCTTTTATTCATTTAAAAAAAATTGGATTGCTTGTTTTCTTCCTATTGAGTTTGAGAGTTCTTTATATATTGGATGCAAATCTTATACCATGCATCATATGATTTGCAAATATTTTCCCAGTCTGTGTCTTTTCTTTTCATTCTTATAAAAGAGACTTTAAAAGAGCAGACTTTCTTACTTTTGATGCCATCCAATTTATCACTTTTGTGGATTGGTACTTTTGGTCTTGTACGTTAGAAATCTTTGCCTAACAAAGTCAACAAGGAATTATTTTCCCCTATATTTTCTTCCAGGAGTTTTATAGTTTTATGTTTTATCTTTAGGTCTATCATTCATTTTGAGTTAATTTTTGCATAGGGTGCAAAGTATGGACTGATGTTTATGTTTTGCCTGTGGATATCCAGTTGTTTTGGCACCATTTGTTGAAAAGAATATTCTTTCTCTATTGCCTTTGCAACTTTGTTGAAAATCGGTTGACATGTGGGACTATTTCTGGACCCTCTAGTCTGTTTCATTGATGTATATATTTCTCCAGTCATGATTATTGAAGATAGTATAGTAAGTCTAAAACTCAGGTAGTATGAATCCTTCAACTTTGTTCTTCTTTATCAAAATTGTTTTGGCTACTCTAATTACTTTACTTTTCCATATAAATTTTAGTGTTAGTTTTTCAATTTTGGCAAAAATTGTTCATTGGGATACATTGAATCTGGTAATGAATTTGGAGAGAACTGATATTTTAACAAAATTTAATTGTCTAGGGGCCAGCCCTGTGGCCAAGTGGTTAAGTTCACACACTCCACTTCGGCGGCCCAGGGTTTCGCTGGTTCGGATCCTGGGCGTGGACATGGCACCGCTCATCAGGCCATGTTGAGGCGGCATCCCACATGCCACAACCAGAAGGACCCACAACTAAAATATACAACTATGTACTGGGGGGATTTGGGAAGAAAAGGCAGAAAAAGAAAATTTAGTTGTCTAATTCATGGACATTTGTTTAGATCTTTTTCTTTCATTAGTTTTTCATAATTTTAAGCATACAGATATTGATATATTTTGTAAGATTTATACCTATTTCTTTTTTATAGTATATTGTAAATGCTACTTTTTTCAATTTCCAGTTGCTTATTACTAGTATATAGAAGTATGATTGATTTTTGTTTTTTATCTTGGACGCTGAGGCCTTGCTAAACTCACTAATTAGTTCTAGTGGCTTTTTGAATGACTCTTTGGGAATTTCTATGTAAAGAATCATGTCATCTGTGAATAAAGACAGTTTTGTTTCTTCCTTTCCAATATGTTTGCCTTTTATTTCTTTTTCTTGCCTTATTGCACTGGGTAGGACTTTGAATACAATAGTGAGCAGGAGTGTGAGAATAGACATTCCTTGTTCCCAATCTTAGGGGGAAAACATTCAGTCTTTCACTATTAAGCATAATGTTACCTGAAGATCTTTCAAGATGCCGTTTATCATGTTGAGGAAGTTCTTTTCTATTTCTAGTTTTTGAGAGTTCTTTTCAGAAATGGAGGTTGAATTTTGTCAAAGAGCTTCTGCTTCTCTTGAGATAATCACACTTTTTCCTCTTTAATCTGTTGATATGTTTAATTGCATATAAAATTTTTGGAATGTTGAACTAGCCTTTCATTCCAAGAATAAACCCAATTTAGTCATAAAATATTATATATTTTTACATATTGCTAAAATAGATTTGCTAATAGGTAGCTGATGATTTTTGCATCTATATTTGCTCTTCTTATATATTCTGGAAGAATTTATATAGAATTGTATTATTTCTTCCTTAAATATTCGGTAGATTTCTCCAAAAAGCCACCTAGGCCTGGAGTTGGTTTTTTAATTCTTTGTTTTAAGGTTTTAAAAAACAATTCAGGGGCCAGCCCCATGGCAGAGTGGTTAAGTTCACATGCTCTGCTTTGACAGCCCAGGGTTTCACCAGTTTGGATCCTTGGCGTGGACATGGCACTGCTCATCAGGCCATGCTGAGGCGGCGTCCCACATGCCACACTAGAAGGACCCACAACTAAAAATATACAGCTGTGTAATGGGGGGCTTTGGGGAGAAGAAGGAAAAATAAAATCTTTAAAATAATTAATTAATTAATTATTTTAAAAAATAACTCAATTTATTTAATAGTTATAGGACTATTCAGGTGATCTATTTCTTCTTTGGTAGTTTGTGTCTTTTAAGAGTTTTACCCATTTCATATAAATTGTTGAATTTATGGCCATAGAGTTCTTCATAATATGCCCTTATTATCTCTTGAATGTCTGTGGGTCTGTAACGTTCTCCCTTTCATGCTTGACATTTGTAATTTTTGTCTTCTCTTTTTCTTGGTATGTCTGGCTAGGGGTTTATCAATTTTATTGTCTTTTTTTAAAAAAGCTACAGCTTTTGGTTTTATTGATTTTTTCCTCTATTTTTTGTTTTTAATTTAATTGATTTCTGCTTTCTTATTTCCTTTCTTCTGCTTGATTTAGGTTTAATTTGCTTTTCTTTTTTCTTAAGGTAGAAGCTTAAATGATTAATTTGAGATCTTTCTCTTAATATAAGCATTTAATGCTAAAAATTTTTTCTCTAAACATTGCTTTCACTGCATCCCTCAAATTTTAATATGTTGTGTTTTCATTTTCATAGAATTCAGAATATTTTTCTAATTCTTCTTGTGATTTCCTCTTTTACCATGGATCACTTAGAATGCTTAATTTCCAAATATTTGGGGGGATTTTGAAAGTATCCTTTTTTTTTTCTTTTCCCTCCCCAAAGTCCCAGTATCTAGTTGTATATTCTAGTTGTACGTCCTTCTAATTTTTCTATATGAGCCACACTACAAGTGGTTTGGTTGCATGCCTGGGAACCAAACCCGGGCCGCTGAAGTGGAGTGCACCAAACTTTAACTGCTAGGCCACCAGGGCTGGCTCACAAATATCTTTTTGTTGTTCATTTCTAGTTTAAATTCAGTATGATCCAAGAGTTTACCTTGTAAACTACCATTCATTTAAATTGGTCAAGGTTTGCTTTATGTCCCTCAATGTGGTCTATTTCAGTGAATATTCTAACTGCATTTGAAAAGTATATTCTGCTGTTGTTAACTAGAGTGTGCTATGTATGTCAATCAGGTAAAGTTGGTTGGCAGTGTTGTTTAAGACTGTTAGATCCTTACTGATTCTCTGTCTACTTATTCCATCAATTGCTAAGGGAAGAATATTGAAATCTGTCTGTGGTGGTGGATTCATCTGTTTCTCTTTTTAGGTCTATCAGTGCTACTGTTTGTGCTTTAGACAGTCAGTTCTCTTTTGGAGCATTTATAAAAAAGAAAAAGTGAATTTTATAATTATCTCCATTTATGCCATTCCCGGTGTTCTTCATTCATTGTATAGATACAAGTTTCTGTCTAGTATCATATTCCTTCTACCAGAAGAACTTCCTTTAATGTTTCTTGTAGTACAGGTCTGCTGGCAATAAATTCTTTCCGTTTTTGTTTGTTTGATAAACTATTTCTCCTACAATTTTGAAAAATAGTTCCAGTGGATATAGAAGTCTAGGTTGACAAGATTTTCATTTTAGAACTTTAAAGATATCACTCCACTGTCTTATGGCTTTTACAGTTTCTGATGAGAAGTCTGCTGAATTATTATCTTTGTTCCTCTGTATTTAATGTCTTTTTTTCTTTGGGCACCTCAAGATTTTCTGTTTGTCTTTGGTTTCAGCAGTTTAAATATGATATACCTAAGTATGTAGGATTTTTTTTTTTTTTTGGTATTTATCTTGCTTAGCATTCTCTGAAACTCTTGAATTTATGGTTTTGTATCTGTCATTATGTTAGATAATAGAAAATATGTATTGATCTGGAACATTACTTGGCCATAAAAAAGATGAAATTTTGTCATTTGTTGGATCTTGAGGGCATTATGCTAAGCAAAATAAGTCAGATGTCAAAAGCCAAATATCACATGATTTCATTCATATGTGGAAGATAAAACAACAACACACAAACACATAGATACAGAGATTAGATTGGTGGTTACTAGAGGTGGGGAGTGGGGGGCATGGCAAAAGGAGTAAAGGGGCACATGTGTTTGGTGATGGATGGTAATTACCACTTTGGTGGTGAACATGAGGTAGTCTACACAGAAATTGAAATATAATGAAATACACCTGAAATTTATGTAATGTTATAAACCAATGTTACATAAAGAAAGAAAGAAGGAAAGGAGGAAATAAAGAAGGAAACAAAGGAAGAAGGAATGAAGGGAAGAAAGAAAGAGAGAGAGGAAGGAAGGAAGGAAGGAAGGGAGGGAGGAAGGAAATATATACTGGTCTCTGCCCCCGGTTCCTGGCACAGAGCTCCTGAAACACTTGTAATTTAAGTGATAAGAGTACTAGGAGCATCTCTTGTTCTAATAGTTGGACTTTGACCTCTTCCTGACACAGGAGTCCTGAAACCTTTCTAAATTCCTAGTGATAAGAGCACTAGGAGCATCTTTTGTTCTAATGAAGTGACTCTGGGTGAGCTCCTGGATGGCTCCTAGATGGGAGCTAGTCACCAGAAAGACCAAGCCATGATTAGAAGCTTGGAATTTTTAGCCTCATTCCCTGCTCCTGCAGAGTGGAGAGGGACTAGAAATGGAGCTAATAATTGATCATGCATATGTGAGGAGGCCTCCATAAAAACCCCAATAGTATGGGGCTTCCAGGTGGGTGAACACATCCATGTACCAGGAAGATGATGCACCCCAATTCCACGGGGACAGAAGTTCCTGTGCTCCCAGACCTCACCCTATGTAGCTCTTCATCTGGCTGTTCATCTGTATCCTTTGTCATATCCTTTAATAAACTGGTAAACATAAGTGTTTCCTTGAGTTTGGTGAGCTGCTCTAGCAAATAATTGAATCCAAGGAGGAGGAGGTCATGGGAACCTCTGATTTGTCCAAGTTGGACAGAAGTTGTGGGTAACCTGGGGACCTACTCCTTGCAGTTGGCATCTGAAATGGGAAACAGTCTTGTGGGACTGAGCCCTTAACCTGTAGCTAGTGTCAGAACTGAGTTAAATTTTAGGACACCTAGATGGTGTCACAGAGAATTGCTTGGTGGGGGAAAACCCCCCAGATATTTGGTGACCAGAAGTGAAGTGTTCTATGTAAGTAGTTTATGGGAGACACACAGGAAGAAGAACTGAGGGTTTTCCCCTACTCAGGAGAAGGAAATATCTGGTGGTTTTTTCCAATACATGTTAATTTTGGAGAATTTCCAGCTATTGTCTCTTCAAATATTTCTCTGGTCCCATTCCCATTCTCTTCTCTTTCTGAGATTCCAATTAGACATATGTTAGACTTTAACATTGCCCTACAGCTTTTGAACGCTCTGTTCTGTTGGTTCCACCACACCTCACTTTTTGTGTTCTTTGCTTGTTTGTCTGGGTAATTTCTTTTGACCTATATTTAGGTTCACTGATTGTTTCCTTGGCTGTGTTAATTCTACTGATGAGCCCATCAAAAGCATTCTTCATTTCTGTTCCCATGTTTTTCATTTTCCAGCATTTCCATTTGATTTTTTCTTGTAGTTTTCATTTCTCTGTTGAAATTACTCATCTGATCACACATTGTCCATTTTTCCTCTGGAGCTTTTAATACGTTAATCATAGTCATTTTAAATTCTCTGATAGTTCCAACTATGTGTCCTCTTTAAGTCTGTTTCTGTTGATTGCTTTGTCCCTTGACAATGGGATTTTTTTTTTTTTTTCCTCCTTGCTTCTTTGTGTGCCTCATAATTTTTTGTTGAAAGACATTTTGTGTAAGACAATAGAGACAAAGATATATATTTCTATGCCTGGAAATTGACACATGTTTTCTTTTGCTAGGCCTTTAGTGTGGAGGTTAAGTCAATCTAGTCAGGAGTTGAGCTGGATTTGGATTTTATTGTTGCTATGGTTATCCTCAGCACACCACAGATTTAAAATTTCTCTAGTGTTACCATGTGTTTAGGGTGGAGATTGGTTTGCCAGTAAATTTTTCTCAATATCTGCTACGCACTTATATTTAAGTCTTTCTTTATGCTTAGTATTACAAAGACAGTCTCTCTCCATGTTCTTGCTCCTCTGATAGCAGTAGACTGCTTTTACTTATTACTGAATGCTTATTGCCCTGGTGGGAGGAAGTGCAGGGGGAGAGGGGCCTTCTCTGCTGTCTTAATTCAGTCTCACAGGCAGGCACTATTGTCCTTGGATTTCAGGGTGGCACCTTCTCAATGATCCTTCCCTGCCCCCAGTGACAGGATATCTCTAACGTTGTATTCCCTGCCCCTCTCCCAGGATTAAAAGGTTTGTTTCTATTTCCTTCCCTTAGAAGCTTAAGGCTTGTTGGGACCGGCCCGGTGGCGTGGCAGTTAAGTTTGCACGTTCCCGCTTCTTGTCGGCCTGGGGTTCTCCGGTTCAGATCCCAGGTGCAGACATGGCACTGCTTGGCCAAAGCCGTGCTGTGGTAGGCGTCCCACATATAAAATAGAGGAAGATGGGCATAGATGTTAGCTCAGAGCCAGTCTTCCTCAGCAAAAAGAGGAGGATTGACAGTAGTTAGCTCAGGGCTAATCTTCCTCAAACAAAACAAAACAAAACAAAAAAAAAACAAAAAGAGAAGCTTAAGGCTTGCTCTCCTTAGGGAAGATGGGGGAGAAGGATCTGGTGGGGGGTGGGGAGGGGGCTTTCTGCTTTTCCTATATCTGCTGCTGTTCTCTTCCCGGCCTACATCAAGAGGATGGCTTTCTCAGAACCCTCATGCTGCCCCCCGAATCTTTCTTGTAAGTACTGATGAGGTCTGTGGAGAAGAGCCTGCAAGTGGTTACAGATTTCTCTGGTACTCCCAGAGGTTCTGTATTCTCAAGCTAGCCCACATCCAGCCTTTAGCAATTTGTTACAACATTTAGATGATTTTTTTTTTTGGTTACCAGATTATATAGCCTTTGGTGGTGTCTGCCCCAGGTAAGCCAATGCTTATGTCCTGTCTCCCCTTTGATACATTTGCCTTTTCTTAGATTTTAGGTTATTCAGTTACCCTGCAATCTCAGCCCTCAGATTAATTTAAGAAAAGTTGCGAATTTAAAGATTTTCCTGGCTTTAAAATCTGTTTTAATTATGGGAGAAATGTTTATCCCAGCTTTCTAGATCCTAAGTGGAACCCTGAATTCCCTAATTTTTGAAAATTGAGATATGATTGACATATAACATTGTATTAGTTTTAAGTGTACAACATAATGATTTGATATAGGTATATATTGTGAAATGATTACTACAATAAATTTAGTACTTTTTTTTAGTTTTGAGTATTACCTTTTTTATTGAAATTTTTAGTAAGATAATTGTAAATTTATATGCAGTCATAAGAAAAATAATAGAGAATTACTAGTATCCATGTGTTGCTCTAAATTTCCCAGACTTGCAGTCAGATGTGGCCAAGTGTGTACTGGCCAGAGGGGTATGAGTGCAAGAGGTGTCTCTTCCAAGTCTGGCCTTTAAAAACATCCAGTGTGAGCCTACCTTCCTCTGCTCCATCAACTTTAGAGACTGCATGTTCCAGGTGGCATAACTAAAAGGTGGAATAGGGCCACTCGAATTGCCTTATGTTTCATGGAAGTGGAATATCTCTTATACATTTCCTTTAGAGTAGACTGTTTTGTGGTAAACTTTTTCATTTCAACCTCATTTTGATAGTTTTGCTGGCTACAGAATTCCAAACTGATAATGTTTGGTTTTTTGATTTATTCAAAGACTAGTGGATAAACATAAAAAGGGCACAGTTACTTCAGATCATTCTTCATATTGTATACACACACACACCAGTGAATGTAATCTGAAAGGAACCTGCAGTCTGCAGTGGAATGCATACAGCTTTTCCTTCCCTTACTCAAAAAGAAAAATTTAACCACACAAACTTAGAATCTCAACACACTCTCCTGTGACAAATGATTCACAGAGTGTAAAGAAACCGTATGCTAAGATTATGTACACCCTTTGTCAATGAAAAAACAGAATCAGTCATAATGCTTACGTTACACTGTTACTGACAACTAGTGGTGCCCTGAGAGGCATTATCAAGAGAAATTCTGCTGCAGAGAAAAGCTATACATACATACACAATGAGAAAATAAACTGCAAGGTTAACAAATGCGTGTTTAATACTGGAAAAATCACAGCCCTCCAAAATTTCTCATTTCAATCTGAGTTATTTTTCTCAAAATTTTGAAGATTTAATCTGTTTCTGGTAGTCATTATTGCTGGTAACTCATTATTTCTACTTGGTGATAATTCCCTTTCTCTGACTGCTTGCAAAATCTTCTTTGCTTATGGTATTGTGCAGGCCACTAAAAATGTCTTAGGTATGGATGTCTTTTTATTTATCCTGCTTGAGATGTACTTACAGGATAAAAGGATTCAATTTCAGTTTTAATAAAATCACTCTTCTCAAATAATGACCCTCCTTGTTCTCTTTGTTGGTTCCAAGGACTCTGATTACATAAATGGACTTTTTCATTTTATCCTCTAGATAAGAGTTCGACAAACTTTCTCAGTAAGACGTCAGATAGTAAATATTTTAGGCTTTGAGGGCCACACAGTCTCTGTTACACCTACTGAACTCTGCCATTACAGCACGAGAGCACCATAGACAGGACGTCAGTAAATGGATGTCTGTGTTCCAAAACAACTTAACAGGAAAGCTGGATTTGACCGGTGGGCTGCAGTTTGCCAGCCCCTGCTCTAGATCTCCTAACATCTCTTTTGCATTTCCTTCTCAGCTCTGTGCTGTATCCTGGTACTTTTATTTGGATATATTTTCTAGCTAATTTTCTCTTTAGCTGTAACTGTTTTAATCCCTCCATTGAGATTTTTTTAGTTTACTTCAACACTTTCCTTTCTAGAAGTCTCATTTTTTCCAAACCTACCCATCTTGCCCCAAAAGTCTTACTCTCTAAACATTTTACAAATAGCTATTCTACTGCAGTCCTGGGGAGAGAGGGATGAAGTATCATTTATATTCGCTGTTCATTATTTCTGCTGACTCTCTCATTGTGGCTTGCTTTTTTATATCATTTATCTTTGCTCCTGAGCTAATTTCTTGACCTTAATTTGTAATTTGTAGGAATCTTGCTTGTGCCTATAGCCAGCCAGGGACCTCTTCAGACTCTGGAAGACTTTCCCTCAGCTTTCCCACCTCACCACTGGTCCATGCCACAATTAGCAAAACATCGCTCCTAGCATCTGACCTCGAGGAAGCCACACCTCCCCAGTTGCTTCCTGCTCTCCTCCCCACTAATTGCGGGGCGGGAGGGGCGTCCTGAGAGGACTCCCCTGCCTTTTTGAGACTGGCAATGCTTTCAAAATATGGGTCCACGCAGGATAATATTTGTAGTATTATTTGTATTTGTAATGCTAGAATAAAATTGGTAGGTCTCTAAGCCTAATTCTAATCTAATCCCAATCAAAATTATAAGTGTTTAATTTTACCTAGCATGTACAAATTAGACAAAGTGATTATAAATCTTACAGAGTGACAGCTATTGCAATTCAGAGTTTCAGTAAATTGTGGCAGTACTACTCACAGTTCATTAAGAAAAAAGAAGTCTGCCCCCTACCTCATACCATATATAAAAACATCTTTGATTCATCTGAAATTTTACTGTAAAAATTATTTCTTAAGTGCAAAAAGATGTGTAGAATATTTTATCATCTTGATGTGGGGTATACATTCCAAAACAAGGCAGAATATCTAGGCACTATAAAGGAAAATGAAGACATATGACTACATAAAATTTTAAATTTTAATGGGAAAAAAGGACAATCTCAAACAAACAATAGATTGTGAAAAAATATTTCTAAATATAAGGGCTAACATCTAAAAAAGAAAAAAAGAAAGTCTCCAAGTTGATAGGAAAAAGATAAGCCAAAAGGAGAATGATTAAAGGATGTTAGTGACTAGGCAAGTCACATGGCTAACAAATACAAGATGATCAATCCCACTTGTAGGCTGGGAAATGCAAATTAAAAGAAACGGATTATCATTTTTTCATTCAGATTAAAAAGAATATGAGGGCAGTAACAGCCAATGCTGGTGAGGATACTGGGAAAGTGGTAATTTCAAAGTTATAGGAATGTGACCTGCTCTAATGTTTTTTGGAACAATCCTCTGGCACCATCTATTAAAATTAAAAGCACTCTCACTGTTTACAATAGCCAAGACATGGAAGCAACCTAAGTGTCCAGCAACAGACGAATGGATAAAGAAGATGTGGTACATATATACAATGGAATACTACTCAGCTGCAAAACAGAACAAATTCATTCCATTTGCAATAACATGGATGGACCTTGAGAGAATTATGTTAAGTGAAATAAGCCAGCGAGAGAAGGACAATCTGTGTATGACTCCACTCATATGAGGAATTTAAAATTATGGACTAAGAACAGTTTAGTGGATACCAGGGGAAAGGTGGGGTGGGGGATGGGCACAAAGGGTGAAATGGTGCACCTACAACATGACTGACAAACATTAATGTACAACTGAAATTTCACAAGATTGTAACCTATCAATAACTCAATAAAAAAAAATTAAAAGCACTCTCTTTGACTGTAATTTCTGACCCAGTAATCCCATTTTAGGAGCTCTACTCTTTAGAAATAGAAGCACAATTATGTAAGGCTATATAAACAGAATATTTACTTCAGCATTGTTTACAGTAGAGAAAGACTGAAATCAACTTAATCAACAGGGATTATTTACATAAATTATGATATCGCTATTTTAAGTAATGTTGTGCAGCCTTTTAAAAAGGAATGAACTAGTCTACATCCACCAAAACACCTAGACAGATGCTCCTGATGCATGCAGAAAAACCAGTGGCTGAGTAACATATATAAATTATGTTTTTGTAAAAACAAGCCCCTCAAAGTCTCTACATCTCCATATTTGGATGAGCATAAAAAAGACTGAAAAATATGTAAGCTTTGATCTCTCAGTAGTTGGAGGAGAGACAAATTTTTTTAATCTCCCAAGATTTTATCTTTAAATCATATCTAAAATCTTTGAAATTAAAAAATGAGAAAATAGTGTGTGTGTAAATACACACATACAGCATGGCTAAGGGGGATACAGCAGACTGTTAATATTAGAATGCAGTGGAGGTAAGATCATTTTGTTTTTCTTTATGCATATTTATATTGTTTTACTTGTTACAAGTATTTTTTTATAAAATAAAAACTAAAAATAAAATGAAAAAAGAAAATGTTAAAAAATTCTTTAGATATAATATTCATGTATAAAGGACTTGTGACATCATTTTTAGAATGGCAAATTGGCTTCAACTGTTGCATTCTACACAATTATGTAGAATTTAATATATTGACAAGTACCAGGGAAACAATATTTATAACACAAAATGTTAATATCCAGAATATGTAAAGAACTGTAAAGAATGAAGAATTCCCATAAAGAGTGACTATACTAAAAAACACTAACTGCACTTTGAAGGGTTAACTGTTATCTTAATAATTTTCAATTGCTATAAAGAAAAAAACTTTAAATGGGCCAAGGATTTGAAGAGCCAAATTAAAGAAGAAAACCAAGTTTCATCCTCCAGAAAAACCAGTTTGTATGCTGATAGCTATCTAGAGGAGAGATCACTGATGATGGAAACCAGAATTGCTACAGCAACGTCCCTGGGGATGTAAGAAAGAATACTAAGAGATTTGCCTTAACTGAGAGCATGGACAGTTCCTCCTCAGTAATAGAGGGGAGAGCAGAGCCTATGAACAGTGATGCTTGTAGAGGTGGTAATGGAAGCTTGTGGAAGCTCTCCTCAGATTGTCTGTTCTCTTAGTGAAAAAAGAAACAGGCAGCATAGAGTGATGATGCAGGGGGTGATACTGGTTGGAGGTCTGAGCACAATGGAGATATAGCAGAACCGCCTGCCTAGGAGAGTGAATGGACCATGGAAATGTAGTAAGATTTCTGGGCAGCATTTAGGCTAACTTGAGTTGATGCTCACAAATTTAGAGTGAGACTGGTAATCACGGTTGTATGTCTTTCTCTAACCACAACTAGCTTCATGGGTACAGAGCAGGGAGCTGTAGTTAATAAGGATTGAAGTTTTGCCAAGTGAATACAACAAAGAAAGAAGCAATAAAGTTGAGAGTGTACACAAGGGAGTGACTATTAATAATAATGTACTACAAACTGGATAAGGAGAGAAGTGAGGGCGTGAAGGGGAGAGGTACTGTGAAAAGGCACTAGGATTAATGGTTTGAAGGTCCTGCTGAGGTCTAATGACTGTTGGTGTCAAGGGTCTAGCCAGAGTAAGCGAGAAAAGGATAGGAAGAAGTAGTGAGCAAGTAGAGTGCTTGAAATTGAGACTAAGAAAGGGTTTTAGTTACTGGTAATGACAAAGGGGTGGCTAAGGTTGGTCAGATATTAAGATCATTAACGGAGAGGTCAAGGGACTGAGAAGTGTCAACTAGAGGGTGACAGTGAGACAGAGACAAATGTCTGGAGAACAAGAAGGAGAGAACCAGGGATGGTAAATGACTATGAGTGGCATAGTTTGATGATCATGAAAACTTAAAGCTGGGAGCATTTAGGGAGGAGAGAGGGGGAACAGTCTGCAAATGGCACTCCAAGGTAAGAAAAACATTAGTGAAAAAACAGGTGCTGAATGAGAGCCTGCAGGAGAGAGCCAGAGTTCAGTCAGAGCAGTGGTTCTCAAACTTTAGTGTGTATCAGGATCACCCGAGGGCTTGTCACCTATAGATTGCTGGACCCCACACCCCAAGTTTCTCCTTTAGTGTACCTACAGTCTGAGAATTTGCATTTCTAAAACACTCCCAGATGATGCTGGGACCAGCTGGTTGAGGGACCACACTTCCAGGACAACTCAAGAACAAAAAGAGGAAAGAAACCAGCAAAAAGGTTGATTATATAGGGGATGTTCTTGATGACTGATCATGAATCCCAGAAAACACAATGAGAAAGTTTTAGAAGTTGGAGAGGAGTAAGAGATGGGGACAGAAAAGGGGTCTGTTCCTCACAAAACCAGGCTTCAGTTGAAGGTGAATAAGTTACATGTAACATTTCAGGCATGACGTTAACAGAAGTAAACTCCATGCAAGAAGTTAAGAGAAGCCAAACAATCTTTTACTAAAAAATAATGCAAAATATAGGAAGAATCAGTTATAAACCATTATTTTCTCTGCAAACTGACTTCAACCAACCTACCAAAAGGTTGAGTATCTAGGTGTGCCAGACCCCTTACAGACTGAGCAAAGGTTAAAGTGTTAAGTTGGTTAAACTAAACACTGAAAACTATAACATAGCTCTCTGTAAGGGTTACTCCAATGGTTATAGAAAAACCTCAAGTAAGCGGTTATTCTTTAATGTAAAAGGATATATTAATAAAGAACTTTTTTTTTCAGATGTAGACAAAGATCATTATCAGTTTTATTAGCTATTTAAAGGCAGTTGAAAGATTTAATGTGTATTTGACAGAAGTAAATTCTTATTTACCATTTTCATTCTCTCTTCAAAAATGGAAAAATTTCCACACATTTTAAAAGTATTACATAATCACAATTAGAAAGAACCAGAAAATTCTGAAAAGTCTACAGAGAATGAAAAAAACACGTGAAATCTCAACACTCTGAGGTAACCACTATATATTTCTGATGTATCTTTCTAAAATACATATATATCCATTATTAGAATATATACAGATATATTATTCCATAGCTATATGATCTTTTAGGAAAAGGACAATGCATACTATTTGGTATATACATACTAATTTCTTCCTTAAAAATAGGTATAGTTGAATAGGTATGACTATCACTTTAATTCTGGCTATGTTTCATGAAGTTAACACCACCATTTTAGCCATTAGTTAAATAAACATGTTTTTAAAATGGCTGATAGTTTAAAGACATTTCAAAAAATTATCATATTGATTATAAAAATAAATGAAGTCAAGAAAACTCTCTTTCTTTTTCTCTATAATATACACACACTTTGAATTTTTACTTTAGATGGTACTAGAATAGTGCTTGAATCATGTTACACTTCAAGAGTCCAAAATTTTAAAGTACATGAAGCTGATACACATAATTTATACATAATTGCAACTTGAGAATGAGGAAACAAAAATAGTTTACAGATTTAAATACTTACTATAATTAAGTAAAAATTTAAATATTCATTGCTATCATATTATGCAAATTAAGAAATGCTTTTTAAGTTCCTATAGAAACTTACATAGATAATTAATATTTACTCTTAGTTATTTTGCCTCAAATTCAACATCTTTCAACCATAAGGAATGATTTCTTTGAACAAAATTTCAATATAAATTTTGAATACAGAACCAGCAGAGAACCCTCCAAGAAACCAAGTATTATTTGTCAGAGGTTCTAAATATTTTTACAGACAAATACTTGCTTTAAAAAGTTAAAAACTCAACAGGAACTGTTTTTGATACATCTTTATATATTCTTCATTTCTACACAAGAAGGGACTATCTCTTTTTGGATTTTCATTACTTAGACAGGGCCTATAATACATAGCAGACAGTTATTTATAAAATGAATAACATCTGGGAACTTATTCAATTTCTAGGGATCCAAAATTATAAAATTTCCTGTAAATTGTCATTAAAAAAATGAACATATAGCTGTTAAAAAATGTAAGTGAAAATTGTTTAATCATTTTAGAGCAGTCAAAATACAATATAAGATTGGCATCTTGGTGTCTGAAAGCAACCATTTTATCATATGCATTTTAATCTTTTATATTATCATTTTGAGTTGACGGTTAATTAAAAACTGGATTTTAATCAAAGTTGTTTTCAAACATTGTCATAATGTCGCTTTGCAGAGTCATATCAATGGTACCAGCCATCTGTAGAAAAGAAGGGAAAATTCAAATGTTACTTTAATTTATGCCTTCATTACACCTATATAAAAATGATTATGCAACATTTGGAATACATCACACAAAATTATGCAATTTATTTAACATAATGAGTTTGTATACAATTTTTTATTTCTTTTCAAACATTATCTGATTTTTGTTAAAATATTGTGCTGTGATAAATAAAAACTAAAACCTACAAGAACACTAAGTTCTTCTCTCCAGGTAAGAGAGAAAACTCTCAGTGTTGAGAAAGTAGGTATTAATAAGAACACCAACTGAGCTGACATTGTTTCATGTATCTCTGTAACCAACGAAGTGCTGGACACATAAAATTAATTTCTCTGTGAACCAATATCTTACCTATTTGAGAGAACCATAATATGTATTGTTAAAGCTGTGGGCTTTCCCTGATTCTGCCACTTACTAACTGTGTAACCTAAGGCCAGTTATTCAACCAAGTTTATTTCATACGTAGATATTTAGGAAGATCAAACCAGACTGCATGTATAACACTCAGCACAATGTTGTTTATTAAATGCTAAAAAGCCATTTTATTAAATGGCTTATTACTATATTAAATAATTATAATTATTAAATAATCATTAAATTTTGTAAAAGGCCGTTTATTAAATGCAAAATAAGCCAGAGTAAAGAAAAGGCTAATTAAGACAAAGGAAACAAATGTTTACTATATTCTGAGGCCTTCCCTGAATGCCTTTGTGATCCAGGTAAGATATTCTTTAGCATCTGAAATGACACCAACTATGAAAAGTTCAAAAACTAGTTTTTATCAGTAAACAGTAACGCTCAAAGTGGTAGGTAAAAGTGCCAATTTGCACCCAGGTGTTTGACTTCCTGGATAGGAATCAGTCTTCTCATTGGCTGTGTGGGAGAAGATTTGGAATTGTGACATCTACAAATAGGATATTAAAAAGTTATGTGTGACTCCTACAAACTACAAAAATTTCTTTAAATATGCCTTGGAGACAAAAGGATATATTCTTAAATCTTAATCCAGGCTACTTTGCTAACGCCAGCTCTTAGGATGCCAACTGTCTAGCTCAGACCGTTCCTCAAAGTTCTATTTTAACACTCCAATATGATAGTTGGATACGTTATCCTAGTCTAAATATCATGTGATACTCCTATAAGTATCCAGACATACTGCAAAATTCCAAGAATATATAATGAAACGTTTTTATTTAAAGGTACTTTATTTATTTTAGATTCTCTTCCATCTTGACTAAAATCTGTGCTTGTGGAATAATTATTGATATGGAACTGGTTATTCTCTACACCAATTAAACTTAGATACCATGATTTAAAGATGAACTAACGTTCTCTGCAGCTGACACCATAACCTGCATATTCCTTTCTCAGTGGTCCTAATACACACACCAACCATTCAAATTTAAGAGCAAAAACTTGGTCAAGGGAACTGGCATGAGAACTCTCCAGAGCTCTGTTAGGTGTCAAGTTATTGCAGCTTTTTAGAGCATGGATTTGTCAAGCAGCAGCAATATAAGAGTTGGGTTGTCAAGAATGAGAATAGTAGGTCCAAGGTCAAGGTGTTAGTTATCAAACTGCAAGACATGGTCTTATTAGTCACGTTTCAGTGAATTCCAGGTCTACTCAAGTTCCAGAAAGTGCTTAGGATACTAGAAATTATATCAGGTTACCTAGCTGAGTCGTTAGATGCAAGGAGGTTGCTGAGAAATCACTTATGGGTGACTGAAGTCGGGCCCTTGTGAGTACCAACAAGAAAAATTCCTATGTCACTGGAGAAAGATTTCTAGTAAAGTACTAATGAAATTTTAATAAGTTCCTAAAAACTATAGAAACCAACAATGTTAAAAAATGTACTGTTTAATTAAATTAAATAAAATTTAAAATTCAGTTCCTTAGTTGGAGTAGCTACATTTCGAGTGCTCAGCAGCCATACGTGGCTGTTCTATTTGATTGCACAGATAAAGAGCACTTCCATCACGGTGGAAAGCTCTACGAGACCACAGTGCTCTAAAGGAAACTCCACCGAGTTGCAGCACTGCGTAATGTAATTAGTTTCTACCTTAGTGTCATAAAATAAGAAGCTAACAAAAGTTTTGTACGTTATTTCCTGGGAAATTCATTTATATTATAATCAATACTTCAGCTAAAGCCAATGGTTTTTTTCTCCTCAAACTAATGTTCTTGTATGTCCTATGAATTCACATGTCTTTCCCAGGATTACAAAAATATCCAGCACCCAACAAGGTAAAATTCACAACATCTGGTATCAATGATTACCAGGTAAGGAAAGAAGCAAACATTCCATAAAGAGGAGACTAATCAGTCAACTGAAACCACCCTGGAACTGACATAATGTCAGAATTAGCAGAGAAGCCCATTTAAATAGTTATGATAACCATTCCATTTGTCCAAAAGTTTTATAGACATACAAAAAATATAAAATAGACCCAAACTGAACTTCTAAAGACGACAACTACAATGTCTGAGATGAAAAATACAGTGGATGGAATTAACAGTGGATTAGACATTGAAGAAAAGACTGATGAACTTATCCAAAATGAAACAGAGGGGAAAAAAGAACTTAAAAATTAAAAGAGCATCAGTGAACTGTGGGACACCTTCAAGTAGGCTAATATGTGAGTAATCAGAGTCACTGAAAAGAGAAAGAGAGGAAACAGAAAAAATAGGAATAATGGCCAAAATTTTTCCAAGCTTGATGAAAACTATAAATACACATCTCCAATAAGCTCAACAAAGCACAAGAAACGTGAAGGAAGCAACTGCCAACAACACAGTGGGACAGACGGCATATCTTCTGGCCACAATTCATAGGTGGTTTATGGATTTTTCAAGAGTAATAACAGTAAGTGATAAATCACTTTACCTATGTGCTTAATACACGTAAATTCATTTCATCTTCACAATATGCATTCTTATTCCCACTTTTTGAGGCAGAGAGGTTAAATAAACTGCCAGGCCCAAACGTCTAGTAAATGGCAGAATCAGGATTTGAACCCACGGGAAGTCTAGTAGCTCCAGGGTCAGCACTCTTATACTATGCTTGTGTCTTTGACTACGAAAATTTTATTTTGGGCTTTGATTTTAGAATCTAATCCTCACTAAGGAGGTAACTCCACCATCACTAAAAAACCACCTCAAATACATTTTTGAACGTGTGAAAGACACTACTCTATTCAATCTTTCTTACTAAGTCTGTTAGATTTAGTAGACTAAAATTCACTTACTGCTTCTCTCCTCCTCCGCTCTTGCTCTTTCTCCCTGGCTAAATTACGGTCCTCAGGAAGCGAGAGTTTGCTTGTATCTTGAGCTTCCAATGACTGCAGATGTGCTTGTTGCTCTTCTCCAAGGCATTTGTTTTGCATTTTATTTGAAAAGGATTCTAGAGTGAAGCCAAGGTCCCTTAAAGAAACAATATAGTTCAAAGTAGGTTTCACGTTTCTTAAAAGTTTTTATTACAAAGATATGTTATTAAATAACAAATATAAAAGCGACACTCATTACCCCGTTTCATGTTATGACATTATTTTTAAAATTTTTTGGTCAAAATTTACAAAGGGAAATCTATATTAACAAAGAGAAGATTTCGGAAAACTATGACCAAGGTGTACCACTATCTACTTACACATAGAATGGAAACAACATTTCCATTTCTGGAAAATAATGTCTTTATAATTTAGTAATATTAGTATCTTTAATAGTTTAATCACTTGATTATTTCTATACTCTTCAAAGTAGATACTACTTATCAATAAAAATATCAATAAAAACTTACTTTTTGCAATTATAATTTGCTCTATATTCTACTAAATAGCTCAATCATAGTCACTTCACAAAAAATAAATATATTTAAAATACATCTCCCAAGGCCTCCTTTAATCCAGTAAATTACAGACCTCTGATTTTCTTGAAATACTTTTGGTTCCTTTGTATTCTGTTCCAGATGTTTCCGTATTAGTTCCTGTGTTCGAGCTTTCACTTCCTTTTCTATTGCTGCTTTTCTAAATTGGTTGAAGAGCTCATCTGAGGATTTCAGTACACTTGATGTTTTGACTGGTTTGCCTAAACTTTTCCAAGAGTCTGCATTCTTAATCTTTATATCCTAAAACAAATATCTGATTTAGTTTACATCTACAGATTTTTAACCAAATTTTAGGAAAAAAATAATATTTTTTGATACAGTAATAGATCAAATTAAGATTCCAAAGGCTTTCATGTAATTTTACTAAACTTAGGTTAAAGATTACTAAAGTCAGAAAAAAATATGAAAATATGATAACAGATAAGCTAAACTTAATTGTTCATCTAAGACCAAATTAAAATAGCATGCTTGCCAATTATTTCAATTTAATGTAAAACATATATATACATAAAGGGTATGACAATCTACAAGGAATACAGAAATAAATAAACCAATTACTGTAATTAAGATATTTATTATCCTAAATGGAAAATAAAGCAAATATACAAGTGATTAATAAGGTAAAGTCTCTGGCTTTGTGCCTGAAATTTCTATCTAACTGCAATAAAATTTTGGCAGACCCTAAAACAGGAAAGCTCCTATGTGGGTTTGGAGAGCAGGACAGTTTTTCAGGTATTACAGAGAAGAAAGAAGACTTTTAACGGGCAAAAATAAGGATGGAAAACATTCCTCATGGAAGAGAGAACAGAATTAAAGGTATTACTAGGTGTATCTGGGAAGAAATGAATGGTTCATTTTCTACAAATTACAGGCATATGGTTAAGACTGAAAAGCTAGATTGGGGTCATAATGTAACGGTGTTTAATCTTCATTATGGAGTCAAAGTTGGAAACCACTCAAGGTTTCATACGGATGAGTAATACGATCAGAACCATACATCAAGAGGAACAATGTAAGAATGTGACAAAGGGGGCGAGCCCAGGGCCGAGTGGTTAAGTTCGCCTGCTGCACTTCCGCGGCCCAGGGTTTCACTGGTCTGCATCCTAGGCGTGGACATGGCACCACTAGTCAGGCCATGCTGAGGCGGCATCCCACATGCCACCACCAGAGGGACCCACAACTAAAAATACACAACTATATACCAGGGGGCTTTGGGGAGAAAAAGGAAAAATAAAATCTTTAAAAAAAAAAAAAAAAAAAAAGAATGTGAAAAAGGGAATGGATTATTAAAAAAATAGGTCTCAAGTTGGTCAGATCAGTTATGAATGTTAAAAAGAGCTCCAACTAAAAGCAGTAAGGCCTGATTTATGAGGTAGAAATGGAAAAAAGACATCTTGGAAGTAAAACCCAAAGAATTTAGCAACTCTTTGGCTGTAGGCAACTGACAAGTTGTAAAAAATGATTAAACCTTATAGGTCTGGAAGTATATATTTGAGTCATCTGCATAGAGACTATAACTGAAACCACCACAGTTGGATGTTCAATCAGAGAGAGAGAAGTGGTAGGAGACCCGGATTCCTCACCCTAGCAAGTCTTTGGGAAGCATACAGCAATTTCAGAGGTCACTGTTCCTCTGATAGGGTGATTCCAGGGATAGGGGCGTGGCTAGATGCCAGGTAAAATTAAGGCACTGGTTCTCAACTGGGGGTGATCCCCCTCTGCCCAGGGAAGACATCTGGCAATGTCAGTGGACATTTTTGGTTGTCACATGGAGGTAGGGGAAAGGGTGCTACTTGCATCTAGCAGGTAGAGGTTGGGCTTCCTGTTAAGCATCCTACAATGCACAGGCCTACATCCCACAAAGATTCATGCAGTCCAAAATGTCAACAGGGCTAGAGTCGAGAAACCCTCGTTTAAGATGTAAACAGGTAGTGGGAAAACAAAATAAGACAAAAAGGAATAGTAGAGACTGTAGAGATGGCAGGAGGGCTCCATAATAAATCTGTTGAATGAAAAAAATTAAGAGCAGAGATGGTTGAGTCAGTCTTGGCAAGATGGATACCTTTTCCTGAGGCAGAATTAAGAGAAGACGGCAGAGCTAGGGCTTCTGAGTAAAAGGACCAGAGGCTGAGAGTTTGTTGAAATGGTTTGTTTTAATCCTAGCTCTTATTTGGGCAAGATGCTTAAACTGTCCGGCCACAGTTTATTCTTAAGGACTAATTCTCAACGATCTCTTCTGACATCAAAATTCTTAGCCTCTTTTCAATAAGTGGTAACACTGTCCATAGTGAGGGAGCAAGAGTGGGAAACAATGTCAAGAATGGAAACAGTTTGCTGTGAAGAGAACAAGCCACCCAATTCCATTCCTCCTTAAGCTTACATTTCAGCATTGTAGTTCCTACTATGTGCTAGGCATTGGGAATAAACAGAGAGTAGACTATGTTACTTTTACTTATAGAGAAAACTTCAAGGGTATGACACATACTTGATGTTTTGCTTATTTTTGCAATAATTATTGCCAACAGTAAGATTTGTCCTCTGAAGTACTTGAAAGGAGGAAAAAAAGGAAAGAAAGAAGGGAGGGTGGAAGGGAGGGAAAGAAAAGAGGACATGTAAATAGTCCTTCATAGTCATTTTCTGAGAATTAGATTCCAACGCCTAGAATAGCATCTGATGTATCTAATGCATCCCAAACATCTAGAATATTTGTTGAAAGAATGATCAGAGTATAGTTTGAGATTAAGCACACAAGACTCCATTTGGAAATCCCCCCAAAAGATTCTACAAGATAGTTTTACAACAAGCTTTAAAATCAGGGGAGCTGGCAAATACCAGCGTTACAGGATTCACAAGTAAACCCAAGCATGGGACTGACGGTAGAGGGTAGGGGAAGCATGCTGCTCACAGGTAACTTTTTTTTTTTTTAAATAATTAGGCAAAAATTAGGCTTAGAGAGCCAAAATTTCATTCAAGTTAGGGCTACAAAATACCTCTTGTGCCATTTCCATATTCAATTGTAAATCCCTTCAAGATTTGTGAGAAAAAATAACATCAGTCTTACCTTCTGCACAGGAACTTGACATTCAGATTCTAACACCACTGTGTCATTATTCCCAGACTGATGCATCTCAGTTAGGCCATTGGAGCGTTGTTCAGAATCACCTAGATGCACACATTTTTAGAATAGTATAATGAAGACAATTTCATCTTGCTTGTCCAGAATTAGACATTTTCCCCTCCTCTATGTCAGAACTATGAAAACAAAATGACTAGTATTTTGATGCTTAACTTTGGACTATTCTTAACTTACAATATTCTGTAAAATAAACATTTTTCACTTGAAATTTTCCTTCCTTCCTCCCTCCCTCCCTTTTTTTTCTGTCAGCATGAAGCAGAGCTGATGATGTGGCTCACCCACCAAATCTAGTTTATCTGTCCCTGTGGCATAGCAGTCCTCCAGCACGTAGACTGACCTCAGCTCCAGAGAGGGGTCTTCATTAGACCAAACCGGTCACGGTAATCCTATCCTCCCCCCGCCGCCCCGCCCCCAGGGAGGTCCTTTAGGAAAGAGCAGACCTAAGCCCACAGGCTTCCAGGGAAAGATGCTTCCTGGTGGCCAAACTGAGAAAAAACACAAAGACTGAAGAACTGACACCAGACACCTATAATAGTGAGGGAATAGGAGTAAGAAATGTAAAACATAGGGCTGACTCTGAAGTGAAGAGAATAAACTATGCAATCCTCTTAGTGTTAAGCTTTCATACAAATATTTCACTTATTATGGGTGAAGATAACTACAAAAGCAGAGCTTGAGCCTTGGTCAGATCATGCCTAAACGACTGACCTGTGAACTACTGGTTATGTGTGCCAACAAAATTCCTTATTGCTTAAGCCAGCTTGAGCTGAGTTTTCTGTCATTTGCGATCGAGAGCATGCTGATGCATGAAACCTCTCTGGGTCATTTCTGTTTCACTTCTCTCTGGTTCTCTATAAGTCCTAACTAGTAGCAAAAGGATAGAGGGACAAATAGACTGAGTTGCTTGCTATCTTTGTTAACTGACTGAAGCTCACAAAATCCTGGTCACTCATGCATTGTAGGAACTTACATTTAGGCCTCTCCGGCCCATCAATCCCGTGACTGACTCTCTGGCTAAGTCACACTAGCTGAAGAGGAGCCTTGAAGAAGAGACGAGCAACAGGGATGGGAGTGAGCATAAAAGGGTGACAAGAAACATGGTCAAAGCATGCAGGAATGAAAAAACAAAGCTTAGATTTCAATCCCTACCTGGCCCAACGTACCTATGTTTTCTCAGTTCAGCAAGGAATGGAAAACAAAGGAGAAAAGCTACTAAGTACAGAACTATCTTCTCTGCTTAGGGCCAGATATTATTTAAGAAGTAGAAAGAGCATATACGTCAAGAGAAGTAAATTCTAAACGAGTCTCAGTTTGCAGACTCTAAATTGGTAAGTGATGACAGTGTCGTCATCAAGAATTAAAGAAGAAAGATGAAAACGTGGGGATTAAAAAAGGGAAATTCAGTTTTGACATGCTCTGTTTGACAAGCCTATGTGATGTTTAAGACGTTCAGCAGAGTGGTATAAACATGCATGAGCCCTGGATGCTTGAGTTCTAAAAATGAGACTAGAAGTCATAGACACCAAGGAGATCACACAGGAAGAATATACAGATCACTGCCTTCCATAAAGAGAAAATGATCAGTGTATGGCACACCTGGATAAATAGGATGGCTATTCCAAACCTATTGCTATGAGAGCTCAGGGGATTACTAGCTTAGTAAACCTGTGCTTTGGAATATGGCTGGGAAGCCCTAAAGTAAAAAGATAAGAAGCTTAAGGATGTAACTCACAGTATTATCAACATTTAAAGGTAGGCAGATAAAGAGATAACTGTAAAGAACATTCAGAGAGATGGAATGGTCAAAAGAATAGTGTCAGAGAGGCCTAGGAAGTGTGTCAAGGGTCCAATTCTCTGAAAAACATTTTTATGTGGATGACCCTTGGCACCTCAAACACTACAACACTCATCTTTCCTCGGACATCTGCCCTTCGTCTGTGTGCCAGGTCTGTCAACCTGGACCACTATCCCCCCAGTGTCCTCTGAGCCAACAAAGTTATATTCCTTTGTTATTAAAACCTAGCATATGGTCATCTATTGCAGACCTGCTTATTCTACCCTTTTCATTTCTTTCAACTTTTCCCTTTTCTTTCTTTCCATCACTTCATTTTTTTTCTACTACTCCAACAGTCCAACTGGTCGTCTCCTTCTCTGGTGTCTAAGCCCCATTCCTCCAACTGACCTACATAATATTGGCAGATAATTACCTTGAAGCATACCCTTTGCTAAAAAAACCTTCATTGGCTCTCCAGTGACTATACCATTACCACTAAGTCCAAAGTCTCTAGATATCAAGGTTCTTTATGATCTGAACCTCATCTACCCTTCCAAATTCATTTCCTGGTATTCCTCTTTATCCAACCCAAGTTTTAATCACATTGAACTATTGGTTACCTAAATACCTTCATTCATGTTGCTTCCTCCATCTAGAATGCCTTTCAATCCTACATATACATAGTTAAGTCTTATTTTTGTTCTCCAACATGCAGCTCAAATGATACTTATTCTGTAAAATACACATCTGCCAAAGAGATCAGGTAATTCTGCCTTCTCACCTCCTGAAATCTCATTTTTGCTCCTTTTAGGGCACATTATTTTTACTTTATATACCAGTTGTTTATTTCTCCTACTAGATGGCAGACTCTTTGATTTACCTTTTCATTTACATGTTAATTCAGAGTGATATGACAGCGTAAGTATTTGTTTTAAAAAAATTCTTAATGCAACTGAGTGAAGATTTTTATGAGCTGGGGAAAGGGTAAAGTTAGTAATGCTTTGTGACTAAAAACTCCAACTATTTCAAGGCAAAAAAATTAGACATCTTCCAGTTCATGTGGAGATGATGGCAGGGGTTTTGAAGAAAACTAGTAACACAAAAATTCAATTTCTGAAATCTTTTATGTACTTTAACATGTTGTCAAACTACTTTTTTTCCAATAAGAAAACATCAGGAAAAAAATGTTGACTTTCATTGTTTAACCAAAAATTTATTTCCAGATCAAACTCCAGAAAAGTAAAACTCTATACACACTTGATAGCTCATATACATTTGCAATTTCCCGTGGGCATAGTGCCACCTACAGCTGGCAAATGCAAACCACTTTGGTTCTGAACATTTTCATAAGTACAGTAGAATAGCCACTTCAGCATCATCCAAATTTTCCCTTTACACAATATTGTCACTCACCATTACACATAAACAGAATTGAAGTAATACAGTAAACTGATCCTGACTGAAGACTTAGGCATTTAAAGCCTGACTTTTCACAGATAGGTAGTTTTCTTAAAATAGGAACAAAGGACCATCTTGACGGTATTCTTTCCACTGTGTTTCATTGTCTTTTTTCTTCTTCAAGGCTATTCCTACCATGCTTCTATGAACTTAGTATAATGAAAACAGCCACTTTTCCCTACTCTGGTTCTTTCTGATCAAGCTTCAAACCTGTTCAAACTCGGATTCAAAAACTGAAAACAGGGGCCAGCCCTGTGGCATAGTGGTTAAGTTTGGCGCAGTCCACTTCGGTAGCCCAGATTCACAGGTTCCAACCCGGGCGTGGATCTATACCACTCATCAGCCATGCTGTGGCAGCAAGCCACATATAAAGTGAAGGAAGACTGGCACAGATGTTAGCTCAGGGCTAATCTTCCTCAGCAAAAAAGAACCCAAAAAATACAAAAACAAAACAATCTCTGCCAAGTCTATATATAAGAAAAACCTATCTTCTGGTCAAAGCCATAGCTATCTTCCCATTCTCTTCACCAAGGAACTTCTTGAAAGACTGGTTTGCATTCAGATTCCATTACTTCTCAATTTACAACAATCTGGCTTCTGCCCCAATCACAATGGCCACTAAAAAAGCTTTTGTAAAAGCAAAAAATCTCACACTGCCAATTTTAATCCTCTCTCCTCACTCCTCAGCCTACTTTAATGCTTTCCAGTATGTGATACGCTTGATGATTTCCTTCTAAAAACCCATCTTCCTGGGTTTCTATCATATCACTTTTCCTTTTTCTCTTACCTTTGATTACCTCTTCTTTTACTTTAACTTTTTCTACTATTACTGAGGAAGTTTTGTTTCCTAGCATTTTGTCCTGGACCTTTCTCTTCCTGCTCTGCACATTTTCCTGGGTGTTTTCATTCACGCTCCTGGCTTCAAGTAGCTTCCACATACAGTAATTCCTAAATTATAGTTCCTGTAACCCTGTTAGTTCCAGAAACCTATTTCTAGGTGTATATTTCCAATTAGACATTCTGCAGCACCTCAAACATGTCCAAAATGAGCAATGCTGCTTATTTTCAATCCAACTATTGGATAATATCCTGGTAAGACACTCATTCTAACAAAGCCTATCAATTCTGCCACAAAAAATATCTTTCTAATTTATCTACATCTTTTCTATGCTCACTACCCTAGTTTTGGTCCTCATAATTTCTTTCCTAGACTATAGCACTCAGCTTCCTTACTTGGTCCCAACTACATCAGAGCATTCATCTTAACCCCTCCTCTATATAATAAGCAGCAATCTCTTCCTAATATAAAATCTGAATTTGTTATGCTCTTGTTTGAAGCTACTTGTTGTGTACAAAATGAAAGACCCAAATGTAGCCTGATAGTCAAGGTAATTCATGACCTAGAACCACTACATCTTCAGTTATTCTCCTGAGTCTCTTGAAAATCTTTTTCCAGAAAAGGATGAAAATAAATACGTCATGCCTTGGATCTTGTTTATTCTTCTTCCTGGGATGCCCTCCAGTGTTGCCTTAGACATTTTCTCTATTGATCTCCACTCCCTTCTCCACAATGAAGGGTATAACTTGATCTAAATACAAAATGGAATACTCAAACACAGAATAGTAGGGAGCTTTTACTGGAAACAACAAAGAATCAAAACTGCTCTGTTCCTTCTACCGTTTGCTACAGTAAAACAGCCCAGAAATTTCTTCTGCTTTGGAGAAAGCCCTGCCCTTGGAAGGGGCCAAGTGGGAACAAGGGAGCAGCTTAGAAGAAAGGGGACATGGATAAGGAATATTCACTCCTGCCTCTGGTCTAGGCCTGAATATATTAGTGTCTCAAGGATCAGGCACCCCCTAGGGCTAGGGCGCATCAGTATCAGAGAAGCATCCTTTGTGCCATACATCCCCAGGAGAGCCAGGTTGAGACAGGCAATATCTTCACTTCTGAAGAGACTAACAGATGAGATATTTAAGAAGTCAAATGAATCTAATGATATAACAACTGAGCCCAGGGACTGGCCCAGTGGCATAGCAGTTAAGTTGGTGCACTCCAGGTGGGCAGCCCGGAGTTCGCTGGTTCAGATTCCGGGCGTGGACCTACGCACCATTTATCAAGCCATGCTGTGTTTATCAAGTCCTGCATGTAAAAAGTAGAGGAAGACGGGCATGGATGTTAGCTCAGGGCCAGTCTTCCTCAGCAAAAAGAGGATTGGTAGCAGATGTTGGCTCAGGACTAATCTTCCTCCAAAAAAAAAAATTGGCCAGTTTTGGAAGATGTTTTTGGTGAACAGCAACCACAAATAGGCAAGTATTTCTAGCCCAAGTTTTCCTTAACTGTAAACTATTTCTGATGTATATAGCTTCATTTCTCTATCTGTAGAATCTCTAAGTATCTTTTCCTTATTCTATCCTACCGTTCTAACCCACACAGCTGTCACAGAAATTAGAGCAACATTTCTAGAGTCTGCTCAGAACTGGGTAGTATGGGCTCTGGTAGTGACAGGTTTTTATATATGGCCCACAGGCCAAGTATACAATCAATATGAAAGTACATTGCATGTGAACTGTACATGTAATTTTCTTTCATTCAAATGTAACGAGTACCTTTGGGTATAAAGCAGATAATTTCTAACAGTGTGCTTCAGTGATTATTTCTAACCTGGAATTTACTAGTTATGATTTTCAGTATCCCAGATATGTAACATTTAAGATGACCTTTGCATCTTCATATATAGATTTAGAAGTCAGTTTCTCAATCACAGTTATTTACCTGTTAATTTCTTACCCGAGGGATGCAGAATTTGTAAAGGTGAAATGTTTTTTACACTCTGTAAACATTCTAATTCTTGATGATTAAACGCTGACTGGTGGTGATTTGGCGGTGTTCCACATGCATGTGTAGTCTGATGCACAAGGATAGTTTTTGTAGAGGCTGTATCTTGCATAGAAGATTGTATCTATTAAGACAAAGTTAAATAAAATTATCTTTCAGATTTTTAACCACACAAGAAATATAACTAAGAAAACAGAAACAAAGAGGAAAGAATATAATTTAATACCATCTCTTTTGAACATGATATTATTGAAGGCACACAAACTTATAAGGTAAATTATCCCTATCTTACAGATGAGAAAAGTAAGGCTTCGAAAGATTAAATAACTTGGCTGTCATGTAGCTTATAAGTAGAGTTAGTCAAAGCCTATGATCTTAGTTACTAGGACAACATAGACTTACATGTATGTCATTAAATAATGCAGCTTATTTTCAAATGCTTTCCTGTCATTTACTGAAAATAAAAACTGAGCTTTTGTACCAAATCTAGAGAGTAATCCACTTTCTTTACCCCTATTTCCTTTCTGAATTACAGACATAAGGGGGAAGTGGGTAAAAAAACCAAAATCATATGGTGGTCAACCCATAAGACGATCAACAAGTTCTGATTCAGTATTTAGTTAACTGTTTATTAAGCAAAATCTATATTAAAACAGCTAACATATATTTAATGCTTATTTTGTGCAAGAAACCAGACTAAGCCCTTTATACAGTTCTTCCTTAATTCTCAAAATAATTATATAATTATTATCTCCATTTACAGATTATAATAGGACTTAGATATTATAAAAGCAACTTACCTTAAATCTCACATCTATTCACTGGCAAGCTAAGTTATAGTACTAAAGCCCAGGTACCTTTATCTACTAAGATTTGAGTTGAGATAGTACAGAGATGAATAAAACAGGCTTTCTCCTCCGTCTAATAAAGGGGTTAGAAGGAGAGAGTAGATAACACAAGTGTATGAATACCTATGCTTGTCTGAATAAAACTAGTGCCATAGGTATTTGATATTAATACGATAGCATTATGATTATTAATGTGATAATGTAATTGTTGTTATGTAAAACAAAGTTGTATGCTGAAAATATTTACAGACAAAATGATGTCTGGGATTCCCTTAAAAATAACAGAGGCAAGGGGTGGGCAGGGGATGTGTGGGGTAGAGACGAAATCAGCTTGGTTATGAGTACATGATGGTTCACTATATTATTTGTTCACTGTACACGTTTAAAATTTTCCATAATAAAGTCTTTTTTTCTTAAAAAAAAAAAAAAAAAAAAAAAACTAGTGCCATAGGAGTGTTTATCCCAACAATAATATAGACCCATGCCCAAAGCTTAAAGTCAAATGCTGTTGTTTAAATCAGCAAAAAACTCACTTTCTGAAACACACAAATACATGCATTTATTCATGATCCTATAAATACATTCCCTCTTTTATCATAAATGGGCATTCTCTTCTCAGCAACACTGAAAAGGTTTTGTCCACAGAGAGATCATAAAGGTAGCAGTCTACCTGTATATTGAGAATACTTCCAAAATTTATTCATAACTTGTCTAATTTTCTCATTCCACTAATAGCTATGACAAGACAGACCATCTGTATCTTATTCCTACTCAAAAGCCTTTGAGAGCTCACGCCTGCCAACCAAATTAAATATTAGCAATTCACACAGGTGTTCCAAGTCCTCCCTGTTATATCTCCCAGGCCAACTAACCCTTACGCACACCCTCTGCTGCCGTATTTCCCTGAACACACCTCCTCTGCTTTTTTTGGCCTCTCTTCGTGCTACCACTCCTCTTTTAAAAAAAAGTCCCTAATCTGTATGTTAATATACTAAGCATTTCTTCCCTTTCTCTGTAATTTGAAACCCATTTTAAGCATTCCCTCCTTCAGGCAGTATATATATTCCTTCTTCATTTTCTCAATAAATTATGAATATACATTATTATAGCACTAATCATACAGTCTGAATACATGTGATTGTATCTCTTCTCACAACTTAGAGCTCGTTCAAAATAGCATTATATATGTTGTATCCCCCTAACCTAGTTAGATCTTGTTAAATAAATTTGTACTTTAATAACAGTATATACCTGTAATTATATTTGGGATGGGTA
Organism: Equus przewalskii; assembly: GCF_037783145.1. Taxonomy (NCBI): domain Eukaryota; kingdom Metazoa; phylum Chordata; class Mammalia; order Perissodactyla; family Equidae; genus Equus; species Equus przewalskii. Next base: position 7,919,955 of record NC_091854.1, read on the forward strand.
CAAAGGATTAAAAGTTTTATATGACATAACCTGAATTAGTGAAAGATAAAATTACTTCTATCCTTTTCAAAGCATATCAACTACTAATTAAACACAGATGTCCTAAAATTAATAGCTGGTAATTATAAGCTTTATCTTTAGAAACCCTAACTATTCCCCTACCACTGTTTCAAAAGAAATTCCACCCTCCTTTGTGCACATGGGAACACCAAAGCCGTCCCTCTGTATTCAGACTCTCGAGGCTAAGTTGAAACTTGTATAATTTGTTCTACCTGTTTGACTTATATAAGATTATACCCTATTAGAAAAATGTAGCCAAATATTTTCTCTATTCAATCTTCTTTAGGAAGAAATCTTTGAACATTTAGTTGAAGAACTGAAAACGGTGACAACTCTCCATGTAAATAAAATCAAAAACAATTTGAAAGAAAGCTACTACCATACCAGTGAGTTATAGCATACATACTTTTTAAATTCTAAGGTGAAAACAATTAACTTACCTTTACTTTCTCTTTAGAAGGAGACTCATTCTGTTTTACTCCAGTAAATTTAGGAAATGTTTCTGCAAAGGTATATAAATAAATATTTCAATACTTGCCAGCTTAAAATACCATCTAAGTTACAATTTTTTTTCATATTATAAATTAAATGGTAATTTCAAGAAAATGCCTTTAATACCAACCTCTTAAATCAAGAAATTCTTACAGTTACCAGGTTTTTAACCTTTTTGAATAAGTCAAAATTTCTACAGGGATATTTGCTTTTAAAAAGGATATTGGGGGCCAGCCTGGTGGTGCAGCAGTTAAGTTCCCACGTTCCACTTCAGGGTTCACCGGTTTGGACCCCAGTGTGGACCTACGCACTGCTTGTCAGGCTATGCTGTGGCAAGTGTCCCATGCATAAAGTAGAGGAAGTTGGGCATGGATGTTAGCTCGGGGCCAGTCTTCCTCAGCAAAAAAGAAGAGGATTGGCAGCGAATGTTAGCTCAGGGCTAATCTTCCTCAAAAAAAAAAAAAAGGGTATTTTCTTTTCCACTTGATGGAATAAATATCCACTCACAAATTTCAATTTGGATTATTTAGGTGAAAAAGAAGAGTGTGTTACTTCACAGTAAAGAGCTTAAGTAAGTGACAGTTTAAAAAGGGACAAGTTACAACAGAGATGAGGAGTTAAACAAGCAGTACCAATTACACTAAAATCATCTTTCACCAAGTAGCCATAAATATAGCCATAAGGGGCTTAATAATTAAGAATTTACTATAAGAAAAGGTTATGTCATTTATCTGAGAGGATACAGTCTTTTATTAAAAGTGAAGCTATTTGATTTCAGGGTAAAGTCTGCTCTGCTTATTAAGCATTATAATAAAGATCCCATCTAATTAATACTCTATTTACTTCCAAGCTATTTGGCAGCCTCAACTGTATAGCAACAAACAGATTTTACAGGATTTCCTTTACCTTTAGAAACAGCTTTATAGCTGACACTGGCAGTAGATTAGATCTAAAAAGAGATCCCTCTGACAGGGTGCTCATAGGTTCCTCTTTCTTTATCCTACAATTGATTCTGGTGCTATCCTCCCCAAACACAAGGCCAGACCAGTGTGGTAAAGCACCAAATCGGCACTTACTGCCTTGACCCATCTCTCCAGGCCAGCTTTCACGAGCCACCTGAGCATTATTTGCTTCAGGCTCCAGGGCACCAAGACTGGTCAACACCAAATTTTATTCAAACTTAAAACATTCTAATTTTAATAATTACCTTCTGCCTCCTGAATTGCCATCAGTTTCCACTGGATGTGCTACTGTTCTTTCCTCTCCTAAAATGTTTGATGCTGGACATTGTTAAAATTGCTAAATGCCACTCAATGACGTGCTTTAAAGAATTCAAGTATTTAAAATGACATGAACCATCTCAATGTCACTCCACTAAGTATTATTTAAGTGTTGGAGGTTAGGTGGAAGGGTAAGAAGAAGACAGAGGGTACAGATCCAGGTATCTTTCACATTTAGGGGAGAAATTATGGTTTCAGCTTTGAACAAAAAAACAGACTTCATTAATATGATCATATAATACATATGCACATCTATACATCTACCTTAATTATTCAAATATGTACCTAAACTACATTAGTCTATGATATAAACTCAAGTAGAATAAAAATACGACATACCATGTTAGTGTTCTGCTAAAAAATTCAAGGGCATTATCTTAGTTTTCTGACATATAAAACTAAAACTCAGAATTATTATAAAAATTAGCACCTCAAAATATGAAGACACTAGCAAAAGGCATCAAAAAATTTTAAAACACCTAACATAGTATGTCTCAGAAAAGTCTTACAGACTAGATAGATGAATGATAGCCTATAACTTGGCATTTTGCTTGTCATTCTACTCTTACATAGTTGACTTTCTAAGAACACAGTAAAGGAAAACCACATATTTCTGTTACTTATGAGTTCCTGGCCTTTGGAATTAAAAAGCAAACATACACATTTTCACTATCAAGCTTAAGATCACATTTCAATCAGTGAACAAGCCCTACTAGGTCTTGGAAACATTAACGAAACCGAGTGCTACAGTGACCACTGTATACCGTCAATCACTTTCTCCAGGGACTGTGCTAACAGCATACCTACCTTATGAGGATCCAATTGGGTAATATAAATAAAACTACTAAACGAATGAATTTTATGAATGTTATGTAATGTGTTCTGTTTTCACATCTCCCAAAAATCTCAATATAAAACTTTGATTGGAAAGTTTTCATTTTAAACTAAGGCAAAAAAACTTAACCATAGAATAAAAAAAAAAAGAGGGCTGGAATCAGATACTTGATCACAGAGTTTGCTCAATACCCATCCCCTATCAAAGCACTGAGATAAACGCTCCAGAGATACCAAATACTATCAGCAAGCCAGTATGGACTAAAAAACACAAGCTAAATAGGAATAGAATACCATAACGCAAACCTGGCCACATATAGCAGAAAAAAATTATTGAAGATTTTTAAATTAGAAAAAGAATCACTTCTATTATACAGTACAGGGTATAGAAAAGTGATCATAAGTCACTACCTGGTTCTGCTACCTTATTTTATAGGAAAGAAAGCATGTCCAGAGATGTTAAATGATCTGCCCAGTCTTATCATCTAAGCCATGTTTTATTGATAAAAATCAAGCAATTTGTTTTTGAACCAAAAAAATTTGCTCCCTTGAAAGAATGTTTTGGCAATTTTCATTGAAGTATTTGGTACTTATTTTAATACAAAAGACCAAATCGATTATAAACTGCATGTTCCTTTTACCAGGGTCATTTCAACTAGAGTCAGAAAGTGGAAACAATACAAAAAAGCCTAGAGGAAGGTTCTCAAACATGGCAGCACATTAGAATCACCTGGGATACTTTTAACACCACACACACCTGGCCCCACTCTCCCTTCAATTCAGACTTGGGCACTGTTTCACAAGTTTTACAGGTGATTCTGACGTACTGCCAAGGTTGAGAAACACTATTCTAGACAGCCTGTTCATTCAGGATAGACCCAGTTTGCAGAGAAAATTTTAAAATGCATAAAACAAAACTTACTACTATTTCTAAGGCTTAAGGCTCAAGTATGGACCTCAATATATGCAAGTTTTTAATCAAACCTGGGTCCTTGAATTTATCCTTCTGGTGCCTTGAAAACACTTTCATTGATGAGAAACTAATTAAAAATTTAAATGATGAACTCTAATCATTTCTCTTAAACTTTCTAGCTTGAATGGGTAAGATTACTCCAAAACTGTCACTTCGTAATTCCTACATTTACTAAATAATCCCCCCCCAAAAAGGTAAAACACAATCTGGACTTGAACTTAGTTTGTCCTTTTTCTCTTGCATGAAAAAAAAAAATCACATCCTTGTCACTTCTACAGAAAACTTAGGTTGCAGTACTACAAAGAGAAATTATTTTATTCCTACTTTTGAAGTCACCCATAACTAAGAAAGTTTAAAAAAAAAACTGTTAAAGAACTTTATAAATTTCATTCTCTAAACATTACACTAAAGCCAATAAAAGCAAAAAGTCCAAAGAATAAAGTGAAAAATTCACCTTGTCTTAACCAGGTAAAGAACGGAGGCCATAACCATTGAGTTTCTTTGTAACTATTTAACAAGTGGAATTATAAACATGCCTGAAAAACATTCTATTCAAACTAATCAAGCATCTGAGCTTACATTTAGACAGTTCCCAAAGTGATTTCCTGTAGGTTTCAATGAAAAGCACTACTACTGACAAGTGGCTCCATTTGATTGTTGCTCAGTAATACTATTAGTCATAGGATTAAATCTATTAATTGTCTTCCTCCCTATTATATCACTCAAGGTAGCCAACGTTGTCCAGCATTAGAGAACTCTCAAGAGACTGTGTATACTCACTAGCACAGCCCAGCCCACATAGGATATACGCATCTGGAATTCGTTTTATTGTCATGTCTCCTTTCTATCTTTGATCTGACATTTAATGATACTTTGATGGTTATGAAAAACAGTTTAGAAAGATTTTATATTTATATCAATGTTTAAAAAATGTGATCTGCACATGACAATTTGCATATGCTGATATCAGTCAAGAAGATAATTAAATGATAAAAATCAAATCATACTGAAATTTGCAATTAAGTACTGGTTCTAGTCCACAGATTTCTCATTTTTATTTTTCAAAGATTTGAGATTTCATTATAACTCTGTCTTGGAACTGACTTAATACTTGTTTGAAATGATAAAGAATTTTTAGTAAAACTTTCCTTGGAAATCACTCCTCTGCCATTTAATTAATCCTATTTAACAAAGCAGAATTAAGTCCATATTTTTCAAAAGTACATCAAATAAGGTTTGAGAATACATAGAGAATAAAGATTTAAGTTACGTGGAATAAACAGGTCTAACATTTACAACACTTAAATGTTCTTCACAGATGTTACCCTTAAAACATTTTGGCACACCTAAACAGAATCAGATTGCAGTAAAGCGAGACCAACTCCTAACACAGGATAGCTATAAGAAGAACCTTAAGAGTCAAGAATACTAAGAGATTTAGCAAAGTTAATTTAGAGCTCTGTCCCTGATAACTAAAGTTATAAAAGACTGACTTCGTTAAGAAAATTGCACAGAATCAAGTTGCTATAAAAATACACGAAGCCAAGCATTAAAAATAGATTAAGAAAAAAATTCCTAAAGATCAATATCCTTCTACCAGAAAAAAATTTCTCACAAAAGCTTTCAGAAAAGTTTCTGCTATTAAGATTTTGAGAAAATGAAACTATATTCATATCTCCTATCTTGAATAATCAAAAGCCTTGTTAATCAGAGATCTGGGAATTAAGATATTCCAACTGTAAGTTTCAGTTCTGGACAAATCATAATAAATTTTAAAGCTACAAAATCTCATTTATATTTTCAGTTAATTTTTACTTACGTAACAACATGGGTGCTAACATACCTAATTTTCACAAATTATATTTTCTCAGTAAACAGTCCCATTTCTCCCACCCTGAAACTTGGGATTTGTCATCCGCTCCTTGAGACTGTCATGAGCATAATTAAGAATGGGGATGCTTTAACTTATTTTTACAATAGATATTGCTATTGATATGGTCTGACAATTTTTTTTCACAATTTACAATCCTTTATAGTTTTTGTTGTTCTCAGGAAAGTAAAAAACGTACTTAGTTTACACAGTAGAAATTAAGAGGCTTTCAGTATTTGAACGGGCACAGCTGAAGTTAATATTTAGGATAAAAGGTCCTATCACTTCATTTACTAATTTATTTTAGTAAGCAAAAATGTAATTTTTCCCCATTAAGTTAGGCATTGCCTTTGTAATTTATATCATATACACACACACACACACACACACACACAGTGTTTTCCCAATGAAGTACACAGTTTGTTCATAAAACAATGAAAATTTCAGAGATGAATGATAACTCATACACCATGTTGGAAGACAAACTGCACTTAGTGTCACAAACCTATACACTATCCATAATGTAGGTTGAAATAGAAAAATTTGCTACTTTGATTTTAACAATAATCTTTAAAAACAGCCCCTGTTACTTGAAAAAGATGACATTACATAAGAATGTCAGTCATAAAATAAAAATTCAACACAGTGTTTTAAAATGAGATTTCGGAGGCTGAGTTATTCTGCTAAAGTTAGGAAAACATCTATTAACACCATTTTAAGAACACAACATAGTGGATGATAAACATTCTTTCCTTCAAGCAACATATTGGAAGATTCTATCAGAAACTAATACTCCAAATTCAAGTTACGGTACTTTGTCGAAGCACTCTGTATATGGTACGTTTCCTCTAATACTCAAGGCATTTATTGACCAGTGGTCAATATGTAATTAGGTGATTCAAACTAACAGTTTCAATAAGAGCTTGATGCTACAAATAAAAGACAAAATGCTCTAACTTATTAGGCCACAAATGCTTTATTAGATGAAATTACAAATGCTAATTACAACTTAAAATACTAAATGCAAAGAGTTTTTCCAGTATTGTTTTATGCTTAAAAGTCAAATGTAAGGAAATAATGTATAACCAGAGCCCTAAATTAATTTAAAATATTTCTAGTATGACAAATTCCAACAAAAGTAACAATTCTGTTTATTCTAACAAAAGGGTTTACCACTATGTACTTTGGAAATGTAAAAACAGAATGCAGCGATCAGCACTACATAAATGCAAACTAAACTGAACCCAAAGTGAAACAGAAAGTCCTTCGAGCCAGCAGCCCCTCGCTACCAGACTGAAATAAGGGGGATAGTCTTACAGATGGTAAGAATTCTTGATGTGACAATATTCTGTATGGAATTTTTCCAAAAAAGAGAACTGAATTTTATGACAAATAAGAAACATCTCATTAAAAATAAAGCAAAATTTTAGGCACAAAAGTGCCCTATCTTTTGAATTTGCCTTTTGGTGAGCAGTGATGGAACACCACTGCCAAGTCAGTATCCTTGGGGCAGTGATCACCTGCCACCTACATGACCACTGATGAAAGAGCACAAAGAAAACATGAATGAGTTAAGCTTGATACTGTTGATGACAAACTCTACAAGCTAATATGGTACTTTAGCATAACTGAGAAGTTGAAGTGAAAGCGCACTTTTCCATAAATGGAAGATAATATTCTACAGTGAAGAATCCATAGGAGTGAAAAAAAAAATCCTGCTTTACACAGTTTCTGGATGACTGGTTTCTTAATTCAAAATGATTATTCAATTCAGAATGTATTGTCACAACAGGACACACTTCACAACATTAGAGTGGTCTGATATATCACTGGGAATAAAGTGAAAGATGTCCTCAAATAATCTTTTATTATATAAAAACAAGTGAAGATCGGTCTTTTATTATTTCACATTTTCTGGGATTAAGACCTGGCATTATATATGAGGAGACTACTCCACTTTAGTAAACTTATTTTCAACATTACAAGCCTGTAAGTCACATACGTATAATACGAAGTTTCATTTTACACAGTATCTCTTCTAAGGAAAATACTAAGATCGTCAACATGCAATTAAATAATAAGTGTGGCATCTAAACCATAGGTTCTGGGTAAGGGGCAAACATTTCTTCAATGACTCAGTATTACAAGAAAGAAACTTCCCCACAAACAGGTGCACTTAAAGGGCCGGCTAACCTGATTCGGAATCGCTGCTGTCCGAGGAGCTCGAGCCGCTGCTGCTGCTGCTGCTTTCCGAGGCTGAGGAGCTGCTGCTGCTGCTGTCACTCAGTCGGGACCCACCTCCAACGGCTTTGGATGATGCCTGCGTTTTCTCAGCTGCAAAATAGGAAGACACATTAAAATGCCAGTAGAATTAAATAGACACAGAACATTTAAAAAACTGCCACCTACATTTTGTTTGACGTTTTGTAGCATTTAATTGATTATTGACATCCAGTAAGCGCTTCTCCAGCTCCTGCTTTTTCAGTGAACGAAGCTCTTCTTTGGACTTCGTTATCTTCTTACCTGTGTGATTGAGGCAAACAAAAGTGAGTCTAAGCAAAAACTTACACAAATACCATCTGATTTCTACTAATACAGAGAAACACATACCATGAGGTTTCAGTGGTCTTTTTCTTAGGCATGCAGCAACATATTTTTCTAGTTCTCTCAGTGTGGATGCCTTCAAGGTTTCAAAGTCTATTTCTATCTCATCAGGGTTGGAATTTCTCAGTGAAGGCTCTCGGGACTGTATTATATGAACAACTCGCCCAAGTTTATCTCCAGGGAGTTTGTTTATATCCAAACTTAACTGCCTTTTCTCATCATAGCTCATAGGTTTGGCATTATCTTCACCTGCGGATTTCAGAGCACAGGCCTGTTGCTTCCTCTTCTTTGGCTGACTGTAACAAAAACTCAATTTAGTCAAATTTTTTTTAGATAACATTATTTTAAGAAGGCATCATAAAGATACTTACTTGCTCTTGGACTTTTCCTTTAATTTCATTTGTTTAAACTTTTTCCTTGGGTTTTCATCGCTGTTATTAACCTTTTCTTTTTTCTTTTCCCTTTTAGTCTTTTCATCCTTTTTCTTTAGCTTATGGAAAGGTACTTGGGACAGAACCTGGAGCTGGTGATGAACAGCTTTGAGCTGATAAAGGAAAAATTCTTTAAACATTCATGGCTCTAAATAATTAAAGATACTAGAGAAAAATGAAGGCACTCAAAAGTTAAGAGTATCCTTTGTGAAACTCATTTCATAGCATATTCCTCTAGGTTATTTTATTTCACAAATTCATTATTTTGAAGAGCATACATTAAATTACAAACACTATCAAGTACTCAACTCATAAGCTTAAATATTCATCTAAGAACAGACCAAGAATAATTAACATTTCCAGGTAGTCGTTAAGTTTTAAGCATTGATTTTTCAGGTTTGAGCTTCCAGGTTAACATGTTATCACAAAAGGCAGCAAAAGTTAAACAAAGATCTCATCCATAAAATATCTCAGATTATGTGATATAAATCATTTCAATGAGAATCAACTCATTGTGATTAGGAAGATAAGTAACAGAATTTTAAGATATATAGATTTTTTGAGCAGGAACAATACAAATGTGCCAATAAGTAAAGAAAGCCACAGTTGCTGAGTGATCTAAATAGAACAGCTTTTAATCCAGAAATGGACTCTGTGATAGAGCACCAGCTATAGAAAGAATATAAAAACTTGTATCACTACAATCAACCACCTGCTCCTGGAGCTTCGCAAGACGCTGAACTCGTTCATCTTCGGAGTCACCAGAAGAGCTATCTTCAGAGGAAGCTTCACTACTGCTTTCTCTACTGAGAGTTTTAGTGGTATCTGTTTTCATGTAACATAAAGGCATACTCTCAACAGGTTCATCTGGGATCTTTGCAAAATGCATTTCAAAAACATCCTATAACGGAAAATTAGACTGTCAAGGTTTTTTGCATTTCTGATTTAATGCAGCAATAACACCTTTAACAAAAGGTACATTTCAGTGTCACGCTTTGACGAGAATTCTGTTTTTCCTTGTGGTGATCATTTCACAATATATACATAAATCAAATCATTACGTTGTATAGCTTAAACTTATACAATGTTATACGTCAATTATATTCCTATAAAACTGGGGGGGGGGAGGATTTCCAGAAGAAGAAATATAACAAGATTCATGCTTCCCTGCCTGACAACCTTAGCAACTTTTCTCCTTTTTTCCAGGTGAGACAGACCTCTCAAATTATACAGAGGACCTCCTTTCAAGGATCTCTTGCCCTGCGGTTGGTGCATCATTCTACTACCACCTCCCAATGGCTCAGTCTCAAAAGTCCTTGAGCCTTCCCTTCAGTGGGACATGGGCTCCAGTCAACCCTATGTCAGATATCTACTGTCCCCTCTTCACTAATATCTCCCCAATATCCTCTGTATGCAGGACAGCTTCATCAAAAGATTTGCTACCAAAAACACTATATCTCAACAAACAAACCAACCCCACAATTTTAAAATAGTACTTGGGGGTTGTGGGTGTTATTCTTTATCTCTTGAGTTATGGTTCTAAAATTTCTAAACTATGTTCAAAGGAAACTCACCATCAGAGCACACGTAACAACTCACCTGGAGCATTCTTGCCATTGTCACTACTTCATGGTCTGGAGGATTGTATCTGTAGCAATTCATGAACATTAATCTAACATCTGCAGCAAATTCATATGCATCTTTATATTCCTGGTTGTCCATTTTTCCCTAAATTAAGGAAAAATTATAGGATTCACAAACAACATAGTTCAATAATTATTTGGGCACCCATATTAAGTGTTTATATTATGAAATAATTCGAACATACAGAAGAATACAGATAATACCAAAAACAGATACCACCATCCAGATTCAACAAATGCTAAAATTCTGTTACATTTGTTTCATATTTTTAGGCTTTGAAAAAAACCAATGAATTTTGACAAGTACAGATTAGGGAATGAGGGCATTCCAAGTAAAGAAAGAACAGGAACAAAATGACAAAACCAGGAAAACAGAGTGTTTCCAGATAAGATAATCTTGGATAGACAAGTTTGATCATAGGAAAGCAGCGTAAAGATATACTCCTTAAACCAATCTTGAACATCTAAATGAAAATTTATATTAAAATTCTCCAAGGAATGAAAAGACATTAAAAATAGAACAGAAGAGAAATATCAACACAGGTTACATTTTTAGGTAGCTGCATATAAAGTGGATGGAAGAGTCGGGATGTAGAGCAGCAAAAGTTAGGCAGCCACTACAAAAAGAAGAACAAGCAAACAGAAAAGAAAATCCTATAGACTGCTAGGCAAAACATGTATATTAATGGACAATTAATAAACAAATACAAAAGGCCAATAAACCAATGCAACATGCCATACCTCATTTGTAATTAAAAAAACATAAAACTAAAACACAAAACATAATTTTCCACCAATCAGATCATTGGCAGTTGAGAATGATTTCAGAGAACTAAATTAAAGTCACCATCTTCTTACCCTTCTAATCCTAAAAGAGCCTCCCAACCAGTCTACAGACTGCTTCTAGAGAAATCATTCTAAGAATCAATAGGAGGACATAATTCTCAGGTGAAATGGCAGCTGTTGGCCTCTTCATAATGAGGCTCTTTCACATGCAAGCTCCAGTTTCCTTCCAGTCTCATTTTCCCCTAGTCATTGCTTCATATTCTCCATATGTTTCATGTTAGCCTAAATATAGTATTCTGGATATGTTTTCCTCACCTCAAGGCCTTCCAAGTTGCTCCCCCTGCCTTAAATGTCCTTTAACTTACTAAGTCCTATTTATCCATGAAGACTCAGCTCAGGTTTACTGATTTCAGGCAATGTTTCATGACCTCTCAGTCTGAATTAGTATACAGCGAAAAGTAGAAAAGCTTATTTTGAAGAAAGAATGGTTAAACATTTTTTCAGAATTTATAACATGAGCTTCAGATTGAAAGTGTTAAGTGCCAATCAAGATGAATAAAATTAAATGCTAGAGAGAGGAAAATTAAAACTAAAAATTAAACTAGAGAGAGGAAAGACAGATTACCTACAAAAGGATGACAAGCAGACTGACAGCAGACTTCTTATCAGCAACAATAGATGCCAGAAGATATCTTCCTGGTGCTGAGGGAAAATAATTGTCATTCTAGAATTCCACAGTCAGTTAAAAATCATTCAAGACAAAATACAGGCACTTTCAGAGATACAACTATCAAGAGTTTACGATCTATAAACGCTCATGGAAGAGCCACTGAAGTTTGCACTTCCGCCAAAAGAAAAACTGAGAGAAGAATAAGAAGCAAGAAATGAGGGTGAGCACAAAAATTAGTAACATGTTAATAAACAATGTTGATGATGAAAAAATAAAACTATTTAAAAGAAGAACAAAACTTCTAGACAATAATAAAGAATAGGGAGTACAATGAGTAGTCATTCAGGAGGAAGACAGATAATAATTTTGTAAATGCTAAGTTCTATTCATTTAGTAGTTTCCCTTAAAATACATATTTTGCCAATAATTTAGTTTCCAAGTCAGCAACAAAGAAAACTTACCAATCCACCAGAAGACAAAAAAAAAAAAGCAAACAAAAAAAACACAGAAAACTACAGAGGGTTGGAAACTACATAAATGCCTTACCAAAAAAAAAAAAATTGCATTCAAATTATGCAATTATTAAAACTATTCTTGAATATATAATAAGATGTCCACAATATAGTAAGTGAAAATTCATGGTACAGAGTTATATTACATACTGTAACTCAAATATTATGGTAAAGAACGATGGATGTGTTTGAACAGAAGAAAATAAAAAGACACATTTTTAAATGTTCCCAAGATTCACTCTAGGTGGTATGACTGGATAAAATCGAGGTGATTTTAATTTTCTTCTTCATCTTTTTCTGAATTTCAAATTTCTTTACAATGACAAGATTACTTTTATAATAAAGAAAAGAAGTTCCTTCTATTAAGACAACACTTACCTTGATGGTTCCAAGATCCATGGGCTTTTTCACAACATCGTAGTAGTTATGGAGTCCCAAGGCATTAACATCAACAGGATTATAAAAGGGCCATGCATATGACAAATGTTTCTTTGCAAGCATTTCTTTAAGAATCTCACTGCAATGCCTTAATTGTTCAGTTACTTTAATACTCTTTACAGCTTTACATTGTTGCTGAGAATCTGGGAAAACATTCTTCAGCACATTTTCTTTCATAGGCGGCATTTTCAATTTTTTTTCTGTAAGTGTTGAGGAATATTCACCACTTGCTTTAACTACTGAAGTTGTAGGAGTTGTTGTATCTGCTTTCCTCTTCACACCCCTTGTAACCTAAAACAAAACAATTCATCAACAACAAAAAACCTGAAATGAAGGTGACATTCAGAGCAACAGTTTTCAAACTTTTTAAAATCACTACCCTTATCAGTTAAAAAGAAAAAAAGGAAAGGATTACTATCACCAAATCTTTCATGTATTAAATATTAGTAAAGGTTAATTTCTCTTTTATTGGTAAAATAAATAGTTGCCCATTTTCCTCCTACATCCCAAAGATTATCTTGTGTAAACCTTTGAGACAAAGTGAGAGACAGGGGAAAAAAGCTCATAGTTATACCAAAAAAATTTCTGAATATCTGAAATCAGCTAGAGCACACAATTTTAAAAAGAAAATTATCAATCCGTCAAATTGTGAATCAAGAAAAGTTACATTACAAAAAAAAATGAAGTTGGACAACAGATATTAATACTATAAAGATACTAAACCAGTTCAAATTCTACCTAAGAAATCTCTAAAATTTGGTTCACATCCTGTCTATTCAAAAAATACATACAAACAAAAAGATTACCTGCTATACGCTGAATACCAATTTTCATATCAAGTTAAAAAATGGTATAGACATCACAACAACCAAACTTACACTGAAACATCTTAAAGCTACAGTAAACTTACCTGGGCCACTGTTTGTGAGGTAGAGTTGAGTGGAGCACCTTGTGCCACATTTAAAAGAGAAACACATGTCTCCGGGAATACAGAGGGAGTCACTTGCTGCTTAAACACTTTGTCTGATGCTTTGGGGGATTGTTTTTCTTTTACAGAAGAAACTGCTACATTCTGTTGAGTGCCTAGTAAAGTGTGAACCAGGGACAATACTTGAGTAAAATATAAAACTAACACGACTTTTCTCTTAGTATTCTATTTTAATTCATTTAGGTCAGCTTTTTAGCAATATAAACACAATACACTCCCATTCCCCACGGACACCCTCCCACACACACTTGCTGACAGTGTTAGACCAATTTAGATATAATATTGGAGACTGCAAAACCCATTAATTTTATTATTTATTAGGCTTATCAATTTTATTCAAAAAGCTGCCTGGTTCAAACTCAGACTAATAGAATTCTGTGATTAGCTTCAAGTAGCTGTAAACATGAGCAAAAATTTCAGACATCCTGAAGACAAACTATATAGTACTATGTGAGGTCTTCAGAATGCTCTGCATAAATATCCAAGGAATTCAAAATTTTTACAGATACTCCATCACTAGTTGACACAGAACAACAGATGTCAATGTGATTCTCTTATCAATATATCCTTCAGATGATTCTGGCAAAGGAATAATTGTGCATGTTCTTCTGCCTTGTATGTTCCCAGAGAATGCTATGACTTATGACATCTGGATCGCATCACTCTGAAATCTATTATTTCAAAAGTCTATCCTTTCCATCAAGCCAACTCCATTCTTCTAATTGCTCAGGCTAAAAACCTTGAAGTCATCTTTGACTCCACTCTCTCTCAAACCCAATATCCAATCCATCAGCAAATCTCTTTGGCTCTACCTTCTTATCCAGAATCCAACTCCTATTATAAGTGGGAATCACTCTGGTCCAAGGAATCACCAATTCTCAACTGGATTATTGCAATAGCATCCTAAGAGGCCTTCCTTCTTCTGCTTTTACATCCTAGAGTCTATTCTCAAAAGGGCAAAGTGATCTTTTAAAATTCAAATAAGACCCTGACACTTCTGTTCAACGCCCAATGACTTCTAATCTTCTCTCCAAGTAAAACCCAAAGGCCTCATAATGGCTTATAAGGATCTGTATAATCTCTCTATCTTTCTCCCCCACCTCAGCCCTCCTTCCAACCTCATTTCCTATCACTCTTCCCCCTCACTTATTTCACTCCAGCCTATTGGCCTGCTGTCCTCAAATTTGGTAAGCATAAGAAGACTATTTACACTGTCTGGAAGGAGAGATCCTCTTGGCTCACTCCAACATTCCCTTCTGGCCTTTACTCAAACGTCATCTGCTCAAGCCACCCTTTACGAAACAACCCTCTCTTTCTAACCCCACCACTCTATAGTTCTCTTATTCTTATTTTTTCCATGACATTATGACATTGCACATATAACATTTAGGTATTCTTTATTCTCCAAATTCTTGCTAAATAAACACAAGAACCAAATATATTTGAATATATTTTAAGATAGGGCTCGTATTCCTCAATCTCTGAGTTCTCGCTACTCACTAAAACTTAGAAGTCAAATAGATTCAGATAACCTCATATCCTTTGATATCCCAACTGTTGCTCTTTGAACTCAGGAGTTAGATATGCATAATGAGGAATAACTTACATTTACTTAGTTTTACTTATGTCCCCAATTAGAACAAAAATCTCTGTGAGGAGAAAAGGATTCTGGATATTGTCTAGTGTAAGAAATAGTCATAAAAAAATAAGTAATCAAAGTGATTAAATGTGATGCTAAGTGCTAGGGAGAAAATATACAGGGTTCTAAGTAAATTAAGGCAGAGACCTATTATAAAGAAGATAGCTAAGGAAGGTCTCTCTGAAGGTGCCAAATAAGATATTACTATAAAGAGAGGAGCAGCCAGTCAGAGAACAGGGTGGCAGTAAAAATGTATTCCGGGAAAACTTTAGTGAATGAGAGGAAAGTAGCTCAGGATGAGAATGGAGAATTGAGCAAAGACCAGATCACAAAGACCACAGCACGCATTTAGACTTCATTCTTCCATGGGAAGCCAAAGAGAGGTTTGAAATAGACGAATGACATGTTCTAGTTTATTTCTCAAAGATCACTTTTGCTATCCTGGAGAGAACAGACCAAAATCTGGAGAGTGATGTCAGCATCATGGCAGAGTGAGTTGTTCTCTTTGTCTCTCCTCTCTAAGTTACAACTAAACAGACATTCATTAAGCAACAGAGGATTCCCTACACAGCACAATAGGACATATGAGAGATCCATGCAGCCATATATCTGAAGGTGGGGGGACTGGATCCCCAGGAGGCAGTGGAACTAAGTGAGTAAACCCCTCCGTCTCCCCAGGGGCAGCGATCTAGGTCACAGGTCCTAGAGGCCAGTGTGACTGTAAGAGAAAGGGGAGGGACAGCCTGGGCTGTGCATGAATGCTTTCAGAGTGGTGGCCCAGCCCACAGAAGCGCCCACAGTGCCATGGCAGCCCCGCCCATGGGAACACTCCTCACCAAGTGGCGCAGCTCAGTGTGCGTGAAGGAGCCCCCAAGCACAGCAGCTCAACTGAACTGCCTGCAAGGGCAGAGCTCGCCCGCACATATGCAAAAGAATGTGCCCCACCCTGCTATCTAGTACACCAGCTCAGCTGGTCCTACACCAGAGCTACCCAAGAGCAGAGCACAGAGCCCCCACCTGTGCACGCGTGGATAAGATGCCAAGCAGCTGCAGTCAGCACACAAACGCAGCCCTACCAGCACAACTTCCAGCAGACGGGACCAGAAACCACAGCTCCTGCCCTATCCTCACCAGTGGCAAGTGGAATCAGCACCTGATACTACCACAAATGCGCTGGTTAAGGATCAATTCACATACCATGAAGGACTACATTAACAGAGCAGAAGGAAAATGACAAGTCCCCAGAAATCAGTCCTGAAGTCACAGAAATTTACAATCTAAATGACAGAGAATTCAAAACAGTTGTCATAAAGAAAGTCATCAAGTTACAAGAAAAGTCAAAGACAGTTCAACGAACTCAGAAATAAAGTTAATGAGCAGAAGGAACACTTCACCAGAGACTGAAACTCTAAAAAAAAAAAAAAAAAAATTCTGGAGATGAAGAACACAATTAATAAGATAAAAAAATAATCCAGAATCCATAAAAAACTGAGCTGACATTATGGAGGACAGAATTAGTGATTTAAAGGATACAAATATAGAAATGCTTCAGGTGGAGGAGAGAGAATTAAGACTTTTTTAAAAATGAAGAAATTCTTGAAGAAATATCCAACTCAATCAGGAAAAGCAACAAAAGGATTACAGGCATTCCAGAGGGAGAAGGGAAGGGGAAAGGAGCAGAGAGCTTGTTCAAAGGAATAATAGCTGAGAACTTCCCAAACCTGGAGAAAGAACTGGACTTACAAGTACATGAAGCCAATAGAACTCCTAATTACATCAACGCAAAAAGACCTTCTCCAAGGCATATAATAGTAAAACTGGCAGAAGTCAATGACAAAGAAAAAATATTAAAGGCAGCAAGGCAGAAGAAAATAACCTACAAAGGAAACCCTATCATGTTTTCAGCAGATTTCTCAGAAGAAACCTTACAGGCTAGGAGAGAATGGAATGATATATTGAAAACGCTGAAAGACAAAAACTTCCAGTTAAGAATACTCTATCAAGTGAGACTATCCTTCAGATACAATGGAGAAATAAAAGCTTTCCCAGATTAAAAAAAAAGCTGAGGGAGTTCATCACCACTAGGCCCGCCTTACAAGAAATTGAAAGGAGCCTTCCATCTCAAGCTGAAAAGCAAAGCTTTATAAAACCTTGAGCAAGGAGATAAATAGACAGAATCGAAAAATTGCAGCTCTATATCAGACTAGGTTAGTAAACAATTATAACATAAAAGACAAAGGAAAGGAAAGGATCAAAAATAACTATAAACGCTTCAATTTAGTCACAAACTCTCAACACAGAAAAGAAAATTTGTGACAATGATAACTCAGAAGGGGAAGAGGAAAGGGATGGAACCTGCTTAGGCTAACGGAGATAAGAGCCTATCAGAAAATGGACTATCTCATCTATGAGATCTTTTATACAAATCCCATGGTAACTGCTAAACAAAAACTCTGAGCAGAGCCACAAATCATAAATAAAGAGAAAACCATCACAGAAAACCACCAAACTGAAATGGCAGTCAGAAATACAAGGGAAAAAAAAAAAACAATGGAAATACAGAACAACCAGAAAACAAGAGATAAAATAGCAGTATTAAGCCCTCACGTATCAATAAACACTCTAAATGTAAATGGATTGAATTCTCCAATCAAAACACACAGAGTGGCTGAATGGATTAAAAACAAGACTCAACAATAAGCTGCCTCCAGGAAACACATCTCAGCTCTAAAGATGAACACAGGATCAGAGTGAAGCAATGGAAGATACTCCAAGCAAATGGCAAACAAAAGAAAGCAGGTGTTGCCATACTTATATCAGACAAAGCAGACTTCAAGATAAAAAAGACAACAAGAGACAAAGAGTGGCAGTATATAATAATAAAAGAGACTTTCCACCAAGAGGACATAACACTTATGAATATATATGCACCTAACACAGGAGCACCAAAGTACATAAAGCAACTATTAATAGACCTAAAGGGAGAAATTGACAGCAACACAATAATAGTAGGGAACCTCAACACCCACATCAATGAATAGATCATCCAGACCCAAAGTCAAGAAGGAAACACTGGCCTTAAACAAAATAATAAACCAGATGGACTCAATAGATATATATAGAACATTCTATCCAAAAACAGCAGAATACACATTCTTCTCAAGTAGACATGGAACATTCTCAAAGACAGATCATACGTTTGGAAACAAGGCAAGCCTCAATAAATTTAAGAAGAGTGATATCATATCACTCATCTTTTCCAACCACAATGCTATGAAACTAGAAATCAAACTAAAAGAAATGGGCTGGGAAAGTCACAAATAGGTGGAGACTAAACAACATGCTACTGAACCACTGGATCAATGAAGAAATCAAAGAAGAAATCAAAAAATACCTGTAGACAAATGAAAAGGAAAACACAACATACCAACTCTTATGGGATGCAACAAAAGCAGTGTTAAGAGGGAAGTTTATAGCAATACAGGCCTACTTCAACAAACAAGAAAAATCTAAAATAAGCAATCTTAAACTACACTTAACAGAACTAGATAAAAGAAAAACAAAGCCCAAAGTCAGCAAAAGGAAGGAAATAATAAAAATTAGAGCAGAAATAAATGAAATAGAGACTAAAAAACAATAGAAAGTACCAATGAAACTAAGATCTGGTTCTTTGAGAAGATAAACCAAATTGACAAATCCTTAGCCAGACTAAGAAAAAAAGAAGGCTCAAATAAATAAAATTAAAAATTAAAGAGGAGAAATTACAACAGATACTGCAGAAATACAAAGGATTATAAGAAAATACTATGAAAAACCATATGCCAACAAATTGGACAACGTAGAAGAAATGGATAAATTCTTAGACTCATACAACCTCCCAAAACTGAATCAAGAAGAAATAGAGAGCCAGCCCTGATGGCGTAGTGGTTAACGTTTGGCACTTTCACTGCTTCGGCAGCCTGGACTTCAGCGGCCTAGGTTCAATTCCCAGTCATGAAACCACACCACTCGTTTGTCAGTAGCCATGCTGTGGCAGCGTCTCACATAGAAGAACTACAAGGACTTACAACTAGAATATAGAACTATGTACTGGGTCTTTGGGGAGGAAAAAAGAAAGAAGATTGGCAACAGATGTTAGTTCAGGGTGAATCTTTCCAAGCAAAAAAGTAAATAAGTAAATAAAAAAGAAATAGATAATCTAAATAGACCAATCACAAGTAAAGAGACTGAAACAGTAATCAAAAACCTCCCAGAAAACAAAAGTCCAGGACCAGATGGCTTCTCCAGAGAATTCTACCAAACATTCAAAGACGATTTAATACCTATCCTTCTCAAACTAGTCCAAAAAATTGAAGAAGATGGAATACTTCCTAACTCATTCTATGTGGCCAACATTACCCTGATATCAAAAGGACAACACAAAGAAGGAAAATTACAGGCCAATATTGCCAATGAACATAGATACAAAAATGCTCAACAAAATATTGCCAAATTGAATACAGCAATACACTAAAAGGATCATACTCCATGATCAAGTGGAGTTTATACTAGGGATGCAGGGATGGTTCAACATCTGCAAATCAATCAATGTGATACACCACATTAACAAAATGAGGGATAAAAATCACATGATCATCTCAATAGATGCAGAGAAAGCATTTGACAAGATCCAACATCCATTTACGAGAATCAACAAGGCAGGATAATCAGGATCACTGGAACTAAGAAGATGGTAGCCTGGACTAGGACAGTTGCAAGGACAATTTAGAGGTTGAATCCAAATGACTTACTAATGATCAGAATGCGTGAGAAAGAATCAAAGCAAGGAAGGAATCAAGGACAATCTCTAGTATTCTGGCTTGAAAAACTGTGTGTCAATACTTTTTGTTACAAAGAATAATCTAGGGAAGATCAGTGTTTAACTGTGAGCATGTTGGATGTGAGATGTGTATAAGACATCCAAGTGGAGATGTCTGGTGGCTTGAAGATAAGAACTGGTTGCAGGGGCTGGCCCTGCGGCCAAGTGGTTAAGTTTGTGCCCTCTGCTTCAGCAGCCCAGGGTTTCATGGGTTCGGATCCTGGGCACAGACATAGCACCACTCATCAAGCCATGCTGAGGCGGCATCCCACATGCCACAATTGGAAGCACCTAAAACTAGAATATATAAATGTACTGGGGGGCTCTGGGGAGAAGAAAAAGAAAAGAATTGGTTGCCAAAGAACAACAGAATCATCTTCAGATGATTCAGCCAACGGAATAATTGTGCATGTTCTTCTGTCTTTCCAAAAACAATACATAATAACTTTAATAAACACAGAATATCTCACAGGATTGGTTAAAGCAAGCTATAAGTGATGATCTATCTTAAAGATCTATCAACAACAAGGAAACAAATACAATTACTATCAATAAAAAAAACCTCTACCATCACTTGTAGAGCTACAAGTCTCCTATATCCCAGCCACTTAACTATATACTTTATAAACATTTACAACCATGAAAGCTAAATATTGTCGTGATATTATACACAGGGAAACTACATGGAATGATTAAGGAACTTAACCAAGGTTTACAGCTTCAGTGACCCAAAGATAAAACAACATTCGATCTCCGACAATCTTGGTTAACCTCTACAATAAATCCATTTGAATACTTAACATTAACTTTGTAATTCCATATTTAATTATTATGATTAGCTGTAAAAAGTTCCCCTCTAACGTTTTTTTTTTAAGTTAAGAAGGAGTTTTAAAAAAAGACAATCTTCAGACCCAACAGTAACATTTCATTCTTAGCTACGGGATCTTTTGGTACAGAGATTGATGGCCATTTTGGCCCTCTTATTAGCACAGCACAGATACAAGATCTAAAGCACAGATACAAGACTAAAAATAGTAAAAGCAGCTATGATTTACTGAGTGCCTGCTATGGGAATGGCTACAGGAAACCCGGCTCCAAGGCCATCATCAACACAGTCCTCTCTAATCTTGTGTGACAGCCATCCTTGTGCTCAACATGCAGCAGACTATTTAAATGGACATTTGACACCAATAGAATAGGATGTAGGAGGACTTCTGGATATGTTTCCTTTGAGGGATTTATTATTTAGTTCTAGTCATTATACTTATACACACACACACACACACACACATTCATATATATATGAAAGAGTTTACCTTTCTTTATTCTTTCTTTACCACCCACGACTTGCTCTTCTTGTGGCATCTGAGATAATTTCTGCCTAAACAACTTCTCTAGAGCTTGTGCCATAAGAACAATGTCATCTCCAGGCTAGAAAATATATAAAATATACCATTAAGGTTACACAGTATGGTCACTGTACCAAATTTCCATAACTCAGGCTACCTTACAGAAAACAATGACATAGTAATCTTAGACTGCATTTATTAAACAATATTTACTGCTTCTAAGTTAACTTTAGAAAATAATGCAGCACTTCACATTTCAAATTCTAACATCCTCCCCTTTTACCTTCTAAAGAGGACCCAGGATGCCTTTCTGAGCACTAGAGAGTTACAATCCAACCAATCCTACTAATACAGAACGGTATCAGAAACTGGAATTTCTACCTCACAAGTAAGTTAAAACAGACTTGTTCATGGCTGTGCAAACTACCTCATGGTTTGACGTGACATGATTCCGTTTTTAATTAACTAAGCAATAAAACGACATTGTAGACTAACTCGGTTTTTATATCTTAACTACCTGCTTAGAAGTCTTCCTCTTGCTTTACTTCACTACTAAGTAAATTGCAAAGCAAAAGCCTAAGGCAGAGAACAATTATTTCTGAGTTAGGTAGTTCAGGAGTATTACTGAACTTCATTTTTTTTTTTTTTGAGGAAGATCAGCCCTGAACTAACATCTGCTGCCAATCCTCCTCTTTTTGCTGAGGAAGACTGGCCCTGAGCTAACATCTGTGCCCATCTTCCTCCATTTTATATGTGGGATGCCTGCCACAGCATGGCTTGACAAGCCATGTGTAGGTCTACACCCGGGATCCGAACCAGTGAACCCTGGGGCGCTGAAGCAGAATGTGCAAACTTAACTGCTGCACCACCGGGCCAGCCCCTGAACTTCATTTTAAGATGTTAAATGTCAGCCAGCCCTGACAGTGGATAACCTGATAACGGTTAAAGTTCTGTGCTCTCCGTCTCAGTGGCCCGGGTTTGCTTCCCAGTTGTGGAACCGCACCACCTGCCTGTCAGTAGCCATGCTGTAGTGGCAGCTCACATAGAAGAACTAGAAGGACTTACAACTAGGATATACAACCATGCATTGGGGCTTTGGGAGGAGAAAAATAAAGTTCACTAAAAAAAAAAGTAAAAAATAAAAATAAATGTTAAATGTAAAAGGACTCTTTGCAATTGTTAAATTAAAATGAAGTTGCCAATGGTACTTTCAGAATGTCATTAGTTCTGATTTTTAAAAAATTCTTATTGGCTAATATTCTTAAATCTTTTATGCATATAAAGTGGCATTAATAGTTACCTTGGGAACCAAATCAAAATTTCCACTTCATTTCAGTGTCACCAGTGATTCTGAACAGGATATAGTTATAAAATTTTTAGATATCAAAGAACAGCTTGAAAGGATGCAGTACCCTGCATACTACACGGAGGAAAAGTTGAATACATGAACCCATTTATGGATGAAAGCATATGTGAAGATTAAGTTCAAAACACCCATGTATATTATCACATAGGCTAATGCATTAAGACAAATGCAAATACTACTGCTGGGATACAACAGGGAATATGTCTGATCTTTAAGTTAACTTCACATAAAGTTTAGAAGTACGTGATTTGCTTGGCTTCTTAGGGCCTGGCTAGAGATCTACACCATGAAAATTTAACCAAGATTAGTGCATAATAAGGTTTACCATTCATCTTATAACTAAAATGGCAGAAGTGTGCTAGAGAACATTTTGAAATAATATTTTACTCACAGAAATCAGCTATCATTGGTGTTTCGTTTTTTAAAACATAAAAAGCCATTATAGCTATTCAGTTAAAAAGATAGCAAATAGACTGAACACATATTGATACGAAAATTATGAAATCCAGTAAAAAAAATCATCCTTAAAAATATATAAAATACCCCAAATCAAGACTTAAAATCTGCACTTATTTATACACATCTCCCACACGTAACAGCAAAGAATCAGCAGGTCTAACACAAGGCCTACATACCTTGTTGTATAAATAACAATTGGAGAACATCGTATTAAAGTCTTCTATACATTCTGAAGCCTTTACATAATATTTATGTTCCAAGCGCTTCTGAATTGTATTTAAATCCATTGGGTTTTTTATAATGGTATAATAATCCTAGAGTTTTCAAGAAGAAATTCTAAATGTTAGTAGTAAGAACGAATTCACTTCAAATACTGGTACACAAAAATCTTTAAGAATTCATACACCTATAACTAGAGAGAGCAATTGATTACCTTTAAAAAGTCATAATCTGGAAACCAAAACCTTCAGTAATGAGAGACAAAGCTGACTGCCATGGCATTATTTTTCAGAGAAAAAAAAAAAAAGCCAATAAATGAAGAATAGCAAAGACAAGAACGTAAGAGCAGAACCACTCTGGAAAATAGTGAAGAGGATGAAGAAAAAGAAACTAGTATTTACGGAGTCTGACAGGTCGAGTACAATTCCAGCTCCACAGTTTACTAGCTATATTATGTTACTTAACCATTCTGTTACCAGATGGCTAAGAATTCCTACTATCAGACCTAAAGCTGAATTCCGTGTGATACACCTAAGTCTGCTAGGAAGTGACTTCATGGAGAAGGTGACATGCATGATAACTCTGCATCACAAGGTCAACTGACACATGCTATAACAAAAAACCATGCACTATAATTTACCACAAACTGTTAAAATAAGAATTTCAATGCTCAGAAAATGAGCTTTGTTGTTTAGGGAAAAAAACTCATTGGGATATTCTTCAGTGGTGCTGAACAAGATAGGCATTTATTAAATTAAACATATTTTATAATATTAAAGACTGGTTTGTTTCTTCCAGAGATTTATAGGGCTTTTCTTTTTTTCTTTTTAACTAACATAATTATAATACACACTTACAGGCAACTGTAGTTTCACGGCATCCACAGGCTGCTGAAAAGGCCAGGAAAAGCCATGCTTCCACAAAGCCTTCAGGACAACTTTTTGTAGATACTGCAGTTGGTTTGTGATTCGCCCGTTTTTCTTAGCATTTATGTACTCTGGCGGCGGAGGGTTAACAATGGCTGTTTGTCGACTTGGCAAAGACATTCTTAACTGCTTCAAATCCCGATACCTTAACGTTGTCTACAAGCACGTCCTACAAAAAACAACAAAACTGAGCTACCTTCAGACCACTCTTAAAACGGTTTCTATAGGAACTAAAAAATGTTATTTCAGAGTAACAGATAACATATTTTAAAGTACATCATGAGTAAGAGAGAAAAAAAAAGCCAAATGAATCAATTTGTAAACAAATACAAACCTTTTTCTATATAAATACTAAAAGTTATTTCATTATGTATGCTTAGTTTTGGATGATTTATTTCAATCTTTCACGGTATTCTTTCTGCCTTTCTAAAACACAAATTGAAGTCTTAGCAGGAAAAGTCTAAGTTCCTGGTAAAAAAGAAATAACAGGAAATGTTAAGGATAATAGTGGAATATAGTTATTCTATAATTATTAATTCAAAGCAGGGAGAAAGGCAAAGTAAAGGATTTTTCTCGCTATTTTAAATAAAGTGATTTATTTTAAAACCTAATTATTAGAAAGAAACATGTCAAGTATTAAAATGCTACTCTTTAGTGCATATTACTACACCTAAAATAAAATACTTTAAAACTTCATGAGTATTTCAGATTGATAGTATCCAACACTCTTGGACAGCATTATTACTTTAAGGATAAAACAGCAAAGGTACTACCAACCAGCAAATGAAAATATGATTATTAAATAAATTGTCCATTTTTAGAGAAGAGTGTTACATTTAGACAGTATATCTTTGTTTGCACTAAAGCAGTGTTAGTTCTCAGCTCCTGCATATTAATCAGTTATGGATCTTTTTCTTTAAATTGTGGAAAAATACATATAACAAAATGTACTATCGTAGCCATTTTTAAGTGTGCAGTTCAGTAATGTTAAGTATATTCATATTTTTGAGTAACTAATCTCCAGAACTTTTTCATCTTGCAAAACTGAAATTCTAGACCTATTAAACAACTCCTCATCTCCCCTCTCCCCAGCCTTAGCAACCAGCATTCTATTTTCTCTCTCTCTGAATTCGACTACTCTAGGTATCTCATATTAGTGGAATCATACAATATTTGTCCTTCTTTGGATCTAGAGGGAATTACGCTAAGCGAAATAAGCCAGTCTGAGAAAGACAAATACCAGATGATTTCACTCATATGTGGAATATAAACAAATACATGGACAAAGAAAACAGTTCAGTGGTTACCGAGGGAAGGGGAGTTGGCAGTAGGCACAGGGGGTGAAGGGGAGCACTTCTGTGATGACAGTCAAGAAATAATGTACAACTGAAATCTCACGTTGATGTAAACTATTATGAACTCAATAAAAAATATACTGTCAATATAAAAAAAAATTTGTCCTTCTTTGACTGGCTTATTTATCTTAGCATAATGTCCTCAAGCTTCATCCAAATTGTAGTATATGCCAGAATTTCCTCTATTTTATCAAGTTCACTAACATTCCATTATATGTATATGCCCTATTGTGTATATCCACTCCTTCACTGACGGACACTCAGGTGGCTTCTACCTCTCAGCTATTGCGAATAGCGCTGCTGTGAACACAGGGGTGTAAACATCTCTCCGAGACCCTGCTTTCAGTTCTCCTGGTCTATCCGCAGAAGCGCAACTGCTAGATCATAGGCTGATTCTATTTTCCCTTTTCTGAGGAATCGGCAGCAGGGCTTTCTACAGCGGCAGCACTGTCTCACACTCCCACCAACAGCTTACAGGGTTCCGGTTTCTCCACATCCTCACCACTCCTGTTACTTTGTTTTTTGTTTGTTTTAACAGCAGCCATCCTAATCCGGCTTTGTTATTAAAACTAGCCTTTTTGAGGATCCGATCACTGTACCCTCCCTCCTCCACAAAGATAACCACTACGATGACTTCTAGCCCCTAGATTAAGTTGTGACTGTTTTTGAACTTTACAAAAATATAGTAATATTTTCTGTGTATTATACTGTGTCTGGCTTCCTTTCGATATTACATTTGTGAGATTTATCTGTGTTACTGCCTATGTTGTTTGTTCATTTTCATTTCTGTATAGCATTCTACTAAGAATTATACCATAATTCATCCATTCCTATTGTGACTTTTGGGTTGTTACCAGCTTTTGACTATGACAAATAATGCTGCTATGAACATGCTTGTAGTGTCTATGTGCATGCATTATGTTGGATATAAAACTAGAAGTGAAATTGCTGGTCATAGGTTATGTACACGTTCAACTCTAGTAGACACCATCAAACTGTTTTCCAAAATCTACCAATTTATATACACAACTGCAGTCTGAGAATCCCATTTATTCTATATCCTTGTCAATGTTTAGTACTATCAGTATCTTCCATTTTAGCAATTCTAGTGGATGTATAATGGGATCTCATTATGATTTTAATTTGTATTTCTCAGTGATTCATCTTTTTTTTTTTTTTTGAGGAAGATCAGCCCTGAGCTAACATCTGCCAATCCCCCTCTTTTTGCTGAGGAAGACTGGCCCTGAGCTAACATCGTGCCCATCTTCCTCTACTTCACATGTGGGATGCCTACCACAGCATAGCTTGCCAAGCGGTGCCATGTCCGCACCGGGATACAAACCGGTGAACCCCGGGCCACCAAAGCGGAACGTGCACTCTTAACCACTGTGCCACAGGGTCGGCCCAACGTTAGAAATTTTTAATAACAAACTTGAAGTACACTGTGATTGACGGCTGCAGATGGATTTGAGCATGAACAAAAGCTCTGATAACTGTCATTGGGCAAAAGAATTAGCTAATATTTGATAATCTGATGATGTTAGGAGTGAATCCTCTGCATTCCTTGGCTGGAGAACCTGGTTTGTAGTGAGGTGAAGGTTTCTGCCCAATATAGAGGACTAACAATTGTCCCCTTTACAAAACATTCTTTGTAATTACCCTAGTCTTGCTGTTCAACATATTTTAATCTTCTGTTCCTTATTTAAAATTTTTTTAAAAGGAGCTTATGTGGCTTTTTATGATACTCGTCAAATTTCCGTTAGATAGCTGTCAATTTCACTACTTTATTTTACTTTCTCTAAAGCCTTTCATTATTAGTTTTAATTTTTATTCTTAATTATGAATAGAAAACAGAAAATGCCAGCACAATGGTCCAGCAACACACCCCAAAAGATTTCCACCTTATCTTGACATAATAGTGGGTCACCATCAGCTGTAAGGTGTCAGAGCAACTTGTCATTCATTTACATAGATTGGTTATTTCAAGGTTGTCTCTAAAATCACTTACACCACAACAAGCTGAAGTATGGAATTACAAGTACATATACTGGCAGCTATGCATAATCCAGAGCCTACCCTGTCTATGTGAAAATCCATTGTCTCTAATGTGTATGGTGAGTTGTCATTCTGTTGGTATTTCTGCTTTCAAAACATTTTTTACCCATGGATACATTTCTAAAAAGAAAGGTGGCATAGGCAGGTAAAATCTCTTGTCAGTAAGAACTGAATGTTATGTAACAACCACTAGTTACAATTGCTCAAGGACAATGTATCATAAGTGATTATGAAAAGTTCTGGTTTACTTTGATGAGAATAATCACAGAATAACATAGCATCACCTTGTCAAATCGTTCTATGGTCCGATGAGCAAGCTGCCCAAATATTAAATCCCTTTTGCCCACTCAGTAGCTCATTATACAATAATCTTAGGAATTCTGGAGAAATTCTTAAAGATAATGCACCATTTACGGATTTCTTTAAAATATATGAGTTTAGGGCCCGCCCAGTGGCACAGTAGTTAAGTGTGCACATTCTGCTTTGGCAGCCCGGGGTTCGCCAGTTTGGATCCTGGGTGCGGACATGGCACCCCTTGGCACATTATGCTGTGGCAGGTGCCCCACGTATAAAGTAGAGGAAGATGGGCACAGGTGTTAGCTCAGGGCCAGTCTTCCTCAGCGAAAAGAGGAGGACTGGCAGCAGTTAGCTCAGGGCTAATCTTCCTCAAGTAAATAAAGAAATAAATAAGTAAATGAGCTTATTTGAATTGTAACATCCACTTGGTATAAAATTTTGATGAAAATGGTACACAACAAAGTTTCCCTTCCCATTCTTATCCTCCAGCCAACCAGATCCCCTCCTTACAGTTAGCAATTTCTTGTGCATGTTTTTAGAAATTGTCTGTTTTTACACTTAATTCATTTTACAAAATGTTCTAAGGGCAGCCCTCCCCCCCTTTTTAATGGGGCCTAGTATATCATATGGATGTGGACATATGGACATTATATACAATGTTGCAATAAATATTCTCATAAATACATCATTGCATACATGTGCCAATACCTATTGGATATGTTTCTTTTTATTTGGCCTCGCCTATTGGATATATTTCTATCAACAATTTCTGGGCCAAGGCTTTCAAATTTTGCTAGACGTTTAATTGTTCTCCAACTTATATTTCTACCAACTATGTGCAAGAGTAAGATTTTAAACTTCTAAAAAAATATTTCAAAGTCATCCCTGACAGGGGCCAGCCCCATGACCGAGTGGTTAAGTTGGTGTGCTCCCCTTTGGCAGCCCTGGGCTTCACCGGTTCAGATCCTGGGCACGGACCTAGTACCACCCATCAAGCCATGAGATGAGGTGGTGTCCCACACAGAACAACCAGAAGGATCTACAACTAGAATATATAACTATGTACCGGGGGCCTTTGGGGAGAAGAAGAAGGGAAAAAAAAAGATTGGCAACAGATGTTAGCTCAGGGCCCATCTTAAAAAAAAGTCATCACTGACCAATACGTATAGACCAAAGATTTCCCAAAATGCATACATAAGCTAAAAAACGTTTCCAAAATGTTACAAGAAACACAAAAGTTCACCTCTAATTCAACAGACACACAGACATATCAGGAAGAGTCCAATCTCTTTGGCAAAGGTTTCTCCCTTTCCAAAACATCAGGACCAACCAATTTTTTGGGTTTGCCAAGAAAAAAATGTTTAATTCCTCAATTATTACTACCTCAGTGGTACAAGTATTAAATTTTGTTGCCTCATAAGCAAACTGGAGTCTCAAGGAATTGAGCTGATTAAAAAATAAATATAAGGGGCCAGCCCCATGGCCGAGTGGTTAAGTTTGGCATGCTCCTCTTCAGCAGCCTGGGTTCGCAGGTTTGGATCCCAGGCACAGACCTACACTACTCATCAGCCATAATGTGGTGGCATCCCACATACAAAATAGAGGAAGACTGCCACAGATGTTAACTCAATGACAATCTCCCTCAACCAAAAGAAGGAAGACTGGCAACAGATGTTAACTTAGGGCCAATCTTCTTCACCAAAAAAAAGTTTGGATTCTGGACATCAGATTGCTCTAGGGCTAAGGAAGGTCAAAAGTAATTTGCCCTGTGATGAGCTCAAATACTCCAAATCCTGCATCATTAAATGAGCTGTCTCCAATTCAAAGGAGAAAATGTTTTCTTCAAAATAAAATCAGGCTTCAATTAAGGTCTAACAAGTAATCTGTGGAAAACGCATGTTCTTCACAATAATTCAGTCTTCTCATCTGCTCTCCCCTTCGGTCTAAGAATGAGGTACCTTTTCTGTCTAGAACTCTTTTCCCAGGTAGTCTAGATACGACACCCCCTCCTGAAGGTCCTTGCTCTCTTGATTGTATCTTCAACATTTCTATACTAGCTTACCCTCATATAAACTTTCTCAAGTCTCCTTAAAATTCTTCTGGATCCTATTGTCTCCTTGTAGCCTCAATCTTCTCTCTTCTGTACCTCACACCACAGCATCCTAAAAAACGACATTGTCTTTACTCCCCACCTCACACTTGACGTCCCCCCGCCATTCCTCTAAAATGTCCCTCACCCTGAGGTTAATTCTTACCATACTGAGTTGTTAAATCCAATGGATTCTTTTTGAGCCTTATCTTAGTTGAGACCTCTCAGCTACATCTGTCAGTGGACTATTGTGACTCTCTTGAAACTCTTCTCTGGTTTCCAGGATACCACTTTTTCCCAGATTCTATTTGTTCATTTACTAAATATTTATGAAGCACCCACAATGGTGCCAAGCACTGAGCCAGGAACTGGGGATAGAGTCTCTTTACAAAGACTTATAAATAGACAATCACAACATGATACATATAATTACTACTAAGCCAGAGGTAAGAACAGGGTGCAAAGGGAACAACTAGGGGAATTCCAGAGACAGTTATCTCCTTCGTAATCTCATCTTCTGCTAATCCATTAATATTCCAAGGTTCTTCCTTTGCATTTTTTTTTACTCCATCTACACACTCCCCTTAGGCAGGTCTCAGCCACTCCAAGGTATCTAATACCTCTACACAAATGACTCCTGATTATAAATTTACATATTCTGAGTACTAACTGCGTTCCTATGCTCCATCCCCTAATCCACTCCTTTGGTTCAATCACTTGTCACTTCCCACCTGAATTAATGCAATGGCGATGTTTTGACTTTTGTTCAGCAGCTTAAGATCATATTGTTCAACCCACTCCCCTTCAAGATACACCAATATATAAACCCTTTGATGGTCCCTTGCCTATCTCACTTGATTCATCTCTTGCTACTTTCCTATCACCCAACATTGTGCCAGTCACACCAAAAAAATTTGCAGTTCCCCACTGCCCCACCCTACTCTGTGCTCACACAAGTCCACGCCTGTGAAGATTTACTCCTCCTTACCAGAGCTCCCCTCACCACTCTTTAGTCTAACTTCTGTTTGTCTCCCAAGAGCCAGTTCAATTATCGCCTCTATCCAGAAGCCGCCCTCGCTCCCTTCCATCCACCCAGGCCCTTCCCACGGGTCCCAAAGCCCCCTGTACCTACCTCATCTTAATCAACACAAGCCAGCACCTTGAGGTCTGGCCCTGCGATTCTGCAACACCCAACGGAAGGTTTAGCAAGCTCCAAGAGCTTAATAATGTTAGTTGAACGAATAAATGAATCAAGGACGGGAATTTCAGTGTCTCAATAACGCCCAGAATACAGACAACAAAGATGCCACCTACAGCTAGAGCTCCGTAGGCTCCGCATTCCCGAAACTACAGCATGAGCAGCGCTCCACCAATCCAAGACCTAAGAGAACTACAAAGACCATGAGTGTTTTTCCAGATGGGGAGGAGGCAGCTGCACAACTAGACCCCCACCCCCTCGCCCCAACCTCCTCCTTCCCACCCCTTCCTTGCAAGAAGCTCCAGGCGTGTAAGAGAAAAGCCAAAAAATTTTAAAAGGGTCCTTTGGGTCAACGAGCTTGCAGTCGGAAAGGCTAAAGGAGCGCTCACCTGGGCTGCAGGCTCCACCAGGTGGGCCTCCCTAACTGCCCGCCCGCCCGTCGCACAGTGTTGGGGGAGGGGAGGAGAGGAAAAAAACGGTTGTTCCTCCAGGGTCGCCCCCACGGCCCGGATCCCAGGGCAGCGCTCCCCAAAGAGCCTCTCACCTCTTGAGAAAAGGACCTTCTCTGGTCGTCCCCTTCGGCCCGCACAAGATGAAGCGGTGCAGGGCAGTGGGCCTCCACGGTCCGTCGCCGCCACCTCTCGCCCGAATGGCGGCCGCTAGCGGACAGCGACACGCGCCTTTATGGGAGACCGGCCGCGGGCGCCTCGCCCATTGGCCTGGGCGGGTCACGTGGCCGCGCCGGGCTCCGGCGGCCCGACCGGCGCGCGAGGTCTGAACGCTGCGCCCGCCGTCCGGCGCCCGGAGGTGGGGAGGGGGAGGGGGAGCCCCAGCGAGCGCGCATCCGTGGAGCACAGAGGGCTGGGGGTCAGGGGAAGGAGCGCCCCCTGGAGGCGTTTACCCTTAAAACAACTCAAATCCGTTAGCCCTCTGTCACAGGTTCCCCGCTTCGCGAGTTTTGGCTTGCGGTGGTTTCGAGGTTTTCATACTTTTCTCCAGCCCTGTTCCAAGCTCCCGTCTCTCGCACGTAGTGAGCGCTTAATGTTGGGTATCAGCTGAGGTTGGAGCGGACGGGAGCTCACTGGGTTTAAAAAGGCCCTTAAGAGCTCGTTCACAACAGCTGTGTAAGGAGAGTAATTTAGGATGTTGAGAGTCTTGGTGACTACCTTTCTCACTATTCGTGGACCTGTATTAGAAGAATGTGTTGAGCACAGTAGGTGCCTTTTGGATCCAGTTGCAAACAATGTTTCTAAATTCTTAACATTCATTCCTAGATGGATGGGCGGATGGAAGGATGGATGGGGGAGGGGAAGACAAAACCGGTTGAGGAGCTGCTTGATAAACCCATCAAAACCCAATCAATCTCCAGTTTCCTGAAGTGCAAATCTGGGGTCAGTAACAGCTTGGCATGTCTTAATTCAATCGCTTTTATGTGAGAGTGAAGGTCCTCAGGACCAAATGTTCACAAGAAAGCAACACACTGCAAGAGATCATAAATAACTGGAGCTGCAGGCATTTTTACATTAGAAAGTCTCTTCTTAAAACACTGAAAATGGCTTACTTTAGTCAAAGAAAGGACGAGAAGGCCTTTATTTCCAACTAACCTGCTGATGAAAGTTATATGAAAAAAATTGTATGGAAGAGTAAATACCACAATATATACTGCTTAGATTTGATGTTTGTGTCTTTGTTTTTGTTGCTTAAAATCTTATTATGCAAAGAAAATGTGGGCCCTAGGCTGTGACTTGGTGGGTCCTAGGATGTGACCCTCACACATTGAAAGGTCTAAGGGAGGTCAAAGGAAGTAGAAGCCCAGAGTGACTCAATGTAAATCTTGCTCAACTGTCAACTTTTTGGCTCTCCTCCTGAGAACCGATGGAAGGGAGAAATGCACACTCCACAGAGAAGCCTGAGTCATCTTTTAAGAAGCCAAATCTTATCAAGTTAACACCTTTAAAACCTTTCAATCCCTTTACGTTATTTTTTTTTTTTAAGATTTTATTTTTTCCTTTTTCTCCCCAAAGCCCCCCGGTACATAGTTGTATATTCTTCGTTGTGGGTTCTTCTAGTTGTGGCATGTGGGACGCTGCCTCAGCGTGGTCTGATGAGCAGTGTCATGTCCGTGCCCAGGATTCGAACCAACAAAACACTGGGCCGCCTGCAGCGGAGCGCGCAAACCTAACTGCTCGGCCACGGGGCCAGCCCTCACTTTACGTTATTTTTAAGATGAAGATCAAAATCCTTAAGCTGAGCAACAAGGTCCTATATGAATTATCTACCTTCAGCTCCAACCTCCCGTCCGGCAGTGCCCCCATGTCCAGCCACATTGACCTTTCAGCTCTCCCCAGTGCCCTGTCCGTGCTCTCTCTCTCAGGGCTTCAGTAATGGGCCTTTCTCTCTTTCCTCCCATCCCACACTCCCGTCTGAGCCTAAAGTCATTTCCTCAACGAGGCATCCACTAGATTAGATCTTCCCCTTATACATTGTCATTACAACCTAATTACATAGCACTTACTACAGTTGTAATGATATGGCCAGGGGTATGTTTAATGTCTATTTTCCCCGGAGACAATAAGCACCATGAGTGGAACGTATCAAAAGCCTTTGAAGTATATTATCATGGAGTATGTTATCCTTTGATCCTGCTGAGTTGTAAGCTCTGTGGCAAATCAGATTTGAATTAGGAGCACAGGTGGGTGGGGAAGGGGAGAGTGACAAAACTAGATTTGAGTTTTTTAAAAAAAACTTAAAGTGCTTGCAAAATGGAGAATGGGTTTCTTTGGGAAGTAGTCTCCCCAGGACTGGCGTTAGGTTGGATGTAAAGCTGACTTGGGCCCTCTGGCTTGAGCGCTTGGAGGAAGGCACCAGTTACTGGGAAGGGAAATGTAGGAGCAGAACAAGTTTGAGGAAGGGGAGGATTATTAGTTTGGTTTTGAGCATAATGAATTCAGGCTCCTGTAAGATATCTGGGTAGAGATTTTGAGTAGGGAGTTTATTATACAGTTCAAAATACAGTCGAGGCTGAAAATGGGAGAGGAGGGCGGGAAGGAGATTAGGAGAGTGAAAAAAGGTTCAAAATTATTATGGAGAACAGGGAAAAAAGCTACCTCAGGAAATGTGTTAGTAAGACGTATCTGAGAGAGTTAAGACCCGGAGATTGGTGGGTGTTCATGGAGAAGTGAGATAGCGGCTTTTATCCAACACTGAGATTTGCCAGGGATGTGTGACAGAAAGATGACAGAGGAAAGTAGCTTCTAAAATATTCTATTCTATGACATATGGAAATAGTTGTAATTGTGTTTTTTAAAACATCACACATATTTCCATGAAGTATGTGTTTTAGTTTGAATCAATACATCACATGAACATAACTGAAAGACATTTTAAAGTTTCCATCCGGGGCCAGCCCAATGGTGCAGTGGTTAAGTGCGCACGTTCCACTTCTGCAGCCCGGGGTTCGCCGGTTTGGATCCCCCACCCAGATGTGGACATGGCACCACTTGGCAAGCCGTGCTGTGGTAGGTGTCCCACATATAAAGTAGAGGAAGATGGGCATGGATGTTAGCTGAGGGCCAGTCTTCCTCAGCTAAAACAGGAGGATTGGCAGCAGATGTTAGCTCAAGGCTAATCTTCCTCAAAAAGCAAACAAACAAACAAAAAGTTTCCATCCTTCATTCTAGCGTTGGACTCAGCAAGAGGAAGCCCATCTTTCTGGTCTCCTATGGATTCACGAATGTTCCCAGAGCTCACAATTAAAGAGTTTAGGGGCCAGCTGGTGGTGCAGTTAAGTTCGCATGTTCTTCTTTGGCGGCACAGGGTTCATTGGTTCAGATCCCCGGTGCAGACCTATGCACCTCCTGTCCAGCCATGCTGTGGCAGGCATCCCACATATAAAGTAGAGGAAGATGGGCATGGATGTTAGCTCAGGGCCAGTCTTCCTCAGCCAAAAAAGAAGAAGAAGAAGAAGAGGATTGGCGACAGATGTTAGCTCAGGGCTAATCTTCCTAAAGAAAATAATAACTGAAATAAAGAATTTAAATTTACAAATGGTTTTGCATAGGAATTAGGAGGCGATATAATACATATAGACATAGGTAATGCTTTATTACTAAAAATAAAAATGTTTGTTACCTCTATGTTACTAAATCCAAAAGTCAGTTCTTGCTAGTTTCTTCTCAATCCTCCATTCTCAGTGTTGGGATGCTCCAGTGCTCAGTCCTTGGATCTTTTCCCCGTTGATACACCCTTAGGAGCACATCCAGTCTCAAAGCTAATCTGCTCTTGGCTCCCAAGTTTACAAATCTATCCTGAGCGTTTTTCCCAAACTCCCGACTCATACATCCACCTGCGTACTGGATAGCTCCATGTGGAAAGTCTAATGAACATAGTATGTCCAAACCTGAGCTCCTGATATCCCCCTTCAAACTTCTCCACCCACAGTCTTCTCCGTCTCAGCAAATGGCTCCAGTCTTATAGTTACTCAGGCCAAAATTTTCAATCATCCTCTCTCTCATGTCTTATAGCCAATCAAGTCCAAAAGGATTTGATTCATCAGCAAATCTTTGTGGCTGCATTGTCAAAACCCATCCAGCATCCAAACTAGTCCAAGTCAATGTCATTTTTCATCTAGTTTATTACAACAGACTGATCTCTAGTGCTTCCGCTTCTTTCTCCTTTTGGCCTCCTTCAGTCTAGCAGCAATGGGATGATTTCGGTAATCAATTCATGTCACTCCATCTCTCAGAGCTTTTCAATGGCTTCCCATTTCCCTCATAGTTAAAACCAAAGTCCTTGCAATGGTCTTCGAGGCTCTACAGCCATGCCATGTCCGCACCCAGGATCCAAACTGGTGAACCCTGGGCTGCTGAAGCAGAACATGTGCACTTAACTGCTGCACCACCAGCCGGGCCCGCAGTCAAGTAATTTCTTAAGGTCAATTTCAAAAAAGCATCTTAGCATCTCAGA
The DNA here is from genome assembly GCF_037783145.1 of Equus przewalskii. Lineage (NCBI taxonomy): Eukaryota > Metazoa > Chordata > Mammalia > Perissodactyla > Equidae > Equus > Equus przewalskii. Next base: position 7,956,311 of record NC_091854.1, read on the forward strand.
TGGGAAGTTCCAGTTTTAGGGCTTTGGACTGTGTTCCTGGGCTGTGCCCATGCCAAAGTGTCTGCCCGGGGAATTAGGAAACCTCTAACCAGGCCCTGTAGGGTGCTCTGCACAAAATAATGAACTCTGGGATCTGAAGCAGTAGGAATAGGGTTCAGTAACCTTTTCCGTATATTAGATCTCTTCCAGATTAAGGGTGAGGGAAAGGGAAGCCATAAATGAGGTTGCTCTGCTGGGAGAAGGACGAGAGACCAGAAGTTATCAGTGGAAGGGCAGTTCGACAAGCCTGAGAGAGTCGGGACAGGAGAGGGATGTGATCAGAGACAGGAAGCTTCCTTGGAGATCCTGGAGGTCATGTCATTCTGAGTGAGGACCAGGTCCAAGGGGGTGGATGAAGGGCAATGGAAATGAAAGTCTCTGGAGTTGAGGAAATGGAGAAACTGGGAGGCAAGAGTGTCCTGCTGACGGGCCATCTCTGCTGTTCTCTTTCTGCCCATATTCCTTCCATCAATGTCTTCTCTGTCTCTAGTTTCTTTCTCCAGTTCACTAAGTGACAAAGCCCTTTAAATGGTTGACTTAAAACCCTTTAAATGATTGACTTAAAGTCCAGGTTTTTTATTAACTGAATTTAACTTAACATGAAGTCTATGTCGAAATGCTGCAAGTCAATGGATGAAATTGTGGGAAGCATTTCACCAATGACATGAGATGCTTCACAGTCAGCAGCATTAAATAATAGGGAATCACATGGTCATAAAATTATTCCGTGGTTAATTCTTTTTCATGTGCTTGTTACACCAAGGAGAGTATCTCAGTTTGGTGCTGGTAAGTCTTTATTTATTTTTATTTTATTTTATTTTATTTTTTGGAGGAAGATTAGCTCTGAGCTAACATCTGCCACCAATCCTCCTCTTTTTGCTGAGGAAGACTGGCCCTGAGCTAACATCCATGCCCATCTTCCTCTACTTTATATGTGGGATGCCTACCACAGCATGGCTTTCCAAGCAGTGCCATGTCTGCACCCGGGATCTGAACCGGCAAACCCTGGGCCGTGGAAGTGGAACGTGCGCACTTAACTGCTGCATCTCTTAATGACCAACAGCAATCTGAGCTTGAGGAAAGCTGAAGAGCTTCTACATCTTTGAGCTGCTTCTTCTTCTTTTGGTGAAGAAGACTGTCCCTGAGCCAACATCTGTGCTAAACTTCCTCCACTTTTTTTTTTTTTTTAATATGTGGGATGCTGCCACAGCATGACTTGATGAGTGGTGTGTAGGTCTGCACCCAGGATCCAAACCCACAAACCCTGGGCCGCCGAAATGAGTGTGTGATCCCAACCACTACGCCACTGGGCCGGCCCCTCTGAACTTCTCGTACACAGTTCTGAGATGTCACCAGGGTTGGCCTACCTAATGGACTAATTGAGTAAGAAAAGCACAATCCCAATCAACTGTCCAACTTATGTTTATTTTTATGTTATGTTGATGATCTCTTAATCTTTCAACAAGAGCTTAGCATTATACCTCGTTTATTTATTTTGCACAATTCTCTGACACTAACATTTATAAGGAGAAGGTAGCACAAAATGCATAGTTAATGGTCATGGGCCATATTCCTATTAAAACACAATTGAGAAGCAGAAATTTAAGCCATTGTTAACAGAGAACACATAAGAAGTTCCTCATGTTGTAGACACTCCATCTTACATCTTAATTATGTCTGCAAAAACCCTATTTCCAAATAAGGTCATATTCGCAAGGGCAAGGGGGTTAGGACCTGCACTCACCTTTTTGGGAGATGCAATTCAGTCCACGACAGGTGCCAACAATAAGATGTAAATTGCTGTTATTATTGTATTATTTTTATGGATCAACTCTTGAGCTTCCTCTATTCCTAGTACCCCATTTTTTTAAACCCAGTAAAAAGTAGAAAGGAGTAAAAAAAGTCCATGGATTTAAATTTTTGCTTTTTCTTTAAGCAAACTTAGATTATGTAAAAAAAATTTTTAAAGACCACCAAATTCAAGAGTGGGCTTTTATTTTACAAACTGGAAAATGTTTTTCTTGCTTTGTGCTGGTTATAGGTGCAGGGAAGGAAAAATAATTTCCCCTCTACCCTTTCGGGTCCTTAGCTGAGACCCCTGTAATATAAGACAGAATAACAAGGGAAAAACAAGCAGAAGTTTATTAACATGTGCACCTCATGTGTACGTGGGAGATACCCAGGGAAAAACGAGTAACTCTCCGAAGTGGCTTCGAATTCAGGCTCAAATATCTTAATAAGGAAAGTGGAGAGGGAATATAGGCCTCTTAGTGGAGAGTAAAGGATTTTTAGGGAAGATAAATTAGCGCTTAGAAGAGATGGGAGGTGTGATAGTCTGTGACGGCTTGTCCGGGTGTGGTGTCCACCTCTAGTCTCCTGTCTCCTCTCCAGTGATAAGGGTCACTCCTCCCTGGTTAATAAAACTCCTGGGGAGGGGATTTATGACACTTGAGCTCCTTTGGGAGGATCTGTCTCTGGGCAGATAAGGGAAGTTCAGAGAAATCCTCTCCCTCCATTTGCTGTTTTCCAAGTGCTCACAACTCAAAATAATCAATATGCCGAAGTGGCCTTTTTTAGGGTCGCAGATTCTGCTACCCTTCATAGGACAAAAGGGTGAACCTGGAAGAAAAGTGTTAAATAAGTTTAAACATAGTATACTCACTTCTACTAAATACATGTACTAAAATTAGTATATACGAAAATAATAAATAATACAATCACAGCAGTAGATTAAAAGAGAAAACTACATATTCTTGTTCTTATTCACTAGATGCAAACAAAAGCACTTGATAAAGTTCAACGTCCATTCATGATATCCACTCATGGTAAATAAGGAATGGAAGGTGTGATAGTTTGAATTGTGTACCACCCTCCCCACCCCCACACCCCCATAGAATTGAAATATTGATGCCCTAATCCTCAGTACCTCAAAATGTGACTATATTTAGAGATAAGCCTTTAAAGAGGTGATTAAGTTAAAAGGAGGCCATTAGGGTGGGCCCTAATCCAATCTGACTCTTCAAATCCTTGCTGCTGTGTCTGTGAACGTGACTATGAAAATTCCCCATGAGAAGAGGAGATTAGGACGCAGAGACAGACACCAGCAGCGCACAAAGAAGAAAGATCGCCGAGGACCCAGGGGGAACACACCACCCGCAAGCCAAGGAGAAAGGCGTCAGAAGAAACCAACCCTCCCAACTCCTTGATCTTGCACTTTTTGCCTCCAGAATTGTGAGAAAATAACTTGCTGTCGTTTAAACCACCCAGTCTGTGGCATTTTGTTATGGCAGCCTGCAATCTAATACAGAACGGAACTTCCTTAACCTGGTAAAGTCTATCTGTAAAAAAATACCTGGGGGCCGCCCGCTGGCACAGCGTTAAGTGCGCACGTTCCACTTCGGAGGCCCAGGGTTCGCCGGTTCAGATCCCGGGTGCAGACATGGCACCGCTTGGAAAGCCATGCTGTGGTAGGAGTCCCACAAATAAAGTAGAGGAAGATGGGCACGGATGTTAGCTCAGGTCTAATCTTCCACAAGCAAAAGGAAAGAAAAAAGAGGAAGATGGGCAATGGATAGTAGCTCAGGGTGAATGTACCTCACAAAAAAATCCAAAAAATTTAGGAATGAGGCTGCAGGGGAGGAAAGTTTCCCTCGACCCTTTTAGGGTCCCTGGCTGGATCTGAAAATTAAACCGACAAAGACAGATTAACAGGAGAAGAGCATACACATTTTATTGAATTTTTACATATACATGAGAGCCTTGACGAGAGAATGAAGACCCAAAGAAGTGACCACAGCAGGAAGCTTTTATACCTTTTAGACAAAGAAACAGTAAATTTGTGAAGAATTGGCAAGACAAAGGGGTTTGGGCTAGGGGTAGCAAATCTCAATAAATTATCTGTGATTCCAACCCATGGCTCTAAATCAGGGGTTCCCACGACCCCCTCCTTGGGTTGGATTAATTTACTAGAGTGGTTCACAGAACTCAGGGAAACGGTTTACTCATGTTTACCAGTTTATTACAAAAGGATATGATAATGGATTCAGGTGAACACCAGATGGAAGAAATGCCGAGGGTGAGATGCAGGAAGGGGCATGGAGCTTCCGTGCCCTCTCTGGGTTTGCTACTCTCCCAGCACCTCCACATATCCACCACTGAAAGCTCCCTGATCCCCATACATTTGGGATTTTTATGGAGGCTTCCTCCGTAGGCATGGGAGATCACTAACTCCATTTTCAGCCCCTGTCCCCTCTCTGGAGAATGGGGGGTGGGGCTGAAGATTCCTAGCTTCTAATCGTGGCTTAGTCTTTCCAGTAACCCGCCCCGATCCAGGAGCCATCCAGGAATCCACCCAGAGTCACCTCGTTAGAACAAGACACTCCTATCACCCAGGAAGTTACAAGGGTTTCAGGAACTCTGTGCCAGGAGTCAGGGGCAGACACCATTTTTTCCATTATCTCACACCTAGTTACTTCTTTCCACCTTGCTGACCACCTAGTTCCTAGGCTGGCATCTTTCTTCTAACCACCACACTGGCCGTGTTCTCCGTGGTCCCGTGAGGCTCCCTTCCAACCTTGGTTAGTAATTTTAAGAATTCTGTAGGCTTGCTGTTGTTTTCCTGGTGGTGATGGGCAAAAATAATGGACTGAAACTCAGGAGCCTTTATTCCAGGTCCAGCTGTGTCACGAACCTGTGGGATCCTCATTGATCTGATTTTCCTCTTTTGTAAAACAAGAGCGCTGGATTCACTCCTCTCCAATTTTCCTTCCAGTTCTTTTCCTTTTTTTTTAATTGTGGTATAATTGACATATAACATTATATTAGTTTCAGGTGTACAACATAACAGTTCAATATTTGTATACATTGCAAAATGTTCACGACATTAAGTCTAATTAACGTCAGTCACCTTATATAGCTATAAAATTTTTTTTCTTGTAATGAGTTCCTTCCAGTTCTAAGATTCTGTGAGTTTATAATCCCTGGCATAGCCTCTTGACTTTCTTGTTTTTTTGTTTTTTTTTTTTAAGGCAGATTAGCCCTGAAGCTGATTGCTGCCAATCCTCCTCTTTTTGCTGAGGAAGACTGGCCCTGAGCTAACATCCATGCCCATCTTCCTCTGCTTTCTATGTGGGACGCCTGCCACAGCATGGCGTGCCAAGCGGTGCCTTGTCCACACCTGGGATCTGAACCGGTGAACCCTGGGCCACCGAGAAGCAGAACGTGTGAACTTAACCACTGCGCCACCGGGCTGGCCCCCTTTCTTGGGTTTTGTCCTAGTCCCAGGACACCTTTCCTGGCCTGGGCCCTGCCCCTGCCATTTTTCCTGCCTCGGTCCCTGTTGGCCATGTGTCCCTCTGCGGCTCCTGCATAAGCACGGCCTCTTCTCCCGAGCGAGCGTGTGGCCTTGCCTCAGCTCTCCTCCAGCGTTCATACATTGCTGTGTGTTATCTTTTATGTCCATGTGTTTCATCCCCTCAGATGTATTTTAAGTGTTTTTAGGGTGAGAGCCCTGTCTTGTAACCCAAACTGACCTTTCCAGGCCATCTGCCTGGAGTGGACATTCAGTAAATATTTATTTCTTCATTGAAGAGTGTCTTGAGAATTTATGCACCATTGTTATGAAAGCTGTTTTTTTGGAGACAATCTTGAGTAAAAATAGCTTTGGCTTGCCTGACTTAACTTCTTTCAGTATAAAGATGCTATTTATTCTTCCCCTGTAACCCTCCCTGTGAGTTCCCCTAAAAGAGCTATATTTTATAAACTTTTTTGGAAAAATTTATGTTCTTATGGGAACCATTTCTCCCCAGGCATTCCATTAAACTTGTCTGTCAGGTTATCTGGTATTTTATTTTGTTTGTCAGAGAGTTACTCAGAATTATCAGGTCATTCCACTACTCAAAACCCTCTAGGGCCTTCCCATCTCGAGCAGAGATCCCAATGGCAAGTGTGAATTTCTAACCACGGCCTATACCAAGCGCGCACCCCACCACCTCCCTGACCTTGTCATCTGCCACCTCCTTACTCAGCTCCACTGGCCTCCTTACTGTTCTTCAATCCTGTCAAACGTATTCCACTTTCAGGATTTTGTACCTTCTCTTCCCTGGTCCTGAAATACTCTTGACCCCCGAATATCAGCATGGTTTGCCCTTTCGCTACCTTCCAACTTGGGTTTTTTTGAGGAAGATTAGCCCTGAGCTAACTACTGCCAATCCTCCTCTTTTTTTTTTTGCTGAGGAAGCCTGGCCCTGAGCTAACATCCATGCCCATCTTCCTCTACTTTATACGTGGGATGCCTACCACAGCATGGCTTTTGCCAAGCGCTGCCGTGTCCGCACCCGGGATCCCAACCAGCGAATGCCAGGCCGCCAAGAAGTGGAACATGCAAACTTAACCACTGTGCCACCGGGCTGGCCCCTCAGGTTTCTTATTGAGAGGGCTTCCCTGACAACCCCATCTGAAGTGGAACACATATTGCCTTGCCGGTCACTCTAACTCCTCCTCTTCTGCTTTGTTTCTCTTTGTAGAATTCATCCCCAGCTAACACATTCATGTTTATCCACTGATGGTTCCCCTGCTACAGTGTAAACTCCACTGAAAGCAGGCACTCTGCTTGGTTGTCTGCTGTGTCTGTGGTACAAACCAGCACCTGATAATTACTCTCATGTTAAATGACTATATACTGGGGAAAAAAAACAGATCTGCCTTGAAAAAATGTGGTGTTAGGCAGGTCATAAATTTCAGTTCTAGTAAATTACAGTTATGTAATTATGTTTCTGGTGCTGGTTTTTTCTGCTGCGTCAGTGACATCACATTGATAGAGTCAGTAAAAGCTGATAAAAACTGATAAATTGAGAGGATTGGTTCACTGGTTCTAAACATATTAACAAGGTTCATTTTATTAATTTTATCTTAATACCAGGAGCATAGTTAAAATGATTTCTTCATATGGCCACTAGGTGGCAGAATATGCACACATACTTCGTAAATGCAAGTGTTTGTCTCTGGTTCACCTTTTGGGGGCAGTCATACGTTTGAAGAGTACTTTAGAGTAGATAGAATACTTCCACAAGTAATATCTCAGGATGCTCCTGTGAAGTAGGGAAGATAGGTATTTTTTGTTTATTTTTAATTTGTTTTCTTTTTTAAACAGAAAAACTGAGGCTGCGAGTTTAAGAGATTTGCCCAAGGCAGTAAACAGCAGACCTAGAAGTAGAACCCGCGTCCTGGGCCTCGTGTAGTCCGGGGCTCTTTTCACAATTCCACTCAAAGAGGGGAAGAGGACCATGGAAATTTGCTGTTGGGTCTAAACTTGCTCTGATGAAAGAGTGTGAAAATACAAATCCTTCTTAGCTTTTAAAAAGTAAACCAGGGCACCGGCCCCGTGGCTGAGTGGTCAAGTTTGCACACTCTGCATCTGGGGCCCAGGGTTTTGCCGGTTCGGATCCTGGGTGCAGACCTAGCACAGCTCATCAAGCCACGCTGAGGCAGCGTCCCACAGAGCAGAACCAGAAGGACCTACAACTAGAATGTACAACCATGTACTGGAGGCTTTGGGGAGAAGAAGAAGAGAGGGAAAAAAAAAGATTGGCAACAGATGTTAGCTCAGGGCCAATCTTAACACAAAAAAAGTAAACCAAATATTTTATGCTTTTAGCTTTCCAGCCTTTTCTTTTGACTTGGGGTAGATCCTGAAATGCATCTCTTTTTGGATCTGCCCAAACTTCCAACCATGTTTAGGGGGAAAAATAGTTCAAGCTATGAAGCTTCCACCCTATGTCAGCAGACAGTCTCAGTGGGCAGCAGGGCACCTGGTCAGGTGACAACACTTGCCTGACTTCTGGACGTTTCTTCCTCTTAATGGTTGAGTGCCTTTGGGTGTGTTTTTTGTGAAGAGCTGGGGTGTGTGAATCACATTAGTATTAATGGGAACTGCACGTGCTGAGCTGGATGGATCTGGAAGAACACTCCAGGGTAATGGCAGAAAAATTACCTCCGTGTAAAAACTATCAACTAAATTCATTAAATCTTGCTCTTAGATTTTCTAAGTTTACCATGAGCAACCTATTGGTGTATTTTTAGCACAAGTTTCTATTGGTAGGAATGTGATTTAACAAAGTCCACCTCATTAATTATACCTTGCTATAGTGCCACGTGGCATGTTAGAAATAACTTGGGCTGCGGGGCTAAATTCTGGGGTGTAGTCCTATTTGAACTACTGACTGGTCATGTGACCTTCAGCAAGTGATTCAGCCCCTCTGAACCTCACTCTCCTTGTGTGTAAAATGGGTATAATAATACCTGCTTTGTGGAGTTGGTATGAAGGTGAAATGAGATAGTGTTATGTGACAAAGGTTTATAAACTAAAAGCCCTGTGTGTAAGGTTATCATTATTATCACAGACACAGGGGGAAAGTGCGGGTTTTGGTAAGCTAGAGGACCTGGGCTTTGTCATTACCAGCTGTTGACTTTGGATTAATTTATTCAAATTGCTGAACTTTCTCGCTGGTAAAAAAAAAAAAGCAAAGTAATCAGCAACTCATTTATTGAGGACTTTCTAAGTGCCCAACACTTTTCTAAGTTCCTTATATAAAAACTAACAATCTCTACACCCACTTCCGAAGTGGCTTTGTTAAAATTGATCGATTATTATTAAAATCTTGGCATTTTAGAGCTAGAAGAGCCTTTAAATAATATGGTCTAATTCTTTTATTTTACACATGAAAATAAACTCGAGTGGTGAGGTAAACTTTTCCAGGTCACACGGCTAGTTGTGGGCAGAACTGAGTTTAGAAAATAGCCAGTGGCTAGTTTTCACGACATTCATTGTCTCAGTCTCTATGAAGTCAAGTCAAAAAAGCATAAAACAGAGAGTTGCTCTTATACCTTTTAGTCTAGCTGGAGGGATAAGTGAGAATTGCCTGAAGAGGTGAAATTGTGGTACACAGCAGCAAGAGGGGAGCAGAGAGGTGGAGAGAATAATGTAGGTAGAGGTGATGTCAAAGGGCTTCCTGGAAGAGGAAAGATTTGAATTGGGCGTAGAAAATCACCTAAGATGTGGTAAACAAAAGGAGGGAATAGACATTCCAGAAGGAGAAAATGGGGTTAATCAAAGGGGAGAAGAAGGGGGCCACCCCGTGGCCGAGTGGTTAAGTTCCCCCGCTGCATGTGGGCGGCCCAGGATTCCGCCAGTTTGGATCCTGGGTGAGGACATGGCACCGCTCATCAAGCCACACTGAGGTGGCATCCCACATGCCACAAGTAGAAGGACTCACAACTAAAAAATATACAACTATGTACTAGGGGGCTTTGGGGAAAAGAAGGAAAAATAAAATCTTAAAGAAAAAAAAAGAGGAGAAGAAGATAAGAAGACTGAAGTTGCAGGAGCTAAAGCTTCTCATTGAGGCGAAGTGGCAAATGAGAAAAGATAGGTGGTAGGTGGGGACTAGAGGCTAGGGACCTGGAATAGTAGGCAAGGTTTGTTCTTAATTTTATAATCAAAGGGAACCATTAATTCATTACCTCAATCATTGGTTTAACAAATGTTTATTGAGCATCTATTGTGTGCTATACTCAACTGGGCACTGGATATATTGTACTGAACAAAAGGGGCAGGGCCAATCTAGTGTGGAAAGACGGATAATAAACTGGTAAATTAATACAAATTGGGAAATGCTATGGAAGTCATGGACAAGGTGCTGTGTTAGAGAGTAGCAGAGAACACCTCCTTACACAGGGCAGCCAGGGGCAGGCTCCAGCAGGAGGCCCATGTGGCCAGAACACTATCAGCATGAGGGGCTGGTGGAAAGGCTGGGGAAGGGGGCTGGGGCTAGATGAGGCCGGATTTTGTTCTATGTATAAAGGGAGTTCTAGGTGCACTGGAGGTTTTTAAGCAAGTTAGTGATATGGTCTGACATAAACTTTTAAAAAGCCACTCTTGGCTGCTCTATAGGGAATGAACAGTGGAGGGGGTATGTGACAAGAGTGGAAGCAAGGAGACCACTACTGCTAGAGGGCCACAGCAGAATTTCTCGAGAGACAAAGGTACCTTGAATCGGGCTCATAGCAATGAAGCAATGAAGTATAGCATCTTCATAGCAACGAAGATAGACGGACTTGGCTGGGAGGTAGAGATTGCAGGCAAGTTCTCCAGGACTCATGCATGAATGGCTGTGAGGGGTAATGGAGAGTGCGGTGGGTTGAATGGTGGCTCCAGAAAGATATGTCCATGTCTTAATCCCCAGAGCCTGAGAACGTGACCTTACTTGGAAAAAAGGTCTTTGCAGATATAATTAAGTTAAGGATCTCCGAATGAGATCATCCTGGATTATCCACATGGGCCCTAAATCTAATAGCATGTGTCCTTATAAGAGACACACAGAGGAGAGAGAGACAAAAGCGGGGAAGGTCACGTGAAGATGGAAGATGGTTCCGTCAGCCCCCAGAAGCTGGATGAGGCGAGGAAGGATTCTCCCCTCCAGCTTCCGGAGGGAGCGCAGCCCTGCTGACACCGTTTTCAGATTTCTGGCCTCCAGGACTGTGAGAAAATAAATATCTGTTGTTTTAAGCCACAAAGTTTGTGGTAATTTGATATGGCAGCCGTCAGAAACTAATATAGAGAGAGGGTGTCCAGACGACCCCCAGGTTTCTGGATGTTTGGGGTTGTCATTTACTGAGGTGAGGAAGTCTAGGTTTGGGGGTGGTGGGATCCAGAGTTCTAGTTTGGATGCATTGAGTCTGAAATGCTTGTGAGACGTCCAAACAGAGAAGGTCGGCAATGGATGGAGGAGGCTGGATCTCAGAGGAGGGGGCCAGAGGGAAGATAGAAACTCGGGGCGTTGTCAGCGCTCGTTCCTAGGGCTCAGGAAGGAGAACGACGCCACCTGTCAGTTTCCGCTTATGAGCGTCAATTCCCAGCCCAAACAGGAGAGAAATTCTTGCAGGCCCTGGGAGAAATGGTGTCACGTTTGTGATAGCAACCAGCAGGATGGATTTCTCTGGGACTGTCATTTATGAAGGAAGAGGAAGCCCCGTGAAGGGTGATGTCCCCCAGGGTACAGAGCCACCCTCGCCCCTGCACTCACTTTAATAACATGCACTGGTTATTTGAGAATGTGTTTGGCCTCCCTGAAAGAAGAAAGATGATAACCAAACTCAATCACTTTAAATAAAAAGGAGAACACGGGGACTAAGCTTGATAAAGTTACCAAAGAACATTAATCTAGGAAAAAAGTCAGTAACATGTCTCAAATGTTAGTCCAAATGTTGTTTCTTTTGAATATTAAGTCCCTGATGCACGGCTGTAGTCCTCAGAGTGAGGAAAATATGGTGTACATCTGTACATTTGTTTCCTCGTGGCTTGTGTTTAATTATCCACAAAGAAAAAAAATTCACAAAATGTTTCATGTTCTTCTCTTTTAACTGCCAAAACAGGAACTTCTGAGGCTTTGACAGAATTGGTTGCAATCTCTTTGAAAGTGTCGTTAACGTCGACAGAGTATGTTTTTAATCTTTTGTATTTTGATCACTAAAATGTATTTTCTACGACTCGTTCATGCTTGCCTCTACCATATTTTAAATAAACAAGGAGTAAAAGAGTCAGCAGTTTTTACCTTATAAAATAAATTGGGCTTTTTTTTTTAAATGCAGAGGTATGATGATTAATGAACAAACTAAACATTAAATCAGAGGACTCTTCTTTGTCTGGAACAGAAAGGAAGTCTTGGGACCCTTTGAGAGATTAGTATCTGCATTCATTTTAATGTAAACATCAGAGACATTCCACTGTGAACATATTTCTTTCCTCTAAAAAAAATTCTGTATATGGATGTTGTATTTTTTATGTATTTGTGGATGTAGAAATATAAATAAATGGAAGCGCTTACTTTTTTGTCTCAATTGGTATTTCGAGTCAGCAGTTGAAACTTACAGCAGGCGAGTTTTCAGTAGAATTCTTAAAAATAAAAGTGTGCATGAGAAAATATTGAATGCTTACTACAGCTAATCTATTATTATAATTGTCTTTGTTATTCATATTTTTCAAAGCTTCATTCCAGTTTCACAGATCACATTGTTTGGGGTCTATTTAAAGTGTTTGGAGCATTAATAACTAGCTACTTATCAGTAGTTTCCCGAACAGAAAAACAAGATGTCTTGTTTTCTAGGTGAATCTACAAGAAGAGTCTATCACAAACAAAATAGAATTCTTGGGTTAACAGTCTCAAAATAGACATAACTAACTAAGGTAGTTTTAATGCAATGTCCAAACAAGAAGGTACTTTAGTGAAAATAAAGATCAAAACATTTGGTTGAAACAAGATAATACCATCTTTTTTTTAACTAAAAGTTTATTTTTTTAGTTAGTTCTTTGGACCTTGTAGAGTCAAAGCCTCAGATCCTTGTTTTTTTCTTATTGGTAAAATTGCACTATACTCTGTCCATACATAAGTGTATAAAACAAAAAAACGAGTACTTGAGCAGATCCGACCTGTATTACTAGGTTTTGCAGGGGTGTAGATCCGCGAGCTTAACAGACCGTCTAAGGACCAAAGAGAATGCCTAAAAGTGGAAAGTTAACGAACCGCTAAACATCAGGGGATCTGAAATAGGAGCCCTGATAGCATGTCCTAAAGAATCTTTTTCCATGATTCTTTTGTTCACTAAATGAGCAAGCATTTAATTACCTCCCGCACGCCAGGCTCTGTTCAAGGTGTTGAGGATACAGAATTGAACTAAAAAGATCAAAATTGAGCCTCAGGGAGCTTCTCTTCTGGTAGGTGGAAGTGAAATGCTCAACATTTAACCACATCTTTTCTTTTTTTTAAAGATTTTATTTTTCCTTTTTCTCCCCAAAGCGCCCCGGTACATAGTTGTGTATTTTTAGTTGGGGGTCCTTCTAGTTGTGGCATGTGGGACGCCGCCTCAGCATGGCTTGACTAGCGGTGCCATGTCCGTGCCCAGGATTCGAACTGGCAAAACCCTGGGCAGCCGAAGCAGCATATGCGAATTTAACCACTCAGCCACGGGGCCAGCCCCTAACCACAGCTTTTCTTAATCTAATATAAATCACACGCTATTAAAATAATCTCTAGATCTTCATCATAGATTGAGTTCAAGAACACCTAGGGAATAAATATTATACCACAATTTATTATTTTTCTTGATTTAAGAAACTATGAAAGGTTATCTTGTCAGCTCACTTGAAGTTTATCATATAAATGATTGCTTTCTCTCAGATTAAATTTGTATACATCTCCTTAGAAAATTGTGCTTTTCTCTGTATTTTACAAAGGAGAGTCAAAAAGTATAAGATTACCCAGCTAGTTAGTGGCAGAGCTGGTAATAGATTTGGAGTTTTATCCATTACCCTTTGATCTGATTAGTCACTTTATTTTAAATTTAGGTCCTTGTTAGACTGATCTGTTCTGAATTGGAGAGTGGGAATTGACATTCATTAAGTACCTACTATGCGCCGGGTACTTGACATATGCAGAGAGACACAATTCTCAAAGGAGGAGAATCTTCTGAATGCACATAGGTAATAGGTAACAAGACTGAAGTTTGAACGTTGGTCTTCAGCTTTCGATTTTGCCAAGTGACAGCTAAGCGAAAAGAGTACATCTGTTTAAATTTAGATTGCCTTTTGAATCCCAAAAAGAGATAATCAACATTTAAATTAATGTCTAACAACAGATTCTAACGATAACTAACATTTCATAAGCACTTACTGTGCTAGGTACTTTACAAGGACTGTATCATTTAATCTACACAGCAACATTTATTCACTCTATTTTATGGATGAGGAAACAGACGTTTAGAGAAGTTAAGTGGCCCTTGGTCACCCAGTAAAGTCAGGATTCAAATTTGAGATTATTAAATGCCAGAGCCCAGACTTCTAACCCATGTCTTCAATAAATGACACCAAAAGGAAATGGTAAGAGGGGGCAAGCAAAGGAGCACTGCTACCTTTGGGACATCACACTTGCTAGGACAACTTCTTCCCTAGTAGGAAGGTCCCTGGCAGGGTGCACACTAAGGTGGGCTGTCCCTCTCCTTTCAACCCTTGGATCCACTGATCTAACTCAAGGGGACCTAAAGAAAAGAAACTTCAGCTGGAGACTTGCTGTTGTAATTGGGGTGAGTGGGGTAAGGAACTACAATGAGTTTACCTGGAAGGTAACAGAAAGGAGTAGCTCTCTGTTTGAGTCATGAGCATTTCCTAAATGCTCTAGTGAAAGAACAGAAAATGGCTTCTTTTTTTTTCTTTAGGAAGATTAGCCCTGAGCTAACTGCTGCCAATCCTTCTCTTTTTGCTGAAGAAGACTGGCCCTGAGCTAACATCCATGCCCATCTTCCTCTACTTTACACGTGAGATGCCGACCACAGCATGGCTTGCCAAGTGGTGCCATGTCCGCACCCAGGATCCGAACCAGTGAACCCCGGGCCCGAAGTGGAACGTGCGAACTTAACCGCTGCACCACTAGGCCAGCCCCAGAAAATGGTTTCTTCACATCACACAGCAAAATGGGAGTTGGCAGCAGCGTAAATGCTGGCTAAAAATACGTGCTGGGGACAATATCTTCTCTTTTTTGGTAACTTTTCAGGGCTTTTAGTCATTCATTTAAGGAATACTTTCCGAACACCTAGTGTATAAGCGGCTATGTACTAGGGAAAGCGGGGGACACAAAGGCATACTCTGCAGGAAATTGGAATTGAAAAGAGAAGACTACCACAGACTGAATCGTAATCAAAATCTAAATGGATTTAAAAATCCAAATCAAAAATGGAAGAGAGAGTTTACAATGAAATTAGAATGTTTAAAGAAGAAACTTGATAATTTAAACACAAATCTAACTTAGAATTATCCAGATAGAATAAATATCCACATAATTATATTGGCTGAATAAATTGCCCAGTCTACCTTTCCCATCTGGTTGTATAGATGTCATCACCACAGGACGAGGATGTTACATTTACGGTCTATTTAGGTAAGGTGGGATGGTAGAGGTCAGAAACTGAAACTCTCAGGATAGAACTTAGTAAATATTTTGAGAATATTAGAGGAAAATTGGATTTTCATAAAGTGATTCTAGTTATTTACATGTATAATGGGGCATACAAGGGCTCTGGAGATATACCAAAAAAGTCTTGATGTTCAACTCACTAGTTGCAAAAGCTCCCATCATTGCAATATTTCATTTCTAGGATGCCAGTTTATTACATATTAATGAATTAATGTTTGAATTTGATGTCTTCCAGGTGAGATTTTTTTTTTTTACAACTGTTGCCAATCTTTTTTTTTTTCCTTTCTGCTTTTTCTCCCCAAATCCCCCAGTATATAGTTATATGTTTTAGTTGTGGGTCCTTCAACTTGTAGTACGTGGGACGCTGCCTCAATGTGGCCTGTTGAGTGGTGCCATGTCCACAACCACGATCCAACCAGAGAAACCGTGGGCCGCCATAGCAGAGTGCATGAACTTAACCACTCGGCTGCGGGGCCAGCGCCCAGGTGAGATTTTTTTTTTTTAATTTTTTTATTGAAGTTATGATAGTTTACAACATTGTGAAATTTCAGTGGTACATTATTATTTGCCAATCATCTTATAGGTAGGCCCCTTCACCCTTTGTGCCCACCACCCACCCTCTTCCCCCTGGTAAGCACTAATCTGCTCTCTGTCCATGTGTTTGTTTACCTTTCACATCTGAGTGGAATCATACAGAGTTTGTCTTTCTCCCTCTGGCTTATTTCACTTAACATAATACCCTCAAGGTCCATCCATGTTGTTGTGAATGGGACGATTTTATCATTTTTTATGGCTGAGTAGTATTCCATTGCATATAGATACCATATCTTCTTTATCCGGTCATCAGTCGATGGACACTTAGGTTGCTTCCACATCTTGGCTATTGTGAATAATGCTGCGGTGAACGTAGGGGTACATGAGTCTCTTTGAATTGCTGATTTCAAGTTCTTTGGGTAGATACCCAGTAGTGGGATGGCTGGGTCATATGGTATTTCTATTTTTAATT
This sequence comes from Equus przewalskii, assembly GCF_037783145.1. Classification (NCBI taxonomy): domain Eukaryota; kingdom Metazoa; phylum Chordata; class Mammalia; order Perissodactyla; family Equidae; genus Equus; species Equus przewalskii. The sequence continues at coordinate 7,972,376 of NC_091854.1, forward strand.
TTTTGAGAAATCTCCATACTGTTTTCCATAGTGACTGCACCAGTTTGCATTCCCACCAGCAGTGTATGAAGGTTCCTTTTTCTCCACAGCCTCTCTAACATTTGTTAATTTTTGTCTTGGTTATTTTGGCCATTCTAAGGGTTGTAAGGTGAAATCTTAGCGTAGTTTTGATTTGCGTTTCCCTGATAATCAGTGATGATGAGCATCTTTTCATGTGCCTATTGGCCATCCGTATATCTTCTTTGGAGAAATGTCTGTTCATATCCCCTGCCCAGTTTTTGATGGAGATGAGATTTTTTTTTTTATTCAGTCTCCTGGTGATTTAGGAAAACACTCAAGTGTTATCAGCAATAATATTTCACATTTTGGGTGTGCCATTCTTGGGAAGATATCTTCAGATTGCTCATCTCATTCTTTTTCATGTTTCCATTGCAAAGGATGATTTTGCTTTTTTCCAGCTTCTTCCCCATATTCTGTGACTATTCTCTATTTGAGTTGTGTACCCCATAGACTTAGTTCAGAGAGTTTATATACATAGCATGGATTTCTTTTTGGTTTTAAAAAAAATTGTATTATGGAGCTTATGTAAATATTTTCCTTTTTTTCCTCCCTGATCATAAACTTGCCCTCACTCCTGGATTTGGAACATAACCAAGCTGAAAGATGAGATCATGTTTGCAGAGCACAGAGAGGTCTCAGCAAGAATCTTCTCAGTTGAGAGGCATCAGTACTTTATGCACTCATGTGCTGAAATGCTGAAGAATGAAACCAGGAGTTTAAAAGTTATTTTCAGCATTGGGACTAAACAAAGGAGATAGGGTTTTCCTTTTGTATTTTTTTAATATTCAAAATAACTTATTTTTCCTTGTAAATATAATTCTATTTCACTTAGAAAAATGGACTCAATGGTCTTTGCTAATGTAAATAGTACTAATGTCTTCATTTTATTTTATTTTTAGTATTATGTAAATTTTTCATAGAATGTTAATGCTTTTGATCTTATTTTGAAATTGGTAAAATTTTAGACCATTATTTATTAATTGCTTAATTTTCTTTTTTAACATGAATAAGTTTTTTTATTTGTTTCTTTTTCATGTAATTGTACATGATTATTGTATACTAATGGTCTTATTTGCTTTTTCGATGGAAAGATAATTTCCCCTTTTTTCATGTAATTAGACACACACGATACCGTTTAGGATGCAGAACATATGAGGATAACCATACTTCTTTTTTTCTTTGCAGATGCTTACCACATGTGGAGCTTAGCATGAAGAATAAGCATGAGTCAAAAACGTCCCACGCCAATGCCCCTTTGAAACATTTTTATGTGGTTCCATGAAATAGTGCATATTTTAACAGATGCCATGCTGGCCATGCCGATGTCTTTGTTTTCAGACAATCCAACTCTAACTATCCGCTGTGGGCATCTTGTTTTCACCTGCTCACTCTACCATCCTCCTTTGTCAGGAAACACATCCTGATTTTCTTTTGGGAATCACCTCTCCCCAGACTACGTGGTCCTAGTGAGATGACCACAGCGTCCCACCTTCTCTGAACTAATAAGAATCTTCCCTGAGATTTGTTTCTCTGAGATTTATAGCTGCTCGGAGAGAGAGGAGCTCCTTTTCTTGGGCTCTCAAGCTGAAAGAATCACATAAGCCTGAAGCTTATGGTCCTAACCCCAGGCTTCACAGAAGAAGCTCTCTGCAGAATGATGCCAACACACGGAGGGAACCAGAGCTCTGGCGACATTCAGCCCCATCTGAAGCTAGATCAACCCTTAAAGTTCCCAGTTACTGGAGCCAATTCATTCCTTTGTGCTTAAGCTAATTTGAGTTGCATTTCTATCACTTTCAACCCAAAGAGCTGTGGATATTGCTTTCCATCTAGACATAAGAATGACCAACTCAGGGCAAGCAAAAGTAACTCTCCAACAGTTTTAACTGACTCATAGAAAATCTTATTGAAATCCCTTTTGGATAAGTAGTAAGTTTTTGTTGGTTTGGAATCCTAAATTTAGAAAGCTCAAATAACTAACATTTTCCTGTACCCTAGAGACAAGTGTTGAATAAACTAACTGATCCCAAGGATTATTCAAAGATGTAATTCCAGGTTATGTCAGAGTGTCATTATAGATTCAACTTAATCACCTACATTTTCAACATTAATAGGATTATTCTACAGGAACTGATGCCAACAGAAATGATCCCAAGGCTCTGTGCTAATAATAGCTACAACATATTGGCATATTCTATGTGCCAGAAAGTGTGCAAAGCCTGTCATTATTTTACATTTAATTCCTACAGAAATCCTACAAGTTAGGTGTTATTGTTCCCATTTTACAGATAAGGAATCTTAGAGAGGTTCAGCAATGTGCTCGAGTTCACACAGCTGGCAAATAGTAGAATTAAAATCTAAGCCCAGGTCTTTCTAATTTCAAAGCCCAGGCTTTTAACCACTGTTCTCTCTTTAAGTTTCCAAAGTTCATAAGAATTTGTTCAATTATCAATTTTTTCAACACATTTTGAGGATATACCTGGCTCATACTGACATATCTATATAGATATAAATATAATATATAGTAGATGTCTACATATCTATAAGTTCTTTTTCTTTTCTTTCTTTCTTTCTTTTCTTTTCTTTTCTTTTCTTTTTTTTTTTTTTTTTTTTTTTGCTGAGGAAGATTAGCCCTAAGCTAACATCTGTGCCAATCTTCCTCTATTTTGTATATGGGTTGCCACCACTGCATGGCTGATAAGTGGTGTATGTCTGAGCCCAGGATCCAAACCTGTGAACCCAGGCCACCAAAGTGGAGCATGCTGAACTTAACCACTACACCACAGAGCCAGCTCCTGTAAATTCCTATGAGCTACTATGAGCCAAACATAAGAATTTCTAATTCACATGGTAATCTTATTTCAAAACTCTTATAGATAAATCAGAATTTGCCATCAACAATTCAATATCTGAATTTTAAATTCTTTCTCTTATGAGAGAAAGAGGCCCAGGCTGGCATTAAAAAAAAAAAAAAAAAAAAGTGAAATAACCAAGCCAGCAGGCTGCTGCTAGCAGAACCTGGGGCTGCTGCTCTTTCCAAAAATGCACAAACCCTCAGTGGTTTTGGAAGACTTGCAAGGCATTTCTGCTGATCTAATGCGATCCTGGGCATAGCGGGCAGGGAGAAGGGAGTGGAGAGCCTGGCACTGGCCCTCATCCACTATCTTCTCCTTTCAGAGACCACGTCTTATGTGTGGATGTGTGTTCCTGACCCCATCATCTGGATGGGTGACAATGCCTTGTTTTCACGTCGACTCTTCACAGCTGTGTTGGCACTGCCTGTTTGTTTTAACTTCCCACACAGGGACCAAGTCCAAAATGTAATTAATTGAGGCTTTATTTGAAAAAAAAAAAAATGTGTTCTGTGTATTTAGAGACCTCAAAAAGATGTGAAAAAAATATTTTCAAATCTGAAGTAATTCAAATAGAGCTATGTTTTCTAATAGAGAAGTGAAAAAAGGTAGGGTTTTGGGGAGAGAGCACCTGGTTTTGAGCTTCAGATAACCACTTCTTAAATATACGTCTTTGGGCAGATTGTTTGCACCTCAGTCTTTCAATAATAATATTTAGTCCATAAGGACATTGAGAAGATTAAATTGAATAATGTTCACGCTAGTACTTTGTAAGTTTGAAAGCACTAACATTATTATAAATTAATGGATCCTCCTAATATTTAAGGAAAACTTCCTAGAAATTCCTTGAGTATCAGAGAACACACACCATTCATTCTGATGTTTATTTCCATAAAATTTCAAGAACAGTTGAAAAGGCAGCTTACTATCTTTAAAAACATTATAATGCAGTATACAATAGCATCCGTAACGTTCAAATGTACAATGCTATTATTTAAACAAATAGCTGAGTAAAAACAGATTTAAATCCTTGTCAACTTAAGCGTATAAAAGATCAAGCAATTGCAAAAAAGATTAACTAGTTTCATTCTGATTTTTGTACGTAATTTCCCTTAATTGCATATTTGTAGATACTGGTTCTTACTGTGCTTTCCTTTTATGCTGGAGAAACTGTTTTTTCTTTGGAGACCACTTGTATGTGTTCCAGGCAATCAAATATTTGGATTAATGAAGATTTGTTATGTACTTTTCATAGAATTAGAAACAATAAAAATAACCTAATAAAAACTGTATATGACTATCCAAAAAACCCAGAAACAAGTGTTGTGAGGATGTGGAGAAATTAGAATGCTTGTGCACTGCTGGTGGAAATGTAAAGTGGTGCCGCCACTGTGGAAAACAGTATAGGGGTTCCTCAGAAAATAAGAAATAGAATTACCATGTGATCCAGCAATCCCGCTTCTGGGTAAATATCCAAAATAATTGAAAGCAGGATCTCAAAGAGATCATTGAACTTCCGTGTTCATTGCAGCATTATTCACGATAGCCAAGAGGGGGAAGCAACTCAATGTCCATCAATGGAGGAATGAAAAAACAAAATGTGGTGTACGTACAATGGAATATTATTTGGTCATAAAAAAGAAAGGAAATCCTGTCACAAACTACCAACGTGGACAGACCTGAGGACATTAGGCTAAGTGAAATAAGTCAGAAAAAGACAAATGCTGCATGATTCCACTTATATGAGGAATCTAAAGTAGTCAAATTCATAGAAACAAAAGAGAACGGTGGTTGTCAGGGGCTGAGCAGAGGGAGAAATGAGGAGTTGTTATTCAATGGGTATAGGATTTCAGTTTTGCAAGATGAAAAAGTTTGGGAGATCTGTTGTACAACAATGTGAATGCACTTAACTGAACTGTAAACTTAAAAAAGGATTAAGATGGTAAATTTTATGCTAGGTATTTTTTACAATGTATAAAAAACTATATATGAACACATTGTAATTTGGGGGATGATTCAGAATGCTCCTTTATTATCTTTTAAGGCCCGATAGTAATTCATCTTCACACTGGCGCTCAGGAGAAGCAGCTTGGATATTTGACTCAGATTACAAGGGACAAAGGCACTTTGGTACCCAAACCCAGTGCCTAATTCAAAGTAGAGTTGAGGGTGGGGTCTCAGGCCAGAGAGTTTCTTACCATTTTGTGAGGATTAAATCCAAGGCCGTTTGTAGAAGGAAAGGGAGACACGGGGAGGAGAGCACCTGAATTTTAGGCCAGAGCTCTTTCTCTGAAGCATGGAAGCCAAAGACAGCATTCTGGAACCTCCCATTCTAGTAACTGTCAGTCACCAGCAAAGGAAATATTTGTTTTTGGGTTTTTTTGGCGAAGATTAGCCCTGAACTAACATCTGCTGCCAATCTTCCTCTTTTTGCTGAGGAAGACTGGCCCCGAGCTGACATCCATGACCATCTTCCTCTACTTTATACGTGGGACACCTACCACAGCATGGCTTGCCAAGTGGTGCCATGTCTGCACCCGGGATCCGAACCGGTGAACCCCGGGCCGCAGACTGGAACGTGTGCACTTAACCTCTGCACCACCGGGCCAGCCCTGGAAATATTTGTTGATGAAATACACTGATGAAATGCATTGTTTAAATCAAATAATAAATCATGCTTGTTATCCTATATCAGAATTTCCCAAACTGTGTTCTGTAAAACATTAGTTCTATGGGTATTACATTTTAAAAAAAAGGGTTCTGGGGTCAAAAAGTTTGGAAAACATGGGATTAAAAAGAGTTGAAAATGGCATTTTTTTAACTCTAGAATATCTCAAAGGCTTCATTATGTTAATATTAATATTGATGTTACAATGCCAATATTAAATATTAGATGTGAGTATGTAATGTTTAATATGCTGACATTAATGTTGACGTACTAATACCCATGTTAATATATTAACATCTTTTTCCTAGTCACATTGGACCAAGGAAGCAGTCCTTGGCACACCAGTATGGAAATGCTGCCCTAGATCATGAAAAACCGTAATATTTTTGCCAGCTGCTTTCCCTACGACAGTAACTTTCTTTCGTTTCTCCTGAGTTTGCAGTGAAGCTCATCTCTTTCACCATGAGCATCACAGGGGAAATATCCAGAAAGGAGCGCAGTAGTGGTTTTAGTGTTTGTTATTTTGAGATACCGTAAAGCTATACAGTAGACAATTTAGATTTGCTGTGACTCCAACTATTTTCCAAACAGAGAGCCTTGATATTGGACCACCTTGCTGATTTTGCAAGGATCTAAGCAGAAAAGAGTGAGTCAAGAATACACATTGCAAGGTGAAAACGGTCAAGCTGTGGAGTTACTTATATGGGATGCTTTTCTGTTTTGTTTAGTAAGAAAAAACTGCCTTAGGAAGTTACACCTGGCATATTTTGAATTCTCATTACTAGAGATTTGAAATGTTACTGTTACTAAAATTGTGATAGTTAGCTTAGAAATAGCCCATTTAACAGCTAACAGATTAGATTTAAATAATTAAGCTTAATATGAACGGAGAATGGTCTCTAGGAGGAATGTATTTCAGAATCCTAAAAGGAAGGCAACTATTACAAGCACACAAAATTCAAGTCAACTGAGCAAGAAGAGAGTCAAAGCAGTTTCTTGATATTTTAAGAATCTTTATGTTGCTTTTTCAGCTGAAAACTGAGGACTGCTACAACTACACTCAATTAATGTTCTTTGTTCTGTTTGTAGTCAAAGCCAGGACACAACATCAGAGGGAGAGCAGGTAAGCCTTGTGTGTAGACCTTTGATAGCGAGTCCCTGATAAAAGTCACTTTGGTTAAGACGTTAGCATTAGAAGCACTTGATTTTGAACCTGGAAAGTGAAACCGTCAATATAAGTCATTACAAAGAGATAATGTGATTAGTAGAAAGAAGTATTGACTATGCATTTTTTAATTCTTTTTTTAGTGTATAGTTTTATCTTTAGCAAAGCACAATTTCTGAAATGCTCCTTCTGAAATGACCTACTCCTTTTATTTATTCATTCAGCAGGTATTTATTGAGCAGCTACTATTTGCCAAATATCAGGTTGAGCACCAAAGATATTATTTTGCTATCATAGCAGAGAAGCATATTTTTATTTTCATCAAGAAAAATTAAAAGTTTATTCTCCTTGATGTGCAAAAATGAAAAAAAAAATTTAAGATACCAGTTGAAACATTAACTACTTATATGCCAAAATTTTAGTATGATTGCTTTTTGAGAAACTGGTTTTTAAATTTCTTTTAAGATTTGCTCTGTCTAGGAATTGAACACGTGTCAGAGGAGGAAAACTGAGTGGTTAACAAACATATGATACCATGTTTGGCTTCATTAGGAGTCAAGGTAGAGCAAATCACTCTTGAGATTAAAACAATTGGAAAGTCTGACAGTATCAACAGTTGGTGAGATTGTGGACCAATAGAACGGCTGATTCCATCAGAGGGAAGCTAAATTAATACCGTCCCTATGGAGGACATGTTGATAATACCTATAACATTTAAATTGTTTATACCCTTCAACCCAATAATTTCACTTCTAGTTATACATCAGAGACTGGAGAAGTTGTTGCACGGGAAGTGGGAGATAGGTACAAGAATCTCTTGTTCATTGAAACATTGTTTATAATAATAGAAAGTAGAAACAATTTAAATCACCATCTTTAAGATGGTATAAATTTAAAATGGTATACTAATACTGTGGAATAGTATCTAGAGGCTAAGAGTAATAAACTAAGTCCGCATATACGACACAGATGGATTTAAAAATAATGGTGAATGAAAAAGCAAGTTGTAGATTACACACTACTTATGTAACATTTTTAAATGGGGCTGGCCCTGTGGTGGAGTGGTTAAGTTCTTGCACTCTGCTTCGGCAGCCCAGAGTTTCACCTGCTGGAATCCTGGGCGTGGACATGGCACCGCTCATCAGGCCGTGCTGAGGCGGCGTCCCAAGTATCACAAGTAGAAGGACCCACAACTAAAATATATACAACTATGTACCGGGGGTCTTTGGGGAAAAAAAGAAAAAAATAAAATCTTTAAAATGCACACATATGTCATATTATAAAGCATTGCCCTCTCTCTATATATGAAGATATGTATATATAAATACACATACATATGTAGGTATATGTAAAAATATAACAAAACACACTGGAAAGATATGCACTAAATTCATGAAAGCAGTTTCCTGGGAAGAGATTGAGAGGGTAATTGGTCTGGACTGGAGTTGGGGGGGGAGGGAGGTCAAAGGGGCCTTAATTTTTTTTTTTTTTTGAGGAAGATTAGCCCTGAGCTAACTGCTGCCAGCCCTCCTCTTTTTGCTGAGGAAGACTGGCCCAGAGCTAACATCCATGTCCATCTTCCTCTACTTTATATGTGGGACACCTGCCACAGAATGGCTTGCCACGCAGTGCCATGTCCACACCTGGGATCTGAACTAGCAAACCCCGGGCCACCGAAGCGGAACGTGCAAACTTAACCGCTGTGCCACCGGGCCAGCCCCAAAGGGGCTTTAATTTTATCCGTAGTGTTTTATTTCTCATATAGAAAGATGAAGAATTTGTCAAAATGGTAACAACGATCAATTCTGGGTGTTGACACATGGGTGTTTGTTACATACTTTGCATTTTTCTGTGTTTTGAAAAATTCTTATAAATAAGATCTGTTCTTTCTTTTGGAGACCAATCTTCTACTTTGTGCCTAGGTTTGGTAAGTTGTGCACATTTCAGCCCACACAATAGTAATAAATGAGTCTTGGAACAAAACACGCATAATCCTCTGCATAGCTGCACGGCACATTCCCACCAAGCCAGCCTAAAAATAACTGAAGAGTAAAAGTATTATTGGACAGAGGGCCCCTCAGTTGACCTTCAGGACTTTCAGATTGTCCATTCGGTTAATCTTGTCACAATCACATAATTATGAGCTTGGCCTGAGCTTAATGAACCAATGTATGCAAAGAAAATACGCTGTAACCAGCACTGTGCCACATCGAAGCCCTGGGGACATGATGCTTTTCTAGTGCTTCTACATGAGGTTTTCCTAAAGCCTTTTTATGCTTTTCAGGCATATCACCCTTCCCAACTAATGCACCTCTTCCCCAACGCAAGTTGTCATTTCCCAAAATACGCTGATGCTGCAGCTCCACGACATAAATCTCCAAATGCCCACTGAGCCCCAGCGGGCGGCAGGTTAACACTGCAATACCTGTAAAAGCGGTAGAGCTGTGGAATTCTGCTGAAAAGACCATTCTATCCTCCTCTCTGAAACAGACTCTCATAAGCTGAAATACCAGTGAGTAAAAAATACAGGAAAGAGAAAAGCAACTAGGCAAGTCTACGAGAGCACTCAAGCGGCACTCCAGATTCCAGCTGAGCTGAACACAGTCAAGAAAAGTCAAATATCGGAAGAACCAGTTTGGGAGCCTCAGTCTGTCTTTTTTTTTAAGGTACATACTTCTTAGCTCTCTGGGAAAAAAAAGTTGAAAGGGATTTCTATCCGACAGAATGAAATCTGAGACTACCCCAGGTCAAATGCAGTTATAGTTCTGCATTCCCAGTGAAGCTTTCTTCCCTCAAAACTCTGAATTATGTTTGTTTTTTTCCAGATTGGCACCTGAGCTAACAACTGTTGCCAATCTTCTTTTTTTTCTCCCCTTCTTCTTTCCCCCCAAAGCCCCCCAGCACATAGTTGTATATTCTAGTTGTGAGTGCCTCTGGTTGTGCTATGTGGGACGCCACCTCAGTGTGGCCTGATGAGCGGCACCATGTCTGCGCCCAGGATCCGAACTGGTGAAACCCTGGGCCACCAAAGCAGAGCACGCGAATTTAACCACTCAGCCACGGGGCCGGCCCCTCCCTCAAAACTCTGTACTTTGAAAAATTTCAGGCCTTGAGAAAAGTTGAAAGACGATCTAGTGAAGCTTTGAAGATATTTGGCACAATGAAAGACTGGAAAATAATTCATATGAGGAAAAAAATCTATAAAATCAACTATTTTATACATTCATCTTTATATATAAATGTGCACGAACTCTACAAATGTATATGCCTTGCTTATGCATTTAAATTTAGTAAAATTACATTTAAGGAAAAGCAGGAGAAAATCTGGTGAAGAAAAAGAAGAGTGAGGAACAAAAAGCCATACAGAATGCACAAAACCCTACAAAGATCTCAATTTTTTAATGGGACCTGAACAATAGGTTTGCTTGAATTTTTTTCCTCCCTGCCAGTGACTGGGACAGGGACGTAAGGTAGGCCCATTCCTGCAAGACAGAACTCTTCTGACAGGTGCCTCTGGCTCCTGGACTCCTCATTGGTCTTGCTGAAGCTTTTAGAAATATGTTACAGCCTAAGACGTAGCTGTAAACTCTTTCTGCTCCTTTCTGTGTGAGATTAATGCCTAGATGTCAAAAGTAAGGTTGAATCTCAGGGGAATAAAGGAGCCTAATCTAGACGCCTGTACCCTCCATCCATTCCAACCATCGTTTATTCCTTGGGATGAAGGTTCACCTTTTTCTCCCCCAGAATACACTGAGTGTGACCTGCTAGCCAAAATGGAGCTAACCGGTTAGAGAGATCACTGAAGGAAGGAATGGGTAAGGGATCCGTTTTAAATCAACGTGTTCACAGTAGCAGGTAGTCCTATTTCCTGCCTCAGCATTTCCATTTTCTTTTTGTAGTTTCTTCTTTTTTTCTTTAGCCAGACCAGCTCCATCTTTGGTGATGAATCTTCAGTAAGAGGTTTTTGGGGGGTGGGTTGGGGAGTAGGGGACAGTTTTGATTGTGGTATGAAGAATGGTCACAAAAATTTGTAGTGTTGGGACTGGGCTCATTCTTGCTCATTCAGTGGCCCTGAAATCTTGTGCCCCTCCAGCTCCACCCTCACCCTGTTCTTCTCTCCAGAGGCTGAGCTGGATGGGTCATATCACAGGCTACTGAGTCCTCTGACCCCCTTTAGATTCAGCCAATGATAGGAGCCTGGATAGGTTGGAAGGAGGCAGGAAGGTGAGGTCCAGGTATTTATGCCTCTGGCACCTTCCTTTGAGGGCTCAGGTGCTGGCTGTGTCTTAGTTGGAAGGACCCTGCTCCTAGTAAGGTCATCCTCTTTACAGGACTCTACCCTTCCCGATGTGGTAACTTATCCCTGCTCTTGTTTCCTGTGGCCCGGGAGTGGGAGAGCTGTGCTGTTGCAGGTCTGTGAGTGTCTCAAAGGCACACAGGTTCTCAGCTCCTCTCCACTGCTGTCTAGCTCTGCTTGTTCTTTGGCATTGAGTCCAGGCGCACATTTTCCCCATCTCTTCCTCAACATTCAAGGAGGTGGCATTCCCATCAAGGTCTCAAGGTAAGTCCAGAAGGTATCAGGTGCTCTGCTTCATCAGAATGAAGCATGCAGATGACGGGCAGGTGGATCCTGCTTCCCAGTGCTGCTAGATTTTCTCTCTGTGCGGGTTTTGTGACCCACATTTGGAAAGTGTCATTATTACCATCCCTCTCACTAAATGTCTGTAGTAGTAGTCCCCAAATGTCAGTTTCAGGAAGAATAGTCCAAGGGTGGTGGCTTAAGTTATACATATAGATTCCTGAGTTCTAGGCACTAGGTGTCATCTGGCAGGTCCTTGGGTGAGGCCCAGAAATCAGTGCTTTTTTAAGTTCCCCTAAGTCTAGTCAAGTTCAGAAGCCATTCCTCTATGTCCCACTTCTTCAACCTCCTACTGTTTCACCTTTTGTTTCTTAAAGACATGTATATAGAGCTCCTACTATCAGATTTGTGGATTTCCATCTCATCTTTGTTATCAAATACAGTTAGTCCCGTCACCTCTATCATAGCAGTTTCTTTTGAGGAAAGTGAATCCTTCCAATAATGTGATATGTCATTACTCTAAAAGCTCCAGGCCATGAAAATGCCTATAAGATCACATATACCATTTAAATTAAAAGATTAAGTTCACCTCTAAGTATTTGTATAAAATCTATCCTTGCCCACATAGTAGATGTGTAGAACACAAAGATTTTCATCAAACTTGTTCTTTAATACTTTCTTCTATAGTCTTCTCACGGTTCTTCTACTTCCTGTCATATCTGTTGTCCTTCAATTGTCTGGCATTTCAGTTTTGTCTTGTCTTTATTCTCAAGATCAGTTTAACCTCTTGACCAAGTCAGCACTTTTTTTTCCTTTAAACTCCTCAGCATAGTCCCCAGGGCCCTACATGACCTCGTCCCTGCTCCTCTCCAACGTCACCTTGGAAGCTCCAGCTCACGGCCAGCTTTCTGTCCTCCAGTGTGTGAGACTTGTTCTGTCTCAAAGGCTTAGCTCCTGTCCCTTCCTCGTCTGCCTTCCCAAAGATCTTTGCTTAGCTAGCTTCTTATCCCTTAGTCTCAGCTCCAATATTGCTTCCTCTCAGGGTCTCCCTTTCAAAAGAACCACTTCTCCAATCCTTCTATTTGTTTACTTGCTCCACTAAAGAGGAGCCTTGTCTGTTTTGTTCCCAGTATTTCCCATCATGTTGAATGGTGCCTGGCATGTGGAAGGAGCTTGGAAAATATTTGTTGAATGAATATATGAATTAGATAAGCTGGGGTTTGGACTAGATCATCTCTGAGGGTCTCTTCCCAGCTATTAAGTACTATGATTTTCAAAACCCATCACAAAAAGCATTTACCTTTCCAAGGGAGAGCTTTTCTCAACAAATCAGCCAAGACAGGATTTCCGGGGGCTTAAGTGAAATGGTGGGTAAGCAAGCCGAGTGAAACAGGCGCTTTTCGTGCCAACATGTCTTCCTCTGAGTTTAGCAAAGGAGCAAAAAGCAATCATCATAATCAGTACAGAGGTGGATGAGAGAGTTGGTTTCCTTGATTTTTAAAACAGAGTTGAAGGAGTTTTAACATTCTACAGAGAAAACTGAAAGGGATACTGGTGGGTCTGTGCAGCGAGGGGACCGGAAGTTAAGAAGGAAGCATGTTGTCCTTTCTCAAAGGGAAAAGGTGAGTGGGAAGGGAGGAGACTGTTTAAGTTAATGAGGGCTTCCTTCCTTTCTCTCACACTTGAGGAGTAGCCAAAGGCCTTTAAGACCTGTTTCTTTCTCCTTTAGTGTCAGTGCCTTCAGTATTTCAAGATGCCAGCATTTTCTAGCAATGATAATAGCAGTGCAGATATGATTTTATGTTTGTCAACCTAGTAAAACAAGAGTGACATGCTAACTCATTACACATTATTTCCACTCATGGTGGCATCTGATTCTTTCTCTTCTTTGAGCTAACTTTAGTCAGCAGGCTTTTTCACTCCAGCCTTGGAGCTTGGTTTATCTATTCTACGTTAAAAGGTCTGGCTGAGATCAGGATGCCCCTTCCTCATGCTAGAACTTCTGGCTTCTATGTTAAGCTTCATTCATGCTGTTCATACCATATACTTTCTTCCTGCCTGGACAGATTGGTGCCCATTCTTCCAAGTCAGATTTACCTTCTGCCTCCTAAGTCCCGGCCTGCATAACACCAAAACCTTTGGGCCAGTCTCTTGTTGAGCCTCTAGAGGCTCATCATCTCTCTCGATGGTTGTTGCAGAACTTCACTTTCTCCTTAGCCTCTCATCTGTGGATATCTATCTCTGGAATGAAGCCGTCTATTAACTTGATAATGTTTATTGGATACCTGTCAGATGCAAGACATTCCACTAGGAGCTGGGAATACAATGTCGATTAAGATAGACATGGTCCCTGCCCTCATGGTGCTTATAGTCTAATGTGGACTTACAAAGGAAGCCTGCTCTAACAAGGGGCTAGATGTGCAGGTTTTTTTGTGAGGAAGATTGTCACTGAGCTAACGTCTATGCCAATCTTCCTCTATTTTATGTGGGATGCTGCCAGAGTGTGGCCTGACAAGTGGTGCTAGATCCGCCTCTGGGATCCAAACCTGCCGACCCCTGGGCCGCTGAAGCAGAGCATGCGAACTTAACCACTATGCCACCAGGCCGGCCCAGAGCGGCCAGGTTTTATTCACTAATGTGAACTGCACCTAGAAAGTACTGAATAAGTAGGTGTGCATGCATGTGTGTATGTTGGTGGGTGGGAAGTAAGATTAAAGTAGGGAGACTAGATTTGTATTGTATAGATATTGTATATTGTATTTGTGTTGTATAGGTTAGAGATTATGGCATTTTGACTGTAATGGAAATAGTGAGAAGTGATAATCTGAAGGCAGAGCAAACAGGACTGGCTGATAGATTTGTTAGGGGGTGTGAGAGCCACAGAAAAAACAATGAAGACCCATACATTTTGGACCTGAGCTACTGGATGAATGGGAGCTATTTACTGAGATGAGGAAAGGGGAGATGTGTGTGCAGGAATCAAGAGTTCAGTGTTTGACACATAACACTTGATTTTCCTATTGAATAAATCAAGTGGAGATGTTGAGATGTCAGCTACATACATAAGTTTGAACTTCAGGGAAAGATCCAGGCTGGAGATAAAATTACGACAATCATCAACGTCTAGATACATTTAAAGAGATGAGTCTGGATGATAACACTTTGAGAGAGATTCTCAATAGAGAAGAAAAGAGGACCAAAGTCACTGCCCTGGGACAAGCCAACATTTAGATCCTGGGAGCAGGAAGAAGAGGCAGCACAGGGGACTTAGAAGGACCAGCCAGTGAGGTAGGAGGGAAATCACTAGTGTTCCTTATCCCTGTAGCCAAGGAAAAGTGTTCACGGAGGAGAGAGTGAGCTCCTGGGTCATAAGCTATTGAGCGGTTAAGTAAGATGAAAAGTGAGAACTGGCCACTGGCCTGGGCCACAAAGTGACCTGGAAAATCATGGTCTGACTGGATTTGGTTGAGGAGGAAATGCGGGTGAAGAAACATGGGCAAGAAATGTAGATACCCCTTTCGAGGAGTTTTACTACAAAGGGAGTAGAGAAATGGGAGTGAGACGGGTATGTAGGGTCAGGTAAGATTTTCTAAAATGAGAAATATACTGTTTGTAAGTTGATGGGAATGATCTAAAAGACAGATAAATCTGAGGACACAAGTGAAAGAGGGATGACTACAGGACAAAAGTCCTTGAGGAGTTGAAGGAATGGAATCCAGGGCACAGACGTAAGAAGCAGGGCCAATTCATCCAGGGTAAGAAGGGAGAAATCAGAGCAGAGAACAGAGATAGATAAACTGGCAGGTGTGGCGGTGGGAATGTGAGGATATTTTCTTCTGAGGGCTTCAATATTCTTAGTAAAATAAGAAGCAAGGCCATCAGTTTGTGAGTACGAGGTAGAAGGTATTGAAGATTTGAGGAAAGAGGAGAAGTAAAATAAACCTCTTGGGGAATAAGAGAGTGAGCTGATAAGGAAAATATAGTAGGACTGCTGAGCGGTGCTAAGAGCCCCTTGAGGATTATGGTCATAAATTTAGTGAGACCAGTCATGGTTGTGGATGGTGAAGAAGTGGTAGGGACAATGGATTTAGAGATCCTGGTGGGGTCAAGAATTGTTGGAACCAACATACCAGAGGCATTGAGTTGGAACAGTAGAGGTTGGTGGTCAGAGAGGAACGCTTGAAATTGAGATTTGGGGGGTAGAGCGGTGATTTTTAATGAAAACAACCTAGACATGATCACGGCACTAGGCAACTGAAGTAGGGTGGAAGAACTGGTCGCTGAAGGGGAGAAAGTCAAAGAATTGAGAGACCAGAGTTTTCCAGAGGTGAAAGATACAGGGATTTTACTGTTAACTTGTTATGAATTCCAGAGGGCAAACTGGAAGGGTTTGGAAGGTTGAGAAAGGGAGAAAGATTGAATTAACTTAGGGGATGTTCAGAGCCATTTGGCGATAAGAATCTAGGTGGATGGGCAATGACTGAGAAGGCCTGGATTTCCTGTGGAGACTGATGGAAACAGAACTGTGAGGTCCTCCTAGTCTCTTACGGGGAGGTGACTAATCTGTTCTTATTCTAGCTTCTTTCTTGGGACCAGTCTCTCAGGCACTCCTGCATTACAGCCTTGGCATCACTTTGTTCAGAATGTTCTTTCCATTCTCTGCATCCACTGAACCCTCAGCTCACATCTTGCCCTGTTCTGATCATCCTAGACCAAGGATCACCTCAATTCTTCTAGCACTTACAGTAACATTTGGTAGTTAACATATAATACTTTTCTATTCCTTAATTATCTTTTTGTTATATTTCCTGTCACCTCTATATGTATCTTTTACCTCTTAATATGGCTTAGCAAATTTCAATAAATATTCATTAGTTTTTAGAACATGAAAGAAACTACATTTTCCAGAAAGCAGCCTAAATTGTATGAGTAAACTGGGGAAACTTTAAAGGAAATCTTAATTAAAAATTTTATGCACATTTCTCAAATGTTAATTTAAGGACTATTTTTAAAGAAATTTTAGAGGCCCCTGGGAATAAGTTTCCCACTTTGAAAAACACTGACTTAAGAAACTGAAGTCTTTTATTATGAGAAAGTCTGTCGGTTTTTAACTATACCTGCCCCCTCCTCCCAAATAAAGGAGGGTAAAAGATTGCTTTTTAAGATCATCATTGAAACAAAAATACAAAATGAAAACACATTTCTTATTGAACTCACTAGTGAATTCTAAAGAGTATGTCTCCAGGATCCAGTTGAGAAATTCTCCTTCTCCTTAGGTTATATGTTAAAAGAATAGCGGGTGACCTAAAGAAATGTTATAGCAGCTAATTTTATAACAAATTCATGGAAACACCCTTTTTCAAAATATGTTACGAAATAAATTTTATAAGCCAAACTTACACAAGGCCTTGCACATAGTAAGTGCTCAATAAAGGGTAATATAATAACAACAACAATAACAGAGGGTCAATAACAATAGCAATAATAATTTTTAAATTTGGGTGTTTTTAGAAGCAGAGTTCCAGCATTTCTTGTATTTGCTAAAATGAAGGCAATGAGATTTGTAACATTCACAGATATTAATACGTGTCCTGGGTGCTCCTCATCTATTTTTGGTCCTCCTGGACACAAAATAACATCATGGTTCCTGATTCTTTTTTCTTCTTCAGGCCGAAACATAAGTCCTCTGTAGGGCAGCCCTGGTGGTGGGGGCCGGGGCGAAGGCTTCCCTCTGGAATCCCCACTGAGGCAGGGAGCTCCGAGGCTCTGCCACATCCCCCACGGAGCTGAACCACAAGATCTCAGGGGGCGTTGCAGTTACTTTGAAATGGAAGGAGGTTTCCTGCTTTGTCAGCAGCCCTGCTGAGGGGGAAATTGAAGGTGCCCTGTGGAAATCTCCACTGGAAGCTCCTCATAGGTACAGGAAATGACAAGTTCACAGGAACTCGTGGTTACTGTAAGGGAATTTGCTTTGGACTGGTATTTCCAAATTCTCTGAGGAATCTCCCAGGCCTGAATCAGGTGTCTGTTTTGGGTTCTGCTCTGCATCCAGGTTCATCTGATAGTACTTTTTCCACTTTCATTTGAAATTTGCCAGCTGCAGATTTTATCAGTGAAAACCAAATTCAAATCTTGGATATAGATGTAGAAAATGTGGCTTTAGATTCTGGCCTTAGATTATGGTGAATATAAGACACCTACAGGTATGAATTGGAATGTTTATGGGTGAATTTTAGAAATAAATAGTAAATCTATCTGTAATAATAGGTCAACAGAGCAGAAAATAGGAGTATTACTGTAGTTTGTAGACTGGCATCCTGTCACAACAATTTTGGAACAACATTTGGTTCATGTTCTGTCACACATTCTTCAGAGTAGTTATGCAATTGCCTCCAAGATGTTGGCTGTTTCAGCCAAACTTTAAAGTTAGTGTCCCTCTTCCCCTCTTTACTGGGCAAAAGCAATCTATTTTTATGTGGGTGTGTGTGTGGCGGGGGGGGGGTAATATTTCCCCTAAACAAACTTTTGTTTTTATCTTTTGAAACTTTTAAAGAATTGAGCTTTAAAAAAATAAGACTCTATGAGTAGAAAGGGGCTCACTGTCACCTGCTGCAGCGCGAGATGGAGGTTCCGAGCAGACGCCGGAGCCGAGCACCTGGCTCGGCCACGTGCTGGGGGTGCGACTTTGGGCAAATTATTTAACCTCTCTGTACGTCATTTTCTAATCTGCAAAATGAGGGAAATAGAGCTGTTACAAGGATTAAATGAGTTAGAATTAGTAATGTGCAAAGCACGTGCTAAGTACTGTATGAGGACTTGTTAAAAAAGAAAAACATCAAATGACTTTCTAATAGTAGAGGCTTTCAGAAATTTGAGGTGTTTGCTTCGGTAAGGAACATAAACAGGTTATTATGAATTTGTTCGGTTGTCTGCTAATCAACAGAATCTGGAGACATGCCACGAAATATGAGTGGTTATAAATGAGTGGTTCTTGCATCTATAGGAGGGGTGACTCCTTGTGAGAAACAGCTTCAGTAAATCCCTGAGACTCTGCTGTCAAATGTTTTCACGAAAGTGAGATAAAGTGCACCTCTTTGTTTCATCCCCTGCTTACAGTTTTTTTGGAAAGAATTCAGAACAAATAACCAAAATGCCATCTTGGACCAAAGGAAGCTTGTATCTTACGGTGACAAATACTATAACTTGAACACAGTCCTAATTCATAAGAAACCAATGAAAGGAGAGGATTCATCCCCCTAGGAATCAGTTAATATTGCCATTAATTTTAAAAGGCAAGGGAATTCTTTTTCCAGAGCTTTGCAGGGGGACCAAAAATTGTATTTTAAACCTTTGTTTAGGTGTCTGGATTTCTGCAAGCAATATCACATTATTAGCATAAAGATTTAAAGAGAAAACACCTCTGTAGACATTGTTAGTTTGGTAAATACTGATGTAATTTCTTGTGTTTTTCCATATCTTCTACTGAAACTAATTAAATAGCCCTGAATTTTAAAGACATTTTGCAAAAAAAAAAAAAAAAAAAGCCCAATCAACCAACCAAACGAAACTCCCCCAAACCTTTCATTTTGCCAATTTGTAAGGCTTTTGGTGACAGGTAGTATGTCCCTGCGGTTGACCTGGCCTCAAAGCTAGATGGAGGTGGGTTTGAATCCTGGCCCTCCCGCATGTTAGCTCTACTATCTTGGCAAGTTATAAGGCCTCACTAAATACTTGGGTTTGTACATAGAGCTCAGTTTATGTATAGCCTTGAAGGGCTGTGAGAAGTAAATGTGTTTGTATGTGTGGAATGTTTAGGGCTCTGCCTGGCACAGAGTAATTGTTCAATAGATGTTGACCGTTCCACTGTTGAGAATGCGGCTTCATTGTGAACAGTCACTTCATCACTCTTTAAAAACAAAACACTCCTAAATTATCTAGGACTTGGTTTTTCTCTCTCTTCTTCTACCATGCCATTTTATTGAGAAATGAGAAAGCCTTAACATGATACATTTAAATGGAGGATTAAATATTCACACCCAATTCAAGTGTTCACGTCTGCACTTGAAGCTAAAACTTGACAATTTAAGGCATGAATATTATGTAATCTGAGTCTATGAGAAATCAACTACATCATAGCTGAGGCTTACTCCACCCAGACTGCTCGTTCCTTCAGCCTCTGAGCCTGTGTGCATCTCCAAGCTGGGCCAAGCCTCTCACACAGTGGGTGCTCCATAAATACTGGTAAGGAATGAATGGTTCATTGAGGAAGTTTCTGCAGTAATCCAGGAGATCAATGACAATTTGACCTTTGTGAAAGTATCTCCATTGGAGCCCGCCCAGTGGCGCAGCAAAGTTTGCACATTCGTGGCCCAGGGTTCGCTGGTTCAGATCCCGGGTGAGGACATGGCACCGCTTGTCAAGCCATGCTGTGGTCCCACATATAAAGTACAGGAAGATGGGCACAGATGTCAGCTCAGGGCCACTTTTCCTCAGCAAAAAGAGGATTGGCGGCAGACATTAGCTCAGGGCTAATCTTCCTCAAAAAAGAAAGAATCTCCAATTGGGTGCATTCTCTATGTATAGGTACAAGAGAAAAAGGATGAGAAATACTGCCTCTTCTCTCAAAGAAAGAAAATCCAATAACTTTCCAAGTAATAATAATATGTAATAATATAAGAACCCCCCCATTCCACTCTCCAACATAGTAAAGGCCTAGGACCTTAACACTTCAGAACCGGAAGAGGTCTCCTAGGCCAAGCTCCTCATTTTCTAGAGAAGAAAACGGACTTGGAGAGTTTAAGCCGTTTGTCCAGGGTCCCAGAGCCAGTCTAAGGGCAGAGTTAGGACTGAAGTCTGGTCTCTGAAACCTGTCAGCCCGTGGTCATTTCACCAGCCTGTTGGTAAAACAGTATCCTGTGATTTAAGCATATCTTTTACTACAAAAACGAGGTGTAAACAGGAGTATCAAAGTGGTGTTCTGATTACTGTAGCCGTCAACTCTAGCAACTCTTACAGGTTCCCACGCACCTGTATGCAGGAAGTCGCACGGCCACCAACACCTTCGTTTATATCGCGCCAACCGTAGGCGTTACCGTAGGGTAACGCCAGTCATGCTGACCTAGCTCCTTTATTTGTATTAACGTATTTAGCGAGCAGGACGAACGGCTGGGTAATGCACGCTCAGCTGTTAAAGAGGAGGCAAGACCCCGCGGGAGCCCACCATCAGAGCGCATCTTGAGATAACAGGCAGGACTGGAGGTGGGAAAAACAACCAGGGAAAGAATAAATGTGTGCGTGGGGGGGCTTTGCTAGGGAGTGGGCATGAGGGGGGTGATCAGATTACTGAAGGTTTTAGAACTTTTGTAGCAAGACAGAGGGAACCAAATAAAAATCCCACTCCTCCAGAGAGCCCTGGAAAGTTCAGAGGACCTCGTTTGAAGGAGCGAATCCCTACAGCCCGCGCCTGCGACCCCCGCGCTCTTCTCCGAGGACTGGGACCCCCATCCGCCGCCCCAACCCGGGCGCGCAGCAGCCCGGCGGTTCCGCGCGCTCCTTCTCTTCCTCCCTCCTCGGTCCGAAGGGAAACGCTGGCTCAAGCAGCGCTCGGGGCTCATCCATCGGCCCGGGAGGAAAAGGGGGAGGAGAGAGGAGGCGGGCGGCGGGAGGAGGAGTTTCTCGGCGGCCCGGAGCCCTCGGTGGGGACGCGGAGGAGGAGCGCCCTTCCCCCCGCGCGCTGATTGCTGTGGCGCCCTGCCCGTCCCCGCCCGCGTGTGAGGCAGAGCGGGTGCGCTGGGTCGGCCCGATGGGGGTAATCGAGGGTTTCGGGGACGCGGAGCGGCGCTTTCCTCTTCCCAGTGAGTGAGGGAGGGAAGTCGGCGGCTCCCGTGCCCAGCCACTTTCCCTGCGCGATTCCCGGAGCTCCCTGCAGGAGGTGAAAGTCCCCGGCGGGTCCGGATGGCGTAGTTGCGCCGCGGCGCAGCAGCTGCCTGAGCTCGCCGCCGCCGAGCGCTGGGCGGGGAAACTTTCCTCCGCTTTCCTCCAGCGGGCGGCGGGTGGATCTCCGCTTGACACACCGCCTCCGAGGTACGTGCCGGCCGACCCCGCGGCGCTGCAGCCCGTGCCCGGACGCCCCTACGAGCCCAGCACCCGTCCCGGCGCGGGCTCTGCAGGCTGCGCGGTGCCTGTCGGCGCTGCGCGGGACTCCGTGCCTGTTGCAAGGCCGGGGTCGCTCCAGCCTCCCGGACCCCCGGGCTTGCGGGGGCGGCTTCGGTCCGACAGTGTTTACGCTCCAAGCAGCCGGGACCCGCGGTGCGTGGGGAGTGGCCGCCCCCGGGGGGCAGCCTCGGGGCGATGAGCTGTGCGGGGGAAGACGTCTCCTCCGCGCCTGCCCTCACTCTTCCTCTCCGCAGTTTCTCCTGACCCCAGCGGGGCGCGTCGCCCCCTTCCCACGGGGCGCGTGACAGCGGCGGTGGGAAAGGTTTGTTGTGGGTTTGCACAGTTGCCGCTGCAGAGGCTGCGGCCCCGGCGCTCGCGCACCAGCGTGCGCTGCGCTCCCGGCCGGCCGCGCCCTCGGGGGCTGTGCGGGCGGCGCCGGGCGCTGCAGCGTGGGGTCCCCGCCAGGCGCGACCCCCTGAGCTTGCTAGCCGCCTCACCCAGTTTATTCTGAAGGCCTCTCTTAGCATGTTCACGTAGTTAAAACAAGCTTCGAAGTCGTGGACTGTTGCTAGAGAATCTGGTTGCAGCCTTCTTCTTATTAGGGCATTTGCCCCACTTTCCAGAGTGACATAGAGTAGGGAGCCGGCTTGTCAAGTATGAATTACCTTGACAGAGTAGAATTTACGGGTTTAGTGTCTACAAAAAGAGCTGACAGAAGAAAATCGCTCCATTTCCTTAGTTGCGAAATGGGAATAATAGTGCATGCCTCGTAAGGTTGCTGTGAGGATAGAATGATTGAGTTTATGTAAAGCACTAGAACAGTGCCTGGCGCCGAGCAGCTGCGCGGCCCTTAGCGCTGCTTGTTGGGAGCCCAGCGGCGACCGGGGAGGAGCGGCGAGGCCAGGGACGGTAGGAGGGTCAGACTGACACGGGGAATCAGGTTTTTTTCTGAGCTCCTTCTCCCTTCCAAGAAAGGTAAGTGAGCGGTTTGGGAGGAAGAGAAGTCTGTACAAGTAGCAAAGCACGTGTCCAGACCTTTTATTTTTCCTGAAGTGGTACTTTAGGTTGCTAACAGTTACTTCAGTGTGGAATTAACCATTTCTTTCTGGTAATAATAATAATAATAGCTAACGTTTATTGAACCCAAACTGCGTGCCAGACACTCTCCTAAATGCCTTAGGGACACTGAATCCTCACACCAACTCTGCGGTAAAAACAGTTTAATAGCCCCATTGTACAGATAAGATCCTAGAGGTTAGTTCCTTGCCCAGGTTGTACATAGAACTTTCTGTTGGTTCCGTCTCTCTCCAGAGCTGGTTTAGGCACTCAGCAGAGAGCAGCAAGTGCATCAGATTCCGAGTGTTTTCTCCCATGCTTCAGCTTCCCATGTGAGTTGAACACATCTCTCTTGAAACAGGGATAAGGTACCTGTGATTAATTTAGGTGATATCCTTTCTGGAGTGCCAAATTGCAGCACCTCTGAAACTGGCTCCAAGTAATTATAAGTAGAACTGTGGTTTGTATTAATTAATTCAGATCTTAATTCTTAATTTCTTTGATGAATTCTCCAGACATTGCTGGTCAGCATTACTTGGCTTCCTTAGGAAACAGCTTGGGGTTGGCACAGGAGGCAGGGAAATAATTCTTACCCCCTTAAGGGCTATTAAAGTGAAATTGATTTCATGCCATTGTGTCAGTTAAAGGATGTTGCTCTGTTTCTCAGTGTTCTCTGCTTTTGGCTTTAATTCTGCATTGTTTAGTGTTTCAAGGCTTCAGCATATTTTCAGCCCTTCAGTTTGTCTTTGTCATCCGTCCACTTTAATTTTTCCTGTTTTGATGGAATCTGACCATTACATGGCAGCTTTGCTTAACAACTGTTGATCCAGCTCATGTTTTTTAGATATAAAAATCACCAACTTACTTTTGAACCCCTGCACTTCAAAAGGCGGCCCCTGGGGAATTCATTGTTATTTTGAATATTAGCCAATAGGGGGAGCAGAACACTGTTGATGTCTGTGAGGCAAGTAAGCCAGTTTTTAGGGTATTAAACATACATTTCAGAAATGGAAAATGTGGCTTTATCTAGCAAAATAATCAGGTTGCTTTTTGAATTTACAGTAGAGAACTGGGTTTAGTTTCAACTGATTAAGAATGAACTTGAGGACTGGGCCTGTATGTTGGATGTATGTCAAGAACTCTCTGGTGGCTGGACAGATATTAAATGCACACATATGTGGGGTTTTTCCATTTATTTTCCTTAAGAAGTGTATGTAAAATGATTTTGTGTACTTTGAGTAATATTTCAAATTATCTAGGAGAACTGGGAGTCCAGAGAGATGCACTGTGAATCCTATTGTAATGACCATCATTTGTCTTTTATAGAAAACTGGATATAGTGACTTTGTTCTCAGGGACGTTGATGCACTCACAATCCTGTCATTATCATTTTTCATTAACATCTTCCAAGTGCAAGACAATAAGGGATTGTTATCCTGAGTAACAGCATTTCTATTCCCGTGTGTTCTTCAGAGGCTTATATTTTAGCTTATTAATGGTTCAGAAGTCTGTTTGTCTGGTATAGGTGTGATGTGTCTATGGACACTCATACCTGTAAATGTAATGTGAACAATATTTAAGAATTAACACGCTTGGAAAAACAGTTAAACTGACTTTTAAAAAAGGTTTCAATCTTTGCAGTTTTGTAGGCCAGTTTCCTTTCTTGTGTGTCAGAAAGTATGGACTTAACTTTATTTCATTTACCAAGTTAGGGTCCAGTGGATCCTATTTTAAAATAACCCTCACATTCAGTCCTATCTTTCTAAATCTCAGCATTGCATTTACACTTCAGAGTAGCATTTCATTTAGGCTCTTTAGCATTTAATTTAGTCTTCCATGCTTTCATCTAGTTTACTCATTCAGCAAATATTTATCAACCCCCAACTCCCTAATAGGCTTACGTTCCTGGTCTTGGAGTTTGGCAAATTCGCTGTCCTCCCTCAGCCCTCTGATAGCAGGGGGCCAAGATGCCTTAAGGCTTCCTAGGGCTTTGTCATGGAAAGCCTTTATAGATTGACAAAATTGGTTTGCTTAAAGGAAAGTATTGTTCCATTCTTTTTTAAGACTCAAAGGAATTAATCTTTCCTTTTTGCATGCAGACTTGGTTGTATCTTGTAAAAGTCAGGTGACTCTTTCTTTTCTGAGGGTCTAAACATCCAGGGAACTCAACTGTCCTTTGACTACAAAGAAGATGATTACTTCTTTAGTACCTAACTGATGACCCATTTCCTGGGATCATCAATCTGTGGAAAATTGTGACTTTACCTTTTAAGCTTAACAGAACAGTTGAAATTTAGAGGAGGACTGGTAAGTATTATATTGCTACAGTATTTTTCCTGGAATATTTGCTGTGTGGTCATTTTGAATTACCCCTGTTCTTGATAATCCATTTTGAAATGTATTTTTTTCTTTTTTCATTGCTGTTAGACAGAAACTAATTATAATTGTCAGATTCATTAGTTAATGAGGACAGTTTCTATTTTTTTCTTTTTCTTTACTCTTAACAGTTATTTTTATAATGATTTTATTGCTGTTTCAGTCTGTCCACTGGAGCATTTTTCTTGTGTTTTTAAACTTCTTTTGAAATTTTGAAACTTAAAAAATGTTAACTACTTTTTGACCCTTGCGTTACTCAAGTTAGATAAATGTTTTTAGGGGTCTTTAACTTAAAGGCAGTCTCCTGTTGCCTCTAGGAACATGGACAGTTTGGAATATAAAAGAGTGAATCCAGGGCGTTGGTGGCTTTGGGAGAAAATGACCGCACCAAGATCCATGGCAGTGATTTCTCTGGTTCTGTATCTTCAGAGTAACACTTAGAATGATAGTATTGTCTTTTTGTAGCATTTCGTAAAAGACAAGCTATTGCTAATTTGTTTGGTTTCTAGTTAAGCTGAAATACATCAACACTGCTTGGAAGGGCTTTACAAAAAAGGATTTGGGTCCATTTCCTGGGCTCTGTCCATTTCTAGATTTCTTGTTTTCTATTTTTTGAAATAACACATTTGCTTGTTAACTGACATTGAGCTTGATTTTCCTCTCGTGCAAAGTCTTTGCTTAAGATTTAGCACAGATTTCTGAGCATTCTTCCTTCTCTTAGAGAATAATGATTTTTATCTCTTAACCAAGATGTGTGCAATATTTAGTATTTGAAGCAACATTCATAAAAATTCTGCTTGAGGCCACTCTCATTTGGATCTTGTTCTACGTTTTTTATTTTTCAGTTTTCCGAGCCAAACATCAAGATGTAACAGGCTGCAACTATGGGTATACTCACAAGGGGTGGAGACCGTATTTAAAATCGAGATGATTCCTGAAGGTCTGCACCCATGCCCTCAGGCCTTCCTGATCTCTCCTGCTGTAAGATAATTGTAGGGGGCTGGCCCAGTGGCACTGGGGTTAAGTTCACATGTTCCGCTTCTCTGGTGCCGACATGGCACCACTTGGCAAAAGCCATGCTGTGGCAGGTGTCCCACGTATAAAGTAGAGGAAGATGGGCATGGATGTTAGCTCAGGGCCAGTCTTCCTCAGCAAAAATAGGAGGATTGGCAGTAGTTAGCTCAGGGCTAACCTTCCTCAAAAAAAAAAAAAGAAAAAAGAAAAAGATAATTGTAGGAAAAAAGTTTTTGTCTGGTGTTTGTGCTGAAGGCTTCTTCAAGTCTGGGAGGAGGACTGAGTGATAGTAGAGCCTGGCAAAGTTCATTTTTAGCGTTTAATGTTAAATTGTTGCCACAGTAATAATTTGGAATTAAGTCTGAAATGTTAGCTCTATCTTCACTTTAAGAAAAAGGATGGAAATGCAGAAGCATATACTCTCCCTGACTCTTAGATACTGGGCTCTGGAGGAAAGGAGGTCAGAGTTGGGTGCTGTTTGCAGAAGAAGCACCTGTCCATCCATCCTTCTGAGCACATAATCCATTTCCATGGTACAGCCTGAAGGTCAGGTTTTTGTGTGAAATTGCAGATGGGCCATTTGTAAAAACACATTTAAGTTGATTAGTCCTTGAAAAAATGATCTTCAGAAAACAGTTTTTACAGATAATAGTCCCCGAGCTCCCCTGTTGATCAGATTGCCCTGGGAGAAGGTCTGTGGTTTTTAGCAGAGCTGTGGATTTCTTTTTTTATTCTTATTATACTCTTATTAGTGGAAACTTGATGAGTACTTAATTCAGTTTGGTGTGGGAAAAGATTCCTTTTTGGGAGTATCATTCTGTTAGCGTTTTTAGTGATTTATGTGTTTGGACAGTATGAAATTGGTCATTAGATGCAAAAATACACGGGTGGCTATTTGCAAATTTCATTTCATAATTAACTATGATGATTGCTGGAGCAGAATGTGGCTTTTTTTTTTTCATCCTTGGAAGGTTATTTGAGGTCAAATACTTAGACTCTAATCTCAAAGCCTTGTGTTTGTGTGGTCCCTGAAGTACTTTTGTGTGATACACCCTGTGTTGTTATGAGTTATCTCTTTTCTGGTTTTTTCTTTAAAACAAAACATATTCAACACAAAATTCTCTTCTGACTGTCCGTAAAGAATAAATGTCTCATTTTGTTATATTAAACTTTGTGCAATTGGTTGTCAAATTGCATCTAACTTTGAGGGAAAGTACCCCTGACTCATTACATACATTTTGCATCATTGCAGTGTAAGGTCTCCCCTATGTGTGTGGGAGAAGTTTCTGATCTTCTAAATGGCTATGTTTACTATTGCTGGTCTCTCTCTTTTTTAGAGAAAAAAGCCTTTCTGAGCCGACATTCCTCTTAGTTTTCTTATTTTTCTGTTTTTCTAGAGATTTTACTTGTATTCATGATACACCATCTGAATCATGAAAAATACTTAGGCTAACAACAAATTTTGTGAAGACACACCTGTCTTTTTGTTTTGAATCCATCACATTCTCCATTCCCGTTGCTGCCCAGCCGCTGGATGCAACATGTTTTTGACGCAGGAACCAGGGGAAGGATGACCTACTTGATAGATTTCACATTTTTTCGTATTTATGCCTTTTTCAGTTTGTGGCATTTTTATTATTAGAGTGGTTGCTTTCTGAGATATTCCAGGTTTTAATTTCATCCAGTGTCTGGGCTAATAAGGAGGTTTCCTATAGAACCAGTTCTACTAGATTCTTAAAAATAGTTCCAGAAAGTATCCCATATAGATACCTTGCTGGGTAGGGCTTTTGATAATGTTCGAATGGGAGAGAGCTGAACACAAAGCAGGAATCCACTTAGTTTAACTGGTTAGGGAGGTTGGGAAAGGGGAGGGGAGTGTCTAATGTGTTAGGGGAAAATTCACTTTTGCATAATAATGGATTTAAATATTTTCCTTGGCATTACATTTCAAGTAGGTATATAGGTAAGAGGTTTGCAAAAGAAATTTTGCTAAGGTTGAGATTCTGTAGTTGGCAGCTCTTAGAACCCTGAAGATCCTGTTCTCTGAAGCCAGGAAAAAGCAATCTGTTTCCAATTATATATCACAAAAATAGGGAAATTAAGCCAAGAAAAATGATCATTTGGGGGTTGGATTGTTTTTTGTAGAGGGTAAAGGAGAAAGGACTGTAGATGCACATTTTAAAAAGTCTGTTAGTTTTTCTGTTGGCTTTCAAATTTTTCTAAGCGTTCTATATTGGAAATTAAGAATAATTTTGGGATTAAAGACTCTCCTCCTTCAGCTCGTTTTTTGCTTCTCAGAAAGCAGACAGAAGAACAGGCAGCTTCTGCTGACACTAAGGAGTTTGGTCCCAGTGTTCTGGGTCCCGGCTGGTGTTTTTGGTAAAGCCTTTTCCTGTGTGAAGGTGCCGCGTTATGGGCTCCCAGGGTCAGGCCAGGTTGTTGGTGCTATGTTTTTTTGTTATACTTTTTACCATGCTTTGAGCAGAAATGTAGTCCCTGCTGCTTAGCGTTATTCTGCTAAGAGAGAAAGACTAGGGATGCTAGTGTGAGAAGAATATGGAGGTGAGAAGCCTAACTGGAAGTTGGATGAGTGCGTGTGACTATTGTCCTCAGCACTTAGCAGAAGCAACTGGCCTTTTCTGAATGCCGGCTGCTAGTTTCAGGATTAGTGGTCCCACGAGACCCAGGTGTTAACTATGAAATCTCCTTTCCACCATCAGCAGATCACCACCAGCAGATTAGTTCCTGTTTCTCACACCTTACACCTCCACAGTGTGTTGAATAAAACTTTCCTGATGGTACAGAATCTTTGATAACACAGAGCCTGTCAGGGCGAGTGGTATTTAGCTCTTGGCTCTTTTTTTTCTCACCTCCCATTAACTTCTTGCCCTGTGGCTGGTGGGCTCCCACGCCCACCACACCGTGACAGGGTGCTAGAAAAGGTGCAAAGTGCAAAATTCCGGGCTCCTGTTCAAAAGTCAGCATCTTTGCTGACCTCTCTGATATGTTTGCTGCTTCACTCTCCTCTTTTCCCACGTGTTATCATCTTGGTTTCCCTGGAACTACTTCTGGTTTTCCCCTTACCTTCTGGATCTCTCTTCAGTGCATGTGCTGGCATTCTCCCAGGTCCCATTTTCCCTTCTCGTCTCAGTCCAAGTTTAGTTACTCGTATTTCCGTGCCTCAGTGGTCTCGTCTATGGCAGTAACTCCCAGTTTTATATTTCATACCCTTATTTCCAGTGGCCACCTGGTTGTTCTGTAGGTATTTCTGTGAAGACTAAGTCCAAAACCCAACATACTATTTCTCTGGTCCCCAGTCTCAACTCCTTTATTTCCCATGTCAGTAAATGGCACCAGTTATCAAGCGAGGAGCCTCAGGCATGCTTAACTTCCTTCTGGTTTTTTCCTCGAGCTGAATCACACAGATCCCACTGTGGCTTACTGTTAGCAGCTCTCAATTGGCATTTTCTTCTCCATTTCCAAATCATCATCTCACCTGGACTATTGCAGGCATCTTCTATCTAGTTGGTTCTCCTGGCTTCAGCATCTGTCTCCACTTAGTCATTAATTTTGGTTGGTACCTTGTAGAACATAGATCTGTGTTTTCATTTCTTGCATTTTCAAAGTCTCTGCTGTTCCATTATCCTTGGCATGGGGTGTCCGGTTATCAGCAGTGTAGCTCAGCCTGCTTTTTCAGCTATTTTCCCTCTGTTTCCTCCATGAACCACACTATACCAGACTCCTGAGGTTTCCCAATCACGCCTGTGCTCTCATACCCTGTTCCTTTTGTACTTGCCCCTCCTCCTCTTCTCTGGTGGTCTTCTCCTTACTTGTCCAGCCTGTCTCCATTGTCAGCTTCTCTGGTGAGGCTTCTCCTGTCAGATTGCTTCTTCCCTTAATTTCTCTTACGGCACTTCTCCTGCTGCCTCGTGAGAACTTATTTTCTTTCTCTGCCAGATTGTGGACTTCCCTAGAGCGGGATTGTGTCTTATCATCTTTGTGTTCTGGGTGTGCGGCATGGAGTTGGCATGAAATATCTCTTGTCAAGTTAAATTCTTCAACTCAGTTCCACTTCAGTGAAAGTTTTGAGAAAAAATCAAGCTTACAGTTGATATAAATTATACCTGTAGAAAGGACAAAGGAAATCAATTCAGAATCATAGAGTTTAGGGCTAGAGTGGGGCTTAGAAGTGATCCTCTTTAAGTCCTTCTAATGATGAGAATAACTCGGTACAGAGAGGTTAGGTGACCTGTCCAAGATCACACGGCAGAGAGTAGTTCTTCCGTCTGCCCCTTTGCGATATTCTCCACCCCGTAGCCAGAATGCCCTTGATAAAACCTAAGTCAGATCCTGTCATTCCTCTGCTTAAAACACTCTACTGTTCCTGTCTTTTTCAGAGTAAAAACCAAACTCCTGACAATGATCTGTGAAGCCGTACAACCAGCCGCTGACTCTCTTGCCTGTTACCTCTTTGACCTCACTCCTCGACTCTTTGGCTTGCTCACTGTGCTCCAGCTGCTTGACCTGCTTGCTGTTCCTTGAGCCTGCCACACGTGCTCTGTCTCAGGGCCTTTGCACGTGCTGTTGTCTTTTCTTAGAATGTTTTTCTCCCAAATATCTACAGAATTCACTTCCTGTAGGTTCTTACTCAAAGAAACACACCAAACCAAAGACCCCCAAATACGTCCTTTTCCTCTTCTCTGCTTTGTTTTCTTAGTATTTATCTCTATTTCGTAGAATTATGCATCTTGTTTATAGCCTTTGTCCCCTGACTAGAATGTAAGCTCCACGAGGGCAGGGATTTTTTTTGTTTTATTCCCTGTTGAATCCTCACACCTAGAACAGTCCTAGCGCTGAACAGGCACTTGATAAATATTTGTTGGATGAATAAATAACTGAAAAGAAACAAGACTTTGTGGATTTCTTATAACTCCAGTTGAATGTACACTTAGGGCATTAAAAAGGGAACACCGTCAGGTCCGTCTGGAGGAAGGAGAATCTGATTTTTAAAAATCCTCATTCAAGACCTGTCAGACTGGAACACTGACCTCTTTTTAATTGTCTGACTCGAAGCAGCAACCGTGGGCTCTCCCCAGCCTTACAAGTGGTTTGGGAAGGCTCCCATTTTACCTCTGACAGGCTTGGGCTTGCTGTGGTTTCTCTCTGCTTGCGGTTTACCCTTTAACCCATTGGGCTACAAAGATGAAAAGCAAACACAGCGTTAAAGAAAAGAGCTGGGGGAGAGGGTATGGGGCAGAGGAGCAGAATTTTCTTGTCACCCTGACATCTTCCCTTGGCTCCGGGCCCATCTGGAGTGCTGCTCACTGTATCTTCTAGAGTTGCTTTGGGGCTGTGTTCTAAGGAACAGTGTGGAGACGGCCGGGTCAGATGACTCTTGAGTTTTGCTTTGATGTTCTAATCTCTTTGAAAAGAAATGTTAAGTTTAGATAAAAAGGACATTGGAGAAAGGATTTTTTAAAATTAAATTACAGTCCTAATTTTGAAGAGAGCTTTTAACTCTTCTCAAGACAGAGGGTTGCAATTGAAATTACCACTTGCTTCTGTCAGTGAGGCGTCAAGACTGGAATCTGGTCCTAGGAAACCAATGACTTAAATCCACAGGGCAGTAAATTACACTTCTGAAGAAGCTTCTGCTTCTTGGGGGTCGGGGTTATGTTGAACGAAGAGCTAATTTATATTAGCTTAGCAGTGATGTTAGAGTGATTTGCCTCCTGCTCTTTTTGTGATAACATCAGTGTGGTTCCTCCAGAGCACTCCTGGTCAGGACAGGAAGCCCAGCCATGGAAGTCAAAGGCTTACGTGGAAGTTATTGGCCGTGTGCAAAGCCAGCAGCATAATTTAACCTTGGGGTTTAAAACTATCCAACTGAAAATAGATTGTCTTAAATGGAGCTGTTATCAATGACCTAGCTGAAAATCGTAGCTACCATTTCCTGAACTCTAAGAACATAGTAGATATAAAGTGCTTTACATGTTATTAATTGACTTAATCCTCATAACAACCACGTTAGGGAAATGGAATGATTATCTCTACCTTACAGATGAGGCATGGAGGTGTTTAGTACATTACTCACAGTTACACCTCTAGGAAGAGGCCGGGCAGGGATTTGAACTCAGGTAAATTGGAGGAGTTCCCACACTTTCCACTCTACTATACTCCTACAGCACACCAAGTGTGCTTTCACCGCAGGGCCTTTGCACTTGCTCGCCTTACTGCCTTGGGGATGCTTTTCCTTCAGATACTGTCATAGATCTGTCTCTCACCTCTGTTCTCAAATGTTACTTCATCTAAGAGGCCTTCACTGATTCCACTGTGTGTGTGAGATGGTCTTCCCCTCACACCACCAAGCAATTCTCGGGCACCCGCAGGGTATATGAGAATTCAAATCAATTCTGACACTATTTACTGTCTCCCCAGAGAGAGCGCATTAGATTCCACAGTTTCAGGGCTCAGTCCCACAAGACTTCCCTCTACTTCAGATGCCAGTTGCAAGCCCAGGTTGTCACCTGTGCTTCTGACCGACCAGCTACAGATTGGAGGTTCCAACACCCCCTGCCTTGGGTTCAATTATCTTGCTAGAGAGGCTCACAGAACTCAAAGAAACAGTTTATTTATTAGCTTCGCGGTTTATTGTAAAAGCGTATAAGTCAGGAACAGCGGGATGGAAGAGATGCGTAGGGCAAGGTGTGGGGGAAGGCTGTGGAGCCTCCTTGCCTGCTGCCAGGATGCCACTCTCCCCACATCTCCACCTGTTCAACCTGGAAGCTCTCTGAACGCCAGCCTTTCGCATTGTTATGGAGGCTTCATTGCATACACGTGGTTGATTAAATCACTGGCCCTTGGAGATTGATTCACCCTCTAGCCCCTTAGAGATGGGCGAGGTGGGACTGAAAGTTCCAACCTCTAGTCACATGGTGAGCTCTCCTGGCCACCAGCCCCATCCTTGGGTGGGGTCCACAAGTCACTTTACTAACATAACAAAAGACGCATTGATCTCTCATCACTGAAGAAATTCCACGGGTTTTAGGAGCTCTGTACCAGAAATGGGGATGAACACCAAATATGTATTTCTTACTATAAATCACAATATCACACCTTCTGTGACCATCCCATCTTAAATAACTTCCTTCCTCTCATCACTCTCTCTGCTTAATCTGCTTTATTTTTCTCTCATAGGATTTAAACCACCGCTTGACGCATTATCTATTTGTTGTCTGTCTCTCCCATTAGGAGGTAAACTCCTTGCAAACAGTGTCATGTTTAGTTCACTGCTGTGTCCCCAGCTCCCTACACAGTACAAGGTGCATGGTAGGTGCTAGTAAATGTTTGCTGAGTGAATGAATGAAGTAAAATGAGACTGCTGATTGAGCCTTGCTTCCCTGGTTTCAAAACAAAATAACTTATCCCTAATGTCAGATCTAATCAGCCCACCCACTACCAGCAGGTGACTCTGCAGTGGAGGGGCTCCTGTTGGTAGTGTTTAGAGCATGGGCCGTGGAGGCAGACAGACCAGGGCTCGTATCCTGGTGCCAGGACTTATTAGCCGGCCATCTTGGGCTTGTCTAGCATTGTGAAGCTTCACTTTTCTCACTGTAGAGTGGAGTAAAGGACATCCATCTCCTTGGGTTGTTGAGAGGCTGAAATGAGAACTTGTGAAAAACACAGTAAGCGCTCAATAGATGGTAGCTGAGATGTTTTGTGGGGTCAGAAGAAAGCAGGATGTTAGCCTGTAATAGGAAGGGGAATGAAGTGTAAACACATGAACGAGCACAGAGTAATTACAAAGCAGCATGCGGACAAGTCTTGGCTGTGCTGCTAACTAGCTATGTAACCGTGGGCCACTCATTGAGCCTTTCTAATTCTTGGTTTGTTAATCTGTAAAATTAAAGGGTTGGAGTAGATGTTATCTATTTCTAACATTCTGAGTTGGCTCTGAGTGGAAGATAACATGGAACAAATTATACACGCATTTTGAGGAGACGGAGTGTTCACAGTGGGATGGGATCAATCAGAAGGGGCTTTTGGAATGAGGTGAGGGGACTGAGTAGAGTTCATGGAGTTTGAAGAATAGAATAAAAACGGCAGTTTTGATAACATGGGCAGATCTGATAAAATTCAGGTTATGTATATGCTTACATTGCTTGGAAGATAATTCACTTATATTTTTTGTTTATATAAGTTATATTAAAAATGGCGAATATAGCGTTAGTATTTTATTTGCACTTATGTTGTCAAGTTGAGTGTTTTTTTAGATAATACTTTCCAGTTTTAAGTCATTCCTGCTAGCCATTGTATGATCATATATTTCAAATTTCCACAAGTGTGTTTAAGTCTCATGGGAGGGAGTCAGGATTAGTTATTGGTCCATATAATGACAGTTATAATTAAGGTATAGAATAAAAGATTTTCTCTTCAATCTCCTCATATTAGAGATGAAGAAATTAAAGCCCAGAATGAAGTGTGACTTGTCTGAGCTTATAAAACATGTTAATGCCAGAACTCCAGCCTCTCCTCTTACTTTGAGACTGCCCTGGGGTACAGGTTCTTTCAGATATACAACTCTTATTTGTTGGTTTATCATTTCTTATTGAGAAATGTTATGATAATTCACCAGCCTTCCACACTACTTTTAATTGTAATGTATACAATAGAATTTTATACTTGCTATCCATTATGGTGCCTGTATCGGATCCTTACTATGTGCCAAGTCGTGAGCTAGGTACACTCATCTCTCTAGAGTGAACAGATGAGTGCGAGAGCCATACCTGGAAGGAAATAGTTACATGAAGATTTACCTGCAGGGTTGAATTGCACTACATTCCAGGTGTCCAAGTTTTTAACTTTGTCCAAGGGAATCATAGAAAGCTTGCTTAAAGGAGTAATGCTTACGCTGAGACCTAAGATGTTGGAAAGTGGCTATGTTGGGGGGACAGTGGAGCGTCACTGAATTGTAACACAGTGAACATCACTTCTGGAAGCTAAGGCTTCTTCCTTTTGTGGGACTGAATTGAGGGGAGTGTGGTGGAGCATGCAGAGGATGAGGTCGGACTAAGTAGGCAACGTCTAGTGGGCAGCCATTGAAGGGTTTTAATTCCTCGTGTTTCACATGGCTGGGCTGTTGAATCATTTTCTTATACTTGCTGTCCCACATTGTGGTACCTCCATTGGATGCTGATTTATGCCAAGAGATGAGCTGCTTGGGCTGCTGAGCCCTTTCCTTACCAAATAATATGAGTTGAATAATTGAAATGTATCTTTTGAGGGACTCCCCCCATGCCACCAGAGAAATAATTTTCTATTGGAAGTCAGTGAAAGGAGTAAAAAAATGGGCTTAAGTGTAATTAACACAATAGTCTGTTGCTGGAGGGTTTATTCTGAATTCATGTATTTGCAGAATCCCTGTGAATATAAACAAACATGTAAATCAAAAGTTTTAGTAAATTACTGTATATCGTAGCAAATAGTCTGCTAGAGGTCGGGTAGATGTAGCTCCGTAGAAGATTTTTTCAATGGCCTGGTACTTGCTGGCTGGCTGGCCTCCTGAGACTATTCAGATGTGCTGAATTTTGCTGGAATAATTGCAGCGTCATGATTTAATAAGCCCTTTCGGTGGTAGCTGATTCCTCACTGCAGGTAGCCTGGTTGGTTTGGTGGCAG
The DNA here is from genome assembly GCF_037783145.1 of Equus przewalskii. Taxonomy (NCBI): domain Eukaryota; kingdom Metazoa; phylum Chordata; class Mammalia; order Perissodactyla; family Equidae; genus Equus; species Equus przewalskii. Next base: position 8,007,979 of record NC_091854.1, read on the forward strand.
TGCCAGGCTGAGTTCCGCAGCCCCCTGGCTACCCCCCCTGATGCTAATTTGGAATCATGAGGTGGAACTGAGGAGGGCCACGCAGCCAGATCCCTGTAACTTATACCAGAGATGTTGAAGTGGTAGCTTTGCCACCCTTTGGGAAAAGCTTTACAATGTTATGATTTATCTTTTGGACTCATATCTCTTGTATTGAGTTAGGAATCATTGCTTTTTGGTGATGGAGGGAATTTTTGAAATTCTAGATGATAAAGTCTAATCCCCAAATTAATACAAACTGATCTAAACTGCTGTTTATATTATCTCGCTGCTGGTAGTTTGCTTGGTTTTCTGAAAGTCTAGTTGCATTTTACCCATCAAAACTCCAATGACTATTATTTTAAAAAAATGTACTGTGTGGGCCAGGTATTGTTTTAGGTACAATGCCCATATTCTGTCTCGTACATTACAATCAGAATATCATCACCATGTTACAGATGAGGGGTGGTGGAGGTTACATGACTTGTCCAGTGTAACACATCTGGCTGGGTAAGCCCGGTTTGGAATCCCCCAGGTAGAGTTCTCTATTAATTGTAGCTTAGAATCATAAGCAACAGAGATCTTTAGATACACAAATATTAAAGGTGAAAGGTGGTTCCTGGAATATTGCAAGAGTGGGTAAAAAGTCCATCCTATTTTGTGAACTGGAACGAAACATGGTCTTTTACAACCTTGTGAAATGTCTTCATTCCCACCCTCCCCTTTTTACTGGATTTTGCTTGGGTGGTAAGGTCTGTTGTGTTTGGGACAGACAGAAGGACTTTTAAGGACTGACTGAAGGTCAGCCCCAAGGAAGCCAAGCATGCTGGGGCCAGAGATGTGTTGGTCACACTCTCAGCCCAGGAGCGAGGGTGGGCCAGGCCCTAGAGGTACAGGGGAGAGTGGAGTCCAGCTTCTCTGCACATCCTGTTTCTTTTGTGCCTCCTGCCTCTCTTCGCACTGAGTCTTTGTGTGGAATTTCTGCCCATAAGTGTAGGTATTTCAAGAGCGATCCTCCTTTTTCTCCTGCCACTGGCAGCCACAGAATGTTGGCACTTTACTGTTAGGCCTCAGGATAATAATCCCCTTTAGGAGAGGCAGCCTGCTAATGGTAAATAATAACTTTTATACTGTACACGTACAATGTCATTTGATTCTTACAACAACCTTATGATGTAGGTAAGCTAAATTTGTTATTATCTTCTTACAATGAAGAAACTGAGACTCTGTTCTGATCTAAACCACCTTTCTTGTCTGACCTGCTGCTGTAAGAAGCTTAACTGATCTTCCGTGACTCTGAGCTCCCTTCAGTCTGTTCTCCACACAGTACTCAGAGAAATCTTTAAAAACCCAGTCGGATCACACCACTTCCTCTTGAACCTCATTCCTGTCCTTTCCCGTTTGTTTAGCTTTGCAGCCATGCTCCCTCCTGTGTCGGGGATCTGTAGGGGCTCCTCTACCTCCTCACCTGGCCTCTTCAACCTCTGCTTATCCTTCAGGTTGTAGATACTTTTCCTTTAGAGCTCTTATCATAGTGTGTAGTTGTATATTTGTGATTATTTGTTTATCTCACCAGACTTTAAGCCCATGAAGGCAGAAAACATGTCTCTTTGCTTGGCCCGTATATCCCCATTGCCTGGCGTGGAGTAAGCAATGAATATAGATTTCTTGAAGGAAGAGATGAAGGTCAGGAAATGAAATATCTTGCCTAAAGTAGTAAATGGCATGACTTTACTAGAATATAAGCTCCATGAGGGCAGAATTGGGGCTCCTGTTTCCACTGCTATATCTTTGGCATCTTCAACAGTGCCTGGCACATGGTAGTAAATATTTGTTGAATATTGGTTGTGCTTGGATGCAGTTCCAAAGATTTCTTATCCAAATCCAAGACTTTTCCCCTCTTTGTGCCAAATCTTTCTGAAAATGGGGATTTGGAATTAGCCAGTTTCTCTGTGTAGTAGAGAAATCTGAGAGTTGTGTTGTGACTCAGTAAGGTGGCTTTGCTTTCTCTGTGTACAGGTCTCAAAGGGCATCCAAATGTCATCAGACAAACAACAGTATCTGTTCTACATCCTGTACACCCCTTTCTACAGGCTGCCAAGCTAGATATTGATGTCATCCATCCTGCCTCTTCTAAATCCCCTGAATAACATGTTGATAGCCATCAGAACAATTTCTCTACCAGTTTTTGTTTAACCATTTGCAGACTTAACAGTATATTTTTCTCCAAAAAATTCACTTAAATGGCAGACTAGAAACATTTTAATGATCTGTCAGAAAACCCATTTCATGTTTAAGGTATCAGCAACTATGGTGTTATTTACTATTTGAGTTTAGGGAATGGTAATTTTTTTATTTCACTCAATATTTCTCTGTTCTTAAGATCTTCAAATTTGTTGAATGTTTTCCTGATTGGGGACTGAACAGTCTCAGCATTAAGATATGACAATGCGTAGGTTTGTGCTTCATCTTGCCCTTTGCCTTTTCAGAGAACTTGGAGTCAGACAGTATTACCAAGGATTGTTTGTTTATTATAGCTGCCACCCACAGTCCTGAAGTCAAATCACAGTTTGTGATCAGTAATGATTGGTGCAGAGTGCATATGGCAAGATGGAAGTACCAATGTCTGATGGCAGCCGTGACAGTCTTTCCCCTTTCTTGGAAAAAACGTTCTGTTTTCAGAGATTGAATATTGAGGGGGAGAAAATAGAAAATGGTTCCTAGTTTTTGATGACAGACCTTCAGCTGGGAGGTAGAGTGCTGGTCATGGAAAGATCTGCTTTCTAGTCTTGACTCTGCCGTGTTATTTTGGCAAGTGCTGGTCTTGGGGATTGAGCTCCCCTTCATCAATGACGTCATGTTGACCTCTTCCAACTTTAAGGGCCATTCATATCTCTTTAGCATGTTAATTCTTTTAATTGAGAAATTGATTGACTACAAGTTAATTGTATGTTAATTCTTATTTTGATAATCTTATATAGCTGGTTTTGTTAGCCAAGAAAGGGGAATTTAGTAATTTTTTTTGCTGGCTTTTAGCCTACTGCCAGACATCATTTTGCCGCATTTTGTCCTAAGATAGATTTGCTCTTTAAAAAAACATCCTGTTCAACCCAAGGGATACCATTCCCAACCAATTCCTTTTGAACATTGGTTTAACTCATGATGGATTTCAGAACTCCTTTGGGTAGGGGTTTTTGGCTAGTCTTGGTCATTACCTATGTACTCGGTTGGATCACTGGGGCAGGTGGGGCAGCACGCTCAGATGAATGGCTTCAGAAATACACATAGAGGAACTCTGAAATTAGAAGAGTTAGTAGCACATTCATTGTTTTTCTTTAATCCATTAAGCTCTCACTTAGTTTTTTTCTGTTCATTTGTGGATACTAAAAGTTATGATGCCCTTTGAATGGAACACATTACTTTGAACTGTGGGCAAAATGACTGTTACGCAGTAGACCCCAAATTGTTCTTTCAAGATCTCCGAGTACCCTTATTTATATTTCTAAAGGGAGCATTTAGTTCTTAAAGTCCAGAGAGATTCAGTGAGGTCAGAAAACCAGGGTGAGGCGTCCCTGGTCTTTGCAAACTGAGTGTGATATAACTTCAGAGAAGGAAGAAGAGTTGGTATTTCTCTAGTTTTATTTTAGATCTACCACTTTTCAGAAGCCTTTGCTTGTCCAGCATTCTTCCAGTTGGAGAACTGATCCCTAAGTCGTGTGGTAAGGTGCTGATGTTTGCAAGTTTTGGCCAAAATACGAGTTCCACTGAATGGGAACAACATGCTTCCCTTTTTATTCTCCTCCGCCTTCGGATCCTGTCACCACATTGGGAAGATTAGACAGAAAACTCTCTGCAGTTTATTTTCTTTTTGAACAAGTTACATTGTGGAGGGACTTTTAAGCTAAAAGAAGAAAAGCTCCCTCTTTGTTAGAAGCAGCAGTGTGTAGTTTCAACTTGCCTTGGACTTCCTCGGAGATGTTTGAAGATCCGGTGTAAACTTGCTGTGGTTTGCCTTTGGGTATCAAACTGTTTAGCTTGGCTCTATTATATCTGTAATTGCTGCATTTTTATAATTGCCCAATATTCTTGTCAGCAATTTGCAGTCTATATTTTTAATAGAACCGTTTGCTTTTCTTTTCCACAGGTTCCTTCAGACCTGGTTTAAGCCCCAGGATTAACACACAGTCACACAGACCCTCTGCAGCTGCGGGCAGAGGGTGACACAAGTTCATTAAATAGTCTCACAAGCCTCGTGCTGGTTATAGTTTGCGTGCCCCATAAAAATCCTCTGGGAAGCCATCTTCTTCTGAGATTTCCTTGCAGGGTTTGGCTCTTGCTGAAATAGTGTGTTCTTTTCAAGAGGGTTTTCCGTATCAGTCCATTCAGGAAATCTAATTTTTTGAAGGGAAAAAAATAGAGCCAAATTCTCTTTGCTGTCAGTGACTTTTTAGTTAACAGAGGACACTTCCATTTCATCTGAGGTGATGTGGAATTATGGTCACAGAAAGGTTGGACCTCATGGGATGACTGAAGTCAGTTTCATAGCTTCCAAAATTCTCTCCGTAATTAGTTTTTGAGACAAGACCATTGTGCCCCCAATGACTTGTGCCTCAACTTGACTGGCAATTTTGTTCTTTTAGTGATTCCGCTCTTTAGCGTATCTCCTTTTTGCATCTTTTGTAATGTTTATTTTGCAGTAAACAGAAGATTGAACTGGTTTTACAGTAGCTAAGAATTACGTAAATAACCACACCCTAATTTCTCCGCTTTATTGGTATAAACATACCTCAGAGGGAATGGACAAGTAGTGATGATAATAGCTAACATTTATTCATCACTTATAATGTGCTAGGCACTGATCTAAGCACTGTATGTATATTAATTCATTTAATCCTCCTAATAGCCCATACGATAGGTTCATGCACGAAGGGTAATCTGCCCCATGTCACCCATTTGTAGGTGGCAGAGTGGATTCACACAGAGGCAGGCTTTGAGCTGCCGTTACAATCCATATTTTATTCATAGTAGGCTTTTAATCACTGTCATATACCGAGATTGAACCACAGTGCCTCCTGCATGTATAATAATTTAGTTTTAAAGCACGTCTAAAAATTATTTTTGAAGTTAGAGCTTTATGTTATTATGTCTGGATAGGTGATATTTGCAAAACCCAACTGAGAATTCAGTGAAAAGGCTTCTGCTCCCTCCCTCCCACCGGTATCCCTCAGTCGCCCTATTTCCCTCCTTCTGATAGGCAATTAGTGTTACTACTGCGAAGAGCCATTTTAAATGTCTTTCTCTTAACACTTGATGAGGTAAACTAGGACCATTTAATTAGAAACTCCTTTTGCCATTGTTTTTATAGTTTTGTACTGTATCTACAAGTGCCCGAACTGGCTTCATTTCTGAAGGCAGCGAGCTGGTTCTGTGGCTGGTAGTTCCTGGGTGAGGGGCACAAGGCTGCAGTCCCCAGCAGTTTGAGATGGTTCCTGGAGACTCCGTGATCCTGCCTCTCCCAGGCCTGAGATCAGGCAGCGTCTCTGTGCCTTTATCCAGTTGTGGGATGACTTTTATTCCTGAGGAGAAGGAATCATCTCCCTACACAATGCCTGGAACATAGTGGGTGCTTAATAAATGTTTGTTGACCAACTTCTGTGGGTTGTGCCAGGCTCGGGGATATAGGGCTGGAAGATATACTTTGGAGGGTCTAAATGAGGTAATCTTTAGGGCCATAGGAGGGAGATTCAAGGTAAACAAATCACCACGAAACACATCATTCAAGGCTCTGGATGGGATAAGTTTAGAAAGGACCTTTGGTTGCTCTCTGCCGGTAACCAGGTGGTCTCAGAGGGGGCTAAGAAACACGGAAGAGTTTTCTCCTCTTAAAAGCTTGGCAAACGGGTTGAAATAAGAATTTGCCTTTTAATGGTTCTTTATTTTTCAGATAGATTCTAAATGTATTTTAATTTGATCCTTGTGTTAACTCTGTCATTGTAACATCAGATTGAGTCTCTAATCAGCGTTGTTTGTGTTTTCTTGTTGGCACTGGGGAATTCATGTGTCGGGTGGCATGGATTCCTATAGTGCCACAGCATAACTGGTGATGCTATTTTATAGGTGCACCTTGATTTTCTTCTGTATTCTCAAAATTTTAAATAAAACCAAAGATTTAAAATGTCAAAAATAAGATGTCTTTGCAAAAGTATTTGCCATAAAAATCTTTCTTGGGTGATTACCACCCCCACCTCAGTTTGTTTGAGTGCTGTCTTGGCAGCTGTTGAGATAAATTTATCTTATACTTTTTGGAAATTCTTCATTTCACTTTAATGTGTGTCTATCAAAAGAAGTTCCTGCATTAAGTTTTCTTCTTGAAATATGTTTATTTTTACAGGCAATTTGGAAATTGGAAAGGATTTTAAGGTCACTTCTGATTTGCAAATCGTGACTACGATCTGAAGAACTGCAGGCTGAGGTGACTGAACAGGACCCACTTTTGGAGAAATAAAAATGGCTTCTCATTATGTGGTGGCCATGTTTGCCCTGATGAGTTCCTGTCTAGCCACTGCAGGTAAGCTGCGTAATACAAACTGCACGTTCGTTATATTCTTTTGGATATATTTTCCCTCAGTCTCTTCAGTTTAGAAAAATTTAGGACGTGATGTTTATGTAAAACTTACGTATCTATGTTCTTCAGAGAAATAAAATGTTTGATTACTATGCAGATACATAGTATGTTTGCCTGTGTTATATTTTACCAGATGGTGCTAGACATTCTAATGTCAATGACATAGATACCTAACCACCCTTCAGTGTTCAGATGGGTAGAGACCAAATATGCTAATGTTTCATCCAGCTTAATTTTGTTACATGCATAGATTACATTTAATTTCTTGTTCTAAATAAGAATTACAAGAAAGCCTTTTTGTTCTTTATTCCGAAATAAATAGATTTTCTAGATAGAGGAGACGCTCTTGGCATAAGCTGCTTAGGAGGTTTTTAATTTTGCCCCTTTCAGATATTTTAATATGTAACTTTTAAAAAAAAGTACAGAAATACACTGTGCTTCCTGGAGGCCATCTGAGTGTGAGGTTGGAGATGAGAAGCAGCAAATGACTCCGTTGGAACATTGTTGCTTAAGTAAGAGTATCAGGTCCCCTAGGTCAACAGCTTAGTGTTCACACTCAGGCTTACTTAACACGTTTGGAAGCTTAATTTGCTCTGTTTTATTGTAATTTGCTTTATGTCTCTTCTGTGATGAGTTACATAATACTAATTTGTTGGACCAGTTCTAGAATCTGGCTGGTCTCAACAAGAAATGCATTGACTTGAAAAATGATTAGCTTCTTGGTTTTGGCTATTGAATTCACATACAGATGAGATGATAGAGATGATAATTACCATTTATTGAGTGTGCAGTACAGCCAGGCATTGGCTAAACAGTTATAGAGTATAACAAGGAGTGAATATGTCCTTATTTCGTGAGCTCTTTTCACAACTCTGAGATAGGTGTGATTATTTTTCCCATTTTACGGATGATGAAGTGAGATACAGAGAGAAGTTGCACAGCGTCATGTAGCTAGGAGGTGGAGGAGCCAGGTTTACATCTATGCTCTTAACCTCTGTGCTCTGCTGAGGAAGCCAGACCACAGTGACGGCTCCAGTAGACTCAGACCAGGAGTCCTATGTAGGCCCTGAGTGACTGAGTGAAAGCCAGTTTGCAGAACTTGGTTTATGAGATTGGAAAGCAGAATGTCCCCCTTGTTGCAAATATCTTGAGAGAAAGTTACTACACTTTTTGTTTTTTGAATGCCATGTATGAATTTGAACTGCCCATTCTCTCTGTCAGCAGTTTCATTTTGTCTCATGATTGAAGAGTTATTTGCCTTTTAGCCTGTGCGTTAAAACTGATCTTAATTAAAATCTCATTGAAAAGTAATAAAAAAAAAAAAGAGAAACGACTTGATGGAAAATGTGCTGTTTTGATGACAAGATGTATAATCATACCTGATGGGTTTGAGGCAGAATTTTCTGCTTTCATTGATGCCTGGGTCAAACTGGAAAACAAAGGTTTTTTTTTTTTTTTTTTGAGGAAGATTAGCCCTGAGCTAACATCTGCTGCCAGTCCTCCTCTTTTTGCTGAGGAAGACTGGCCCTGAGCTAACATCCGTGCCCATCTTCCTCTATTTTATATGCAGGATGCCTGCCACAGCATGGCCTGACAAGCAGCGCCATGTCTGCCCTCGGGATCTGAACTGGCCAACCCCGGGCTTTGAAGCAGAACATGGGAACTTAACTGCCACCAGGCCAGCCCTATCCTTAGTTTTATAGATAGATGAGGAAACTGAAGCACAGAGAGGTTAAGTAACTTCCTCAAGGTCATACAGCTAATAAGTGGCAGATTTAATCCTAAACCTACTTTGTCTGGGTCTGCAGATTGAGCCTTTAAGTCTCTACATGCTGAGGGAGTACTGATCGCAAGGGTATTTGTTTAGAAAAAATGATAATAGGTTTGCTGTGTGCTAGCTGTGCCCTCTTGAAACATCAAGTAAATCACTTATTCTCTGAGTCCCTGCTAAAGCAAAGTACTAGTCACTTAGGAAAATACAAAGAAATCCAAGATTCATCCCTTCCTCTGAGTCGCTTGTACCTTAGTTAGGCAAATAAAATATAACTATATAACAAAATAATCAGTGTGTGGTGAGTGCCCAGTAAAAGCACGAAGACCTCAGAGCGTTTGGAAGGGGCCGCCAGGTGGGTTAGAGCATCCGGGCAGGGCTTTGTGGGAGCGCCCGGCCCGAGCTCGGTTCCGAAGGCTGGGCAGAATCTAGGAAGGGGAAGGTGTTGGGTTGACAGTGTGGGAGGAGTGTGTCTAGCACAGTACATGGCACCTGGGCGCTTGCTGTTTTTGTGGCGAATGGAGGCCCTGGAAAACTGGTCCGGGAGCGTGGCAGGAGGGCTGTTTGGAAGGAAAGAAGCAAGCAGGTTGTGGAGGAACTTGAATGTCAGAACGAGGCCTGCGGATTTCATTTTGAGGTTTGGATTCTCTCCTCTTCCATTCCCCTGTAGCCAAAGTCATATGCTGTTTATGCTTAAAATTCAAACGGTGGCCTCGAAAAGTGAGGCTGAGAGTATGGCCTTCAAAGACGACCGTGCCTGGCACATCGGCTGACCTCTGTCAATGCCTTGCTCTCTGCCAGCTGATTTGTTTTGTCTTTATGAGACAAGCCTATGAAGTGGGTCTTAGTATTATCATCATCATCTGCATTTTACAAACAAGGAAACTGAAACTCAGTTTGGTTAATAATTTGCATCAAGTCTTGTAACTAAGTGAGGAGCTGGGACTTGAACCCAGGCAATTTGGCTCTAGAGTCCAGCCCGTGCACCACCCCACTGGAGCCTCTGTGTAGGAGACCCTCAGTGTGGAATGAATGAGCCTCTTCGCTTGATTGAGGAGCCACCCATGAGATACCCTGGAACCAGATTAAACCCCTTTGGCCTCAGAAGAGATGTACGTAAGTTGTCAGAGTGGAAGGACCCTCAAGTAATGGGCCTTATTGATTTGCTTTCTGACTTCACTGACGTGGCCGTGAGGTTCTGTTGTGGAGTTCTTGGCAGCAGAAGGGACGAAGGCTGGAAAAGGCCTGCCTTAGATACCCAGCCAGCGAGGGGCAGAGCACAGCGCAGCACATGAAATGAGCCCAAGTTAGAATAGTAGGAGACTGCTTGTTCCAGCCCATGGGTTTGGCTGGGCCTTCAGTGAAAGCCTTTCCTTCTCTGCTTGTGGCTGAGGGGGAAGTAGGCAAGGGGCAGCCAGCCACGGCCCAGGGTTAGCGGATGCTTTGACAAAACTCATGCGTTTTCCTTCCCTCCCTCGTTCCTTGGAAATTGTACAGCATTGTGGGGAGGGAGGGCCATGCTCTTGGTGAACAAGAGCTGTGTAGGGACCCTAAATGCCTCCCGATTAGAAATTACCCTAGGTTTCTGGCACCTTATCTTAGATCCTGTAATCTCTCTCAGAAAAGTAGGAAGTTTAAAAAATAAATACTTGCTCCTGTGGGTTTAAGGCTCCGTAAGTTTTCACTTTGAAAACTGTTCCGCTACACATCTTTAAAAAATATTAACTGCTGCCTCTGAGGCTCACCAGAGTTAGGTAGGGCTGTGTTCCCAGGAGCCCTAATAACGGGAAAAAGAGCACACAGACAGAATTCAGGGAAATTTGCTTGGTTGGAAGTGATGGACTTGTCTGCAGGCACTGGCCCCTTGTGTCAGGTCAGAGCGGTACTGCTGGGGTGCATTCTGCAGCGAGATTGCTGGCCTCCATGCCCGCGAGCTGTTCGTGGGATGGTCCACTCTTTCCATTTGGGGCCTGATCATCCTCTTGGAGGCTTGCCCACGACCCGCACACACATTTCTGTTGAGCAAACACATTTCTTTTCATCTCTACTGGATGTACCTGGGTATAATCCACAGCAAGGAAAAATAGAGATATTTTTAGCTGGAGCTATTTTCCTGCTAAGTAAGCTCTGAACTCTGTCCATGGGACAGCAAGCAGAGATACCAACTGGATAATACTTGGTTTGGAACAGGACAGGCTGGCAGCCTTGGGGAGAAGCTAAACGAATAATAATATCATTTTATATTTATAGTTTTCAAAATGCTCTTATATTTAATATTTCATTTGGTTCTCATAGCAGTCCCTGGGGTAGGCAAGTGTTGTTTTCTTCATTTCTAGAATGAGAGTAATGGAACTTAGAAAAAGTAATTTAGAAAGATGCTTCAACTCTCGTTGAAACCAAAAGTCAACACACTTCTGCAGACGAGATGCACTGACAAGTCTTACGGTCTTTTTGCTCCAGTGCACCTGTTAGCACCTCTGAAAACAGTGCCCGCCAGGCACTCGACTGGGTGCTCTCTGCGTATCAGTTCGTTTAATCCTTACAGAAACCCAGTGAGTAGGTATTTCTCATTATTACTGTTTTTTTGTAATTATTACTACTGCCACCCGTCCTACTATTATTATTATACTCATTTTACCAGTGAGGAAACTGAGGCTTAGGGAAGAAAGGTGTAGTATCTAATAAGACACAGATCAATTTTTAGAAAAGTTAAAATGGCCATGTATGTGCAGTCATACAGCTAGTAACTTGCAGAGTGGCAGCAAGTTCAGGGTTCATGCTGTTTCTGTTATGTGCCCAAAAGGAGCTGGCACTCTTTCTCTTGGGCTGGAGATGAATGGCCTGAGGACCACAGAGGTGGTTCTGCCATCATTTTCTCCTATCTGCCAAGTGAGTGATCAGAGGCTGTTACTCATAATGGCAGGAAGGCAGGGAGAGTGCCGGGAGCGGGGGGCTGCCCCCCGGGAATGTAAAGGATAGAGGAGGGATGGACTTGAAGGTTCAAAGCAAATTCAACAGGCCTTCTCTTGCCAACCCCTAAATCTCTGGACACAGCTAGTTGGTTTGGTCTGTGATGATTATTGTTTTTAGGTGGTTATTATAACCACTTTGTGTTAATTCCACTTTTGGATACATAGTGAAAAGATATTTGATTGTGATGCCAGCTATCACACAGTGCCAACTTTCTGTTTATTTGAAAGAGCGAAGAACCATATTAAAAGACCCAGAGTGGATAGAGTGGCCTGCGTTTTAGGTGTGTTCCCTTTGGAGATACCATGCACACTCAAGCATTATGAAGTCCTTCCCGCTTTATGTTTTTGCACAGAAGCAGTAAACACACACATACACAGGTGGGCCAGTTAGCAGTAGTCAAGAAAAAAGGTGTTTGTTTTTCGAACATCCCCCTGCTCTGCATGGACCTGGATTGGGTGTATGTGGGGTGGAATATGATATCTAATAAGAGGCCTTTTTTTTTCGTTTGCGAGGAGAGTTTACTAATAGATAGTTGAATAACCAGATGTGCATATAGTGTAAGAAAGAATGTGAGTAAGATTATACGCAGATTTCATGCCAGATAAGTCAGCAGAACCCAGGTTTCTCTTTGCTTTGCAGCCTTGGCCTAAACTGTCTAATTGTCACCCTGCTTTCTGGATTCCTGATTTGTTTGGATTCTTTCAGGACACCAGTGATGGTCTTTTTTATAAACACTGATCAACATTTCCATCAGGACAGAGCTGTGTGTGTGCCCACACAGCTCTCGAATGGCTCATGGCGTGTACTTTCACACCTTATGTATGTAGGAAATTAGGCTTTCTTAGCTTGTTTGCTTTGATAACTAATCCCTTTTACGCCGGGGCCCCCTTGGATCCTGGATAGCGCTCCGAGCTCCGAGTGCTGGTTTTGGAAGCGTTGCAGGAGGAGGGAGTGTGCTGGGAAGGGTTCCAGCACCAGGCCTTCCCTCAGGACGGGCCTGTGCGCAGTCATCCAGGCCTTGAGGCACCTGTCCCTCTCGGAAGATTGGCCCAGCTTGCACTGCATCCGTGTGAGCCTCTGGCTTTCATTTTCTTTAAAATGTTTTCTGCCAGAGTAGCCTAAAAAAGATTTATCCTGAAGTCCCGTATAGCCATATTTTTGTTCCCTGAGAGGACACTATAAATCAGGAGGAATTCTAGAGAGCTTAAAAACACACTTGCTCTCAGAATATTCCTTCCAAGGATGAGGCAGCAGGTGCTCTAGGGACTGGGGCCCAGCTATTCTCCTGCCCTATCCTGCCAACTCTTAGCAATCTTAAAAAAAAAAAAAAGCTGGAGTGGAATGTGGGCAATCTTACCACCTTCAAAGGAAAATGTTGATTTTTTGGTGGGGGGAGGGGGTGAGGAAGATTGGCCCTGAGCTAACATCTGTCACCAATCCTCTTTTTGCTTGAAGAAGACTGGCCTTCAGCTAACATCTGAGGTAATCTTCCTCTTTTTCTTGATGAGTGGCGCAGGTCCACGCCTGGGATCTGAACCTGTGAACCCTGGGCCGCTGAAGTGGAATGTGCTGAACTTAACCACTACACCGCTGGGCCGGCCCCTTGATTTTTTTTTTTTTTTTAAAGTTATTCTTTCTGTTGGTAATGAAGGGAACCACCCAGTGAGAAGTGGTAGTTATGGCAAAAGGAGAAAGTTCTATTAAAACTGTGTTAAGTCCCGTGTGTTGCTTCCCTTTGTCCTCACACATGCCCCTCACGTGCGTGAATGACTTAGTCCTGGTCTCGATGATGGATTAGAGGCACCAGGAGTAACGCCTCTCTTCCCTCCTACCCTTCTGCCCCATCCAAAAGGATGCTCAGGTAGCATAGGCCTCAGGAGAGGGGAGAGCGGAGCGTCAGCCTCTGGAGCGGCCCCGGCTCTGTAGTTTCTGTCAGTGCCGCCAGGGCGCTGCTGTAGCACTTTCTTGAACTTTTCCAGTGGCATCTGTGTGTGCCAGCGCTGTTGTTTCGTTGCCGCATGGTGAAGCAGAATGCCATATAGCTCCCACCCTCCCCTTCCTTTTGAGTTTGAGGAAAGAGCCATTTATCATTGCACCTTTTCTTTCAACTTTTAAATAACTGCTATGTTTAGATGAGGTCAGAAAGCTTTGAGTGCCCACCAAGTCTCAGGTCCGTTGCCAAGCTTCTGAGGCACAGAAAGGGGAGACTTTGGAGTTCGTGAGAACAATGAGTTTTTTTCCACCCTCTAACGTGGTTGAGTTTCCCAAAGTGTTAATTGATTGATGGATTCAATAAGCACTATTGAGCATTCTAGACATTATTCCAGGTGTTGGAGACATAGCAGTTAACGAAACAGACAAAAATCTTTGTCCTCATGAAGCTTACCTTCGAGTGGGGAGACGCAGACTAGAAACAAAAAAATTAGGCGTGTTTTAGCAGGTTCAATGGAGAAAAAGCAAAGGGCCTAGGGCTTGTGAGTGGGGAGTACAATTTAAAGTTAGGTGATTATGGAAGTCCTCACTCGGAAAATGACATTTGAGCAAAGATTTGAAGGAGTCCACCTCCTTCAAAGTGGATATCTGAGGGATCCGGCATTCCAGGCAGAAGGAAAAGCAATTGCAAAGGTCCTGAGGTGACAGTTTGCTAAGCTGCTGAAGCAATAGGAAGTGGGCCAGGTGGCTGCTAGAGTGGAGAGTCACAGAGTTAATTGGGGAGCATGTGTGCATAGAGCCTTGTAGGCCGTTTTAAGTAGTAAGCCTTTTACTCGGAGTGAGATGGCGCCATTGGAGGGTTTGAGCACCAGAATGATATGATCTGAAGGGTGTTGTAAAAGGATCACTCTGGCTGCTGTGTTGAGAACAGACTGCTGGGCAAGGGTGCAGTTGGGAATACTGGTTGGTGGCTACTGTAATCGTTGAGGCAAGAGATGTTGGTGGCCAGGATCAGAGTTTAGAAGGCAGGACCCTTGGGAGAGATAAGCTTATGAAGTTAAGAATGATTTTGTGATTTTTCTTTCAATTTATTCCTTTTGGGGAGGAAAGGGGATAAAGACATATATCATATCAGTGGAATACTGTGCCATAACCTAATAGTAAAGATAGTTACCGCTTGTATCTGAAAACCCTATTTTGTATCTTAAAACACAGAACAACCCCATACACCATCTAGAGAAAACCTCTTTGCACTGTGAAGGAAAAATCAGTCTTAAAGCCTGGAGCCTCTCTCCCCAGTGACTTACTCTCCTGATGTCCAGGTCTCATCGTTTCCCTTCCCCCGGTGGTCTGTTCTCAGGGTTATGGATTTTGAGGGTCTTACCACCTTTTGCGAAAGTGCTTCTCATAGCAAAGCGAGAATTTCAGAGAAATACAGTTGCATCCAGCTTTCCATCATAAATAAATGTGTTGTGTTTAAACTCGTTTTTATTAGACTACATGTTAAATGTGAGCAAGGAGCCTGATACTTATAGCAGTTTTTTTCTGTAAAGAAAATAATCGCTTTAAAATATGTTTTATAATAGGAACGTTCATATTGATTTTGCCTGAGGATGGGTTGTACCCAACCTGCTTTTGGAGTTGGAAGTTATAAACAGACAGATATTACACCGGTGCTTTCTAAACTTCAGTGTGCGTGCGAATCACCAGGGGTCATGTTAACATGCAGATTCTATTTTAGAAGGTCTTGATGGGTCACAGATTATACCTTGTTAAACAGGTCCCTGTGATGTTGATGGTGCTGGTCTGAGGACCACGTTTGACAGCATAGATCATCTGTTTTCTCACTGCACCGTTTGTAACACAGAACCTGCAAACACCTTCTAGAAAGTTCTTACTGTCATAAAAGAGCTTGGTTTTAGCATGCCCTTGAAACAGCTACCTTGAAAACCTTCCAGTAAACTCCATTGGGCCAGAGGGATCCATGTGCTGGAGAGGAAATTGGTTTGAGGGAGTGAGTTCCACAGACACCCTTAGCTCTCAGCTGTGAGTGCGGCGCACCTGCAGCGCCCAGGTGCATCTTTGTTATTTATTAGCTGGGGCTGTACCTTGACACAGTCCTCATAGTTGTTAAAGAAGGAATTTCCCTCCAGTTTTTCCTTTATGTGCCTCTTGCTTTTTCCCATTTCTTGCCTTGGGACTTAACAGACCGAGATAGTAGACTTGTATTGATTCAGTGAGCGTGGGGCCATTGGTACAGGCAACTGTGGCTGGGGAGACTCTAGATAATGAGGGATGGTGCCAGCTGACTGGATAAAAGGCAGAGTTGAGGTAGGTTAACAAAGGGTTAAAAAAAGGTTAATGTTAAGGAGGGCACACCTCATTTCTCCTGGAGCTGTCCTGGTTTTTAACTCTGTTTTACTTGCTGATTCCCACTTCATTCTTATAATCAGACTTCTTTTAAAACACTTTAAAAATTAGAACTTTAAAATTAGAACTTTAGGCTAGAACTTTAAAAAAAAATTAACAGTTATTCAGAAGTTGAAAAAAATTCACTAAATTGTTATTGGTATTCTTTTAAGCACCCCGACACTGTATTTGCTAAAAATCAAGATAAGACACTGAGTAGATTTAACCTCTGTGCCTGAAAAGTTATCTTTTCAAATAACCTTTATTAATTATTTTGCCACTGAGTAGTTTATAAGGTTTTCTGATTTGCTTTCTCAGATCTCATCACTGTCATGGGGCCGCAGGGCGGGTGGACAGTTAGCAACCTAAGCAGAGCCCTGGAGCTTGCCACACGCCCCAGGTGGTGGTGGTTCTGTTTTTGAAATTGGACCAGAAAAGTCCAGAGGAATGCAGCAACATTTTTACTTCTCGTCCCCCCGATAGCTTTTTTCCTGGGCCTCCCAAAAATGTGTTTATCTTGCTGGCCATGCATGTGGAGCAGTCTGGAATTTTGTGTGGCATTAGATAGTGAAAAAAATAGAAAGATTTCCCACATGACTGAGGTTATGGGAGTGGGAAACCTTGGATTATACAGGACCCTGATTGAAAGAAGGGAAATTGGGGATGAGATTTATTTTAGTATTTAGTTTTTAAAACTACTGTGCATCTTTTTTTTTCTTTTAAACCAGTCTTTTGGGGAATGGAGGTTTGGATTAGAAGCAATGCCAAACTTTTTAAGAATCAATCAAATCAAGAGTTTCCACTCATTGGAAGAAAAAAATGTCTTTGGGGGAAAGAATAGTTTAAACTTCAAGAGCTTGCTAATTATATAATTTGAAGGCAGGGTCTGGCATATTAGGGAGGACTCAGAGGGCCTGACCTCAGCAGCCCCCCCACCTTTGTCACCCCAGGATGTCTGCAAGGATGGCTTCACTGTCACTAGCCAGGTCCCATCCTGGCCCTCTCTGGTGCCTGGGGAGTCTGTGTCCTCTGTTTTGCCATTAATTAGCTCTGGAAATACGCTATCAAAGGCCCTCTGGCAATGTTTCATTAATAGTACGGGGTGAATTCAAAAGCACTAATTAATTGTTTTAGATGGTTTGCAAAGCCTGTGCTGAAAAACCTAATGCCTGTAGGAGAAAGTTGGCAGAGAGGCTGTTCAGAGATTAGCCTGGAAGGCTCAATTGCCTTTTGGAGTTGGGCCAAGAGGGGAGTTGTTTTTCTTTTTGGAGAAGTGCTTGTGGCCATACTGTTCCCTAAATTCCCCTTTTACTGCTCCAGGCTCTTGGCTGATGGAGCTCATATGGACCTTGCCGAGCTAGGGAGCCCAAAGAACATCTTCTAGTTTTGTTTGTTTTTTGTTTTGTGAGAGAAACACAATTACTTAACGTTCATTAACTAAATAAATACTTCCCAAGGGCCTCTTCTTAGAGAGAGGAAAGGGAGCTCTAGTTTGTTATGAAACAATTCAGGTTTTAAGTGTTAAATGTTCAAAGGCACCAGGATCAGGCCTTAAAGTGTTTTTTTTTTTTTTTTTTCTTAAAACAAATCAGATTCCTCATTTCCTCTGTTTAGCTGGCCCAGGGCAGCCAACTGCTACTGCATTTGGAAAATGGTGTTCGAAAGTCTCAATTTGAAATCAAGTGCATGCCAATTTAAGTTTAGGGTGTACTGTATGTATGAATGGGAAAAATAGGCTTGCATTATTTTGCTACCTTTGACATATCTTATAAAGTCATAATACCTAGAATTAGCTCAATCTGATAAATTGTAGAAAAATAATAGAAGTCCCTGCCCCTTAAAGATGAGAGGGATTTGAGGCTTGTTGAACCAACTGCCTGTTCTGGTGACTCAGAGCAGTGTAGATAGTTGAAGATGAAAGTAGGGAAGAGTATTTCAGACATATCTCAGAGCTGATCAGGTGTTATGTAAGGGAGCTGTTTTCTAAGCAGTATATAGCTCTGTTTGAAAATATCCATCCAGAAATCTTCCAGTTCCTGGGCCTGGCCCTGCCTCCTACTGGCAGACCTCAGAGTCTTTTCCCGTCCCTCTGGGCTCGAGCCGCCTGTGAGTAAGGAGTTACGTACGAATCCCAGGCCAAATTGTGCTTTATTAACATGATTCAGGAGAAAAGAATTCTAATGAAAAATTTCAGAGGACTGTGCTGAACTATTTCGTGATATTGTCAGATCTTCCTGAACTCAAGGAAGGCCCAACAAAGTCTGTTATTTATGTTTATTACTCAGCTTGGAATCTATTGGAAAAAGCTTACGTGAAAACCTCAGGAGAGTATGTGCTGGTTGAGGAATTTATTCCTGAGTGCAGAGCGGTCTCTGTTAACTCTGTGTGAGGCTGGCTGTCCTGAGGCCCTGGGCAACCTGCCCCCTCCTCGGCCAGCAGGCCTGGAGTAGCAGCTTTGGGCTTTTAACCCTTTCTGTAGACAGTGCTCAGGCAACTTGATAGTTGATAGGAATGCAGATCTCAGAGCTGTGAGAGATCCTAAAAGATATTTTTAAAGTTGGGAATAAAACCTTTGCACCAATAAATGACTGTGATTTTTCTTTGCTGCTTTATTTTTTTCAGTCTCATTGCACTTTTATTTCAGAAAGTAACTTTGTGCCACAATGTCAAGATTTACTGATATATCCCAGTTAAGTTGTAAGCTATCATGAACAATGTTGCAACTAATAGTTAAATTGATGACTTTAAGGAGTGATTTTCTTTAAAAAGGTAAAAGCAAAATTTAAGGTTATCCTAAAATAACCATGTTTATTTGCATTTAAATATATTTGAGTGGGAGAAAGAGAGGTTAGGATCGCCATTGATAGGATGAAAAGTGCACAGTATCTGTGGTGTGTCATATCTGTTTTGCCATCCATGAACATGGTATGCCCCTCCATTTGTTTAGATTTTCTTTAATTTCCTTCAGCACTGCTTTTGCAGTTTTCAATAATTTGTTTTGAAGACTATAGTGTGTCCAAATGTGAACAATATTTGTCATGTCTGTTTCATTAGAGTTAGGTTGGAGACCTCTGTTTTAGAGCTGTAATTCTTTCTTCATCAAACTACTCTTCATTAATAATGATGAAAACGAATACTCCCTCTGGCCCTCTGGTGAGTGAGCTCAGTCACAGATAGCTAAGGCCACTTGCTAAAGTGAGTTATTGGCCTGGCTGGCTTTGCTCTAAGTTGTAGGAACTCCAAGCTCAGTGTGTAATAGAAGAAATATGCTCTTTAGCTGAGGTTCACACTGGTGTTGCTGAGCAGGGGATAGCCATAGCCTCTCTTCTCTGTGGTAAAATGACCATCTTTGTTCCTTTGGACTGAAGGTCAGAGTTAGGGGCAGTCTCAGAACCCAGAGATTGAATGTTGTGCCCTTTTGCCAGGTCCTTGGGTTTTCCCGGCAGACTTTTGCTGCTGCACAATCTAGTGAAGCTTTATTTGGAACTTGTAACTAGAGGATTTTGTAGAGATTTTACCCTCCAAATGTAAGGAGTGCCTGAGGACTTTATCAAGGTGGACAGTGACTCTGTCGGACTCTTGCACTTTTATTTAGGAAAAGTAATTTTCCACCACAATGTCCAGTCTTGACAGAGACGTATTAAAGTCAGAGAGTCAGGGTTGTATGGTGGTTGTGACCTCGGGCTTTGGATTCAAACACACAGGTTCAGGCCCAGGCTTTGTTGTTTACAGGCTACATGACCACAGCCTCAGCATCCTCGTGTGTAAAATGGAGGTATCAACAGTACCTACCTCACTGTGTTCTTGTGAGGATTATAAATGAGATAATATATGTAAGTCAGAGAGTCATGTTTATTTTAAATTATTGAAAATAGTATTCTTTGAAAATGTTAGCATGGTGAGCATATTTACCCAGACTTTTAAGTTGCAAATCTATTACTCAGGCATATTTTTGGTGCAAAAGTCAGATCTGGTGTTGGAATACAGCGTTGCAGATAAGTCAGACTCTGTCAACACGTGGTTTCTTTATTCTGCATGTGTTCTGCTCAGAGTGGAACCATAGAAGTACCAAAGTGGTACAGTGGGACTGCTGGGCTTGGGAGGAGGTTGTGAATAAAGAACTCTTCTTTTTTTCTTGTTTTGAAGATTTGAATTTAAGTCCCAAGTTTATGACTTTCAGAGCGTCTCTTGCTTTATCTATAGAATACTGCTAATTATACTTATTCCTTTGCTTGTTAGGAGGATGAAGTCCATGTAAAGCAGCCAGCAGTTTATGGCACAGAGTAGGTCTTCAAAAAGTTAGTCTTTATTTAGAGGATCTGTATGTTTAGGAAAAGAAAGAGAGCTAGAACAAACTTATGAGGGGCAGCGGGAGTTCTCTGCTTAGCTGTGTGCTCCCAGCACGGAAAAGGCCGGCGGGATGTTTCTTTGGGACGTGGTGGAGGAGCTGTTGGCTGAGCCAGGCCTCAGGCGGCTTTGACATGAGCAGCTGGACCTGAGGCTGAAGGGCTACTGGAGCCTGGATGGAAAGGACCTTGCTCCTCTTGAGGAAGTGACTTGGCCTTTAGTTGGAAGTTGGAGGGTAAGCATGAATCCTCAAGGAAGGTAGTGGTGGCCCTGAGGGTCAGGGCTCAGGGGAAACAGGAGAACCCAGAAACAGCGAAGTGAGAGCCTATCCTGCTTTTCCTCCTCTGTGTGGTACCTCTGGGCTCAGTCCCACCCTCACCACCCTGTTTATATAATAATTATATAATCCCTCTCAACTCTGGTATTCCCACTTCTCCTTATCTTGCTCTGTATTCCCACTCCTTATCTTGCTCTGTTTTTTTCCTCATGGCACTTATCACATTAAAACACGTTTATAATTTACTTATTATGTTTATTATTTATCTTCCCCCACTAAAGTGTAAGCTCCACAAAAGTCAAGGCAGTTTGCCTTTGCTCTGGTGCATCTTTTCCATATACAGGACAATTCCCAAGTAGAGGAGTGTCCATGTCTTCTTTGTCCCTCCTTAATTGTGACCTTTGAGGGAGAGGACAGGGACCGTCCACTGGTAGATCCCCAGTCCCCAGCACATAGTGGGTGCTTAACATTTATTGAATAAATCGATAATTATGTCTCTGTCTCATTCATAGAGTGCAATAATGAGAAACAGTCTTGCTAAAATAATAAATCTGAATCTTAATGCATTTTCTTTTTGGGGAAAGAGGCAGTGTTGGGGTGAAGGCTACTCCATGAAGATTGGGTGAGGGGTCTCTCTTTTTAGATTCTTGGATAAAGCAGTGTCTGAGTGACCGTGGTGGTTGATTTGAAGACAGGTACGTGATCTGTCACTAGATTGCTAGCAGTCTTTGACAGCAGGAGGCTATTGCTTCTTGGGAAAAATTCTGTGAAGCTCAGCATAAGACTCTTTTTAGAACGCTATGTTGGCTAAAGCAGTCGTGGTATATTTCATTCAGGAGCTGAAGGTTAACTTTTTTTTTTTTGAGGAAGATTGTTCCTGAGCTAGCATCCGTACCAGTCTTCCTCTATTTTGTATATGGGTGAGCGCCTCAGCATGGCTGACGAGTGGTGTAGGTCCATGCCCAGAATCCGAACCCATGAACCCTGGGTGGCTGAAGCAGAGCGCACCAAACTTAACCATGACAGTGTGAGGCAGCCCTGAAAGTTAACTTTTAAACCAGTGGTTCTCAAGTGGTCATGGATCTGAGACCTTTCAGGAGATCTGTGAGGTTAGAACTATTTTTATAATAATTCTAAGATTTTGTCTTTTTCACTGAGTGAACGTTGCACTGATGATGGTGTAAAAGCAACAGTGGGTAAAACAGCTGGTGCCTTAGCAAGGATGGAGGCAGTGCTTCTCCGCCACACGTTTCATTTAAGAATGTTCTCGATGAAGCAGTAAAAACCCTCAGATACATATCTGTTCTGTAGGATGAAGTGGGAAGTATGCACGTAGCACTTGTATTTTCCAGAGAACAATGGGTGTCTTGAGGAAATGCACTTGTGCGATTGTTTTAATTGCGAGCTGGACGGGTCTGTTTTTCATGGAATACGGTTTTACTTGAAAGAGCAACTGACAGACAAACGATGGTTATCCAGACTTCAGTATTTGGCAGACATTTTTCAAAAATGAACAAAGTGAGCCTGTTATTTCAAGGAAAACAACTGACAGTATTTGTTGCCAGTGATAAAATTTTATTTTTCAAGCAAAAATTAAAAATTTGGAAAACTTATATCCATCACAATGACCATGGCAGTTTCTCAATAGTTAAATACTTTATTGATGAGATTAATGGAGATATTAACAAATGTGATTTTTAAAAATATTGAATAAGAAATATGTCAACATTTGGCATATTTGCATAACTCAGTGAACCATTATTTTCCAGATGACCAAGCCATGATGTTACAAAAGCATTTGTGGGTAAAAGATCTCACATCTTAATAGTGCAAGATAGAGCAATTGATTTTTTTTCCACTTTTTTCCTTTTCTTTCTTTCTTCTTTTTTTTTTCTTGAGGAAGATTGGCCCTGAGCTAACATCTGTGCCAGTCTTCCTCTACTTTATATGTGGGTCACTGCCACAGCATGGCTGATGAGTGGTGTAGATTCACATCTGGGATCTGAGCCTGTGAACCCAGGCTGCCAAAGTGGAGCACACCGAACTTAACCACTATGCCACAGAGCTGGCCTCAGAGCAGTTGATTTTTAAAAACTTTATATTTTGAGATAATTTTAGGCTTATAAAAGAGTTGCATAAATAGTACAGAGTTCCCATGTACCCTTCACACAGCTTTGCTTTATGGTGACATCTTCCATATCCATAGAACAATGATCAAAACCAAGAAATTAATCTTGGTACAATATTATTAACTAAAGTATAGAATTTATTTAGATTTCACTTAGTTTTCACTGATTTTTCCACTAATGTTTTTTTTCTGTTCCAGCACCAACTCAAAATCTCACGTTGCGTTTATTTGTCATGTCTCCTTAGTCTCCTCTGATCTATGACAGTTCTCTGTCTTTTAGTGACCTTGACACATTTGAAGAGTACCGGTCAGTTTTGGAAAATGTCCCTCAATTTGGGTTTATCTGATGTTTTCTTCTGATTGCATTGAGGTTGTGCATTATTTGGAAGGTTACTGCAGGGGTATTGTGCCCTTCCTAGGGTATCAAATCGGGATTACACTATGTTGATGTGTCTTATTACTGGTGACGTAAACCTTGATCGCTTGGTTAAAGTGGTGTCTACCAGAATTCTCTGCTATCAAGTTACTATTGTTCCTTTTGTAATTACTCCATAATTTGGGGAGAGCAAAGGATTTTAATGTGACAAGCTATGAAAAGCTTATTATGTGAGTTAGATTCCACTTTGCAACTAACCATTAAGAAATAGCTATTTATTTACTGAGTTTAGGTATAGTATCAAAGGAGAAATAGCCCTAAGTCTATGAAAAGACTATCGAGATTTGCCTCTCCTTTCCAACTGCATCTGTGTGAGGCCAGATTTCTTCATCTCCTTCAACCAGAACACTGTATCACAGCAAATTGAATGCAGAAGTAGATCTGAAAACCCAGCTGTCTTCTATTAAGCCAGACATTAAAGAGATTTGTAAAATGTAAAACAATGGTATTCTCACTAAATTATGTTTTATTTCAGAAAATAGTTATTTTTCATAAAAGATACTATTTACATTAACACGCAGTAGGTTTATTCTTGTTGATTTTAAATGAATGAATGATTTTAAAAGTTTCTCAGTTTTTGTTTCTGTTGTGGTAAACGTTGGTTGCTATAACTCATATCAACAAAATCTTTTTGGAGTCCTCAGTAATTATAAAGCCTAAAGGGATCCGAAGACCAGAAAGTTTCAGAACTGCTGTTTTCTGAATAAAAGAAGAGATATCTTTGGGGGGGGGTGGTGCTGGATCTTGTCTTCTGGCCCAGATGAACAGTCACTGAGGGGCTTTTATCTAGGAGACTTGCCCTGGGGGAGGTCACTCGCTCACTCAGCATCTCCTTTCAGTTTTCTCACCTGGCAGATGAGGGAGATGGGCCTAAGGATCTTCAGGTTTCTATCAGTTCCCAAATTCTATGATTCCAAATCACTGTTGCTATCAAAGATGCCATCTTGGCAGCACAAGCATTATGGAGCAGGACAGGTAATTTGTAGAGGGTGATATTTGCAAGGGTAACGGTGAAGAAGGTCATGTCTAGAGGGATGACATGGTAATGGTTGTGAGGCAGGGATTTGCGAGCATTGTTCTGATTTTTTTGGGCCTGTGAAATTATTTCTTTCATTGTCCCCTTCAAAAAACTGTAGTTTTAATTATGATTGGATTTTACTATAAAGAGCAAAAAAACCCCGATTTTAAATTATTGCTGAATATGTTTGTTGGTTTACATGTATCACAATTTAAAAAGTGCATGATATCCTAGATTTTTTCTCCTGTCTTATGTTCTCTGTATGTGTGTACGTGTAATCTTATTTTGTGTGAATATTTATAAATATTTCCATAAATCATTTTTATTTGTTAAAATAAATATACCACTTAATACACCACCGATGTCTATATTGAAGCAAGCTTAGGTTGTATGTACATTATATACTTACTTATAATCTTATGAAAATAATTAATTATTTATTTTGGTACTTTGGTTTTAAAAAAATTGATTACTAAGACTCTATACATTATTAATATTTACAAATACAGACTTAAGAAAAAAGACCAGCTGGAATGTATTAGGAATCCTAAACTTTGGAACTGACATTTTCCTTTTTTAGTTTAAATGGAAGGAGACTTGAAGCTAAGTTTTTAAAAATGAGGAAACAAAAGAAGAGGGGAAGCCAATATGTATTGTCATGTTAAGTATCAGTCTAAATCAGTTTTTAAACAAGATCCTGCATTCCTGTAAAGTGGGTTTTGTAATGGAAACTGCCACAGTTGAGGGCCAGCTCTGTCATAATCACCAATTTGGGCATCTCTGATATTTAGCAGAAATATAAATATCTAATGCAGTGTGTGTTTGTTATAGTGTCATAGGAAAATGTTGTAACTGATTTTGAGCCAGATTCTTGTAGCGTTTAAGCTACTACTTGGAAATAAAATTTGGAACCTGAGTTAACTTTCTGAGCACTTCTACAATTTAGGAAGTTATAGTAAGGCAAATTTAGTGTGTATTATATCTAGAACAGAAATTTATGATTATTTTACATCAAAAAAGTTGCATTGATCATTGATTTCAAAGATTCCTTTAAGTAGTTAACTATTTTAGGATGTTCACGTAACCCAGTCTAAGAGGAAAATGCTCTCCAATCCCTACTGAGATAGTGTGACAGAGCACAGACTTGAGGCCAGCTTTTTGGGTGCAAATGCAGGTCTGCCATTAAGGAGCTGTGTAACTGATGTTTGCTGCAGTATCCTCGTCTGTAAAGTGGAGCTAATAATCATAGTGTCCATCTCACTGGGTTGTTCTGAAGATTTAATGAGATACCATGCTTCAAGTGCTCTAAGCCCTGCCTGGCACTTTATAAGCACTGCTAAAAGGTGGCTATCAGTATTCGTGTGCTTTTAAAATTATTGCGTAGTTAAGATGTGGTATATTTTAGGTTGCTTATTTCTTCATGACATCTGAATTTTTATCTCATTAGCAACATTAGTCTCAAGTAATGTTTTAGGAAAAGTTACATCTGGGAAGATTTTGCATTCATAGAGCAAACTAGAGTTCTAGATTTGTGGTATGTTGCTGGTATTTTAAAGATCCTTAGAGATTATTTGGTTCAACTCAGCCTGATACATAAATCACCTTTCTAATATCCTGTTGACTGAGCCCTCAGCCTTTGCTCGAGTTTAAAATATCTCTGACTCTTGGAAAATTCTTCCTGGGGTTGTGTAATCCACCTGGCTGTAACCTCTACTCTCAGCCCCTAGTTCTGCCCCGTGGAGCTACATAGAATTTGGCCAACAAATAACCCATCTGAATGGAGACAATGAAGCAAGATGGATTCTGGACAATTCAGGGTTGTCTAAAAGTGACCAGATAGTGTATGTCAAAGTTGAGGGGTCTCAAAGGACTTTGCTCCCTTTTGGTAAAGGAAGAAAGGCTCTTGTTTGTAGATAGAGTTTCCCTGAACTAGTTGGGAACACCTTTGGTGCAAAGATTTGTCCCCGTGAGCCTGTGGTAGGGCTGTGAGCCAGCGAGGGGAGAGGCAGTGCCTGGGTCCCTGGGCCCCACTCTTATAAGACACCCCCACGCATTGTTGTACATGTCCTTTCCTGGAGGTGGAACTCCTTTGGGTTTTAAAGGCCTGATCTCCTGTATTTTTTTATTGTCTGTTTCTCCTACATAGAGGCGAAACTTCTTATCTTGTTCAGTGATGAATCTCTAGCAGCTACAAGAACTTGGGGTCTAGTAGATGCTCAATATTCAAATGATGGGATTAAAGAGCGAACACTCGAATTGGAATAAATTTTCAGTTTAGTGCAGGAAAATAAATGTCACTTTCACTCGTATGTCACAGCCCATTCTTTGGGCCTGAGTCAAAGGAGAACCTATCAGAGGACAGGAAATGAGATCTCAGGAAAAGTATCTGTTATTATTTGCAACTTTCAGATGCATTCAGAAAAAAGTAATCTTTTTTGTTTTGCTATGTGAGGATTTTTGAGAAAGGAAGGAAAGGTTTCTAATTTTATCAAAGGCAGGGAGAGGGATACCACGCCATCAGAATTGGGTTTTTAAATCAGCCCAGCTGGATAGCAGCTTCAGACTGTAGCCCGGGTGATGTTACATGAGCTTAGCTCTACTATGAGCCCTAATGAAACAAGTTTGCCAGAAACATGAGTTGTAAAAAGCCATCAAAACATTATAATCTAGGAGAAAAATGTAGTGAAAATTCCAACGTATAATGTCCAAATAGTTCCTTTTTTTGAAGGCTTTAAACGTTTTTCTTAGGTAATTTGCGAAGACTATCTGAGGTTGTAGAAAACGTATGTACAATTAAAATGACATTGGTGGAGAACTTTGAACAGATAATGAAGGAAATCTGAGCCTCCTTTTTTCTTTGGTGTGTGTATCTCTCTTTAATGTGCCAGTAGCTGAGTTTTCTATAGAACGAAGACACACATTTAGGTCAGAACCCATCGGCATGTTGCTTGGGATATCTTGATTCAGCATTTTCTCTGGGCAGAATCACCCTTGGATTTTGTAACCAGAAGGCTAGTTCCTGCCTTCTAGTCCAGGTTCCACCCTCTCTGCAGGCTGGCCTTGGCTTAATCGTTTGACTAAGTCATTAAGTCAATAACTTATGAAGTCAATAACTTTGTGACTTTGGGTGAGTTACTTAACATCATTGTATCTCAGTTTTTTCATTTGTAAAATGGAGACAATAGTGGTATATCTTATGGTTGTTTTGAGGAATAAATACATAAATACAAATAAAGTGCTTAGAAGAGAGCCTGGCACATAGTAAGCACTGCACAGTTAGTAATATTATTGTCAAATGTGGATATTTTGAGAGTAATACAGTGGAAAATAGATAAAAGAACTTTGCAAATTTAAGTCCCTATACAAATTCAAAGCAATATTGATTATTTATCTCCATGATGACTTTAGTATCTGCAAATTTCTTTCCCATTTAGGACCACTGGCTGTGCTTCCATTTACACTTCCCTGTGTGGGGTGTGGACTTAATTTCTAGGGTGCTCCATTAATCATGAACTAGAACTGCTCTGAGGAAAAGAAGTTTAAGTACTGACTAGTTAGATAAGGAAATCACTTTGAATTTTCTAAGCTATACTTTTACTTGGAATTTTAATTTTGTTGAATTTCTAAGTAAGGGGGTAAAAAACTACTTTATTCCATTTTTAGATTCACAATGTTCATGGGCAAAATGGAAAATAATAGGGGCCAGCCCTGTGGCCTAGAGGTTAAGTTGTCACATTCTGCTTCAGCCACCTGGGTGTGGTTCCTAGGCTCGGACCTATACCACTTGCTGGCAGCCATGCTGTGGTGGCAACCCACATAGAAAATAGAGGAAGACTGGCAATAAATGTTGTTAGCTCAGGGTGAATCTTCCTCAGCAAAAAAAAAAAAGGAAAAAATAGATGAAAATTACGGTTTTGAGGGGAAAAGTTTTTTTAGTAATTGTGTACATTAACCAAATTCCGTGGATGTTGTCTTTATTATCACTTTTTCTCTGTAGAGAATGAAGCAGATTTTGAACATGCTTCTTTTTTTCTTAAAATATATTGGCTGTTACATTTTAACAGGATTTAGTTTTTTTAAAAATTGTGAGGTATTTTTTGATGTTCAGCAGGCAAAAATAATGCATTACTTTGTAAAAACAGAGGTTAATATGGAGTCTTTGAAGTCTAAATTATTAAACTATTTGCCTAAGGACAAACTTCTTCACTGTTTGGATTCCCTCTGGCCCGTGATAAACTACAGTGGTGGGAATAACATAAAAGCATCCAATGTGTAAAACATTTGGGTCCTGTTTGCAAAGCATGTTTGATCCAAATTTTTCAGCTTTACCTTTGAGTTAACGCTGCCGAATTAGGAAACTTTCATCCCATTTTCCTCTCCTTGTAGCAGTCTAATTGGCTCATGGTTGGTAAAGACAGAAGCATATGTTTCTGGGAAGGTAAACCATAATTTTATTTAAGTTTTAAATGATCACTTGTCTCTGGAACTGGCACTGGGGCCAAAGAATGTTTATTACTTCCATGTTGTTAACATGGGAATGGGTCTGAAAGATGTTAAGTGAGGTTTAGGCTCGTTTATATTCTGTAGCTTTCTTGGGCCCCAGCCAAGGTGAGTTGGTTTTGTAAGGGCCAAGAGGATCTGCCTTATAGAGTAATCTCTTTTTTTATAGCTGTATTTGTCTGAAAGCATCTATCTTGAGGACAGAAGCTCTACTTTCAGAGTAAAAGGCAACTATTACTCATCTTAACAAATGGACAGCCACCAGGGAGATGGGCAGGGGCACACGTGTTTCCAGGTACCAGTTTTGCCTCACACCTGCTCAGCGTCTAACACCAGTCAGGCAGATCTTGTGGCCTTGGGCGGGGTTGCCTTGGGAAGGTGAAAACACAATAGTGATGGTTTCTAACTTAGAAAGACCTCTGGGACTACAGTCCAGAAGGTTTTTTTTTTCACTTGGATGTGCCAGGTGGGAAGTACGATGTGTTGCCTGCTGTGGGGGTAGGGAGAATGGTGTCCTGCCTTCACGGGGTGGGCAGAATGGTGTCTTCCCTTCACAGGGAAGGGAGAAAGCATCTGATTGGCACACGATTCAGAAGCTTCACAGGCTATCTCCACATTCACTTTTCCAAGATCCTTCCCTTTGCACTGAGCTCTGGCCCTGCCCCCCCTCACTGCTCTGGGGACTGGAAACCACAGGGAGGAAGTTGCCACGCCTTCTGTTCAATTACTCTTCCTGTGCCCCCAGGCTGAGATCTGTCAGGTGGGTCTGGGCCCCACCTAAAATCACACTTGTTCTCTAGGAGCTTGCTTGACAGTTCCTCCTCAGGGCCCGGACTCCTACGTGAAGTACTGGCTTACGGGACTGCAGCTCCCTCCTATTGACCCAATGTTCACAGAGATGTAAGAACAGAGAGCCTCAGACTGTAGAACCCAAAGAAAGCTCTGGGTGACCTCTGCTATTTAGCAGCTGCTCCTAGCACCAGTCACTGTGGCAACTGGGCTCTGTTTATGAAAATGAATTTAGACCTCAAGCCTGGGGCATACACACCATGGACAGAGCTCCCCCTGGAAATACATTGCCTGCCAGATTGCCAGGGCTAAACCAAAACAAAGACATACCAAACAAAAGTAGCCGGGAAGTAAGTGTTCTGTCCTTGGGGGACGTGCACCATGGCCTAATTGCCTGAGTATCCTCCTTACCAGGCAGAACCATGCAAGGGTGAGCTTATCTTGGCTATGCCAGAGAAAGACGAGGAAAGACCCTGGTAGTTGGATGGGCAGTTTTCAGAGCACACCCTTGCATTGCACAGGCCTGGCCTCCAGCTGTGGGTTCAGATGGAAGCAGAGCTTAGTACCAAGGATCTGACTTTTTGAAAATCTTATTTTAGGTCCTGCCTTTATGTAAACCGTAAAGCTATTTTTGGGTCTGCACCTTTAGAATGGACTCTTGTCTGGAACAACTGAGTTTGGAGTTTGTCCTCTTTGAGTCTTTGGTATCACAGTGATGGTCCTTTGTATCCAAACCACCTTGGTGGTTATAACTCCCCATGGCAAGTGGTGAACCATGGACGCCTTTGAGCACACTTTGAAACCCAGAGCTTCCTTTGAGGGGATTGCTGTGTTCTGGGTACTTCTAGCGTTCTTAGGTTTCTGATTCTATGGCTGGATCCTTCTGGCATATCTGTCCTTTGGCCTCACTTAGATGCTCACTGGGGTACTTCACTGGGCTACAGATAGATAAAACTATAATCTGCGTTGAATGTTCCTAGAATTTTAGAGCTGGAAGGGCCCGTAGAAATAAACAGACACACTCCCTCATTTTAAAGATATGTAAGCCAAGGCTAAAGTCACTTGGCTCGTTTGTCAGAGCCAGAGCATGTCTTCAGATGCCATTCCAGAGCTCCCTTCCACACACCGTGCCTCGTCACTGTGATAGTCTGCTTGGACTGTGTCCAGGTGTCCTGGTGGCATTGGTGATTTGCCAACAAAAAAGAGACGCTCAGGACCGTGAACCAGAGAAAGAGGGACTGCTTCGTATCCATGTAAGTCAGCCTTAGCTTTAAAGCTTAAAACGCCCCTCATTGCATTGAGGAGGCCTTGAGTTCCCCCACCTTCTTGATCTGATCAGATGTCAAGGAGTTGGGGGACAAAGAGGGAGGGACCTGGGGTGGGGGTGCTACTGACTGGAACTTGGGTTTAAACCAGAGTTCCTTCCTAGAAGAATTCAGGGCTGCCTCTGCCCCAGCAGCCCCGGACTCCCTAACTTCAGCCCTATGTCCTGGGGTTGGAACAGCTGCTCCCCCGCATGAAGGTGACCCATCCAGGGGGACCCTTCATTGCAGGGGAGGGGATGAAGCTAAGTTCACTTGTTCCTCCATCAGTACTAAGGCCCATGCGTTTACGGGGGTGGCTGCCGCTGTTTGCTCATGATAATTCCTTATGAACTCTCCTGTTGATAAACCAAACCAAATCAGCAGTAGTTTTCCTTTAACTGAGGATTTAAGTTAAATTTTAACCACAAGCGTCCACTTGGTTTCCATTCATTTCAGGGAAGGACATTTGTACAGTGGGCTATGCCTCTGATGTTTCCATCCTCTCTTGGCTGAGATACCTGTGTGAAATGTGAGTTTGCCATTTGGCAAACTTTTTCCTCTGGCTGGTTAATGAAGCCAAAATATCGCCGGGGTTGATGGGTTATGTTTGAGAGTCCATCACGGGAGGGAGTATTGGTACAGGTGACTCTCGTGCTTCACTGAGTAAGTGTAATCAGGGGAAGAAGTAAGCTGTTCCGGGTTTAGTCTCCAGTTATCACGACATTCAGGTTCTCGTGGGGAAGGGATAAGGGACAGGTCTGTTAGAGCATGTCCTGCGCTGGTGCTGTTAGGGTTTGCAAAGCAGACCAGGGTGATCCGAAAAGCCGGCACTCTAGATAAATGGCTAGATGAAGCCCTTAACGGAGATGATGTCCTGGCCAGCCTGCCCTGAACAGGTTCCTCCAGTATCTGTTGACAGTTAGCCAGTGAGGTTAATAACTGGGAGTTAGTGCATGCACTGGCCATAACTCACTTGTATTCTGGATGGGGGTCAGAGAAACTGAATAGATTTATTCATTCAGTGAGCCATGAGTAACTGCAGCCTTCGTTGCAAAACCAGCTCTTTTCAGCTTTTTGATGACATGCGCTGTTATTGTTGTTAACAGGTCGGCTAAAAAGTGAACCTGGGAGAGTCAGGCTTTGCTCCTCTCTGCAACACTCAGACGTTTTCTCCTAGTTTCCTGTAGTCATTCAGTAAACATTTATCAAGTGCCTACTGTGTGTCAGGACTGTGTTATCTTAACCAGTAACTCATTCTTGGTTAGTAAATGATCTCATGCTGCAGGTGTACAAAGAAGCCTTAAGAAGGGGAGGATAATTGGGGCCCTTGTGTCTCTTCCTGCACACCTTTTGGTGCCTTCCCACCGGGCAAAGGAAGTGGAAG
Source organism: Equus przewalskii (assembly GCF_037783145.1). Taxonomy (NCBI): domain Eukaryota; kingdom Metazoa; phylum Chordata; class Mammalia; order Perissodactyla; family Equidae; genus Equus; species Equus przewalskii. The sequence goes on from NC_091854.1 coordinate 8,039,890, forward strand.
TCAACTTAAATTAGTTTACTTTGGTAATAGCAGTTTTTAAAAAGGTTTGGAGAAGGAAATTGAAGCGATTGAGAAATAGGAAGTTTGGGAATTAACTGCTGGAGTTTTCTTGTTCGTACTAGCCCAGGGACTCTGTCCCAGTTACCACTGATAATGGACCCTTTTTATGTTTAACTGTCTTGTCAGTAAGTCAGTGACACATGCTGAGAATAGAAACCAGTACCATTCCATGTTGTAATCACCAGCCCATACACGCCCCACTGGCTCTGTTGTTGTGATTGTTGCTACGATGCTTAACATCAAATGCCAGCCATTTGCCTGGCACTTTATATCACACCTACAGAGTCTCTACCCTAAGCAGCTTACCTTCCCTAGAAGCCCAGGACCTTTCCCACATTGGCACCACAGGAAGTGGTGGAGCGGAAGGGACAGGAACCTGCCCTTGGTAAAATGTGGCCCTTGCTTGAATCAATGAAGGGAACTGTGTTTGTTTTATTAGGGAAGACCTTTATTTAGGTATTTAGGTCTATCAAATTCTGCTTTTTAAGATATTTAGAGTTGAGTGTAACAAGAACAGACTAACACCTCTGTTCATTGTTCTCTGTTTTTTCAGAGTATGTGACTTGCAATGGTTGACTACGTACTAAACTCCAAGGGAGGAAATGGAACAGAGGTGTAGCCTCTAGTCTCTGCTCTCTAGGTGCTTCCTGACTAGTGAGGGGAGAGAAAACATCAGGTGGCATTGTCAGGAGCTTTTTAAACTTAATAGTGGACAGGAGAAAATGGCACCTTGATTAATTTCATTCAATTCTCAGCTTCTTTTGTCTCTTCACTTTACCAGCCATAGGGTCATCTTAATGGAAGACGGGTCTGCTGGTGGTTGTAGGAATGGCTGTCAGTAGGTATCAGGGCTGTGTGTTTGTTCATAGTCAAAGGAAGAGTCATGCTGCCCTCAGCTTTCTTAAGAGTGAGAGAGCTTTTTTCCCAAAACTCCTGGTATGCCTCTCTTTGCATTCATTGGCTGAATTGACTTAGCCCCCGCCCATCCTTGGCAAATCATTGGCAAAGAGCAGTGGAGTTGCCATGACTGGCTTAGGCTGATCAGCTGGAAAATCAATCACACTGCTCACCACGGGGCTTCTTACCAAGATAAATGAGAGCAGACCTTATAATGGAAGAAATTCACATCCAGTAGAACCATGACGTAGAGATAAGAGGTCAAAGAGGCGCCGGCCCTTGTTTGTGTTCCGGTAGTTCGCTTGACACCCTTCCATGGGGCTCTCTAATGTGGTGCTACACTGCCTGCTTGCCTCTATCCCCACTCCTAGAGTATAGCTTCTTAAGGCTAGGGCACTCCGTCTTACTAAGTATTTGTGCCCACCATACCTGGCACATAATAGGGACTTAATATGGCTTTGAACAAATTGAATGAAAAGCGTTGCTTCAGATTTCTTTGTGTTTAACTTTTAGCAAATATTCCTTGAAATAAGTGGACCATTGACATCCTATTGTTCATTAAATATTTTATTTTTTATTTTATTTTATTTTTTTTTAAGATTGGCACCCTGGCTAACAACTGTTGCCAATCTTTTTTTTTTTTTTCTGCTTTATCTCCCCAAAACCCCCCTGTACACAGTTGTATATCTTAGTTGCAGGTCCATCTAGTTGTGGGATGTGGGACGCCACCTCAACGTGGCCTGACGAGTGGTGCCATGTCCGTGCCCAGGATCCGAACCCTGGGCCGCCACAGCAGAGCACGGGAACTTAACCACTCGGCCACGGAGCTGGCCCCCATTAAATATTTTATAACAGCTTAATTGAGATATAATTCACGTACCATACAAGTCACTCATTGAAAGTGGTTCAATGGTTCAGTGGTTTTTACTGTGTTCACAGAGTTGTGCAACCACCACCACAATCAACTGTAGAACATGGTTTGTCACACCAAAAAGAAACTGCGTACCCATTAGCAGTCATTGCCTACTTTCCCCTTCCCCCAGCCCCGACAACCACTAATATAATTTCTGTTTCTATGGATTTCCCTATTCTGGATGTCTCATATAAATGGAATCATACAGTATGCAACTTTTTGTGTCTGGTTTCTTTTACTTTCTTTTGTTTTCATTGTTCATCCATGTTGTAGCATGTATCAGTACTTTATTCCTTTTTATGGCTAAATAATATTCCCTTTTATGTATATACCACATTTTATTAATCCATTATCAGTTGATGGACATTTGTGTTTTTTTCCAGTTTTTGGCTATTACAAATAATGCTGCTATGAATATTTACATATAAGCTTTTGTATGGGCATGTTTTTATTTCTGTTGGGCATATATACACCTAGGAGTAGAATAGCTGGATCATGTGGTAACTCTATGTTTAACCTTTTGAAGAACTGCCAAACTGTTTTCCAAAGTGATTGCACCATTTTACCTTCCTAGCAGCAATATATGAGGGTTCTAGTTTCTCTACATCCTTACCCACCCTTGTTATTATCTGTCATTTTGATTAGCCATCCTAGTGAGTGTCAAGTGGTATCTCATTTTGTGTTCATCAATTTTTTAAAAAAATAAACATTTAATTGGATATGTCAGAAGCTCTCTGTTAGGTATGACGACATAGAGGTAAGTAACTTTTGACCTGCTCCACTTCTTTGGCCTCATCTCTTTTGCATCTTTCCTCTTAATAATATGTTCCCAAAACACTAATTTGTTTTGTAGTCCCCACACTACCATGTTGTTTCCTACCTCTAGGTTTTTGCTTGTGTTCTTCTTTCTGCCTAGAGTATGAATGCTAATGCTAATGCTAATACTAATAATACTACTAGTTAAGTCTTACACAGCCAATAAATCATAGAGCTGGCATCCAGGTCCAGAGTCTATGTTCTTAAACACTGTGGGATATATATGTATATATTGCTTTATTGATGTATAATTTACAGAGATTAAAATGCACATATTTTAAGGGGTGCAGTTTGATGAGTTTTGATGAACGTGTATACCATTGTAACCACTACTGTAATCAAGATGTAGAAGATATAAACGATAAAGATATTTTTCTACCCTCCCCCCCTTCTCTTGTGCCCTTTGTAATCATTATCCCTGGTCCAAGGCACTTATTGATCTACTTTCTGTCACTATAGATTAGTTTTGCCTGTTCCAGAATTCCATGTGCTCTTTTGTGTCTGGCTTCTTTTTTCAGCAAAATGTTTTTCAGAGTCAACAACAAGGTTGTTGCATGTATCAGAAGTTTGTTCCTTTTCCATGCGGAGTATGTCTGTTGTATGAATGTATCACAATTTGTTTATTCATTCACCTGTTGATGGACATTTGGGTCGTTTCCTTTGAATATTATGAAAAAAGTGCTTATGAACATTTGAAGACGTGTCTTTTTAGGGGACATATGTTCTCAATTTTCTTGGGTAAATACAGTATTACATGTATGGGTGTTAACTACCATAGTATTTAAAATAGAGACGTACTAGAAATAATCTAAATGTTCATGAAGATACAGCTGTACCATGAAATATATATGCTGTAGTTAAAATAGTACTATTTCTACTAATAGAAATATCTTAATGACATATTGTTAAGCTTTCTAAAAAATTGCAGAAGAATATGAAAGAATGATACTTTATTAAGAAATTGCCACTGAGTTCTCCAAAGGAGAAGTAGCTATATTGATTTTAATACATATTTGTCCTTTCTTATCCTTTTTGCTTGGGTAACTTCAACTAATTCTTCTGAATTACCCCAGACATTGCATGTCTAGGAAGGCTTTTCTGACCCTTTCGTCTTTCCCTTCCTTGAAGTGGATGAGAGAGCTCCTCCTCCATGCTTCCATAGCACCTTGGTTCTTGAAATTGTTCACTTGCCCAGCTTTCCTGTTAGATTGTGAGCTCCTTGAAGATGGAGAATGTGTTATTATTTCTGTATCTCCAGGTCCTTGCATGGTACTTATCATCTAGGTACGTGCTCAATGAATGTTTGTGAATGGGTGACTGAGATGGACATTATTCAGCTTATAAGGGAGTTTATGGCCCTGTAAGGAAAGTAAAAGAAGCATGCAAATAGCTGTAATGTAAAGTAGAAATTGATAGAGTTGAAGAACAAAAAGTCTATGGGAATTCAAAGAGAGAGAGGGCCTTAATGGGAGGATTTGGGGAGGTTAATAGAGGAGGTGGGATTTCAACTGAGCCCCTAAAATAGATTGAGACGTGCAGAAGTGTTACATACATTGGTTCTAAAGGGATTTGACTTGAACTTCTGTCCCAAAACGTGGAGGAGGGTAGAAAATGAAGGCTGTGTTTGGGAAGGTCACACTGTTTGTGATGCTTTGGTATTCCCAGCCTGCAGCAGGCGCTAGGGGATATTGGAAAAGTTTTCTGTTTGGCAGTAGAAGAATATGAATATGTCTGTTTGTTTATCTATTATCTCTTCAAATTCCAAGTCTTCTAGACTGAAGATAGAAGGCTTCTCTTACCCTCTTTTCCTCTTACTCCATGACGTGGCAACAGTCACACAAGTCACACCATTGCCACGGCCCTGCCTAGGAGGTCGTCTGGGCTCTTTGGTCCCAGCCACCTGCCTACACTATTCAGCGTTCACTATCCACTTTTCTTCTCTAGCACATGTGCATAGAATGTGAGAATTGGAAGCTTTCAAAATACTTAAATGATAGGCCCTCATTTTACAGCTGAGAATTGATCTTGAGACCCAGGGAGTTGCCTGGTTAATAATAATAATAATGATCAAGCTACCATTTATTGAGCACTTTATTGAGTATGTGTCATATAATCCCTGTGACAGCCTTATAAAGTTTAGATATGTCCCCATTTTACAAGAGAAAACTGAGGCAAAATCTCAGACGGTACATGGCAGAGTCAGGAGTCAAAGCCACGTCTTTGTGCTGCAGCCTCCTACCAAGGCCCGGCACGACCCCAGGTCCACGGAGTCACTGACCACAGAGAACGAGGAAGTTGGGCCAAGTCCTCAAGTAGAGGGGAGGCTGTTGTCATGCCAGTAGAGTGGACCAGGGTTCTCTGCTGCCCAGAGAGGCACTGGGCGGGTTGTTCTTTTGAACCACATGTGACGGTGTCCTCAAGTAAGACATCCAGAGTAGAGAAAATGAATCAACCAGCATTGGCGTTAACCGGAATTATTTGTATGATAAAGTAGGGTATATTTTTTAGTTTTTAATTATACAAATAAAACTGTTTTCATTATACAAATAACGCTTAAAATACTTTTGCATGGTAAAAGAGTTACATATTGTAGAAAGGCAGAGAGCGATGTCACGGTTTCCATTCATCTCTCTGTCCCACTCTAGGACTACCCCCACCTTAGGTAAGAACTATTTACGGTTAGAATTATGTATTCAATCCTTTTTCTATGCACTTATATGTGTGTATATCAATATATACACGTAGTTCTGGGGGAGTTAATAAATTGTATCATTGTTGCATATTCTGCGATTTTTTTAAAAAGCTTGATATCTCATTAAGATATTTCTATTAGTACAAAATAGTACTATTTTACTGCGGCATACATATTTCATGGTACAGACATACCTACATGAACGTGTAGGTTATTTCTAGTATTTCTCTGTTGTAAATACTATGGCAGTTAACACCTATGCATGTAACACTGTAATACCTTTACAGTTATGTTGTAAAGTTATGGTGTAATACAGTTGGTGTATTTACAATTATACCAATTATAATATGGTATGATTACAGTTATGGTGTAATACCTTTACAGCGATGTTGGGCACTTTAATTGCTACCCAAACCTAGCTGAGAAGATTGCAAAAGGTTCAAAATGTTCCTATTGGCCTTAATTATTGAAACGTCATACCCTCCGAAAAGTATTAATTGAACATTATGATTGCTTTATAGGTAAAAGGTTGGTAAGTGCTAAATATCCACTAGGTACTTTCTTGTGTATTATCTCATTTAAATCTTTTAACAATCCCGTGAAAAGTGTTCTACTATTCATCTTTTTTTGCAACTAAGACTCAGAAAGATTGTGACTTGCATAAAGTGACATGGCTTTTAAGAAGTCATTTCAAAATTTGAGCCCTCATCTTCTTGTTACCAATTTCGTGTCACTTTCCCCATTGTTCTGAAGCTGCTCCATTCTTTTCTTAAAGATTTTAAGGAGAAAAATTACAGAAGGTAAAATGTCTTTGAAATAATGGAAGCATAGCATGAGTAGAGAAGGGGAGAGCCGGCATCCTCTAGATGGGGGGTCAGGACGGTGGTGAATCCTCTGCCCCCGTCATCGGGCTTGGAGGTGTGATTCATGACTTCGGGAGGCTGTGACAGTGGCTACACTGAGAGGCCTTGGTGCCTGACAGCAATGTCCTGCTATTGTAAGTTGTGGATTTAGTATCGTGCTAAGAAAGATAAATCACCACCAGGAAGGCTGTGTGTTTAGATGCAGCCGACTCCTGGAAGCCCTCTGCCAACAGGAGAGCGACCCTCCGTGGGTGAATTGTCTCAGCTTCCTTTGAGTTTTAATTTCTGTATGGGTCAAAGGGTTATTTTCAGCCTGTGGGATAGCTTAGCTGTCGAGAAGTTCCCTCTTTTATAGGCACAATGGAGTGGGTGAGGGTCAAGATTTAAGGGTTGTTTCGAGCTCTTCCTGGGCCCCGTGTCTGAGGTCCCCCGAAGTAGGTATGAGCAGCCTTTCCTCCCAGAGGCAGAATTTGAGCAGTTTGGAAAGAGGAATCACTTCTACTCTCTGGCAAAATGACCTGTGTCCATGGATCGTAGGAGGATCCTGTTGGCAGTAAAATAATCAAAAATTTAAAAATGTCATCAAAAATCTGAAAACAAAACACAACAGAACACAAACCCATAATAGAGTAAATGACATTCTTAGAGTGAATGTGTCAGCATTTTTAACAGATGTCAACCCAAGTGTGTGGCGACACAGTATGTATATAAAAGTCAAAAGCACAAATGTAGTCAATGTTTACGTTAACCTCCCACCTCCAAAACACACACACCAAAGGTCCCACTGTGTATGTGTAATTGCATCTCTGAATACTCCCTTGGTCTCTTTTCCCCCCTCCTTTCCCCAAACATGTATTTTGGTTACTTCCCTAAAGATACATGATATGTATGGGGGAAAGGACCCAGTTGACTCACACGTCTCTGAGAAGTGTATGAAGTGTAACGTTTTGAAAGACCAGGGACGCAGGTCCACCGGGAGTCCTAAAGGCTGGTTTCCAGCCACACTGCACTGGAATGAACTAGAAAACAACGAAGCATGTGCAGAGTCAGCTTTTCTGTGTGTCTCAGCTCAGCAGTTTTCCTGCTGTCCGAAACTTTCCTTAAAAAAAAAAGGCTGGGGAAAAAGGAAATGATCCAATTTTTAAAAATTTTAATAGTGAAGAGTGAAAATATGAAATACCAGTGAGGGCTGTGGGGCCACATTAAAAAATCAAAACTGAGTTAATGCTGAGAAATCTCTCTGTTCTTTGCTTGGTTGTGAGGACTTAACATGTGTGCACGCACAACACAGTACCCACCTCACCACACACATAGATGCAAACTGGCTTTTCATGGTCGTATGGTATGAGCCGTATGTGGTCATCGTGAACTTTATAAGGCTGTCACAGGGATTATATGACACATACTCAATAAAGTGCTCAATAAAAAATAAAGTTCTTTTTAATTATTATTTTTTTAAGATTGGCACCTAAGCTAATATCTGTTGCCAATCTTCTTGTTCTTCTTTTTTTCTTCTCCCCAAAGCCCTCCAGTACATAGTTGTATATTCTAGTTGTAGATCCTTCTGGCTCTGCTATGTGGGATGCTGTCTCAGCATGGCGTGATGAGCGGTGGTAGGTCTGTGCCCAGGATCTGAACTGGCGAAATTCTGGGCCGCCAAAGCAGAGTGCACGATCTTAACCACTCGGCCATGGGGCCCTGAAAGATGGGTCGTTTTTTTTGGTTTTTTTTTTTGCCTATGCTGTCTGCTTGCTGTGGAACCTTGGAAATGTCACTTTATTTATTAATCAATCAAATAATTCCATTTAACAAAATATTTATTGAATGCTTATTATGTATGAGGCCCTGTTTAGGGACCATGGAGGAGTAATCCGAAAACACTTGCTCTGACTTTAATATGCGTAGAAGCTGGGGAACATGCAACCAGCCTGCTGCAGGAATTTGGAGGAAAGGGCAAGGTTATATCTAGCTGGGAGAGGCTTTACAGAGGTAGTGAAGAACATTGAGGTGGGCTTTAAAGGCGGGGTGGGCTTTCAGCCTGTTAGAGACAGGGAGTAAAAATTAGGTGCCGGAGCTGGGGAAGCACGAGGCCTTTCTGGACGATCAGGTCCCAGAGGGAAGTGGGGCACTGTTGTGGTAGGTGCTGACCATCAGGCTAAACTGCCCCTTAATTTCTCTGGGCCTCGGTTAACGCACCTGCAAAAAAGAGAGTTGAGATTTCTTTTTGTGTCATTGTGCCAAAGAAAGAAAGAGACTTTTATGTAGTATAGGCATGCAGATTGCCACTGGTCTTAGGCCTTAGGCCTTGAAAACAATTAGGTTTTTAGCCCTTTCTGTAAAGTAGATGTTAAAAAGCTTTCCTGGGGCCACAGGGCCGAGTGGTTAAGTTCTTGGGCTCTGCTTCAGCAGCCTGGGGTTTCGCCAGTTCGGATCCTGGGGGTGGACATGACACCACTCGTCAGGCCATGTTGAGGCGGCATCCCACATGCTACAACTAGAAGGACCCACAGCTAAAATATACAACTATGTACTGGGGGGATTTGGGGAGAAAAAGCGAAAAAAAAAAAGAAGAAGATTGGCAACAGTTGTTAGCTCAGGTGCCAATCTTTAAAAAAATAAACTCTCTCTTAAAAAGAAAGCTTTCCTTTTTTCTTATTTTCCCATTTTAGCACCATTGTCACTACGATACTATTTAATACAGGAAGGACTTGTGGAAACTTGTTTGGTAAATAGGAAAAACAGCCTAAGTGATATGTCACGCCTTTTTCATGAATGGTGCAGGAATCCAAATTACGTACTGTAGTTTAAAGTGAAAGCCTTTTTAGTGAAGTGTTATTTGAAACATCTGTAAAAGGAGAAAAGCCAAGACAGAGAGAGATGTGAGCATTAAGTATGTTTATCGTTCTCTGTTATCAGTAGCATCCTTCAGAAGCTGCTGGTTGGAAATGAAGGCCATTTCCAGCTCTTGGTACTTGCCTCATAGAAATACCAAGTCAAGGCTGAGCTGGAGGCCACCTTCCAGAAAGCACAGACTTCCTTTCTGATTGGAAATAATCTGTATTTTGTTTGACCTTCACAATATTCATGGCCTTGCTGGAATACAGGGGCCAGCATTTGTCCCGGCAAGGCCAGAGCAGTTGAAGGTTGGTGTCCACAGGGACTGCTTTATAATAGGCAGTTAAAAGCAGTGGGAGGAAGGTGACTATAGGAACCTAGATATTTGCATCCTTTCCCGAGGGTGATTTAAAACAGGCAGTATTGGAAAACAAACAAAAAGACATTTCTTGTAGTTCCTATTTGTCTGAATCTTTGAGAACTTTGCCAAGGTCAGAGTGTTCTTTTGCAAGCGACCTTGTCATGAAGAGGGAATTACATCTCATTTATTACCCTGTGCTATGATACGCAATCCTTTTCTGAAGATTGTCAAATATGGACCTTGGAAAGCACAATTTCCATGTCTTTTGAGCAGTATGTTCTTTATGATGCTTTGTAAAAATATTGTCAGATTGCTAGGGATTTGCATTAATGTACTAATGCTAACTGGAGTTAGGCCTCATGGTAGCTTTTTTTGATCAGAGCAGAGGCAGAATCCATAGCTTAAGGTAGAGTTAAAAGTTATTGTTCTTATTTTAAGGCAAATACATAACTGGAGTTCTTGTCTTCTGGGTTCTTGAGTTCTTAAGGGAGGCCAGTACTTCTCACTCCTCAGGCCGCAATTTGACTCTGTCCAATGAGTGGCTGCAGGGATGACAAATGATAAGGTATCTCAGGGATTAGATGAATTTGTATGGGGTGACATGAAGATGTTTTCTTTAATAAGAATATCCATTATATGGGAGTAATTGAAAATAATCATGTCCTAATATAGTTGAAATACTGTCTTAATTTAGGGGGAAAAAAGTAAAATAAGTACTTTTTTATCCTGCATATGTAAAGGGTTATAAAACAATGCATGTAACTACATTTCTTAAAGCTGCATTTTGTTTTTGATGTGCTCCCACTAGGTAAGCTTGTGCTTGCGTATTAACGCTTATAACATGGATCTCAGGTTTCAGTTGAGGCCAGTAGATGGGAACCCCAATCTCTAGTGATTTTCAAAATACAATCCCATAAAGATGAAGAGACCCCACAACTGAAAGAGGGGGTGTGCTCCATTTAAGTGAACATTTGGGAGTCCAGGAAGAGTCGGACGCCGTCTAATGGCCATCAGGAGTGATTCCAGCACCATCGCTGTGCACCAGCCCACTTTGTTGGCTGTTTAGTTTTCACTCAATTGCAAAAGAAAAATATTCAATTAAAAAAAGAATAGATATAAAAGAATATGTTATACCGTGTCTGTTCAGTCCAAATTTGTATGTATTTGCTCACTGCAGTTGAGAAAGCAGGAGTGAAAGGTGAAGCTCATGGATTAGATATGAAAAAGGATTGAGATAAATGAGTGGAAAGAAAGAAAAATTGATGTTTTGGCAATCTTTGTCAAATGTTTTCTCAAAGACCAGCCTCGGATTTAAAGTCTTACGCAGATGCAGGCTTTGGCCTCCAGTAGTTTTCTGATAGGAATTCAGCCTTGAGTTGAACTTTGAGATAGGTTCTTTTCATTTCTTTTTTTCTTCTTAATTACTGAGTGACCAATCTGTTGTAGTTTGTTGATCTATTTTCTCTCTTATTCTCCTTCTATTGCTCTCTGCATAAGCTGCTGTTTATTCTGGAATGCGGGGCATCCCCATGTAGAATTAGGGTTTGCCTGCCTCTGTCTTCACCAGGAATGGAGAAGATCTGACCTGATATTCCAGTTCACAAGTTTAAGTGGACTCAAAGGGATTCTAATCCACAGTTCTTTGCTCTAAATTCCAATCTCTAAAGCCCCCATTTCTTTGCATAATAAATTAGTGAGTTCCCGGTGTGGGTGCGTCTCCGCTCCTCTCTCTTTGCTGAGTCATCTTCCTTCAGGTTTTTGGAAAAAGTCTGATCACAACCAGTTTGTTTCTTTGTCAACCCATTTTATAACAAAGCCATTTAGGTCCAAACTTTTTATTAGGCCAATACAATTCATTAATCTCTTATATGCGTATCTCACTTTTAAGTTTATAGAATTCTTTGCTGTCCATTACTTTAGCTCATTTTGGCCAGATAGATAGTGTTAGCCCTAGTTCACAGGGGAGGAGCCCGAGGTGGCCCAGGTCACACAGCTTGTTAGTGGTGGAGCTGGGACTAGAACCCAGCTCTTTACCTCCGGGTTCGGCCTTCTTTGCTCCGTGTTCCTAAGGTCCATATTATATGTTGTGAGCTTCTTTTTTGGAGGGGGATGGTAGGATGATGAAGAGAAAGGAGGGTTTTTTTCTATTGACTTTTCATATATTTCTTGGTAATATCTTTCTGTTGGTATAGAGCTTCCCAATTTAATTTAAAAAACCTTTCAATGCATGATCTCCTTTGTTTTCCTCACCATCCTGGGGATGAGCTAGGACAAGTATTATCCTTATTCTAAAGATGAGAAAACTGAGGTTCAGGGAGGAGATATGTTGTTAGTGGAAGAGGAGCCATAGCCCGGACAGGGTTGGACTAAGACTGAAGTGAATGAGAACTGAATTTGGGCTTTTCCTTTCTGTTATATACGTGGAGCCCCTCCTGTGTGTCAGTTGCTGTGTTAGATGTCGTGGATTCAAAAAATCTGCTCTTAAATTGGTCACGGTATATAGCAGAGGTTCTCGGCGTTTGGGGTACCCCTGGTTCGGGAAACCGTTGCTGTGGTGTGGAGGCGGTGGTGGATGTGGGAGACCGTGTTACAGAACTGCAGCCAGCTGTGTGTTTACTTTGGTGAATGCCTGTTTTATTTGCTGGTTTATTCATTCCTATGCATTAGAATAGAAAAATAAATATATAGTCCTGTTTTGGCTCCCTGAAATAGTTTGTATATTTTCTGGAATTTCCTCACTTATTATCTTTAATATTCCAGAGTTTTATTATGATTCCTTTTGGCCATACAATAATGGAAGAAGTTGGGGTAGGCCTGTTTGAAGAGGCTCATTAAGTAATTTGGGGGAAATATATTTTTGAAGCCTGTAAATGTCGATTTTGTTCTTGGTCTGGAGATTTGTTTCACGGGGGTCAGTTCTACTTGTTCTTGTAAATTTTGGATGGGAGAGGGTGAAAAGTTAGGAGTTAAAAGAGCCTAATTTACTTTTTCTCTTTGGCGCAAATATGTAGTTTTACCATAAACTACTGAAAGTTTCCTGTTCTTGTTTGATAAAAAAGTGCACTTCCATTCATTGTTTCCATGCAACTTCCTATACTTTTTACAGTAAAAAAGGTTGAAATCAAGGATAAATTATGAGTTATCTCTGGGGGCAAAGAGACTATTTGGTTTCGGAAAAGCGCTTAAAAAGATGAGGCTCCCTGAGTCTGTGAAATGCAGTAGGCCTCACTGTGTGCCTCTCCTTACACAATCCTGGTTTGCAAAGAGTGCAATCTGACCTGTACTTCTAACCAACCTGAGAGGCAGGGGAGATTCCGTGTCATGACTTGACTCTAGAAAGCTGTGGATGACATCATTGTACTGTAGACGGGCTTTTGGAGCGGCCTCACTGTATGTTTTCTTTGTGAAATGGCACTGTCCAGCATGCAGCCTGCCCTGCACTATATTGTACACAGTGGATCATTTGTACTGAACCAGAGCAGGGACCACTGGTGGGAGGGCCTGATCTCCATGACAGTGCCTGCCAGCACTGATGGGAGAGTGAAGACAGAAAGGAATGGTGCTTACAAGTTCCATTGAGGAACTACAGTGGGAGAATGTGAAAATGATGCTGTAATTGTAATTCATCTGTGATGTGCCAATTAAATATCTCTTTTTCTGAAACATGAGAGGAGGAGACACCGTGAGACCTTTATATATACACACACACAAGACCTAGTCATATATTTGCTTTCTCCTCTTCTTGAAAAGATAAAATTTCTAAAATGCCTGAAGCCTTACAGCAGTAGGAGAGTAGAACTTTTAGCGTAGTTTTTGTGTGAACTAAATTCTCCACAGTTCACCCTTAGTGTACAAGCTTCACTTTCTTTGATGGCTTGCCAATCAAATTAGATTAGTGTGGACAGTGTCGCTAATATTGTCACTAGTATTATTAGACGGTGTCCGTTTTACAGCAGGTTCACGCATCTGGAGCACGTGAAGGAAGCTAAAACGTTTGGTGAGTTACAAGGGAAGATAGCTGTCAAAAGCCCACACAGGTTAGTCTGGAGGTGGGATGGCCCTCATCCCGAGCTTGTTGGCTTACAATTGAGTGTAAAAGATGGCATGTCGGGGGGCTGGAGGCAGAGACACAGGCCTGCAACCAGAGTTGAGAAAAACAGAAGTATAGAGAGTATAAACGGAACTGTAAAGCTTAGAAATGTGGGACCATTAGGTGTAGAGATAAAAACGGAAATACCATACCAAGTTTAGTAAACTGTAATTCCTATTCATGATGACCCTGAGTGCTCAGAAAATTTTAATAAGTGATATGCAGGATGCCCAAAATATTTAATGGCCAGGAAATAATGATGTATGTAGTACGTTTTAGGTAGATTTCCTTTAAAAATGACTAACGGCACTTTCTTTCTTGAAAGGAGTAAAGCCTTAGTTATTTGGAAGATTTGTTTACGTGGGATATCTCATAACCAGTCAATGCTGAAGAAAAGGGGCATTTTGTGTATGGTGGTAAGATGGTTCTTTGGGCTGGATGAAGCAAGGAGGGGAGAAGGGAGTATGATATAAAATACTGAGAGAAGGAATTAATTATTACTTTAAATAGATTAGTGTAGTTCTGGTATTTTTTTTGTGCAAATCTTGAAACAAAGCCCTTTTGTTTTAGGAATTGGTATGCAAGGGATTTCATTTTCAAATTGGCCATTTGAAAGTATTCCAGCTTGTCTCCAGGTGAGAAAAGGTGAATTCCCTCTGGCAGAGTGGTTTCTGACTGTTCACTTGGGAGGAAAAGAGAGGAGCTAGTTGATCCAGAGTGGAAACACACCGAAGAGAGTTTTCCCCAGATAACATGCGGATTTCAGAAAGACAGAAATTGCTTTGATTGAATGTGACAAACTTAAAAAAAAAAGTTGAGCTTGGCAACATCATATGACACGTCCGTTTTGAAAGGTTTCCATGTCAGATGCAGATGTGTCTTACAGCACTGTGGTGTGTGAGGTGTGGCCGTGACAGTGCTCAGGAGATGCTTTTCTGAACAGGTATCTCATTTATCCCAGTTTTAAATTTGGCGGGGGGGGGGGAGGGGGGGGTAGTTTATTAAACAATGAGAATTTGTCTTTAGGTTAAATACAATTTGACTGACTCAAATCCCTTCCTTTTATTAAATGGATGCCTCTGTTTGGAATTTGTCCTTTTGGAAGTTGCTTGTTGACTCAGCACAGCAAAATCCAGAATTTTTTTTTTTTTTTTTTTTTAAAGATTTTATTTTTTCCTTTTTCTCCCCAAAGCCCCCCGGTACATAGTTGTATCTTCTTTGTTGTAGGTCCTTCTAGTTGTGGCATGTGGGACGCTGCCTCAGCGTGGTTTGATGAGCAGTGCCATGCCCGCGCCCAGGATTCGAACCAACGAAACACTGGGTCGCCTGCAGCGGAGCGTGCGAACTTAACCACTCGGCCACGGGGCCAGCCCCAAAATCCAGAACTTTTAATTTATGACATGGCATGTTTTTAAAAATGGAGATCACAGAATGCCCCAAATGCCTTTAGCAAACTAATGCTACTTTGTTTTTTGCCTTCATATTTACATTAATGTAAATAAATGGTTTAAGATGTTAAAAAAAAACTCCCAGTTCTACAAAAGGAGTTTTTGTACGTACTAGAGAGAATTGCCTGGAACTCTCAATGAAATTCACTATAGAGTACATTTTATTTTTCTTTTGGTAAGGAAGATTTGCCCTGAGCTAACATCTATTGCCAGTCTTACTCTTTTTGCTTGAGAAAGATTGTTGCTGGGCTAACGTCTGTGCAGTCTCCCTCTATTTTGTATGTGGGATGCTGCCATAGCATGTCTTGATGAGTGGTGTGTAGGTCTGTGCCCAGGATCTGAACCTGTGAATCCTGGGCCACCAAAGCGGAGCACACAAACTTAACCACTATGCCACCAGGCCAGCTCCTATCTCCTCTATTTTTAATGAGGCCGTATAAACAAATTTATGTACATATGTTTTTGTAAAATGACTCTTGAAATTACTGATCCTTGCATTATTATAAGCCTCTTAAATTCAGACTTAGGAAAAATATTTTCTTATGCAAAGAGTTGATTTGTTTTCTTTTTATGACGTCTTGTAAGCATCACCTTTTCTCTTTTACCTTGGCTGCTAGGAAGCTCAAAACTGGTTTTGGTGCTCAAATGAAGTAGTTCCCTTTAGCTAAGTTTTTGGATAAGATTTCTTTTTTGCCATAGCCACTTTTAGAAAAATTGATTGGCAGTAAAGTGGGTTTTCTGTTTATTTTTTATTACAATCCCCTCATTTTCCTTTCTAGAAGTAGTTGAGTATATAGATAGTAAAGGAATCGCTAGCATGACATTTTGGTTGGATCAGGAGTTTTCTAGGAGTAGAGCCCACTAAAACTGGGGACCTTGGTCAGACCTCCCTTGGTACATTAGTTTTGCATCTTTAGGGTCAGAAGCCATGGCAGAACTTGTCTGACAACTAGGACGGATTGGAAGAGAAGGACTTTTTTTTTTTAAAGATTTTATTTTTCCTTTTTCTCCCAAAGCCCCCCGGTACAAAGTTGTGTATTTTTAGTTGTGGGTCCTTCTAGTTGTGGCATGTGGGACGCCACCTCAGCATGGCCTGATGAGTGGTGCCATGTCTGTGCCCAGGATTTGAACTGGTGAAACCTTGGGCTGCTGAAGCTGAGCGTGCGAACTTAACCACTCAGCTACGCCCCCGCCCCTCCGCCCTTTGTTTTTTTTAAAGATTGGCACCTGAGCTAACAACTGTGGCCAAACTTTTTTTTTCCCCCTGCTTTTTCTCCCCAAATACTCTCAGTATATAGTTGCATATATATGTTTTTTTAGTTGTGGGTCAGAGAAGGACTTTTTACCAACTAGTTTGTAGAGGTTTCCTGAACCCTCTGAGTGACAGTGAGAGCATTGAACTACACAGAACCAAGGTTCCTTTAAGCTCTAATATTCTATGATTCTTACTGCAAAAGGAGTTTGAGACAGGTTAAAGAGTAATTTTTTCAGAACACATCCCATAGTTGGAGAGAGAGTAATAATAATTATTATATGATAATAAAAATGAGTTAATCCTAAGAACAGCCTTATGGGGCATAAACAATTATTATCCCCGTTGTCTAGATAGAGAATCAGAGACACAGAGCAGTTAAGTAAATGCCCAGGTTACAAAGCTAAAACATGGCAGGGCTGAGATATAAACCCAGGAGACTGGCTCCATGGTCCATAGAGAATTAGGGTTTTGGAATTCATCACTCAACAGGTGTTTGTGAACACCTGCCATGTGCCAGGCGTTGTGCCAGGCCCCAGGATAGATAGAGGACAAGCAGAAGAAACGTGGTCCTTGCCCTCATGCGGTTTCCAGCTAAGTAGACGACACACAAACACAGGCCCGAAAAAAGGAAACAAGAGATTTAGAACTAAAAGCTGATATTGGGTATAAAGGGAAGTATAGTGGGTGAAAGAGGTTATAGAGTCTCTGAATTTAATCACGTACAAAAATGTGGGCCTGGACCAGGGCTACTTAGCTGGGCACAATCCTTCTATCTTTCTAAGGCCCAGTGTTCCTTGGTCTACACTGAGAAGTCCCGTTCATGGCGCTGCTTGATTGGCCCATAACTGCTGTGAACTCTGGGAATACCAGCTCCATAGATTCTCCTGAGCCTTTTAAGGAGCAAGAGCACACAAGTTGTTCACAGATTTCTCTGCAAACCATCAGCTCTGTTTCCCTCTTCACAGAAGCACCTGAGCAGCGAGCCAGCTTGAAGAGGAAGGAATATAGTTTAGTGTTGTAATTGGATTTGACATATACATTGATGCTTGGTAGTTTGGCATTCATGTTAAGCATTTCCTTCATTCCTTTGACAACCAATTGTTGAGTGCCCTGATTATATATAAAAATCCTTAAAGTAAACATTTCAGTTCATGGCCTAGTTTGTGCACCTGGCTGTAATTAGTAATATTTTGTGTGGCCAAAGCAAAAGTTGGTGGATTTGCCTTTTTAAATGTCTTGTCTCCTATCTGTAACCAGGACCACTGGTTACAGGCTACGGTTCAACCCCCCAGCAGTTGTGGTTTCCCCCTTCCGTCCTTCATCACCATCCCCCACCTACCGCTTCTTGCTTTGCCACTTACGCAGACCCTGCACCCCAGGCCTGAGGGCTCACCAGGCCCAGAGAATGCCCAGTGCAGTGTGTTATACCTCTGTGTTTCTGTGCATGTTTTTTTTACCTCTGTTTCTCCCATCTTTTTCTTTCTTATCAGACACAAGTTTGCTAGGGGTAAAAAAGGGAAAATTAGTTTAGCAACTATCTTAGGTACAAGTCAAGATGAGAGATGAACAGATTTGGTGATGTCATCCCTCGGGGTTAACAAGGGCCAGCTTTTCAGTGTGCAAGTCTCACTTTGCCATAAGATATTGCATTAGTAGGAATTAAATTGTAATTTTTATTGGCTTCATGCCTAAATTGTGTTTAGTATTTTGAATCCAGATCAATTAAGTATTTTCTTTTTAATAAAGAAGTAGACTTTCTTTTAATTACTTTGTGTGTCTCAAACTCACATGGTAGGAGAGCACAGATTCCATTTTCTCCCATCCTCCAAATCTTCAGATTTCTTCTTGTTCTCTGTGCTGAGCCATTTAGGCAATAACACTCCATAAATTCTAATCTCCCCATAAACGAATACTGTAGCCAGTGTCCCCTTCATTCTCAGCTTCCTTTAGATCCTGTCGGAGAACAGGAACAGGTGCACCATCTTATAGATTGAAAGTAAACAACAAGAAAGTCAGCCAAGGTAGTGCCAATTACTCTCTTTCTGGATTGTGGGAATTCTCTGGAGGCAGAAAAATGGACTGTTCTCACCTTTGGGAGTTGTCCTTCCAGAATGTGCTCAGAGAACAGGAATTTTTACTCTAATACTGTACATAGTTTTATTTTAAATCTTCCCAGTGCAATTCTTAGAAATAATTTTGGGGGAGTAATGGCTAGGCAGTGTATAAGAACATCTTATCTTAGGTATTTTATTAATCGTTCTAAAAGCTCATAAAGAAAACATTTTTTCAATTGGAGAAAATGTTTTCATTCATTTATTTCTCCTCTTTATGTCTCTATAGTACTTGAACTTTGTAAAGCATTTGCATGGATAGTGTCTCATTTGGTTTGCCAGTCGAGCCTGTCGTCAAGTAAGAGGGAGAGATGATGGGAAGTTTCAAGACAAGGTCAAACAGCTAGTTAGTGGCAGATCTGGATTTAAAACACAGCTCTTGCATCTCCTGGTGCAGTGCTCCTCCTGTACCACTGTGCCTCTAACACTGGGACTCTTCTCTTGCTATGCCTAGTGGTAATTTCTGGGCTATGCTCCATCTGTTACCTTTTCTCTTCAGGTTATAAAAAGACGAAAGGAAACAGCACCACTTCCTCACAGAGCTGCATAAATCCCTCTGATACTTCTTGATTATATAGTGTGTCTTGTTACCTTATGTATTTCTTGTATCTTGCTTAGATGGAAGAGTGAGTGCCCTTTATAGCTTGGCACTTCCCAACACTTTGAGAATTTAGATCCTTTTGAACATTTAAAAACACTGCTTGAACACAGGAAATTCTTCAACGTGGTTGCACCATGATTTCAACACAACAGTATACAAATATGCACTGGCTTTTGGCCCAAGAAGTTGGCGGTTGACTTCTTGGAAGAGGGTTGGTTTGTCAAGAGGAAGGTTTGGATTTAGATGATTCATTTGGAAGATGAAAGAAACGATGATAAGATATGCCTAAGGAGTTGTGCTATAGAAAAATCTGGCTGTTTTTTCCTGAGAAATCCATATTACAGGTTTTAGGACACTATACATCTTCTGCCTGTCTTTTTCCAACCAAGGATAAGCTTCAGCCTTGAGCCAAGTTTTATTGTTGAGAAACCCAGGTGGGGACTTCGGTAGAGGCGCCCCCTTTGGATTTTAGTGGTGGTACATTCTGCAGCTCCATTTCTCAAGGGGCTGTAACTCCAATGAGTTGTAATCTGAGATGGTATAAACATGAGCGTATGTTGTGTACACTGCAGGCGCTCTTGAGCTCAGGGCCTTCCAGGTCTTTCTTCTTGGAGCTTTGTTTTTGCATCATATCCTGGTGTTTGTCACATTCCCTCTCATAAAGCTCTATTAGAGCCAGACTGTGGCATTGGCTGAGAAATATCTTGGGTGCCCCTTCTTACAGATTCTTGCATCCCATGGGGGTAGAAGGCATTTTCTGCTCAGGGGCAGAGTAGATCCTGCAGTGCCCAGTCCAACAATCTGTGGGAGTTTCTCTCTCTTCGCAGCTGACAGCATTGCAGAATTCCCGGTGGGACAATAACAGAAACCCTTATTAGCCAATGGTGTTGTTGGAATAAAATCTCCCCACTGCAGTGTCTTGGTCCCAGGCTATAATGTTACCCCTCGATTCCCTCCGCATCTTTACCACTTTTATTACAGCTGAACACACGCTCCTCATTAGTACCCTGGGTGATATGGGGAATCAGCATGCTGGAAATTATGTGGAATAGGTACCAGATGTGTGTGTCAACTTGGTATGCATTGGTATTTAGAATGCTTGAGGATTGCATTTATTAAATGTGAAAATTACTTACAATACTTTCCCCCAAATAATAACTCCCCCCCACCCCAAGTATTTTACTCCGTGTTGCATGAGGTGTGATATTAATTTCTTTTGGGACAGATTAAATTTAAAATGTGTGCAGCAAATGCATCTGTTCCCAATGCTTTGTCTGCATTCTGTCAAGTCTTCGGGTTGGCCTGCAGCCAGCGTGGACGTGGGGGTTCTGTAACTGAGATTTTGGAATGCCGTGTTGTAGCTAAATGACATAATGAAAGGCTGAGTCCATTTGCATTTTTTCTTTAAGTGGAACTGGGAATTTAGACATCGATGTTATAGCCAGATCTTAGGAACATTTCCCATGTGTGCAGATAAGCAAGCATTAGTGAAAAAGAGGAAGAAGACATTTAGTAAAATGAGAAATGAGCTTGTGCTTTCTCATTGAGTTTATGAAGTCTTTAAGTCAACCAAAAGGTTGCAAGTGTGAACCAAGCAGTTTATTTTATTTTATTTTGTCAGACTTGAGTTAATGTTTATGCTTGGCCAATAAGTCTATTCACCAGGTTCTGAGGTGAAGGACTGGAAAATGCAGGGTAGAAGCAGGCAGTGCCTTGTCATGGGAAGAGCTTGGACCTGGAGTCTGGGAGACCCAGGTTCAAATCCCACCCTGCCACTTACTGGTGGTGTGTGACCTTTGGCAAGTTACTTAACCTCTCTGAGCCCCATTTTCTACCACTCTAAAATGGGGGTTTTAACACTGTCTTTACAGTGGTGTTATGAGTATTCTAAACAATGTGTGCAGAGTGTGTTGCCCAGAGAAGGTGCCAGATAACTGTAGGCATGAGGAATTAAACCGTGGCTTATCACAGGAGATGGAGGCCTAGGGTACCACCATGTGCTTCCGTGTTGTGTTGTCCCAGGGGCCCAGCAGCTGAACCGAGGGCTCTGATTTGTGAAGGAGGTCGCCTGGTCTGGGCCACCTGGAGTGTTTCTCACTATAGGGTTTACTTGAATCTGTGCTGTCTTCAGGTCAGTAAATATTTGTAGTCAATAGGAGTAGCACTTTGTGGGTGAATAGTGGCTGTGTGTCTGTCCTGGGAGCCGAGGAAGATGTACTGAGCGGGGAAAAACAGAATCTGACTTCAGGTTGGGAGGAAAGAGGACAGGTCAAACAAAATAGCACCTGCTCGATTTTGAGGAGATCAGATTGCTTGAGTGGCCAGTGGAGAAGGATAAACCAGCTCACACTTTGATACCAAGGGAAAGTTAGACTTCTTTGGGAATTACCCCGGAAGCATCCTGGTCAGGGCATGTCCTAGATGCCCGGAATAAGGAGATATCCAGATGGGAGGCTACCGTGAGGAATGTCTCTGGAGGTGCGCCTGTGTGTGCGTTACTGTCAGGAAGCTCTGTAACTTGCAACAATTTACTTATAGAAGAAATAGTATCTATTCTGTCCACTTTACTGAGTTTCTGTGAGGCTTCAGATAATAAAGTATCTCTAAAATACCTTTCAATTATAAAGCAGGGTGCGAGGTGAACAGGAGCTAAAGAGGAGTGTGTGTTTATGACACTGTTGCTTTCTGCCAGCATTTCTTTCCATATCCTTTGTGCCCTGGTTGATCCTTTCTGGGGCAGAGTAGCTTTTGCTGTGCTGAGTAGCGTCATCCCCAGAGTAGCTGCTCAGTCGCTTCTTGATTGTGGGGAAGAGATTGCTCAGGGAAGGAAGGGCTGTGGGTTTCCAGCAGAGGCCGCAAGAGAAACTCCCAGCCTTCTGAGGCTGTCAGTGAGAGCCTACACTAGCAGCTCTAGAGCTCACAGGTCACCACAAAAGTGAGCAGATGAGTCAGACAGGGTTTCGGAGCATGTTTTCCTGGTTTCCTAGCCCTTGTGGCTGTGAGGTGCTGCACTTGGGCCCCATGGTGGTCAAGTGAGAATCATGATTACCTGAGGCCTGTGTGGGAGAGCCAGGGCAGTGGCGGGGTGGGGTGGGGTGGGGTGGATCACCCTGTTCCCAGGTGGAAGCTTTTCTGACTGGAGATGGGCCTGGCGTTGTGCCGGCAGACTGCAGAAGAAACCACTATGAGGCCAATGGGGAAGGATGGGAGACAGGTTCGTGGAGGCGGGCTGTGGCTGCGGGAGAGGGCCAGGAAGGCCTGGGCTGACCCGGGAGGGCAGGATGAGACTGGGCGCGTGATGTGCTGATGGGAGAGACAGCGGTTGTTGTGCCATCTGGAGAGAAGGGCCTTGCCAGAAGAGTGTTTGGGACAAGAGGACGAGGACAAAAACAGGTTTGTGTTTCCTGCCTTCTGTGACATTTGAGGGTGGGGAAGCCCCAACTGGGACTTGATTTGTAGCAACCAAAAATGCCACCTCCTTTATCTCATGATTTTTTTCCCTTTAGTATACAAAATTGAAACTTTGGCTACTAGGTAAAGAGTGAAAGGAAGAACTCTAGGATAGTCTCTCCTATTGGTATGAAATCCTTTGAGTGTGATCACCTCATGGTTCTGTTCCCACTCCCCTCCCACCACCCTTCCTTCATTGATATTTGAATGTGTACTGTGTGCCAGACATTATGCTGGGCTGTGGGGTCTACAATAAACGGAGTGACTGAGTTCCGGTCTTTCGTGGTGGTTTCAGTCTTGGGTGTGTGCAGACATTAAGCAAATAATTGCACAGCTAATTATATAAATATAACCACATGAAGTGCAGTGAAGAAAAATAATACCATGAGAGTATCAAAAATTATGTATCTAATGTAGTAGGAGAGGTAAGAGAAGCTTCCTTGAGAGATCTGAAGAATGAGTAGGAGTTCCCACACCAAGGCAGGGGAGAGGAACAGGAAGGGTGGGGAAAGTGTTCGTGGAGAAAACCTTGTATGTGGAGGCTCCAGTGGGAAGAAGGTTGGCATTTTCGATGAAGTAAAATAAAGCCAGTATGTTAACTGAGGTAGGTTAAGCTGCAAGTGTCAGAAAACCAAAAATGATATAGTCTTGAATTAGAGAAAAGTATACATGTGTTTCATATAAAATAAGCAGCCCAGAGCTGATCCAACAGGTCCAGGTTCATCAAGGACCAAGGCAACTCTGTCTTATTGCTTTGCTCCACTCAGCATGTTGCTTCCATCTTATGGCCCAAGATGGCTGCTCTGGTTCTACCCATCACATGTATATTCCAGCCAACAGAAAGGAGGAAAGGGCAGAAGAACACATCTCCTTCCCTTCATAAGAAACTTCCTGGAAATTGCATAGATATCACTTCTAGTTGTATCTTATTAGCCAAAATGTGGTCACATGGCTATCCCTATCTGTAAGCATTAGCTGGGACTTCCAGTATAATGTTGAAAAGGAGTGGTGAGAGGGGATATCCTTGCTTTGGAACTGATCTTAGTGAGAATATTTCTAGTTTCTCATCAATAAGTATGATGTTAGCTGTAGGGTTTTTGTACATGTTCTTTATCTGATTGAGGAAGTTCTCATCTATTCCTAGTTTGCTGAGAGGTTTTTTTTAATCATGATTGACTGTTAGATTTTGTCAAATGCTTTTTTCTGCATCTACTGATATGATCATGTGGTTTTTCTTCTTTAGCCTGTTGATGTGATGGATTGCATTAATTGATTTTTGAATATCGAATGCATCTTGCATACCTGGGATAATCCCACTTGGTCGTGGGTGTAACTCTTTTTATACATTATTGGATTTGATTTTCTAATATTTTGTTGAGGATTTTTGCATTTATGTTCATGAGAGATATTGGTGTGTAGTTTTCTTTTCTTGTATTTTCTTTGTCCGATTTTGGTAGTAGGGTCATGCTGGCCTCATAGAATGGGTTAGGAAGTATTCCCTCTGCGTCTGTCTTCTGAAAGCGATTGTAGAGAAGTGGTATAATTTATTCCTTAAATGTTTGTAGACTTCACCAGTGAACCCATCTGGGCCCAACATTTTTTAGTGAAAAATTTTACCATACAGAGATGTTGGCCCTGGAGGCAAGTTCAAGTCCAGGGTTTTGGGTGATTGGAGCAATCTTGGAACAGTTTCTTAAGTTCATTGAGCTTATTTTCCTTTTCTTTAAAATGAGGACAATACCACCTCCTTATAGTGGTGTTGGAAGGATACACGGCACCCAGCACTGCCCGGCCCACAGTGAGCACTTAATAAATGACAGCAACTTATTTTATTATTTTTTCCTGCAGCAGACTGACATTGTGTGTTGAACTGTTGAACTCACCATTTCTTATATACCCTTGGGGATGGGAGTAGATAATTCCTGATTTCTTTTTTGGACTAAAGGCATAAGGATAAGCTTAATCATATGTTGTAACTTTTTTCTTTTTTAAACTTGGAGGAAAAAAAATTCAACAAGGAACCTCCAAATCCAAATACTACTCAGTGTGTCCGATGGTCAGGGATCCCCTATACTGAGTGTGTTTAAAAATGGAGCGCCGTGGGTGTCTGTAGAGAGCAGCTATCCTGTCACTTGATCAGAGAGCGCCCTGTGCATTGCTTTCTCTTTCCTTTGACCTTGGAATGACTTGTATAACTCATGGCTGGAGCTGCAGCCCATAAAGTGGGGGTCTGCCCTGTCCTGGGCTGTGGCAGGGCAGAGAACGTAGACTCGAAGGTGAGGAGGGCTCATCCTCAGCACTGGGGGCGTCCCCTCTGGTGCCCCCTCTTTGGGTAACGCTTTATCCTCTGATTTGTTTCCAGGGAATTTTTGCTCCCACCCTAGTGTGGAGATGGGCAGTGTGGTGATTTAAGGAAAACCCTGGTGGGGGATGGTGGCATTGGAAGGAGGAGGGCAAGTCAGGCAGATGGCAAGCCTTTTTGCAAATGTGTTTTGGGTTGGAACTTGGCACATACATACAAAAACGCAACTGAAAAGTATTTTCATTTTGTGCTTAATTTGTGATAATGGCAAATTCGTGACAGGAGGCACTGAAACCAGTTCAGAAGGGTTTGCGGTGTGGATAGTGACCCCAGAACTGTGCTGGAGTAGGAATCTTTATATGGAGCTCTGGAACATAAAGTACACCAAAGGCCCTACTACGGCTGGTGAGGGCGGGAGGGGAGCATCTGCTTATACTGTTTGCCGGATGCCGGGGACGTCAGGGACGCGGGCGTTCAGTACCGCCTGCCTTTGCTGCCATGATGTCTCCCTTTACTACTTCTTCCTCAGAAGTCAGCTGGCCACAGTACAGCAGCACAGAGGGCGGCAGTGATTATTTGAGAAGGGACATACTTCGTTTCAGACCAGATAGCTCTTATCAGCCTAGATAATTTCCGTGAGTTCTGAAATAGACTTGGCACACCAGGCAGGGTGTCTGCTTATGGTATAGCAGTGGGGGTGCAGGACTGCCTGTTGTGAACTGTGTTTGCGTTTCAGACCAGAACTGGAATCCCGGAGAGTATCTGTATTATGTAGAAGTCAGGAAGAACTAACTTGAGTGCGTCCAGGCTTTTTAGTGGGTTCCATTTGGAAGGTTGTGGTGTAGTGGGTGCTATATGTTCAAGCCCCTGTCTCCCCAGCTATCGAGTGGGGACAACACCAAGCTCACAGAGGTGTGGGAGGTTTAAGTATTAGAGGTTCCTCCTTCTGGATGTCCCTCTGTCAATCCAGCCATGTGAAATGAGGCTGAAATGTAGTGGGGTTGCACCTCACATCACCATAGCAAGCTGTTTCCCATATTAGTTCCTTAGAGCCAAATCTAAGTCACCAGAATGGTACCCTAATCACTGGTCAGAGACTGGGCATTTTTTTTTTTTTTTTTAAGCTCAGTGATTCATTTAACAAATACTTTTTGAGCTAGGCACAGTGATGGGTGCTGAGGCTGCAAAGATGCGTAACCCACAGTCATCGAGAGGTCATACTGGACGGGTGAAGACAGATGTATACACTGGTGGTTCCCGTATGGGAAATGAAACAGCAGAGACAGGCAGAGAAATTGTGCGAGGACGGAGGAAGAGTACTTCCCTCAGTTTGTGATGTTTGCTGTGGAGGTGGAGTTGGAGCACAAGAGGGTAAAAGGAACAAGTGTGAATAAAGACCTGCAGTTGAGAAACATCATGATCTGTGTGGAGACCTTTAAGCCAATTGGTGTTGCTGGAGTGGGGCGGGGTGAGGCTGGAGAGACGGGAAGGGGCTAGATCAAGAAAGGCCTTGTGTGCCAGATTAAGGTGCTCAGGCTTTATTCACAAGGCCAGCAGTTCTCGAGGGACAGGACATGCTTGCATAGATGGGAAGGGCAGGTCTGGCATTTGGATTAACCGTTCAGTTGTGCACCCCTGGCTTAGAAGGACAATGCTTGTATGGAAGGTGGCTGGGAGAGCTTGAGACCTGAAGTTTCTTTTAGGAAGAAGTGTCTAGGGACAGAGACACTGAGCTACAGCAAGTAAAGATGGGCAGGAATGGACGGATTTAGGATTTAAGGTCTGATTGATCAGAGGAAAGAGGAAGAGGAAGCAGGAGTCAAGTATGACCAGGGTTATACTTTTTCTCTTTAGGTTTTCTGTTTAGGTTCTGCTCATATCCTACCTACCTCTCTTGGGAGGATTTTTTGACCTCTGGCTCAAACTTTGCTGTACAACTCTGGCTCCAGTTGCCTCCACGCATTCTATCTTGCTCTGTATTGTTTTAAATTTTGGTTTGCTTTCCCTAAGAAGGGGAAGTGCTTGAAAGGTAGGGACTACATCTTATACTTCTTTGGGTGCAATTTTAGATGTTTAATATTATTTATGCATAATATTATTGGGTCTTTAGGCAATTTGTTCCATTTATCTCTGGTTTTCTTCTAAAAAGAGGAAGAAAGAATTGAACACAAATGTCAAATGGGAGATTTCCTCCATCCAGAGGAATACATTCATGACTTGTATGTCTAAAAGGGAATTTAAATAATCAAATACACATCAAAATCATCCAAAAGGAATTTAAGAGATTGGGATTTTAGAAGAAGAGGCTAGCTTTTTTTTGCCATTTAGTTCTGGAAACAACTTACCTTGAAAGATTATTCTAGTGGGTTGATCATCCAGAACAATTAATTTAATTGTGGCACAATTAATTGCCGTTTCTGAGGGGTTCATGTTTGTGATTGCCTCTGCAGGTCCAGAGCCCAGCACCCAGTGTGAGCTGTCGCCCGTCAACGCCTCCCATCCGGTCCAGGCCCTGATGGAGAGCTTCACCGTCTTGTCGGGCTGCGCCAGCAGAGGCACGACAGGGCTGCCACAGGAGGTGCATGTCCTGAACCTCCGTGCCGCCGACCCGGGGCCCGGCCAGCCACAGAGAGAGGTAGGCACAGGTGCTAGCTGTCTACCCATTGCCCCACTTAGTTTGTAAAGGCACTTTTCTGCAGGGAGAGTCCTTTTCTTCTATTCTGGGTTTAACAAGGATGCTCACATATGAACATAAGAGGGGAGGAGGACATGAAGAAGAGAGAAGGATTTCAAATTATGCATTACTCTCTGGACTGGCCAACTCTAGAACTTCTCTCTCTAGAGATTTCTCAGCTTTTCAACTTTCCTAGCCCCCCATAGTGGAAGGAATGTTCTTAAGAATTTCATCTTTCAAACATGGCTGTGAAAAACAAAATAAGGTGCCCTTTCTCTGTAACTATAAAATGTCTTTCTCATCTCTTCCTCTGCCCTGTCTGTCTTCTTTCTTTGCTTTGTCTTATGAACCCATTGCTCCTGCAGGATGAGTCAGGGGAAATGGGAACACTGGAATAAAGATGGCAGTACTTTGTACTTACATGAAAAGTCCTGGAGGGAGCTCCTTATGCTATCCAGGCAGCTTCTCGAAGATGGTGGTGATCTTAGTGGTGATGACAGTGAGCCAGGCTCATAGTGACTCAGTGTTTACTCTGTCCTCAGCACTGTTTGAAGCACTCATGCGTTTCCCCTATGAAGGCCTCTCATATCCTCATCTTACAGGTAATGGACAGGTGTAGAGACAACTCACTTGCCCAGAGTCATCACCTTAAGAGAGAAATGGCCTCCGCTTTCCTGTGGCTCAGAAATGACCTAGATTGTGGGCAGATTGTCATCATACTTCATTTACGATAACACACAGTTATCATTCGTTCTGTTTTTAAGCTTCTGTGTGTCAGAAATGTTATCACTCAGGTATTATCTCTCCAGGGAAAGAGAAACCACAATAAATTCTGGTCACAGTGAAGTGTGGGAAAATGAATGCAGAGTAGAATTTATCTTTGAGCTTTCTTCTGGTCAAGAAAGTTAATTTCCAGAACCGTTTGTTTATGTGCCTCAACCACGCTGCCTTTTTGTGGGAGTAGGAATCGGAGAGGCGAGGTGTCCAGAAGGAAAAGCAAACTGATTTTAATCTCATGAAAGTGTGCAGAGTTGGCTCATTTCAAAAACAAATCATCTAACTTTTCCAGCTATATTGGAAATTATTGTTAGTACCCTTGGTTGCTTGCCATTGGAGCCGCACCACATATTTCAGGTCCGATTTCTTTATCCCAGTAATACATCTTTAATTCTTGACTTATGGGGGAGACTTTGTGGTGGGAGGGAAGGGCGGGGAGGAGGAAATGCAGTTCCTATGAAGCATTGCTGACTCCAGCAATTCTTTAGCAGCAATAATTACTCATTTTATATATGCTTCTCTCAGAGGAACCGAGAAAGAAAAGAAAGTCTGAGCTATTGCAGAAGCAGCAACAGCAGAAAATTCTGGATGTTAAATTGTGCAGTACTGTTTTTGACTCTGACAATAGGTTCAAATAAGACTATTGAAGCAAAAGAAAAATGCCTCAAGGAATGGCAGCAGAGCTGTCTCCCACACTTGTCTTTACTATGTTAGTTCAAAATGGAATTCGTTTTAGGACACGGCAGTGCTGAAGATACATCAGATTGGCTGGCATCAAGGGACATAGTGTGTTCAGTGAGGAAATAAAGAAAGGAGGCCTGTAGGGGATCGTCTCTAAAACTTGTTTAAAAACCTGAACGTTATTCTTCTCCCTTCGGTATTTGTATAGTATATGTATGATTTTGGGTTAGTGATTTGAAGATATTTCTGAGACTAGGCAACTGAGGGAAATTGCCTTCTTGCCTTCTTTGGGAACTTTTAAGAATAGATGGTTGTAGTGCTATCCTGTTTGAAAAGAAGATGTTGGGATAAGTGATCTTTGAGAATTCCGTCCGGCTCTGAACGCTCTCGCGGAATAGACCTCGGGCTGCTTTATGTATTCAGAGTGAGTGTAGAGGGTGACGACCGAGCAGCAGGGCCATGACAGAGAGAATGAGAGCGAGTTCGTTGAAGGGTGGTCAGATGGGGGTGGAGAAATACGATCTCTCACGTTCTGCAGAGATGACTGTGGAGATGCATTACTGCAGTTGTGCAAACAGTTTTTAAAAAATCATTTGAACTGTGTGACCCAGCAGTTCTACTCCCAAGTATATACCCAAGAGAAATGAAAACATGCGTCCGCACAAAAACTTGTCCATGAATGCTCATGACAGCATTATTCATAATAGTTGAAAAGTGGAAACAAGCTGAACGTCCATCATCTGATGAATGGATAAATAAAATGTGGTATATCCACACAATGGAGTGTTATTCAGCAATAAAAAGGACGGAAGTACTGATATTTGCAGTAACACAGATGAACCTTGAAAACATTATGCTAAGTGAGAGAAGATAGACACAAAAGACTACATATTGTATGAGTCCATTTCTATGAAATGTCCAGAATAGATAAATGTATAGAGACAAACTAAATTTATGGTTGCTTAGGGCTGAAGGACAAAGAGAGAAATGGGAGTGGATTGCTAATATATACAGGGTTTCTTTTGGGGGAACAGAAGAGTTCTAAAATTGTGATGGTTCCGTAATTGAATATGAATATACTAAACATCATTAATAAATATCAATAAATGTGAATACACTAACAACCATCGAATTGTACTTTAAGTGTGTGAATTTTATGGTATATGAATTTTATTTTGGCAAAGCTGTTTAAAAAACCATAAATCGACCTGCCAATGTTCTAATTAGCCCATAAAGTTTATCTTAACTGTATTCACTTTTTTTACCAAGATCACTTCCTCCTCTAACCTAAACTCACCCAACTCTTTGTTATTCTCGATGGATAACTGGCTTTTTATAGATATGCTATTATATGGTCTCTGCTAAAAATCACAGCTGATGTATTTTTAGGGTAGTAGTGGGAGGACCAGAGGCAGCCTTTGTGCGTGTCTTTACTGAGTATTAAAGGCAAATATTTTTCAAGATGAAATGATAAATGATGTTGCTTATAAATTAGCAAAAAGAATGCCATACTGGCTCCAAGCCATAATTGACTTTAACTCTGATCACTGAGGTGGTTGTTTTTCATGATGTCCTCCTTAAATGTGACGGAATTACTAAATCAACCCTATTTCCCCTTGGCGTGTCATTGGTGCAGGATCAGCATTAACATCTATTATAAATCATCCCTTCTCAACATTTTGCTAAATTCCTACCTCCGGGGCGCCTTAGGGTTCTTCAGTGGAGGAGAGGCTGCTGTTTTTCCTGTGTGGAGGAGGTGACAGAGCCTACACCTGGAAGTAATAACCGCAGCAGTTTGACAAGATTTGGGGAAACAGTTACACTTAAGTTAGATAAACAATTTTATAGGCTAGCAGAGAATTTGTATCAGAAACACACTTGTTACAATAATGTGTACAAAGCCCTCTGTAGGAAAGCACTGTTTTGCCATTGGCCTCCCTGCTGGGTTCTCATCAGGACAGCACAGACCTATAGTTATATTTTTCATCTGAGACCACACCTCTCATTTGTAATCATTGGTTTTAGAAACAACAGCCCTGGAAGCGAACAGGAAACTGGAAAAAGACACACTGGCGACAGAGGAGGGCAGAAGAGGGTAAACAGCCCTGAGAGCTCAGCTTTGTCTTTTAGAATAAGCAGGGACTAGTGTCATCGTTTGCATCCTATGAAAACCAGCTCCTTGTGCCCTTTGACCTCAAAGTACAATGTCGTCCCACCCCCACCCCCACCGCCCTCCTCCCCCGTTAGAGTTTGGTCCCATCAGGGTGTTTCCTGATTCCTGAGAAGGGTTAGAAGGGTTATAGTGCCACGAGAGGCTTGTTTACAGTAACAGACTTTCATTAGTTGCTGGAATGGCAACAATGTTGTTTCCTGTCATCTAATTTTTATTGTGACCTGCTTTTATGTGGCAGTGTGTCTTTTCTATTTCCAACCTGTCTGATTCCTTGCTTATTATGAAAAGTTGCTGAGGGTAGGCCCCTTGTTAGCATTACATATGTGTATAAAAGATATGGTCGTTTAAATTTGTGTGTTTGTTTTGACGTTAAAGGAGCAAATGTTAATGCATGTGCCAGCCCCTGGCTCTAGGGGTGGAGTGGGGATCTGGGAGGCTCCATTGTCATGGGAAAGGGGCCAGGTTTCGTAGCTTCACCAGTCAGAAAGCTCAGAACCTTCCAAACTTTTATGTATTTGCTTATTCTCTGCCTCATTACAAAAAAGGATTTGGGGTGGGCTTACAACAATAGACACACCAACCTTGTAAGCAGAAATGCAAAATGAAGACGAGAGAAAAAAGAAAAGGGTAGTCACTTGGTTGTATGGGTTAATGTGGTTGGTATCTCTGAGTGTGAAATTTGGCTTCGAGTTTCTTGGCAGGCAGGGCCAAATGGGATGTGTGATTAATCACACATGTGACTCCAAGTCACTTTTATTTTTTACCTTCTCTGAGGACTATGGCATAAAGTTGGACCTTTCCTGATTTTTTTTTTTGTGAGGAAGATGTTGCTGAGTTACCATCTGTTGCCAAGCTTCCTCTTTTTGCTTGAAGAAGATTGTCACTGAGCTAACATCTGTGCCAGTCTTCCTCCATTTTATGAAGGATGCTGCCACAGCATGGCTTGATGAGCGGTGCTAGATCTTCAGATCAGGGATCCGAACCTGCGAACCTGGGACTGCCGAAGCAGAGTGCATGAACTTAACCACTACACGACCAGGCCGGCCCCTCCTGGGTTTTTTTGAAAGCAAGAAAGACTGCAGTTGGGAGGAAAGGAAAGAAGTGAACACATCTAAAATGCTCACTGTTCTGCTTGCCTCTTAACAGCTCCCTTATCCCCCAAATAACAGTAAGAGTAATAATAGTGGCCAGCCCACCTGTGTTATCTCTGCCTGTCGTCACTGTCAGCCAGAAAGGGACGGGGCTAGGGAGGTTCTACAACAGATCCTGGGTTGTGGAGCTCGATGCTGAGCAGGGTTAGTTAGACTCTACTGTCCACTTCCACTCCATTTCTCCTTTACTTTTAGCTCTTACCTTGTTTCTGGCTACAAAACCTGCTAACCAATCTAGCTGTTAGGCGAACCAGCAGGTCTCAGGGTTTGGGTTCCCTGCACAGGCTTGGGATAACTCTTTCTTGTCCTCCTCGGAGTCCCTCTTCATTCCCTTCTTCGTTTGCATCCTGGCGGCTTTGGGGCCGCAGGAGGGTTGGTCTGTGTGTGGCAGGTCTCTTTCTTCCTTTCTGGTTTAGGAGATTATCATATCAAAGGTCAGCAGTTATCAGAGGCAGATCTGAGCTCAGGAGCCTTGAACTCTCTGCGCTGTTAATCCTCACACTGAATGCCCCCCCCCCCCCCCCCGCCACCGCTCATCTGCTGTTCCTAGTTGCTCATTCCCCAGACCCCCCAGGAGCCTTTCAGCTGCCTTCACAAAAGCAGCTCACCTGCCCTCTGCTTGTGACCCACGACATCTTGTAACCAAGCTTGCTTGAACTGCGTGATAAGGGAGAGCACACGCATTAAGGGACTTCCTGCTAGGAATGAAATGCAAGAGCTTCAGTGTGTGGACTTGGGCATGTGATTTGACATCATTTTTGCTTATTTTGAGGAGTTTGGCAGTTCAGGGATTAAACATTTTGGGGATCCCTACTACCTTCCTACTTACCTACCTATCTATGTGTAATCTTTGCCATTTCCACAATGGCACTTTCTTCCCCCCCCCCCCTCAGTTATTAAAATACAGACAGAGCAGTGCAGGTGCGGGAGAGTGGGTTTGTATTTTACCTTTGCCCCACTGCTGCTAGAAAAACTCATACACAATTTCAACACTCGCTTTTTGGAGAGTGCGTATGTGAGAGCAGAAATATCAAAAGGAAACCAGCACACTAGCTACATTCCTTCTCTATCTGGGGCATTTTTTCCTCTGCTGTTTTTCATGAATGACTTCCCAATGCTAGTCCTGTGTATATGCAAGAAAAAACCCCAAAACAAACTCAGGGCTGTGTGTGAGACGTCTTAATGTGTAGTACGTGCTAAGCACGTGTCAAAGTAAACCTCTTACCCACAGACACTGTATGTTGGTGAAATTCAGTTACTAAATAAATACATTCCATGTATAAACAGTGCCCGGTGTTTGTTTAAATGGAGGTTGCTTTGGAAAGCACCCCAGCCTGACAGGTAAGACGACCTTGGAACTGGCCATTTTCTTGGAGACCTACAGCAGATAAATCAGAAAGTTAGACTGACAACAAGGGTCTCACTTCTCAAAGGGCATTCATCTCTTTCTCTTTCTCTTTCCCTCTCTCCTTCTCTCCTCCCTTTTCTCCCTCTCCCCATCTCCCTCTCATCTCCTCTTCCTCCTCCTTTCCCTCTCCCCCCTTCTTCCCCTCATTCATTTGAGCTTTGCTGTGGAAATTTCATTAACTTGAGAGACAACTGAATCTGACTCTTACATAGGATTGGAGAGTCTAAATGAATGGGACACTCACCTCATTTAAAATGAGTTGCCCCTTCACTTGAAGATATTCAGTGCACTTTAAATGATGACACCCCACTGGGCAGTGTGAAGGTGCCAGGCCAGGACTGGACAGAGGAGCAGGGTTGGGAACAGCAAAGCAGCTAGAGCTCCGGCTGCTGTCTCAACAGAGGACAGCACAGGCCAGGTACAACTGACCAAACTAGTCAAGGATGGTTTCTAACATGTTGGGGCAAGATATGCAATCTGAAACTACAGCTAACTCTCAAAGAAGATTTCTCCAAAAACCCAGTCTGGGAATTTTAGAAAAAGTGAAAGCAGAAATCAGAGCAATAATAGTAAACACCAGAGATTAGCAAACAAATCAGGATATAAGCTCAGCAAAAAAGTTACAACATTCCTACCAAGACGCTGGCTGGCCACATCACCTAAGCCCTGTCATTTATCATGG
This sequence comes from Equus przewalskii, assembly GCF_037783145.1. NCBI lineage: Eukaryota > Metazoa > Chordata > Mammalia > Perissodactyla > Equidae > Equus > Equus przewalskii. The sequence continues at coordinate 8,074,130 of NC_091854.1, forward strand.
CACTGTTCAGATGCTGTAAAATTGCCCTAGGAAAGCGGGCCCCCTGCCCCACCAGAGGGATTCAGCCCGGTTGGACTCTGCCAGTTTAGCATGAGGTAACAACCGGGTTATTTTCTGTGCTGGTTGAGAGCTGACAGACTGAAAAAGCCTCTTGTTGCTGCCTCTTCCCCAGGCTCCGTGGAGAAGAGACTGCCCTTGACCCCTTCTAAAATTTGTCCAGCAGCAGCATTTTCCAACCAGTGCGGAGATTGTCTCTATGGAAGTTAGGGTTACAACCCTGAGCTGTACTATGGTTGCCATGGGAACGTCTCTTGACTTTTAAAAAATTGTATAATTTCCTGAAAATGTTGTTAGAAAATGATTCTACAAGAGCAGCTTCCACATTTGAAAACGTGACTCTTTGCTCTTAGAACTTTTTGGAGAGTATTTAAAAAAGCAATAGACCAAAGTAAGGAGCAGGTCTACAAATCTGAGACCCAGATGTGCCACTTGGGCAGATGCCCGGTTTGTGTGTGTGTGGAGTATCCAAATATTCAACTTGTACTTCCTCATTTCCATTGCTTATCTGCTATGTTGACATTTTGTTTGAGAATAAAAGGAAATTTACTGCTCATATCTCATTTAAATATTTAAATTCTGCAGAAGTATTAATTTCAATCATTTCCCCTACTGTGTCTTCTAAATATTTCTGTGAAAATTAGATACATGTTTAATTATTTTGTGATTCTTTCTCCCCCAGTGAAGAGGCCATGTATGAACTTGGTCCTGCTGACCGCCTCTCGGCACCCTCCTATTTCTCTTTTCCTTTTCCGTCTCACTTCTTGAGTGAGTGAACGTCTGTGTGTCCTGCCTTGTCTTCTCTCTCTGCAGCCTGACTTCAGCTCTCCTGAGCTTATCTCTGGGGAGTCACTGATGATGTCCTCTTGGACCAATTCATGGGATGCTGGGACTGGAGAGGTGCCCTGGAGACAGTCTAGTCCTAACCCCCTTACGGAGGAGACCAGGGCCAGGGAGTGAAGTGATGGCTTAGTCACTGTCAAACAAGAAATTGGTGTCAGTGCTGGACTGGAACCCAGGGACCCTGATTCTCTTGCAGAGGTCCTTCTACCATACCACCTTTCCCCACCTATACTCCTCCTCAGCTCCTTCAAGGTTGGTTAAGCACCCCATTTTCTGGCTTTCTCTCTGGGTTTCAGAAATTTTACCTCACCCTGGTTCTTCTATCTTTCCATCTGTTTCTGTTTCTTTCCCAGCTGCTCTTCTTTCCTTCTCCAGCGTTCTTGACTGAAGTATGGTCCTGGGCCCTCTGTTTTTCCCTGTCTGCTCTCCCTGAGGTGACTTGTCTGCTTGGAGGATGTGGGTTGTCAGCTGCATGCCAGTGACTCAACAGAACTCTCTCCAGCCTTCTCACGTGGTGCTCCTGTCAGCTCTCTATAGTGCCCCACCTCTTGGGTCCTACCTCAAGCTCCCAGGGGCCCCAGATGGCTCTGCTTTTTTATTTATTTATATTTTTTTGAGGAAGATTAGCCCTGAGCTAACGTCCGTGCCCATCATCCTCTATTTTGTATGTGGGGTGCCTGCCACAGCATGGCTTGATAAACAGTGTGTAGGTCTGTGCCAGGGATCCGAACCAGCAAACCCTGGGCCGCTGAAGCAGAGTGTGCAAATTTAACTGCTACACCATTGGGCCGGCCCCTTGAGGTGGCTCTGGAGGAGTGCCTATCAATGTGGTTCTGTCTGGTGTCAAATAGAGGAGTCGTCTCAGCTCTGTCGCTTCCCAAGTGTGTGTCTCTGGTTGGGTTACTTAATTCTCTGAGCCTCGGTTTCCTCCTCTGTAAAAGGGAGATGACAGTAGCAGTTATTTAGAGGTTCGCTGTGGATGGAGAGATGTTTCTATGGTGCTTAGGGCTGGCATGTGTGCCTGGCACACAGGAAACAATCAAATGGCTGCTCTTTTTATTATCTCTAAAGTTGAATGTAAGAACCTTCCTAAGCCCGTCTTCTTACTCCAGTGCTGGTTTATCAATCCAAGTTCCTTGACCCATCAATGTCACTGCTACTGTCTTGGGACTTTTGAACCATCTTGGAACCATTCCCTTCAAACCCTCTATTTGGCCAGTCACCAAGTTTTATTGACATTTCCTATGCAATTTCTCTTGAATTTCTGTGTTCCTCTCCACTTACCCTGCAGCTTCCTTCAGCAGTCTTCTGGGACTAGCATCTTCAGCTTTAGGCCCTGATTCTTTCAGGCTGCCTTGTGGACCACTTCTTTTTCTTTTTTTTTTTTTTAAGATTTTATTTTTCCTTTTTCTCCACAAAGCTGCCTGGTACATAGCTGTATATTTTTAGTTGTGGGTCCTTCTAGTTGTGGCATGTGGCATGCCACCTCAGCATGGCTTGATGAGCAGTGCCATGTCCGTGCCCAGGATCCGAACCGGTGAAACCCTGGGCTGCCAAAGTGGAGCACATGAACTTAACCACTTGGCCACGGGGCCAGCCCCCTGGACCACTTCTTAAAACCAGTTTTCTCTAAGTAATACTCCCATAATTCATTAATTTGTTCATTAATTTACAGACTCATTCAATGAGTTATTCATTGAGAACCTACTCTGTGCTAGGTAGACACTCTGCTAGATTCTTATTCATCTTTATGTCTTCAGCACTTACTGGAGGTTGAGGGACGATAAGTTTAATACAATGTGGCAAATAATATGACCATTATTTGTTGTAAAATTAATAAAGTTTTGCAGGAGCCCAACAAAGAGAGTGGTAATTCTACCTGCAGGTGAGGGAAGGATTCCCAGAAGAGAGCGTTTGATGTTGAGGCTTGAAAAGTCAAGTAGAAGTTGCTGGGCAGACGAGAAGGGAGGCCTCAACATATACGGAGGGAAGAGCAGAAATCACGTGTGGAGGAAAGTTCTTCCATGTACACGGTGTGGCTAGTGTACAGATCAAGGAGTGGCAAACTATGGCCTTTAGGCCAAATCCTGCCTGCTGCCTATTTTTATATGTATATAATTTACATATTGTAAAGTTCTGTTTGGAGTATACCAGTCAATGATTTTTAATATATTTATTGAGTTATACAACCATCACCACAATCTAATTTTAGAACATTTTCAGCACCTCAAAAGGAAACTTTGTACCCATTAGCAGTCACGCCCCATTCCCCGTGCCTGCATCCCCTGTTCTAGGCAACCACTAAGCTACTTTCTTCTTTATAGATTTGCCTATTCTGGACATTTTCCATAAATGGAATCATACAATATATGTGACTTTCGTGACTGTCTTCTTTCACTTAGCATAGTGCATTTGAGGTTCATCCATGTTGTAGCATGCATTAATTATTTCATTTCCTTATATTCCTGAATAGCATCTCATTGTATGGCTATACCACATTTTGTTTATCCATTCATCACGCTGATGCCTGTTTTTGTAAATAAAGTTTTATTGGAACATAGCCCCACCCATTCATTTATAAATTGTCTGTGGCTGCTTTCTCACTATAGTGACAGAGTAGAGTAGTATGACAGAGACCTGCATGGTCTGCAAAGCCTAAAATATTTATAATCTGGTCATTTGCAGAAAAAAACTTGCCAACCCCTGGAACAAAGGTTAGGGGGTAATGGTGGGGTGGGCTGGGGCCCAGAAGTGGAGGATGAGATTGGAAAGGCTGCAGGAGTAAGGATTTGGACTTAATCCTGTGGGTCAGTGTTTTTCCAAGTGTGTGTGATATGTGAAACCCCTGCATCTGAATCCCTTGGAGATGTTTAAGTGCAGGTTCCTGAGCCTCCACCCTTGACCTGTCAGCTGATTCATTGCCCCACACCCTTTTTCGTAATTCCACCTGAACTTCTTTCTTAACTCAATCCTTGCCATGTTAGAAGCCCATGCGTAAGTCGGTCTTAACTCTTCAACAAACCCTTTCCTGATTCCTTTACCTTCCTCCACCTTCCTCTTTTCTAAATGTTGTTCTGAGTCCTCTCCTTCTCCCTGCTACAGTCTGCGCCTCCCTAGAATGGGTTTTGGTCACTGATTGACCACATATACAATGGTGGTTGCATAAGATTAGTAGCATGTAGCCTAGATGTGTAGTAGGCTATGCCATCTGGGTTTGTGTAAGTACGCTCTGTGATGTTCGCACAACGTTGAAATTGACACATTTCTCAGAATGCATCCCCGTTGTTAAACGATGCATGGCCGTGTATGTTTTCTTACATATTTGCTGCTGAATCATGAGTGTTAATCTTGCACACACAGCTAGTGAGTGGACTTCTTACAAGCAGGAACCAAGTCTTGAACCTGTTTTGCCTTGTGCATGTTGGATCCTTGCATGGTGCCGAGGATGTTATTTAAAGTATCACTGTAAGTCGTCTTAAACTACTCCCCTTTTCCACAGCGTACCATTATTTGGTTTGCATTATATCACTGGACTTGGTGCTTCCTCCTCAGGCCCCTCCTAACTGCTCTGGCTGAGCAGGTCGCCTCCCTTTTGTATTACTGCTTTGATTTATTTTTTCCTAATTAAGTTTCATGGTACTACAGTTTACTCCAAATTCTGCAGATCTGTGTGTCACTCTTTCCCCAGCCCATTTCTGAGTTTTTGTTACATTTTTCTTTACTCTTACGTATTTTAGTCGTCTGCTAGTAAACTAATTAGTACTTTTCCTCAGTTGGATAAAAAGCTATAAATGGTTTTTGACTCCACGCTGCTCCTTTGGTTAGCTCATTTGATCTGAGCTGGGTTTGAAGTTGGGCCATCCAGAATGATCTGTCCTCCTGATGTAGGGGGCTGATTCCTAGCCAATTCTTACCACTGCTGGAATTAATTAACCTTGATTCCTCCAATTGAAAGGGCGTTTTACTCTACTCTGTATTGTTAGATACCTAATAACTTGACTTTTTTTTTTGCTCAGTGAGCACTTTAAATATCCCTGCCTGTATAGTAATTTGTTCCCTGTTTAATGTGGCTTTTTCCTTTGTTTACTCTGGACTCAAGTCTTTGTAGCTTGTTTTCTAAGTCAGCTCAAAAGTTGCTGGTCATTGGATTTGGCAGCCTTTTCAAGCTTTACCCACCAGAACCCTACAGGAAGTTGTGTGTCGGCCAGAAGAGTCTGTTTATTTAGAGCATGGTGTCCAGCAGAAGCAATGCATTTATGAGGGTCTGGTCTTAAAGACACAGGAATCTGAATCTGTGTTTGGAAGACCTGCTGCTTTGGCTTCCATTGTGGTTTATGTGCTCTGTGCTTTCCTTTCCAGACTGCCGGGGCACCTCAGCTAGACTGTTCGTTAATTGAAATAGTCCTTTCCCTGAGATCCTTGGCCTTGTCGGAACTGCTAAAATGTCAATGCCCAGACACTGGCTAGCCCTTTTAAGCTCATAAGAATGGGATTAATTTTTTTTTTATGAATTGTCTTTTATAAGTTTATTTATCACCATTTTCTGATATTCTGGTAGGATTTTGCTCTGAGTGCCCTCCTGATTTAGAATGCTAAAACTAAGTTGAAACGGCTATATTTTGACTCCTGGGTATGGTTCTTTGCCCACAGTCATCTGGCATTATCTGGGTTCTAGTCCAAGATGCCCTACAATAGTGCTTTATATTTATGGCCTTTTTCACCTGAACCACAGAGTCCTTTGGCTGAATCTAGACTTTTAACATCCCTTGGAGGAAGAGAGACAAATTGCAGGTATGATTTGGCTTCTTTTGAAGATAGGCTAGATTAGATGTTGCCGGATCTAACTATGAGCCAGGGAGAGCCAGCTGTAGGATCCAGAATCACTGCAATAGCCTCAATCTTGCCTGGAGCCCAAGCACCACGTCTTGCACATCAAAGTTTCGTTTCTCTTTGTTGATATGTGTACACTCCCCCAATTCTTTTTGAATTTGCTACAGCAAGTTGATGATGTGGCTGTAGGTTTCACACTGGGCTTGCCACAGGGTAGGTCACTCAATACCTGTGCATTGATTTAAATGGAAGCTGCATTCATATCTTAAGAGGTGAGAGCCCCACAAGTGTGACCTCACTCCTAGTGGTATGAGCACATATGCAGGTGCCTTGGGAGAGACGAATAAAGAGATACGGCAGCTGCTGAGAGGACTGAGAGGGGAAGGGTAGTGAGAAAATGAGGTATCCCACTTCTCAGCTTTAGCCACGCTCCTGGGCAGTGTGTCTTTTAGTGGGCTGCAGTTGGATTTTTATCAAGTGGAAGTTATGTTGAGATTTCTGCCTCAGAATAGCTCCTAAAGAGCATTGACTTTCTTGAAGTCTTAGATAAATTTAACACTTTATAGTAAAGTTGAAAACAATACACATTCTGCTCCTACTCATCTCAACCTCAAGTAGATAGATGTGCAGGCAGTGCTTTCCTTGGGGATCAGTAGCTTCTGAAGATAAAGGAGGAAGCTGAAGTCTGAGGGAGCCATAGGTCAATCTGGACATGGACATGCATGCTTTGATGTGAGACATATGGGCATTTAAGGTGTCTCCTTTGCTTGCCATGCTGAATCTCAAATTTGGGGGTCTTCCAAAATCAAAGGCGACTGAAGAGCTTAATTTCCCATGGTGAGTAGTGCTTGGGCATTTTGCGTCCATCATCTGGCCCCAGGGGACTTTCAGGGCCAATCAACCTCCCTTGTATTCTGAATACCCCAGATTTTCATCTGGTGCAGTTGGCCACAGGGCTCTGCCTGTTCCCCACCATGAGATCTTTGGGCGGAGCCTGGCCCCCTTAGAGGCTTTAGTGCTGTCCCTGTCTTGCTCTTTGTGTGTTGTTAGTGCATCTGTTGCTATTTATTTTTGTTTCCTGCTTTCGTGAGGGTTGAAGATTCCACTGTTTTTTCCCTTATCACTGCTGGTTGTTAAGATAGAATCTAAATGATGATAATATTACCATTGTGAACAAGTATTTCTCTGAAAGGATCTTTCTTGTTCATTTTTAATGCTGTTAAGATCTAATTCCCAGCGTTTTAGTTGGAAGGTGTTCAAATTTCCCAAATCATAAAATCTTTCAGAGCCTATTCCGAGTCACTTTTTCTTGATTCAGTTCTCCTCTTATTTACATTTTTTAAAAAACCCAGCCAATTTCCAAATAGGGAAATGACCTATGTTTATTAGAACCAAAGTGATAGGGAGCCCTGACTTGCTCTGGGGCTTTTGGATGTGTTTTGGAGCAGCATACAAGGGTAGTTTTTAGTCCTGTTTTTGCCGTGTGTTCTTATATACATTTCCTAAACACTTTCCCTGGCTTGGTACTATTACTGTGTGTATATCCTACATGTGTTTCCTATTTTTTATGACTCATACTTACGGTACTCATAAAGATTTATCCTTTATCTTGGCTGTGAGTAATGAGCTCACTTGTACATTTCCAGCAGAGATGTGGGTTGGGAATTTTGCGTTTAATCCTGCAGGATAGGCCTCTTGAAGCCATAGTGCAGGAAGCATGACAAATTCATCTGCAGGTACTACTCCCCTCTCCCTGAGGAAACAGTCAACTCAGTTCTTGTAAATTTATTAGTTTAGGTTTTCCTTGCCCTTTGCCCCTTTTAGCCATTTTGCTGCTTATGAATGAGACCACCAGAGGGTGACTAGATGCAACAGATGCTCTACTCCTTTTCCCTGCTGGTAACAGAGTTAAAGGGTTTGGTGGAGGAAGAAATGGAAATAATTAACTCAAATGATATCTGTATTATATGTGGCAACAAATACCCAGGGGGTCTTCTTGTGTTCACATTAACATTCAGACCCAAGAGACTATCACAGGCCATAGGTGGCTTTAGCTTACTCAAAAGAATATGGGATAAGGACCATAGCTTACAGTAGGCAGCATGGCGTTCCTCTTTTTTTGGATACCTTGTGGCTGTCTACACATTAGTTATACAGCCATCTGGAACTCTCCAGTGGTGGCTCAAATGCCATGAGATCTACATGGAGAGAGAGAAAGAGAGCGAGAGAGAGACAGAGTGAGTGTGTGTGTGTGTTGTCCTGGTTTAGAAGCCTTATGCTTCCCAGGAGCTGATAGGCAGCTATGATCTGTAGGAATAGTTTGCATGGTGCCCACAAAGGCCATGCTCAGTTCACAAGAATCACTGCTCTTGGGGAAGCCCCCAGATATCTCTTCCTATCAGATGTTTTTCCAATCCTAATACAATTTACCAATCAGGGGTAGTTTTTACTACAAGCAAGTTGCCTTTTGTTATAGTTGACATATTGTTTTAGATTACCAGGGTTACACAGTTAAGAGAGTTAATGGAAGATCAAATTCTCATGTAAGAGAGGAATAAATTTTGCTCTTGGTCCACACTTGTGGATTTTCTTCTTCTTCTTCTTTGTATTCCTGACTGTGGTAGGCTAAATAATGGCTCCCAAAGTTGTGCCCACATTCTGATCTCCCAAACTTGTGAATGTTACAGTAGGAATATTCAATAGACAAGATCTTTGCAGAAAGTGATTAATTGAAGGATACTGAGGTGAGAAGAGTCTCCTGGATTATCCAGGTGGCCTCTAGATGCAATCACATGTGTCCTTATAAGACAGAGATCTGATGTAGACAGAGCAGGAGAAGGTGCCCTGGCATGGAGGCAGGGGTTGCAGTGATGGGGCCACAAGCCAAGGAACACCAACAGCTGTGAGAAGCTGGAAGAGGCGAGGAGTGGGTTCTGTCCTCTGGAAGAATCTGGAAGGGATCACAATTCTGCCGACACCTTAACCTTGGCTCAGTAATACTGATTTTGGATGCCTGGCCTCCAGAACTATGAGAAAATAAATTTCTGTTGCTTTAACCCACCAGGTTTTTAGTATTTTGTTACAGCAGCCACAGGAAACTCACATGGTCCCTGTCTCACATTAGCTTGGGAGATTATCTTGAGTTCCGTGCAGCTCTCCTGTCCCATTTTGTTCACTCCTCGTGTTCATCTCTGTAAAGGATACTACCACCCATTTGCCAAGGCCAAAGACCTTAGTATTATGTATGACTTCCTATATTTTCTCAGATGTCACATCCAATCCTGTTTATTCTACTATAAAAATATATTCTGAATCCACCCACCTTTGACCCCCCTGCCCCTACCATCCCCACCACCACCTTTGGTCTGAGCCACCATCACATCCTTACTTGAGACGCAGTGGACTCTCACCCAGGTCCCTTCAGAGGGCAGGATCTGGAGCTAGAATGCCCATGTTGGAAGTCTGGCTCCACTGTTTATGAGCTGTGTGACTCTGGGCAAATTATTTAACTTCTCTGTGCCTCATTTTCCTCGTATGGGGATAATAATAGTGTTTACTTCATAGGTTGCTGTGAAAATTAAATAGTTAAAACATGACCAGTGCTTAGAATAGTGCTTGGGATATAATAAACACTCCAAAATGTTAGCTTCTATCATTATTAGTTAAATAAGATCTATTCTCCAGATAGATGGAATGAATGATCCCTTTAAAACTTATGTCCAATCATAGAATTCACCAGCTCACCTTCCTGCAGTGGCATCTTGTTACATTTAGAGTGAAGTCCCCAGTCCCCAGCAGGACGTTCCCTGCCATCTCTCACCGTTTTCTCAGTACTGCACCTGTTGGCGCTGACGTCCTTCAGAGGTGCGGAGCCCACTCCTGCTTCCCATCCTTTGCCTGGAGCTCCTCTCCCGGTTATTCACATACCTGGTTCTCTCCCTTCCTCCCGTGCCTGCCCAGGCCTTACCTCGGCAGAGAGCCCTTCATTGATCGCCCATTTTAAAGAGGCCTTCGTTGATGACCTCATTTAAAATAGCCACCCCCCAACTCTAAACCCTGTTTTAGTTTTTTAAAATAATTCCTATCACCACCTGATATTTACAAAGTGTCCCGTCCACTAGACTATCCATGAAAAGTTTTATTTTGTGCCCCGATAGCTCCAGTAATTAGAACACACTTAGAACATAGTAAGCACTTAATAAATATATATGTAATAAATGCTTCACTGAACAAGGGACTATGTTGATTGTAACAGTTTAGCTTTCTTAGATCGACTGAGTTAGAAATTTTTTATTTGGAAATTTCTTATATTTTCTGGAAAATCTGGTTTTTGCTATTGATATGTAGGGTTCGGTCATAAAGTCATGTTTCTTAATCTAGGTTTCAGGGTGTAGAAAACAGAGCGCTGGCTTGTGAGTCTTAAGAGAGGACTTGGTCCTCCATTTATTGAGATCTTTTTTGTTTAAACGAGCAAATCTGTAGACCCATGTGAGTCTCGGTTTCTTCATTTGTCACTAAAAGGAGGTTGGGAAGATTGAGATTTCATGTTTCTTTCAGCGCTATTGTTGTTTTGAGTCGACACTGGGAATTAAGGGCATATCTTTTAACACAGTTAGTCCAGGCCTCCCGTATGAAAAACAGCGTAACTTGCATTTAGTAACAAATACCAACTGAAAGTGTTTCTGAAATTGTTAAACTAGAAGATGTCCTTAAAGCAGACCTCAGCATACAGGGTAAGGAACCACCAAGGAGCTGAAATGTAAACTAAGGGTATCTGATGTCTTCTTATGTGTTTTTTAAAAAACCTGGATTAAGTAGGATTTACAGATCTGGGGGCAAATCTGGCCTCCAAATACTTGGGAAAATGCTTTTGAGTTTCATTGCTTACATCTTACTGCCTTGCACAGTAGAAACTTCATGCTTTTCCAAACAGCTCTACTGTTTCCTCAGGACAGAGAACACACAAAGAATCTTTCTCCCTCTCCCTTTTATTTATTGAAATACAGGAGAGTGGAGGAACTAATCATTTCAGTTTGCCTGAGCGAAGGCCCCCTCCCCACGTAATTAGAACCAGGCAGCTGGACAGTCATCATGAGCAGCAGCCTTCGTGGACTGTGCATCAATGCAAAGCATTGTGGGAGTGAGGAAGGCAGCAGCCTGCAGAGCTCGTGCTCCGATGTGCAGAACACCTGTAAACAGAAAGGACAGAGACATAGAAACATATTATTATCCTAAACACACATGATAGAAACTTGACCAAATAGACTTAATCAGCTACAGCTGGGCAGAGATAAACACATAGTGCTAAGGAATCAGGCCTGTTGTAGGCTGTGGGGCTGGGGCTGGGGGAGGCTTGTTGCTGGAGTAATTGGAGCCAGGTGTGCTAGCCTGGCAATGCTTTTTGGAGGTGAGAATTTGGAAGGGTTTGAAATAGGGATGTGGTTTGGCTGAGGGCTGGAGGGAGAATTTTCCAAGACTAGGGGAGGTTGCTGGTAAATAAAATAAAGCCAAATTGAGGAGTATGAAATGTGTTGAGGACAGCAAGTACCTTGGCAGCCGTGAAAGCTTGTGTCTGATGGCCTTGCCTGTTGGTGTTTATGGTTAGAGGATGGGTGTTCAGCCTTACTACTGCAGGTCTTCAAAGCCAGATGAATTGGTATAAGCCTTAACGCTGGAAGGGGCAATTTAGGTAGACCTCTAAAGATAAATGTTTGTCCCCAAACTTCCCAGCCACAGATTGGGAGAAACCTCCAGCTTTACCTCATCCAGTGACTTCAGCGGCCTTGGAAGGAGTCATGGGTTTAGTACTTCCATGTTCCTATTTCTCTAGAGGGCATACTCAGGATGGAAAGGCAGGTGATTGAGTTTCTGCTCAGAAATTTGGGGTCCCCTCAGAGCAGATATGGTGTTGGGGTCAGATGTGGAATGCATATGGTATCCTTAGGAAGGTTCTTTGTTGGATTCCGAAGTCCCCAAAATTGCACTGAAATGTGGAGAGCAAGACTTGACTGAGGGTCATGTATGCAGCAGTCAGCAGTTTGTCATCCTGCTTCAAAATCCAGGGACCTGTAGGCAGGAGGTAATGGTGCCACATTGATCAGAGCTGCAGCCAAACAGTGGTAAGCTGCTTCTCAGAGGATTACAAAAGCCGGCATTTTGGTCAGTCTTCTCAAAACCCTGCAAGGGAGTTGTTATTCGTTGTGGTTTATAGGCATGGAAATTGAGGATGAGAGAGGTTAAATATTCTACCCAAGGTCGTAAGCTCGGAAGTCATCGGTAGAGCCCCAGCTTTGAATCCGCAGCACGCACCTCCTGTAGATGGGGTCGATGTGCAGTCAGTGGCTGTGGGCAAGGTGGGCTTGCCCAGGGTTTAGACAATTGTTCAATCATTAAATCGATGTTTACTAAGCACCTGTTATTTGTCAGGCACAGTGCCAGGCACTGGCAGTGTGATGCCCCTAACCTTGAGAATTTGCCAAAGTTAGCAAAGAGAGTGGATAGCGAATTTTCCCCCTGCTCCTCCTCCCACTTAGATGATTGCAGCCTCTTTGCTCTCCTAACATGAGCTTAAATATTGCTCCTGTTGTTTGTTAACTTTAGTCACATTGGAGGTAAGTCTTTGAGCTGCAATGAAATAGCCATCTGGTAAGAATTACATGTGAATATAAGCTGGGTTGTCATCTATAGGTTAAGAGCTTAGAAAGGGGGGCAGGTTGGGGCGTCTTGTTACTAACAATGGCTCTGTTCTGTACAAACAACTTTCTTGACTGGGTGATCTGTGCCAAAATATTGCCAAATAGCTTGGAAACAGGTTAGTGTTTTGCCCTTTAGGGAAAAGAAGACCATGGAGTTGAATTTGGAAAGGAATCTTGGAAAACGTTTCAATAAAACAGTATATCATTCACATGCCCAAAAATTCACTGCAGGGCTCCTGCTGGCAGGATCAGGTGAACTTTGAGATATGTTATAACTTGATCTTGAATTCTTGCATATCTCAACTAGTCTGAAAGTTGGTTATTTTTGTTTTATTGACAATGACCTTTTATCAGAAATGCCTGGGAGATAGGCCTTAGATAGAAGTCAACAGGCCTTCTGGTCACTTTCTATATCGACAGGTACCTTCGTTTTCCTTCAGTTTCAAATAAAAGCATAAATGGAAGGATTTTCCAGCACCATGTTGTGGAATCACCTCTTATGTTGGTTCATCTTTCCTTTGTCTTTCATACATTCATTCATCCATTCATTCTAAAAATGTGTGTCTATCATGTTCAAACCTTGTTCTGGGACTGGAGATACAGCAGTAAATAAGGCAGAGTTTCAGCCCACGGGATGCTTATATGGTTTTGAACACAGGATAAGCGGATATTCAAATGACAGGAAGGGGTGGTTGTTAGGGTGGTTAGGAAAGGCTTCTTTGAGGAGGCGCAGTTGAACAGAGACCTTAATGATGAAAAGGAGCGAATCATGCAGAGATCCAGGGGAAGAACAAGCCTGATAAAGGATCTGCTGATGTCAAGGCCCTAAGCTTGGAAGCAGCTTGTTGGAGGTGAATGAGAAGGCCAGTGTGGCTGGAGTAGAGGGAGCCAGGAGGAAAGTGATGGGAGATGAGATTAGTTAGTCAAGGGTCAGGTCGTGTGGTGCTTTGCAGAAGGACAAATTGTTTCTTGGCATTTCTTATGTTTTCGTGTTCTTATCCAGTGGTTGAAAAGGCTGGCCCTGAATTCAGAAGATTTGGGGAGCCCATCTTTTCCAGTAACAGAAAATTGGTTCTATAAGGAGCGACATGGGTAGTTCCAGTAGCAGGATAAGTAGAAGCTGGATAGCTGGAATGGATGTTTGGGTTCTAGTCCCAGTGATGCTGTAACCTGCCATGGAACTTGGGCATGCCATTACCTCTTTGGTCTTTGATTTTCTTATCTACAACAAATATTTGGAGTAGAGTATCCCTAAAATCTCCTCTATCATAAAAAGTCAATAACTTTATTACACACAAATTTCCTTTTGTGTTTTATCCTCTTAGTTCTTTCAGACTTTTATCAGCACCGCTTATAGTAACCAAATCCACTGGTTCTAATTTCACCCCTTTCCCTATTCCTTTGCTTCTGGAACGGCTAGTGAAGTAATTGAAAAAGGTGGCAGGAAGAAGTAAACGGTGGGGAAAAATGAGAGAACTTCATTACTTCGCACCTTGTGTGCTGGCCAGTGTGCCTAGCGATGCCTATCTAGCACATTGCCCATTGGCCTGAAAGAGTTCCCAGTCACCAGTGAGTTGGTGGTAGTTATTGAGATTCGTTCTCAGCCTAATGATTTAAGGTTTAACCAAGAGCAGCCATTGTCCAATTTATTAAGGAGGATTATCCCATCAAAATAGTGTTTTTAGAACCTGATCGTGTCATAATGTTGTTTGCATTGACTCTTGTTTTTAAATCATATTTTGATTTATTGGAAGCTCTGTAGTTCAATAGAAAATACAAAAATCTGCCAGTCTTCTTGAAATTTCATATAAATCATGCAGCGCTCTCATTGAAAAGTATATCTAAAGGAAATTAGCAAAACCACATAAATTAACTTGTTTTAAGACTATTATCTTGTCAACACTACCTATTTTGAAAGACACTGTAAATCTTGATTGAGCCGTAGGATTAGCTTCAAGTGTTTCATGATTTGCTTTGCTTCTACCAGGCATAAAAGGCTACAGGGCACACAGTGACCCAGAGTAGAAGTAAAAGAAAGGAAAGGAAAGAAATCCTCTAAAACATACTTACCCTGGTCTGAAAAGTTCAATAAATTAATTTTGGAATATTTTCAGTTCTTGAAAGAAGAAAAATCTATTTTGTTCTTTTGTATTCACTTTGGCAGGTTAAAGTAAACTTTTGTCAATCTTTCCTTTTGTTTGAGTATACAAATCATTTAATGTGACCTGGCGTTTATGAACTGATGATTCAGTCACGTCAGCCCATCCTTTCTTGTCGGCTGCATGTATTCCTAGGGATCTATCGAAGACTGTTACAGACTGTCAGTTGCTCAAAGAACTGTAGGCTTTGGTCTAGCTTCTTCATTTATGGGGAAACTGAATCCCAAAGTAAGATAATTTGACAGAGGATTTTTTTTTTTTAATGATATGTTTAGAATCTTACACTAGGAGGAAGACAAGATTGAGAAGCCACGGGTATTTGTGGTTGATAGTGAAACTTACTTTGTTTCTCAGGCAAGGGTAATTAACAACTTCTCCCTGAGGGCAAACAATAAATTATTTTCTGGAAATCCGACAATCCTATTTTCATTCTCCAGTTGCTTACCAACAGTTTACTTGCTTTCTTTTTTGAAAAAGAATAAGAGAGATTATGACTCAAAATTGTTTCAGGTATATACTCAAAATAATGGAAATTTATTGTTAGGTCTTGCCGAGAGTTAGGAGGGACTCTCAAGAAGACATTCTGTCGGGTGGAGAATGGCGACCTGCTTTCTCTTAGGGATGGTAAAATGGAGAGAGAAAAGACTTGATCTGGCTTATTTCTTACACGGTAGAGAACTAAGGGTAGGATTTAAGGATTTTTGCATAGAATAGTATAACCAGGACTGGAATTACCAGGCCCCATGAGTTGTTTCTTGTAAAAATACTCAAGGCTAGTAACTCATAGTAGTTGCCTGATTCATTGATTGTTTATGGTTAAAATATACCCCAAACTCAGCAAGTGTTTATTGAGGGCCTATGAGCTGGCGATGAAGCCAGGGAACAAACTCTCAGGTCTGGGAGACTTGGGGTTGAGGACGAAGATTTCATTTCTCTCCTCTGAAATATTCCATGGTAATTCAGTAACAACGACACTGTGGAAGACTTGGAACAGGATCCTATACATAATGGGATTTTTTTAGCTCTGGTACTGTTATATTTTCTTTTAGGCAAATAAGTGAGGCGATTGAAGTGCATTTAATAAATTAACTTGTTAATGTGATTAACTAAGCGATACTTGATATGCCAGAAGTTAATGTACCCATTATTTATCAGGAGGCAAGCCATGGTCACATCTCAGTGAATTATATTACAGGCTATTCTTTCCATTGCCTTCGCTGATTAGTTAAGCTTGGCTTTCACGGCCCATTGAGATCTGGCCCCAGTTTCCCTTTCCAACTTTTATTTCTCCATAATCTCTCGTATATTTCTTCAGCTCCGTGTGAATGAAATGTTCCCCCAACTTACCCATGCCACCTCCCCTGCTTTGACGTTTCTCTCTGGAGGCTCTCCCTGCCCGGTCCCCTTGGTTCTGCCTGTCCTGTCCTGTTCACCTTCAGGCCCCAGCAGGCACATTTGCATCTGTATGTTTTGAAGCTGTGAACCTCTTGAGGGCAAGTTTTGTATCTGATTGGCATTTGAAGTCCTTCCATTGCTTACTAGTGCTTCCCAAATTTAAGTTTCTGTGTTCTGTCATCACAGTGTTTGCAGTATTCATATACTACCTGTATTAGTATTTATCTAATATTTTTCTTTAAATCTAAAAAAAGCTAGCTTCACCCTAAACATCCTCAACATGAAATGATGTTTTATAATATCCATAAAAAAATACATAAACTATATTTTAAAACTTTGTTAGGTGCCCCCACACTTTGGAAAAGATTGACTTAGTAAAGTGCCTTATACATGATAGCCATTTGGTATCTGCAGGATGAATAAATGACTACACAAAACATATAAAATAAGAACATCTTTTCCCTGTTAGCTTAGTAACTTCATGGTTGTTAACCTGGCGATAAAACAGGGATCAGCTAGAAAAGACTGAGCACGTCTTTGGGTGGAGCCGTTCATTCCTGCCTGTGAAGCATTTAGGTGGTAGACCTTGTATGTTGCAAACTGCTGGGCCAGTGGGGCCTGTGGAACAGTTAGTTCTCTGGATAGCAGATTCCCTACTGATTTGCTTAGCATCTTGCTGAAACCCCAGAAATGGTGGAAGCAAACCCCTACTCCACGATCGATTCAGGAAGCAGCACTATCCATGGGATGCAGCTAGAGAAGAGGAATGTGGTAAATGTGTGTATGCATCGCATGGTTCTAATCAAATTTTTATTTATTTAATTAATTTATTTATTTTAGATTTTTATTTTTCCTTTTTCTCCCCAAAGCCCCCGGTACATAGTTGTGTATTTTTGGTTGTGGGTCCTTCCACTTGTGGCATGTGGGACGCTGCCTCAGCATGACTTGATGAGCGGTGCCTTGTCCGCGCCCAGGATTCGAACCAGCGAAACCCTGGGCTGCTGAAGCAGAGCGCGCGAGCTTAACCACTCGGCCTTGGGGCCGGCCCCTAATCAAATTTGTAAATGTTCTGTTCAGGGTAATTTGAGTTACAGATTCCTTCCTACCTCTAAGTGTTTTTTGTGAAGGCGTTGTGTACTGCTAGTATCATTGAGGTTCTGAGGATTTTTTTCCTATAAATTCTTGCTAATGGGAATTGTGTATTTTTTTTACTTTTGAGGATATTATAATTCTACTCAGGTGTACCATTTTGAGTGCCATAAAATAAAATAAAAATATTTTGTATATTCAAGCTATAGTTAGTGTAGTTAATAGTTAACTTTAATCAGGTTAATAAAAATGGAAGGCTTTTTTAAATGCGTTAAGAAATTTCTTCCTAAGTTTTATACTTTATAGTTGCTGCTTCTATATAGTGTGGAAATAATACGCTGTATTTTCTTGTTTGTTCTTTAAAGTATAGAGTAGATTAATGGTAGTAGATCAGAGACCCGAGAACAGGTTCTTTTCTCATTTAGTGTTAAATAAGGTTTAGATAATTTTTTTCTTAAATTTTTAGGAATTCGTCCATGTAAGGTCAGTATGGGATAAAGTCTTTTTAAGGTTTTACCGGAAAAATCACCTCCTCTCTCTCTCTTTTCAAATCCAGGGTTGGGATCAACAGCTGTTCTGGCACGGGCAGGGTAACTTGATATAATGGCATACGTTTTTACCTTGGTCTGCTCTTAGAGCAAGCTTGAAATGGTTGTTTTGGAAAATGTGTTATGAATTCATCTCTAGACCTTCGCACCAGAGCAGTTAGTTCAGCCTAGCAAATCCTTGGCACTTGATGTGCATCTTTCATACCAGAACTTTGATGCTGTGACTTGATGCCTTGAAATCAGCACAACAAAATGGTGCTTGATGAGCAGTGTTTACTTTGATCATTTTTCAACTTCTGTGCCCCAGCCTTTTCACGGAGTACAAATTGCTTTACCAGAGTTAGAGGGCTGAAGCCGGTGGACTGTTTTTGTAGTCTGGTTGCTGTGGTGATTCTTAGCCTTCCATGAAACTCCATCTCCAGGGAAACAGAAACCTCTGCAGCTGTCTCTACCCCTTTGGTGTCGTATCTGGTGGAGGTCTTCACTGAGCTCGTAGCAAGCCCGAAAGTGGTCAGTCTGTGTCAGGGTAAACAAAAGCGTGGAAACAGGGCGTCTCGTTCAGGACATGGGTTTCCAAACAAACAGCTGCCTTATCCTCCTCCCAAATCATATGGGAACTTTGAAGTATCTCCAAGTCTGGCTGAAGCCAGAGTAGAGTGAGCTATGGAGATGTTGTGGGTCATGATAATGATATGAGTAAGAGCTTTGAGAGAATGACTGATGACGTTCGTAGAGTTGCCAGGTGGGGAAGAAAGAGAGTAACGGCAAAGGAGAAGCTTAATGGGGCTTGTGTGTGCCCAGAGCAGAGAAGTTGGATTAGGAAGAGAGTGTGGACTAGGTCTGGTTTGGTGTTTGGAGAGCTGTGATGAAAGCTGTTTTGACTTTAAACCTCAGTGGAAGACAGTATAGACAAGACTTTCCTTCCACAGGAACCAAGGGAATGGAGAAAAATAACCATGGTTTTAAAGAGTAGAAGTAATAATAGCTAACACTTAAAGAGCACTTACTGTGTGCCTGGCACTGTCCTGAGTGCTTTACACGTAGGACATGTTTAATCCTTTGACGTCTGATGGAATAGGCACGAGTATTATCCCCGTGTTACAGTTGACGAAACTGATGCCCATGGTCTTCACATGCTCAAGGCCCAAAGCCTGGGAGGTGGAGAGCTGAGATTTCATCCGGCTCTGAGTCACTGCTCTTGACCGCTAGGTCAAACTGCCTGTGATTTAGAAAGGAAGGCAGGGTGACCCAAAGGATTGGCTTACAGGGGTCATCGGCCAAAATGCAGATCTTGGAAGAGATTAAATTATGGTTTGAATTATGTTTATCAGTTTGCTCATTCATCATTCATTATTAAATACATAGGTAGTACCTACTAAGCCCCAGGTATTAGACTAGGCTCTGAGGTGACACAAAGACAAGTCCCAGCCCCTCCTCTCAGATAGTTGATATGTACAGTTCACTTAATACAAGGCAGCAGGTGCTCGATGCTCTAAGGGGAGGGTCGACTGGACATGGGTCAGGAGCCTCCACAGGGAAGAGCTTCCTTCTTCCTTCTGGGGACACCGATGACATGAAACCTTCTTAAAGAGCATGGTACTTTTTCTCTGAGGTAAACAAAGTTGATCCCATGTGAAAATATGAAACTGTAATTAAATTAAGTGTGTTAATACATATGTCCACTCATTCTAGACAGAATTGGGAGGTCTGATTTGCTGAGTTTGCATATAGTGTGTCCTTGAGACTTTCCAACCACAGTAGAGCAGTATGTCCACTCTACAAATAGCTCTGATGGGAGTGGGTGCCAGAGTAGCGAATGGAGAGCACTTCACAAGAAGGAAAAGCGTTTGATAAGGCCTAGTAGATCCATCTCTATAGAAGAAAGTTCTTTTGAGGCCCCAGATGATGACTGTGCAAAGTTCCTGAAATGTGTTGAGGGCCTGTCTGTAGCTAATACATAATTTTTTAACTATGGGCCAAGCATATTATGCGTACTTTACAAGAATTAACTTATTTATTCCTCATAATAACTCTCAAGGGTAGGTACTATTACTTTGTTTTTTAGATGAAGAAACAACAGCACAGAGAGGTCAGGCAGTTTGCCTAAGGTCACGCAGCTAAGGAATTAATGGAGCTGGAGTTGAACACAGGGAGTCTGGTGCAAGTGTCCATGCTCTCAATCATTATGCTATGCTGATTAGTCATATTTCACTTTATGGGTTCCATTTTAGGCCATAAAGTATTAAAAGGCAGTCTCTTAGACGCTAAGGCATTCTTAGTGTAGATTGAAGCTAGTATAAGATCGCCCCTCCCCATGGAACATTGGTCCCTGACTGTCCCAAGAGGGAGGATATCCATTTTGTGCATCACCCACGCTTTATTTCTCAGAGCTAACTGGGAACCTCCCCTGGTGAGTGGAACATTAATACAAGAAGAAACAAAAATCATGCAGTTTTGCTACTTGTTAACTCTGGTTGAAGAGTTTGCTTAAGGATGTGGAATCTGGTGATGCCTTGACTTTATCAGGTTTCTCTCTCTGGTCTAAGAACTAGGGTATTTCAGAATATTATCCATCTGTAATGGTCTGAAAAGTTGAACTTTTCATCATCTTTCTTTGAGAGAATAGTAAAATTTTCCTCATATGTCAGAGTTTACAAAGAATTATATTTATAATAAGTATAAATTAATTAACCTTCTCAACAGTCCTGTGTGATTGCTCTGATCTCTTTTAGGGTGAAGGGAGATTTCATTTAATATTTTATGAAGAAAATGGCTGTTTCAAAGCTGGTTCTAATTTTAGACTCTGGGCTTCTAAGCAAGAGACAAGAAGCTCCCACAAGCTCACTTATACCAAGACACGGAGAGATGTGGCCTGACCTACCACAGCAGTGTTCCGAACTCTGAAATACTGAAGAACTGTCATCCCTTCCCTAATGCATTTGCTGTACCCTAGTATCATTTTCTTTTGAAATAATTACTATTGAGAAACATTTTCAAGGACTGTAGTGTATTGCTTTCTAAGTGTATGGATTTTTTTTTTTTGAGGAAGATTAGCCGTGAGCTAACTACTGCCAGTCCTCCTCTTTTTTTTTTCTTTTTGCTGAGAAAGGCTGGCCCTGAGCTAACATCCGTGCCCATCGTCCTCTACTTTATATGTGGGACGCCTGCCACAGCATGGCGTGCCAAGCGGTGCCGTGTCCACACCCAGGATCCGCACCGGTGAACCCCAGGCCGCTGAGAAGCAGAACTGCTACGCCACCAGGCCGGCCCCTAAGTATATGGATTTTTTTTTTTTTTTAAAGATTGGCACCTGAGCTAACAACTGTTGCCAATCTTCTTTTTATTTTTTCCTTTCTGCTTTTTCTCCCCAAATCTCCGAAGTACATAGCTGTATATTGTAGTTGTGTGTCCTTCTAGTTGTGGTATGTGGGATGCCACCTCAACATGGCCTTATGAGCGGTGCCATGTCCACACCCAGGATTCGAACTGATGAAACCCTGGGCCGCTGAAGCAGAGCGCGCGAACTTAACCACTCGGCCACGGGGCTGGGCCCCAGTATATGGATTATTATTTTTTTTTTTTAAAGATTTTATTTTTTTCCTTTTTCTCCCCAAAGCCCCCCAGTACATAGTTGTGTAGTCTTCGTTGTGAGTCCTTCTAGTTGTGGCATGTGGGACGCTGCCTCAGCGTGGTCTGATGAGCAGTGCTATGTCCGCGCCCAGGATTCGAACCAACGAAACACTGGGCCGCCTGCAGCGGAGCGCGCGAACTTAACCACTCGGCCACGGGGCCAGCCCCACCAGTATATGGATTTTTAAAAGCCAATTTAGCTAACTTCTTTAGAGGAGAAATGAAATAGGAAGTGGGTAAAGTGATTCTGAAAGTCCTAAGGAAGGTATTTAATAATGAAGTCACGGATTGCCTAGATTCTAGGGTCAGAAGGGGTCTTAGCGGTCATCCAGTCCAGCTTATACTTGGTTTGTGAATTTTGTTTCTAAAATCTCTCTGACAAGTGGTCACCCATCCAATCTAAGTAGTTCAGAAAATTGGGAAGGAGTGGGAGAAATAAGAAAATTTGTCATGTTGACTAATATTGTCTGTTTCTTACAGAGAAGTTTGGGTCTGATTTGCCCGCCTGGGGGCCCAGCCCAGCCCAAGCTACTTGTTGCCTCTCCTAACCTTTGACATCCTCTCCTGTCCCCACATACTCTGGACATATCTCAGTCTTAGTGTCGCATTATGATCATCTCCTCCTGTGTCTGCCTTCCCTCTGCACTGTGAGCAAATTGGGGAAATAAAGGCTGCGTCTTACTCATCTTTCTGTTGCCAGTAATTGGCATGGTGCCTGGCATATCATAGGTATTTAACTAATGCTGTTTGAATAAATGAAAAAAAAATGCGTAGGAAACACAAGTTACTGTCTGAAGTTAGCTTAGAGTGTGGCGTAGATTTGACTGCCTTGGATCTGAAGTCCTGATGACTAACGTGACCTTTCAGCCTTCTAAGATAAACTGAGTTCCCTGTAGTATCATATGAAGGTCTTTCCAGTCAAGATTTGAAACGCAAGGCTTGGTCTGGTTCATCCCGTATAAAAGTTCAAATCATATTTTTTTGGTGTGTGGTAAAAAACACATCACATAAAATTTACCATTTTAGCCATTTTAATGTGTACAGTTCAGTGATATTTGTACATTCACAGTGTAGTGCAACCATCACCACTATCTTGTTCCAGAACATTTTTGTCACCCTATAAAAGAAACTCCATACCAATTAACAGTCACTCCCATTCTCTCCTACCACTTGACCCTGGCAACCACGCATCTGCTTTCTGTCTCTATAGATTTACCTGCTCTGGACCTTACTTATAAATGTCATCATACAACATGTGGCCTTCTATGTCTGGCTTTTTTCACTTCACATAATGTTTTCAAGGTTCATCCATGTTGTAGTATGTACCAGTACTTCCTTATTTATGGCTGAATAATATTCCATTGTATGGATATACCACATTTTGCTTGTTTCAAATCACATTTTTATAGAGAGATTTGTCGTTATGAGTCAAATTTCCTATTTCTGCCCAAATATCATGAATGACAGAGAATCTTAGTTATTTCTACAAGATCCTGGTAATTTGGGAATATTTAAATTTATATCTAAGCTTGAATATTTTGTAATGTGCCCCTCCCACCCCTGCTTCTACTTTTCCCATTTTGGCTCTACTTACTGCTTATTAGGGGTATTTTCAGAGGATGAGTCAGAGGCAGAATGGTAGACTATGGGAGCTTTACTGAAAATGAGAAGTCGAAGATGAGCAGCTGTTGACTTAATAGGCATTTGGGACTTGACTGAAGCTGTTTGATCTTGATATCTTTTAGGGACCTTCTTTCTTTAGAGATATATTATGAGAGAGTAGCTTGTACCTTCATTTGCATGGGAAACGAAGCCTTTGTAACACTTTCAAACTCTAAGTACAGGCACTCCAGCTGTGCCCTCTATGTTTCATACACGCAGTAAAATTCAGAGATTAGAAGCTTATTTTTTTTTCTCAGTTTAAGTTTAAAAAAATGAGACTATGCATAAAAAGTTAAGACACAATCAGTATTTCCAAATATTAAGGCAGAACCTCGTATTTCCCAATGTCAAATAGGGGAAACAATTTTAATTATTCACTTGGAAATGAACTGATAGTGTCCCTTTTTTTTCTGTTGCTCTGTACATTCACTAATTCCCAGTAATATGAATTGATTTATCAGGGTTTAAATTTGCTGACTGTGTGTGGTTTTGACGGGATTATAGTATCTTCATTATTGGGAAATGAGTGACTGATTAGTTGTTATTAGTCATATAACTTGAAAAGCAAATGGTTTGTGTTAGAATTTGCACTAGTTTTGTTCTGAGGTAAAATCCATTCCTAGTCACTGCCATGACACTCAATTCTGGCTCAGCTGTAAATAAATACCAACAGGATCATTCTTGATCTAAATCAGGAACATTGTTCAGACTTCCTACATCTTAAGTCATTTGCTTCTTTCTTCCTTTGACTTTTTATTTTCCTTTTTCCTTCAGGTTACTAATAAGTGCTTAAAGGATTTTTAAGGATATAGAGTAACTAGAGTAAATGTGCTGCCAGGTGTCCTACTCTTTATTGTGGCTTTGTCCCTTTCCCGTTAGAACGAATGTATTGAACTACTTTTAATGCCTCAAGAAAATAGGAAATTTAAACACTTTAGTGGTGGCTTGAGGAAGATATTATCCCATCTCAGACACTTATCAACGACAGCATGCCGAATTCTGTGTGCATATTTTTGCAACTTTCCCTCTGCTCTCTGTGATCATAGGTCTTACCCTGAAGACTCATTGCAGGGCTCAAGGAAATGGATTCTGAGGAGGAAAACAGGCAAAAGTACTGAAGTATCGTGTCAGTACTGCAAACTGTGTTTGCTCTGTCGTGCGTTAGGCTCTTCTGACACAGTTCATTGCCTGAATTAAAAGCATTTCCAATTCTATACCTCTGAAAGATAGTGGAACATTTGATCAAAGAAAATAATGGTTTTTCAGGAAAAATGCTCCCCAAACACAGACTGATAACATGTTCTCCCACCTTTAACATCTAGGTTATTTCTTCTCTCTCTCTCTCTCTCTCAAGATAGGCCATGTAACATTGAAGCTAAAGTTCCTCTAAAATCATAACCTGGCTGGTTGAGACCAGAATTCCCTTAGGGGGCTGGCACTTTGAGCTTCAGGAGTTGTTTTTCTTCGAGCTTTCAGACGAAACCAGACTTCACAGAATTCCCAAGGTTTTCCTACCCTGACCAGAATTTACTTTCCTTCGGGAGTAATTTGGTCTAATCCACATATCAATTTGGGAGCCCCTGGAGCTCAAGGAATGATGGGCTTGCACCTCTGTAGAAATCCAGAGGAGGGTATGTTTCTGCAGTTTGCCAGAGCCTCAGAGTTCTCACGGCCCTCACCACTTCCTGGGTTTCTACTTCTGCACGTGATGGGTCTGAGATACACTTGGTTCACTTGGATTTGAAACGTAACCAACACCATTTTCAGTTCCACGGTGCATTCGTTCATGAGAGCCGTAAGCATTATTAAAGCTTTCGTAGAGGAGATAGAGGACGATTTCCATCAAAGCAACTCACACAACTTGAGCTGGCACTGTAGACATCACTGTTCATAAAGATACTTGTTGCCCCCATCCCTATGGAGTTTCAGTGACCCCTCAGCCTGTGCTAGCTTCCTGTCGACTTGCTCACAACTCACTCCCCTTCCTTTCTTCCTTATCTGTCCCTCTTTCCCAGAAGTGAAATAGTTCCTGCCTCTTACTCCTGTGGAGCAGTTCCCCATCCTCCTCTCTGCCCCAAGGCCAACACCCAAGATTAAGGGTGGGGTGGGAAGATCGGGGGAAACAAAAGAGAGAGAGAGAGGCAGACAGACAATGAGAGACATTTATTCTTTTTTGATCTTTGTTATCTATCCTCGAAAAGGAAAACATTCTCCAAAAGTTTTCACCTATTTGTATTTGCATATCTGTTAAAGATAATCAGAAAATTCTGTTTCCCTTTTTTGCCTAGTGTGATCCCTGGACGTGGCATATCATAGGTGCTGCTCTACTGTCCTGTACACACAGCAGAGGGTGATAATCAGGGTGGTTATTCCCACGAAGCCTGGGTGTGGCCTCGGAATCCTCTCCAGCATATGTTCCAGGCAGCGCCTGCCATTCACTTTGGTAGCGTGAATTAGAATCTGTTTGCTTTTCTTGACTGTTTTAAAGTTAAGGTTGAACTTGGTAGTGAGGTTAACGTTCTCTTTACTAGATGCACCCCAACCCGCCTTTAGCTAGAAACACATGACAATATGACTGTACCCATTACTTGAATTACATTTCATTAATAACTTTTATTGATTCTTCCTTTTATTCATTCTTCAGAAAACTTGTTGACTGCTTACTAGATGTCCAGCCCTGTGCTAGGCCCAGGGATGCAGAAATGCATATGACTCAGTTTCTGCCCTTGAAGAATGCCCTGAGGATTTCACAGTGTAAGGGGGAGGGGGTAAAGGACAAGCGTCTAAACAGATCATGACAGTGCCTTGCGGAGGTAGAAACATGAGCGTGGGCTCTGGTGGCAGCACCTTGTGCCAGCTCTACCTGGGGCATGAGAACAGTTTCACTGGATATTGCATTTTGAGCTGGACACACATGTCCATCCAGGGGCTGGTGAGAGGGAGCTGCAGGCCAGAATCCTGAAAGGCCGTGGTGTGTTACTGACATATATAGAGATAGCAGATGCTTAATACTGAAGGACAGTGGACAAGTGCTGTCCACGTTCTCAGACTTGCCAACAGGAGTGGCCTGCTGAGGGCTGCAGCAGTGTTCCTACCCCAGAACATACCCACATCCAGGGTCTCCCCTTTCCTTGCCTCTCTTCTCCGTAGTGACTCAGCTTGTGAACTACTCTGGGAAGGAAGGGCCAGGGTCCCTAGAATCCCCTTGCAGCTCTCCCAGGACCCCTTTAGAGGGTTATGACCTGTAGTTTCAGAAATATTCTTCTGTTTATACTCATTCTTGCCCCTCAACCCCCAACCCAAATTTAGTTCCGAGTATTTTTCCAGGGCATTCAAAATATAGAGCAGAGAGGGCAGACTTATTTCTGCATCAAATTTGAGACTTTCGTTTTAGGGGTTTTTTGCCCCCTGGTTTATTTTGTTTTTTGGTTTTTTTGAGGAAGATTAGCCCTGAGCTAACTACTGCCAATCCTCCTCTTTTTGCTGAGGAAGACCAGCCCTGAGCTAACATCCCTTCCCATCTTCCTCCACTTTATACGTGGGATGCCTACCACAGCATGGCTTTTGCCAAGCGGTGCCATGTCCACACCCAGGATCCGAACTGGTGACCCCCAGCTGCTGAGAAGTGGAACGTGCGAACTTAACCATCACGAACTTAACCGCGGCACCACCGGGCCAGCCTTCCCCTACCACCCCGTTTTGTGGTCATATTAGATTATTTTTCAGAGGCTCCAGGGGAATCCTGAATCCTGTCCTTGTTGTGAGGAGGAGGAATTAGTTTTGGAATTGACCGGCTGTGTCCCTGTCCCTCTCGTCATGTTAAGTGGTTTCATGACAAAACCATTGAGAAGGAGCTTGATATCATTTGCCATAGCAGTGTGAAACCTTTGACCCCAGAGCTGCTGAGACCAGGGAGGATGGTCAGCTGACTCCCTGGGTGAGGGTAGAGACACTTAGGGGGTCAAGGGAGATTCCTTGAATTCAGCACCAACAGATTGATGTTTCTCTAGAAATTCAGGGAAATGTAAAAATAAAATAATAAGGAAAGTTGGTTAAGGCTCCAAATCCACCCCTCCAAGAATATTTTAAGGGAATCTTTTTATATCAATTCCCAAATGACAAAAGACAACTAATGGCAAATTAAAATGTCAGTTATAGGGGTTCCTCAGACCGGAATACACTTTCAAGCACCGTAGCAGCAGCTAACTCGCTCCCACTCCCAGCAGTTGGTTGCACATTTCAGATACATCTGGGGCCAGATTTGAGTTCCTAAAAGCCATTTTGCCCAAATGTAAGTAGAATTTGAGTTCAGCTGTGGTACCCTAGTGTCCTAAAATAGGTTCATGTCTCACTGTCTGTTTTTGTAAATTATGGGTGCTACGAGACCCAGATTCAGGATGTTTTCAATTACTACCAACACTGTTGCTAAGTGAATGTCTCTTTACCTCTGAAGAGGGGATAGATGATAGCTATATACAGACCAGGGTGTGATTTTATGGGTCTTTGTTGTAGACACACCGCTGGAGTTCTTATCTGTCTTCGTGTAAACTGATTATTGGATCATCCATTTCAGAGCGTTATTTGGTCTGGTTTTAGAGAACAGGAGTCTCTCTGGTCATGTTTGGGATGACTTCGTTGTTTCATGGGTCCATAGGAGCTGTTAGAAGAATGAGAAATGTTGAAATGGAACCTCATTGACACATTAGCAAAATTGGACGGCTATTAGACTCTCATATCAGTTGTTTTGTTTGTTTTGCTTTTGTTTGTTTTAGCAACCCCCAGGACTAGGGGGTCTAACTACAAGAAATTTTTCAAGTCACCATGGTTAGAAATATCTTGCATGTCTACTATGAATCCTGGGAAATTCAGAACAGTTTTCATATGGCATCTTTCCATCAAGAAATTAGGGTTGTTTTTTTCTTTCCTGTAAGAAAGTACACAATTCATTTATATAAAGTGACTTAAGGAGTTTGATGCAATGTGTACTTTTTGCTTATCAAAGATAATCTTTGGTGAACTCAGAGGTCTTCACTCTAACGAGGTCCAGAGGAAATGGTCCTTGTTTTCTGTTGATAACGTGGGCAAGGACATGCTTCCCAAACGGAAGATAGGAGGGTTGTCTTTCCTCTCTGAGGCTTTATGCTCCTCTGAGCTGGCCTTGACTTTGGTCAAAATTGTGTTCAGATTCCCAGAAAAGTACTTAGAAAAGATTTACTTTGTATTTCTTTATAAAATAGGAGAACTACATTAATTACATCTAGTATTTTGTTGAAGTGCACAGATAACCTCAGAAGACCTAGGATAAATAGATGCTGGAGAACAGATTAGACCAATCAGCTTCCCTCCATTTAGGGGAGGGATCAGCAATGTAGGAGGGACAGTGTCTACATGTGGGGTGTGACACATCAGCAGTTTCTCATGCCATTAGGAAGACTGAACCTTCTACACTGTTTGAGACAAACACCATTAGAGCAGGAACCCTTGGACTAGGCGTTATGAACCACTCTGTGGTCAAAGTATGGTTTCAAGAGGTCCCTGAAACCCCAGAAGCTGCATGTGAAGGTTTTTTAGTTCTGAGTTGTCATCTATTAAGTTCTTTCCCTGAGAGGGTGACGTCTTAAGACCAGAGGTGTAGTTTCTAGTTTAATTATTAGATGGAGTCATTTTGCAACCACTTCTGCCATTAGAATTTTTCTGCTCTTCTGCAATGGATTCCTTAACCTAGGTCAATAGGTACTTAACCTGGCTTTCATGGGCCCTGCAATGGATGTATTTCCCTGACATTGTCTGTGAAGTTTTGTGAGCATATGGGTTTTTTGTTTTGTTTTGTTTTGTGGGGAGAGTGTTCATAATGGCATTAAGTTCTCAAATCTCTATGACTTCCAAAGACTAAGAAAGAATCCACTAATTTAGAGACTAATCACTGTTCCCTCATTCGTCTTCACAGTCACGTGGCCTCTAGGTGCAGTTCATTATTACTTAGGAAGCCCATGCGCTAAATGACAACTCTTATTTTTATGTAAATTTGACATAGGATTGAGAGTCAGCTCAACTGTAAACTACTGTTTGGATTCCCAAGCTGGAGATTGTTGGATACCATTTGTATCATTTCTCCTTGGGCTGGTCTTTGCTGCTGTCTGTCTCAGCTCTGGTCTTTAGACCGTGATCACTGGACAATCTACCCATGAAAAATTTCAGCGGGATGTTCTTATCTTTGTAACTATAGTCTATCCTGAGCTGTAATTAGTTCTAAAGAAGATTTTCGTTTTCGTCTCTTTTTTCAGCCTGAGAGAAATTAGGCACCTTAGCCAGGAATTCTTTGGGAGATATTCCGGGTATGTTCTCGCCACGTTTCTGGGAGCTTATACCTTCATTCTTTTGTTGGTTGTTTTTGGTTGTCCTCTGTCTTCCCTTCAGCAAGATTTATACAAGTAGAGGAAGGTTGCTGAGGGATTAGGTGAGTGGGTGCTTGGTGGGACTCTGTTCCTGCCAAATGATCTTTCAAAAAAAGTATTGAGTTGTGTTTTTATTTTAATTTCTCCCTCATAGTGTAAATTCCTCATTGCAAAATGCTTTTTGGGGCTTTGCCTGGGCCCTGTGTGCCACGGCTGGGGATTCATCTTGGCCAGACACTGCCACATATTGAAGAGAGCCATTTCCAGGAAAGCTCAGAGGGCTGTGGCTCCTAGAAATCTTTCCTTGATTGTATGAGCCAGGCCTCAACACTTTTGACCATCTGGAAAATTTTGGACCCGAACAGCAGTATCTGTCTCATACATATTTTTCTTTTCACTTCCTAAGGTTTTCTTAAAAATTTTTGTTCATTTGAGATATGTATTTATTACTATTTTATCTACAAGCTCCAAGAAGAAGTGTATGCTTGAGGGCTGCAAAGAAAATCATCAGAGAAAGAGTTGAGGTACCCTCTGTGGATACACATGGCTATTCTTTGGGCCGTTATGGTGCTCAAAAAACAGTTTTGGGATGACTAAATCTGGAAACTTTTTACTGACACATAGTATTGGTGACAAAGTGTTTCTTTGCAATTTTCAGGTCCTCTTGAACAAGCAGGGATTTCATCTCTCCTCTCTTCACTCTCTGTAGTGTGTGCTCTCTGTAGTGTGCATCTCTGTTTAGTTCATGCTGTGATTTGAATCTTGGCTCCTGCTCGGTTTCTGCAGCCTCTCTTGTTTACAGTGGCAATCCGTCTGTTTATTTCTAGATGTGGACAGCATCTCCAAAATGCTGTGTGGTGGAATCTGTACCACCAAGGAACATGTTATTTTGCTGTAGCTGTACTCCACATCTCTGTTCATTAGTACTCTGCTTTTAGTCCTACGCTTCGTCAATATAAAAATGATCCTAGCTGTGTTGCAGAAAGAGCTCACGACAGTTTGGGTCTTGCTCATGTTCTTTTGTTTGTTCATTTGTTCGTTTTTACTTATCTGTAAATTAGCTAAATCCCAGAACCTATTCATATATTCAGCCTATGTTAAACCTTTTAGGTAGCGTAAAGTTATGAATTTGCTGTGATAAACCCATCATTTAAAAAGTATCTACTCTATACTAAGCACAGAATCAAACATAAGACATATCTTTGCCTATTGAGTATTTATGGTCTATTTTGGAAAATAAGGTATGCACACTCAACAATTAAGGAACGAGATGGTATTATGTATTATAGTGCAAATTATTCATAGAATAAAGTACTTTCATGGCATTGAAAAGTAGAGAATTAAACATCCACTTGGCAGTTACTGAGTGCCTACCATGTGCTAAGGCATGCGTATTGAAAGTTAAGTAAACTTTAGTGCCTTACTAATGACCTGAGAATATACTGCAATAAGTGACACTGGTGTCGTAGGTGGGCCTTACAATAAAAGGTAGGGATATATGGAGATCAGAGTGGGCCAGCAGCCACTGAGAAGTTGTAGTCTTCCAGCTTTGAGTCCAGCTCTATCCCTGATGATTACATAGACTCAGGTCATAGATCTAGACCATTTAGTCCTCATAAGGATTATGGCTTACGGGTACTATTATTCCCAGCGTATCATGCAGTCTGTGTCTTTCCAGCGAAGGTCCTTTTTTGTCCTTTCCCTTCCTTATCACTTGATGTTGCTCTTTGGTGAGTTCAGCTTGTTTAAATACGTGATTCTCCGATCTTGCCTCACCCTGCTGTACAGAAAGCCGGTGTGAGACGTGCTTATATGAAATCATCTGTTCAGATTTCTTTATCCACCCTTTTGCTTTTTCAAGTCCACGTTGACCAACCTTGGCTCATGTGCTCCAGGAGGACGTTGAACACTCTGTGTCACAGGTGCTTTTTGATGATGTTAATGGTGACAGTGGTAACCTACAATAGTCCTTGATCCACTATCAAAACTGGCCACAATTTTCCGATCCAGGCTCATGGTTTTCTTCCCTGTTCTTTCCTTTTTTGGACCCGGGCTATATACAATCAGTTTTTATTCTGTGTGTTCTCTGTGCTTCATTTCTTTGGAAAACCCCTTCAAGCTAATGGCTGGGATGATGAAAGCACTGGCAGCTCCCCTTGGCAGCCCCTCTCCCTCAGCTTTCGGCACTTTTCTTTGGCAGAACTCACTTAACTTTATGGAGGTTGGAGCTTACCTGGAAGAGAAGAAAGTCCTTTCTCCGGTGATCCCGAGGGATGACCCGCCCCCGGGGGATTCTGTACTCCAATTTTCAGCTTAGTCATTTGACTTGAAGGATGAGGCAGTCCTGAGGGAAGATAACTTTTATTCTGCCTTTGCCAATTCTGAAAAAATTGTGTTCTACTATTACTAGGAGCTGAATCATGTTCTGATTGAGATTGGTGTGGGTTGAACCATATGATATAGTCATCTTTGTAGTAAAAAATAGTCAAATATTGGCAACATCATCTGGTTCAACCTAATAAATCTTATCCATGGCATCTGAACTAGCTTATAGCTTGTTTCTCTTAACGGTGAGCTGTGAAAAAGTATTCCAGATGTTATGCTAAGTGAATTTAATGGAAGCCAGTGCTAAGATTTCTCTCCTCTTTCTGTTGCTTCCTAGGTCACTCTGCACCTGAATCCCATCTCCTCAGTCCACATTCACCACAAGCCGGTCGTGTTCCTGCTCAACTCTCCACAGCCACTGGTCTGGCATCTGAAGACAGAGAGGCTTGCGATTGGAGTCTCCAGACTTTTCTTGGTAAGTGTTCAAAACCATCTCAAAGTGATCCTTAACACAAAGATACAATAACCCTAGGACTTTGCAAGGCTTTTCAAAAGGCTTATTTCATTGAAATAATACCCAAGTCCACAGTGTATTCAACTTGGTATATGCTCTTAGTGATATTTGGATGGCACAGAAAACAAACACCACTCGCATGTCTTCTGTGGATGGAGAGTTGGGTCTGGTTTGCACGTTGGAGCAGGGCTTGTGGTCATAGGCTGTGTGGCCTGAGCTTTGGTCTCGGCTCTGAGCCTTCCCTTGTGGCACCAGGAGCAATGTAAATATTGTAAATAGCCACTAGGTGTGTGGTCTCTGACCACAAAACAAATATACACAAACTCATTCTATTTGTATATAACACGGGCCTAATTTCTGATATGAGGATCTGTTTGTTGAGAAAGTGACACAGGGAGCTCCAAAATGAAAACATTTGTATTTTATAAAAAAGTTGGAACCCAGCTCTTGTGGAAAGATCCAAATATTACCTACTATTTGTAAATCATGTCCTTTTGAGTTTGCCAGAACATTCAAGTTTGCTAGTTGTGGAGAAATTGATGGGTTGTTTGGATGGAATTTTTGGGGTATGATATCATGTCTGATGATGAGCAACTCTGCACTTCACAGTGATAACTCACATTGTCTATTGCTCGAGCTGCACGCTCGTGTCCTTAAAGGCAGAGTTTAGGCTTTTCAACCTCTCTTGCCCACAGCATCCGGAACAAGAAGATGCCTCAGTTAATAGTCGTCCTCTTGCATGATGAATAAATTCTGCCTAGTTAATGACTCTTAATCGATATCTATAGTTTCTTGTCCCTTATATTTGAAGAGTTCTTTTAAAAACTCACGGTACCCAATGACTAAAGTAAGAATCCATAGTCAATGCAATTAATGAATAGATAAATAAATGAGTAAAAAGGCGAGAAGAGAGAGCTCCCCTTTGTAGTAGAATGCCAATCAAATGTAGAAGGGATGGTGGCATTTGAAAAATCATCATTTTGCAACCATCATAGTGAAAGTTGATTAAGGAAGAGTCATAATAGATGCTAAATCTAGCAGAGGAACAGAGGGAGTTTGAGGAACAGTATATTTAGATAGTCTCAAATTACTTACTAACAACAAAAGACAAACAGTGACTATATACAGTGGAGCTACCCAGCAATACCTTAACCGAGTGATCAAAATTAGGATCCCCAGTGAGGTGCAGATGGATGTTGTGTGCCTCTAAATGTGGTAGCCTGAGAAAGAACACAGCATCACTTATGCAGTGTTCTAGCCAAAAATGCTCATGGCCTGAATCTCATCATCAGGAAACATTGGACAAAACCATACTGAGTGACATTCTATAACATAACTGGCCCATGCTCTTCAAAAATTTGAGTCATGAAAGACAAGGGCTAAGGAGCCATTCCATATTAAAGGAGACTCAAGACACATGTGATCCTGAACTGGATCCTATTGGGTAGGGAGTGGGGCCGTTGCTATAAAGGACATCATGGGGACAATAGACGGAATTGGAATTGAACCTATAGATTAAAGTATTGCATCAATGTATTATTTCTTGAATTGTAAATGTACTGTATACAAGAGAATATCCTTCTTCTTAGGAAACATAATACACTTAAGTATTAAGGGATAAAGGTCCAAATAATTCAGAAAAAAAATATGAGTATAGATAGAATAATAAAGCAAATATGGCAAGACTGGTAAATCGAGTTAAAGGCTATACAGGAGTTCTTTATCTATGTTTGCAACTTTGCCATAAATTTGGATTAATTTCAAAAGAAAAATTTTTTAAACTTGGAAGTACATTTTACAAGGTAGCAGTTATTAGAAACTTAAATTGTAGCCTTTTCTGAGACTTGAAACTCTCATTACTTCTAAATTAAAAAGGCCAAAAGTCAGAATCAGTTGCTGTTCTTTTCCTCGTGCATTTATTGGGCTCTTAGTATATTCCAGGTATTGCACTCAGTGCTCCAATACCTCAGCTCATTCAGCTCTCACAATAACCCTGTGATGATGGGGCTACTTACCTCATCTTACAGATGTATTTACAGATGAGGAAGTAAGACTTAGAGAGGTTAACTAGTGACCCAAATCGTACTGCCAATTACTGGCAGAGCTGGGACTCAGACCCAGATAGGACTTAGTTTACAAGCTCTTATGCTAGACTGTCTCCCTTCATATTCATGATCATTGTCAATCTCCTGTAATTACGGGTTTTTGTGATAGTGAGTCTAATGGCCGTGATGGTAAAGTTGTAGGCACATTTAGCCCTTACAGTGCAGAGATGTACTGTTCAATCCTGTAGGCACTAGATATGTGTGGCTCTTTAAATTTAAATTAACTAAAATCAGAAATACAGTTCCTTAGGTGCATTAGCCACATTTCAGTTGTGCTCAGTAGCTACATGAGGCTAGTGGCTACCACATTGGACAGGTTACGGAGAAGTTATGAGCCAAGGCTTTACCTCCGCTGGTTTGAATTCAAGCAGTAAGCTGGGGCAAATTATTTAATTTCTCTGAGCCTGTTTCTCTTCAGTTGTAATATGGGAATAATAATAGTCCCCACATTGTGGGGTTGTTATTTGATTAAATGAGATTACATGTAAAACGTTTAGTAAACGGCCTGGTACTGATAACTCATAGGTATTACCTGCTATAACATTGTTGTTTGTTGTAAGTCATTGTAAAGAACACTTTTGGGAAGGATGTTGAATTTACGTTTCTAATTGTGAAATGTCTAGTTTGAAAAGAGTTCTTATTTCTCTGGGCCACATATATCACAGTCGTTCTGGTCACTTTCTGGATTCCTTCTTCAACTTACCACTCCATGGGTTTTAAGGGGAAGTATCTTACTCCTAGTTATTATTTATTTTCTTTAATTTGGTTTAAGATCTGTAAGAACTGCTTTTTGGCCATCAGTTTAAGATGTACTGACAATGAAAAAAAGGAGACAGTTTTAGTAAACAATTTAACATTAACCCTATTTGGAGTTAATCCCATGTAAGGAGATTGCAGATCAAGTGATGAATCTAAAATTACCAACATTGGGGAGGCAGCATTGGGAGAAGTCAAGGATTTAAATTCTGGGGCACCCGAACTCGGCTTTGTTGTTCCGCAGGCTTTCTTAGGGAAAATGGTTTTCTCTCATCTGTACATTTCTTCGTGGGCTGGGAGAGATGTTGGAAGATCTGTTGTTCTCAGATCAGTAGACAATGAATGAAGCAAGTTCTCTCACAAGCTGGGCAGCTCCCCCTAACAGAGTGTTCTGAAGTGAAGAAGGCGAGGCAAGCTCTTCCCTTGTTCTCTAGCCTGAAATGAATTTCGCGGTCTGCTCATCCACGTGATGCAGAGGGATCTGCTGCTGGATAGAAAACCAGCGGTGCATTCTTTTTATCCCTTTATTGTAGTTAAGAGTTAAAGTTTGGGGATAACTAAATTATTTTACATTAAGTGTTTCATCTAAACCCTTCAGAAGGCCCATGGAATCTTTGGAAACAGGCTCAGCCACTTCTATCAGTGTCTTCAAGGTTACCCAGAGAGCTTAGAGGAGAGGGTGGGGCTCTTGACTCTCAGTCTAAGATGTGTGTGTCCTTGCTTCCTCCCTGATATGCTGCTGAGCGATTTGCGTTACTGTCTTAGAGCTGTCTTTCTAGGTAGAGATTTAATACTTCAACAGTTGTTTCTTTTGTTTCTTTTTGTTTTTTTAAGTACGGTGGGGAGAAAAGTTCAAGTAATGGCATCTACTCATCTATCAGGGTGACCTTTTAATTTCAGTTGACAGGTCTCTGCATTATTATAACTGCCCAAATTTAAAAAAGGAAACCTTTCATAATTAGTTAGCAGGGCCTTGTGTTACTCAAAACGTCTCAGCCACCCACGAGGGTGACTAAAAACATTATACTTCATTACTGTCTAATAAAGGTATCTGGTTTTTCCTGTCAAGTCATTCCAGTCCTTCTCATGATTCTGCAGCACAGGCAGGAGGGGGCGTGTCAGGCAGGGAGAAAGTGGGGTTGAGTTTCCTCTGCAAGTACAGCTCCTTTATCTGGTTGTTCTGCTCTAGGAAATGGGAGTGGGGTGAAGATGATTGTTTTAGGCTGAGTGTCAAGTAGTGGACCTTTGAATATGAGTCACACACACACACACACACACACACATGCACGCACGCACAATGGAGCTGTTGCAGCTTTATAGTTTTTCTTTTGCAGGGTGTGTGGAATATTGGGTAGGTTAGAGTTGTCTCTCAGTGCAATCGGAAATAAAAATAATCTCACCCTCTCAGTCTGTCATGTTATAGCTAGAAGTAAAACTCTCATAGAAGAATCATCTAAGCTTATTTTTATTTATGTAGTTATTTTCCACACTGAAGAAAAATTAAGGTAGTTCAACTGGGCAATAGATGTCTGAACTTTCAACCTGAGTTTGCTAAAAACGATTGCAAAGAGCCACAATACTAAATTGTCTTTTAAACATGCTACAATTTGAATAGACATTTCTCCAAAGAAAAAACACAAATGGCCAATAAACACATGAAAAGATGCTCAATATCATTAGTCATTAGGAACTTCCAAATTTAAAACTGCAGTGAGATGCCACTTCATACCCACTAGGGTGTAATAAAAAGATAATAACAAGTGTTGTTGAAGATGTGGGGAAATTGCAACCCTCACATATTGCTGGTGGGAATGTAAAATGGTGCTTTGGAAAACAATTGGGCAGAACATATGTCCACAGAAAAACTTGTCCACAAATGTTCATAGCCATGTTATTCATACTAACCAAAGAGTGCAAAAAGCCCAGATGTCCATCAACTGATGAATGGATTTTTAAAAAATGGTATATCCATACAATGGAATATTATTTGGCCATTAAAAGGAATGAAGGACTGATATATACCACAACATGGACGAAGCTTGAAAACATTGTTAAATGAAAGAAGCCAGCCACAAAAGGCCACATATTGTATGATTCCATTTATGTGAAACGTCCGAAACAGGTAAATCTGTAGAGACAGAAAGTAGATTGATAGTTGCCAAGGGCTAGTGGGAGGGGAGAATGGGGAATGACTAGTATGGAGTTTCTTTTGGAGGTGATAAAAATGTTCTGGAATTAGATAGTGGTGAATATACCACAATTGTGAATATACTAAAAACACTGAATTGTACAGTTTAAAAGGGTGACTATTATTTTAATAAAGTGAATTTTAAGGGTGAATTATAATTATATAATAATTATAATAATGGTGAATTATATCTCAATAAGGCTGTTACAAAAAAACTTGCCACAGTACTCTTTTTTTCTTCTGCTTTATCTTCCCAAACCCCCCCTGTACATAGTTGTATATCTTAGTTGCAGGTCCTTCTAGTTGTGGGACACAGTACTCTTTTTATTTTTTTTATTTATTATTATTTTTTAAGATTTTATTTTCCTTCTTCTCCCCAAAGCCCTCCAGTACATAGTTGTGTATTCTTCGTTGTGGGTCCTTCTAGTTGTGGCATATGGGATGCCGCCTCAGTGTGGTCTGATGAGGAGTGCCATGTCTGCGCCCAGGATTCGAACCAACAAAACACTGGGTGGGCCACCTGCAGCGGAGCGCGCGAACTTAACCACTCGGCCACGGGGCCGGCCCC
This sequence comes from Equus przewalskii, assembly GCF_037783145.1. Taxonomy (NCBI): domain Eukaryota; kingdom Metazoa; phylum Chordata; class Mammalia; order Perissodactyla; family Equidae; genus Equus; species Equus przewalskii. Next base: position 8,111,889 of record NC_091854.1, read on the forward strand.
TACCACATTACTCTTTTTAAAAATGATGGTGGGGGCCAGCCCCGTGGCCGAGTGGTTAAGTTCGCGCGCTCCGCTTCGGCACCCCAGGGTTTCGCTAGTTAGGATCCTGGGCGCGGACATGGCACCACTCATCAGGCCACGCTGAGGCGGCATCCCATACGCCACAACTAGAAGGAACCACAACTAAAAATATACAATTATCTACCAGGAGCTTTGGGGAGAAAAAGGAAAAATAAAATCTTTAAAAAAATGATGGTGTCAAATCAACGAACTAGGTTTAAAAATGTCTCTCTTTACTTTATTCCATGTCCCTCTCTGATATTTTTTGTTTTTAATCTTGCTTTATTTGTATGCCAAACCTGAGTGCTCTCTCCTGTAAGGTCTACAGAGTTGGAGCCCCGGTACAAGCAGAAATTCTCAAGATGATACCCCAGTTCCTGGCTTCTAATAACATAGAATGTGTGGTCCAGAAGCTTGGATAGACTTTTTATGTCACGCTTAGTTTCTTTGCATGCTTGTAAGGAAAAAAGGTATCTAAGATTAGAAAAATCTCAAGAAATGAGTAGCAGCTTCCTCCAGCCTCATTCACTCTTGGGATTACTGTGCTGTGACTGTTTTTTCCAGCCATAATTATTGTTAAAATCAGGAAAGAAGGGTGTGTAAATGTATGCATGTTTGAGTGGAGGTGTGGAGTAGAAGGAATATTGGTCTCTGAGGTAGAGTTTCTAGAATTAACAAAGATACAGGATGTCCAGTTAAATTTGAATTTCAGATAAACAACAAAAAAGTTTTTTAGTATGCCCACTCAAAATTTGGGGATGTACTTACACTAAAATATTGTTCATTATTTATCTGGATGTCCTGTATTTAGTTATACATCGTTGGTCAAAATCACTTAACTGCTGAGGCCTCAGTGTCCTCAGCTCTGAAATGAAGGGGTTGTGCTACCCCATCTCTAAAGTTCCTCCCAGCTTTCAAACTCTCTGATTCTTTGATAATATAACTGCTAGATATTATATCCCAGTTTAATTGGAAACAGAAAATAGTAATCTGAACGTTGCCTTCTCAGCAAATCCAAGTAAATATCAGGGCAGGGCAGTTGAAATAAATGAGAGAAACCAAACTCTGTGCTGTTGGCTTTGGATTAAAAACAAATCAAAATTTAATCCTAATGAAAAATGTAAATTAATACCAGGAACATGCTTAATATTTAAAGCCTAGTTTTGTGTTTCTGAGAAGAGGGGGAGGGGCGGGTAAAGAAGCTGGGGTTGCCAAAATCTGGTTTATTCCTTTTACTTGGGGGAAGAAAAAAAGGTCCAAATATTTTGGGCCTCTGCCACCAAACCACAGGCAGTTCTCTGGGCTACACTGCAGTTTGGATGACTGACAAGGCTCAGTGAAAAACAAGTGCTGTTTGTTTTCCTGTGCCCAGTATTTAACTGGAAATCAGAAGGCGAAATTTCCAATCGGTTGTTAAATCAGCCCAGATGTGTGCTCAGCGCTGCTCTAGGAAGGGACATGCACTGCCTGGACCACAGCACGTGTTTGGTCTTCCTTTTCGTGACTCCAAGTGGTGTGCAACTGAGGGTTGCAGTGTCCAAAAATGCCCTGTGAACAACTCAGATATGCAGGTTTGCTTGTGGAGGAGGGAACTTTAAAAAAAAAGTGTTCGCGCCTATGTTGCATTTTAAAAATCTGGAAATTATTTTTTTTCTCTTCTAATTTCTTCCTTTCCCTCGTTTGGCAGTTTTCCCCACGTTTAGAAAAACATGACATTAGCATCCCTGGCGTGATGGTTTATGTATCAACTTGTTCATTCATCCGACACCCCATTCTTAGTGCCCGCAGGATGCTGGGAAGTGTGCTACGTGGGGGGGATCCAGAGAGACATGAAGTGGATTGCCTGCCCTGGAGGAGCTTCCCATTATGAAGGAGAGATGGTTAAGAGATCGGGAAATGCAGTTCAGGGTAATAAGTACCATTGTTGGATCTTGAAAATTGGAGAAAATGAGGATCTTCTTCCAGATGCAGTTAAGGTGGCCACCTTGGTGAGGCTGACTGAGGAGCAGCATGTGGCACGTGGGGCAGGAGTGTGGACACAAGCACAGCTTTTTGCTCAGCTATCTACTAGAGGTCTGGACATACCAGTTTGGATCTTCTGTGAGGTCTTTCTCCAAATAAATTCCCTCTTAAAGGAAAATTAAATAGCTAAACATTTCAAGATTGGTTCTTTTTTCTTTTTTTTAAATGTCTCTTGTGGAATGACTCACAGTGTCCTGTGGGATATTCCGAGTGGTTGTGTACCATGCATTTTTGTTCCAGAGGCTGCTTATCTATTGGTTTTGTGGCTTGTCCATAAGAGTCCTAATTATAAGGGTCTGGATCCTCTCATGAGCTAGGGTCAGATAACTACCGTATTTCCTAGGAACAGGTTTCTGGCCCTTTTGTGGTGAAAGAGCTCTTCCTAAATGTCACTGTGGTAATTAGAGCGTGGAAAGAGTCCAGTTTCAGCTGGTAATCTTGGTCCAGAAAGAGTTTTCGAAAGACGTCCTAGGAGTTATCCTGACTCGCTGGGTTAAGGTGGTGAATGCTGCCAGTGAGTGGCCCCTTGGCCTTAGGAGATTTGCCTGGGTGTATTCTTCCTGATCGAGACATCCTGTCCTGGAGGGTTCACGAAAGCGTAGACTTTTCCTGGCTCCACTGGGCTTGCTGTGTCATGTCTGTATGCAGGCATGGGCCCCAGCCCTGTAAAGGCTTTGCTTTCATTCAACAAATTGAGGTTAAGTAAACTCGCTTTCACTGAGGGGGGAAGGTTGGTGTTTTTTCGTGTAGAATTCCATGACGTCCTTCAAGGCATTACTCTCTAAGGCTAATCTGGTAATCTGATGAATCTGCCCTTTCTAAGTGTTGGGCAATTGTATCCAATATTACATCTCAGATGCCCGTGGTTAATGTGTTGCGCAGCCTCCAGAGGGCTGTTTGGTAGAAAAAGCAAGTTTTTTGTTACAGAAGGTTGCAGAATATTTTTTCATGTCACGGGAGGGGGTAAAAACCTGTCTCCTGGGAGATTCCAGTGAGGCTGACTTGAAAGCTTGTGGCTGCGCCTTGGTCCTCTCATAAATTGAAGACAGTGAGGCCCTTGGTAAGTGTTCCCCACAGGTGGCCTACATTCCTCATCTCTGAAAGGGACCACCGGATGGCCCTAACTCCCTCCAGGGCACAGAGTCATTGTGTTTATTTGAGGCAACCCAGTTCTGGCATTCCAAGCCTCTATCGTCTAACTCTTTGGCTGGGAAGCTGATTTCTGGAGGGGAAGAAGGGCTCCCTTTAGCCCTTTTTGTTTCCTTGTCCAGAATTCCTTGTAGAATTTGTACTCCCAAATCTGCTTTTCCCCTTAGTTCTAACACCTGTGCCCAGATGACCTGGGGTCTTTGTTGCAAACTTGGGGTCTTGATGCCGCTGGGCCGGGGAGTCATCATTGGTCTGCTCCTGCCTTGTCCCGTTTGGGTGGTGAATGACACAGCTGTGAGACTAGGACCCAGGGTGTACCTGGAAGTCAGGGGCTAATCCATCCGCCATGTCTGGCAAAAGCCCACAGAGGTCACTGCCCATGTGCTCTCTAGCCCTGCCATCTTTAACACAGAGATCCTGTTCTGTAGATACTGTAGTTTCTGGGTGATGCAGGCTGCTGGGTGATGTTCAGAGGTGCTGTTTGGAGCCCATACTGCTCCAACCCTTGAAAACAGAGTCTGTATATCCTTTTCTAGCAGTTTGGACAAGAAGACTCTGGTCCTGTCACAGTGAGGAATGAATCATGGCCTGTCAACCTCAAGATCTGTCAAACAAGCCTTGTGGCCTGTTGTGAGGATGGGTATACGTGTATGTGTATATTTAACAAACACTATAGCATGCACCACGTTTAAGCACTTTACATATTTAATGTTCATAGCAGGACTATGAAGTAGGTACTATTAATATCCTCATTTGAAGACGAACGAACTGACACAAAGAGAGGTTGTTAACTGTTCACACAGCGAGTAACTGGTGGCTATAACCCATGTAGAGTGCATACTGTAGTGTGTGGCACATAATAAATGCTCGATAAATTTTGGCACTAATAACAATAAATATTTTTTAATGGTGAGGATCAGTAGTTTGGGCTAGATGTCCCCCTGCTTTCTCCCTTTACACCACATATCGCCGATTTTGATCCTGGGATTAATGAAGTTATTCTTTGAGTGGAAGGAAGGAAGTATGGCCAGGGATCTTGGATTTTAATTGTCCACTGTCACGTGGCCCTGGGTTCTCCTTTTGCGGAGGAAGATACTGAGGTTAAATGACTTTCCCCAAGATCTAGATGTGGGAGGTGGTCGTGATCACATCTGACTATATATAACAGTAGTATTCCTAGACACCATGTGAAGCTTCTGAAATAGTGTCGGCAGCTACCCTACCACTGGCTGGAAGTTAGCCACCATGGCTGCCACCTTAAAAATAGCATTCTAAAAGTGACTAACCCCCACGGGTGTTTTGAGCTTGTTTTTCCCGATTTTTTTCCCATTTGCTTGGAGCCCTGCCATTATCCCTCAGTCACAGATAGTGCAAGGAAAGTAGTTGGGTGACCCCCTGAGGGACGTCTGTAATCCAGGTTCCCCACACTTTCCAGGAAGGTGAATGGATCAGCTCCACCAGATGCCCTGCTTAGTATCGACATCTGTCCTTAGGCCTCTGGGATCCCTTCCTTCTTCATCGACGTTAAAGGTGTTCAGTTCAGCCCTCTTGGCTTTGCTGTGGGAGACCACCTTGGTCTTCTTCAGAGACCGTTAACTGTAGACGGGAAAATGAGGGTGAGCACCGGAACATGGTCTGCCTTTGGCTGAGAGCTGATGTTAGGAACTGCAAGAGGACGCCAGCCATTTTTGGAGCTGAAGGCCCCACCTCCGTCCTGCTGCCCCATGCCCCTACCTGCCCAGGGAAATGTCCTTTAGAACCTTTTTTCCCCTAACTGTTTTTAGGTCTGTGGTTGCTAAGCCAGAATATGCAGCTCCATTCCTCTTGGGGCTCGCATCAGCCATTCACAGAAGCTGTATCAGTCAGGGGTTATCCAGAGAAAGAGAACCAGTAGGGAATATACATGAAGAGATTTATTGCAAGGAATTGGCTTACGCCATTGTGGGCACAGGCAAGGCAAGTCAGAAATCCGCAGGGCCGGCAGTCAGGAAGGGCAGCTGGAACTCCCCGGCACGAGCTGAAGCTGCTGTCCACAGGGGACGTTTGTTCTTCTTCAGGGGGGCCTCAGCTCTGCTGTTAGGCCCTCCAGCTGATGAAATCAGACCCACACAGATTACTTAGGATGATCGCCCTCACTTAGAGCCACCTGATGATGGACTTTAATTGCATCTACAAGATACCTTCACAGCAACATCTAGATTAGTGTTTGATTAAATAACTGGAGATGAGAGCCAAGCCAAGTTGACCTATTAAACTGACCATCGCAGAAGCATTTACATCTTAAATTTATACAGCCCGATATTCTCACCATGCTGTATCCACTGTAGTTTCTATTCAATCATTTTCAGATCCTTCGGCTCTTTTGTTGTTGTTTACTATAACGGATCTCTCTTCTTCCAGCCAAGCAGTTATTTTGTTTCCATAACAGTCATTCCTATTTCTGTCTGCCCCTTCCATTCCCTTTTTCTGCTCTCACCAGCACAGCTTCTCAGGCCACTGGGGAAGAGGAGAAAGAGAAGGAAGCAACCCAATGGGGAGCATCTCTGTGCAAGAGGCAGGAAAGGCACAACGGCTTGCTTTGTCTGACTTCTTTCTCTTTTCACTCTCCTAAAAGCCTGGATTTGTGTTGCACCGTTGTTTGGAGGCCAACCGATGTAGTTTGAATCTGCACTTGTCCCTTGCTCAAACTATGTAATCTGGGGCTTTACCCAACCTCTCAGAGCCCCAGTTTCTTCAGTTCTCAGATGTGAGGATTCAGAATCGATGAAACGTGCACTTAATAAATGATCAGTAAGAACCTTTATGGTTATTATGTCCCAGTATTCTATTAACAGGTGGGCGAGGGGGGTTCTGTCTACCCTGCTCTACTGATTTCTTGAACTTGGTAGTGGTGATTTCTGTGGTAGCTACTGATTTCTAGAGCTTCCGTGGTGGTGGAGTAGAAAGAGCTCTAGGATGAGAAATGAGGTCTTTGTCAACCCTGCTTTCTACCAGCTCTGTGCCTCCGGCAGATCCTTTAGCTTCTGGGAACCTCAATTTCCTTATCTGTAAAATGGAATTAGATTCTCAGTCTTGACAAAGAGGAACTCTAAAGAGAATTCTAGGAACCTATTTGGAGCCAAGTGTTTGTAAAATTCAGCTTGTGCCCTTGAAACTGGGTTTGCAAATGGATGTAACAGAAAAGACAAATGAAAGAAAGAATCCTCCCCAGTGAGGGATTTCCCGAAAGCACATTTGGAGGCAAAAATAGATTGAGGATCATGGCAAGTAATAGTCATGATGCCAACATTTTATTTTTTTCCCTGAAAATCACCCTTTAGAATGCAAATGTACTTTAAATTTGGGGTCGAGCTCCTCCTAACATCATGCTAACGTTGCAAGATGAGAAAGGGTAAATTTAGGAGCCTGGAGAGATCATTTTGTAAGGCCATGGAGGATCCTTGTGTGGCCTGGGACTGTGCTTTGGAAAACTCTACGTTATAAAGTGGCTCACACATCGTTAATTTGGTAACCTGTGGGAACTGAGTCTGTCTTTCAGTTGGAGTGAGTTATTTTGCTTCTCTTTGTATATATACATGTTCACATATACTATTGTTTTTTGTAACGTTTCCGTGGGAGATTAGAGTATTGCTTTTGCTCTGGCTCCCGTTCAAGTTTGTGCATGTTTATGTTCAGAGGGCAGCATCTCAGAGCTTTCCTCTTGGACATGTGTAAACATGTAGGGCGTGCAGAACAGAGGGCAGTTTCAGTCCTTTAGTTCGAAATAAGTCCCTTCAGCAGAAATGAAAATTAAAAGCAGAGGATGATCATAGTCAACGCTTTGAGAAAAATTGTCGAATATGTTTTAAGTCATTTTATTGGAAGAAGGTAATCTGGTTGTGGATACTAAATAAAAACATCCAAGAATTTTTAAATGGTTGCATGGATTTGTGTTTCTTGCATCCACGATTGGCAGATACCATCATCACAAGGGTCATGAATCTGTAGCTCTGCAAATTATGACTGTAGGTTCATGGGCATGGAAGTTATTATTTATTTAAAACAAACTTGTGAAAAAATTGAGTCATGATATATGGTTAATAGAAAACATGTTTCAGATCACATTTCACATCACGTGACTTTGGAGGAACTAGGCAAGCACAGTCCTCCCAGGAATTGGGTAGGGAGAACGTGTGATTTTCCTCTTTCAGAATGTAGAGTTCAGTCCTCTTTTGGGAGGTAAATATTTCAATACTGTTCCAGGACTTTACGTAAGTTTGTTTCTGCTGGACTTTGTGCACAAAACGTATCAGAGCTTAGTCTCCTTAGTGCCTTTCTGTGTGTGGGCACTGTTACAAGTTCTAGGCCAATCTGCATAGATCCTACTTACACATAAACCTAAGTTCTAGAGACATGCCCATTCTACCGTACCATGTGTCTTTTTTCCACCCAGAATTGAACTAGCAAATTCTTGTCACAGCAGGTGTTTCTGAAATGTCAGTGTGTTTTTCTTTGCTTTGTTTTCCTTGTTTTGCTCTTTCTATTTCCCTAAGCTGGCAATTCCAAAAAGAGATTTGTCTGTGCAGGAGTCAGGAAAAAGGAAGAGAAATAGTAAAAGTTAGGTGTAGGGCAGGACAGAAGAGGGAGGGGAGCTGATCCTGATTGTGCAAGTGCTGAACTTTCACCAATGCCAAAGTCGTGCAAGTGTGTGAAGTTGGGGCTGTGAGTTAGAGCAGCCCCAAGGAGCTGTAACCTGAATAGTAGGTCCTCGCCCAGCCGATAACTACAGCTCCAAATGGACCACCACTGAGCTATAGGAGGCGTGCGTGTGTGTGTGTGTGTGTGTGTGTGTGTGTGTATAATTCCTGGAACAGATCTTCTTCTGAGATCTCAGCAAGTTGTTCTTTATCACTGGGGAGCTATGGCTTCTCTTATTTCACTCGGCCCATCTCTTTCTTTTCAGATGTGCAAGAGGATGACTCCATCCATGACTTGGCTTTACTCTCTCCCCCTTGATTTTTTTTTTTCCACCGGTGCAGGGGAGAAGATTCCTCCTTGTTGTCCACACAATCCTGTTCACACTTTACAAAGATAATTTGGAGTTTAAATAGTATTTATATCTGTGGCCTGGGACAGTGATCCTCAAGTATGCATCAGAATCATGGGGTGGTGGTGGGAGGAGTATAATGCAGTTTCCTGGACCCTACATTCCCACGCCCCCGCCCCCCCGGAATCTGCATTTTAACATACTTCTGTCTGTGACACATTGGTTTGAGGACCACACTTTGGGAAGCACTGTCTTGACATAGCTTCTTCACATTGATTTTTGTTCTAAGACCAGACCAAGAAGCAGATGGATGGATGGACATTATCAGTTCATAAACATATTCCTTCCTTATGGTCGTGTTGGAGAGGGTCTAGAACAGTGCTGTCCAATGGAAGTAAAATGCGAACCACATGGGTAATTTTAAAGCTTCTATTAGTGCATTTAAAAAGTAAAGGAAATAAGTGAAATTAATTGTAACGACCTATGTTATTTAACCCAATATATCCAAAATAATATCATTTAACATGAAATCAATAAAAAATTATTGAGACTTTTAAGTTTTTTCTTGTGCTGTGTCTTCAAAGTCTGGTATGTATTTACATTTACAGCACAAGTCAGTTTAACTAGCAGCCTTTCATCACTCGATGGCGGCATGTGGCTAGTGGTACTGAACTGGACAGGTGTAGAGCAAGGGTGGCCTGCCTGAGCCCCTGACCGGCACAGGACTAATCATGGCACTTGTTCCCATTTCTCCACTGTTCCTGAAGATGAGATCAGAATCCTTCTCAGCACAGAACTTTAGGCAGGCACTGCATCAGGATGCATTCATTCATTAAACAAATACTTATGAGTGTCTTTTCTGTACTCAACACTATTCTAGGTGCTTGAGATATACCCATGAACAAAGCAGACTAAGACCCTAGCCTTTGAAGGAGCTTACATTCTAGTGGGAGGAGGTGGACAGTAAGCATCATACATAAGTAAATTATATGATAGCTTAGGAGGTGACTCTAATATACCTTAGAAATAAGAGCGTGTAAAGCAGGGTTGAGAGGAACCAGAATTGCTAGATAGGGGGCTGCTAGTTGCCGGATTGTAGTTTTAAATCTGCCCCAGTGAGAAGTGACAGGTGAGTAGACATGAAGAAGTTGGGATAAAGCTTCAGAGGAGACTTCACTGCTACCCATGATCTAGTGTGGCCTGCATTTTCATCAGAACCTTACATCTGAGAGCATTCTTTTTGGGGTAGGGGTCAAGGAAGCGGGCAGAGGGACTGGGACTAGATGAAGCCTGACAGTGTGGCACCATCCTCAGCAAAACTCTCATCTCCCTCCTCGCTGAAGACCAAACCGACTTGGGGGAGGCCCAGAGAGAGACTGTGATGCAACCGCCAGGCCTCTGAGTCAGTGATGTGCTGAGATAAGTGCTAAAACGAAAAGCCTCAGTTCCAGGAAAATGGTGACTGTGCCCGTTAGCCAAGATTTGTTCACTCTGCTCAGGCTCAGTCGAGGCTTCCGTGCATCTGCTGAGGACTTCAAGAGTTAAAGCTTAAATGCAGGTGTGGAAACAAAAGGGCTGGTTGCCTCTTTTGCTTTTTTCTTGCTCTTTTGGACAAGGTTGTTGAATCTGGTCCAGAAAAAATAATAAACTTGGCTCTTATTGCCTAGCCGTAAGTTCTTGTAATAAAACTCCCAGCACTGGCAGATAGAGTAATGTTCTGCTCTTTAAAAAAGTCTGGTAGCATAACCAGAATTTAAAATACAAATGCCGTGCGCGATTTAAGTAGGGAAGAGCATTCAGGAGAGGAGGGGGCCCAGCATGCGTCTCGGCAGCCCGGGATTTGTTAGACAGTAAAGTGCTTCACGTTTGCCCTTTCAGCAGATGCTTGCTAAGAATCGGGATTCTGGAGCTCCCTGCTCTGTTCATTCCCACAGGAAGACGTTTGTCATGTCAGGGAATGTCAGAGGATTGGATTTTAATTAGCAAGCAGGAGGAAAGTTCAGTGTATTCTGGGGGTCTGGGGGGAGAGGTGGAACTACTAAATGATTTAATAATTGGGGTTTAGGTGGAGTTATTGGGTGAAAAATCAAATCATTAACTTTATGGCCTGGAGGAAAGATCATTTCCTGGGCAGTGAGGGAAGTAAGGGCTGAGGAATGAAGAAATTATGGCCCATCCTTTCCTGTAAATAGCAGCATTGAGCTTTCATGCAAAAAGCGATTACTGAGTCTCTGCTTTGTGCCTAGCGCTCTGCCAGGCCCACAAGATTCAGCACGAACAAGCACTTTCTTGGCCCTCGAGGGGTTGTTCTTTGTCAAGTAGGGGTGGCAGGTTTGCTGAGAAATAGGTAGCAGTTAGTGTGCGAGAGGGGCTGGACTAGAGCTACGCACAAGGCGCGGTGGGCAGCTCCATCCTGAGGAGAGAAAGGGAGCCTGGGAGGTTTCACAGAGAAAGTGATCCCTGGGGGAGGACAAGGAGCCGTTACCAGGTGAGCAAGGCAGAGAAGAGGGGTCCAGGGGGGGAGCAGGACATCAAAAGACCTGGCAGCCTGAAGCTGCATGATGTATTCTGCCACCGTGAGTGGTGCCATATGGCGAGTGTGTGGGGGGGCGGCGCTGGGAATTCAGGCGGGCAGAGGCCCTCACTGGTCATGTGCCAGTTAAGATGCTTAGATGCTGTCCTGCATCATCATGTGTTTACTTTTCAGAAAGATCTCGCAAGTGACAGTGTGGAAGAGGGGTAGAGGGAGATAGGATTGGCTACTTGGAAGGTAGGAAGGAGATTACTGTAATGGTTGAGATACCAGGTTGGTGGAGCTATAAGGGCCAGAAATGGGGTGGTAGCATGGTAAGAACCTACAACTAAGGTAGAAGGTGGGGATGGAATAAATAGCCTTGAAAAGTTTCTGCCATTTTATCCAAATATAAAATCCTTGCTTTTAACTTTCTTTCTTTTTTTTCTTTTTTTGGTGAGGAAGATTTGCCCTGAGCTACCATCTGTTGCCAGTCTTCCTCTTTTTGCTTGAGGAAGATTGTCCCTGAGCTACCATCTGTGCCAGTCTTCCCCCATCTTGTATGTGGGACGCCGTCACAGCCTGGCTTGATGAGCAGTATATAGGTCTGCACTTGGGATCTGAACCTGCAAACCCCAGACCGTCAAAGGAGAGCCTGCACACTTAACCACTATGCCACCAGGCCAACCCTACTCTTAACATTTTTTAAAAACAATTCCAAATTCACACATGTAGTTATTTTCCCTGCAATAGTGATTGTAACCATATTAGAAAAATATTTTCCCTTTTTCTTGTTTTTTGCTAATCTCTTTACATCTGCGTTCTTCCACAGACTTTAATCCAAGCCAGACTGTAGTAAGGGTACCACACCATGAGGATTACCCAGGGCCTACAGCAGACTGGTAGAATAGAGGAATGACATTGGTATATCATGTCTTTATTTCAGCAGGGCTCTTGACAGCTCTAGCATGATGTCCTTACAAACAAGATGAGGACAGTTCTGTGGGATCACTTTGTAGTTGGTGAACAACCTGGGACCCCAGTAAGCGCTGTTTATTGTGCTTGGGTCAGCGTAGGAGTGTACCTGTAAGTCACAGACCTCAGTCTGGTCTTGGTCTTGTTCAGCTTCTTAGGGATTTATATGAACATGTAAAAGGCACGCATATGAAATTTAGAGATACTGGCAACTAACAGAATAAGGATCTTTATTGGTCTCTATAGACTTGAAATATGGATCTGAAGAATAAATATAAGACTCTATGTGAAAAGAATCACTGTGTAAGGGAAGGATGCGAAGAGCCTCGACCTGATTATTTAAGATAAAGACCTGAGGATTTAGGTATCGTCATCTCTACCACCACCTACGTCCCTGGTGTGAGCTGCCACTCTTTCTTCTCTGGATAATTCCAGAAGTCTACTGGTTTCCTGCTCCTTCTCTCCCTTTAGTCTAGACTGGACGTAGCAGCCAGTGATCCTGTGAAAGCACTTGGTAGGTGTTGTAATGAATTTTCAGTGGTGGCCCATCTCACCCACACTAAACACCATGGTTCCTAACAATGGTCCGCAAGGTCCTGTTGGACCTACTGGTGTCCTCTGAGCTCTCTCACCTATTCTGCTACCCATCTTCCCTCACCCCTGTGCCACAGCCAGCCTGGCCTCCCTGCTCCTCCTCCACTTGCTGCATCTCAGCCATGAGCGCTCTTCCCCCTGACGTGCTCATGGCTTGCTCTTTGTCTCCTTCAGGACTTTAACTGCTCAGGAACTTTCTCAGACTTTCCCCATCACAGCATTTAAAAGTATGGTACCCTCTCCTCTTCTCTCAGTTGGTTTGGTTCCATAGCACTGATTGCCCTATTATACGTTTTATTTATTTGTTTTGCTCCTCTGGCTCCCTTACTAGACTGTAAGGTCCACGTGGATGGGGAATTTTGCCTTTCGCCTTCTCTGCTAGATCCCCCACACCTAGAGCAGTGTCCGGCTCAGAGTCAGCGGGCACTCAATAAGTATTTGTTGGATGTATGTTTAAAGCATAAATTAATGAATATGAGATAAGAGCAGAGTTCAGCTGATCTAAAAAGCTAATGTGATCTTGGACCTCCTGCAATCTTGGCCTCATGCGGTGTCTACATATATAAAGAAAGAAAGAGATTTATTGTCAGGAATTGGCTCACATGATTATGGAGACTATCAAGTCCAAAATCTGCAGAGCTGATGTCCAGTTTGAGTCCCACGGCCAGCAGGCTGCTGTAGAGCAAGGAAGAGCTGATGTCCCGTCAGGCAGGAGAACTCTCTCTTCCTCGGGGGAGGGTCAGCCTTTTCTTATAGTCAGGCCTTTAAGTGATAGGAGGAGGCCCGCACAAGTTAGGAAGGGCACTCTGTTTTACCTAGTCTCTCAATTTAAATGTTAATCTCATCCCAAAACACCCTCACAGGAACACTCAGAATAGCGTTTGACCAAATATCTGGGCACCCCATGGTCCAGTCAAGTTGACACATAAAATTAACCATCACAGTACATTTGTTAGACTACATCCAAAACCCCAAGTCTTATCCCGGGCACCATATTTCAGAGACTGTGCTGATGAAGATCTGACGACCATAGTGTCTGGGGAGGAGTTGAGGAGGCTGGGGGAATTGCCCTAAAGAAGTGAAGTCATGATCAGGGTGGAGTGACATCTTCAGACCTTTGAAAGGCTTGTCTCACGGAGGGAAGAGGAGGGAATTCTTTGGTCTGGAAGGCACAGCTCAGACAAGTGGATAGAAAGTAAGAACGGAAATCTTCTGCCTTGGGAGCTGGCAAGGTCTTCTTTCTGAAAGGGTTCAAGCAGAGGCCATCTGTGACCAGAAGTCAGGAGTCTCCTGTTCTGGTCTTGTCCTGGTCTGATTCCCTGACCTTGGGTAGGCCGTTAGCTTCTCTGAGGGTTCCTCCTCTCTACTGTGGAAATCATAGTAGCCTACCTCACAGGTCATCCTGAGGGTCAGATGGAAATAACAATACCTTCTAAAACTCAGGGGGGGTTGGGGGGCCTTTGTCAGCACCCAGCCTCGTCAGAGCCTGGAGAACTGGTGGTCAGAGGAGTGCTGACTAACCTCTTGCAGCAGAAAATTTCCACTGACCTACAGTCAGGGACACTTCACCGGGCCTGGCAGCTTTGCTCTCCTCTTATTGGAATGCGCCTGAGGAGTGGCGGTTAACTCCTTGTCCAAATTCCTCAGCCCTGAGTGTGTGAACCTTGTTGCTGCTGGCCCGGGAGAAGACAGACTGGAGCAGGGCTGATGGTACGTGGAGGCATCAGCCAGGAGCTGCCCCTTCCTGAAGAATCAGCTAGACTCCAGTAGCACTTTTCAGTTTCTTCAGGATACATTCTGAAGTCTCTCGCTATTTCTTCTCTTATTTGCGCTGTTCACATTCTTGCCTCTGGAACGTACCAGGGTAATAGATCCCACCTTCCACTCTGCAGAAGCGTACTCTATGTATAACGTATTTTAAACCTGCTTGTTTTACTTTATGGCTGTAACATGAATGAGGACAAAAGGATCAGACATCCCGGGGTGCTTGCCCTAACATTCAGAACTGTGCTGGCAGTGGGACAGAGGCCTTTGGACTGTTACGGGTTTTTTCGGTGGCAGGCTTGATAAAAATGACTTTTTTGCACAAGTGCTTTTGAATGAAAAGAAGGTTTTTACTACAGTGCTTATCAGAAGATCAGATAAACTTTGTTTGAAGTTCAGTGTTGCTGAGTAGCTGAACCTCAGAAGATTTATCCCCAGGGCCATGTGGTTGTGGTTTGGCAGGTAAAGGGCACAGGAGCTTTTTCTTATGCAGGTGATGTCAAAGCAAGGTCGAAGCGAAACGGTCCCTGCTGGTTTGTTTGTAACTGGCATCAGGACATTTAGCAAATGTCGTTAGCACACTTGATAGCACTTTGTGGTGCCTGATAGCTAATAGGTGTGCAGTAAATGGTAACTATTGTTAATGGTCCTAGTTTATGCCCAGCCTATTAATGATTAGTTCTGGGCTTTCCAAGCCAATGCAAACCAAAAAGCTTCTCTTATTCTTTATTAAGTTCTAAACAGCCCGATTTCCAGCATGGAAAGGAGTGATAGTAACATTCAGTCGGTCCAAGGTGTAGACCAAGATTTCTCAGTCACAGTACTATTGACATTTTGGATAGTTCTTTACTGTGGGGCTGCCCTGTGCATTGTAAGATGTTTAGCAGCATCCCTGGCCCTACTTGCTGGATGCCAGTAGCTCAAACCTCGCAGTTGTGACAATCAAAAATGTTTCCAGACATTGCCAAAAGTCCCCTGGGGGACAAAAGTGCCCCTGGTTAAGAACCACTCGTGTAAAGGAAGCTGCAAAATGCCCACAAGAGGCCTGACCTAGAACAGTGTTTTTCAAATCTAATCATCCAGGGAGCTTTAAAATATTTCGATGTCTGCGTCTCACCCCAAAGATTCCAGTTGGTCTGGGATGTGGCCTGGTCCTCAGGATATTCAGAAGCTCTTAGGTGCTTCTGGTTTTCAGCCAAGAGGGAGACCACAGCATTAGTAGGTCATGGAATCAATTAAGTGAGGTACTTCTTTGCTAGCATAAAAATATGTATAGATATATATAGATATATATATATATGTAGGGGCTGGCCTGGTGGCGCAGCGGTTAAGTTCTCACATTCCGCTTCAGGGGCCCAGGGTTCACTGGTTCAGATCCCAGGTGCGGACATGGCACTGCTTGGCAAGCCATGCTGTGGTAGGCGTCCCACATATAAAGTAGAGGAAGATGGGCATGGATGTTAGCTCAGGGCCAGTCTTCCTCAGTGAAAAGAGGAGGATTGGCAGCATATGTTAGCTCAGGGCTAATCCTCCTCCTAAAAAATAAATAAATAAATAAATATATAATTAAATAGAAAATATTAATGCCTAGCACGATAGTTGGGGTAAGTACTATTTTCTATGTGTGTTATGGTTGAAAATGCTGCTGTAAGCGATAGAACCATAAGCAAAATCCCTGCCCTCAGCCTGTTTGTACTCTAGCTGTTTATAACCTCTTCAGAAATGGTTTGCTTTTTGTTAATGATAAATTAATGTGAAACTTAATACAAGACATTTATAGTTCGATGACTTGGGTATTTGTGAGCCATTTTGCTCATATTTTGAGGTTTCACCCTAACATTGATAAAAATCTTTATTTTATAAATGTGAGCCAATAAAGATGACACACTTGTTTTCACCAGCAACTAAATTTGATTATAGTACAGCGAGAAGATGATAATTTTCCCCCGTTGTGTGTTAATTATACATACCATGATTTGCTAGGTCAGTGAGGGTCTCTAGATACCTCCAACAAGAATGTGGGACTTGCGTAAATCATCCTGAAAGCTTTATTACGATCAGCCTCACAGCCTCTTGACTTCATTGTCTATGGGAATTTGGGGGTCTTACAAAATAAACTGCAGTACACATTCATCTCAGTGCTGGGCGGCAGTGTGATCTGGCCGTTCCTTTTATCTCAGAGCTCAGGAGAACCTAAACCCAGGGGACTCTGGCTGTGTCCCTGTGGTGGTGCTTCTGCAGCTGTGGAGGACCTGGAAGTCAAGTTCACTTGCTAGTAGGACTTTGGGATCACTTGCCCTGATCCCGAAGCCCATTACAAGCCCACGATAACACTCACCAGGATGTCCCACTTACTTGAAGCACTTTATTTGAAAGGTTGCCCTTCAATTAGATATCTGGAAAATAGCAGTGATAATTCTTATGATTACTCACAATGCAGTATGCAGTCTCTCATCACAATGCTCTTTTTTTTTTTTTTCCTGCTTTTATCTCCCCAAACCCCCCCTGGACATAGTTGTATATCTTAGTTGCACATCCTTCTAGTTGTGGTATGTGGGACGCCGCCTCAACGTGGCCTAACGAGCCGTGCCATGTCCGCGCCCAGGATCCGAACCCTGGGCTGCCACAGCGGAGCGCGTGAACTTAACCACTCAGCCACAGAGCCGGCCCCATCATCACAATGCTCTTTAAGAGTCAAAGGGACAGGGGCTGGCCCTGTGGCCGAGTGGTTAAGTTTGCACGCTCCGCTGCAGGTGGCCCAGTGTTTCGTTGGTTCGAATCCTGGGCGCGGACATGGCACTGCTCATCAAACCACGCTGAGGCAGCGTCCCACATACCACAACTAGAAGGACCCACAACGAAGAATATACAACTATGTACCAGGGGGCTTTGGGGAGAAAAAGGAAAAAATAAAGTCTTTAAAAAAAAAAAAAGAGTTCAAAGGGACATCCTGCACTGTTGGTAGTTTTGTCATTACCTGGGAGAAGTAGCGTTGGGATTATTTCTTGAATCAGTGCTGGAAAAAGATGATCTGCCTGTATAACAAAGGGAAGAGGGTTGGATTGACAAACATCCATTAGTTGTCCAATAAATGCTGTCTCTATAATTTAGCTCTGGGTGACTACACCGTGTTAAATATATGATTTTATTTCTTCTAGGTGTCTGAGGGTTCTGTGGTCCACTTTTCATCAGGAAACTTCTCCTTGTCAGCAGAAACAGAAGAAAGGAGCTTCCCCCATGGAAATGAACATCTGTTAAATTGGGCCCGAAAGGAGTATGGAGCGGTTACTTCATTCACTGAACTCAAGATAGCAAGAAACATTTATATTAAAGTCGGGGAAGGTAAATTTTATGTGGTTTCAATTAATGACTGATTTACGACAGTCGGTTGTTTTCTTTTCTGAGACTAGGCAGTTACGGAGGAATCATAGAATCACAAAATGTTTGGAGCTGGCAGGGACCTGAGGCATCTCTGGGGCCTGCTCCTACCACATTCCCCCTTCCCTTTTTTCCTTCTGAGGAAACAGACCTGGTAATGGCCAAGTGAGAAATGGGGAGTAGCATGGTTGAGAGAGGTTGTGGTGTAGGATTTAGAAGACGTCGGTGCACAGAAGTCAGAAGTGAGTGGAAGGCAGGAAGCTGAAGGTGTGGGAAAGGAGATGGCAACTGATGGGATGAGAGAGACCGTTGCAGGATGGGTCAACAGTTAGGGCTTCCTCTTACCTCTTATTCTGCAAACATTGGAAGCCAATGTCAGTTTATGGTCTCATGACATCAGTTAAATTTTGGACAGTAGCAAAGGAAAAGTGTTTGAATATATTTTTAATACCGATGCCTGTTACAAAGACAAATTATTGGAGAAAGGAACTGTGTCACCTTGATAAGAGATTGCCCATTTTAATTTCCTTGCCTTGCAGAGGGATATAAATACCAGTGACTCAATTTTGAAAGCATATAACTTTCTTAATAACTTCTTTATCATTATTTTAGTTGAATGCATTTGGAGGCCCCATAAGTTGCTAGAAATAACAACTCTTGTGAATCGATCCTTATTATAGTCAGATGATTGTGTGGAAACTGCATTTCAGGTGTTCAGCGTCCGTCTGCTTTCTGCTGGATTCTACAGCAGTTGTCACCTCCTCCACAGACAGCGTGGCACTGCAGGGTGGGTTGTCGAAGGCTCCTTGCAGCCCTTGTTCGGATCTGGGCTGCTGGTCAGATGCAGGAAAAGTAGACACTGCTACTGAGTGTGTGCTGCATGCAGAGGCCACATCAGGTGCTTTCACATGTACCCTACGTAACCCCGCCAGTAATCCTAGGAGGAAACCATCATTTCCACCATTTTACAGAGGGGTTAGTGGAAGGTTAAGCTAACTTACTTAAATCCAGATTACTAGCAAGTGGCAAAGCCAGAACTCAAACCCAGGTTTCCTGGCTCTTGAGGCTAATGCCTGATGCTGTATTTTAAGTCTTAGCCAAAGAAGCATAACCTAAACATGAAAGTGGGCCACCTGGATGGAAAGACTTGTTTAGCCGAGTAGAGAAAAGAGGAGTTTTAGATGAGAGTTGGGTTCAAAAAGTTGAAGTTTGTTACTTAACTCTCGTGGTAGTCAGGTAGCTAATAATAGAGGTCAAGTCTCATTGGAGCAAAATGAAAAATCCCTTTTAACAAAGGATCTAAGCCCTGGCCAATGGTCTGCATTTCTGAAGCAGAATTCTAGTAGCGTGAAAGAATGTTGATTACCCCCTTGGAATTTGTTAGAATAAGAAAATGTTATAGTTACATTTAGAATGTTGGGCTCTGTTCTCTTGACAGCACATGAGCTTCTATGAACAGCTGTAGCCTGCCCTGAGAGAAGGGTTAAGTGACTTCCCCAAGGCCACACACTGGGTTGGGAAGAACTTAAAGGACCTGGTGTCCAGTCTAGTAAAAATTGGTTAACTCCTTGATAACAGCTTTGGAGCCTCTGAGACTTGACTCCAGCCACCAGTTGGGAATAAGTCCCTGGCCCACACTGTGGAGAGGAACAGTTAGGAGAAGCGAGGGTGCTTGGTTAGGTTGGTGAATCACAAGGTGATGTCGTTTATCACCATTGATCTGACTCCACTGAGTAAGCCTCATCCGCTAGCTTCCCAGAACCTGACCTGTCTCTACCCGACTTGTACCCAGATATCCCAGGCTGTGAGCCTCCTCTTGCTCTATTCCCAGTAGTTCTCAAAGTGTAGTACCCACCCCAGCAGCATCCTCATCACCTGGGAACTTGTTAGAAATGCCAGTTCTTGGGCCACCCCAGACCAAGTGAATCAGAAATACTGGGGCTGGAATCCAAACATCTGTGTTTAACAAGCCCTCCAGGTGATTCTGATGCTTGCTGACATCTGAGAACTACTGCTCTAACCTGTGTACCTAGAGCAGAAGAAGTGAGGAGTTTTGGTTCTTATCCCAACTGGTCTCGTTAACTGTGAGGCTTCAATCAACACTCATTTGCCACCAGAGCCTCAGTTTCCACCGCAGTAAAACGAGGAATTTGCATTACCTCCCAGGCTCTCCAAGTGTATTATTCTAGCTCTCAAAGGCATTTGTCAATCCTTTCCTAAAATACAAATAAGCATGTGACTTATTCCCCCCCAAACTTGCCAGGTTTCTATCCGGGGATTCCCCATTGTGGTTTCCTTTCTACTTGGCAGTTGCTGTAAGTTTTGATGCCAGGCATGCGGGAGGTCATTTAGGGGGGAAGAAAACCACGCACACACTTGCACACACAACAAAAAGTGATCAGCTTGTTCAGCTTAGTGACAGTGGCCTCTAGGACTTGAGCCCTTAATTACAGCAACTTTTAAACAGACTTTTCCTAGTGGCTTAGGAGGGTCACAGTATGGGTAAGTTTTTCATTATTTGTCTCAAATCTCACATCAACATTTGTTAATTCAGGAAACCTATACCATGTGCCTACTATATGCCAGCTGCAAACCAGACACACCTAGGAACTAGATATATAGGCCAGAGTCCCAGGAGGGTCCTAGTCTCTTGAGTTCCAAACTGGCCTGTCCCTGGCCCATGCACACACCCTCTGATTCTTGATTAAATTTCAGCCTTGTCACCCCAAGATCATCTTCTGTCCTGTGATCTGGGGGAGGCGTCCGCAGGGCTGCAGCTGCAGGGTGTGCGTTCTTCATCTGCTCATCTGGCGAAACCCTCAGCAGATGTGGAGGGGAGTCTGCTCCAGCAGCCTGAGTCGGCGGAGCCCTGGCCTCTTCTGAGGGGATCTTTAGGGAACAATGCAGAGTGCAGAGCCAGGACGCCTTTGCAATGAACCTATAGGCAGGGGCCTTCAGAGCTCCTCTGGTCCCCTCTGCTCTAGGGGTGGTGCTGGGGGCACCATGGTATGCAGAGCCACGATGCCACAGTGTGTGCTGTGGACTTCAGCACAAGGGAAGTCGCACAAATTACATGGGGGTGGGGGAGGGCAGTATCAACCCAGTCTTGAGAGCTCCTGGGCTGATTCCTCTCTCCTGAGAGAGACTTGCATGTGGATTTGAACCCTAGCATCCTATCCGTTAAATGAAAAAGGCAGAAATCTGTTTCATTAAAGCGCCAGGGCTCTGATTAATTACCCCTTCTGAAAAAAAAGTTTGCTACACCTAGAACTTCCTTGACATTGGTCCCAGCTGTCACACTGCCAGCAGTTTCAAGTTCTGTTTAAACATTTAAACCACTGGATGGAAATCCCATCAACCACAGTGCTGTGTCAACGGCATGTGCCGTTGGGGGAGTATCTTCAGACTCTTGGTACTTGCATCACTTTCCCTGGTGGAGGTGACAAGCAGCCCTCAGCACAATGAGATAATGTTTATAAAAGCAGCTTGTTAACTGTAAAGCGCCATACAAACATTAGTGGTCTGTGTCAAGATTGTGAGAAAGTGAAAGTCTGCCCCCACTGCTTCCCCTAAAACTTCAGGCTTTAGAGTATACATGCTCTGAGGAAGACATTTGAGGGAGTGATTAATTCTACATGGTGGGCCATAGAATTAGTTAGGTGACTGGTTCTCCTATTAACTGGAGTAGCAAATATCCACAGAGGAGCATGTTTGGGGATAGGAGGGATAATTGGATTCAGTGTTAAGTATGCTGACTGAAATATCTATTGGATTTTTAGGCGGGAGGTGCTTGATAAACAGATGACAATACAGGTGTGCAGCTCAGAAAAGGAGTCATGATCTGGGTACCAGTTGAAGCTGTGGGAGTGATTGAGATCATCTAGGAAGAATATGACACAAAAAGAGGATTCAGGAAGGAACTGAGCTTCTTAGCCTTGGTTTGTATCAGGATCAACTATGGAGCTTTTCAAAAAGAAAGCTTCCTAGGCTCCACCTAGATCTTTGGAATCAGACTCTGGGATGCGGTCCAAACAGGTGGATTGTGATGTGCTCTGAAGATTGAGGACCACTGGTATTTAAAGGATGAGCAGAGGATGAGAAGCCAGTGAAAGAGACTGAAAGATAGAGGAAATGGATGAGGACAAAGAAGTGTCACAGAGAACAAGAAAGGGAGGGTTTAGACCAAAACAAGCCACTAGAGTTGTCAGTAGGAGGTCGCTGGTGACCATAGGGATAGCATTTCAGGGCAGTGGTTGAGGCATTCATTCTAAGGCCCTTCCTTAGGCTTTGGTTCCCTGTGTCCTGCACTTGCTGGGTGTCACTGTCACCTTCTTTCCTTTGAATCTGGGTGCCACATAGCTCAGTGATCTGACAGATTGTCCTGTGCTGCTTTACTTTCAGATCAAGTGTTCCCTCCCACCTGCAACATAGGGAAGAATTTTCTCTCACTCAATTACCTTGCCGAATACCTTCAGCCCAAAGCCGCAGAAGGGTGTGTGATATCCAGCCAGCCCCAGGATAAGGAGGTTCACATCATCGAGTTAATCACCCCAAACTCTAACCCCTACAGGTGAGTGAGTGTGTGTGTGTATGTGTGGGTGGGTGGGTGTCTAAACCGAGAAGAGATGAAAATAAAGATCTTCCCTGATTTGAGGCAGGGAGAGGCTCAGCCCTCCCTGTGCAGGAGGGAGGGAGACAGGGAGCCATCGATGCTTTGGGTGAGATTCACAGAAGCTGTGAAGAAAGGAGTAAAGGCATCAGTGATGTACTTTATTTTTGCATCTGTCTCCAGATCCCCAACATTGCAGATGAACTCCTGAAGCCTATTCTGAACTTTTGGGTACTAATTATAGACACAGTCACTCTTGCTCCATCATCATCTCCTTTGACTGAGGTTATCCCTGATAAGAAAATTACAGAATGTACCTTATTAACAATTATCATTTTAATAACATTCTGTTTTTAATAAGGTTCTGTTCATAGTGTCCTCAGAACACTTTTGCATTCATGACTGTTTAATTCTGTGTGTGTGTTTTTTTGTGTGTGTTGGGGGTGTGGCCCTTCATGATGACACACCAAAGAGCCATTGGACACAACTTGCCTCTCCCTGTGTTCTTGTTCGCCCCCTCCCACCCTCAGCTTCCGCCCCAGGACTGGAAATTTAGCCCTCCCTGTCAAGAATAATTAGGGAATTAAAAAAGGGGGAGGAAGTAGGCCCTTCTCCCCTTTAGCCTGCATTTCGTGTGGACTAGTGACTTAAAATGTAAGTTTATATTAGAGAGGGATTTAAAAGTTAAAATTCTAATCAAATTTTGATTTTAAAAGTGAATAAACTACAGATCAGTTTTAGTCAGATTCCATTTTGTGCCACGTGAAGAATTTTGTGGAAAATTAAAAGGGAATAGGAATAGAAGCGGTCTGGCAAAAGTGCTTAGATATCGAGCCTATGGCTTCACTGGAGTATATCATTCATTCTATGCTTTACTAGTGTGTAAAACCGAGATGGAAAGAAAGACTTTCCTTTAAATTCGGAATGACAGACATTATTGTTTGGGAAAAATTCTCTTTTATGCTGAATTCTTAGAAGTTTGGGTTGGGTTCATCAATTTTCCAGTAATCACTTGGTTGACCATCTGTTTCTTTATTTTAATAACTATATATCCAGAAGTTTGGGAAAGTAAATGCAGATATTCTGTAGCAAATGTTAATGTCTTAAGCAAACCTTGCATAAGTCAAGAAATTCTCCAGTTTTTTGCCTCTCATTTTATTCTAAAGTTTCCTAATTTTTTTCCTCCTCCCTGCCACCCCCCCCCCCCCCCACCACCACCACCAAACTGCTGCCCACTTCTGGCTTTGAAGGATTTTGAACATACTGCAAATTGGAAAGTTACACATTGAAGGTGTTGAAGGTAGAAAAAGCAACAATTCTGCTTCAAAAGTAAACTCTTCTGGTTTGTTCAAGTCCATTTCAAACAGTGGCTGCCTTAAGTAACCTCCTCCTCACCCCCCCGAAAAGAAGAGAAAAATTTTAGTGGCTAATTATCAGCAGGCGTATTTTTCTATTGTTATATAAAACCATTTTGTTATGTGTGCACTTACAATCTGTTTTGCACATGTCATTTGCCTGGGATCGACTCCAGCTTTTTAATCAACTGGCCAGACACTGGAAACACGAAGACTTGGAAGAGAAGAGATAGTTGCAACTTTCTGCCATTTGGGTCCTAACTCTGCCTTTGTTTTCCATTCCCAGTGCTTTCCAGGTGGATATAGTAATTGACATAAGACCTTCTCGAAAGGATCCTGAGGTGGTCAAAAATCTCATCCTGATCTTGAAGTGCAAAAAGTCTGTCAACTGGGTGATCAAGTCTTTTGATGTTAAGGGAAACCTGAAAGTTATTGTAAGTTGGTTGAGCATCTCTTCGTTTTGTTGAATGGCAATAATTCAAGCTGTGCTTATACGTGTTATTTATGTAAAGTTTCTGCCTCTTTGGACTCTCTGTGCTCTCTCAGTTATTTTTCACTTTGTAAAATAGGCTGTTCCTTGGTTTCTCTTGACAAGGGTGGACAGTGTGGTGGTTAAAAGCATGGCCTCTGGGGTCAAGGCAGACTCGATTTGAGTCCAGACTGCCATGTCCTTTAACCTCAGTTGCCCCATTTGTGAAATTCCTAAAATGTATTACTGTACTTTCCAGTCCTCGTAAGTGTAAAACAATGAACACAATTATGCCTTTCGTGGTTGAGAGTCCTGTGAGGGCCTCAGTATCATGGTCCTGAGTATCAGCTCTCACTTTGGGGTTAGGTATTTAAGGAAGGTGTGGGAAATTAGACTGACTCCAGCTCCTACTGTTGACTTTTCTTTTTGAGATCAATATGTGGTATTGGCTTGTCTTTTCGCTTCCTTCTACCTTTTAAAGGTAAAACACTGATTAAAGAATCACAGTGTTGGAGAGGTTAGTGAGATAATGCAAGAAAAATATCTCCCAGCCTGTTTCCTAAGCATTATATTTCATGAGGGAAATACACCTTAGAGGCTTAGCTGGTTGGCGTGATAGGCACACAGCAGCTAGTTTCCCGAAAAGTTGAATGTTGACATTTGGTAAAATAACTTTTTTCAAATATGTTTAGAGAGATAACTGTTTGACAGAATATTGGTGTGAGTTACATTGAAAGTTAAAGAAAAAGCCCTCTCCTCATTTTTAAGAAGATAATTACCTTAGCATCTCTTGTAGACTCCAATTTTTGTGCATTGTCTTTTTAAAAAATTGTGGCTGGTTTGTCTTGCACTGAATCAATCGGAGTGGTTTTGTGTGTTCAATATTTTGGGAGAGGGATGCCTTTGGTTTTGGTATTTACTCATTCATGGCACCTTCTGTGTGATGCAGCAGTGAACAGAGCCAGCAGTCCCCTAGGCAACGTCATGTACGAGGCTCACCAGAGGCAGCAGGCAAAAGCCACGCACACACAAATCTTAATTTTAAAGTAATCGTTTCTGGTTCCTGTCGGTTTTTGGTTTATTTTTTTTTTTTAACTTTGAGAGGATCCCAATAAGCCATCATGTGTAATGGTGAGACATTAATTTGGCGTTGAGCACAAAGCCCAGCTGCGATTTTCTGAAGTCAGAGCTGTTTTGATTGCCTTCCCTGGCATGAGGGGTGTTGGTGACCTGGGGTGTCTGCAGCCTTTGCTGCCTGGCACACCAACCAAATGTTTTTAATTTCAGAATAACAAAAACAGGAAAGGGAATCATGCTTTGAAAGGCAAAAACATACAGTACATTTTAATTCCCTGCTGGAGTTCTTGTGTAAATGCTCTTGTGGCCCTAACCATTCAATGGCTCTTTCTCTCCCTGAGTATGTGTGCCTGGTCCATGGCAGTCCTGGAGTTTGCTTTGAGTGTCCCCACTTCTTGTATGAATCAGAAAGGCTAGAAATTAGACTGCTCATCCCAGTGCAAGATCTGTTTATATTCCTCTCCTTGGCTGTACTCCTGTTCCAGGCCAATTTTGGACAATGCATGACAACATTACTAAACAATTAGGTAATGTTTCACGATGTTCTTTTCTATTCCCCCAATCAGTTTCATGCTTTGAGATTTCCTAACTCCCTGTCTCAGATGTGAATTCTGACTATGCTGTGGGGGCCAGGTACCTGCTAATAAAAGGCATACATTTGCGCTTAGAAAGGGGGAAATGGTTTATAGTGACCTTGTTTCTATTAGTCCCTTCAGGGACAGCATGGTAGAGTAGAAAGAACCCTGGCTTTGGTGCCAGGCCAGGCTGGATTTGAATCACATCTCCAATTGTCATTACTCCCAGTAGTTATTGGGCAAGCCAATTGGACTCTTGAGTCTGTTTCCTTACCTGTGAAATAGGTACAATGATGGTGCTCACCTTGAGAGTTATTGTGAGGTTTGGCAGAGTTCATTATTGATTAATGCATTTATTCATTCAACAAGTAGTTGTAGGTGCCTAGTGGGTCTTTCATTTGAAGCACTTGGCGCACTGCCTGACAAGTTGAATACTCAGCTACATGTGCTACTTCTCTGAGCCTCAGCTTCCCCTTCTCTAACAAAGGAATAGTAATGCCTATCTCCTTATATTTTGGAGGAGAATTAAATAAGATAACAAATGTAAAGCTCCCAGCACAGGGCCTGCTGTAAAAAGGGAATTCATCTTTCTTCCGTAAGCAGCTCTTTAAAAGTTTGTCTATAGGAGCAATTAACTTCTTTAAACAAGGTAAAAACAAAGAAAAATGCCTACTAAAGGAATAGTAAGGAACTTGATGGGGTGAGTTTAAAGAAGAGCCACATTAAACATGGCTGACGTATATATGTGTGTGTATGTGTGTGTCCGGGGTGGGACATGGGCAGAATGCATCCTCCAAATGACAGAATGGTCCAACGAGATGCAAAGAGCTATACTGTGGGCAAGAATGGGAATACTAGAAGTGTCCACATTGCCACGCCCAGCTCTAGCTTTTCTTCAGGTCCCTTAGGGACCATGCATAATCACATTTTGGAAGAACCTCCAAAACGTAAAAGAATAGATGGGGGAAACTTGTTAAAATTTCCTGTTGTGGTATTTCATATAGCCTCCAGACTTCAAGGTTGGCGGCAGCCAGCTTGTTCTTAGAAGGTGATTTTAATCCCAGTGGCAATATTCGCTACACTCTCTGACCAGCCCCTCCCCCAGGCCTCTGTCCTCTACACCAACAGCTCTGATGCAAATGTCTGTTGGGCGGTGTGGGGGAAGGGGGAGGCCCTCAGACTCTACCTGGCTCACCATCCTTCACAAGGATGTGGCTGGGAAAGATGGCTGAGGCATTTGGAGAGTCCCTTGAACACTCAATTGGAGTAGCTACACTGAGGCCTTGGGAAAGCCTGGGACTCCTAGAAATACAGAATGAGGAATTCACTCATTGCTGGGAACCAACTTGCCTGCCATGCTTTGCAATCATATAGATAGATTTCTAGCCATGTAAGTCCCGAAACGTAATCAATATGAGTTGTACTGACAGCTCCTAGAGTTAATGTGGAAAGGTGTGAACAAGTTATTCCATATCGGTACAAAAAGGACAGGTGGCAGTTATGATGGTAGTATCCTGGAAATACAGTATTTTCTCAGCTGTCCAGCAACATGAAAGACTAGGGCAGATGAGGCCAAGCAGTATCGTTTAGGCCAGTGTTGCAACTCCAGCCAATCCAAACGACGTGCTGCTTTGAAAGCCTGGAAGAGGCTGAGCCTAAGAAACTGCTGTTGACTCAATGAATAAAAAGTTCTAAGAACAAATTGAATCCTTCTTTACCTCATTTTAGTCTTCTTTCTTTTTGGTTTTTAACTCTTCCTTCCCCTAAGGAGTTTTCTCTGAATCAGAGGAAGAACTAGAATATTCCAACCTATGAAACTGAGTTCTTTTGCCGATGGCTACCGAACTTGGTTAAAACTCCATCTGGTTAACTTACCCTGCACTGTGTGCCTGACTGCTGCTCTGGCAGTTTTTCCTCAGATAAACACTTTGGGTAACAGAAAATGAGACTGCGTGAGACCCTTTAAGCTTTGACTTGAAAATATGTGTCCTCAGCCAATATCCCACAACTGAAGAGGCCAAGAGAACTTAGAGCCTGTGAATCTTCTATGGTTTTACAGTGGGAAAGGATTAATATTTAGTCATGTTAAGGGCAAACAGAATGAGAAACAAATGGGGAATTTAGGAAAAATGCTGCATGTATGCAGGAGAAAATAATTGGGCATGGAAATTAAAGTGATTTTTATACGGCATGAAAACGGCATAATCTGCGTGCTGGAAGGGCTTGCCAGGCCTGGTCGAGCAGTGGTTGAAAATGTGGGGCCTTCTCTTTGGGGTCCCCCCTGCAGTATTCAGCTCCTTCACCACCTGACAAGATCTGCTATAGGAGTCAGGAGATGGTGTGGAAATTTACCTTCCATATCCTGGGTACTCGGGGTCCTTTTATATCCTTTCTCGGAAAGATTTCTATCATTCAATTTAAATTTTGTAACTGATTACCAAGGGAAAGCCAATGTTAAGACTTACTTGTATTGCTGGGTAAAATATTGGTACTTTAAGGGACAGTAACCTAAATTCACTAATTAATATTTAGAACATAAAATCTAAGCATATTCAGTTAATAAAATTGGCAAATGAATATAATTACAGGCTTGCCAAATTGATCATAAACTGTAAATGAAATATAAACATCGGTTGTTTCACCATATGGAATTTAATAGTTTACAAAGTTGAGATGGTCTCCATACTGAAGTAACTAAGGTGTCCCTTCTTTCATGTAAATCTAGGGTATAGGGAGTAGAAGCACAGCTTTTTTTTTTTTGGCAATATAAAATGCACACCTGTATACTTTATGCATAATTTTAAATAAAAATAAGGGTGGGCGAAAGGGATAAAGGGGCACATGTGTATGATGACAGATAAAAATTAGACTATTGGTGGAGCTGGCCTGGTGGCGTAGTGGTTAAGTTCATATGCTCCGCTTCGGTGGCCCAGGATTTGCAGGTTCACATCCCGGGCACGACCTACACACTGTTCACCGAGCCATGCTGTAGCAGCGTTGCACATAGAGAAAAACAGAGGAAGACTGGCACAGATGTTAGCTCAGGGACAATCTTCCTCAAGCAAAAAGAGGAAGATCAGCAACAGATGTTAGCTCAGGGCCAATCTTCCTCACCAAAAAAAGAAAATTAGACTATCGATGGTAAGCATGACTCGGCCTATACAGAAACTGATAAAGAGTAATGTACACCTGAAATTATACAATGTTATAAACCACTAGG
This sequence comes from Equus przewalskii, assembly GCF_037783145.1. Lineage (NCBI taxonomy): Eukaryota > Metazoa > Chordata > Mammalia > Perissodactyla > Equidae > Equus > Equus przewalskii. Next base: position 8,140,674 of record NC_091854.1, read on the forward strand.
ACCTAAAAAAAAGAGAAACATGTAAAAGAGTAAGTAAAAATACGGGAAAGTCGTGTATACATGTTTGGTATGTGTGTGTTAATAATTTAAACGTTAAACTAACTCTGCAGTAACATACTGGATATGCTTAATATGTAACTACTTAGCTGTCATTGGATTACTTTTATCAACGTAAGCAACCCAAATGATATGATCAAATAGCATGAATAGTTTTCTTTTAATCTGCTCTTAAAGATTTTAGCATCAGTGTTCTTAGCCCAAGGAAAATAGGAATCAAAAGAATAAATAATTCCCTCATAAACAATATAGAATCTATTGGTTTCAGATAGTTATTCTTATTTAAAGCACTGTTTAATTTTAGATTCATTAGTGAAATTTTGCTGTTATCTTCAGGCTCCTAACAGTATTGGCTTTGGGAAAGAGAGTGAAAGATCCATGATAATGACCAAATCAATAAGAGATGACATTCCTTCAACACAAGAGAATCTGGTCAAGTGGGCTTTGGACAATGGCTATAGTCCAGTAACATCATACACAGTGGCTCCTGTGGCTAATAGATTTCATCTTCGGCTTGAAAACAATGGTAAGTGCGATTTTTTTTTTTTTTAACTGTATTAAAAATGTCCCCCAAATGAAGCTTTCCAATGAGGAACTCTTCTTGCAGCTTATGTGGTGCTGTTTTTCTATTGCAAATTTTATGATTTATTTGACTACTTTTTACTGAAAAGCTTAAAGTTATCTGGAATTGTGATTATTTTGAGGAAACTATGTTTAATACAGATGTTTCAGTCACACACAGTTGATATTATAGATCACCTTCACTGTGATTGCATTAAGGATAGATTGGCCTGGCTGCTTCTTGCAGTGGTACCTAATAATCAGCTGAGAGCCAGGGCAGTTGGGACTGCAGGAGAGAAGTCCTAGGTCAGGCTGTGTCTTATAGGAAAATAGTCACAAGGACTCATCTATGTGCTTTCTCATTCTCACCATAGAGGGAATGCAGGAGTTATTACCCCAGTTTGATGGAGCAGAAAGCAGAGGTTTAACAAGTTCTTGGGGTTTTCCAGAGTCTCATTGCTAGCAAGACTCAAATCCTAAGTTTTCTAACCCCATAGTACTGCCCCTGAGTGCAGTGCCGATAGAATGCAGGTTAGGAGTACAGGCTCAAGTCCTATTTCCGCCATTATTCACTGGTGGCGGGAGTTGCTTAGCCTCTGAGCCTCAGGTTGTTCCTCCTCAGTAATGTCGGGGAAGCAATAGGCCCTCCCTCACAGGGTTGTTGTGAAGGATATTGTCAAATACAAATGAAAAACCCTCCAAAGCTCTGATTGCTTTTCGACCCACGCAGCTGTGCCATCTTTTTCAAAAAGATAGTATTGAAGGAGAGTTTTGTCCCCTGGTCCTCTTCACTTCCAGCTCCCACTGAGATGGATTGACCTCAAGCATACGTCCATTGTCTTTGGAGAGTGGATGTCAAGAAGACTGGGGAAATTTTTTTTCCTCTAAATTGTTGAAAATATGACAAAACACCAAGTATTGATTGTATGGAAATACGTCTTCCCCTTTGAAGGAATAAGTGTGCCTAAGCAACTGTTTCTTTTTTCCTTCAGGACTAAGTTCTAAAAGGCTAAGTTGCCCAGATACCTTTTAGAATTTAGCAGTCAAAAAGGAGGTAGCAAATAATTTTAAAATACCAATATTATTTTAAGAAATCTTTACAGAGAAACTATTCTAAAGAATCTCTAGATTCAAGGAAGTATTTCAGTGGCATTTGAATGGAATCACATTGTCCCACACAACTTATTCAAGTTACAGATTTTTTATAGCTTGTAGGGCCTTAGAAATCATCTAAGCCAATGGTTCCCAACCTTGGCTATATGATGGAATCATACGGAGAGCTTTAAAACATATTAGTGACTAGATACCACTCTAGAGAGTCTGATTTTTAACCACCCTCGGGTATAGCCTTGGTATAAGGATTTTTTTTTAAACTCCCGAAGTGCTTTTAATGTACAAATTTGAGAACCACTGATATAATCCAACCTTTTAATTTTAAAAATTAGAAAACCTAGGCACAGAGAAATAAGCCACTGGCCACAAGCCACTCAGTCAGTTAGAAAGAACACCAGGACTGGAATTCAGGCTCCAAACTCCTCGTCTCTTTTTTTTTTTAAAGATTGGCACCTCAGCTAACAATGGTTGCCGATCATTTCCCCCCCCCTTTTCTGCTTTTTCTCCCCAAATCCCCCCAGTACATAGTTGTATATCTTAGTTGTGGATCCTTCTCGCTGTGGCATGTGGGACGCCGCCTCAACATGGCCCAATGAGTGGTGCCACGTCCACACCCAGCATCCGAACCAGCGAAACCCTGGCCCACTGAAGTGGAGCGCATGAACCCAACCACTTGGTCATGGGGCCGGCCCCTCCTTATCTCTTTTATCTATTGCTTGTTAAAAGTGATTTTACCCATGCTCATTCTGTGCTAATTCCTCCTGTTCTTGCCTCTGATGATAATGATTATAACCTGGCATCAAACACTGATGATTTTTTTTTTTTGTCCTCTTCTGTCACTGCCAGAGGAGATGAGAGATGAGGAAATCCATACCATCCCTCCTGAGCTACGGATCCTGCTGGACCCTGGCATCCTTCCTGCCCTGGACAACCCACCCATCCGGGGTGGGGGAGGCCGAAATGGAGGTTTCCCCTTTCCCTTCCCTGATATCTCCAGGAGGGGCCAGAAGGAAGGGGGAGAAGATGGCATCCCTCGGCCAAAGGACCCCGTCATCCCCAGCATACGGCTGTTTCCTGGTCCCAGAGAGCCTGAGGAGGTGCAAGGGAGCATGGATGTTGCCCTGTCAGTTAAATGTGACAATGAAAAGATGACTGTGGCTGTAGAAAAAGACTCTTTTCAGGTCAGTGCAATTTCTTAAAGGAGAGAAGAGAAGGCCACCTCCCTCCCCAGCTTGCCCCCCAGTACGTGTTAGTTATTTCCCTCCAGCTCTTTCACTTTTGAACTCCGGCGACTTGATACTGTTTTCTCAGTTGGATGGGCTCACTTCCCCTTGGCTGTGATTCTCACCCAGTTCCTGTTGTTCTCAGTAAGGGGGTTCCAGATCCTTGTGTGTCAATATTTTGCTATTGAATTTCCAAAGCCAACAAACACAATCCTTGGGCTGTTGAGAGGTGGTAGCTGGGAAGAGGTAAGGGGGGAGGGGGCATCAGGCCTCCAGCAGCCTTTACTTGGAAGACAGGCAAAATGTGGTAACTGTGCTGCAGTGCTACCCGTGGGCCCCCCTTTATGTCTTTGATGGTTGTTTCAGGCCAACAGCTACTCAGGGATGGAGCTCACCCTCTTGGATCCTACCTGCAAGGCCAAGATGAATGGCACCCACTTCATTTTGGAGTCTCCCCTGAATGGCTGTGGTACTCGGCACCGACGGTCAGCCCCTGATGGTGTGGTTTACTATAACTCTGTGAGTGTTCTCCAGAACAAAGGTTGGCCCTTTGCCAGAGTCTTGCTGGGTGTTACCTTAAAATTAGTCTTAACATTTCTATAACAATGAGGAGGGGCATATACCCCAGACCTGAACAAAGTCACTTGTCAGTTCTCAACAAAGTGGGATGTACTTTGACCCTGAACTTGTTTTATTTGCTTTATTGGTGAATCTGTGGGAGTTGCGAGACCCTGTTTTCTTGGTTGGAGCATTTGTGGTCATCTCTTCCAGCCGTCCTTCCATCACCTGGTGACAAAGGGTTCACTGGCAAGGTGATTATGATTTTTCTCTCTGGCCAAGCTGCAGGATCAAATGGCCTGGTTCTTAGGAGGGTAACATCCAAGCCCTTGAGCTAAGAGTGAGAACATCTACACAACTGAGCCAACCAGAACCATGGTCTCTGGCCTCATTTGAGTCTTGTCCAGAAGTGGGAGGACTTCTCTCTCCCTCGTGAACAAAAGAACCAAAAAAAAAGAAAAATCTGAAAAGGGCCTTCAAGAGATTATTATCAAGTCACTCTCCACCTCTAAGAAAGACCCTAAATTGAAGAAAATCTACTTTTGGAGCTACCCAAAGGGAGATTTCAGATTCTCCCAATGATAATCCATTGCAATAGCTAACACTTTTGAGAAATCCTTCTTGTCAGTTCATCTAAATCTTTTCTCTTCCTATTAAATCTGTTTTTGCAGAGATAGACAGTAGGCAGTGAATACTGAAAGAACTTGAAACATGAAATCCCAAAAGAACTTTATAATGTTAATTTGGCAGTTCAAGTTGTACTTTTAGTGGTAAAAACAAGGCTCAAAGATCCCCGCATCGAGCTTTGACATGGTGTGTGTCTGTGCTCGTAGCCCCTACTCCAGCTTTGGCATGGGCTGGGGAGGGGTGCAACTGCTCCTCCTTGTTCATTGCACTGCCGGTTGATAGATATGCTTGACTCATCCAGAGAAAAGACTGGCAGTCAAGTGCTCCAGTTGGTGTGGCTCATGTGGAGACTGACTCTCCTGTGAGCCCAAGTTTACTGTTCCTCAGACAATCTTAGAATGTTTGAGCTGGAAAGAACTCTAAGATGATCTCATTCAACTTCCTCATTTCACAGGTGAGGAAATTGAACTCCGGGGAGTTAAAAGACTTGCTTAGATTTGAGGGACTAGTTAACGGCAGAGCCAGGACTGAATCCAGCTTCCTGACCTCTCGTCCACTAATCTTTCCCCGACACCAGGCTGACCCAGCTAATCTCCCTTTGTCTCTGGAATAATTTTTGACTCTATGATGAACACCCTCCTGCCAATTCCAACACGAGTTTTCTTGCAGTTATCCAATTTTTCCAGATAGAATGAATGTCATATATTACTGATATACTTGATTTTGGAATTTCAAACTTGTGTCTAAATTAACACCAATAAGAGGCTATGGTAATGTGTCTATTAAGTAAAAAACTGTCATTTGCCTCAGAAGAGAATGGTATATCATGAGCCCTTAAGATCCCTTCCTTCTCGGGGCCAGCCCCAGGGCCAAATGGTTGGGTTCACGCGCTCCAGTTCAGCAGCCCAGGATTTAGCCATTTTGGATCCTGGGCGCGGACATGGCACTGCTCGTCAGGCCATGCTGAGGCGATGTCCCACATGCCACAACCAGAAGGACCCACAACTGAAATATACAACTATGTACTGGGGGGCTTTGGGGAGAAAAAGGAAAAATAAAAATCTTTAAAAAAAAAAATCCCGGAGCCAACCCGGTGGCGCAGCAGTTAAGTGCACATGTACCGCTTCGGCGGCCTGGTGTTCACCAATTCAGATCCCGGGTGTGGACATGGCACCGCTTGGCAAGCCATGCTGTGGTAGGCGTCCCACATATAAAGTAGAGGAAGAAGGGCACAGATGTCAGCTTAGGGCCAGTCTTCCTTAGCAAAAAAAAGGAGGATTGGCAGCAGATGTTAGCTCAGGGCTAATCTTCAAAAAAAAAATCCCTTCCTTCTCGTATGTATGTATGTGTATATATATATATATATATATATGTGTGTGTTGATGATGATGATGATGATGACGACGACGACGACGACGACGATACCTGGGGTAAGCAATACCCTAGGTCTTTGCTTCAATTGCATCAATACTTTTGAGGACCTGGTAAAGAATAGAGAGGCAATTATCCTACATTCTCTTAGCATTCTACTCCCTTCAGTGAATATTTTAGCTGTTTATTCCAGTTATAATTGTTTGTAGCAATTTTCAACTTACTATATATTTTTGTTTTGCAACTTATTCAAAATCTAAGCATGTGAAACAAAAAATCAAACAAAAAAAAAAGCAGAACTATCTTACGTATGTAGAGAAATTAGGATTTTATTTATGGAGTCATGGTTCATTCCCCATAAATGGGTGGTTTTTCATCTCATCTAGAACTAACCTAGAAATAATCATTTTAACCAGTGTTAAGATAGAATGTCATGGAATAAAACATGGTGTTCTTCTCTACATCTCTGTGCCATACAGGAAGATATTGGGGAAGAAATGTAGAAAAGATAGAGGAGTACAAGAGAAGAAATGAGGAGAGATAGTTCAATAGTAAACACTGGGTCCTTTGCTTCTAACTCACCAAACTTTATACAAAACTCGATGGATACTAATAACAAAAGCTCCTTGCGTTAGCCAACTCTTAGTATTTAGAATTTTCAATATAAGGAGAAGTCCCTCTCCCCCACAGTATAGGCAGGCCTGTTAACAACCCGATTGAACCCTGTTTCAGTGCCTAGTGTTTTCCACTGTTTGAAACAATTTGTATTTTTTCACAAGGGAAAATACGTATTTTAGTTGAAGTCTTAATTTGAACATGCATTGGGTTTCTCTTTCTTTTTTGTCTCTTTGAAGATGAAATCCTAAAAAAAACTTGAAGTTTCTTTTTAAGTCAGATTTTCAGTTTGCATTTGAATTATTACATGGGTATTTATATGAGATACAACCAAATGCATGTGAGTTGGTGTTTTTGTAACATTGTGCTTTCTTTGCCTTTTAGATTGTGATACAGGTTCCATCCCTGGGGGATAGTAGTGGTTGGCCAGATGGTTATGAAGATTTGGAGTCAGGTGATAATGGATTTCCGGGAGATACGGATGAGGGGGAGACTTCCTTCTTCAGCCGACCTGAAATTGTGGTGGTATGTGTTGTGTTTGTATGTAGTTTGTGGAGAATGTTGTCTTCTTCGTTGGCTTTAGTTAGGAATTACTGGGGGAAAAAATGGGATGTTAAAGACCAAAGCTCATGTGATTTATCTCTGTCTGGATTTTTTTCCAGTTTAACTGCAGCCTGCGGCAGGTGGGGAAGCCCAGTAGCTTCCAGGACCCGCCCAACAGAAACATCACCTTCAACATGGAGCTGTACAACACTGACCTCTTTCTGGTGCCCTCCCAGGGGATCTTCTCTGTGGCAGAGAACGGACACATTTATGTTGAGGTGAGACTGGAACGTTAGCCTTGGGCTTGTAAGTTAGTGCTGGGTCGTCGTAGCTCCTGGGGCAGGAGCTGACGCATCCTGGAACAGACCTCTTCTTGTTCTCCCTCACGGCCCTTGACCAGCTCTGGGTGAGGGCTTGGCTCCAAAAACACTTCCAGGTTGATTTCTGACCAAAGCAGGAAATTTCAGGATTTGATAAATAGAGAGAACATTTTATAGATAAATGTTTTGACAAAATCGGCAGTGTGAATTCTACTAATAAAGCCCTGTCTTTGCTTTGTCCTTAGCGTTTTTGGAACAGTAGTTCAGTAGTTGCAAATATCAGAGTATTGCACTAACCATGGAATTATCCAATAACCGTGGAGTATTTCAAACCACCTCCCACGTTATCTTTTAAATTGTACACACTTTAGTGAAATGCTATGCTACCATATCTCATGAAAATTGTTTTTTTCTAGATCACTATCTAAATGTATCTGTAAATTTATTAAAACTATTTCCTATATATAAAACAGTACTAATCATGCATAGCATAAGTCTGTGGAATGACTACAAAAATATTAGGTAGTGGTGGTAGTAACAACATAGCAACATTTATTGCGGATTTATTTTGTGCCAAACTCACCTGTAAGTATCGTGGTAATTTTACTCTTCAAAGCCATCCTATGAGACAGGACTATTAATCTCTCTGGTTTATGGATGAGGAAATTGAGGCATCTACTTGTCTAAGGTCACACAGATAGTTCCTAGTAGAGTTCAGAATCCAGGTTCACACTCAGGTTGTCTGTCTCAGAGCCCACACTGTTACCGCTGGATGCTGCTATCATTTATCCTCAAAGTGCCACTTGAAAGGGAGAAAATGTGACCTCTTAGCAGTGCAAGTATCCAGGTTCACAGATTGGATTCTAGAGAAGATAAATATCCTTCTGGCCCCGGGCTGTATGCTGGTCTTACAGAGAAGTCGTCATCTGATGAGCTGGTTTTGGTGCTAAGCCGCAAGCTGGTGTTATACTTCACCGTGGGAGGGGTGAGAAGCTTAAGGGGTGGAAATGGGATACTTCCATATATTAAAAGTGACTTCAGTGCACATATTTTTATTTTAGAAAGACAAATAACTCTCACATTTGTACTGAATCTGGGACGGAGCCCACTGGCTCTAGACGTTTTCCTGGATCTCTCCTCTTTGGTTCCCTATTCTGAACGGTTTTCTCTTTCTTTGGGTACACCTTCTTTCTCCACTGGGGAGAATAGAACGGTTTTCTACATGCTGTTCCTAATGATAAACGTCGTCTAATCCAAGATCGTTGTTTTCTTCTTGCTTTTCTGGCAGCACAATCCCCATGTGCAGTTGGTCAGTGACTCCTTTTTGTGCTGTGGATTTTATTGGTGCTGCTTAATGGCAGGCTGTTCTTTTCAAACCGTTGTGCCGGTTTTGCTAATTTATGGCTTTGCTGCTTTATGCTAATCAGTGGACCCATCTTCCTGTGTATCCTCCCCACCCTGGGTGTTTTGGTTTTTCTCCCCCATCTTCCCAGTGCTGGCTGGCTTGAAATCCATTTTTTTTTTTAATTCTTATTTTCCCATTTATATCTTTTCATTTATCATCTGTATTTTTCATAATTAAATTTAGTCAAAGACATTGTCAAGTGATAAAAAGGAAGTGGAACAAATCTCTCTGTTATCATTTTAAATATCAAGTACACTGAGGAGAATTTGGGGAGGGACGGAAATGTTATAAACTGCTTTATTTTAAAGTTGTTTTAAATTACCTAAAATATGAGAGAGAATTCGTCAGTCTATTGCTAAATAGGATAGCAGCCATGCCTCATCTGTGTTTCCCAGTTTGGGCTCCACTACTGATAAGAAATTTTTTTACTTAGGGTAAGTAAGTAAAATTTACTAAATCATTGGCTTGGTCTAAAGAACTATTTCCAGGTTTCTTCTCCCAACCGTCTTTGTCACATCCCCTCCCAGAATCCTCTGTTCCCTGTAGATTACAGTCCCTTCCTTTAATCCAAGACATTATCAATTTTGCCGCCCGGTCTTTGGTCATCTCTGGGTGATAGTTGGTCACATAATGGTAGCTTTTCTTTTTAGTTCACTTGTCTTAGGGAATTAAAAAATCTGTTTATAACCCCCAGAATTTGAATCTGTCTAGTACTACTAATAATAGCTGGCATTTATTGACCAGCTGGGAGCTGTGTTGTTTACATGTAATTTTGACTTTACAAATCCTCACAATAACTGTATCTAGTCGGTATTAGTGCCCTCATTCTGTAGGGGAGGAAACTGAGGCTCCGAGTTCACAGTGCATGAATACAGAGCACACGATTTCCTGGGACTCGTCTCCCTCCAAAGCCTGTAGTCCTTCTACTCCTTTCCAGTCCATTTTAGAGTAAAACAATTATTGATAATACTTTTTTCTCCAAAGCAACTTTTTGGCATATCTCAAACCTTCTGCCATTACATACTTTCTTTGAGATTAGAGAAAAGATTTGCATTTCTTCGGTCACATTTTTGCATGGAGAGTCCTGAGTTCATGTTAAAGGGCGCTTTTGAGTAATAAGATATATATAATTTGCCATCTTTCCAAGATGAAATATCTTATTTTTCAGAAATATTCTAAAAATAATGAAGTGTGAATGTTTACGGACTACCAAACACTGCTTCCCAGAAAAATTTCTTCCCACGTGTTCTCCCACAGCCACATCTTGGGCCTGGTTGAATTGACCCTGTGACTGCAGTGGAATAGTAAAGAGAAAATGGACTCAGGGTCAGAAGACCTGGGTTTAAGCCTTGGTATTACCGAGTATTTGCTAGATATGATTTTGACTAAGTCATCTATCCTATATGTTCAGTTTTCCTCCATTTATAAAATGGAGATGAAAGTATTTATCCCCCAAGATTGTTCTGAGGCTTAAGCTTTAAGGCACAGCAAAGTGACATTACTATACCATCTTCATTGTTGAGGGTCTTGAAGTTCCTACATAGGGATCTTTCAAAATAGTGCTGCGGACAGAAGGCTCCATATGGTGTCAGGGATTTCCCCTCCGTATCTCAGAATGGAAAGTGTGTTCATATCTCCATGCTTTTTGAAAGGATTCTGGGGCTGTTGGCCTATGGTTAAGGACTAACTTTATTTCTAAAGTGTTTAAGTTTATTTTGATCCTACGTTTAGTCAAGGAATGAGACACAGAAGGAAGAGGCAGTTCATACAGTGATCCATGTGTCACCAAATGGAGAATCCAGTCTGGTCTGGGGATTTTAGCTGAGTTCAAGATATTCGAGGTTTGAATTCTGTTTACACTTGGCCAAACACTACTTCTTGTTTCTAAAGAAAAGAACCTTAACAAGATTTGGACATAACCCATACAAATGTTTTGTAAGAGGGAAGTGTAAATGAGTTGGAAACGTTTCCAGATTAGATTTCCCTTAAAATACCCTCGGGCTTAAAGAGTGAAGGGAGAGTACTTGGCAAGGTCTGGTTGGACCTGTGAGCAGCTGGGACACTTGGCCAGGCCTGTGATCGCCACCAGATTGCACCGTCCCTGACATCCAGCCCCAGAGGCCAGCTCTGCCTGCTCACTGCAAAGCAGGACTTTAAATGAATCAGTAGCTTTACTGCAATATTTTAGGCTCACTTGGACTTGTTGCAATTTGAAGTTCATTCCTCCCTGCCTGGGTTAAAGAGATGGTGCCCCTGTATTTTTTTTTGGAGCAATTTTTAAAAAGAGCTTGCTTAACAAGTGATACGGTATTGTGACAGTAGGGGCTTTGCCTGTTGGTGTTTTATTTATTTTGGAAAATTCACTTTAGGTGCATGATGTGCTTTTATTTTTATCAGAGGACTTATGGGAGGCTAAATAGACTTATTCATCTTGTATTGGAATCTTCCAGGCTGGCACTTGAACTAAATAATTCACTGTCACCATCCGTATCAAGTTTGAATGGAAAACATCTCTTTGTTCAATGAGTCTATGTTACTTTTGTAATTAGAAAGAAGACTGTATAAGTATGTTGTGAAAGTTGAAGCAATGTCTCTCATCAGAAGGACCGTGTTGTATGTCACCCTTGTGCCTAAAGTAAAAGTGAGGTGCTAACTCGTTTCTGAATCGATCTTTCTGTTCTTTTGTAGGTATCTGTTACTAAGGCTGACCAAGAACTGGGATTTGCCATCCAAACGTGCTTTATCTCTCCATATTCGAACTCCGAAGGGATGTCTGATTACACCATCATTGAGAACATTTGCCCTAAAGACGAATCTGTGAAATTCTACAATCCCAAGAGAGTGCACTTTCCTATCCCACAAGCCGAGATGGATAAGAAGCGATTCAGCTTTGTTTTTAAATCTGTCTTCAACAGCTCACTGCTCTTTCTGCAGTGTGAGCTCACGTTGTGTACCAAGAAGGAAAAGGACCCCCAGAAGTTACCTAAGGTTCGTGGACCTTTGTCCATTTGTACTGTTATTTTGACATTTGTAGGTGAGGCAGTGGCCTATGGAGAAGTTTCATCACGAGTTATGGCAGGTTGAGGTTTGGGGTTTGGGAATTGCCCAATTGTAGTAACAAAGTCCGTGTTAGCAGGGAACTGTGAGTTTTATGGAGTCTTAGAGAATAAATCCTGACAGTATGATTTTTTTTTTTTCCATGCATGCTACTTAGTAGTATCTTACAAATTATAAATCAAGACTGTTTTCCATTGAGGGAGAGGTCTGGCTTTATCTTTGCTATTCAGATAGCGTGCGGTGCCAAAAGTGCAGAGAGCCGAAGGACAAGCTCAGTGTGAGGATTAATTTTTCCAGGTCCCGCCAAGACTTGTATTGCAATTGTCTTTTGACCTTCTCTGTGTGAGTTATAGGGTTGACTTGTCTCAGGAGGACTTCTAAGGGAAACTAACAAATATTTTAATTTTTCTCGGTTTCATGTCAGTTCCTGTTTGCCTCACGTCACTCCCCATATTGAACGAGTACATTCTGTTGCCACAACAGAAATCAGAACCCTTTGACCTTGCTGAAATGGCTACTCTGGGGGAAATCTGCAAGGTTCATTACCTCATTAGTTTGGCCTTGTGTGTGAAAGGTGTCCTTTGCCTTAGTTTTGTTTCTGTGATCTGCCATAATTATGTATAATTTCATATGTGCATTTATTCTGTAGATATCTCACACAATGTAAGCTGACTTCTGATCCTCTTGTAGTCACATATCAGTCAGTGTCTAAAAGTGTAATAAGCCAGCTGTATCAATAATGTATTGTATGTGTGGAATTCTCTCAATTAATACATAGATTGTAAGAGATCGGTGTAGAGGTAGAGAGAAAAATTATTATTATCAGATAGATTACCATTGACCTGAATCCTTGGCACTGTTATATTCCCTTGAGCATTCATTTCTTCAATAACACCAAAGAAAATTTTATAATACGTATGAAAATATAGCAAATCTGGTTATAGTCATCAGGGAGCACATATGTATAGGGTGATTTAGATTGTGTTCTTTAGGTTGCTTTTGGAAACATTGATGCTGTAGGGGAGGAAGAGCTTTCCTCTACCCTCTCTGGGTTCGTCTGGCCGGAGAATGAATTAAATTCACATGAGACAAAATAGCAGGAGAAAATTAAACAAAGCTTTATAACATGTATGCATGGGAGAGACTCAGGCAAGCTGAGCAACTCGCCAAAATGAGTGAAGCCCCCACCTTAAACATCATCTTCAGCTAAAGACAAAGCAGGATGTTGGGGGTGAGGAGAGTCAGTTACAGGAGGTTACCAGAAACAGGAGTAAGATTATTATGCAGATTTAAGTGCTTGCCTTTGGCATTGATTAAGAGTTTCGAGAGATAAGGTCATCCCCCTCTTCTTCCTGGTACAGAGAGGGAGGCTCCTTTACAGATGGAGATTTCCTTTACAATGTAAATGTCTCCTAACAAAGGGCAAGCAAGTTCCACCCCTCAGTTGCTTTCCTGTCTGCAGTTTATTAAAAGAAACTAGCCCCAAATAATCCTCATGCCAAAGAGACATATCTTGGGGTGGCCAATTCCAGGCCCGCACAATGCCTTGGCCTTGTGGACATTGACCTTCCAGTGGCCCTCAAGGTTGGGGCTCAGTGGACAGTGGTAGAAAGCCCTGGGGAACTTAATGCTTGGCTGTGGGACCCAGCTGCTTCCTGCAGGCAGAGAGAACTTTTAGGAGTTAGAGATCTAGCGGGGGAGGCCTGGCAGTTACCAGGAGTCTTTACTGGTGGCTTTATTTATTTATTTTATTTTATATTTTATTTTTATTTATTTATTTATTTATTTATTTGAGGAAGATTAGCCCTGAGCTAACTACTGCCAATCCTCCTCTTTTTGCTGAGGAAGCCTGGCCCTGAGCTGACCTCCATGCCCATCTTCCTCTACTTTATATGCGGGACGCCTACCACAGCATGGCTTGCCAAGCGGTGCCATGTCTGCACCCAGGATCCGAACCGGCGAGCCCTGGGCCGCTGAGAAGCGGAACGTGCGAATTTAACCGCTGCGCCACCCGGCCAGCCCCTACTGGTGCCTTTACCTGTTAGCTTTTACCCAGCCTGTCCTGTAGCAGCCCAGCTTCATATCTGTGAAAATTAGTCCTAATATTTCCTTCCAGAGCATTCTAAGGAGAGCTCTAAGTCTCAGAGGATGACCTGGGATGTGACGCTAAACCTAAAGTCGCTATTTACAGTCAAGGCAAGATGCAATGGGAGGAGCATGGAGACTGTGAGGGAAGGCCTGCTGCTTCCTAACAGGACTTTAAGAAGTCCCTTGCTCTCTCAGAACCGGCATGTCCTCATCTATAACACTGAAGTAATAGTACCCAGCTTCCCTCCTGGGTAGAGGAGCAAATGAGACAATAGATATGACAGTCCACCGTTTGTAGAGCGCAGCTGGGATGAGCTGTTACCACTTTCCTTCTGTTCACTGCTTATGGTTAATATTTCCATATTCTGTTGACTTCTGAGTACTTTCTAGACAAAGCCAAAGAATCTTCTAGGAAGAGTTCTCGAAGATCTTTGAGTCCAATTCTGCCCTTTGCTGATGAAACTGAGGCCAGAGAGTTCGGTGTCTTGCCCAGGTCATGCAGTAGGTTAGTCACAGAAGCAGCGACTTACTTAACTAAAGAACTAATTGGCAAGTAAGAAGGCTTTTCCTAAAATACGGATCCTCTCAATAATGGTTCCTCTCCACGGAAAAATCCATTGTTTCACTCTGTAAGAGGGCTATTGTAAAGACTTTCTCTGTTTTTGAGGGGGAGAAGAAGGAGTTGTCTTCTTGTAATATGGGTCTAACTTGCATGTTGCTTAGAGCAGCAGTGACAATAAAGCCAAAAAAAGTCTTTGCTCTTTTGTGCCTGGAAAAGCTGGAAGTTGATTAACTTTCTGGGGTGCCTTGCTATAGACTTTTAAAATGATTGATAAATTTCTTCTTACAACAAAAGTGAATGGATGTCATTTACATTAGAGTCTCACCTACTGCGGAGCTTAGACCAGGAACCAAAGTTATTTTAAAGAAAAAGGCAATGGAACGTGATTATACTTTTTAAAAACGGATACACTGGGCTTGGGCATGCTAGTTCTAAGGTTGGGCCTTAAAATAGCTGGAAGCAGCTGATCGCATGGCCTCCACACCTGGGCACAACTCCCCAGGACTTCATTTTGGGACATTGAAAGCAGATGACCCTGGAAAGCTTCATTTTGTGTGAGCCTATACCAGGATTAAAAAAAAATCGAACATACTCAACAACATGATTATCTTTTTGGACAACAAATGTAAAATCTGTCACCATCATAATTCAATACACGAAGTTTCCCACAGTCACAAATCACAAACATGAACCATTTATGTGAAGCCAGCTTGGTGAGGGGCCAACGTTTGTCTTATGGTTTCTTTATTTTTCAGACTAAATAACACTAAAACCTCCAGTTGTTTCATGGGAAGACAGGAGAAGAAAAAGACAGTATTTATAAGCTGTCCAGCGATATTTGCATCTTTAAGTGCAGCTGAGAATACACTGAGCCTGCCATTATATCTCCCAGATTATTTGTGGTTCTTTGAAAAATACCCGAATTTCCTGTTTTTCTGTGGTAAACAACTGTGAGCTGTGTGATGAGGGACACAGGACAACTGCAGGCAGAGCTGGTGAAGCCCCTTTTCGAGTGACCCCTCAGCTCTGTGCTTTGCTCTTCCTCTCTGCAGTGCGTGCCTCCCGACGAAGCCTGCACCTCACTGGACGCCTCGATGATCTGGGCCATGATGCAGAATAAGAAGACGTTCACCAAGCCTCTCGCTGTGATCCACCACCAAGTGGAATCTAAAGGTGCGTTTCGGGAGGCTCAGTCAGAGAGTAGGGGCCTGCGGGCTGCTTGGGAAGAAGCTCCCATACTGTAAATCAGAGTCCAGTTTTATTCAAAAGATAGATTAATGCCCAATTAGTAGCTTTAGGATTCTTTGCCCGAGGAGTCTTTTATTTAGTTAGCTCTCCTGCTGCCTGTGGCTGTTTAGTGATACATTTGCAAGTGATCCTTAAATATTGATCCTCCTTAAATATTAGATCAGAGTCAAGATTGTCCCTGTCACGGTGTCACTCTGCCTTGTGTTCACATATGCCTCCTTGAGTGTGCAGGAAAGGGTTAGAGTTCCTCCTAGCATGCTGGCCTTGCACCCAGTCCACAGCCCATCTTCCTGTGATCTTCTGGTAAACGTTGTGCTGGCTACAGCCTATTGTGGTGCTTTGTCAAGATCGCAGGTGCCTTTGGGGAGAGTATTATGTCTATGAACACCATCCTTCTTAGGTGCCAGAGCAGAAAGAAGGTTGAGAACCACTGTCCAAATGCATTTTTATAATTTAGATTTTGGAATTTTACAGTCACATTTGTTTCTTGAAGCCAAGAGTGCCTCTTCCTACACACACAGGAACATTTAGCAAAGTGCATCTTCTGGGAGGAAAGAAAGGTTGTGTCCCACAAGGTGTGGCATCAATACTGGGAGGACAGGTGGGCAAAGCCAGGCCTGGCATAGGCCGAGCCAGCCAAACCAGCAGAGAAGCAGAGTTGGGCTCTATGGGGATATTAGGAATGGATACGAGGCCCTCTGGACTGTGTGGAGAGTGTCTGACAGGGACCAGCGTCACACATCCAAGGGCGTGAACAAGCAAGAACGCACCAGGCAGCTGTCAACATCTGAGAGGGTGGAACCAAGTGTTGCATGGGCTATCTGGGCTGTTGGAGTTGTCACTGTCTAGATACAATCTGTGCCACTCCAGAATCCTTGCTGTTGAAAGGTGTCAAACTCAGAGAAGGCTGGGGGGAGTGAAAGTGGATTCCAAGCCTCTGGGGTTAGATATTTCCGGACTAATGTCCCAGGCTGCCTTCCACCACCTTGAGGGGCAGAGAGGAGCCTGGCACCAAGGGCCTTGACAAACGCCGATGAACAGCCTGACTCCAGCTGCTGGGCGTTAATTGGGGGACCTGCTGGGTGGTGCTGACACCAGATCTAGGCTTGGGGCAGCCCAGGGATGGCATTTCTGAACTGAGCATTGTGGGATTTGCAAGACTAGGCAGCAGGGGCAGCCCTGGAGCGGATAGGACCTAACAGAACAGAGGCATGCGGATGCCATCCAGTTTCTTCTTTGGTTGAGTGGCCTTTGTGAAAATAGCAGAGCCATTCCTACTGTCATATCTGGGGTGGCATCTGCCCCTTTCCTAGGAATGTGCTCACTTTGGAAAGGCAGGAGAGCATAGTGGGGAGGGCACTGGCTTAGAACCAGGAGCCTGGGGCACAGCTCTTAGCTTTTCCTGCTGACTCCCTGTGGGACTTGGGAGACCTTGTCCCTAGGTTCATTTTCTTTCCGTGAAAAAGGAGGAGTTTGGACTAGACGACTTCCAGAGGCCTTTCAGCTGTAACACTCAGCTGTACTGTTTGAAGAAGCAAAATAGTTTTTCATTCATTTCCCGGCCATTTAAAGTTGGTGTGAAATGTGCCTATTAGATGTTTATTGGTTCCTCAACAACGTTTTTGTTGTTGTTTGTTTTCGTTTTATTGGTTCGTTTTCAATGATTTGAAACAGTTATAACCGCCACAGTCTTTCTATAAATGGATTGCCCAAATAGTTTGTTGTTTATTGGGTCCAGGGGAAAGAAAGAAGAATAAATGAATTGCGCTGCAAAGTATATCACACTGGGCAGCAGCTGGCTCTGTTTTGTACTGTGAAAGTGGTTTAACAATAGCAACAGCTACCTCATACTCCATCTGTTACTCTTACCTATTTTGGGGGAGGTAATTCTGCTGGTAATTGAAGGCGGCAGCTTGCTTTTTCCTATGCCAGACAATAATTAGGCGTTAATATTGCAGCAGTATAACTTCCAGTAATTCATTCATTTTTCTTTTAAGTCTAGTGGTATTTTTCTAAGTAATTCCTCTTGTAAATTAGGTAATTACCTTTATTTAAATATAGTGTAATTATCCTGAAAGTTCAGTGCTTTCTTTACGTAAAAGTTCAAGAGGAAAGTTTTACCAAATATCAAAGCAATTTCATGAGATTTGCTAATTGAGATTAGAGTTTAGTGGAGAAGCATGTGGTGAAGAAAGTTTATTGCTTCGGTTTGTTCAACAAATTGAGGAGATTACTGTAGGCCAGCTTCCCAGGGGCTATATGCAAATATACTTGCTAACTCTGCCCTGGATAAGGGAAGTTTCCCGGCAGTTTTCAACTCGGTGAGTGACTCCTCTCACCTTTTTTGTTTATTTTCTCTTGATTCTAAAATCATTTCTCCTCAGTGCGGGCCAGAGGAGTCTGCTTTCCTTCTGACTCTCAGTGAATTGGAATAGTCAATTGAAAGGGGAATATGACCATTTGCTTAATAGTATTGGTTTATTTGAATAATAACAGGGTCACAAATGTTCTTCCTACCAGACAGCTTTGTGTGTTACTGTAGTAAGCACAGATACTATAGTATCTCTAGAAGTGGGTAGATCTCTTATTAGGATTAACTTTTTGGGTAAAAATTTCCCAACCAATGGGACATTTCACTGGCCTTTCAACTACACAGGCACTCTTCAAAGGCTGTGCCAAAGTCCCAGCTCTCTCTGGTAATTTGGTCCATCTTATTTCTCAACACTTGGGTTTTCTGGGACAGCAGTTAAAGGCTCTGGTTATCACCTTCACAGCCAAGCTGAGAACTGCTCTGTAGCTACCGATGCCAATAGCACGGACACATTTCAGGCAGTGTTTCTGCCATCTCTGGACAGAGAGAATAAGCCATCAAGATTGAATAAATAATTCTAGGTCCTCCTCTGGGCAACTGTTTTTAGTGGAACTTTCCTGAGCTTCCACAGCATATTTTGGCTACGTTTGCTCTCTCAGCCCCTTGGGAACCAGTGTTGGGTTAGCATTGTTTTGCTGCTTAAACTTTCGGTAATTGATGATGGTGCTGGTGGCAATGATAGTGTGATGGAGATGATGATGATGATTAACATTTATTGAGCATTTACTTAGTAAAAGGCTCTGGGCTAAATGCTTTATGTGGATACTTGTATTTAATTCTCTTAGTCCCTCTGTGAGGCAAGTAAAGAGTGAGCTTAAGTGACTTGGCCAAGGTCACACCACATCTAAATAAATGGTGGATCTGGGATTGAAATCCGGGCACTTTGATTTCCAGATCCTATGCCTTATCCTAGGTGGTAGCTGATTCTAGTATTTAATCAAAACTGCAAGCGGGTCTGGCCCCATGGTGTAGTGGTTAAGCTTGGTGTGCTCCACTTCGGTGGCCTGGGTTCACAGGTTCAGAAACTGGGCGTGGACCTATACCACTCATCAGCCATGTTATGGTGGCATCCCATATATAAAGTGGAGGAAGGTTGGTATAGATGTTAGCTCAGGGCTAATCTTCCTCAAGCAAAAAAAAAAAAAAACCGCTGCAAGCAACATAGGCAACTATCTCTTCACACCCCTCTTCCCACCCCCTTCCCCTGTTCATGTATGTCACATTGGTATTCAAGTTAACAGCCCATACTCTAATGATTATGAACTAAAAAGAAGATAAAGAATTTTAGAAAAAGATCTGTTCACGCAAAGGGTTAAGATGCTGGGAAACATGTAAACTGTTTAAGAAAGTATTAGAGGTTTGGAGAAGTTCTGTGACTTCGAAATGTAACTCACGGAAAAACCCAGAAAATGTGAATAGTTTATGCATTTTACGGTTTATGGCAAAACAATTAAAATAGTTGAGGTGGTGCCACCCTACCATATTTTCTGAAATATTTTGAAGTATAGGCATGTTAGTGCTGTTTGCCTTGGATGCGGTGACCACTTTTTACAGCGTTTGAGAACACTTGGGCTTACACGATAAAAATGGTTACACCACGTCAGTGATAATTTTTTTTAAATGATGAAAGGGAAGAGTAATCATTTCTCTGAATTTAGGGCACATAAACAAGAAAATGGACATAAAAGAATAATAAATATCATCCAAATTTGCCATAATTTATATACAATATGTAAATCTTAGCAAGTTAGATGTTTAAAATACTGAATTTTCACCACATAACTTTTTAAAAATAAAAGTGTGCTCAGAACAGCACCTGGCATATCATGGTACTCAGTAAATGTTAATTTCCTTTCCTTCCTCTTAACATCTTAACCAACCTAGGTTTTTCAGGGGGAGTGGAAGGGAAAGTCATGAACGTCAGTTGGAAGTTAATCCAAGAGAGGCGTTACTTTTTGGAACACATTTGATTTTTCCAGAACAAAAATACTCTAAAGCATCATCAGCCAGGTTTTGACCTCAGGCTGAGGTAAAGATGAGGGGAAGCTGAGTAGAAAGATGGTAGAAATGCCTAATCGATAGGCCAAGGCATTCGGTCTCTATCCAGTAAGGGTGGGGGGCGGGGGGCGGTCACTGGGATTTTCTTATTCAATGCGCTTCACATTTTAAAAACTTCTTCCTTTGGAAAATTTCAAATATATACAGAAATAGGGAGAATAGTAGAATGAACTCCCATGAACCCTTCATCTGGTTTCAACAATTACCAATTCATAGCCAGTCTTGTCTTATCACTTCCTCTCCCTGGATTGTTTTGAAGGAAACTCAGACATTTCATTTCATCCATAAATATTCCAGGGTGCACCTCTAAAAGGTGAGAACCATCAAAAGCTCTCGAGTAGGGAAACTGCTGATTGGATCATTTAGGAAGAGTGCTCTGAAAGCAGCGTGAAGGTTGGGTTGCTGGGGAATGTGCACAATAAGAAGAAATACATGGTGTTTACACTCATTTATTCCAAAAAGTGTTTATTGAGTACCTGCTATATGCTTGGCATATAGTAGACAAATTAGCCTGTCTTTAAGGCCTTTACAGTCTGGTGCAGAGTTTCACAACCTTGGCACTATTGCCGTTTTCAGCTGGGTTACTCTGTTGTGGGGGGTTGTCCTGTGCATGTGGATGTCGAGCAGCATCCCTGGCTTCTACTCACTAGATGCCCGTAACAAACCCCTCCACCCCCAGTTTTGATAATCCAAAGCATTTCCAAATGTCTCCTGGAGGAGCAAAAATCACCCGTAGGTGAGAACCACTGATCTTGTAGAAGGATGCAGATAAGCAAACAGGTAATTGCAGTGAATGCTATAAATACTGAAAGAACCTAGAGAAGGGGTTCATTTACAGTGAAGTAAAGTAAACTACATCTTAAATGATCTGCACCAGCTCCCTCATCTCCCCCTCCTCCCCTCTTTGCCAAATAACGATCACTGAGGGTACCGGTTAGACACCTTGTTTCCCTGTGGGCCTGCTCTGTCCCACTGTGTTTAGAAGAACCAAATTGAAAGCTGGAGGCCAACAACTGTGGTCAGTTACTCATGCATAACCCCAGAAATATTCCTTTTATGAAAACCATGCCTAACAATCTGAGGAGGAAAATTCTGGTTCAAGAGGCAGACCAAAATTTGCTCAGAGTATATGAAAAGATTTAATTCAGGATGTTGATTATAGTTTTTTCTTTCTGTAAAGAAATCTTTATTGTTAAAATTCTCTTTACAGCGATAGCTAGGATTCCTTTCTTACCATCTTACCCTTAAACCAAAAGTAAATATTGTTGTATCCACTCTTTTCCTTTCAACATGCCAGCTCAATTATAGGGTTCCGGTGGAGATCAAACTATTTTAGTAATATTCAGTGGTTATTGGGGATTTTGGAAGAAAAAAGTTAGAGGATAAAATCCTTTAACCTCAGTTCTGCAGCTTGTGCGTGTTATTGTTTATGTGCAGAAATCGGGAAGGAACTTCACCTCAGGGAAATAAGCAACAACTGTTTCTGTTTAGCTCTGCAAGAAGGCCCCTATTTGGGGTGGGGGAAGAGGATTAGATCATAACGTAAGTCCATTAAGAATTTTAAAACAATGCCATCCATCACACAGGCCTTGCTCTAAAACGTAAATTCTCACATGTGAGGTCTCTTTAGGGGAGACTCATTGTTTAAAACCTCATGGGGATTCTGAGTGACAAAGTCAAACCACAGCCGGTTGATTGGATGGACCTCTTCCCAGAAGTGTGTATATTTCTTGCATGATGCACACCATAGAGACCTTTAAATGCCTTTGGACTTATTTCAGCAAATCAAACCACTACTTCTGGAAAGTAGGAGAATTTTGTGGTTAGATAGCCCTATTTTATAGGGTTCTTAGGAGTTTAAAATGAAAAAAGGTAAGTGAAGGCTTTTTGTCAGTTGTAAGACACTATACAAATGTGCAAATGGAAGGCATCACCGTTGTTATTTTATGCTGCTTTTAAGGCTGATGAGACCAAACTCCCAGGGATCAGTCTCTTGTGTGCAGTTTGTAGTTGGTGTGTTTTCTGCATACGGAACTCAATTTTATTAAAAACAGAATTATTTTAATTTTCTTTAAGTATAGCTTTTGCATATATCCTTATCCCTGCGCCACCGTGTTGCACAGCTCCAGGGGGCACCGTTCACTTGTGGTGGCTTTGGTTCATCCAGGGGCATATTCTTTCCGTTAGAGCTGGACTGTGATGCCTCATGCTGCAAGCATGTCATCAGTCCAGCTGAGAGGGTTAATCCTGAGAATGCACAGTCCTGTCTAGCTTTATTTTTATATACAGCAACTCAAATACTGCTTGTTTTGGTCAATTTTTCACAAGTTCTTTTCACTTCACTGTGAATTCCAACATAAGGTGTGTCTTCCATCTTTACCGAATGAAAATGGAGATGAAAAGAGAGGCGCTAAAAACTGATCACTTTTAAACTCTAAAGAGCAGGGGCAGAGTCTGTGCCAGGACTCAGCACACATTTTTTGATAAAGGGCCAGATAGGGAATATTTTCGATTTGTGGCTCCTACAGTCCCTGCCTCAACTAGTCAACGCTGCCGTTGCAGCATGAAAGCAGCCGGAGACAATACGTCCTTGAAGGAGCATGGTTATGTTCAAGTGGAACCATATTTATAGAATAGATTTGAATTTCATATCATTTTCACGTCATAAAATATTACTCTTTTGATTTTTTTTAACCACTTAAAAATATAAAATTGATCCTTAGCTCATGGGCCATACAAAAATAAGTCTTGGGCCCTTATATGCTAGCCCCCGATCCATGCTGTTCTCACCATTGAGGATAGCGAGTAGCTATACGCACGTAGTTGCTTAATCAGTGCTCCCCCAGCTAAGGACAGCACACTCACCATCATTTAGCCTACTAGGCAGAATCTGCAATTCTGCTTCAACCTCTGCCCTGATGCTTTCCAGCTGTGACCTTGGACTAGTCACATGATAGCAGTGTTAGGCTGCTCGTTTGTAAACTAGTGATAAGAATTCTTTTTCTGCCTCCCTCTCAGGGCTGGTGTGAACCTCAGATGAGATCATGGCCATGTAGCACTTTCTGAACACGAAAGCATTACAGAAATGTCGAAGCATACAAGCATTTTCATATGGTCTTATTCCAAGTTTCCTGTGCTGCCTCCATTTTCAAAAAGTACATCAACATTCTAATCACCCTTCACCAAGCTTTTCTGACAGGGCTATCCTATGCTAGGCTGAGCCCTGAGGATATGCAGAGGAGTAAGAACTAGACCCTGCCCTCAGGGCAGAAAAAAAATTAGAGAACTACGATGTGATGTGGCATATGTGTAACCAAAGAGGGATGGAATGAGCGAAGGTGGGAGAGACCAGCCCTGCTGGGGTAGAGACGGGGCGATAGGAGAGTCAGAGAAGGCCTCCCAGTGAAAATGCCAGCAAAGCAGGTCTAGGGGAGGTGGGTACTTCAGGGGGACGGCTTGCAGAGTGTGATGACGTGGAACAGCATGGAGAATTTGGGGAGCTTAAATGACTGTCAGGAGCCCGGATAGGTGAAGGAGCCCATTAGGAAGGAAGGCTGGAGAGAGGAGGTAGGCAGAATTTCCTGCATAATGCTAAAGAGTTTGGAATTTTTCCCTATAAAAGAAAAGGAGTCATTGAGCGGTTTAATCAGGACAATAACATAATCAGCTCTAGGCTCTGGAAGATTCACTCTGGGGGCACATAAAGAGGAGAAGATCTTTGGGCCGGGGGCAGTGGTGGAGATGGGAGACCAGTTAGGGAAGCTCTGTAGTAATGCCGATGAGTGGTGAAGAGGAGCTGAGCTGTAGGAGGATAACATTAAGGACAGAAGAATAAAGATGGTTTTACAAAACCTGTGTACGTTAAATTGAAAGAATGTTTGAAAGTGGAATAATACTATGAATACACTGGAGAAACACGGTATGAAAGGTATTGAATCCTTTTGTAGATAAATATAAAGGCAAACACACACACACGAATTGTCAGACTCAGATTCCTTAAGTTTTAAGTATTTGCCTTCAAGTCTTCAAATTGGAGAGCCTATACGATTGATCATTAACAAACTACAGTGCTTAAAATTTCTGAGTAATCCATCCATGTTATGGTTTTGATATCTAAAGAGGATAAGTGCCAGAGCTTTCACAAAGTACGTATCTATTAACAAAGAGAAAAGTGTCAGTCTCTGCTGAGATCTTGGTGACCCTTGCTTCAAACTTGATTTCTCTGTGGAATGCATTGTGATTTATGTTTTTATTTCAGAAACAGGTCCAAGCATTAAGGAACCAAGTCCAATTTCTCCACGTAAGTCTTTATGCAACTATTTCGAAATAAAGCCTCCTGGGCTTATATAAGAATGAGCTGGTTATGGAACATTTGCCAAACTTTGAGTTTTGATAAGGAGACTTCTGCTCTCCTCCCTCCCTGCTTTGTCTTGTACTTTCTTTTTCCTTTCCTCTGTCCTTCCTTCATTCTTCTTTCTTTTTTTCTCTCTACCTTTGCCGTTTTTAAATATGAATGTGTTGACTCATTGACATGTCTGGCCTTAATGGGAAGGTAGTAACTTTCTTCATTTAAGAGAGAAAAGTTAATTATTTGCATACTTATATCATTGTGGTCTGAAAGCGTTAACATACAGCTATGGCAGTGGTTTGCTTTCCGGGTCATCAACAGTATTTACCTGCTCAGAGAAGCAGTGCTAAGGGAACTAGTTGCTGTGTCTTCAAGACAATTTCTAGTCCAAAGGAGCGGGGGAGCAGGGCCTTGTAAGAAAAAAAATAATAATAATGCAAAATGATGCGTTGGAAATTGTCTGGGCTAATTTCATCGCTTTGTTATCCAGAAGAAAACTCTGACCAAGAAATATCTAAGTGTCTTGTGCGTGGTTATAATTGGCATTGAGGCAGAACCTGGGCTTTCTGGCTGTGTACCCAGAGCTCTTCTAGATGATGTTGCCTTGTGAGGAGAAGCTCTGCTTTTTTCTTCCCTAAGACTCTCGGGATTAGTCTCTGTGGCTGACCCCATCACATGCACATAACTGTCAGACTGGAGAGTTCCTTTCTAAAGGACTCTCCTTTATAAACCATTCTGTTAAATGTATTGTTTTAACAATATTGTGAAACAGTATCACGAACCCAAAAAAAGACACATTTGGACACGTTCTCTCATACTTACCTAGTGTGATTTTCATAAATGACATCTCCATCTTTAGAATTTTTTCACTAAAAACTTTTTTTTTTTTTTGAGGAAGATTAGCCCTGAGCTAACATCTGCCGCCAGTCTTCCTCTTTTTGCTGAGGAAGACTGGCCCTGAGCTAACATCCAGGCCCATCTTCCTCTACTTTATATGTGGGACACCTGCCACAGCATGGCTTGTTAAGTGGTGCCATGTCCATACCCGGGTTCTGAACCTGCAAACCCCAGGCCACCAGATCAGAATGTATGCACTTAACCACTGTGCCACCGGGCCAGCCCCCACTAAAAACTTTTAATCATGCCTCACTTTTGCATCTGTGAGCATTAAAAGGCAAGTCATCTTTTAGTATCTGTCCTACGGACTAGATTAAGTTAAATTAGGTTGATGGCTTGGTTTGTCTTAACCTCCAGGGAGTTCTTACTCCTTCTAGGGGATCCCCAGCAGTTTTATAAACTTTGTTTACCCCTTGCCTTTAGCGAGTGAGGTAGTGATAGCCCCATTTTTCAGAAGTTGAGTAACTAAACACACCAAAGGGACCACAACTTGGGAATTTGGATCCTTCTAGGATCTTCTCCACCATAACATCCTTTTCCTGAGCCATTTCCAGTGCTGGGGCTGCTCAAGAGGCACATCTGCCTCCAACTGGATCTTTCACACTGAAGTGAGTTGAAAGGCAAAGAAATTTAATTGATATAGAGATCAGCTGGAGTCGCTTCTGACTGGGGAGGAACATAGAAACAGTACTGAAATAATGGAGAGATCCTGTACCTTCAATTTATGTTAAAAAACCAGAGACCTTAGAAGTTTTATTCTACTAAAAACCCCTCTCCCTTAGAAACTGATTTTAACTTTTTGTAAGTGATTCAAAGAAGGTAGTTCTCTTAAATGAAAGGAAATGTTCTATTTCTGTGGCCTGGAATTAATTTCAAACATAAAAATCTTTGCCAAATGGAGGAACAATTGGTTCTATTTATATGTTTTGCTGACCAGAAAAGTGACATCACTCCCCACTGAGAAGTATTTCCGTTCCCCTCATGGAAAGATCACGGTTGGAAAAGTGTTAAAAAGTAGGTTGTTTTAAATGACACAATATGTAATGATTAAGATTGAGGATTCAATATGAGGAGATCAGTGAAATGTTATAATCCACAGGAATTGTTTATCCTTATTCTGTGTTTTCTCCTTCTCACCCCCTTTCTTCTTGCTTTCATACTTTTAAATGTTCCTGAAAATATGTTTGTAAAGTATTTGAAGTGTGTTTTCTGTGTAGCATCTCACTGTTGGAAGTGTTCAGTGAATAAGAAGCGAGTCAGATTTTGATAATGGAAGTTCACCTTTTTTTCTAAAGCATCTTTTTTTTTTTTTTAAAGATTTTATTTTTTCCTTTTTCTTGCCAAACCCCCTGGTACACAGTTGTGTATTTTTAGTTGTGGGTCCTTCCAGGTGTGGCATGTGGGACGCCGCCTCAGCATGGTTTGACGAGCGGTGCCATGTCCATGCCCAGGATTTGAACCGGCGAAACCCTGGGCCGCAGAAGTGGAGCACGTGAACTTAACCACTTGGCCATAGGGCCAGCCCCTTTTCCTTAACCTCTGAATTTTCGAGCCACTTTAGCATTCAAATAGGAGGTCCTCAGACTGACACAATGAACCACAGACTTAAGGTTTTACCAAGTTTACAAACCTGATTTTTTGGTAAGTTTGTTGCTCAAAATAAATTGCAAACTGAGGATATCTTAGAAATCTGATAATTTCATTTTTCTTTGGGGAAAGAATTTGCAAGCCACAAATACAGTGTATTTTGTTGGAATCCTCATTTCATCCTCACTTCTCTTAGTAAGTGCTCAGCCTTTCTGACAGTGCTTGTGAAACAAAGATAAAATTGCAACATGTGATGCAGACTAACTTAAAGTATGTCTTGGCTTCCCTCCCTTTTAGCAATTTTCCACGGTCTGGACACCCTCACTGTGATGGGCATTGCGTTTGCAGCGTTCGTGATTGGCGCTCTCCTGACGGGGGCCTTGTGGTACATCTATTCTCACACAGGTTAGTGTGACTTTGAATATTAGTTGCTGTACATCCTGTGTGTCTGCCACACAATAGACACTCAGTGTTTCCTTGCAAGGATGAATGGATGAAATAACGAACGAGAGAAAGTTCATTCCCATTATTTCCACATTTACATATTTGGCATAAATTGGGTTTTATGCAAACATATAATTTGCTTTAAGCAGCTTTAGAAAAGGAAGGTTTAAACTATTTATGTTATCGCAATTGAGATATTGGTGAAGTTTAGCTCCTAATAAAGCTATTTTGTGGTTAGGATTTAATTAAAGAAAGTTAATATAGACAAACTGGAAATAGAAACTATTCCCCCAAAGCTTAAGACTTCAGAATAGACATATAAATGGGCATGGAGAGAAGAAGGAAGCCAAGGTTTTGTTACCACATCTGCCAAGGGTGCTGAGCAGTGTCCGCCAGATCCCTAATCAATGACTTAAACCAGAATTTCTTGACCTTTTTTAAACCCATTCCATGTCCTCTTAGATAAACATAAAACTCATGTCTTTCTATAAAGTTATTTAAATTTTCAAAATATATTTTCATGAATTGTAAACAAAAATGGTGAGACAAAGCAGTTTATTTTCGAGGTATGCTCCTCCGCCCGCTAGAACTCGAATGCCCCTTCCTCCAGTCCCGAGGCTGAAACATTCTGGCCTGAACTGAGAACCTCTTCTAAGCCCCATACAGACTGCAGGCCAGGCAAGGGGCGTCTAGAGTGCAGAGGGGAAGGAACAAATGGACTGCCCTTCTGCTGCTGCTTTCTTAGGTTCCTTGCAAATAGGGGAAGGAAAGATGTGCATTTTGAGGCACGTCTAGCGAGCTAGCTTTCTTGTTTCTTCCTGGATTCTTGTTCTTTACACTGTGAACCTAGGTAAACTGTCGTTGGATTGGTCTTCAGAGACCAGTGGCAGGCCCAGGCTTTCTGTTTAGAATTTTCCTAATTCTCCATTGAATCACTGAATGCCATGATCTTGGGCCTTACCCTGGGCCTTCCAAGCTGAGAGGATGACTGCTTGAAAGGGGAGAGAAGCACTGAAGGGCGCTGCGAATCCTTATCAGAATCTTCACTTCAAATACTGCATCCTCTGCCTGAGTTCTTTTAGACAATGGCAGAAGGAGAGGAGTGAACCCTTTGGTGCCCAGCACAGAAAAGTCACAAGATCCAGAGCAAAAGTTTAGGAGAGTTTAGTAGAGGGGCTTTGAGTCCTCAAAGTATTGTCCTAACCTTTGAGTGAAGTATATTTCATGTGAGAGAGAGAAAATAAGACTCTTAAGTATAATAATTCTGAGGATATACAAACATCTGTGAATCAGTTTAGGAACATTCTTCCTCATGAACGGTTTATACAAGTACCAGAAGGGACAGCTTTTAGCAGAGTAGTGTCTTAGAGTAAATAATTTTGTCACAGGAATACTGACGTGTTCAGATCACAGACTTACTGTTCTTTGCAACTTTTCCCCTCTCCTGCGTGGCTGTGAGGTTCTAGGGCTGTTGGCAGCTGATGCTGTACGTTGGGAATGAACTTGAAAGTCCTCCAGGAAGACTCCATGGCCCTGAGGATTTGCTATGGGCTAGTCACCCACAGACACTTAACGTGTGCCTGCTGACCCATGACTTGCCTTGGTCATAGAGCTACACCCTCAAACCCTGAAAGCTAATCTTAGGCCAGGTAGGGCCAGGAAGCCAGGTCCAGGCAGAATAGGGCAGCCAAATGGCACTAGCTGTTGGCACACCCCACCAGACTCCCTCCCATGAGCCCAGACTCCTCTCCCCAGCCAAGCTCACAAACCTGATAAAAGGTCAAGCCTGGTTTTATGGCATATATGACTGCTCATTAAATTCTGAAGTTTGTTGTTACTGCTCCCCTTTCCCCCAAACTGGAGACTTAAGGTGCAGTTTTAAAGTTTTGTTAATACAGAAATAGGTTTGTGAGTAGATTAAAGAAAAGCAAAACCAAAAACTCTTCCTATGATGGTTTCCAGCAAAATAAATTATGCTGACTTGGAAGCTGAAAGGTTTATAGACACTGTCATTTGGGCTCTAAACCTGCTAGTATCGCGTGTGATACAGCTTCAGAATGACTTTTTATTAAAAGCTGTAGCCTCTGGTTCATTTTAAAGACTGCTCATAAGGGATATGAGCATCACACAAGTGTGAAAAAGGCTCACTTCAGGACCCAGTGGGAGTTTCCTGTCCAGAACCCCCTCAGTTTCGTACCTGGGTCAGCTAGCAGCAAGGTTAGATAAAAAGAGAGGATAATAATGCAGAGGCCAGTGGCGAGAGGTGTGTATACAAACACTGACTCAGCCCACTCAGTGTCCACAATACCATAAGCCATGGAACTCAGACCTTATATGGTCTATTTGGGGTTCAGGCGGCATCTGCCTCTATGTCAGAAAGAATCCTTAATTTGGACAACTTCCCTTTGATAATGCTTTCTATTCCTTCTGCAGTACAGAACACAAAACCAAGTCACATGTTTGGATTGTGGATATCTACTTACATACCTGGAATGTGTGTTAGTCTAAAAAAGCTGCGTTCTCACTTTATCACATGACAGCTTTGGACACAATAAGAGAGACTCCTTAGCGCTATATTAACTCTGTTTGGAAAACTCCATTCCTAAGACATACATTCCCCACTAAGATGGCACAGAGAAGAGGGCCACTCGGGGTGGAAATGGTGCTGGAATGGAACTATAGAATCTTCACTCTCCTGGAAGCCTAGCTTAGTTCAGGGGTCCTTAACCTCTAGTCTATGAAGGTCCCAAAAGTCATATGCAAAATTTTATCTGTTGTATTTTTTGAGGAGAGGGGCAAAAGCATTTTTATTTTTTAGTAAAACTTGAGCTTTATCACAGTAGTACATGCATGTAGTTTAAAGGCTGAAATAGTTCTACAAGACTTGATATGAAAAACATGAGCCCTCTCCTGCCCCACCTCCCTTTCCTTGCTCCTCTGAGCACCATTTTTGACTCTTAGCGGATTCTCTTGGACATTAATCCATATCTCTAAATAACGTGAGTAAATTGCTAATTCTTGACTTATCAGCTTTAGGCTTTTTCTGTCCCCCTCCTACTACAGACAATAAAAATTTAGTTCTCTTTCACCTCTGTGCCCCAGTTATATGTTCAAGCCCTTCTTGTCCCCCTGTGGCCACCATCCTCCTAATAGAATTATGCTGAAATTTTGGTTAGATCAGTATTTACTGTTTACATTATTCTGACTACCTAAATGCTAATCACATATTACTGTTTTTCCTCACCGTTCTGGGGATTCCCTGCACTTCTGAGTTGTGGATGTCCTGTGTCATATATCCCATGTCTTCCTCCTTCGTGGTTTAAAGGGGACCTAAGAGATAAATGTTTTTCACACCTTGCATGTCTGAAAACATTGTCATTTCATACAAACACTTGGTAGATAGTTTGGCAAGGTATAGAATTTTAGATTATAAATAATTTTCCTCCAGAATTTTGAAAGCACTCCTCATTGACTTTTAGTTCTGAAGGTTGCTTTTGGGAAATTCAAAGCCAGTCAGATTCCTCACCTGTTTTTTTTCTTTCTGGAAGAAATTTTATGGTGATTCTCCTTGATCTAAGTGTATTTTCACACATTATGCTGGCCGTTAATCAAGCCCTTTCAGTCTAGAGACTCATGTCCTTCAACATTGAGTTTTTTTGCAATTAAACAGACTTTCCTGTTTCCTTCCTGGAGGGTGTAGGTCTCGCTGCCAACCTTCTGGGGGTCCCAACATTCAACATGTAGACACTCACTTAATCCTCCTCTTTCAGTGGTTCTCTACTCTCAGCTGTGCCTGGTGTTGGTCATTCCCAGAACCCTCAGTTTCATCCTCTTTAGAGAGTAAACTTCCTGTCTTCCTCCCGGATGAGGAAGGGCAGGGTCCCAGCCCTGTGGAGTAAAGAAGGGGATTTAGAGAAATCTTATTGCTTCTTATACAGCAGTGCAGCCAACTGCTTATTGCCCCATGTTCATCCTCTCTTCTAGGGGTACCCGATGCCACCATTTTCCTGGGTTGGTTCTGTGTTATAACTTGGTTGTTTGTCAGCGTTTCCTACTGTTGGCTTAGGTTCTGGCTCTCTTAAATCTGCTAAGTCAGTTACTACTCACCCATTCCTCTCCAGCTTCCAATATTTTATTACTATTGTCTCCACTCTGGCTTGCTTTCCTCTTGTAGGTTTATGCCTTGTAAAAATCTGTAAATTGTCATTTTGGTAAGATTTTTCCCCTTGGCCTGTGAGTTGATTGCATCAATGCATGTCTCGATTTCTTGATATCCTAACTAATGATTTTGCAAGCTCACTCCTGTAGTGAGTGAACTAGAATATCTTTAGAGAAGTTTTCAATCACTTTTTATCAATTTCAAGAGTTATCCCTCCCCATTTCCAAGCGAAAAGACCTTCTTATTACAGGGAAAACTGTGCAGGAGGGGAGGGTTAGATGCTATATTTTACTCTGTGGCCCATGAACAGGATGCACTCAAAGTCTGATGATAGTAAGAGAAGGCAGAGGGAGGCCACCCTCCCTGTGTATCTCTACAATGCTTAGGTGTGGGCTATCATCAGAAATTGGACTTGAAGCTCTAGTTTGTTCAAGTACTAGTCTTGTTACCCGAGATAGATATATTAACCGTGTTTCCCTTTAGGGAACACAG
The DNA here is from genome assembly GCF_037783145.1 of Equus przewalskii. Classification (NCBI taxonomy): domain Eukaryota; kingdom Metazoa; phylum Chordata; class Mammalia; order Perissodactyla; family Equidae; genus Equus; species Equus przewalskii. The sequence goes on from NC_091854.1 coordinate 8,172,378, forward strand.
AAATGATCTCTACGTCACAGGGTTATTGGAGGCAAGAGTTCTTAAACAAGAAATGCATGTGAAAAGCTTTCTAAACTCCAGAGTCCTACAAAAATGTAAGATATTTAAGGGTGCTCAGATGTGTAGGCAGAAAAATATCAAAGAGTGGAAGGAACATTGTGTTTCACAGAGCAAAATAAAATGCTGAAGTCTTGAATGAGCTGTGCCTGTCCCCATCCCTCGGGCTTCTGTGCGACAATTCTCAGTTGAACACACCGTGTGTTCTTAAAGCAGAAGTCAAGCACATACCCAGGTCCACCTGAGTCAGGTAAGAGCTTTTGATTAGGAGCATCTCTGGAGGCTTCATGTGTTGTTAGAGGTCTGAAGTTTCTTCAAGTCCCAAGTATAGTCCAGGTGAAGAGAAAAATAGCAAGAAGATGGGCTAAGGTGTGACAAGAGTCCCATGGATCAGAAAAACGCAGCTAGAGCAGATGGGGAACTTGGTGTGACTGTAAAGAAGGCAGGATCCACTCATTCAGCCAAGTGCTCGGGTTAAGTGAGAGTCAGATGCCCACGGAAAACCAAAGTGCAGGTACAAGCAGGTTAGACCCCCTTCAGGAAGGTGGGAAGAAAGTGGTAGGCAGGACATTTTGAGGGATTTTAATTCCTGCCTTGGAACATTTCTCCCTTTCCCCGTAACTTATAACAACATCTAAGCCAACTCTCTTGCAAAGTTTTGACCGCAAAAGGGAAGTCTTAGCTCACAGAGTGGGGAGGGACAATTTTTGAAAATGACAAATAGTGATTGAAAACTTCCCTAAACTAATGATAGTTCACTTTGCTAACAGGAGTGAGCTTGTGAAATAATTACAATTAGGATATCAAGAGAATGAGACATTAATTGGTACAAAATTGCAACCAATGCCTAACGAAAATATCCTTGTTTTTTTCCAGCCTTAAGTAATATTAAATCTAAATCACCCCCAGGCATATGGTTTTCAATCCAATGCTTAAATATCTCCCGCCAAAGAGATTCTGTAAATTCCCCCTATAACTAACCAATCTTCATAATCAGCAAGTTCTTTTCTGTGTGACCTAAATCCCTGTTGCTGCCATTTAAACTCATTTCCTCATGTTCTGCCCTCAAGGGAAATAAAGGACAGCTGTTTGCTCGACTTTGCAATAATCCCCTATTGGCAATATTTGCAAACAGTCTTCTTTTTGCTAAATATTCAAGATTCCTCTCACCTTTCTTTAGCATTTTTCTGTTGCTGTTTCTCCATAGAGCCTCTCCATGTCACTCCTTTCTTTGATAAAATTTCTTCCCCAGGACATGCCATTCTGAGAGACTTACAGATAAGAATACAGTTGTAAAGCAGACCGCCAGAGAGGTGGCAGGGAATCAGATCTGGACAACTCCATGCCCAGCTAAAGTAATAAAAGAGATTATCCCTTAAAAAATATATTTTTCTGTTTTCTAAAACCGTCTCATGAGTATCTCATGTTCCAAATGCCTCTTTCTCCTGCTCACTCTCTCTCCTCCCCAAATCTCTCTTCCCTGATGTAGTTTTGAGATTTTAGGAGCAAAGCATGAAGACTGAACATATTTCTTCTGATGGCCCAATGTGATGTTTCTAAGCAGGGAACCTTCCTGGAGCTCCGTACATTCGCTAAGGGGCCTGCTCTGCTTAGCCCTGAGGTCTTCCCTGTCCATCTTCTCCAGAAGTAGGCTGATTGTACTCATCACTCAAGAGACATTTTAGAGAAAGTCAGTGCTCCAAGACATCAGAGGTCACTGTGATAGAGAGCAGAAAACCAAGGGGGCCATCTTGGAAGACCCAGGGGACTCTGTTGGCTTTTTAAGCAGACACATCTGCACATTAAACTTTCTTTGTCATGGTGAATTTTTCTGCAGTGCCACTTCCATCTGACAAAGGAAAACTTTCTCTTAATTTCTCAAAAGAGAAAAGTTTTTAACCACCTGGTTATATTGAGAAATCTCATATTTACTTGAAAATAGCCACAGAGGTAGAAGGGATAGTCTAAAGAAGATACTTTCAACATTTCTGAGCAGATTCTCAAACAAATATTCTCCTTGGCACGTTATTGGCTTAAAGTCAATAGATGATTGGGTTAAGTGGACTTGTCCACCTTGGTGAAATGACTCCTGCAGTCTCGAGTACAGGGGGCTTCTTTGTTTTGTTTTGCTCGGGGTTTCATTTTGGACAGTGTTTTCCATTAGCAGCACAAGAGTTTCCAAAACTCTGGAAGTTGAAAGACATTTCTAATAAGCACTGATTAAAATAAACTGACATGGCAGCAGATAATATTTGGCAAATAGACATCGGAAAGCAAATACTCCGACTTCCTGGGCAGGGAGTGGTACTGGCACTTTTCTTGAACGTGAATAACCGAGTGCATGTCAAATTCTGGGTGAGACAGACTTGTCCACTGTCAGTAGATGAGGCACGGCCATCTTGCGTGAGCTGCCGTTACGCTGAACAAATGAAGCCCAGGTGAGCCAAAAAGGGGAGATGGAGTGTTGACTTAGCTCCTGCTTTTCTGATGTATCCTTTATTTAAGTAGGGAAAAGGCATTTTTAAAATATGCTTCACGTACAGCCACGTTAGTCCTTCTGATTGATAACATGAGGATCCAGCTGGGTGTGGACCAACATGTGGGTTGTAAGGGGGCTGAATTTTTATTCAGGTCTCTTGAGGTTTTTGGTTTTTGGAGGCTTTTTTTGTGGCCATCAGAATAGCTAAGAGATTTGATTTCCTTCTAGAAATGAAGCTCCCGCTCTGGGGAAAGTGAATTTCTGGCGGAAAGTCATTGTCATTGAGGCAAACTTCCCCACCTTTAATTACATACACACATGAAGGGTAGAGGGCAATGTTGGGAAGGGTCCAAAATAGATTGCCAAAAAAAGAAGAGTGAAAATACAGTGTGTCTGTGCCTCTGAGGAATATTGACCCCCGTCCCCTCTTTATGCCACCAATCCCAGAAAAAAGATAATCAGAGGAAATACAGCAAGGGCCAAATATGCAACAAGCATAATATAAACGCCCTGAGGTTGACGCAAAAATGTGTGTTGTAGCTGCATGGCTTGCAAAATGGGTGACTGAGAACACTGTAACCAGACCCAGGGGCAGGGGCCGGGGCTACGTTTTGCAGAACTGCTTTTTTGGCAGAGGCTTTTGAGGGGCCCCAGAAAGGGAATGGAAGTAACGGGCTAAGTTCCTGTTCTTGGAGGGCAGAGCTCGCTTGCTCGGGTGTTTTGTTTTAATGAAGCTGCTGGAGGGTTGCTTATCTTGGGCTGATAGCTGTGTATTTCAGCATGACAGGAAAGAGGAGGCTCGTTCATAAACAGACCTGGCCCTCTAGGGCCTCCCACATTGGAGGGGGGCACCGCTGACCAGACCTTTATGAAGTTTATGCTCTGACTTTTCAAAGAAAATGCAGTGTTGTCATTGAGAGCCTTGATCACTTTTCCCTACCTAGAGCCATTTTTTGAGGGCCGCCCTGAGGCCAGTTTCGCTGAAGAAAAGACAGCTCCAGAGCCTTTCGCAGTGCTAAATGCAAACCATGTGTGTGACCCAAGCTTTCCTCGCTCGCCAGAGCACTGCACATTTGGCACGAGGAGTGAGTTTAGCTAAAATGTAGTGGGGTGTGTAATGAAAAGCGGGAGGCTTAGTGCGTTAGGAGATGTGCTGCACCCCACAGTGAACCTCAGGGTGGAGGGGGTGTTCCCTGGCAACCACAGTCCCCCTGTGCAAACAGCTAAACCCCTTCCCCAAAAGGTTTTTCTGAGAGCAGGCTCCTCCCACCTCCATTTCTCAGGTAAGTTGTGTGCTTGGGGCACGTGGTTCTCTCTGTTGTAGCTACGGTGAAATATAGGCTTCACCACCCCCATTTTGAACAAGTGCCTTCATAAAAAGGCCCCCATACTGCCTAGGTTCTCTTATATTACGGTTTAAAGGTCTCACCTTCCAAACAACATCTTTATGAGAGGAGCTGGACAGTGTTTCCTGAATACAGGTGCTGGTCAGCTGCATCACACAGTACAGATGCTGGTGGTTTCTTCAAAGGTTGTAGACACTGAAGCCCTGGGGATACTTGTCAACTGTCAGGAATCTTAGCCACTACAACTGCCTGTCGGTCAGCTTGAAAGCAGTTCTTTTTTTCCCCATGCAAGAGGCTTTAAAAACAAAAAACACCAGCAAATAAAACAACCTTATGGCATGAGGCCTTCTGGTCTAGTTGCTTCTGCCCATCGTTGAGAAGAACATCAATCAGATAAGATGGCAGAGGAGGAAATGGTCTTTTCAAGAATGCACACACTAACATGCATCTTTCTTTGCGCTTTTTCTTTATTACCCACAGGGGAGACTGCAGGAAGGCAGCAAGTCCCCACCTCCCCGCCAGCCTCGGAAAACAGCAGTGCAGCCCACAGCATTGGCAGCACACAGAGCACGCCCTGCTCCAGCAGCAGCACAGCCTAGCCCGGCCCAGCCACTGCCAAGGGCAGGGCCTGACGGCTCGCGGCTGACACCAGGCTGACACCACGTGTCCAGACTCCAGACTCGGAAGGCTTGATTGTGGTTCCTTTGTAAAGAGAGAGTGAATTTCAATGTAAAGATCACCTATTGTATTCACCCCCACACCCAGGGTTAATATAAATGTGACCCCTGGACTTCTGTAACACACTAGGATTCATGTGAGAAAGCTAAGATGGTGGCCTTCTCCACCAGCCCCTCCCAGGCTTGGGGGTTTTCAATGTGAAACACATGCCAGTTTTTAAAATGCTGCTTTGTCCAGGTAAGAACATTCATAATTTGGGGCCCTCAGTTTTACCCAGACTCAAGGAGTTAGTAACGGAGAACAGCCAGATAGTAGAACCAGTAAGGAAATGTGGCCAAAGATTCTTTCATAACTGAACCAAGAAGTGAAACAAAAGAAACGCTTCAAGACTTTCTAAGTGGGTTCCTCCATGTCTGATTTGCACCTTCTGGATGCACACTTCTCACCTTGCTGCCACAGCCTGTGGGGGCCGATGTGTCAGCTTGATGGGTGCTGGCCTCAGGGACTGCATCCTGACACACATCAAGGCAACATTCCTTTCTCGTGCCCTGGGCCAAAACCAATGCTGATTACCTTATCAGCTTCTTCCTTCTCCCCACACTTGCACACTGACTGCAAAAATGTCTTAATGCAAATTTTGTATTTCTTTGTAGGCGTATAGAAATTGAAAATGGTCAAAATCTGGGACTGCAGATTTGTGCCCATTTATGACATCATATTCTGATAAATTAATATTAAACTGGGGCAAAATTGAGTTGTAAAGTTGAGGAGGAATTTGAACGGTGATTACCAGTACAAGTATATAATATGTCATCTGGCACATTCATTTTCTCTGTTGAACAAGAGAAAATTCATTCCCCTTTTAATAATGTCCTGTGCCTTCAGAGTTGGAACTTATTCTTAAATATATTTGGGAGAATTAGTGTTTCCACTGAAAACATATCAGCCTTTTTAATAGTTCCTTTTGTAAAAACCAAGCTCTTATAAGATGCAAATGCATGGCAGATCCTGTTGGATTTATTGGTTATCTTAACAGTATCACCAATTCTGCCAAGAAAGTGCTGAGATAGGGAAAAGGGCACTCATGATTGCTTTAGTTCTCTTGCCTTAAATATATCCCAACTCAAAAAGGATTTGAGGTGAATTTCATTAAAATGGAATAATATGATGCCACTCTGCAGCTAAAATAAGCTCAACTGATACCTCTATGTTAAAGAAGAATGCCAGAGGGAAATCTGTGTGCCAAATCATTCACTACTGAGGACAGCTTCATTGCAAATAAATAATTACTCGTTTTCCAGAATTCCCCCCAAACGACTTAGAATTCTACGGATAGCATAGGCTAGATTCTACCCCAAAATATTCATAAGCAAATCTTACTGCCCTTAACATAAGGAAGTCATGCCTGGTTCTCTGTGAATAGAACCTCAAGTAGGAAATGGTGATGACACCCAAGATCTGAGGGCCGTGTCAACCAGGGACACAAATAGGGGGCAACTGATGATCATTGTTATCTAATCATAGAGTAATAATACTCTGATTGATTATATAGGTATAGACATTCAATCAGGATAAATTTTAACCAAAACAGATTGCTTGAGAGCTAAGATCTCCAGGCTATCTACATTGATAATTTTCCACATACAAATGAAGATAGGAGATTACAGAATTTTTTTCCTTCAGTTAACTTTTTTTAACATAAAGGTATCAGAGTGGAGGACCTAGATTACGCTACCTGTGTTTGAAAATAATGCGCTTTGCCTAACCTTCAGCAGAATGTATTGTATTAGCATATTCTATGTATAAAAATGTTTAAAGATGTCTTCAAAGAAGACTAGAGTCTTTAAGTCACTTATAGCTATATTTTACTACAAAAATTTGTGTATAAGATATATTTAAGTGTTTTAGATAAATTTAAGTTACTCCATATGAAATGTTTAATTTCAGTTACTGTGAATTCTTTTGATCAGTTCTTTGCTTTAAAAAAAAAACCCTTTACATCCTGCTAAAAAGAAAATTAGCTATTAAGAGATATTAAAAGATCGAATTCATAGATGGACAGGGTTACAACCTTTTGTAATATATTTAAATGTATATTTTTGAGAGAGATGCTACATTACCAATGATTTTATAAATAATTTAAAGTTAATTTACAAATTTATAGATGCAAACCAAAAGATTTTAAAAGAGAAGAAAAAAGTCAACCTTTATTTGTTTGGGTCTTATTGTCAGAAGTATTATTCGAGTCAAGAAATCCATGTTGACGTAACCTGATCCCATGTTAATTGGAGAGTGAATGTCATTAAGTATTTCTGAAATGTTTCTGAAAAATGAACATTTAAAGAAAAAAGTCTCCTTAGCGTCTTCTTACAGCATTTCCAGTTGCTTCATACTTCACAGTTTTAATACAAAGTACAAGCTCTACTTTATAACACGTTCTCCAAGTTTTTAAAACTACTATTATATTCCAGATAAACTCTTCTATCCGCAGAGTCTTTTGTTACTTCTGCAGGCTACACCCTTAATTTGCAGAGGCCGTTTTATTTTGTTGTTTGATGCTAAAGCCGTTGTTGAAATGCTCTGAACTCCAAGGCCGATTGTGGAAGATCCTATAGCTTTTTCGCTCTGTGTGCTGTTTACCAGCTGTTACTCTATTTTGAAAGTCAGAGATTCCTCCTGTCTAAGCTGTTTCTATAGCATTTTCTAAACAAACAAAAAAAAATGGTCTTTTCCTTGTCTGTAATGAGATTGTAAACCCATTTCCTTCGTGTGCTCTGTTGTGGGCATGAGTGTGAGCGTGTGTGGTGGCGCGCACATGCGTGCCAGCGTTTTTGTACTATAACTACCTCATGGTTTGCGTGCTGGTTGTACTGCTGGTTGTGTTAACAGAGCACATTTTGTTGGGTGAATTGTGTGTGTGATTTTTTTTCTGTTTGTTTTAGCTGGGGGTTGTTCATGAAACTGACAGATGTTTTTCTGAAAAGGACTATTATCAGTTTCCAAATACAGTACTTCTCTCTTCTGGTTTTTCCTGAATGAGCCTGATTTTGTTGCTGTTTTTCATCATCTACGAGGGTAAAAAGAGTACCCTTAAAATCCCTGTGGCCAGTTTGAACACCCTTGTTGGATTCTTTTCTCTGTTCAATGTGTCGGCAATTTTGTGAACATGCTTAGATGTATGGTTTTGATATCCACAGTTTTAAGTCCTTTATCTGTGCATAATAAAAAGATATATATCAATTATTAATATATATCTTGTTTGGTCATCATTAAATTCTACCCTTAAGTGATATAACCCTTTTTCATTGTGACTTTCTCCTAAATGTATCATCTGCTACAACTGTGTGGAGGAGGAGGAGGGTGGAGGAAGGCCAAGAGAATGCTCCAGGTTCACTAGACCAGCGGGATGGGGTGGACAGACCAGAGGAGAGCACAGCAGAGCTGTCACTCTTCTCAGAAAAATGTGGCAGGAGACCCGGAAGTGGGTGGTAGGAGACCTGGAAGTGGGTGGCAGCCCTGGAATCCATTTCTAGGCTCTCTCTCAATCTCCTAGAGGCAAGGAAAGAGAAATAATATGTATTTTGGCTCTACTATTTTCATCCCCTCCAAATAGCCCAGTGCTGCTTCCAGCTTTCTCTATCAGTATGGCACCGCCATCTTCCAGTTGCCCAAGCCAGAAACCTGCGAATCAACTTGACTCCTCTTTGGCTCCCACACCCCCAAATTAGTTAATCCAAGTTTATGCTATCTTTGGAATATTTCTCCAAACCACTGACATATTTCCACTCCTACTGCTGTTACCCAGAATCCAAGGCCCATTATCTCTTGAGCTGAATTACTACAACAGTCTTAAGTAGTATGCTGACTTCTCAGTTTGCTCCTCTCTAATTCTTTCTCCACCATGCAGCCAAAGGAATCCTAAAGACTCAAATCCTGTGACTTCCCAACTTAAAGCCTTTAAGTAATTCCCCCATTAGCATTCACGATAAAGTTCAACCTCCTAAGCATGGTTTTAAGAGAATAATCTGCCTACCTTCCCAGCTACTTCTCTCTCCTCTCTAGACCTCAAACTGTATGTGGCATGCCCCCCCAACACAGACACAAATTTATATTATGAAAACAATAGTTTTCTTTTACTATCAAAGATTAAATTATAACATTAAATGTTTTTACAAACTGCACACTCATATCCCTACCTTCTCTTCCACTTCTGACAATTAGTGATTTTAATGATTGAAACCAGACCTAAGAATATGTCAAGGCCAGCAGCCCACCCCTCACACCTCACACATAGGTGCTGACACAGCAGGAGCAGTGTGAGGGGCTAAAGCAGCATCTCACTATCAAGGGTGGAGTCCTCCTTACAGATGAGAGTCCAGCCATTTGTCAGTACCAAGACTATGCCCTGGAGCCGGCTCCTTTCTCAGAGGATAGACCGAGGAATTGGCAAGTCAACTAATTTTTCTGCCATTAAACGCTCTACTGGAGCAGAAACCTAGGCAATCCATAAAAAGGGCTTAAGAGAGTGGATTAACTACCTGAAATTGTATGTAAAATTTTGCATAGTGTCTGGACTTTTTCTGTTGTTTTGGAGGTTTTTTGTGTATGTGAGAGACAGTCCATAGCATTTTTGTAGTCACCTCTTCTAATTTAAAACGATTATTTTTTTGAAAACACAATTGATATATATGTATAAAATGAATGCAAACAAAACAGATAAATGTAGCAGTGAAAAGGCCCCCACAATCCTCCCACTTAGAGATAATACTGACTTAGTGGATGTGTTCTCAGACATTTCTTTATGTTCATATCAACATGTCCATGTCACTATACTAAAGAAGATTGTATTATGACATTTGCGACTTGCTGTTTTCACATGGCATACCTTCCTATCAGGCTTGATAACATGAGTGCTGATCATCTCTTTTTTACTATACTTTCCTTAAATTGTCAGAGTAAAACATGGTCATTGTAGGAGGTAAAACAAAGTTATTTGTCAAAGTTCTTTTCTACTCTCTCCAGTCACTTCCTCTAGAGGAACTGATGTTAACGGCCTTTTTTCTAATTCAAATGTATTGACATGTGTTCACAAATAGAGTAATTTTTGGTTTGTTTACTAAAAATGGGATTGCTATATGCATACTCTGAAACTTACCTATGTCCCTTAACATGGACCTCCCTGTAGTTAGTAGATATAGAACAAATTTATCCTTTTTAATGGCTATATAATATTTCATATAATGAATTCAACCAATTCACTAGTGATGGACATTTAGAAATGATATCTTCAGAGTTTTGCCAAGATGCTCTGCTGCAGTTAATATCCTTATATTTATGTCCTTGCACTCTAGTGCTTTAAAGCAAAAAAAAGTGACAGAGTCACAAAGAGAAATGGACAAATTCATCATCACAGTAGAAGCCTTCAACATGTCACTCTCAGAAGTGGATAGATCAAAAAGATTTGGATACGGACGATTTGAACAATACAACTAAGCTTGCTCTACTGGGCACGCATAGAATCCTGTGCCCCCAAATTTGAGGATTTTGTACATATGGAATATTTCTAAAAATTGACCGCTACTAGACCGTTATGGAATTCTCAGCAAATATCATAGAACTTATCATACTGGTTAAGTTCTTTAACCACAATGCAAACAGTTTAGAAATTAATAAGAAAAGGATAATTTAGAAATACTCAAGACATTTGGGAATTTTAAGATACTTCTAAATAATTCATGGTTCAAAGAAATACTCAAATAGAAATTAGACTATATATAGACGAAGAATAATGAAAATAGTAAATTCAAACATACAGCTAAAACAGTAATTTATGAGAAATTCATAGCTGTAAAATGCTTATATTGGGAAACAAAGGTTGAAAGTGAAAGTGTGTCCAACAAAGCAAGTTAGGAAAAATGCCAAAAACTAATTATTACTTAAAAAGACTATTAGAGATAGACAAAAATTAAGTAAAAATCAATGCATGCATTAGGAATGAAAAACGAGAAATCACTAGATACTGCAGAGATTTTAATAAATGGGATCACCATAAATAATTTTATTCTAATAAATTTGAAAACAGACGTGGGTGACGTGTCAGGTAGGGTCCTGTTGGGTGAACAGAACCTGCACTGGGTATTTCAACAGGGAGAAATTAATGTAAGGACTTGGTTAAGCAGGTGTTGGAGGACTGTAAGGTGAAGAGAGGATGCTGAGGTAACATGGAATTCAGAGATGTAGGAAGAATGGCGTCCCTGAGCTGGGGATTGTCCAACTTGTTTGGGGAGGTTTGCAGAGCCCTAGCCCCAGCATTACCAGGCTGATAGGAAAGGAAGACTGAGAGACAAAAGCTTAGTAAATGGCACAGATGATTTCCTGGAAAAAATGTAATTTCCCAAAACCAATTCAAGAAGCAACGGAAAATTGAAAATACATCTTTAACCATTAAGAAAGTCAGTGGTTTAAAATCTACTCACAACAAAACAGAACACAAAATTTAAAAACAAACGAAAAACCACAACCAAGCCCAGATGGTTTTACAGGTAAGTTCTACTAAGTAGTCAAAGAACAGGTAACGCCAGGATCATGGTGGTTCTTTTATTTTGGGGATGCCAAGGTCAAAGGGAATGAGTTTTTTAATATTAATGTCTCATTAGCATATTACTTTCGCTAAAGGTTGTAGCAAATTGCACTGCCACAGGCCGCCTCATGGGCACGGGGCATTTTGAATCAGAGCTTGGCCACCAGGCGTCACACTGCCTGGGTTTGAATCTTGGGTCTGGCGTTTGCTAGCTGAGCTATTTCCTTAATGTAAAAAAAATCTACTTCTTAGCATTATCATGAATATTAAATAAGATAATCCATATAAAGTGTTTAGCACATACTACTCACTTAATGAATATCATCTACTATTATTTTTACCAGTATTACATGTTTTAAATTTTGCCAATCTGATGGTTGAAAAATTGTATCTCGTTATTTGAATCTGTATTATCCTCATAAACAGTGAGTTTTAAATTATCATATAGCTATTGGTCTTTTCCAGGTCCTTCTGTACATTTCCATTTCCTTTGCCCATCTTTCTATTGAGTTGTATTTTTCTTAATAATTTCCATATTCGTGATATGACGTGTCATGTGTGACAAATATTTTCCTAATCCACGATGGTCTTTTCATCCATTCTGTTTATAATGGATATTGCCAAGATAAAATGTGTAATTTTATGTAGTTGAATATGTCTATCTTTGTCCCCTGGTTTCTGGGTTTCCTTTCCTGCTTAGGGTCTCTCTAACTCTAAATATAGACTAACACTCCTATTAATTTCTTTTAAAAATTTAGATCTTTATTCTATATTTTTGTGACGGCATGAGGGTAGGGATCTTTTTTTTTCTCCCAGATGATCATTCAACTCGACTGGAAGCATTTATTAAAAAGTTCATCTATTTCCCATCGAATTCAGATTTTTAAAAAGAATGGTGAGGGTGGTCAGGACTTAGCAGAGATTAAAATTTAGTGTAAAATTTTATAATAAAAATACTACGCTATTAAAATAGGAAGCGTTAAATAGATTCCTCAAATAGATAGGAAGAGTGACCAAAAATAGATCTAATTCATTGGGAACCTAACATACGACAACTAGGCATAGTTTTCTTTAGATTCTTAAAGGATTTCATGACCCAAATATGGTTATAAATCCATGACCCATAATGAGAGATATAGGTTGTCTGACCTACATTGTAAAAAACAGATCTGATTTTTTTGTTCCTTGCTATTTCAAAAAACTTAGAGAAAAATTGTCTGAAAAAAATTTGGTAATGTTAGGTCTTTCCCAAACTTTTCATGTTTCAACATGGCTGAGCTGTGGGAGTGATGTTGCTACACCAGTGGACCTGGAGGGCAGAGCCTTGAACCAAGGAGGATTGTTCTGGAGCCTTAAGATCTCATGGAGTTTGTTTTGCTAGGTTTTGGACTTGCTTGGGACCCGTCACCCCTTCCTTCTTTCCAATCCCTCCCTTTTGGAATGGGAATTACAGGAGAGGAAAATAATTTTCCCTCTACCTTTCTGAGTTCTTGGCTGAAGTCCCTGCAATAAAAGACAGATTAACAAGAGAAAAACAGACAGACGTTTATTAACATGAGTACATGGTAGATACCCAGGGAAAAATGAGTAACTCAAGGAGGTGGCTTTAGAATTCAGGATTAAATACCATCTTAATAGGCAAAGGGGAGGAGGGATATAGGTCTTTTAGGGGAAAGTAAATGATTTTTAGAAAAGATGAATGGGCCCTTAGAAGAATAGATAGGAGGTATGGTAGTTTGTAACAAAGTTTGAGTGTGGTGTCTATTGAGAGTGGTGTCTCTCGTGTGGTGAGTCAACCTTCCCTGATTAATAAAACTCCTGGGGAGGGGATTTATGACAACTGAGATCCTTTTGAAGGATCTGTCTTTAGGCAGATAAGAGGGAAGTTCAGAGAAAGCCCCTTCCTGCATTTGCTGTCTTTTCAAGTGCCTACAGCTCAAAACAATCAATATACCAAAGCAGCATATTGGGGGGTAGTACATCCTGAACCCCGACAGTCATATTTTGGGATGGCACATTCTGCTCCTCTTCAGAGCATCTGTCCTGTGTCTGTCTCACCATTGTGTTTGGAAGTGCTTAACTTGTTTGGTTTCACAGGTTCACAGCTGGAGAGGAATTTTGCCTCAGGATGAATTGTCCCTAGTCCGATTCTCAGTCATAGCTGATTTAGATGACATTTAAGTGAGACTTTGGACTCACTTTAAGTGATGCTATTTGGAGATGGGCCTTTGGGAGCCCTCATGATGGAATAAGCACCCTTATAATAAGAGACAGGAGAGAGCTCACTTTTTCTCTCCCTCACGTGAGGATATACTGTAATGAGAAGACAATCATCTACAAGCCAGGAAGTGCACTCTCACCAGACACCAGATCTCCCAGTGACTTGACCTTGGACTTCTAGCCTCCAAAACTGTGAAAAATAAAAGTTTGTTGTTTAAGCCCCTCGTTCTGGTATTTGTTATAGCAGCCCGAGCTGACCAAGACACAAGTGACGATTTGCTTCTCTTCGTCCTCTTCCTCCTTCCCCACAAATGTTTATAGAAAAATTAATATTAGCTAATAAAACATCCTTTACAAAGTGTTGGTTTCTTCCAGCCACTTGTGAATGTTATAATAATTCTGTGAAGTGAAGAAATATTACCAAGTGCCATTTTCCAAAAAAAGGTCATCATTTTGTTTCAAAGCAAGCCAAACCCACAGCATTGCTCCTCCCTAATACAATGTGTTTGAAAACAGGCAAGTGACTGGTTTAAATTCTATAGGCATCATTGATAATCTAAAGTTTGAATTTTGGCATATTTGCTGCCATTGTGTCTAAATTTCAATCTCAACTTTTTCAGAGGAACTAAATACCGCACTTTATGTAGATTTGATTTCACACTTAAAATAAAGGTCATATGACATCACCTCCCCTCTTCAAAAGGTCACAGCTTGAATTGATTTTTAATGATCTTCTCCATTTACTGCCTCTGAGATTTCTTTAAAAAAAAAAACTTTTAAGATAGAACCACATGACTGAAGTGAACCCCACCTTGACTTTAAAGGAAATGAGGGTCAGAAATGTGTACACACGCATGCACACACGTGCTCGCACACACACACACATGCTTACATCTCAGCTATTTTCCTCTTTCTTTTTATTAACATGTTCTCAATATTTCTTTCAGCTCAGAAGCCCCAGCACTGATGATCCCTTTATAGAGCATGGCACACCATCATTATAAGAAGGATGGGCAAGGCGAACAAGAATTTCTCAATTTTAAAACCCAGCTTGGTTTTTTCCACTTAACCAATCTAAAGCCCAGAGCTGAAAGTCTTCAAAAGCCACTTGGGTGGAACAGCTTTTGCTAGTCTGTTACTGGTCTCGGTTCATAAACTGCCTATGACATAGTTCCTGCAAAAAACATAGTGCACTTGACAAGAGTGTTGAAATAATGCTGAATTTTAAAAGGGGAAAAACACATGGATTCTGTTTGGTGGAGGGAAAGGGTAGGAAGGGAGAAAACTGGATTGTTGTATTAAAACCCAACCCAGATAGTAACAATCTACCCCAAAAGTGGAAACCAGAGCTTCAAGTATCTTCTTTATCAGAAACACGAACTTCTGGGGCCACTACTCTTTCAAGAAAAGTACAACATCTGCAGAGGGGTCTCTCCATTGAGGAGTCTAGTTATCAAATCATTTTCCGAAGTGGAGAGGAGAGGTGAAAACAAAAAGCTTCTTAGCCTAAAAATTAGCTGTAAAAGTAGAAGCATCTGTTGGAGCGTCCAAGCTGGACTCTGGGGAGATTTGCCCTTCTTCGCCATTCCATTACAGTTGCAAGAGAAGGTCATTCCCTTATCGTGCCAGCAGAGGAAAAAGCGACAAATCTTTAACCCAGCCAAACAGTCCCCATTTTGACTGGTTGATTTTTTTCTTTTAGTATATTTCTCAGAGTGCCAACGTGTGTGCTAGAAACCCTTCAGTTACTACAAGGAAACAGTCACAGGAAGTGTAGAAAGCAGTTAAAAGAAGCATGTAATGGAAATGGAGGATTTGACTTCAAGTCATTTCATGCCTGTGGGTCTGAGGTGAGCTACAACAAAGAAAAATGGCAGCAACTGTTAGGAGAAAGACCCACTCACTCCGCAGACAGAGCCCTCTCCTGCCTGCTGCCCCCTGCCTGCTCCATTCCCTCCTCTCCATCGGCAACACCCTCTCGCCATCTCCTCAGATCCCAATGTCCTTCACGATTGTGCTGTTACACAACCTTCTCCATGAAACCTTATGAACCACCCCATCTGTAAGTTACTTTACCGCTTTCTAAGTTCTGGTTGCAGCATCATCCACTTCAGTGCTCAAGGAACAAAACTGTTATTTTCTCCCCCTCCCCCTGCCTCCACAGCCAATCCATCAGCAAGTCCTTTTGACTTTACCTCCAAAACATACTCTGCTTCTCTCCATCTGCAGCACCTCATCCTAGTCTGCCATTCTCATCTCTAATGTAAACCAACACACCTAACAGACTCCACATCCTCCTTGGCCCACTACACTTTGTTCCCCGCTGGGCTGATGGAGCACTCTCTTCAAAGTATGACAGATCTTGTCAATCCCCTGTTTAAAACTTACAACATCTTCCCATCATACTTCAAATAAATTTCAAGTTCTTTATCAGACCTTTATTTGTTCTGAGCTCAATCAGTAGGTTTTCTTGTTTATTCATTTTTGTCTTTAACTTTTTTATTTTTTAAGTTTTGAATAAAAATACCAATCACATGATTCGAAAACTTAAATGATATAAAAAAGTATACGTTAGTAAGTCTTGTGCTGCTCCTGCGTCTACCCATCCTATTCTCCCCACAGGTAATCACTTTACAAGTCTGTCATGTTTCTTAAAGTAAATGCAAGCAAATAAGAATTTCTTCTTATTATCTCCTTTATTATACAATGGTAGCACACTATACATGTTTCGCATTTTGCTTTTTTTACCTAATATATTTTGTTTCCATATAAGAATATAAGGCCTTTCCTCATTCCTTTTTTATAGCCGTTTAGGATTCTACTGTGGGAATGTACCATCATCTATTAACCTGCCTCTTTCAGTAAACACTTAAGTTTGTTTCTGTCTCTTGCTATTACAAACAGGCTGCAGTGGGCAGCCTCACACGTAGGTTTTTCGGTTTGTGTGCAGGCATATCTCAAGGATAAAATCCCAGAAAAGGATTACTTGGCCAAAGAGTAAATGCATTTATATTTCTAATAAATATTACCAGATTGTATCCTATTGAAGTTGCACCATTTCACGCTCCTATCAACAATGCCTGTTTTCTCACATCTGCACCAACTGAGTGCATTATTCAACTCTGGTATTTTTGCTAATCTAGATTACAATAGTATCTCAATGTAACTTTAATCCGCACTTTTCTTATGATGAATGAAGTTGTGCATCTTTTTATATGTATAAGGATCATTTATTATTCTTTTTCTGCGAACTGTCTATTCTGTCATTTGCCTGTTTCTCTATTGAGTTTTTGTCCTTACCGTCTCAATTTCTAAGAACGCTTTATATATTAAGGAGACTAGCCCTTTATCTGTGATTAGCTTGGCATTTAAAGCCCTAAGGATCTGACCGCTCCTCACCTCTGGCCTCAGCTGATATAAATCTCCTGCACACCTGTTATGCTCCAGTCACCACGTTCTGTGATCTTTTTCTTGCTGAGGCCTTTACGTTAGTTGTCCCTCTGCCTGGAATGCTGTTCCCCAGGTCATCACTCAGCTGGCTCCTCTTTATTATTCAGATCTCAGCTTAAGTATCACATGAGAAAGGTTTTCCCAGATTATCCAGTCTATATAAAACATTCTGTTCCTCTCCATCATATCTTTCAGGTTTAGTCCTTTGTGTAGCACTTATGCCTCACTAATTATTTTTTCTTATTTGTTTTAGTTTGTTTGGTGTCAGACTCTCCCTGTCCAGAATGGAAGCTCCAAGAGAAATGGGGTCTGTCTTTTTTACCACACTATCCCCAGAGCTTAAAACAGTGCCTGGCACGTGGCTGGCATGTCATACAGATCGTCTCACTGATGAATCCTTTCATCCTTTTCTTGGGCATTTTCACATGACTTGACAATGAGCCTTACCTGTCATAGTTCCTAGAAAGATGATTGAAAATAACTTTTTTTTGAGCTGCCAATATGCACCAAATGCTGGACGAGGTTTTACTATACATCTAATTCAATCCTTCTGGTCACTCTGAGCTAGTTAACATTATGTCCATTATTACCAACAAAGAAGCTGAGACTCTAAGAAGCCCTCAGAGAAGTTGCCCAAGAACACATGGTTTATACGTGTGGATCCAGATGAGGCCAGCTGATTTCAAAGCCCATTCTCTCTTATTACACTACACCTAGGATGTTATCTTACCTCTTCTTGAATCTTTGCATGGAACCTACTTGTTACTGGCACATTGTTCACGCTCAGTAAATCAGAGAACCATACTGTCTCAGGGCCCCACGGGGTCTTCGTAGTCACCTAGACTTAACTAAGAGGTACAGTAAATTAGCAGTAGGTCCAGGGTACAAATCTGCCATCCTGAACTCTTCATCACTATTCTCCTCCCCACTCCCTGTTACCTTGGTCATTCCAAGCTCATTCCAAACTCAGGACCTTTATACTTGCTATTTGACAAATAAAAATGGCAAGCATTAGGATATATTGGAGTATATGAGGAAGCCATTTGGTATAAAACTAATTCGGCCTGATTCTTTTTTTCAAAAGGGCCTGACTGTGGCTATTGAGCACGCATTGCATATCTACTTAGACATTTCCTATGGCCAGAACAAAGGCCCTTGAGATAAAGGTGCAACTTTCCCCCACATTAGCATTTCCTTAGGGATAAGCATTTTTCCTTAGGCTAGGAATTGATTGCTGCACTCACCTCCCAGCTCACCTGTGACCACCCAGCTGGAGACAACAGACTGCCACCCTGCTGTGTTCACCGAGACAGCAGACCTACCTGCTATTTCCATCAATCGCTGTGCCGACAGAGCAGTCTCGCGACTATTGTAAAAGGGACATTTCAATCCTATGTGAAACATCCTCTTTGAGGGTATATAACCACCCTTATACCCCGACTTCTTTGGAGTGCTCTGTTCCTTTGTGGAAAGACTCTCCCGGGTTATAATCCTCAGATTTAAGCTCAGAATAAACTCACCCAAATTTTCATTTATAGATTGGATATGGATTATTTTCGTCGACATATTCCTCTGCCTGGAATTATTTCCTTTTAGATCTTCACAGGGCCAGCTCTTTGTCATCTGTCAGGCCTCAGGGCAGATATCACCTCTTTAGAGAAGACTTCTCTGATCGCACAAACCAAATTAGGCACCTATCTCATCCCCAATCACTCTCTATCTTGTTTTCCTGCTTTTATTTTCTTCTGAGTACTTCTCCCAATCTGGATTTTTTTTTAATTATTGAGGTATTATTAACACATAATATTATATTAGTTTCAGATGTACAACATAATAAATCGATATTTATACATATTGCAAAATGATCACCACAATAAGTCTGGTTAACAATTTGGAATTCTTAATCATTTGTGGGGTTTTTTGCTTGTTGCATGCCTTTCCCACTAGAATGTGAGCTCTGTGAGAGAAAGGCCTTATCCAACTTGTTCATGGTTCTATGTCTAGTGTCTATAATAGTACTCTCCATAGCAGATCTGTAATAAATACTGTGGAATTGAAAAAATAACAAGATGGCAGCAGCATGGAAAAAAAAAACAGGCTTAGGAAGCTAATCTGGCTCAGTGATTACTCAGCTGCTATTACAGTAGCAAGTCACTGAGCTTCGGTTTTCTCATCTCTCAAGTAAGGGAATAGATGCTTTCCGTGGCCCCTTACAGCATGATAATTCTACAAAGTTGTAAATTTTTCATATCATTCAGGAGTGATTTTCAAAGAGGTGAAGCTTACCCTCTAAGTACAAAATCTTGTCCTATTTTTTCCATTTGGGGTGAATATAAATCCTTGTGAAAAATATCATATAATTTTCTAGCTTTTAAACAAAATAACCAGGACATCATTTACTTTCTTATTGACTCAGAGGTCTCATTACTAAAAGCAAATATTGTACCATGTTGTAAGGAAAGCATTGGCAGTGTCAGTTTCTATTGACTGATATTTCTCCTCATTATAGGTTGCATTTTCCCCTTCTTCAGATGTCTAATAATCTTTGATTTGATGCTAGACATTATGAATGCTACATTGTTGAATTCTGGATTTTGTTATCTTCTTTAATAGAGGGTTGAGTTTTGTTTTAGCAGGCAGTTAATTTACTTGTGGATCAACTTGGGTATAGAGTAGCCTTTACTCGGAGGTTAGATTAACACTTCTCCTGAGATGTGGCCTTCCTGGGGTACCTCCTGACTGCCTGGAGAGTTCAGTGAGATCTCTCCATCAGACTGGTCAGAACTCGAATGTTTACCAGTCCTGTATGAGTTTCAGTAGTTGTTTAGTTCACAGCACCCAGTGGTGTTCTTTCCCTGGTACTTGTTCTTTGCCCAGCCTGTGGATTCTTGCCCCACACAAGCACAGCTTAATATTCAGCCAAAGATTCATGGGGACCCCTAGGCAGATGTCTAGAGTTTTTCTCTGCAGAGTTCTCTCCTCTCCAGTGCCTTGCCCCACAAATTCCGACCACCTCAGTAGTCTGAACTCTGATCTCTGTGTTCTTGGTTCAGTAAGAGGGCTATGCTCTGTTTGAGCGCCCCCTCCCTGTACCACAGTGGGTAAAGGGCCTCGAGGCAGAAAGCTAGAGCAACTGAGAGTTTCGTCTCCCTTGCTTCCCTTCTCTCAAGGATCACAGTCCTGTCTAGGGTCTAAAAACAATAATTTCATGCCTTTTTGCCAGTTTGAGAGTTGTTTACAACAGGAGATTAGTCTAGTATCACAACGGCGAGAAATGGAAGTTGCCTCCTTGGGTACTTTTGAGGTGGGTAAAATTTATTTGCCCCAAAACTAAATGACCTTAGAGTGCTAAATATTTTTATATTTTTCCTGGGAAAAAATATGATGGTTTGTAATGTTCAAAGAAACTCGAAAGATACAAATAAACTGGTGTAATAATTAATAAATCCCTGGTGTAACTTGCTAAGTCACAAAGCATCAGGATTAAATAAAATAATGGCCAATGGTACAGCCTCAGTGACTGGAAGATAAGTAAGTATTTGATAAATATAACCTTCTTTCTTTTTTCTAGGGCAGATGCTTGAAGCCAAGACCTATTTTAAAATCATCTAGAGAACTAGTTATTTAAAGGATTCCTGTGGTGAATCCTTTTCCAAAGCAAAAGATCCTTTTGTGAAATGCATAAACTCTTCCTAATCTTTTTGTAAATATAGATCTATATATATTTGTTTGGCTTAATGTGTTCTGTGAGGAATCTGTTTGCTAAGGCTAAGTGTGGGTGTGGATGTGGATGTGTGTTTGGGAAATGGGTAAAGAAGAAGGGGTTTGGTTGTGCCATGCCATAAACCCTATTGGTCTGGGTAGAAGCCATGAGGTTTTAGGATTGTATTTTGAATGAGATGATAAGACAGTAACAAATACAAGATGGGAAATCCCTAGACTGCAAAAAAGAGGCAGCTGATGTACCACTTTCTGCTGCTATCTGTTACTTCCTCTGTTTTCACAGAACACTTTCTAAGAACCTGGAAAGAAGCCTGCCAGGTCACATCTCTGCCACATCAGTTCACTCACTCATTTGTTTATTCACACAACAAATACTTATTGAGTGCTCACAGTGTGTCAGGTACTATGCTAGGTGCTGGGGACAGCGCAGTGAACAGCAGACATACCTCCAGAGAACTTACATTCTAGGGGGGAATTATCAAATAAACAAATGATATGCAGAAAACTAGATCAGGGTAAGAGTGTTAGAGAATAGGCCAGGCTGGTAAGAAATGCCTTTCAATATCAGGAGGGGACACTCAAACAGAACACATTTGAGCAGAGAGGGAAAGAAAGTAGGGGGAGGTGGAGCCTGTGAAATATCTGTGAGGGAACAAGGAATGCAAAAGGCCTGAGGTGGGAGCAGAGTTTTTGAGGTGTCAGGGACTGGCAAGGAAGCCATAATGGCCAGAGTGAAATAAAGAAAGGATGCGATGTCAGGGTCAGAGAGGAGGGAAGGAGATGAGGAGAGAGTCTGGAGAGCGCCAGAACAGGCAGTCTTGCAGACCATGGCAAGGGCTTTGGATTTTATTCTGGATGAGATAGGAAACCGTTGGAAAGTGCTGAACTGCAGCAGGATATAACCTCACATTTTAGAAGGGTCACTCAGCTATAGAGAAGAAACTGAGGTGAGAAGACCAATGAAGTGGCTCATGCAATAGCACTGATGAGAAGTGACGGTGTGTTAGGCCAGGATGGTAGCAGCAAAGCTGGTAGGAAAGCATCAGATTCTGCACACATTTCAAAGGAAAATCTGACAAAATATGCAAATACATTGGATGTGGGATAGAAGACAAAATGCAAAATCAAAAATGACATAAGATTTTTGGTCTGAACGATTGGAAGAAAGGCAGCGCCATTTCTTGGTAGGAATGGAAACTGGAGGTAGGAATAGAGGTGGTGAGATTTGGTGGAGAAAATCAATAGTTCTGTTTTGAACTATCAAGTTCATTCCTAGATATCCAAGTGGAGATGCTGAGAAGGCAAATGAATCTCCAGGCCTGGAGTTCTGAGGAGCAGTCTGAGCTGGAGCTACAAATTTAGAATCAGCAGCATAAAGATGGTATTTAAAGCCATAGAACGAGAGGAGACTCTCCAGTAAGTGAGCTATCCCAGCATTTAGGGTCTGGACGTGGAGGATGCAGCAAAGTAGACTGAGACAGAGCAGTTACTACGGAGAGACTGACACTCGTGTTTCTGCTTGTCTTCAATTCCCAGGATCTTCCTTATAAAGCAGAGATAATAATGCTCAGCTCATGGTTGCTGTGATGTTAAATGAGATAAAGTACTGCCATGGCAGTGTGCAGCCCACTCGGGGAGAGGAGAAAGGGTCTTTTTCTTCCCCCAGTGGATTCTTCCCCTGTGTTTTCTGGACCGAACCTCAGGGAACCCCATGGGGCCATTTCTCAAGCTGCTCTGAGATGGTGACGATTAGGCTAAGGCCCTGGGAGACTGTTGTTTTGCCAGCTCCTGGGGACACCCCAAGCCCGATTTCACAGGGCCAACAACAGATCTGTCCTAAAGGTGTGAGAGGCTGGTATTTGTATGGGATGGTTGAAGAAGTGTGAGGTGGGGTAGAAGTAGGTTAAGGGGGACCACTGGGGAGAATCTAGGGGGTGCTGGGACGTGCTTTTGAATCCAGGCACCCACCTCTCAGCCCTGGGAGTATTGGCAATTGTGCTGTCAGCTGAATTTCTCTTAGGGAATTTCCCTCAGTGAAGAGTCACCTGCCCAGGGTGTGCCCCCTCCTTGGGAGTGGGTGTAAAGTCTTGGCCCCCTGAGACAACTCTAAAGGGCCATCTGGGTGTGGTTCCCTGTAGGAGCCCTTGAAATGTTTGTTGCAACAACTTTGCAGTTCAGCTTCTCCCTCTGTTCAATCTTGCCTCCCTCACTCCTCCCAAATGTTTGTCCAGAGAGGGCTCCTTGATTAACCTCCTGCCTGCAAATCTCAGAGTCTTGTAATCTATTTCTCAAGGTACCTGAGCTACGGCAGTTGGTACAGGAAGTAGTCTTAGGAAGCAGGCTCTAAAATGAGATTTTGAACTGAATAACTCACTGGCAGGTTGGCTATGAAGACCCCATCACTGGTGGTAGGTGAAGTAGTCATAGCCTCTGGCAAAATGTAACAGTCAATTGTTTAAACCAATAACTAGGGTCAAGTCACAATATATCCCAGCTGGGGAAGTGCTGGTCCACTAAGGAAGAAAGGAGCTACAGGACCCGGCCAGCATGTACTGACAGAAGCTGGAAAGTGTGGTGAGACTGGATCCTGAGAGTGCTAGATCAAGGGGGCAGAGAAACTGAGCCCCAGAGCATTACAACATTTAGAGACCCAGGAGGTGAGAAAGCCAGGGTCCATCACAGTAATAATGAGTGAAAGACAGAGACACAGAGAAAGAGAAAGAATGAAAGATCTACCAGGAATGAGAGAGAGGGATGAAGTTGTAACAAGGAAAGCTAGTTGTTAGTATCATCTGATGTGATGAGCTTCAGAGCTGGAGGTTTTAAAGAATAGCGAGAGACGATGCTCTCTGGTACTGGCTGTGGCAGGACTAACAATGGCAGGAGAAGCTGGGGGCTCAGGGCGCAGCCAGGGTTCAGACACAACAAGCCATGAAGGGACAGACCAGAGAAGAGGTTGGGGAATGTATGGATTTTACTGATGATGGATAGTGAGGTTCCTCCTCTCTCCCTCTGCCCCCTCGTCAGGCCACCAAAGAGACGCCAGTAATTTCCTAATCATTGCTCTTCTACACCTACCCTCATCTTCCCAAGAGAATGCCTCAGTCAGGCTTATTCCGGGACTTTGGTAAAGAAAGAAGTTCTGAAGACATGAGAGACACAGACCAAAAGGTGCAGGGAGAGAATTTAAAAAGAGGCTAAGTCATAATAAATGGCCAGGGGTGGGAGAGGACACGGGGACGTGTTGGGGTGGGATTGGGAATGGGGTTGCTGGGAAAGAAGGGGAATGAGGGAGTTGGTAAAGAAAAGGTCTAGATTGATCTAGATTCTTGTGGGGCTGGAAGGAATTAGAGAAAAGAGAACATGAGAAGTCCTGCAGGGGTTATGAATTGGACTCCCTTGAATGTCAAGACATGAGGAACAAATGAAAGTCCTTCTCAATAATTTCTTTGTCGAACTTCCTTGAATGCAGCAGTGCTCTGGGGCTGGGCTTGTGGGTATTGACTAGCATAGGGTTTAAGGTAGAAAAAGATACTTAGACCCTACCTTGTGATTCAAGTCAAGGTTCTGGTCCCTGGAAGAGGTAAAAACCAGGTAGGCAATCCTTACAGAATACTATCATGAAGGTTTATCCAAGCCCATTCATTCATTCACTCAATCTATCCACACCTTCAATCACTCAATCCCTAGACTGTCAACTCCAGGAGGCTGGGATGGTCTCATTTTTTTTTTTTACACCTCCAACACTTAGATGAGTGCTTATTCACTCACCCCGCAAAGTGTGCTGTCTGCCTGGCTTCTGCTGTACCTCGTGCCAAGTGCTGCTGTATGCCAGTGTACAAGGTAGGTGTCTTCCTGTGCTGCCCTGATGATCTTACTCTCTATTAGAGTCACAAATGAACAAATATATTTATAATTACAAGGTGTGGTTTTGATAAATGCTATAAAGGAAATGCACATGTTAGTGGGGTAAAGAGTAAGGAGTCTTGAATTAGCCTGGTTAAAGTAGGCCTCTCTGGGAAGACATCATTTATTCTCAAGCCTGAAGAATGAGACATGGCCGCCCACAGTGGTGGGAGAAGGAATATTTACTTTCTAAGCAAAAACAACAAGTGTGAAGGACGTAAGGACCAAAAGATCTTGATAGCTTTTGGGAAACAGAAAGAAAGCCCATAGAGTTATTTACTGCTGAGAAATAAGGACTTACCGGTCTTACTGACACTTTCCCCAAAAATGCTCCTTTACAACAGATATTAATGAATACTCCATAACAAAAAGCAATGAGAGCAATGTTTCCTTTCATCATTGAGAAAAATACTTAATATCTATAATTATTAGTTTATTTGCTGTTTAGCTTGGTTTATGGTATTTATCCATATACTGAAGCAAATTCCTTTTTTTTTGTAAATAGTCATATTTTTCCAACTTTTCACTAGTTTCTGCCTTTGGAATCATCCATAAAAAGTCTTCCCTATCTCAGAATTACATAATTATCTTTTTTTCTAGGAGTTTTATGACTTCATATTTTACATTTAAATCTTCAGTTCATCTGGATATTTTCAGATGTCTGGTTCTTTTATTTTCATTGTCCCTCAATAAAGCAGAATATTTTTCTTTATATAGGTCCCTCATTTCTTATTATATTAATTCTTGGGCATTTTTTATTTTGTTGTTGTTCTTGTTGCTACTATGAATGGAGTCTTTTTTCCGTTACATTTTATAGCTGGTTATCGTGGATATTTGGGAAGAAATATATATAATATAAAATATATAGTATATGATATATGTCATTATACACATTTTAATAAGAATATTGTGACCAGTTACTTGCCTGAGGTCTCAGTTCTGAAGTCTACCAGTTGAGTCTCTCTAGTTTTCTAATAGTTAAAATTTGCACATAACCTTACTTCTTTTAATCCTTTCCAATCTGAAACACACAACATGGTTTCCCATTGTGTTAATTGCATTTCTTTGACGACTATCGGGGGCGAACATCTTTTCAGGTGTTTATTGGACATTTGATTTTCTTTAGCGAACTGCCAGTTCGTGTCCCTTGCCAATTTTTCTAGTTGGCATTTGTCATGTTTTTATTGATCCTATAAAATTATTTTAAATTCATTTCCACTTTTAAAATAAATATTTATACATTATTTCTGCCAAGAGACAGAGTCACTAAATGTCAAATGCAAATACCAGCACGTGAGCAGTCTAGAAAGGTTGAGAATTACTGGCTGGAGGCTACATGCCTACAAATTGACTTTCTGTCTCTTAGTCCTTAAAGCCCAACGGGAGGGAGGCGGATAGGTGACCAATAACACACGTGCCCAGGTAGGGATCGCGCTGCTCCAACCCAGCCGGTGCAGGGCTGCGGTTGGCCCCAACCCTGCCTTGGTTCCCACCCACTGGGCCCCCCTTCCCTCCCTTCACACCGGGTGGTCTCCCCCCGCTAGGTTTGAAGGGATTATCCAGGATCAATATTTGAAATAGTTGTATTTTTTTCTAGCTGGAGTTAAGTTTATAAGCTTTTTTTATTTAACCACCAAACACCAGAAATAAAAATCTGGTAGACAGCCAATTTGACTGGGAGCCAGCACACTTCCTCATAGCCGAGGAGTTCGCCCTTCGTCCTTGTTGTTTTTCCCCGAGTTACTGACATTTCCTTTCAAAAGCTGATTCCCCAGCTTCTCAAATTCTTCATCCGAGTCATTCAGTCCCCAAATAATTCTCAGAGATCCTGCCCTCCCAGTCCAGCCCCCACCCCCAGCCCCTGACACCTGAGCTGTAGCTGGGCCCGAGCCACGTGACCCGGCCTCTGGCTCCGAGTCTTTCCTGGGGGAGCTTTAATTGCCGGCTCTGCAAATGCAAAACGAGGGCCTGGTCAGTGGGGGAGGGGGGACAACAGCATCCGAAGCATCGGAAGGCTGGTCCATGTAAAGAGGGAGGGTTTCGTTCACACTAATCCCTAAAGGCTGAAATAAGGCGTAAGTCCACGCCCAGTTTATCACTCACCAAATATGTATTGAGCACCGACTGTGTACCAGGCACTCTCCCGGGCACTGGTGAAAAGTCTAAACCGCCCCTGGTGAAATTTACTGCCCAGTGGGATAGACAGACATGGAATAAGTAATTCCACATCACAAATTCAGTAATTCTAAGTGTGAAAATTCTGCTTAGTCAAGTGGGAACAATTTCATGGCCTAGTTTACAAGCTCCCTTCTGAATCTTTTGAAAGGATTCAGAGGAACAGCAACGAGACTGCCCCAGAGATTTCTGATGGCCGGCCCTTCCACCTCCCACATTTAGGGAAGGGCCATCCTGAGAAAAGAGACAGCACTGACTCAAGTAAGGAGACCTAAGGGGGAAGGCTGGGGAGGAGCTGGGGAGGCCCTGGCGCTGCTTTCCCTCCCGACTTGGGAAATGAGTCTCTGGGTTCAGTCTTGCAACTCTCCTGACCTCTCACAGCATTTGGGACTGGCCCGAGACGTGGTGGGATCATCCCGGGTTGGCCTTCGAAGTCCTCTCTGAGTCAGCTGTCCCTGACCCGCACATTTAGGGCTCCTCCCCTCGTCTCCCGCTCTTTCATGCTCAGAACTCATGTTCCAGATGGACTCAGCTGGCAAGTGTTTGAGACGTGTCTCAGCATCTTGTGATGTGTTCCCGAACCTCTGGGCCCCTGCGTGGGGTGAGTCACCGGCTCTGACTTGATCCCTGTTGCATATTGGCCCCTTTCTCCTGGGTCCACAAACCAAAGCCCATCATCTGAGATCAGACCACCAAGTTCCTGTGACCAGGCCTGCAGGGGACAGCTCTGCAGTTGGCTCTGCCTTTTCAATGGTTCTTTTTCCCCTCTTTTCCTCTACACTGATTCTCAGAATTTATTTGTCAAGGGATGGGGATAAAAGCATCATCCCGCTCAGTCCTTCTGCCTCCTGGCTCCTTCTTCACCTAACTTTCTTATACCTGGGCCATGAGACTGAGCACAGCTGGGAATCCTGCCAAGGCAACACTGTTGCTATTCCCTCCAAACTGGTGAATTTCCTTTTTAGTAACTTGGGGTGGGCGGTGAGTTGGTGAGAAGGGGAAATGGGAGGAGAGGAAGCTTTTTGTCTCCTGGTTAAGAGACTGCCTGGATTCCAACCCTGGCACCCTGGCTTCCTAGCTGAATGGCCTCGGGCAAGTTTTCTGTACCTCAGTTTCCTCATCTCTAAAAGATAAATAAGCACCCACTCATAAGACTATTGTGAAGATAAAACGAGTTAACGCATGTCCAGATTTTTTAAAAATCCTTCCTATACAAGTGTTAGTGGTAGTGCTCTTGTTGACGTTACCGGCTCTTAGGGAGGTTCCTTTTTGCAACTTCAGGCTGGTAATGATTTTTATGTGTGGCCTTCCCTTTTCTGCCTTTTCTGGATCCGTACTCCACAATAGCTAGTCTGGCATCTTTTTTCCATTTCTGCCACCCCGGGTCAATTGCCCTTGCTGGACTGATTCCTTGCTCCAGTGTCTCTGGGTCTGGTTCACCAAAGTTTGGGTAAGGGCTGGAGGGGAGAGACCCACTCATGACTTGGGCTCTTCTTTTCTCCCTAAGCCTGAGGCCTCCTTCCTCTGTGGCTGACCCCCAGGGGGGAGCCTGTTTGAATCAACCATCCATTGATCCGTTTATTTATGCATTTATTCCACACACGTTTTTGAGCATTTACTATCTGTCAGGTACTGTGAGAAATACTAGGTCTAAAAAGATGAAAAATATTCAGTTCCTGTGCTCAAGGGGCTCAACATCACAGACAATTACAATCCTGGTGTGTTTAATGCTGTTATGAGGGTCGGTGTGGGGTGCTTTGGATATTCAAGGAAGGTACCCGACCTGATGCTGGGTGTGAGGGCTTGATAGTGTTCTATGCTGGATTCTAGAAGATTAGGAGGACTTGGCCAGGTGAAATGAGGGAAGGACATTCCTGGCCGAGAAGGCAGCATGTGCAAAGGCCGGGGGAGGAAAGAGAGCAGGCTCAGAGCTTGGTGTGGGTTCAGTGGCCTCCTCCAGGAAGGGGAGGGGAGCACAGTCTAGGGTGGGGGTAGTGGTATGCCAGAAAAACATGAAGCTATTCCCTAGCGTTTCCACTGATAATCTAGATCTGTCATTTTTGTGTTATGGTTTCTCATTCCTTAATATTCCATCTCAAATGGTGCTCAAAAAATGGAGTTAATTTTAATAATATTTACATGACCTATATGAAGCTGGAAGGATTCATTATACATTTCATGTGTTGTGAATATGCTTTCACACTTCTTGTTAAATACAACAGATTGAACACATGTTTTTATCCCAAATGCCTTGCAAAAATATCACTGAAACAAGAGTAGAGGAGAAAAAAAATAGATATGAACAAAAAGAGGAGACAATAGCAAATGAGAAAGGCATACAAATTTTCAGAATATGAAAATCAGATGAAAGAAGCAGAGAGCTGGGAGCTGTCTTAGACTGAGTTCCCTGTGAAACAGACCCAGAGATGGAGACCTGATGCGGGAAGTCTATCGGGCAGAGCTCTTGGGAACCACACGGCAGGGCCGTGGAGGAAGCAGGACAGGGCAGAGAGAGAAGTGGAAGCGCATTGCAATCACAGGAGTCTTAACCGACCTCACAGGAAGCGCTTCAGAGTGGTCCCAGATTGAGGCAAGGGGTCAGGCCGTTGTACTCCTCCACTTACCAGCCATTGGGTATGGCTGCCCCTGGAAGGGAGAAAACTTTGGGTGAGGCACGTCCCTTCATCTAGGGCCAATTCCTAGGAAAGAACTCAGTCGTAAGCTTTCATCAGCCAATAATTCCAGCAGCTGAAAAATGAGAGGCTCCATCAAAAAGGGAGAGTCTGGGTGGTGCATCCCAACACTCATTACAAAGAGATTCAAGGGAGAAGCAAGCCCGTTCACACCGTGGAATGCTGGAAAGGCTCAGGAACTGGAAACGCAGGAGTCTCTGAGAGCAAGGGGGAGGTGTGGGGTTGAAACGAGACATCGTGTGAAAGTGTATATGAGGAGGTGCCCGCCTCTCTCCAGCCCTGGCAGAGGCCTGAGGGCTTACTGTGTGAGGAACTTTAACTGGAACCAGAGGTTCCAGACCCAGAGACACTAAATATGGCAGAGGTGTGCAAGGAGGCACCTGAAAATGGAAGAGGTGGAGATAGTCTTATGAAAACAGAGGCAGTTCCACAGTCTGAGCGGTGAGACCTCCAGCCCCTTCCCCACTCAGCTCACAGAACTCCAGAGTCAGGCTTATAGAGACTAGGCAGAAGTCTAGACGGAGAATGCATCTCTAGGGAGATTGGCCAGCCCAAAAGAAAAGACCTACCCTACTGAGATTTGGGTGTTCTCAAATAAAAAAGCCAGCCAGTCATCTGATCAGCCTAATGAAGATTACTGAGCAATAAACCTCACCATGGTCACATAGCTTTTAATCAGTTTTTAGTGCCTTACTCTCAAATACAGTCAGAGAGTCAGTGATGATACTCATATACTTGGGGAAACACTCAACGTGAAAGACAGTTGCAAAAGCAGATAGATGGCAAAAAGAACTCAGGGGAAACAGAGACAATGCAAGGAAGCAAAAAAACCCCTGAAAACAAAAGAACAACAACAAAAACCCTTCAATGTCCTCAAAGAGATAACAGACAATGTTGCATTATTGGAATAAGAACTGGATGCTATAAAAGGAGCAATTACACAATAAGAAAAATTATTTCTCATTCCTCTAAGTCCAGTCAGGAATAAGAGACGGCAGAGTAGGGTGGGACTGTGACCCACAACGTTATCGAGGGCGCACTTCCCACGTCACTGGAGGAAGGGAAAGACGATCTCTCCAGAGGGTTTTATGGATCAGGTCTGTAAGTCACAGGCATCATTTCTGCTCACCTTCCATCAGCTAAAACTAACACAGTCTAGCTTTGTGCTCAGGAAGAAGAAGGATCTGTTTTGGTGAACACACTGTAGCGTCTGCTGCAAGAAGTGTCGGAAGATAAAGGCAGGGAATCTCACAGCAGGCCTGGAAGTTAGTCCAGACTGAAAGGCGGACGGAAGCCTCCAGGAGGGAATCCGCAGGAAAAAATGGAACTGAAAGAATATCAGACGGTTAACTGAAAAAGAAAGTTAAATTCAGAGGGTTTTACAATACTTCTGTGAGTGTATGAAGAAATTATGATAATGAAAAATGAGCAAATGATAAAAGGGAGGAAATTATTACCTCGAGAAAGAACAAACAGTGAAAGAAGGAGATGCAATCACATTACATTTCATAGTAAGAGAAAAACTAAATAGTGATTTAACCAAAAATTGTAAAATATCTATTTTGGAAGGTTGAAGTAGGCTGAGGGACAATGAGGAGCAATAATGCCGAATCCTGAGCTTCCTATGGAAAGTCAATAGATAATATGTGGAAGTGTTGAGCTGAGAAGCAGCAATATAACCCTATTGGTTAGAAATATGGACATAAATTCCATACAAAGTAGCAGAAAACACTTAAGACGAAGATAAAGGAGACGGGAAGGAGTAGGCAGGGGACTTTTGTGGTAGTTTATATACTTTGTGTATTTTTTGACTTTTAAAACCTTGTATATCTATTGCTTCAAAAATAATTATAACAAGGGGCTGGCCCCGTGGCCGAGTGGTTAAGTTCGCGCACTCCGCAGCAGGTGGCCCAGTGTTTCGTTGGTTCGAATCCTGGGCGCGGACATGGCACTGCTCGTCAGACCACGCTGAGGCGGCGTCTCACATGCCACAGCTAGAAGAACCCACAACGAAGAATACACAACTATGTACCGGGGGGCTTTGGGGAGAAAAAGGAAAAAATAAAATCTTTAAAAAAAAAATAATTATAACAAAAAGTCCATGGATAGGACCAGCTTCGGCTTGACTGGATTCAGGAACTCATCCAACGTTATCGGGACTTTGCTTTCTCTGCGCTGGCTTCATTGGCAGCTACCCCCTCTTCACGGGGCACAGGACCTCCTGGTCTATGTTTTCTTTTTCTTTCTCTCATAATTAAAAAAATTTTTAATTGTGGTTACAAAACACATGAAATTCGTCACCTTAACCATTTTTAATTGTACAATTTAGTAGTGTTAAGTATATTCGCATTGTTGTGCAACAGATCGCCAGAACTTTTTCACCCTGCAAATGGAAACTCTATCCATTAAGCAACAGCTCTTCATTTCCCCCTCCCCACAGCTTCTGGCAACCACCATTCTACTTTCTGCTGTTTTCTTTTGGCTATTAGTGACAGCAGAAAGAAACCTCACTTTCCTGATAATTCTGACACAAGTCCCAGGATTGAGTTCCACTGGACTAACCAGGGGTTGGTCCGCATCCCCACAACAAATGGCCCAAGAGTCAGGGATGAGCGGCTGCCCGAGGAGTGCTGACAGTAGAAGGGGGCTAGGACTCCAGGGCCAACAAGACCAACTGAGTCCACAACGAGAGGGGCAGGTTGTGAGCCATCAGGTCCCCACCCTGCTTAGAGCCCACCTGACTTAGAGGTTTACCTGTGTCTCCATGGCCTTCCAAGCAAGCAAGATTATCTTAACTCTCTGCGGGACTCTTTTTTAAACCTCTTTAGATAAACTGCTTTTAAAAAAGATTTATTTTTTGGATAAATAGAAAATTGTGATTGTTAGTGAAGTTAGTAAAGTTGACCTTCTCTGAAAATGTTCATTAGTTATTTGTATTTTTATTATGAATTGTCTGTTCATGCTCTTTGCCCACCCCATATTTTTAATAAATACATTTATCAGCCTTCCCAATTCTAATAAACATGCAAAAACTTGTTTTAAAAAATATTTCAGAGAACCTTGCGCAGGACTTTAGAGGTTATCTAGCAGCGTGACTCTCATTTTACCAAGAAGAAACCAAAGCACTGAGGTGAGCCTCGAGCCAGCTCTGGAACCCTGCTGGTCATGGAGGACAGCACAGAAAATCCGGTTTGATCCTCCATCTGTTAGACTGGGCTGCCTCTTCAATTACTCCTAAATTTGCTTCCCCCGAAGTCACGTTTCCTGCCCAATCGCCATATTCAGGAATTACAGAGAGCCACCTTAATTTTCCCACAGTTTGCAGCATTTTTTAAAGACAGGACAAATAGCTGAGAAGGTTTTAAGCTAATTCGAAGCCCCTTGTTGATTTCATGCTGTAATCTTGGCATTCCCCATCAGCGCCTTGCGAGTCTCCCCTCCAGCTGGCACGGTATTGGACTGGATTTTGCCATTTAAAGAACACAAGTTACAGTAAAAAAAAAAAAAAGATTATTCTTGTAGCCCTGTCAACAAATGAGAATGAAATGCAGTGACCACGTGCTGATGTTTTTGCAGGGAAGGGAAGGAAGACGGTGGAGCATCCATGGCAATGTTGGCCCCAGCGCTTTTTTGCTCTGAAATCCTGGATTCTCTTGAAGCTCCTGACAGCAATAGAGCTTGAAAATACCCTAATTGGAACGAAGCAGTCCGTGCTCCTCCCGCTGTTCTCACTTCGCATTAGTTCAACGGTCATTGTGTGTGTCACGGCAGATGTAATTTGTAGAAGAGTAACTGGAGGGTTTAGAGTTTCAAAATGTAAACCAAACCCTAAGGAACATGAGGCGTTGGGCAGGAGTTTCCCTCGCTGAGGAAATCTCTTTGTCCAGAGTAAACGAAAGCGATTGTGTTTTGTTGACTCCAAGTTTCAAGAATAATTGAGTATCTACTGTAGTTTGGAAGGCTAACTGCTGAAGGCTGTGTTTTTATCTGTTAACTTGGTGTTTCCTTTTTCCTTGACAGCGTGCACCACTCGAGCGATAACAGGTCAGGCAGTTGCCTCAATTAAGCTGCTGGAAGGAGGAGAGTAGAAAAATTAAAGGTAGCTAATAGAGAGGTTTAGAATTATTGAGAGATGGGACTAGAACTTCAGATGAACAAATCTTCACCAGTAAAAGCAGGAGGGCAGGGTTAGAGCCAATAATAATAGGTAAAGCACTAGTATGTACCAGACAATTTTAGGAAAACTTTACAGAATTATCTCATTTAATTCTTGCAACAATCCATGAGGTAGGTACTACTATCCTTACAACAGATGAAGAGACTGAAGTTCAGAGTGGTAAAGTTACTGGCCCAAAGTCACAGAGCTAGACATCTTGCGGCGAGAGCAAGCAATCTGATTCCAGGATCTGGAGTTTCCTGGACTCCAAGACCCAGGCTCTTAACCTCGCTCTATAAAAGCTCCACAAATGCTCTAGAGGTTGTGTCCTTTGCTCCTGAAATAGTGCTCGGTAAATAGCAGGTGTCCCAAAAGTATTAGCCAGCTGAATGAATACCTACTCCATGCCGCCTTGGCCTGGGGCCGGGTCTGTGCTCTCTGTAAGCTAGGGAGACCTGAAACCCGCATTTAGACGGCCTTTCAAACTCCTCAGAATTTTCTGCTCGAATTTAGAACTTCTTGGATAGTTGTCACATTAATGTACCTCCTTTGTTTCAGCAGAATGAAACTAGGTATTTAAGAGTGGTGATTATTGCTTTTATCCCAGACTTATTTTTAAGACTGGAAAAAAAAAAGGGTAGTTATTTAATGTCCAATAGCAGGGGGCTGGTTAAATAAATTATGAAAATACAATGATGGAATACTCAACAGCCACTAAAGATCAAGTCGCAGAGCATCCCGTGGCCTAAAGACACATTCTTGATATATTGTCCAGGGGGAAAAGCAGGTTATAAGATAACAGGCAGAGTATTACCCCAATAATGAACATGTCTTTATGCATAGAAAAAGTCTGAAATAAAATACATTAAAGTGTTGAGTAGTTATTTCTGTGTGGCAAAGGAATAGGTTTTAATTTTCTTGTGATGCTTTAAAATTTTTTCAAATTTTCTAAAATAACTAAATTTTATAATCAGAAAAAAGTAATAATGTGATTTTTTAGAAGCAGTTATAATCAAATTTTGATTCGTGTTTAAAATTAAGATATGAATTTGCAACTTGACGAAAGAGGACAAAGTGTAGCTGGTGAGAGTGTGGGCTGTGGAGCCTGGCAGCCAGTGTTCAAATCCGGCTCCACCATTTGCAGTCTGTGCGGCCCTGATTCAATTACTAGACTTATCTGTGATTCCGTTTCTGTATCTGTAAAATAAAGATGTTACTATATATTTTGTATATATTATATAATATGTATTACTCATATTGTGTTGTATATTATACTATATAGAGTAGTATCAATAATTTAGGTATATCGTATATGATATTACTGTTGATATATCATATATATTACTTCCTACCTCAAAGAGTTGTTTTGAGGATTAAATGAATTACATCTAAAGCATTTAGAACAGTGCTGTATGAGTTTGCTATTATTATTGTCATTATTATTATCATTAAAAATTCTCTCAAATTCTCTTATCTCATCTTAAAAAATGCACAGGTAGAGGCAAACCCAGGCCAGATATTTTAATGCCCACATATTTGGGACTCTTCTAGGCCAAATGTGTGACGAGGAGAAGCCAGCAGGACCCCAGGAAGAGCCCCAGCTGGGCCTCCCAGGGTCAAAACACCATCCCTGAAGTAAGTAGATTTTGTGAAAACTCAGATTTATTTTGGCCTCACTTATTAGGCAAATTAGCCAAAGTATAAAGTTAAAACCAGGGGGAAAAACTAAAAGAAAAAAAATTAAAATATAGGGGAGAGAGAATTCTTCCTATCTTAACCCTCAAATCAAATCTTCTACCCTGACCTTTGACCTCACTGTGTCTTCCAAACATAATCCACCTTGTGAAGCTTCAAGTTTGTATTTTCTTCTCTCTCATTCCTCAGCCCTCATCCTCCTCACTCCCCTCCCCTCAGCCAGCACCCCACTCCCACCCCCGGCCTGGCTTTAACCACTGGGCTCCACACTAAAGGGGCTGGGTTTCACATCAGCCTGCACCAGCCCTGACCTCCCAGACCTCTGAGGTCCTGGGAAAGGGAGCCTGAACCTGACGCCACTCAGGAGAGTGGGAAGTGGCAGTGAGATGCCCTCACAGGACCTGCTCCCAGGCTGGCCTTATCCCAGGGCTGGGGGCTGGGATTTCCTGCCCGGAAGCACTAGGCCTGGACACAATGGGGATTATCAGTCACCATCGGGGGATCGGGACCATGGCGGTAGCCCTCCACTTAGCTGTCGGTTTTCCAGGCCTTTCCTGTGTGAATCTTTAGTTCCGTGGAAGCTCTTGTTTTGGTCTTTTCCAAGACGGAAACCCTTCCCCCAGCTTCCTACCCCTCTGTCACCTTGGGTCAGCTACCTTTCACTCGCCATCCTTTCCAACTTGGGTCTAAGTCAACTTAAATTGATAATGAACAGAGCCCAGATAAAGAAAGTGTTTCTGCTCTTTCTAGATCTTTTTTCTTTTTTCAATTACAGCTGAAATCGATGTCTTAACTTAATTAGCTTCCATGATGGTGATAATTCCATCAACTGAGCAA
Source organism: Equus przewalskii (assembly GCF_037783145.1). Classification (NCBI taxonomy): domain Eukaryota; kingdom Metazoa; phylum Chordata; class Mammalia; order Perissodactyla; family Equidae; genus Equus; species Equus przewalskii. The sequence goes on from NC_091854.1 coordinate 8,208,373, forward strand.
ATTAATAAATTATACCTGTATTGGAGTTTAAGTTCTTAATCAAAGAACTTCTTTGGCTTATTTAACAGTCCTCCATAGAGGACCTTTCTATGTTCAAAAACAAAAGTTTTTTTTTAAAAAAACAACCTAATAGTTTACTTACAGGAAAACATTTTAAAGGAGACGTAATTGATCATGTTGCAAGTCTTAACAATACAAACAGCAGAGTTGCTTTTAAAACTTAGGTTGCAAAATAATAGCTATCATTTACTGAATACTTACTATGTGTATCAAGTGGTTTACTCACGTTAGCTCACTCAGTCCTCAGGAACACCTATTTCATGAATGACAAAACTGATCCTCAGAGAGGTTGAATAACTCACTGAGATCACTCCAGATGTCAGTGTCAGCGCTGGGTTTGGAGCTCTCAGCCTGTGTGACCACAAAGTGTGTGCGTTGACCCCTCACTACACTGCTGCCTCCCGAAGTGGCCGACATCACTCACCATCTACCCACAATCCCTAATATTATTGCGGGATTGGATGCGGCCTTAGGTGGGAGAGCCTGTCTCCCTCCCATGCACCCTAACCCGACCACAGCGTCTCAGAACTCACCACCCTTGCCCGCTGAACTTCAGCAGGTCTAAGCTCAGAAAAGATGAAAAGATGATAGTGTTTGTTCCCACGGATCCCCCTGTAATTCAAAAGAAAAACTAAACTCAACCACAAAGAAGTGTCAGCCAGTTAAAAAAAGGTATGATTTTTCTGATGTGTCTACCTATGTATGTGATTGTATATATGCTATAATCGCAGATGTTTTGGAACAATTCTTGGGTTGTTCCGACCTTGCTGGGCTGTGAGCACGTGCTTATCTGCTTACTGGGTAAGTGAGTATTGCCACCTCCTACTTCCCAAGTTGGATGTGGGAAAAGAGAAAGCAAAGAAAAGAGGAGAGAAAGGAGAAGGAGGAAGAAAAGTGCATCTACTCAGAACTGGATGTGTGGGATTAAAACTGCCAAAGGACGACCAACCTGTTGTCCCCCGCTCCAGCTCCCTGATTCTCGAGCTGGCATCACTCTGTCCTCTCCTGCAGGAGGGTGAGCTGCTGCAGAGAGTGAGCCCCCACAGGGGAGCAGGGGCAGTCCAGGTCCGGGGGACCCCCAGAGAGAGGCCTGCTCTGACTCAGCGGGGAGTGGGCCAGACCTGCGCCTCCCTGTTTACAATTGGATTCCGCTGGGACCCGTGGTAAAATGACTCAGATTGGCTCTCGCTGCCCTGCAAAGCCTGAGGGATGTCAGTGCCTGCTCTGGGTTAACACCCCGACAGTCAATTTAAATTACTTAATTCATTTTTGTGACATCCAGCCAGTCTGCCTGAGGGGCGGATCTCTGAGATCATGATGACACATATTCCTGCGGCTCCTCAGATCTCTGCAGTCCCTGCGGCTTCCACGGGACCTTGGGTCACATGCCCGGCCACTGGCTGCACTTTGAGGAGCGCCATCTTGGAACACGGTCCATGTGAGACCCTGAGAGGGAGGGCAGTGGGCACTTTTGAGGAAAGGATGGTGCCTGTGCAGTCAAGGGAGCCAATCAGCTGCCTCCCTCGGGAGAGGTGATCTCCTACAAGCGGGTGCCTTTATGGCCTCCCCAGAAAAAAGCAACCGTGAAAGCCATGTGCATTGCGGGAGCTTAGAGGTTTTCTAGGGGAACCCAAATTTATGGACCAAGGGCGCTGAGATTTCCTGGAGAGCTCTGAGTTGTGGTCAGGGAGCCTTCTTTCTGTGCCTCAGATAATCCACTCAGAGTTTTGCCAAGTTCATGGCCTAGGAGCCCTGGGGCGACTCTGTTTATTGGGAAAGTACTGCCATCCAGCAAGTCCTTGGAGGTCTTGTGACCTGGGCAAGGAAAAAGTCCAGTGCTGGACTCCAATTCAGCTTCATCCAAGTGAATGGCTTCAATTCAACCATGATGAGGAAATTCTGCTTTCTCTGCACAGACTGTTCCATCCGCCAGATGCAGAAAAGTTGGATGCCCAATGACGTCAACTCACTGAGGTCTAAGGCCCAAAGTGGCCAGGGAGTAGGATCTGAGGACGGGCTGTTCCCACAGTTAGGGAGAGCACCCCCGCCCCTGCTCTCCTCCTTTGCTGGCCCCCCTGTCTCCTAGCACCCCTTTGGAGGCAGCCCAACACCACCTCGCCCTGCCCGGGTGAGGGCGTCCTCTCTGGGTCAGCCGGCTCAGCCCAGCCTACCATCCCCAGGTTCAACACGTGGGTTACCCACAGCAGGCTGAGTTCTCCAGCTGAGAGGAAAGGGCGCTCTGCCTCCGCCCACGGCCTCCTGGCTGAAAAGGCCCACTCGCACCAGACAGCGGGTGAAGTTTGCAGTTCCCGACAATTTGCTCTTGAGCCCTTTGGTTCCTTGTTCCCAGTTCTCAATTCAGTAAAGCTCCAGATGTGATTAAAAATACAACAGGAGAAAATGGTTTGGAAGACAAAGGAGGTTTGTTCCCCCTTCTCCAGATGAAGGATAATTTTAAGGAGAGAGCCTGGTCTCTAAGGATTCTTTGGTTTAAGTAATATGTGCCTTGGGAAGTCATAATCTTTTCAAGGGGTTTTTCACTGCATCGAGGAAAGTGCTGTAGCTTCATTTGGCAAATGGAAGCATTGAAAAATAGACGTAAAGTCATTTCCCAGCTTCAAATAGGAAATAAAGATTGGACTTGAAGTTCTTCAAAGTTTATAATTCTGTCCCACCACGTTCCTTAAGGAGGAGGCCTGGGGACCTGAGGGGTCTTCAATTATAAAACGTGTGTCCCAGACTATCAATATTAGGTCGGTGGCAACATGTAACAAAAGCTTTAAGAATGCAATTGGACCCAGCAGCTCCACTTCTACGAAGCTCTTCTGGAAAATTCATTAGAGCTGTGCAAAGATGTAGTTAATGATGTTCATCACAAGGTGGCTTATCATGTAAAAAAAATCAGAAATGGCCTAAATGTTGAACAACAGGGAATACATAATTGTGATCCATCTACTATTTACCATTGAAAATAATGTTGTAAAAGAGTGTTGTCCAAGAAACAATGTATCGTTAAATGAATAAGGCAGGCTTCAAGACAGTATGTGTCGTATAACCCCAGTTTTAATTAAAAAAATGTATATGTCTCAGAAAAATATTAAAGTGACACTATTTCTGAGTAGTTTAAAATTTCTTTATGTTTTCTAGATTCTCTGCATTGAATATGCATTTGTTTTTAGTAAAAATACACACACAGTAAATGTAACAAAAACAATACTCAAGAAGGTAACTAAGGTTCTAAGTAGGGGGAGAGAAAGAGTGTGGCCACTTGCTGGTCTTATTCAACAGCCCTAGCAAGGACCTGGGTAAGTCATTTATTTCATCCCTGAGGCTTGAAGCTTCTTCACCTGCCCATCACCCAGCCTTGGGGAGAGGCCACAAACTCCTGTGGGGACCTCTCTCTCAGAGTTTAGTAGTTTTATAAACACCTTATTGTAGGTGCTACTTACATATCCTGTACATTACCTTCCATGACTCTCATAACAGGAAGTAGTAATAATAAGGATAATAACAGCTGAAACTGATTCACTGGTTTCTATCTACCATGTTACGCATTTTACATATATTAACTCATCTTTATTTCTCCTATATTGACTTCTCTCTTTCTCTCACATGTCCCAATGGATCTGTCAGCAAATCCTGTCAGTTCCTCCTTCGTGATATATTCAGATGCTAATCATTCCTCACCTCCTCCTCCACCTCCACTCTAAGCCACCTTCCTCTCTCGAGCCTGGGCCCCTGCAACAGCCTCCCGATTGATCTTCCTGCTGCTGTCCCCCTGCAGTCTCTTTTCTACAGAGCAGAGTGTTAAAATGTAAATCAGACAATTTTACTAATCTGCTCAAAACCTTCTTATGACCCCCCTTCCTGCTCAAAAGAAAAGCCAAATTCCTTATAACAAGCTATAAGGCTCTACATGATCTGCCCCACTCTTCCTTTGCACCCCACTAAAACCCCTTATGCTCTGAGCCACGGTGAGATGATTACTACAGGCGAGCTAATTAACATATCGTCTCCTCACAAAGTTGACATTTTTTGGTTGTGTGATGAGTACACCTGAAATGTACTCTCTTGGCGTATTTCCCGTGTTCAACACAGTATTGTTAAGTATTCTCATGCCTGTACATTAGATCTCTAGATTTATTCATCCCCACATAATTGCAACTCTGTACCCTTTCACCAGCACCTCCCCATTTGCCCCTCCTCCAGCCCCTGGTAGCCATTTTTCTACTCTGCTTCTATGAGTTCATTTTTTTCCCTTAAGATTTCATATATATAATGAGATCATGCAGCATTTGTCTTTCTCTGTTTGGCTTATTTCACTGAGCATAATATCCTCCAGGTTCATCCGTGTTATTGTAAATGGCAGCATTTCCTCCTTTCTCAGAGCTGAATAATATTTCATTGTGTGTGTGTGTGTGTGTATGTGTGTGTGTGTATATATATATATATATATATATATATATATATATGTATATATACCACATCACACCACATCTTCTTTATTCATTCTTCCATTGAAGGACACTTGGGTTGTTTCCAAGTCTTGGCTACTGTGAATAATGCTGCAATGAACACGGGAGTATAGATATCTCTTCAAGATCCTGATTTCACTTCTTTTGGCTATATACCCAGAAGTGGGATTGCTGAATCATATGGTAGTTCTATTTTGAATTTTTTGAAGAATCTTTATACTGTTTTCCATAATGGCCACACCAATTTACATTTCTACTAACTTTGTACAAGTGTTCCTTTTTCTCCACATCCTCACCAACACTTTTTATCTTTTGTCCTTTTTTTTTGGTGAGGAAGATTGGCCCTGAGCTAATATCTGTTACTAATATTCCTCTATTTTGTTTGTGGGACACTGCCACAGCATGGCTTGATGAGCAGTGAGTAGGTCTGCATCCGGGATCTGAACCCGTGAACCCTGGCCTGCTGAAGGGGAGCGCATGAACTTAACCACTACACCACCGGGCTGGCCCTCTTTTGTCCTTTTGATAATAGCCATTCTAACAAGTGTGAGGTGATATCTCATTGTGGGTTTGATTTGCAATTTCCTGATGATTATTGATGTTGAACACTTTTTCATATACCTGTTGGCCATTTGTATGTCTTCTTTGGAAAAATGTCTATTCAGGTCATTTACCCATTTTTTAATTGGGTTGTTTTCTTGCTATTGGTTTTTTTTTTAATTCCTTATATATCTTGGATATTAACCCTTTATCAGATATATGGTTTGCAAATATTTGCTCCCATTCTGTAGGTTGTTTCTTCACACTGTTAATTGTTTCCTTTGCTGTGCAGAAGCTTTTTAGGTGGATACAATCCCATTTGTCTGTTTTTTGCTGTTGTTGTCATATCCAAAAACATCATTGCACAGATCAATGTCAAGACTTTTCCCTGTGTTTTCCTCTAATAGTTTTATGGTTTTAGGCCTTACATTTAAGTCTTTAATCCATTTTGAGTTAGTTTTTATATGTGGAGTGAAATAAGGGTCCAATTTCATTCCTCTGCCAGTTTTCCCAACCCCATTTATTGAAGAGACTGTCCTTTCCCCATGTGTGTTCTTGGTACATTTGTCAAAGATCAATTGGCCATAAATGCATGGCTTTATTTCTGGGCTCTCTATTCTGCTCCATTGATCTATATGTCTGTCTTAACGCCGGTACCATGCAGTTTTGATTACTATAGCTTTGTAGTATATTTTGATATCAGGTAGTGTGATGCCTCCAACTTTGTTCTTTTTGCTCAAGATTGCTTTGGCTATTCATGGTCTTTGTGGTTCCACATGAATTTTAGGATTGTTTTTCTGTTTCTGTGAAAGATGCCATTGGGATTTTGATAGGGATTGCATTGAATCTGTAGGTAGTTCTGAGTGGTATAGACATTTAACAATATTAATTCTTCCAATCCACGAACATGATGTATCTCTTTCCATTTGTTTGTGCCTTCTTCAATTTCTTCCATCAGTGTTTTAGTTTTTGGTGTACAGATCTTTTACCACCGTGGTTAAATTTATTCCTAAGTATTTTATTCTTTTTGCTGGTATTGTAAATGGCGTTGGTTTCTTAATTCTCTTTCTGATAGTTTGCTGTTAGTGTATAAAAATGCAACTGATTTGTGTATATTGATTTTGTATCCTGCAGCTTTACTGAATTCATTTATTAGTTCTAACCGTTTTTTTGGTGGAGTCTTTTGGATTTTCTATGAATAAAATTGTATCATCTGCAAACAGAGACAATTTTACTGCTTCCTTTCCGATTTGTATGCCTTTTATTTCTCTTTCTTGCCTAATTGCTCAGACTTGGACTTCCAATAGTATGTTGAATAAAAGCGGCCAGAGTGGGCATCCTTGTCTTATTCCTGACCTTAAAGGAAAAGCTTTCAGCTTTTCACCATTGAGAATGATTTTGGCTGTGGGCTTGTCATATATGGCTTTTACTATGTTGAGGTACATTCCTTCTATACCTAATTTGTTGAGAGTTTTTATCCTGAAAAGTTGTTGAACTTTGTCAAATGCTTTTTCTGCACCAAAGATGATCATATGATTCTTAACCTTCGTTCTGTTAACGTGGTGTATCACATTTATTGTTTTGCATATGTTGAACCATCTGCATACCAGGGATAAATCCCACTTGATCATGGCGTCTGATCCTTTTAATGTGCTGTTGAATTTGGTTTGCTAGGATTTTGTTGAGGACTTTTGCATCTATGTTCATTAGGGATGTTGGCCTGTAGTTTTCTTTTCTTGTAGTGACCTTAACTGGCTTTAGTATCAGGGTATGCTGGCCTCATAAAATGAGTTTGGAAGTATTCCCTCCTCTTCAATCTTTTTAAAGAGTTTGAAAAGGATTGATGTAAATACTTCTTTACAAGTTTGGTAGAATTCACCAGTGAAGCCTTCAGGTCCTGGGCTTTTATTTGTTGGGAGGTTTTTGATTATTGATTCAATCTCCTTCCCAGTTATTGGTTTGCTCAGATTTTCTGTTTCTTCATAATTCAGTTTCTTCATAACCTCAATGAGAAGTTGTATGATTCTACTATAGAAATTTATCCATTTCTTCTAGGTTGTCCAATTTTTTGGTGTATAAATGTTCATCATAGTCTCTTATGAGCCTCTGTATTTTGATGATATTGGTTGTAATGTCTCCTCTTTCATTTATAGTTTTATTCATTTACGTCTTCTCTATTTTTTTTCTTCGTTAGTCTAGCTAACGGTTTGCTTATTTTATCTTTTCAAAAAACCAACTCTTAGTTTCACTGATCTTTTCTATTGTTTTTCTAGTCTCTATCTCATTTATTTCGGCCCTGATCTTTATTATTTACTTTTGTATGCTAACTTTAGGTTTAGTTTGTTCTTCTTTTTCTAGTTCCTTGAGGTGTGAAGTTAGGTTGTTTATTTAAGATCTTTTTCCCCCTAATGTAAACTTTCATCACTATAAACTTTCCTCTTAGAACTGTGCTGCGTCCCATAAGTTTTGGTATGTTGTTTTCCATTTTCATTTTTCTCGAGATATTTTTTAAATTTCTCTTTTGATTTCTTCTTTGATCCATTGGTTGTTCAGAGGTGTATTGTTTAATTTCCACATCATTATGAATTTTCCAATTTTTTTTTGTTCTTGACTTCTAGTTTCCTACCATTGTGGTCAGAGAAGATACTTGGTATAATTTCAATCTTCTTAAATTTTCTAAGACTTGTTTTGTGGCCTAACATGTGATCTATCCTGGAGAATGTTTCATGTGCATTTGAAAACAATATGTTGGATGGAATGTTCTGTTATGCCTGTTAGGTCCAGTTGGTCTAAAGTATAGTTCGGGTCCAACATTTCCTTGTTTATTTCCTGTCTGGATGATCTATCCATAGTTGAAAGTGGGATATTGAAGTCCCCTACTATTACTGTGTTGCTATCTATTTCTCCTTTCAGATCTGTTAATATTTGCTTTATATACTTAGGTGCTCTGATGTTGGGTGCATATATATTTACAGTGGTTATATCCGCTTGATGAATTGACTGACCCTTTTATTATCAGATAGTCACCTTCTTCTCTTTTGACAGTTTTTGACTTAAAGTCTATTTTTCTAAGTATTGCCACCCTTGCTCTCTTTTAGTTACCATTTGCATGGAATATCTTTTACCATCTCTTCACTCTCAGTCTGCGTGTGTTCTTAATGCTAAAGTGAGTCTATTGTAGGCAGCATATTGTTGGATCTTGTTTTTTAATTCATTCTGGCTCTCTGTGTCTTTTGACTGGAGAATTTAGTCCATTTACACTTAAAGTAATTATTGAAAGGTAAGGATTTACCATTGCCAATTTTGTTAATTGTTTTCTGGCCATTTTGTAGTTCTTTCGTTCCTTTTTTCCTCTCTTGCTGTCTTCCTTTGTGATTTGATGATTTTTTGTAGTGGTATGCTTTGATTCCTTTCTCTCTCATCTTCTAAGCCTGGCATTTCTTTAGAAGTTTTTTGTTTTTGTTTTAGTTTTTAAAGATTGGCCCTGAGCTAACATCTGTTACCAATCTTCCTCTTATTTTTTTTCTTCTCCCCAGAGTCCCCCAGTATGTAGTCATATATTCTAACTGTAGGTCCTCCTAGTTGGCCTCTGTGGGACACTGCCTTAGCACGGCTTGACGAGCTGTGCTAGGTCTGCACCCAGGATCTGAACTGGTAAAACCCTGGGCTACCAAAGCAGGGCATGCGAACTTAACCACTCGGCCTCAGGGCCAGCATCCTAGGAGTTTTAAAATTACTAATTTAATCTCTTTACTTGTTATAGGTCTGTTCAGATTTTATCTTCTTCTTGAGTCAGTTTCTATAGTTTGTGTCTTTCTTGGAATTTGTCTATTTCTTCTAAGTTGTCTAATTTGTTGACATACAGCTGTATGTCATATAACTATTCATAGTATTCCTTTAGAATCCTTTTTGTTTCTCTAAGATCAGTGATGATTTCCCTGCTTTCATTTCTGATTGTAGTTGCAATTGCATTTTAATGCAAAGATACTGTATAATTATGGAGCCTTGAGACAATTTTATTCAAGAAAAAAAAGTGTCTTTGGAAATTAATAAGATTTCAAAGTGAATAATTTAAATATGGAACCAGTAAGATCACCTACTTTAATGAAGATTTGTTCCAGCACTGCTGGCCTCAGTTTCTAAGAATTGTCTTGCAGACCTGGAAAGTCAGAGAGAGCATCTCTGTATTTTCGGATTGCCACCATTGGAGTCTCATGGTGTTACCAGAAAAGGCATGTCTCAGCACATAGAACAGCTGGGAGTTATCTGATAACATATGGAAACATTTTACAAGCAGAAATAATTTGAAAAGGAGGTTAAAATTGTCATGAAATTAACCACCCATTCATTTCCATGATAAAGTCATATAGGGCAGAATTCACTAGCTCTTTATTGCTGTCTTGAATTGTTTTCAGAAAGACAGTTTAGCAGAAGAGAAGGAAGATCATAAGATTTCCCAGTTCACACAAACCACAGAGCAGAAGCAATTCTGTTAATTATTAAATGTTTAGCTGAGGGATTAATAAGCCATTATTTGGAAGTGAGCTGGAATATTTAGGAGAATGGTAATATAGGTGTAAGCATTGTTACCGATTAGGGGTATTCCAGCGCAGTTGAGGTTGAATGTTTTTCCTATTTTTCTTATAATTGCACAAATTAAAATTATCTATTTCTTTTAAACACAGTAAAAGCAGGTCCTAAATCAGACATGCCACTCCAAGCTCTGCCAGAGTACTGAACATCAAAATTAGTCCCACGAGGGCAGGGATTTTGGTGTCTTATTTCATAGTTGTGTCTCAAGCATACTGCTTTGGACCATACACGCGCCCAGTGAATAGTTGTTGAATAAGTAAATGATTAATAGTAGCTGCCTGTCACTAAGGCTCCAGTGTAAATAATAATAATGGAAACCTCGTTTTTGTTGAAGAGGTACCATAGTTGAAAGGCAAAATACCCTCTTAGCAACTTCCAAAATGCAGTTATAAAACTCCCCTAAAGGATTAGTCCCCTGAGTGATGAAGCACCCCAATTCAAGGTTCCAAAAACTCAGCCTGTCGGAAATATCAGAGTCTTAAAACAATCACGTTTAAAAACACTGTTGTTGTAAGGATTTTCTTTGATTTAAATGTTGTTTCTCTTGGAAAGGGCTTGTTATTTTTCTAAGCAACTTAGGTCATTGAACTGGGCATACCGGGAAAAGGAAAATTAAAGAAGACATTTTAAAAACAGAAACTCTGGTCACTTTTTTGAATGTGTCTTGACTGAGTTTCTGATGCCTTACATTCGATTTTATGAATAAAAGCTTTTTATTAAAAGTAGATTAATATATAATTTGATATCAATAAATTTAATAAGATATTTAATCATATTTTCTTCATGGGATTATTATGAGGAGTAAATTCTCTGATATGAAAGTATCTGAAAGTATCTGAAATATGCAAGACAATCATTCAATGTTGGCAGTTTATTACTCTTCTTGTGGTTGTATCCTGTCCTTATTTAGCATTTTGATATTTTGTTCATCATGGATTTTCTAGAAGTAATTTTGATTCTTTAAAACATTGCATCAGGGGCTGGTCCAGTGGCTCAGCAGTTAAGTGCACATGTTCCACTTCAGCGGCCCCGGGTTTCCCGGTTCAGATTGCGGATGCAGACATGTCACCACTTGGCAAGCCATGCTGTGGTAGGCATCCCACATATAAAGTAGAGGAAGATGGGCACGGATGTTAGCTCAGGGCCAGTCTTCCTCAGCAAAAAGAGGAGGATTGGGAGGAGATGTTAGCTCAGGGCGAATCTTCCTCAAAACAAAACAAAACAAAACATTGCGTTAAAATATCATTTATCTTGATTACCAAGTGTTTTAGCTCTCTCCAAATTTTGTGGCTCACTTGCTGCACCCTATCCTGGCCCTGGTGGGCAACTCCATGATGCAGGGGTGACTGGATCAGATTTTACAGTGTGTATCATGCCTGATCCCCTTATACAAAAAACTGTCCCACTTTTGACCTTGAGGGGAAGCAATGTCATTAGAGTTGTTTTGTGTCAATGACCACAGTTCTTCCTAGTCACTCGTGATTGGACTGGGTTGGTCACCTGACCCAAAGACATCCAATGCATGGACAGTCCAGTAACCATTTCTTTGGCTAGATTTGAAATGATGAGATAGGCCAATTAGATTTCTTTTTGATGGAAAAGATCCTATGATCTTAAAATATGGAAAGTCAATAAAAGTATTTAGGAGAGAAATGGAATGGTTTCTGAGATTTGCTTCAAAACACTCAAAAAAAAGAGACAGAAGTTTAGCAAAATGTTCATAATCGAAAGCTGGATGGTGGGTTTTTGAGGTTTCACTACCTATTCTCTCTCTGTTCTTAGCTATTTAAATTGTAGCTGGTATAAAACTAAGCTAATGAACAGCGAAAGCAAAAACCAAATATCTATATCAAGAGTTGCCGTTAAGTAGGTCCTGAGTGGCCATGATAAGCTATAGGTATCCAAAGTTATGGGGGATTTGAAAGTGTGGGTAAGCAGAGGAAGCTAGTCAGCTTAGGAGGAGGAGCTTAGGAGGATGGAGCAGTCTTCCAGAGAGAGGTAGATGCCCAAGGACTCTGGCCTCTGCACCTTCTAGATTTCCAGTTCCTGGTTCCTTTTCTCAGGGGGCCCAGCTGTACTATAGTTTCTGCCCTTGAGTTCCTACGCCGTTCCTGATTGCTTTTGGTCTCATGTTTATCTGTTAAAATTGATTCCCTTTTCTTGAGTGAGCTTGAGTCAAGTCTCTGTTCCGCCACATAAAAATAGTCATCTTCAAAATAAATAATTATTTGCATCTATTACAGACAGATCTGCCCAAGTGGAGCGGCCCTACCAATCTTGGGGTCAAATGGTTTTCAGCACCTCATGGAGGAGGGTTAGGAGAGACCCTGTCCAGAATGTCAGGTGATCAAAGCCAATTCAACCTGCCCTCCAGGTAGAAAGGCACCAGGAGAGAATTAAAAGCAGTTTTCCTAAGAGATCTTGATAGTAAACAGGCAGAACTACTAGGCAGTTTGCCATTGCAGTCTCCTGGGGACCATGTTTATCTAAGAAGTCAATATGGTCACTGAACAGTCAAGTTGACCTACAGGCTCTGTGTGCTAGGCCAATCTTCTTGCCTGAGGGGTCTTCCGTTTTAGTGCTACAAATGCAAGTTAATCTCCCATTTGGATAAAGATGAAAGGCTTGGAGGACTACCCCTTTGTCCTTCCATTTACCACAGAGAATAAAGGGTTTCTAGGCAGAATGAAAGAATTCAGGAAAGGAGCCAGGAAAAGGATTCCAAAGGGGAGAATCAAGAGACTAGCTATTGAAGGAAGTTAGAGCAGAGGTGGAATAGGCAGTACTTGGTGCCTGTGGTAGGATGATCCTCTGGGCAACAAGTGGAGATTATCTGAATGCATCAAGGGCACCAAAGGGAGAGGGGCCAACTCTGCAGGCTCAGTGTGGGAGATTTTACTAGAGCTAGAAGAGGTAAATCTAATTCACGGAAATCTGAATTGGGAAAGAAAACACATTTTCCCTTCAGAGCCGAAAGGAAGGAGAATGGCCCACTTTGCTCCTTCCAGGAAAGTGAGGTTGTGCCATGTACTTCCCAGGTCAAAGAAGGTCATGTACTCATAAAACAAGGAAGAGACAGGACAAAAGTGAATATACGTTACCTATAAGTTTAAAGAAGAAAGTATCAACCATGCCCCACCAAGCAGAAAGAATCACCATAAACAATTTAGTTTATTTTCTTAGTTTTTTCCTATCCATTTACAGAGTTGAGATAGTAATATACGCTGATTTTTAAGTGCCATTTAATTCAGGAATATTCACAAATCATATAATTTAGGAAGAGGCATTTAATGATATATAATGTCTGTCTCTGGATGATTTATTGTCTTTCCTCATTTAAAAAAAAAATTCCAATGAGTTGAGTCATTTAACACAAGGCTTAAAGTTGCATAAAAATCATTTCTCAAGTTCTTGAGCAATGAAAAACTTTATTATGTCATTCCATGCAATACTGCTTTTGTAAAGAGGGAGAGAAAAGAGCTTTTGTTTAGTAATTTTCTTGGCACAGGGTCTTCACTATGTAATAAGCTTAGCCATTGTTAGAGAAATCTGGACAAGAACAGCACCAGTTATTGTTACAAGTGATCATCAAATAAGGCAAGTGATTCCATATGAACTGTAGGTTAAAGGATATGGCTCAAGCAATATGTCTTTTGTTACTGAGAAGAGTGGAAACAGCAGAAGAATAGCTAAGTTAACACTTCAGGGCTGTGTCACTTAGGATGCTATTTCGACTATAAGTGACAGAAAATTCTGACTCATTTGTATTAAATAATAAATACATCTAGTATTGCACTGCAGCCTAGGTTTGGGTCATTCAGCTAATCAATAATGTCAGCAAGGACCTAGGTTCTTTTCATTTTCCCGCTTTGCAGTCCTAGGCATACTGGTGTGGTCCTCAGGCCAGCTCCTCTCATGACTGTGAGGTGACTGCTGCAGTTCCCAGGCACGGCACATCCAGATACGGCAATGACCAGAGAAGACAGGCCTGTCCTCTACAAGGTGTCTCTGTTTAAGGGTGGGGAAGATTTTCCTGGACGTCTTCACCTACAGACTTCCTTCATATCTGATTGGCCAGGATTATGTCACATGTTCATAGCTAAACCAATCACAGACTGGAGGTAGCCCAATCACAGTCCACACCCTGCATCTTTGTATGAGGCTAGCTTTCTCCAAAGGTCATGGCTATGTAAGGAGATGGATATGAACAAAATTGGGGTGGTGTTGGAAAGGAGGAAGGAAGAAGGATGTTGGGTAGCAACCAACAATGTCTCTCACATAGGCTAAGTGGTCTCTGAGCTACACAATGTCCTGGACAACATACACAATCTACTGAATTCCTGAAGATGGTTCCATACTGTGTAAGGGCAGTCCTGCTCCGTTGTGTGTGTGCGTGTTGTTAATTTTGGTTCTTTTACTAGTTGCTCAGTGTATGTCTTCAAATAGCGTCCAAGAAAAGACCATGGGCTGATCTATTTTCTGAGTCCTTGACTATCTGAACATGTCTTGCTGTTGCCATCATTAATCGATGACAACGTGGTCAGACAGAAAACTCATAGATCACAATCCTTTTCCATCAAAAGTTTGTAGGTGTGGTTGCATTGTTTTCTGGCAGTTAGCATTGCAGAGAAGTCAGAGATTAGACTAGTTTCTGCTCTTTTGTAAGTAGGTTATTATTATTTTTTAACCTGAGTGACTGAAGGTCACTGAAGTGTCTGATTTTCTTTTATTCCTTCAATTTAAAAATGTGCTCACGATGCATCTGGATATGGGTCATTTTTCTTTAATTTTACCTAGAACGTAATGAGTCTCATCAGTCTGCATACTCAAATATTTTTCATCACAGGAAAGTAATTTTCAATCATGTCTTTGATTTGTCTCAGTTTCTCCTGTTCTTGTTCCTATCACGCATATTTGGTTGAATCACGTTTTCTGTCCTCTGTGTCTACCATCTCCTCACCCACCATTTTTATTTTCTCAGTTTTATAGAATATCTCAAGCGTGAGCTCCAGAATACTAACTTTCTTTTCCGCAGAGCCAGTGCTGGTCTTTATTCATTCGAATGTATACTTTCATGCTATGCTATTTAATACAAAACATTATATTTTTGGTATTGTTAATATTCTTGTTTACCTCACCTATCTCTCATTGCTGTTCACTGCACTCTGTTGTCTTTGTATCCCGTCCTCTTCTCTTTGTGACTGTCTGCACGTCTTTCCTAGAAGCCACGTTTTCTTGTATCTATCTGAGGATATTGTAGTATTCTAAAAGTGTTTTCTGGTTCCCCTGCAGGAGGTCATTTTCAGAAGAATATTCTTCATCTGGTCTTCTTCCGCATATTGTTTTTCTTGTTTCCAAGGACAGTTTTTCTTTTTCTGATTGCTCACTTTTGAATGAAAAGAGAAGGAGCCGGTTTCAGCTTTGCTCACATGCAGGCTGTGTAGACTTTATCTGGTTCTGCTGATTGGACATGTGGCTAATGATGGCATCTTCTCAGATTGATGGGCCAGTAAGAAGGGGTGTCTGCCCGGTTCTGATAACTTAGCTAGCATTGCCAGGGGTTGGCTCTGCTCTGCTGTGTTCCTACCCCCACGTCTGGTTCTCTGAGACCCTCCTCACTGTGCATTGCTACCAGGACACTTCTTTTTTATTCCCCAACTATAGCATTTTATTTCTGGTGATTATTCCTTTGAGAATGCAATGCATCCAACATCCCCAGTCTCATACACTTCCTAGAATTAGTCTCTAAATGAACGTTGAAAGATAGAGATGTATCTTACTCAAAATGTAACACCCGCATGGTAAAGGGATAGCTATCAGCTTTCTTGTGGTATAGACCCCAGGTCTCTAAGTAGGGGAATAGAGCAGCCAGGAGGAACAAAACCTCTTCCTGCCTCCCTTTAGGTGGTCAGAGATCCTCTGTTTCTTGCGGAAAAGGCCAGACCAATAGCCAGTTGTTTTTCCCTGCTCATTTTTAAATTTTAAGTGTCAATTCCGTCTAGATTTTGGCAGTGGTTTTCTGTTGGTTTTGCTTTGGGTGGTAAGTGGGTTTTTTATCTTTCTGTGGCTTCATAGGTACTTGAGAAGAAATTTAGGCAAATTTCTACCTGGGCGGTTAGTCTGGTGCTGTGATAAAAACCAATAGTTTTAGTTGACCAAACTGCATATGAGCCAATAATGCACTCAGCTGCAAAAAAACAAAGAAAAAAAAAAAAAGAAAGAAAGAAAGAAAGAAAAAGAAAGAGAGGCGATCTTGATGTACAAATCAAGCTTGGCTGTATTCTCCTTGTACTCTGCCTTGTTTAAGCTACAGCTGGGAACTTTGGGGCCCCTATTATGAACAAAATTTCAAAAGGTTCTTTGATGAATAAGAACAAGTTCGAAGGTAGATAAACAGGATGCGAAAAGCCCATATATCATGTTGAGGGAGTGGAGGTGGTTAACTTTGAAAGAAAGATGACAAGGATAGGGAATGGGGGAACCTTGATCACCGTGGTAAAATATTCAAATAGTGGTCATGTGGAAAGGGATTCTATTTATCCTGGTTTGCTCCAGAGAGCAGAAGAAGGAATGCTTGGAGGAAGTTACAAATGGGTGGATTTGGCTCAATATAGATTGATTAACGATGGAGTGGACATCTCATAAAGAAGGCAATGAACCGCCTGGCTCTTTCTAGAAAATCCTGGTCAAGAAGATCCTGGCTGATCACTCATCGAGGAAGCTATGGAAAAAATTCTGATATTGGGTGGGAAGCTGGGTGATCCACTGATCCATATTTTAATGATCTCAGTTTTGAGTTTTGCCCTTAAGGATTCTGCCTTTTGGGTTGTCCGAGTGACTCGGCTTCCCCTGCAAGGAAAGCGTGGAACTGTGAGAGCTCATCTGCTCCAAATGTTAGGCTCCATCCAGTCAAATGAGGACCTAGGAGAGGCAAATTCTACTTTCTCTTATGCTCTCACTTCTCAACTCACACGGAAGCAAAGGCTACTTCAGAAGCAGCCCATGACCAAGCTTCTGTCAGGAAAAGTAGGGGGTAGGAGCAAACGGGGGTTTACACGTCATCTCCCATAGTCCTCACACAGCCCTGGGAGGCGGCTTCCCAGACAGAGAACCCGAGACACAGGGGGCTTGCCAAGAACAAGAAGACCTTCCTTCATGGAGCCAGCAGGGGCCCCAGAGTTTCCATGGAAGAGGGGCTCAGGGGCAACAGTTGGGTTGGAATGAGCACCTGGAGACCATCACGAAGCTGCATCTGCTTCATTTGCATTTCCTAACCATGCATTAAGTCACATTGCCTATATAAATCGTGCTGTTTTTATTTTGTTTTGGGAGTGGCTTGAGGGGCAGATGGAGATGGGGATCATAGAGCTCCTTCATCTCACCCTCAGCCACTCCTTGCATCATGTGGGACGAGTCAAGGTTTGGACTCTGGTCTAATTCCAAAATTCAGGCTGACCTCATAGTGAGCGGAAAGACCTCTTCAAATGTTGCTGGGATTTGTTTTGTTTTGGTACTTAATTTAAACTAATATAACTAAATAAGGCAGGAGAAAGCAGACTGCATGATTGAGCCTGTTTTACTGAAGACTCCCCAAATACAGAAGCCTGGCCTGGAGGCTGGCCCGTCTTCGCTCCTGCTCCGTCCTGGCTCCAGCCCCTTTGCTGGCCCCTTCCTCCGACCCGCAGGTGCTGCCGCTTCTTGCAACACAGGCCGGAGGATCCCCACCTGCTGCTTCCCAGGGGGACGCGCAGTCAGTCTGGGTCAAGTATAGAACTCTTTTTTTTTCCTTTCCTCTTACAAACAAAAATGCCTTCCCTGTTTGTCCTATTGGGCTTGTAGTCCCAGATGTGTCAGGAGTCGGTTCCTGTAAAGGAGCCCAACCAAGGGGCTCTTCCACTGCATTACATAATGGCAGGGTTCACGTCACTTTTCCATTGGGTTTGGACTCTGCTGCAGAGTCCTTTGGGGATGTTCTGAAGTTCAGGCTCCTTCAGAGCCAGGAGAGAAAGCCCAACAGCAAAACAAGTGGAAAGAAAGAGAACACTGGCCACGTGGCCTTGGGTCTTCTCCGAAATGCCTGCCCGTATCTGTATTTTCTGTCTGAAGGTTGTGAACGATCTTAACGCTAGGTCTAATGTTTCCCCATCATATCAGTCTTCCTCTCTTGTCTTTGAACATTTACCACCACTGACCACGTCTCTTCTGCTTGAGGCTGCCCCTCGCTTGCTTTCTGTAACGCTGCACTTACGGAGTTCTCCTTCTATTTCTCTAACCATCTCTCTGCTTCCCTTAGCGGAGTATTCTGCTTCTCTATCCCCTTTGCCCTGCCACTTACCTTCACCTTAGCATCCCTTCAGATCCCTTGTTTTAGGCCAAACTTCAATAACAAATAATTCAAAAAATTATAATGGCCCAATCACAGAAGAAGTTGATTTCTCACTCATGTGTTAGTCCACAGTGGCTTTTCCTGTTGGCAGGTGGATTTCCTTTACCCAGGAACCCAGGCTCTTTCCATTCTCTGGCTCCACCATCCCCTAGACTCTAGGGCGTACCTGTGACCCGCATCCAGCCAACCAAAGGGGAAAAAGAGAATGGAGGAAGCACAGCTGCTTTAAGACTTTTGCCTGAAAGTGACTCTCATCACCTCTGCTCATTCTCTATAGGAACTGCCTAGTCACACAGCCATCTCCAGATGCAAGGGAGTGGGAAGATATAATTCTTGGCTGGGAAGCAATTCTTTTTTTTTTTTTTTTTTTTGAGGACGATTAGTGAGCTAAGATCCACTGCCAATCCTCCTCTTTTTTGGCTGAGGAAGATTGGCCCTGAGCTAACATTCGTGCCTATCTTCCTCTGCTTTATATGTGGGACGCCTGCCACAGCATGGCTTGGTAAGTGGTGCTAGGTCCATGTCCAGGATTTGAACCCGTGAACCCCGGGCCGACGAAGCAGTGTGTGCCAAGTTAACCACTGTACCACCTGGCTGGCCCCAAGCTGGGAAGCAATTCTGTTCTATGGCAGGGGAAATGGATTTGGTATACAATCAGCCATGTCTGCCACAGCCCTCAAGTTTTCTCCCAAGACTGTCATCCTTGGTGAACTCCTCCATTCTTGTACTTTCCATTTTACCTCAGCATTAATGACTCCTAAATCTCTGTTTCCAGTATCAACGTCACCTAGATGTCTAGTCTTGTATCTCTAACTTTCTCTTAAACATCAGCCACCCTCCCTTAACCCTAACATCTCTCCCCATCCAGAGCTGGCTCGTGTTCCGGCCCTCCCAGTTCTGTCATTGGATCACCATTCTTCTGGCATCATCTGGAATTCTTGCCTCTCGTCCGGGCCCCAGATCCAATGCATCTCTGAGGCCTCACTGATTTGTCCCTTTTCCTGAGTCCAGTCTCCCTTTTTTTCTGATCTATTTTGAATGCTTTTGACAGGCTAATCTTTCTGAAACACTTATTTTATGCCCCTGCCAAGAAATTCTCCTTAAGAACCTATGATTCCTTGTCGCCACTTCAGAAATGTGAAACAGTTTTAAATAGTAACAGCCTATAAATAAGACAGCTTGTTAGGCAAAATAGTTATTTTTTAATCTGAGGGGCAAGTCGAGTTCAGTGTGATGGGGTATAACAAGCAACAGAGGAGGATGCAAGAAATCATAATTCTGGCTTACCCCCATCTCTAACCAAATCGCTGAGCCTGTTTCTTGTTTTGTACAATTAGGAAGATAGCATCTTTCCCATCTGACATCTGTGAAGTAGGACAGATTATCTCTTTGGGTTCCTTCCAGCACTAGGATTGATGATTTTAAAAGTGCAAATTCCCCTGTCTAATTTTTTAAGACCCTCCATAATTTGAGCCCACTCTCTCTCTCCAGCCTCGTCACCCACACCCTCCTAAATGCTTCCTCTGCTCCCTCAAGTTGTCTTCTCTCTGTCCCAGATGTGCCGAATGCAGTCCCACCCAGTGTCTGTGCCATGCTCTCCCCTGTCCAGAACCCCCTCCCACTCCTCTCCGCCCATCTATGTCCCCCCAACTCTCCAGGTACGTCAGGAGCCAGCCTGGGAGGATTTAAGGCATTTAGAAGGACATTGCCCCCCACCTGGCTCTGCCACTTGGGAGCTCAGGGACCTCAGGAACACGTGTAAACGTTGCTTTGTAAAATACCATCACTACATAATTTACTCCTGTAATTGCTTCACGGGTTAGTGTTGTTCCTCCAGTGAACTGCCTGGCTGGCTGGATTAATTGAAGATTGTTTGGTTCAGTCAACAAATTTTGCCTAAGATTGGACCAAGTGAAGTTGCTGATATTTGACTGCTTTTGACCTTCAAAAAAACAGCAATTTCCTTTGTAAACTGAATAAAGTACTCTAAAAATATTTGTTATTCTTTCCACTCAGCTTAGTCAAATCCTCCAAGGCAGGGGAAGCCAGCATCTGAGAGCGAGAGTTGAAGTCACCACAGAGGTGATTGCCGTGTTTTCTCTCAGCGGTCACTGTCTTTGCTGAGACTTTGGGAACCGAGCTACCCCCAGAGGAGGGGCACATTCTAAACAATGGCTGCCCATCTTGGAAAGCTGGTCTCAGGGCCACAGAGCAGCAGGGGGCTCCAAACCCAGGCGAGAGGATGAAAGACTTTACATTGTATCTATATCTGAGGGCCCACGTTTTCACCAGCACCAGACTGAAGGCCCGTGGTGTTTAGAAGGACAGATTTTAGACCCAGGTCTTGGCAACTGGGCCTCCCTACCTCAACTTTCCACAAGGGAACTAGAGTCACTGAGTCAAGATCTTAGGAATCCAGGTCCTCTCCTTGTTTCCTTTTTGTTCCCAGAATTCAGTCCTTATCAGAAGATAATAACGTGGTCACTGTGCAGCGCATGCGGGGTTTGGGGGGGGGGGGGCAGCAGACAGCGTGAGTTTTGGAATCAAGCACACCTGGTTTAAAATCCTATCTGTGCCATTTACTAGACACGTAAACTTGGACAAGTTACTTAATTTCTTGAATCCTCAATTTTGTCATCTGAAAAAAGGGACAAAAATAGGATTTTAAAAAATCTCAAAATTTTTGTGAGGATTAAATGAGACAATGCATGTGAAATGGCTAGTATCTGACAGATAGTAAGCCCTCCATAAATGATAGCTCTTATTATTGTTCTAAAACATGAGCATGAGCTGACTGGGTCTTAATATTTGTGAGTTTTTCAAATAAGGGAAGTTTTCCTCCACCGTCTTGGTGACTTTGCTTCAGGCCAGGTTGCTCGAGTGGGAACATCCCCCAGGTGGTCTCGCATGACGGAGTTGAGCCCTACCTGTGAGGTGTCTGCATGCGAGCCTGGTTGACAGTGCTGGGCTTCTCTTAAGCACTCAGACCCCTTCTTACTCAAGCTTATCTTTTCTTCAGACTGGGTCTGGGATGCCATCACCAGACAGGTTTGGCTCTGTGAAGAGTCGGCCTGGATGTCTCTATGATCTGATTCATTGACCATGGACCACAAGGTTGGGACATCTTAGTTGCTACTGATCAGCCCCTCAAGCCAAAGGAACGTCAACTTGGCCCCTTTTGTGCACCCTGTGGAACAGCTACTTGGGGCTCCGGAGGGAGTCTGACTGTTCCACTTTTCCTCTGTGACCTTCATCTTCATTTCTGCAGAGTGAGAGGATGGGGATTCGGATTGAGGAGGAGATGCACGCCCAGGAGGGCAGGAGGGGAGCTTGACACAGAGGCCCTCACTTATCTCCAAAGGAAGGAGTTTCGTTGGCTCCATTTATCCTCTCCCTTTCTTGCCCCCATCCATGTAGGATAATGCCTTTACGAGGAGCTTCACTTCAAGAGCTCCTGGGCTGCTGTGTCTATGAGCCTTTCTAGGCAGCCCCCAGGGAAATGGTCGCCCTACATGAGTGGTCACTAACAGCATGCTGAGACATTGGGCAGAACCCTGAACCAAACTCATCTGCTTTGTCTCTTCAGATCCAACATAGACACTCCCAGAATCTGGCAACATGACCGTCCTTGGAAGAGACTGCGGTTGCCCTGGGGGATGGGGTGTCTTGTAATGTGCAGTGACCGTGAGGTAGGGGACCACTCCAGCTCACTAGCAAAGCCCCAGGGAGTCAGAGCCGAGTGACTCCTGAGGCCCTGGAATCCCACAACAGATGCTCCCGCATCCTGCCATCCACCTTCACCAAACACGACAGGAATGCCAAGCCTCCTGCCCTAATCCGCTGGAACCTGGAGCCTGGGAGGAGGTCGCTCTAGGGTCAGATTTTAAAGTCTTGCCTTTTTGTCCTTTTTTCAGAAGAATTTTGTTTGTTGGTGAAGATCTTAAGGCCAGAGAGCTGAAAGCCAGGGTCCATGTTTGCAGGTGCAGAGGAGGCTGAAAGTGACAAATGTTAGACATGGAGCAAGTAACATCATTATGTATGTTAAGAAAAAGCAAAAGGTTAAGTATGTCTTTGTGCTGCATGGAATAGTCTGCTAATATTGGATGATGACACCACCCATCCTCCTTGTAAACTCCCTTTCTAGGAAATAATAATTGCTAACATTCTTAAGCACTGACTATGTGTCAGGCTCTATGTACTTTTCATGCATTAAATCATTTATTCCCCACAACAGCCTAATGAAAGAATTGCTATCATTATTCCCACTTTATAAATGAGAAAACTAAAGCACAGAGATGTAAATAACTTGCCCAGTGTCACTGAGCTAGTAAATGGCAGATTTGGGCCCAGGAGGTCAGGCACCTCTGTGCACTGTCTCATTTACCAGGTTCTCTGCCTCTCTAACGTAAGGCCTTCAAGGCCACGGCCAAGTCCTCCAAAACACTGCTTTGTGCTTCTCTTCTCCCAGCACTCGAGCAAGAGCAGCAGCGTCTGCATATTAAATACACTTATGGTGAGCCCAGCAATTAATGAGAGCAGAGGCAAACCATTTCTGTTAAGAGCCCCTGCAGATGTTTTATCTACGATACTTGCCGTGCTTCCTGCAAGAGCCCAGGGCTCGTGACTCATTCAAGATCTCCGCTCTCTCCTTTTCTTCTGTCAACATACTCCTCGCATTTCCCACCTTGACTTCCTCCTGAGCTCCTGCACGAAAATACTAAAATGGGATTTCCATTTAACATTTGTTTTATTATATGGTTTTCTTATCACATGAATCAAACCACATTCCAGAACCACAGTTGCATCAGGAAAGGCCGCTCACCAGCCCCAGCGTCAGCAGGGAGGGCCAGAGGTGTGGGCACACGTGATGGGGTTCGGTGAAATCGTTGGAGTCTTCCTTATCTTGTAAATGCAGTACAGAAGCTGTGGCTTTTCTCCCCACACTAGAGATAGGGAAACTGAGGAGCAGAGGTGTGGCTTGTCCAAGCTCCAGCACGTCTCCCGAATCCTGGTTTGGGATGCCGATGGCAGGCCATCCTCTCCCTCTTGTGCAGGGCCTCAGGACTCTGGGACACCTCGGCCCTCGCCCTAACTCCTCAGGCTGTCCCTTGCCCTGGCAGAGGGACAGGCCAAGTTCTGCTTTTGTAGGGGAAGGGAGGCTGCGATTTACTTGCTCGTGTGCTCCTTCCCTCATCCTGATTTCTCGCCTATTTGGCAGAGCCAGAAAGTGGGGCAAGTCCAGGGTCACGCTGGAATCTCTCGGGTCGCTGGGATTCCCCTGTGGCCTCAGGAGCTGAGCAAGCCCAGAGAGTCTAAAGCTGGTCTACCATTTGCCTACAACTGCGGCTAAGTCCAGATAACATGGGCCTCTTCCAGGTCCCCCAGATGCTTAGGGTGGGTCCAAATTACACTGAAAAGGATTCAGCAAGTTCCCAGTCTGGTCCACACCCATAATTCCCAGAGCTGAGTGACTCAGGGTTTCAGAAGATACCTCAGTGCTAACTCACCCCGCTGAGGAAAGGGTGTTTCATATTAAGGGCTGTGTCACCTGTGGGCCAGAAACAAGTTCTCGGTCTTTCCACACCAGCTTTCACTTTCATCCTGGGGTTAGAGATGGGAGCTGGCATTGTGCTACCCCGTTTTAGCCAGAATATAGTGACGTTGCCATGTTCCGCGGAGACTCCTCAGTGGGTCATGGTGTCCTTGACCACCCTCTCCCCGAGCTGATTTTTCATTTATTGACCAAAATAGAGAGAAGAAGGGTAGAGGTGTTCACGGGATTTGGAGTAGAGGATGGTGTCTACACAGCTGGAGGCTGACCTGCAGGAGACTGTGGACACGGCTCTGTCACATGCTGTAGGTGTGTGCACTTGGCTGATCCTCAGTGGAGGGTCTTTCCTGATCTCACTCCCTTGTGCTCTGATACAACTGAGTTCCGGACCTTTGGGCTGAGTAGCTGAGTCCTATTCCAGCCCACAGGTGACACAGCCCCTGAGTGTGAAACAGCTCTGCTCAGGGAGGGGCATTTAGCACCAAGGATCTTCTGAAGCCCTGAGTCAAAAGTCTACTCAGAGCTTCAGCCACCGGCGTCTTGGAAGACCTGCTTCTAGATTCAGCTGAGAAAAGGCTGTGTGTTCTGAGAACCAGAGTGTTATGCAGACACGGGAAGACCCTCTGTTCTGAGGACACACAGAAATTCACAGACATGTCCTGCTGGACCTTCTCAAGTGGAAGAGCAAAGGCTGAGTGCTGGCAGGACCCCACAGTTTGATGATTTCCACAGTTATCATTACTTGTATATATGTTTATATATAAGTTACCTATAAATTCTGCAGGTTCTGAGGTAGACCCTGCAGGGCACAAGTTTTGGAAACACAGTTTTTAAGCAGTGTCTCACCTTTCATATACATGTGCCTACTTTGACTCACAATATATATTTACTGCTGTATTTTTATTTATTTATTTTTTTGAGGAAGATTAGCCCTGAGCTAACATCTGCTGCCAATCCTTCTCTTTTTGCTGAGGAAGACTGGCCCTGAGCTAACATCCATGCCCATCTTCTTCCTCTACTTTATATGTGGGACACCTGCCACAGCATGGCTTGCCAAGCAGTGCCATGTCCGCACCCGGGATCCAAACCGGTGAACCCCAGGCCACCAAAGCAGAACGTGTGCACTTAACTGCTGCACCACCGGGCTGGCCCTTGTATTTTTATATTAATAAATCATCAGTTAATGTAAATGTCAATTTACAGGGGAATGATTAAGTAAACTGTGGTATACCCACAAAGGATAATCTGTAGACATTAAAAATCAGACTAATGACATAGAGAAGTACTTATGATATTTTGCTAAGTAAAAGAAGCAGACTAGGGGCCAGCCTGGTGGTGTGGTGTTTAAGTCTGTGCACTCTGCTTCAGCGGCCCTGGGTTCACAGGTTCAGTTCCCAGGCATGGACCTAGCACCACTCGTCAGCCATGTTGTGGCGGCTTCCCGCATAAAGTGGAGAAAGATTGGCATAGATGTTAGCTCAGAGCCAATCTTCCTCACCCAAAAAAAAAAGCCAAAATGAAACAAAGCAGACTAAAATTTTATATGAACTGAATTTTGAACCCCTTCCCCTATAAAACCAAGAAAAAGCAATGTTTTATATATTTATATGTATATGTATATATATTGAAAAAATACTAAACTGATATGTATAGATATTTATGTATTTATCTTTCCTTTTGTGATTTCCTACAGTGGCTATAAATTACTTTTATAATTTAAAAAATATTATTGTTTTTTTAAAAAGGACACTTAGAAATTGTTTATTTTGGAAACTCATGGCTTAAGACCCTGGACCTTCCAGCAACATACGCAAACTGTGCACTGAAGTCAAGTGCTGATGACGTGGGTTGGGCCCAGGGAGCGCAGGCCAACAATTGCCAGGGTCACGGCTGCAACCCTCCCCTTCATATCCCTGAGCTGGTTAGTCCTCGAATCAACTGATAAAGTAAAACAACACACTTTGTTCATAAGGGCAGCATAACTCACATTCTTAATCCCCGCCATGGGGCATCCGGGCCTGTGAGGGTCTGCCCCACTGCCCCTCTGGGCTGCAGCTGGTCCACCTTCAGGGGCAAGCAGGCAGCACCTGCTAAGGAGGGCCAAGACCTGCCGGTGGCCGGGGTCTGCTTGCCCACGTTAATACCCTTAGAGGAAAAGGGCCCTGTTTACCCTCACCCTAATGCCCGAACCAAATAGACCCAAGGGTGAGCTGGAAGGGGAAAAGGAGTCACAAGATGGCGTCCCTCAGCCTGAAAGGTATGGAAAAGGTTGGATGGCAAGGAGCTGGCTTTGCCTTGGTGGTAGTAGGGACAAGAGGGGCTCCAACTGGCTATGCTAATGGGGTCCCAGGCACCTCTCATATCAGCCAAAATCCCCTCTGACCCCTTGCCCAGATGTTGGCCAAAGGGAAACCCTCCTCCTGTGCCCTCCCAAAGAGACAAAGCACGGGGCCCAATCCTTCCGGCTATGCTGGTCTCGATTTGACTCTTAGGGTGATGTATGGAATTTGGCTTTGGAGAGTCTAGAGGGCACATGGGCAGTGCAGGTGCTAAGTAAGGGTACTGAAAGCAACAAAACTATCACTTATTCATTCATTTGCTCACCTAATGCATTTTCAGTGCTTACCCTGTGCTCTGGGGTTACAGCAGGGAACACGACAGATAAGGACCCTCTTCTCATAAGGCTGATGTTCCAGGGTGATGGGAGAGACCTGATAAGGAGGCAAATACTAGATGATAATGATAAGAGTTATGGTGAAACTATAATCTCCTGAGGTACTGAGAGTACCCGCTAGACGCCATGGGCATTGTGCAGGGTACTTGGGTCCTGCGTAATGCCCACGGTGTCCAGCAGGGGCCCATGAGGGGGAGGGGCATGATTCCCAGTCAAGGATGAGGGGCCCCTCTGTCAAGGGTGTTAAAATTCAAGTTAGGCTGCCCTGTTTGTGTGTGCGCGCGTGTGTGCCCCCTTTGTGTGTGTGTGTGTATGTGTGCATGTACCGGGGCCCTCCCTGTTAACCTAAGTTGTTTCTCCTCCTGAGCCTTGTCTCACTGAATGGTATGGAGGCCCCGGGGGGGTTGATTTACGTGTGGATCTGTCAGAGAATGGAAGGAGTTCAAAGAAGCACCGGGGTCCCCTGTAGATGGTGAAGATAACAGGGATCTGACTTGAAATCTCCGGGGTTCCCTGTCCCCTGCCTCAGAGCCCAGCCTGATGATCTCACATTTGAGCTTTCTGGAGAGAGGGGCTGCAGACCAAAGCAGGAGAAACTTCTGTCACTGAGAACTCCGAGAGACACAGGGCTGTGAGCAGTCCTAACTGTGCACGGTTATGTACGTGTCTAGTGTAATAAATGCTCCATCACGCTAACTACTTTACCACTATTTTAATGACAAAACAGGAGACAGAATTGGGAAGGGGGAACATTCCACAGAGACATGGCTCAGGGCTGAGGTTCCTGGGCATCTGTAAGGCCTGCAGCACGGGCAGTGTCTGGAGCCTGCAGACATCAGCCTTCTCCCAGGACAGCCACCCGAAGAGCCAGGAGGGCAGCCAAGGTCCAGACAGTGTCCTTACCAGAAGGAAGGAAGAAGGAGAGAGGAAGACGTAGAAGGACAGGGAAAGAGGTCAAATCATAGCTCCTTTTCCTTTCAGTCCTTCCTATTCCTCAGTAAGCTGAAGGCAGAGAGTATCGGTAGAACGTGTGCACAGCAAGATGCGAAATAAAAACAATTGCACAAGTTCTGTGCAGTGTCTCCTCGGGTGTGGTAAGGATGAAATACACAGGCATGTACAAGCTATGAAATATGAACTACATAATTTCAGTGACTCTACATATGAGTTAAATGCTCTTATGTTTGCATTTAAAACAAGTATTGTGTGATATAGAGATGAATGGTAAAATTCATGCTAATAATTTAAAATGTTAATTTTTCTTTACTTAGAACATTATATAGCAAATAAAAACCACCATGGCAAATAGAGAGAGCCCATGGATGAAGTGAAAAAGCTTTATATTTTAGTACTTTTAAAGATATTCTTCCCCCTGCATTTGAACAGCAGACTCCATATTTTCATTTTGTACGGGGCCCCACAAATTATGTAACCGGCCCTGGCAGGGAGTTTATGTACATGTTGTAGGTTTTCACAGTTTTTCCATGTCACCATCCTTGGACCCCAGGAGAGCCTTGGGACCCCTGCCCACCTCCCCATCGTGAGAAGGAGATGCCTGGACTGTGGACTGAGCAAAGATGCAGCAGGACAAAGTTGTCAGAGGGAGCTTGAATGGGGCAAACGGCCTCCCTCCTTTGTTTCTTTGATTTATCTTTCCTCTCCTCAAGAATCATAAAGTCTAGAGGGCTCAGACGAAGGTGCAGGCCACCCTCAGCCAGGTTTTCACTAAGGCTCTAGACCTTTCTATAGCCTGTAAAAAACCTGGCTCCTCCTAGAAGACGATTCGGGGGCTTGCGGCCAAAGACCCAATTAGGAGTATAATTTATTCCCCTGCATGTATATCTATGTGCATCTCCCTCAGGGTTTATCTTCATAGTAGGGGCTTGCTCAAAGATTTGGGGTTCTTGGTTGGGACCCCCAAGTATGATCTCAGCGTGAACAACGACGGAGTCAGCTCTCCGCATCCATCCCGGTGCGTCTCCCTCCTGGAGTCTGTCAATGCGCCAGGGCTGCGGAGAGAGAGGTGAGGACTGACGGACTGGTGAGAGGCCCCTGCGAGGGAGAGCTGGGAGAGCAGACCGCGGGGGAGGCCACCTCCCCCAGAGGCAGGCAGCGGATGCGGGGACGTGAGGAGCGCTTCTGCCAGCGAGCCAGCGAGTGAGGACAGGGGAATCAATCACTGCCAGCCTGGTGACACCACCACAGCTCCTCCTGTCAGCGGGGCTGTCCTCTCCTCACCTACGCCGGGAGAGGGAAGTCCGGACGTGGCCTGGGCGGGTGGGGTGAGTGCCAGGGCAGTGCCTCGCCAAGGCTGCAATCTCGCCCTGCTGCCTCTCCAGCACACTCGGGGCTTGTTTAAGTAGATTCGCCCGTGCCCAAAGTATCAACCAGAGTAAAACAAAACCCCTACAAATGACTGAGCTCCCTATTCAGGAAAAGGGGCAGGGCTGCAGGGTTCTATCTCCATGGCACCATTTTTGGTCAATGGGGAATCAAGGCATATTACTGGGAAAATTCATTCATTCATTTCGTGTTTATTATTTACCTATTTTGTAAAAGAAGGGGGTATTCCAGGAGATGAGACAGACTAAGAAAAACCAGAGTGTGTTTCGGTGACAGCAAAGTTTAGCTGGCGTTTGGAGAAAATGAATAGTAGAAATAGTTAGAAAGGGTAGGGAGTCTGGAGCTTGGATTCTATTTTAATTCCTTGGGCAAATGGAAGCCACTGAAGATTTTTTGTTGCTGTCATCGTTGTTTTTGAGATATTATTGACATGCAGTAAAATCCATCCTTTTTAGTGTTCTGAGTTTTGCAAATGTATATAGACGTGTAAACACCCCCACCGTCAAGGTGTAGAATGTTCCCATCGCGCCACAGAGTTCCTTACGTCTCCTCGCAGTCAGCCCTTCCCCACAGTAGCCCCTCATAACTGTTCTCTATTGCTATCGTTTTGCCTTTTCCAGAATGTTCTATAAAATGGAATCATACAGCAAGTAGCTTCTAGAGTCTGATTTCTTCCACTTAGCACAACATGTTTGAGATTCATCCGTGTGTCTGTGAGTGTCAATAGTCCGTCCGTTTCTC
Source organism: Equus przewalskii (assembly GCF_037783145.1). Lineage (NCBI taxonomy): Eukaryota > Metazoa > Chordata > Mammalia > Perissodactyla > Equidae > Equus > Equus przewalskii. Next base: position 8,237,736 of record NC_091854.1, read on the forward strand.
GCTCAGTGGTACTTTATTGTGTGGATCTTTATCCAGTCATCGGCTGAAGGGCGTTTGGGTTATTTCCAGTTTTTGGTGATTATGAATAAACCCACTAACTACCTTCATGTACAGGTTTGTGTGTGAACGTAAGTTTTCAATTCACTTGGGCAAATATCTAAGCATATAAGAGTAAGATTGCTAGGTCAAATTTTAGCTTTATTAAAAAAATAAAAATTAAAAAACCCTGCCAAACTGTTTTCTAAAGCAGCTGTGGTGTTTTGCGTTCTCCCCAGCAGTATAGGGAACTTCCAGGGAACTTCTGCTTATTCCACATCCTCACCAGCACTTGGTATCATATTTTTTATTTTTAGCTGTCCTAATAGGTGTGTTGTGGAATCTCATTGTGGTTTTAATCTGTGTTTCCCCGATGACTAATGCTGTTGAGCACCTTTTGGTGTGTTCACTTGCTGTTCTCATACATCTTTGGGTGAAAGATCTTTTCAGATCCACTGAAATGCATTTAGGAATGCATTTAGGAAGATCTTCCTGGCAGCAGAGCATGGCCTGGCTGCTCAGGGTGTTGAAGGAAGACCAGCAGCCCCTGCATCTCCCAGGAACTTCTCAGAAATGCAGCACCGTGGCCTTATCCCAACAAGATCTCCAGGTAGTGTATATGCAAGTTAAACTTTGAGAAGCTCTGGTATACTGGAAAAATTGGAGGAGAGAAAAAAACCCCGTAGGGGCTAACTTAGGAAACTGTTGCAACAGGGAGGACTCAGAGAGGCTGAGCAGTCAGAAGGCCAAGGAAGGAAGACCACACATCTCCTGCCGCCCCGATCTGGAAACCTGGCTCAGGGTGGGAGTTCCTGTCTGCTTCCTTACCTGGGGCCCACTGCTGGAGGAAGGCTCGTGTGTTAGCAGAGAGGGTCTTCAGGGGAAACCATCCCCTGGAACAGCAGACACATCTGTTCAGGCCTCCAGTCACACCCTGTAGGTCAGCAAAGCAGAACAGGATAGGATTCTGTTTCATCAGTTACTGCAGCCAGGACTGCCAGTGCTGTGTGTGGGCACGGAGATAAGGCTCAGCCCTCAGATGAAAGTGCATGGTCTACTCAAGGAGACAGACAGACACGCTTACCATTCAGCATAAGAGTCGTAGCAGAGAGATCCATAAAGTACTGTACAAGCCAAGAGAAGGCAGAGGGTGAGGTGGGCAAAGTAGGGAAAGGGCAGGAGGATTCAGAAAAGAGTTAACTGACTTGGATTTTAGAATTTTATTATTAATAGCTAACATTTACAGAACACTGACTATTGCCAGACCCTGTATTTCATACGATTATTGTGTTTAACCCTCACGGTGCTATGAGGTAGCCCCATTTTATGGATCCATGGGCACAGGGGATTCAGGAACTTGCCCCAGGTCTCACAGCTTGATTCCCACTCTGTCTGGCTCCAAAGTTTGTCTTTTTAATTGACCATGTGCTGTGAGCCAGGGGCTGTCCAGAAGAACCCTAGGGAGAACAGATGCAGAAACCAGCGCCCCTGGCCCACGCAGCTCCCAGCAGTCTCTTGCCCCAGCCCCAACTTTGCCCAGAGGGACTGAAGACATTAAACAGCGGCCGAGACAAAGCCTTCTAGCACCTATGGGAGACAGGCACAGGCAGGAGACACCCAGCTTTCTTGTTTGCTGCTGAGCTGCCCTTGGTCAAGCTTCCATGGTCATCCTCTGCTCCAGCTGCTGCCTTTCTCTGCAGGCAGAGCTGAACAGTATCAAAAGCTTGGCTCTCCTTGGATCCCACATAACTGTGGATTTCTCCCCTATCTAAGGAGATAAAGCCAAAGACAGGCTTTTGCTATTTCTCAGCCTCCCCTGACAGCATAGAGGTCTGTGCATTGTAAAGATTTCCAAAAAGGAACTCTGTTATAGTTTTAAAAGTAAACCTGAAGATGCAGGGTAGACATGACCCTCAGCGTATCCTTGCAAAGGCCTCATGCCCCCTTGACCTGTTAGTTGGACCTTGTAAACTCCTTGAGTGCAAGGACACACATCTCTACACTCCTCTTGGTGCCATCATGTTGTGCTGGCCCAAGACAGGTGTTCGGGCAGTGTTGGTTGAGCTGACAACCCTAAGAGGCTGGAGCTCGGAGAGGCTGTGGCTCACAGGAGTGAGGGGCACAGACTCTGGAGCCAGGCTGCCAGGCTGACTTCTGTCTCTGCCACTTCCTAGCTGTGTAAGATCAGGCAAGAAACTTAATGTCTCTGGGCCTTAGTTTTTCCTCTGTAAGACTGAGATACTAGTCTCCCTCCTAGAGATGTGAGGTTTAAATGAGTTGTTACAAGTAAACTGCCTAGAAAAGTATCTAGCCCATAGTAAGCACGAGATAATAAGCATAATGGGAGGGAGAAGTCTTTAGAATTAGACCTGGGTTGAAACTCAGCTCCATCCCTTTCTAGCTATAACCTCAAGCAAATTAGTGAGCCTGTATTACAGCTCCCATTTCTGACAAATGGGGATAATACCTTCATCGGAGGATGAGGGAGAGGATTAAAAGCAGTAAAGGGCTGGCCCACCGCCTACCCCAAGGAAGACTGCTGTAATCACCTGGTTTCTTGATTCACTTGTCCACGTGATCTGAGGGTAGGGAGACGTGGCTGTTCTCTGGTAAGGTGCCTTCCACCCCAACCAGGATAGAATGGTGAAGCAATTGGAGGTCGAGGGCAACCAGGCAGGTGGGCTGTCTAGAAAGAACCTAGCACTGCTAGGGCAGAACTAACCAGACCAATTCAGGGGGAGGCCAGACTGACCATAGCAAAACGACCCCTACCCCAGAAAGGAAACAGCAGGAAACCGGAAGCTGCAAGGCCGCAAAGGAGGGAGGGAGGACCAGGTGGACGCTGGGTCTCCCCGAGCCATGGTTACCCAGAGCCTCTGTGCATCTCTGCCCTTGGCAGTTGACTGGGAGCCTGGGCTCCGTCACAGCTCAGTAGCTCACTACCTGTCTCTCGGTATTTCAGGCTCTGTGCAGACAAGAGCCCTTTGCTCCTGCTGGGACTGGCGTGCTCAGCAAACCTGACAGACAACGTGCAAAATCAGAGTGCTTCCAGCAAAGCGGGGCGAGAACAAGGACGAGGAGGAGATAAGAAGCAAACAGCTGCAGAAGATCAGTGGAGAAACTCAGGCTCTTGGTGGAAATATGACACAGGGTGGCCAAGGACACTGCTGGGTTTCTGTGCAGTTGGCCTTGAGTGGATGGCCTGATGAGGCTTTTTATCACCTTGGTCTTCGGATGCATCTCCACCATGACCACAGCAGTGAGGCCCCTTCCACGCCTCTGGGTACAGCCTTCGGGAGCCCCTGAGAAGGAGTGCATGGACTAGGGGGTGGGAGCTGACTCCAGAGAGGTGGGCAGGCCGGGATCACAGAGCATCTTGGCTGCACAGCCCAGGAATCTGACTTACGTCCTGTTAGGCAACAGGCAGCCAGCCACGGGCTTGAGGCAGGAAAGCGGAATGATATGATGGGTGTTTCAGACACTTCTTTCACAGCTGTGTGGAGGATAAGCTCCTTGCTAAGATAAAGGAAACATGGGCTAATTTTCTTCTTAAATGTACTATATTTTCCAAGTCAAGCCTAAATCACTGACTTTGCTTTTCTCCGTGTATGTTTGATTTGATCTCTATAAAAGGTTAAGGAAAACTTTTATTATCTTAAGCCTTTGATGAGGCCCTGATTTGTCCTCTCCCCGCCATGTGAAGCAGAGCACGGAGGAGTAAGGCAACTTTCCCAAGTTCGTGCAGTGGGTTCTTGGCACAACCAGGGAGGATTTCACGGTCTGGATTCTCAGAATTGTGCTCTAACTGGATCCTGCTGCGAGTCACCCACACTCACACTTACCTCCTAAAAAGTCACTTTCAACTGAGAAGAAGAGAGATTATGCCCAAGCTTTGGAAACTTGGCTCTGAGTCGAGGTCCCACGTTCGACTTTTGCTGATCGCTGCCTCAGTTTCCTTCTGTGTCACCAGTCTTGCATTGTCAATGTTTCTCAGTGAGTTTCCCATCAGTGCCTTCACTGCATCATAAATGTAAACACCACCAAAGTTGACCTTGAGCCCAGCATGACTCTGAGGCCCCAAAGAAACCTTCCTTAGGAACTGTGAGGAGTAAACAAATGTTGAATAGAGAAGTCAATGTTGACTGCCTTCTCTTCTGACATCTCCCATGTACCTCTTCCTTTACTATGAGAATTGGTTTCAGACCCAGGAGGATGTCAGCAGTGTCCTAACTGGCTCAGAGCTGTGATGGCTGCTTCATGGTCCGCCCCACTGCCCTCTATCCCCAGAGCATGCCCGGCAGGAAGAACCTGTGTGTTCAGGATGTTCATGAGGCTGCATTTATAGTGTACTGCAGATTTCATGTAAATATTTCTGTCATTTGAAGTAGAGAATGATATACCATATATCCCTTTAATTAATTGATCTCAAGCTATGCTATTCCCAAAGGCAACATAAATGTCCTTCATACAAAAGGCTTCCAAACTGTCCAGTGACACACACATGTTTCTGTCTGGCTTTGCTCTTTCCATCATGCAGTCGAGTCCTTTGCTTCTAGCCCATCTCTCATGTACCTACCCTTTAGTCCTCTGAGGAAAATCACAACAACCCAGGTGAAAACCCTGAGGTCACACAAGTAAACAAAGTTTGAGCTTTTTTAAACAGGATGTTGTTGGATTCAAATTGGACTTTGGGCTAAGAGGAATGAACAGTGCCTTTTACTGCAACCCTAGGCATCCAGGGAAAAGTACAGCAGACTTGAAAGGAACCAAGCTGCAGGCAAGTTAGGACATTTCCAAAAAAAATAGAAAATAGAAATCTGTTTGTACTTTTGGAGCATCAACGAGTAAGCTATTTTCAGTTAGGTTAGTAAAAGCATGTTTAAACCTGTTTGCAGAGACAGGCTCATAAAACATCCTCGCCAGAAAGCAGAGACAGGAGTCGGGGGAGGTGGCAGTCCCTGTATTTTCCCTTAGTGAACTGAGTGTTGTCCCAACAGGCAACAGGATACAACATTTGCCTTGGTCTGAATGAAGCCCTGAACAGTGCAGCCGGTGCTGTATTTCATCGTGACACCAACTGGCCCCTATTCTCCAAGCTCAACATCCCCCTTCTCTCTAAATGAAACCTAGCCTGGAACAAGGCTGTGCTTACAAGAGAACTCACAATCAGCTCAGTCCATGGGTAAGGGTGGCAAATGGTGACCACAGCTGGCAGAAATCCAGCTGGGAGAAACACCCTCGTGTGTGCCTTTCAGAAGTCTGAGCGGTCCAGCCCATGTTGTACAATAAGCCTCCCCCTTATCTTGACTTTAAAGCCTCAGAGGCCATCTTTGCATTTCCAATCAGTCACTTAATGTGTTCTGTGTCACTGTGGGATGTATTTCTATGACTAAATTAATAGTGAAGGTATGAAATTGTTATTTTTCTCTTTTACCCCAAGTCCCCCCCCCAGGCTAAATGGGGACCCCAAAACACAATTATTGTCAATAACTATCCCAGGGAATTCAGGAAAAGCTGAGAATAATGTCCCTTAGGATCACTTTTTAGAATCAGCATTTAACCACAAGCCTGAATATTTCTTCCTTTTGCCACAAGAGAAAAATAATTCACTGGAGAAATCGTGTTGCCAATGAAACTGAAGCAAGAGCATGAAGTCAAATGTCCCCCATAAATCTTCCAGCTGGGGAAATGAGGACAGCTTCCCTAAAAAGGGATGAGGCTGAAGGGAATTGTGTTATCATCCTGAGCCATGTTTACAAGACAAGTTTAGGGCGAGCGCAATTTTATCGGGACAAAACCAGCTTGCTAGCCTTGTTTCGAAATGCATTTGAAAAAGTTAACTAAAGCAGAACTAAACATTTACAGAGAGCTAGTAGAAAGAGTGTTTTTTTTTTTAAAGAGTGTTTTAAAGCTTATTTGCTCAAATTTCCAATAGTTAGAATTATTAAAATATGAAATTGACATTTGAAAAGCCACATCGTTAATTTAAACCAGGCTTGATTCATACGACTTTACTGACTTTCCCACTACATTATATTTACATCTTCTGTTTTTTCCCCACTTATTATATCATAAGCATTTTTTCCATGTCATAGTCTTATCACTTAATTTATATATTAATATTCCAACCACTGAATGCACCATAAATACATTCTTTATTCTCCTTTTGGTTATTTAGGTTATTTCTAATTTCTGTTATAAATAATACTCCAGAGAACATTTTGAGGACCTCAGCTTATTTCAGTATTTGAGTTACTTCCTTAGGATAGATTTCTAGAAGTAGATACAATATAATAGTATGTACATCTTTATGCCTCTGGATACAGTTGACTAGATCGTTTTTTCCAAGAGATTATACCTAGTTACCCAGTCATTAGCAAGAACGAGAAGCATGTTCTCACCAGCTTTGGGTATTAAAACATAAAACTTGCTTAATTAAATAGCAAAATAATTTTCGGAAGCTTTAACATTTTTAGGTAGCAAATACGTCCGTCTTCCTCTGTTTTCTTAAGTTGCTTTAAACTTAGAAGGTTGTCCCCTTCCTCCTTCAAGGGCATCCTGGGCCGCAAGTGATTCCTACCAGCAGCCGAGGCTGAGAACCGCTGGTATAGAAGGTGGGGATCCAAGTCTGTTTTAGAGGGCCAAATAAAAAAAGGCACGTTGGGGAGGTGGAGGCAACAGTTTCCCTTTTAGGGAATTTGATGGAAGGCAAAGAAATATGAAGGCAGTTCGACAGCAGGGTCGAAGAAAGGTGCTTTTAACCATGGGGTAGATGAACCGTGTTATGTTTGAAGGCGGGGGGGGGATTCCACGGGAAGGGAGAGAAGGGTGTAAGAGACCGAGAGAAAGAAAGAGGAAGCAAGCAAGGATGAGGGAGAGGATGGGGCCAACCGCCCAGGAAGAAAGGTCAGCATGGGCAAGGGAGAACTGCTCAGAGAGATGTGAGGGAGGGAATGGGTGAAAGTGAAGGAATGTTCGAGGTGTTCGAGATGCATTGGCTGGCCCTGATCTTTTCAGTGGAGCAGGTCAGCTCCTGGGAGTGGGGTCAGGACAGTGGAAACCATGTGAACAACTACTATAAAGGGACAAGAGGGGAAAAAAGGGATGTGTACTTAAAGCAGCCAGCTTGGTCCACTGGTCAACAACCCTCTTAATGCAAGTCCCCACTGAGAAAGGGGAACACTAACCACTAAAATTAGGGTTGGACTTTATTAGCTGTCATTTATGCACATTAACCTTTCAAGTTTGTGCCAATGAGCTGGCTCTATACATTGTATCAGCCAGGTTTCAGTCAGAAAAGCCAGCCACTATGTGTGATTTGTAATGAGACTTAAAATGTGGATTAGAGCTGAAGCAGTTGTGGGACCTGGTGAAGAAGTCTGTGCAAGGCTGTTGCCTCCACGGCTGGTGTCGGGACTGAAGTCACATAGATCAGCAGGGACTGAAAACTGGATGTGCAATGAGGGAGAGCAAAGACAAACTGGAACTCATGAGGACAACTGGTACCTGTATGTCTCGCCGTCTCCAGCCTTAAGGATGTGAGTGACCTGCAGAAGCAGCTGGGGCCCTTTGTCAGAGTTGCCCATATACCTGTTCCAGGTTCTGGAGGAGCTGTAGCCCCACGCCAAGAGGTAGGCCAGCAGCTGCTTAACAGGAGATGAGAGCTGCCAGGGTGCCTGGTGCCTACACAAGACCTTCAGAGCATAAAAGTAGCAGCTGCCTCACAGTGGCCTCCCAAATGTCACCCGGAACCACGGAGGGAAGGGAATTCTGGGAAACTTAGTTCAATGCAGCTGAGTAGACAACCTACAAAGTCACCACACCCGGTCTCTATGTTCAAAAGTGTTTTGATGCAGTCCACAGACTTATGCAGGAATCTGGGACACGAAGCAGACAGCAAGCAACGTTTGAGATTTATAAGAGCAGAAACGCTAGCCCAAAGGTTACTATTTGGACCGAAGTCGCATTTTGTGTTCCCACTGGCAAAGTGACATTCAAAACTTCGGTTTTTGGTCCTCCATGAGAGTGAGACCTGAGACGCCCTCTCTCCGCTGGCGGTGGCAGAGGGGCAAGGCCACTCCTGGTGCAACTGTTGTATAACTGTCATTGCAGCCAGAAGTTTGGGGTAAGAGTTGGCCCAGGGTTTTTAGAAGCGTAGCCTTTAGTGAGATTTTTCTTGTCTCGACAACCCTCGGAACCTAGCGGTGCTGAGGGATCAGAGTGCCCCCACGGCCTGCACCCCAAACAGCGCCTGGCGGGAGTGGTTAATTCGGGTGGGAGCAGCTTAGCTGTGAACTCGAAGACTCGACAATGTCCCAGATCCTCATAAAGCCGCTCACATATTTGCCATCTAACGAAGCATGGCTGAAATAACACAATCCCCTGGCTGTAGGTTTGAGGAATGCAGCATCAGCCAGCCCCCCGCCCTGTGGCTTCCGTTCCTCTCCTCGGAGGTGGCCAGCTGAGGAATCAGCCTCTTGGTTCTGAGCGAGGGGGGACAACGTCTGTTCTGACATGTGCCCTGCCTGCTTCATCTTTCAGCTGGCTTCAGACACGAAAGGAATCAGTGCCAAGCTAGAGACTAGACAGCTATGTCTTCTGTATTTAAGCTCCAGTGGCCACAGCCGATGCCCGGGAAAGGGTTACATTTTAGTCAGACTCAGATGTCATTGTTTTACTACACATGTGCAATCAAGGAGGCTGGAAAGCCGGACTGCTTAATAGGACCTGAGTTAGAAGGATTTTGGAAACTGTTCTTGGAACTGTGAAAAGCTGGCTTCCCAAAGCTTCGCTCAATCCCTTCTTTTTCTTTCCTCCTCCTCGGTTTCCTCTTCCTTCGTCTGCCTTTTCCTTTTTCTGTCCATCTTTCTCATTCCACAAACACCTAACCAAGTATTTACTGGGATCAGGCCTGTGATGGGATCTGGGAGTACCCGGGAGTCAGAGCCTCTGCCCTCAGGGGACAAATCAATAAGCACAACACTGTCCGGCGGGGCAGACACAGGGCGTGGGGAGATGTCAGGTGAGCTGAGTCTTGAAAGCAGGAGTTACCTGGTGGTCTCCTTTGTTTTCAGTTCTCATTTCTCTGCCCAAACATCCTTTTTTTGTACCCTTTGCCCACTACTGGACTGAAGAAAGGAGGAGCCCGGCAGCCGGTAGTAAACCTTGAAGTCACGCTTCCTAACGGCCATCCCTGGACCCCACCTCCGGGTAAAGAAACATTTTCAAACACCAAACTCTTCTAACTTCCCGACTCTCCAGAAATTCCCAAAGGAATGTATCAAACACCCAATCACCTGCCCACTTTTAGTTAGAGCCGGTTAAGTCCTCTCAGCTGTGTTGGCCTGTTAAGGTTTCTGCAATTCTCTTAGAACACACACACACTTCACTTTCAAGTCTCTTTCCTGTTATTCACGGTTTTCCTGGCTGTGATGCTAGATTTTGCTGTTGCCCTTACTTTCACTCATGCCCCATCCACACCAAAGCTTGTAAGGTGGACAGAAACTGTTTCAAACATGATTTGGCTCCCAGCCTGAGAGCTGAATTTATCACCCACCTGTCCCCTGATATCACACCTGTCTTCCCAAGAGGAATGTCTGGTACCTGGCCCAACCGTAGCCTGATGGCGTAACTGCCCAGGAACTGGAACCAGCTGTTAGGGGAGGGGCTTTAGAATGCTGACATCGCAGTCACCAGATCTGCAAAACGGTATTGAGCAAAGTGTGAGATTACTCTGAGGCTGAAGGCTAAACTTAATGAACATGTAAGACCTTGAAACTAGGTACGAAGAGAGACCCCCTTTCTGCAGAAACTTTAGGAGCAGATGTCACTTCTCCGCACTGCCTTATGAAAGCTGCCGCTGGCGTCAAGAAGACAACCTAAGGGTCTTGGAGGCTGCTGTCTGCCTGATGACCAGAATGCTCTCCTTACGCTGTATGGCACATCAGAAGGGCTGGGGGTGCCCTGGACCAACAGCACTGGCATCACCTGGGAGCGTGTTAGAAATGCCGGATCTCGGGTTCCACACCTGATTTGCAGAAAGAGTCTGTGCAGTTTGACAAGATCCCCAGGTGATTTGTGTGCACATTACTCTTTGAGAAGCTCTCCTGTAGTTTTATGGCTAAGCCAGCACTGCTGCATAAAATCCTCATCTGAGGAAACTGAGGATTTGAGGTGAATGACTTATCACAAGTCACATGGCGGGAACTAGAAATTTCTTAACTTCTACTAGTTCAGAGCTCTTTCCACTGTATCACTTGCCTTCTGGCAACAGTCAAGGGAGATTAATAGCGGCAATGGATACTCTTCCTGAGCTCTCTCCACATGCCAAGCACTGTTCTAAGTGAGAGAAGTTATTCAATTGCACTGGACCTATGAGACGGGGACCTTCATTTTTCCATTTCTCAGCTCCTTCAGTGGTGGAGCCCCAGAGGCAGCTAGTGTATTCCAGCCTCTGCTGGAGTTACCCACCTGGAAGCTGGATTTTGGATTTCTCAGTAGCCACTGGAAGCAGCAAGAAACAAGGGAATGAGACACAAACAGGAAGCTAGCTGTGTGACACTGGACGAGTCACCTCACCTCACATTGCTCTTCTAATAAATGAGGCTAGACTAGATGATCTTTGAGGCAATTTCCAGTCCTCAGGTTTTAGGATTCTAAATCCTTTCCTGGGTATCTACTGATAACTTTTCTTCCGAACAGCTTTGATTTAGGATCAAAAACTGTCAGCCCAGAGCAGAGGATGGGGACAGGGGTAGGAGGCAGAGGCACATTTTACTGTGACAGGGACAGATGGCAAGCCCTGTGTCCAAATTTTGCACCCAGCCTGTTGGCGAGCCTGCAATCTGCTGTGTGGCATCTTGGGGTAATTTCAATATGGGTGTCCTACAAAAGATTCTGAGAGTGACTTAAAAACACTTCTTGCAATGGCACCCCTTTAAAGGATACCTTTAAAGATGTGAAGCTGGTTGGGCCTGGAGTTTTTCCTACAAACCCCATATCGCAGTTAACTGCCAATGAATCAGAAACATATGGTACTCAACAGGCTTCTCTCAGAATGTGTGCTGTTTAATGGCCTAGAGAATCACTGTTTCTCAAAACAGTTGGGGCTTGTTACCAAATCCAGGACCTCTGAAATCCAGTTTGAAATGTATTGTCAAACACACCATACTCTCCAGGATGGGATTAAAGCATCATTGCTCCATCCATAGGAGAGTATTTTCCAATTGTACCATTTGGTGATTGTGATTCAGAGCAGAGTCTGATTAGGACCAAGGTTTGAAAGACACCTGACCAATTATGCCTAAGTAAATACAGCTTAAATCACAAGTAAGGACTACTTTAGTCACAGTGCAAAAGAAAACACACTTGCTGCTTCTATTTTCAGAAAATTAATGAACGATTTCAGTTATGGCAAAACAACCCTGCAGAACAAGGGTCAGTTTGCTCTTTTAATCAAGAAGCTTTGCCAAATATTTACTAAAATAGGGCAGACTCCTTGTAAAAGTATAAATAGTTGTGTTTCTTATTTAAAATAAAAAGGTCCCTAGCACCTTATATGGTCCGATCCTTTGATAGCACTCGAGTGTTTTTATAGTAGGATTTCCATTGTGGTCTTTGCTCAGGAAAAAAGGAACAAGATTGCAGCACAAGGTCTGAGAAAAATGATGTTTCACATAAAAATCTGATAGAAAACTCTGCAGAGTAAACTGTGAGTAATGTTGTCTTGAGAGGATAAAGCATGTGGTAATGCTGTCCTCAGAGTTAGTGAAGACCAAGGTTTCTACAGCAGACTCACTTGGCTGCTTACTCAAAACCCATCCCTCCTTCTTTCTCCCTTTTTCCTGATAGAATGCTGATTTTGCTCAGTTATCCATCTGTCCCTTATGTGATTCAAGGGATGGGCTCCATGGGCAAATTCTGCTTAAGCCAACCATGAAAGTCCCATTGATTGGTTTAGGAACAGGCATCTCATCCAATTCTGTCCAGTGAAAGGTGGGAAGTCTGCCGAGGGGGTTTGGGGAAAGATTTCCTTGCTCCCGAGAAAGAGAAGCAAGAAGAGACAGATTCTCCTTCCTGTGGATGTTGTCATGTCTGGATGTGGTACTTGCAAAGTGGCAGCCGTCTTGCTCTTGGGCAAGGGTAAAGCTGACATAGGGGTTGGGCAAGGCAAAGAGAGTCAGTGAGACAAGGAACAGAGCCCTTACACGTCCCATCTGGAACCCACTTGCCGTTATGTGGTGAGAGATAATAAACGTCCTTATTGTTTAAGTCAGTTTGGGTTGGTGTTTGCAGTATTTGCTACCCAGAGCATCCAAACCCATCTACCACAGCTTTCAAATCAACACGCAGACCAGCTCTTTTCCATTACATTGTCCTGAAAACTTCACCTGACTGACCCATCGTGTGGCCAAAAGTCTTCTGAAAGTTTAAAATTTCTCCAAATGCTGTAACATAAAGTTTCACGTTAAATAATAAGTCTTAATGGTGATTCTCTACTGATTGCAATTTATTTCATTTTCAGTTCTCAAGATAGGCAGACTCGAGTGGTAACCTAAATGATGCTTTCTGCAATAAAGATAAGATTGAGTCAATAGTAAGTGTGTTTCCAGGGCTGGTTGAGTGGATCCATTCACCCTGCCTCATGTATACCCTTTGTAATGAATCCCTGGGAATGTCAACACAGCTGATGCAGGTCAGAGCTGACGGTGAAAGGCCTGGAACAGCAAATCTTACTGGTTCACCTGGGAGTCAAACCTCTGGCCAAGGGTTCAGGAGCAGCTTGAGCTACAGATATATACGTAGGACTATTGTCCTAATTCCCATTTGGGATCTCAAGCTCAAGTTGTAGAGAAAACTCCTTTGCCCCATGTGAAAAGTAAAAATTAAGAATTCTCGAGTATGGTCTGGTAGTGTTTCTGGCTTTGTTTGCATGTATCCCAATGACAGGTTTCCCATTATACCAAACATAAATTTGATCTTCTGCATGGAGTCGGGGTTAACATAACAAATACCAGACATATTCTGTATTTTATACTCAGAATTTCTTTTTCTCCCTTTTTTTCCTCTTTATTACCTTCATTAGAGGGCTTTATACAAATATTCCAAAACAAAACAATGCCGTAAAGAGAGTCAAGGGGAATTCTAAATGCATTCTCTGCCCTTATCTGATGAAAGAAAAGGTTGGATTTTTCACCTTTAATTATTTGGTTTATTGCCTCAGTCTTCTGTTTCCTTACGTCTACAAAGACCTGGGTGATCACTCTCCATCAAATCCCTTGCAGGAGGTAGTTACCGAATGCGCTACCAGTTCTCCCAGGGAAAGGCGCAAGACTTAACTCCGCAGGCTCCTGGCACTTAGGTTACAAGTTGCAGAAACGGTGGGTAATTCCCAACCAAAACTCAGTTTGGAAATATTTTTCACTAGATGTTAGAATGCTGACCTTTGCTCCTATATTCACTCAAAATTATAATTGAAATAGAGAAATAAAATAGAGGCTGTTTTGTGGGCGACTGGGGTGGAGGTTGTGAGAATCTATTGGCTGAAGAACAAAATTCATAAATCATAAACCAAATGTTGGTTATAATTCTATGTTGATGCAACCTTACAACAGCAAGGATATCTCTGGTTGTGCTGACATTTTGGCACACATCACCACTTTCTTCAAAGACTATAAACAGTGTGGTGTGAGCTCTGTTTAGAAAGAATTACTACTCTGTAAAGTTATAGAGGCACTGAGAGTCTTTATTTCTCCTCCTTCCTGGAAAGGTACAGTGCCTTCCTCGCGGACATTACTCTGGGCAGTATGATGCACAGACTCAAAAACTACACCTTGTAACATGAACAGCCGATCCCAGATTCGCAACCTTTGGGACTTTTCCCTTTGATGTGAAATCCAACCACAAGGCTCATGAATTATGTTAACACAGGCCTTTATCCACTGCATTTGTTACAATTCAAGCAAAGAGAAAGTAACACAGTGCCATAGTATCCCGAGACAGTCGGCTTCGATGAGAATGATCATGGCTTCTAGAACACATCTCTCCCTTTACAAAATGGTTTTCCATACGTTATCTTATGTGAACCTCACAATGATCCTAGTGGGATTTTATAGACGGGAAAAACAGAGATGAAATCAGAAGGCTCAAATTACTTGTCCAAATTCACATTTGGAGGCGGAGCTGGCACTTGAGCAAAGCTTTCTTACTCCAAATCCAGTGCTTCCTCCATCAAACCGTTTGTCTTGAAGGAGGTAGCACATGGGGAGTATTACATGATGGTGAAGAGCACATTAGATCTGGGTTCAAATTCCAACTCTGCTACTTATTGACTCCCTGAACTTGAGAAAGTTCCTAAGCCTCAGGGCTCTGCTTTGGTTTTCCCATCTATAAAATAGAAATAACAGTACATACATCATGGGGCTTGGGGGCTGAAAGCACCGATGCATGAAGAGCACAAAGCACAGTACTTAGCAAGTCCTCAATGAATAATAGCTATTAAAAAACAAAGGGAAAACTAGCCTTGGTTGAGAACTTTGAGTGCAAATTCCATTTCTGTGGCTTTTCAATCTGTTATTGACTGTGTTAGTCAAAGATGTCCTGTGAGCTCCAGTTTCCTGTCCCACCAAATGAAGGCAACGGGGGCTTGACACAAAAACCCAGAAAAACCACCCTATCTGCCCTCTGGTTTTAACACAGGGCTCTCCAGTGTGTGTGTGTGTGTGTGTGTGTGTGTGTGTACCCTACATGTGTGTGGGGGGGGGGGGGAAGGAGGAAGAAGAGAGTGAAGGACTCTCGTATAATTTGCCAGCTTTTCCTTCAGGTTAACACTCACCCAGCATCCAGCCAAGGAGATTAAAATGCAAAGGGAAGTGGTGACATTTGGAAACTGCCACAGCTTTCTTGAAAAATACACACCAACACACAGACAAGGCTACTATTGATTTCAAATACTTAATTATTCTAGGATGGCATCAACATGATTTGGTAGTTAGATTTCTTAAATTTACATCTTTTTAAAAATACTACAAGACACAAAAAAGTAGAGTGAACTACAATATTCACATCCCTTGGCAGGAATGATAACAAGATGAGAAAGCCAGCACAGAGGAGACTTTCTTATTACCATGTTCAATGAACTGCACATTTCACTCAGGAATGGTTTACTATGTGCCATATAAACACTCCAACCAAGGCCCAGTGGGTGGGGGCAGTTCAGAGATTCAGAGTCCTCTCTCCAACCTTTTTAAAGGTAAATTGAGCAACTAATTGCTAGGATGTGCCACACAAAAAGAAAATAAACAAGAGAGCCAGCCCTGATGGCCTAGTGGTTAAAAGTTTGGTGCTCTGACAACTTCAGCAGCCTGGGTTTGCTTCTGGGTCACAGAACCACACCACCCGTCTGTCAGTAGTCATGCTGTGGCAGCGGCTCACATAGAAGAACTAGAAGGACTTGTAACTAGGATATACAACTATGCACTGGGGCTTTGGGGGAAAAAAAAAGAGGAAGATTGGCAGCAGATGTTAGCTCAGAGGAAATCTTCTCTGCAAAAAAAAAAAAAAAAAAAAAAAAAGAAAACAAACAAGGATGAGCACAAATTCCTGCACAGGGTAAAAGTGATTCTTGAAGAAGGACAACACTCCTTAGGGGGCCGCAACTCAGGCTCCCAAAGTTCTGACTCTTCATAGTCAATGCTTAGTTGCTCCCAAGGACCCAACCCAACATGGCTGAGGGATGGGTAGAGAGGTACTGTTTGGGCCTTCACGTCAAGTCTTCCCTCTCTACATCTACCGTGCCCACTTTGATAGCTCAGGCTCTGGGATAGGTTCTAGAACCCCATGTGACTCCCCCTTTCTTCCCTGTGAGTTTGCACATGGAGCCCCATGGTGTCCTTTTCCAAAAGAGACCTTGGTTTGGACCCTCTACCCTCAGAGAAACTCTCATAGCATGAAAGTCTGCATGACACACCCATGGGAGGGCAGCATCTTTCAAGCCTCAAAAAGTATTTCTGTTACCTCCCGCCACCCGGGGCAACGAGTGCCTGCAGGCCTTAAGACACTTAAGGAAGAGGGACCAGTGACCACTCGAGTGATTTAAAAATAATGGATACTTATGATATGGTGTTTCATTAGTAGGACTTAATAGACTCTATGTCTCCAGAAATGTTTCTGAAAATCTGGTCTGTTTGCTTCAGAATCACCTGAGATGCTTGTTAAGATGCAGATCCCTGGCCCATCTCTGACCCAGTGAATCAAAGTTTCTGGAATGGGCCCAGAAATGGGCATCCCAAGTGACGCTGACTGGTGCACACCAAAGCTTAGACTGAGCGATGAGAATTTGCCTTGTCTGGTCTTCACTCAGTCGAGTCACAAATATTTATTGAGCACCTACTAGTGTCGTGCTTGATTCTAGGCTCAGGGATAGAGCAGCAAACACAATAGACACTGGCCCATTGAAGCTTAACTTCTAGAGGAGGAGACAAATGAATACTTAAGCACATGTTAATATCAGGTATAATAAGCATTATGGGAAAAAGAAAACAGGGTGCTATTTTTAGCTAAGGTGGTAGGGGAAGCCCTTTCTGGAAGGGCATTTAAGCAGAGACCTGAAGGCAGTGAGGGTGCAAGCCAGCAGATATCTGAAGGATGTTCCAGGCAAAGGGAACAGCAGGTGCAAAGGCCTCAAGACAGAACGGATGCTTGGCATGTTTGAGGAACAGTCAGGAGAAAAATGTAGCTGGAGCAGAAGGAGTTGGGGGGACAGGGGGTGGGGTGGGGGAGACAGGAGATCAGAGAGATCGGGGGAGGGGTGCAGATCATGAAGGGCCTTTGAGGACTTTGCATTTACTCTGGGTATAATGGAAGCCGCCGAGGGTCTGAACAGGACGCGACGGGCTCTGCTTCTCGGTTTGAATGAGCTCTTCTCGCTGCCGCTTCTCCCTCTGTCTCGATCTTCCCTGTGGGTGTTCTCAGCCAGTTCTCTGGCTGTTAGATGAAGAGCCGATGGAAGGGAGCAAGAGCACCTTCAAGTCACACTTGTACAGCTGTCATTCGTGAGTCTTCTATGTGTCAGGCTTTAAAGCGCAGGGTCATCACCTCTATTTTATAGATGAGGAAATCGAAGCTCAGAAAGTTTATACAGCTTGGAAAGTGATGAAAACAGGTTTTCAAACTTAGGTTTCTGATTTTAACCAACATGCCCCACTGCCTCCCCTGATGGAACCACTAAGCTTCACAGCACCTCTGTCGGTAAAACTGAGTGTGAAAATAGCAAAGATTTAATAAAGAGAGTAAAAGGCATCTGGATTCATGGTCTGTGGAGGAAAGCTGAAGCAAACACATACATATGGGAACCTTGAAGTTTCAGCCTCATTACCTCCAGTTTGTGATTTAGTCAGCTCCTTCTTCCATATTTCACGGTGAGTCATGTAAACCCAAAGTCACAGCCCTGAAAAGCTACCTAACCTCAGGGAATTCAATTTACACCTCCAATGTCAGACCGCCTTCTCTCCCCGTCTTAGCTGTATCTGACCACAGCTGCATCCTGTTCTATTAAGCACGACTCAAACGGGTCTTTCTTTTTAGGGAATTATCCCCATGCTTAGCACACTGAGATCTGAAATTAAATTCTCTACTCAGAATTACCCTTCTCACTTATGCAGGAAGTTGATTAGAGCCCTAAACCAGGGCACCCCACTAATCTAAGAAGATGCTGCCTCATTAACATATCAAATGACGGGCCAGCATCCAGTAAGAGGTGGACTTTTTCTATAGTATTTTTGTAGGTAGCCTTAGTTAGCCAAGAGCTGTCTAATGGAAAGGCACAGAACGTGAGTTAATAGTCGCTGCTGATTTTAAAGCTTAAATTATTAATTGGTAGCTTCTTGTGTAACTGAGAGAAAAACAACCAGGAGGCATTCTCCATTGCTAATGCAGTAAAATTAAATTATCAGTTGTTCTATGACCCTAGTCTACTCCTGAAAATTTTGAATCAAATTTAATTTTAGATATTTATATGTTTAATTTAGTTGTTGATAAGAGTTTATATTTCCCTAACAGCTGGGCTGGGAGCAGAACTATGTTTGTTTGTTTGTTTGTTTAGTCTATGAGGGGAAAAAAGGTGAGGAAGGAGGGAGTAAGGACCAAAACTAACTTCAAGCCAGCTGTGTTTCTTCTTCAAGAGGGACCACTGAGGAGGTGATGGTCTGTTTAATCTCAGAAATGTAAACAGAAGGAAGCCTGTCACAGTTAAGTTAGAATTTAAGTGCTAATTAAGTCTGATGCAGTATAATGGAGATTTAGATTTAGTAAATATTGATCCCAAATGGCTCTACTTTCTTTACATGTCTCAAATTAATCTTAATGTAAACCAAAGTGCATGAGTTCTTTCCAAAATAAAACTCACCCCTATCTGTATTCTAAGAGAGAAGAGATTGGAAACCACAAGGATTACATTTCCCAGGAATGTACATGGGAGCCCACAGCCTTGCAGCAGTGCTATCTATATTTCTGCAGTATTGCTTGGGGCCTGTCAGTTCACACAGACCAGCAGCAGATCGCTAAGGAATCCTGGGCAAGATTAAACACACACACACACACACACACACACACACACACACACTCATATAAACTGACCCAAAGTGTTGCAGACTCCAAGATTTTAAGATCTACTTTTTAAGGTTGATTGCACAACTGGAAGAGTGTGCTAAAAATATTTGAAAAAAATTATAATTAATCTACCAGCGACTACAGGTCCCATTTCAGTCCACCTCTGTGATGGCTAACTGAAAATCCAGATTGCCTTTGAGGGCATGGAGAAATAAACAGTTCCTGATACTTCACAGAAGAGGAATTTATTTAATGCTGCTAAGGGAGTTAGTGATTGCCCAGTTTACTTTGAGACCATCTTTGTCGTTAAAAAAAAAAATACATTCTTGTCAAATGAGTTAACCTTTAGCTTTTGTTTTTATGTAAAGATGATATACCTATATAATCTTCTTAAAGTTTTATTATTTTTTTAAACACTTGGCATCAGACAGGCAAAACAAAAAACAAAAAAACCCTCACTTAAAAATAGGTAAATGATTTTCCTGAGACGGGAATTTTATCATACTGAATTGGTGGATAGACCAGGAAACATTTTGGTAATGGAATGTACGGCATCTTAAATTTTATATCAGAATCACAGACCTGGAAAGGGTCATCCTCCTCTTCTGAGAAGGGCTATCCCTGAAAAACATTAGCATTTCTGTTAGTTTGACAACCAAAATAGAAATTAACAAAGTAAACTAACCTGGCTAGCCATTTTGTGGGTAGGAGAAGTGAGGCTTCTTCTGTGAACCCACTAAGCAGATAATAGCTTAGATGAGACCCCGAATGTATGTTGGAGGAGGGACTAACAAAAATTGGCGATGGATGGGATGTGGAGGGAGAGAAAAAGGAATCAGGGATGACCTCTAAGTTTTTGATTTGAGCAGTTGGTTGGGTGGTGATGTCACTTCCTGAGATGGTGAAGACTGGAAGAGGAGGTTGTGAAGGTGGTAGGACGCAGGGTTCTGCTGTGGATGATGTCTGAGATGCCTGTTAACCATCCAAGTGGAGATGTCAAATACGCAGTTGAATATTTGAATCTGGAAGCTCAAGGGAGCTCAGGGCTGGAAGTAAGAAGTGGAGAGGATTCGAAAGAAGAGGAGAAGAAGCAGGCTTGGCCAGGACTGATCTCGTATAGGGAGAAGTTACAGTAGGAAAATCAGAGTTGGACAACTCATAATTTTGAGTATCTTTATTACTTTGTTTAGAGTTGTAAATTCCTAGAATAGCAAACATACCCATATTAAATTAAACAGTTCAAACATACGGACAAAACTATATTCTAGGTTCACATGTTGGTGAATTTTGGATTAATTGCTTTAGGATTAAAAATGGTTGTTTTTAATCATGAAAATCAGGAGTCAACTATATTCATAGTTTCATATCCAGTAGGAACTAGTTCAATGAATTTGACAATCATTTGGTAAGTGGCTTTAGACTCAGACATCCTGAGCTTGTATGCTAACTACACGAGCAATCTTAAAGCAAATGATTGATTGTCTGAGCCTTGGGTTCCTGAGGTATAAATGGCGTGGGGAAGGTTAAGTGAGACAGATTAAGGTAAAATACCTGGAATAATTCCTAGCACACATTAAGAACTCAACAAGAGGATGCTATTATTACTTAGACAAGGCATTGTCTCCTAGAGACCTTCCAATCTGGTGAGAGGAGACACACAACCAGGAAATGCCAGCAAGACATTTCCAAAGTGGGAAGATCTGATATGAGCAGAGACCTCCTTAGAACACTTTTGTTCCCTTCCCATCAACAGGAGTCAGAAGGATGGGCTCAGCCTCTCCTGCTCTCCTGGGCAGTTGAAGCTGGATGGCAGCCCAGCTCCTGCCCTTGCAGAGCTGTTTCTGGCCACCGAAGAGACACCGACTCCTCAAGACCTGGAGCCAAGGGCAGCTGGCTGGCCCTATCTTGGTCCCTTCCTTCTCTTGAGTGTGTCCACCTTCCCCAGTGCCCTCCCCTACCAGCCTGAGTCTCCTCCCAACCAGAACCTTACTCTACCCCGCCCAGGGTCACACTTGGTTTCCTAACATACTGCTGTGTCCCTAATTAGCAGTTTCAGTTCCCTTTCTGGCCTGGGGTTTCCAATAACAAAGACCATGGCATCCAGAGGACATGCTCTTTGATCCTGGTCTTGCTACTGGGTTGGGGTCCTTCCAGCTGAGCCTGAAGTACAGCCACTTGGCCTGGAGATGCTGAGTTCAAATGAACATTGTTTGAGGACCTGAGCTGAAGCCCTTGTTTGCATGGCCTACTCTGGTCTGAGGTGCTGCCTGTACTTTTGCAGGCATAGAGTCCATCTGCTATGATGGCATGGGGCTATTTGTCCCTGCTGGATACGGCTAGTTGGCTCATTGGTCTAATTCATTATGGATCCTGAAATGTTTCCTTCTTTTCCTCATCATATGGTGGCAGCTTCAGTAGCAAAGGATGAAATCTAAGCAGGAGATGGGATGTGCTGCCTGCCTTAGACTTCCTGCTCTATTGGCAGCCAGGCCAGCTCTAAAGGCAAAAGGCAGAACTCAGTACATTGCTCGGTATGTAGCTCAGTAACACATCAATTTCTTTGGTATTGGGTCCCAAGGCAATGGGTGATCTGTGTCTCCAGGGATTTATGAGATTGAAGAATAATAGGAGCAACAACAAAAATCTATAAATGGAAAATGCTGTATGCTGGTAAGCAATATCTTGTAAATTTATTTAAAACAGTAAATATTCTGTATAGTAACAGTTTCTAAAATAGTCTTTTAAAATGATTACTTTTGAATTGATTAACCCATTGCTTCAATCTATTAATAGTCCTCAGCCTTGCTGAGTTTCTTTTTACTTCTTACTCTGGTCTTTCTAATTCCTATCCAGAGCTTGAAAATCAACAATTAGGCATCTCTGTGTGCAAAGAAATTAGGTTAAGCCTTGATTCCTCCCACGAGACGGGAGCCATTTTCTCAGGCGGTCAGAGCACGGGGAGGGGCAGAAGTGGGTTTACTGCAAAGGTAGGTTTAAGCTTTGGCGACTTTTTCTTGTACGGGCCCCTCCCAAGGCTCTGTACCTGATTTTGTATTTGTAATTTTGTATTCTTTTTCTTTTAGAGGGCAAGAAATTATAGGAGCTTGAGGCCTCACCAAACCTGAATCTCTCCTTGGGGGGAGTGAGCTCACTCTGGGGCCAGCCAAGGGATCCCGTCATGTCTGGGCTCCCTCTGGGCAGCCTGCCCTGAAAGGTCAGAGGGGCTGAGCTGTGAAACCATGTGGGATGCAGTCTCCAAGTCAACAGAACCCAGGGCACTGACCAAAGGCAGAGTTGGGAGAAAGGTCCCAGGGTGCAGGTGACTGCTGGAGAAATTTGTATGACAAAAGGCAGTGAACATTTACATCCATTGCTGTACCAAATGGAGGTGTTTTTGAATGGAGGGTTGGAAAAACAGATTTATATAAAATGTTGGCTCTGAGGTAGGACTAAACTTCCATCTGGTCACCTAAAGGTGTCTCCCAAGGCTTCCTGTCTCTCTGAGCTTGCCTCCATGTGACGTGGATCCTCTTCACTCGGGGGGACTTGTCTTTGGGGTTTCCTGTTCTCTTCATGTCCCATTCAGGATTCTTGTTACTGCTATAGTTTTTGTGGTTTCTATTTAATCCTAGCTGTTTCCCTGGGACTCGGGCCAAGTTCCGAGGTCCATCTCACCTGTGTGGAGGCAGGGAATGTAAGTAGTAATAGATTTTGAACAACATTGTAAATGCTTTATGGACTGTGTGTTACAGGGAGTAGCTGAGCTGTAAAATTGGAATTAAATCTACGTGTTTACAGAAATGTGCCAATTGTAAAACTTCTCTGCTTTCTAAATACAGCCTTTCTGATGCAGAGCTTGGGGGCACACAGAGGGTGATTCAGAACTGGGGACTCAGGGACATCTCTGGCAGCCTCCTGTGAGCGTCTGAGACAACATCTTGATCCCATTTTCTCCACAGCACTTTGGAGTGACTCTTCTCGTGGGGCATGCAGCTTCTTCATTGAGTCTGTAATTCATGCCTTGTCAAATACCCCTCACATGTGCCCTTCCATGTGAGCAGGAAATGCCCCTCCCTCTGAGGTGAAAATGGTGCTGTCAACACCCCTCCTTAGAAGGCACATGCTTTCTGAGTGATAGTGATGAGCTCCACCCGCCTTCATGGTCTCCACCCCCTTCCCGGACAAGCCAGCTGGAAATATCCCTCTGAGTCATTATTACCAAGACAGGAGAAAGCAGCTTTCTCCTTTCCTTCCTCCCTCCTTCTCTTTTTTTCTTCCTCTCTCTCTCCCTCCCTTCTCACCTTCCTTCCTTCCTTCCTGTGGCTCTCCTTTCTGAGTGTCTACTCCCATTTCCTACTCTTGACTTTGCTCATTCAGTCATTAATTGGCTCCATGAGCACTATGTAAAGTCAAAGGGGATTCTGACAGCTGTTCCAGGCCCAGAGGACCACCCACCTCCACACACATACACACATACCAAAGGAGTAAAGGAGGGGGAGGTAGCTTAGAATCATAGAAAAGAAGTCAGACAGTCCTAGCTTTGAATTCTGGCCTAGATACTTACTAGGTGGGAGACCTTGGGCAGGTCACTCAACCTCTCTGAGCTTCTGTTCCTTCCTCAGGTGCATAATAGGGATGAGAAACTTGCAAGGACAATATAAGAATTCAAAGCTACATAATAGGTGCCCACTAAGTGGTACACATTGTTATTTGTATGATTTGGACAACTGTTCGCAATAATTCTTGTAGGCTTTAAGAAGGAAATACCCAGAAATGAGTTATAACATCTGGGTTTCTGATGGATACAGAATGGTATGAAATAGGTGAATCAGGATTTCAGAAATTGGCACAAAGTAACGGGAGATTCAACTCAGAGACCACTTTGGACTGCTCTTGGCTTACAACCCACTGAAGACTAACCCACTGAAGGCCATTCATTGGGAGTCAAATTAATTAACTGGGATTGAAGTAGGAAATGGTTGGGCTCGCAGATAGCTGAGTCTCATTCTCCTCTGGGTTTGTGGGTGCTGAGTGTACAGGAGCAGGGTTCCAGATTGTTCTGTCACTGGAGTATGTACAATATAACCTAAGGGACACTAAAAATCCTATCCTGCCCTAAAGTATTTCTCCAGGAGTAGGTACTTACATCATGATCATGGCACCATGTCTTCAGAAATGTTGAACAAGAAACTTCTAGGCACCCTTTTAGTCCCTCTAAAGTTGTTTTTTAGTTGAGATATAATTGCCACATACCTTTGTATTTGTTTCAGGTGTACAACATAATGATTTAATATTTGTGTGTATTGTGAAATGATCAGCACCTGAAGTTTTGGTACTTGCCTCCCTTGAGTCCCGGCTGCCCTCAGCACTTGTGCTCTGTGTCTTTCCCCAGCCTCATCTACCATCAGAATGTTCGTCTCTGCATTCCATTTTCTCTCAGCTGACTGTAAATGACACTAAGAAGCAACCTGGCAAACCAATCCCTGTGAAGGGATTAATGACTGATAATAAGAGTATTCACACTAAAAAGACTTATTGTGTACCAGGAACTCTACAGAATATATTATTTCTAATCCATGTGATAATTCTGCATGGTTGTTTTTTTCTTTATACTATTGTATAGGTAAGGAAATTCAGGCTCAAACAGGCAATTAATGTTGGCAAGGTCACACTCTAGCGCATGGTAGAACCAGGATTCGAACTCAGATTTGTCTGTGAATATTTTTGGAATATTCACCTACATATTGCCTAAAACCAAGGCTGCAAGGGGATGGTGTGGATGCTGAATGACAACCAGTGTCCTTACTAATGGAGGGGGAACTGATGTCAGGGGGGCAAGCATGATGGCCACAGCAGACTCTGTAACCAACCTTCATGTCCTGTGCCTTAAAGGACATTTTTTTATCCCTTCTGGGTGAATTTCCCCCATCTCCATGTTGAAGCTGAAGGGTAATTAGTACTCCATCAAGAAGAGGTCAACATGATGATAAGCAAAGGGATATGATCATGGGGCATAAACAGGGGTAGCAGCTGTTCCAGAAAGGATGTGTCAATATGGGATACAGGCAAGCCACTTGGTCCTCAGGGAATGGCAGGGAGGAGAGTAAAGACACGTGGCTGTGAAGAGGGCTCCCAGAGTTATCCAGGCAATCTGTGTGCCATCCTGGGGGTCTGCTGAGTCTGATTTCCAGCAATTAAGATAGGACTGCTGGCAGGGGCTCCTATATTGGTGGTGCCCACACCATTTGGTTTACCCAAGCAGGGGAGAAAGGCCCGGGGACTCCAGGGTATAGTGTAATATAGCTTGGGGGTAAGAGAGGGGTGCCAATGTTGGAGTACTTGGTTCAGATCCTGAATCTGCTACTCATGAGGAGTGTGAGTTTGGGTAAGTTGATAAACCCTTCTGATCCTCAATTTTTTATCTGTCAAATGTGAATAATAAATGTACCTATGCTTCATCAGAGTATTAGGATTAAATGAGTTAACGTATGGAAGCACTTAATAGAGAGCCTAGCACATAATAAATACCCAATAAATGTAAGCTTTTAACATGATTTTGGTTTCCTCATATAGTATAGTGGTTCTCAACTGGACATTTGGAAATGTCCGGAGACAATTTTGGTTGTCACAGCTGGGGGACGAGTGCTACTGGCATGTGGTTGGTAGAGGCCAGGGATGCTGCTAAACATCCTACAAAGCACGGGACAGCCCCCTGCAAAAAAGACTCACCCAGCTCAAAATGTTAACAGTGCCAAGGTTCATAAAAACCAAACCATGTGGATCGTCCATTGTTTACCAAGAAGTTGGTGAGATAATTGATTCAACATGAGTTTGGAAATAGCTGGATTCAAGAGGTTAGCAAACAACCTCTTTGGTATGGATAAGTGGGGCTGCCCTCCCCATCATTTGACCAATTCTCAAATTCTGCTTTCAGGATTGGTTAATCTGTGCATGTATTATCAAGCAATAGTTGACAACTTTGACCCCTGTGCTTTTTCTCTTTCTTTGCAGAGAAGATAACCTGCATTCTGAAAGACTAGTGAAGAACAAAAGGAAGTGACACGGGCCGTATTGGTTCTGGAGGTTTGCAGAACTCCTTACATTTATGGAGGTCCCCTTCCACCAATTGTTTTAACTCATTACACCCGCAGGAGATTTTAGCAAATCTTATTTGCATAACTTTGTTCAAGACAGTCCCTCCACCTGGAATTCTCTGTTTTCCTTGCATTGCGCACCTGTGCCACCCTCCTCCTCCAGACTCTTGACTATTGAAATTGAAATTTTATTGTCTTTTAAGGTCTGCTTCCCAGTTTACCTCCTCCAACTTCACCAATGCAGTTGGAAATTGTCTCTCTGCTCTGAACTCCTCGGTCACAGTCTGATCACACCCTGGCCTGAATTGAAGTTGTTTGACAGCTCTTCTGTCTTTTTTTTCCTTACATCTTCCAGAGTTTCTAATGTTCAGGCTCAGTAAGTACTTGAATGAATAGACAGCCATATGGATCCTGACAGGAGTGTTCCCTCACTGCATGCCAAATGCAAGTCAAGGACAAGACCAAGGAGACCTCTGCCCGGCCCAGCCCTCTTTCAGGCACTTCTGTGATACCATGTGTCTCTCTCCGATGAAGCCATTTTTTCTCAGATTCCTTGGGAAAACATCCCAGGCATGTACAATAACGGTCACCACTCTGACCAGGGGAATGTCCCAGCTGAATTTATGTTTTTACCCTCAAGGACCATGCAGCTAAACTCCACATAGGGTGGGGCCCAGTAATGAGAGAAGACTGTGGTGTGAATGCCAGCAATTTAGAGCGTTGGGCCCCTGCCCCTGATGCAGCCAAAGGGCACTGCCCACTCTCCATAGGACTGTTGTTAATGGCCAAAGGGTGTCCTATGAGTGTCAAAGGAAAGTTCACATTTCCATGGAAGGATCAGAGGCCAAGGGAGAGGTCAGATGCATCTGTGGGGCTTTTGTCTGGTTGTTCTTTGTTAAAACCCACATGTGGACGTATTTTGATCTCCCACATATCTGCATGTGTTTCTGGGTGGATGAGAATGCTGTGCAGCTGGACCCTGAGTAATGGTTCCGGCCTTCAACAAGCTCCGCGGAGGAGCAGTTTAGACAGGGTTGCATTCTGCTCTCAATTTCCACTTTGGCAAAGGAAACTGCATATTCATCTCATCAAGTAAGGGGAGAGTTAAGGGCGTTGCCACCAAATTCTTCTCCCTTCCCATATGTGCAAGTCATGAAGGAAAAGTTCTGACTGTGTTTTTCTGTCATGCCAATTCATGGCTTAGGTGTGTCAATGCCAGCCTAGTTCCTAGTACATAGTAGGTGTTATTTTCTAACTTTGTATTATGGGAAATTCAAAGCATGTACAAAGATAGACAGCATGTACAAGATTTCAGGCATATAAAAAGGTACCTATCAATCAGTTTCGACGTTTATGAACTCATGGCCAATACTGTTTTATATATACCCCAACTCACTTCCTCCACCCCATCTGCACTATTTTGAAGCAAATTCCAGACACCATACAATTTCTTCCATAAACAGTTTTGTATGAATCTCTACAGTACCATTTCACATCTAAAAAATAGCAGTAAGTCCTTAATATTATCAAATATCTAGTCAGTATTCAAATTTTAAATTGTCTCATAAACGTCATAATTTTTTTTGTTTCCTTATTTGATTCAGAATCCAAATAAGGTCCACACATTTGACTGACTGTATGACTCATTATGTTTCTGTTCACCTATAGATGCTCCCTCCACCTCTCATTGTCTCTCTTTCTCTCTGTTTCTTCTCTTGAAGGAAGTGAGTTGTTAGCCATGGGGAGTTTCCAGCAGTCTACAGTTTTCTGACTGCATCCCAGTGGTGTTATTGTACATGTATCTTTGTCTTCTGTTTTTCCTGTAAATTGGTAGTTGGGTCTTGGGTTTGATCAGCTTCAGATCTTATTTTTACTTTTTTGGTAGGTCTGCTTTATAGATGCTCTATTCTTCTATCAGGAAGCACACGTGATATCTGTTTTCTCTCTTTGTGATACTAGCAGCTATTGATGATCAATCCCTAGATCCATTAATCCATTGGAAGTCGCAAGATGGTGATGATGATTCTGCCATTACTTCTTCATTTATTAGCTGTAATACTTCTGTAAAGAGAAGAGAAACTTCTCATCTATTACTTGGTTAACCATTGCAATCATCCATATAGGAAAGCCAGGATAAATGCTTGATAAACCCCTTATTTACCAGTGATGAGGAAAAAAAGAAAAAAGAATTGATTCACCAACCTCATTCAAGTGTGACGAATTACTATCTTTTAGAATCAACAGGAACTCATGAATTTAAACATATTGATGCATTTTAATCTATTGCAGGTACTGTCATTATTGATTTTTTCAAACTGTCCTGTCTTCGTCCAGCAGGAGCGTCTTAAAGTTGGCTCATTAGTCCTTGGATGCAATTCGACTTGTCTCTGATAAAGTTCTATCTGGCATGACAAGATGTTCCAGGTACATCTTGTGTATTTCCTGCTCTAAATCTGGAATCAGCTGTTTCTCTGAAGAGCATTGTTTCTTTGAGTGGGAAATAGTGTTTCTGGAGCTCCCTCTGGGCATAGGGGTGCTCTATGCTAACAGATTATTCGTTGTGTTGAGGCCTTTTTAGTAGACAGAGCCAGAAAATATGTTCATTTCTTAAGATAAATATATCACGAGTTCGTATTAATACTTCCAATTCAATTCAAGATTCTAGGAATTTTGCTTAATGTCTTCAATCTTACATCTCCTTTCTCTCAAAGCTGAGAATCCTGGTTTTCAAAGGCACTGGGAATGAGACATAATTATCAAACAGTTATGCATTTGTTCTATCTTACAACACACACACAGATGTCACAAAAACGACCAACATTTCCACCAACGATGTGATTCCTGAAAAGAGTTTAAGCGTGTCTTGTGTTTGTGCTTGTAGCTTTCATGGTCCCTGGGGACCTGTGGTCAAGCTGAAGTTGTAAAGTCCAGTGGAATAATTCCTCCCTGTGTGGTTATGCAAACTGTATTCACAGTTAGGGTCATATGTTTCATTTTATTTTCCAGGATTCTTTTTAAATATAATTTTATATAATATTTACATTGTTCCAAAGTCAAATCTACAAAGTATACACAAAGTATCTTTAAAGTAGTCTAGCTTCTATTTCATATCTTCTTCACCCTGTATCCCCCTATATCTTATAAGTAATCATTTATTTTTAAATTCTATGATTTATTCTTCTATTGTTTGTTTTTAAAATGTTATGTATACGCACACACACACAGACACATTCCTTTTTCTCAGATACACATGCACAATTTTCTCTACTCTGTTTTTTTTTTTTTTCTTACTATATCTTACTAGATCTTACTAGATCACTCCATACTGGTATATAGAGAGATTTATTATTCATTTTTTAGGCTGGTTCAGTTTACTCAACCAGTCCCTTAATGATGAGTATTTGAGTTGTTTCATCTTTGTTGGCAAAAATAATAACAGCCTTGTACTCTCTCTCTCTCTCTTTCTTTCTTTCAACAGTATATCTTTGGAATAGCTTCCTAAAAATGGGATTTCTGGATACAGAGTAGTTAAAAAAAATTTTTTAAACAATTTCAAATTTAAAGAAAAGTTGCAAATAGAATAGAAAGAACATTTTTCCTGCACCACTTGAGAGTAAGTTGCCAACATGAAGCCCCGTCACCAGTGAATACTTTAGTATGTATTTCCTATAAACGAAGACATTCGTCCACATAACAACAACATGACTATCAAAATCAGGAAATTAACGTTGGTCTAATACTACCATCTAATTCTTGGACTCCACTCAATCTTCACCAATAACATCCTTAAAGCAAAGGGATCCAGTTTAGAATTGCACATTGCACGTTGGTGTCACATCTCTTTAGCTCTCATCTTAGAACAGTTGTCTCTTTCTTCAGCTTTCATGACCTCAATATGTTTGATGAATACAAGTCAGTTTTTTGATGTGTATTCCTCAATTTGGGTTGATAGTATTACTAGGTTTTTTAAAAAGATGTATTGGATTAATGTTGATTGTGTTCTCCTTACTTAGCGTCAGGACCTTGGGGGAGAGGGTGCAGCAGGATGAAGGGAGAAGAATATCTCTAGAAGAGAGGGGCCCATCCCCTTTGGAAATGTGTTTATCTTACTGTACACAAAGGATCAGGGCCTTTTTATACGCGGGTGCGGGTAGGGGAAAGGAAGCCGATTCCCCAGGAAGCTCTGCCAGATAAGAAATCTGTGACTCTGTAAACTCATCTGCTTCTGTGTTTTTGTATTGTCCATCCTTAGCTTCCTCCTTAGTTCCAGTAAAATTATTTTGGGGGTGGAGGTGGAAATTCCAGCTTTGTTTCAACTGAACTAAGAGGAGAGAGGTTGGTCAAGAGAGCTGGTCAAGAAAGATAGGGCTGCCGGGAGCCAAGTATGGGGAGTCTGCCTTCCTCAGGAGTCACACTTGGCAACTGGTCCTTAAGTAAAGATGAAATGAACTCATGTATGAAAGGGGCCTTCATGTAGCAGGCACTCGATGGGTAGCTACTATGTAAACAGTTAAGAGCTCCCCCTTCCTCCTGTTGAGGGCTCTGTTCATATCCCTGCTGTTGGCCCTACCCTGTTGAAAGAGTCAGTGTTCCTCTTCTCTGTGGCACTGTGGGTGCCTCCTGGATGCGGGCTGTGAATGCTTCTCAGAGCCCAGCAAGGGGAATGGCATGTGCTGAATAGCATCTCACTAATGTGGCTCTTAGCTACCTAACCCATTAGTAGCCATCATTAGGAGGGCTTCAGTCAGATCGCGGGAATCTTCGCCAGAAAGGAGTTGGCTAAGGGCACATACTAATACAGGAGAAGAAAAGAGAAGGATGGGAGTATCTGTAAGAAGGACCTGGTGATCACCTACTTGACGACTTTTTAGGTCCATCAGCCAGAGTAATTTCATTTAAACTGAACCAGAGGAGAGAAGGAAGAGAAGGGAAAACAGGAAGTTAAAGAACTTGTGATTGGTTCCCTTTCAAAGCCAGGATGCAGGAGCCATCAGAGGGACCTAGTTTGGCTAGTGGCCCCAAGAACCCTGCAGGCTGACTCCAGCCAGGCCCAGGCCTGGGACCCTGCACCCTTAGTCCGCCTGAGAGTTTGGTAAGGCAGAGAGCAATGTACTTAAACTACATTTATGAAGCCATGTTTTCTTTTCAGGCCAAAAAAAAGGGTAAAGCCACTTACCCTTAGTTCAATCCAAATGTTTGCACTGCTTGCCAAAGACAGTACAGACATGATTTCCCCTAAGGAGGGATGATGGTACTTTGAGGGATGGTGTCTGTGTGTGTCTTTAATTGGGTAAAGCCCCCAAATAGACTGAGTCCTTTTGTCCCCTGATAGGAAGTCCAATCCACTCATCAAGGAAAAATCAAGGTACAGCTCCAAAAAACAGCTTTGAGATCACCTCAAAATCTTATCTAAGATAAGATATTTGCTCATAGGAACTCTATGTACATTCCAGACATTTCATATTTGGG
This sequence comes from Equus przewalskii, assembly GCF_037783145.1. Classification (NCBI taxonomy): domain Eukaryota; kingdom Metazoa; phylum Chordata; class Mammalia; order Perissodactyla; family Equidae; genus Equus; species Equus przewalskii. The sequence continues at coordinate 8,268,941 of NC_091854.1, forward strand.
TCTCTTTTTTTATTTTTATAAGTAAAATATATTACTTTTTATCGCTCTAATGATTGATATTTGGCTATAGTTGGAGCTCTCTTGATAAGAGGGTTTTTTGGCATTTTAAAAATTTTGTGCATCATCTTATGTATCCAGGAGACAGCACTATTTGACATTGGAGTTTCTAGATAGAAAAGGTTTTGTTAAAACATTTGAAATTTAAAAGCTCTTTTGCCTTGTAATGAGTCCTTTGAAAGATAATCTGTTTGGGGCCCTGTGGGGTTTCTGAGGAAACACGCAGCTTTGAGGGGAAATGCTCTTTCTCTCCCCTGGTCCCACAAGTGCACATTTCTCAACGTGACATTCTAGCTGGATCGCTCTGCTTCCTGAGGCAGTAATCAGATAGTTTGGTGAAGGAAACTTTAAAACCTCGTCATGCTGTAGTGAGGAAGGTGGGATTTCTTTCCTTGCACATGACTCAAGAGCATGTTTTCCTCAAAAACCAGGTATTACATTTTGGCCTCTCGCAAGATGCCCAGCCCATTACTATGAAAGAATCCACAGTCTCTGGCCCTGCAGAGGTTACCATCCAGCGTGGAGGAGAGGCAGCCAGCCAAATAATTTACATGTGTGGTAATTGCAGTAAACTTTTATTAGTGTTGTCAGCACATTCGACACCTTTATTGCATTTGCCGAGCCCAGTGCCTGGGGACACAAAGGCAAATAGTGAAATTTATCGAATCCATGCCATGCATCGCAGTCATGCCATTACTCTTTGTTAAAAATCTCACCAAGAAAGAAAAAACACTGCCAACTATAATATAAATGCTTACTGATTTCAGAGATGCTAACTGCTGCAAATCTGATCTTAGAATGAATGAGATGCAGTAATCCCTTCCAGATTCACCCAGAAGACAGGCAGGGAAACAATCACACAGCCAAGGAAGAGGCACCATTGGAGAGGTCTGAACAATGTGCTAGGTTGGTCCGGAGCCAGGAACACCCGATGGTAACCAAGAGGCAAGGCGGGTAGGCATCACAGAGGAGCTGCCATCTGAACAAGGTCTTAATGAATGGGTAAGGATTTGCAGGGGAGAAGACAGGGCATTCCAGGCTGAGGAAACCACACGTGCAAAGGCGAAAAAGAATAAGAATCACATTCGGGGCTTTGGGTATACGCCTCAAATGAAGGCTCACAATGGTATGTTAGGTTTTATTATTACTTCTTTCTCACAGTGGAGAAAATGGGCACAGGTTTAGTAATCTGTCCAAGGTCTCAGCTGGTAATCAAGAAATATTAGCTATCGTTAGTATTTCAGTCCAGTCAGTGGGCCATTGTTCTAAAGCTGCGCTATTCAACATGGTATCTACGAGCCACATGTGGTCACTTGAAATGTGGTAGTCCAAACTGAGATGTGCTGTAAGAGTAAACTACACACTGGATTTTAAAAACCTGGTACCAAAAAAAGGATGTAAAATATCTCATTAATAGTTTTTCATATTAACTACATGTTAAAGTGACAATATTTTTGGATGTGTTTGGTTAAATAAAATATATTAATAAAATTAATTTCAACTGTTTCTTTTTACTTTTTGGTAGCTGGGTTACTAGAAAAGTCTTAAATTTACATACGTGGCTCACACTGTATTTCTGTTGACCAGCGCCGGCCTAGGGCAGTCTGCTATGAAGCGACATGGTGATGGTGAGAGGTGCCCAAGGCAAAGGCAGGTATCTGTGCCCATGTTCCCTGCACTCTGCTGCAGGAATCTGCGCGTATGCTTCCCTCACCCCAGCACCTCACTGTCACTCAGCCTCTCAGGGTAAGCAGCTTGCCCCAGGCTCCACAGCTACAAGTGGCAGAGCTGGACTCTGAACCCAGGCAGCCTGGCTCCAGAGCCTCCCTTTGAGTTCCAGAAATGTGATTGAAGTGTCGGTGACACTGAGCACAAGGGGGTGGGGAGAGGTCGTTAATGCGTTACCTCCTTCAGGGAACATGTATGTGCATGTTTCCAGAAGGTCTCTGAGGAGTGAGTGGAATGCTGGGGACTTCTGGCACCAGCCACTTCTATCCTGAACCAGGCTCATGTGAGAGCCAGACACCTTGGTTGTTACGTCGGAGGGCAACCAAGTTTTGCCCTATACTAATGAGCTTCTGCCTGAAGCTGGGGTCCCGAGCAAGGATCCAAGCCCCTTCACACCCAGGACCTAACATCATTGTTCTAGCCTCTGCCCCACCTGCCACCCACCCTGGCTCCCTTTAGACCCCACACGCTTTGATGTGGCCACCCCTTTGTTAATGCTCTCCCTCAGCTCATTGCCCCTTTCTTGTCTTGCCCTCAAGGCCAACTCATCCTTCAAGACTCAGCTCTACACCTTCTCTACAGCCTTCCCCAACTCTCCTGGATTCTCCCTCCTCTGTTCCATATTGTAGTTACTTGTCTACATATCTGTGGCCTCTGCTTGATGATGTGGCCCACCTGGGTAGCGGCAGCATCCTACCTGTCCTGTCTGCCCAGCAGTGCCTAGTAAGTGTCTGCACACACCAGATGCTCAGTGCCTGCTTTGCAATGCGATTGAATTGAATCACATTTAGCCATCTGAAGGAGAACGGTGACAGCTCCCTCGCAATCGAATTCCCCTTTGCAAGTCCCCAGAAGGCTAGTGGCTCCTGCTCTTTCCCTGTCTGTTAAACGCAGGATTAAAAGAGGAAACAGGTAGCAGTTGTTGTTTAACTTCTGAAATGATTGTTACAGAGGCAAACCATGCAGGAAAAAAACCATGACTCACCAGCATGACTCAGCAACGAGGCACATTCTGCAGGATTCGCAGGTTGGTTTTACTCGTAGGCGCTTAATCCATGAAACAACCACTTTCCGTCACAGGTGTCTCATGCTCTGATGTCTTAGGGTTTGAGGCCCGATCGGGACCCATTTCTGTGACACCTGAAGGCTTCTACGCTTGATTTCTTCACTTGATTCATTTGCTTCTTACAGCAGCATCATAGAGTGTAGGAAGTTTTTGGTATTTTCAGTGGTCTTAAAGTTTTGTCTCATGAATTAACTTGTGACAACTTCTCCCAGCTCCACACGGTTCAATGTTTTCCTTTCAAACCAACTACTGATGGTCATAGTGCTTTGAATCACGCCTTCTGAGTCAGTACCCACATCCCCTACTGCAGCCAGACACTGACAGCCATGATTAGGTGGCAGGTCATATCTTTAAGATGGCAATAGGGACTGGAGCCACAGGCCCTGAAAAGGAGCCCTGAGTCAGACTCAAGAGCTGGGGCACGCCACAGTGTCTGTGGAGGAGTTGTCCTCCCACCACAGTTCCTACTCCACCAAAATAAAACTGACTCTTATTCTCAGAAGAAAAAGTTTGACCCACTCCTTCTTACCAAGTACACTGTTATTCTGCCCCCAGGAGTCTGTCCCATCTATCACCTGAGATATTATTTTGCATAAAAATTTCAATTATTTTGCTAGAATGTCCAGCAAAGATTCAGCACCTTGAAGCCAGAACAACTCAACAGGATGATCTCTCAGTTTTCTTCCTGACTGTAAATTTGTATCCTAAATTTTGAAGTATGTACAATTTAGAGAAGGAAGTTTGCCTTCTGCTCAAGAAAAGCAGGGAATTTGCCTGTGCAGTGAGAGTGTGAAGAGCTGTGCAGTGGGAGGATCTGGGATATTAGGCTTCCGTGGTGGTGTTTTTCTCATTCTTTTCCTTCTCCAGCTCCTCCTCCTGCTTCTCTTTTCTACTGAGAAAGGTATCAAAAAATCTAAAAGGGGGAGCTGTCCTGAGGCACTGCAGTAGCTCCCTTTTCCTGGGGGCAGTAGGGCCCCTTGGAGACCATCAGATAACCAATCTTAAGAAGTGGTGGGGAGCCCTATTTGCTGGATATAAGGAATAATGAGGATCTTGTGTGTTTCAACGGTTGAAAAGGAAAAGTTGCCAGATCCACAGTAGCATGGTCCCTGGAGATGGAAAATACTTAGAAGTTTTTGGTTTGCAGGACCAGGCAGCCTGATAAAATCTGATGCAGCTCTCTTGGGTGATTGGATCTTGGGGGAAAGGTCACATTGGGGACTGAAAGTTAGCACTAGGACCTGCCGTTCTGGGAAGCTAAGCAAGGGTCAGTCTAGGCTGAGCAGAGCATAAGGTTGGGATCATTTTCCTGTACAGAACTCCAGCAGCCTGTGCAGAGCCCTGGGCCAACATCTTCCCAAGGCCTGTTTTGGGCATCTTCCACAGCCAGGCAGCAACGAGCAGCAACATTCCTCTCTGGGAAGTGGAAGTCAGGCTGATCCTTCTTTTTGGATTATGTGAGCCTTTGAGATTTTGGACAAGTCATGGGAAGGGAGACAGCCCCACGACAGAGATGCTGGACTTTCTGCTAATCTCACAATCTGTTGAATCATGGGAACTAAGCTATCTATTTTGTATGAAAAAACTGAATATGATAGCATTTGTTCCCCTGGGTTTGTGGAGCAGTCCTACTGGTTATCACACATACCCAGGATACATGTATACATGAACAATTCAAAAACCAGCATTAGTTTTTGCAACCAGCCCCAAACTGAAAGTTGGTGAAGGGGCTGACCCCAAGAAACTGTCTTGATGGTTCTGAGATTCACTGAGTGAAAAACAAACAGCAAAAGCCATTTGATATATATTTTGTGTTTATAATGGGAAGGGAAAATGATCACTCTTGGGGCAAATGGTGCTAAAACAGAACAAAATGAGAGCCTAAGCTTTGAGACAAGGTTTGCCTAAAGTTAGTCTGCATATAATAAATATTTCCACAGTACCTACTCTTTATCATGCACTGTGCTAGGTATTAAAGAATAAAATGATAAAGCAGATGTTATTCTTGCCCTCTGGTGTAGAGGTGGAAATATACATTAATCAAAGAATTACTCAAATGGGTACCTGTAGTTAGCACAGAGGACTAATTATTATTTATTCTCAGGCTCATTAATTTTCAGCTAAGAGACAGGATAGATAAGATTCTGTATATAGCTCAAGATAGGAATGAGTTAAGCCCTTCATGGGGACTTGCTGAGGCTGTCCCAGGGGAAAAGAGGGGTCCATTCATCAGTCCTCAGGCAATGGGTTGGTTCTTCCTTTACTGTCATTTCAGAGAATGTGTGCTCCCTCTGGCATCCTGGCTGGCCCGGAAGGTCACTGCATGTGCAGGGTGCCATAAATGCAGGATTGTTCACTCTCTTTGGCTGGAGAACTGGGCTGGGGACCAAACTGGCCCACAAACTCAGGTTTTCTCATTTCATTTCAAGGGCAGCCAATTTCAAGGCCTTAAAAATGAGCTTATGGCAACACTGAGAGTGATGGTGAGGGGAGCCAAAGTCAATGCCATCGACAGGCCACGCTGTCTTCAGAATAATTTCCCAATCTTTGAAACAACTAGAGTGGTTGCCAGGGGGATTCAGAGGGGAGGAGAGTTGGAGTGCCTTTGGCTGGTAAGGTTGTATGTTGAAATAATATGAAACAATAGAAAGAATTTCCTAGGGATCTCCGTTCTAGTCTATTTTTGAACAGTGTAGTTTTGGTTTCTTCCTATAATTCTTGGGCATACTGTGAATCAACATGGAATTTTCTATTAATTAGCTAATCAGTTCAACACATATTAAATTTCGTTCATTCTTTTACTAGCCATAATCTATCCATTATCTATCCATATCTATCCATAATCTAGCCAGACAATCCATCCATTCTGCCTTCCATCCAAACAACAAACATTTATTTAGTGCCTACAGCAAGTCAGACATTGTGCTACACCCAAAGAGGGAGACCTAACCCAGAGTTCACCAAATGTCATGTCATTCTTCTCTTTCTCAAGCACATGGGAAAACTACATTTCCCAGACACCTTTGGGTGTCCTTATTAGGTTGGGACCACACGACTGGATTCTACCTAATAGGATTGAGTAGAAATGATGTATGTTACTACTTCTCAGGCCTGGCCATAAAACTCCTTGTGCAATTGCTCAAGTTCTTACTTTCCCTTTTTTGGTGAATCCAGATGGCAGCAATATAAGATGAAAGGAATATGGATCCCTGAGTCACGACTTGGAGGAGAGCCACAGAAGGACTATGGTGTGAAATTTATTTGTTATAACCTAGCCTCACTTTTCCTAACTAATACACACTCTCTAAATGTGGAGATGTCTAAGTTTAATACTGAAAGATAAGAAGAAATTATCTAGGCTAAGTCAGATAATGGGACCACTTTTAATTATCTTTTTCCAACTAGAAAAAAAAACTATATAAAAAATAGCCAGCTTACCAAACAAAATATCCTGATCAAATACCAAAGTCTTTAATGAAGCCCAGGGTTCTACCCGAACAACTGAAAGTAATGGTTGCCTTCATCAGAGTAGACTGTAGAAACTTCCTGAAAAATTCTGATCCACACTCTAGAAAGTTTTAACATGACTGAAGTAAATACTGTGTTAGTTGAAGGAATCACTTTCTCCTCATAAAAATGGATCATCTAGTTCTTGACTATTTGGAGCCTACAATTTAATGAGGTAGAATAGAGGTGAGCAGGGAGAGAATGTCAAGTTCATTCAAGACCTAGTGCCTTGGACCTAGATTTTTTCCCCTTCCAGGAAGGCTCTTTTTGTCATTTTCTTCTTCAGAGAATGCTCTGCTGACAGCTTGATATAAAGCAGTCACCCAGTTACTCTCTACTGAATCCCTCTATTTTAATTCTCCATGTAGTGCTCCCCAATGTCTGATAATTTTCTTGTTTATGAATTTTGTTTGTTTTATTGTTGGCTGTCTCCTCTCACTAGAATGGGGGAAAGAACACTTTATTTAACATTATCTCCAGCACAATGAACAGTGGCCAGCATGAGTAGGAGCTCGATAAATGTTTATCAAATAAATGAATGATGGGTAGCTGAACAGGAGTAAAAAAGAAAATGTTTTATTTTGAAACAGATTTGCAAACATGTTGAATGACCAAGCTTGGGATATACCTCACATGAGAACTATAAGGTGGCTATGTTTATCATTCTGCATCAAAGAAAAGCCAACGTCAGTTGGCATCAATATCTTGCCTCTTCTGAAATTAAATTCTCTCAAATGACACACTGGAATAAGTGTATTCCTGGAGAATTCCTTCTTTAGACATGACAAATTCCCAGAGATGTTAAGGGTTTTGAATCTAATGTAATTCATATGCATTAAACCCCTTTATTGCAACATGTCTCAGATCATCTGATGAACAAGATGCATTTTTGCTGTAGAGATGGAGTAAGCAAATCTCTCTTTCAAAAGCAATATGACCCAGGGGTGTAGTAGTTAGGTTCACGTGCTCTGCTTTGGCAGCCCAGGGTTCGTGGGTTTGGATCCCAGGTGCGGACCTACACACCGCTCATCAAGCCATGCTGTGGCAGCATCCCACATACAAAACAGAGGAAGACTGGCACAGATGTTAGCTCAGGGCCAATATTCCTCATGCAGAAAGAGGAAGATTGGCAGCAGATGTTGGTTCAGGGCCAATCTTCCTCACTAAATTCCCCCTCCCCCAAAAAACGGATCTGAATTCTTGGGCTGGGGCCTCCTCTATATGACCCAACTGCTTTGGACTCTGACGCATGGGGACTGACATATCATCTTCAGACAATCAACTAAAATCTCAGTTTTGAAATTTGTGTCTGAAATGAGTGTGAAGACCAAAGGGATGTGGTTGCAATTCTGAAGCTAGAAGCTATGGCCAAAAAATAGGTCAAGAAAAAAAAAAAAGACAAACAAAAGCTGCATAGAACTGGGCCCTGCAAGGACAAGCCCTACTGGTTCACCACACAAGAAGGATTCCTCAGGAAGCCGCAGGAGTGGGCTCCATTTCAAGCCAAGCCAACCAACTGAGCACTAAAGACAGGCTCACATAATAACAGCTTTAGTAACAGTTACACCAACTAACATCTATTGAGTGCTTACTGTGTGCCCGGCACTCTGCCAAGTGCTTTATATGCATCGTCTCATTTAATTCCTCATGATATGTGCCAGTGAGGGAGGGATTAGTAATTTCTATCGACAGGCCAGGAAACTGAGGTTAATCAACTTGCCCAAGTACAGCTTTTCCTGACTCTGAAATTCAAGGTTTTAATCACAACCTCTCCAACTTGAAACGTCATTGTGAATGTCATGAATAATGATAACGGTTCTAGAGAGGCCAAAAAAGGAAAAAAAAAAAAAAAAGCACGAGATACGAAAATGTATAAATATAGATATATTTCATTTGAGTCTTCCTACAATAAAGAGGATCAAATGTTTAACTCAGGAGACAATATGTGGTACAGCGGAAAGAGCAGAGCATGTCAGAGCCTGTATGTGTCCTGCCTCGTTCCTGCAGTAACCATTAGTGTGACTGCAGCGCCCTCACTCACCTTCTCTCTGTCTCAGTTTCCGAGTCTATAAAATGGGACTAATCCCTGCCCTATATGTTCCAGTCCTGAGAAAGCTTCCTGAAAGGCCTGACAAGGGAAGGATTGTAATTTAGATTGTCTAAACAGTTTCAATCCATTTTAGCCTTCAGTACTTTTTTCCACTGCCCACTAGGTACACGGGGGAAAAAAATGCCACAATATAATCACAATACAATCAAATTCTCATCTGTACGACAGGAAACCTATATCATTTTCTATGGTTTACATTGTGCTTTTTCCCTTTAGAGGAATACAAAAGGGAAAATCTTATGATCTATGCTGAAGAGGCAGCACGAGGTAGCTTGGAAGGGGGGTGGACACCACGTTCTCACCTCACAGCCATCATGGGGGGCAGCCAGCAGAGTGTGGCAGCCTGTGCAACACCAGGAGCCGAGATTGTGCCATATCCACCTACTGAAGTTCCTTCAACATTTTCATTATCTGCTGTATAAATTATAAAGCTTCAGGATAATATTTCTTTGGTGTTTTCTAGGTAGAAATCTTGGATTAACTCCATATTTATTATATTCAGATAACATGGAGAGGGGTTTCTTGGTCAGGCTGCCTGCCCCTGAGAGGTAGATGTCAAGCGGGGAAAGGGCCCCGGCACCGGGCTGGGGTCTGTGGAGCAGGAAGACTGAGGGGCCTAGAGGTGCTGAGGGAGCTCAAGGCTGGGTTTGAGGGAGGCTCCATGGTTGAAGGGTGGAGTGCAAGAGATGCTTCAAAACAACATTCTTCCTTCCGCAAACGTTGATTGTGTGACACATGCCCAGGCATTGTCCCGATCGCTGAAGATGCAGTGATGAAGACAGTCTTTTATGGTCCGGTTTAAGACAGGCTTTTGAAGCAATCAGATGGGCTTAAATCCTGCTTGTACCACTAATTAGGCGTGACCCTGGGGAACTTGCTTGACTCTTTGAGCTCAGCTTCTTTGACTAAAAACTGGGGACAACCTCACAGTTATGATTGTGAAAGCTCAGTTAGATTATGTAAGTGAAGCATTTAGCCCACTCCCGGAGGTGTAGTGAGGGCATCACTGTGCCACTGTCAGCCCTACGACATAGGGACTGTGTCTTGGATGCAGTTTGAATCCTCAGTGCTTACCAGGGACACAGAAGGTACTGAAAGAATTATCTGCTAAAGGCTTAAAGGTTAATAGAGGAGTCAGATGGGAGGCCAGGAAACAAGCTGAGGGTCTGGAACAGGATAAAAAGTCAAAATGTCAAGAACTAGAAAAGGCAGAAACAGGATGTAGGAGCAGAACCTATAGAGTAACTAAGGCTACTTGGGTGGGGAGGGTGCCTCTGCAGGAGGTGGCAGATGTACGAGTGAGCATGGAATAAAGCATTCTGGCAGATCCTGGGGTCTCCCTCTCAGACCAGCCTCATAGACTATTAACACTCCTCCTTGCTTCCACAAACACATCTTGCCTCTCTTCTAGTAACCATTAATGGTTATAATAATAACAAACACAGTTAACTAGCAGAGCAAGCAGGTCCGTTATTAGATAGTTGCCTACTGTGAGAAAGACAGGCTCTTGAAACCATATTCCCAAACCAGGGCCCAGTTGGGGAGGGAGGGGACCCTGGGGCTGTGGCTGCTCAAACTTCCCCTCTACCCCTTCCAGCCCTCTACCCCACCTAGCTCCCTGATTTTCCGTTTAAATTTGTGCCAATGCAATCGTCAATAGAGCAGGAGCTTTAGGATATACCAATCACCAGGAGATCTTGTTAAAATGCAGATTGCTTAAGTAAGTCTGGGTGGGGCCTGAGATTCTGCATTTCTTAACAACTCCCAGGTGAGGCTGATGCTATTTGTCTGAGGACCACACTTGTAGCAAGGATCCACCATTGGTTCTGACAACGTGACTGTATGTCAGCATCACCTTGGTTGGTTGTTTAAATTACAGACTTGGAGGCCCCAGTCACCTCCCCGATGGGCCTCGAGGGCTCACCAACACTGCTCTGAGACAGGTCCCCTTGAGGAATTTCCACTTGTCTTTGCCAACAAACCTTTTCTTTGGGTTAAGGAGTATCAAGAGAAAATCAACCTGTTAACATTAATGAACACACCTTAGTCTACACACAGGAGAAGGCAGCAGGGACCTGGCCGTTCTGAGATGCGGGGACACTGGGAGGGTAGTGGCTCTTCCTGGTATGAGGAACCCCTCTTGAGTTTTTCCTTCAGACATCCTGGGGTTTAGTTATGAGGCTTTGTGGGAGGTGGACAATATACTGTGGGGGTGAGGGGGGGATGTGGAAAAAAGTCGTCTCTGGCTTTAGGGCATTTTCAATTAAATCTGATAAGATTTCAGATCCTTTCAAAGCCCCAACTAAACACTTGCAAAAGAAATCAAACAGAACACCAGGGTGCTGAAAACAAAGTAGGGAACTGAACTAGATGGGGTTAGAAGAGAGAGGCTTCCAGGTAGAAGTGAATTTCACACTGCGCTTTGCAGGAGATAATCCAGGGGGATTAGTGGAAGTGGATCGAGGAGTTTGCTGAGTCGAAGGATTGAAAGGCAGAGGTACAAGAGGCAGGAAGGAACATGTTCCAGGTGGGGGCCCCTGAAAAGCCGTCAGGTTTTAAAAATCGAGAAGAAACACCTGAATTTATCAAGGACTCACAGGGCACTCTCCTCTAACAGCTCCGAGCGCCTGGGGCGGCGGCGGGACCACACCGCGCCCTCCAGCACCGGGATGGTCCTGCAACACACTTGCCAGGGCTCTTGGAGACCTCCCCGCGGTGTTAGTTTGATCATTCTTGCCCAGCAGTAAAATAACACCCAACTAACGAGCTGTCAATCGCAAACTGTTCCAACCTTTCTTCCCTCCCAGCCCCTATTCCCATCAATCCCGGAGTAGCAGACGTGAAAGGTGGAAAAAAACCAGATTTTCCACGCACTACAGAGCAGGGTCAAGTGTAAGGCACAATGGGGCTTCTGAGGCAGAGAGGAAGGGCAGAGAAAGGGCTGCTCTCTGCAAGACAAAGCTGGGGGAACAACTGAGTCTTTGCCTCGTTGACAAAGGAGAATGAGGGACTCGCGCCAGGCTGGCTTGAATTGACTGGAGAAAAGTAACTTTTGTAATTCACGGCCCTCTGCGTGCTACGGAAACGCTGGCGAGGCAGTGAGACAGGCATGCACTCTGCAGGCAGAACGATCATGAACCAAGAGACAATTTCAGGCTCCAGGGTCAAGGATGGGGTTGCCCAAGGCCCGAGGGTAGCCGCAGGGAGGCAGGGACTACTTGGGAGAGGTCTGGCCGCCTGTTCAGGCCTCAGGGTCCACGGATCCCCCAGCACAGCCCACTGGGCTGGACCAGGTTGTGCCGGCTCCGCCCGCTTATATGATCACGTGAGGCAAAGTTAGCCAATCCAGGGGTGTCGAAGAGAGCTGGGAGGCTGCTCTGTAGGGAGGGAAGGCAGGAAGAACAGGTGAGGGAGTTGCAGGAGAGAACCCAGCGTCCTATCTGTCAGCTGGTCAGCAAGACTTTCCTGAGTGGTTGTGCTGGGTTAAGCTCAGTGAGTTTGGCTCTCACGGCCTGACTAATGGGCTTTGGGGCACAGGTAGTGAATAACTTAGCAGGGATGAGGTGTACTGAAGACTTGCCCTCAAAGCCACCACATGAAGCTCAAAGAGGAGGAGACATCCCTGATAAGTGGCCGATATTGGATTTCTCATCAGTGTTGGTGGGAGGCTCCAAGTCAGAGATCATGGTTTAGAACAAATAAATGTGAAGTTTCTTACATCCAAGTGGTCTGGGAAAATCCATACTGCTTACGTAGTACAAGCCTGTTGTGGTCATATACTAAATGGGGTGGCAGTTGAATACAGCTGTGGCGAGGTGGAAAGCTCTCTAGGGGCCAGGGTGATCACGACAATTTTGTGGAAGAGGGCGAACTGGAGGTAGGTGCTGATGGATGGGCAGATCTATGGATGGGCAGAGGAAAGTGGAGGCATTCCAGGAGGGAGGAGGCAGCGTAACCAAGACCCTGAGAGGAGCATGGTGAGTTCGAGGGGCTTTAGCAGGATTAGACTGTTTGGAGTTTAGCAGGTGCTCCGAAGAGCATGGGAGAGAAGAGAGCACAGGCAGCTGGGGTTTAGAGAGGAGCTCACTGCAGGACCTCACCGTGCTTAGGAGAGTCTCAGCTGTCAGGGTCTTCTCCTAAGACTCATCCTCAGCAACTTTGGGAGTTTAGGAGATCTTTCATCAGAGTTCCAAGCAGTTTAGTTGATTTTCAGTTCCCCCTCACTGAATCCCCATGGAAGGGGGCCAAAAAACCAGGTGCTACTCCTCTGAGGTCCTAACCCTCTGGTGCTGAGAGGATGAGGCTGCTCCAGAGGGGTCTTTGAGAGGCAAATACAGGTGTCTTATGAGCTTCAAGTCTTTTAGGCATGGAGTCAAGAAGGCAGGAGGAGATGCTGAGGGGACACCCTAAAGAAGGAGAAAGGTTTTGAGCACAGGACTGGCTGTGGGGGTGGGAAACTAGGCTTTAAGGCAGGGAGCAGGGGTTGGGGAGAAGAGAGATGACAAGAGAGTCTCAGGCCACTGCTGGAAAGTTGCCATCCTGTGAGATCCTGGGTATCTGCAATACCTTCTCCTTTGGAAGAAGCATCAGGGCTCCCTTTGAAAAGAGAGCGTCCAGGGTCTGACAAAGGATGGGGCAGAAAAAGGCAAGAATGTTTGGTCTCATCGCTTCTATTCAACTTTATACAGGAGGTCCTAGCCAGTACTAGTGGGCATGAAAAAGACATTAAAGACATATAGATTGGAGAAGAAGTAAAATTGTCCTTATTTGCAGATAACATGATTTTGCATGTAGAAAACCCTAAGAAATCTACAAAATTCTGCTAGAGCCAATAAGCAAGTTCAGTAGAGTTGTGGGATACACTATTAACAAACAAAAAATGAAGTCAAGAAAACAATTCCATTCACAATAGCACAAAAAAAGAAGAAAATACTTAGGAATAATTTTATTAAAAGAAGTGCAAGACCTATACACTGAAAACCTCAAAACATGCTAGAGACCTGTTCATGGATTGGAAGATTCAATATTATCAAGATAGAAATTGTCCCCAAATTGATCTATAGTTTCAATGCAATCTATGTCAAAATCCCAGCAGGTTTTCGGGTTTTTTTGTAGGACTTGACAAGCTGATTCTAAAATTTATATGAAAATGCAAAGGACCTAAAGATATCAAATAATTTTGAAAAAGAAAAACAAAGTTGGAGGATTTATTATAAAGCTACAGTAATCAAGATAGTGTGGTATTGACTTAAAGATCGGCATACAGATCAATGAGACAGAATAAACTCCAGAAATAAACCCTTACATTTACAGTCAATTTACTTTTGACAAAGTTGCAAAGGCAATTCAGTATTCTTTTCAGTAAATGATTCTGGAACAATTGGATATCCATATGCAAAAAATGGACTTATTTCCTTACCTCACACTACGTGCAAAAATTAACTCAAAATGAATCATAGACCTACATTTAAGAACTAAAACTATAGCATTTCTAGAAGAAAACATAGGAGAAAGCCTTTGTGAACATGGATTAGGCAAAGATTTCTTAGATATGACACCCAAAACATGATGCTTAAAAGAAAAGTATTGGTAAGTTGGACTTCATCAAAATTTAAAACTTTCACTTTTCAGAAGATACCATTGAAAAAATGAAGAAGCAAGACACAGACTGGGAGAAAATATTTGTAAATTGTATATCTGATAAAGAACTTGTATCCAGAATATATAAAGAACTCTTACAACTCAATATGAAGATAAATTGATTTTTAAAAAATGAGCAAAAGATTTGAATAAGCACCTCACCAAAGCAGATATACGAATGTTCAATAAGCATATGAAAAGATGCTCAACATCATTAGTCATAAGGAAAGGCAAATAAAAACTACAATGAACTATGACCACCTACCATTAGAATGGCTATAATAAAAGTCTGATGATATCAAGTATTGGCAAGGATGTGGAGAAATTGGAACTCTCATACATTGCCTTTAGGGAATATAAAACAGTTTAGCTAATTTAGATAACAGTTTGGCGGTTTCTCAAAATGTTAAATATATATTTACCATATGACCCAGCCGTTCCACTCCTAAGTATCTACCCAAGAGAAATGAATACATATATCCACACAAACACTTAAACGTTCCTGGCTGCATTATTCATAATAGCCCCTGAAGGGTAGCAGAATATGCCCCTCCAAATATGCCTCTTTGGCATAAGGATTATTTTGAGAAACAGCAGACACAGGAGAAGGTCTGAAAACAGAGTAGAAGTTACCCTTTGGTAAGGGAAATTTACGTTTATAAAGGAAGTCTCCATTCGTCAGGGTGTCTCCTTCTCTATCAGGAAGAGAAGGATGACTCTAAATCACAAGAGAATCTTATCAATAGAGAAGGTACTGATTGAAAGCTGCACAGCAAAACTTCCCCTTGTTTACCGTGCTTTTCCTGGGAACCTCCCGGAGTCGGCCGCCACCCTACCCACTCCACACGTACAACTTTGTTTTGTCTTTAGCTGAAGATGGTATTTAAGATGGTGGTTTAGGCCACCTCAGGGAGTTAGTCATTTTTCCTTGGGTATCTTCTATGTATACATGAGGCCTACATGTTAATAAACTTCTGGGGTCTTTTTTTCTCTTATTAATCTGTCTTTCATTACAGGGGTTTCAGCTAACTCAGAAGAGTGGAGGGAAAGTTATTTTTTCTCCCCTACACCCCAAACTGAAAATAATCCAAATGGCTGTCAAATGGTGTGTAGATAAACAGAATCTGGTACATCCAGACAATGGACGACTAGTCAGCAATAAAAAGGAATGAATTACCAACACATGTAACAATATGGACGAACTTCAAAAATACGCAAAGTAGAAAAAGTCAGCTACAGAAGACTACATTTTGTATGATTTCATTTATATGAAAATTTTAGAAAAGGCAAAAGTATAGAGAGAGAAAGCAGATGAGAGGAGTTAGGTTGGGAACAGCGATTGCCTGACTATGAATAGGAGGGAAATTGTTGGTGGGGTGGAAGTGTTCTAAAACTGGATTATTATGATAATTGTGATGATTGTACAACAGGATAAATTTACATCAATGATCAAACTGTACACTTATGATGGATGAATTTCATAGGATGTAAATTATACATCAATAAAGCTGTTAAAACAAAGGACAGGGAAACTCCTAGAGAGGTGTTTGGGGAGAGGGTGTGTGTGGTTGTCACACGAAGAGAGAGAACATCTATGGGAGATAGTTATGAATTTAAGGCAGCGGAAAATCACAGGGGTTCTGGAGCCAGAATGCTGGGTCTGATTCTCGGTTCTGCCACTTACTACCTGTATGAACTTGAGACATAGCACTTAATTTCTTGGAGTCTATGGAAAGTGGGGCTAATAGGAAATACCAACACAGTTGTGAGCATTGAAGGTAATGTATATGAAGTGCTTAGCCCAGAGACTGACAACATAGTAAGTACTTGCTGAGGGAAAATTCTGGACCATTTACTCCTACGGAAAATTCAGGGCTTTGTTGTAACTGTAGAATTATGGGCTCTCTGGGTATGTTGTAGCAGAATTAAAGCCTCTCATTGACTGGATTTAGCAGCTTTATTAATGAAGAAGCTTGGGACAATGGGCCGAAAGCCTTGGTTTCCAATACTGGTTCTACCACAATCACACCATATGACCCTAATGGGGTTCCTTAGCCTCCCTGGGTTCCCAAGTTATGCCCCATCTTCCAAATGGGGTTGTTGGGATGCTTCAGAAGTCAGAGCTCATTGCCAACCTCAAAAGTGTCCTGTGTAGGTAATGATGGCATAAGCACAGAGTGGGGGCTGGGGCCTAGAATGAGAGAAATATAATGTGGCCAGGGTCACTGTGCCTATGAGCTGGGATATGTGAACATCAGCCTAGCAGGAGGCCATGGAAATTTTCACAAACCAAAATTGGCATTTGGAGCTGAGCTGGAAAGCTGTGAACACAGGATGTTGCTGAAAATGGTGCCGGGCAGGGTTGCTACCTGAGGTTTTGGCAGGCTTCACCCCCTGCCAGTTGATTGCAGAAGGATGTTGGATCATCAGGAAATAGGGATTTGAAAAGATCCCACAGGAAGGTGTGAATAACAACAGAGGCAACAAACAAAGCCAGCCAGGCCAGGTCTGACCAGGGGGTGTGGGGTTGGGAGACAAGTGAGTTCTCACTTTCTTCAACACTTGAGTAGCTTCTAAGGAGGAGCCCAGCTGGCATTCAAAGATGGCTTTGTGATAGAGTCCTTCACCTCCCCTCCTCCACCATTAATACTTCCTGGAGGAGGAGAGAGAAAAGTAGCGGCTTGAAGGGACAACTCATTTCTGGCTCAGGATGCTGGCAGTCCTCCATGTAACGGTTTGTAGTGGACACTTGCTATAGTTTTGGATGCCCAGCACATGCTCCTACTTTTTTCTGGTAAAACCACTTGGATTCCTTTTTCAGGAGTTTCCTTCCCCCATTATGTGCAGTTTTGGTGGGGCTGTCAACACAGGGACGCTACCTCCTCTGTCCAATTAAACTCTCCCTCCTGGACTCTGAGTTGAGCTGGGTGATGGCTGAGAGTGGAAAAAAACCGTTGAAGAGGATCTGACTCCATGGCCCTCGCTCAGCCTTAACTACACTTGCTGCTTGAATCCCAGCTCCACCTATTTCTTAACTCCTCTTCTATTTTGTGAGTCCCTGATATCATTCCAATACATTCTGTGTTGCTTTTGTTAGCTGTGGCCCATTACTGTTTCAAAGAACAGACATAGAACATGGCTATGGCACTCTTGCTTGGAGCAGTTTTCATAGAGGACATGCAAAGGGAGCAGAAAGAGCCCAGCTTCAGTCACCACCTTCAGTCATCTGACTCCTCAACTTTCTAACCATGTAACCACAGGTAAGTCACTAAATCCCTCTAAGCCGCAACTTCTGTAAAATGCAAATACTGTTACTTTGCAGATCTATTAGGATTAAATGTATTTATCCGTTCGTTCATTTAATATGTACCCAGCAGCCACATTTTCTTGGCACTCTATGAGGAAGCAGAATACAGAAGTGAGCAAGACAGGCAGAGTTGAGTCCCTGTCTTCATGGAGCATATACGCCAATGGGAAGAGAGACCCTGAACTTACATCTACAAGTCTGATGATGTTATAATAGTTCAGGGCACTGTGGGAGTGGTTAATAAGGAATCCAGTAGACAGCCACATATGGAAGGCCCTTCATGAATGTGACTTCCTTTTCCCCTCCTTCCTCCTGGCTGTTTTCTTCTTCATCATGGTACATTCACCACTGATTAGTCCACTCATGTCCACGTGCTTACAGAAGAACTAGGACACTCCAGAGAAGCCCTGATTTGATTCAGTGACTAGACATCTGCCTATTTTGTTTAAAGCACAAGTTGAAAGCCACTCACTCCAACAGATGGGCCAACTTGGTGCAGCGTCCTTACCCCGCAAAGGAGTCAAGGCAGGTAAGAAGGTCAAGGTTAAGATGATGAGGAAGGGAACAAGAAGGCACTAACACCTTTAAAATTAACTGCTTCTCAGGTTAACAAGATCTGGTAGGAGTCAAGATGGAAGAGGCTTGTCTAAAGTTGATATTGAAAAAGCAAGAGCAGGCAATGTCCCTGACCCGCTAGGTATATTTCTAGCTTCACAAAGTCTCAAAAATGATTTATAAAATATTAGCCAGAAAAGACCTTAAAGGACATTTAGAAAGCTCCTTCATTTACAGATGAGGACACCAAAGTTCACTGGAATTAAGTCGCTTATCTGTGTCCGGGGTGTGCAAGCCTGTGACACCTTTAGAGAGAGGCAGTGAGAGAGCCCGGACTGGGTCCTTTTTCATCTGGATAAGTCCTGATGGATGCATCCCCTGAGAAACAGTCTAGGTCAACCTCCCAAAGGGCAGGGACCAAGGGAGTGATGCTCTGTGCTAGGTATTGGGGAAGGACAAAGACAGTAAGACACCAGTCCTTCAGGGTTCTTCCGACATAGTTGGGGAGCTGAGACATACACAATGCTATGTAATCACACAGAGTGACAATACATGGGAACTGCTTGTTGGTTATGGTCACATGGATGTGCTGGTGCCATTTCCCTCTTGACGTCGCTGAAACCCATCTCATCATTTCTGCCTACTTTTCTCCCAAGTCTGCTACTGGAGGTGCTTTCTCCTCAGATGCCTGTATCTATTAACAGTAACACTATTTTCCAATCACAAGGGTTTGAATTACTGAAGTTAGTTTTTATTCTTGTCTTTCCCTCATCCCCACATCCAGTTAGTCACTAGATCCTGTTGATCTGATCTTTAAATTCTACTTCATCCTATCCAAAAACACCAGAAGAGTATTCCTAATATACAGCTCATATCATTTCCTGCTCAAAATCCTTCAGGGTGCCACAGAATTTGTAGAATGAAACTCAAACCCCTTAGCTTAACATCTGTGGTTCCTCATGATCTAGTCCAGCTCCCATGTCCTCCCTCAAGTCCTGCTACTCTCCTACAGAACTATATCAACCATGTATTATTTATTTATTTTTTTGCATATCTATTCTTTGACATCTGGGGCCTTGCTGACCCCAGAGGGACTGCCCCTTCCAAGGCTAGACAATTCCTAGAGATGGTAAACAACTAGCCCTTGAGTGCACATTTCTGACGCAAACTGGCCAATCCAGAGCCCACCTCCCTAACCACCTCCCCTGTCAGGCTGTCATACTCAGGGCCACTATTCCTCTGCCCAAAACACCCCCGGGTCAGGTACCAAACAACTAGGGACAAACCCTGTGCCCCTGAACTCACTGAAATTATTCAAACTAGCCAATCCTAAACCTGCTTACCTTGTTGCACCCATTCCTTCCTTTGGAAACCACAATAAAGGCTCTTGCGTATGTTTTCCCCTGGTCCTTCTGCTTCTTAACTGTCCCCAAGGCTTCCCCACGTGGCCCCCTGTGGTGCGGCATGCCCCTCTCTCCTGGGACATGTGAGTATAACTATCTTTTCAATAGCAGTCCTCTAATAACCTGTTGGCCTTGTCATACCTAAATAATAATGAAACCCATACTTTAAAACGAGGAAGCTGATGCTCCAGAGAAGCTCTCTCTGCTTCCCAGAAGGCCCCTGCTTTCCTGCACCCATATCTTTGCCTGTGCTGTACCTCATTCTCAGAATGAACTCCCTCTGCCATTTCTGCATCTTACAATTCTATCCATCCTTCCATGTACTCTCACCAGCATTGGCCTGAATCCCTGATGATTTAAAGATGAGTGTGTGAGGCTCAGAGTGGCTTGTGACTTGAACTGTATTACACAGCAAGGAGAAGGCAGTGTCAGGTCTCAAAGCCCGGTAGGCTTTCTTTGTGCCCTTTTCAATCATTGTATTGGCTCAAGTCCTGTGAGTATGTGCAACAGAAACTGACCTTAGCCAACTTGAGCACAAAAGAGATTTCCTGGAACGATGCTGGGCCAGCACACATAATTGGAGGACCTGAAGGACTAGACTCCAGGTGAAGTGACACAAGAGCAGCTCCAGCGATGTAAGCCTTTGAATCTTCCCTCAAGATCCCAGTCTTTACTAGGACTCAGCTCAAGCCCACTTTCTTAAAGTTTCAAATATCTGGAAGTGAAAATTTGAGGGACCCCACCTGGTCAGATAAAAGCCCTGGATCAATCAGCTGTGCTGGGGTGTGTTTGGGAAGGGGCAGGGTAACAGAACACTGACATGATGATTGGGGAACCACTCCTATGTATTAGACAGTTCCCCAGAGAAAAAGGGAACTGTTGAGTCCTGGGCATACACCCCAACTTGAGTCTCCTACAGCCATCTCTCTAATGTTTTAAATAATAAGTTCCCCCAAATAAAATTGGGTATTGGAAGGGTTGGATGAAAATAGCTCCACAGCATCTTTAACAGTTCCACAAATCATCATTGAACGCTTACTCTGTGCAAAGTACTAAGCTAGACACTGGGTGGGGAAAGGGATGAGGTTGGGATTGGAAATCAGCAAGATCTGGCGCAAGGATAAGACAGGCCTATAAATCATGACAACGCAGGGCAGGGTAAAGGCACGACAATGCAAGGCTCCAAAAGACGCACAAAGTGCTATGAGATTTTACAATATGGAGAGGTTCCCTAACATTCATATCCAGAGGAAAACCAAAAAGTCAAGTCCAGATTTTCCTTCTTATTGGAACTTCATCATATGCTGGAGAAACCATACATGACTCCACATGGAAAGGAACACAATGTTCTTATTTCCACCTCCTGCAGCCCAGCTGCCAATTCAAACATCTGTCGCCCCTTAAACGTGCACTTAGGGAAGCAACAGGTTCAGGGGGCTCATGCGCCCTTCTTAGATGGACTGTATAAACACGGTATCTGAGAAGGAAAAAGGGAATTGCCAGAGGAGTCCTGCCTATACCCCTGCGAAGATTTCAGATGTTAGTTCCATCAAGGAGACACGTCTGAAAATCCATGAGCACAGACAAAGCCCTCTAGAATTCTTACGGATGGGGTTAAGGACAGAGACTTTGCTGATAACATCGCTGTACAAGGAGAGTTTGCTGCAACATTTCATAACTCAAGAGCTGCAGGCCAAGGCCACGCTGTTGCAACATATTTGGATCCTTCTCATGGTGTGGTGGTGAGAGAGTGAGAATATAAACATCTCGGTCCCAGTGGGATGATCAAAACAACCTTGCTTTATTGAGCACCAGGTGCACCTCATGACCCCTCAGGGTCAGGGAAGATCAGTTTAGGATCTGATATGAGGGTGGGCAATGCAATGGCTTCTTCACTTAGTACTAATCCTTTTGGCTTGTCTTTAGTCAGTGGTTACAGCAGGAGGCAGGGGCAAAGGGGATGCAGAGGAAGGGAAGGCTGAAGAGAAGCAGGGGAGCAGGGCGATTAAGGAGGGAGGAGGGTGCATGTGTCTGGGAGCAGAGGGAAAGGGAAAGACTGGAGTTGTTTAGCGTGGTTTTCACTATTGAAGTGGAGGAGAGTAGGCAAAACAGAGTCAGTCTCACTTTTAGCAGTAGAGAGCAGGGAGGTGATCAGTTGAGGGAGAAAAGGAGCCAGTCAATTAATATTTCTGTAGACCCACTATGTCAGGCACTGCTGCATTTGCTTCAGCTTGGGAACTTAGGGACAGAGAAGCCTCCAGCATTCGTACTTGGAGATTTACAAAGACGTATCAGGCCTCTCTTCACCCTTAACACACACACAGGCTTCATCTCTAGGATGGAGCTTTTAGCCGGGTGTTCAGCCTCCACCACCGGGTCGGACAGCTTAGAAGGCTTTGTGTGGAGGATGAGTTGTCATGCTCACAGTCAACCTCAAGGCCGTAGTCAGCACTGGGGGAGTTGGGGTGGGCAGGGGTGCACTGAGCTCGGGCCTCACAGTCACGCGAAGGAAGCGCAGGGCCTCAGATTTAGATTTCTGACAGTTATCTCCAGGTGAGGCAGTCTTAGGCTAAACTATACAAAATTGGTTTTGGAGGTTAAAAAATGATTGAACATCAACCATTTCATGTGGCTTAACTTAATACATAGTATACATTGTAAATTATATACATGTTAAAGATGTTAATTTGTTAGATGAAATATTAAAAATTATCACTTCCGTAAACCTGCTTTGTCATCTTGTCATTCTTTTTAAAATAATATGTTGGGATCTTCAAAAAAAATGAAAGTTACCTAGGCTCTTCTTGACTCTGGCCAAAGCCAGGTTCTACCTTTAGCTTGGGACCCTCACAGAGGCCTCTGACACGTGTATATGAGCATCATATGACCCGGCGCACAAGAGCTCAAGACCCAGAGCACGTCTTTAGAAGAGCTTCTCATGTCCAAGTCTATGAGTCTTTTTCTTCTTCTGAATGCTACACCTCAGCCCCATTCCTTATAGCCAACTGTCTAAACCCACATAGGTTCTCCTGTTGGATATTTTTATGTCACCATATCTGTTTGGTCACCAGATGGCTGCTCACAAACATCTTCTCTTTCTCTTCAAATCTTCTGTGGCCTCCTAACTGCTTGCTCTGCAAACCATGTTTAACTTCCTACAAAGTTTGACATTAATTCTAAATTTCTCGAGAATTCAGGCCAACATAAGACCTATGCATTTAGTGTAGCTGCTGTCAGAAGTCCACCTGGCTGACTCTGAATGTACAGATGCTGCTGTAGCAAAAGAAAACCTAGTAAAGGTCCCTGCTACCATCTCTCCCCTTCTGCTTCTCTGAGCTCCTCAAAAAGCAAAACCAAATCATTTGCTTCACCGTAGTAATACTGTGTGCATATTATAATTATGTGTGCTCATTTTTCAACAAACATTTATTGAGGCCTGATTACATGCCAGGCACTGAAGATACAGTGGTGCATAAAATATACATGATTCTTGTTGTCACGAAGTTTACAGTCTGGTAAGTGACACCAGCAAGAGAGACTGATACTATATGCTGCAAGTGCCACACAGGAATGACTGGAGGCTCCAGGGTGCTGTGGCAGCACAGTCATCCCTTACCATAGGGTTTTAGTGTTAGCTTGTCCTAAACACTGTTCTAGATTCCAGAGGAAGAGATGATAAATAAGTAAACCAGGAGGTCTGTTCAAGGAGGCAATACTTGAGCAGGGTACTAAATGAGGAGCAGGATCCAGGGACTGGGGAGGAAGGGTGTTGTGCATTGCACTCAAAATAAGAGGTCAAGGAAGGCTTCCTAAAGGTGGTGATGTCTGAACTGAGCCTTGAAGGATAAATATCAACAGGAGTTATCCAGATGACGGAGGCTGGCATTTGATGGAGAACTGTTCCAGGCAAAAGAAGCAGGATATGCAAAAGCCCAGGGAAGAAGGAGTAGAACATATGAGAAATTTGTGCTGGAAAAGATGAAGGTGTAGCAGATGACCACTAGCTCCCCCTTTGCCTGGTAAAATTGTTTTAATTGTGTAAGGGCCAGTATTTTTGTGTACATTCTTTTCTGTTTTAGTAGCCTTACTGATACACTAGTCCAAACATGTCTGGATAGATGACAGAACATGACAAAGTAACTCCTGCCATCTAGTGGACAGACAGAACATCACAATGCATGGAAAATTAGCATTTACTACATATAGTTTCAGGCTCACAGCATCTCAGATTATGGTAATTTTCCACTCCATAGTTTGAAAGTCCTGCTGTGCTAAAAAAAAAAAAAGTTAAGAAATATCTAAGAATATTGTCAGGCCAAGCTCCCCTGTTGGAGGGAGATGAAGGGAAACCAGGGGAATAAAGGAAGGAGGGAAGGGAAACAATTACGTTCTGTGTCAACATTATACTTAGGGGGCATGCTCTCACTTATTCCTCCAAACGATGAGGTACGCATATAAACTCATTTTGCAGCTGAGGAAACCAAGACTCACTGTACAGGGCTGACTCCTTTGTGTTATGCTACCTCTAGTCAGGGTTCATTCTTACTCAACGAAGTGTGAGTAAGGAGCATTCGTTTCCCATCTATACTTTTAAGTGTGAGAACCTCAATGAAAATACTCAAGGCCCCATTCGGTCCTCAGGAGACATTGGTAGACTCTCTATTTTACTCAGTAACATACACATCAGCTGGTTCCTAAAGCAGAGGAAGCCTCAAATGCCCCATGTCAGACATATTTTCAAAGCTAAAAACAGGAAAGCATTTCTAACAATTTCACACTACTTCTAGTTGAGAGACATTCTTAGAAATGCAATTTGGATGCAGAATTGTTGCGATTCTCAGAACACATCAACAAGGACTGACATTTTTGGAATTGAAGCTGTCTCAGAAAAATCCAAGATGAATAGCGTCCTGCATGTATGAAGATGCATCACGTTAGCGAAGGATAATCAAGTGTGCATATAGTGACTTCCCGTAGTACTTTATACCTACTTACAAGTTCTTAAAACATTTTTTTTTTTTTTTTTGGTAATGGTGCTTAGCACACAGTAGGAGCTAAAAACATGACTGCAATTATGAAATTTTTCCTCATACGCCTCTTATACTAGGATGTGAAAGGTTATTACAGACTGTCCACCAGTTGTTCTCTGTCTGCACTGAGGCCAAAGCAATAGGGATGGAGCACCAGCAAATCAGAGGTGCAAATAGGAGTGCAGAGAAATTAGAACTGACAGGGCTGGGATGGGGCTGGGGAGCTGGGAAGTCTTAGGACAGACTACCAAGGGAAAACAGCATCATCTTGTAGATGTTCAAGAGTAAAAGGGGCTATCTTTAGGCTGGGATTATTCTGGTGGGGTTTGGAAATAACCCCTGGTGTCAGGCTCGTAGTCAACTCCAAAGTTTTGACTGAGTACTTGAGTCTCTAATGTGGTAAGAAACGTAGGCCGGCAGGGCGCCTGGGGGCAGAGGCGGGATGACACGACACACATGAAACAGTTTCTTCCTTCCAGAAATTTATAATCTGGACATAGGAAATCAAGGGAACGATCATTTGGATTGGAATGATCAGGGAAGGTTTTGTAGAGGGAGGAGTCAGACTTCTGATAGCCTAATAAGAATGAATACATTCTGGGAGATAGAGAGGAGGAAAAGGCATTGTAGGTAATGGCAACTAACACTCCAAAGATCCCTTCACAGCTATTGTGAACCTAAAGCCTGGCATCAAAATCTTGCCTTCGTTTAAATTACATATTTATTAGGGGTTGGGGGAAGGGTGGGAGGAGATGGTCTCTACTAGAAAGAGACTGTGAAAGGAAGAATGAGGCATCTCATTTTCCTTACCATTTGGTGTCATTCCCTATCAAATAAATTGTACGAAACTTAGGAAAATAGGCACCCTTATTAAGAGTACACATTTGGAATGGCCATTTATCTATGGAGTCTCAAAACAGAAAATTAAAATGACAGAAAGGACACCCACAGAACACCTGGCATTCATTTCACAAACTTGGGGGGAAAGTGTAAAAAGGGGCATTGCTAACACTTCTCTAAAGATTACTCATATATACATAACAAATACAGTGGGACTGGTTTTTTTAATCAGAACATTTGAGTGTAGGAAGACCAGCAACATGCCAGAAGAAATAAAGAAACTTCTACTGGGTAAAAAAGCATTAAGATGAGTGTCTAGAGAAATTCAGAGGGGGTTGGATCCCCAGCCCCTTGCTCCTTTTGCTTATGGACAGAGCTGAAATAACAGTGTGAGACTACAGAGCCATACATCTGTTTCTGATTTACTGTCTTGGTCTTGTCCTAGTTGGAGTCATTTCTAGATCATATGCTAGTCTTCAGAGAAGTTACAGAAGGAATTTACACAAAGGGTGAATATATAATTAAATACACAGATACAAAAACACCATGGATAGAATGTAGATAAGAAACATATGCAAAAATTCTGATGAGAAGGAAATTATCAGATGGCTTTCATTTTCTGATTTGTGCTACTCACCCCTCAGCTCAAAGATGTTGATTTCAGGATGTCAGAAGCCCATCCATTGATTCATCTTCTTGGGTTCCCTACCTAAGTGACATTCCTCTGAAGTGGGCTTCTCTAAATCTACACCTAGAATCTAGAAGCTGTTATTCTCTATTTTCCTTCATAAGACAGCATTAAATTTTGTAGTACTAAAGCTGTTACTTTCCGCAAAGAATTGCTTCAGTAGGGTCCAAGATAGAATCTGCTTAGGGGATAGGTGAGCGTAATGTGTTCAATTTAAAAGGGCATTTTGCACATGGTGCATGTGTAAATCGAAATTCTAAACCATTTATATCTGTTGTCTACTCATCTTTTATAAAAGATATGTACACACTCTCCAAATAAGGTTTTTGCTCATCCTTCTTAATTCTTTTCCATAAATTCTTAATTTTTTAAAGCACTCAAAACAGAGGTTGATGACAATTTTATTCTTTTTGTTCATTTTTTTCTATTGAGAAAAAAATTAGCACGTCAAATTAAGCCTGAACTATTTTGCAATCACTTTTCTCAACTTCATTTTCATAATTTTTTTTGCCCAACTTGCAATCGCTTTCCTAAGATCATGCTTTTCACTTTAGATATCTAAAATGTCATTATTCACTAAATATTTGCCTTAGCACTGAACTTTGTGGTTACTTTGTTGAAAATCTTGCTGTAATCTGACACAGCATCAACTATTTGTGATTACTTATCTAGTACATGGGTGATAATACCCACCTTCCAAGAAAGGCAGTTCAAACAATTTGACAAAATTAGGAAACGGTAACATCAGTTCTAAGAAACAGGGAAAAATCTCCACCGAGAGTTGACATTCCTGCCTGGTGTCAGATAGTGTTCTTTAAAGACCACAGACAGCACGCACAAATGTAGGCGGAAATAATACATCTGCAGACACTGGCAGACAGCACCACCCGCCAAATTTGGCCACAGTTTCTTAAGATAAATAACTTTTTGGTGACGCGTAGGGCTGAAATTACATAAACAGCAGAAATTACTAAGACATAAGCCTACGAGTTTTGTGGGTTTCACAAGATTTTATGCAATCAATATTCTGACATCTGTAACACCATTTTGTTTCTAAAAAGCTGATGCCAGAAATGTGAGATTAATATCATTTGATGACTTTTGTACAGATTTTGAAATAAACTAAGTTTAATCCTTTGGAATAACCATTCTTGAACCACATTTTTATTTAGGTCATTAAGACAACCATAATCATCTCCTTATAAGGAAAAGTTTCATTAAAATGCTAGAGCTGCAGCCTGTTTCAAAAACCAATACTTGTAGCTTGTTATATTAATAGTTCTAAATGTCTAAGGCGTATTAAATGAAAACACCCTTAACAGTTTTATCTCAAGAGTTTGAGCAATAAGAATTTTAAAAAGCTGACATGAAAAATAGCTAAATATTCTGGGAACTTCCATTACAATAGGAAATGGCATCAACCACCTTCTTAATCTTTCCCTAGAAGTGGCTATTTTGCCTAACTAAAATCTTTTTTTTTTTTTTTTTAAAGATTTTATTTTTTCCTTTTTTTCCCCAAAGCCCCCCGGTACATAGTTGTGTATTCTTCGTTGTGGGTTCTTCTAGTTGTGGTATGTGGGACGCTGCCTCAGCGTGGTCTGACGAGCAGTGCCATGTCCGCACCCAGGATTCGAACCAACGAAACACTGGGCCGCCTGCAGCGGAGCGCGCGAACTTAACCACTCAGCCACGGGGCCAGCCCCCCTAACTAAAATCTTTTAGGGAGATATCTGCCATTATAAAACGGTGTTCAGAAGGCTGAAAACCTGAAGAATATGTGTATGGAAGCTCCTTGCTAATTTTGATCATAGCACCCAAAACCGAGGCAACATTCTCTAGCGGGATTGGAATTCCCTGAGAACTAATCTGTAACACTGGATATCTTTTAAAACATTAGCTCCCTTCAACTCCCCTTGTATATCAACCAAGTTCAATTCTAAAAGTGACTTTAATGAAAGGTGGAGTATTAAACTTCCTGAGAGTGTCTCCTTCCCTGCACTTTTGGTAGTTACATTTTTCTTCTTGTTAATTTTCTGAGAATATTTTAACTTGATTATGAGTCATATTAAGTTTTTTTTAGCTAAGACTTCATTTTAATTACTGAGATGGTTTACTGCTTTACTATTTGTGACAAATATCCCACAAAAGAAGTTAATGAGCACCTTTTCTATAAAAAAACTCTACTTTTATCTTTCACATATTACTTGAGCCAGGTCAGTATTTGTTAATCAACTACCTACTATACGCTAAAGAGAGAGTATTCATCAAACCCAGAAGGAAAGTACTTTGAGTGGTCAATACTTTTTTTTTTTTTTTTAAGATTTTTAAAATTTTTCCTTTTTCTCCCAAAGCCCCCGGTACATAGTTGTGTATTTTCAGTTGTGGGTCCTTCTAGTTGTGGCATGAGGGATGCCGCCTCAGCATGGCTTGATGAGTAGTGCCGTGTCCACACCCAGTATTCAAACTGGCGAGACCCCGGGCCGCTGAAGCAGTGCACTTGAACTTAACCACTTGGCCACGGGGCCGGCCCCTGCTCAATATGTTTTTTAAAAAAGGTACTTTTCAAATAAATAGTCTGATATAAAAAATATAAAAGAACTTTATTAAACATAAAAATTCAAGAACATTCAAATTTTTTTTTAAGATTACAGCATGAGAAGACAGAGCAGATCAATGGTAATGGTTTATACATATACTATACTTACCAAACACAGTAGGTAGACATACTGACTTCAATGCTCAAAATAACAAAATGAATGTTATATGTCCCTAAGCTGTTTCTATACTCTATATCTACTAAATGGGAAACTTCTCAGCAGATCCACACCCCCAGACTTATTTCCCATAGGAAGTTTGATATGCTGTCACTGATATTTATCATTTTGAAATGTAGTAATATATAAACCTCTATTTTCGGTCCTTTTCTATTTTGCCTACTTCATTCTCTCTCTTCCCAACCCACCCAAGACTCCAGCAATCATCCTTCTCTTAGCAGGACCAACTTAGTCAAAACAGGATACAGAGATCTGAATGGCTCTAAGCAGAGGAAATATCTCCAATAATGTTCTCAATTCTGTGTTCACTTTTCCTTTCGGCAGTTACCTAATTACACCTAAGATGATGTGAAAAAAGAAACATATTCAAAGCAAAAGAAAAAGATTTTGGACTATCAATCCTCACATTGGTCCTGCGGCTTCCCTTTATCAACCAGTGTACACATTAAGTTCCCAACTGTAAACACATGCAATATTTAACAAAGTGACCAAAAACTTCGTGGAAAGCACCATATAATTTCCAAGGAAATGTGTTAGGTTGGGGTAGAGAAGGCAGAAAACTCAGGAGAGAAACCATTAAGAAAATCAAAGCAATTCACACAAAAAATGCTTTCACAAAATACTTTTACAAATGGATAAATATATTCAATTTTAAGTGATACTTCCCGCCAACATTTTCTCATTAATTGGTTTAGTGTTCATAAAAGGTACGAAAGAAATAAAATCAAAGGTATGATATATGCTTCCAGAAGAGGAAATTATCTACTTTACCTACAGAATGGTTAGAGCACCAGCACCAGGTTGAGTTTTCCAAAAGTACACATAGCTCACAGCTTGAAGAAACCAATAAACTAAGTCTTTTGACTCATTTAATCCCTATCACATGCCTTAATTATAAAACTTGCATCTCCAACTCCTGTGTACTAGGCTAAAACTGTTCCTTTTTCTGCATATGGCAGTGACAAGTAATTAGGGACACTACAGATCTGCTTATACTTGGGTAGATCTAATCAAAGATCATGTTGTTAATCCAAAGAACTATCCCCGGCATTTTAAGTAATCTTAATCCATATTTCAGAATCTGCCAACAGAGTAAACACTAAAATTTTAAAATAAATTATTGTTCCTGCCCTGGTCTCTAATCAAGAACTTACAGATATTACAAAGAACTCTTTTTCACTGCACCTTACAATACACAATAGCAAATGTTAAATGAAGGAGGATCACAAACTCATATCTTTAAAAAAAGGATGCAACAAAGCTTCTCCTGCTGTTATTCTTGACGCTGGATTTAGATCAAGAAGTTTATCAAGTAGGTCATAAGCTTCATCAGGCACCTCATCCCAGCCCTCTAAGTTGGTAGAACACACATCAAAATGACCCCCACAACCATTACTGTCCCCTTTACACACTGAAGTCCCTGAGGGCTGTGCTTGAGGTGTTTGTATAAGGTGAGAAGCTTTATGGTCAGTCTTCTCTGAAACAGTTGGGTCATGAGAAGCAGGCCCCTGTATATCACTGGTTAATTTGGAAGTCTTAGAATCTATACCTCTGAGCTTCTCACAGAGTTTTCTCAAGTCTTGTGCAGGGACTTCTTTGCTACATAATATTGATTTGCCTAAAGAGAAAAAATACATACATTTTATATTATTTGAATATATCAGAAGCCTCTCTCATGAGAAACATGCAAGTCCAACCATGTGCTTTGTAGAGATAGTCACATTGGGTATGAGATAGAGCGCCACATGCCATATTTGTGTTTTGCATAACATATTTGAAGGTCAAATCATAAGTGGGAGATAGTAAGTAGAAAGCAGTGACTTACTAAGTCGTCTAAGAGATTCACATGATTCTGTCAACTTCTCCAGCTTCATCGTACCCTTCTGTAATCTTTTAGTCAGCTGCAGCTGCAGCTCCCATTCCGTCTCCTCCTTCCAAGCTTCTATATGCCTTTGACTACACGGTTCCTGTCTTTGCCTGGGATGCCCTGCACTCCCCAGTATGCCCAGGATATCCCCACTTACATCACCACTCAGATCAAGAATTACCTCTGTGAGACCTGCACTCTCAGAGTTGATCACTCTAAGCTTGTGTTGCATCCTGTGAAGATTTCTATTCTTAATTTTGCCATCCTGTATTGTAATTGAAAAACTGAATGACTATCTTGCTTACTAGACTATGAGCTCTTTGAAGACAGGGACTATCTTATTTATTTTTGAATCCCCAAAACTTCGACAATGTCTGATATATACTAGGTTCTCAACTAATGTCTGTTGAACTGGACAAAAAGGCATTATTCAGCCTCTCATGTCTCAGCTCAAACATCACATCCTTATAGATGCTGTCCTTGACCAATCTATCTGAAACAGCTGAGCCTTCTTCACGTCCTTTCACCTTTAATCTTTTTTTAAAGATTTTATTTTTCCTTTTTCTCCCCAAAGCCCCCCAGTACATAGTTGTATATATTTTCAGTTGTGGGTCCTTCTAGTTGTGGCATGTGGGATGGCGCCTCAGCATGGCTTGATAAGTGGTACCATGTCCGCGCCTAGGATCTGAACTGGTGAAGCCCTGGGCCGTGGAAGCGGAGCGCGGGAACTTAACCACTCGGCCACGGGGCCGGCCCCACCATTAATCTTTCTCAATACCACTCATCTGTCTGACAGTATATTTTTGTTTGTCTCTCCCACTAGAATTTAAGCTCTTTGAGCACACAGACTCAACAATAGTACCTGGTGCACATAAAGTTCCAATAAATGTTTTTGAATGAATTAATGAATAAACCAGATCTGTTTTTAAAAATACAAATGTCAGGGCCAGCCCTGTGGCCGAGTGATTAAGTTGGCGCACTCTGCTTTGGCGTCCTGGCAATTACTGGTTTGGATCCTGGGCACGGACCTAGGCACCGCTCATCAAGCCACCATGCTGTGGTGGCATCCCACACAGAACTAGAATGACCTACAACTAGGATATACAACTATGTACTGGGGCTTTGGGGAGAAAAAAAGAGGAAGACTGGCAACAGATGGTTAGTTCAGGGCCAATCTTAAAAAAAAAAAACAAATATCTTTGAAACGAGTTCACAACAGGAGTATCATCAGACATGGGCAAAAATAAGTTAAGCACACAAACGTACTAATTTTGCCTTATATTTCCTTATTGAACAGAAATGTGGCTGTAAACGATGAGTAGCACAGCATTTAGACTTCTTTCTCGGGTATGTTGATTGCTAACAAAGAAATTAATCTACCTTTGGATGTTAAAGAGTTACTTTTACATATTTCGATCTAACTACTGGGTTGGAATACTAAGAGAAAAAAGGTAGGGGATGGGGAGACAGGCAGGGAGGAGACAAAGGAAACAAACTACCAAAAGCTAACTTTGTTGAAGATACAACATGCCAATCCTTTTTCACTTTTACATCTATTTTATCATTCCTATTCTCTTGAGAAAACTATGGCCAGAGGAGAATAGTCATACAGTTTTATTCCTTAATTTATAGGCTACTCTGAAGTCAAGAAATAACTAACAGTATGTGTTACAGCATGTCCCCAAGTTACACAACATGCCTAAATTATTTTCTTACATGACCAAAGAGAGGGCTCATTATCCAGGGAAAATAATTTAAACTAATACATTCAATCAAAAAATATTATGTTACAGACTACCAGGTGTCAGGTATTTGTTTTAGCTCAAGGTTTTTCCTTTGAATGTATTCGACACAATTCAACAAGTACTTGATGACAAGCTACAATGGGGTCTGTATTCAGCCCAAGGTTATAGTAAGATCTGACTGAAATAACTACAGAAGTAACACTAATAACATGGAGATAAGTGCTACATAGCATTATTTTTTTTAACATGAGATCTGGGGTCTGTATTCAGCCCAAGGTTATAGTAAGATCTGACTGAAATAACTACAGAAGTAACACTAATAACACGGAGATAAGTGCTACATAGCATTATTTTTTTTAACATGAGAACAAGCATTACAACGATAAATCTCTAAAAGCTCTTGCCTGTTATCGTGACACTTGCCCGGGAATCTGTGTGTCAGATGTTGCACTTCTATTGTTGGTCCTCACTGTAACTTTCACTACAGATGGCAGAGATGTAAGTTCTTCAACAAAATGTTTTGGTGTTCTCTGATGAAATTCATGTTCATGAATTTCTTGTGAAGTTATTCAATAGTACATCAAAATTTTCTCAATAAGCTGAGAATAATCATACTCATGTAAAAGTATACTTTCCAAGGTATCAATCTTGCTTCCCATTCATGGTCACTTTTCCCTTGTATGTATGTATTATTTCACCCTATTATCCTCAGACAAAATTTTCTTATAATAGGTGTAAGAAAGGTACAAGTTGCAGATTGATCTTGCTGCAAAAACATTTTTTTGTAAGCCTCTATTATGAGGCTTTCTTCACAACCACGACTAAGTTTTTCTGGCTGATTAGACCACGGCACTGGTGCTTAAGCAAGGGACAATAATTTTCACAGTGGTTCTTAGAAGTAATTCTTGGTCAAAATCACTTATGTTTTCAAACTAACAAGCCTGGACCCTTCCTACACATCATATTTTTCTGAATCACATTTTCCAGGAAAGGGTAAGATGAGAGATGCATACGATTTCTTGAAGTTTCTCAGATAATTCTGATATGCAACCTGATTAAGACCCACTGATCCTGGGACTGGGCACAAGGCAACCCAGCTACTTTTGAGGTGCATTGACTAAAATTTTGTCCCAAAGGGGTGTTCCACATTGTGCAGTAGTATGCTGACTCAATCACATCCATCCACTTTGGAAAGTATTAACTATAATTGTGCATGGCGAATAGCAGAAGGTAGGCATTTGAGTTCAAGTTGCTGGCCAGAGCCAGGCTGAGAGAATTCTCAGGTGCCCTATGAGGTACAGTGTATATCCCAGTCTTGAAGTACAAGAACTTGTGTAGCTAAGGAGATGACTTCCTATGTCCAATATATGCTTACAAGAATACTCCATCAGTAAAGGTGTTCTGTTCACTTCTCTTCTCTGCTACCCTAACTCCAAGAAACCTTACAACTATTGTCTTTCTTACTGCAGTCCTTATGCTGTATTATAACTGTTTGTGAGTATAGACTAAGATCATTTAACGTAGGCCAAAGAGCACCTGATGCTTAATAAATACACAATAAACAAAACCTGTTATTAAAAATAGTTATGTAACAAAGTCAAACCATAACTACAGGCAGTTGAGATTTTATTCCTTATTCTTGTTTAAGATTATAAAGTTGAACTCTAAATAGTGAAGTATAGCATTTTGTACTTGATAAGATTAAACGACTACACGTAGAGAAGTGATAAATTACTTTCTGATTACACAATGCAATTAATTTCCAAGCAACTGAGAAATTTTCTACTTAACATCAGAGAACTTCATGAATACAGGCTATGTTTATTTATAAAGAGAATTTCATAATAATTTATTAAGTAATTTGTAGGAGATAATAAAAGGCATTTGTTTTGTTCTATAATATAAAACTGCTTACCAAAAGTTTTAGCAGCCTGGATAGTTTCCCTGGATCCACGAATTGTCATAATTTGAGCCAAAGCAGTTAAATCATCACTTGCTTTATAAAATGGATATCGTCCACTAAGCAAAGAAAGGAATATCACACCTGCAGACCACATGTCAATTGCTGTAACAGAAAATAAACTTTAAACAAAATCCCAAATCTATAATTTTTCATCTACATCAGAAGTTCTCAACCTTTACTATGCATTTGAATTATCTTGAGAACCTTAAAAAAAATTCTGAAAGCCAGGCCCAATCCCTCAGAAATTCTGATTTAACTGTTCTGGGGTAGGGCTCAGGCATCAGTATTTTTTAAAAGTTGCTTAGGTGCTTTTAATGTAATTCCAGGATTGACCATCTCTGGCCTAACATCCTTAACACAAAATACAGTTTTCTTTCTTGAGCAACATGTTGGTGAGTTTAAAAGGATATTTTATCATTAGAAAACACTAAGTAAATGCACATTTTATAAGATCAAAAGAAATCCAAAAATAGCTATGTGGGGAAAAAACTGGATGCTTCTCAAGAATTACACACCAAAGTAGTGAAAGTGTTTCATTTTAGTAAAAAGTACTGAACATTAGAAGCTCTTCTTCAGCCAGATGCTAATGGTAACTTTTGTGATAGAAGCTTTAATCTCCAGACTTCTGGCAGATAAGATTAAGACCAGCTCAGCCTCATGTCAAGAAACGCATTTTTTTTCTTTTAGGTACTTCTCTCCTAATTGTTGGCCTCCCAGTATCACCAATTATTTGCTCTCTATTCCCTCGGCCACCGTATCATCTGCCTTTCTCGGTTCCCTTCGTACCTCTGCCTGCTCCTTCAACGTTTTCAGCATCAACCCTTGAGTGCTGAGGTTCCTCGGAGTTCCAACCTCTTCCCCTGCATACTCTCCCTGACTGGCCCATCCATTTCATGGCTTCAACTACCATTTATACAACAATGACACATCTATATTTCCAGCCCAGACTTGCCTGAACCTCAGACATACTTTTATTCTGTCGGACATCTCTATCTAGATGTCCCACAAATATCTTAAACCAATTATGCCCCCAATCAACTTTATCTTTCCCTGTAAACCAGTTAAACTTCTTTATTCTCCACCTTGGTTACTGGTATCCATCCAAGTTCCTCAACCTAGGAATCTGATAAACATCCTGCATGCCTTCTCTCTCACCACCCCCCACTCAAATCCCATATCCAAGTATCCACCAAGCTCTGCTTTTCCAATTCTTCACCTTTCTTTTCATTCCTATTACTAATGCCCTCATTCGGGCTTTCATCACCTCTCACGTGGACCACAGCAGGCCACCACTCTCCAAGATCTATCCTCTCTGCAAACCTGCCAGAACACTCCATCTGGAACACAACCATTACCATTCTCTTTTCCTTGAATAACTTTCCAACACCTATAGGATACAGTCCAAGACGCTTAAACACGTGTGATCTGACCTTGTCTACCTCTTTCTAGGTTTATTTCTCATCATTCCTTGACTTCCATCTTACATTCTAGCAACAATAAACTTGTTTCCTGCATGATTAGACCATGCTGTTTCTTGAGTTCCTCTGTGCAGGCCTCAATGCCAACCTCTCCACCCCAATTTTACATTCTCTTCAAAGAGATTCTCTTCCATAAACTTCCTTCCATAATCCCTTCAGTGAAGAATAGTTAGAGATCCCTAAAATATCTTGTATAAAGTTTTATAACCAGGGGCCAGCCTGATGGTGTTAAGTTCAGTGCGCTCCACTTTGGTGGCCTGGATTCATGGGTTTGGATCCCGGATGCGGACCTACACCACTCATCAAGCTATGCTGTGGTAGCATCCCACATATAAAAAAATAGAGGAAGATGGGCACAGATGTTAGCTCAGGGCTACTCTTCCTCAAGCAAAAAGAGGAAGATTGGCAACAAGTGTCAGCGCAGGGCCAATCTTCCGCACCAAAAAAATTAATAAACTGTTAAAAAAAAGTTTTATAACCATACTCAACAGATTATTTGATAATTATTAGAGAGTGTTCCCTGACTAGAGTGTAAAACACAAATAGTTTCATTCACTTTTTTGTATCATTAGCAAGCACAGAATACACACAATGAATGAATGCATTTCTTTAAAGTCCATAATCCAAGTGAATAGCAGGATTCATCTATTCAATAAGATGTTCCTGGGTTCTGGCTCTATGACAACTTCTTTACATCACAGACTTTTTTCTCTTTCTAAAATCCTTTTAATGCTATTATATTGTATTACTATAACAAAAAATAATTTCAATCAAACACACAATCATATGTACATCACAGAAAACTTTTGAGGTATTAGGCAAACAGATAAAATGCTATAAGTCTTACATTAGCAAAGATTACTAAACACAATTTTTTCCCCCACAAAGGCGATATTAACAAAATCCCTGATAAAATCATCTTATAAAAGATAAGCAAAATGCAATCTATAGAAAAAAGTTGTTTAAAAAAAAGGCAACACTAGAATTAAAAACTTTCATAAATAGCATTATCTCAAAAATGGGAATGCCACACTGTTAGAACCACTTACATAATTTAATTAAAAGCAGGAGAGCTTAAGTATTAGTGATAAATAGACAAAGATCATAAAATAAAACATACCTGGGACAGTCAATTTTAATAGGGTTCTGAATTTCTAGTGCAACATACCTGTAGTCTGATTGGGGCACTTTGTCAAGACCTCTGGTGCTCTGAATCCCGGTGTACCTGCCCGAGGGGCAACCTGTTGCCGCCTGATGACAATGAAATAAGATTACTCTAGTTATGTTAAAGTCTAATTATTTAAGACCAAAAAGTAACATTTATCAATTTAGTTCACACTAAATTCTGCCTTGATATCTACATAAATAAAAGTTATCATAAAGCAGACAATAATCCAGTGTGATAAAAATCCTAGATTTTGCTTCTACCAGTCCTCCCACCCCGCCCTGCCACCTAGTTCCCAGGCCTTATTCCAGAAAGGCTTGAAGGTAACTTATAGGCATAAAAAAAGATAGTAGATGATAAGACCCATAAAAGAAAAATAGAATACAACAGGAATTCAGAGGTAAAAAAATCCATTTCTGTTTGGAGTGACTAATTACTGATATACTTAGTCACTCACATACTTGAGTTAACTGGGAAAGGCGCATGAAAGCCAAGACTTGAAAGAAAGGGAGGAATTTATGTGGCAAAGAGCTGGAGGTGGGAGTGAGAGAGGAGCTTTATTATTTGGTTCTGGTTATTCCACAATGGCAGGAATAAAGAAAGAAAACAAGATAAAATCAGCAAGCAAAATGTGCAATTCTAAGGTTCCAAAAGAGCTATCCCCTGCATCAAAATTATTTGCATATAAGAGCAAATGTGTTTTCCAAAGAGCATACGCATGGTAAATGAACAATACCTAACTATAATTATCATGTGCTCTTCAAGGTACCACTCTCATCAGTGCCTGTGTTCACAGAACTGTGCTGTTCCTGACTTTCACACACTAAACCAACTGCCCACCAAAATCAATGCAATGTCTCTCTTGCCTTGCAGCATGCTGGTGATTTCACAGCACCATTAAAACACATTACCTTGAAAGGCAAATACTGCAAACTTTATCTGTTGCATAACAGTCACAGGTCAGGCTAGCTGGGCAAGAACTGGCAGTTTTCCTCATCACACCACTATTCATAACTTTTGTAGAAACAGCCTTCTTTTTTGTTGCTAACTTTCTAGAGAGTACATCCACAGTCTTTGACTGCTTCATAAGCTGTAAAAGAAAAGTCATATTTTCTATCTTTATGATATTTAACATGATGCCCTCAAATGCTAGGATGGCAAAACACAACAGTGGAATCACAACTTTTAAAACTGCCGAATGTGGTACTGGATTGTAAATAAACAGTTCTCTAAGAAAACATTTAAGGTCTGTTTAGGTTTTTCTGAATAAACACTAAAATTTACTAATTAGTTCTAGTTTGGTAAATATTTGACTTATACTTTATTAGCACTTTTCCTGATATGTTACAAAAACATAAAACAGTTACGTTCTAGTGTCTAACTCCATTTCAGAACTGTAAACTGCACAATTACATTGGCTAAAATCAGGGTTTTAATTTGTTGCTCATGCTATCTAGCTGTTACAAGATATCATATGTCAATTTAAAACCACTGAACACTGATGACAATTTTGTAAACTTTACAAATATCTTTATGCCATCAACTGTGTGTCAGAAATGTGTTAGTTCTTGGGAGCTCACATTCTAGCCAATGAAAGAAAAGGCCTAATGTTCTAAATGTTCCTTCAGAGAAAGAGCAATTATAGTGAGCTAACCAAAAATAATGAAAAATTCCACCAGAAAAGTTCAGGAAAAAACTGGAGAAAATAAAAGTGTTGCCTAGATGCTCAAAGCAGTAGTAATACCTTCTGCCAAAGCAAAACCCTACTTTTAAAAACTTACTGATAATAAACACTAATCTAGCCATCCTCTAAATTCTCTTCAGGGTACGACTGGCTGATGATTGCACTATTAAGCTACATTACTTACTTTCACTGCAGGGCTCTCATGTGAAATGGAGCTGTGTATATTGAAATTTCTTTCTCCAAAAACAGAGCGCTGGACAGAAAGGCCTACAGATCCCTCCTACAATACCAACAAAAACAAGGAAAATAAGGATTATATCTGTAACACTTTCTGCCAGCTGTACTCTGCCATAGTTTTGAAAGAGTTAAGTGACATGAAACAAAAACAGCTGCATCCAAGTCATTCTCAGGCACCAAAACACTTCTGTGAACGGAGAAAATAGTCTAGACAGAACGCTTAACACCCATACATGTTATCATAGTCCACAAATACATATATATACACAAATAAAAAAATTTAAAAAACCACCTGCATGGATGTTACATTTGGCTGTGCAGCTAAAATGGAGATAGACACTTCAGAATTTTTCCCCTATAACTGATGCTTTCTTTTGAAAAGGATAATTAATCTGAATTTTATAACATGCAGGGAAAATTTATTATTTTCCATTTTTGTTATATAATGTATAATGATAAAAACATTCTAAAACTTCCAAGTAAATTTCAGTTTTGAAATAGTAAAATGATCCATTACAAATCTTAGTGAAAATCTCATCAATTGAGTATATAACAAATGCAAAAAAATTTTTTTAATTGCCAAGTATTATCCTACTATTATACCTCCCTTTGTTGGATAAAGGAGTAAATTTCTGAAATCATATTAGTACTTAAGAAATAAAAGAGGTAGAACCTTTCCATCTTTTCCATGTTTAATCTGAATTTGCGCATTTGTGTAGGGCCTTTTAACAGAAGTTTTTGTGGTGGGCTGCTGATCCAGCTCCTTAGGTGCTGCTAGGCCACTCAATGAAATCTTGTTTCCTGTGATCACGTGGGATTTATTTTGTAAACAACTTTCTTGCTGAGCTTCCGATTGGACAAATTTGAGCAGCTCTATTTTTGTATCATGGGTTCCCTGGGCCAAACCAAAGTCTACCAAGGCATACCTAAGAAACAAAAGCAAGCATTTTTTACTTCTCTGTAACAGTTAAAGCTTAGTAACATCACAATAGGCTCAAACCATATTCATACAAAAACTGTAATTCTTTTGGGGATCAATTAAGAAATTGTAACATTCTTGAAAAAAGAAAAAAAAATAAGTTTTGCAGACAAGGTAAGGATTTAATAGCTAACTAGGATTGAAAATCCCACACACACACAAAAATCTTTTATCCCCTTTCTCCTATACTGACAAGGCAGACAAGGAATGCAGGATATAAGCACAATCCTTTGTTCTCTGATGGTGGCAGAGATGGCATCACAGCAGATTAATTTTTAACTAAACAGATTTAAAAGCAAAATAAATTAAAATCATAGTTTAAAAATCTGACTTAATTAAAGAAAATTAAAGAGAAAAGTCAGGAGTATTTTAAAAGCCCAAGAAAAGAAGTTATAGTTCTATTCTTCCTATCATACTCACTATGATATATTGTATAAAAAGCAGTATTTAAGTTTTCAATGCCTCTATGTATATAATCAGCATAAAAAATATACATAAAAACAGAACATTAGTGTTCAAACAGGAAACTGGCTATCCTATGGAGCAATCCCCTCATTTACGAGAAAGGAAAAACACAACACAGAGATAAGAGAAATGTGTAAGGTCAAAAAGGACTAGATCCTTTCTAAGTTTCTTTCAGCTAAGTGCTATTTCCGTTGAGCCATGGAACATCTAATGATGTATATTGCTGTACCAACACAATTTTATCTTCTCATTCACTGTATTTCCCCCTTCCCCAATCACAATGAAAATTTGAAATAGAAAAAATCTGTGCATGGCTGCTGCAGTATGTTCTATGTCTAAAAGATGACCTCATAGCACAAATTCATTCAAGCGTAAATATTTTCTGGTAACTTTCCATACTTACTTTTTCAGACGCCTATTATATAAAAAATTGCTGGGCTTAACATCACGGTGAACAATACCAAACTGATGAATGCGTTTCAAAGCTTTGAACAGATTAAACATATATTCACGTACTTCTTGAAAGGAAAGAGAATTCAAAATGTCCTAAAATAAAGTTATGAATAAGGTTATAAAATTGTTTCCAATTAAATATTCAGTTAATAAAAATTCAAGAAATATTAAAACCTACCAAAAAGGACTCATGCTCCAGATATGGCATAGCAATAACCACATGATCATTTTTCCTAAAGCAGTATTTAACTCCCATGACATTGTCTTGCCCCCTAGTGGAAAAATGCACAATGAACTTTAGAGGAAAGGTCAAATGAACTGAAATTTTATGCCGAGTTCTTTTAAAAATGTAATTTTAGCAATGCATAAATAATGATAGAAAACTAACTTAAAGGACAGTATACACATTTAACTGACTTGTACAAGATAAAGATTTTTTTTAAAAAACAAAAATAGCACCAGTTGTGAGGTTACTATAATAATTTAAACATGAGATAATTATAGTTTTAATTGGGGAAGTGACAGAATGAGAAGGAAAAGATGAATAACAAGAATGAATTAACAAAACTCAATAGCAGATAAGACAGTAATAATAATAAACAAATTAATAATAGCTAACATTTATTGAGCATTTGCTATATGCCAAGCTCTGATCTAAGCACTTGACATCTATTAACAATTCACTTAATCTTCACAACACCCTATGAGAACGGTGCTATTATTTCCTCCCTCTTTTTTACAGATAAGGAAATTGAGGCACAGAGAGGTTAAGGAACTTTCCCAAGGTCACTAAATTAGTAAGTCATGGGGCAAGGATTTCAATCCAGGCAGCCTGCTTCAGATCTATGTTCTTAACCACTATGCCACACTGCTTCATAAAAGATGAGGAAAATAGGGTAAAGTTGATTTCCATGGTTTTGAACCTAATTGAGTAAAACAACATGGATACCAACAAAGTATGTAGAGAAATGAGGAAAAGAAGCATCAAAACTAAGACCTCATCATTTTGATAAAGATATCTAGATACAGAACTAAATCTTAAGTGAGAACTCAGGACAGTACTTGCAAAGAAACGAAACCCAAAGCTGTGAAAATGATTAGACAGAAGAGAAAACTGAACCTTGGAAAAGTCTCAAGTTGGAGGGCAAAATAAGGAAGATGGGCCAGAAAGCCCAGACAGGAATGTCACCCAAGTGAGGAGTTTTGAAGGGTGATCGGCTTGAAGGTCAAAGAGAATGAACACTGAGGGAAGGCTTTTAGTTTGGCCAAGAGGAATTAACTGGTAATTTTTCAGAGAGCAATTTAACTGGAGGCAAAACAGTTATTTAGAGGCAAAACAGAATTTAAGGAGAGAAAATAGGACACAATGGAAGCAGAACATAAAGACCACTTCCTTGAACTATCTGACAAAGAAAAGAAGAAAAGCCAGCATGGGAGCTAGAAGGGAAGCAAGATCAGATAAAGACTTTTTTAGCACACACTGTTTCAAAGTACAGGGAACGGAAAAGTGGTAGAGAGAGACATTTAAAGTGTAGAAAAAGAAATGATCTTATTCAGGGGACTAGAATGCATATAATCATGTCTTAGAGAGGCCACCTCATGCTCTATAATAAACAGAAGGGTGAAACAAAGAAATAGGCTTGTTCATTCATTCAATAAATATTTAGTGGGTAGTTATTTGGCAAACACTATGTTACACATTAGGGATGCAATGGAGAATTAAAATTAACATGATTTCTGCCCTCATGGAGTTTACTATGTAGTGGACAAAACAGATAGTAAACAAGGTAATAAATAATGACAGTTTGAGATGAGGGTTTTGAAAGAGATCAAGAGGTGCTGTGACGAGAAAAAACAGAACTTAATTTAATTCAGAGACCTCTTTGAAGTGGTGCCACTCTTGCTCAGATCAGAAAGATGAGCAGTCAGCATGCAAAGACGGGGAGGGGTCTTCCTGAATGGGGAAACAGAATGGGAAGTGCCTTTAGGTAAGAAGGCTCGAGACAAATTCGAGGAACTAAAGAAACCGGAGCAGAGCGAGGGAGGTGGGAGGACTGCCATGAGATAAGGCTGGATTTTTTTTTCAAAGTACATTTGGAAACTATTGAAGGATTTTAAGTGGTGGGACTAACAGTATCCACATTTTTATATTTTAAAGATCACTGGCTGTTTTACGACCACAGAATTAAGAGGGAAGAGAAAGAAACAGGCTATTGTAGTAACCTAGGTTTGGACTGAGGTTGTTGTTGAGTAGATAGAAAGATACGGATGGGTTTTTAGATATATTTTGGAGGCAAAATGGCCAGGACTTGGTGATGGATGTGGTTTAGGAGAGAAATGGAGTCAGAGGATGACTAGGTTTCTGGCTTGAGCCACTGGGTAGTTGGTAGTGCCATCTGTTGAGACGGGTAGATGAAAACAGGTTGCTGCAATAAGGTATTTTTTTTTTTTTTGGCAGGTGAAGGTGGATTAAAATTTAATTTTTGGCATATTACATTTGAGATTTTTATGCAGTATCCAAGTAGAAATGCAAATAGGCAGGTGGACATATACAAATCTGCAGTTAAGAGGTCTGAGGCCAGCTATATACTTAGGGGAATTGTTACTATGTATTTAAAGCCAGGTAGAAACACGATACTACCTAGGGAAGAGTCTAGAGAAAGCGAGCCCAGGATAGAGCACTGAGGAGCTCCAACAATTACGGTTCAGGTAGAAGAGGAAGAGCTGGCAATGGATACTGAAAATGAAAAGCTAAATAAAGCAGGAAGAAAACAAAGAGCATGGGGCAGTAAAGAAGTCAAAAGACGATGGTTCAAATCAATTATCTTAAACACTGCCTAGAGTTCATGTGAACAGAAACAGGAACTGGCAAAATGGAATCATGGTTGACTCTTACCTACAGTAGTTTCAGTTTAGCATAGAGGAGAGCAGCCACAACGTGTTTGTTGTGAAAGGAGGGTGTGGAAGTGAAAACAGTAGGTGTAGGCAATTTTTGAGAAGTCTTGCTGTGAAGGGAAGCAAAGAAATGACAGAGCAACTGGAAGAGGGATGGCAGCACAGGAGTGACAAGAGACACTAGATCACGTTGGTATATTGAGAGCAATGACCTAGCAGAGAGAGACCAATGAGAAAGACATGCCAGATGATTCTGCTGTTCAAATAAAATATGAGATGAGGCTGTCAATAGCTGGGGAGATGTGAAATATGACTTCCCCACAATTTTTTTTAA
Organism: Equus przewalskii; assembly: GCF_037783145.1. Taxonomy (NCBI): domain Eukaryota; kingdom Metazoa; phylum Chordata; class Mammalia; order Perissodactyla; family Equidae; genus Equus; species Equus przewalskii. The sequence goes on from NC_091854.1 coordinate 8,312,911, forward strand.
CATCTAGACCATGGACGCCAAGGTTTATGATTTGGCAGGAAGATTAGAAAAAGAAGTGCTAAGAAAACAGGAAGTCAAGCTGACCCTGAAAGGAAATCCACTCTAAAAATTAATATAAATTTAACTAACCATTCCAAGGTTAGAGGAAAACTGCTAGCAAATTGCACAGGCCTGACTGAAAACTATGTTTAATTCATGGACAATCTCATCATCCCTGTTAGACATCTACTCAAAACTCTTAAAAATAATATATAACCGGTTCAATTAAAATATCTTTAAATTGCCTACCCAGCCACTGTTAGGCACTGAAGTTCAGCTGCAATTCTTATAGGATGACTTGTTGGAATTAAGTGTTTTAGAGCAATTTTCTCTTCAGGTCCTACTTGTAACTGTGCTGTAGCCAAATAAACAGAGCTGAAAGTGCCTGTAAAACAATTTATCAGATTTTTCAATATTTGGTTTTTAAAACTGTTAATGAAACAATGCTAAAATAGATCTTAAAAACTGTTTGGAACCCATAAAATTATGATAATTACCAATATTTTAATGACAATGAACACAAAGAGCAACACATCTATAAATACTTCTTTTTTTTTTTATTTTACTTTTCCTTTTTTTCCCCAAAGCCTCCTGGTATAGAGTTGTATATTTTCAGTTGTGGGTCCTTCCGGTCATGGCATGTGGGACCCCGCCTCAGCATGGCCTAGATGAGCAGTGCCATGTCCGCGGGCGCCCAGGACCTGAACTGGCGAAACCCTGGGTCGTGGAAGCAGAGGGCGCGAACTTAACCACTCGGCCGCAGGGCCAGCCCCCTACAACTTATCTTCAATCTTCAGTAAATTCTTAAATGTCCTCAGTTCTTTAGGGGTTTATTAATTTACCAAAACTCTATAGTAAATCTGTTTGACTGGGTTAGCATAAAATATTTCCATGGTCATGATCTATTCTAATAATTATTTTTCTATAATATTATCATTTGAAATTACTTACTTAAGACTTGGATACAGGTCTGTTAGAAGCAGAAATGACAATAGTCTTAGGGAAAAAAAAAACCCTACAAAAATACCTGGGATTTTAAATTTAGTGTTAAACAGAAAAAATAAAAGATTTAGTAGTCAATTACATTTGAGAAATATGGAGTTATAACAAATTAATTCCTTTACTACAAAATTTCCCAGAGTCTTTAAAGTGTTAAAGAACGTCATGAATAACCAAAAGCAAGTACATATGCTATATTTTCCAAGCTTATTTAGCCTTAGAACACACTCCACCCCTCCCCACTTCAGGAAAAGCTATCAATTTGTTAGGAGGAAATCACTGTTTTCCAAAACCAAGTTTTTGAACATTAAGTCAGTGTCCAAAAATGTAAGGAAAAAGATGTAAAGATATGCTTCTTACATTCCAAATCACCTCATCTTCTAATTTCCCTGCCCCCACTGACAGCCTTTTCTCATCTGACACTTCCCATTGTGCAAAGCAAGCAACAAGGAAATGGAAGTTTTTTACTATTTAGGCATTTATCAACAGAGCCAAAAAGTTCTATAATCTTTTATTTTCTCATTCACTTCACATCTGTCTGCCAAATTCACCTTTCATTCAATCAATATGAGTGCCAGTCTCTCAATGGTATTTATGTTAATATAATCCTATAAATATTGTACCACTTTATTTTCATCATTTTGCCATCTTAGGTTTCATATATGTTTCAATGTACAATTCTACCTAACTGCAATGGAGAAAGAGGAAAAATATTTGGCTTCCCTTGATCAAATCCCCCCATTTGAATCTTAAAATATCCACTTTTAATAATTAATCTATCATTAATATGTTATGAACACATCAATACTTTTAATGGTAGAAAAGCATAAAGAATCAAATAGGACTATTTATTTTACTGTAAATATTTATTTATTCTTCCATTCTTTTCATGTTACTGTTACATGGTCTTAATATTTTTAAAAGGGGGTATATTTTTCAATAAGAACTAATAATGAAAGTCAAGATTATACAAGGAAAACAGAAGGAAAAATAACTTCTAAAGATAATAAAGTATATCCCCAAATTACCTTCTCCAATTTTGTCCTTAATCTTAAACACACTGCCAAGCTGTGGTACAGCTTCATAAAGCTTCTCAATATCTTTTTTAATGCCTATCAAGGAAAAAAGAATTTATAGTTATAATTAATGAGAGTATATCTTATACTTAAAAAAAAACTCAATGAAATTAATTCTAAAACATGAGTAATTAAGTTACAAAGAAAAAAATAGCTATAATAAACCTCAAAATCATGACAAGAATAATTAAAACCCCATCAAGTAGCCATAACTCACACACCCCACTTAAACTAACAGACAAAACTGATTAAGCCCAAGAATCACACACAATTAATTCTTTTACTCTAGAATTACTTAATAATGGATACACTGTCACTGCATAGCTACAACACAATGAAGAAACTAAACTTACAAAATAACTAAACAATTTGTGCTATGATCACTAGATGGCATGACAAGAACACAATGCAATGTTCTTGAAAACTATTTCCTTCCCCCAAAGATACAAAATCTTACAGGCTTGAGAAAGTTTTATGTATTGAATATTCACAGTATACCCTCAGAGAGGTGGTATACTAAAGCTCTCGAGGAAGTTAAGAAATATTTTTAAAAAACTGTTCCAACTACCAATATTATCCTCTATCTTTGACAGCAGATAAATTGCTACTTTTAAATAAATATAAGTTCTTTACAAAAACGTACATGGTTAAAATAAGGAGAGGCAGTAAGACAAAATGCAATAAACTACTGGATACAAAAGAACTACATACTTAGGAATCATCACATTTTATTATAATAGCTAGCCCAAGCAACAGCTACTTTTTAAGTTATCAGAATACTCTGCATAGTGTAACAGTTTAAGACATCTCAAAGCACTTTCACATGCATTATCTTTTCAGATCTTCACAACAGCACAGTGATATTGGCAGAACATGAATTATTATCATGATTTTTCAGATAAGGAAATTCTATTCAGGGAAGTTCAGTCATTTGCCCAGTTTCACAGAGGTATGGCTGATAAGTCTATAGACTGATTCATTTAACAAACATTGTGTTTTAAAAAATGCTCAGCAATGGGCATATTTAAGAAACTGAACAAATTTGGTGCAGCCCCTGTTCTCTAGGAGCTTAGCCTAGTGGAAGAGACAGATGTTAAAAGCTCACTCTTAATACAAGATGATAATTGTAATAATAGAGGAATGCACATAGTATAGGTGGGGGGTGAGGGGAACGAACACTTCTGAAGGTGCCAGGAAGCTTCGGGTGACACTTAAGCTGTGTTTTGAAGCATTCACCAAATAGAAAAGTGGAAGAAGGCATTTTAGGAAGAAGGAACTATGTATGCAAAGACATGGAAATGAAAAAAGGCATGGATTACTGTGTGTGTGTTGGGGGGGAGATAATGAAATGCAATGTGGCTAGGAAAGGGAAGGGCAGAGAATGCAAGTGAAAACCATGGAAAGGTTCTAAGCAGGAAGATGATATGTGGAGGATAACTTGAGGAGGAAGAACATTAAGAGCTGGAGACTAAATAAGAGACCAAGGAGATCTAGTCCAGTATTCTCTCCACTGTATCAGCCCATCTAAGGAAATGGGAAGAACTTACCTATGTTACCCTCGCTTCCCTGTCTATCTCATAGGTGGACTGGAAAAGCTTCATGGATTTCAATACAAGAAGCAATATAACAATAATTCTGCGTGCCAGTTTCCAAGATGGGAGGCCTCAGTTAAAATCCTGGCTCCACTATTTACCAGCCAGTACGACCTTCTTTGAGCAAACAGCTTATCTCTGTGAGCCTTAGTTCTCCATCTATAGAAAAGGGGGTAATAACAGTACCCTTGCCCTGGAGATACTGTGAGGATTAAATGAATAATATATATGAGAAGCTTTTCATGCAATGTCTGGCACACAGTAAATACTAAATAAGTTACAGTGGTAATTCTTATTGTTGTAGTTATTCTTATTACTATTTCTTTAGGGAGTTTGCTCTTATTATTTCTTCTGCTTGGAATCCTCTGCCATTGTAACTTCATGTGGTTGGCTCAACTGTTACAGTCTCCTTAGTCTCCATCCTATTTAAATTAGCACTCCTCCCATTACTCACATTACCCTGTTTATCGTCTTTGGCATACTTATCTACTGTAAAATTATTCCGTTTATTTGTCTGCCGTTGTCTCTTCCCACTAGAATATAAACTTCACCAGCACAGGTTCCCTGTCTGTATAATTCACCACAGTACACTCAGCTCCTGGTTAGAACAGTGCCAGGCACATCTGTCGAATGAATGAATTATTACCATCATAATAAGCATTCAGAGGTAGCTGTAGGAAAAAAATAGAAAAGTTTACAAGAGAGTGAAGCCAAAGACAGCAGCAGGTCCCTCACTATCAGCTACCACACCACTTCACTCTAGAAACCAAACCAAGGCCTGGAGGAAAAGCCAGCTTTCTAGTAGTCATGGTTGCCACAGTCAATTAGAATATTCCCTAACGAGTGTCAATTCCAACCAGTTTCAAATCCAGTATCATAGGAAAAGCACCATGAACGGGTACTAAAATATGTTCAATTTCATAGTACATTTCTTTGATTCTAAAACACAATTTTAATAACTCTGAAATTGGGATGTAACTTATAATTGTTGTCAGCCAGCATCAAAACTTACGGAATAGGTGTCAGTGACTTGAAAAAATCCAAGAAATCATAGAGGAGCATTCACATTTAACCATGAAGAACCAAATAGTTGTAGGGAGGAGTGGTAGAGATGGTGAAGAAGAAAGCAAATGCAGGCCAGCTCCACATAATCGGACTCTTAAGAGCCCATTAATAATGGCTTTTTCTAAAATTGGATTCTTCAAAGAAATTCTGCATCACCAGTATATAGAGAAGAATATTGTGAGGGGGAAAACAGAAAATCAACAAGCCTGAATACAAAAAGTGATTCAGAAGAGATAGATGTGAAAGTTCATTTTCCTTTTTAAGTACATACCAGAGATATACAATTATTTGTCTAATTAGGCCTAAAAGAACTCTTTCAACAAATACAAAATAAAAAATTCTAAGTGATGAGAAAGCACTGTGCCACAGTATAACTGACAGCATGTCTGACCAGTACATAAAATGGTGTATCTTACAATCATTCATGTTTAGATATGACGAAATATTTTTTTTTTAAAGATTTTTTTATTTTTTTTCCTTTTTCTCCCCAAAGCCCCCCAGTGCATAGTTGTCTATTCTTCGTTGTGGGTCCTTCTAGTTGTGGCATGTGGGACGCTGCCTCAGCGTGGTTCGGTGAGCAGTGCCATGTCCGCGCCCAGGATTCGAACCAACGAAACCCTGGGCCGCCTGCAGCGGAGCGCGCAAACTTAACCACTTGGCCACGGGGCCAGCCCCGATATGACAAAATATTTTAAGAACCCTGTTTATAGTCTTTTTACTACTAAATGTACTGAAGTGTTTATGTGCATGTTTTGCTGTATGTACGTGATTAATAACACCAAAAGTTTTGTAGGAGGATGATAAAGAATTATGCTATCCACTAGTTTCAAGTGGCTATTTAAATTAATCAAAATTAAATCAAATTAAAATTTAATTTCCTCAGTCACACTAGCCACATGTGACAATATAAAGAAATTTCTGTTACCACAGAAACTTTATTGGACAGCACCAATAAGAAGAAAGCCTAGAATCTAAAGATCTGGATTTAACTCATCATTAAACCACATTCATGTTCAATTTCTTAATCTATAAAACAAAGGAGTTGAATCAGATGAACTTTACCTTCCAACCATAACAGTTTATGGTTTTCCTATGAGTTCCACACATCTTGGAACTTCCCTTTGCATAAGCATGAGCTGGCAGTTAGTAGCAGAAATGCTGATAAGATGTTAGAAACCACCAGAAAGAAAATACATGTAATAAGAAAATACTGTAATGCACAAGCATGTGAATGATCATGTAAGCTCAATGTGCTTCCACCTCTACTCACTTACTATGTACTTACCTATCTTTACAAAACTCAGAATATTTATATTGAGGTCTCCTATCACTACAGAACAACTTTGACATTTTTAAACAATAGTAAAACTTCCTGACAATCAAAACGAATGCAAAATCCTCAAATTCTGAAGTGGGAGATGAAAGCAGACAGAAGAAAGTATTCATGTCAAAAGCAGGAAAATACTACTAAAGACAGAGACCAATGAATATATATTTTGAGGACTGGGGGGAGATGCTGAAAGTCCATCAGCTAAAAAATTATTTAAATGCCCATGTTTTTATACAAGAAAGTCTAGGCTTCTGTTTTGAAATTTAAAGTGATTTTTTTTTCCTGCTACTTAATACATCCAAGTTGGCTTTAATACAGCCTCCTTAACTGTACTCCCTGCTTTCACCCTTGCTGGCCTACAGTCTACTGGTAACATGGTGGCCAGAGTGAGACTGTTAAAGCTCACCAAATCATGTTTGCTCAAACCCACTTTCAAATCTTGCTCCATTTAAAAGCCAAAGAACTACCTCCTCTCCTCATCTCTGACTTCACTCCCATCATCCCCCACTTCCAGTCACAATGACCTCCTTGCTATTCCTCCATGCCAGGCACACTCCCATCTCACCGCCTTCATGCTTGCTTTTTCTTCTGCCTGGAATGCCTCCCCCAGATACCTGCATAACTCACTCCTTCGCCAACTTAGTTTAAATGTTACCACACTGAAGCCTTCTCCAACCAATTACACTTATTAAAATTGCAATCTCCTCCCTTGATACTTCCCATTTTCCCTTCTCTTCTGTATTTTCTTCACAGCACTCATCACTTTGGAACATACTATTTATTTGTGTTTACTGTCTATCTCTTTCTGCTAGATTGAGGGCACTGACTTTTGCATGTTATGCACTGATTTATCCCTAGCACCCAGAAAAATGCCTGCACATAGTAGACATTTAATAATAAATATTTATCATATACATGAAATGTTTTCAATCACTTACCATGGAGTAAAAGTGACACTCCAGGAATTATATGTCATACTAATTCTGGGGCTTCATGTACTGCCTGATTGACACCTCCTATAACTAAGGAGATCATAAAATTTAGCCCAAACTGGGACACTCTTGAGAGTGAAAAGGGCACTGATAATAATTATTACACTCTGACAACACAGCATAAACTGGATTTGTCCCAGGCAAACCAAGATGGTATCGATAACCCATTTTAGAAGCATGAGCTAAGAATATCTATACAACACACCAAAAGCAAGCTTTCCAGTACAGTTCAACAGTATGCAGGAGACAGTCGGTGTATACATAGTTTATACTTCCTTCTTTCACTGAACAGATCTTTATCACTTAACTAAACTTGGCATATAGCAGATACTTAAAAAAAAAAAAGCTTGCTGAAAGAATGAAAGAATAAACACTTGATCCAATACTATGCCAGGTACTTTGTTCATTGCAGCATTTTTCTTAATAGGAAGAAATGGAAAATAATCCAAAGGTTCAATAAGAAAAGGCAATTTAAATAAATTATAGCATACTATGCAATGGAATATTAGGCAGTCATTTTAAATCAAGTTACAGAATATTTAATTACATAGGAAATGTTCAAGATATATATTGCTAAGTAAAAAATCGAGATTAGAAATAAGTTGGTGGGGGCCGACCCGGTGGCGCAGTGGTTAGGTTTGCATATTCCGCCTCAGCGGCCTGGGGTTCACCGGTTTGGATCCTTGGTGCGGACATGTTATTGCTTGACAAGCCATGCCGTGGCAGGCGTCCCACATATACAATAGAGGAAGATGGGTACGGACGTTAGCTCAGGGCCAGTCTTCCTCAGCAAAAAGAGGAGGATGGGCAGCAGATGTTAGCTCAGGGCTAACCTTTCTCAAAAAAAAAAAAAAAAAAGAAAGAAAAAAAGACAATAATAAGTTGGCTATGATCCCAATTTAGTTTTTTAAAAAATGTATCTCTGTATGCACAAGAAAACTAAAGGAATATAATAAAATGTCAACATGGGAAATAATGGGATAATATTTTCACATGTTGGCTTTCTACATTTTCTTCAATAACCATGTGTAATTTTTATCAGAAAAAAGTTATAAAAAGCTGACAAATATCCCAAAACAAAGAGCTGTGTTATTCCTCCATGACACTAAGTATTTTACTTTATATCCTTTCATTAAACCACTCATTCAATATTTTCAAGCACCTACTATGTGCTGGATACTGTTAGGTTCTGGTAATGCAAAGACATATAAAAAATCCCACCCTTCAAAAGTTATTCCATCAGGGGAAAGTAAATCACATCAGATCATGAGACGGTTATGTGCCTGGACCTCATCAGCTTTACTCCTTATTGAAGCTACGTTTTTGATATAACCTTAGCTTTTGAGATCATATAAAAAAGAACTGTATGAATAACATTTCAGCATGTTTTATAAATTATCAAAGGTACTGTTTATAATGTTCAATGTTCTGTTACATAAAAGCCACAAAAGTTTGAAAACCTGGAATAAAATCCACTCCCCTCTTTGTTGCCCAGATTTTCAGAAGAATATTAGAATAGGAGCTTTCACCTGAACATGATGCTAGAACCAAGTCAGATTTATCCATTCATATACTCTGCCTAGTGCACAACACATATCAGGAGCTAGTTGACACACTGCCTTCAAGGAGCTTATACTACAACTGAAGAGACAAAATACACACAGGGCTAAACAACACAAGAATAATAATACAATGACTGTGTTATTGTGCTGTGTCTCCAAAGACATAAGGGAAAGGTGAATCATGAAAAATAGGTAATTGCAAGAACAATGGAAGGGAAGAGGTGCAGCATCCACAAAACTGGATGAAAGTGGCATTTTAAGATTATTCTTAGTAGCAATGTACAAGATGGACTGGAGGATGGAAAAGAAGTGAAAGCAGGCAGTTTAGGTGAGAAACTTCACTGTAATCCAGGAGCAAAGTGTCAGGGAATAAATATGGTGAAAGCGGGAATGGGAAGAGACAATGCCATACATATTAAAAAGTAAGAAAGCTGGGTGACTGAATACAGAGCAAATACAAAACATAAGTCGAAGACAACTCTGAAGTTTTAAGCATAGGTAACTGGAGTAACAGTGGCTTTCATCACCAAAAACAGGGGCATCAGGAAGGATACTCATTTTGACACCAAAGATGAGGTGAGTTTTAGTCAGAAAGCAAAAGCGTGTGACATCATACTTTTCTAGGGTGGGGTTAAAGTCTATTTTGTAGTGTTTACGTATACACCACAGATGAAAGGGTAAAATTAGTATCTTTTGGACAAGCACTAAATATGCTTAAGACAAAGATGGAAAAGAAGATTTAGCTATCTTTTAGGGGAAAAAAATAGAGTCGACAGAAACTCCTCTATTTAACAAACATTTATTAAACACCCAGTATGTCCCAGCACTGTGCTGGAGCAGGAATGAAGGCGCACATTTCAGGGCACAAGATCAGGTACTCTTTGACTCTCTCTCACTTCAAGGTCTGGGTTAGGGTCAAACAACACTTCATGGTATACACTGAGATACAGTGACCTACTGCCACAAATAAATACAAAAATAAACTTCATTTATTTTTGTCGATGAATTCTGCTTTTGAATACTTAAGAGAAAATCCCTCCAATGTCGATTTCTAAATCCAAGTTTAATGCAATATGGTGAGTAGATACAGGAACACAGGTCTCTAGAAGAGAAATTCTAGTTCTGGTATCAATAACTTCGTGTTCTTAGACAATCACTAATATTTAGACCTTAGCAACTACGTCTGTGAAATGACATGGTTGGACTACAATCCTAAAATGCAATCCAATCCTAAATCTAGACCTTAGGAAGCTTTACTGATTTGTAAAATGCTCCTATATAAACACACAACTCACTTTAAGATTCAGGAAGTTATTTTTTTCTAAATAATCGAAATTACAGAATTGTTGCCGTACATCTTCGGAATTAAACACATACCTGGTAGTTTAAAATTCTGCTCATGTTTTTTTAACGAGCCATCCGCCTGAAACCGGTCACGCAGGGGAGAAAAAGCCAGCGGGTCATCCATCTGAATCCCCAAAGACGCCTCCATCACAAAACAAGTGGGATGCAAAATGCCAGCTAAGGGGTCATGTCCAGAGGGGCAGCAGAGCAGCTGTGGAAATTAGAATACTGGAGAAGACGAGAAGTTGAAATCACTCACTGAACCAAGCACTGAAAAATGCCCCTGCCTCCAAAGGGGCAAACATTTAACGACGCACCCTATGTCCAAATCCCCAAAGGAAGGAAAACTGTGGGCCAATTCTAAGGATTCCATTTGCTTCGCTTTCACCTTCCAGACATACCGGCTGGGCGCCGAGGGCAACTCTCCCGGCCGGGGAGCCTCCCGGGCGGCCGGCGGCGGCGGGCACCGCTGGGGCCGCGAGCCCGGCTTCTGGCGAGTGGGGCCGGGGCGGGGAAGGCCTGAGCGGGGAGAGCGGTTTGACCCGAGGAAGAGGACTGACGGGGGGAATCGTTTGCCTACAGAAAGGGAGCGTCAGGAGGCTGGTCCAAAGCCCCATGCAAGTTGGTGGAGAACTGATACGATACTGGCCACGAGCGCCGGGCGGAGGAAGAGAAGGGGGAATGAATGGGATCCTTCCCCGAGCGCGGGCAGCGAGCTCCGCGGGCAGGGACCTTCCTCCCTCAGCCCAGAGACCGAACAGGATGCTTAGTGCGCAGGCGCACCACTTTCCCGCCGCGACTCAGCGGGATCCGAGGGGGGGGTGGGGAGTACTGCGCTGTGACAAGACTGAAGTCATGATCCAGAATTCGTTTCTAATCCCTCACAATCCCGCGCCATGGAACAAACCGTCGCAAACTCACGGTTTAAGGGAATACGACTTCTGTGGCTCCCCAGATGCCTGGGTCGCCGCCTCCAAGAGCTCCCCACTTAGCCAGTCTGCCAAACGCGCCTGCGCAACACTTCCCGCCTCGCCGCTTCTAGTTGCTCATGCGCACTGGAAAGCCTTCTGGGCCGCGGAATCCGCTACTGGGCGCTTGCGCAACCAGCTCGGGTTACTTCTCCAAGTCCGTGTGGGTGGCCGAAAGGGCGGTTACAGAGTAAAGAGCGGGAATAATCCTTCACTAAAACGTAGAGTGAACCATAAGCTTAAGGATCCAACACAGTTTTCAGGAAAGAAAATAATTCAGGGACAGAAAAGGTCGTGAAGTCCTAACACATCCGGACATACTGCGGCCACACGAGACAGCGGACGCTCTGGATAAAAGTCACTTTCTTGACTCCCTGCTTTTACTTCTTTTTGTTGAGTGCCTACTTCTCCGTTAAAAACAAACAAAAAATGCAATTGCTGGTTGTTTATGGCTGTATTCGCAGATATGAGCCTAATGGCATTTATTCATTCAGTAAGACTATAGCATATTTATTGAGCCCTTGTCTATGATGCAGGTTTCTAGAGGCTGGGGTTACAGCGGCGAACACGGCGGAAAAAACGCCACCCCTTTGTGAAGCTAAATTCCAGTGAGGCGGTGACAATAAATGAATAAATGAGCAACATTCAGATATTGATTAGTGCTCAGAAGGAACTAAAGTAGGAGGATGTGATAGTGACTAGGAAGGAGGCACTGTGATGGCAGCCAGTGGGGAAAGAGGCTACCAGGCAAAGGACAGAGCAAGTGCAGAGGTAGGAATGAGCTTGGTAGGTTTGAGGGAGAAATTTCACAAAACATCAGCATCAGACAAGGCCACTCTGTGACTATGATGGATCAAGACAATAAGATCATTCTGTAATCATTTCTGAACATAGACGAAACATGAACATTACCCAAGCCAAAAAGATCAGCAAACATTTCTCTAGCCTGGCAAATATGAGTGACTACACTTCTTACCAATTAGTTTTAGCCTCAGTCCAGTAGATAATACTCAGTCCTTCTAGATAATACTTACTAAAATACCCAATTATAGAATGACTCCTACCTCCCTACAGCTTCCAATCCAGAGCAAAGTCTCTTTTCCTTGAACCCTTCACTAAATCACCTAACACAAGACCAAATTTCTAACACCCTCTTACTGAGATGCCCCATGGTTCTCCATGGTGTGCATTCTCCCTTACTGAAACAAGTAATAAACCCAACTTATACAACTACAGTTGTGTTCCTAGTGGTCTTTGACTGGAGGGCATTGACAATAATCAAGTCCAAGATGCCTATTAGATATCCAGTGGTAATGTCAAGTAAACAGATGAATATATTGGTCTGGAATGGGGTCTAGATGGAGACATGACTTTGGCAGTTATGATTCTATTTTTGCAACTTAAAACCTTGGGACTAGATGAGATTATCTAAGCAAAGATTGTAGATAGAGAACTGGGCTATGAGAACCTCCAACATTTCAAAGTTGGGCAGAGGAGGAAGACGAGCAAGAGACAGAAGGAGCAAGCTGTGAGGTAAGAAGGTCATGTCACGAAAAGAAAGTTTTACAATTGAAGGAGGGTGGTCAACTATAGCAAATGCTGCGTGAAAGTCAGGTGGTGAGGACACAGAATAAAATAGTACCTTCGCTATTTTTCCTTCACAGGATGTTTGTTCTACCTCTAGGTCTGTGTGTGTTTCTTGTTTTTATCTTTCGTTTCTATCTATGCATCCTCCAAGGTCAGTGAAAGTTCCGTTTCTCTGGATATCCAAGCCTAGGATCTGGCCCTTCCCTAATTCATGGTTAACTTCTTATAGACCAACTACAAGTAATTTGGTCACATGCTGTTTTGTTTTCTAATTAACTGTATTGAACAGTTCAGTTCATTATTAAATATACTGTCACATTTTCTGAGCTACACTGCTCTTCTGTGCATTTCATGTTCTAACTAGACTCTAATCTTATGGAGAAGGACCTTGTCTTTTAAGGATTTCTTTATTCTTCATAGCACTTAGTTCAGTGCTAGCCGTAGAGTAGGTGTTTTATTAATGTTTAGCATCTTTTTTTGCACTGGCCAACACATACTGAGTTTTTGATCCTATCTAGTTGAACTCATTTTTTTAGGAAAGGGAGTTAGTTTATCCAGTAGGTTATTTTCTCTTTCCGTTACTTCCAAAGGAGATAGTTAAGGATTACCAAGAAGGGGAAACAGAGTTGAGAACAGAGACTTAAAAGAGACAGAGGCAGAAACCAATTGGTGTAAGAATCTGAAGGTAGTCTTATTTCAAAGGAATGAGAAAGCTCTGCAATGATTTTAGACAATTGATATCAGAACAGGGCTGTATTAGATCCTTCTATGGTTCCAAACTATGTCAGAGAAAAAATAATGAATATGTAAAATAAGAGTTTTGAATTCTTCATCTTCAAAGGTAAGAGATAGGGAATAGAAAGGGGAAAGTAGAAAAGGAGGAGAAAGTGGAAGTAGAAAAGGGAATTAACACGTGAAAATACAGACCGTTGTGCTCACTTTAATCTTATTGTTCTAGATGTTTTGTGGGGAAGGGAAAAAGTTGATGGAGGAAGGGATGGGGTCCTTCAAATGGGAAGAGGACAGAGGTTGGTGGGTCTTGTCTGCTAGAAGGAGAGGTGGAAAACTTGAGTGGAGAAATGACTAGGCAGTACTTACAGGAAGACTGGCTCCCAGGCCTGGCAAGATGACCATCCCCGTTGGCACAGGACAGGGACCCACTGGGCTGGACAATGGGTATCTCATCACTAATAAGTGGCCTCTTTAGTGCTTTGGTGCTGCATGAGACACTTCCCTGGACCTTTGTATGATCTTGGCAGGGCTTAGAGAGGTAGGGAGTGAATTTTCTACCATCTTATTAGAATGATAGCTTAGAGATAAGTTAAATTGGATTCAGACAAATAAATGAGGCATTGTTTTGAACAGCTGAGTTGGAAGTTGGACTTGCTTACAGGTTCGCACAACAGTAGATGAATCAGGACTTATAATACTACTCCTTATGTCATAAAGCCTGTGCATTTTCCATTGAAGGAGTAAGTGAGTGAGAGGGACAATTAGCCATTCTCTTTCTTTTTTCTTCTCCCCAAAGCCCCTGTGCATGGTTGTCTATCCTAGTTATAAGTCCTCCTAGTTCTTCTACATGAGCTACCACCACAGCATGGCCACTGACAGATGAGTAGTGTGGTTCCATGACTGGAAAACGAACCTGGGCCACAAGATGGAGAGCAGGGAACTTTACCCACTAGATCATCAGCGCTGGTTCAACAATTAGCCATTCTCTGCCTGGGCTGGGGCCTGTGGTACCATATGACCCCAAGTCCTCCTATATTTATCCAATTGTGTTAAAAATCCTTAACTTGTCCTGAAGCAGTTGTCAGCAGAACTCTTCTCATCCTTCTACCCCTTAATCTCTTAGCACTCTCTCAAAACCTTTTACTCCTGATTGCTAAGTAGAGCAGAAATTTTCATTTGCCAAAGAATTACTTAGTGCTGTCTTCCTAGGTGGCTAAGAGTGAATTTTACAGTGTCAGAATCACACGGTCTGGGTAAAGAAATAAACATTGTTAGGATAAGTTATTAACTAAGAGTTAGCAAGAGAAACCACAGACCTGTTGTTGCCAGTGAGATTGTGGATCTGTGCTGCAGCAAAGGTTATCCTGCCCTCCTGTTGTTCTCGTTTCTTATAGGCAACACATGAGAACAATCTTATTAGTGAGGTTCAAACTACTCGGATACCAGGCAGTCTGTGTTTAGATGCCAAGTGGCTATAGAAAACTCGTCTGGGGAAAACCAGGCGCCCAGCAAGTGGAGACCTTGGAGGCTGTGGAAATTTTGGCTTGCATGCAGCCTCTCCCTCTGGGCAAAGTGAGGAGTCCCTGGTCGGTCCCTTGTACAGTCTGTGCAGAATAAGTTCCCAGCACAACTTTCAAATAGTTCTGTTCATCTCTCTTTCCATGAAGGTACCCGTGGAAGAAAGGAAGGAAGGAAGGAAAGAAGGAAGGAAGGAATGCCTAGTGTACAACAAAAAGGAAAAGTTATTGGAAGTCTTATCTCCTCTCTGCTTTTTTTCCTTTACCTCCACTGTTAAGCTGAGGCACTCTGTTAGAAACTCCTCAGTTAGACAGCCTAGGATAAAGATAAAGCAAATACATTGCTTTTGAATATGAAGGGACATGTTCTCTTAGGGCAATTGCTAGAGAGTGAATGTTTATGTTCCCCTGAATTCACATGTTGATGTTGAAATCTAACCCCCAATGCCGCGGTATTAGGAGATGGGGCTTTGGGGAGGTAATTAGGTCATGAGCATGGAGCCTCATGAATGGGATTAGTGCTCTTATGAAAGAGACCTCAGAGAGTCACCTCACCCCTGCTGCCAGGTGAGAACACAGCAGGAAGACTGCTGTCTATGAACTAGGAAGAATGTTCTCACCAGAAACCCAATCTGTCTGGGCCTTAATCTTGGACTTTCCAGCTTCCAGAACTGAGAGAAATAAATATTATTTAAGCCAGCCAGTCAAGGGTATCTTTGTTATAGCGGTCTGAATGGACTAAGACAGAAATAGTTGTGTAAATAAAATAAACCCCATGTTATGAAATAAAATCCTAGAAAGTCATTGTAAAATATACATAGAACAAAACACTTAGGGTTTCGTAGGGGGAAAAGTTTATTTGAAAAATAAAATGATAAGTTATTGAAAAGTCAAAGAGCTATTCCTGAGTCAATTCTGAAACGGCAGTGAAACATCAAGGAATTTTGGAAAACACAAAGGTCCACGACTGAACTGAAGTTTTTTCTCAGTTAGTAATGTAGGAGGGAGAAATAACTGCCTTGCAGGATTGTTATAACCAGGTTGAATAAGAAAATATTTAAAGCGTCTGGTAGAGCTTATAGAAGACACCTAACATTTTAATTTTATTCATTCGATAAATACTTTCTCACACTTGCTTTGCCTAGCAATAGAATAGATCTGTTACATGGAGATGACTAAGAAGAGGACTCCTCCCTCAGGTGGCTTCAAGTCTACCTAGGGGTTGAAGTGGACAGGTTCCATCTTCATCCTTTGCAACCCAGCTTTAAACATATCTTTCTCAGAGAAGCCTCACCAACTGAATAGGTTAGGTCCCCAGGTGCACACTTCCATAGCATTCTGTTTTCCTTCTTTCAGCACATTTTATTATAATTACTTGTTAATGTCAATCTTTCTCATTAGACTTGTTATCTCTGTTAGAATATGGAGGAGACCTGTCTTGAACATGCACGCTGAGGCTGGATTGCCGGGTGCCCATGGGCAAGTTACTTAACCTCTCTGGGATTCAACTGCTTCATTTATGTAATGGCACTAATAAGAGTATCTACTTCACAGAGTTGTTGCTCAGGTTAATAAATTAATACATGCATATCGTTTAGAATAGTACCTGGCACATGGTGAACTCTATGTGAGTATTAGCCGGGATGAAACAATGATAATGAGATTCCCTGGCACAGCACTTGACATCTATTAAGTAGGTCAGTAAATATTTGCCAAATGTTATTGAATTTGTCAAATAAATGAATCAGTAAGATGGAATAAGTGCACAGGACAGGGAGTTATTAACTCTGAGTCAGAGAACTTTTTCTGGGGAAATTAAAGTCCAAGTTGGGTTATGAAGAATTAATAGGAGTTTACCAGGTGAATAGGGGACGGAAAAGGCATACTCTTAAGCATTCTAAGGGGACTGAAACAGACAAATATGTTCAAGGAACTGTTAGTTATTTGGTATTACTTCAGCACAGATAGAGAAAGATTGGTAGGAGATGAGCTGGAGAGTAGACAGGGACCTCATCACGAACATTTTTGTGTGTTATTTTCAAAATGAAGGCAATAGAGTGTTCTAAAGGGTATTAAATGGGAGAGGGAGAGAAATAAACTTGATCATTTATTAAGATCACTTTGGGGAGAGTGTTGAAAATAAACTATAGGAGGAAGAGGTTATAAGATGGATGAGCTACTTAGTAAATGTTTAGAGAGCAGGCAAGAGCAAGAACTTGAAATGGATGACCTGAAATGGTCTCTTTTTTGAAAAAGCTTCTGTTTTTTGAGTTTACTCCTATGTGAGGCTTTACACTGCGTACAAGGTATTTCTATTTTTCTGTGTTTATTTCTTCTTGAGAGATGTTGAAAGGAGAGCAAGCATCTAGTTTGCTTATGAACTGAAAGATTTACAAGAAAGCAAAAGCAGCAACCCTGTTCTCATTGCTGACATGACCACAAGGATGCTGCTTCTGGTGTTGCCAGACGTGCTCTCCTCTGCAAGAGAATAATAATAACTAGGTCAGCGATTCTAATGAGGAGATGGAGCAGATTAGCCAATGAAAAATACATTCCTTCTTCTGATGTAGCCACTTTTAGAGAAGGTGGATTGGTGAGCAGTGGATCACTTTTAGGAGTAGGAGTTGGGGAGGGGACAGCCTGAACCCTGGACACGGGAGGAGATTCCTATGTGTATCCCGCTTGTGTGGGTGATGGATTGAGACTTGATTCTGCCTTTTTTGACTTCTCTCTGAAGATGAGAGTCAGTAACAGTCAAAATTGTGGTCCAAGAAGGGTCCCTAATATGGCACTTGCCTCCAGACACGTCTCTCCTGTGAGAAAACACCCAAAACAGGAGAATATGCTGCTCTGGGATCAATGGTGGGTATGAACAAACAGAACAGATATTACCTGTATACAACAAGAGTCTGGCAGCTGGCGATAGGACTTTTTTTTTTTGGCCTGCTTCTCCTTGAATTAATAGGTCTGTTTGTTTTTAAGAACCTGATGGATAGTTGAGAGAGAATTGGGATAAATGGTTCCAACCCCAACTCTTTTCCTCAGAGTCCAGCTGTAGTTGAGGTAGGTAGATAATATTTAAGCTTAGTCTTGGATTAGAATAGTGAGAAAAATGGGTATTTACAGGTAAAAGAACACAGTATTGGCATTGAGGGACATAAATTCTAGTGACCAAACTGGGAGGCTTCCCTCCCATTCAGGCATCCTGAACAGAAATTAGGAAAGTTCAATAGCAGTGCTGTAAGGGAAAACCTCCAAGAATTCCCTCTCAATCCCATTTGATGTATATTTGAAATATTGGTATAATGAGAGGAAGAGAATGGGATACATTTACTACGCAATGTCATAGGCACTGACTCAGATACTGCAATCAGATCTTTATATGTGTTATCTCGTTAAGTCTTTTAATTATTAGACCTATTTTATGGACCAGGAAAATAAGCTTTAGAAAAGGCTAAGTGAATGGCCGACAACAAGCCAGTAAGTGTCAGAGCTGGAATTTGAATCTAGGACTCTTTGATTACAAAGGTCTTGATTTACATTAGATCTCAACTATACTTAAAAAACAATTTGCATGTGTGGTAAAATACACATAACCTTGTGAACGAAACTGGGATCCCCACCCCCTATCCCCGCCGCCCGCCCTGGTCTACCAGGCGAATCTAGCAAGCAAGCTGCATAGGCTTAAAGTCAGTACAACAGAAATCCACACTGTCCTGTGAAGCAGCTGTGCAGGCCATCCCAAGCCTCTGTTAGAACGTCTTTGCCAACCCGCACCTCATGACTGAAGGTGCCAGCTGGACAGATCCACAACAGGAAAAGATAAAGGGTACCTCACTCCCACTTTCCCAGCTGCATTTAATTAATTAATTAATTAATTAATTAATTAATTTGAGGAAGATTAGCCCTGAGCTAACTATTGCCAATCCTCCTCTTTTTGCTGAGGAAGACTGGCCCTGAGCTAACATCCGTGCCTATCTTCCTCTACTTTATATGTGGGACGCCTACCACAGCATGGCGTGCCAAGCAGTGGCATGTCCACACCCAGGATCCGAACTGGCGAACCCCGGGCTGCCAAGAACCTAACTGCTGCACCACCGGGCCAGCCCCCAGCTGAATTTCTTAGAGATTGAGGGAAAAAGTAATGACCCTGGCCCTTACCTCCCTCCTCAGTGCATAGATGACACCAACATTACAACCAAAAAGCTCTTGTTCACGTTCTCTTTAAAGTATATGACTATCAGCTGTGTAAGCTCTCTGCCGTCCGGACACTGCTTTGTTAAAAAGTGTATAAACTGCACTCAGATCTGTAGACCTTGGAGCAGTTCCTCAACACACTCTGTTGGACTGTTTCCCGGGACTTGAGTTCCTCACCTTGATTATCAAATAGATTTTTTTAATTATCTTTTACCCAGACTATTTCATTCGACAACCGTAACCATCTTAACCATTCTTAAGTGTGCAGTTCGGTGGTGTTAAGGACATTCATATTGTTGTGCAGCAGTCACCACCATCCATCTCCAGAACTCCTTCCATCTTGTAAAACTGAAAATGTATACCCATTAAGCAATAACTTCCCATTCCCCACTTCCTCCAACCCCAGCTACCATCAGTCTATTTTCTGACTCTAGGTACCACATATAAGTGGAGTCACACAGTATTTGTCTTTGTGCCTGGCTTATTTCACTTAGATAATGTCCCCAAGCTTCATCCATGTTGTAGCATATGTCAGAATTTCCTTCCTTTCTGAGGCTGAATAATAATCCATTGTGCGCATGTAACACATTTTGATTATCCATAGGTGGACGCTTACGTCGTTTTCATATTTTAGCCACTGTGAATAATGCTGCTATGAACATGGGTGTACAAATGTCTCTGTAACACCCTGCTTTTAATTCTTTGGGGATATATACACAGAAGTGGAATTGCTGGATCATGTGTAATTCTATTTTTTTTTTTAAGATTTTATTTTTTTCCTTTTTCTCCCCAAAGTCCCCCAGTACATAGTTGTATATTCTTCGTTGTGGGTCCTTCTAGTTGTGGCATGTGGGATGCTGCCTCAGCGTGGTTTGATGAGCAGTGCTGTGTCCGCGCCCAGGATTCGAACCACTGCAACACTGGGCCGCCTGCAGCGGAGCGCGCGAACTTAACTGCTCGGCCACGGGGCCAGCCCCACATGTAATTCTATTTTTAATTTTTTGAGGAACCACCATACAGTTTTCCACAGCAGCTGTACCATTTTATATTCCCATCAACAGCACACAAGGCTTCTTCTAATTTCTCCACATCCTTGCCAACGCTTGTTATTTTCTGTTTTTGGTAGTAGCCATCCTCATGGGTTTGAGGTTGTATGTCATTAAGGTTTTGATTTGCATTTCTCTAATAATTAGTGATGTTGAGCATCTTTTCAAGTGCTTGTTGATCATTTGTGTATCTTCTTTGAAGAAATGTCTATTCAAGTCCTTTGCCCATTTTTGAAATGGATTTTGTTGTTGAGTTTTACGAGTTCTCTACATATTCTGAATATTAATCTCTTATCAGATATATGACTTGCAAATATTTTCTCCTATTCTGTAGTTGTCTTTTGACTCTGTTGATAGTGTCTTTTGATGTACAAAAGTTTTTCATTTTCATGAAATTCAATTTATTTTTTCTTTTGTTGCCTGTGTCTTTGGTGTCATATTGAAGAAATCGTTGCCAAATCTAATGTCATGAAAATTTTGCCCTTTGTTTTCTTCTAAGAGGTATATAGTTTTAGCTCTTATGTTTAGGTTTTTGATCCATTTTGAGTTAATTTTTGCATATGGTGTTAGGTAAGCATCCAGCTTCATTCTTTTGCATGTGGATATCTAGTTTTTCCAGTAGACCTCAACTATACATATATATATATATAGGCACCTGAGCTAACATGTATTGCCACTCTTCTTTTGTTTTTTCTCTTCTCCCCAAAGCCCCCCAGTACGTAGTTGAATATTCTAGTTGTAAGTCCTTCTGGCTCTGCTATGTGGGACACCGCTTCAGCGTGGCTTGATGAGTGGTGCTAGGTCCATGCCCAGGATCCGAACCAGCGAAATCCTGGGCTGCCGAAGCGGAGTGTGCAAACTTAACCACTTGGCCACAGGGCTGGCCCCTACCTCGATTGTATTTCTAAAAAAGTTTTGTTCAACATAGCTAGCAAATAAATGGCTTAGATTAAGTTAAATTTGAAATTCAACTTTAAAGTATAGATAATTGTGTGCTCTATTATTGGAAAGAAGATACTGATTTTTGTCCTATGTTTTTGTAGCATCGTTTAAAGAGATACAAATCTCTCAGGATTAAGTAAAAATAAACAAAAAAGGAAGCCAAGCTATTCAGTATAATAATTATCTATCTTGTTGTCTTGTCTTGAAAGGTGGAAGCTCCTCTGGGTTTCATAAAACCTAAAATCTATTCATCTATCCATTTTTGTGGTACCTGTGGTTAGTTGTAACTCAATCTCAAAATTAAAAACATAAAGAATAGGATGCTCTGTAAGAAAATCTGGAAATCGACCAAGAGGGAAAAAGTATTTATAAGATGAAATAAACATGCTATACTTGAAGGTGATTGCAGCATACAAAGAAAACAAACAACATGTTTTTTCCCCTAAAACATACAGATTTCAAACACTCTGGAGTAAATCTTGTTATTATTACTAAAATTCAGAGACACCCACAGGACAAATTCATATTTTAAAAATTTAATTACAAACTTGTGAAAGTTGAAATTTTCTTTACATTCACTGGGCTCCAATATAGAGTAAAATACTATTAAGACCAGGGGGTCAAGGAGAGAGTACTGTGATGTGTCGAGTCTCGTCTCCAGGGCCCGAAACTTGCTAGCATCTGGTACCACTCTGAAATGGGCTGACAATTTCAGCTCAGCCATTAATGGGAAAAATATTCACTACAATGAAGTCATAATGATTTGACTTCCAATTGCTTATTATCTTTAAAGAAAATAATTTAAAGTTTTGAAAAATCCCTAGAAATTCCAAGTTCAGGGCCTTTGTCTTGGTGCCCTTTTCCTGGAAAATAAGTATGCTTGAGAGTAAATTTTAAAAATGACGTATCAATATTGTATAACAGTTTTAATAGTCTTGTATGTTTTAAAATTCCAGAATAAGATTATGATTAGTCAACTTTTATTTTAAAAACTTAAAAATGTGAATGTCCATTATTATTAAGACAATTTAGCAAGATATAGTTTAATATAGCAATGTTAATTGGGGTTCAGTGCTAGAGATTTTTCAGATTTAGAAGAGTTGTCTTCTCTGTTTTAGTTTTTAAATACCAGATTTTACCCCAAAGATGAATTTTAGTTAGGTTGTAAATCCCCGCCCCTCCCCAAAAATACTAAAGTAGAATTTTAAATGGAGGCACAGGCACAATTTACTCTGAAGTTTCAAACACAATAGTAAACTTAATTCTCAAAAATGTGATAACTGGAGCATCAGAGGTCTGTGAACTACAATTTGTGGGCCACATCTAGCTTGCTGCCTGTTTTTGTACACACAGCAAACTAAGAATGGATTTTTCACGTTTAAGTTATTGAAAAAAGAGTTTTTAAACATAATATTTTGTGACACATGAAAATTATATGAAAACTAAATTTCTGTGTCTATAAATACAGTCTTGTTGCAACATGGCCACCCTCATTTGTTTAGGTATTGTCTGTGCCTGTTTTTGCCTTACAACAGCTGGGTTGAGTAGTTGCCACAGAGATGTGTGGCTTGAAAGTCTAAAATGTTTACTATCTGGCCCTTTATGGAAAAAGTGTGCTAACTCCTGGAGTGTCACAAAAGCAGCTTGCATTGTGGCATGAATATACAAATTAAACAAATGTCACTAAGGAGTGCAGAAGAAATTTTATCGTGCATTAAATCAGCTATTTATTTTGGAGAAAGAAGGAACACAAGTACTTACTTAGTATTTGTTAATTACAACAGTTAAGAACTGTGACTAATGCTTTTTTCTTGACAGCAGAGCCCCAGGTCACCCTCTCCATGTGAAAAAAATACAGAAGACAGAGATGGAGGAAATATAGCATGAATCCATATGCTGAAGGCTTTGTTAACAGCGTGACAATGGGTGGACAGTGACTTTGGTGTTTACTTTTGACGGGAGGAAGGAGTAGCCAGCAAATACTCAGTGCATCTTTGAAATGAAGGCAAAGACCCACTGAGTTTTTCCTTCCTGCCCTGGTCCAGCTGGGAACCGGTTGTGGTAGAGCCAGTAAAATTACTTCAACATCCTTTAATAGCAATGATGCTAACCCTTCTCAACAGTTTTAAGTTCTACTTTTGTTGTTACTGATGCATTCTAATACATTCTCTCTCTCTAGCCACATGAAAAGGATAGAGTAGCACATGTGTCTTAAAATTTGGAGCAAATTAAAATAAGTTACGTTATAAACTTTTCTTGAGAATTTTTATGACGCCTCTTTAGAAAGCTGGAAGCTCCTCTGGGTGTCATAAAACCTAAATAACGTGTATTATATTCTCACTGTCTACAAATAGCCCCTTGTTTTCTTCCCTTAAAAAAGAGTAACTATGATTTCAGATATGTTATGGGGAGCTAAAGTGGATCCCTTGCCTACTAGCCATCGCTGAAGATGATGAGCTATATGCTTTAAGAACGTATAGCTACCATCTCTTCCAGCCCTCTCATAGCTAACAAAGTGGCAGAGGGTGGCAACCAAAAAAATAAAAGAGAAGGGAAAACAGAGGCCCAGGAATAGGGATGATTGGTGCCTTCTTACATGTGACGTAATAAAGCATCACATCCCAATAAACAGCGGCCTTGCCAAAAAATATTAAAATAAAAAAACAATGTATTTGGGCTGGCCCCGTGGCTGAGTGGTTAAGTTCGTGCACTCTGCTTTGGTGGCCCAGGGTTTCGCTGGTTCGGATCCTGGGCGTGGACATGGCACTGCTCATCAGGCCACATTGAGGCAGCGTCCCACACGCCACAACTAAAAGGGCACACAACTAAAATACTTAACTATGAACTGGGGGGATTTGGGGAGAAAAAGCAGGAAAAAAAATTGGCAACAGTTGTTAGCTCAGGTGCCAATCTTTAAAAAAACCCAATGTATTCTACTTTTAGATCCTATAAGCAGATAACAATGATTATATAAACACTCATCTTCTATATAGCCAAAAAATCACATCTCTATGATCTGTGCTAGGCTCCAGTTCTCAGTATTTCTGGTCAGATGAAGCACATCTGGAACTTGTCAAAGCAGGTTAACTTTACAAGATAGTTCCTTGTAGCAAGACCCCTGGCCAATGCATTCTTTCCACCACATTTCCACTGCAGTTTACCCATGGATAGTCACCATGAATATTAAAAATGAAGGGTAAGTTCCCTTAAACTTTACATTTTACTTGAACTAAGTGAGCACTTTGTTGTAAAACTGGTCTAAAAACCAGCATTCCAAGTTTCCCTGTCTTTTTTCTATTTTTTAGTAAGCCTTGAGTAGGCAATTAGAGAGATGAATGTGTTTGTGGGATATGCCCGCTTCCCTCTTCTATGCCATTTTGTGGTTATCATTTTACATTTGCTCTTTTTCAATATGAGATTGGGAAGTCCTAAGAAAGACATTAATAGAGGGACTAAACATGCTACTTAAGGCATCTGAAAAGCATTGGTATTCTGTTAGAACCCGGGATCCCAGACTCTGCGCTAAAGAGCTCAGTCTCAAAATTTATGTAATAATAACTCTTCAAATATTCTGGATGTTAACCTACAGGAAAGTAACAATTGTTAAAGCCAAGACACATAAGATGGTATCTTTGTCTGGGTTCTCGTTGAGGCCAGTAACATTTATTGAACAGTGTGACTCTGGGGAGCAGGCGTAAAAGGCAGGAAGAAAGAGAAGCCAAGACAAAGATGTGTTAAGGGGTTGGCCAACCCTGAGGGTGACTGGTGCGTGATCCTGTAGAATCATCTGAGGGGGCTTTTGAAATGTGTTGTAGAACTTTCCATCTGGGTTTAAAAGAGGAAGCAAGTATTTGTCCATTGCCAAATACTGTTTCTCATTGGTCAATTCCCTCTACCTTTCCAGATGGCACATGCCAGAGTGCTGAGTAGGTTCCTAAGGGTGTTGCACACAGGAGTGTCAGAAGTTCGCCAGAGTAGACAGCTAGAGGGACACTTCACAGGTTGAAGCAAGGGTACTATCAAATGTTTCTCCACAAAATTAGCTGAGGTCTACTTGGGACAAGCTGCAGCAGTTGTGGCTGAAGTGAGAGTTATGGCTGATGGGATTTGAAGCGGTGCACCGTCAGGAACTGTGAAGGGTCCAAATTTTATCCTTCTTGCAAGCTAACAAGGTAGGCGGTCACAGTTTCATGGATGCTAGTAGAAGATATGAGATTGCTGGGTCAGAGACAAAAGACTTCATTCCTTACTGTACAGCAGGTAGCATGAAATTCATGTTCATGTTAGTTCCCCTTTACTCCAAGTCCCACTGGGACAGTGAAGAGGTGAGTCCACGTGGATGAGGCCCACACAGTGTTAGGAACAGCTGAGGAACTGTGAGCCTAAGAATCCTCAATTTTTTAACATAAGAGCCACAAGCAAACCTGATCAAACTTTTCACTAGTGGAAGACAAGACCTTTATTTTACTGGTTGGCAAATAAATCTGCCGTCTTCCCCGAAGAAGAATATTACCTCAGTCATCCAAAGCTGTTTGCTATACAGACAGCCTTGAAGAGATAGTCTAGAGCAAAAGCTATTGGTGACTCTACTCACAAGACACGCATAAAAGTGAGAGATCAATAGAAAATTGTCTCCTGACATGCACAAGAAGTGTTCAATATAAATGGTGTTTAACAGGTTTAAGCAATAGAAATGTTTAGAGTCTTTCGAGCCTGGTTACCTTGCTTAATGAGATAACTTCTGCAGAGCCTATCGTTCCTGGGTCTGGAAAGCTCACACAATTCTCTAAGCTAAACTATGAAAAAACTTAGTTCAATGGGTCTGGCTTGACTATCACCCATTGCCACACATTACTGTCATGACTAATAACTACCTGCATTTGTGTCTCATTGCCAACTTGTCCTATGCATACAGTACAAAACTGGGCTTAGGGAGATTTATATTCCACACCAAGGTGGGGAATCTTCAGTGTCTGAGTCGTAGTAAAGAGCAGAAGTCATGTAAAATTTAACAACAGTGCTTTGTTGATGGCTAAAAGGGTTTGAACAATCTACAGTATTTTGTACAACCTATAAGCTATAACTAATTTTCCTTTTGGAGTAACTTGGATGGAAGGATATTTTATTCATTTTTATATCACTGTCACTTAGCACAATACCAGGCACATAATACATACTCAAAAAGATATTTGTTGAATGAATTATTGAATGAATAAATGAAAGACAAAGGTCACCTGAAAGAAAAGGTGAAAGACCAAAAAGAAACCTAAATAGCAATATTGAAGTACAACACTCCTTGACTTACTTAATAGGATATTGCTATTTTATTTCTGCTTAAATCTTCCTGTCCATTCAATTGTCAAGCAGACAGAAAATATTTATGAACACTTATATGGTGAGACTACTTTGTATGTTTATGGTAAAAAAAAAGATGCCTTGATTTTTCTTTTCAATGTCATGCTCTCTATAAAGAGAATAATTTATGGCAAATAAATTATGGCAGGTAGTGTGGTGCAGTGGATAGTGTGTGAGATTTATGATCAGACTAATTTAGGTTTAATCTCAGCTCATCACTCCTTAGCCACGTGACTGTGGGTAAGTTACCTCATCTAAAAGTAGGCAACATAATACTACTTGACCAGGTTCTTTTGAGGGCTAACTGAGACAACATGTTTGAGGCTTGTGGAAGAGAGCTAGCATGCAATAAATGTTAGTTCTTGTGTTAGTTTCTTGTGGCTGCCATAACATATTACCACAGACTGGACAGCTTACAACAGAAGTGTACTCTCTCCCACTTCTGGAGGCCAGAACTGAAGTCCAGGTGTCAGCAGGGCTGCGCTCCCTCTGAAGGCTCTAGAGGGAATCCTTCCGTGCCTGGTTCAGCTTCTGGGGGCTCCAGGCATTGCTTGATTAGTGGAAGCGTAGCTCCAATCTCTGCCTCTATCTTCACATGGCCTTCTCGTTTTCTCTCTGTCTCTCCTTGTGTGTCTCTCATAAGGATACCTGTCATTGGGTTTAGGGCCCACCCGGATAAACAAGAATGATCTCATCTTTAGACCCTTAGCTTAATTATATCAGCAAAGAGTCTTTTTTTTTTTTTCCAAATAAGGTCACATTCACATGTTCCAGATGTGTGGAGTTGACATATCTTGACATATCTTTTTGGGGGCACCATTCAACCCACTATAGTTACCTTTCCATTTCTCCCTCCCCCTACGTTCATCCAAGTATGTTAAAAGGGATATTTATTAGCAAATTATACCTGATGAGTGAAAGCTGAAATCTCACAAAAAGAAAAAAAGGAGAGAATGAAAAAAGCAGTCAAGTAATTAAAAACAACTTGTTATGAAACAAGATAGCACGAAAAGGAAGAAAGAAAACTATGCCTATTATGAGCCAGGCATTTTGTTTTTCACATAAATTTTTTTAGTGTAATATTCCAATAATCCTGTTAGGCAGGTGGTAAAACAAGTTTTTCTTTTTTTCAAATGAAGTGTGATGGTTAATTTTACGTGTCAACTTGACTGGGTCAAGGGATGGTCAGAGAGCCAGTAAAACATTTTTTTGGAAGTATCTGTGAGGGTGTTTCCAGAAGAGATTAACATTTGAATCAGTAGACGGAGTAAAGAGCATTCTCACCAATTCAGGGGGGGCGTGATTCAATCCATCGAACAAAAGGCGTAGAACAAAAAGGTAGAGGAAGGGTGAATTTGTGCTCTCTGCTTAAGCTGAGACATCCTTCCTCTCCTGCCCTTGGACGTTGGTGTTCCTGGTTCTTGGGCTTTCTGACTCAGACCGGGACTTCCACCATCAGCCCCTGATTCTCAGGCCTTCAGACTTAGACTGAATTACACCACCTGCTGTCCTGATTCTCCAGCTTACAGACAGCAGATCGTGGGACTGCTTGGCCTCCATAACTGCATGAGCCAATTACTGTAGTAAATCTGTCTCTCTGTCTCTCTTTCTCTCACTCTCTCTCTCTATACATATATCTCCTATTGGTTCTTTTGAACTCTAATACATACAGATTTACAAAAGTTCCATTCAGAGAGGTTATGTGTTTTGCCCAAGGTCATATAGCCGTCAAGTATAGTGCTAGAATTTTAAAAAATCTGTAGCTCAATTGGCAAAGAGTTTAATTAATTATAATCTTTGATTTATGGACACACTGTTATCACTGTGCCATGCATAATCTGTTATCTATTTGTTTCTTTTTAATAGTATAATGAACACCTACAAACCCATCATGCAGCTCAAGAGCTAGAGCATTAGCAATCCACCTCTGCCTGTGTGTTCCTCCCCTGTTCCATTCCCCCAAATTTTGGAGATTTGCTCTTTTCCTTGTATCATAATCTCTGACATATTGAAGGAAGTGGGAAAAACCTTGGCTTGGAATTAGAAAACCCATGTTCACCTCTCAAGTCCACACAGGAGTGGTGACTTTATGCCAATGCTTGTCTGTGTCTGCCCCTTTCTTCCTGATTCAAGTATTAAAGACAAATCATCTGCAGGCTCAGCCCTTCCAGACAACAGAGAGCCCATCTTGGTGGTATATTAGGAATATCCCACCTGGTTCCAGATCATTCTAGGTGAACTGTTGTGAATTAACATAAAATCTTAAAATATTTTCCTTATTTTATTTAAAAATAAGTAATTATATTATCCTAGTGGCAAAAAGAATACTTTATATTCATATAGCACCTTTTTTTGCAAAAACTTTTGAATACTAAAATATTGGTGAGAGTACTATGTCAAGAAATGCTGGCCCATAGGAACAAAATAATTAATCTTAAAGAGTGAAACACAGAAACCAAAGTGACTCCATTATGCCCTTGGATCAATTTTCTAGAAATCGTTTACGTAAATTAAACCTATTGAAGTATAGTCTTGGAAAGAAGAGTAAAAAGAGATAAAAATATCCTTCATTGTTTCTTTACATTGAGTACAAGATTTTATATAGGAAAAGTCAACATAGAAGGTTTTTGTTTTCTTTGAGAAAGAATATTTAAGTATAAGCTATACATGTTAGTAATTAAAGTTTAAACTTCAATTAATGCTAAGATTTTTACCACATTATGTGCTATAGCTAGGATGACCGTATACTTTATCCAAAGTTGTTTAAAATGGGATAATTTTGAAAGTGAAAGGGGGAATCATTGATAATGCGACATTAGTCATTAATGATGTGACAACAGGCGTAAACTGGCATTGTTCCTGAAAAACTGGAACATGTGATCACTCTACTTCTGGTTTATTTAAACCATCACTTCAATATTCTCATACATACAAAGGAGGTAGGTACTTTTAACACGTTTCATTGGTCTCCAAAAACACTTTAAAACTGCACACTACTTTGTTTCAATTTTAAAAATCTTCGATTAACCTCTATCTTAAATATACGGTACCAATATTTGAAACAAAATTCTGTTCATTTCATTAAGTTTCATTAACTAAAGCTGTTGACTTATTGCTTTGTGACTGGTCAAGATCAGACCATAATTGTTTTCTTCACTCACTATAGCACTTGGAATGGAGGGAGATGGGTAAATAAATATATTATCTGGAATACATTTTTATTACATTAACGATCATATAAATTATATTATAATACACTTTAGAATAAACTTCAGGTTATAGTATATGATATTTAATGTTTTGTGGAAGTGATTCCTATGGAATAAGAGTATGTATGTGAAATGAATTTTTTAAACTACAAGACAAGGTATAGCATAGCCTAATCCTATGCTGTCCAATGTAGCAGCTACCAGCCACAAATGGCTATTGGGTACCAAAAATGTGGCTAGTCTGAATTGAAGATGTGCTGTAAGAATAAAATACACAATTATTTCAAAGATATAGTACAAAAAAATAGAATGTGAAAAATCTCATTTTTTTATACTGAATACGTGTTGAAATGATAATTTTTTGGGTATATTGGATTAAAATATATTATTAAAATAGATTTCACTTTTTTACTTTTTTAATGTGGCTGCTAGAACATTTAAAACTACATACGTGGCTCATGTTGTACCTCTATTGGATTGTGCTGGTCTAACCTGTTTCAAAAGATGGAAATGGGGGCCGGCCCCGAGGCCGAGTAGTTAAGTTCTCGCGCTCCACTTCGGCAGCCCAGGGTTTCGTTGGTTTGGATCCTGGGCATGGACATGGCACCACTCGTCAGGCGGTGCTGAGGCAGCGTCCCACATGCCACAACTAGAAGGACCCACAACTAAAAAATACACAACTATGTACTGGGGGGCGGGGCGGGGGGGAGAAAAAGCAGGAAAAAAAAAAGATTGGCAACAGCTGTTAGCTCAGGTGCCAGTGTTTAAAAAAAAAAAAAGAAAAGATGGAAATGAAGATGGAACATAAAACAGTAATGGGCACAAATGATCACATAGGACAAATGAACCATTCCCTAGTGATCTTAATGTAACCTGTGTTTGGCTGATTCTTGTCCTACCTACCAATGTAGGTTCCTAGCTCTGGGAAACCCCTATCCCACCCCATCCGGGTATTCCTGGGTGAGATCAGGGGTTGTCATGAAAAAATTTTAGTTACCATATGGCTTTTTTTTTCTCCTGCTCCAGCTCCCTTCCCATAGGCATCACCTTGCCTGGCACCACAGCCCTGCTTCTGTTTGTGAACCATTGCACTTACCTAAAACTGCCAACTTTGTGACTTCAGAGGAAGCCTCAAGGTACCACAATAGCACCTCACTGCAAATGGAGGAGAACACTGCCCTGTCCCTTTTGGGTTTTACTATTAGAGAGAGAGCGAGAGCACGAGCAATAGCATACTGCCTGTGCTTCAAGGTCTTTTAGGTAGTTTTAAGTGCAATAGCTCACAACAATGTCAGAGTCTCTGTTCTCCACCACATCTAGACGTGAGTCCATGGGGAGCTAAGCTGAGAGAAAAACCTGAGCAAGCAAGAATTAGCCCTCCTGTTTATCATTTAGGTTTTGCTACTAGGCCAGGCATGCCTGTCTGCCTTTTTCTTTGTGCAGCAGCTGAAAACTAGCAGGTAGTTGAGGGGTGGAATTCAACCACAGACAGTTTTTGTTGGCAGATCACATTGTTGCTGTTTGAATGCTTGAAGGCAGAGCACGGTGCTCCAGTTCACCAGGGTTCCCACTAGTCCCCAGCATGTTGTACTGTGTCCTCCTGCATCACACATCTGTACCAGCTCGGACTCTGAGGTTGCACTCCTGTTTTACAGCCTCGCTATCTAAAGTGTGCTCCCGGGACCAGCAGCATCAGCATCACTTGGGAACTGGTTAGAGAGGTAGGTTCTCAGGCCCCACCCTAGGCCTGTTGAATCAGAATCTGCATTTTTAAAAGATCCTACGTGATTCCTGTGCACATTGAAGTTTGAGAAACCCTGCCTTATGCGCTTTGTTCCGTGCCTGAAAGTCTCTGCAGCCCTCGTTGGATAGGATTTGGCCCATGCACCCAGATAAGTGTGGTCTGCAGAGGGGTCACTGCTTAGACTATACTTCCTGCCACTCCAGTAAAAACCCGCTTTATAAGAGAGACCAATCCTTGAAAACCAGGCAGGAATTCCCCTCTTTGTTTTACAAAGGGAGGTCAATATCTCTTCTCAGTTGCTCTTCCATTTCCTCATGTGGCTTATTCTCAGGTAGAATGTCCCAGTCTCACCTCTTTTCGTTCAGTGGCACCTCCTATGTGTTTACATTTTACATGTCAAATCGAGGGGATTGCTATGTTATTTTTAAGTCCAATTAGAACTGTTCTGTTTATGAATTTGGGGAGAGGGAGGAAACCCAGAGAAACAGATCATCTGAGTTTTCTTTTGGCTTAATGGCAAGACCCTCCTTGAAAAAGCCAGCCCCTATTTGTGCTGCCAGATGGCCTGCAGTCCTGCCTTTTGGAGAACTTCAGTTTTTGTAAGGTTATAGCAAACGTAGTTGGCAGACAACAATTTGGGGGCAGGAGGAGGACGGGAGGCTGTTTCTTAGCAGGGCATGGAAGTCCCTGATTAATCACCTCCCAGCAGTGTTTTAAGAAAGAAAAATACAAATTTTTAAACAATAGCTTTGTGGAAAGCAATTGAGCAAGAAGTATTGTGCTGGATACTCTTCTCTGCACATCACTCTCCACCCTTCTCCACTCTTCTCAATGCCCTGAGGCTGATCTCTACTGACTGGACCACATCACTCAGGCTCCCTTACCTTCCAGACTCTGAATGAGATCGGTTAACTGACAGGCAAGAGGAGGAGGAGGGGAGAGAGGTTGGGGTTTTATTTCCCCAGCTCCCTCCCTGCTAGGCCTCGAATTGGAGGGGCTGTGTTCTCCACCTAAGGCCACGGCAACCCCAAATAGCTCCTCTCCCATAGTTTTCACTCTCCAGCTACCAAGAACAGCTCCGCCATCCACCCTTCACGTCCAGAAAATGGAAACGGTTCCCTACCCCTCATCCCATCCCTTTTGCTCTTGTCAGTCCCTCTGCAGTTTCATTAGCCCTTGATTCTCCTCATGCCTTCGTAACGAGTCCTTCACTAAACTCTCCTAAATTACCCTTTTCAGTATGCTTTTCTTATTTTTCCAGAACATTAAGCCTTAAAAATCTGATACCTTTTTCTTTTAACAGTAATTCTGATTCTCACAAGAAAAGAATCAGCGCTACAAAGACTTATGACCCCACCTCCTGCGGGGGGCCCAGTTCCCTGCATTCTGTTCCCCTGGCCAGAATGATTGTTTGGAAATTAGCCAGGTGAACTAAGCATATTCAACCAGGGAGAATTTTGGGTCTCAGGTCTCTTGCTTGGAAATCCCCTGTCAATGAGGGGGACGCTTTCTGTCTTTCAGACCAGGAGGCACAGTGGAGAAATGAAAAGAAATTGGATCTCTGATGACAGGCACTGGCTTTTTTCTTTTTAAAGATTTCATTTTTCCTTTTTCTCTCCAAAGCCCCGTGGTACACAGCTGTATATTTTAGTTGTGAGTCCTTCTAGTTGTGGCATGTGGAATGCCACCTCAGCATGGCTTGATGAGCAGTGCCATGTCCACACCCAGGATCCAAATGGGCGAAACCCTGGGCCACCGAAGCAGAACGCGCAAATTTAACCACTGAGCCACAGGGCTGGCCCCTCGTGCTGCTTTTTAAAACAGTTTTATTGAGGTATAACGACATATAATAAACTGCACATATTTAAAGAGTATAATTTAATGAGTTTTGACATATGTATATCCCGAAAAACCATCACCACAAACAAGATAGTAAATCTCTCCATCACCTCCAGAAGTGTCCTCCTGCGCCTTTGTAATCACTCACTCCCACCCCTTCCCATTCCCCAGGCAACATCTCATATACTTTCTCTCACTACAGATTAGTTGCGTTTTCTGAGTTTTATACAAATAGAATCATACGGATGTCCCTTTTTTTGGTCTGGCTTCTTTCATTCAGCTTAATTATTTTTGAAATTTACTCTTGTTTTGTGTATCAAAAGCTCATTCCTTTTTACTGTTGAGTAGTATGCCATTGTATGAATGTACTACCGTTGTTTGTCCATTTACCTGTTGATGGACATTTGGGTTGTTTCTAGTTTTTTACTATTACAAATAAAACTGCTGTGATCATTTGTATACAAGTCTTTGTATGGACACATATTTCCTTTTCCCTTGGGTAGATACCTAGGAATAGAATGGCTGTATAACACGGTAGGTATGTTTAACTTTCTAAGAAATTGTCAAACTGTCTTCCAACGTGGTTGTACTATTTTGCATCCTACCAGCAGTTTATGAGAGTTCCAGTTCCTCCACATCCTCACTGACACTTGGTACAATTAGTCTTTTTCATTTTAGTCATTCTAATAGGTGTACAGTAGTATCTCATTGTGCATTTCCCTAGTGACTAATGATGCTAAGCATATTTCATGTGTTTGTATGCCAAATGCATATCTTCTTTTGTAAAGTGTTTGTTCAAATCTTTTGCACATTAAAAAAAATTGTTTTCTTATTGAGTTTTGAGAGTTCTTCATGTATTTTGGACGCACAAGGCCTTTATCAGATATTTGATTTGCAAATATTTCCTCCCAGTCTGTAACCGATCTTCTTATTTTCTTGACATATGAGTGACAGGAGCCAGTAAATCTCCTTTATTGTTTAAGTGAGTTTGCGGTGGAAATTTACAGGTTTACTTATAATACTGAAAACCTGGAAACAATCTACATGTTCAACAGAAGGAGAATAGTTAAATGAAAAGTGAAACATCAAATGGGTGATTATACAGACTATATAAAAAGTGAGAAAGAAAGAAGCAGCCCCGGGCATCCGAGAGCTAGCCTGGTACTATCGGCTAGGCCTTACTGTTCCCCTGTTGAACATACACAACTTCACAAAACAGCAACATCAGACATGGCCACTCTGCGACTCAGATAGATCAAGGCAAAAACAAGACCACTCTTTATTTATGTCACAACAAAACATGAACCTTGTACAAATCACAAAAACAATCAAACATTCCCTGATCTTGGCTAATATGAGTGACTGTTTCAACTCCCCTCCCCTCCCCTCTTCTTCCATCATCACATTTCCTTCTCTGACTCTTCTGCCTCCCTTCTATAAGGAACCTTGTGGGGCCAGCCCAGTGGTGCAGTGGTTAAGGTTGCACATTCCACTTGGGCGACCCGGGGTTTACCGGTTCAGATCCTGGGTGTGGACATGGCACCGCTTGGCAAGCCAAACTGTGGTAGGTGTCCTACATATAAAGTAGAGGAAGATGGGCACAGATGTTAGCTCAGGGCCAGTCTTCCTCAGGAAAGAGAGGAGGATGGGCAGCAGATGTTAGCTCAGGCTAATCTTCCTAAAAAAAAAAAAAAGAGAGAAATAAAGGACCTTTGTGATTACACTGGACTGACCTGGATAATCCAGGCTAATCTCCCCATCTCAAGGTCCTTAACTTAATCACATCTGCAAAATTCCTCTTGCCATGCAAAGTAACACATTCACAGGTTTCACGGATTAGGGCAAGGCGATCTTTGAGCAGGGCCTTTATTCTGTCTACCACACCACGTAATAGGATTATTGTGGGGATTAAACAAGAGAATACCTGTAAAATGTGTGGTTTGATACAATATTTTTACTAAGCCTAGGCCTAAGCTTTGAAATTTCGTAAGCCAAGAATTATTATCTGCAGTGTGCTTTGTCATTTTCTCTTTGAGGCACTGCCTGCCTCTTGTTCTATCTGCCACCTGATTAAAGGTAAGAGTTATGAGGTTTGAGGAAATGTGGAGTAAAAGATGTCTCTTCAATTGTAAAGATTGACTCCTGCCACACCTGTGTGCATTTTCATTTTGGCCCACACGCCAAGAAGTTTACTCAGTAGTGAACTAGTTGGCCCCAAGGTCCATTCCTTCTCTATTTCTCTAACACTAGGATCTTCAGATTTAGATCCTTTTTCTGAGGGAGTGTGAGCTTATCTGGGGCCCCCTCCTGGCTTTTCTTTGCACTCTTTTCCTCTCTTCCTCTCCCTTCTCATCAAAATCCCTAAGGAGTCAAATAAGTGCCAGGACGGGGAGAATGCAGTCAGGGTTGAGGTACAGCTGGGACTGGCATCCTAGAAGGGACTGCTCACTTGTGTTGGTCAGGCTAACCTCATCCTACCCCACAGTGGGAAGGAAATATTTTATGGTACATTATTTGCTTTAGAGAGCTTGAGCATTTCCAGGTACCAGTTGAGAGGGGCTGGAAAGTGAAATTGAAGGTTGCGGGAGTCTTGCATGGTTTGTCTGAGTAGAGCCAGCTGCTTCTCTCACAGCCCTCCATAACTGTGCTAGCCTGACTGTGCTTAGGCAAGGCTGCAACTCATCAACTCTAAAAATGACAAGAAGCGGGCAGCATTCAGCTTCTTAAAGCCAGGAAGGAAATTCTTTTAAAATCCTGGGAAAAATGTAAAAATGTATTCCCCAAAGTGGGGTCAGGAAGTCTCCAGAGGGGAGCTGTGTCTCATTTTGTGAAATGATCTCTAGAAATTAGAAAACTGGACCTGTGGGAACCAGGGATAGCACCAAGGATCAGAATGAGCACTGAAGAAAGGAAGTAATAGTCTTAGGAAAAGATGAGCCATTAATTTTAAATTATGAGCAGCTGTGGTGGATCTGGCCCTGCACTGATGTATAGCTGGGAGACACTAACAAGTCCTGGCACGTACCACGGATCAATATTTGATAGGATCACCAGTTACTGAGTTACTGCTATGTTCAGAATCCAGGACATGGTACTTATTTATGCTATCTTTAATTCTCAAAAAACCCTGCAAGATAATACATTATTATCTTGTTTTAGTCCATATATACTTCTCAACTTCAGTTTTCTTTATCTTTAAAACTGTAATGGTAACATCTATCTTACAATATTGCTGGGAGAATTGAATTTAAAAGTATACGTCAAAGTGCCTGGCATTTATATTTGTGAAATTATTGTTGAATCAGGCAGAAAAGATGAGGATATGAAAGATATTTTTATTTTATCTTATTGAGGTCACATTGGTTTATAACATTGTGTAAATTTCAGATGTACATTATTATATTTTGTCTTGTGTATAGACTGCAACATGTTCATGAGATCGATCATTTCATCTGGCAGTTGTATTGAGTGCCTGCTACGTTTTGGCCCAGTACAAACAGATTCAAAACATAGCACAACTTTAAGATGTTCACAGTGTAGTGGGGGAGATAGACAAAAAATTCACAGATCAGACAGGAAAGTTATTGATTAGAATTTAATGTCATATATTTTAGGATAGGATGCTAAAAAAGTGCTTCCACAACCAGGAAGCATGTAAGTGGACTCTTAAGAAGGAGCAAGTGGGCATTGGTGTATGTGTGTGTGTGTGTGTGTGTGTGTGTGTATGTACAGTGTCCTGTTCATTCATTTGGGGCAGGGAATAACTGCCACTAGTTTTATACTGCCAGGGAAGTATGCCTTTGGGATGAGACTGGACAGGTAGGCAGGACCTGAATTATATCAGCTCCCGTACACCTTTCTGAGAAGTTTAAATTATATGTGAGAAGTGATGGGGGGGGGGGGTCATTAGAGGATTTTATGAAAGATATACTCTGTCCAGATTTATGGTTTAGAAAGATCATGTAGGTAATAGTGTGGAGGGGAGAGGCACGATATTAGATGCGGGGAGACTTAGGAAACTAAAGGGAGGCAGTATGTGTAGGGGTTTAAAATACAACTTCTAGACACAGATGCCTGGGCTCATATTTTCTGGCTTCACCATTTTCTAGCCGTGTGGCTGTGGACGATTTGCTTAAACTCTTTGTGCCTCAGTTTTCTCATCTGTGAAATGAGGATAAAGATAACAACTACCTTATAGAGTTGATGTGACAATGGAAAGAGTTATAGAGATACAGCAAACAGTACAATGCTGCCACATAGTGAGGCCCAAAGAAATGTTAGCTTGTTGTTACTGTTAATACATTAGCACAAAAGAGAAATGATGGGGCCCTGGACTAAGGCAGTGGCAGTGGAGATAGAAAGAAGGGGATGGTGATGAGGAAGTGGCGTTGAAAGGACTTGTTAACAGAGCGTGTTAGGGTAGTTTTAAAAGGAATGGAGAGGCAGAGGAGCTATTTGAATTCACTGGGTGATGGAGGAGGTCTGGATTCAAAGCCATTCTGGTTCACATTCTTCCTCCGTTGTTCTTTTTAAGTAGTTCACACTATGATCCCGTCATCTTGCATGTCCTTGTCTATATATACTAGGTTCAAATCTCATTCACAAACACAGATATACAGGAAATATAAACGTCTTTCTTTTTCTTTAGCTCAACTTAAGTTCCATTTTGAGCCTTCTGCTTGGAAAGCAGAAACAAAATTTCAGTTAAATTGAAGTTTCTTCTCCCTTTTCCCAAAGTTCTACCCATGTTCTAAGAGTGCCAGGGTGTGAGGCTGGGGTTGGACATTAGATCCGTGGTGTCATCCGGCCAAGCTGACATCCTCTGGGGCTATCATGACCACGTTGGGTCCCCAGTCCGTGCTCCATGCAGGCTGTCACCTCTCTAGCTCATTCCTAAAGCCCCTCTGGGGTCGGGGCCCTCCTCTTGAGCAGCGGGAATCATTCTGCTGCTCAGTCAGGCTCCCATAGCATGCTGGGCAGTGGAAAACTCTGTGAGTACGGTGTTAGGGTATTTCATCACTTCTGTGCCCTCTTGGACACATGCAAGGCATTCCATGGTTTCTGCCTCACACTGGGGCACATAGGTGAGGCTCTCTAAGGTCTTGCCACCTGCAGGACCTTATCTCTGTTCTTGACTTTCCCAAACCTATCCATAGTTTCTGTAGACTCCCTCAGTTCTCAATTCAACCTGAGGGATGGGATGAGGAAGCGCAGACGCCCTTTTCTCAAGAACCCGCAAGCTTCTAAGCTCTTGTTGCTTCCCCTTGACTCTCTATCCTTTCACCCTCCAGGCCCGAAGCCAGGTTCTTATCTTTGTTTCTTTTTCTTTTTTTCTGAAAACTGCCCTGAGTCTGCTCAGTTCCCCTCAGGGCCTGGGTTTTGAAACACAAAAACTAGGAAGAAGCTCTTTTTAAAACTGCTTTCTTCTGTAACACACCCTCCCTGAGGCAATGAAGGAGAGAAAGTGCTAAAAGATGGGAAAGTGTCAAAGAAAAACAATCTGCTAATATTTAATAGATATTATCCCACAACATTTTAAACAGTGTCATCAGGTGATAACCTACAATCTCTTTTGTCTTTAGTGTTTGAAAGTCTTTTATCTTTTCCCTAGTTGACAGATATGTTGTATATAATTTTGATAGTCATTTGATTTATTGATGCTGGACATGTAGGTAGCGCTGAATGTTACTGATGCAGAAATCTCTCAAAGAGAAGATGAAGCTAGCCTCTTTGAATTAGGGGGAAAATTAGGTAGGAATGAAAGATGGACTTCTCCTTCAGTTCTACCTTGGTGCCATCAGAGTGGGACAGGGCTGAAATTGGGAATTGTCTATGGAAGCTGAGATGAGAGAAAGGATTTGTCTCCAGCTAGACTAGGAGTATACACACTGGTTCGCCTGGGACAGTCCTAGTTTATGCCTCTTTTCCTCGTGTGCAATCTAGTCAATGCTCGCTTTGTCTCTCAAAATTGTCATGGCTTGGATAATAAATTATGTGGTAACCCTATTTCTTGCTTACATAAGCCTGTTAAAATGTTCCCATTTGGAACTAATCTGGAGACACCAAAAGTCTTAATTACCAAGACTTTTCCTGACGTAATGAAGTCAACGAAATCACCCAAGAGTCTGAGATCGAGGAGGGTCTTTGGTTTCAACTCTAAGACTATGTAAGTTAACAGCTACTTTGATATAAAAATCGTAATTTCAATATAAATAAATAAGAGTATTCTATTTAGCCATTTCTCCTTTGACTCATTATCCACGTCTATCACTGTGGTTTCCTAAACCTCCTTTGTCCATTCAATTTGTAGTGGCAAAGAAAATCTCAAATCATCTGCTGCTCTAAGTTTTATACCAACATTTTTTGAGTTTTTAATTGTCCATGAGTAAAATAAAAATATATGCTGCCTAGATAAAATCCTCCTTTTCAACCACTGATGTCATCTTCCATTAGGATAGTTTCTAGCAAAATGATCAAATTTGTATATGGTATCCATAGATAGCATATATGGGTGTGTACTTGATGTCTTGTTAAGACACCTGAAACCATGATGATTTCCAGTAAACACAAATTTCCTGCTGCAGCCACTACCCTGATCCCCTGAAATGCCTCTTGCCTTCTTAAGAGTTAGGAGATCAGATTGTTAAGAATGGTCAGAGGGTCAGCAGGTCAACCAGGCATCTAGAACCTGATGAACTAATTCCAGAGTTTAGAACAACTCCTTGCCTTCTTTCATTCTTTTTTATTATGAGAGGATTTCACTCATTGTCCTCATTGGAAACCTTTAGTTTTGTGTAAAGAATACTGTTTCTCAGCTGTGTTGTTAGGAAATGCAGTTCTTTTATTTTTTGTTAATGTAAAGAAAACTTTGTGTACATAAATTACAGTTCCTCCTTTAAATGTCTCATCCTACCATTATAACATATTTCAAGGTCACTTTTGAAGGAAAAGTATATTGACTCTATTTCTGCAAATTTATGTAGGCCTATTATTCAAGAAATTTTAAGACCTCCCATAAGCATTATAAAATAATTTCTTTTTTATAATTTTCTATAATTTTATAATTTATTTCAAAAATAAAATTTAATTTTTCTTCGCTTTCAGGAACTCATAGCACATGGCAAAGTTGATAAATAT
The DNA here is from genome assembly GCF_037783145.1 of Equus przewalskii. NCBI lineage: Eukaryota > Metazoa > Chordata > Mammalia > Perissodactyla > Equidae > Equus > Equus przewalskii. The sequence goes on from NC_091854.1 coordinate 8,353,183, forward strand.
TTTTAAATTGTGAACAATATTTACATTAAAACTGGATAATATAACTTATAATCAAGTTGCTATTAAGACAAGCATACAAAAATGATATAAGAGCAGCCGTTTTTTAAAAGCTATGCTTACTCCTGTAACTTGTTATCTTTTGGTTATTGAGTGAGCAAGTTATCATTAGAGACCGTTAGAAACAAGAAGGAGATCAATTATTTCTCAGGTCATACATGAAGTACATAAAATACTCCAGCTCCTAATGAAGAGACAAGAAAACTGAAAATTCTACTGGGCCCTCATTAACTGTCTATTGCCAATATTTCAAAGATAGGGGAAAATTCTCAGGAGATAGCAGATTCTACACATTTTCCATTGCAAAGAAGACCAGAAGATATGCGTATAGGCGAGGTGAAGTGAAATCTTTCTATTGGATTTCTCTGACACTTTGCAACATTGAAATCCAAGACAGGGGCAAAGAATAAAGTAGGAGGTGGACAGGGTAGAGAGACAGGCAGGTATGCAGAAGAGGTGGGTTTTTTGATTGAATTATTTAGAACAAGGTAAACACAGGCAAAGAAAAGACAAAACAAAATGCTGGCAAAAAGCAAGTAGAAGGCAGATTATGTGTCAAGGTCTTTGTGATGATGGGCTCTTCTCATAATGATAACAGCAATACGCATCATCTTTTCTGAGTCCCTTTTAAGTGCTTACAAAGTGTCAGGTGCTCTGCTAAATGCATTATCTTGAATCCTCACAATTGTCCCTGGAAATATAACCTGAGTTTGCTGGCTCTTGCTCTTACCTACTAGTGTTCTTCAAAAGTCCTTTCTTCCCTCAAAATATCTCTGGGAGTCCTCAGATGGGGCCTCACATGCATTCATAGACAAGTTCAGCCAGTGACCGCCTTTGCTGGGTACCTCTGTGTCTGCCACACACATGCGGCTTCAGACTGCCAGGCTCTAGTTCTGCTTCCTCTGGGTCTTGGTGAGTGTCATCTTCATCCTCCACTGCCACTCTTAATAGGCACCATTGCTTCTGCTGCGTATCACTATCAATTCCATCGGCTACCACTGTCAATGGCCTGAAGTCTTGAGGGCTTCAAAGTTACATGACATTCTATGGAGAAGTGGGAGAGACTGCATTTTACCACATACTGATAAAGGGGTACCGATGTATTATAGCATTTTTAGTGAAAATAGTTCTCTTGGTTTTTGATTTCCTGTCTCTACTCCCTCCCTGCCACAGTAGGTTGCATCAGACAAACTGGGAAACTGTCTTCAAGGAGCGAAGTAATTTGAGTTGTCACTTGCTAGAATCACACGCCTTGTAAGTGGTGGAGCTGAGGGTTGGACTTCAGTTTGTTTGAAGCCTGGGCTTCCTCATCACACCATGCTGCACCACCATCCTGGGCATTTCTAGGGCATTTGATGGTGCTGAGTATCCCTTCTTTAGAACTTAAAGCTCTTTCTTCCCTTTGCCTCTAAGATTGTATATACTCCAAATTCTCCTCCAAATTGGTTCTTCTTTGTTTCATTCTCACGTCCTCTGCTCGCCTCTTACTGTTGTTTAGTGCTCACTCTCTTTCCATTTTCCTTTACACTCTCCTTTATACTGTCTAGCTTGGCCTGTTACTTGTAAACAAACTTGTTTAACAACATTCACTTAACAAGTATTTATTCAGCTCTTATTCTATGCCAGACAGCATGCTAAGCAATGGAAATGCAACTCTATCAAGGAATTTATACTGTAGTGTGGAAAATATCTGAATCATTAATTACAGCACAGTATGATGGTACTGTGAAAGGGCAGCTATAGGGTTTGATGAGGGGTGATAAAAGTCAGATTATAAGAAGAGAAGGGGCAAAGAAATGAGCCTAGAAACTAAGGGAAAGTTAGAGAAGGAGCCCCTCTACTGAGCCTTGAAGGAAAAGTTGGTGTTAGATAGGTAGAGGAGGGGTTGGGGTAGAGGCAGAATATTCTATACAGAGGAAGCAATTATTTACAAAGTCACACAGTCTTGAAGCTACATTACCTATTGCAGGAACTATGAGTAGTTCAGTAAAGGAGGGGTGTGAGGGAGGGAGTAATAGGGAATGATATGAGGGTATCCACAGGCCACAAAAAAAATGCCTACAGAGGCTTAGCAGATAAGGTCAATGAATGAAGCAGGCTGGGTAAAATACAATGTGGAGAGTGGTGACTGTGCCAAACCAGAGAGTGCATACACTCTCCAAATGGGCGTATTCCTGGCTCCAGCCTGATGTTGCCACTGTGAATGCAAGCCCAAATATTGCCAGATAGTTTTTGTTATTTTTTGAGGGAAGCCTAACATATAGATTTTTATGCGAATTTTCCCAAATGTATTAAAATACCATATAGCCAAACAAAATACATCTGCTTGCAACATCTGGGCCAAATAATGATAACCCTTGCATGTTAAGATAAAGAGCTTGAACTTCCACCTAAACACATTTAGTGGGAAACCACTGGATATTTTAAAGTAGGGGTTGACATAATCAGACTTATGTTTTACAAAGATTATCAGTTCACTGATAAGAGGTATGGAAGATAGATTGGAAAGGGGTAAGACTGGAAGATAGTGACCTGCTAGATGTCTATGGTAGGAATCCAAATGTAGCAATGAGAACAGAGGCAGAGGAGATGAAGAAAAGGGAATATAGATACAAGGAAGGTTTGGGATCTGCAGGGCTTGGTGACTGATTAAATATGAAGGATAAAGAGAGGGGAAGAGCCAGGATAATTTCGTTGCCCCGAGGGCCAACAATTTTCTAGAAACCCAGAAATCTTTCTTCTTTTGTAAAAATTTCTGCAGCTCAGGGGGCCAGCCTCATGGCTGAGCAGTTAAGTTCGTGTGCTCTGCTTCGGCGGCCCACGGTTTCCCAGGTTCGGATCCTGGCTGCAGACATGGCATCGTTCATCAAGCCATGCTGAGGCGGCATCCCACATGCCACAACTAGAAGGATCCACAACTAAAAATATGCAACTATGTACTAGCGGGCTTTGGAGAGAAAAAGGAAAAAAGTAAAATCTTAAAAAAAAAAAAAAATTTCTGCAGCTCAGATAGGGAACAGTGAAATGTTCCAGAGTCAAGGCTTGTGTGAGCAAGTGAAACGAAGGAGGGTATTTATGAATGTGTTTGTGGACCCCACTGAGAGATTAATGGTGCTGGGCCATGCACTATCTCTTCCGCCTGATAGCTGGTTATAGCTGTGGATTGGGTTATTTTCCATACACCATTTTCCTTTCAGAATGCCTCTCTTTCTTACAGCAACCAATTTAGTTCACATCCTCAGGCGCTAGTTATTACAATAGTCACCTGGTTGGTCTTCCTGATTATCGATCTCTTTCCAACCACATCAAGGTTAAACTCCTCTTCCTGGCTTTCAAAGTCCCCCACAATCCGGCACTAACCCTCTGTTTGAATTTATTCCTAATTGGGGCCTATTTGTACACTCTGCTCTCTGCAGGCTGGTCTCCTTAAAGATCATTTTGCTTTCAAGACTTGTTTCCATCTGGAATACCCTACCTTCTCCCCTTGCACTCAGGGAATGCTGAAGTCCTCTGTCTATTTTGGCTTCATTGCTTCTCATCTTTTTAAGTTCCTAAAGCAGTTTGTGGTCTTCACTGGATGGGCCACTGGAGGAGTCCTTGAAGCCTTAAAATGCCTGCCACACACAGGGAATGGCTGATTCTTCCCTGTATATGCTGCAATGATTCTAGCAGGATGCTTTCAGTGAGCCCAGCTCAGTGCTCTAGCCATGATGGACTGGACTGGAGAGGCATTGCATGTGCCAGAGTTAATTGTGTTTGGGTTGAGTCACCTGCGAGGTGACATGTCACAGACCTGATCACAAAGGCATGTTTCATATGGTGGTTAGTCCTCTTTTGGGGGAGAATAAAATGTTAGGTGAACAAAGGCATTTGTATACAGGTCACTATTAGGAAAATGCTACATTCTTCATTCTCTGTGTAGTCACTACATTTACCAGTGCAAGAAGAACACCAGATCCAGGTGCTCCCAATGGCTGGTGAAGCAACTCCCTCTGCTACTCCAGATTCTAGGGTATTTTTGCAAATAATTCCTATCACTAAAGGAAGTCTGTGCATGTCTTCTACTAAATCAAGAAGTTTTGTATTTTTTTTTCAACTAATGTTTCATGGGCTTTAGGCATCTTCCCAAGAAGACCTCAGAGACATTTCAAATAAAAAGCACTTGCATATCTCTAGGCAAGATCAACTGGCTACCTTTCAAGAGGCCCCACAGGATGGATTATCCTGGTGAATTTACCACAGCCTATGATCTGGCTCTCAGCCCTGTAGATTTAGAAACTGGATTTTATCAACACTTACAACATAGATCTATTTTTCATTAGTGAGTCACAGTAATCAGCCCGCAAAAGACTGATAGAAAAAGCCAGAACATCTATATATTAGTAACTGTCCCAAGGACTGGAATACTTGCTTAGAATATGAAGTCGGAGAAAGGATTAGAGTAAGGAGAGTTTCATGTGTCATACATCTCTGAGAAGGAAATGGATGGAGTTGATGTTAGTGCCAGTGACTGTGCATAAGCTGCAGCTGATATTATTGCTGGGGCAGCTGGCAGTGAACTACCATCACTGGGAGGGAGGCGTTTGTCGCAGGTGTGATGATCTTTCTTCAGTTCCGTGTTTGGTAATAGATGATCCATAAGGGAGATATACCTGTCCCAGGGACTAGGATGATGACAACGGTAAATCGTATCTAAGAAGTACGTTGATTGATTAGATGTGAGGAATGAGGGAGAAGTAGGAGTCCAGGATGACCCCCAGGTTTATGACTTGAGTAACTGGATGAATACTGGAGCCACATACTGAGGTAAGGAGCACTAGATCATGAGTTCAGTCTTGGTCATACTGAATGACTTGGGGATGACTTTGAGACATCCAAATGGGAATGTCCTGTAGGTGGTGCCATACTCAGATCTGTTATCGGAAGTGTGATCTGTGCCAGAGATGTAAATTTGGGATTTGTCAGTGTATAGATAACTGAAGTCATGTGAATTCATGATGTTTTCTCAGGTGGAAAGTATAGAGAGCAAAGAATAGAGGGCCTACAATAGAATTCTGAGGAACACCAATATTTAATTGTTGTGGAGAGGCTGAGAATCTGACATGAGAGGCTGAGAAAGAATAGTCAAAAAACTGAAAAGAAAATAAAAGTGTCCCAACATGGAAATCGAAACTGGAAACCATTTAAAGGAAGGAATGTAGGTGCTTCCTGAAAGGTGATGTAAGTTCCAAATATAAAATGGCTTGGCCCTGCACAGAACCAAGCGTCCCAGATTTAGCAAGATTCCACCTGGTGCAGACACGGTCACTGGCAGCAGTTTGTCCTGTTAAGGACTTTGAGGAGTCTTGGAAATATTCTCCTCATCATGCTGCATCTATCCTGCCATGATTGGTGGGGAGGGGGTAAGAATTTGTTTGGACTAAATTTCTGTATCTTTTGCTATGCAAATAAGAGGATGAGAAACCTAATTGGATTAACAACCACCACAACAATGAAAGAGATCTTGGAATTTAGCAATACTAAGTTTTCTGGTGACCTTAACAAAGAATTTTCAGCATAGTGATGGAGTTGGAATGAGCATGGGTTGACAAACCAAAGCATGGCTTCTAGAAGAGAGAGAGAGAGAGAGAGAGTGTGTGTGTGTGTGAAAGGCAAATACATGTTACTTAACATGAGAGGAAGAACTGGATCAGAGTATTGCAAAATACCTTTTAAAAAGTGATTTGTATACTTGGCCTTAGAAATTCCACTTTAGCATGGTAGTTTGGTTTTTCTTTCCAAGAACCATCAGTGATGGCTTCAAAAAACTAAGTCTGAGAATGCTAGACTGTTTCTGGGAATATCTGATGCCCAAGGAATATGATTTGAAACACTGACACAAGAGGAATGCTGGTGTCACTGCTTACAAGTGAGTAGCTGCGTATGTCTTGTCCAGATTAAATTAAGGTCAAAGTTCAAAATTGAGAAATATTAAAACACTCACTTAGGATGACATCTAACAACCTCAGTCTGCAGGGTGGAACTGTAATAAAATTAAGGGACCATGTACTGCACTGAGCCACATACTCAACTCCCACTGCTATCTAGAAGCATCATTCTTGGCTTAAACCAGCAAACAGGGATATAAAAGCATGCTGTTCCTTTGCACTCTCTTTGGGAACAAATTAACTTTGAAAAATTCCCAGAGATGTCTGATTCATGCAGGACCAGGTAAAGAGGGAAATCCAGTTGCTTCCATGAACAGCAGGGTAGTAGAGATATTTTCTTCTCTTGGAGTGGAAAGGATCAGGGAAGGAAGAAGGAAGAGGGGTTTTCCTTAAACAGTCATCCCCACATCCCCATGCTCACACAATTTAAAATAGCTCTCCAGACTTCACATTCTCTCTCATCTACATCTCATAATTAAACACAGCTGTTTTTAACCCACCTTCCATAAGACAAGTGTCCAGTATACCAGGATGTAGCAGCCACTGCAATGCACTAACTCTGGAAATGCAATAGTTGCTGATTCATTTCGCTTGGTACAATTTCCATTTGCCTCTGGCAAGTAGGCAAATACTAATCTGTACTGAAGATCTGGAAGGTAGGCCAAAGGAACCATTCTGCCTTTCTGGACATTCTCTGGACTTTCTGAAATGCCCCCCAGCAGGACTGTTTCTAGTGAAACCTCCCCATAACGTTGTAGATTTGAAGACCAGAGCTTTCGGCATCAGACAGATCTGGTTTGAAATCCTGGTCCTGCCATTTGCCAACTGTGTGATCTTGAGCATGTTGCTTTGCTTCTTGAGTCTTGTTTTCTTATCTGTATAATGAGCACAAATTGGGTTATTGTGAGGATTAAGTGAAATAATTCATGTGAAAGCCCCAACACAGCATCTGACATAGGGTAAAGACCCTGAATAAATGTTAGCTCTTAGTAGTATTAGATACATTAAAAGAGCTTAAAAATATCATAAATTCAACATAATTGGCAATAAGATTTCCAATATTATTATAAACGGAGTTATTGGAATCATAGCTTTCATCAAAGGGACTCATATAAAATAAAAATCTTCTAAAATTTAAGGAAACTTTAAAGAGACTTTATGATTTTTGAAAAGGCAAAGATTGAGTGGCCCTTTAATAAGACAGCCCTTTACCACTACAAAATTAACCTCAGAAGGCTTCATCCAAAAATTGCGGCAGCATCTATTTTAGGAACTCAGATCGAGATCCCTTGCCTCCTGTACCCCAACCTCACTTGGCAGACATAATGGTTATAAAATTGAAAAAAATAATTTAGAGATCAATATGCTATGATAAAAGACATTTAAAAACCCCGTATAAAAGTAATAAATAAGCACTATAAATTCCTATGGTAATGTAAATGCTGAAAACTCTTAAGACCAACATTTTTAACTACAATTTTCATTTTTAGAGAACAGAAGAGAAAAGGGGAGAAAGACAGTTATGGAATGAATAAAATAGAATAAATTTAGTTAACCCTACTAGATATTTTATTTTCTTTAACTACTTTTAAAAGTAATTGATCTATAGGGGCTGGCCTAGTGGTGTAGCAGTTGAGTTTGTGCACTCCACTTCAGCAGCCCAAGGTTCACGGGTTCGGATCCTGGGCATGGACCTGCACACCAGTCACCAAGCCTTGCTGTGGCAGCATTCTACACACAAAAAGTGGAGGAAGATTGGCACAGATGTTAGCTCAGCGACAATCTTCCTAGAGCGAAAAGAGGAGGGTTGGCAATGGATGTTAACTTAGGGCCAATTTTCCTCACCAAAAAAAATTTAATTGACCTATATATAACTCCATTTAATATAGCTGTCATTGACTAGAAATGCATAATTCTCTTACTTTCCATTTCCATTCATTCATTTATTCATTTGACAAATATTTATTGATACACTGAAGCTTGGTTTATGTAGTGAGCTAAGACAGATACAGTCTGTTTAATAGTAAAACATCTCTTTGACAATAGATTGTCTTAATACATTGGCAAAAAATGTTTATGCTTAAATCATTTTTTAGCATTTGTGATTCATTATGACCTTCCAAAATGAAGGTCAAGGTATTTTGTATCTGTGACACAAAATAATGTGAGAACAGACTCTAAAGAATTTAACTTGAAGTGGTTGCTCTTATAGCATACAAAACAGGCTTTGTCTCATTTTACTTGGCTAAGAGTGATAAAGAGGATAAGCAAGAGTATTGTCCAGAGGCCAAAAGATCCTAGAAGCAAAAAATTACAGATGGCTTCACAATACGCCCAAGTTACTGGAATCTAGTAAAGGATGGATTTAGGAATACAGTAAACTTTTGTTTATCTTGGAATCCAAACAACCAGCCAATGCAAATAGCTAAGATGTTTTCCTTTCTTATTCTGTGTCCTATTTTTATGAAAAAAGACAAATAGGAAGTATGCTCTTGCCAGAATTTTGGTTTAAAAACTCAAACCAGCATATGCCATAGGGTCAGTACAGGTTCAGTGTAATTTCTCACATCTCCCATACAGCTATATAGTGAAAACTGTTCAGGGTCAAATAAATCAAGTTACACCAGAACAACATTTACTGTGCATTTATTCACGTAGGTAGCATGTATTTATTGAGCGCCATGTGCCAGGTATAAAATAAGCCCACAATACAATTCTATGCAAGCATTTGGGGAAAGTACGTGGATTAGAATCATCATATAAGGAAACAGTGGGAGAAAAGGTTGGGAAAGTAGTTTGGAGCCTAACTCTGGAAGACCTTTGAATATCAGGCTAAATAATCATGGAAGAATTTTTGAGGCAAGGAATGATATGATCAAACTAGTGCTTTAAGAATATTGTACTCATTTGGAAGCAGTTTGTGGGCTCGTGTTTTCCCTCTCCCCTTTCATGGGACCATTGCTGAAATGGACAGAGGAGCTGAAATGGACAAAGAGCGGGATTCTGAGGAGTTAGTGATTATAACACAACCCTTCATCTGAGAGGGTCAGTGAATTTGCTGGGCGAAGAGAAGTCAGCTGAGTCACTAATCATAGAGGAAAGTTGAAGTTCATTTTGCCAGGTGAGTGGTCAAGGGGCACAAAATAAGGAAGAGACCAGGAGCAGAAATGGAAGCTGGGGTATGAACCAAGAATTTAAAACCAGGAAGGTGAAAGTAAGTGAAAGAAGTCAGAGGTGGAAGAGAAAGGAAGGGGAAAGTGTTGGGCAGAAGTGAATGGGCAGGTCTACCTGGCTTGAAGGGCCAGGAATGGTGGCAATGGGAGCAGAAAAGAAAGGAAGAGAGGGAGAGATACCATGTAGAAGACGCCATTCAGGGTGTCTGAGAACACAAGGGTGGACCCTGGGTTGCCATATTTGTATTGCACAGTCTGTCCTTTGTCCATAGCTGATCAGACTAAGGTGGAGGCCTGACCTAAACTGGGCCAATCATATTCTGCCTTGAGAATTTAGAATTTGGCTTTAATTTGGAAGTTATGTTGGCCGCATAAAAGTAAAAACAGTGAGAGCAGCTTTGGAGGAAACATAGAGATAGTTTCTTGATGACTTTCTAGTCCCTGGTCCCAGTTCTTCCTTGAGACCATGTTTCAGTTCTTGCCCTTTGAGTCTGTAAAACAATCACATTTTCCAATTGTGATATTGTGAGTTATAATGAGAAATATGTATTGGTCTTCAGCCTCCTTTCTGGCACAGAGCTCCTAAAACCCTGGGAATTTCCTAAATGATGAGAGCCATAAGGTGTCTTTTGTTATGTTAATGTGGTGACTTTTGGGCCCCACCTAAGGATGAGGGCTGATTGCCAGGAGAGCTAACCTTATGATTAGAGAGCTGGAACTTTCAGTCCCCCCACCCCGCCCCCCTCCCCGCCTCCAAGGAAGGACTAGGGACTGGAGGTCAAATCAATCGCCAATGGCCAATGATTTAATCAATCATGTGTATGTAATGAAGCCTCCATAACAATCCAAAAGGCTGGCGTTCAGAGAGCTTCCAGGTTGGTGAACATGTGGAGATGTGGGGAGAGTGGCTTCCCAGGAGTGGGCGTGGAAGCTCCACAGCCTTCCCCCACATCTTGTCCTATGCATCTCTTCCATCTGGCTGTTCCTGAGTTATATCCTTTTATAATAAACCAGGAATCTAGTAAGTAAACTGTTTCTCTGAGTTCTGTGAGCCTCTTAGGAAATTAATCAAACCCGAGGCAGGGGTGTTGGAACCTCCCATCTATAGCCAGTTGGTCAGAAGCACAGGTGATAACCTGGGCTTGCGACTGGCCTCTGAGAGTGGGGAGTCCAGTGGGAGGCCTTAACCTGTGGCACCTGATGCTATCTTCAGGCAGATAGTGTCAGAATTGAGTCGAATTATAGGACACAGCTGGTGTAGGACAATTGCCTGGTAGTGTGAGAACCTCCCCACCCCCCATACACACACACACTGGAGTTGGAGTTAGAATCATTACCAATAAATTCCTTTTGCTGAAGCTAATCTAAAATGTGTCTTTGACTTGCACTAGAATTAGTGGAGTCTGGTTGCCCAAACTTCTTCCACCGTCAGGCAAGGCTCCAGCAAGAGTGGAGGTGGCAGGTTGGGTACTCTTTATCTTTGCTGAAATTCCAGAAATTATGTCCTGAAGAGACGCCAAGGGTAGAACCAGGGTAAATGACCAAAATCCGGGTTACTAATCTATGGGGTGGGGGAGGTGTGGAACCAAGATATGGAAAGGAAATAAAAAGATACGGAAGGTAGGGAGAGGGCAGACTGAGTTTGGTAGAAATTCCGAGGGGCCTTTGGTGGAGTTTTGAAGCACATTTGTGCTGGGTTATATTGGACCGCTGGGTGCATTCAGAGCTGTTGTGGACAATGCTGACTGATTGGATATGGGGCACAGGGACCCTGAGATACTGCCAGGTTCTCAGGTACCTGCTGAATTATCTAAGAATGGTACAAATGTGCTAGTAAGTATGTAAGTAATTAAATAATTAAGATTATTGTCATTACTGCATAGAAGTCCCATTTAATGAAAAAACCAGTCATTTATTGAGGATCTATTAATGTGCCAGACATTGAGTTAAGTACATTAGCCATATCTGTAATCCTCTAATAACTGCAAGGCATTGCTATTACATCTACCTTATGTATTTGTGGTTGGCAGATTAATTGAACGGTTTCAGTAAGGCTGAGCTTTATTTTGTGAAAGCAGCTAGGGTAGCCTTAACTTTCCATGTCCTTTTCTTTTCTTTTCTTTTCTTGCTGAGGAAGATGAGCTCTGAGCTAACATCTGTGCTAATCTTCCTGTATTTTATATGTGGATTGCTATCAAAGCGTGGCTGCCAATGAATGGTGTAGGTCTGTGCCTGGGAACTGAACTCGAGCCACCAAAGAAGAGCACGCCAAACTTAACCACTAGGCCAGAGGGCTGACCCCACTTTCCATGTTCTTTTTTTGAAGTAATGCACATACCCAGATATCTAATAAAATGGAGGTTTTATAGAAACATGTACACTTCCTGTGTACACGTGATGCCACCTTTCTGGGCTCACAAAATGGAATGATCACGGAAAGTACCAAAGTTCAGGCAGTTCTAATCATGCTTACAAATATGAATGGAGGGAAATTCCAAGAACCCGGACAAGAGATCTTATATTTCTGCTTTCTCAAAGCAGGACTTGTCTCAGCTTTGCTATGCCTGTGGGGCTTGGTACTGAAAGCTGTGCTTGACATATCTCATCTTTAATTCTTTTCTATCTACTTCCTTTCTAAATAAAGGACACGAGTTATTGCAGCATCTGCCATTTGTATTCCAGGAGTGTTTCGCAAAGAACAGAGCTTTTGTTTTCCATGTCTATCCTGTGGTCGAGGTAATAATGAGCAGGGAAATAACCTATAGGCAAATTGCACTTAAGAGGGGAATAGAGATTTGAGTCTCCAAATTAGCTACAGAATTAATGCTCGGGCCCTGAATGATTGCAAGTTCTATGGATGTAAAGAGAAAGAAAATTATATCTAAAGTATTTTTAGAAGAATTTTAATGCTTTATGAACTCCAAAGTATTTTTATGAAAGGCAAATGGTCTTTTTTTTTTTTACCATGAAGCCTCCTCTACTATTTTTCCTAGTGAAACTTTTCAAAGACAATGAATATCTTTCTGATGATGAAACTATAACTATATGGTTTGGAAAGATATGTGATAATGGGAATTAGCTTATTCCTATCATTACCATAGCAAGATGTTCTGAGAATTAAAAAAACCAACAATAGGAATAAGTAGCATACAACCATATGGGGAATAGATAAAATGGAGAGATATCAATTAAAATATATTGGTAGAAGTGGGAATAATCCTTTAAGAAAATATCAGGAAAAGTCAATTAAAGCTTATTTACGACAATGGAAATATATCAGTCCCATACACTTAGTTGAACTTATTCTCTTCATTTACAGGGCAATTCATGCCAGAATCTCCAATATTAAATTGCTCTTATTCATTTTTTGAGAGGATCAGGCCATCTAGTGGTAAGGAGACCTATCTGTCGCATGGGGTAGGGTAAATTCACTGCGGTTTACATTTGATGTTAAATGAGAGTGGGGTTATTTTGAATCGGTTACTTATCTTTTTACAACAAAGAACTGTCACACAAGCATCTTAGCCCCAGACAGTATTTTGTAAAAAAGTATATTATTTTTCCTAACTTAGAGAAAGAGAGAAATTCATCACAAATATTGAAAAACAGCACAAAGGAAATATCTGATTTGATACTAGAAACATTTTTTTTAAATAATTACTTTTGTATTCAAGAATCAGTTTCATATGATTGAGTTTCCTTGATGAAACTAAGTTGGGAAATCTAGGCAGCTGCCTAATGGCTAAGATTTAGTCCTGACAGATTTATATTTGCAGCGTGTACTCATATCATCTAAAAATTACAATTCAAAATTATCAAGGTTTATTAATTGATTAATTTGACAAATAGTTCTTACATGCTGGAGACTCTGTGCTGAAGGTAGAAATGTAACCAATTTATCTAGCAGTTTGAACTCAGTGGAGCATAAACATGTAGCGGTTTTATTTTTTCCAGTCATTTCTCTCTCAACAGAATCTTAGGCAAATGCATACATTTCTAGTCACCTTCAATTGTTAAACAATCAGTTTGGTCAATTTGAAACTCTAATCTGATCTTTTGTCTTCCCCCAGCCCTGGCTTGATTGGTGGCTCAAGGGACAAAGACAGGGGGACAGGAGCTGCTTTTTCACCGCTCTCCTCTCCCTCTCCCTTTTCAAACTCTCTTGGGCTTGAGGGCAGGGAGGAAAGATGAAAGGAAAAGGACACCAGTCTTTTTACTTAGTTAAGCCCATTACTGAAATTGGTGTACATCATCTGGTTCATGTTGACTGGGCATTTGTGTCCTCTGTGTGGCACACGACCAACTGCTGGTTCTAGTGGCGGTTCTTGTGGGAGTCTTCGGAGGAACCACTTCCTTAACACCCTCAAGGATGGTGTACCCCATTGCCTCCTGCTGCTGGGGTCACTTCAACCAGCAGAATTCCCATTTAGCTGCAGCACCAGCAAGATGGCTAAAGCCCTCCTGCTCTCCTAATATTTGACCCATGGGGAACTCGTGCATTCTTGCTATACCTATTCTCCAAAACCTCTTCTCTATACTCCCCTCCAATGGTCTTTTCCCTGATTTTGTAATTAGAGGACAATCAAAAGGGCCACTGCCTAGGAAGATGCCCACTTGGAGAATGAGATTCCAGTCTCTCTGTATCATGAACACCCCAGTCTCTATCAGTGATACAGTTATAAGTTAACTTATTATAATATATTATAATAACTATTATAATAAGTTAATATTAATAACTATAGTATTGTTAGTATTAATATAGTTAATAGAATATAGTTAATATTAGAAACTATTAGTATTAATAACTAATATTATATTAGTTAATAACTAATATAAGTATAATAACTTATTAACTATAAGTTATTTTTTTGGGTGCTCCATTCATGGCTTCGGGGTGGGATATGCTCTGAGAGAATGTCCAGGTCACAGCACAGGAAGGGGGAACCCAGATGGAGTCTGGAAGAAACTCTGAGTTGAGGAGGGAGAGCCGAAAGCCCAGGGAGACCAAGGCAGCTAGAGTTCACGGAAACAGTATCACAGAGAAGAGAGATACCAGAGAGAAAACTCCAGATGTCTGCAGAGGGTCCTCTCAAGTATTCAGCTGAGTACTGAAAAGCACAACTGTGAGAGGAAAAAATCTTATCTTTGGCCAGGAAACATGTGCCTTTGGCTGGGAAAGATCCACCCAAGTGTATTAGAAGTAACAGTGCTAGGAATAATGCCCCTTCCCCACCAGTCAGACAAGAGAGCCTCAAGGTTTATGGGGCACTAAGGAGTACATAAAAGCTCCTTGCCTCATTAGGAGGGAATAATTAGCTCTAGACTGGGCCCTGCTCTGCTTGTAACCATCTTGTAAACAAGACACAAAAGGATCAAATTGTTTCCAAGCAACTTAACAAAGCCCAACAATGTTTATAGGAATACAAAAATATCTAGGACCCAAGAAATTAAAATTCATAATGCACCCAATAAAAAATTACTAGCTATACAGAGAAGAATGAAAATATAGCCTGTAATTGGGAGAAAGTGAATCAATTGAAACTGACCCAGAACTGACACAGGGTTAGAATTGGCAGACAAGACATTAAAACAACTGTTATAATTGTAAAAGTGAAATAGAGACATTGAAGATATAAAAAAGACCCAAATCTAACTTCTAGAAATGAAACAACAATGTGTGAGATAAAAATAGATGGAATTAACAGCAGATTAGATATGCAGAAGAAAAAATTAGTGAACTTGAAGATATTAATAGAAACAATGTAAAATGAAACAGAGACAAAAGAGAATTTAAAAAAATAAACAGAGAGACAGTCAAGCAGTCTAATACACGTGTAGTTACAGTCCCTGAAGGAGAGAAGAGAGGAAAAAAAGAAAAAATATTTGAAGAAATAATAGCAAAAACTTTCGAAGTTTGATGAAAAATATAAACATAGAGCCAAGAAACTCAATGAAACCAAAGCACAAGAAAACGTAAAGAAAGTTACACAAAGAAGCATTATTATCAAGCTGCTCAATCTCAGTGATGAAGAGAAAAATGATGAAAGCAGCCAAAAGAAGAAAAAAAGGGCAACTTATGTACAAAGGAACAAAGATAAAGATGACAGCGGATTTCTCACTGGAAACAATGCAAGTGAGAAAATGGTGGAGGAACATCTTTAAAATATTGAAGGGGAAAAACCGTCAACTGGAATTCTATACTCAGTGAAAATATCTTTCAAAAAGAAAGGCAAAATACACACTTTTTCAGACATAGAAAAGCTGAAAGTATTCATCACCAGCAGACCTTTGCCGCAAGAAAGGACAAAGGAAGTCCTTCAGGCAGAAGGAAAATGACACCAGATGGGAAATATGGATGTGCACAAAAGAATGAAGAGCAGCAGAAATGATATCTACACAGGAAAATACTTTATTTAATTATTTAAATCTCTTTAAAAGATAATTGACTGTTTATACAAAAATAATAATGCATTGTGGTGATTATAAAATATATAGAAGTAAAATGACAACAGCAAGAGCACAAAGGCTGTGAGAGGAGGAGTGGAAATACAATATTGTGAGTTTCTTATACCATACAGATCTTCCTCTACTTGCATGGAGTTATATCATAAACTGAAAATATCCTAAGTCAAAAACGCATTTAATCCACCTAACCTAGCAAACATCACAGCTCAGCCTAGCCCACCTGACACGTGCTCAGAACACTTACATTAGCCTGTAGTTGGGCAAAAGCATCAGCACAAAGTCTATTTTATAAGAAAGTGTTGAATATCTCTTGTAATTTATTGAATACTGTGCTGAAAGTGAAAAACAGAATAGGTGTATGAGTACAGAAGAGCCGTAACTGTATCAGTTGTTTACCCTCGTGATCACGTGGCTGACACGAAGCTGCGGCTCTCTGTTGCTGCCCAGCATTACGAGAGAGTATCGTATCACGTATCACTCACCTGGGAAAAGATCAAAATTCAAAATTTGAAGTCTGGTTTCTACTGAATGCGTATTGCTTTCGTGCCATCATAAAGTCGAAAAACTCTAAGTTGAACCATCATGAGTCATGGACCATCTGCATGTGAAATGGCAAAATATCATTGAAGGTAGAATGTGACATGTTAAAGATGTATACTATAAACCCTAAAGCAACCCCTAAAATAACAAGGCAAAAGACATAGCTAATTAGCGAACAAAAGAGAGAAATTATGATGTAAAATGTTCAATTAATACAAAAGAAGGCAGAAAAGGAGCAAAAAGGCAACAAAAAATAGATGAAAAAGTAGAAAGCAAATAGCAAGATGATAGATTTAAACCTCATCATATCAAGAATTACTTTGTAGTTTCTTACTTATGATGACAAAATCTTAAATAGTGGAGTTAATATATGCTGTATATTTTGTGAGGAATAAAGAAAGGAGGATTGAATTAAGCCAGCCTATCTGAGTGAGAAAGAGAACTAGGGAGATTTAGGGCAAGGATGTGCAAGACTGATGTTAGACAAGAAGCTCCAGAGAAGACCTGGCAAAATTTAGAAGTAAGGCAGCGGCAAAATGGTAAAAAGAAGGGGAAGGAGTGAGGGTTAAGTCTTTTATAAAAAAAAGATAGCTTGGGACGGGGTAAGTTTAATTACAAGTAAGAAAAAAAGAGTCAAGAGTCAGTATATGAAAATCTCTAGATAATATTATAAGGTTAACCTGGGATAGTGTTTGTCATTGATATGTATGTCTTACGAAGACTTTTTTAAACTTGTTTTTTGCTTTACTCTCATTTTTATAACCCTGTTAAGTTGATTCATTTCCTTTAATTACCAAGTTTATAGATTATCATTAAAATAAAGAGTATTAAAAAATGTGATATGAACTTCGTTTGGCTCTTTCCAATAGATAACTTATTACCTCTGGTGGACAGTGAAAATATATTTCAGGATAAATTTTGAAAGACAGAGGAAAAATTAAACTGTTGTTATTTAACCCAAAACCTCAGAAAGATTGAGTGGATACTACATAAAGGCTCAGGATTTTTTGTTTTTGCATTTCCCCCCCAGTGTTTGTCACGGTTCCATAAACACATAAATACGTAACAAACAATTTTTAATAATTTGGTGTTGAAGAAATCTAAAGCTTCAGTACATTGTCTAGACAATAACAGGTTTCTCATGTTCTTCACATCACGTGTAGGAAGTGCTAATTTAGTATAGATAGATACAGAAGTCATACCTTTATAAATATGTTAAAATTTATATTGTTTGTTTTTCTCTCCTGACATTTCAGACACTTGATAACAACGACAATAATAACAACAATGCTCACTTATCGAGACTTCACAGTGTAAGTTATTGGCTCAGGCTCTACATGTATAATCTCATTTCTTCACCAACACTTTCTGAAGTGGGTATTATTTCTTCCACTTTATAGATGAGGAAGCAAAGGCACAGAGAAGGTCAGTGACTCATCTAGGTGTGCTCAGCTCCGACACAGGTTTGGATAATGCCAAAGCCCATGCTCCTAGTCACGGTCTTTGCTGCTCCCCCCAACCCCTCTCCCAATAAGAAGTATAATGATGACGTTGAAAGAGCAATTTCAGAATATAGTAAGTAAGGAAATCAGACGCTCATTAAGCATAATTACTCCAGGTCTATGAGAATTTCTTTGGCATAATAATTTTATGGCTAGAAGAAGGAAGACCCTCCTGATGGCCTCAAAAGAAAGCAATTAACGTGAATTTAAGCACCTACGATGCACAAACCTTGGACAACGCTTTCAAATTATAGTTTTTCTGTAATATAACTGGATCTACTTAACTTTAATTTGTAAGAAACCAAAATCTATGAACTTTTCAGTCACAAGGATTATGGATTTTAAAAGATCTTCTATTGTACTGCTTAGGTCAAAAGAAAGCTATAATAAGGTTTCTGCTTGTTTTTCACTCACTTCCAAGAAGAAGAAAAGGTTGAGGATTTATAAGAAAATTATTTTAAACCCCAAGGTAGAACAAAGAAGCACATTCAGAGAAAATCTTGCTTTACCCCTAAATCCAACAGCTTGTCAGAAGAGTACAGAAATCTCAGCAGGCAACTGTGAAAGGTTTTTGCCATACCCAGCAGACCACGTACTTCTGAAATCCTGAGACATAAAGCAGCTCATCAAAGCAGGAATCACCAGAGAGAGAAGAACCAGCATATCACTTAAGGCATTGGGTTTAAAATATTAAAGATGAGGCAATGCTTTAGAAAGGACGCTGTGGCTATTGTTAAAATAGAATTTGCTCAGGTCCTGTGGTCTAGCGCCCCAGAGCATCTGGTTTCCTGAAGCTGTTTTAGTCTATTCCCAGACTTCCCCTGTTCTAGGAACACTGATTAAAGGGCTACATAATCACAGAAAACTTTGGACCTCGTTTATTTCTCCTCAGCCTTGAAGTTGTATTTCCAGAGAACATCATAGTATTATGGCCAGGCAAAGGGGGAAAAGAAAAAGGAAATTTTTTCACCATTAATGATGCCAATATTGATGGTTTTTAATTTTGAATTGAATACATTGGACAAGTGGGAGCATAGAATTCTTGAATTTACCAACACATTGTTATGAAACATTTAGTTGAGTTTGTACGATCCAGCATGTTTTTCTTTTCAATATTTGGCATAGAAATTATGTTTACTCTTTTTTTCCTAATGATGATAAGATTTCATATTGATTTTGAGTTATAAAAATTATAAAGAAGACATGCATGCTTTTCATATGAAAGAAGTTGTTGTCTTCCACTGGGAATTAATAAACATATTTTTAGAAAGGCATTGTTTTCTTCCCTCCATTACTAGCAAGTCTTGCCTTGTGATATACACTGGACTCTGGGTCTGGCCAGAAGTAGAAGCCTCTTCAGAACTCAGTGTTCAGTTTCATCTTCAAAATGGTCCTCAGAGGACAAAGCCCAAGATATCAGTGAGAGATCAGAATGAATGGTTGAATACATAGTGTGACTTGGAACTTAGCCTCCTATAGATAGTCACTTTTTAAAAATAGGTGAGAAAAAGAGAGACATCTTTGTAAAAAACGCTACAAGTTAGGAAAATACCCAGGATTTTTTGTCCCTTCTTTAAAAGCAGAACTAAAAGCTTTAAACAACTTTTTATTCAGAACTTAACCATGTATTTGTTGTTACTATTGAACAATCCTTCTCAAATTGGGGGTGGGTAGGATATACTGTATCTGCATTCAGAAAAGGGAAATAAATAATGCCTGGCTGTTAATCCACTTACCTTGGGAAAAATAGCACCTAGTTGAAATTGATGCTTACCAAAACGAAGGGTACTGAATATTGGTTAAAAGAGATTACCATTTCCTTCCACTAGGAAACAAATATTTACTATTTAGGTGACTAGATATGAATGCTATCACTGGTCAGGGCAGCAAACCAGTGATGACATAAATCTGGCAGTTAAGTGAGTCTTCAGGGAACCTCTAAGACTCCGAAGAATCTCTTCTGAATGATCATTCAGAACGTGGGAAGGGAGATACAGAAAAGCTAGAGAATCTGAGCGGCTGGAATCCTGGGCCCCAGCAATTTCTTCTGCTTTATCCTTAGGCAGAGCCACTCTACTTACTGCTTGCTTCTTTCTTTGGGCTTTTACACAAGATTATTTCTGAAAATAGATTAGTATCATTAAAAAAAAAGCTCAGAAACTATCAATTTTTAAAACCTTCCACTGAACAAGAAGAATAAAATGTGAGGCATCTGGTCACCTTTGCCCTCATTCCCAATCAGGGGCAAAGTTCATTTGGTTGAAATTAGAACTCGTGCCATCACCTACTCTCAATGCCCTCCTTTCTTATCTATACCTGAGCCCACTTTCACTCTTTTTGCCATATCTATTGTACATGTTTTTAAAAAAAATTCGTATATACTAATTTATTTTCAAATTTTTTCAATGACGTTTCTCTTTTACCAATATTTCAAATCCTTAGCATTCTCTCACCAATTTCTCAAAGAGAATTTTTGAACTTCGTTCATTTCTAAAATTTAATAGTCAAGTTTATTACATGGTGTGGTTGATCCTGTCATTTCTCATTTTACTGATCTTTTAGCATTTTTAAATTGTTCAATTTGTTTTTTTGATTCTTCCCTCATACTTTCCTTGTACTTTCTTATTGATGAAAAAAAGTGTGAACTTTGAGATATTAAACATGTTTCAATTAATAATCTTTTCCAGACATCTTCATTTCCTTTTCACCAGTTTGAACAGAAGGACGTCAAATCTTTCTGCAAACTGTTATCAACCCAAAATACTGATTGCTTTTTCTTTAAAGCTAAAATTTAACATTTCATCTGTAAGATTGTTTTAATTTCTTCTGATTTTTTTCCTTTTTTTTTTTTTTTTTTTTGGTGAGGAAGATTGGCCCTGAGCTAACATCTGTGCCAAATTTCCTCTATTTTGTATGTGGGATGCCACCACAGCGTGGCTTGATGAGAGGCATGTAGGCTCATGCCCAGGATCTGAAACCTTGAACTCTGCGCCGCTGAAGCTGAGCTCGCGAACTTAACCACTACGCCTCTGGGCCGGCCCCTCTTGTAACATTTTTGCTTAGCTTTGGAATGTTATTTGCTACTTTTCAAACTTTTACCAATTTCAGTTTCCTGTCGTCAATCCTCAAATGGCGTATTAGCCTTTTTTACAATACTTAAATTTAAACTTCAGCATGTAATATGTTTGTTTTGACTACACTTGAGTTCCTTTGAATCCCTTTGGACGTCATTTTTAATTTTCCAGCCTCAGTTATTTTTGCTGTTCTTCTACCTAACTCATTGGCATGCTGGTCTTTGTTGAAACGTAGGTTCAGCATCTAGATTGAGACTCAAATTAACATGGCTTAAACAAGACACACATTTATTTCTTCATTTCTTCTTGTGTAACAGTCTGGCAGTTGGTGGTCCAGGACTGGAAGGGTAGCTTTGCTCCATGAGTTTGCCCAGGAATCCAGGCTGCTTCTACCTTGTTGCCACAGATATTTCCCACGCAAATATTGCCCAAAACTATTCAGCATCACTTCTGCATTCTAGTTAACACAAAAGGGGAAAAACTAGTGGAAGGCATACCCTTCCCTTTCAAGGGTACACCAAGAGGGGCATACATCATTTCTGCTCAAATTCCATGGGCCAGAAGTCAGTAATGTGACTATACCTAGCTGCAAAGCAGACTGGGAAATGTAGCTTTTATTCCGAGCAGCTAAAATTCAGAGGTTTCACTACAAAATGAAGAAGTGGGGAATGGATGCTGGATAATAGCTAGCAGCCTTGACCGCACAGCCTTAACTTTATGTTTCTAGAAATTGGTAACCAAAATATTTTCATTTCATTGAGATTACTCTGGAGACTTTCTAAGCAATTTCATTTTTATGGTGAATGTACATCTGATTTCAGGCTCTCAGTTGTGTTTAGGGAAAAAGGGAAAAGGATTTGGTTATTGTCCATGTTTCAGCCAGAGCCAAGTTCCTAAGGGGCATGAAATCTGGGCATGGTAGGGCACTAAGGAAACTCAGGGGGCCAATGGAGAAAACCCAGACATTCTGCTGTTCCTCTCTGCTCAAATCTTGATGAGATAGGGAAAATGTTTTAATAAGAAAGGCCATCCTTTTCAAGGCTCCCCTAAGGATCCCCCCGCCCTCTCCTCTCCTCTTTCTTCTCCTCCTCCTTCCCTTTTTCCTTCTTCTTCTTCCCATGTTAATGGTTATCACTAGAGATGTTGTGAGTTATCCTGCCCTGAAGATCTTTAATAACAGCGCAACAACATTTTGATTGAATTGGCTTAGACATTGATTCTTTAGTCTAAATAGAACAGGGCCAGTATGGAATGCAAATAAAAGACTTCCCATCTAAGCTCTGGAGATCGTGGAGACAGGGAACCTTACCCAAAGAAGAGTCCAGGCTACAGCTAGCTGTTCAGCTAATGAGAACAAGATACTCCTTTTTTAGAAAGATAGCCCTCCCTCATAGATAAGGCTCAAATTTTCTCCTTAAAGCAAGGTCAAAGGTCAGAATTCTTTAATAGTGAAAGATTATTTAAAAGAGAACTTTCAATTGGATAAGGCCCATCTAACTATCTTATCTATGTTTAATGATGCTGGAGAAAAAAAGTGTTTTCCCATAAGGAATTTTCGAAAGTTTCCATATTATCATTAAATACTATTTTAAAAACATCCGTATCTACACATATCTGTATCCAAAATACAAAATAGAGTATGTTCAACAGAATTAGATCCTGCTTTCTAGAAATCTAAGTGTCAAAATTGGTATTATTGACTCAAGTGACAAGTAAAAATAAATAAGAGTATCCTATACCTAATAGGAATAAATAGCAAACTATAGTTTGCATAAGCTCAGTGACCAACTTTGAGTCTTTGAGGTCTGGAAATAAGCCATAATTTTCTGACCCCCACTCTGGAGTTAAGGCTTCCAGAACGCTTCTTCTCAGAGAATTAGTTAGCATTTTTAAGATTGTGATGTCTTAAAAGCTTTGAAAAATAGCTACAATTGTACAATCTCAACTCTAGGCTTTCTAAGTATTTTATATGACAATATGCTGCATTAGACAAGAAAACAGGACCAACCAGAATGTGGTTTTTTTTATGAGAAAACTCTTGAAAGGAACCTATAAAAAATTGAACAAGACATACTTATTGGCAATTGCTCTTGATTTTAGGAAATGCAGCATCTACTATTTATAAAAATATGACCAAATTATGAGCATGTTTCTAATACGAAAATAAATATAAGGCAAGTATCTCTATTTATAAGAAGAAAAATGCCCTAATAATCACACTGATGAAACTTATAAGACTCATCAAGCTGATTAAATAAGCTATACAACCATACCCTAATTTTGTTGAAATGCAACAGAAGACGGTATTCTGAAAGAAAAGGAATTGAAACACAAACACACACATGTACACTTGCACACACATATACACAAATGTTTAGTAACTCCCACATAAACTTTCAGTTAATCAAGATTTGGAGCTTTAGTTTATTGATTTATCTGAGTGATGCTTAAGTTTAGAAATGGAGACTACTGTTCTTACTTGAAACTAAAAAAAGCAATGGAATTAAAAAAAATGAAGGCTGAAATTTTACAAATAACATGGCTCTGCTACATATGTCTCTCAATGGAGAGTTCCATGAAATATATCTTAGAATAAAAGAGACTTGTTTAGATCACAAATTTTAAAAAGTAATGTGCCTGCAAAAGATCAGAAGTTGTAAGTACACTGTGAACGACATCAGTTAGATTTTGGATTTGCTAGTGATTGTTTTGATAATGGCTTTCTCATATGAAAATTATAAGGAAGATTATTTTTTCTGTTTCTGTGAAACTATAGTAAAGAACTGATCAATTAAGCATTCATTTATTTCTTTCTGTGCCAGGGACTGTGCTATGAATATGACACAATGCCTTCAAGGGACAGATTTGTAAGCAAACGGTGACATTATAATCAGGGTGCTAGGAGCTAGCATAGAAGTATGTACAGGCTGCTATGGGAACAGAAAGGAGGGAAAGCCCCCCAGCTCAGGGAGGAGCATGGAGACATTGCAGAGGAAGGCTTCCCAGAAGTACTGAATAATATTAGAGAGAACAGAATATTGAAGGGAGATTATTTACCAATGAGATAACTAGGGGAGATAAGGGCATTTAGCCAGAGAATTCAGTAAGTGTAAGAACTTGGAACTTCAGCTCTCATGGCAAGTATGAAGAGTAGCACGTGGTTAGTGTGGCTGGGGTAGGGAAGACCTGTACCGAGAGGTTGGTGATTGACCCCACTTTGTCCCACATCTTCCCATCTACATGTATCAACAAGTCCCCTTGTTTCTACCTCAAAAATATCTCTGGAATATGGCTCATAGCTCTGATTCCATCTTACTGCACCAGCTCAATCCAAGCCACCATCGTCTCTGACTTGAACTATTGCAATAGCTTCCTTAATGGGTGTTTCTGCTGCCACTTTTACTCCCACTAAGAATAATCTTTAAAAAATAATCAGATGAGGTTACTCCTTAATCGGGCTCTGTTATATGTGACTTCTGTCTGCCCATTGTTCATGTTCTTCTTAGCATTTATCTTAGCTATATTAATTATTTGTTAACTTTTCATTTTCAGGTTTCCTCACCAGACTTTTTAAGGAAAAGCCTTGCTTATTTATATGCCCAGTGTTTACTTAGCACAGAGCAGAAACAAACCAACAAATAAATAAGGAAAGAAGGAAGGAAAAGGAAAAGGTAGTTAATCAAGTCAGGAGAGAATTACAATGGTCGACATTGAGGATGAGACAGGTTTGAATAAGACAATGCCAGTAGAGGCGAAGGGGAGAGGAAGGAACTGAGAGCTAGTGACTAGAATCAACAGGATTGGGGTAGACTTTGGGGAGGAATCATTACAGTTCATTACAGAGGAAGAAATCATTATTTCACATACTGGGTTAATACTTTTGGCTTTTCAAAAGAACAACTTGAGACTTTTCTACTTTCATTACCTGAAAAATATTACTTTTTCCAAGGCAAGTTTGTCTAACCCATACAGACAAGCAGTAAAAATCGAAAGGCTCAGAAGTGTTAAGAGATTTTACTGTGCAGCCAGAACTATGGTGTATGGGACATTTTGAAATCAGAGAAGAGAATAATTAATCAGTTGGTTTATTTCTTAGAAGGAACGAACTAGTGCTGGGAAGGACATCTTTTCCCATTAAACACTGCAGTGTGTGAATAGTGGCCCCCATCATGCAAAGAGTTGGATGTTTGAGGTCATTAATTATAATTAATGCTTATACATCCACTTGTAGTTTACAAAGTTCTGACATGATACATCATGTCATTTGATCCTCATGGTATTTCTGAGGTGGAGAGGGCAGGTATTACTATTATACCTGGAGTGAAGAGCAGTGAAGTGACATTTTCAAGGTCATGCAGTCAGCAAATTCTGGTTTCCTGGTTCAAAATTCCCCCAAATCTTGAGCTATTTCCTTCTCACTGTCTCTGAAGTTTGATCAGAGAGCTGTGGTAGTGTGTGGCCCCTGTAGCCAGGGTGGTCAGCAGGACCAGAAAGATAATGATGAGATTAATGAGGTTCTTAACTAGGCAGTCAGGGTGGCCTTCCAGCTGTCGTTGGACGGCAGATGGCCAAAGAGAAAATGCAGCCTTGAGAGCAAAAACAGAACACAACATGGGCAGAGATGATGGGAGAAACTGGACCCGGAGCAGTGTCATGAAAATTATGGAGTGCAAAGAGATAAAGCAGCAATGTCATGAATGCAATCCAAAGAAGTGAGTGCCAAACTCACCGCTGCAACAGTTACTTGCGGGGCCTGTTAGCATCTTGGCATCCCGATTTCCAATTTATGAGAGTCTTCTGATCCAGCTAATCTGGGATAGGGGATGTGAAAGATCCTCTCCGCACCCCAGAAATCTGGTCCAGAATGTCCACCAAATAGTCCAGAGGATAAAAGCAGCAGAAAACATCTAGAGAGATTTCTGATGTTAGGATAGCAAAGCATTGGCAACATAATAACTTCTGATTTTAAGAAACAGCAGAGGGAATCTAAGCTTCTTCTATTTTTTTTCACTTTTTATTTTTTTTAAAGATTGGCACTTGAGCTAACATCTGTTGCCAATCTTCTTTTTCTTCTCCTTCTTCTTCTCCTCCTCGAAAGCCCCAGTACATAGTTGTATATTCTAATTGTAGGTCCTTCTGGTTGTGGCATGTAGCACACCACCTCAGCATGGCCTGTTGAGCGGTGCCACGTCTGCGCCCGGGAGCTGAACCAGCAAAACCCAGGGCTGCCAAAGCGGAGCGCGCGAACTTAGCCACTTGGCCACAGGGCCGGCCCCTGAGCTTCTTTTAGAAAATAATTTAATAATTTTTTTAACACCTGTCTTGTACGTGGTACCAGGCCAGGTACTGGAAGTATAGCTGTGAGTAAGAAATTAGGATGGACTTGGTCCTTTTACTCACAGAGCTCACATTCTAGATGGGAGGTTGGTAGCAAATAATTATATAATGTTGTAGAATAACTATTATTATTATACAATAGTTATAGGTAAGTGCAAAAAAAGAGAAGTACCAGGATATCATAACAAGGAACAGATAAGAGGGGAGCTTGACTCAGTCTGGAGATCAGGCAAGTTCTCCTGAGGAAATGGTATATGATTTCAGATCTGACAGATGAGTTGGATTGACCAAGAAAAGGAGAAGAGGAGGATAAAAAAGACACCTAGGTAGAATATTAATTAACTGCTTCAGAAAATATTTATTGAGAACCTACAATGTGCCAGGTATTCTTCTAGGTCTGGGCTAGAGCAATAAATAAAACAGGCAAAGTTCCTGCTCTCATGGAGCTTGTATTTATGAGACCAAAAAAAATTAATTAATTAATTAATAAACAGGAAATCATTTGATAATAATTTTTAAAGATTTCCGTGCTCTCCAAAACAATCTCCTGATTCACTGCAACGCTAATCAAAATCCTAGGAGTGTTTTTTCGTGGAACTTGACAAACCAGCTCTAAACTTTATATGGAAATACATATAAAAAGAAAATCTTAAAGAAGAATAAAGTTGGAAAACTTTTATTACCAAACACCAAGACTTATTCTAAAGTGATAATTAAGACAGTGTGGTATAGTCACGAGGACAGACAAATAGCCTAATGGAACAGAATAGAGTTCAGAGATGAACTCCCGCTTAGACTATGGCAAAGGCAACACTGCAGAGCAGTGGGAAAAGGATGCTCTTTTCAATAAATAGTGCCAGATCAATTGAATATCCACATAGAAAATCAATACACAGAAATCAGTTCTTGTTCAAACCAAAGTAATAACACTCTTAGAAGATAACATAAGAGAATATCTTTTTTTCCTACTTTTTCTCACCAATTCCCCCCAGTACATGGTTGTATATTTTTAGTTGTGGGTCTTTCTAGTTGTGGCATGTGGGATGCCGCCTCAACATGGCTCGATGCGGTGCCATGTCCGTGCCCAGGAAACCAGCAAAACACTGGGCTGCTGGAGTGGAGCGCACAAACTAAACCACTTGGCCACGGGGCCGGCCCCAAGAGAATATCTTTATGAACTTGAAGTAGGCCAAGATTTCTTAACTTGACACTAACCAAAAAGAGAAATATTGATAAGTTGAATGGCATTAAAATTAAGAACGTCTGTTTATCAAGAGACATTATTAAGATGATGAAAAGGCAAGTCACAGAATGGGAGAAAATATTTGCAACATATGTAGCTAACAAAAGACTCCTGTCTGGAATATATAAAGAATGCCTACAAATCAGTAAGAAAGGGGGATTAAAAACCTGGGACAGGCATTTCACACAGGCAAAAAAGAAAAAAACATTATATAAATGGCCAGTAAACATACGAAAAGTAGCTCAGACTCGTTAGTAGTAAGAGAAATACAAATTAAAACCACAATGGGATAATACTTCCCACCTATCAGAGTTGTTGACATTAAAAAAATTAACAATATCGAGAACTAGCTAGGATGTGGAGCAATTGGAGGGAGTGTAAATTGGTACAATCACTTTGAAAAATGGCTTGGCAGTATCTGCTCAAACCAAACACGTGCATATCGTATGGCCTAGAGATTCCACTCCTGGTTATGTACTAAACAGAGAGAGGTTCATAAGCACACCAAGAGACATGTATATGAATATTCCTAGAAACACTGTTTGTAATAGCTGCAGAATGGAAACAATAAGAATGCCTGTCTGAGTTTGTTCCGACTACTATAACAAAACACCATAGACTGGGTGGCTTGTAAACAACACTTATTTCTTACAGTTGTGGAGGCTGGGAAGTCCAAGATCAAAGTGCGGGCACGTTCGTTGTCTGAGGGTGAGGGCCACTTCCTGGTTCAACATCCGTCAGCAAAACAATCCTTAAATAAGTTTGGCATATTCTTAATGTGGAATACTAGACACCAGTAAAAGTCAACAAATCTACCACATGCAACAGCATGAATGAGTCTCATAGATATAATGTTGAGCAAAAGAAGTCAGTCACATGAGAGTACATATTATATGATTCAATTTATATGAAGTTCCAGTACAGGCAATACTAATCAATGGAAGTTACATTTGAAGGAAGGTAATTATTTTATTTCTCCATCGAGAAGTTGGTAACACACTTTGTGAAACTGTGAAGCAGTACACTGAGGATTTTTGTACTTTTCTGTATGTATGTATGTATGTATGTTATAATTCAATTAAAACATTTACTTAAAAAAGGAATGGAAACTGTCCTAATCTCTTTCTCTCCTCAGTGAGAAGATATTGGTGGTTACAATCTGAATAGCAACCTATGAAGAAAAATTAGTAGTAGAAATTACTAAAGTTAAATGTTTCATAAAAAGTGTTTAAAATTTACCTTTTGTGTGATTTAGTTATGTTCACATAATTATTTTGATTTTAAAGTCTCAAGTAGAGAATATTCAGGTGTGACTAAGGAAAAGTTTCGTGGTGTGATAGGGCAGGCTAAGCAATGACGTAGTAACAATGTTCCCTTCCCTTCCTCCACCCTTAAATTTCAGTGGCTTAAAATAACAAAAGTTTATTTCTTGTTCTTCCCAGTCTAATTAGATGCTTGGCAGGTGTCAAGGACCCAGGTTCCTTCTGTCTTCCAGCTCTACCTTCCTCTGGATCTTGAGTTCTTCCTGGACCCTCTTCATTTGGCCAGCCAAGGAGCCAAAACAAAGAGTGTGGAGAAGGCATACTTTCTTTCAACTGCCTTGGACCCAAGATCCCTTCTAATTGTATAATGAGAATTAGTCCCTCGGTCCTATAAAAGACCATGGGGCTGCGAAATGTAGTCAACTCTATGCTGAGGAAGAGGAAGCCAGTTTAGTCAGCCTGCAGCCATCTCTGACACACTTGGAGCCCAAGACAGACCACACGGTCACTATAGAAGCGCTCAGAAAGGTGCTGCTAGGGAATGGGACTTCTAACAGGAAGAGCTACACAATGGCATCTTAAAAATCCTATTGCATTCAAAGATGTAAAAATGAAATTAGAAAAAGGTCTTTTTATGATTTGAGAGAAAGAAGTTATTGTGAGGAAGGTATTAATCAGAAGAAAAACTGAAATGGAGGCACTACTGTATTGGAGGGAGGGATGTGTCAAAGTTAAGTATTTGAAACAGACTATGGGAAGTTAGTCGATTCATGAGATACTGCACAAGTCAATGAGTCTTTAAGGCAAGACAGACAAGACAGGGAGACAAAGCAGGCAGCACTATGGAATATTTTGCATTCTTTGGCTCTCAAGAGTAAGCTAAGCCAAGGCCCTTGTACAAACTTAATCAAGAAGAGTTAAATTCTCACAGGAAAAGTTGAAACTTACAGCCATCTCCTGATGTCTCTGGCATTGGGATCTGTACTTAATGGTAATAACATTGTAACAGGGAAAAACACATGTAGAAAACAGGAATGAGGCTCTGATGTGAATGCACCTTCTGGAGTTGTTCAAAATGGAGCTCTTGAGCCTCTTAGCTTCACTTTGGGAGAAGTCTGGAGAGAGGTTGGGTGGATTTGTGTCAGAGACAGAGAATGAGGTCCGGAGGGGAAGAATGTGAGTAATTTCAAGATAGTTAATTTTAGCCCTCTCATTTAAGAGAGCTTCTGGGAATGAAGCATACAGTATCTGTTATTTCTTATGTTGACCCTAGTCAAAGTTACTGTAAACAGTAACTTCTATCTACAATGTTCCACTGCCCAATCAACTGATGTAACTGCCTGGAAGGAATCTTATACTTGAAACGACAGGTCCTCTTTTTTCTGGTACCCTGCATTAAAGCACGTGGGGCAGAGCAGTTGTAGAATCTGCAGCTTAGACTGTTCTCTCTGACTGTACTAGAAGAGTTGAGACCAAACCCAGGGCGTATTAATTAGGGTAAGGCTAACCTGCTGAAACAAAGACACTTGACATTAATTCAGTTTCGTAAAGAAGGTAAGGTTTATTCCTCTCTCATGTAATAGTCTGCCATGAGTGTTCCAGGTTGGCAGACAGCCCTTCTGGTTGTGATCATTTAGAGCCCCATGTTCCATCCATCATGTTGCACTATCATCCTGGAGCATTATTGCGATCGGCGTGATCCAAACTGGGTCACTATGGGTAAAGGTTGGTGGGAAGAGAGTGTATCTTAAGGTCTGAGTCAGAAGTGACACACTTCACTTGCACCATATTTATTGGCAGGAACTCAGTCATGTGGCTACACTTAACTGCAAGTGGGAGTCACAAATGTTGTCCCTAGCTAGATAGGCCTAGTTATAACTTTGTTTGTGTGGAAGATAGGAAAAATGGATTTGGGTGAGCATCTAGCTGTATCCATTCAGGGAGAAAAGAGAGAGTGAAACAGACCCATTAAAATTATTTTACATATATTATTAAAACAACATAGAGGTGAACTTTGTTCATATCAGAGTTATGTATATATCATTTGTTGTAAAATATTCTGAACTTTTGAAAATTACAACTTTTTTTTTAAAGATTTTTATTTTTTCCTTTTTCTCCTCAAAGCCCCCCCGGTACCTAGTTGTATATTCTTAGTTGTGGGTGCTTCTAGCTGTGGCATGTGGGACGCCACCTCAGCGTGGCTCGATGAGCAGTGCCGTGTCTGCGCCCAGGATTCGAACTGACAAAACACTGGGCCATCTGGAGCGGAGCGCTCGAACTTAACCACTTGGCCACGGGGCTGGCCCCGAGAATTACAACTTTTTTAAAACTACCAATGTGCACTACAATTTCAGAGTTTTATTCCAAATTCTGTCTTATTTTTATATAGCCAAGATTTCTAAATCTATATGTTTAAGATTTTCTGTCCCCTCCTTTACAAAGTCAAATCATTAGTGATAAATAAGCAAACGCTGAATGTTAGGAGAGGTATAGGTACTCTTAAAAAAATGAAGGTAGCTGTTTATTTTTAGAGTAACTATAATGTAATCATCCTGAAAATTTTGTTTTGAAAATTCATATTAACATACCAAATGTGTAGGAGTGTTAGTACAGAAAGTGAGACTTTTGTGATTTAGAGTACATTAAGTACTGAAAAATAATCTCACTTTCTGTTTTTGAGTTGTCACTAACTATATCCTAAGAAAGTTTTCATACGAATCTTGGTGTATGCAAGAAAAGCACATATTTGAGTCTAATATTTTAAAAATATGCATGATTTAAAATGGTAAGTCCTGGTTTGCTTTTGGTATAGAGAAGCTGAGTATCTTCCCACAAATAACAGGGGTAAAACTGGGCAGAATACAGAAAAACACAACTACCTGAGGATTCTGGAGACTGAACAAAGGCAGCCAAATTTTGGAGGCGATACTTGGACCATGTGACTAGAACAAACTTTATTTAGTTCCATTGACATATAACACTGTGTAAGTTTAAAGTGTACAACATGTTGATTTGACACTTTTATATATTGCAAAATGATTACCACCATAGCGTTAGCTAAAACCTCCATCCTGTCACATAATTACCATTTCTTTTTTGTGGTGAAAACATTTAAGATCTACTCTCTTAGCAACAATTACGTATATAATACACTATTATCAGCTATAATCATGATGCTGTACATTAGATCCCCAGAACTTGTTAATTTGGAACTGGAATAAACTCCCCCTACCCCTTTTTTTTCTTTCTGATGCTTTGTTCCCATGCAGTCATGGTGGAGGCAGGTAGCATAGAGATGGCTAATACTTCATTAGAAGATCTGCCATCTTTCCGGCTAGAAGACTCAGGGGAAGGATCCTGGGCAACCAGGGCTGCAGTAGAGAAAGGAGGTGTCACAGCCATGAGGATGCGCTTGACAGACAAACTGCTACATCTTGCATCCCCTGCCATACCTACTTCCAACTGAAGGAGATTCTCATTAGATAGAGCATTACAGGCTTATAGTTCTTTTCTTTCAGCACTTGAAAAAATGTTATGACACTTATTTTTGGCCTCCGTGGTTTTTGATGAGAAATCTATTGTCATTCAAATTGTTTTCTACGTATAGATTATGTAACGTTTCTCTCTGTCTGCTTTCAAGATTTTTTTTCTTTGGCTTTAGTTTTCAGAAGTTTGACTATGATCTGACTTGGTGTGGATTTCTTTGGGTTTATCCTATTTAGAATTTTTCTCAGCTTCTTCAATATGTAGGCTTATGTCTTTTGCTAACTTCGAGGATTTTTCAGCCATTATTTTTTATTTTATTTTATTTTTAGTCCTTAGCTAACATCTGCTGCCAATCCTCCTTTTTTTGCCCATCTTACTCTACTTTATATGCAGGATGCCTGCCACAGCATGGCTTGCCAAGTGGTGTGTAGGTCTGCACCCGGTACCTGAACTGGTGAATACCAGGCCACTGAAGTGGAACATGCAACCTTAACTGCTGTGCCACCGGGCTGGCCCCTTTTATTTTATGTTTGTTGAGGTTATGATAGTTTACAACATTGTGAAATTTCAATTGTACATTATTATTTGTCAGTCATCTTATAGGTGCACCCCTTAACCCTTTGTGCCCACCCCCTACGCCCCTGGTAACCACTAATTTGTTCTCTTTGTCCATGTGTTTGCTTATCTTCCACATAGGAGTGGAATCATACAGAGTTTGTCTTTCTCTGGCTTATTTTGCTTAACATAATACCCTCAAGGTTCAAATTAAATGAATATCTAATAAATATTTAAATAATCTGAAAGAAGGTAAGAAAGGGAGCACAGAGAAGCAAAAAAACTGAGATAACAGAATATTTATAAAATAGTAGGCCTACATCCAACCACATCAATAATTACATTAAATGTACATAGACTAAACACCCCAATGAAGAAAAGAAGATTATGAGAATAGGTTAAAAAGCAGAGCTAACCATCTGCTGGCTACAAGAGATGTACTTTAAATATAAAGATGTGCTTAAAATACAAATATGCAGATAAGATAAAAATATAGATATATACACTAATTACAGAGTCCAAAAATAGAACCATACATATGTGGTCAATTGATTTTCAGCAAAGCTGCCAAGACAATTTAATGGGGAAAGGAAAAATCAACAAACTGCTAGAAAAATTTAGGAAAAAAGGAAAAAAAAGAACATCAACCCTTTCTTCACACAATACCCCAAATTAACTCAAATGCATCACAGACCTAAAAGTAAAAGCCAAAACTATTAGAAAATAAAATAGGAGAAAATCTTTGCCGACTTGGGGTAGGCAAAGATTTCCTGGACAGGACACAATAGGCATGAATCATAAAAGAAAATTTCTAAATTAGACTTTATCAAAATGAAATATTTTCTCTTGAAAGACACTACCATGAAAATGAAAGGGCAAACCACAAAATTGGAGAAAATATTCTCTATCATATATCTGAGAAAGGACTGATTGGTATTCAGAATAGATAAAGATTTCTTCAACTCAGCAATAAGAAGGCAAACAACTCAACAACATCTCAAAATAGATATCTATTATGTGTACATGAAAAGATGTTCAACTCCATTAGTCATCAGGGAAATGCAAAGTAAAACCACAACAAGATACCATGACACCCATTAGAGAGGATAAAATGAAAAAGACTGCCAATAACAATGTTTGTGAGGATGTAGATTAACTGGAACTCTCATACACTGCTGATGGGAATGCAAAATGGTGCAACCACTTTGGAAAACAATATGGAACTTTCTTAAAAAGTTAAACATACAATCTATTAATTCTACTCCTAGGTATACACCCAAGAGAAATAGAGACACATGTCAACATAAAAAGTTTTACACAAATGTTCGTAGCAGCTTTATTCACAATCATCTAAAATTGGAAACAACCCAAATGTCCGTCAACTGGTGAAGGGATAAACAGAATGTGGTGCATCCATACAATGGAATAGTACTCAGCACACAAAGGGAATGAACTACCAATACACAAAACAATAGGGATGAATCTGAAGAATCATTAGACTAAGTAAAAGAAACCAGACACAAAAGAGTACATGATGTATGATTCCATTTATATAAAATGCAAACTACTCTATAAAGATAAAAAGCAGATCAGAGGTTGCCTGTGGCCAAGGGCAGAAGGAGGGATTGACTATAAAGGGAAGGAGGAATCTTGGGGATGCTGGAAATGTTCTGTGTTTTTTATTAAGATTGATTTCATAGATATATGCAACTGTCATAACTCATTGAATTGTATATTTTAAATAGTTGCAGTTTGTGGTACATAAATTATTTATCAATACATTTGATAAGAAAAAATGAGAAGGCCTTTTTCATATTATTCTTCATAGCTGAAATCTATTTCTCAGTCAGTAACAATCCTAATTCTGTGGTCCTGGTTCTGTCCTCTGAAACCATGCCTATAAAAGCATGAAAAAATTATTTGTCGCATTACAAGAGTCTCTCAACTATTTGAAAAGAGCCAGCGTATTCCTCTTAGTCTTTTCTTCTCCATATTAGATATTACCCCTCCCCAACTCCCTGCCTCTTTTTAAAGATATTTCTTAAGTCCTTGCCTCTTTAACTTTTCTGTTTTCCCAGCTTTGAACACACTAGAATTTGTCAACATTTCTTATCAAATGAATCATCCAAAACTGAATGCAATATGCTATATACATTATCTACAAAGTCTTGTTCAAGGGAGATCGTATGGCTTGTAGAAGGAGCAAGGGACCAGGGAAATTTGAGTTCTCTGACTCGACCCGTGAGTGAACTAGCTTTGTGATCTTAAGCAAATTAAGCACTGTAGATTTCTCAGTATAATGAGGAAGCTGGAATTATTTATTTGGCCTAAGATTTCATTCATTTTATTCATCCAGAAATGAAAGCACAGGTAAGAAACCTCTGAGAATCTTTCTCAATTAGGAAATATAAATCAACCGAAACATTCTGCTTATAAAGGACTGAGGCTAAAAAAATGACATTTTGTGACTTGAAAACATTATTTAGTTTTGTATCAGATTTGTGTATGGAGGAGTGTACATTTTTCCATTTGCATGTGGATCAATGACCCCTAACTTCTGAAGTTAGAGATTTTCCAGTCATGTGCTTTAGATCATGCAGGTTTGTGACTTGCTATGCAATCTCTGTGAGTTGGAAAAATTCAAAACATATGGCAGCTCAGATGTTAGATTGGGAGAAATAAAAAATTAAAAATTTTCAGAGTTGTTTAGAAGATGCTTTGCTATATGAATTTTTTATGTGATTTGTGTATATGAATACGCTGGGAAAGATGTCACTTGGGAGTGAAGTCTAAGGAAAGATATATCTTCTTTATACTTTAAGTCCTCTCCAGGTAACAGCAGATGTTGCAAATAAAATAGGAATTTGTTCAAAGGTAGAGATTTTAAAAATATATTTTTTCTAATTGCAACATTTGAACAACAACAACAGAATATACCAGTGACAGCTGCTGTTCAAGAGAAATAGTATGGTTTGTAGACAGAGCTAGGGACTTGGCATAGGGAAATTCAGGCAAAATTACTGTATTAGAAATTAAATACTAATTTCTAGGATATCTCCTGATATGGGGAATATTTCAGCTAAATTGTGTAAATGGAACTTTTATCCAGGAAAAAAAATTTCTAATTCTCCAGTATTATAGATCATAGCCTACAAAACAATTTATTTAGTCAAAACTTCCCCAAATGACTTGTGATACAAAGCATTCTACTGGAAAAAGAAGTTTCTTACTGGTTTTGTGTCCCTTCCTACACATGTGGACGATTCAAAGCCTGAACACAGGCTGTGGGGTTTAGCAGAACTTTTTAGAGATAACACTGTAATTTTCTCCCCTGGGGATGGCATGTCTTAAGTGTTCTGTTAATTAAGGAACACATAAAATAGGTGAATAAAGTTCCTAATGTTCAGGGAGACCTTACAATTTGACGGCTCGTCTACTGCACAGTTATCTGAAATAGTTCTGACAACGCACATGAACTTGTTTCACTTTCATATTAATCACTCTCTTATCTTACTTGTTGTTTCCTGACTTACAGGGTTTTTATTTCCCTCCTAATATTCATCCACTTTCTTAAGTCCACAGTCTTCACCTTTTGGAGTGTGTTCCTAGCCAGAAAGCTTTCACCTGGACTTGCTTTAACCCTCGTGACTCTACCTACTAGTGGAAGGACAATATTCCTTCTGCTTACATATATAATTTATTCTCCACACACTCGGTTCCATCTCTCCCCATAACACACACGTACAATGCATCTACTCTCTCACCCCCTCCCCCAGGCACACACACACACACCATTTGTATGAATTCTCAGACATTTTCCCCACCTGTTAAATGAACAAATGTTTGTAAACTGTAGAGTGCTATATACATTTTGTTCTGACACTGGTGTCTCATAGTCCACTAATCTGAGTCAGACAAAGCAAGGTAACGATGCAGGTAACTCTTTCCCTACCAAAGACAACACAACAAATCATTACTGAAACAGTGCCCTCTAGTTGTTGGAATCCCAGTTTTTCTGACACCCCCCCACCCAACCTGTTTCCCAGCTGAGAGCTGGAGAAAGGGGGTCTATAAACTGTCCTGGCTTCAGCAATCAGTCCTATTAACCACCATGAACAGCATCAACTGTTCATCAGCTAGGCTCACTTTCCCGGCTGATTCCACAGCTCCTGCTTTAGGGCTGCCACTGTGGCCCATATCACTGCCTCCGCCTGGGCAGCGTGTCGTTCTGAGGCCAGCAGACCTCTCCCAAGGCAGGCCCTTTCACTCTGGAAGGGTTAGCGGGGCCGGCCCTGCGAACGTCTGTGAGCCTTGCTTAGCTGCCTCTCCCCCACAGCCTGGGCCCTGCAGCTTCCCTCGCTGCTTCCTGCTGGGTCTGCTGCCCCCTGGATGCCAGTGAGTCTTCCTTAGGGTGCATACCACTGTGGGTGAGGGGACTCAACCTCAGCACGGAGCTACTTCTATTCCTTGTGCACTTCAACGTGCCCACGCGTCCTCCAGAAAGCTAGCTCGTGTTCGCAGGCCTGGCGGGAGCCCTGAACAGCCAGAATTTCTAGAGAACATCTTCAGCTTTAGCCCCTTTCCTTCTCTGGTGATTATTAATGCTGGCAACTGTTTTGAGAAAACTGACGCATCTATTTCTCTTTGTGATGGCTTCAGACTCTGGACGGACATGGATACAGCACTCCCAACTTTGTTCCAGGGATCATCAAAAATGTTAAAATATATGCTGTTATATGTACTGTGCTTTTTCAATGCTTTGACATGTTTAAACATGAGATAACCCATGCTTAAATGCATGCTAACTCAACGTGTATCACAAATGAATGATTATCTGCCAGTTGCAATAGCATCTCTCACGACTCCCTCCGCCTTCTTGGAAAGGATTCTAGGCAGATGCATTATTCCTGTTTCTTCATGGTGTTTCGTATTTCTATTATTCCATCCATACCCCAATCTGTTCCGGATTTTAACTGGTTACTTGTAAGAGTGCAAATCTTATTATTTACCACAAAATTGTATCACTTCTAGAAACTACCTTATTTCTAAACAACATATAAACAATGTTAATTAATCTTTAATCTTATTACTGCAAGATCTTGCCAATGATTTTTTTGTATGTAGATAAAAAACTAAAGAATGCCTATTCTTAAAATCTGTTTTATACTCTGATTCCTGATGTTTAAATATCTTTAAAAATGTCTGTCAGTGGCTTTTAAAAGTTCCTTCAGGGGCTGGCCAGGTGGCACAGCAGTTAAGTTTGCGTGCTCTGCTTCGGTGACCTGGGGTTTGCTGGTCCAGATCCAGGCGTGGACCTAGGCTCCACTGCTCAAGCCATGCTGTGGTAGGCATCCCACATATAAAGCAGGGGAAGATGGGCACAGATGTTGGCTCAGGGCCAGTCTTCCTCAGCAAAAAGAGGAGGATCGGCAGTGGATGTTAGCTCAAGGCTAATCTTCCTCAAAAGAAAAAGTTTCTTCAAATAGCCTTTTTTTTTTGCAGATATAATATATCCCATGTTTCCTTAAGACAGTCTTATACAAGATTATATAAGATTCTGGATGCCAGAATCTTGATTATAGTAGTCAGGTAAAGTCTACTGCATTCAGATACTAACCACCTGAAGGAATGTGTTAGTTCCTATTTACCCAGGGACTTTATAAGAACGGCCGAAGAATTTGCTGAGAATGACTAAACCTAGTATACTCTGTAAGGAGAAGTGGGTACAATTTGTTATACAAATCTAAATACAACTACCCATGGAGAATATACACAGGTTACCAGTCTCCATCTGAAAGAACTGGTATTGATTTTTAATTAGAAAATAATTCTGTTCCAGTGTGAAATACTGCTCTTTGTTCCAAAGTTTCTGTTCTGGGATGTTTGCTTCTTACTTTAGGATTTGTGTTTCCACATTTTATACAATGTGTAATTATGTAACTGCACAAAGAACAGCCATTGACTACTGAATCTCTATCACATGATTTCTATGGAAGGTTTATATTCCTTGTATTAATACACTCTGTATGGCTGTGGCTGTGGGATGCTTTGGTTTTGGGTCTAATTGGAGCCCCGTGTCTGACAGTGCAATTAGAATCAACATTCTTGGCTTTGGAGAACAAGATATTTTAAATTCATTTTGGATAAACGAGTCAATTTCTGCCTGAAAAACAAACAATTTCTGCCAGAAAAACAAACAAACCTAAAATACAGGTAGTAGTCTCTTCTGCATCACCATTAAACAAAGTCCTTAGCGGCTGGAACTCAAGGAATTACTTTTCAATCAATTTATATCTTTCATTTTCTTGGTTACATAGAGACTTACTAAATCTTTTCCTAAAGAACAATTATCCTTTGATTTTCATTCATTCATCCTTTTGCTATTTAAGCATCTACTAAATGCTTAGATAGCATTGGACTCTTCCACACAAAATTCTGCATAACTCTCTAAATTTTTCTTTCCTCTTGAGAATCCCATTATACCAGACTAGATTTCTTTCCTTTCTATTCTCAGACATTAATTCTACAATTTTCAGATTCTTCCAAATGATTTTACTTTTTCTTTTCCAACTCTAACAATAGCATAGAACATTTCTGGCTGTCACCCAGAGAAAAATGGTCCTGAAACTTCAACATCTCTTGGTTATTGCTTCTCTGGAGCCATCAGCACTAACTTTTCAATATCTACTTCTCCCGATCAGAATTTAAAAAGAGTCGAGGTTACAAAGTAGAGAAAATTTTGGTTATATTGAATTTATGAGCCAGAACCCATGGCATCAGTTGTATTAGCAGAAATCTTTCTTGTTCCTATGTCACGAACACCTATTATTTGTCTTTCAAACTCTCCCAGTCTTTCTGGAAACCATATTTCCAACCCTCCTCCCCTCAGTTGAAATAAATACACCTTATTGGTCCATGACAAGCCCCAAATGAATCAAAGACCTAAACTTAAGAGCTAAAACTGTAAAACTCTCAAAAGAAAACATTGGAGAAAATCTTCATGATGTTGGATCTGGCAACGACTTCAAGGACGTGACACCAAAAGCACAGGTGACAAAAGAAAAAATAGAAATTTGGATTTCATCAAAATTAAGAACTTTTGTGCATCAAAGGATACTATCAAGAAAGCAAAAAGACAACCTACTGAATGGGAGAAAATATTTGCAACTCGTATATTTGACAAGGGATTAACATCCAGAATATTTTTTAAAACCTCCCACAACTAAATAACAAAAAGATAAATAATACAAA
Source organism: Equus przewalskii (assembly GCF_037783145.1). Taxonomy (NCBI): domain Eukaryota; kingdom Metazoa; phylum Chordata; class Mammalia; order Perissodactyla; family Equidae; genus Equus; species Equus przewalskii. The sequence continues at coordinate 8,393,055 of NC_091854.1, forward strand.
AAATTGACAAAGGACTTGAGTAGACTTTTCTCCAAATAAGATATTCAAATAGCCATTAAGTACAAGAAAAAACACCAATATCATTAGTCATTAGAGAAACGCAAATCAAAACCACAAGGAGATACCACTTCACGTCTTCTAGGATGTCTATAATTTGGAAAAAATGGAAAATAAGCGTTGGCAAGGATGTGGAGAAATCGGAACCCTCCTGCATTATTAGTGGGAATGCAAAGTGGTACAGTAGCTGTGGAAAAGTTTGGTGGTTTTTCAAAAGATTAAACTTAGAGTTACCATATGACCCAGCAATTCCACTCTTAGGTACACATCTAAAGAAGTAAAAGCAGGCACTGGAGCAGATATTTGTACACCAGTGTTTGCAGCAGCATTATTCACAATAGCCAAAAGGTTGGAAACAACACAAGTGTCTATCCACGGATACTGATAAAGTATGATATATACACACAATGGGATATTTGGCCTTAAAAAAGAATGGAATTCTGATACATGCTACTACATGGATGAAACGTTATGCCTAATAAGTCCTCCACAGAATGCCAAATATTGTATGATTCCGCTTATGTGAGGTACCTGGATAGGCACATTTGTAGAGCCGGAAAGTAGAGTAGAGGTTACTGGGAACTGGGGGGAAGATTAAGAGCTTTATTTAATGAGAATAGGCCACCGTATCCTGCGAGAAATATATTAAAAACTGATTATAAACTTTTGGAGACGAAAAGGAGAGGGGGGAGGGGAGAGATGGGGGGCCCGGCGATCCATTGCTTGGAACTCGGCTGAGCCGGGCTGGGGGCCGCCGAGGGCCGGGTGGATAGGCGCTCGGCGCGGAGCCGCCCCCCGCCCGCCGCGAGGGGAGACCTGCGCGTCCAGACGCCCGGGGGGAAGGTGGGGCCCGGGGCGCGGACGCCTCGCGGGGAGGTGGGGCCGGGAGAACGGGTGCCCGCGCGGAGGTGGGGACGGGGTTGCCCCCGGGGCAGGGGGCCCCTCGGAGCTCGCGGGGGCAGCGGCGAGCAGTCGGGCAGCCGACCCCGGGCCCGCGCGGCTCCTCAGCCGCCGTCCCGTCAGAAGCGCCGCGACGCCTGAGGCGGCCCCGCGGCGGGGCGGCCGGGCTCGGCTGAGGGGCCGGCTGCGGACGGCCGCCGCACAGCCGGCGGAGGGCGCCTTGTCTGGGCGGCTCCGGGGCCGCCGTGTTTCCTCCCGGGTGTGTCTCGCCGCGGGGCCGCCCCCGGGCCCGGGGCTTCGGTCTCGCGCCTGCGAGTGTGGGGCGGGCGGCGGGCTTAGCGTGTTCCTCGGAAAACGCCCTGGGGTCTGTGCTTCAGGCGCCCTTCGCTCCCGCTGGAACCGGCCGGCCCGAGGCCCCGGGGCGGGCGGTGGAGACGGGCCCGGCCGTGGGTAGTTTGCTCCCGTGCTTATCCTCTTATCTTTGTCGAATTCCCTGCGGTCCGTTTGTGATGGTTGGTCTTTCCAGAGGATGTTGGTCTTGGCTTCTTCACTGATTACCGATTTCTGGCAAGTCAGTGTTTTATATCTGGGTTTCTGCACTTTTGAAATGAGTGTATTTGTAAGAGTAAAAATGGTAAGGAGTAACGAATAGATCTGAACATTTCATACAATAAGGGTTATAGAAGGTAGGAAAATGCTCAGTTGTTCGACAGAGAAATTATGGAGTCACGGAAGCAATTTAAGGATTTTAAGAGTGATTAGGGCACAAGCAAACACTTAAAAAATAAAATAATTTTTTCAATATAATTTTATACCACATGCTGAAACTAAAATTTTGTAAAAAAAAAAAAAATCTAACGTGGAAACTTACTCAGAAAATCTGACTCTAAACCTAAAACTTAAATTTAATTAATTCAAAAATCTAGGGGCTGGCCCTGTGGTGCAGTGGTAAAGTTTGGGGTTCTGCCTCCCCACAGGAGTTGGAAGGTTCTCGGTGAGGACCTGCACACCACCCATCAAGCCACGCTGTGGAGGCATCCCCCATACAAAATAGAGGAAGTTTGGCAAAGATGTTAGCTCAGGGCCAATCTTCCTCACCAACAGAAACAAAAACAACAAAAAAACTAGCATCTCGTACAACCACAAACTCATATTGTAGCAAGTTAAATGTGGCACGATATCTTGTAGGGCCTGTTTAAAAAAAATATATTTATTTACATAATGAAAGTGCCAAATTTATCGTCTTTTGGAACCTTCATGATTTGATTACTTGAATCCTGAACTAGAAAAAAATTCACACATTTTTAAACTGAACGTTAAAGATTTGGGGGGTAAAATTTTAAATTTCAGAGTTGATGGAAAATTATTTTTATTTAAAATTATTTTTATAACCCATCATTGCTAGTGCATCTATTCCACAATGAATTCTTATGGACCATCTACTATGTGCCAGGCACTCTTCTGGGTTATTGGACTATATTAGTGAGCAAAAAGTCCCTTCTCACTCTAGAGATAGAAAGATAAGCAACTATAATATGATATATAATACAATATAATATATAATACAACATATAATGTAATGCCAGTTATGAGTTAGTGCTATGAAGAAAAGTAATGCACAATGTGGAGCTGGAGGGTTTTAGATAAGGAGTGTTTTCTTTCATAGGGGTACATCAGAACTAAAATATATACATATTGTTTTTATTCTGAACCCAAACAAGTCATATTCTCATTTATGCCAGAACTAGAAAACGAATCAAAAGTTCTTTTGAAAATATTTGCTGTTTATATGGGAGATTTTGTTGATTACTTTATGAAATATTTTTTTCCTGAAACAGATTTTTGGGTTTTTTTTGCCAAGGAAGATTCACCCTGAGCTAACATCCATGCCAATCTTGCTCTATTTTTTAGTGTGTGAGCCACCAGCACAGGATGGCCACTAACAGAGTGGTGTAGGTCCACGCCGGGGAATCAAACCCAGGCTGCGGAAGTGGAGTGCGCTGAACTTAACCACTAGGCCACTGGGGCTGGCCTGAAACAGATATTTTTAATTTATAGTTTTATTGTTTTGTTTGCGACTTCTTTTAGAATAAAGAATTCGAACACATAGATGTTAGTTGTAAGATTTTCTACTTAAATTCTGAGGTAGCAAAGCCATATGAAAGTGGTCTGGGTTTAATTTTGAAAATTTTTTTGGTTTAAAATTATGTAGTTCTCTGTAACTATTCTCCTAGAAAGGGAATGTTTTATTTGTTACTTTTTGGATAATACAGAAACATGGTTTTTATTTATTCTCTATCAGGTAATTGTTTTCAAGTTCTGAAATTATTTACTTTAACAAATATGTTAAAGACTGCATTAGCATATTTGAGTGACTCCCTTCTGCCTCCAACCCTATTATCCTAGGCTTCTGTTGTTTGTATAGTCAAATTGTTTTAGACATTTATAGCACCATGCTAATTTGCTTCAATTTTACTAGTTCTTTTTGTTGGTGACTAAGTAATTAATAAATTGAGAAAAATGAAGAGGGCAATTAAGTGGGGAAGGGGGAAAAACCCAGTAACTAAAACAATGAAAAACCCCACAACATTCTGGATGAGTAAGAACAGTCCTAGGTTTACACAAGTTTAGCACTGGTATTAGTAGCATTTTGTCAAGGGGTGCGTGCGGAAACGTTCCTCCCTCCCCCACGTAGCCCCACATGTGTCTCATCCCCACATCTGGGAGGACTCAAAGTTGAAGGGACATAATTTGACTTGGGATATGGATTTCTCCACGAGATGGCGCTCATATAGTTTCTTTGATTTTAGTTTCTCTCGTAGGGAAAGATTTGCAATGTGTTAACTATCACAGAATAAATAGAAATGTGGTTTATGTTTTATGCTTTGTGCATCTGATTTCATGTTTTGTCATAGAGAATTTTCTATCCTGTTTCAGAATTTAGAAAAGAATTGAGATGTAGTGTTGATGTGCAGGGGGAAGAACTGCAATGTGAGGGGAGCAATGTATGTGTCTGTAGAAACGGTTCTGCTGTCTCATAGCAAATTGGAGGCTTGGTTCTGCCCTAGATTTTTATTTTATTCCCAGGTAGCCAATGCTGAATGTTTTTATCTTTTACATTTAAATAACATCTCTGAATGTAAAAATTACCTTTTAAAAAGGAAAGTAAACATTGATATATATATATATAATGTAATATGAGCGTAAACATACATATATATGTTCAACTTGTAAATTTTATTATTTTGGAAAAGTTCAAACATACATAAAAAGTAGAACATTATAATGAAGTCCGTGTACCTATCACATAGCTTTAGCAGTTATCAACCATTGCCAAGCTTGTTTCATCAATACCCCTTTGCCTCTCCCCCTTTATTTTGAAGCATATCGCTGCATTACATGGTATATTGTTAGAGACACAAACATTCACAATAAAATGCACTATCCTAACTCAAAAATAATGGTATGAAGAAAATATTATAAGAGCCCCAAAGGAATGATTAATTCTGCCTTGAAGAGGGCAAATTCAGAGAAGCCTTTGAAGAAGAAATGACATTTGAGCTATACCATGAAGGATGGGTAGGAATCTGCCGGGTGGAGAATGGAAGAAAACACATTGTGAGCATTGGTGCAGTATCCAGAGAGGTACAAGTGTGATTATGTGTGAATGAATGGAGAACAGAGAATGATGTATTTGAATATTGAGGCACTTTGGAGGAAGCTGCAGAAGATGCAGTGTAAAGGTAGTCTGTGGTTATTCTGGGAATTGATGATTAGAGTTTATATATCCAGAAATATTTTTCTACATCTTTGTAAATAAAATATAAACCACTTTTTCTGTGTTTTTTTAGATTTATGACAAAGCCAGTTTTTAACAATGCTGAAATCAAATGACTCCTCATTTTCTTTGGATAATTTGTTTTTTGAAAAGCTAGATGACCCTGAAAAGTAAGTATGCCTTCAAGAATGATAATATAGCATATTGTTTTAGGGATTTTTGATTTTTAAGCAGTTTTAATTTTATCTCTGGTAAATATACAAATAAGAATTGAGAGAGCAACACAGTGATGTTTAAGGTCTATATTCAGTAAACACGGAATTCAGATGTAAAGGAGTAACTGAAGTTCAACGTCTTACAATTTTTTTTGTTAGAGGCCTTGATGACACCATTTATTACACATAGTTCATCCTAGATTCATGGGCAACTGAGGTGGCCTTCTGTGTTTGCTAATTGGCTTTATCTAAAGGAAAAATAAACTTCTCCAATTGTTAGGAGAGAGAGAGTTTTGTAACTTGCAGTGAAGCACTGCCAAGTTAGACTACCACTTTCCCACCGCGCCTGGGAGATCAGGCGCTACCTCCCTTGAGGTTTTTTTTTTTTATTGAGTTAATGATAGGTTACAATCTTGTGAAATTTCACTTGTACATTGATGTTTGTCATTCGTGTTGTAGGTGCACCACTTCACCGTTTGTGCCCACCCCACCTTTCCCCTGGTAGCCACTAAACTGTCCTTAGTCCACATTTTTAAATTCCTCATTATGAGTGGAGTCATACACAGATTATCCTTCTCTAGCTGGCTTTTTTCACTTAACATAATTCCCTCAAGGTCCATCCATGTTATTGCAAATGGAATGATTTTGTTCTGTTTTGCAGCTGAGTGGTATTCCATTGTATATATGTACCACATCTTCTTTATCCATTCGTCTGTTGATGGGCACTTAGGTTGCTTCCATGTCTTGGCTATTGTAAATAATGCTGCAATGAACATTGGGGTACATAGGACTTTTGGGATTGCTGACTTCAAGCTCTTTGGATAAATACCCAGTAGTGGGATGGCTGGATCGTATGGTAGTTCTATTTTTAAATTTTTTGAGGAATCTCCACACTGTTTTCCATAGTGGCTGCACCAGTTTGCATTCCCACCAGCAGTGTATGAGGGTTCCTTTTTCTCCACAACCTCTCCAACATTTGTTACTATTAGTTTTAGATATTTTTGTCATTCTACTGGGTGTAAGGTGATATCTTAGCGTAGTTTTGATTTGCATTTCCCTGATGATCAGCGATGATGAGCATCTTTTCATGTGCCTATTGGCCATGTGTATATCTTCTTTGGAGAAATGTCTGTTCGTGTCTCCAGCCCATGTTTTGATTGGGTGGTTTGATTTTTTGTTGTTGAGTTGTGAGAGTTCTTTATATATTATGGATATTAAGCCTTTGTCAGATATATGACTTACAAATATTTTTTCCCAGTTAGTGGATTGTTTTTTTGTTTCAATCCTGTTTTCATTTGCCTTGAAGAAGCTCTTTAGTCTGATGAAATCCCATTTGAATGTTCTTCCTATTGTTTCCCTTCTCTGAGAAGGCATGGTGTCCGAAAAGATCCGTTTAATACTGATGTCAAAGAGTGTACTGCCCACGTTTTCTTCTAGAAGCCTTATGGTTTCAGGTCTCACCTTTAGGTCTTTGATCCATTTTGAGTTTATTTTGGTGAATGGTGAAAAAGAATGGTCAATTTTCATTCTTTTACATGTGGCTTTCCAGTTTTCCCAGCACCATTTGTTGAAAAGACTTTCTTTTCTCCATTGTATGCCCTCAGCTCCTTTGTCGAAGATAAGCTGTCCATAGATGTGGGGTTTTATTTCTGGGCTTTCAATTCTGTTCCATTGATCTGTGCACCTGTTTTTGTACCAGTACCATGCTGTTTTGATTACTGTAGCTTTGTAGTATGTTTTGAAGTCAGGGATTGTGATGCCTCCCATTTTGTTCTTTTTTCTCAGGATTGCTATAGAAATTCGGGGTCTTTTGTTGCCCCATATGAATTTTAGGATTCTTTGTTCTAATTCTGTAAAGAATGTCATTGGGATTCTGATTGGGATGGCGTTGAATCTGTAGATTGCTTTAGGTAGAATGGACATTTTAACTATGTTTATTCTTCCAATCCATGTACATGGAATGTCTTTCTATCTCCTTATGTCGTCCTCCAATTCTCTCAGAAAGGCCTTGTAATTTTCATTATATAGGTCCTTCACTTCCTTAGTTAAATTTACTCCGAGGGATTTTATTTTTGTTGTGATTGTGAATAGTATTGTGTTCTTGAGTTCTTTTTCTGTTAGTTCGTTATTAGAATATAGAAATGCTACTGATTTATGCAAATTGATTTTATACCCTGCAACTTTGCTGTAGTTGTTGATTACTTCTAAGAGTTTTCCAATGGATTCTTTGGGGTTTTCTATATATAAGATCATGTCGTCTGCAAACAGCGAGAGTTTCACTTCTTCCCTCCCTATTTGGATTCCTTTTATTCCTTTTTCTTGCCTGATTGCTCTGGCTAGGACCTCCAGTACTATGTTGAATAAGAGTGGTGATAGAGGGCATCCTTGTCTCGTTCCTGTTTTCAGAAGGATGGCGTTCAGTTTTTACCCATTGAGTATGATGTTGGCTATGGGTTTGTCGTATATGGCCTTTATTATGTTGAGGTAGTTTCCTTCTATGCCCATTTTGTTCAGAGTTTTTATCATAAATGGCTGTTGGATATTGTCACATGCCTTCTCTGCATCTATTGAGATGATCATATGGTTTTTTTTCCTCAGTTTGTTGATGTGGTGTATCACGTTGATTGATTTGCGGCTGTTGAACCATCCCTGTGTCCCTGGTATGAATCCCACCTGATCATGATGTATGATCCTTTTGATGAATTGCTGAATTCTGGTTGCCAAAATTTTGTTTAGAATTTTTGCATCTATGTTCATCAGTGATATTGGCCTGTAGTTCTCTTTTTTCGTGGTGTCCTTGTCAGGTTTTGGTATCAGCATGATGTTGGCCTCATAGAATGTGTTAGGAAGTGTTCCATCTTCCCTAATTTTTTGGAATAGCTTGAAAAGGATAGGTATTAAATCCTCTCTGAAAGTTTGGTAGAATTCCCCAGGAAAGCCATCTGGTCCTGGGGTTTTATTCTTTGGGATGTTTTTGATTGCTGTTTCTGTCTCTTTCCTTGTGATTGGTCTGTTCAAATTGTCTGTCTCTTCTTGAGTGAGCTTTGGGAGATTGTAGGAGTCCAAGAATTTATCCATTTCCTCTAGGTTATCCATTCTGTTGGCATATAGTTTTTCGTAGTATTCTCTTATAATCCGTTGTATTTCTGCAGAGTATGTTGTTATTTCTCCTCTTTCATTTCTGATTTTGTTTATTTGAGCTTTCTCCCTTTTTTTCTTTGTAAGTCTGGCTAGGGGTTTGTCAATTTTATTTATCTTCTCAAAAAAACAGCTCTTTGTTTCATTGATCCTTTCTACTGCCTTTTTTGTTTCAATAGTATTTATTTCTGCTCTGATTTTTATTATTTCTCTCCTTCTGCTGACTTTGGGCTTTATTTGTTCTTTTTTCTCTAATTCAGTTAGGTGTAGTTTAAGATTACTTATTTGGGATTTTTCTTGTTTGTTAAGATGTGCCTGTATTGCAATGAATTTTCCTCTTAATATAGCTTTTGCTGTGTCCCATATGAGTTGGTATGGCATGCTATCATTTTCATTTGTTTCCAGGTATTTTTTTATTTCTTCTTTAATTTCTTCAATGATCCATTGCTTGTTCAGTAGTGTGTTGTTTAGTCTCCACATCTTTGTGCCTTTCTCAGCTTTTTTCTTGTAATTAATTTCTAGCCTTATAGCATTATGATCAGAGAAGATGCTTGTTATTATTTCAATTTTTTTAAATTTGTAGAGGCTTGCCTTGTTTCCCAACATATGGTCTATCCTTGAGAATGTTCCGTGTGCACTTGAGAAGAATGTGTATTCAGCTCTTTTAGGGTGAAGTGATCTATATATGTCTGTTAAGTCCAATTGTTTTAGTTTTTCATTTAGCTCCACTATTTCCTTGTTGATTTTCTGTCTGGATGATCTGTCCATTGATGTGAGTGGGGTGTTGAGGTCCCCTACTATTATTGTGTTGTTTTTAACATCTTCTTTTAGCTCTGTTAATAGTTGCTTTATGAATCTTGGTGCTCCTGTGTTGGGTGCATAGATATTTATAAGCGTTATTTCTTCTTGATGAAGTGTCCCTTTGATCATTATATATCGTCCCACTGTGTCTCTCTTTACCTGTCTTATTTTGAAATCCACTTTGTCTGATATAAGAATTGCAACACCTGCCTTTTTTTTTTCCTGCTATTAGCTTGAAGTATTGTCCTCCACCCCTTCACCCTGAGCCTGTGTTTGTCCTTGGGGCTGAAGTGTTTCTTGGAGGCAACAAATTGTTGGATATTGTTCTTTAATCCATTTTGCCACTCTGTGTCTTTTTATTGGAGAGTTCAATCCGTTTACATTGAGAGTGATTATTGATGCATGTGGGCTTAATGCTGTCAATCTGTCGCTCATTATCTTGTTTTCCTGCGTTTCTTTTCCTGTGTGCTTTAGCCTACCCATTTAATATTGCAATTTCTTATGCTGGGTTTCTTAGATTTTTTCTTATTTATGATTTGTGACTCTGTTCTGTATTTTATTTTAGTGTCTACCCTGAAGTTTGTATTTAGAATCTCGTGTATAATATAGTCTATTCTCTGGTGGTCTCTTACTTACTTGACCAATACTGATTTAGACCCTTTGCTCTTCCCCTCCTAAATAATTATTTTCATTTCTTATTCCAACTCATGTTATGAATTTGTAGTTAGAGTGATAAGATCATCCTTGCTTTGGTAGTTTCCTTACCTTTACCCTAATTCTATAGTTGAATATTTGCTATCCTGTTCTGGTTCTATCCATCGGTCTCCCTAGTCTGTGGATTGTGACCCCTTTCTCCCTTTTTTCTTTTTTCAGGTATGAGAGCCTTCTTGAGGATTTCTTGTAGTGGAGGGCTTTTAGTTACAAATTCCCTTAACTTTTGTTTGTCTGGAAAAGATTTAATTTCTCCCTCATATCTGAAGGAAATTCTTGCTGGATAGCGTATTCTTGGCTGAAGATTTTTATCTTTAAAGCTTTGAATATGTCACTCCATTCTCTCCTAGCTTGTAAGGTTTCTGTAGAGAAATCCGCTGAAAGTCTGATGGGGCTCCTTTATAGGTTATTCTCTGCTTTTTTCTTACTTCCCTAAGTATTCTTTCTTTATCTTTCCTTCTTGCCAATTGTACTACCATGTGCCTTGTAGTAGATCTTTTTACATTGACAAATCTAGGAGATCTGAAAGCTTCCTCCACACACATTTCTCCGTCAATCCCTAGATTTGGGAAGCTCTCTTCAATAATTTCGTTAAGCACACTTTCTGCTCCATTTTCCTTTTCCACTCAACGTCTTACAATTTTAAAAGGAGCAGATTCTTGCCTATTTGGCTTTCGTTTATTTGTATTTCTGGTTTGTTCAAATTATTTTTGGCAAGGTAAAGACTGGAAGTGATGGTCGGAGAGTAGCTCAGGATGAGGAGTGATGATGGCATCTGTTGGAAACAGAAAGGCTGTGTGCCAAAGGCCAAGTCTGATAGGCAACTTCACTGCAGGCAGAGAGTAGGGGTGGAAATATGTGTCACCAAAGGAAATAGGAATGGAGAATAGATAGTCTGTTAAATACTGGCTTTTATGGATTTTCACATGTGAATTGCTCTCAAGTCTAAGTTTTCTATGTATTTGTTCTATTGTGTTATCCTTTTTTAATGAAGAATTGAGTTAATTATTTTATTGCTTCATTTGTTCTTTCATTCATTCAAATATTCAAATATTTATTGAATGTTGAAAGGGATATAAAAAGGATGAAACAGACTTTTACTTCAAAAAAACTGAAAATCTCCTTGAGGAGATTAACACACATATGGAAAGGTCATTAATAAATAATGTGACCATGTAATTCATCATCTGGACTGGGACACTTTTCTTTTTTTTTAAAGATTGCCACCTAACAACTGTTGCCAGTCTTTTTTTTTTCTGCTTTTTCTCCCCAAATCCCCCCAGTACATAGTTGTATATTTTAGTTGTTGGTCCTTCTAGTTGTGGCATGTGGCATGCCACCTCAGCATGGCATAACGAGTGGTGCCATGTCCTTGCCCAGGATCCGAAGCGGCGAAACCCTGCGCTACCGAAGTGGAGCACGCAAACGTAACCACTCAGCCACGGGGCCAGACCCCAGACTGGGACACTTTTTAGAGTGAAAGGGTACATCCAACTGGGACAATGGGTGTTAATCAGGACTGGCCTGGGCAAATTGGAACATATGGTTGCCCTTGTAACAATGCAAAGTCAAAAAGAAAAAGTACAGAGCAAATGATAAGCATATATTCATGCAGTGAAATTTCAGATTTGGAGGGAGATTTGGGCCGGAGTGATTGGGTCAGGCTTTATGGTAGTAGGAGGAGACTTCAGGAAGCTTTGGTAATTCTGGTAGGCAGAGTGGAACAGCAAGAGAAAAAGAATGGAGATGGGAAAATTCATGGTACTTTTAAGGGATACTGTATAGAGAAGTTTCCTGAAATAAAAGATTCACAAATGAGAAACAATGAGACATAAAGTTAGAAGAGGAAGCTGAGGAAGGATTGTGTTGGATGTTAAATTCCCAGAATAAGTATCTTGGACATGACTCTATGTGTGTTAAAAGCTGTGGAATTGAAACAGCAAACATTTGTTGCGTAATATTCCTAATTATACAATGCACTGTGCTAAGTACTACCAATGTGAATGGAAATAAAAACAAAACCTTAGGTATTTACAATCTGGAGGAGGTAGCAGATCTATCTACCTATCTATCTGTCATCTTTCTATTATCTCTGTATTATTTATCTATAGACATACACACAGACATGCACAATACAAAGAAGACTGAGATAAATATTATAGGTTCAAACTTAAGAAGAGGGAAGAGAAAGAATCTTAGGGAACCTGGGAGATTTCATGAAAGTAGTATTTGAGTTGGATTTTGAATGAATATAAGCTCTAATGCCTAGAACAATGCCTGGCACATAGTGCTCAGTAAATAATTGTTGAACGGATTAATGAATGAATAAAACTGTCTATAGGTGGATATGGAAGTATGGTCGGGTACAGGGCAAGCCGAGTAAAGGAAATATTTTTGAGTAAAGATGAGGAGGGATAGAATGCATTATCTATTCGGTATGTAGTAGTTTATGTTGGTTTGGACTATAAGGTACATGTAGGAGAGTTATAACTGTAAGGCAGCCTATGGCCACTAGGAAGTTTGACATTATGTGGAAGCCACTGAAGGATTTTGAATGGAATAATATGTTGAAAACAAGTCCAAATTAATGTGATAGGAGTGTGTAAGTTACGTTAGAGAGAGAAAGCTTGGAGGCAGTGAGGCCAGTGAAGACACTGTTATTCTCAATCAGTCGTAAGTTGATTAGGATAGTGACAATGGAAATACAAGGAAATGATGAATTCAAGAAGCTTTATAAGGAAGATGCACTAAGACCTGGTATGTATCTGGATATAGCGGGTAAAAGATTATATTATGGTTTGGATTCTGGGTGACTGGGAGAATGATGGCGTTTCTGCAAAATAGGGAAATCGTAAGGAAGGTTTCATTTTATGGGGAGGCTGAATAGTAGAGCTAGATGTATGCTTTTTGAATCTTGTTAACATCTTTCTTGGATTTTCTGGAATAGGCTCTGGGCAGAAAAGAGTTAATATATCAGGCCTAAACTGCTGTCCTTGAAAAGGCCTGCTTGCAAGGTTGACCTTTGGCTAGAGTCTGGGAACTTCAATTTTATGAAGGTTCCCACCACTAGCTGATAAGAGTGGCTCACTGTGTATAAACTGTTTATGCAAATAATATGGTTTATACTGAACATCTGCTTTTCTTCTGGGAATCTGGAATTTAGGTTTGTGCCAGAGAGGGGGTGCCTACGTGATTAGCCCCCCCAAAAACACTGGGCATTGAGTCTCTAATGAACTTCCCTTATTGGCAACATTTCATGTATGTTGTCACAATTCATTGCTGGGGGAATTAAGCATGTCCTGTGTTATGCTACCAAGAGAGGACCTTTGGAAGCTTGTGCCTGGTTTCCCCTGGACTTCACCTCATAGTCATGAGTAGGACTATATGCTGAGTCCTGTGATTCATCTTAGGGAATTACTGACCCTGGGGGTGATCTTGGGGACTCTCCAACATAGCCTTAAATTTCAAAAGCTTTGGCCTATTGTCAGACAATCTGTGAGACTGTCAGATAATGTGTTGTAGATTTTTTATTTGGAAAATATAGCCGTAGTAGCTATGTGTTAGGTGCTATGAGAGGCAGAAAAGTAAGACTGGGTCTCTCACTTTTGAGAGTTTAAAATCTTAAATGAAGTGGCTGGCCTGGTGGTGTAGTGGTTGGGTTTGTGTGCACCACTTCAGCAGCCCGGGGTTCGCAGGTTTGGATTCTGGGTGGGGACATACACACTGCTCATCAAGCCATGCTGTGGCAGCACTCCACATACGAAAAAGAGGAAGATTGGCATAGGTGTTAGCTCAGGGCCAATCTTCCTCACCAAAAAATATATAAATAAATAAATAAATAAATAAATAATCCTTAAATGAAGAGATCAGAAACAAATTGTAAAATCCTTGGGACTTGGCATAGACGGTATATGTGGTATTCTTCTCAACTTTATTTTCTGTCACCTAACACTTACCTTTTATTTCTAATGAAGGACAAGTCAACTTGTCAAAAATCAATCAAAACAGCAAGTCAAAAATCTTATCAATTACCGTAGGTTTACAAATTGATTGTTAGTTTCAACTGGTTTCGTGGATTTTCTGTGGTTTGTAGATGGTTTTGGACCAAGAATATCTGGGTTAAGATGTTAATTTGTGATAATGTTTTAGGAATACTCTAGAATACCAGTAATGGTCTCATGTACACACTGATGACCCATGATTAGTTGTGAGGTGTATCATAAGTAATTTGTTCTTTGTAATGGTTAAGATGCTAAAGTTTCAGGATGATTTACTACTTTTTTTTATGCTGGGGCAGACTTAAGATTCCAGTCACAAGCATTTGAATTGGAGAAAAGGAGATGGAGTTATAGCCATTATTTAGGTAGCAATTCTCACATAGCAGTGTCATTAGTCCTATAACACACAAGGAGAAAAGTTTGAAAATGCTGCTAAATGGGGATAAATCAAAGTCACCACAGAAAGTTAATTTATAGGATGTTTATCTAAGAGCCTTTAGTTGAGTAATGTTTAATTAATAAATACATAGTTTCTGATGTTATATCTTTATTAACATGTATATTTACATTTTTATATTTTATATAGCTATCCAGACAATGAAAAATCCTTGGATTGGTTTCTCCCACCTGCTCCATTGATTTCGGAAATTCCAGATACTCAGGCATTAGAAGAAGAAATAGAAAGTCATAAACTATTAGGTAAATTATCACATATTTGTTGTGAAGCCAAACCCATGCAGCTTATGTCAACATAAAAAATCTAGTAACACATTGCAGTATTAATTCCTTTATTTTAATGGAATAAAATGAGAGAGACTTCTGGTATTGAAAAGAGTGCTCACCAAGTCTTAAAACCTAAAACATTTTCCCTCTCCATACATACAAATATGTACGTATGCGTATTATGTGCACACAGTACACCATCACACACACCTGTTGTTCTATTGTTGTGTGAATTTGTTTCCTCTTACCCTTAAAACTGTCGCTGCTATTTAGTTTGTGCCTTGCCCTTTGCTAAGGGTAGGATCTGCTGGTTTAGGAAACCACATTCCTGAAGTATATTGAGTGAAAAAAACAAGATGCAGAAGGTTATATATAGTTTAATACGATTTTCATAAAGCTAATAAACAAGCACACTCAAACAGTATATGCGATCTAATGTGATATTGTTGGTAAAAATTTTGGTTTGTAAATTGAATGGTAGGTTCATACATGTACATTTTATTATTAAGCTTCATAAATTTTATGTCCTTTGTATGAAAATATATATTATGTATACTCTTGTACGTACCAAATCATATATAGAATATACAGAATGTATATGGCATAGAGTATATTTTTATATATATACACACATAGATGGTAAATCAAATTTAAGCCCTAATAGGTCTCAAAACTCCTCCTAAACCTCCCAAAGATGCTTGTAAAGTCTCTGTAAAGAAACCTTTGAAATTCTGTCTGGTGAAAGCATTCCTTTATCTTGATTTTAGAAGCAGGATTACAAAGTTAAAAGCATTGTATCATGTATTTTAATACTGAATCATATTCAGTAACATTTTATATGATTGGTTTTTGTATTTCTTTGTAAATTTTTAATATAAATTTTAAAATCTTCGTAATTACTATATATTTATATCATGCATAGAGATAAAATACTTAAATATTACAATTATGGTTATTTCTGTGGGTCAGGAATTAAACCTATTTTATATTGTAGGTTTTATATAAATTTCAAATTTAATTTCAGTAATTCTTATTTAATTTCTGAGTGCCCCTCAGTAATATGATATACCATAAGAGTAACAATTACCTGTGTTTCAAAACCAATATGGTATTACAGATTATCTTGTTATTATATTAATACTTTTCTTTTGGCTTTCATATTTACCTAGTAAACTCTTGAAAATTTTTATTAAATTTTTCCATCATCATTTTGAAAATTTGTTTTCATGGAGAACATGTCGTAATTAATATATTTAATTTTTGTAGGTCAGGAAAAGAGGTCAAAAATGTTAACATCAAATTTGAAGATAACTAATGAAAACACAAATTATATTTCATCAATACAAAAATTCCAATTTGCCTTCCCTTCTAATAAATACAAAGAAGATGATCTAAATTTAGGAGGGGCAGCTAACAATGATTTATCACATGTTGCTGGCAAGCTGACATATGGTTCTTCTCAGAAATACAAAAATCACATTGGCACTGAGAAAGCACCTGAGAAAAATGTTCCAGATGATACAAAATTAGTTGATTCTGCAGAAGATAAAGGAAAGTGTACACCAGCCTTCAGAAAAAGGTAATTAATTAAATGAAATAAATAATATTCAGAGATAAAGTTGAAAATTTATGTGTTTATTTAAAAATAAAGTGTGAAGTATGGTAGAATCTAAGTGAGAAAAACATCAACAACAAACAAAGAGTCTATTGTGTACCAGACACTCTGTAACCTCTGGGGTTCTAGTCATAGGTTCTTGCCTTCAGAGAGCTTACAGTTTAATGGGGGAGAGACAGATGGTAAATAACTAAAAATAATTGATTAGATACTTTGTAGTACAACAATTATTTTAATGAAGTATATGGTTAGAGCAGAGGTTCTTGAACTTTTTGTTGTCTCTTTACATTTAAAAATTATTGAGAATTCCCATAGAGCTTTTGTTTATGTAGGTTATATCTATCAATGTTTAATCATATTAGAAATTAAAACTGAAAAAGCAAAAATTTATTTTCTAATTTATTTAAAAATAATAATAAACCCACTACTTGTTAATATAAATAATGTATTTTTATTAAAAATAACTATTTTCTAAAACAGAAAATAATTTAGTGAGAAGAGTGGCATTGTTTTATGCTTTTGCAAATCTTTAATTTCTAGCTTAATAACAGATAGTTTGATTCTCATATTTGCTTTTGCATTCAGTCTGTTATGATATCATGTGACTTGGAGCCTCTGGAAAACTCCATGTAAACTAGTGAGAGAATGAGAGAGAAAAAGGCAAACAGTGCCTTAGTAGTATTACAAAAATAGTTTTGATTTTATGAACTCCCTGAAGGACGATCAACCATCCTTTAAGAACTACTGTTAGAACATATAACGTGGGGGCCTAATCTGCTCTGCAGAGCAAGGAAGGCTTTCCTGAAAAGTGATATTTAAGCTTAACCTTAAGGAGGAATAGAATTAAGCTAAGTGCAGATAAAGAAGGAGAGTGTTCTGGTCAGAAGGAATAGTATGTGCAAAAGTATGTGCTAAGTAGCAGAGCTTGGCCTTTCCTGAGAAAATTTCGTTTAGTTTAAAGTAAGAGAGAAAGTGGAGAGGTAAGGTATGGAGGGACCACGTCACTCAGAGTCTTGTAGGCCATGATAAACATTTTGTACTTCTTCTTGAGGGCAATAAAAATGTTTTAAAATTTGATAATAGTGATGGTTGCACAACTCTGTGAATATTCTAAAAACCATCAGTCATACACTTCAAAAGAGTGAATTTTATGATATGTGAATTATATCTTAATAAAGCTGTTATAAAAAAATTCATGGATATCAGCCTTAACTAGACCCTTTATAGTGTCCAACAGTCCTACCATTGTTCTAATTAGATTTCTTTCCCATTGTTATGAATAACAAAAGATGCTTCTGTCAGTCCCATCACACGGGAAATTCCGATGGTTCTAGGAGCTCTGTGCCGGGAACTGGGAACAAAGACCAAATGTATATTTCCTATTATACCACTTAAAGGTTTATTTCTGGACTCTAAATTGTATTCTATTGATCGATATGTGTGTCTTTATGCCTGGCATAAGGATATATCCCACAATATCTTGATTGCTGTAACTTTGTAGTTCTGGATAATGACAAGGTCTAAGGTGAGAGAGTAGGTGACTCAGATCACGTGAGGGAGAAAGCCACTGGAGATGAATGCCTAAAAAACTGAGAGGGTAGGATTTCAATGAGTTGTCTACATGAATGTTGATGCCAACCCAGATGATGGCAGAATTTGGGATTGAGAGGAAAAGATTCTAAAGTGACTAGACGGATATATGCTATGAGGAGAGTTACAGGGTGGTATAGCTAGATAGCACAGATACTTCTGTGAGAGAGTGGAAAAGTAATCTAGATTTGGGTGGAAAAGAAGACACAGACTCTCAACCATCGAGTACATTGGATATGGGAGAATTAGCAGTTACCACTTGAATTTTTAAGGAGCAAGAATTTTCCAGGGTAAAGCAATATTTTTTTAAGACTAGGAAGTAAATATAACAATGAGTGAAGAAGTTGAGGACATAAGGGAATTTGTGAGGTGGGAGTTCTAGAGGACCTAGGAAGAATCTGAGGTCCAGAGAATTTAGGTAACTAGCGTGTGGATAGTATTTTTATAGTTTGAGAAACTTATTTCAAACTCTAACTTTAAAGTTACACAGCTAGGAAGTGGAGGAGCTTTGGATTTATGTCCAGGTTTGTCTGGTTCCAAAGTCTGTGCTTTTAACCAACATCATAGTGTATAGCAAGGAGTCATCCTATGGCATAAGTGTTTTCTTTGTCCTCAATAGTATTTCATAATGGGATTCTACTGTATTATCTAAGATTAACCACCTGCTTTTGAATTTTCTGTCTTCAAAGATAGAACTGCTGGCACTGGAGGATGCAACTCTGCTCTTTGTTCTGAAACAGGTTTCTCTCTCTCTAGTTTTTTTGAAGACTGTTTCTTATATGAAAACATGTCATTACGATTAATAGTAAAAATAAGTTGGAAAATATTCTCTATTTGCGTAATACTTATTTGGGCGTTATTCCTTACAGAATTCTGTAAGACTGATACCTGCTGTCATTCCCATTACTTAGTCTATAAGATGTGAGTGTTATATTAGGAACTTTAATGGTCACTTTATACCTTAGGGCTGTTGTGAACAAGTTACTTTGATGGATTGTCTTTTGATCAGTTAAATATAATAAATTACAATCATAAAGATGGTCTTTCTGTGTTTTCCAGAACTTTGCAAAGAAGTATTTCTTTTTCCTTTCTTCCTTCCTTCCTCCCTTCCTTCCTCCCTCCCTTCCTTCCTTCCTTCCTTCCTTTCTTCCTTCCTTCCTCCCTTCCTTCCTCCCTTCCTTCCCCCCTCCCTCCCTTCCTCCCTCCCTCCCTTCCTCCCTCCCTCCCTCCCTTCCTTTCTTCCTTCCTTTCTTTCTTTCTTTCTTTCTTGGTAAGGAAGATTGGCCCTGACCTACTATCCATTGCCAATCTTCCTCTTTTTTGCTTGAGGAAGATTGTCAGTGAGCTAACATCTGTGTCAGTCTTCCTCTATTTTGTATGTGGGATGCCACCACAGCATAGCTTGGTGAGTGGTATGTAGGTCCGTGCCTGGGATCCGAACCTGTGAACCCTGGGCTGCCAAAGTGGAATGTGCAAACTTAACCACTATGCCACTGGCTGGCCCCAAAGAAATATTTGTTATACTAAAATGATTATTGGATAGTATCTGGGAAGCTGGTGCTGGTTGCTGACAAGAGGCCTCAGTACCTGTCCACGTGGGCCTTTGAGTGTTCTCATGACATAGTAGCTAGCTCCCCTTGGAGTGAGAGATCCAAGAGACCTTGTGGAAGCAACAGTGTCTTTTATGACCCAGCCCTGGAAGTCATGCACTTGTACTTCCACAGTTCTCCAGTCCTGATTCAAAGTAGGAGCCTACAAAAGGGTGTGAATACGAGGAATCAAGGATCACTGGGGCTATCTTAGGAAAGTGAAGACATAATTCAGTGGTAAACTTAACAAGTCTTATTTTAGGAGAATGATTAGCTTTTGTGTTTGATAAATCATAATCTATGGGTATTTTTAAAGGGACCAATTTTGTGCTAGTTTTTCACATTCTAAACAACCGTTACAAGTGTAAACATGTTTTGTTTTGGGTTTTTTTGCAGATTATTTAAAATATCTGACAATATACATGAGAGTGCTTATTCTAACGACAGTGCAAACTTGGATTCTCATACTGGCTCAGTGAAAATTGTCGAAACAGAAATGAACAAAGGGAAGTCATGGAAATGTAATACTAGGCAGAAACCTCAATATTCAGACATTAACGTGTTTACAGCAAGTGATGCTGTTTCTGCTTCTGAAATCAGAGAAGGCAAAGCACCATCTTTTTCACTTGCATCTCAGCTTCATGAATTTCAAGGGAAGTCCTGGCTTTTTCGGTCGGTTTTGTAAAAGTACAAACTAGTCCGTATTTCTTAGCATATGGAAGAATACAAAAATATAGTAAATTTGAGTAGGTTATCTCTCAATGTATAATTTCTGCATTTCTTTATTATTACATTATTTTTTAACTGTGATCTAATGTTTTTTAACTGTTCTCTCAAAAAGTTATGCACATTTTATTGAAGCAGTTTTTTGGGAAAAGTTTAAAATATATCCATGTAAGTATGTAGGATTTTTTTTTTTAGGAGTAACAGAAAATGGTTTAGATTCCTTGAAAGCTGTCACAGAAATCCGTATCCTTTAAATTATTTTACTACAGCAACTTTATATTTGAAACTCTAAGTTTTAAACATTTTGTTTCATTGTCTCTATTAGTTTATTTTGGTTGACAAAGAAAAAGGGAAAAATGAATCTTTTGGGTTATGTAAGAGACCCACTGTGTGTGATAGGTGGTGCTATTCAAAGTGTGGTCTGCAAGCAGGTGCCAGTTTTTGCACTGTTTGTTACCAGTCTGCAGCAAGATAAGTACAGAAATGAGATTTGTATTGTTGGCTCAACTCTTAGCATATTTACTTACAAATTAATACAGATAATTTCTTATGCTTTGGGTAAGGACAACATATTGGGATAAACATGGGTAGGAGAAATGAATGAGAATGGGATATTCTGTGAATTAGGGACATTTTTACAAATTTAGTATTTTTTGAAAGAACCTAATTGCAGTTTATACCTATAATCTGATTTACATGTCTGGGCAATATTTTGAGTACATATGTGTTCTGGAGGTAACATCCTCTTTGCTTCTTTGATACCCTGCATATGTCTATAATAGTGTACTTATTCTATTTTATTACAATTCATCAGCTGTTTATTTCCCTGTGACCTATGAACTCCTTGAAGGCAAGGACCATGCCTTATTTATCATCCTATCTCCAAATACATTTTGAAAAGCAGGCTAAGTGAGGAAGTTATTCTGGCAAAAGAGTTTCCATGAGCAGTGGTAAGGCTTTGTAAAAAAGTGTGGAATATGTTTGGAAAGAACAAGCATTCCAATTTGGCTGAAATGAAAGTTATGATTAAAGGAATGGTAGGAAATAATGTTGGATAGGTGTCTTAGGATCAGATTATTTAATACCGTGAATTCCAAGGTCAAGAGTTTTTGTTTTCGTTTTTAATGAATTTATTAAGCAGTGACGAGAAACCATACAATATTTTTGAGCAGGTCAAGTTACATCATCAAAACCATGCTTTAGGATTATGGAATTAGTGACTAAAAGCTGAGGAAGGTTCTAGAATCCACAAAAGTTATGGCCTAGTTGGCAAAACAAAAAGTGGATTCTAGGTATTGGGCAGTTGAGCTAGAGGAATTGAGGGGAGAGTAACTCTAATCCTGAGGACTCTGGGGACTGAGATAATTCTGAAGTATGATTAGAAAATATTTGCCTGACCACTTTTGAAAGGTTGCCTCCAATGCAGGTAACTGAACTGAGTTAGAATCGGGTGGGGGGTGGACAATAAGAGGGTTATACATGATGATATAATAACTTCAGACATAGCCAGCCTTTCTTGCTTCTGTTCAGCATAGGTCTCAGTCCTGCTGCACTTCCTTCTTTCTGGTGATCTAAATAGGGTGGGAACATGGGAAATTGGTTAATAGTAAACAGTTAAAGTTCGTTTCATTATCTGTATGATGGGAAATTCTTCTTACTCTTGCTGGAACTTGCCATAATATACACTAACTTTTGAAGAATTTTAAAGGTTTTCATGCTATATTAGCATAGCTGAAATGGTCCTATTGTTTAGGTCTTTTTGTTAGTTAAAATGGGGCCTACTCTTGTGTTCATTGATTTATTGTCCAAAGAGTTCATTTGCTGTCAAACTCACTGAACTGTTACACTTTGTTACCAAGTGTGTATTTAAAGTAGAAGATTGAATGCTGTTCATGGTAATTGGAGAGTTTTGGGATTACTTTGACACAACTTATTTTCTGTTCCTTTCGAATAATTTACTGTATTTGAGTCCTTAGGACAATGAAACTGTGGTTATATTGATTCTGCCACAGTACTCTTGTCATTTTCAGTTCTATAGACATTTTCCTCCCTGCTATTCCATATAATTGCAGTGACACTGCTGAGAGTTTGTTGAATGAAAGGAAAAATTTGATATCAAGGGTTGATATTGATGATAAATGTTGTTAGTAGCTGAGTTTTCTCATGAGCTAGAAAACTGATTCTACATCTACTGTGAATCAAACATTCATTTCTGTGAATGCAAATTGATGTGAAACTACCTAATGAGAGAAAACTCAGCATGATGGCCCACTTGTGGGCTTGTTACAAATAAATATTTTATAGGAAGGGATGTATTTTGAAGGAAAAATGAGATTACTTCAAAAGCTGATGGATTGTCAAACTCAAAATTACATTTTTGTTTGGGCACAAATACTCTGACACGCTGCACAACTGAAAGTAAAACAGATTTGTAAATTATTTGCTTGATTTACTAAATGCAAACCTGTGTCAATTGAGTATTTACTGTGTGCCAGGCACTATTCTAGGTATTTGGGATATGTCCGTTAAGAAAACAGACAATGAATTCTTGCCCTTGTGGAGTTAACATTGTTGAGATGGGAGGTGGGGAAGAGCATAGATCTGAACAGTTGTAACAGTATATAAAACGTCATATAGTATTTTATTTATTTTTTACTGTGGTAACATTGGCTTATAACATAATTTTGGGTGTACATCATATTTCGATTTGTGTGTAGATTACATCATGTTCACTACCCAAAGACTAATTACAATCCATCACCATACACGTGTACCTAATCACTCCTTTCACCCTCTTCCCTTCGCCTCTGGTAACCACCAATCCAATCTCTGTCTATGTGTTTCTTTGTTGTTGTTTTTATCTTCTATTTATGAGTGAGATCATATGGTATTTAACTTTCTCCCTCTGACTTATTTCACTTAGCATAATACCCTCAAGGTCCATCCATGTTGTCACAAATGGCCAGATTTCATCCTTTTTTGTGGCTGAGTAGTGTTCCATTGTGTGTGTGTGTGTGTGTGTTAGTGTGTGTGTGTATATGTGTATATATATATATATATATACATATATACACACCACATCTTCTTTATCCGTTCGTCCCTTGATGGGCACCAAGGTTGCTTCCAAGTCTTGGCTATTGTGAATAATGCTGCAGTGAACATAGGAGTGCATATATCTTTATGCATTTGTGTTTTCATGTTCTTTGGATAGATACTCAGCAATGGAATAGGTGAATCATATGGTAGTTCTATTCTTAATTTTTTGAGGACTCTCTTATACTGTTTTCCGTAGTGGCTGCACCAGTTTGCACTCCCACCAGCAGTGTATGAGAGTTCCATTTTCTCTACATCCTCTCCAAAACTTATTATTTCCTGTCTTGTTAATTATAGCCATTTTGATGGGTGTGAGATAATATCTCATTGTAGTTTTGATTTGCATCTCTCTGATAATTAGTGAGGTTGAACATCTTTTCACATGCCTGTTGGCCATCTGTATATCTTCTTTGGGGAAATGTCTATTCAGGTCTTTTGCCCATTTTTTAATTGGGTTGTTAGTTTTTTTGTTGTTGAGATATATGAGTTCTTTGTAAATTTTGGATATTAACCCCTTATAAGATATATGGTTTGCAGGTATCTTCTCCCAATTGTTAGATTGTCTTTTCGTTTTGTTGATGATTTCCTTTGCTGTGCAGAAGATTTTTGGTTTGATATAGTCTCATTTGTTTATTTTTTCTATTGTTTCCCTTGCCCAGTCAGACATAGTACTTGAAAATATGCTGGTAAGACCAATGTTGAGGAGTGTACTGGCTATGTTTTCCTCTAGGAGTTTCATGTCTTACACTCAAGTCTTTAATCCATTCTGAGTTAATTTTTGTGTATGGTGTAAAGTAATGGTCTACTTTCATTCTTTTGCATATGACTGTTCAGTTTTCCCAGCACCGTTGGTTGAAGAGACTTTCCTTTCTCCATTGCATGTTCTTGGCTCTCTTGTCAAAACTTAGCTGTCCATAGATGTTGTAGGTTTATTTTTGGGCTCTCAATTCTGTTCCATTGATCTGTGCATCTGTTTTTGTGCCAGTACCGTGCTGTTTTGATTACTATAGCTTTGTAGTATATTTTGAAGTCTGAAAGTGTGATACCTCCAGCTTTGTTCTTTTTCCTCAGGATTCCTTTGGCTATTCAGAGTCTTTTGTTGTTCTATATAAACTTTAGGATTCTTTGTTCCATTTCTGTGAAAAATGTCCTTGGAACATTTATGGGGATTGCATTGAATCTGTAGTTTGCTTTTAGGGAGTATGGGCATTTTAACTTTGTTAATTCTTCCAACCAAGAGTGTGGAATATCTTTCCGTTTCTTTATGTCTTCTTTTTCTTTCAGCAGTGTTTTATAATTTTCAGTGTACACATCTTTCACCTCTTTGCTTAAATTTACTCCTAGGTATTTTATTCTTTTTGCAATTGTAAATGGGATTATATTCTTAATTTCTCTTTCTGCTACTTTGTTGTTAGTGAATAAAAATGTAACTGATTTTTATATATTGATTTTGTATCCTGCAACTTTACTGTATTCATTTATTATTTCTAAAAGTTTCTTGGTGGATTCTTTAGGATTTTCTAGATATGAAATCAGTGTCATCTGCAAATAGTGACAGTTTCACTTCTTCCTTTCCAATTTGGGTCCCTTTTACTTCTTTTTCTTGCCTGATTGCTCTAGCTAGAACTTCCAATATTGTGTTGAATGAGAGTGGTGAAAGTGGGCATCCTTGTCTGTTTCCTGTTCTTAGAGGGATAGCTTTAAGTTTTTCTCCATTGAGAATGATATTAGCTGTGGGTTTGTCATGTATGGCCTTTATTATGTTGAGGTACTTTCCTTCTATACCAATTTTATTTGGAGTTTTTATCATAAATGGATGATGTATCTTGTCAAATGCTTTCTCTGCAACTATGGAGATGATCATGTGATTTTTATTCTACATTTTGTTAATATGGTATATCATGTTGATTTATTTGCATGTGTTGAACCATCCCTGCATCCTTGGAATAAATTCTACTTGATCTTTTTAATGTGTTGTATTCGATTTGCTAGTATTTTCTTGAGGATTTCTGCATCAATGTTCGTTAGTGATATTGGCCTGTAATTTTCTTTTTTGTCTTGTCCTTATCTGGTTTTGGTATCAGGGTAATTTTGGCTTCATAGAATGAGTTAGGAAGCTTCCCCTCCTCTTCAATTTTTTGGAAGAGTTTGAAAAGGATAGGTGTTAAGTCTTCTTTGAATGTTTGGTAGAATTCACCAGGGAAGCCCTCTGGTCCTGGACTTTTATTTTCAGGGATTTTTTTTTTTTTTTAAGAGTTGTTTTTTATTTATTTATTTTTTTTAAAGATTTTATTTTTCCTTTTTCTCCCCAAAGCCCCCCAGTACATAGTTGTATATTCTTCGTTGTGGGTCCTTCTAGTTGTGGCATGTGGGACGCTGCCTCAGCGTGGTCTGATGAGCAGTGCCATGTCCGTGCCCAGGATTCGAACCAACGAAACACTGGGCCGCCTGCAGCGGAGCGCGCGAACTTAACCACTCGGCCACGGGGCCAGCCCCTTTCAGGGAGGTTTTTGATTACTGTTTCTATTTCCTTACTGGCAATTGGTCTATTCAGATTGTCTATTTCTTCTTGATTCAGTTTTGGGAGGTTGTGTGATTCTAAGAATTTATCCATTTCTTCTAGATTATCCAATTTGTTGGCATATAGCTTTTCCAAGTATTCTCTTAATAATCTTTTGTGTTTCTGAGGTGTCCATTATAATTTCTCCTCTTTCATTGCTGATTTTATTTATTTGAGCCTTCTCTTTTTTTTCTTAGTGAGTCTAGCTAGAAGCTTGCCAATTTTGTTTATCTGTTCAAAGAACCAGCTCTTAGTTTCATTAATTTTTTTCTGTTTTTTTTTTTTAGTCTCTATTTCATTTATTTCTGCTCTGATTTTTATTATTTCCTTCCTTCTCCTAATTTTGGGCTTTGTTTTTTGTTCTTTTTCCAGTTCCTTTAGGTGCACTGTTAGATTGTTTATTTGAAATTTTTCTTGTGTGTTGAGGAAGGCCTGTATTGTTATAAACTTCCCCCTTAGAACCACTTTTGCTGTATCCCATAAATTTTGGCATGTTCTATTTTTATTTTCAGTTTTCTCCAGGTGTTTTTTAAATTTCTCCGTTGGTTTCTTCATTGACCCATTCATTGTTCAGTAGCATTTTGTTTAGTTTCCACATATTTGTGGCTTTTCCGATTTTCTTCCTGTAGTTGATTTCTAGTTTCATACTGTTGTGGTCAGAAAAAATGCTTGGTATTATTTCAGTCTTCTTAAATTTATTGAGACTTGTTTTGTGGCCTAGTGCCTGATCTATCCTGGAAAATGTTCCACATGCATTTGAAAAGAATGTGTATTTTGTGGTTTTTGGATGGAATGTTCTGTGTATAGCTACTGTGTCCATCTGATCTAATGTGTCATTTAAGGCCAATGTTTCCTTATTGATCTTCTGTTTGGATGATCTATCCATTGGTCTAAGCAGAGTGTTAAAGTCCCTTAGTATTATTGTGTTGCTGTCTATTTCTCCTTTTATGTCTGTTAATAATTGCTTTATATATTTAGATGCTCCTCTATTGGGTGCATAGATATTTACAAGTGTTATATCCTCTTGTTGGATTGTTCTCTTTATCATTATGTAGTGCCCTTCTTTGGCTCTTGTTACAGTTTTGTTTTAAAATCTATTTTGTCTGATATAAGTGTTGCTACCCCAGCTTTATTAGCATTGTCATTTGCATGGAGTATCTTTTTCCATCTCTTCACTTTCAGTTTGTGAGTGTCTTTAGGTCTGAAGTGTGTCTCTTGTATGCAGCATATATATGGGTTTTGTTTTTTTATCCAGTTGGCCACCCTGTGCCTTTTGATTGGAGCATTTAGTCTATTGACATTTAAAGTAGCTATTGATAAGAATGTACTTATTGTCATTTTGTTGCTTTTTTTCTGTGTGTTTTAGTAGTTCTTCTCTGTTCCTTTCTTCTTCTCTTACTGTCTTCCCTTGTGGTTTGATGGCTTTCTTTAGTATTATGTTTGAGTTCCTTTCTCTTAGTTTTCTGTGTATTTATTATAGGTTTCTGGTTTTTGACTAACATGTGGTTCATATATAATAACCTACATATATAGCAATCTGTATTAAGTTGATGGTCTCTTTAGTTTGACCTTCTGCTAAATGCTCTACTCTTTTACTCCCATCCTCCCACATTTTTTGTTTTTGATATCATATCTAACCTTTTTTTTGTGCGTGCATATCCATTACCCTCTTATTATCAAAATAGATAATTTTAGTGCTTTTGTCTTTTGACCCTCATATCAAGCTTCACAGGTCATTGATCTGCTATGTTTATTGTATATTTTCCTGTACCACTGATTTTACTGCTTTTTTTAAATGATATTCTTATTCCTGTTTGTGGTCTTCTCTTTTCCACTTAAATAAGTCACTTTAGCACTTCTTGTAAGGCTGGTTTCTTTTTTTTTAAACTTTTTATTAAGATTATGATAGTTTACAACCTTGTGAAATTTCAGTTTTACACTATTGTTAGTCATGTTGTAGGTGCACCACTTCACCCTTTGTGCCCTCCCCCCACTCCCCATTTCCCTGGTAACCATGACCCAGTTCTCTTTGTCTATATGTTTAACTTCCACCTATGAGTGGAGTCATACAGAGTTTGTCTTTCTCTATGTGGCTTATTTCACTTAATATAATACCCTCATGGTCCATCCATTTTGTTGAGAATGGGACGATTTTATCATTTTTTATGGCTAAGTAGTGTTCCATTGTATATATATTCACCATATCTTCTTTATCCAATCATCAGTCGATGGGCACTTAGGTTGCTTCCATGTCTTGGCTATTGTAAATAATGCTGCGATGAACATAGGGGTGCATGGGACTTTTGGAATTACTGATTTCAAGTTCTTTGGATAGATACCCAGTAGTGGAATGGCTGGGTCATAAGGTATTTCTATTTTTAATATTTTGAGAAATCTCCATGCTGTTTTCCATAGTGGCTGCATCAGTTAGCATTCCCACCAACAGTGTATGAGTGCTCCTTTTTCTCCACAACTTCTCCAACATTTGTCACTTTTTGTTTTGAATATTATTGCCATTCTAACAGATGTAAGGTGATATCTTAGTGTAGTTTTGATTTGCATTTCCCTGATGATGAGCATCTTTTCATGTGTCTATTGGCCATCCATATATCTTGTTTGGAGAAATGTCTGTTCATGTCCGCTGCCCATTTTTTGATTGGGTTGTTTGATATTTTGTTGTTGAGCTGTGTGAGTTCTTTATATATTATGGAGATTTACCCTTTGTCAGATAAATAACTTGTAAATATTATTTCCCAACTAGAGGGTTGTTTTTTTGTTTCAATCCTGTTTTCCCTTGTCTTGAAGAAGCTTTTTAGTCTGATGAAGTCCCATTTGTTTATTCTTTCTGTTGTTTCCCTCGTCTGAGGAGTTATGGTGTCCAAAAAGATCCTTTTGATACTGAGTCAAAGAGTGTACTGCCTATGTTCTCTTCTAGAAGACTTATTGTTTCAGGTCTAATCTTTAGGTCTTTGATCCATTTTGAGTTTATTTTTGTGAATGGTGAAAAAGAATGGTCAATTTTCATTCTTTTACATGTGGCTTTCCGGTTTTCCCAGCACCATTTGTTGAAGAGACTTTCTTTTCTCCATTGTAGGCCCTCAGCTTCTTTGTTGAAGATTAGTTGTCCATAGATGTGGGGTTTTATTTCTGGGCTTTCAATTCTGTTCCATTGATCTGTGCACCTGTTTTTGTACCAGTGCCATGCTGTTTTGATTATTGTAGCTTTGTAGTATGCTTTGAAGTCAGGGATTGTGATGCCTCTAGCTTTGTTCTTCTTTCTCAGGATTGCTTTAGCAATTCGGGGTCTTTTGTTGCCCCATATGAATTTTAGGATTCTTTGTTCTAATTCTGTAAAGAATGTCATTGGGATTCTGATTGGGATGGCATTGAATCTGTAGATTGCTTTAGGTAGTATGGACATTTTAACTATGTTTATTCTTCCAATTCATGTGCATGGAATTCTTTCCATCTCTTTATGTCATCATCGGTTTCTTTCAGGAAAGTCTTATAGTTTTCGTTGTATAGGTCTTTCACTTTCTTGGTTAAATTTACCCCAAGGTATTTTATTCTTTTTGTTGTGATTGTGAATGGGATTGAGTTCTTGAGTTCTTTTTCTGTTAGTTCGTTGTTAGAGTATAGAAATGCTACTGATTTATGTATGTTGATTTTATATCCTGCAACTTTGCTGTAGCTATTGATTATCTCTAATAGTTTTCCTATGGATTCTTTGGGGTTTTCTATATATAAGATCATGCCGTCTGCAAACAGTGAGAGTTTCACTTCTTCATTGCCTATTTGGATTCCTTTTATTTCTTTTTCCTGCTGAATTTCACTGGCCCAAACCTCCAGTACTATGTTGAATAAGAGTGGTGAGAGTGGACATCCTTGTCTTGTTCCTGTTCTCAGAAGGATGGCTTTCAGTTTTTGCCCATTGAATATGATGTTGGCTGTGGGTTTGTCATATATGGCCTCTGTTATGTTGAGGTACTTTCCTTCTATACCCACTTTATTGAGGGTTTTTATCATAAATGGATGTTGGATCTTGTCAAATGCTTTCTCTGCATCTATTGAGATGATCACGTGGTTTTTGTTTCTCATTTTGCTAATATAGTTTATCACATTGATTGACTTGCGGATGTTGCACCATCCCTGTGTCCGTGGTATAAATCCCACTTGATCATGGTGTATAATCTTTTTAATGTATTGGTGTATTTGGTTTGCCAAAATTCTGTTTAGGATTTTTGCATCTATGTTCATCAGTGATGTTGGCCTGTAGTTTTCCTAGTTTGTGTTGTCCTTGTCAGGTTTTGGGATCAGGGTGATGTTGGCTTCATAGAATGTGTTAGGAAGTGCTCCATCTTCCTCAATTTTCTGGAATAGTTTGAGAAGGATAAGTATTAAATCTTCTTTGACTGTTTGGTAGAATTCTCCAGAGAAGCTGTCTGGTCCTGAACTTTTATTTTTGGGGAAGTTTTTGATTGCTGTTTTGATTTCTTTACTTGTGATTGGTCTATTTAGATTCTCTATTTCTTTCTGCTTCAGTTTTGGGAGGTTGTAAGAGTCTAAGAATTTATCCGTTTCTTCTAGGTTGTCCAGTTTGTTGGCATATAGTTTTTCATAGTATTCTCTTATGATCCTTTGTATTTCTGTGGTATCTATTGTGATTTCTCCTCTCTCATTTCTAATCTTATTTATTTGAGTCTTCTCTCTTTTTTTCTTAGTGAGTCTGGCTAAGGGTTTGTCAATTTTGTTTATTTTTTCGAAGAACCAACTCTTTGTTTCATTGATCCTTTCTACTGTCTTTTTTGTTTCAATATCGTTTATTTCTGCTCTAATTTTTATTATTTCCCTCCTTCTACTGACTTTGGGCTTTGTGTGTTCTTCTTTTTCTAATTCTGTTAGGTGTTGTTTGAGATTGCCTATCTGAGGTTTTTCTTGTTTATTGAGGTGAGCCTGTATTGCAGTGAATTTCCCTCTGAGGACTGCTGTTGCTGTGTCCCAAATGAGTTGGTATGGCGTGTTTTCATTTTCATTTGTCTCCAGATAATATTTGATTTCTTCTTTAATTTCTTCAATAATCCATTGTTTGTTCAGTAGCATGTTGTTTAGTCTCCACATTTTTGCCCCTTTCCCAGCTTTATTCTTGTAGTTAATTTCTAGTTTCATAGCATTGTCATCAGAAAAGATGCTTGATATTATTTCAACCCTCTTGAATTTATTGAGGCTTGCTTTGCTTCCCAAGATATGGTCTATTCTTGAGAATGTTCCTTGTGCACTTGAGAAGAATGTGTAACCTGCTGTTTTTGGATGGAGTGTTCTATATATATCTATTAAGTCCATCTGGTCTAATTTTTCATTTAATTCTATAAGTTCCTTGTTGATTTTCTGTCTGGATGATCTATCCATTGGTGTTAATGAGGTGTTGAGGTCCCCTACTATTGTTGTTGATGTCTCCTTTTAGTTTTGTTAATAGTTGTTTTACAAATTTTGGTGCTCTTGTGTTGGGTGCATATATAAGTGTTATGTTATCTTGGTTGAGTGTCCCTTTTATCATTATAAACTGCCACTCTTTGTCTTTCTTTGTTTGTTTTGCTTTGAAGGCTACTTTGTGTGATATAAGTATGGCAACACCTGCTTTCTTATGTTCATTATTAGTTTGGAGTATTATCTTCCATCCCTTCATTCTGAGTCTGTGTTTGTCTTTGGGGCTAAGGTGTGTTTCCTGGAGGCAGCATATTGTTGGGTCTTGTTCTTTAATCCATCCTGCCACTCTGTGTCTTTTGATTGGAGAGTTCAATCCATTTACATTTAGAGTGATTATTGAAATGTGGGGGCCTAATGCTGCCATTTTATCACTTGTTTTCCGGTTCTCTTGCATTTCCTTTGTTTCTCGTCCCATGATTTTTGGGCTAGTAATTCAGGTAGATAGGTTTCTATATTGACTTTCTTCTTATTTGTAATTTGTGTCTTTATTCTTGTTATTTGTTTAGTGGTTACCAAGTGGTTTGTATAAAACATCTCGTAGATGAGATAGTCCATTTTCTGATAGCCTCTTATCTCCTTAGATTAAGCCGTTCCATCCCTTTCCTCTTCCCCTTCTAGGTTGTTATTGTCAGATTTTTTTTTTTTCTCTTCCTTCTTGTGTTGTGAGTTTGTGGTTAAAATGACAAGATTATATTTATTCTTGGTGTTTCCCTTCCTTTTATCTTTAATGTTGTACTTAACTTTTGCTAACCTGTTCTGATGGAGAGCTGCAACTTTCTGATTTTGTCTTTCTACTTATCTCCTTTGCTCTAGGTTTTGTAACCCCTTTCCCTTTTTTGATTTTTCAGGTATGAGTATCTTCCTGAGCATTTCTTGTAGGGGAGGTCTTGTGGCAATGAACTCCCTTAACTTTTGTTTATCTGGGAAAGTTTTTATTTCTCCATCATATTTGAAGGATATTTTTGCTGGATAGAGTATTCTTGGCTGTAAGTTTTTGTCCTTCAGAGTTTTGAATATATCATTCCACTCTCTTCTAGCCTGTAAGGTATCTGCTGAGAAATCTGCTGACAGCCTTATGGGGGTTCCTTTGTAGGTTATTTTCGTCTGCCTTGCTGCCCTTAGTATTTTCTCTTTGTCATTGACTTTTGCAAGCTTCACTACTATATGTCTTGGGGTTGGTCTTTTTACATTGATAAAGTTTGGAGATCTATTGGCTTCTGTCACAGGGAGTTCCATCTCTCTCCCCAGGTTTGGAAAGTTCTCAGCCATTATTTCTTTGAACAGGCTTTCTGCCTCCTTCTCCTTCTCTTCTCCCTCTGAGATACCTATAATCCTTATGTTGCATTTCCTAATTGAGTTGGATAATTCTCGGAGAGTTTCTTCATTTCTTTTTAGTCTTAGTTCTTTCTCCTCCTCTATCTGCAGCATTTCTATATTCCTATCCTCCAAATTGCTAATTCTGTCCTCCATATTATTGACCTTATTGTTCAGAGACTCTAGATTTTTCTTAGTCTCCTCCATTGTGTTCTTCATCTCCAATATCTCTGATTGGTTCTTCTTTATAGTATCAAGCTCTTTTGTGACATAGCTCCTGAACTCATTGAGTTGTCTATCTGTATTCTCTTTTAACTCGTTCTGCTAACTTTGGGCTTATTTTATTCTTCCTTTTCTAGTTCCTTGAGGTGTATAAAGTTAGGTATTTTATTTGTGATCTTTCTTTTTTCTTCATATAGGCATTTGTTGCTATAAATTTGCCTCTTAGAACTGCTTTTCTTTTCTGTTAAGGAAGATTGGCCCTGAGCTTCTGTTGCCAATCTTCCTCTTTTTGCTTGAGGAAGATCGTCCCTGAGCTAACATCTCTGCCAGTCATCCTCTATTTTTTGTATGTGGGATGCCACCACAGCATGGCTTGATGAGCGATGTGTAGGTCTGCACCTGGGGTCTGAACCTGTGAATCTCAGGCTGCCAAAGCAGAACTCGCAAACTTAACCACTACACTATGGTGCCAGTCCCATAACTGCTTTTCTTGCATTCCGTATGTTTTGGTATGTTGTGTCCATTTTCATTTGTCTTGAGACTTGTTTTTAATTTCCCTTTTGATTTCTTCTTTGATCCACTGATTGTTCAGGATCATGTTGTTTAATCTCCACATATTTGTGAATTTTCCAGTTTTCTTCTCGTAATTGATTTCTAGTTTCATGCCATTGTGGTTGGAGAAATGCTTGATGTGATTTCAGTCTTCTTAAATTTATTAAGACTTGTTTTGTGGCCTAACGTATGATCTGTCTTGCAGAATGTTCCATCTGCACTTGAGAAGAATGTATATTCTGCTGCTGTTGGAGGGAATGTTCTGTGTATGTCTGTTGGATCCATCTGGTTTAATGTGTAATTTAAGCTTAATGTTTCCTTCTTGATTTCTCTTTATGGGACCACCTATAATGTATATTAGTCTTCTTGATGGTGTCCCATAAGTCCCTTATGCCTTCTTCACTCTTTGTCATTCTTTTTTCATTTTACTTCTCTGATTACATTAATTCCACTGCCCTGTCTTTGAGTTCACTGATCCTTTCTTTCACTTGATCTTTCTGCTGTTGAACCTCTCTACTGAGTTTTTCAGTTCTTATTGTATTCATCAGCTCTATGATTTCTGCTTGGTACTTTTTAAATATTTTCTATGACTGTTGAAATTCTCACTTTGTTCATGCATTGCTCTCCTGACCTCAGTGAGCATTTTGATGTGTTATTTTGAACTCTCTGTCAGGTAAACCACTTACCTCTGTTTCATTAGGTTTGGTTTCTGGAGATTTATCTTGTTCTTTTGTTTGGAATATATTCCTTTGTTTCTTCATTCTCATTGATTCATTCTCTCTGTTGGTTTCTGCACATTAAATAAAACATGCACCTCCCCAGTCTTGAGAGACTGGTTTCATGTAGGAGATAGACCTTGTCAGTCAGCCAGGCTCAAGCTCCTGGTTGCTTCTCAAACCTTTGTGATAGTCCAAGCCACTGTCTTTGTTCTTAGTGGCTCCCAGGAAGCCACTAAATCCCTTCCAGGGAGAAGCTGGAGATCGGCATTTTTGCCTGCTCTCTGTGCACTGAGCCTGGGTGTATACCTCTGGGGTGGGGGAGCATTTCTGTGCCCATCTAAAAACTGCTTCTTTGTGTGGTATAGTCCTGTGAGACTTGTGAATAGAAGCCCCAGTGGCTTACAGAACAGGGTGTTTTGGGGGCCTGTCCCTCAAGTGGGAGCCTTCAAAGTTGGGGCACTAGAGGTTTGGTCTCCCTCAAGGAGAAGCTGGAAGTTGAGGATTTCTTCCCAACTATGTGGTACTTGCCAGGGAATTTAGGGCGAGAGTTGTCTCTGTGTTTCCTGCTCATTTCGATGTGGGTATTTTCTCATTTGCTCAATGTGTAGGAGTCACTCAGCTAGTTTGGGGATTTCTCTCAGAGGGAATTTGTCTGTGTGTAGCTGTATATTCTGTGGATCTATGGAAAGATGGAAGTTCAGAAGCTTCCTATGTCACCATCTTGGTCTCTCCCACTTTATTTGTTAAGTGCTTTCTTATGATGCCAAAATAACAAATATTAAAGCCTCATCATTAAATATTGTCAGTTAATATTACTTTAACTTAATTTTAAAATTAAAAATAACCAGTTTTTAAAATTCTGAAATATTTGACTCCTTAATGTGATTCTAAGCGGCAAAATTTAGAAGTATTTTCAAAGAATTTCCATATTTCAACTATATACAGTCCAAAGCCTTTGATGATGTAAGTATTTTATTATAATAACTTACTTATCTACCTTTTCTTACTAGGTTGTGTGCTCTCTAAGGGCAGGGACTAGATCACATTCGTCTCTATGTCCCCAGTGCCACTCTTAGTAATTGGTACATTATAGAAGCTTAAAAAATATTTGTTAAGTGACTACATGTGATTTTCATATGTGGGTTGGTTTGTATTTATTAGATTTATAAAAATTTGTCTGGAAGCTGAATAAATGATTTTCTTCTAGGTCTAGCATATTTGACAAATAAAACTAGATGGTAAATTATTAATAGTGTTATTTTTTGAGGGTGGTGGATCTAGAGCATGGTTACAATTTTAATAAGTTTAGAGGTAAAAAATGTGTGAACTATTATTCCATAGAGTCTTCCTAAGGCATATTTTCTGACAAATTGCGAATGTGAATGAAAAATTCTATATATTCCATGATTTCCTAAATTTTATTTTTTAGCTTCTTTACACAGATAGAAACTTTGTGATTTGTGCTCCAACTGGTTCTGGGAAAACTGTAGTATTTGAACTAGCTATAACAAGATTGTTAATGGAAGTACCATTGCCATGGTCGAACATTAAAATTGTTTACAGTAAGTATTACATATTATAATAGTGATAATTAATTATAATAATGAAAAGCCATTGATACAAAAGTAAGAAATAAGTTCAAGTTCAAGCCTTAGAAATTATTATTTGGTTTTTCATGCTTTTTAAAAAAGACATATCACATTTGGTCTTATCTGTTACATTAAATTCAAAACACATTTTCCTAGAGTTATAAATAAGAAGTAATATTTAGAATTTGACCTTTACATGTTTCTTTTTAAAAGGACAGACAAGATGAACAAATAAAATCAAACATTTTATAATTCTAGGAATTTCCGTAGGAACCTCTACTCTTCTTTCTTAGGTATATATTTTTTAAAAATTTTTCATCCAAGTAATTTATGCACACAATTAAAAAAATCAATTATCCCAAAAGGACTTATCATGAAAAGCAATAATCTCCGGCCCTACTTTTCTTCACTCTTGGTTACAATTCCCTGAGTAGTCACTTCTTTTTCTATTTTTAGTTCTATTTGATGATTACCTTTATAGCTCTAAATAATATGCTCATATTGTTAACTTTTAATTTATAAATATTAGGCAGCACCTAGATGTGTATTTAACTAATGTTTGTGAAAATAATTTTTAAATTGTACTGACATTCAAAATAAATATCTTATATTGTTATAGTGGCACCAATAAAAGCCTTGTGTAGTCAGCGTTTCTATGACTGGAAAGAAAAATTTGGACCAATAGGATTGAATTGTAAAGAACTCACAGGAGATACAGTAATGGATGACCTATTTGAGATTCAGCATGCCCATATTATTATGACCACTCCAGTAGGTGTTATTTATACTTTATTGTTTCCCTGGTTTATTAGAAAATATGTTTCTCTTTACCAAGGAAAAAAGTTGAAAGAAAATACAAAGTAGAAGAATATATTTGCAATGGAAAAAAACAAATAAAAAGTACCAGTGTTCAGGATATATAAGGAATACTTACAAATCAATAAGCAAAAGACAAACAACCAAATGGGAAGAATAGGCAAAAGATATGAATAGGCAATGTGTTATTGTGAATAATTCAAAATCGTACTTATTGCTTGTATTCTTTTACCCAAGTTTAGGACCTTTGTAGAGATTAAAAAGGGCAATTAAACTATAATTTTGAATAGTTTTGGTTTAACTTAAAAATAAATGAGGGTTCAGTTTTTTAAACACTTGTAAGACAGTCAAATTCTTAAAAAAATTTTTTAATTGTTAAATCTTTTTCAGGATACTTTTAAGATGTCAACTAAAATATTTCCCATTTGTAACATGTCGTGTTAAAAATTTTATTGTTATCCTAATAATAGTTGTTATAATTCCTTATCATTTTAAACCACTTGCATTTCTTCTCTAGGAAAAATGGGATAGCATGACTAGGAAATGGAGAGACAACTCTTTGGTCCAGCTGGTTCGACTGTTTCTCATTGATGAGGTAGTGAACATATTATTCACTTTTAGAGATAAACATAAAAACATGATTAGAATAGAAGGAAAGAAACAAGACATTTCCAAGCACACTATATGTTTGTTTATTCCTTCAAGTGAAAAATGCTTATTTTCTTAAGAAAGAGTGTTAATATTATTGCACATTTTATTTATTTATTTATTTTTGCTGAGAAAGATTCTCCTTGAGCTAATATCTCCTGCCCATTTTCCCCTTTTTGTATGTGAGCCACCACCACAGCATGGCAACTATGATGTAGGTAGGTAGATGAGTGGTGTAGGTCCGTACCCAGGAACCAAACCCAGGCTGCCAAAGTTTCATGTGCCAAACTTAACCATTAGGACACCAGGGCTGGCCTGCACATTTTAATTGATTAGATAGATTTTTATTTTTATAGCTAATGATTCTTTTTTTGATTTCTTTCTTAGGTGCATATTGTAAAAGATGAAAATCGTGGACCAACTCTTGAAGTTGTAGTCAGTAGAATGAAAACTGTGCAGTCTTTGTCTCATACTTTAGAAAATACCAGCAGTATTATTCCAATGAGATTTGTAGCTGTATCTGCAACAATTCCAAATGCTGAGGATGTAAGTTAGAATTTTAGTCTATCAGATTTATTATGACTAGTGAAATAATTTAGTTATTTCAATGTTAGAGAAAAGTGAGGATTTTTTTTTTTTACTGTAAATCCTCTAACCAATTTAATAGGAAAGTATGTTGTAGAAAGTTATGGTTAGATTTCATAGGTATGGCAATATTAATGCCATAAAATTTGGTTGATCGGGTTTAATAAAACATTTTTGGTGCAAGTTTGTTGTTTGCTAGTATCTAAAAGTCTTAGTTTTATGGGTTTCAGTTGCCTCATAATAACTTGACTAATAATATGTTATGATTATTGTAACCAGCTGGCTCTAGTTGTATGGCAAAGTATGATGGAGAATAAAAGTAGTTAGATGATTACCACCCTCCTCCCTCAGTTCTTTGTGTCTTGCATTATGGTAAGCACTAATGATAGATGCAAAAATGAAACGTATAGACCCTGCCTTTGAGGAAGATCTCATGGTTAATGGTGTACATGGACATGTAAAGAAGTAATTGTATGCAGTATTATACTTTATATAATGAATATGTCCTAATTTTTTCTTCAATTTTTTGGCAAACTTGAAAAATAGTACAGTCTTACTCTATTTTCTAATTCCTATTTACTTCTCAGCCTACTATGATATGACGTTTTTCCCCTATTACTTCTTAGAAATTGTTTTCACAGATAACTGCTATATTGTCTAATCCAATGGAAAATTTTGGCTTTATCTTTAATTTGGCACAATTAATCATTTTTCTCTTCTTAAAATGGCAACTTGTTTTGTTCATATTCAAGAATAATAGAGAAAATTTTAAAGTATATGTAAACAACAAAAATCCAGTGTTTGTCTTTCCAGATGTGTAGATGGAATCATAATGTACATACACTTTTATGGCTTGCATGTCACCTACAAACGTTTTCATGTTATTAAATATTCTTTAATAGTTTTTGTTGTTTTATTGGAATTTATTTATTTAATACCTTAATGACAGGAGATTATTTCCATTTTTTGCTTTTGTAAATAGTACTGAAATTAACGTACCTTTGAAAACATCACGATTCTTTCCATAGGATGGACTTCTAGAGTAGAATAACTGAGTCAAAGGATATATTAAACTCTAAGGACACAGTGCTTTCAATAAATGTTATATTCATTTATACTTCTACCATCAGCCGTTTCTCTGTATTCTAACACTGGATAGTATAATAATGAAATTATTATTGTTATTATTACTTTTAAATAGTTGTCAAATTTCTTGTGTAAAATGGTATATTTTAAAATTTTGTTTTGATTTCTACTAAAGTAAATATTTTTAATGTATCTATCAATTTCTTTAAGTTCTTTTTTTGCAACTTACCAGGTCATGTCCTTTACCCTTTTTTCACATTGGGATACTAAACTTTTTTGATTGATTTGTAAGTAATTATTAAATATTAACACCCTGTAATTCTTGAAACTCTCATCCTCTGTGATAATGACTACTTTCGTGAGTGCTGTTTCTCTGTCTCTCTTTCTTCAGTTTTCCCCTAAATTAAGGTCATCCTACGCCTTTTGCTCATCTCAAACTGTACATTCTTGTGTGATCTCATCCCTACCCATGATAGCATTGAAAATGTTTTGTTATTTCCTTCCTGTGCAAGTAGAAACTTATCAATCTATCTTCCTGTCAAAGCGTTGGTCAGTTTCATAGCAGGGCATGAAGCCTGATTACTAACCAGGCTATGGGAAGGTAAAGATTGCTCATCACAACTTCAGAAATTAACTAGTGACTCTGGCATTGAGTCTGAAATGTGCTTTTGGCACTACCATCTCTCAAGTGTTTATTTTTTGTTGAAGGATTGTCAACCCTTGCCAATCTAAGCCAACCATTCTTGCTACTCTTCAGGCAGTATTTAGGACAACACAAAAGAAGTGTTAGCCATCTCTAGGCATGGTTCTGAAAAATAGCAAAGAAATTACAATGATAGTGAGAAATTCAATTTCTCTGCTAAGATCAACTTTAATTTTACTTTGGAGTCTTAAAAAAGGAAAATAAAACAAAATAAGAATAATTAATTGGAAGTTTACCAAGGTGAAAAGTGGGTATAACCTTGAAATATTGCTGTTGACATTATTTACCAATGTATCAATAGAACAGTGTCAATGTAATATGTAATATTGAAAAAGACTACAGTAGTCTCCCCTTATCTGTTGTTTAATTTTCTGCAGTTTCCCTTACTCACAGTCAACCACAGTTCAAAAATATTAAATAGGAAATTCCAGAAATAAACAATTCATAATTTTTAAATTATGTGCCGTTCTGAGTAGCATGATGAACTCTCACACCCTTTCGCTCCGTCCCTCCTGGGATGTGAATCATCCCTTTGTTCAGTGTATCCATGCTGTATACACTGCCCACCATTAGTCACTTAGTAGCCATCTCAGTTATTAGATCAACTGTAGCAGTATAGCAGTGCTTGTGATCAAGTAACCCTTATTTTGTTTAGTAACGGCCCCAAAGCATGAGAATAGTGATGCTGATAATTCGGATATGCCAAAGAGAAGCCATAAAATGCTTCCTTTAAGTGAAAAGGTGAATGTTCTTGATTTAATAAGAAAAAAAATTGTATGCTGAGGTGGCTAAGAACTTTTATTACAGTATATTGTTATTTTGTAACTATATTATTTTATTACTGTTATTGTTCTATTTTATTATTGTTAATCTCTTTCTATGCCTAATTTATACATTAAACTTTATTATAGGTATATATGTATAGGAAAAAACATAGTATATATACGATTTCGTACTATCTGTGGTTTCAGACATTCACTGGGGGTCTTGGAACAAATCCCCCTCAGATAAAGGGAGATTATGGTACTTCATTGAATATTTTTATGTCTTGACTTTAAAGTAGTCTATAAATTGGGTTATTTTTAGCCATAAACTTTACTAGAAAAAACTTTTAATGTATATATTTGTGTTATGTAAAGATTGCAGAATGGCTTTCGGATGATACAAGACCTGCTGTATGTCTGAAAATGGATGAGAGACACAGACCTGTTAAACTTCGGAAAGTGGTCCTTGGATTTCCCTGCACTAGTAACCAAACTGAATTTAAGTTTGATTTAAGCCTCAACTACAAAATCTCCACTGTTATACAAACATACTCTGATCAGAAACCTACACTTGTGGTATGGATTATTGGTTGCTTATTTTTTAGTGTAATGTTCAGTTTTTAATATGATTAATACAAATATTGTTCATTCATTTTCAGTTTTGTGCAACAAGGAAAGGTGTGCAACAGGCTGCTTCTGTTCTTGTGAAAGATGCAAAATTTATTATGACTGTGGAACAGAAACAGAGGTATATTTTTTCATTTATTCATGAAGGTAGAAAGACTTTTAAGGATCTTCTAGGTAATATGAGAAAACCAGGTTCGTTCCTTAACCTTTTTAAGTTACTTGACCTCACCAAGCCTCAGTTTCCTCATCTGCAAAATAAGGATAATAGTAATTTGAAGGATTAAGTGAGATAATGAATCTTAATGCAACTATGATCCTGTCTTCATTTCACAGCCATATTTCTTTAAAGGTTATTCATATTGCTGCCTTCATTTTTTTTACCCACTTTCAATCCACCATCTGTTGTAATCTATCACTAAAGCTGATCTTGCTAATTGATCCCTCAGGAGCCTCTAACACATTTGACCACTGCCACCTTATTTAAAAACTCTGGACTCTGTGCTTCCATCATCATCCCCTACCAAGTTTCTTCTTACTTTGCTGGCTGCTCATTCCCAGTCCCCTTTTCACCTCTTCTACCCAGCTCTTAAATGTTAACATTCTAGGGGTTCTATCCAAGGTTTGTTCTTTCTAATTCCATTCTCCTAGGTATTTGTATCTAGCACATGGGTTCAAAGAATATTATCTACACGTATATTTGTATATGTCTGTAAATTCCTAAATTTATAGCTCCAACCCAGACCTCCATTCTGAGCTCTAGGTCTATAGTCCATCTGCCTAATTGACGTCGCCAACTGTTTATCTATGGGCATCTCAAACTCAGTATGTCCAAAATAGGATCTTGGTTCTTTCTCTCAAACCAGCTCCTCCTTTAGTGTTCCCCATCTTAATTATACATCATCGCCCTGGTTTCTTATGGCAGAAACCTATCACTGATATCTCTCTCACATTCCTCTCCATAGGCAATAAATTACCAACTCCTGTTTAGTCTTACTTCTAAATATATCTCAAGTATATCCTTTTATCTCCTTCAGCACTGCCACCTCCCTAGTTCAAGTCACTATTAATCTCTTGCCTTTTATCTGATGACCATACATATACTCTTATCCCACTTTATCTAGTTAGCGGTGTGATTGTGTAAAATTACAAATCTAAATATGTCAGTTTTCTGCCTAAAACCCTTTAATAGTTTCTTTTAATTATTTTATTGGGTTCATCTTTGTTTATAACCCTTTAATAGTTTCTTGTTGTCATTAGGATAAAATCCTAAATCCTTAATAAGGCCTGCAACACCTTGTATAATGGAATGTCTAGCTAATTCTGCAGACTCATCATGACCATGCTATGCCTTTACTCACTATAGTCAAGCCATGTTGTCCTCTCTGTTCTGAGAACATATCAACTGTCACCCTATAAAGGGCTTTCTTGCATCATGTTTTCTTTGTCTGGAATGGTTTTTACCTAACTCTTATTCCTCCATCAAATCTCACCTTTAATGTCAGCTTCTTGGAAAGTTTTTCATGGTCCTCAGTTTCGCCTTAGTTACTTTTATAGGTACCCGGCACTTTTATTTCATAGCCCGTATTATAATTGTAATAAATACTCTTTTGTTTAATTGTTATTTTAATATCCATTTTATTCATTAGATTGTAAAGTTCTTGAGGAGAGGAAGACTTATGGTCATCTTACTTACCATTCCGTCTTGGCAGGTCTCAGCAGAGTGCCAGCACTTTTTACTACTTAATGAATGTTAGCTTATTATTATTAATAACAACTTTTGTGAATCAATAAACATATTTAGTGGTAGACCTCAGACTAAAATTGGATTGAATAATTACATGTGGATATGAGCAGATACTGAATTTTCTGACTCATTTTGTAAGGGGTTGGGGAAGTACTTTTCTCTGCTTTCGGTCAGATCAGCTTTCCAATTACCAGTCTATCCTGTGACTTCCTCCTCCGGTCACTTTGTCAACCAAGGATTTGTACTAAACCTAGAAGATACCAATTTAGTTTTCTGACATTCTTTGGCTTTCTATCCATTAAAAAGATGGATTTCATCCACTCAAAGTAGATGAGGTCTGAAATGTAAACAGAAAGGGAGAAAGTGAAATTAATGCTAACAAGATAACAATAGCATAAATTTCTTTCTACCCACCTCTTTGTT
The DNA here is from genome assembly GCF_037783145.1 of Equus przewalskii. Classification (NCBI taxonomy): domain Eukaryota; kingdom Metazoa; phylum Chordata; class Mammalia; order Perissodactyla; family Equidae; genus Equus; species Equus przewalskii. The sequence goes on from NC_091854.1 coordinate 8,435,825, forward strand.
TTATACTCCAGAGAATATTTATCATATATTGCAGTCAGTGTTTTACTAGGAACAATAAATGTTTGAATAGAATCTCATTTGTGTGTTCTGCTTTTGCTTCATTCCCTGAGAAAAGCGTAAGTGAAAAGGAATGGAATGCCATTTTTGGTTGGTGTAGTCTAGGGAAAGAGACTCTGCTTATGTCAGTTCCTCTTGAACCAGTCGCATTCTAGCAACTCCTACAAGACTTATTTTTGCCCATCAAGCCCCAGATTCTGTTGCTAAGGTTTCTAAACGTGTCTAACATGCCAAACTTATTTGTACTCTGGTCTTTTTAGCTTTTTATTAAATAATTTTTCTGTTGTATCATGCATTTAAATAACAGAATACTTCCAGATTTTGACATTTCTTAGTTAACTTTCAGAAGTTAATTGGTGTAGTCTCACAGTAAGAATGCTTCCTGAGACACTGGTTTTAATCAAGAAGACTCCCTGACTATTTGTGGCCAGTGAGCAAGCATATTGGGAGAATGTATGCATCCATTAGGTCATTTTGCTGGCATCATTGATAGTTTTCATACTAGCTGCACTTGGTTTTATAACATTCTTGATTTTTAATTTTCTAAATGTTTTTAATAAAGATGGTGTTTCAAAAACATATTGACCAGCTCACTATAAAACTAGTAATAGAGTAAAGGTAAAACTGGAATTAAAAAAAATTGTGAGTATAGAGTAAAGAGGCTATAAGTAGGTATGAGTAATTTGGAGCTTTCTACTTGTTGGGTGAATAAACTAGTTGATCAAGTTGGGCCATGTGACCTGTAGTCAGAAAGAGATGTGGCTATTAAGTAATAAGACCTGTTTTCTTGCTCATAGACTAACTCTGAAGGAAATTTTTAAAAACTTGGAGAATTCTTAGGGCAATAGTGGCGTCATTCACATAGAATAACTATATAGCCTTCTATGTGAATACTTAATTAGCATTTTTGAGCTGAACCTATCTATATAAGCAAGGAACTGAAATAGATAACATATAAGTACTCTTAAAACTAATATCCATTCCATCCTCTCCGTTTTCCCCTGTTCTCTGCTGCATACAAATAAGCTAATCTTGTTTCAGATAATCATTTTTTTACACAGAGGTGTCTATCATAATTTCTTTTCTCATTTCCTACTCTTACCTAGTTACTCAAGGAAAATTTCTCTCCTTCGATTCTCTTCTTTCTTCACTCTTTGTCCCTCCTCTTTTCTTTCTTTACGCTCCTTTTTTATTCCTGTTTCTTCAGGAGTAAAATGCTGTTAGGAACAGCATGAAGTTAGAGACCCAGATTTGAATTGTAGTGCTGCCAATTTTACTAGCTGTGTACCATTGGACACATTACTTAGCTTCTCTCAGCTTCAATCTTAATCAGGGTTGGATATTTGGAAATCAACTGTCCATCTCACCATACAATTGTGAGAATTAGATAAGGCAACATTTCAAAGACATCTAAAAGTGTGTAGCACAGAATTTGTGCTTAACACTAACATGTCCTTTCCTCTTGCCTTGTTTTCATTACATTATAAATCCTTAAAAAAAATGTGAATGTTATATTAAATAATGCCTGATACTGTCATATCTGCAACAAGGAAATGGAAAAACACAAATTTGGAGGTTCTTAGACATAATTAAGAACCGACCTACCAACCCAAAATCTTTCAAAGTACCCAGGATTCCTTTTCAAATTGTCAAGAAACTCTCTTAACTTCTTCTTCTCTTTTAACCTAACCCAGTTTTCTTTCAGTACCGTACCTCAGAACACAATAGGCAACTTTTCTTATTTCCATCTTTTTTGGTTTACTTACTAGTGTTATAGTAGAGGTTTAAAAATTGTTATTCCTTGTAAATATTTTTCAGGCAAATTATGGGAGTAGGCTTGTGTTCTGACTAATGAACGTAAACATTTATGAAGTTTTTTTTCCTGTGGAAAGCGAGTTTTCCAAATTTCTGGTTTAAAAGTGAGCTTTGATGTTACAGCTAGTAAATAAAGAACTTTTTTTTTTTAAGTTTGTACTCTTTTACCAACCTCTCCCTACTTCCCCCTATCCTCAGCCTCAGCCCCTTGCAACCACTTCACTTTTCTACTGTTTCTGTGAGTTTGACCTTTTTTTTAAAAAAAATTCCAGGTGTAAGTGATACCATGCTGTATTTGTCTTTCTCTGTATGGCCAATTTCACTTCCATAATGCCCTCCAGGTTCATCTATGTTTTCACGAAAGGCAGAATTACCTTCTTTTCTAAGACTGAATAATATTCCATTGTATATATACCACATGGTCTTTATCTAGACCTCTCTCGATGGACAGTTAGGTCGTTTCCATACCTTGGCTATTGTGAACAATGCTGCAGGGAACATGGGAGTGCAGATATCTATTCAGGTCCTTTGCCCAGTTTTTAGTTGGATTATTTATTTTTTTACTGAGTTGTAAAATTAGAGACTTCTGAGTTTGAAAGTTTGATATACTTTACTTCTTGAAGATGGTTTTCAAATAATGATATTGTGAAAATATTTTATCTGTAAGCTTCAAAATAATTAATAAAATAAGAATTTTTTGATGTTAATCAGAAAAACTCTCAGTAATTTTATGGTATTTTTAAATAGGTTACAGAAGTGTGCACATTCCATAAGAGATTCAAAACTGAGAGGTAGGTTTAGAGCTAATTTTTGAATAGCATTTTCAGCTATAGATAAAAGGAGTCAATTATTGATGAAATATTAACAGTACATAGCAGATGATATATTTCTGTTGTAGATATCTTAATACATGGTGTTGCTTATCATCATGCTGGTATGGAACTGTCAGATAGAAAAGTAGTTGAAGGAGCTTTTACTGTTGGAGATCTACCAGTTCTTTGTAAGTAAAACATTCTTATGAATATTAAGATATTTTGGAAAATTATTTTTAAGAGGAAAAAAAGCTCAAGTATTCTTACTTATTTCTACTTTTCTTCCAAGAATCTAAAATTGTGTAACTACACGTGTATATATATATATATGCTACAGTAAACTTTTTGACAGTTTTAGTTCTTTATCATGTTACTGAACATAGTGCAATTTGAAAAGTAAGAATTTGTAGTTTTTTGGTTTTAAGATGTGTTATTTTACATGGAAATGTTCCTTTATTCTTTTTTTCTCTAAATTCCCTATATATGAGTTTTTATTACATTTATAAGAATATATCTTTTATGAGAAAATGTCTACCTGAAGCAATAAAGCTATATGGCTTGAAAGTAATATTCCTTCATCTGATGCAGTTACTACCAGTACTTTAGCTATGGGAGTAAATTTGCCTGCTCACCTAGTAGTTATAAAATCTACAATGCATTATGCTGGAGGAATGTTCGAAGAATACAGTGAAACAGATATTCTTCAGATGATTGGTAGAGCTGGTCGACCTCAAGTAAGTGACAGTATTTTACTTTTTGTAACTTATTTTAAAAACAAGGTAGAAAACAAAAAACTCTTTTTATATATTTTTTGTTAAACAAAAGATTAACATTTCATATTTAGATTAGGTTTAGAAATAAATGTAACTGAGAAAATTGACTTTAATGGAGGAATAGAAGTAAAACAAGTCTTGCCAAAGGGGACATACTCCCCATCTCCCACTGAGCTCACATTGGTTGATGAATGGTTGGGTTTATGAATGTGTACACTGTTAAAGGTTTTTTTGGTTTTGAGTTTTTTTTGTTTTTGTTTTGTTTTTTTTAATTCTGATTGGGGATGCTATTGGCAATTTTGGATGGGACAGTTTTTCATTGTGTAGGACTGTCATGCATTGCAGAACATGTAGGATTCCTGGATCCTAGCACAAAATACCTTTAGTGGTCCCCAGGTATTGTGACAGTTAAAAATCAGCTCATACATATTATAGAACGTGGCCTACTCTGACAAATACTTGGATAAAGATGTCATTAGTATAGGTACTAAAGGAACATTTAGGAAAAAGATCTTTTCAAAGAATGTCAAAATATTATGTTAAGTGAATCCATAATTTTTATAGGATAAATCAGATTGTATGTAAACTACACCAAATCTTACAGCTTTTATCCAGTTACTTAAGTTTGTTTTGATTTTACACTGCCAAAATTATGTTATATTGAAAGCAAAGTGATGTTTTTTACATCTGTGCTCTTGGAAAGATTTTATTTTATTTATTTATTTATTTATTTTTTGAGGAAGATTAGCCCCGAGCTAACATCTGCTGTCAATCCTCCTCTCTCTTTTTGCTGAGGAAGACTGGCCCTGAGCTAACATCCATGCCTATCTTCCTCTCCTTACTATGTGGGATGCCTACCACAGCATGGTTTGCCAAGCGGTGCCCTGTCTGCACTGGGGATCTGAACCGGCGAACCCTGGGCCGCCGAAGTAGAAAGTGCACACTTAACTGCTGCACCACCAGGCCGGCAGCCCCTGGAAGGATTTTAAATTAAATTTTCAGTTAACATTCAAATTCAGAAGCATTTTTAAAGCCTTTTTGACCTGTTGTTTAAGACAGGGGACTGTTTAATATAAAATTAAGGTCTTGAGTTATTGAAGAGAACTGGTGTCAACATGTGCCCCTCTTTACTAAATTTCCCTCTGTGTGTTTTTTTCCAGTTTGACACTACAGCTACTGCAGTTATTATGACTCGGTTGAGTACAAAAGAGAAGTATATTCAGATGTTAGCTTGTAGTGACACTGTAGAAAGCAGGTAATACAGAAAATATTCCAAAAAGATAATGTTAATATGGCCTATATTTTTTCTTTTAGTATATTAAGAGGAAATTTGGTTAGGGGATTTTCTAAAGCCATTTTCTTAAAACTTTTCGATAATCTTAATTAGAAAATTTGTGTCCTTTCAAGAAATTTAGTAGTTAAAAAAAAGACAATGTAATATTTTTATTCGGCTGTGTTTCTTTGCATATGGTAATGTATCCTTGTTATAAAAGGCCAAATTAGTACATCTCTTTACATTTTAAAAAATTTGTTTAGTGATACAGAGGCAATCTGAAACCTTTTAGTAAAGTATTTGATTATAATACTCTTGGAGAAAATAGGATATAATTCACTCCCCACCCTTTTTTAAAGCAATAATATCTTCTAGAGCCATGGAGTAGAGAGAAATCTATACTCTTTTTAAAAGTTGTACTGACTTATTATGGTTTTCTTATATGTGTGTGTATATATATATACATCTATATATTTTTTTTTGATGAGGAAGATTTGCCCTGAGCTAACATCTGTTGCCAATCTTCCTCTTTTTTGCTTGAGGAAGATTGTCTCTGAGCTAACGTCTGTGCCAGTCTTCCTCTGTTTTGTATGTGGGATGCCACAGCGTGGCCTGATGAGCAGCATGTAGGTCCATGCCCAGGATCCAAATGCGCGAACCCTGGGCCATCAAAGTAGAGTGTGCAAACTCAACCGCTATGTCACCAGGCTGGCCCCTTCTCTTAGATTTTTAAAAATTGTTATCTTTCATGAATTATTAAAGTAGCAATGAGTATATTATTCATTTATATTCACTTACATCATTGAATTATTTAAAATATTATCGACCTTTAAAAAAGTAAGAGTTATGACATTGAAATACATATACTAATGCGAATTTTTTTTTCCATTAGTTTGCACAGACATCTTATTGAGCATTTAAATGCAGAAATAGTATTGCATACCATCACAGATGTGAATATTGCTTTGGAATGGATACGATCAACCTTGCTTTATATTAGAGCCTTGAAAAATCCATCTCATTATGGTTTGTTACTTTGATTTGGAAAAGTAGTAATTTTTTCAAGCCATTTGGGCCTTTATTTATGCTAATAGATAACAGTAGATTAAAGAAACTAATATGTAATGAACAAAAGTAGCAACTTTCACAAATACATTTAGAGGCAAGAGTAGACAAATGTGAGAAATCTTTATCTTTTTTAATTTTAGCTTTTCGGTAAGGTTTAAAATCAGCACTATTAAAAATACACCTTTTACAAAAATATTTAACTCAAAAATAACAAAAATGCCTAAAATTATTTAAAATAAGTTCAAGTAAAAAAAAAAAGCCTTGAATTTTGTGTGAACTGGCGTTCACATCAAAGAATATACTACTACTATTACTGCTAGAATTGTTATCTTGCTTCTAAAGCTAACGCACATCTGGTTATGTTGCTTCTAGAGGCTTCTTTCGTGTGGTGTGGGTTATAAAATAAAAATCCTTGGGATTGCTTAAAATGCAATTATAACCTGACTTGTTGCAATGCCATTCTAATGCACACAGGTTCAAAACTTTCAGCTCTCCAAGAAGGGAAAAATACAGTATTCCTGCTCACTGTTATACAATAAAATGAGGAAAGGCCAATTGATATCAAAAGGATTTTGCAACAGTGGTTATTTTCTGTAGATGTTTAAGCCTTGTTTTAATTTATTAAGCTATTTTCCTATTTAAGATTTAATTAGACTACTCTTTTTCTAGGTAGCTTGGGTATAAACTGAACCTATAAAGATGAATGAAGTCCATTCTATTTTACTTTTTATAATTTTTCATAACTTATGCAGGTTTTGCATCTGGATTGAACAAAGATGGAATCGAAGCAAAATTACAAGGTTAGACGCATTTCCTTCTAAAAAATTATATTCTATAAATTTAATGAAAAACGTCAGTTATTATGAAAGTAAGAATACTCTTTTGTAAATTATTTTTTAGAAAGTAACCTTTTGTTGGCAGAAAAATATAGAATTATTTCTTTTTCACATGTAAATAGAGGTTGGCACATGTACTTTTTTTCCAAATTAATCTGTTTATTAATTCTATCAGAATATCTTCCTTTGTGTAATATATTAACTCAGTTTATTTGTTTTTATTTTTAAAATGACCCTGGTCTTTCAAAATGTTGCCACATATTAATTATTTCCTAGTTAAATTTTACTTGAAAATATAAGCCTAACTTGATTATGGGGTTCTTATCCTAATCTGTGCTAATGAAGTATTCCTGTCAAACCTCAGCTTTATTTTTCATTTAACACTCAGTATTTCATTACCTATCTTTTAAAATATCAAAAGATTGCTGAGCATTTGTTAGAATTAGAAATTGTTCCCTCTTCATTGTTTTGACACTCTCTTCCAGTAAAAGAAAAAATGTTAGATCCACTAAAAATGTTTAGCCAATTTTAATTTGTTCTCTACTTGGATATACACATATGGCAAATAAAAATGCAGAGATAAGGATAAAGTGGTAAAATTGTCTTGCTTAAAGAGTAAATATGTTGTTGAAACATGGTGATAAGCAATACCATATATGCTGCTATTGAGAAACAGATCTATAAAATAGTTGTATTATCCTTTACTTATTGACCAATTTTGTAATAGAGTTTTTAAAGCATATATTTTGATTATAATGATCAAATACACACAATAAATCAGACAGCTCATGAGATATCTTGCTATATTCTGATAACTGTAATGATTTAATTTTTGTTAAATTAGGAGGATCACAGTTCATATTTGCCTTATCTTCTGTCATTATAGGGTAGCTAAGTTTTGCATACGAAGAATAGCCAAATTTATTGTATAACTGAATGTAATGTTTTGGTATCCTTGGAGGTCTGCCTTAAGTCTCTTAGGAAAGGTCGTTAGCATAAAATATGCTGTTTCCTAAATTTGGTTATCCTTTCTTGCTCAGTATCCTCCGATAGCTACCCCATCGCTCTTAGAGTAAAATGCAGACTTTCACCAGAGCCCACCAAGTTCTCCCTGACTTGATATTTCCCTGCCTATTTCTCTGACTTCATCTCTTATCGCTTTCTCTCTCTTTTATTCCACTCTCTCCAGACTGGCCCTTTTGCTATTCCCTAAACACACCAAGCTTGCTCCCACTTCAGGTCCTTGTGTTCTCTGTTCTTTATTCTTGGAACACTTCTCACATATTTTCACATGGCCTGCACCTTCATATCATCCAGGTCTTTGTTCACATATCAACTCCTCAGAGAGACCTTCCTGGGCTACCTTATTTAAACCCATCTTTACAGAGAGGAAGGCAAAATGATTTCCGTGTTGTTATTGCTGTTTTCCTGTTCTGGGAAAAGGTCATATGTTTATGTTGAAAATTAGGATGACTGTATCCTTACTTTATATCAGAAATTATGTAGCTTTATATCAGAAATACACATAAGCTTTAGTTAAAAACTTAAAAAACTATCATTCTTTAGGTTCTTTCTCAACTTTATTTTTCTTCATAGCACCTTTTAATACCTAAAACTATATGATTTACTATTTATTTGTATATTGATTGCTTTCTTCAGTAAAATATTAGTTCTATAGAGGGGGACCCTTGTCTTGCTCACTACTGTGAACCTAAAACTTAGAATAGTGCTCAGCATGTAGTAATCATTCTTCTTTGACTGATTAACTTACTGAATGTTCACTTAATAGTGAGTAATTAAGAAAATTAGCAAAGACTTCAAAAGCATTACTTAACCACACACTTAAAAATGTCAAGCTGCCTAAGCAGTGTTGCTTAAACTAAATTATTTCCCAAAGAACCTTGCCTTCTAAGGACTGTGTGTTTGTGAGGGACTACTCTGAGATTGAACAGATTGTGATATTCTCACTCTCTGCTCTGAACTACTTCCAGTCTCCTGGCTTTATAGCACAGAACAGAGAGAGCACTGTAAGCAGCAAGCTACTACAATTGCTCTTATCCCCATCAATCAGTGAGAGTGAACCTGCACTGCTTCCTAGTCAGAGGTTCCTAGGTAGCAATAGTGGCATATGCAGAGATGCTGGAGTAAATGCTAAATGCATCAGCTAAAATAGTCTTAAGTGGCAAGAGAGTGGCAAACTCGGAGGAGGGGAAAGACTAGTGTTTTTGGCACAATCTTTGTAGAACTATTTGACTCTTTATACTTTTTATATATATATATATCTTTGATAAAAGTTAAAAAAAAAAAGAAAAGAAAAAGAAAACCACTTCCATGTTCAAAGTCACATAGCAAAGTGGTTACTTAAACCAGGAGCAACTTACTTAGCCTCTCTATTTTGTTTCCTAATTTGTATGTGAAATAATATTAATACCTACCTTATTGTGTTATTTTGAGAATTAAATGAGGTAATACAAATATATCATTTTAAAAGCTCCAAGTTGCAAATGTTATTTTATCACTTACTGAGTATTATTTTTATTATTTGTGTTATTATTATTAGAAAATCTTTTTAGCATTTGGTTGGGTTCTTTTATTTAAATGAGTTTTTTCCTACCACTTAAGTAGGGACTACAGTTCTTCCTAGAGCAATTATGTACACAGAAACACAACTTTAGCATATTTAATAATAAATACTGTTTTCTGCTTCTTCCTTATTTTACTAAAATAAAAATATATTCTCTAATTGAACAGAATTATGTTTGAAGAATCTGAATGACTTATCATCTCTGGACTTGATAAAAATGGATGAAGATGTTAATTTCAAACCAACTGGTAATTTTCCATCCTTGTTACTAAGTTTAATGGTTGCTTACTTAAGACTAAATAAAAAAATTTTTCTACTAAAATTTAGATAATGGTAAAATTAAATTGTGATATCAGTTCTCAAGAGGGTATCAACATTATTAGCAAGATAAATTTATACAGCAGTCCTATTTATAAAATCATAGAACTTCTTTTTGATAGGCATAGAATTTGTCTTCACCAAATCTAAGTGACTTTTAGCAGAAGATTGAAATGCTCAAATTTCCTGGTTGCTTCAAACCTCTTATAACTCTTGTGGATATTCTTTTGCCACTTCTTAATTATTCAGATTGATTATCTGGATGGTTACTTAGGCTCCTTTTCTCTCTTTCTCTCTCTCTCCTTCCCTCCATCTCACTCTCCCTTACTCCTTCCCTCTCTTTTTCATTCTATTTAGAGTATAATAGAAAAGAGAAAGAATGTTTTGTAGATTTTAGCACTCATGATTGAAAGTTTCTTGGGGGAAAATATTGACTTCATTATTCCAAATTAATCCTTTTAAGAAAGAGTACATTACTGAATAAAAGTTGGGAAGTATAGAAAAGTTTTTTTAAAAAATCAACATTTGACTCTTTGTTAATATTTGGCATGTATTCTTCCATTTTTAATGCATTTTTTATATACTTGCAACCATACTATAGAAATGTATGCTTTTATATCATGTTTTTATTTGTATTTAATATAAGGTTAAGTTTTTAAGACAATTTACTGCTCTCTCAGCCCTAGATTTATAATGTTTTTTTCCTTTCCCCACGGTCCTTATTCTGGTAAACCTAATTTTGTTTGTAAGAGTTTATCTTCTGTGTATTCTAGGATGTCTCAGTAGAGGGTCATGAGAATCACTAAACGTACCTTATTTATCTGTTCTTTAGATACTTCCACTCTCAAGAATCTTGTTCCCACTATCATTCCTTCACTGTGGAACTTCTTGAATTCACTGATGCCATTCCTTCTGCCTTTAAACATACCTGAGAAGTGTTCTGTTTAACATTTTTTCCTGTTCTCCATTGGTGAATACTCCCTGATTAATTTTCCCCTTCATAACACTCTTTTGTTCTGCTTCTTTTATTAATCTCTTTTTTCTGACCTTTTTTGCTTTACTATAGGTTTCTTAAAGTTTCAGACCTTGGACATTTATTCCCAGTTTATGATCATTTCTTTGAAAGGATGATTTACCTTCACAACTTCAGCTCTAATCATTATGTAAATGAATTCAAAATTGTAGTTTTGATCCTGATTTCTCACCTTTGCTCCAAAATTTCATCCTCAGTTTTCTATTGGGAATTTTTATTTACATATATGACATGAAGCTTGACTCCCAGAAGCATATAACAGTTAATTTGACCTGGAATAATGTGAAATGGAATGAACATAAAATTTGGCTTTCAAATACCTGGATTTCAGTCCCAGCCCTACCACTTGCTAGCTGTCACCTCATGCTTACCGAGCCTTAGTTTATTCATCTGCAAAACAGGAATATATTACATATCCTACTTACCTTATTGGGTTGTTGTGATGATCAAGTGAGATAATAAGTGTAAAAACATTTTACTGTAAACATGAGTTATTTCTCTTTTGTCCAAGGTCAGGAAAATATTTCACTGCTTGCCTGTTATTCTCAATAGCATAACCATTTTGCTAAGCCTAGGATTATAAAATATTTACTATCTTTGGTTTCTATTTCATTTATCAGTCATCCCATGTCCAGGTAGTTGTCAGATACTAAAAGGACAATCCAATCTTAAAGCCGAAAATATTCCTTATCACATACTAGGGTAATGTTTCTTAGAGTGCAGTTGGGTTGACTACTTGCTGTCAAAATCAATTGAGGTTGCTGTTATGTTAAAAATGAAATTAATGAATCCTATTCCAGACCTACAAACCTCAATTTTTAGGAGTCAAATCTAGGAATTTATATTTTAAGGCTGTTTCCAAGATGTTTCTTTTGCACATTAAAATTGAGAACCACTGCCTTGGGATTGACGTTTCAGTAAATGGTATAGTGAAAATCAGTTTAGATCTTCATCCCACACACCAGCTTATCTCAATGAATGTTCTGAGGGAGGAAAAGTTTCCAGAGGAAAATAGTACCCGGTAAAACTATGTTCTCTGTCTTTTCTAGGAGATTCATGGAGTTCAATAACATATTAAATGTGCTGAGAAGAAAAGCAATTAAAAAGAGCCTAAATTGGTTAACTTAGGGCTTTTACATGTTTATTTGCCCACGGAAACCTTTTTAAAGGAAGATTCATTAATACTGCAAAGAACACTAGCATTATAGAGCATGATTTGGGAAATGTTGTGATATACTAAAATGAATACTAAGTAGATTTAATGAAGGTATTTTAAAAATGGAAGACAAATGAAGATGTTTTTAAAATGGAAGAAAATAGAACTTATCTAATCTCTGACTGCAAAAGAGCTTTCCAGGCAACTTGAAAATTTCTACAGCATTTCTTTATTTTTAAAAATTTACATAGATAAAAATTAACTGTTTTTTTTGGTGTACACATTACTAAATGATCATGGGTCAAAGAGGAAATTTCAGAGAAAATAAGAAAATATTTTGAATTGACATTTGTAATTTGTGCCTTCTCTCATTTTCGCTAATCATTCTTTATAGAGTTTTATTAATTTTTTAGTTTTTTCAAAGAAACAACTTCTGGTTTTGCTGATCCTTTCTGTGGAATATTTGTTTCTATGTCATTGATTTCTACTCTAACCTTCCTTCTGCTTTCTTTAGTTTTATTTTGCTGTTCTTTTCCTAACTTGTTAAGATGGATACTTAGCTCTTAGTTTTCAACTTCTCTTCTAATACAATCTGATCTACTACAACATATATTTCAACAACATGAATTAGCTCATATGAAAATGGTAAAAGTGAGACTCATGTCTATGCAGCAAAAAATTTGTACTGATGCTACACCATTTTCCCCAGCACCTCACGTAGTAGCGCTGTTAGTCAGGGTTCTGCAGAGAAACAGAACCAACGGTATGTATATATACATATATATATATATATATGTATATATATATATCTGCAATCAGCAACTTGGAGACCCAGGAGAACCAATGGTGTAGTTCCAGTCTGAGTCTGAAGGCCTGAGAACCAGGAGAGCCAGGGGTATAAGTTCCAGTCCCAAAGCTGGCAGTCTTGAGACCCAGGGAGAGCCCATGATTCAGTTCTAGTTTGAAGGCAGGAAAAGACCCAGTCCTAGCTCAAGACAGCCAGGCAAGAGGAATGCCTTCTTAGGGTCAGTCTTTTTGTTTTATTCAGGCCTTCAACTTATTGGAAGGGGCCACCGACATTAGGAAAGACAATTTGCTTTACTCAGTTGAAATGTTAATTTCATCGAAAAACCGTCCTCGCAGACACACCCAGAATAATATTTGACCAAATATCTGGGCACCCTTTGGCCCAGTTAAGGTGACATGTAAAATTAACCATCACAGCAGCTTAACATAAAACACACAAATCTAACTGAACTTAGCTGAATTCTCAGAGGAATACAGTAGTGAACATAATGCCCTTTTACCTGAACTTCCTCTGGGCCCAGATTGGCCATGTGCTCTGACTTGAAAATACATATTATGCAATGCCCAGTCTTTGAACATTTGTCCTTTGTGTTTATAACTCAGCAGCCTCAACTCTTTTTTCACCCTATACTATGAAGCTACTTAAGAAAAACCACAAAGTATTATATATATGTATATGTGTATGACTTTATGAGGAATTTAACATGTCTTTTTAACTGTGCTAGTATTTATATTAGGACTATTATTTAGGTTAGTGTTATTGTTAGAAGGTTGCATGGATGTTTTTAGTTGTTTGCTTCAACATTTTTTTCCATAAGCTCTGTTATTTTCAGTATGCAGTTTTGCAAAATGCAAGATTTTATAGGAAATTCATATACCGTATATTTACAGGAAATAAGTATTTATGTAAATGTACGAGAGTACTATATATTTATTTAAGGCTAAGAATTTTTGTTGGCTTTGTAGTATTTTCATTATCAACGAGTTTGTTATATTTTCTAATTTCCATTATGATTTCTTCTTTGACTTATGAATTATTTAGAACTATATTTTTTAATTTCTCTACATAGGATTTTCTAGTGAGTTTTCTTTCCTAGCTTTTTCTTGTAGTTGTTCTTGACATTTGATACAGTTGCTTTGTGACCAGATAACATTGTATGATTGCAATCTTGAAATTTATTGAGACTTGTTTGATGTCCCAGTATGTGGTCAGTTTTTGTAAATATTTTGTGTGTGCTTATCCCTTTGAGTTTAACCCCTCTCCCAGATAAAGATCTTGTTAGTTCTTTGATGCTTTATAAGAGACACTTCTTGTGTTTTGGTTAGCTGTTTTAGTTGCCTTTAGCAGAAGGCTTGGTTCATAATTATTTAGCCTGCCATTAATGTAGATGGAAGTTGCTTGCATAATATCTAATTACTTCTTTTTTTATGACTTCTTTTTCCTTGATATTACCAATATTTTCTTTTATCTCTTTGGACATTTGTTTTTTGTTATTTAAATTCTTAGTCTGTATGTTCCAGTAATTCTGCTTCATAGAGTTTTTGCTTTTTAAATTTGTGGTCATAATACTCGTGTCTCTAGGTATTTATGTCTGTATGCTTGTATTCTTGCCTAAGTTTTCAGCTATTCTCCTTGGTAATGTGTGTAGGAGAAAGGCTCAAAGGGCCAAGTCTTAGTATATGTGAATTTAATAAGGTTTAACCTTCTGAAAATGGGCAGTAACTGCAAGTGGCTGGGAAAGTCATTAAACTGGAATGCAGATCTTACGTCTGTGAAGGAGAGGGGAGGAGGGAAGGAAGGAGGGAAGGAAGAAGAATTTAAGCCTGTAATGCAGTCTTAGGACCATTTGGCAAAGCTGATGGGGAATCTTCAAGTCAAAGTTGCCCATCTGAGGAGTCCCTTGTCTTACAGTCCTACGTCAGTAATTCTGCTGTGCTGAGTCCTTGGTTTGGAGCATCTCATGAGATGTGTAATCTCCATGTGAACATGGTGATTGCTTCAGAGCATAGCAGTTGGGGCCACCAATCAAAGACACTTCTTGTAGTAGGAGATGTGAGAGGTGCATTCTCATAGCCTCTACCTCCCCCTCCCCTACACCCTCCAACTCTGTGACTTTTTACTTTGAAATATACTGAATTTGCTACTATGAGAATATTCTTCATTCAACAGCTCTATTGATAGTAAGTTGCCTCTTTATTTCCTCTCTGCACTTGCAAATCTTTTTAAATTCTTTCCACTCCCATCTTGATTCACTTTTTTCATGGCTTTCTTTCTAGGTTATTTTTATACCTTACCTAGAAAACCTTCGTCCTTAGAAATAAACCAGCAAGTATCAAGTCTTTTCTCAAAACCTTTCATTTTCTGTAGCAGGGAGATACCCTATATTAATTTATAAACATCTAGGTTAAGAGGAGCATCTTTAAATATACCCTAAAGGTTAACGTACTAGTTCCCTTGGTAACCATATTCTTGATATCTCACACACTGATCTCAGAAGCTCCCTTTTATGAACCACTGCATTACCCACATTTTGGCTGAACATATTCACCAGCCTCCTAATTCAGAAAGTGGCTTTAAGCTGGCCTGCCTGCTTCTCTATTCCTGATTCTTAGTTCTGTCTACTGTACCATGTCCTTGATGCCTATAAGTCTGATGGAATGTCAGATTCTTCCCGTCTTCAACAAAACCTATAGCACAAGGATAAATGTTAGCCTTTCCCTTGAGAAGCAGTATGTCATTTTCCTTTTCCCAGATGTTTTCTGTGTGTGTTCACAAGGCTTGAAATTCTTTATGATGTTTTTGACAACTTATATTTGAAACTAGTAACCTTTTAAATGAATTCCATTTCATCACTTACCCCCACTCTACCTATCTCCCTACCCCCAACCAACTTGATGTTCTATTTCCAAAACAATTTATTTTCAAACTCTAATTTAATTAAAATACTGCTTAAGAATTTTAAGTGGTCCTCTGTTATTTCACAAAACAAATCCAAAATCTAAACTCCCTTAATAGCATTTCAAGACTCTTTCAGGGCTTCCATAGTCTATCATTCATCATATTTTGATAATAAAAATAGGCAATATTTATTTAATGTTAGGCACTGTGCTAAGTATTGTATGTGTATTATTGCATTTAATCTTCACAACAAACATATGAGATACGTACTTCTCTTGTCCACACATTACATTAAGAAAGTGGTCAAGTAGCTTGCACATGAGCACCTACGTAATAAGTGGTGGAGCGAGGATTCGAAGTAGGTCAATTTGACGTGAACTCATAGTCACTATCAAGCCATATTTCTCATTACAGTATTCTAATGATAGTCTGTTTAACTTTACTTTTTTTTTTTTTTTTTAAGATTTTATTTTTTCCTTTTTCTCCCCAAAGCCCCCCCGGTACATAGTTGTGTATTCTTCATTGTGGGTTCTTCTAGTTGTGGCATGTGGGACGCTGCCTCAGCGTGGTCTGATGAGCAGTGCCATGTCCGCGCCCAGGATTCGAACTAACGAAACACTGGGCCGCCTGCAGCGGAGCGCGCGAACTTAACCACTCGGCCACGGGGCCAGCCCCTTAACTTTACTTTTTTGATAAGCAAGTCTTGATTGTTCTTGAGGTCATAATGGCTTTATTTCCTTTCTGCCAAGGCATATTAGTTACTTTTAAATCCTGCTCAAGAACCCATTTTCCCTACTAGGCCATCTGACACTGACCATTCTCTTAGGCTTTATTTCCTCTGTACTTAAGTTGAGTATGTAAATATCATTAACTGGATTTTGTCCTCTAGTCTAGCTATTTCCCATGTGGTTATCTCCCTAGCCAACCTGTAAGTTCTAGAGACTCCGTCTTCTAGATTTTTTGGTGTATCTTTTGTATCTGATGCCATCACAGGCACAGAATAGATGGTAAGGAAATGTTTGTTAAACTGATGAAAAAGCAAATTGTTTCAGCTGAAGGGGTAAATGTTTATTTTTTCTTTTCCTACAGAGGCAGGAAGACTGATGGCTTGGTATTATATTACATTTGAGACAGTGAAGAAATTTTGTACAATAAGTGGAAAAGAAACTTTATCAGATCTGGTAAATTAATTTTCACTAGAAAATAAATAATAATATAAAATAACATTGGGGAAACAACTAATTTGTATATCATATAATTTATGAATGAATGAACAGAAAAGAAAGCATTTCTTTTAGTGCTTGTATCTCCCCCCTTATATACCTTTGATCATGAGATATGGAATATTACTCCTTAGAATATATTTTCAGCTGTATCCCTGTATCTGGACTAAGAAAATTTATATGCATACCCAAAGTAGGGATGGAAGCTACCTTTCAACTTATGTGATAATGCTGATTACCTTGGTAGTGGCTACCAAGTGTAATATGTTGAGAAAGATTCCAAGATGATGGATGTGTCATGATATATTAGGAAAGGCTGCTATGAGTGAAAGACAATGAGGAACATGTGTGTTACGTACTTGCAAATCTTCCCTAAATCTTTTGCATCAGAATAACAATAACAGTAGAAATAGAATAGCATTGGTGATAGACCAGAAAAAAAGAACTGAATGTGGATAAAATGGGAGTTAAAACAGGTTATACTAAGATATCAACACTGGGGGCAGCTTTGCTGCTACAGCAATGAATAGAGCCAAAGTTGTTGGTACCTGGTAACTCTACTGGTCCTTTCTCCCTTTACTGGAGACATGAATATGAAACAAGATATTTATATTTATTCTCAAATTTAAACCATTCATTTTAACTTAAAATATTTAAGTTGATTGTTTGTGATAGGCTTGTTATGCTAAAAATTGCACAAAAATTGATGAAAAGTAAAGGCTGTATGAATTAGAAAAGGTGTTAGTTTCATTTTACAGATGTGAGAAACCAAACCACAGAGAGTGCTTTGCTCAAAGTCATCTGGGAGAACTAGGCTCCAGAATATAAATTTTTATAAATATCTAAAGCATTCTTTCCATTGCAAAACTAGCCTCAATAGGGATAGTGATTTGCAAACTATAGAAGGGTAGATAATAATATAATAGTAGTAATAGTAGTAGTAACAAGAGCTACATTTATGGAGTGATTACTCTGTGGTAGGCACTGGGCTGAATATTTTAAATTTTATCTTATTAATCTTTACAGTCTTATTGGTATAGTCCCAGTGTTTAGCACAATGTCTGGCATATAACAAGTGTTTGTTAACATTTGTTAGTGAATGAATGAATGAATCCTTAAAGAAGCAAAATATATAAGGCAAATTTTTAACTCTATTCTGCTAAATGACAAAACTGTGATGTCCCAAGGCATCATTAAAAATAAATAAATACAGAGAAAGAGAATGAGAGGAAAGAAGTAAAGAGTGGACATAATTAAATGGACAAAGGATGAAATTTTATAGGTCACAATGATAGCCAGCTGCAAGGAATTTCTTGATGTGCAATTGAGGATAAGTGAAAAGAAAACACTGAATACTTTGAACAAAGATCCAAATCGGATAACTATCAGGTACAGAAATTAAATATGTTCTAAATAATTTTTAAATAGTTTTATTTAGTTAAAATAATAATAATAATAAAAGTTTTACCTTGTGTTTTTATTTACAGATTTCCAATGGAAGGAAGAATTAAAACAAGAGAAATGAAAGTAAATTGGTAAAGATAATGAATTCATATTTATGAAGGTTTTTTTAGTTTTAAAACTTATCTGATTTGTTTTCCTTAATACAAAAAAGAGCATATTTACATAAAAATAAGGAATCAGAATGTGCATGTGAAATTAATTTCCAAAAACTCTCAGAATTTAATTGAAATAGATAATTTGTGAATTTTTTTTGTCAACAAATATTTATTGAGAGTATGTTCTATTGAGGCAAGGTAGATGACAGAAAGAAGATATGCTTCTCATTATCAGGAGCTTTCAAGTTAGCTTGAAAGAGAACTATGTGTATAAAAATAATGGACAATATGAAAACACATGTAATAAATGTCTAATGAATGATAGTGGTATTCTGGGAGAGACAAATAGTAGAAGCAAAACCATGAGTGAAGGAATGCATATATATCAGTGGGATGACTATTCTGCCAAGAATGGGAAGTTTGTATAGAGGAATAGTCATTGGAAGAGTAAACTAAGGTTACATTGTAACTTCTAGTGACTTTTACCCAGTTTGCAATCACAAATACAATGATATTCTTTTCTGCTGTGCCAAGTGCTTGGTTTTCTGAGTATTTAGGTCTTAGTGTTAAATCTTTTGATTTAGATGATGCGATTTCGGGTGAAAACACTTTTTTATGTGGCTCAATAAAACCAGTTAGTCAAAGAACTTCTTTTTTCCTCCTTAGCTAGAGGAGGTCATTGTTTCTCTGGGATACTTCCTGACATCTCATTGAATTTTATGTCGCAAATACCTTCAAGTCTTGTCTACAACTCATCAGGCAGATCTATAGCTTGGACAACAGAAGTTAACATTCTGTTTCTTTGCTGTGTTTCTCTAGAGATTCAAATATCCTTAGAGATCACAGAGAATTTAGAGATCATCTAGCCCAGTTCTCTCGTTTTACAAATGAAGTAAGTGATGCTCAGATGAGTTGTAACTTGCCCAAGGTTACGTTGCTATACTGGGGACTGAGCTAGAACCAGAACCTAGATTTCTTGATTCTCTCAATGTTTTTTCAAATATATTTTATTGCATCAACTATTGAGTCAAATTAAATCAAGATATTTTTCCATAAGCATCTTTTTGGGAATACTGTATTGCAGTTTTAATGACTCCATTTATCTTGACTTAAATTGTGTCATACATTCTTTTGATTGGGACTGTCAGATTTTAAAATTGAGTGACTTTATAATTGTTTTTATGCATATCATAATTTAGTTTCCCATTATCACCTCCCATCTTTATGTGTCTACTTGAGCATGGCCAGGAAGAGAGGACATGTGTGCGGTCTTTTTTTCATCCAAAGTATACAGCCTTTTGGTGGGTGATAATGGCTAATAATTACCACTTTCGTGTTTTTCTCATCTCTCTGTTACTCTGCTGAATTTCAGATCTGTTCTTTTTCAAGTAGGTGTTAATCCTCTTAATTTTAAAATTTTATCCTTCAAGTTTCTGCCTTTTAATTTAAGGCTATTTTTTATTTTTCATAACTTTAATTCTCAGGTCTTTCATCTTCAGCGTTAGCTCTGTTTTCTTTAACTCGTATTTTTCAATGAACTCAGGATATATTTCCAAATTAGGGATATCTTTTCTTATACACTTGTTTCTTGTTATTAGATTATATAAGTATGTCATGGATTCGTTTTTAAAGGGTCAAAAATAAGATTTATAAAGCAAAAAGTAGAGTCTCCCTAGACCCCCTTTCTTTCTTCCTCAGAAGTAACTATAATCAGTAGTTTGCATCCTTCCAACTTCCTTTCTGTTTATTTGGTACATGCATATGTGCTAGTAAACATATGTAGTGTCTACTAGATAAACAAGATCATACTGTAATTATTGCTCTTGTGATATGTCATGAAGATTCTTTCTATATCAATACATACACATCAACCTCATTTAGTAGCAATGTATTCTATAGTATGAATATATTATAATTTTTAACCACTCCTTTATTGAAGAAGAGTTAGATGGTTTACAAATTTTTGCTGTTACAAATAGTGCTGAAATGAACTTCCTTGTATTTACACCATATTTTTTGAAGATTTCTGGGTGAAAGGATATATACCTGAAGAGATTTAATAAATAATGCAAAATTGCCTTTGAAAACGTTTCTCTGATTTGTAATCCCTACCCACAATATTAAAAGGTTAACTATTTGCACATATCACCCCCCATGCTTGTTTTGTATTTTGAACTTTTGTCAGTGTAAGGAGTGAAAAGTTGTATTTTAAAATTTGTAAATCCCTGATTATTAGAAGGGAATATACATATTTGGTTTTATACAGAAGTTTTAAGTTGTTATAAAATCATACATATTAGTCTTTTCTTTATGACTTCTAGGTTTTGTGTCTTGTTTAGTAAGGTCTTTCCCATCCTGTATTTCTTAGGATTAGGTTCAACTATATAAAACAGTAATGAAATGAATTAACAATAGCTCAAACAAGATAGGCTACTTTTCTCTCACAGAATAGACAACTCAAGAGTAGATAGGCTAAGGTAGATATGGTGGCTTCGTGGTCATCAGTACTTGGGTTCCTGTCTTCTGTTCTGCCATCCCACATGTGACTTCTGTTTTAAGGTCACCTTATTGTCCAAAATGACTGCCAGAGCTTTAGCCATTACGTTTGAGTATCCTCTGTCTTTTCAGTGGACTTCTTGGAAGTCCAAGATAACACTTTTGCTCCTTGGCTAGAACCTAGACTTTCTGGAAGTCCCAGAGGACACGTTGCACCTAGGTACATGGCTATGCCTAAGTGCAAAGGAGACTGGGAAATGTCTTGGTGATAGTGTGCCTAGATTAAAATTGGGATTCTGCTATTAAGAAGGAAAGAGAATGAATGTTGAGTAGGCAAAGCAGTCTCTGCCACACATCCTAAGATCATAGTACTTTTCTTATCATTTCTTCTAATACTATAAAGTCATTTTATTTTTACCTGTAGACTTTTCAGAAGGCATCTGGAATTAATTTTTGTATATGGTATGAGTTAAGAATTTATTTATATTTTGTCCCCAAAAGATAGTCAAGAGTGTTTGATAAATATGTTGTCTTTTTCTCTTTGCCTTTTGATTTGAAATGCCACCTTCTCATAAAATAAATTCCTAAGGGTCTGTTTCTGGACAGATACTGTTAGTCTATTTATTTTGTTGCTGTGACAATACTGTTGTTTTACTTGCTATTCTTTTATTGCATATTTTGTTTTCTGGTAAAGCAAGTCCCTCCTTATTGTTCTTTAAAAAATGTTTTTGGTTATTCCTGCATTTTTCCTTCCTATGAACTTTAGAATCAGTTCAACAAGATCTATAAAAAGTCCTGTCAAAATTGGCTTTATAGAGGGGCTGGCCCCGTGGCCGAGTGGTTAAGTTCGCGCGCTCTGCTGCAGGCATCCCAGTGTTTCATTAGTTCGAATCCTGGGCGCGGACATGGCACTGCTCATCAGACCACGCTGAGGCAGCGTCCCACATGCCACAACTAGAAGAACCCACAACGAAGAATACACAACTATGTACCGGGGGGCTTTGGGGAGAAAAAGGAAAAAATAAAATCTTAAAAAAAAAAATTGGCTTTATAGATTAGTTTGGGGAAGAATTCTTGTTTTTACAATTCTGAAATCTTTATCTAGGAATATGGTATCTCTCTCCATCTATTCAGATCTTTATATGTCTTTCTGTGATATTTTATAATTCGTCATTTATGTTTTATATTTTTGATAGGTTTATTTATCAGTATTTTATGGAGTTTGATATTGTGAACAGAGTCTTTTTTTAACAATGCATAACGTATTTTATAATCAGTTGGTGGTGGTATATAGGAAGGCTACTAGTTTTTGAATTTTGATGGTTTTCTCCGGCTATCTTGCTGAACTCGCTTAACAGTACTAGTAGTCCTAGTAGTTGGTTTGCTGGGATTTCCTAGATAGACAATCATATTATGTAAAGAGTGATAGTTTTATCTTTTGATTTCTAATAGCTATAACTCTGTTTTCTTTAATTTGTTGTAGATAGAACCTCTAGTATACTGGTCTCTAGCTTCAGAGAGAGCAAACATCCTTGTCTTAGTACTGCTTTTAGTGGTGAAGTTTCCAGTGTTTCACCATCAAGGGATTCCTTACATTTTTTGGATTAGGTTCTGGGATCCATCAACCTTCTTCTCACTTGTTTGTAAAAACAGGTTTGGGTTCAGAATAGAGTGCCAGCAACCTATTTTAGTTCACCATTGTCACTAGATCTGAAAGTTGGGTTTCTCCACAATTTATTTTATGATCTTTGCAGGATTTCCAACTTTTCTTGAATCAATTTTTGTTTATTTGTATGTTCCTGAGATATCATTTATTTCATCCAGCTTGTCAGTTTTTATGACATAAAGTATTTTGTTTTCTAAGAAGTTAAAAATTTACTCTGAGGGTGCCGGCCTGGTGACGAAGTGGTTAAGTTTATGTGGTCCAATTCGGCAGCCTGGGGTACACAGGTTCGGGTCCTAAATGTGGATCTACACACCGCTCATCAAGCCATGCTGTGGTGATGTCCCACATATAAAGTGGAGGAAGATTGGCACAGGTGTTAGCTCAGGGATAGTCTTCCTCAAGGAAAAAGAGGGGGATTTGCAACCAATGTTAGCTCAGAGCCAATCTTTCTCACCAAAAAGAAAAATTTATTCTGAGTATGTAATGTCTCTTTTCTAATTTCTAATATTATTTGTGTCATCTCTTCTTTTTCTTAATCAGATTTGCCAGAGGTTTTTATATTTTGAGCTTTTCAAGCCATTTATTTTTGACTTATTGATCATGTTTAATAGTTCTGTTCATTTTAAGTTTTTTCTTTTGCTTTCTATGTTTTCTGTTTCATTAATTTCTAACTTTATCTTTATTTTATTCCTTCTACTTTCTTCTTTTTGTAGTCTTTGTAAGTGTATGTTTGCTCCATTTATTTTGTTTTTCTTATATTCTAAAAAATATTTAAGACTACAAATTTTCTAGTAAGTACCACTTTGACATTGTTCTATATATTTTCTAAGTCTATTTTTATTCTTTCTAGTTTATACTTTTTCCTTAAATTTCCTCTTTAAGAATTATTTAAAATCATGTTTTAAAATTTGAAAGTAGTAGTTTTTTTAAAAGTCATCCTTTTATTGTTAATTTCTAATTTTGTTGGATTGTAATTAGAAAATGTGGCCTGTCAGAGTTCTGCTTTATGATATTTTTGTGATTTCACTTGTGGCTTAATGCCTGGTTAATATTTACAGTTGTTCTATGTGAATTGTAAATGAATAAATGAATGATGTGTTTCTTGGGTACTAAGTTGTATATTTTGCCATTAAGAAGAGTTTGCTAATTGTGTTATTTAAAGTGAAATATCACCCATTTTTCATGTAGAGGTTTAATAATAAAAAGAAATTTATTATATTGTAAGAGGAAAATGTATTGAAAACATAGCAAGATTATATGATGGATCTAGAAATATGACATCAGGTAGTTCAAGGGAATATATATCCCACCGCATATTTGGAAAAGCAGAGAAAGAAGGAACAAGTACACAGTAAACAGAAGAGTGATGTATTGTCTAATTAGCTGTGGCTTGTGGGAATGACTATAAAAGTTTGGGAGGGGTTCTGCAATAAATGAAGGAACAGATCACATGGAAATTATCTTCTTAGGATTGTACATAAAAGAGTTGTACTTAACCTGTATGTTTTGGACATTTATTAGGTTTCACAGGTCTGTTGGCCCGTATGTCCATGTCTTTTTTGTTCTGTCTTGCCTTCTCTGTTGCCAGATGGAAGGGCGCTGGTTAGGTGAGTCAACTAACTGTCCTATCAGATGCTTTTTGCTTTTAATTCTGTTTTATCTAATATTAATAATACTCGTTTTACTTAATATATATTTTTTGTTCTTAATGTTTGCCTATTGTCTTATTTTAAATATAATTTATACAGGTAGCATGTAACTAGATTTTTGTCACTTTTTAAATCCGATCTCAGAATTCTTTTAAAAGTGAGGAATTCAGTCCATACACATTTATTATTATTACCAATATGTTTGGACTTACACTTATTGTTTGTTTCCGGTTAGCATGATTATTGCTTATTTCTTTCTTTTTTCCTCACATTCTTTTCTTTTGCCTTTTCTGCCTCTTTTTGGATATATCAAGTTTTCTTTGTTTTTGTTCTTCTAGGAAGTTCTTCCTTTAAAATTTACATTGCGTATGTGAATTTATATTTTTCTACCAATGTCTATAGAAAATGAACATTTTAAAACATCCCCAAACGAGACAGAAACTTTATCACATTTTCACTTCCTTCCTGCCTCTTGCTCTCTTCCATTTTCAGATCATCCGGGATTGTAAGTGCCAGGTTGTGAATTTTAAAATATTTTACTGTGCATTAAAAATTATAGACTTACCTAAGATTTTTTAACTGATTTTTTTCTTTGCTTACTTCCTGCTTTTTGAAGATCTCTGTCTTCCTTTTCCTTAGATATATAGTTTATTCTTCTGGATACATTCTCCAGTAATTTTCTGGGTCTTTGTAAGCCTGAAATGTATTTTGCCCTCTCATTTGAATGAGTTTGACTAAAGCTTTTTTCAGAACTGTCTCTGATACTGTTCTTCTTGCATCCATTCTTGGTAATCCAATCCTTATCTGTGTTAGGATATTTCCCTGAAGGTCTGGCTGTTGTGTCTTTATTTTTTATTTTGCGTAACACTCTGGGGACTCTCTTGGTATGTAAACTTGTATCTTTCTTCAGCTCTGGAAAATTTTCTTCTATAATTTAATTTATTTCTTCTCTCTCCTCTCTGTTCACTCTTCTGGAACTCTGATTGGTAAATGTTGGAACTTCTGACTCTCCACCACATTTTATACTTTCTCTCATATTTTTTATCTCTTCTTTCTTTTTATTGGCTCTTAGGAGAATATCTTAGCTTATTCATCCATCTCACTAGTTTGCTCTTCAGTTTTATCTGCGTTTTCTCAGTGATAAAATTTTTATTTTACTGGATCTCTGCTTGACTTCTAAAATGTGCATGATATTTCTAATCTTCTGAAAATATTAATTATATAAATTGATTATACTTGGAAACTTTTTTTCTGTGCACTGATAACTCCATTTCCTCAATTGTCAATTATTTTATTTATTAAATTGTATTTTTTTATGGTGGTGGTATTTTCTCAAATGTTAGGTAGTTCTTCATTGTTTGCTTTTGTATTTGTAAATATCTTTTTGCCTGCCTATTCTGTTACTTACTATCTCTAATGATTGTGGAGAATTAGTTAATTTGCTGCCATAAAAATGTGGAAATATCTTGTAATCTAAGAGTAAAGTTTTCTTATCTCCTGGGGGTTTGGTACCTACCTGGAGCACTGCCCTGCCTCCCTGGCCTCAGTGCCTATAATCCCTGCTTTAGCCTCTCAATACATACCACAGCTGCCTAATGTTTTCCGCAAATGAGAGAGAGTGGCAGGGGCAGACTAACCTAACTGCTCAGAATATGGCCTTCCAGTGAATTGCTCAAATGTCTTAAGACCCTCTCTCCTTCTTGATCTTGATTCTTCTGCATGCATTAGGGATAATCTCTTCCAGTTATGTTTTTCTCATAGATTTGATCTTCTTTATAGATCTGATTTCTAACATTCAACTTTCTCATCCACTAATGGCATACTTTCTTGCTTTCCTGTAGTTTTATGGATGGAGACACACATACATAAGCACACATACATGTAAGTCCATCATTTCGTGGAATTTGAAGAGGGATAAATATATAGAAGACTCCATGTGCCAACTTGATCCTTTCTCTAAGTTGTTTCTTTGAGCATTCTTATGTTTAGTCAGAGAAAATGGCTTCAGAATAACTTTATTCTCCTCTCAAGAGAAAGCTATACAGCTTCATAGTACACCTTTAACTCCTCTTCATTTGAAGGATTTCTACTCTTTCTATACACAGACCTTTTCTGAACAATCCTTCCTTTGCTAAGTTGGCCAGGATACGGAAGTCTTTGGGGGGAGTTCTGGTACCATTTTTATTAGTTTGCTAACTGAGGGAGCTGAGATCAGATCTTAAGTAGCTCAACCAGTGACAACAATAATTAGTAATAACTATTTCTTGAATTTTTGCTGTGTTCCAGGCACTACATTAGATGCTTTACATACCTATGGCAGAAACTGCTAGCTGACTATCCCAGAATCTATTCTTACCTACACAGGAAAAAGTCTACATTTACTAGTCAACTTTGTAACTAGATGTGGCCCTGTAATTAATGAGATGTAGGCAGAACTGTGCTAGTCTTCCTAGATGGCTGCTTAAAGGAAATGGAACCAGGTGATAAACAGGGCATCATTTCTTGTCTCCCTGCCCCCTTCCTCCTACATGCTGTGTGGAGTGTATGTGTAATGACTGGAGCTCTAGCAGTCATCTTAGTCCATGAGGTAGCCTGAGAATGGAAACTGTACATGGCAGAGCAGAAATATAAGAGGATTCTGGGTCTCTGGTGACTTGAAGAACCATTATACCAAGCCCTGGACTGCCTAACTATGAATTCCTTTTACAGAGAGAATAAACCAGTTGTATTTAAGCCTCTATAGTCTGATCATGGTTAAACCTAATCCAAACTGAATCAATACCTTATTTCATTTATTACAATGACCTTGATTTAGTTATTACTTAACTACCATGCAGCTCTGCCCCCATGAGTTGAGGTGGCAGAGATACCACCTCACCTGAGGCTGTGAGACTTCTGTTTCTACTGAGGAGAAGCTCAGGTGGCCTTGCCTGGTGGAGAGACAGACAGCCCTGTCAAAGTTCTGTATCTGCTGGAATAAACCCCTGTCCTCCCTTCGGTTCCTGTTTTATTACTGCTTGTAATAGGGTTTCTGACAACAAAGTAGGATGTTGAAAAGTGTCCTGTTTATTAATAGACATATTGCTGTTAAATGCTACTTCAAAAGTTTTATTTTTACTCTAGCAATTCAGTGTATACCCTGCATTTGTGCTTCCTTGGATAGCTTCACAAGGAGTTTTATTTATCCAGCACTAAAAGCACCCCATCCACATTTTTCCTTCAGTTTCTTCTTTGTTAATAAACTGTGTTAACTTTACAACCATGTCTTAATAGATGATATAAAATAATTTTCAAAAGAATTTACTATAGCCTAAAGAAGTAGTTAATCTATAGTTTTAGCTATATCCACCCATTCTGAGAAATGAGTTGGTTGCTTCTTTCTGTTTTCACATATCATCTGCTAAAACTAAACCATAAAATATAACTATTTTACAGTTTCTTTTTGTATACCTGACTATTTTTGGTCTTATAAGGAGACCCCCAGGAGAGTAATACATGTCTAATAATTCTATTTGGATCCATAGGGTGATTTGCATATTAGTGTCTGGTTAGGTGAGTAAACAGGCAAAGCAGGTAGAAAAGAACCTGGGATATAGTAGGCACGATGGATGGTAACTCCTTTTCTCCCTTCTTACCCTCCACCCCTCAAATTTTGCAGCCAAGCAACTGCTGGTTTCTGATAATCAACTAATATGCTACCAACCTTCATGTGTTGAACAGAATCCTCAGCACCTAACACTATACTTGTCACTCAGTAGGCACTTAATAAATATTTGTTGATTATACAAATTGTATTGTTTTTCTATAACACCTATACAGAGCCAAAAGGCAGAACTGTTTTGGAGGAGAATATGACAATTTTAGATGTGTTGAGATTAAAGAAACTGTCTAAGTGAAAGTACTCTGTAAGCATTTGACATTTATCAATCTAGAGATTATAATCATAATCTTGAGAAGAAATGAGATTTTTGAGAGAAAGAAAGGTTGAGTGAATAGAGAAGAGTAGAGAAATAAGAACTGGACTTATAGAGGTAGGGAAAAAGAAGTCAACAATGACTTGCAACAATAATGAACAGAATCATCTAGTGTCACGGAAATCAGGGCTGAGAGGAATTTTAAGAAGAGACACTTCAGTCAGTGATGTCAAATACTGTGAGATAATAATTTTTAAAAGGAAATTTAAAATGAAATTTCTTCTTTCCCTCAGTCTTATTCAGGCTCAGCTAGGATGCATTCCCATACAAGACTTTGCTTTGACACAAGACACCTCAAAGATTTTCAGAAATGGCTCACGAATTACAAGATGTATGTTACAGGATTAATGGATTTTTCAATATTTTTCCAGTAAACTAGTATACTAGATTTAACACTGGAAACTTTTGTTTTAGGGTTGTCAGATTTTGTGGCTATTCAAGAAAAGAAGTTTGCTGTACTGTTGAACAGTTTGATTTTAACGAAATGTTTTAGATGTAAACTTTGGGAGAACTCTCTGCATGTATCCAAACAGTTGGAGAAAATCGGTAGGTACTGAATACAGGCAGGCAGTTTGTCAGTGTCTGCGAATCATTTTTTATTTCACTGTTTGGAAAATTATTATATGATTCTTTAAGGAAAAAAATGTTTGTAGGCCTAAATAAGGTACTGTAGTTCTCTTGAAAATCTGATTTTTTTGGCTCCTGCTTAAAGGATTCCATTTGAAATCAATTGGAAAACCTAATAAAAATTAATGCTCTTATTTTAAAATTTGTTCTCAAACCAAGAGTGAAATTTTGTTTTAGTACTTAGGTCACTATGTGTTACTCTCTCTTCCACTTTTATGACTATTTTGTTTTGATCTCAATGACAAGGTACAGAGCTAGCAATCCTGGCCATTCCTAGTTCATTGTAGAAAATTATGTCACTTTATATCTTAACTTTTTCTCTTTATTTCAATAACTAGAGTATTAGTAATGATCTTCATTGAGATTCTACAGACAAAAGATTGTGCCTAAATATTTCCTGTCTATTGGGATTTAGCTAAGGGTTTGAACTGAAAAACTCTAGAGGATGCCAATTACAAAGACTGGAATATGACTAAAGGACTCTGGGGTTTTCCAGTTTGGTGCCTTTGGCTTTATGACCCTACTCCTTCTTAGATGGCTAGAACTCTAAAAGGAGAGTTGTTATCCTATGACTGACAGCCTTTTATCTTTACGATTTTATATGCATCTTGGGGATGTTAAAAAATTACCTAGGGGCCAGCCCTGTGGCTGGGTGGTTGGGTTTTTGTGCTTTGCTTTGGCAGCCCAGTGTTTCGCTGGTTCAGATCCTGGGTGCAGACATAGCACTGCTCGTCAGGCCATGCTGAGGTGGCATCCCACATAGCACAACCAGGGGCACTCACAACTAGAATATACAACTATCTCCTGGGGGGCTTTGGGGAGAAAAAGGAAAATAAATTCTTTAAAAAAATTATCTAATGGGTCATTAGGGATTGTTTTATTATTCCTTGAATGAAGATCTCCAACTATTTTGTGAGGAAGTCCTACATTTTATTTCCTTTAAGTTTGAACTCAGTGGAGTGGCAGAGGGCTGACCAGTCCTGGGAGCTGGGGTGAAGGTGGGGATTGGCTGGTGAAAGTAAGGTCAAAGTGGAGGAGAGATTTCTGATGTAAAGACTCACCTTGCTACAGAAGTCCTGGCAAAGCAAATGCCACACCCATCCACAAGCACAAGAGTTCTGCATTGGGAAACGCATGTCATACAACATTTAGAAAATAGAAGCTTAGAGAAAATTTTGAAATTAGATTAAATGATTACTAGTAAAAGTTTCATTATACTTGAAAAAGTCAGTCATTCTGACTTTCTAGGATATTGTCAGTCTGGGCATCTGTTGCATTCTATCTGTTCCAAATTGCTGAACACTAGGTGTGTTTTTTCACACTTACTCAGTATAGCTAAACAGAAAGAAGCAAATATTGCCCAGCAAAATTCATATACTAGAAAAGTGAGAGAATCCAAACAAAGATGCAAATCTAAGTTCTTATTGATCATAAGGAAAAAAATAATGAATACAAATTGATTTTCAACAATGTTTATAAACTAAAAAATTAAAAGTCAGGAAAAGTTTTGAGGGAAAATGAAAACGAACATTAAGGAATTATGAATATCAATTGCGCCTTAAGTATAGATTATAGTGAATAATGAATAATAATTAAAGATATGAATAAGGAAACAGGAGTGTCATACCCTTACCAGTGAGTAATATGTGTGCCTTAGACAAGGTGGTAATATTTTGGAATTTTATGCTTCTGACAATATTTTCTATTTCAGGATTGGGTTAAATTCATTCATACGAGTGTAAGAATTTTAAACTCCAGTTTCTTAAAGTATAAAGAAAAAGAAAAGGTCCAAAGATGGAAGTGAACTTGATGTATTTAAGGAACAAAATTAAAGCCAGTGTAGCTGGAGAGTAGTCAGCAAGAGGAGAATGGTAGGAAATTAAATGGGAGAAGTAGGCTGTGGTCAAGTCATATAGGTAAGGGAGTTTGGCCATAGTAAGGAACTTGTCACTTTAGTAATGGAAAGGCAGTGGAAATTTTAGGCAGAAGAGTAAAACTATCTGATTTAGGTACAGAAACATAGAGAGAATTCTATCTCTAAAACAGAAATGCTTAGAGAGCCATAGCTTCATGAAGACAGTATTCCCATACCCGATTCGTGTTGCCTTTTTTTCAACCCTGAGTATAACAGTAGGTGTCTCTTGGTACTTGCTCTATGGATGACATATGGTAAAGCTAAGAGATGAGTTGTCATGTAAACCAAAGAGTTCCTCTTTGTTTTAGAAATCAAATGCATGTTTTATTTCAGTTTGAAAAAAAAATGTGAACAGTTGAATGACAGAGCCCAAATAATCCAGCTGAAAACATTTTTTTAAAACTTTAAAAATTAGTTATTAGTCTGGATCTTTAAAATTTCTTTTTTACTAATGTAGTTATTAAATATTTAAGCATAGATATAGTTTAAAATGGATTGTTTAAAAACTGCTATTTGATTAATTTTCCACAGGTATAACATTGTCGAATGCAATGGTAAATGCAGGTTTGACTTCCTTTAAAAAAATAGAAGAAACAGATGCAAGGGAACTTGAACTGGTATTTAATATTCACTTATTCCTAGTGTTATCTGAATTCTATCTAAGAATTCTAAAGCCTAGCTTTTATATCATTATTTCTGCTAAAAAATTGATCTTCCTTCTCTTAGTCGTAAGTATTTTAACTTAAGGTTTTGGGTATTAAACATTATTAAAACTGTTGACTCTAAAAAATATTTTACTGAAAGAATTTTTAGTACTGTGGTAAGAATATAATGATATAAATATTTTTAGATTTTAAATAGACATCCCCCTTTTGGAACTCAGATAAAAGAAACAGTGATGTATCTTCCAAAATATGAACTTGAAGTGGAACAGGTAAATGTTTTCTGGTTTTTATATATTTTGATTGGCTTTTCAGGAATATAGCTGACTTGGAGCTGTGTAGTAAGGTTATTTTTAACACTTTTTATGCCTATCCTTTTTTAAAGATTGCAAGATATAGTGATACTATGGCAGAAATATTAGTGACCATTATATTAAGAAACTTTGAACAGCTACAGACTAAAAGGACAGCACCAGATTCTCACTATGTTACCTTAATCATAGGTGATGCAGATAATCAAGTGGTTTTTAAGCACAAAATTATGTAAGTGTGAAATTTCTATTTGATTTTATTTCTAAGCATATATTATAAAATAAAAATTTTGCTGAGCAAAAGAGTAATAATATCACTGTGGGATCAGTTAAATTACATTTTCCTGACACTATAATGGGGTAGTTTCTGTAGCTGTCTGTTAAAGAAGATATTAACATTGGGTCTGTTGTTTTAGATTGTTATGTTGAGTACTCAAATGAACAGTGTAAAATCTATCGCTATGGTTTGAAACAAATGAATAGATGACCTTTAGAAGTAACTGAAGTCCACTATTGCTGAACTTTATTTTGTTGCTTTTCTCCAGTCATCCACGACCTTGCAACAGTTTGAGTGTAATCTTCCTCCCAGTCACTTAAAAATATATCTTCTACTTCCAAATTAAAATCTAAATGACTATAGCTCCATTGTAGGATCCAGGCAATCAGATCAAATATATAAGAGGTACCTTCCCTTGTACCTAGTTCTCTAGCATCCATTCTATAATTCTTACTTCAGCCTTCTTTCTAACACTATTATTTTTTCCCAGGATGTCATAAGCAAACTAAGGATATCAGTTATAGCTATAGCTAATATTTTTTGAGCACTTCATAAATTCCAAGTATTGAACTGTTTAATCCTTGCATGAGACAGGTGCTATCATTACCTACATTTTATAGCGGAGGAAATTGAGACCAAAAGAGTTTCATCAGTTTGTCCAAGGTCATATAGGTAGTTTATAGCAAAGTCTAGGTTTGAACCCAAGCATTCTGACTCCAGAGCCTATGCTCCTAACCATATTACTGTACTTGTAAGTTCAGGAATGGCAGTGCCTCTGAAATAGGAATCTCCTAATTGTTGCCAGTGTACTGGAAAATACCTTCCTAAAATGTCCCATACAAGGTTCCTGAAGGGACTGCAGTGACTGACAGGATATCCCTTTCACTGGTGACTACTCTCCTGCAAACAGCTATGACTCTCTTATAGAGAATATATCATTGTATGAATCCGTACTTTCTCTGACAACTAAATCTAATGACGGCCTTGACTATATGAGACTAAAATAATAAAATAAGTTCAATCACAAAATTGGTTGCTGGTTTGTTTGTGATATTATTAGATGCAAACTATTTCATAGCAATTTTAAAGATACTATTGAAGTTCTCACAAATCCATGTAACTTATGTATAGCCATTTTAAAGTGGTATGATTTAGGGGCAGATTTATGGGTTATTGATAGCAACTCTGTGATGAGGTGGGCCTGAAATGAGTCAGTGCAACTTGGCATCAGCTGCTGGGTCAACAAGTAGTTAAGAAAATTATGGTCGCGGTAGCTCCACTGATACTCCATTTCTCCCTCCTCAGAATTTGGGGAAAGTAGTTTTCAGTACTGGTTTCAGACATCAGATAGGACCTATCTTAGGATTAATTAGCCCTTGAAGATTAATATATTATTTCATTTAGTGTTTGGATCACTATTTAAACAATGTATTACTCTTTTTCAGGGATTCTGTTTTGCTAAAAGCTGGAAATTGGGTTAAAAAGGTTGATGTGAAGAGAGCTCTTAAATCTGAAGATCTTAGCATAAATTTAATTAGTTCTGAATATGGTAAGTTCATTGAATTAATGAAGACATGAATGTAAAAAATTTGGTAAAATAATTTAAAAGTTATTTCCTTTATGCTGGATCAGAAAAACATTATAAATGATATTGTGTCAAAGTAATTTATTTAAGTAATATGAATAATTTTAAAGGAAGCTTCATGTATTTAGGTGTGTAAAGATAGCATGGACTAGGATAACAAAATTAGAATTTTATCTGTTAATTTATAGATTTATTATTTTCCATGATAAATTTTAATTATTGTAGAAACATTGATTTTTATTTTTATGATGATAGATGCATTAATTTTCATTTGTTATATACATTTTTTGCATTTTTATTTCCTGGACTTGTTAGCCCTTCTAGCTCAAAAAGGTATAAAAATATAAGAGATATGAAAACAAATAAATGGTCTCATGTATAGAATTATATGATTTAAATAAGTGCCTGTATACTTTTTTGTTATTCCAGTTGGACTTGATATTCAGCAGAAATTTACAGTCTTTTATTTAGGACCCAAGAGGTTTGGAAATCAAATAATTATTCGAAAAAAATCAGAAACAGAGATTTCCCATTCTGCACATTCAGATGGATCTACTGTCGTAGGATCCAATAAAGGTAAATAGCTATATTTATTTCTCTTTTGCATTAAAGCAAAGAAATGGCTAGGGAGGAGCATCACTGTTATAGTCCGGTTTCACTCAGATTGTGGATACTCTAGAATTAGATGTTTAGGCTTCATAATGATTGCATTAATAATATATAATAGGAATTCTCTCTTATAGTTAATATTTGTCAAATTAGGGTGCTATTTGGAGCAGAAATGATTTGACTAGTTTTTTGATATACATTTCCCCTTTTTCATACCCACTCCATTTTTTTATCATCTTTTTTTTTTTAATTGCTTTTTCTCCCCAAATCCCTCCAGTACATAGTTGTATACTTTAGTTGTGGGTCCTTCTAGATGTGGCATGTGGGATGCCGCCTCAACATGGCCTGATGAGCAGTGCCATGTCTGCGCTCAGGATCCGAACTGGCTAAACCCTGGGCTACAAAAGCAGAGAGTGTGAACCCAACCACTTGGCCACGGAGCCGACCCCTCTACTCCATTCTTAGGGCCACTGTCAGAGGGAGAGTAAGTGATGTATAAGAATTTACAGATTCGATAAGGCAAACCAGGTGACAATGAACTTAAAATTTTTTTTCATTGTGGGACATTTCAGACATACACAGAAGTAGACAGAAGAGTATAATGAACACTCATCTACTCAGCACCCACCTTAAACAGTTATCAACTCATGGCTGATATTGTTTCATCTATACCTCTCTTCAGTTTTCCCCTTCTATATTTTGAAGAAAATCAGATATATTATTTCCTCTGTAAATGTTTCAGTATTTATTTGTAAATGGTAAAGATTTAAGAAAAAAATCCTAACTGCTTTACTCTTATACACAAAAAGCTAATACAGGCAGTCCCTGACTTACGATGGTTCAACTTAAGATTTTTCAACTTTACGATAGTGTGAAAGCAATACGAATTCAGTAAAAACCATACTTCGAATTTTGAATTTTGGTCTTTTCTGGAGCTGGCGATATGCAGTACGATACCGATAGTCTCATGATGCTGGGTGGCAGCAGCGAGCCACAACTTTCAGTCAGCCTCACAGTCACGAGGGTAAACGACTGAAACCCTTACAACCATTCTATAGCCATATACCCATTCTGTTTTTCAATTTCAGTACAGTATTCATAAGTTACATGAGATATTCAACACTTTATTGTAAAATAGGCTTTGTGTTAGATGATTTTGCCCAACTGTAGGGTAATGTAAGTGTTCTGAGCACATTTAAGGTAGGCTGGGCTAAGTTATGATGTTCGGTAGGTTAGGTGTATTAAATGCATTTTCAATTTATATTTTCAATTTACGATGGATTTATCAGGGCATAATTCCATCATAAGTTGAGAAGGATCTATAGTAACTAATATCATCTAGTAGTGAGTTAATGTTCATATTGCTAACTATCTTATAAATGTTATAGATATATCATCTTGATACCATCTAGAAACACCAGATTGGCTCCTGAATCCATTTGATACGTCGCTAGTAGTTTTGACAGTTTCCTTGCTGTGTGGGGTGATATGAGGTTACAGGCTTGTCTTGTAGATTTCTAGCCCCAGACCTGTACTAGGCCTTTTCTCCAAGGATCCTTTGTTTCTTTTCATGATAAATAGTTTTATAATATCACAGTCTGTGTACTAGGGGAGCTCATTGCCACTGAGTTGGATGCCATTATTGCTTGGATGTACAGAATTAGGAAATATGTGATTTTTTTTTGTTTTTAAAGATATACATAATTAATTCATACTTAAATGTTGAAATCAAATTCAGGGCTACAGGGCTTATCCTTAAACTTAATTATCTGTTTCTCCTTTCTGCCATGCTGAGAAATTTGGTTTTCAATGATTCCAAAAATGATAGAATGACACTAATTTTCTTTATTCCCCTTTATACACATAAGAGATAGAATCAGAATAACAACACCAAACTACCACTCTTAATGTGATTATTAAAAATAGTTTAAGATTTTTTTGCAAATATTTTTAGAAGGATCTCAATAGGCATGTATAATCAAATTACTCTGTTTTAAAATCGCTTGGAATAGGTCTTCTATGTGTGGCTGTGCCACCAAGTGTATACGTGTATTCTTTTAATTTTTGTTTTGTATTTAATTTATTTTATATTGTTAGAATAGTTTTTAAGGTTTTTTTTATAGTAATCTAAAATATTTACATGATTCCATAGTCAGATCTATAAAACAAACACTAAATGTTAATGCTTGAGGCACAGGCAGTCTATCATCCAGCTCTTCCTCATTAATTTGGTTCTGTTTTCACTCCCTTGGCCCAGAAAGGGGAGCAGTTAACAGGTATTGGGGAATGTGAGAACAACAACTCCTACCAAAGTACCCTAGGCAGTCATGCTCTGAATGGTATTGGTAGTTCTGATAAATAGTAACTGCAGTGAAGGATGGCAGGAAGAGCACGTATAGAACTGTTCTGTGAGCTCATGAGCACTCACCTCTTCCTCTTTAAAGAACACAGAAGAGCTTCCATTTCTGGGTAAAATGCAGTAGTTTGGGGCAGGCCAGTGGTCCCACAGCAACAACTATAAAAGCCTATATAAGTTATAAAAATGATAATTTTTAGGATATCTGTGAAAGCAGATTGAAGAAACTAAAATTCTGGAGAGGAGAGAACCAATCTAGGGCTGAAAAGTCAAAGACCCGTTGGTTCTTAATTAAAAGCCTTGGCAGGCCATGCCCTGGAAAGGGGTTTATGTGATCAACCCCTCACATGTTTGCCTGACGGAGAAAAAGGAAACCCTCTCTGGTGGAATGTAGCATAACCTGGAATCTACAGACACAATGTCTGTATACAATGAGAAATTAGGAGACCTGCAGAGAGGCAAGACTATACGTCTGATAATTAACTATATAAATAGAGTGAAGCAGCTCTGTAGCTGCTTCAAATAGTGGAGGTTAATATTATAAAGGTGGATTCAAATAGAGGATTTAATATTGTAAATGTGTCAGTTCTCCCCAAATTAATCTTTAAATTCAGTACAATCCCAATCCCAGCAGGGTTTTCTTTTCCTTTTTTCTGAAACAACAAACTGATGGTAAAATTCACATGAGAATTCAAAAGAACAAGAACAGTCAAGGTAAATTTGAAGAAGAAAAACAAAACCGGACAACTTGCTTTACTAGATAGATAGCAAGATGTTATTAAACAATAGATATTAGGAGAGTGTAATATAAGTATAAGATAGACGCATTAACCAGTGGAATAGATGAGAGTCCAAAAGGGTACCTGCAGATATTTATTTATGACGAAAGTGACTGTGCCATGCAGTGGAAAAAGGATGGTCTTTTTAAAAAATGGTGTTAGATCAAGTGGAGTCCATATTGAAAAAATTGTATCTTTACCCTGACCTCACATTCTACACAAAACTTATTTCCAAATATATGGCTTATTTAAACGTGAAAGGAAAACATTAAAACTTTTAGGAGAAAAAATAGATCTTCAAGACCTTGGATGGGAAGATTTCTTAAACAGGACACAAAAAATGCTAACTATAAAAACATTTGATGAATTTGACTATGTTAAAATTAAGAACTTCTGTTCATCAAAAGACACCACTAAGAAAGAGAAAGACAACCACAGAGTGTGAGAAAAAAATTACAATACAGCTGTTATTGGCTGAATTGTGTCCTCCCAAAATTGATATGTTGAACTCCTAACCTCCGGTACCTCAGAATGTGACTGTATTTGGAGATAGTCTGTAAAAAGGTAATTAAGTTAAAGTGAGGTTGTTAGGGTGGGTTGTAGTCCAATATGACTGGTATCCTTACAAGAAGAGGAAATTGGGACACAGACACACACAGAGGGAAGACCATGTGAAGATACATGGAGAGACAGCCATCTGTAAGCCAAGGAAAGGGGCCTCAGAAGAAGCCAACCCTGCCGACATGTGGATCTTGGACTTGTAGCCTCAAAAATTGTGAGAAAATAAATTTCTGTTGTTTAAGCCACTTAGTCTGTGGTACTTTGTTATGGCAGCCTTAGCAAACTAATAGACTGGCAAAGAATTATTACATGTAATATATGAAGAACTCCTGTGTCTATTAAAAAATAAGGTATTAGAAAAATGGGCACAAGATTGAACAGATACTTCAAAATAGAGGATATCAAGCAGTCAAGAACATATGAAAGGGTATTTAACTTCATTAGACATTGAAGGAATAAAAATTAATCTACAATGAGATGAGGATGTGTAACAATCATTACTCCCCATCACTAATATAAGTATAAATTCCTGCAACTACTTTGAAAAACCAGCGCTATTTACTAAAGCTTAATGAATGCATATTTATGAGCCAACAGTTCCCCTTTTAGGTGTATACCCAACAGAAGTGTACATATATGTTCACCAAAAGACATATTGTGGAATGTTCATTGTACTACTATCGTTAGCCCTAAACTAGAAACCAGCCAAATGAACATCAGCAGTTCTATGGACAAATAAATTGTGGTATATTGACCTATTCGAACTCTACAGAGGTTGGCAAACTTTTTCTTTTTCTTTTTTTTTTGAGGAAGATTAGCCCTGAGCTAACATCTGCCGCCAGTCCTCCTCTTTTTGCTGAGGAAGACTGGCCCTGAGCTAACATCCATGCCCATCTTCCTCTACTTTATATGTAGAACACCTGCCACAGCATGGCTTGCCAAGGGGTGGCATGTCTGCACCCGGGATCCCAGGCCGCCAAAGTGGAATGGGTGAACTTAAGGGCTGCACCACCACCAGGCTGGCCCCACAAACTTTTTCTTAAAGGGCCAGATAGTAAATATTTTAGGCTTGTAGGCCATATGGTCTCCTTCACAACTATGAAACTTTCTCTGTAGCTCAAAAGCAGCCATAGACACTAAATAGATGAATAGGCATGGCTGTGTTCCAATAAAACTTTTTTTTCAATAAAACTTTATTTAAAACATAGGTCGCTGGCCCATGGACCATAGTTTGCCAACTCCTGCTATAGAGCAATGAGAATGAATGACCTATGACTACACAAAAATATAAATGGATTTCATTAACATAACGCTAAGCAAAAGAAGCCAGACACAAAAAGGGTAAAACTGTATGAATCCATTTATATAAATTACAAAAATGGGTAATATTGTTATGAGTTGAATTGTGTCCCCCCAAAACACACATTGACATTCCAATCCCTGGTACCTAATAATGTGACCTTATTTGGAAATAGGGTCTTTGCGGATGTAGTCAAGTTAAAGTGAGGTCATATTGGATGAGAGTGGACCCTAATCCAGTATGACTGGTGCCCTTATAAGCAGAGGAAAGATACACAGACACAGAGAGGAGAACTCAGTGTGAAGACCAAGACCCAGAGAGAAGCAGCCATGCAAAGACAGAGGCAGAGATTGTGGAGTTATGCTGCCACAGGCTAAGGAATGCCTGGAGCTATCAGAAGCCAAAAGAGGAAAGGAAGGGTCCTCCCCTAGAGGTTTCAGAGGGAAGATGTCCACGCCAACAGCTTGATTTCTGATTTTTAGCCTCCAGAACCATAAATGAATAAATTTCTGTTGTTTTAAACCACCCAGTTTATGGAGCTTTGTTATGGCAACCCTAGAAAACCAATATACTAATCTATGCTATTAAAAGTCAGGGTAAGCAGGGGCTGGCCCAGTCGTGTAGTGCTTCTCTTTGCGTGCTCTGCTTCGATGACCTGAGGTTCACAGGCTTGGATCCTGGGCGCAGACTTACACACCGCTCATCAAGCCATGGTGTGGCTGCATCCCACATGCAAAATGGAGGAAGTTTGGTACAGATGTTAGCTCAGGGCCAGTCTTCCTCACCAAAAAGAAAGAGAGAGAGAAAACAGGTCAGGATAAGGGATACTCTTGGCAGAGGTGACTGAAAGAGGGCACAAGATTGGCTTTTGGGGGTGCTGATGATTTTCTGTTGTATGATCTAGATATTGGTTACAAGAGTGTGTTCAGTATGTGAGAATTCATTGTGCTGTACATTTACTATATCTACATATACTTAAATAAAAAGACAAAAAGGAAAATTTAGTTTTTACATATACTTAAATAAAAAGTTAGACAAAAAGCACTTGAGTTAGAAATGTAGGTTCTGATCTTGGCTCTGATATGTACTGCCTCTTGTGATCTTTGCAAATTACAATTTCTCTGAGCTTTAGTTTCCAAATTGGTAATATGAGGCTAGCAGTATTTCTTAGCAGTATTTCTTGGTATTCAATGCCACTGATCACTTTTTAGAAAATTTTAAGCCTGCCCTTAAAATACGTGCTTAAATAGTTGTGTTTAATGAGCAAATGAAACATGTTTCATGACGCTACTCTTCCTGACTTGCCTTCTTTCTCAAAGGCTGTTTTTTCATAGTATTTTCCTAACCCTTTTTCCGCTCTCTGACTTCTAAATGTTGGGGTTATCTAAGACTCAGTCACAGGCCTCCCTTTTTCTGTCTACATTCTTTTCCTAGGTGATCTTATCCATTTTTGTGACTTTAAATGCCACTTACGTATCAAGAGGTATACTGAACATCTCCATTTGCATGTTTCTTAGGCCAGTAAAATTCAACATATCCAAACTATGATCTCTTCTCCCTTTCTCCAGCCTACATCTGCTGTACGTATTTTCTCCCAGTCCTCATTTCAGTTAGTGGCACTGCCATCTGTTCATCCACCAGGTTGCTCAAGACTGTAACCTAGGAGCCATTCTTGATTATTCCCTTTCCCTCACTCCCTGTCCAATATGTCAGCATGTCCTATCATTCTGCCTCCAAAATATAATATCTTGAAAGTGGTGCACTGTACGTCCTCATTAAGTATCTGTTGAATAAAATTGGGGGAATACCTGCTTAAATGGTTGTGTTAATAAGCAAACAAAATGAAAAAAGTGTATGTGAAAATGTTTTGTAAATTAATAAAGTGCATTCTAAATGTTACCATTATTGATGTTATACTGTATTTTAGAGGGAAGTGCTTTCCATTTTCCTTGTGTTTGGATATAAAAAAGGAAGAAGGGTTTCTGCCTAGCTTTCAATGACCCCCTTTTTATTAGAATTGACTCCCACATCACGGAAGTAGGCTATGTTTGTTCTATTTATATTACATTCTCCTCAGACCTCCATTCTGGCCACTGTTTCCCTGACAGCAAAATTATCAGGAACCAAGGTGACCTTCTTTCATTCAGGCCTAAGTCCAAATTCCCAGAAGGAAGGAAGTACCTTAGTTTAAGAAAGACAGTTTAGAATTAGGACTGCACCGAGATAATATAAACGCAGAGCTGTCAGATGGTGGACTGTGGAAGAGAAGAGTAAAGCAGAGGTACAGAGAGAAGCAAAGGTGAGAACACCTGAGCCAGAGTTCTGATGACGTTCCATTTCTTGGTTTCCAGTCCTTCCTGATGCCTCGCTGCAGTGCTGCTTTTGGATTGTGAATAATCTGTATTCATGTAATACATTCCCCCCACCTACCACCTGTTTTTTGTTTAAAATAGCTTACATTGTTTCTGTTACTTGCAACTGCAGTAAATAGTTGGGATGTTTACTATGCTTCCTACTAGAATGAACCTTTTATAAGGGCAAAAGTTCCCCACGTATTCTGCACAACCCTGTGGAAAACAGAAAAATGCTTCCTATCAGACAAATAATGTTTTATTACACACATGCACATACATACACTCACACATCCCCTTCACAGACGTGTGTACACAATCAGCCCAAATCTTATGAACATCCCAATTATATAATTCAGTTCTTATGTGCAAATTCATATATGCTCAAATAAAGATACACAATTATACCTTTAGATGTAACATACATACACTATCTGCATTTTCTTTCTCAGTAACTGACACAATGACAGGGTCATGGATTTACACTACGAAGCTTGTGACAACAAAATTTAGGCTTTTTCAAATCAATACAAATTTCACTTTTTCTGACCTCTTGTCAGACCATATTATTAAATGATACAAACTGATATTTAGTTCAGAGAATATAGTTGCTAAATGATCGTTTTCAAATGTGCTTGCAAGCTCAACAAATATTTTAATATTGTATATTGTCAAATTATAGGACCATATATAAAAACAAAAGTATGCACATTAGTGTACATAATTAAAAATTCTTTTTATGCTTCCTACAACTCTTTGAAAACATTCTCTTAACAGCAGTTTCTCATATATAGTTATAGTCCAAGAGATAAAATTTTTGTAAAATCTAAGGAAAAATATTTTTGCTGTCTTAAAGATATGGCACTGTGAAAAATACACTTTTTTAGTTGTAAAAGAAATTTAACATTTTTTCAGGCCAATTACCTCTTAATATATGAAGTTTAGGCATTTAAACTTATCCTTTAAATGCATTCGCAGTAAGTATAGGCTTTGTTTAATTGGAAGAAAATTGATTTGACATTAATTCATTTGCATCTGCTCTCCCATTCTAAGTATGAAAATTTAATGTGCTTGAAGAATGCAAGGATAAAAACAGTGCCTGAGCACTTTGGAAGTGTGCGCTTTTAAATACTAATCAAAAGGCAGTCTGCTTTTCTTTATGCTCGCTGGCGTATATGTGCATTAAATTGCAAAATCAAGGACTCCAATTCATCAGTGTGATCCTTTTCTTTTCTTTTCTTTTCTTTTTGAGGAAGATTAGTCCTGAGCTAACATTTGCTACCAATCTTCCTCTTTTTGCTGAGGAAGACTGGCCCTGAGCTAACATCGGTGCCCATCTTCCTCTACATTATATGTGGGATGCCTGCCATGGCATGGCTTGACAAGTGGTGCGTAGGTCCGCACCCAGGATCCGAACTGGCAAACTCTGGGCTGCCAAAGCAGAACGTGTGAACCTAACCCCTGGGCCACTGGGCTGGCCCCAGTGTGATCCTTTTCTTGATAAATATATACCAAAATGATAGGATAGTATTTGACAAAAAATTAAAAGGATATGCTCTCTCCTTTAAAAAGTAAAATAAAGTACGTGAACCTATGATTGTCATAAATCAGGAACTGCAAAGTCAAAGTAATATTTTTTTAGAAATATCAGCTCTAGTGGCTTATGCACAGACCAAATTATTTGAATTTATAATTAGGATATGAGGCTAAGTATGTCAGGGGAACTTGCTATTTCAGTTTTTTTCTGGATTATTTTTTTAAGCAACTGACCTTTGCTCCAGTAGCCATTACTGACCCTGTTAAAATAATTTTAAATATTTTCCTTAAATACATTTCTAGTTGACATTAATAAATTTATTTTACTTTAAGTAATTGGAACTGGAGGCTTTAAAATGTAAGTTAATATAATATGACAAAATTATGAAAATATGCATTTCGGGTTATGATAGTGATGGAGTATGGAATCTGTTTAAAGTATAACTAAGAGTACAGCTTAGGTCAGTTTTCTCTGAGACCATATTTTTCCAATTATCAGTCTGTAAGCTTATGTTTGTTAATAAGACAAATTCAGACAATTCTCAGGACATAGGGAGGGGGGTGGGGGAGCACTTATATTTTCTAAGTACCATTTCTAACAAATATAGTAAAAAGTTTTTGTCACTTAGGTAATATCCATATACTAGTATTCTATAAACAAACTTGTATACAGTCCTCATTCCTGACAAGACTTGCCAACTCTGCTTTGAAATTTTTGGGCGTCCCCAGAATCTCTAAAATTAGACTCCCAGATTCTAGTTAGTTTTCGCCACTGGGAACAAATGTATGTAGTCACTGTGCACCATCTTGTGGTAATGTTTAGCAATGCATCTATTAGAAGTCCTTGGATTAAGGGACAAAGCAACTCCTTATCCCTTATTGGCAAAATAACAACCCTCAAGACATTTCCTCCGAGTCTTCCCACCCCTAAAACAGTAAATGCCCTCCATAAAGAAATTAAATGCATAATCTAGGGAGAACTTAAGGCAGCTAGTATAACTGCAGAGTGGTTGAGAGATAAGGGTCTGGAATTAGACTACCTGAATTAGAATCTCAAATTTGCTATTTATTATCTGCATAGTCTTGAACATTTTACTTAACCTGTGTATGAATTAATTTTCTTACCTGTGAAATGGAGCTATAATAGAACTGCCTGATAGCCAGACAACCAGGGATGAAGAGACATTTGAGGAAAATCTGAAAAGTGAAATAAAGCCCCAAAGAAGTAAAGAGTAAGTGGATGAAAGAGCAACAGGATAATTCAGGAAAGCAATAAAGCATAATATAAGCTAATTAGTAGCCTCAGAGAAATTAAAGATTAAATTGCAACCATAAAACAGA
This sequence comes from Equus przewalskii, assembly GCF_037783145.1. Taxonomy (NCBI): domain Eukaryota; kingdom Metazoa; phylum Chordata; class Mammalia; order Perissodactyla; family Equidae; genus Equus; species Equus przewalskii. Next base: position 8,480,033 of record NC_091854.1, read on the forward strand.
ATAGGATGCCATGAAAAAAGGGCAATTAGAGAACAAGAGTGAGTACAGGGAAGTAAAAACTATGAATGGAAAAAAATAGCTTACCTTGAGGGCCAGAAGATAAAGTCCATACAATGTAAATGAAAGCATAAAGACAAGGAGACAGAAAATGTAGGGGACAAAGGGGTCAATCTAGGAGTCTGGTAGCTGACTAATAAGTGTTCCAGAAAGAAAGAACAAACAAATCAGAAGAAATAATTTGAGAAAATTTTCTAGACTTGAAGTGGAACATAAATCTGCACATCAAAAAGGCTTACTTAGGGCTGGTAGGATAAATGAAAGAAGATCTACAAAGGAGGCATAATTGCAACATTTCAGAACATCATGGATAGAAAATCATAAATGCTTCCAAGGAACAAAAATCGAAGTTGCGTTAGAGTTTTATCAGCAACACTGCATGCTAGAAGGCAATGGCCTTAGAAATTCAAGGGAAAAAGGATTTTCAGTCCTGTATTCTGTACCCAGCCAAACTATTAAGTGTGAAAGTAAAATAAAGATATCTTAATACACTCAAAGATTCAGAAAGTTTAATTCTCACACATCCTTTCTTAAGCAGTTGCTTGAGAATGAACACAATAAAAAACAAAGCAGTTAACCAAGAAAGAAGAAGTCAAAGAATCCAGAAATAGTGGATTCGGCCCAGGTGCTTAATAAAGTTCCAGAATGACAACTCTAGGACAGGCCTGGATTGCATTAGGAGGAGCAGGGAGGGCTCAAGGGGGGAGGGTACCTATGAGGGGGGAATAAATGGGTGAGGTGTTTCCATATATTTGCCTTTATCTTAGAAATATTGAATGAACTTGAACTTCAGATATATACTGCTATACTAAAAGGAAGGCAGTAAAACTTCAGGGAAAACAATATGCTTTTCAAGAAAGAAAAGCACCCCATTTGATTCTGCATTAAAAATATTTTTACTTTTTATATAGCTCTCAAATAAGTCCATTCTCTTTGACTACTACTATTACCACTCTAGACTGAGTTACCGTAATTATCTTCCCTGGACTCCTACAGTAGCTTCTTAACTAGTTTTCTTGCATCTACACTTTCTTCTCTCAAATCCATTCTCTGTGTTGCACTCCATAGAGTTTTTTCAAATTGAAAATTCAGTTATGTCCCTTCTTTGGTTAAAACACTTCCCCACAGCTCTTAGAATAAAAGGTCCAAATCATTAATAGCCTACAAAGTTCCATAGCACCACATGGTCAGTCAGTCCCGAAGCAGCAGTAGAGTGGCAGCTGCTATGTAGTGTTGCCTCATCTCCATAAAATTGGCTGGTGAGGACATGAGACCCAAATAGATTTAGACATCTTATTACTTAAACAAACAGCAAAACACGATCGGCATGGTATCAGCTCCTTGTATCCCTAATCCCTCAGGATGACACTGAACTGGAAGGGCCAGATGACACGAATGGTGGGTTGCTTTGTTTTTGAGGAGTTAACCCTGTCTGCAGCTGGGCAGTTTTATAGCCTGTAGCTGTCCCTGAAATGGGCAGGGTGGAAAGTCCTATGTCTTACTAGAAACTGCCTCATCGCAGCCTCATGCAAAATAGGGAGCGTCTTGCAAGCTAAGGAGGCAGATGAGAAATGACCTTTAACAGCTCCTCATAGGAGACATGCCTGTCTTGACATGTCCCAATGAGGATCAGAGGGCATTCTGTAATAGTTGAGCCTTCCCTAGATGGCCTATGTGGAGACGTGCAATTGCCAGGGTGCCATGATGGAACAGTTCCCCTACAAACTTAGGCTGACCTTTCTACCACTACAGTTTCATCTCGTACTCTCTACTTGCTGAGCATCAGCCACACTGACCTTCTTTCAATTTCTCCAATGTGGCATGCTTTCCTATGTCACAGAGCTTTCGCATATGCTGTCTCTGTCTGAAACACTTTCTCCTACCTCTTTGCCTTGTTACCTCCCCTTTCTTTAGTCCTCAGCCCAGTTGTCACTTCTGTAGGGAAGGCTTCCAAGATATTCCTGACCAGGACAGCTCCCCCTGTTATCATAGAGCATACCTCTCCTTCATAGCACTCAGAACAATTTTCATTTTATAATTACTTGTGTAATTAATTAATATAATACTAGAGATAGAGATACACTAATAATTAGTTTACCACTTAATTTTAAAATGTTTTCACATACTTCATTTTATCTTTTCATCTCTGTGAGGTAAACAAAAACAGGTATTATTTTTAATCTTTGTTTTTTTTCAGATAAGAGCTCCTAGTAGGACTCATGTTTTCTTACTCTAGGGTGGGGTGCCCTGTACTTCAGCACTGTGTTTTTCATGTAAATACATTAAATATAAGGCAGCATACAATAAGCAAGAGGGACAAAGAAAATTCCATAGGGGCTCAAGGGAGAGAGAAATCACTTCCAGGTGAGGTGATCAGGATAGATCTCCATGATAGAGGTGCCATTTGAGTGGCCTTGAAAGTTGACAGGCTTTTGATAGACAAGTGAGGGTCTTCTAAGACAAGAGGTAATATCAAACGTACAAACGTAGAAAGGCTTGAGAGTCTGAATAATGACAAGTGAATGTGGTTTGATGGATGGTAGGGTTAATATGGGTTCTAGAAAGGGAGGCTAGAATTACATTATAGAAGACGTTATATGTGGAATTAATTTTGTTGGCAGCAGAAAGTAACTAACATTTCCAAGTGGGCAAGAGATCTATCTGGTCAGAGTTGAACTTTAGGAAGACTAATTAAGCAACAGCATATAGAATAAATTGTAGCATGGTAGGACTGGATTCAAGGACTGGATTCGTGAGAGATGAGATCATGAACTGGGGCAAACCTTCTCAACTAGTAAGCCATGGCATACCTTGCAAAGTAAAAGGTTGAAACCTTTCAGCCAGTTATCGCTGGAGTTCACCTGTATTGGAGGAAAGTTAGGTATTTTTTAACTTGCAGCAAAGGAGAGCACAGCACTGGCAGAACTGTGGGTCATCTCAGGGAGCTGGGAGGAGCTTATAGGATTTCAGCTTGTACTGGTGCTGCTTAGGAGGGTTTAGGAAAAGCAGAGATCACGTCTAGATTGGGTGCTTTCAGAAAGTGCGGTTTTGGATATTTTAGTATATCTTATCTCGGAGATGGGAGGATTAAAGAAATAGTAGTCATTTGTGTTAGCCAGAAGAGGGGGATGTTTAGTTATTTTTGTGGTTCTTGAGTGTCCTTGTCTCCAAGTTTCAGACATAATTACACCACAGTCTTATCTCTGTCTTCTACTACAGTCAGAGTGGCCTTATCTGACTGTGGTTTATATTCTGCCAACGTTGTTTATGTTCAGTTGGGAACACTATGGTTCAGCTGTCAGTTTCCAGCTGCCAGGGATGTTTTATTACTTTATCAGTAAGCGATACATTGATCTGCTCAGCCCTTACAGTGCCGGGCCAGTTGCCTCATATGGTGAGCAGCCTTATCCATTGGCGCCAGGGTGCTATTTTGTCTAGATGTGCCATGCCTTGAAAAAGGTTGTTTGAGCAACAGCTCCGAAAATGAAGAGTAAAGGACCAAGAAAAATTCTAAAGGTTTTCAAAGGTTTTCGCTATCTCCAACATTTCTAGTTCACTTAAAATCTATGCTCCAGTAAAAATAAACTGATTTGCATTTCTACCATTTGTGATTTGCTGCCTTTGGGTATTATGCCCTCTGCCTGGAACATCTTTCCCTGGTCTCATGTCTAGATCCTATCCATCCTTGAAGGACCAGTTCAAATGTCTCTCCCTTCCCCCACATTACTAGTGAGAACTAAGATCAAGAAAAAGCCTACTTAAAATATAATAAATGAAGAATAAATTAGATATTTGGATATATTAATTCTAATTTAGAGGGGTCAAGCTGGAAGCAATCTCTCCTTTCTATGAATTCATGTAACAAATTTCTTATACCTCTAAACAACTTATTTCTAACATTTATTACCTATGTATGCTGTCCTAACTATTAGCAGTTCCCACTGATGCCATCAAAATGCCATGAGGCATGCTTCTTTCCAGGTTCTTCAGGCATAAGTATAAAGCAGCAGAAAAGTTTCAAAACTCCACCCTCAGTCTTACCTCATTCAGCACAAGAGGTGCTGATATTCTACGATATTTGACTCTGTTTATATCAGGAAGGCTAAGAGAAGATTATAGGTGGCTCGATGCTCCTTGTGAAAAGCTGGGGTGGGGCTTTTGTTATCAGAAATATGTGACTAACTGTTATCAGAAATATGTTTTTAAAAGTTACATATTAAATGGTTTAACATTTGAGGAAGTGTGAAAATCGTAATCTTTTTGTATTGTCTGGAAAGAAAGACTGGATAGAAATTAATTATATTAAATTTATAACAATAGATGTAGTAAAAAATAGGTTTGTTTTCTTCTATTAATTTAGTAATGACTGCCTGCAAAAAACCTGGGAACCGAGAATGTAATCATCACTGTAAAAATAAACAAACCTGTGGACATGACTGCTGTAAGTTCCATAAAACAAATTATTTCATGTTTTAAAAATTGAAAAGTCAATTTTTGATGCATAGTAATGACTTCCCAATTATCTATGTATGATATTTACATTATGCAGCTTATGACAAATAATTTTCTTTTGTGGGCAACATAAAAAAGTAAATATTAGATTAGAGATTTTGAAGAAATTTGGCTTTATATGAACAATAACTAAAGACTCCAGAATTTCTTTTCATAGGTAAAACTGGAGTTGCACAGAAGTCAGAAATGAAAGAGACAACAATTTCATTGTATTTATCTGATTTAAGAAACAGGAATGCTGTTTCCTCTCTTCCTCCAGTTAAACGTCTCAAGGTTAGTTTTAATAGCATTTATCCCTTGTTCTGTAATTAAATGTATGTGAGTATCCCTTTATTCTGTGTATCACTTAGGTAGGTATCCGCAGTGTACTTTAGGTTTACCTGAGGGCTTGACTAGGAATATGACCATTATTCCTAATGCTGTTTCTAAAGGAAAAGATATTATAGTTCTTACTAATCGATCTGTAAATCCGCTTTTGGGACTTAGTTAGACAGCCCCTTCCCTCATTAGCTTTTTTTTTTTTTTTTCCTTTTTTAACTAGAGAAGAGGAAATGGAGAGGGATATGTAGGTTGGCTTGGTTCAGCAACTGAAACTAGACATTCTTGCCCTTTCCTGGCTCCATCTGTGCTGCACTGGGCTGGGAAGTCTGAAGCTGATTTTGACTCATGCACCTAGATGAGCACTGAGCAAGAGCCTCCCTCCTACGTGATGAAGGAATGGGAGTTCCTACTCATTGTTAGGCTAGTCACTAGCAGACTTATTTTAAGGCTGAGTCATCATTTCCAGGGCAAAATAATTGATCAGGCCACAGAACAGAGCCAAGAAAATGGAAGTGCCTGTTTCTTTTTTCTAGAGCTTTTATAAGAATGAAGATTCTAAGTCATGAGGCTAAAACAAAGGGAATATTGGGAAACAGGGAGAGGCACCTTCTCTGAGATAATATCTTTTTAGTAACCCGAGTTTTTCTCCCTTCCTTCATTCCTTTTCTTCCATATTCATCGAGGACCAAGAATATGTCAAGTACTATAATAGGTACTAAGATACAGTGATGAATAAGACAGTTTTAGTTCCAGTCCTCATAGAGCTTATAGTTTGGTCAAGGATTCAAATAAGTAAATAGGCTTTTCAATATAGTATAATGAGTGATTTGTGACAGAAGTGTAAGATAACTTGAACTTCGATAGAAAGGGTACTTACTCCACATTTGATATGCCAGGAAAGGATTCCTAATAAACATGATTGAGACCTAAAGGATATATAGGCATAAGCAGGTATGGAGAGGTGGGCACCAGAGCTGTGATGGAGAGGGATAGAAAGTATTCCAGACAGAGAGAATATGCAACGGTGCACAGCTGACATAGAGATAGAGATCTTTTAAAATACCGAAGTAATACAGTATGTCTGGAGTTCTATTACAAGTAGGGAAGTGGAGGGAGATGAGTCTGAAGAGGAAAGTAGGAGCTAGATCATAAAGACCTTTTTGCTATTTTAAGGATTTGACTTTATCCTGAAAGTATTGGGAAGCCACTGAAGGGCTTTAATCAGTGACATGATCAGAATTGCATTTTATAAAGTTCATTCTGGATGCAATGTAGAGAATGGATTAGAGGATGATAGAAAAGGAACACAAGGACTCATTAGGTGGGTTTTGCAGTAATCCAAGCAAGATGATAGCCTAGTCTAGTGTAGTGACAGCAGCAGTGGAGAGAAGTGACTGGGTTTAAAATATTTTTCAGACATAGAATCAGCTACCTTGGTACGTAATTAGTTATGAGGGGAGCAGTGGAAGGAGTAGTTAAAGATGATGCCCAGGGGCTGGCCCAGTGGTGCAGCGGTTAAGTGTGCACCTTCCCCTTCGGTGGCCTGGGGTTCGTCAGTTCGGATCCCGGGTGCAGGCATGGCACCTCTTGGCAAGCCATGCTGTGGTAGGTGTCCCAAATATAAAGTAGAGGAAGATGGGCACGGATGTTAGCTCAGGGCCAGTCTTCCTCAGCAAAAAGAGGAGGCTTGGCAGCAGATGTTAGCTCACGGCTAATCTTCCTCAAAAAAAAAAAAAAGATGATGCCCAGCTTTCTGGCTTGAGCAACTGGGAAACAAGTGGGGCCTCAGTAGGGTAAGAACTCTAAAGGAAAAGCAAGTTTGGAGGGGTAGAGCCATGATAAGTTCAATTTGGGAAATATTGGATTTAGAGGCCTGCAAGATGTTTAGGTAAAGATGTTCTACAGACAGTTGAATATAACTGAAAATCAGGAAAGAGAGCTGAGCTAGAAATATAAATTTGAGAGTCATTCACATGTAGATGATAATTGAAGCCATGGGAGTAAATGGGATATTTGATTGAGAATTTGTGGAGTGAGAAGAAAAGGCCTAGTAAAGAACCATGAAGAGTATCAACATTTAAGAAGGGCCTGAGAAGGAGATCTGAGTTGAGAACTATCCTGAGTTTCTCATAATTCATTGGTTTTTTGATTTTATGTACCAGCAGGAATTTTGCTGTTTGGTTCGTTGTTTAAAAGGCATTGATGTGAAATTGATAGTTAAACTGGTTTTTTTCATTAATAGATGCAAATGAATAAATCTCAAAGTGTGGACCTTAAAGAGTTTGGTTTTACTGCAAAACCTTCTCTTCCCAGCGTATCAAGGTATAAATATAATGTTAATATCTGAGGTAAAATATGCATCATAAACTCTCTATTCCTCCAAATAATCATTTATTCAGAGAAAGATGGTCACTGGCTGACTTCAAATCACAGTAATTGTTTAGTTCCATAATGAAGTAATGACATCATAAGAGTTTTTTTAATCTTTCATACCCTAAACTTATTTAGAACTCTACAGTTGTAGAATACGTTAACATTCATTGAATCATCTCTTTCCTGAGAAACTACCCGTCCTATGAATCAAGCCTCAGGCACTCTCTGCCTTCTAAACTTAACAGGTGACAAGAGTATACTTTAAAAAGAGTAATCATGTTGGTGTACAAAGTCTAATATTTTCCATTTAGGGGCCCAGTCTATATTAATAACACCTGAGATTTATAAAATATTTTATAATTTAAAAATTGCACTTTTGTGCATTATCTCTTTTGATCTTAACAACTTGGCTCATAAAATGAGGTATTATTACCCCATTTTATAGATGAAATAACTGAAGCTCATATCCCTAGTTAATAAGAAGAAAGCCCTAGATGATAAGTCAGCATTCTTTTCCTATATCATGATGCCCAGGGGGCAGTAGTATATGTCATTTCTCTTCCAGATAAGGGCATTCTATATGCAGGGTGACGTTTAATATACTTGTCAACCAGTACACAACAGCCAGTGGGCAATCAGAACACATGCCAACACTACTTCAAGAAATCTAACTGAAAGTAGCATTAACAATAGATTTTTAAGGCTATTCACAGCAGATAGCTACATATTGGGGGCAGAAAAGATGGCTAAGTATCTGTCGCTTACATTGGTGTTTGCCTATTTTTTTACCCTTTACTGCCCAGGCTGGTGCAGTTTATCGTAGAATTGTTAAGTAAATAAACCACAGTTTTTCATTTATACAAAGAAATAGTTTTCAGTGTCACATTAATTTTAGGGTTTTTTTTTTTTAACACTTTTATGGTTTTATTTACAAAGGTCAGAATATTTAAACATACCTGAATTGTCTGTAATGGAGCAGAGAGATCAGCATGGAATCTGTGCAAAAGTTCAACAACAAGAACCATCGGAATATCAAGACAAAGGTAAATTACTGTTGAGATTGACTTGAGAGAGAATATGATTTATCGTTACTTCAGACTGACAAATAATATTATGGAAAAAACCCAACATCTGAAATAATTATGATTATTAACTTGGCAACATTTTTTTCTTGGGTTATTGAAGCAATTTCAAATTCTTTGGGTCTGTTATTTCAGATGGTCTTGCTATGTCTGCCATAAATTAAAAAAAAAAAAAATCTCTTCCTTACATGGTGTTGACTAATTTTATGTAAAGATAATGTGAGGAAAAGCTGAGAATTAAGGGATCTTGGATACACAAAGTAATAAAATGCTGAACTATTACTTTTATATATCTTTAGAATTATTTAAAATAATCTTCTGTTTATAAAATTAGTACAATTTTACAAAATAGCTATGTGACCTTGGGAAAATTATTTAACGTTTTTGGGCCTCAGTCTTATTTTTAAAATTAGAGTATTAAATTGGGTGACCTTTAATGTCTCTCTAGTTCTTAAACCTATGATTCTTACAATTTCTATGATAATATGAGAAAATAATCTGGTTTGAGGGATATAGCTGGTGCGTAATTTAGATTTGCTTTTTATCTGTGTCTGTCATTAAATTAATGAGATAATACATATAAATTCTTCAGTATTGTGCCTGGTTCATCATTACTCTGGATCCTACCATTAATAGCATCATTTCTCTGGGTCATGCTATTAATAGTCAGTCTGTTAAAACGTGTGAGAAATAATCCTGGCCAGTGAATTGTTCATTCAAGTAACTATATGTAGAAATGGTAAGCTTGGGGTTTTCTGAAAATGATTTCACGTGTGTGGCCTTGGCATCTATTACCACTCTTTCCTTCATGCTGTCGCTTTATGCTTCCTCTAGTCATAATTTAAGATCTTAAGTAGGCAAGGGCTGGAGTACCCACCATCTCTTATGACGCCATGGCAGCCATTAGGCCCAATATAAGATCAAGAAAAGTCTCCTAATCTTACCTACAGTATCAGAGCATTTATCTAACCTGTTCAAAGCCTGAATATCTTTACAACATGGACAGAAGGTATAAGATTGTCAACCCTCTTATTTTTATCTCCCTTCAACCTATAGCCATCTAATGTACTCCTTGACTGCCACTCTGTTCCCTGCTCTTCTCTACACCAGAGTTTATCCTTCTCTCTGCTTACTTCCATATTGTCTTTACATGGTTTTTCCTACTTTTCTTTCCCACCCACTATTCCAAATACAACTTATATTGTGATATAAAAGTCTTATTTAGATACTTTAACCCCCAATGATAACTGTATCTCTGTTTTACCAAATGGACCGCTGTTTTTTTTTTCTTTTAAAGAAGGAGAAGTATAGTATGGTAGTTAAACTCACAGGATTTAGGAGTAATCTGTCTAGGTTCAAATTCTAACTACCATTTAGTAGTTCTGTAATCTTTCATGGTATACTTACCCACTTTGTCTCAATTCCCTCATCTGGTTATATTTTAGAGATTTTGGGATTAAATGAGATAATGTATGTGAAGCTCTTAGCATAGTATCTGGTACTGTTATTATTAGTAATTGGATGTATTCGTTATACTTTTCACACATTAGTCTTTGGTGGCAAAACATATTTTAAATATATTCAAATATTGCACTTGAGAATGTTTTAAGAAAAACATGGCATCCGTATTCCAACTTCGAGAAAGGAAGAAGAAAAACTGCTAGAAATTACGTAAGAAAGCATGTTGAATCATAAAATCTAAATTGTAAGGGACCTTTGTGTGATTTCTCATTTTATGGTAAAAGAAGTCAAGACTCTGAAAGATTAAATGACTCACCCAAAATCACATATGTAATTAATGGCAGGGCCTGAAGTAGATTCCGCATCTCTTGATTCCCAGTCCAATGTCATTTCTCTAAAATGAAATTGACTTTAGTTACCATTGGAGAATTGAAAACAGAACCTATAATATATGAACTCTTTCAACTTTCCACCCTGCAACTATGTATTTCTCTGTGCACCCATTCTTAACTCTCTGTTTGTCTTAAAAGAAGAATTATCTTTTCTTCTATTCAAGGTTTATCTCTCCACCTGTAATCTTAATCTTTCCAATAGAATGGTAGAGGCAGTTTCCCCAAAGGACAGGAAAGATACTCTTAATGAAAGAAGGAGAAGCATGCCAAGCAGACAAAAAACAGACTCACCAGAGTCTTTATACCCTGTATCTCTTATTTTCCATCAAAACAAGAATTCTTGAAAGGGCAGTTTACATTCACTTTCTTACCTTCTAGTCACTCTTCATTGAGTAAAATTTGGGTTCTCCATCACTCCTTTGAAACTACTTTTGCTCAGGCCATTTAGTGACCTCCTAAGTGCTAAATTCAGTAAACTCTTGCCAACTTTTGTTTTCTTTGGTCTTTATAGTATTTGACACATCTGGTCTTTCTATTTTTTTAGAAATCTCCCCTTTGGTTTCAGTTACACCATTCTATTGGTTCTCCTACTACTTCTTGAACTGCTTGGGCTTTTATTCCTGTTGATGTTTCAAAAGGATTCTGGTTTTGCTTCTTTATTCTTACCACTTTATAAACTTTTCTTAGACAATGTCACTCAAGCCCATGTCTTCAATTACTAACCATATTCGGATGATTTCTGAATCTGTATCTCCCATCCAGATCTTTCCGTCTAGCCTCTGACTCATCTATACAATCACCTTTCTGGACATATCCACCTAAAAGTTAACCCATCACCATCTGAACTCTTTTCTTCTGTCTTCTCTATACCTCACTCTGCTCCTTTTCTTTTTTCATTGGCTCAGTGAGTGAAGCCTCTTCTTTTCTAAGCTGCTACAGGCAAAAAAGAGTCATCCTAAATATCTTACCTCATATGTAATTAATCACTGAATCCTATCTATTTTCCCTCCTGAACATCTCTTATGTTTATTCCCCCTCTGTTCTTTCTGCTGATACTCTAGCGTAGGCATCCTTTACCTCTTATTTATTCCAATAGCTTTCTTACTTTTCTCTTTGATTCCAGTTTCATTATCCTCCAATCTATATCTATTCCAAGTGATCTAACAGGCATATCTGATCATGTAAACCTCTTGCTAAAATATCTTCAATAGTTATCCATTGCCTGTAAGTAAAAAAGGTGAACTCCTTAACACGGCAAACAAACTTCTGCATAATCTGGTACTTAACTGCCTGTGTAGTCTCAATGGGCTCTGCCTTCTCCTTCTACTTTGTGCTCCAGAAATCCTGAAACCGTATAGTTCTCCAAACATTGTCTGGTCTCTCATACTGCTTTACCTTTCACATGTCATTCTCCCTTCATGGAATATCTTTCCTTTCCCTCTTGGCTTGCTCCATAATCACAGCTCTATCAAGCTCAAATTTCAATATTACCATCTTACCATGTTACCATCTTAGAGGTGTCCACTCTGACTTCTATTGTAGGTTTAGCAGGTCCTTTCCCTTTGCATTCCCATTGCACTTTATACCTACTTCTATTTTTATTAGATATCATGTTGTATATGTAATCAATGTACAAAAGTAGAATAATGTGAATTGGAGTTGTAGGTAGAGTTGAAGGATAAGGTAGGATTTAGATAAGTGAAGATGAGGGTAGAGGATATTTAAAGTGAAGGAAACTCAGTGCTGTATTGGAGCAAGGTTGTACTGGCTTGTGAGGGATGATTATTAAATTTTGGGGAATCTTTAGGCCATTATTAAAAGTTTAATTATATAAACTTTCAATTAAATAAATTATATTAAAAGCAAAGACTGTAAATGTTCAAAGCTAGTCATCTCCTAATTATTCTACTACATTTTACTGTTACCTGTGTTCTTTAGATTATTTGCATTTATATTTATGTCTGTATAGTCTAAATACTATATAATCGGGTACTACTATGCATTTCTTCTTAACTTTGCATTCAGTGATGTCACATTGGTAGCTTGAAATCAACCATAGTGGGAGTATTTATACCACGGAAATCAGCAAACACTACAGATCAGGGCTTGCTTTATTGTTTTGTTTATTGTTTAATCTTAAGAAAGTGTTAGAGAAAATGTTAGTACTGCAGATTAAATTTAACAGTATTTTGTGTCTGTAGCCTTTACATTGTGAATAGCACAGAAAGCCTGAGGGAATATTCTAGTATTTGAAAACTATTATCTAATTCAGCAAAGAAGTTGCTTAGGGTAATGGATGAATGAGTGAAGTCTCAATATATGTCTTTGTTGTTTTACTTTCATCTTACTTGTTGAAGTCAACAAAAAATACTTATTTGAGAACATTCATACGTCAGTTGCAACCATAGGTTGACTACAGATACAAGAGTTTAGCAAAACTCAGAACATTCACTGAGAATCAATTAGATATACAGAATTTGTAATTAAGCATGCTGTATATTTTACTGTTATTTGTAAATTGTATTATACATCCTTTACATATAATAAATACATATAATAAACTTATATATATATATATGCATACTTTTTTTTGAGAAGCAGTTATTAAGTATTTATTAGCATACTACCATGGAAAACTGCACAAGAGAAGGCATTTAGTCCCCATAACAATCTTGTAAGGTAGGTACTGTTATCATTTTCATTTTGCAGAGGAGAAAACTAGGCTCAGAGAATTTAAATTACTTGTCTAAGATCATACAACTAGTAAGTGAGAGAGGTAGTCTGACTCTAAGCCCAGGCTTTAAACAATGGATAACACTGAGGACTTTTCAGCAGGAGAAAAATTAAGATATATTTTGGACAAATGTATTTTATAATAATACTCCAAATTAACTTGTAAGGAGAAGAGCAGGAAGGAGGAAGACAATTTTAGAAGCTATTATGATCCAATCTTAGAATAGTGTTATTCTGATATAGGAATTAAGAGAGAAAATTAACTTGGTCTAAAAACATCCATTGAAAATTAAATTTAGTGCAACTATCAGTATATGTAATTCAGTAAACAGAATTGGTTGAACACAGTATTCAACAATGCTTGACCCAATGCTTTTCAAAACTACTACTCAAGACCTCTGTTTGTTTAATAGTTGAAAATGTGTTTGATATAGCAATAGATAATGACGCTTATGGTTTAAAAACTGTCTATGCTTTTTTATACATACACATGTCAGATTTTTCCAGATGGAACTATTCTACAATTTCAAATGAGAAAGCCCCTCAAACAGTGCTCTTCAACAGAAATTTTAATGCATCTGGAAACCAGAATTTGACAGATGTGGATAAAAGCAACTCTTCATTTTCAGAAGTTTTGAATGTGAACTTTGAATTGGGAAATGATGTTTGGGATGATTTTGATGATGAAAACTTAATAGAAGTTACTAACTTTTCAGCTGATACTGAGAAGACAAAAACATCAGGTAAAATTGTATTTTAGCATGGAATAATTTCATGAGAAATTCTTTGAATATTTTTCAGTTCAGCCTCTGGGACTAATTTTATTGCCTTTTTTATATGCTTGCTTAATTAGCTTTGATTTGTTAAGATTATAATGTGACCCTTCCGTAAATAGCATTTCCGTCCCCTAAGGACAGAGGTGAAGGTTATTCTATGATGATGATGTAGCAAATGAGCTTTCTCTATTCTATTGCTGCCCTATCTTGTTAAAGGCCCTATTCAAATTCAGATTGTTTGTTGAATTTTCCCTCATAAAACAGACTATCCAGCTCTCGGTTCTAAGATCACACATGGTCTGCTAATGTTTATGAAGGACAGAAATATTCTTAATATTTTTAAAAGTATTCATCTGCTAGCAAAGAAAATAAAAGATAACTTTTATTTCTCGTAGAAATACTGCCTTTTCAAGTATAAATAAACAAATAGGAAAAGATTAGTTTCTCCTATATTGGATATTGTATTTAAATCATATAACAACCCCAAAATAATGGGACTTATTCACTGAGTAACTTGGTAAATTCATTCTCTTTCACTAAAACAGAGAAATGCAAATCTTGGTAAGTATTTGACAAGATAGCTCTCATGATGGCCTGATCAGTCCCTCAGAGTTATAGTTGCCTCTTAATGTATCCCACCGCAATCTTCTTTTTAAAAAAATAATTTTAGGGGAAACAGAAGATGAAATACTGTTGTTTCAGGCTCCTAAGAATTTCTCAAAGAGCTAAAACTCCTTCTAGGAGGAATAGGATTTGACCACCTTCACAAAATAGGCCAGGAAAATCTGTGACATGGGGTCAATAGGCACAATTTTCTGTATCACTGAACAACTACTAGTCCCTACCTCAAAACTAAACGTCATTGTGTACTGCAAGTGAAGAGGCGATTTGTACTGATCCTTTGAGGTAGCCTCATCCTATGAGGGCATAACTTTGGTGCTGGGAAAATCAGTTTCAATAAATACCATTTCTCCCCATGTATAGAGCACTTTAAATGAACTTAATTACATGCAGACCATTAAACATATTGAATGAATTTCGACTTGATCATTTATATGAATTAAAAATAAATAAATAAATAATAGTGGTTGGGAACCTTTTACTGTAGTGACTAATAAGCTAACCTGCGTGTCTTGTAATTTTACTCCCTTATTTCTCTATGCAAATTAAATTTTGATTATTGAGAAGAATTATTCATTCCTTCTTCAACCACATCTTATCTGTTGGAGAGAGCCCTTGTGGAACTTATGAAAAGCTCCATTCAGCCATTTCCTGGCATTTTATTTCAAAATGTTCTCTCTTTACATAGGATTTGGAAACACTTTGAATTCAAGTACCAGGGGAAGTAAGTTATCCCTCCAAGAGTCAAAGAGCAAATTCCAAAGAGAAATGTCAAACAGGCAAGTTTTAGAACTTTGGTTTGGAATACTTACAAGTTTATATCCTCCTGAGATGTAATTGGAGATGGGGATCAAGTCATTAGATGTCAGAGAAGCTGTAAGGTATTAGCTATCCTAAACTCTCTTTTAATCTTAGAGGTGTATCTCTCAAAAGGTTGTTGTCAGACCACCCGCATCAAAATCACCTAGGGGTGCATATTAATAACGCACATTTCTGGTCCCCACACTAGACTTACTGAACCATGGTCTCTGGGGCTGGAGCCCTGGAATCTTCGTTTTTCACAAACCTTAAAAAGTTAATAGGAGGGGCCGGCCTGGTGACATAGCCGTAAGTTCGTGCACTCTGCTTCAGTGGCTGGGGTTCACCAGTTCAGATCCTGGGTGCGGACCTATGCACCACTTATCAAGCCATGCTGTGGCAGACATCCCACATATAAAGTAGATGGGCATGAATGTTATCTCAGGGCCAATTTTCCTCAGCAAAAAGAGGAGGATTGGCAGCAGATGTTAGCTCAGGGCTAATCTTTCTCCAAAAAAACCAAAAAAACAAAAAAACTTAATAGGAATTTGATAGGTAGAAAAGAGGAGGGATTTGACAGGTAAAAGCGTGTGTAAAGGGATAAGGCTTGAAAAGGCATTCTATGTTCAAGGGTCAGTAAAGTATGGTCTGTGTGGCCACAGCTTTAAGACTGAGATTGCTGAGGTCTGATTGTGAAGAGCCTTGAATGCCATATTTAGACACCTATACTGTGTCTAGTAGGTCAGGGGTCACAAACTCAAACTCCCCTCAGGATTTAGTGGGCCAGGACCAACTGTGGAGTGTCCCATCTGAAGGGTGCAACCACTACTCAGCTCCAACTAGTTGTTGCTGTGAAAGAAATGAGTGTCAAGTGTCAAATTTTTCATTTTCAAAAAAAATCTAAGAATCTAAATCTTCATGTGATTCTCCTGACTTTTAAATTTTGACAACTAATTTTTAAAAATGTGATATAATCTGCAGCACATCCCTCAAAAAAATAATGTCTGTAGGCCGGAAGTAGCCTAGGGGCCTCTAGTTTTTGACCTCCATAGTAGGCAGTGAGGAGACATCCAAGATTTTTGAGCAGAAGATAAACAATTTGACAAGAAAAAAAATCATTCTAGTGATTTGTATAATGATATGTATGATATATGCAGAATGAATTGTAGAAGGTGGGACCGACAGAGGCATGGTGGCCAGTGAGAAAGGCAGGCCATATAAGATGAGGCCTAAACCAGGGCAGAGGATGGAAATTGAGAGGTAGAGTTGAATTTTTGAAACATTTCATAGATAACGTAGATTAGATTTAGCAATTGATAGGATATTGTAGTTGAGCAAGAGGGAAAAATAAATGGCAAGTGAGTAGATGGAGGTGTTATCTGAGAATGTAAGACACATAAGACATTTGGAAAAGAAAACAATCATTTTAGAAATGTTCAACTTGAAGTATTTTTGCAGAAATACACAGTGCATTTGGATGTTGGACTTGATTAGAAGTCAAGGGAGAAAATTATACCCACAGTCAAAACTTTCCCAAAGAGAGGAAATACTGACAACTTTTTATTCAGGGTCCAACTTACTTAAGGATTATTTATTTCTCCTGCTTTAAAAAATACTACATTTGTGGTGTCTTTTGGTATTTTTGCTATTATTTGGTTATTCTACTGATTATCAACATCACAGAATCATAGATCTCAAGAGTATTCCAGAGCTGTGAAGGGGGCTTCATTTAAGCATCATTTAGTCTTCCCACTGCTGGATCCTTGAATCACCATCCAACATCACAGACAAGTAATCATGCCATCTCTACCAAGATAACTCTGGTGATGAGTAGCTCATTCACTCCAAAATTCTTGTTCTGTGTTTGGATCTCTCAGACCATTCAATAGCTTTAAAAAATATGTGCCTAAAAATTTTTTTTATTTCCATTCATTGGTTCTAACTCTGAGTCATACAGAATAAACAGATTTTTATTATTATTATTTTTGCTGAGGAAGATTCACCCTGAGCTAACATCTGTGCCAGTCCTCCTCTATTTTGTTTGTGGGTCACCACCTCAGCATGGCTGCTGAAGAGTGGTGTTGGTCTGTGCCCGGAAATTGGGCCTGGGCACCTGAGGCGGAGTGCATTGAACTTAACCACTAGGCCACAGGGCTGGCCCCCAGATTTTTGTTATTTGATACTTAGAAATATCAAAGTAGAACAAAGCTGTGGGTGGAGAGAAGCAAAAAATAGGTAGGAAGTAGGAGGATACAAGTGGGAGGATAACAAGGCACTGGAATGGTTTTATGTGCCACACCTTTAGAAAACTACAAATAATTTTGAGAGAGTTTAAAAGTGACTGGCAGAAGATAAGTGAGTTTAGAAAGGAATCTCATCAAGAAGCCTCTGAGAAACTGGTGCCAGAGGTTGCTGCTGGGAAGAAAGCCTGCAGGACCTGGGGCTGCGGGGTGGGAGGGAGCCCTGCTTTTCCTTTTGTACTCCTAATTCCCTACCATTAATCAAAGACAAAAAGATTTAATTCTGTCATTCTTAATTGTATCATTAATTCTATCAATACATGTGATTCTCCTCTACCCCTGCCTGCTGCTTATTGCTCCTTGCATGGCTGTCACATTTTAGCCTGTTAAGTGTCAGCTTAAATTGTCATCTCCTCAGAAAGACATTCATGACTATCTTTTTAAAGTGGGTTTATGCCTCCACACTGTTATTTCCTATAATATCACTCAGTTAATTTCCTTCGTATCACTTCAGGATCTATCATTATGTGTATTTATTGTTTCCGCATTGTCTGCTTCTCTACTAGATGATAACTCCCTGAGGATTTGTTTACCACTTTATACCCAGCTCCTAGAACAATATTTGCCATATGTTAGTGAATGATAAATGTTTTTTAATGAATGAATTTAATACAGAAGATTAAAGGTGAATTCTAGTGTACAGTTGTACATGGGAAGATAACTAGAGACATCTATCTACAGTGAGACCAGAGTAGGGAAAGGAGATTAAAAGTTAAGCAAGTGGGATTTAGAAAAGATTTACAGACTGCTAGCTGATAGACAATTAAGCGTAAGACTCAATTTTAAAGAAAATTGTTGAATGATATTTCTGTAGGTCCTTAAAAATATTATTCTTATTTAGTTTGAAATATATAAGTTTTTGTTTTGTCTAAAGCAAAGGAGATATACCAAGTTCTCCATGAGTCCAAGAAACAGAACATCATTTTTTTGGTAATAAACATGACAAACTTTAATTATATTCTCCAAAGAATCACTAATAATCTAAATTAGAATGGTTTGTTTCTCTTATTTGCCATATTTTACAAATAATTCATTTTGATTTTTAGTTTTGTTTCATCACATGGGAAGCCACATGTATCAAATTCTTCTATGTTCAAGTTTGATGCATCCTCCATGACAAAGTCACCTCAACAAGCTGGAAATGCAAATATTGTAAGAAGATGCACTTTGTTTTTCTTTTAATTCTGCCCGAATAGTTAAACTTTCAATGATCGCTGGGTTTTTTTTCCCTCAAAATATAGGTCCAATTACCAGAAAGAAAACAACAAAGTCTGTCACCAGAGATTGAAAAGCTATGCTTCCCTCACTCTGAAAAAATATCAAATTCTTCAAATTTTGTTAAGAAAGTGGATTTCTTTATTAGGAACAGTCAATGTAAAAAGGAAATTGAGTTCAGGTAAGAACTCTTTAAAAAATTTCAGCATTCCTTTTTACAAAGAATTTCAGCATTCCTTTTTCCTGGTTCATTTTAAAGATCAGAACCTAAATATTTTATTTACTTAAAGACATTGAAATTTCAGACCCCTGGTGAGTTAAGCTCCTTTAGATAATTCATAATATCAAATATCTCAATTTTTTGAGAACCTATATGTTTGATGCTTTTAATTAAAACATTACATTGTGTTGATAAACTTTTTTTACTGATTTGAATACAGTATGTTGATAATATAAAGTTAAAGTCACTTGAGAAATCCAAATCAGATCAGCTAATTTTTCAAAAGTTCAGGTTGTATTTTAGCCAACCAGTTCTTTCACAATTTTACAGTATCAAAGAAAAAGTCAGATTAAGTGTAATCCGTGCTCCTACTGCTGGTCATTTTTATGGGTAACTCTGTAGCAGTTTCCCTCTCCCTCTTGAATAGTCAAAGTTTATAGACCTGTTTACACATTGATTAAATTACATTGCTTTCCAATAAGTTTAACAAAATATCTAAGAGATTTGATCCCTCCTTTTCACGGTTTATAAAGTCTAATTTTTCCCCACAGACTTCCTACAAGGTTATGCATATTGAAGTTCATTTGATATATTAACCTCTCAGCAATCTTCAAGTTTATCCATTTTCTATTTATTATTACATTATTTATTGTGTATTTTAAAATAAATTGTTAAAAAAATAGTTATTTTTACATTTACTTTTTTCCCCCAGTAGGTATCATCCTGATGATGAAGCTGATGAAATGAAGTCTTTTCTGGGAATATTTGATGGTATTTTTTAAAATAAACCAAGAAAAACCTTCTTATATTAATAAAACAAAATATAAAGACACCTAATTACAAAGCATGTTTTCTATGTTTTAAAAATTAGTTCATAATTGTTCAGATTTTTTTCTCTTGGATTTGATCAGCTTTGTTGACTGTTTTGCAACAAAATATTTGGACTAGTTTATTTTCCCATTATATTGTAACTTCGTGAAAAGTAACTTTTATGGTGGCTTTGTTTCATAAGTTGATAATTAAGTTGCACTTAGAAATAATTATTTGGTTATTAATTGAATTTCGGTTGGATTTTGACAGGAACCAATTTAAAATTTCATTTTTATATTTTCTTAACAAGAATAAAGGTATTCTTTGAAAGCAAAATAGCACTAGGTCAGTGAATCTGTTTATTGTGTGGATTATTCACCAATATTGTTTGGTTTTACTAGAGATTTTTAGGAATTCAATAGCTGTCTGAACCCATTGTTGTATAACTCGCAACAACAATAAATGAAACACTAATCAATATACACTGTTACTTTCCTTCGGCTTGTTTTTCAAAGTGGTGAATTCTAAAACTTTGTTATATTGACTTTTACTATAGCGAAAACTGTGTTGCCTTATTTTTCAATGAATTATATCTCAAATTTATTTATTAATAAGTAGTATATAGGCACTCTAAACAATGTTTATCATCTAATTTATTTATAGATACAGTGTGAACTTGAAGCCCACTTACTTTTGGAAATTTTTTAGAAAAACTTTAGAAATTTTTCTTTAAGCATAAAGACCTTAGAGACAAGTAAAGAAGAAGGGAAACTTCTAGATGAGATTGTTATTCTTATTATTAGTAAACATTTATGAGGCATCTTAAGTATTAAACTTAGAGAAGAAGCCTAAAACAAAACCAAGAGGCTTTGTTTCTGTGTTGAAAAATAAGGACAATCAGTTTCTTTATTTTAGTCATCTTTACAATTGGTATGTTTCTGAATCGGAATCAATCATGCTGCAACCTTTAAAGGTTATTAAACATCATTAAAATGAAAAATTGTTGCACTGCAATCTGCTCATCTTGCATACATAGACTTCGATTCTAAAGAAATAGCAGTTTAATTCAACAAGACTTACTGTGTTCTGCCAAGTGAAAAGCACTGTGCTTGGTACTGCAAAGGATGCAAATGATGACAACACTCCTTTTGTTCTCATGAAACTTACTTTACATTCTGGTAGAGAAATTAAGACGTATAATAAAGCAATAATAAAATAT
Source organism: Equus przewalskii (assembly GCF_037783145.1). Lineage (NCBI taxonomy): Eukaryota > Metazoa > Chordata > Mammalia > Perissodactyla > Equidae > Equus > Equus przewalskii. The sequence goes on from NC_091854.1 coordinate 8,500,923, forward strand.
AGAATACATTAGCGAAGTGAATCTCAAGTTTCAGGATGCATTGGAATCATCTAGGGGCTTGTTTGAAAACAGATTGCTGGGCACCATACGCAGAGTTTCTAACTCACTAGGTCTGGAATGGGGCCTGAGAATTTGCATTTCTAACAAGTTCCCAAGTGATGCTTATGCTGCTGGTCCAGTGAACACGCTTTGAGAATCACTGCAATAGAAGTTTAAAGAGCTATGGGAGTTCATAGAGAGAATATAATCCTGACCCTGGGGCCAGGGAAGCCTTTATAGAGAAGTTCAAATTTGAACTGAGCCTTCAAAGATGAATAAGATTTTAATGGACAAATACACGAGAGGATATTCCAGGCAGAGGAAACAGCTTGAGCAAAGCTCCAAGGGAGGAAACTATTTGGTGAATAATAAATAGATAATTTTAAACATAGGTGAATGTTGTAGGAGATGTTTGAAATGTATCTTGAGGTCAGACTCTTGAGGACTTTAAATGCTAAGATAAGAAACCTGAGCTTTATTCAGTAGACTACTGTTTCCCAAATTTGCCTGATCAGAAGAAACATATGGGTAATATATTAAATATATAAATTCCTTGACTTTACCTCAGAGCTACTGATTCAGAATCTCTAGTGGAAGGTACTGGGAATTCTATAGTTTTAACAGGCACTCCAGGTCACTCCTTATGTTTAGGCCAATTTTGGAAACATTTGGCAAATAATAGGCCCACTTCATAAGTAATCAAAAGAATGGCAAATTGCCAGTATTATCATAGACGTGCCTTAGTTTGTGCACATTTGCCTGGAAAATTATGTGTACGTTGTACACTGGTAACTCAAAAACCCTGTTATGTATAGTGACCACTTCAAGGAGTCGAATCAGTGGGTGTTCTGTTCACAAAGTAAATAATAACCCTAAGGTTTCCTATTTTGTAAGCTAAGTTTTACATATATTGGGTTTCTTCGTTCATGCAGAATGAACCATACAACAGAGCTTTTGTAAAATCTTTGGTAGGTTAAATTTTTTCAAAAGTTTTTTTCATTTGAAAAGGTCCTTAATGGGCTGTATTTTTCTCACCTGTAATGATGGCATAATGGCACCTACCTCATAGATATGGAGTGGGAATTTAGTAAGCCACTGCATAGGAAGCTCTTAGTTCAGAGACTGATGCATAGTATGTGCTCAATAAATGGTAGTTGTTTGTACTAAAAAAAAGGGTCCTTAACAGCACTTTGAATAACCCAGGGTGGGGGGGGGGGGGTGAAGTAAGGCAATATTCATGTGTCGTATCTGAGTTGCACTAAGTTGCATAGGACTTGGCAAGTGAACTCTTGACTTTCCACAGATGTATGTATCATCTGTAGAAAAAATTTTATCCTAGACTTCCCTCCTACAAACACTTCCTCGTGCTTTCAGATAGATCCCCTCTACCCCACCTCCCCTCACCCCTCACCCCTCTTAGTTGGTTTATGGTCAGAGCATACAAGTCTATTTTAATATTACCTTAAGTAAAATGTAACTAGAAAATAAATCTGCAAATTCTATTATAATACATTTTAAAGCCAAATAGAAATGATTGCTGTATTGTTTACTCTCTTAGGTTTTGGCACAGTTTACTCCTTGGTAGAGTCATGCAAAGAGTCTCTTTACTGTACTGTTTTGCCTCCTCAAGCACAGTAGGGAACCACTCTTTGAGGACCCCTAGCCTAGAGGTTACATGGATAACATTTACCGGTAGCATCCTAGATAATAGGTGTCTGTATTTAAGAACTTTTACTTCTGTGGGACTAGAGAAGGCGCTAGTGGAGAGGAATTCTGAGCAAAGAGGAGTAAACTAAACTAAGCTTAGAATTAAGCTAAGTAAGCAAGCTAAGAATTTAGTGTGGCTTTTGGTTAGTTAGTGGAACAAACAAAACAAAAATGAAAACCCTGGCACTTCTTATCTGTTGGCGTTTCAACTCCTGGCTGCCAGAAGTTAAAGGCCTTGCTACTCAAAGTCTGACCTGAAGACCAGTAACACGGGAAATTCCTGGGAGCTGGTTGGAAGGTCTCAGGCCTCACTCCAGACTTCTGAGTCAGAATCTGCATTTTAACAAGATCCCCAGCTGACTATGTGCACATTAAAGTGTGAGAAGCATTCTTTTTAAGGTAGAAAGGAAAGGAAAGGAGGCAATATCAGAATTTTAAGAGAATCCGTTCCAGAAGCCAAGCATAAGACTAACGATGATTACTTGGTTTTCTGCACATATATTTCCTATTTTAAATGCAATATGGTGATATAGCTCTTGTTTAATTGCCTTTCAGTATAGGTGGTTTTCTTCACCAACTGTGTAAATTATCTTTATAATTCTCATGCATCAACTCGGTATTTTTTTATGTAGCTTGAGAGGCACTTAGATGCTCTATAGAGTTTTGTTTTAATTAACATAATAAAAGTAGATGATTCAAAAGAGCAATCTCTGTCTTGCTTATTTTCACATTTCAATTCGGAAACCTTTCCACAAACTAACATATGCCTTAAAAATCCCTACATACTTCAGCAAAACAAAACGAAACAAAGCCACCCCATAGTATTCTGAAAGATTTAGAAAAATGTGCATAAACCTGCACTCACATATTATATGTTGTAGCTATAAAAATTTTTATTAAAAAAAATTAAAATTCAGTTGACATTAGCATTTTGCCTAAAGTAGCACCTTATGACAGTAGATGGCGTCGGTCTTTTAGAAACTACACACATGATAAAGTCATCTTTTTTTTTAGTTTCTGTATTGATCAGTTTGGAAACTTAAACCATTTACCATTTAGAAATTTAAACATTTTTAAAAAATCAAAAGAACTTTGCTATAATATTTTTTCTTATTTCAAGTTTATTAAAACTTTAGGCAGTACAAATTATCCAGGTTGCAGATTATTGAAATAATCAGCTCAATGAAGTCTGCCTTAAAAAAAAAGGGAACAAACATAAAACAACCCAAAAACAATGAAAAGAGGAAAACAACATAAAGGAGATTCACCAGCAGGCCTCTAAAACTTAAAATTTGAGACAGAATGGAAATAAGAAGTTTATACAACTCACTCATCCACTTTTGTCTTCATTTGTTCAGGGCTTGATACATGATCAAGGTGATTATTTTTATCATGTATATATTTGGTCGTTTCTTAACCTTTGGATTTTTTCTTTTCCTTTCCCATCGAGGATCTGGTCTTCTCACCTTCTCACGTATTTTCCAGTGTGGAGAACTTTTAATTCATTGTCCTGACTACTTTGTTTTACTTTTGAGAATGGCCTTTGATCTCTATCAGCCTTTTTTTCTCCTCTTATTTGAACTATTATGATCATGATTTTAAGAATACATTCTTTTATCACCTTCAGAATTTTCTTTCCCGTGTGAACTCTTACTTTCCTGGTTTCTGTATTTTTCTTTGTTTCTCCTTTGCCTTGCTTCTCTCTCTAAGCTCTGGGAACCTCTCCTTCATCTCTTCCTATCCTTACTTCCTGGTGTGGCTCTTCCATCTCAGCTCCCTGACCTTCCTCCTCTCCTATGCTCCTGTCCTGTGTCTTTGGTACTCCTCGCTTCTGCTGCAATCTCAGTCATGGTTCCTAGATCGCATGCTTCTGCTCTTGTTCCTATCTCTGCTTCCTTCTGTTGTTCCACCATTGTAGCTGTTTGCCTTTAGTTATATCACCTTTTCTCCTAGACTGTGCATGTCCATTCTTTTCCTTACTTGTAATACAATCACGCTCATTACTTCTTAATTCTGTTTAGACTTCTATTTTCTTCTATTCCTTTCCTGATCTTTTCCTTTACAATGAGACTTCTTTTTCTTTAATATCCTCGTGATCCCTTTCTTTACTCTTTTGCCTCATTCTTTGTTCTCCATGTCTGTTATGCTTTGTATCTCTTTCCTTGCTCTTGGATTTCTCTTTGCTCTTACTCCTACTTTTAGATTTGGCCCTTTTCTTCACCGTGTTTTTATTATACTTATCTTTTTCTGAATTTCTTCTGATGTCTCTCTCTTTGCTCTTAGATTTATGGTCTTTAACTTCCTTTCATTTTTTTCTGTTTGGACTCTCAGATATATGCCTGTGATCAGTTATATATTTCTCTTTTATTCTAACTGGGCTTCTTTGATTTTCTATTTCGTTTAACTCACTCTTATCCCCTTTGATCTTTCTTTTACCACTTCATACTCTCATTCTTTGAGCTCTCTGCATCTCTTGCCTCCAATGTGAAGGGTCTCACTGTCTGAAGCGATCCTGGATTTAGGTCTGGAAGGAGTTTAGTAGCACCTTGGTCCTCTTCCTTTCGTGTTTCTGCCAGACCTAGTAACTAGAAGTCGCCTCTGGTATGAAGCTGCCTGGGAGTTAAGTGGATTATATTCACCTCTCTGTCTCTGTCTCTATCTCTGTCTCTCTCTCTCTCTCTCTCTCTCTCTGTGTTTCCTTTCTTTTTCATCAGCTTTAGGAGCACCTTTTTCTGGTTAGGAATCTATTTTCACGTATAGGAGGGAACTCTTCTGGACAGTAGACTGAGGTTATCCTTCAAGAGTTTCAGCCTCCCTTTCACTAGATGCACTTTTCTTGACTTTCTCCCTATTCTTTTCTTTCTTGTGTTTTTGGGAATTTTTACCATGTTTCCTTTTCCTTTTTCTTTGTAAAGTTTCTCTTCAGAAGCAATTGCAGAATCAGAAGAGGACTGAGAATTTCTTGAACTGAGTCACTGGATGATGAGGAGGGGAAAGAGGAGAGTTTATGCCTTTTCTTCTGTCTTAGCTTTAGTTGAGGAATTAGCTCTTCACAACTGAGTGTCTTTGCCTCAGTAAATGGTTTGCTAGCTGTATCTGTTTTCTCTCTGCATCTGCATCTCTCACAATTTCTTGACCAGAAATCACCCCAAAACAATGTGATGGCCATCTAAATAAGGAATTAGTTTCATTGTTATGAACTGTGAACAATTTGTATCCTTCCCTCTGTTGGCTATTGATAGGAGAAATTCTCCGTTGTGTTCAACAGAAACTCTGATCTTAAGAAAATCCTCCATTAATAGATTATCCTCCTCCATTTCCTTCACTAAAGTCATTACCTTGAACCATAAAATCTTAGACAAGTCTGTGAAAGAGACCACTCTTATAATGTAATGGCTTCTGAGTTGATTTCCCCGCCCCTTCTCACCTGTACAAAGACAATGGAAGTTCTCCTGTGTTTTGGGGCACACATCAGAAAATAATTCAAAGACAACTCTTCCGGTAGATTGATTGTTAATGATGATGTCAAAAAATATTTGAGGATGCTGAACCCTTATTCCAATGGCTCCAATACTTCAATCGTTAAATAGAGAAAAAACAGGGAAACTGATCCAACCCTTTCAGTCCTGCACCGGTACACTCTCCTCTTCCTGGGGTCCTGTTCTTTAAAGCTTCAAATCTATCGCCACCAGAAGAGACACTAAAGCCCGTTAGTACAATCTTTTTTAGTGACTAGCTTACTACAAGAGTTTTATTTTACTTTAAAAGTTACTTTAATTTTTCCTTTCTGTTGTTATCTATTTTTAAATAAGGGAAATAACTGAATAGTACAATAAAAAAAAAAAAAACTTAGAGATTCTAATTCAAAATTTCAACTTAAAGAAGGGAAAATTGAGCTCCCCAAAATACTAAATTACTTGCCCATAGTTTCCCAGCTAATAATTTGTAGAACCAGAACTGAGCTCAGGTTGGTTTCATACTTTTCTTACTTCAGTTCCTAAGTAATAGTTATGGCTCATGCTTGCTTTTGTAAACTTTTTATCTTTTGATCAGAAATGTAGAACATATTTTACCCTCTTCTTCCTTAAACATATTAAAGAATTCTTTTCTAGCTATGAACCATAATAGTTCAATTCTAAATCTAATCTTACCCATGGTTGTTACACTTATATTTTTAAAATATTGCATACACATGTTGTAGTGTATGGTGTATGTAGATTAGAATGGTCTTGCTCTGCATTACTGTTTGAAAACAACCAAATATCTTATTGTTCTTTCATTCAATTTGGTTATTGAACAGCTGCTTTATACTACCCGTTGTACTATGAACTAGTCCTAGAAAGATGAATATGACCAGGTCATGTTTTAAGGGGCTCATAGATAATTCAGGTAATGGTGATCAAAATACAGCAAAAATATGTGGCCCTTTAAAGTTATCAAGGTTTTTAAAACATTAATATCATCACCATTAAATGATATTACCAAATATCTCTGATTTTGAGCGTTTTCTAGACTCTACATAAGATTTATAGTGTCTGGACTTCTTAAAGAGGTAACATGCAGTCATAGTCAAATTTACAAAAAAGCAAGCTACACACTCCTTTGGACAGTGGATTATAAAGAGTGAAGTTAGAGGATGGAGTAAACTTGGAGAGGAACAACAGATCACTGAGGGAACAGACTGATAGCTGATGGAAGGAAAAGAAGAGGTAGGGAAAGGGACTGAGGCATCCTCCTCTGGCCGAGTGATGTCAGGACCATTTATATGCAAATAATATATGTAATTAAGACTACAATTTGGGCTGAAAGGAAATTATAAAATCAAGCCCTTATCAATAATATATAAAGTAACCCATGATTTTAACTAAAGAAAAATATTTTAGTTGGTAGACTTTTTATTCATTATGGAAAGATAAAGTATTTACAATGTAGTTTTAGATGGAAATGATAAAACATACATCCTTCCCTACTTTGATATATTAACCAATGTTTTTGGTTGTTTTTTTCCTGTTGCTTCCTTCATTGAGGCAACCAGACTATGAAGTAGACATTCCTCAAGGGAGGGTTGTCAAATACTTGATTTTTTTTTATTTCAAAAGCCAAGTTCCAGACTTGAGAAAAAAGAATTGGAAAAATAACTGATGGGTCAAAACCTGTTTTCCGTGTCCCCAAAATCAAAGATTCTCTAGATTTGTGGAAAAAGAGAGAAGTCAGAAGAAAAGAAAAGAGCTTATATGCTGGGTACCTGAAAAAGGACCTAGGCCCAGCTCTCTTTTGGATTTAATCTAAAGTAGCGTATGGTAACGTTTAGGCAATAATAGAACACTCCTCTCTGTATAACTTTGGAGATTCAAGAGCAGAAGGAATGTCATTTTTCCTGTTTAACTTGAGAAAGTGGCAAGACCCCAGACTTCTCCCTCATTCCCCCATGCTAACGGCATAGAAGCGATAGAGATGGGAGTGTGGCTTGTCAGAGTTAAAAAGGGGGACTGACAATCTCTGAGTGACTCCACTCATATGTGGAAGTTAGACATGTAGACAAAGAGAACAGATTAGTGGTTACTAGGGGGAAGGTGGGGTGGGCAGTGGGCGCAAAGGGCGAAGTGGTGCACCTAGAACACGACTGACAATAATGTACAACTGAAATTTCACAGGATTGTAAACTATCATAATCTTAATAAAAAGTTAATAAAAAAGAAAAAAGGGAAAGTAGCAGATTGTATTAACTAGGTTTGCTGTGTATCAAACAACATAAAAATCCTAATGTTTTTTTATTGCTCATGTGTCTGTGTGTGTGTCATACAGAAATAGAAATTAATCTTGAGCAACAACTGGATTCTTCTGAAGTAGTAGCAGTTAAAAAGATCATCTAATCTTTACACAGATTTCATTAAAGTGACTTATAATGTATTAAAGACTTCACAAGAATAAATCTCCAAATAAAGAAAGGAATAGTTCATGTCCAGATGGAAAAAAAAAAGGGGGGGTTGCTGAGCTGGGCTCATAGAGTTGCTTTGTGTCCCAGGATGGCATGGGGAGCAGCAGAAACATTTCCCGTGAGCCAGAGGCTGGTAGGGGGATGAGGTAGGGTCTTCTAGTGCCCCATTCCTTTTCTTATTCTCCCAAAAGTCACAAAGCTAGTGTCCAGCACGAGAGGATATAGCTGTAAACTTTGTGGACGGGCAATCAGGAACAGAATGTGTCCCAGCAGATAGAAGCATAGACAGATGACAACAGCTGACAACAGGTGATAGCCCCCTGGAGCATATGTGCAATCCCAGTGTCAGGGGAGGGGAAACTTGAGTTGACTGAGAGTGTTTCTCCAACATTTAGTGGATTGGGGGCTTGAAACAGAAAAGAAAACTTAACATTTCTTGCATACTTGAGTTTATGGACTGAGTTCATGGACTGAGATTTGTACCCACTATATTTATAATAGTGATAGATTTGTGCAAGAAGTCTCATTTCCTAATATTATTAGTAACAAATAATGTCTTCTTCAGATTCAATATGACCTTTCAAACACATTACAACACACTAATCTCATGTAAAAATTCAGATCTGAGTCTCAGGCAGACGCTCAAATGGTAAACATACCTCCTTTTTAAAAAAAACTTACTACCATAATTACCCTCAGTACTAGCTAACATTATTGAATATGCACTATGTGTTGGAACTTGTTCTAAGCCTTATAGATGGGGGATTTGGTTTAATCCTTTCAATTGTCCTAATAAGGTGAATTCTCTCATTATGTATATATTCTATAGATGAGGAAGCTAAATAAATTGCCAAATGTGACAAAGCTTGAACTTTGTGTGATTCAAGAATCCTTTGCATAAGCATTACGCCATTCTGCCTAGAAATGAATGAAATACTGGCTACATTTTTAAAGTTACATCAAATCATCAAAATCCAAGTCTTTCCTAATCTTCAGAGTTTTTGTGTTGAGAATATAAGGCAAATTCAAAAGCGCTCTTAGCCAAGACGCATCCTACAGCCTCTGTCTCCAGTTCAACTCTAGTTTCCAGAGAAGCAAACGCCTTATATCATCTGGTCCTTGTGCTAGGCCTTTCCCCTTTGCAGGTCACCTATCAATATCAGCAGTCATCGCTTCCTCCCATTTTGCCCCAAACTCTCAGATCACTATTTTGTTTTTGTTTTCACATTTAGCTTCTATACTTTTTTATTTTTGTGTGTGTGAGGAAGATTGGCCCTGAGCTAACATCTGTTGCCAATCTTCCTCTTTTTGCTTGAGGAAGATTGTCACTGAGCTAGCATCTGTGCCAATCTTCCTCTATTTTATGTGGGATGCTACCCATGTCGCTTGACAAGGGGTGCTAGGTCCGTGCCTGAGATCCGGGCCTGCAAACCCTGGGCCGCCAAAGTGGAGTGCGTGAACTTAACCACTATGCCACTGGGCCGGTCCCTAAACTTCTATACTATCTGCTTTTCTGACCTGTCTCTGGGTCCCTAAAGACTATTTGTTTATCTTTTCTAGGTCAATGACTTCATTCTGAAACCCAATACTTTAGAGAGAGAGAGAGAGAAAGAAAGGAGGTCCTGTTTTCAACAAAATACTCTTAGTAAGGGCCGCTTGGTTTCGTCTGGAGTGCTGTGTTATAAGGTTTCTCTGCTGCTCTCAGTGTAAACTGGCCTAAATAAGACAGTGAAGAAACAACTCTTTGTGACCTTTCTGGGATCATCATACTGCAGTAACAGCTGCTTGAAATATGACTCTCATCTTGCCATTTTTTCCCCCATAATAGATAGTTATACATGATTTTTTTCCACATCTCTCATCCAGAAATATATTGTTTTGAAGAAAAGTTTGAAAGTTAAACACAAGTCTTTCCTGAGAATATTTGATATCTCTCATAAAAATATGACTGAATAAAGTTACTCTTGAAGTTCTATTTTTATCCTTAAATTAAAGTTTAAAGAAAAGGGATTAGCAGTTATTATTAGATTTTTGTGTTAAAAATTATGAACTTTCAATATATAAATTTCCGGTTTTCCCCAATAGGCTTTATTACTTCCTCTGATTGTCTTTTCATTTTCCTGTGCTGTCCATCAACAGTTTCCTATCCTTTTGGGATTTTCCTCAATTTCTGTTTGCAGTACAGTGTCATGTTTCTTTTATTTTAAATTATTTTAATTTCATTTTTAATATATAGTGAGAACACACTGTAATAAGTTCATTTCACTACTTCCCACTTTCAAAATAACTTTGTCTTTCGAAATTTTGGCTTCCTAAAATAAGTCAAGCATTTTAGAGTCTTCATAGCAAGAAATATTCTCTTTTCTCTTTGCGTTTTCTATGTTTATAGAAAAGAGCTTCATGTGCCCAAACACTTTTCTAAAGTAGAGGTGTTTAGCAAAATATAATCTCCAGTGTAATAAATATTTCTCCATTTGGATATTTCCACTGACAAAATTATGTAAAGTAATTTATGGCTTTATGCTCTTATGATCGAAGAAAGATTGCGTTCTTTCTTTTTTCTTCTTCACAATAAAAAGAACTTTATTGAATTTTTTTTACTATGAGAGAAGCACATGCTTATTTACAATACCTATACTATAAAAATAATTCAGCAATAGACTAGTACACATAGCAACATAGGTATAAAAAACATAGGACTAAGCGAAAAATGAAAGAAACAGAATGTGATGCTAAGTAAATTTAAAATACCTGTACAAAAAAACCAAAAAATATACTTTATAGGAATACAAAATACATGTAGGAATATATACAAATTAAAAGATTTACATCGAATGCATTAGAATAGTTGTCATTGGGGAGTGGTTTGGGTGATACAAGTAAGAAATGGGGGAAAAAGAGAATAAAAGAAGAAATTTCAGAGAATACAGAAATGTACAAAGAAGTTAAAATCACCCTCAGTCTAACTACTTGGTGGTAATCACAGATTGCATATTTTGGAATAGAGCCATCCAGATACATATACACACATGCACCCACACTTTAAGATGGGATTATAATCTGTTCTTTAATCTTTATTTTCATTTAACAATACCATATAAATGTGTTGACATACACAATCATTTTTTATGTAGTACGTGCATGGGTGTGCATAACATTTAATGATTACCCTATTGATATACACTCAGAATGTTTCCAGCTTTTTTTATAACTGATGGTTCAATGAGCATTCTTAAACCTACATCTTTATCTATTCGCCTTTCACTAGAAATGCACGTTCAAATTACTGAAACAAATTGGGAAATTGCCCTCCAGAAATACCATTTTTACATTCCCAATATGGAACTTTCTGATTCCTACAAGGATCTAAAACTTAAAATGCTTGTAAAACAAATCAACAAACAGAAACAAAGTTATCTCCACATTCCAGGCTGTCCAAATGTTCAGATCTCAGCAGAGAGTAAATTACTCACAGAGTCCTTTCTGCTCAGTGGGAGATCCAAGGCTACAAAATGTGTTAATGTCAACACACAACTGACAACGGAGTACTGCGTTTGCCTGATCTAAACACCAGGGACTGAATGAACCACAGCAAGAGAAAGCAGAAAGGATGCACCCAGAACCACCGCTCATCCCATTCGTATGTATTCATTAAGTGGCCCATCAACTTTTTTGCACTTGAACATGCATCAGAATCTTGAAGTTAAAACAAAACAAAACAAAAAAAAAAAGGAAGACTTTGATTACTAATAGTGGGAGCTGCATTCTAGGTAACTAGGAGTTTTCTATTTATCAACCTGATTCCTAAAGTGCCTTTTTCTTGAAGGTTCTGACTTCATTAGTAACCTTATGCCCCAAACAGTGAAATGAGTTTTCAGACATAGCTACCAATCAGGCAGCAGTGTGAATGCCCGCACTGGAGCAGCCTGGTGGGGTGGGGCGCCGAGCTGTGGAGCCGCTCAGACTCGCGGCTTTGTCCAAACTCCTGTGCTGCATGGCCTTGAGCTAGTCCCTAAACTCCTGTGTCCCATTTTCCTCGACTATTACTTGGAGATAGGACATCCACTTGACTGTATCTCCAGCATCTAGAGCAAATATTTCAACAAAGATTTGTTAGTCAGTTAACTCCAGGTAACAATTAGGAATAACGAATGTGAAATGTCTGGAACCAAGCAAATACTCATTAAGTGGTAGGTATTGTCAATATTAAGATAAAATATGGCAGTGTTGTTGAAGGAGAGAAGCAGAGAGCAAAAAATTCCAGATAGTCCTGACGGTGGGTGAGAGGCCCAGTTTAGGTGCTAGGGTTAGTGTGAGTCTAAAAATGTGGGGATTAATAATGACAGGTTAGAAGAAGGGAGGGAGTTGTCCTGACTTACACTCGGCATTCAGTGTTACCAACAGCCTCTCCGAATGGAAAATACCCGTGTGGCTTTTAACAATGTGTGAATGTGAATAATCAACTCACCAAGGTAAAGTCCTTAAGCTTTTTCTACCCAATATCATTGCTATACCCAAAGCCGCATTGCAGAAACAATTGCTAAATGCGTATTTTCCTAATGTTACTATGTGGCAGGAATTCAAGTTGATAATCTCTTTTCAAGGCACATCTTTATTAAAAGGGAATTATTCAAAGCCTTCTGAGTGGTAATTACTATATAAAGGCTAATTGACCTAATTAATCTAATGTGGGTCAATGGCTGTGTAGTACCCAAAGAAGAGCATTTTCAAATGAGAAAAAAAAAAAAAAGAAACTCCGAAAGGAATTTCTGTAAGCCAACATCCTTAAATTTAGTGAGTCTGATTTATTTCTTGCACACAGATATTATATTGCTGCATATTATATTGCTGGAGTGGCTGAGCTGGGATAAAAAGAGATAGAGAGACTAATTCTCTGAGGATACTGAGGAATATTCTGTTCATCACTCAGGGGAAGGCACTATATAAATTACATTATAACAACATTGCCTCTTTCTGATAACGTAGCACTGAAAGAAGAATTCAACATGACAAGAAGCCAAATTTACTATCATACTGTTCTGATTCTCTTGGTGATGTGAGAAAGTGCATGCTGATACCTCCCTTTTATTTGATTAACTTTGGCTTCTCTGAATGCCAACTTGTCCCATTTGAAGTATTGGCTGCAAAATATAAACTGGGACTGATAATATCTAGGCCCTGTGACTGAGGAGAGAATGTTATAATCCACACATGTGATAGACAAAATAAAGCTGCCAAAGATGTCCACGTTTTAACCCCCAAAATTGTGAATATGTCACATTACACAGTAAAAAGGACTTTGCATGTGTGAAGTTAAGGATCTTGAGATGGGGAGATTATTCTGAATTATCTGGGTGAGCCCAATGTACTCCTAAGTGTCCTTATAAGTGAAGGAGGAAGGCAGGAGAGTGAGTCAGAGATGGAGATGAGAGGATGGAAGCAAAGATCAGATAGCAGCGTAGGGGAGAGAGATTTGAAGATGCTGTGTTGCTAGCTTTGGAGATGGAGAAAGGGAACACAAGTCAGGGGATGCTGGCAGCCTCTAAAAGCTGGAAAAGGTAAGGTGATGCATTCTCCCCTAGAGCCTCCAGAACGAATGTTGCCCTGGATTTTAAAATCAAGCAACCTTGACTTTAGCCGAGTGAGACTGATTTTTGGGCTTTTGACCTCCAGAGCTCTAAGATAATAAAGATGTGTTGTTTTAAGCCATTAAATTTGTGGCAATTTGTCATAGCAGCAATAGATACTAATGCACCACATTTGGGCTCATGGCACAGAGCTACACTGCCATCATTTTAGTTGGATTGAAATAATGTTCCCATGCTGTGCCTATAATCCAAGACAGAGCTGGGACCGTCACCCAGAGGCCCTGCCGCGGAAGCTGTTGCTTTGCCTTCTGTTCATCACAAGCTCACTTTGCTCCTATTTATTTTCAGGCCTTTTGAGAACTGGAGTGTCAGTGAGGTTCCTAAGCAGAGGAAGGAAGTTTCATGGCTTAATTCTCCTCTCCCAGGTTTTTAAAACCCAAAGACATTTTCTAAAAAGATATTTACAACTATACACAATGTCTTTTAATCAACTGGGCCTCTGTTCTGTGCTCAAAATTAAACAAGAGTGAACCACGTGGAGGATGAAGAGAATGTTTATGTTCACAAAGTCTTTAGAAAATGGGTAGGTGTCTTCATCAGAGTCACGAGTTTGGGATATGCCCTTGGGCTAATACGGTAGGCTGGGGAGGAGCTTTGGGCAGCTGATTAAAATTAAAATTGCACATGGGGCCAAGGAGTTGAATAACAGTAATATTAACCGCTACTGTGCTAAGCAGCACTTATAAGGAACATAGGCATTATCCTATTATCCTGTTCTTACTATCGCTATTGTCAGCTGCGTAAATTAAAGCTTAAGGAATGGCACCATCCGGGGCCAGCCTGGTGGTGTAGTGATTAGGTTCGTGCGCTCTGCTCTGGCAGCCCGGGGTTCATAGGCGCGGATCCCAAAGACCTAGCACTGCTTGTCAAGCCATGCTGTGGTGGCATCCCACATAAAGTAGAGGAAGATTGGCACAGATGTTAGCTCAGCAATAATCTTCCTCAAGTAAAAAGAGGAAGATTGGCAACAGGTGTTAGCTCACGGCCAATATTCCTCACACACACACACACACAAGAAAACAACACAAAAACAAAATCACAACGAAAAAGAAATGGCACCATGCCCCCATCATCTACAGCAGACTCACTGTCAATTTGGCTCACTCGAAGCTGGGCTGTTAGTCACTACTCCGTGTCCTTTCTCTGCCTGAGCTGCTCTGCGGCTGACAACTTGGAAAGTTTTCCATATGACAGAGTCATGGCAGATTTGTTGTTTTCTTGATGTTCTAAGTGTGCTACCCCAGCAAATTCTTGAGAATGCAGGAAGGGCTTCCTAGATGAAACATATGCATCGTATATGACACCAAGCAAAGTCCTATTGCCATATGCAGTCAGAGAATGGGCAGACTGTGCAGGGCAAGCTTGGCTTTCTCAGAAGTGCGTTCGTTCTTATGGGCCCAATGGAAAAGCTAGCTAACTGATGTCATGATAGTGACTCCATTAAAAGTAGGGCAAATGATGAAAACGAATAAGTGCACATTTTGATTCTTACCACTGCCATGGTCCACTGAGGATGAAAAGCTGGAGGAATCCAATGAGACCAATTAGGTTGGACGGCAAGCTTTGTGGTGAGTGTGGATGAAAGGTGAACGGGATGACACATACTAAGGTCTCGGAGTAATTCAAGTCTTGGAGGAAGACTAGTGTTCAGAACCAGGTAAAAATGTTAAAGAAAGTAAGAAATTCAGAGTAGGAAGAGTTCTGGGAAGGGAAAGGCCCCCAGCTTGAAAATAATGATGCTGGGTTGGCGTATAATAGCAGCAGAACTTCTCCACTCCTATTCTACTACCTTTTTTTACTGGGTAAGGAGATTACTCATCAGAGTTGGCCAGAAAGGGTGGAACAAATGTTGACAAGAAAGAATTGGCATCCCAACTTGTTCAAGACTCCACATTTGAACCATTGCATCCCAAGGGAAGGTAACACGATATATTGATTGAGAAAACAGGCTTTGGAGTCAGACAGACCTAGAGTCTACGTTGTTCTCCTGGAAAGCTACTCAACAGCTCTAAATTTCAGTTTCTTCACCTATAAAATTGGGATAATAGTATATACCTCTTAGGGCCAGGGTGACAATGCAGTGTAAAACACTTTAACACAGCACCTGGCACATAATAAATACTTGATGCATGGTAGCTATTCATTTTATCATTATTATTTTTATAGACTAAGTAGTTGAAATGACATCAGAAATCTTTAAGAAATTGTGAGGAAAGAATAAATATTGTGAATAAGTAAACAGTTGATAAAACTAGAACTAATTATTTTAAAGATAGTCTTACCAGTTTCCACAGTAAACAGTGATCTCTAGGCATCGTGGAGGTTCAGTAAGAATGCATCATACCAACCCAAATGCATTTTCCTTTCTCTAAAGGGCTATATAATCCTGCAAATCAGAGAAATTTTATAGACAACTACTGGAATTTCAGCATGACCAAGAATCCCATGATATGCTTGTGGAACAACCGTGGGCTGGTTGTTACACGTAGGAGGATTTTTAACCTGTTGAATAATCCAAATGGTGTTGGTTAAGAAATATTATAACTCCAGAGGGAGATTTCCAGGAAGAATAACTTAGAGGTTAGTCCCTAAGCCCTAAATTGTTCAACATTTCCACTAATGACTTTTATGCTAACATCTGCAGCATGCTGATCAATGAAAGAACGCTGAATTACAGAATTAGGATTCAAAAAATTCTCATATGGCTGAAACAGACCAAATCTAACATTACGAAATTTGCCCACAAAAATTCTAGTCTTTTACTTTAGTCCAATATCAAACTCTATAAGCAGAGTATGGGGTACATGTCTTGGCAGCTTGTATTTTTTTAAAAAAATGTTTTATTTAAGAGCAAAGTTAGTATAAGTCGACCACGTGGCTTTGCTTCCATCCTTGGAGATGTCAAAGCACAGAGCAGACAACCGCTGGACAGGACTTTATTGAAAGGATTCCGCTGTCGATGCGCGTCTGTACTAGACGACCACTAAGATCCTAGGACCAACCGTTCATTAGAGCCTGGTGTATTCTCCGCCCTACCACGAAACATGGCCTGAGGATCTGAGATGTGGTTCAGCAGAGTCCTGCTGTGATGAAGGTGAGGAAAACAGGCATCCTAAAGAGAGGCCAAAAGGCCAGAAGTGGTACCTTCCGTTTTGCCGGTCAGAGATGAGGAGAAAACATGGCGCCTGCTGAAAGTGGTGGGCAGCCCAGCCGTAACCACGCGATCACCGTTCTGCTGGCACTGGGGCAGGTGGCGCCGGGGCAGGTGGCACCCTCTATGCCTCACCTGAGGGCTGATGTGGGGTGTGGCTTGAGCAGGGACTGACTGCAGCACCGGCAGAGTGATGACAGCAGGGAAGCTGCAGGCACGGCTACTGGCTGCTGGGACTCAGCTGCCATCCCCTGTGTAATAGAATTGAGTTGACCTGAGCTGCCATCCACTTGCACTAGGGTTGAGATTAACTTTTCCTTCCCTTCTCAAACTTTAATGTGCATATGCATTTCTGGGGATCTCATTAAGATGTAGATTAAAACAATATATAATACAGGTGTCTGAGCAACTCCTAAATCATTCTCTACTGTAGTTATAAGTGCACTTGGCACATTAGTGTCTGATCTATGGTTAAAAAATAAAAACCAGGGGCCAGCCCAGTGGCATAGTGGTTAAGTTCACACACTCCACTTCAGCAACCCGGGGTTCGCAGGATCCTGGGTGTGGATCTACACACTACTCAGTAAGCCATGCTGTGGCGGAGTCCCATATGCAAAAAGAGGAAGGTTGGCAACAGATGGTAGCTCAGGACTGATCTTCCTCACCAAAAAATAAATAAAATAAAATAAAAATAAAAATCATTCCAAATGTGAAAACTTTTGTGATAATATTAGACAAATATTCGTGTAGATGATGGCATTAAAAAGTAATTCAATATATACCATCTCATGCCCATTAGGATGGCTACTATCAAAAAGACAGAAAATAAGGGGCTGGCCTGGTGGCAGAGTGATTGGGTTTGTGTGCTCCACTTTTGTGGCCTGGGGTTCCCAGGTTTAGATCCTGGGCACAGACCTACATACTGCTCAGCAAGCCGTGCTGTGGCAGTGTCCCACATGCAAAATAGAGGAAGATTGGCACAGATGTTACCTCAGGGCCAATCTTCCTCACCAAAAAGAAAAAAAAAACCAACCTAGAAAATAAGTATTGGTAAAAATATGGAGAAATTAGAAGCCTTGTGTGCTATTGGTGGGAATGTAAAATGGTACAGCCACTCTGGAAAATATGGTGATTCCTCAAAAAATTAAAAACAAGGCAAGGGAAACAAAAGAAAAAGCAAACAAATGAGACTACATCAAACTGAAAAGCCTCTGCATGGCAAAGGAAACCATCAACAAAAGGAAAAGACAACCAGGTGTGGACCTACTCCACTCACCAGCCATGCTGTGGAGGCATCCCACACACAAAATGGAGGAAGACTGGCACAGATGTTAGCTCAGGGCTAATCTTCCTCAAGTAAAAAACGAGGAAGATTGGCAATGGATATTAGCTCAGGGCCAATCTGCCTCACCAAAAAAAGAAAAAATTAAAATAGAACTACCATATGATCCAGCTATTCCACTTCTGGGTATTTATCCAAAGAACATGAAAATACTAATACAAAAAGATATTTGCACCGCTATGCTCATCGCAGCATTATTCACAACAGCCAAGACTTGCAAACAGCCTAAGTGCCCATCAATGGATGAATGGATAAAGAAGATGTGGTATATATACACATATACAATGGAATACTACTCAGCCATAAAAAAGGTGAAACCTTGCCATTTGTGACAACATAGACGGCCCCTGAGGGGAATATGCTAAGCAAAATAAGTCAGACAGAGAAAGTCAAATACCATATGATCTTATTTATATGTGAAACATAAAAAAACAACATCAACAAACAAACACATAAATACAGAAAATAGATTGGTGGTTACCAGATGGGAAGAGGGGACGACAGAGGAGGGAAGGCAAAATGGGTAAAAGGGCACATTTGCATGGTGACAGATGCAACTAGACTTTTGGTGGTAAACACGATATAGTCTATACAGAAGTCGAAATATAATGATGTACACCTGAAGTTTATATAATATTATAAACTAGTGTTACCTCAATAAGAAAATAAATTTAAACGAATAAATAAATAAAAATTAAAAATAGAATTACCACATGATCCAGCAATTCCTCTTTTGGATATATACCCGGAAGAATCTAAGCAGAATCTCAGAGACATTCATACACCCATGGTCATAGCAGCATCGACTCACAATAGCCAACAGGTGGAAGCCAAAAGGTGTCTATTGATGGACGAACGGATAAACGAAATGTGGTATATATACATACAATGGAATATTATTAAGCCTTAAAAAGAAAGGAAATTCTGACATATTACAACACGGATTAACCTTGAGGACAATATGCTAAGTGAAATAAGCCAGTCACAAAAGGACAGATACTGTACGATCCCACTTATATGAGGTCCCTAGAGTAGTCAAAGTCTTAGAGACAGACAGTGGAATGGTGGCTGCCGGGACCAGGGGAGGAGGAGAATGGGGAGTTATTGTTCAATGGGCACAGAGTTTCAGTTTTGCAAGGTGAACAGAGTTCTGGAGATGGATGCCCGTAATGGCTGCACAACAGTGTGAATATTTGATACTATTGAACTGTCCACTTCAAAATGGTTAAGATGGCAAATTGTATGTTATATGAATTACACCATAATTTTTTTTTAAAAGTATACCAATGTAAAATCATAAATATACCAAGAGCAACTTGATACAAGATGGAATCTTTTATTATTAGATACCTTGCATTTTATATCTTTTAAAATTTTGATACTCAGAATAATATTGTGAGATGGATTAGAATATGAGCTCCATTTCTAAAATTAAAGAAACTGAGGCTCAGAGAGATGAGACTAGAGCCCAGGACTGCTGACTCGTAAGGCCAGGGATCGTTTCCTTCCAAGTGCTCCCTGCCACACTTTGCTCCCAGTGGCTGGGTTTTGAGGTGAGTGTGGGATTGCGGTAGCTACATTAACATTGTGCTGGATGCTTTGTGGTTATAAACATCTCTGATAGGTTGATGTGGTAGGGATGTTTGTCTCTTTGCCAAGCTGGTGACAATTTAATGATAATATTGTCAACTGGTGTCTTCGATGATTATACACATTTATCAGACAGTATAATCATCTCTACTCTGCCAGTTGCTCACACACCAGAAATGAAGCTCCAGAAGAGTCTATTATTCTGACAAGGATAATAGGTCATTATTACCAAATCAGCAGCGCAGAGCTTTATAAATAAACGACCCAGCTTCCCATCATTATTTTTCACAAGTGCCTCAGGTTCATCTTAGCATCTAACAGCAGGAGACAATTATCTCATAATATTCTTCTATTTTTTTTTTAGTATATCTTAACTGGCCTTAAATGGTAAATAGAATGTTTCTGTTGATCTCAGAGTAGAAGCATGGGTGGTTTTACGGGAGCATTAATAGAAAATGGGTAGAATTTATGTTATCTGCACACCAAATGCATATAATCTTTTCCTTTTCCATCCAATTCTGTTGAAAAAAGAATGACCAGCTGGGAAGATGGGAGTGAGAGGGGAAAAGGAGAAGTGCTATGTACTTATCACATGAATTAAGGTGAGGTTTTTTTTTTTTTAGGATGACGGAGTTTACAGGGGAGACTAGAGATGGAGGAGATGGAATGGTGAGGGGATGTGAATGGTACAAAGGAGACAAGAGAAGCAATGAGACTAGAGGTGGGGGCATGATGGTGGTGAGAGAAGCTGGGACCAGGGCTGGCTTCATGGGTGTGAGACCTCAGGTGAGGTTTTTTTCTTTTTTGGAAGATTAGCCCTGAGCTAACTGCTGCCAATCCTCCTCTTTTGCTGAGGAAGACTGACCCTGAGCTAACATCCGTGCCCATCTTCCTCTACTTTATATGTGGGACGCCTACCGCAGCATGGCTTGTCAGGCAGTGCCATGTCCGCACTGGTATCCGAACCAGTGAACCCTGGGCCCCCAAAGGGGAACATGTGAACTTATCTGCTGCACCACCAGGCCAGCCCCTCAGGTGAGTTTTTCATGTCCTCTTAATAGTGGTCAATTGGGCAATCAGAGTATACAAACAGTCCCCAAACGCCGCCCCTTCCCTGTGTAGAGTGTTTTAAAAGGGAAACTCATAACAGGAAAAATTCTCCTCCACTCACCCAGGAGTCGCCCTCCTTCTCCCCTCCTCAGACACGACCGCCTGAAGAGGCCTGAGGGGTCTTCCCAGGGCTGGACACCTGCTCATACCACCTGGCAAGAGGCTGTGCTCAAGGAGCAGCCCTCCTTGTACTGAACACT
Source organism: Equus przewalskii (assembly GCF_037783145.1). Taxonomy (NCBI): domain Eukaryota; kingdom Metazoa; phylum Chordata; class Mammalia; order Perissodactyla; family Equidae; genus Equus; species Equus przewalskii. Next base: position 8,521,648 of record NC_091854.1, read on the forward strand.
GGATTAAACCACAGCCCCGGCCCGCGGTTGTACAGCACCTACAGCTGCCATTGGGGAGGAGGCCCCGGGAGGACAGAGCACTGTCTTCTAACGAGGGAAGGGGGAGAGCGGGCTGGGTGAGGAACCATGTTTCTCTGGCAAATGAGAACAGTCCTGTTCAAGGTGGCCACTGGCTTTCCAAACAAAAAGAAGCTTGTAACTATAAAAGGCTACCATGGGCTTCCTGCTCCCCCACCCTTTTAGAGGCAAAACCTATTTATGAGGCTTTATTAAGTGCAAATAAGTCCCTCGGCTGCAACGGAGAAGCAGCAGCTGCTGAAGATTTGGTCATTTGCATATAAATGACATGATTTCAGCTCAGAGAAGAATATTGAAAAATATACATGTCGACAATGGAATCCTGATAGATTCACACATATTAAGGTCAGATATTGTAATTTTTAAGGCTGCCGCATGCTGACGACTGCATCATATCACACATTCAGTTCTGTTTGGGTTATATGAGTTTTATCTTCTACGAAATGGAGGATTTTTATTGTGAATTAATTAAACTACATTTTTTTCCTAAACATGAGAACATTCAGGTCAATAAGCTAAATGCTCTACAAATGCAGAGGCTCTGTGACAGCCAAAGTTACCAACTGCAAACTTGGTTTTCTGCACAGCCAACAAAGAGGGCTGCGTGCCTGGGTGTCTCCTGGGAAGAGACGGCAGCGTGTTCTCTGATTTTGGCCTGTCCGCTGCAGGGTCAGCCTCTTTTTTTTAAATTGAGGTCATAATAGTTTACAACATTGTGAAATTTCAGTTGTACATTATTACTTGTCAGTCCCCGTATACGTGTCCCCCTTCACCCCCTGTGCCGACCCCTCACCCCGCTTCCCCTGGTAACCACTGAACCATTCTTTTTGTGTGTTTATCTTCAACATATGAGTGAAATCATATGGTGTTTGTCTTTCTCAGTCTGGCTTATTTCACTTAATACCCTCCAGGTCCACCCATGTTGTTGTGAATGGGATAATTTTGTCTTTTTTTTATGGCTGAGTAGTATTCCATTGTGTGTGTGTGTGTGTGTATGTATATATACCTCATCATTATCCAGTCGTCAGTTGATGGGCACTTGGGTTGCTTCCACGTCTTGGCTATGGTTAATAACGCTGCAGCGAACATAGGGGTGGCTAAGTCTGTTTGGATTGTTGATTTCAGGTTCTTTGGATAAAGACCCAGTAGTGGGATAGCTGGGCCATATGGTATTCTATTTTTAATTTTTTGAGAAATCTCCATACTGTTGTCCATAGTGGCTGCACCAGTTTTCATTCCCACCAGCAGTGTATGAGGGTTCCCTTTTCTCCACAACCTCTCTAACATTTGTTATTTTTTGTCTCAGTGATTATAGCCATTCTGACAGGCATAAGGTGATATCTTAGTGTAGTTTTGATTTGCATTTCCCTGATGATTAGTAACAAATGTCTTTTCATGTGCCTGTTGGCCATCTGTGTATCTTCTTTAGAGAAGTGTCTGCTCATATCCTCCAGGTCAGCCTCTTTTTGAAGAGCCAAAGGAGGCTCCAGTTTCCATATTCTAAGAAGTTTCCAAAAGCCTGGCTAAAAGAGTAGGAAAGGAAATTCTTGTAGTTCAGGAATTCCCACACATTGCCAAGTGCCCACCATTGTTCGCTGGCTCCGTGGCCTGTGGCTTGAGGTTCGCAGCTGGTAAGAGACAGATCCTGGGATCGTCTGCTCTGCTTCCACACAGGTGTCCTCCGTGCCACCCGGAGGAAGTAGATGGGCTCCTCTGAAATCTGCTGCAAACTCTGGCCCTGCATCAGTCTGGGTGCTGACTGGCTCTCCTGCAACACAGAGCTTGTTTAGAAACTGCTGGTTGTCTACTGGCTGCTGGAAAGGCCACAGAAATCCCTAACACTGCTTTCACCTCACCAACCAGCCCTCACCTCCCCCAGGGAGAACCCTGTCCTGCAAGTGATCATCACTTAAGTGATAACTTCAGATTTCCTCGTAGAAAAATAGTATCCTATGTTCCTTTAAGTAACAGACTTTATTCATATCAACATTTGATCATTGAATTATTTACTTATTAAATAAGTCAGGTAACTAATTCTTAACATATTTTTAAATCGTACGCATTAACATTTACTGGATAAATAAAATCCTTGGTATACACACACTTTTTAAAAGACATAATTATAGATGACTAATAAACAATTCAATAGCTAGCTGAGAAAAATGAAAATTTAGAAACTCACCATAAATATATGTGTTTCATAGAGAACCTTATTTAGAGAACTCTATTATGCTAATTGGAAAAAGAGAATCTCAACATCACTTTGCTGATGTATTCGATTTATTCTCTTAAAATGATTTATGGAGATACACATGACATTTTAGGTTTAATAAAGATTATTATTATTATTTTTTTCATGAGGAAGATTGTCGCTGAGCTAACATCTGTGCCAATCTTCCTCTATTTTTTACGTGGGATGCCTCCACAGCATGGCTTGATGAGTGGTGTGTAGGTCTGCGCCTGGGATCTGAACCTGCAAACTCCGGGCCCCTGAAGCAAAGGGCATGAACTTAACCACTACACAACTGGGCTGGCCCCATGTTTAACAAAGATTTTTAAACTATATATTCTAAAAATCTTATTTCTGGTAATTGATCAAATTATACACATAGAAGATGATTCTATCATCCAAAGTCTGGTCTCCCAGAATTAGAGAAGGGTGAGTAAACCCCCGGGGGGGTGGGGGGGCGGCGGATCCAGGTGCTGTGAGGCCTGAAGCTTATACAGTTTGGAGGGCTCTCTTTAAGAAAAAGAATACACCATTACTCATACAAAATTGGGCACAAAAGTGAATATTTACCTAGGTTGAGAAAAAAATCACAACAAATTATAAATTTAAAAAAAGAAATTGCAATAGATTACAAACCTCACAAAAGCCACAAAACTAACATACTTTGATTGATTCTCTGGCTACAAACCTCTATAACACTTTTTCTCTACAACTGACAATCTCTTCAGTCTATCCTCTAATGTGGTTGATAAAAATTGGTTTATATTAATGATAGTTTTAAAAAGTTTATTTCATCTCCAAAATGATAGGTAATGTCATATAAAGTTTAAGGATTGTTGCCACATTGGAGAAAACCTCTATTTCTTTCATACATGACCTGTAAAATTTCAGGGAATTTCAAGTTTTCTGTGGAGTGACTAATCTTTAATATTTCCACATTTTCCTACTAGCTAAGGCCATAAGACACACTGTTTCTACTGCCATGAGCTCTCAAGTCCCACACTTTTGTGTCCCTGGAAATAGTGTTTATGGAAGCTGCCCCTATATCAGGACCATTAGCAATATCTTTACTATATAGAGAATGGACTATGAAACATATAATTAAATGTGTTCTCAACTCAACTTTGACAAGGGTGAAGGGAAAATGAGTCTCAGAACGAGCCCTGATGAAAGAGTTCTGGCCCGCTCTGCCTTTGCACAGTCTGCTGGTTCATATACGCCTGGTCATTGCTGATTTTCAAGGCACAGGGTCTGTGATGAGAGAAGAGGGCTTGTGAAAGCAGCAGAAGACAGTTGCACAGAGTTTCCCTCGGGCAGCACAAGCCCCTTAAAGTTAAAAAAAAAAAAAAAAGCTGTTCTCTAACTTCATGAAAACAATACCCTCCAGACTCCCTCCTACCAGCATTCGCTGTCCATCAGCTCAGTTAGGCCAGCGTGGAATTAAAACCAGAAATGCCATGAGAAATAGAAAGAGCCCCAAGTGGATACCAGTCTCTCTGGGGTGTGATTGACTGAACACAACCAATTCTCTAGTGCATCCACGGCCGTCATCCTCCGGAAGAGCTTTGCTAAAAGCAGCGCATCCCGGAGCTGCCAGAGATGAAATGGACACTGTGCTCTGTCCTAGAAAGAAGATGAAGCTGGCAGTTTAGATTGCTGAAAAACAGTTTGAGATAAGCTTGTAGTTCCATAGAAATTAATCCGTGCCTCTAGATAGCATGTAAGCCTATTGGAAAGCTTCTTCAATTCAAGCAGTTAATAATATATCAACTCTTGAAGCTTAAGGGATACGATTTTCAAAATTATTGTACTGAGGGAATCATAAATTCCACCAAGAGGAAGGTTGTAGTCCAGATATTTTATTTTAGATTTCCATCTAGGGTGCATTATGACACTCCACATGAAAGTCAAATTGTCCATGTAAAATGGTTTCCAGGTGACAAGTTTACCCCAAGGGGTCCACTGAAGTAATACATTCAGAGTTATATCTGACTTTCACAATCTATAAAGACTAGTTATCAATTTTTTGAAAGATTTGATAAGCAGGAACAAAAAAATAGCTTATGGATGCTGACATTTGTCTCATTAATGGGAGCAGCATAAGAAGTACAAGCTCCTTCTGGATTTGGCTGTAAATACACCACTGACATACATTTTGGAAGGTTGCTGTTTTGTGCTGGTGGGAACGTATTTGTCTAACCTTGCACCGACTATAATAGACGTAAGGAAGCAGTGATGTGACTGTCAGCCACATTCAGCTTTTTAAAACAGGGGCACCCACTCTGCCAATATCTGTCACATTCCAGGCCACTGCATATTAAAAATTATGTTCCATCAACACCGTCTGGCCTAGTGGAAGTTTTATTAGGAAATAATTCTCCTGTTGTGTTTGGGGAAGGGAAGAAAAAAATCCCACTTCACCCAATAGGATTCAAAGGAATAATTAATGTTTCTTCCATCCTCAGAATAGGAAGGCTGTTGACTTCTCTGGTGTTTCATGTGGAATATCACAACCCCATCTCGCAAGGGCAGAACGAATAAACAAGTTAGAAACAGCCAGGAGGCCCAAGTACTAATTACTTGCCAGTTTGTTGCCGATCACTGCATCATTCTGTGTATTGTAAAGCAGTATTTTCATAAGTTATTCCCTTGTTACCAGGGAAAAAGAATTAGATTCTTTTTTTCAGGAAGATAGTATTGGTAGGTTTGTTGGAGATGCTTATTAAAACAATAATAGTAATAACAAGGTGCTTACATTTGCTTGGCTTTGGTTAAAAACTTTGTAGTTTAAAGTGCATTCTGGGAGGATGCTGACTGCCCAGACTGCAGAAGACATGCTGTGAGCCTCCTGCATCATCTCCTGAGTTCCTGGAGTTGGAACTCAGTTTCAAACCGGCTAACTGGCAACCAGTTAGCAATTGATGATTAGGTAGCTGGTAACTAAAGATTTTTTTCCTTTTTGCAACTGCTGATTATAGCATTTAGCTGTTCATCAGCCCATTGTCAACTGTGCTGCTTAGTCAATATGCTATCTGACTCCCACTAGGTTCCTACAGATAACATCTCCCTGGCACCTGGGTCACCATGGTAATGGGTGTTTGAGCTGTTTTTCAGGAATTAGGACCCCCTTGTCCAGTTCAGGCCTGTTGAGACCACCAACCCATCAACTGGGCCCTCCAGATGACCAATAAGTGACCTTCTGATATCAAGAAGCTAAAAACTCCACCCTCAGATGATGCTAACACCGCCATTTTGTGAACACGAATCCTATGAAGAGCTATGAAGGTTGACTACACTTGCACAGATCATCAATTACCTCACCTCTCCTCACCTCCAATCATCTATTTCCACACTGCAGACCACCTTGTCCCCTACCCCATAAATATCCCTGAGTCCCCATTTGGGAGGGGGCGGATTTGAGACTCATTCTCCCGCTTCCTCACTTGGCTGCCTTGGGGTTAAAACCCTCTCTCTGCTGCAATCTCTGGTCTCGGTGTTTGGCTTTCTGGGTGATGAGCAAAAATGAACCTGGTTTGGTAACAGAGTGAAATACAAGGAATGGCTACATTACTCACCTGTCCAGAATTTAACACTAGACCCATGCTTCAAAAACTCACCACGCACTCGAACAAAAGTATATTGCAGTAATACCTCCTTTACCTAGCTAACGCATCAGTAAATGGGTTGTTTTCCATCAAAGCAAAATTTCCAAATAACTAAATGATAGTTTTATTTTAAACTTCAGTGTAACCATATTGCATTTTAGCCTTTCTAAAATAACTGCAAACCTCCCTACCTTTTGGACTTCAGTGAACCTCTACTAACTTTTTCTTCGTGAAAACAAATTATTGTTACCAGTTACCACCTAGTAATGGCCGCTGGGCTACTGAGCTGCATATGGCTCTTCGGCTGTGGCTTCCAGGCTCCTTCTTTATGTTGTTAGCATTTTCCTCTCCCGCTTAGCTCATGTGTGTGTACTTGTAAGTCTCACCACTTCTCATCTGAGGAGGCGACTGAGAGGGGGGGTTTTGGAGTTCAACATTTTGGGGTGAATTCCAGCTCCACCACTTACTACCTGTGTGAACCTGAACATTAATTTCCTCACTTAGAAAACGCAGAAGAAATCCCTACCTTACAGCTGTAGTGAGATGTGAAGGGATTTTAGCACAGACTTCTGGGGGCGGAGGCACAGTTCATCAGGCTTCTACAGAGAACACCTGAAAGTGCGTCGGTTCTAGGAGAGGCCCCCAGGGCTCCGTGAGCCCTCAGCGGACGGTTCAGGGACCGCCTTTACTTCCTCGTGTGTCCGTTGCTGGCTGTGGAGGGCTGATCTTGCCAGCACATTGCCCCTGACTCCGTGGACAGACCACAGCGTGCCTCATGACTTAAAGCAGCACCGTCTAGTGTCTTCTCTGCTTTTTGTTCATCTATCTATAAATAAAATTGTTTCTTTTTTATTGTTTTTCCATTACCTGGAAATGACTGAGCAGATTCGGAGCCCCGACGTTGCACATAAGCTAAACAGAATGCCCCACATTAACTCCAGGAAGACCCGAAGGGTGAGCGGGGGCCTCAGGTGGGTGATTCTCAGACTTGAGCCAGCATCCTCGTCCTCTGGAGGGCTGGTTAGAACAGATTCCTGAGCATCCCTCCCAGTTTCTGATTCAGCAGGTCTGGGGTGGGACTGGAGAATTTACATGTCTAACAAGTCCCAGATGAAGCTGATGCTGATGTCGTTGGTCTGGGGACCACACGCAGAGAACCGCTGCCTTGGGTAATCCAAAGTAGGATTGGTGTGTTGATTTGCAATCAGCCAGCCGCACACATGTGCTGCTCTGTGGGCTGATGATTCTCCAGGGGCCGGCTGGGAGGCCAGCTAGTCTGCTAAAGTAAGGCCTGCTCTTAGGAGCAAGTGGTTGCAACTTGATTCCTAAAAAGAGTATGACGGAGGTGAGATGTAAGGCAGGTTTTCTTGTAGCCTTAATTCCTTCCCACACGCCATTGCCTAGTAAGTGCAAATAGCTAGGACACACTCTCCAGTACCTGTCTTCTCTTATTTCCTCCCCTAAGTCCACAGTGGTTGATTAACTTGGGGGCTGAATGGGGCTTGTGGTCTGAATTATTAGCTCTTGGGTAAGGTGAGACCCATTTAAATTGTTCTTAATGTCCCACCACACACTTGGTTGAGAAGAAAGCAATTTTGTAACTGTTTGCAAGCCGGAAATTGTATTCGTATAATATTTAATTGAGATAAACTCATGTTTCTAAAATCCAAATCACATATAGTTAATTGAAATGGAAAACAGCTTTCTGAGACCCGGTCTCAGGGTCCCTGACATTGCAAGTGAAGGTGTTGCAGGAAACTCTTGGCCAGACCAGGCTTATCTCAGACCAGGCAGGCTTATCCTGCCCTGAGGAGAAAAGCGGGGCAGTGGGAAATCCTGGGGGGAGGGGGTTGTTGCGGGAGTGGCCAAGGAACCTTTAAGAACAGGAATAACTAATTTTCAAATTAATTGTTTGATGTGTCGTTTTGTTGTATAACCGCTAACTTAGGATGAGCCTGCTGCATACACTGCTCTGTATTATCAGGGTTTATGGCGGTTGTGATCTCCACAGGAGGAGAGAGGAGAGCAGCCCAAGAGGATTCTGACACCTGTCAGATGGGCAGTCAGCAGGCCCAGGGAGTTAGTGAGAGATCGAACTCAGAGAGTGTCAGCCCAGGGATTTCCTGGGATCCAGCGGGGAGGTCACTAGACTTCCCATGACATTTGGCCCACAAGACTTGAGGTGTTCTCATTTAAATAGTAAAGAAAAAGGTGACCTAAAAGGGGACACCCAGGTGACAGACTTCTGGGTAACCTGAGGTTACAGGAAGATTCTAAAATCAACAGCTCTGATTGGTTTTGCCTCGATCCTTTTTCAGATTTCTCCAATCTGAAAAGTGCATTCATTAATTCACTAATATTTCTGAGCAGCTGCTGGAGGCCTGGCTGTGTGCCGGGTGCTGAGGATGTCATGATGGCCATGAGGCAGGCCCTGATCTCAGGAGCTTGTTTTTCCAGTCATCCTCCCACGTCTTCTCTTCCTCCAAAGCCCAATTCCACTTTCATCTTCTGTGCTCGCACCAATGACCCACTCTCAGACCCAGTCTCAGCCTGACTTATTAAACAACCGTGTGCCAGGCACTGTTTGGGAACACTATCCTGTTCAGTAGTCAACAGAATAGACAAAAATCCCCGCTTTCTTTGGGTGGGAGGAGACAGACAATAAACAGGATAAAATATAGCAAAGAAATAGTATGTTAAAGGTTAGTATGTTAGCCAGTGACAAAGAGGAAAAATAAAGCAGGGAAGGGAAACCAAAGAGTCTAGTGTAGGGGTTAGAGGGACCAGCCAGGGCACAGCCTCTCTGAGAAGGAATGACGACAGGAAGGAATGGCAAACACAAAAGCCTGAGGTAGAAGCTCACTGTGGGCATCAAGAGGAAGAGCAGGGAGGCTGCTGTGGCTGGAGCAGGGTACAGGAGGAGCAGGAGACCAGGTCAGACTGAGCTGGGGCTGGGAAGCAGACCAGGTAGGTCCTGGAGGGCTTAATAAGGACTCAGTTTTACCCTATGTGCTGTGAGAAGTCATAGGGGGGTTTCAGCTGAGTGGTGACATGGACTGTCGTAGTGTTAGCAGGGTCACTCTGGCTGCTGTGGGGGAGTGGGTTGAAGGAGAGGAAGGAGGAATAATCTGGAGGCTACTGCAGAATGCAGGCAAGAGATGATGGTGGCCTGGACCAGGGAGTCATGGTGGAGATGGTGAGAAGTGATCAAATCCAGGATATATTTTTAAGGTACAGCCAACAGCGTTTGTTGGTAGATTATAAGATCTGAGAGAAAGGACCTAAAGAACTTGAATAGATATTTTTCCAAAGAGGATATACAAATAGCTAACAGGTACATGAAAAGGTGCTCAGCATCACTAATCATCAGGGAAATGCAAATCAAAACCACAACGAGATATCACCTCACACCTATTAGATAGAATGGCTATTATCAAAAAGACAAGAGATAACTGCTGGCAAGGATGTGGAGAAAAGGGACCCCTTGTGCACTATTGGTGGGAATGTAAATTGGTGCAACCACTATGGAGAACAATATGGAAGTTCCTCAAGAAATTAAAACTAGAACTACCATATGACCCAGCAATCCCACTTCTGGGTATACAGCCAAAGGGAATGAAATCACTATTTTGAAGAGATATCTGTGCTCCCATGTTCGTTGCAGCTTTATTTACATAGCCAAGACATGGAAACAACCTAAGTGTCCATTGACAGATGACTGAGTAAAGAAAATGTGGTATATACGTACAATGGGATATTATTCAGCATGAGAAAGAAGGAAATCCTGCCATTTGTGATAACATAGATGAACCTAAAGGGCATTATGCTAAGTAAAAGAAATCAGAGAAAGACAAATACTATATGATCTCACTTATATGTGAAATCTAAAAAAAAAAAAACTGAACTCATAGAAACAAAGAGTAGATTGGCGCTTGTCAGGGGCAAAGGGTGGGCGTGTGGGGGAAATGGGTAAAGATGGTCAAAAGGTACAAAATTCCAGTTATAAGATGAATAACTTCTGGGGATCTAATGTACAGCATGGTGAAGATATTAACAATGCTGTAATGGACTCTTGAGAGTTGCTAAGAGAGTAGAGCTTAATAGTTCTCACCACACAAAGAAAAAGTGAGATGATGGATGTGTTAACCAACCTTATTGTGGTAATCATTTTGCAAAATACATGTATATCAAATTTTCATGTTGTACACCTTAAACTTACACAATGTTATATGTCAATTATATCTCAATAAAGCTGGCGGGGGGGGGGGGGGGAGGTGCTGGAGAGAAAGGACTTAAAGATGACGACTATCTTGACCTGAGCAATTAGTAGAAAGGGTCACCATTTACTAAAACAGAGGAGACTGCAAGAAGAACAGATGAAAAGATCATGAACGTGATTTTGGACCTAAGAGTTTGAGAAGCCTGTTAGACATCCAAGTGGAGATGTCAAAGAAGCAACTGGATATGTGACTGTAGTTAGGAGAGAAGTCCGGGCTTGAGATGTAAATTTTGGAGTAATTATAATGATTGACCACGGACTTAAGCTCAGAAAAGAGGACGTGAGGGGGTTGAGGGACTGTGAAAGGGGAAAGGATCAATGGGTCCGGAGGAGCAGAGTCACAGAAGAAGCAATGTCCTCAAAAGAGTGAGTTTCACCAAGAAGGGAGCGTTCAGACAACAGGTGGATACAGGGATTTTGTTGATGACTGGCGGTGAATTCCAGAGAACACAGAGGGAGAATTTCAAGAGAAAAGGAGACGTTGGAGATGGGGTTAGGAAATGTGACACACTGGATTGAATATGCATGAAGTGTCCAGGGGATAGGGGATGATATTTGAGTTTGCAGCGTCTCATGGGGAAAGACGTAAATAAGGATAAAGAGCATGAGAAGACTGGACCTGCGGGTCCCAATAGCCGAGGAGTAGCCGTGGATGGGAATGTGCGCATGCGCACAGGGAGGGCCTGGCAGGAAGCGTCCCCACGCGACTCGAGAGCCCGCTTCACGCGGTTCTCTTTCCAGCCTTGGCCTTGGCCTTGGGCTATGCTGGTTCTCCGTTCCTTGTAAGCCTCCAGTCGGGTCCCTTTTCCTGCTGGGCTCGTTGACTGCGGGCCCCGCAGACCTCTGTCCTGAGCTGGGCCTCCTCCTCCACTTGAATCCTTGGGGAGCATCAGCGCTTACGATGGCTCCGCTACTGCTTCGCGCAGGCGCTGTGCTCTCGCCACTTTCAGGTGCCTGAAAGAAAGGATGCGTTTGGGACTCAGGGGATTCCCCGATGTGTGCCTGGACCGAATTCTCCTTCATAAACGGTGACGTTTTCCCATCGTCTTTATTGCTATTCCCTTTCTCTCATATCCACCCCCTTAACCAGCCATTAATAAAGCTGGACATTTTAAAGTCAGTTTTTTGCGTTCCTTATTTTTAATTTTTTAAAAAAAGTTAAAGTCAACTTCTGTCTTCTTTGTGGACTTTTTGGAAAAAAAATCCTTTTTTATCTATAAGAATGGTAGCCTTCTGTGATAAAAGGATTCCATTATCCTCTTCTAGCCCTTGGAAGCACTTATTTTCCCACAGAATTTTTGGGGGCACCTATCTGGGGACAGTGGCCTGCCCACAGCCTGGGGTTTCTACCCTGTGGCCCACATTGTCTGGGCTCCTCTTCCTAACCACCCACTGGGCATTGGCTGTCCAGAACCTCATCCGTCTTTGAGCAATTCCAAATGCAAAAAAGTCACCCGGCAGCAGAGAAATGCAAGAGGGTGTTTGATTTACCACCCACGCAAGAATGAGCGCGACCAGAAAAGGCTCATCGCAAGGGGCACTGTCAGATCAAAAGTACAAGGGCAATTAGAAGGACAGAGAGAAGAAAGCCTTCAGTGGCCTGGTTATTCTCTCTGGCGATGCAGTGTTTTTCAGCGAGTGTTTGCAGCCCTGCCAACAGCTTTCCCGTCAGAGATTCCAGGGCAGAAGGAAACTAATCACCATTAAATGTTCATTAGCAGCTACCACAGAGTTGGAGCAGAGCAAGTGATTGCTGGGTTCTGGTTTTTAACTTTTCTTCCAACACATGCGCACAACATTTGGTCATCCTGGCCGGCAGGCAGCTGGGCCTGCACCCCACTTCTGCCGGGCTCCTCAGAACACGTTTGTTAAAGATCCGGGAGGACTACGTCTCCCATGATGCACTGCGCATCCGCTGCTGCAGCGTGTTTTGCCACGTTGGACGCGTCCCCTTCTGAATTATGATGACAATCCAAAGCTCGAGCCCCTTTGGAAAGTCATCCATCTGCCTGTGTGCGTGTGCTGTGTGTGTGTGTGTGTGTGTGTGTGTTTTCCCAGAAAAGAAAAACCATCGGTTTCCTGTTTGGAGTGTCTTGTCACTCTATTCCTTTTAGAGAAAGGAATAGGGGCAGTGGGCATGGGAGCGGGTTCTACCTAAGGTTTTTTTTAATATAGAAAATGATAAATGGATAGAAAAATGGAGTTAACAGAACAGACAAAACCAAATTTTAAATTGTTTTAAGTAACTTTTTGAGTGTCTGCTAGATGTTGCAGGCATATTATATGCAAGAACTTGCTTAAACTCTAGAATAGTCCCCACTAGGTAGGTGTTATTAACCCTGTTTTATAGACAAGGCAAAATAACCTGCTGAAGAATAGGTGGTTAATAAGAGACAAAACAGAGGGTTTTACTCTTTCTATAAAGTCCATGTTTAGTCCCTTACATCATGATGACTTTTAAAGAGACCATATGGCTCATCTATAAGGTGAAAATGTCCTTTGCCTCGAAAATAACCAATAGAAGTTTGCTAACTACTGACCAGGTGGGCAGCACCTCACACCGTCACAAGGGATAGGAGTGAATTCACCTGAGTTACAGCTGGGAGGGTGGCATGTCTCTTACTATGTCAAGCTTGCCTCTCAGGTAGCAAGAGAGGAACCTGCTGATGCTGTTTGTCTGAAGGAGGCAGAAAAGACCTCGGCATATTCTACACAGGGAAAGGGCAGACTTGGCTTGTGTATCTGCCCTGATATAAATTGTCGTACTGCCTGGAACTGTGTCTCCGGCTCGGCTCAGAAGGCAGTCCTGGTTGAACTGTATTCTGGCTGGACCGTGACGCACACACTCCTCTTCACACTTTACCTGCCCCTAGCGGACGCAAATCAGGAGCGATCAGCAGAGCCTGCCAAGGGTCTCCGTTCGGGCAACCCTGCCCATGTCTGGGGTTAGGATTACAAGTTGTAGCAAGTTGCTCCTATCTCCTCTCTGATGTTTTGAAAGAGCCATGGCCACATCTGGTCAAAGTAACCTTGTTTTTCCCAGAGGGAAGCTTTCTGAGAATTTTCCTTTCTTGCAAAGTCCGGATTTAAAATAGCCTCAAAACAAAACTATATAGAGAGATATGGATATAGGTAGAGATAGATATAGGTATATAGATAATATATAGTATATTATTAGTAATTATTGCTAATAATTCATAATTATCTATAATATATAGTTGTATATACTATATGTTATATTACATATTATATATTATAACTATATTATCTATAACTATGTATAGATAGATATAGAGAGGAATATACACATATAGATATAAGTGTAGATATATAGATATAGGTATGTTATATCTATAATCTATATCTATATATCCTTACTCCTTCATTGTTTTCAGTTATATAATTTAATAAATTTAATATAATTTAAGTACTTCTGGCTTAAATACTATATCTATATAACTGTGCCTGTGTCCATATCTATCCACTCCTTTCTGAAGAGGCACGAGCCTCCTCTCCTGTGGGCCTTGCTGAGAGGCACTTTGCCTTCCCACATTAGGTACAGAAAGGGTGCTACCCAGACCCCACTGTTCTTGCTGGGTCCATACAAGAGTGTGGGGAACCCAGGCTATTTGGTTGTTCTAGGTATTTTGCCAAGGCCACTGCCACTGAACACTTTGGGCAGCAGCCCCAAGTCTTATCCTGGTCCAGACAACCAGCCAAAAGCAAGGAGGTAACTCAGGGGCAGGGAAAATGTATGCCAGGATCCTGGAGTTTGTCCTGCTATTGGCCATCTTTCCCCAAAAGGAGCCACCAAAGCAATTAAAAATCAAACAAAAGAGAGGCCATGCACAACTTCCACCCGCCCCCCTCCCCCGCCCCCCCCCCCCCCCCGATTCTGGAAAAGAGATCCCAAGGGGAAAATAAAATTTAGGAGGTTTGTTGAACCCACTGTAGAGCTGATACAGAATTTAAATTGATTCCATAATTTATTGCATTTTAATTAGCAATCACAAGAGACCAAGTATTGTTTACTCTCTTGTTAGGAGTGCTAGCTGGAAACAAATACCAGAGAGTCTTAATAAGGATGAGTTATATTTACTGTTTTCCATTTTACAGTCTTGTTATAATCATCACAAGAAGAGATTCATTTAGTGTTCATCTGTTCTTGGTATGACATTTGTTGACCACTAGGGTGACATAAAATCAGAACATACCCCATAAGAAAAAGCCCCTCCACCGCCACCCCACCCCATGCTTACTCCTTCATTGTTTTCAATAATATAATTTAATGTGGAATACTTCTGCCTTAGGTTAGATGACATGAGTCCCCATGTGCCATCATCACCCAAAATGCATCTAAATGACTGCTGTTGGTTATTTATTTAGAGCAGAATAATGCCACAAACAGCAGACAGCTTGCATTTATATGTGGCACTCCAACATGGAAACGGCAGCCTGGTCAGGCAGCCAAGAAGCTGTCTGTTTGGTGCAGTGTACACCCATCGGCTTATAAGGGCACGCATCTGATGGGTTATCACACTTGTTTCAATCTATATTTTTGTTTTGGGAGTTAATAGAATATTAGTTCTTTTCAATGACATTTCCCCAAGGCCAGAGCTTTCGGGGTTTCCAAACAGCTCTTGCTATTATTACTCAAGCAGGAAGAACCTGAACTTCTACTTGTGGGATGGGACTCTCTGGGACAATGCATTTCTTTGGGAGCACTCTGGGTCCCTGTTCCTCATTGGGAACAATATGAAGTGCTTTTTAAATACCTCTGCATTTTATGACAGTGAGTCCCATCGGTCACCCGCAGCTCTGCCTCTTGGATTGGGCACCCCCCGCAGGTAATAGAGCTCATTATCTCAACTCTAAAGGATATTTCATTAAACGAAGTACGAGGATTTGATTCCAAAAGGCCCCCCTCAAAAAAGGGATGTTTTGTGTAACCCAAATACATATACCATTTTGAGGCTTTTCATTCAAACTGGACTTGTTTCCCCAAAAGCAGGTGCCCTTGCTTATTTATTCCTCTTTCTCTTTTTTAACCCAGTTTTTCCACCCAGCCACAGAGGCACCAATCTGATGCTTGGGTTTTAATTAAAACTTGTTCCCTGTTAAAAAGCTCCTATTGTTCTTTTCATTTAAATAGGATTCTTCTTAGATCTTTAACAAGACCACAGAGGAGTAATAAATCTAAGTAATTGTCCTTATTAAGAGGAGATTATTCTCACAAGACTATAACAGTCACCAAAGTAACTAAAGCCATTTCCAGGTGGCACTTGGACTATCCTCCTCCCACCCAAACACAGAAATGCCTCGTTAGTCACTTGCTTCGCAGCTCAAATTAAATTAGATGGCATTCTATTTATTTTTCATATCTTTTGCTAACAGAAGGGGATTTTCCCTTTGATGATATTAATCAGGAAACCTCAAGTCCAACTGGACTGAGTTCATAAGATGGAGATGACCTCTCCCTCCCTCCCTTCCTTCTTTCCCTCCTACATTTCACAGCTGATGCCTGAATTCCTGCTATGCCAGGCACTCTGCAAAGCATTAGTGGTTCAAAGATGAAAGACATGGTCCCTTGGATGTTATATTATCCATTCATCTAATAGTTACTAAACATCTTCCATGTGCAAGACATTGTAGTAGGAGCTGAGTTTTCAGAGGGGAAAAACCAGACATAGTACTTGCGTTCTTGGAACTTGAAATGTTGCAAGAATGTAGACATAGATCCAATAATTCCATAATTGATTAATTACAACCATAGCAAAAAGTTGTGAAAGAGGGGACAGGGTGCCATGTGAGCATGTCCCAGGGAGTTAGAAGCAGTCCCCTTAGAAATATTCACTTAGTTTGTTCTATTACCAATGAGCAGACCTCTGCTTTCCTATTCTACAAAACCACTAGGGAAGCTTTCTCATTTCCCAAGATCTTATGTAGGCACTGCCTCCGGATGTTTTCAGTTTTTATTTAAAACCCATGTTCTAAACTAGCCGTCCTTGGTTAGAGAAAGCTACCTAAACATGTGTAGAATAGAGTTATCAAAGCAAAAAAATGGCAGCAGACTCAAGCACCCATGAAGACCTTACTTCAGTAGTGTGCATGTGGGTGCATGTTTGTATAGATGGGAGCCTGCCAAGAAACAGGAGCTTGGGGAGGGAGCTCTCCACTGGAAAAGAGAAGTACTAGTTCTCAACTTTATTGGCCACTGTCTTTGTTTGCAGATCTTGAGGACACAGCTTATGTCAGCTCAGCTCTTAGACACACTTCGTGTTGAGTATACTGTGATTTCTTATTTAGGAATTGCTAATAAGAACTGATAACTTTCTTGCCTCCAAAATTGCCTGTAACATAGAAATTATGAGTGTTACTTGCAAATTCATTCTTGGCACATGAAAGAGCAGCAACCTAGAGCTGGGGAGAGATGAGGATTGAAAGCTTGCCGTTCGAAATGGAAACTATGCATCGTATGACAATGGAGAAAATGAGATCTCTTTCACTCGCCCAACAAGTCCAAAGGTTTTCCCGAAGAACGAGATCAGCAGCCCGTCTGCTGGGAGGCTTGACTCGTGGCCAGCGCGGCCTTGTGGATTGTCCATGGACTGGTCTAGACTTCAGCTTTGCAGACTCAGAACTTTAACAACCCACCAAGAGCAGATCCAGTTTTTTGGGTAGACGCTCATTAGCCAAATAGTGAGACCGAAGGATAAAAGCAATATGCCAGGTACTAATTGGCAACGAGAAGTAACTGTCATAGAGACCAAAATGCTCAAAAGTCTACACCAGCATTCTTTTCCTGAAGGCGGACTCTAAGGCATGATCAGAAGATTGCTTGGCGGGTAGAGGGAGAGTTACAGAATCAGAACAAGAAGAGTTAGAGGACTCGAATGTTTAGTGAAATCAAACAATATAGACCTGTGCTGCCATCTGGCAAAAGAGCTAGAACTGACTGGGGCAAGAAGACTAGAACTCAACTGGCCTCAGCCCTCTGCATCCATCTTCACATTGTAGGTGTCTTTGCCAACTCGACCCAGTGACTCAGTTTGTTGAGTCAGACTCCCTCTAACCTGGAGGAAGCTTCCCCAAGCAGCACTTTGCTAGTCACAATAAAGTAATTGAGAGAGCAGTCAGTCTCTTCAGAGCCTTTTTGAGATCCTAAATATAAAGCTACTTCCTGTTTACCAAGGGGTAATTTTTTAGGAAATAATCCTTATCTTATATTTGAGCATATATGATAAACATTTATAATTAAGTTAAGAATCAATAATTATGTTCCAGAACCATTACCTCTATAGGGTAAGATTCCTTTCCATGGCTTCCTATTGCCTCTGAAAAGCTTGGTTTTTGGGAGAAACAAGATATTACAGTATTGGCTCTCTAAAGAAAGGAACAGGAGGAAAAGGGGTCCTAAAAAATAGTTAAAAAGGAGAAAACAGAAGGGCACTGAAGATAATGCACCTACTTCATCATTTTGGGGTCCAGTCCCAATTCCTTTGCACTGGCATTCAAGGCCCTCTGCTTATGCCATCAGCACATGCCCCTGATTCTCTCCTTTTTCTAGGCTTCCAGGGCTGACTAGCTGCCCTTCTAATGGACATATTCTTCCTTTATGTACATCACACCTTCCCTGCATTGCTAGTTGGGGCTCTCCTTCAAGTGGCTTTGCTTGCTTGCTCTGGTGTTGATGTTATTGTTTGGTTCTCAAAAGGCAATCTTATTTCCTGTTTCTTGAGGAAGTGGGGTGAGGTGGGGGAGCACCGTACTGAGGCTACAGGTACACAAATAAAGGCACTACCGTCATAGCACTCTTCAAACTTTCCACATGGACAGGGATGGGATTTCGGCAGGTACCAGGATGCGTATGGGTGAAAACACATACACACCCACACTTCCTCCTCTTTAGTCACTACTTCGAGATCCTCTAATGAAAATTTCTTTTGAATGAAGACGTGATTACCCAACATAACAAAGGGGAAATTTGCATTTTCTCTAAGCTTAATAGAATTCATCTTTTAGCTTTGTCTAGGACAACTTAGTACAACAGATTTTTCAGTGACAAATATTTGCAGATAATGATCAGAAAACTATCAAGTGCTTTAGGTCTAACCATATATTGCCAGTTAGGAAGAGAATGATATTTTTACAACTTGAGATTGACTCATAATTCGGGGTATGACACATGTTCTAGGCTTATTTATGGGTCTCCAGTGAAATAGGGGGATTTGTCTTTCTTACTAGTTCTCTGTACAGAATTCTTACGGTATATGTCACTGCATTTCTTGTATTAGTAGATCTATTTCTTGACAAGCCCAGAGGCTGTCCCCACATGTTCCCTGTCCTAACACACAGGGCTGTCCCGTGGCTCTGGGCAGGAGACGGGCCATTCAGAACACCTCTGTCAAAGGGTCTCTGGTTTGATGACTATGGATCTAGAGGAAAAAAGCCTGGTAGATGAGAGAGAAAAATTCCAGGAAGAATGGAAAATGACCTTTTACCTTTAAAATTGTCTCCAGTGGAAGTGGCAAAGTGGCTCCCCCTACTGTGTGTGGCTGAGACTGTTGGTGCTCACTCAGACCCCCAGGTATGTATGCCACTTGGTGACCTGGCCTCTAAAATGCCCAGCAAGATGTTCCCTGTTCCCTCACTTCGTCATCTCTACCTGGAGCAAAGGACGCTGATATGGCAGAACCACACATGATGTCAGGAGCTGGACCCCTAAACTCATGATTTAGAGTCACTCAACCAGTGACGGTCACATTGGACTTTCTGTGAATGAAGAATGGCTTTCATCATGTTAAGTCACTGAGATTATGTACTTCTCTGTTACCACGCTTAACCTAGTATAGCCTGACCCGGAAGCAGGTGAGCCCAGTGAGTAAGATGCTGCCAATAGTCAATGGCTTTCATCCTCAGGCACATCCTTTTTGTTCTGATATATGAACACAGGATGCACCTACCACCCAGGACATTCTTTCTCTGGGAATCCAGCCAGCTCCCTACTTTATAGCACATGTGCAAATGATTTTCTTATTATAAATATTCCAGATGGAAAAGCCCATCAGACCTAAATTGCACCCAAACTTACCTGGGACCTATACAAAGATAGCCTCTGCTTTAAGGCTGGATCTGAACCAAGGCCCTTGAGGAGTAATCAGATCAAAGCTTGAACCCAAGTGTAAGCCAGTGCCTGGCACATAATGGAATCTCCACAAACACTGATGGAATAGCCAGATCCTGAGGGACAAGCAAGAAACAAAGTCAAGGGTTAGGAGCTGGCAGAAATTGTAGTGCAGCAGGAAGGAGCAATCTGAGAATGGCGTGCTGGTGGAGCCACGGCTGGCTGCATTGGCAGGGAAGGGTTGTATGGTGTAGTGAGCTGCCTAGTGGCACATTTTTTCTTTAAGCCCAGTTTCAGGTTCACAGCAAAATTAGGGAAAAAGTACTGACAGTTCCCATATACCAGCTGCCCCTACGCATGCAGAGCCCCCCCATTATCAACATCCCCCACTAGAGTGGCAGAGTTGTTACATGTCATTATCAGCCAAAGTCAACCGTTTACATTAGGGTTCACCCTTGGTGTCGTATATTTTATAGGTTTCGATAAACTTACGATGGCATGTATCCACCATTATGGGATTACCAGAGTAGTTTCACTGCCCTAAAAATCAGAGTTATATTTTTACAGTGGACACAAATGAATGAATTTGTCCACAGCTTTCTCTTAGGAGCCATTTTCCCAGTACACAGCAAAAGACCCCAAGAATTCGTCAGATATCCATGTGGGAAAGGAAAGCCCATCTAGGATCCTGGCAGATGTGAGTGGAGCCTGTGGCTCCATTCCCAGCATTCTCTGGAGTTTAGCTTGAGAAAATAATAAGAATCCTATAGGATCAGTGATCTCACTCATTTGGACTACAGTAAATCTCTTCTATATTACTGCTCAGCCTCTGAGAATATTATATTGGGTCTCATTTTATTAAAGAATATCTTGCATACCCAGAAGTCGCTATTTAATTTTTAGCTGCAAGATACAATTTTGAAAAACCATTATCTAGAAAGTGCAATAATCAAACAATGTAATCATGAATGTTAAACCTCCTTGGAATATTATTTTAAATGCTTGCCAGCTGGAAGCAAGAGTTGACAAGGAAGCGTGTGACTTGCTAGGCTTTCTAATTTGTCAAAGCAGCTACACTTTCCAACAAGATGTGTTTGTTAAAATGTTTTTTCTCTGTGTGATTGTTTTGAAACTAACAAAGAATGCAAAATCCTTAAACAAGGAAGACAGATTTGCATTTTCTATTTGTTCCAGCCTAAGATTTAGGATTAAATCACTTTAAGAGACACAATTGAATCCTTTCTCAGAGGAGCCAGACGGTCCACATACATCACCAGTTGCCTCTGAGCTTTCTGGCTGCTCCATGAGATCAGACTCGTAAATTTTGTGACATATGGAAAATATCAGAAAACCATAGCATGCATTTTAAGAGGGTCCAGAAAGCAGGACTCACACTGTCATGAAACATCCCATTCTTCCCCTTACCCGCCCCTGAATCTCTACAGAAAGCCAACTGGGTATTTGGCCTGTGGCTGGGAAGCTCAGGGGCGAGCCAGCTGTTTGGGGGGGATGGGCCACCCTCCCTGACCAAAGGGGGTCCAGCAGGGCTATGGGTCATAGTGCAGTGCCCAGGAAGGATGTCCTCTTTTATGGCTCTGAACATCAGCACATGCAACTCCTCCCATCTGCAAGACCCTTCTCTCCCATTCAGTCCCCTCTCTGGTCCCACACACTTCCTACCTCCCCCTCTCTCAACACTTGTTTCATTGTTTCATTGTGCTATAACTTCCATGTCTGTCTTCACTGTCCGGCATTGAACTTACAGAGGCCCCGGCCTAGGCTTCATTTTCTTCGTATGCCCTGAACTTAGCAGGTACTCAAACTGATGAATGGATGAATGTGACCACCTTTGTGGGGAGCTTGGGGATAGAGCAAGGATTGATCTTAGCTCCTGCCTTCTCTTACTCACACCAGCTTCATGGCCTCAGGCAAGAGAGTTAACCTTTCTATGCCTGACTTGCCTTGTCTATAAAAATGGGAATGATAATGGTATCTACCTCATAGGATGTTGTGAATACTGAATGATTTATCCATATATTATACTTAAATGGTATCTTGCACTAGTGAGAGCTCAATAAATCTTGGCTAACAAAGTGAGCTCTCAAAAAAAGTGAGTTGTCCTTATCAGTCATAATAACATCATTCCAAATGGTCCAGCTCCGTTGGTCTCCCTGTGACAGCCCAGGTCTCCATGTGACTCAGTGAGGGGGCCTGGATTTACTTGGGGGAGTGATTTGCTGGGGGTCTCAGGGATTCTGGTAAAGACAGATGGGGATTTTTTTTTCCTGGAATGGGCTTTCCTTAGCTGTTTTAATGACCTAATAGTTGGGCTTAATCAACGTCTGCTCTGTGAAAGGAAGACCAGAAACACGACCTTCACACTTCTCTCCTCTCCAAAGCCATCTGTAAGGGGTTCTTGGATGACTCTGGGAAGGGTGGTGAAGTCTGGACCTGGCCTTAGCCAGTCCTCCAAGCTCTAATGTCCCTAAAAGTTCCAGAGAGAACGCTGAAGGGAAGTGGGGAGTGAAGGCCATGCAGGTAGTGAGCCCACCCTGTGGGAAGATGGGAGATGCCCTGGATGCCAGCGGAGGTTACTTAGTGACCTCAGAAGCAGAAACCGTCACACATCAAACATTTCTAGGCAAAAGGAAATGGGGATGTTTGGAGGAAGGGAGTGGGCAGGGGTTAGAGGTGGACAGAGGTGAAAAGTCGCCCTGGACACAGAGGCAGGACTCCATCCTCAGACCTGCCTGGCGCTCTGAGCAGGGGGCTGTGAACTGAGGGAGCAACATATCTGGGTGTCTTCTGAGGGTGGCAGAGAATGCAGAATAAGAATGAGCCACCCTGGAGCTGTTTCCATTGCAGACTCTCCCGAAATTGAGAGGCCCTCACCCACAAGGGAAGAGACTCTGTGATGTCGGCCCTGGGTCCACAAGCAGATGACCCAGGAGCAGGTCCCAGCTCTCTGTCTGCCTCTTTGGGGCCTTTGGGTGGTTACTTAGCCTTGCCGAGTGTTTCCCTCTCCTCCTGTAAGATGGAGTTAACGTGCCTCCCTCACAGAGCCATGGCCAGTCTCTGATGAAATAAAGCTTGTGATACGTTCTGAGAGCTGTAAAGTGACAGATTAATAGCAGAAATCTTATCTATAATTATCAGTATCTATGATGGTTTAGACTCCTGGGTAGAGAGACCTGAGCCAAGTTTGGTCTTTGGAGGCCCGCAGCCATGGTAGCAATGGAAGGGCACAGCCACAGGCTTTGATGCCCCTTCCCAAACTGGCCTCTCTCCCTCCTCCTTCCTCCACAGCCCGGATAAAACTAACAGTGTGGGGCAGTGGTCGAGGGTCTGGGGGACCAGGCTGCCTGCATTTGAATCCCGCCTCTGTCATGGACCAGCTTCATGGCCTTAGGTAAGATGCTTAACCTGTCTATTCCTCAGTTTCCTCATCTGTAACATGGGGTTGCTACTGGCACCTGCTTCATGGGGTGTCATAAGTGCTGAATGGTTAATTACATGTATTATCATTAAAATGATAGCTAACAAAGTGAGCGCTCAAAAAATGTGAGCTCAGATGATGTCACTTCAAATGGCCCATGTCCATTGACCTTATTGCTCATTCAAAGAAAACTGGGACCTTTCCACCCTGGCAAGCCAGTCAGAAAGCTGGGAAGAAAAACATTAAAAATCTCCGAAAAAATGAAAATGTCTTTCTGGGGTGGGGGAGGTGAAAACGGAGTGGCTGCAGACCCTGAGAAGCTTGTACAATTGACTCAGAACCCAGGAGAGCTAAACCCGGGGCTGTCTGCAGACGGGCTGGTCTGACTTCCTGTGGATGGAGGCTCCAATCCTCCACCGTCTTAGATCAGTGGGACCAGACCTCATCTGCTCCCCCAGTGCTATTTCCCGTAAAGAATCAGCACTTTAAGCCTGGAAAGGACTCTAGAAGATCACGCGAGTCAATGGGATCGTGGGGTTCCTGGGGAGAAAGCCAGTTGACTGAGGAAGCTCTGTTCTTGAGGGGAAAAACCACAACCAGCCTCCCAGGGCCGAATGTAGAGCAGAAAATAGGCTGCTGTGCTGCCGAAGGGAGGACTGGTGACACATCCCAACAGTACTCTCGACACTCCCTGGGCACCTGCCCCAGCCCTGAGCCGTCAACAGTCTCACAGTTTCGTGGAGGGAGGCACATGGCAGCACAGTGTGGTTGGAGCCATGTTGTGGGTATTCCTGGGGTGCTGTGAGGGCCGAGGGTGAGGTCCCCAAGCCAGTCAGGGAGTGTCTACAGAGGTGCTTTGGAGGAGCTGGTGACACTTGAGCTAACTTTGGGGAGAGGAAGAGGAGTAAACTCAGGGGGGAGAAATGGAAAGACCCTCCCACCAGAGTTCAGGGAATGAACAAGCAGATCAGTGTGACTGGAGGCTGATGTGCCAGAGAGAGTGGAGGCAGATGAGGCTGGAGAGACGGGGGCCAGCGTGTACAGGGCCTCCTGTGTCATGTTGAAGACTCAAGCCTGGAGAATGGGAGCCATCATGGGGTTTTCAGCAGAGAACTCTGCCATCAGAGGCGCAGTCTGGAGCAGCCGTTCAGGGGGTGGCTGGGTGGAGGACGGACTGGAGCGGGCAGGCCTGGGGGAGGTTGTCCGGTTAGCTACCTTAAGGCTTGTCCTAGGCCTTTCCTTGGTTACTGGGTGAGCGGTAGGACTTCCCAGAGACCTAGGGTGCCAGAGACACACTGACATTTCACATGTGGTTACCACACGTCCACCCTCTCTCTCATGTTAATTTTTTTTTAAAGATTGGCACCTGAGCTAACAACTGTTGCCAATCTTTGTTTTTTTCCTGCTTTTTCTCTCCAAATCCCGCCAGTATATAGTTGTATATATATTTTTTTAGTTGTGGGTCCCTCTAGTTGTGGCGTGTGGGATGCCACCTCAACATGGCCTGATGAGTGGTGCCGTGTCCCCGCCCAGGATCCGAACCCGTGAAACCCTGGGCCACTGAAGCGGAGTGCCCGAACTTAACCACTCAGCCACAGGGCCGACCCCTTAACTACTCTTAATCATCCAGTTATTTCCCTCAGCCCAACACAGCCCATGTGCTTCAGGGAGAAACTTGGCTGCTCTCTTGGGGCATGAAGCTTAGGCTCAAGTGAACGAACTCAACTCTATTCCCATGGTCACCGTGTTTGCTTTAAGATTGGGCAAGCGATTCAATTTAGACCACTGAGATCCGAGGCAGCATTTGTGCGTGTGTGGTTGGGGGAGGCTCCAGAAGGTGAAATGTGCAGATATGAGGCTAGAACTACTGCAGCTGTTTTCTAAGATGAGGGAAGGCAGCCCTAGAACAAGGCTGGCTTGTGGAGAGCAGAAAAACAGACCCAAGACCCTGATGATGGGGGGTGGGGGGGGGGTGAAACTGGATCAAACCAGACCTGAAGCACATATCCCTCTTCCCAGAACAAACCTCTGAACTTTTCAGCTACATGAGCCAATAAATTCTGTTTTATAAACTTTTTTTTATTGATCTCAAAAGTTCAGAGCTCAGGAATGATAATTTAAGGCACAGGGGTCAGAACTGACTAGTTCTAAACATGTTAAAAAAAAATCACCAGGAGGTTTTCCTGACATCATTTTAGGAAACTTAAAAATTGTTTTAAATTAAAGGCATTTTGCAAAGCTCTCTGCTGGATGGGACTTGCCTCTCAAATCCACTTTTCTGGGTCTCTCTAAAGCAGTGGTGCACTGCCACCTGCTGGTCACAAAGCAGAATGTGCCCAGAAAGTAGACGGCATGTTAATGCTGGAAAAGGCCTTACAGATCACTGTGGGGAATGGAAAGAGGAAATTCATTCTCTGCTAATGTATATTTCTGAGCTGTTTCAATTTCGATTAGTATGTGTTATTCTTATAATCATAAAAATAGATATATTCACTTTGGGAAATATGGTATTTCATATCTTGTGATGTTTGTTTACTATACTTCACTGTTTTTTGTCAACACCTGCTGTTCCTTGAAAAGCAACAACTACAACCACCACACCACAACGAAAACTCTTTTCCCCATCTTTCTTTGCATATCTGGACACACACACACACTCATATACACTTTCCCTACTAACTCTGTCTGACGCAGCAGCCACCTGTCCTTTACTCCTGCTCCCAGGGCAGCCAGCCTGCCCATTTCTAGCCTGTTAAATCTAGGCAGAAGTCAGAGCCTGGTCTCTCCGTTCAGGAAATACTGAGCAAGCTCTCCAAGTGTTCTCCTTACAGCCTGCCTCCAGGCTTGATGCAAGGAGCAGCTGCAGACTCCCTCGCACCAACCCTGGGAGGGATGGGGATTTCATAGCAGCTAGCTCCGAAAATTCTTTTTGCAAATCCTTTTTACCTTTTCTTGTGGTTAAGGAATTTGAGAGCTGTTTGCCCCGTTCTTAATACTACTTGAAATTTCTGCACAGTGTCCCCTTTGGAATCTAGTGTACGCATACCTCAACCCGAACTGAGATAGGAGGAATCCTACCATAAATGCTGGTACAAATTCCCTCCCGGCCTCCATTTGAGGCGGACCTGACCAGGATCAGGAGACAAGCAGCAGCCTCAGCCCACCAGCAGGTGGCGCCCATATCAGCCTTCTTGCCAAGGCTCCACTAGGACAGACCCTCACCTCCCTGCCAACCTTCCCTCCACTACAGGCCCCCTTCAGCCTGCTAGGTACTCACTTAGATATTACCTGGGCTTGGGTTTCTCCTCCTGGTAAGCCCTGAAGCTCTCACAGGCCTGGATACCGGCCGGCTCCTCTGGCCCCTCCTACAGGGGTCTTTTCCTATGTGCTCCCAACCCCAATCCCCTCACCACTGCCTAGGGCTGACTTGGCCGGGCACTTCCCTCGTGGGCTTCCATAGCCACTTCCTGCCCTGCATCAGAACATGTTCTGTGATCATGCCCTGTTGTACCAAGTTTGAATTTTCTAGTCCCCTTTGGACATGCACCCTGGGCCATCAACCAAGCTCAGAGGAGCTCGCCCTGTAGCCAAGCTAGCTTTCCCTGGCCCCTTCCCCACTGGTGCCTCGAGGCAGTGTTGAGGCTGCTCCCTCGTATCCCAGTATATAGGCACTTACCGCCTGGAGCCTGCAAGGCCCAATATGGTCTCGCGTCACCCCAGTCTCATTTCTTCCCCTTCTTTCCCCGTCTTCCCCAGTGACTCTGTTGACTTTCCTCTTTTCCTCAGACAGATGTGTTCAAAGCTACAGGAAACCAAGCTCACACCTGCTTCAGGGCCTTTGCACTACTGTTCCCTCTGCACTCCAGCTCATGCCCACCCCTATCTTCCCATTCAGGTCTCACTCAAATGTCACGTCCTCAGAGAAGCCTTCCCTGACATTTCTGTCTAGACTATCAACTGCCATTGCCCTCTATGCTCCTGTCCTATTTTCTTCACATGTGTGTCGCTCTCTGAAATGGTCTTATATACTTTTTATTTACTTGTGTATTATCTGGTCAGATAATAAACTCTACCTAGAATATAAGCTCCATGAGCACAAGGACCTCGTCTGTCTTGTGCACTGCTGTGTCTCCAACATCTGACACAGAGCATGGCATCAGCGGGGACTCAAGTGATGCATGTTAACAAATGTGTGGACATGTGGATGAACCATGCCCCAGGCCGCCCTGCCTGAGTGTCACATCCCCTGCACCTGCAGTGCAGTTTATCTGCATGAATCAGAGCCACCGCATCTCGTCCAATGACATTTCTGCGTCTCCACCTGTGCCTTTTGGTAGAACCTCCAATGGCCTTTAGAAACCAACCATCCAGCTATTTCAAGTCTTCAGCTTGCTCCCACCGGCTGCCACGTGGGGCCTGGCATTTTTCTCTAGTCCAGTTCCGGGTGGCGTGTCTGCTGCTCAGGTTGCTGAGGCCCACAAGTCCCAGGAAGGTGCCCAGGCCCTGCTACAGTTGCCATTCCTCTCAGATGTCCACCCACGTTGTGTGGTGTCACCCTTCACTGCCACAGCTCTGGGCCTTGAGGGCTCAGTGACACAGGCAGCCTCCTCTCCTCTGCCCTCCTGTTGACCTGCTCTGTGTGACCAGAATGTCCTTCCCCTTCTGTCCCTCTCTCATCCTTTAGGAATCAGCATTAATGATGGCTATGGTCTGAATGCATCCCCCCAAATTCCTATGCTGAAATCCTCACCCCCAGGGTGATGGTGTGAGGAGGCGGGGCCTTTGGGAGGTGATCAGGTCATGAGGGTGGAGCCTCATGGATGGGATTAGTGCTCTTATGAAAGTGCTCTGTGGATGGCGCTCTATAAAAGTCCATCCCAGGGCTGGCCTGGTGGCGCAGCGGTTAAGTTCGCATGTTCCGCTTCTCGGCTGACCTTGGTTCGCCGGTTTGGATCCCGGGTGCGGACATGGCTCCGCTTGGCAAAAGCCATGCTGTGGTAGGCATCCCACATATAAAGTAGAGGAAGATGGGCACGGATGTTAGCTCAGGGCCAGGCTTCCTCAGCAAAAAAGAGAAGGACAGGCAGTAGTTAGCTCAGGGCTAATCTTCCTCAAAAAAAGTCTACCCCACAGCGCTCCTTAGCCCCTCCCGCCATGTTGGACACAACGAGACGTCTGCGACCTGGAAGAGGCCCTCAGCCGACCATGCTGGCACCCTGATCTCAGACTTCCAGCTTCCAGAAATTCGAGCAATAAATTTCTGCTGTTTGTAAGCCACCCATCTGTGGTATTGGTTATGGCGGCTTGAATGGACTCAAACAATGACCTCTGTGACACTGCCCCTGCCCCTGGAACACTTGGCTTGCTCACCTGCCTTGAGGGCACAGCACCTTCCCCTTGGTCCTGAGCTCCTCTGGCCCAGCCTCCTCAGTGCTCCTGCCTCTTAAGCCCCACATTGATCTCTGCTGGCTGGTTACACCAGGTCTCTTGGAGTCTCTCTGCTGTGGGGTCAGGAGTAAAGTGTACCTGGGTTCAAAACCTGGCTTCTCCACTCACTAGTGCTGTGTGACCTAGGGCAAGAAACTGAACCTCTCTTAGCCTCTGTCACCTCTTCTGTAAAATGAGATTGATAATAGTATTGGCCCCATAGGGTAGCTGTGAGGCTCGAAGGAGATAGGCACATAAAGCACTTACTAAAGGGCCTGGCACAGAGTTCACTTTCCATAAACAGCAGCTATTATTACCACAGAAACCAAGGCTGCTGCCAACATCTCTCTCTTCTCTGGCAGCAGCTACGTTTGAAGACAGAACTAAGTCTCCTGACCTTTACATTCCCAGCACCCAGGATGGTGCCGGATACACAGCGGGTGCTCAAATGTTCGTTGCGTTGAAGTATTTGATAGGACTAAGTTCTCTCTTCTCATTTAGATTTTATCTTTGCTAAGGATAAATATCACATTTTTTTTTACAGCATCACTTTTTATTGTGGCAAAATATACATCACATGAAAGTTACCGTTTTAACCATTTTTAACTGTACAGTCAGTAGCATTCTGTTCACATTGTTGGGCAACTGTGTGGTATTTTTTTTAACCCCCAGCAGCCCACACTGGCCTGGGAATGGAAGCTGAGTCTGCGTGGGCTCAGTGGGCACGAATGAAGACACCTTCTGCTTCGGTCCCAAGGACACTGTGCCTGCCCGGGCACTTGGCACGGCTGCTGCACACAGTAGGTGCTCAGTGAACGTCACTGGGCTGCCACCAGGGGTGGCACACAGTCAGGGAAACAGGACACAGCCTTCAGATGCATCATTTAGGGCCCGCAGTGTTGGTTTTGGCTTTTTTTTGTTTTTAAGAAGTTGTTTTGAATAAGTTGCAATCTCACAGGCAAAAATCCATGTTGTAGAGTGAAAAACAGAAGGCTCTGGCAACTTTGGACCTGGACTCTCGGACGGCAGTCCCCTGCTTTTGCGGAGTAATGGCTGCCCCTGCGGACGGGGCGTGTGCTCTTCAGGCCGCGACTGTCCCCTGGTTTCTCCTCTGTCCCGTAGCATTTGAGACTGAGACCCCTGCGTCAGAGTCAGATGAAAGTGGCTTAAGACCCCTCCTCAACTTACTAGCAAGTCAGTCAGCCCTCAGAGCCTCCGTGTCCTCATCTGTAGGTGGCAAGGACAGCAGCGTCCTCACTGGGTTTCTGGGAAGAGTATTAGGGAACAGCGCATAGGAGAGTGTGTGAGAAAGCGTCCAGGCTCTTACACACATTAGCCCTGCATAGCCCGCCTATGGGCCGCGTCTTTTGTGCCTGCAGCATCTGGAAGAGCTAGGGCACTGTCTGGTCAGCACGTGGCAGCTGACAGGCAGCCCCAATACCCGTCAGTTTTCTCAGGGCTTTCACAAAGTCCCCGCCTGACACGCAGCCACAGGCCTGCTCCAGCATCTTCCTTCTGGGAGCCCTTCAAAACACCAGGCAGCAGCCTGCCAGGCACGTGAGTCCACGTACACATAAGGGCAGAAATATACTGCAGATTTGCCACATCTTGAAACTGCTCCTAGGATAGGGGTTTTGGCATCATAACAACCGCCAATTTCCCTTCTCTTCTCTTCCTTCCCCTTTGGAGCTGAGGCTGGGTTTCTGTGGAAACTTTTCAGCCTCAAAAACTAAAGGAAAGGAGGGCTCTTTCCCTTTAAGATGTTTTAAAGGCTCCTTCCTCACAATTCACTTCAAAACTCAGGTCAACTGTGTTTCATTAGTAACATCTTGATCCTGAAGATTTCAAGACAGGCAATAAATAGGCAGGTAAGTCAGGTGATATGGTTTTGAAATAAAACAAGTCTGCCTAGTAACTGGTTCCAGATTGCCTTACAGTCTGGCTTGGCAGGTAGAGGTTTATTCCTGATAGCAAACCAGATGCCACACTTGCTCTTCTCAGACATTTTCTTTTATCTATGGCAGTTCCTAGTGGAACAGATGGAAAGGAAAAACTAGAGCCTTGTCGAAGCAGGCATGGCGTGTTTGCATCCTGACGCTGGAGCGGATCTGATCATGTGAGGGCTTCCAATCTAGGTCTTAACAGCTTTCAAAAATCAAACACGTTAAAACAAAACAATACAAAGCAAAAGCACAGAGAGGCCGCCACCTAGTTTGCAATCACGTGTGTAAGGAGGGAGAATGTGCATGTGATACAGGAACCACCTACAACAAGAGATGTGTGGTTTGGCTCTTCCAGAAGAAAACGCGGCCTCCAGAAATTGGCTGCTGGTTTTATAGAGGACCGTTTGACAATATTGCACTATAACAACGACGCTGGAAACTCCTCTGAGGCTCATTTCTCCTGCACCCGGGCTTGCAGCAGCCTCCGCCCTTTTTCTGCACCTCCCTTTCCTCCCACTCTCCACACTGCTGTCCTGGTGGGACTTCCTGGATTAGCTAATGTAAGCGCTCAGGCTCTCACTTTGCAAACTGGTTTAAGCTAGACAGCACAGCCCTCAGGACCTCAGCAGCGCTGGTTCACGGACCTTTTCTTCACACCTCTGTCGTTAACAGGAATCAGCTCCCAACTACTGGCCTCAGGGTCTCTTAGCTCAAGATCTAGAGAGAGACTGTTTGCTCCAGCTTGGCTCACATGTCTGTGCTGCTCCAGTCAGCTCAGGCCAGGTAGGAGGGTCTCCTGTGAACATGGTTGTCGAGGTTCATCCAGAAGTTGAGGGAGTATCCAGACGCTTCAGGAGGAATCCACCACTTTCCATGACTTGGTTTTGATGGTGGCTATGGCAGGGCTGGCGGAGGTTCTGTGGAGAGTGACTCCCAGAAAGAGGCTTATTTATGCACGATGGGAGATGGCACAGTGAATTGAGGGGCTGTGGGTGGCAGGGGTGTATGTTAGTTTTCTATTGCTTCCATAACAAATTACCACAAACTTACTGGCCTGAAACACCACCAAGGTGCTGTCTTACATTCCGCAGGTAAGAGGTCTGACGACAGGTCTCATTGGGCTAAGATCGCGGTGTCAGCAGGGCCAAATTCCATTCTGGAGGCTTTAGGGGAGAATATGCTTTCTTCTGGCTTCTGAGGCCAGCAGCGTTTCTTGACTTGTGGCCCCTTCCTCCATCTTCAAAGCCAGCAATACTGCCTGTCTCTGACCCTGCTTTTGTTATCGCACCTCTCTCTCACTGACCCCAGAAGAGACAGTTTTAGGAACACATGTGACTAGATTGGATGGCTCAGGAAATTCTCCCCATCACATGGTCCTTAACTTTTATCATATCTGCAATGTCTCTTGTTATGGGTCCAACTGTGTCTCCTCTAAATTCACATGTCGAAGTCCTAAACCCCAGAATGTGAGCCTATGTGGAAAAAGGGTCCTTGCAAATGCAATCAGTCAAGATTAGATCCTCAGGGTGGGCCTTAATCCAACAGGGCTGGTGCCCTTATTAAAAGGGGAAGTTTGGACACAGACTCACATAGAAGAAAGATGGTGTGAAGCAATGCAGGGAGAAGACAGCTGTCTGCAAGCCAAGGAGAGAGGCCTGGAACAGATCCTTCCCTCACAGCCCTCAGAAGGAGCCAATCGTGCTGACATCTTGATTTTGAATTTCTAGCCCTCAGAACTGTGACAGAATAAACTTTTGTTGTTCAAGCTACCCAGTGTGGTACTTTGCTGCAGCAACCCTAGCAGACTACTATCCTTTGCCATGTAAGGTAACATCTTCATGGTTTGGGGGATTAGGATGGGGACATCTTTGGGAGGGCCATTATTCTGCTTACCACAGGTTTAAGCAGTAGATCCTAGCCAAATGTTATTTACTTGACTTTGTCTTGGCCCTGTGCACAGTAGCTGCTATACCAGGAATGAAATAATGGACCGGCCACAGGATTGTTGCTCACAAACACCTGCTAGCATGAGAGCAGACTTAAAACAATTGGTCTTTGCATGGGCTCATTGTTTAGCTTCAGGCACACTGGATTTTGTAAACCACAATGCAAAGGTGCTGGATTTATTGCCATTTTTGAAGGGGAGGCATTGTGTTTGCAGAGTTCAGTGACCTGGATGTTGTTAGCTACTTTCTTAGAACAAATAAAAACCTGGGAGTGATGTCAGCAAAATGGTGGAATAGTTTTCTACTGTATTGGCCCCAAAGAACAGTAAGTTTGACAATCACCATGGAGGAGAGTGCCTTTGTGGCAGTCCAGGCGTCCAGTGGAGAAGTTCCAGCATATCATCGGAGAAAAAAACTGAAAAGCAAAAAACCCCTGAGAGTGGATGGATTGAAGAAGATAAGAGGAACAGTTTCAGTTCATGGGTGTCACCCCTCCCCCAAGGCTGCACAGATCAATGCTAAGAGAGACCTGAGATTTCTTTTGCGGGGGAGAATGAGTGTGTCAGTGAGCACCTGGCTTTCCCAGCTGTGCAGAATGCTACCAGAGAGGCCCGCTTCTCTCTCACCCCATCCAGTATACTGAGGTGTGTGGCACAACTTGGGGGCAGAAAGGGACTGGGAGAACAGCAGACCAGGCTCTCAGAGGGCATCAAAGGGACACAAATCCTACTAACTGCTTTGTGGAATCCATCAGGAAGACTGCCCACAAGCTGCTGGGGGTGTCTCACCTGCAGATCTCCCCAGCTGGCCCACGGGCACCCCAAGCACTCCATTTGCCTCAACCACACTTACCCCCATCCTGTGGCTGGTTCCCTGTATGTCCCCCAAGAGTGGTGAATGGGAGCCTTTGTAGACAGCTAGTGAGCATGGGCAGAAAGCTGGCCCAACTCTGCAAAATTGGGAGAGAGCACACTAACTTGAGCAACAGCGGCACCCTAAGGAGAGCAGACAGGAGGCTGTAGGCACTCAGCTTAGCTTTGCAGGGTCAAGAGAAACAGACAATTTTACCAATTCCCCCCAAAGAGGGAACAAGAAGTGGGCAGCAGGTGTATCCATAGAAAAGGTCTGAGAAAGCCTCAGAATTCCTAGCAGGGCTCTCAGAAGGTAATTTTTTTCCAAAGCCAGTCAGCAAAGACTGGAGGAGGTGGCTACTTCTTCAAATGTGAAGACTGCAGTGCACGACTCCAAGGAACATGAAAAATAAAGGAAATGCGACACCACCAAAGGAACACAATTTTTCAGTAACCAACCCCAAAGAAATAATAGATCTGTGGTTTGCCTGATAAGAATTCAAAATAGCTGTTTTAAAGAAGCTCAGTAAGCTACAAGAAAACACAGAAAGACAATTCAACAAAATCAGGAAAACAATACACAAAAAAACCCAAGAAATTTAACAGAGATCAAAATCATAAAAGGGAAGCAAAGAGAAATTCTGGAGCTGAAGATAATGAATGAAATGAAAAATGCAATAGAGATCATCAGTATCAGCCTTGATCAAGCAGAAGAAAGAATCTGTGAAGTTCGTGACAGATCATTTGAAATTATCCAGTCAGGGGAGAACAAAGTAAAAAGAATAAAAAAGAGTGAGGAAAGCCTACATGAATTATGGCATACCATCAAGCAAAACAATCTACGCGTAATTAGAGTCACAGAAGAAGAAAGGATGAAAGGGGCAGAAAGCTTATTCAAAGAAATAATGGCTAAGAACTTCCCACATCTGGGGAGAGATTTGCAAATCCAAATTCATGAAGCTTATAAGTCCCCAAAAGATTCAACCCAGAATGATCCTCTCTAAGATACCTTATAATAAAACTGTCTAAAATCAAAGACAAAGAGAATTTTAAAAGCAGCAAGAGAAAAAAATTCCTCACACAATGGAATGCCTATAAGGCAATCATCAGATTTCTCAGCAGAAACCTTGCAGGCCAGGAGAAAGTGGGATGATATATTCAAAGTACTGAAAGAAAAAAATGGCCAACCGAGAAACTATACCCAGCAAAGCTGTCTTTCAGAAATGAAGGAGAAATAAAGACTTATCCAGTTAAACAAAAGCTGAAGGAGGGGGCCAGCCCTGTGGCTGAGTGGTTAAGTTCGTGCTGTCTGCTTTGGTGGCCCAGGGTTTCACGGTTCAGATCCTAGACATGGACATGGCACTGCTAGTCAGGCCTTGTTGAGGCAGCATCCCACATACCACAACTAGAAGGACCCACAACTAAAAATATATACAATTATATACTTGGGGGATTGGGGGAGAAAAAGCAGAAAAAAAAAGATTAGCAACAGTTGTTAGCTCAGGTGCCAATCTTTAAAAAAAAAAAAAAAATAGCTGAGGGTATTCATCACCACTAGACCTTCCTTACAAGAAATGCTGAAAGGAGTTCTTCAAGTTGAAAAGAAAAGATGGTAGTTAGTAACATGAACACATGAAAATATAAAACAGTCTGGTAAAGGTAAGTATATAGTCAAATTTGGAATACTCCATACTGAAAAATGGTGGTATATTAATCACTTAACTCTAGTATAAAGATTAAAGAGCAAAAATATTTAAAATTAGCTAAAATAATTTGTTAATGGATATACAATATAAAAAGATGTAAATTATGACATCAAAAACATAAAGGGGGAGTAGTAAAAGAGTTGAGTTTTTGTATGCGATCAAAGTTATCAGATTAAAACAGACTGTTATAAGATGTTTTGTGTAAGCCTCATGGTAACCACAAAGTAAAAACCTACAGTAAAGGATAAAGAGAAGGGACTCAAGGCATACCACTACAGGAAATCATCAATTCACAAAGGAAGACCATAAGAGAGGATGAAAGGAAAAAAAGAACTACACAACAGCCAGAAAACAATTAATAAGATGGCATTAGTAAGTCCTAACGTATCAATAATTATTTTAAATGTAAATGTATTAAATTTACAATGAAAAGAATGGCTGAGTTGATTAAAAAACAAGACCCAACTATATGCTACTTACAAAAGACTCACTTTAGCTTTAAAGACACGCATAGGCTCAAGGTAAAGGGATGTAAAAAGATACTCCATGCAAATGGAAACAAAAAGAGAGCAGGGTAGTTATAATTACATCAGACAAAGTAGACTTTAAATAAAAAACTGTAAAAAGAGAGAAAATGTCATTATATAGTGATAAAATGGTCAATCAAGAGGCTATAACAATCGTAAATATTTATGCACACAATATAAGAGCACCTAAATATACAAAGCAACTACTATTAGATTTGAAGGGAGAAATAGACAAGAGTATAACAGTAGCAAGAGATTTCAATACCCCACTTTCGAAAATGGATAGATCATGCAGACAGAAAATCAATAAGGAAACATTGGACTTGAACTGTACTTTAGACCAAATGGACCTAACAGACATATGCTGAACATTTCATCCAATAGCAAGAAGAAAACACATTCTTCTTAAGCACACACAGAACATTCTCCAGGATGGATCATATGTGAGGTCACAAAAAGAAGTCTTAACAAATTTAGCAAGGTTAAAGAATCATACCAAGCATCTTTTCCAACCACAGTAGTATGATACTAGAAATTGATTACAAGAGGAAATTGGAAAAATCACAAATATGAGGAAATTAAAAAACACAATCCTGAAAAACCAATGGGTCAACCACGAAATCAAAAGAGAAATTAAAAATATCATGAAACAAACTAAAATGGAAACACAACATACCAAAACTAATGGGATGTAGCAAAAGTAGTTCTAAGAAGAAAGTTTATAATGATAAATGCCTACATGAAGAAAAACAAAAGATCTCAAACAAACCACCTGACTTTATACCTCAAGGAACTAGAAAAAACAAACTTAGCTCAACGTTAGTAGAAGGAAGGAAATAACAAAGATCAGAGCAGAAATAAATGAAACAGAGACCAGAGAAACAACAAAAAGATTCAGGAACCTAAAGCTGGTTTTTTGAAAAGATAAACAAAATTGACAAACCTTTAGCTAGACTAAGAAAAAAAGAGAGAAGACTCAAATAAATAAAATCAGAAATGAAAGAGGAGAAATTACAACTGATACCAATGAAATACAAAGGATCATAAGAGACTACTACGAACAATTATACACCAGCAAATTGAATAAACTAGAAGAAAAAGATGAATTCCTAGACACATACAACCTACCAACCTTCTATTTTATGAAGAAATAGAAAATCTGAGCAGACCAATTACTAGTAAGGAGATTGAATCAGTAATAAAAAAATCTCCTAAAAAAGAAAAGTCCAGGACCAGATGGCTTCACTGGTGAATTCTACCAAACATTTAAAGAATTAATACCAATCCTCAAACTCTTCCAAAAAATTCAGGAAAAGGGAGCAGACCCAAACTCATTTTACGAGGCCAGAATTACCCTGATACCAAAGTTGAAATCCTCAACAAAATACTAGCAAATTGAATTCTATAGCACATTAAAAGAGTCATAACCTATGATCAAATGGGATTTGCCTTTCAAACATAAGGATGGTTCAATGTATGCAAATCGGTAAGTGTGATATACTACATTAACAGAATGAAGGATAAAATCATATGATCATCTCAACAGATGCAGAAAGAGCATTTGACAAAATTTGACATCTTTTTGTGATAAAATCTCTCAACAAATTAGTTATAGAAGGAATGTACCTCTATCTAATAAAGGCTGTATATGGCAAGCCCACAGCTAACATCATACTCAATGGTGAAAGCTGAAAACTTTTCCTGTAAGGTCAGGACCAAGACGTGGCCGATTCTTGCCACTTCTATTCAACATAGTACTGGAAGTCTTAGTTAGAGCAATTAGGCGAGAAAAAGAAATAAAAGATATACAAATTGGAAAGGAAGAAGTAAAATTTCCTCTGTTTGCAGATGACAAGAACTTACATGGAGAGAACCCCAGGGAGTGCGGAAAAAAATAGAGAGAGTCGTAGACTCCACCAAAGAACTATTAGAACTAATCAACGAATTCAATAAAGTTGCAGGATATAACATCAATATACAAAAATCAGTTGTGTTTTTATACACTAACAACAAGCTATCAGAAAGAGAAATTTAAAAAAAAACCCATTTACAATAGCATCAAAACAATAAAATACTTAGGGATAAATTTAACCAAGGAGGTGAAAGACCTGTGCACTGAAACACTTGATGAAAGAAATTGAGGAAGACACAAATATGTGGGAAGACATTTCATGTTCATGGATTGAAAGAATTAATATTGTTAAATGTTCATACTACCTAAAATGACCTACAGACTCGCAATTCTTATCAAAATTCCATTGGCTTTTTCCACAGAAATAGAAAAAAATGCTAAAATTCATATGGAACCACAAAAGATCCAAAATAGCCAAAGCAATCCTGAGAAAGAACAACGCTGGAAGCACCATGCTTCCTGATTTCAAACTATATTATACAGTTATAATATTAAAACAATATGGTATTGGCGTAAAACTGGACACATGGATCCATGGACAGGATAGAGAGCCCAGACAGAAATCCATGCATATATGGTCAACTAATCTTTGACAAGAGAGCCAAGAACACATAATGGGGGAAAGAATAATTTCTTCAATAGATAGTACTGGGAAAACCGGAGAGTCACATGCAAAAGAATGAAACTGGACAAGTCTCTTACACCACGCACAAACATCAACTCAAAGTGGATTAAAGACTTGAACATAACACCTGAAACCATAAAACTTCTAGAAGAAAGTATAGGAGAAAAGCTCCTTGACATTGGTCTTGGCAATGATTTTTTGGATGTAACACTGAAAGCAAAAGCAACAAAAGCTAGGAGTCCCACACAACCCTTCAAACCAACCCTACTGCCCACATGTGGGCGAGGCAGAAATCAGCAAGGACCTTCTCCCCTGCAGGTACCACTTGTTGGTTTAGGCCAGGTGCCAGAGAACAGAAACTGAAGTAAAATAACAACCGGTGAGACATGAAAAACAACATAGATTAACCAGAAAAGTAAATTTGTGACTACTAATAAAATAACAGATTCATGCTTATCACAAAAAGTGTTCACCTGGCTCCCTTTCCCTTGACACTATACTAAGCATATCCTTATCCTCTTTGATTTGGACCCTGCAACACTCCTAGTTAGTTCTCTGTTTTTAGTCTCTTTCTTCCTGCTTTTCATCCTCTAGCTGCTGCATTTATAATCAGAAAAAACACAGACACACACAACGACATAGCCCCACACACAAGCACACACAGATCCAATAGTCATTCACCTGCTCAGTCTTAAAATCATTCAGTGATTCACCATTAACCCTCTCTCCAGGTGAATCCAGCCTGCTTTTCCAGCCTCATCTTCCACTGCTCCACACATCCAGGATTCCAGTGTTTCTCAAAGTATGGCCCCTGAACACCAGAATTAGCATTCTGGGGTGCTTATGAAAAATCCCAGTCCTACTGACTCAGAGAGTCTTTTAACAAGCACTTGAAGAAGCAATTTTTATGGACACATAGCTGGAGGATGCTAATCTAGAGTCACTGTACTCTTTCTCTCTCTCTCTCACATGCCCCTCTCCTCCTTGTCCACTGCCTTTGAGGCGTTGTTCATATAGCCTCTTCTCCTTCTCATAAGCCAAATAAATTGCTCCCCTGTCTCTTTTCCTTAGCACTTTATACAGACTCTCATAATACAGCTTTGTTTTACAGATGTTTGCTGCAGAGCTGTCTCTCCTGATGGACTATGGATTCCTTGCCATTAGGAATCACGTCTTATTCATCTTTCCCCTGAGTAACTACAGAATTTCTGTTTCTGCAATGGGAAATTTGTAACTGACCATGTTTCCCTTTCCCCTTAGCCACCTAATGTGCTTAGAGTAAAATTCACAGCTCAAGTATAAAATTATGAAGGCCACCATTGGCCATGTATCTGTGTCCTCTTTCCCCCCTGGGCTTGCCCTATTTTAATTTATATTTCCTTTGCCCTGAGTTTTAAAACCTGTATTTGGCCATCTTATTTTATATGTCTCTGCTGCAAGCTGCCTCAGATCCTTTCTTGAACAAGGTGAGAGAGAGATAAATTATTCATCTCAGTATTCCTACTAGTCAGGACAGTGTCTGGCAGATAGAAAATACTCAACAACTGTTTGTTAAATTTAATCAAAGGAATAAAGTTATGTGGATTCTGTGACAGCTATTTTACTCACGGCTTCAACGACTTTTTGCTTACTTCTGATTAGGATTACAGTGTTCAAGAGTTAAAGCTGCTAGAGAAGCCCTGTTGGGTAAGTGCCTGTTCCTGTGCAAAATTCACTTGATTCCACAACCCAATTATCTCAAGTTTCTGCCTCGACCCATGTGCAACCCATTTTAGGAATTCAGGCTACTCATAAACTCTGTAATTTATGATTAAACTTAAAAGATGGTGAACAGGTAAAAATCTACCAGGAATTCAGGAGGGAAACAAGGATAATGTGTCTCTGAGAAGGGAGAGAGGTGTTCATATGATATTGCATGAGGATGGAGCCAAGGATGGAACCCAGGATGCTGAGGAGGGGATCTCAGAGATGGGGAAGCACACAGGGGAACAGTGATAGACCAAGTGTGAAGAGCCCATGGGGAGATGCAAGACTTCTATTTCCTG
The DNA here is from genome assembly GCF_037783145.1 of Equus przewalskii. NCBI lineage: Eukaryota > Metazoa > Chordata > Mammalia > Perissodactyla > Equidae > Equus > Equus przewalskii. The sequence goes on from NC_091854.1 coordinate 8,561,382, forward strand.
GAGACTCACGATTGTAATGTCCCCACATGCTGCTGGAAAGATGAGTGTGCACAAGCACATAGGTAAAGATGTCAACATCAAATCGCTGCAAAATAAAACTATGACGAGGTAAGATAAAAATCTTGAGAAAGGAAAAAACTGTCACTCTCTATACTCATTTTTCTTCAATTTACATCTAATGTTTCCTTAAGAAAAGTCATCTTTTCCATCGTTATGTATTATATCTGAAGAAATAACAGCAGCACCCAAGAATCTTTAAATTGGAGAGAAATTTAAATTTTTTTTTCTAGAAAACACATAAGCATGTGTAGTCTTGACTTTCAGTTGTCACCTCAACTTTCTAAACAAGTCCCTCACACTTCCAGTCAGCTATTTTCAAAGCATCATTCAATCAGAATTCTTTTCTTTTGAAGAAAAATAAAGGGATGCTAACCCTTCGATTGTTACACATAACCAACCCCATGTAAAACCACATGCCTAATTTAAATTTGCTTCCAACATCGTTTCAATCAAAAACATCAAGTCAGTATGTTTTCTCCATGGAAACCTAGAGACTCTGAGATAATTCTTTGAACAACGTAAAGAAAGGTGTTAATATTAAATAGATTAAAATGGAAAGTTTGTAGAAATGAATTTGGTCACGTTGGTACCCCGTGACATATGACGCGGCAAAAATCAGGACCATTATAATATAATATGGCTCTTTCCCCAAAAATGAAATTACCAGAGGAACTGCGAGTTAAAGTTTGGGATATCCGTTTGTTTATGTTGTCCTGGGTCAGTGAGCTGCTAGTACTGGCTGAGAGTTTGGACTGGGCCTCAAAGGATTAAGTGTTAATGGCAGAACAGTCACCTAGTCAGTCAAGGCAAGGAGGCCTGGTTAACCTGTGATCTGAGGATCAACTGGCAGGTTATGGCAGATTGGGGCCAGGGTCAGGGGTTATAGGCCAGGCGCTCTGTGGCAGAGGCCTCCTGCTCAGCTGCAACTGACCTGAGAGTCAGGCAAGTCGCTAGTTTGTTACTCTTATTCCCAGCCGACAGCACTAATACCCTCAACCTGAGGCCGAGCCTCTCCACATTCTGAACCCGTGAATCCCACCACGTATACAGGCAACAGTAAACTCAGAAGAACCGAAGGCTTGGCATGAGATTAGTCTGACAGCTATAAGCCTGGGGATGAGGATGGGGGCAGCCCGGAAGCTTCTCTGCCTCCACTAGGCCGTCCAAACTTTCTCTGAACCCTTCTGCAATGTCCCAATTCTTATAACTGCTTCTATTTCCTCATAACACGCTTGTTTCCCTTCCTGGATCTCAGCTCCTTTAATGGAAGTCCTGACACCTTGTCAGACTTTAGCTGGCCCCATCCCAGTGCCTGCACCCTGACTTGTTGAAAAACAGATTCACCATCCCTGACCCCACATTCCTACTGGGGGTCTGGGTTCATCCTCTCTCCAGTCCCAGTCCCTGATAACTCCCTTTCCACACTGCTTATGCCTCATGACTACTCCTGTTGTGATGTCAAAATCATAATAAATAATACAAACTACCATTTCTTTAACTCTTGCCGTGTGCCAGGCAGTGTGATAAGAACTTAGCATAGATTATCTCAGCTCGTTCTCACAGCAACAGGATGAGGTAGATACGCTGTCTTAATTTTACAGCTAGGTAAACTAAGGATCAAAGAAGTTAAGTAGTTGCTCAAGAAAACAAAACTCATAAGTGATAGAGTCAGGACTCAAATCCAAGAGTAAAGGAGGTCAAAATCAAAGTTTCTGATTATTTATCCCATACAATGATTTAGAAACAAAGAGACCATAGGAGTAATCTAGAATCTTAAAGCTGTTTCATTGAAACTGGTTGGTGTAGTAGACATGTCTTCTGTGCCACTCCAGTTCCTTGCAGCCCTACCTCTTCCTTCAGTCACTGAAGAAGCAACTAGTTCTGTGCAGGTTCGAATCAGCTTCATGCACAAGCAACCTGGCAGTGTCTTGCTTCAGCCTGTGTCTCATCCTCTCACTTCCTGCCCTGTGGCTTCTCTGATGTCACACCGTAGGACACCATGGCACAGTATTTCCACATGGACAGCTCAAAAGCAGGGGAGTTAACATCCTGGGGCCACTGTTGACCAAGGGCATATGACAGCTGATAAACAAATGTTTCCTTCTTTCATATCCCATAGACTCCTGAAACACTTCACATGGATCCTCAGAAAGTTCCACAGGGTCAAGCCCTATTGTCCATGCTGAGGTCAACACAGCAATATATCCTTATGCTGTCTTTCATCCCTTTTCTGCTTTTCCCTCACTCCTGTCCCTGGGGACCACATTCCCAAGTAAACTACCCACGTGTACGCCTTTGGCTCAGGCTCTGCTTTTAGGGGACCCCAGGTAGGTGGACACAGAAGAAGTGCCCACTTCTCAAGAAAACCAGTCCATTCGTTCACAAAGTGCTCTTGCTAGTGACCACAGTGATTTCTCTCTCCATTTCTGTTCAATTTTTTTCATCATGGAGACGTAATGGGATCCTGAACCTCCTTCTTTCCACAGCCATTACTGATTAAAATGTCCAGGAAGCTTAGGAGGAAGATCTGACCATAGCAGAGAGTGCAGGCAACATCTCTGGGCCAAAGACTTAGTAAGAGTGGGGCTTGCACAAGGTAGATGGAGATGTGAATTTAGACAGAAGATAACCTTTATTCTGTTACAAAGATAGAATAATTATTTGGGGAAGAACACTCTCTCAGGACTGACAAATCACACAAGGATTTCGCCCATCACATGAATGCAGGTATCTGAGCTGGACCTGAAGGTCTCTTTCTAAGCTGCTCCCACCAGGCTTCTCCACATCGCTTTCCCTGTAGCAGTCAAAGTTCTGAACTCCTTGTTTTCTTAAACAATTATTACTTTTAATCAATGTTATTGTCTCTTCTCCCCACATACACTCTCAACTGGGAGGTCAGTGTCATCACTGTCAGCCTGAAGATGTGCCAAAGGAAATCGGGAGATGAAACAAGAGAATCCCCACTGCAGCCACATGCTGCATCTTATCTTAGTAGCAGAGGTGTACAGGGAACATCCCTGAGTGCCCTACTTGAATTGCTTCCATCTTCTTGGAGCACAGGCAAAACTGAGGAGTGGGTCAGTTTCTTTCTCAGCTCTGAAATGAGATTTATTCATTTTCCCAGATATTTATTTAGAGCTGATTTTATATGGAGTCTTTCTGCTAAAATAGGTTTTTCATTCTTGTGACCCTTATGTACTTTTGCATGCAATATTTATTCTCTAATTCTAAGAATCCTAGAATTTAATAAAATCCTGGTACCTATAATAAATTACACAAAACATGGCACTTCTTTTTTTGTTAAATCTAGTAACTTTCTAATGATTGCCTACAAGTATCCTAAACCACTGTAGCCATAATCAACTCAATGGCCATTATACTGCAGGCTGTGTCCCAGGGCTACAGATCCCTAAGGCATTTGGAGCTATTACAGAAATCACCAAACCTCTTTGATGATCTTTCTTTTGTATGTCAAGCATAATTTGTGGGCTAAATACTTAATACCTGTTGCACACGTGTATGACTTTTTTAAAGTGTTGTAGATGTTGTTGTGATTAGTAAAATGCAAACCCATAGATATACTTTTTAGCTCAACAAATATATTGGTGGGGCTAGGCAGTCTTTAAAAATATTGGGGCAATTGATGTCATGGAAAGAAGCCCAACACGAGAGCCAGAACATCCAGGTCCATGTTCTAGCTCTGTCATTGATGGGCTTTGAGACCTTAGATAAGCCATTGGTCTTGGTAAACCTCAGTTTTCTCATATGCAAGAAGATAACCATGCCTACATCACAGAAATATAAATCGATTTACAAAATTTACAAGAAATATAAATCGATAGTGCAGTGGTGTTTTAAGCTTTTAAAAATGTATCTTCCCCCAAAGATTTTTATTCAAAAGTCTGTGTTTTTATTATGTATTAAAAAGATCTTCAGGTAATTCTGATATACAGCTACATTTGAAATAATCTACACACTAACAAAATGTGGATTAAGTTCTTTTAAAAATATAAGCTGCTATAGAAATATAAAATATTTCTAATAAGTATGAAATCTAAAAATCTCATTAAACGAAAAGTCAAGGACTAGTCTTGTGGCAACAGATCCTTTTGAGGCCTAACCACTAGGATGCATCTGAGATTAGTATGGCCAATCTCAACACACCAGCTCCACATTATTTGTCCAAGGGTGTAGGAAACAGGTAAAAAAAATGGCCATGTTAGGGTAAAGCAATAGAAATAGGAAGAAAAGTACACCAAAGCACATCATAATCAAATTACTGAAAACCACTGATAAAGGGACAGTGTTAAAAGCAGCCAGGCATGTAGAGTGGGAGGAGAGGTAGAGAGACAAGCTAGATATAGAGGAACAAAAATAAGAATTACAGCAGACTTCTCATCAGAAGCAGTGCAAGCAGAAGACAATGGAGCAATGACTTCAGAGTACTGAAACGGAAAACTATCAGCTTAGCATTGTACACCCAGGGAGAATATCTTTCAAAAATGAGGGGGAAAGGAAGACTTTTTTTCAGACAAATGAGGCCTGGGAAAATTCATCGCCAGCGGACTAGCACCACAAGCTTGAGCCAGCTCAGACGAGTCCACGCAAACTGATTGCTAAATATTCAGGGATTTTGTAAATTGGCTGTTAAATTGTTGGTGGCTTAAAATTGGTAATGATGACAGTATTTACACTATGGAAATTGGAAAACACTACCAATCAGGGTTCTTTTTTTATTTTTCAGAGAGCAAATTTACCAGCACATCACTGATGACAGGAATATTTAAAGAAGTGCTTCAGGCAAAATGAAAATGATACTAGATGGAAATTTGGATCTATACAAAGGAACTAAGAGCAAAAAAAAAAAAGGTAAATATGTGAGTAAATATAGAATATTTTTCTCAATTTAAAAATCTCTTGAAAAGATAATCAACTATTTAAAGTAACAAGAATGACTGCATTATAGAGTTTATAATATATGTAGAAGTAAAATAGATGACAAAAGTAGTATAAAGGATGGGAAGGAGAAAACAGAAATACATTTCTGTAAGAATCTTACACCACATGTAAAGTGGTATGTTATTTGAAGGTAGATTGTGATAAGTTGAAAATGGATATTGTAAACTGTACAGTAATCATACACACTCATAGACTCAAAGAGGTATAGCTCAATAAATCAATAGTGGAGATAAAATAAAAGTATACAAAATACTTGATGAATTCAAAAGGAGATAGAAAAAGAAGAAAAGAGGAAGATAGAACAGATGGGGCAAATAGAAAACAATTAGAAAAATGGTAGATTTAAACGCAATCATGTTATTATTCAAATTAAATATAAATGATCTAAATACACTAATTAAAAGGCAGAAATTGTCAAATTACATAAAAACTTATATTCTGTCTACAGGAAACTCACTCTAAATATAAAGGTGTAGATAGGATGAAAATAAAAGGATGAAAAGTTATATCACACTAACACCAATCAAAAGAAAGCTGAAGTAGCTATATATAATGAAAACAATATTAACAAACAAATATAATAATATTTAAATAATATATATTTGTAATATATAGTAATATAGTATGGTATATAAATGTAGTATAGTAAAATAGTAATGTAAACAAAGTTAATTTCAACTCAAGAAATTTGTATATGCACCTGATACAGAGCTTCAACTACATGGAGCAAAAACTGATAGAAGTGTAAGGAGAAATAGACAAATCAATAATTACAGTTAGAGAGTTCAAAATGTCCCTCTCAATAATTGGTAGAATAAAAAGACAGATTTAATAAGGATATAGAAGACCAACAACACTATCAACCAACTTGAATTAACTGAAATTTATAGAAGACGTTACCAATAACAGCAAAATACATATTCTTTGCAAGTGCACATTGGTCATTTACAAAAATAGACCATGTTCTGGGACATAAAACAAATTTCAATAAAGATAAAAGTATTGAAATCATACAATATATGTCCTCTGATCAGAGTGGAATTAAATTAGGAATCAGCAACAGAAAGATATATTAAAAATCACCAACATCGGGGCCACCCCATGGCTGAAATGTCAAGTTTGAGCACTCTGCTTTGGTGGCCCGGGGTTCTCCAGTTCACATCCTGGGCCCAGAACTATACAGGGCTCATCAAGCCATGCTGTGGTGGCATCCCACATGGAGGAACTAGAATGATCTACACCTAGGATATATAACTATGTACTGGGGTGTTGGGGAGTGTAAAAAAAAGAGGAAGATTGGCAACAAATGTTAGCTCAGAGTAAATCTTCGAAAAAAAAGAAGACTTGCTATAAAACAAAAAAATCACCCAATATTTGGAAATCTAGCAACACACTTCTCTAAAATCCATGAGTCAAAGAAGAAATCATGAGGGAAATTAGAAAATATTTTGAAATAAATTAAAATGAAAATACAACATATTAAAATATCTGGGATTCCAGTAAAGCAGTGCTTAGAAGGAGATTTACAGCATTAAAATGCTTATACAGAAAGAAAAAAAGGTCTCAAATCAACAATCTTAGCATCTACCTTAAGAAACTAGAAGAGCAAGTTAAACCTGAACTAAGCAGAAGGGAGATAACAAAGATTAGAGCAGAAACCAATGAAATAGAAAACAGAAAAACAATAGAGATATTAACGAAACTGTAAGCTGGTTCTCTAAGAAGATCAATAAAGTTGATATCTTCTAGCCAGACTAATTGAAGTAAAAAAAGAGAGAAGGCACAAATTAACAGCAATCAGAACTGACAGAGGGGTCATTGCTACAGATCCTACAGACATTAAAATGAGACTAAGAAAATATATGCCAATAAATTTAACAGCGTAGATGAAACAGACAAATTTTCTTGAAAGACACAGACTACCAAAGCTCATTTAAGAAGAAATAGATAGTTCACATAGCCATATATCTATTGAAGAAATTGAAATTGTAGTTAAAAACATTCATGCAATGAAAACTCCAGACCCAGTTGGCTGCACTGGTGAATTTTACCAACCATTTCAGAGACAAATTACATCAATTCTACCAAGACTCTTTCAGGAAAATAGAAAAAGAGGAAAGACTTCCCAACTCATTCTATGAGGTCAGCATTAGCCCAATACCAAGTCAGACAAAGACATTGTAAGAAAAGAAAACTGCAGACCTATATTCCTCAAGAATGTTGGACAAAAATTCTTCACAGAACTGATAACATGTCATGACCCAGTGGGATTTATCCCAGAGATGCAAGACTACTTTGACATGAAAAAGTCAATTAATATAATTCACCATAGTAACAGACTAAACCCAAAATAAATATATATTACAATAAATAGCAAAAAAGCGCATTTGACAAAATTTAACACCATTCATGATTTTTAAAAAAATATATGTATACATATATATATATCTTGGCAAAGAAGGAATGGAAGAGAACTTCCTCAACCTGATAATAAGCACCTCTAAAAAAAAGCATGCCAACATCATACTTAGTGGTAAAAGAATGAATGTTTTTCCACTAAGATCAGGAACAACGAAAGATTGTCAGCTCTCACTGACTCTAGTCAGCATTGCACTGGAGATCCCAGTTATTGTAATAAAGTAAGAAAAAGAAATAAAAGGCATGAAGACTGCAAAAGAATAAGTAAGGCTGTCTGTTTGCAAAACTGTCCATAATCATCTATGATAGATAAACTTGAGAAATCTGCGCACAGCCAGAGGTGCTCAGCTAGAATATACAGCTATGTGCTGGGGGGCTTTGGGGAGAAGAATAAGAAGAAGAAGAAAGGAAGATTGGCAACAGATGTTAGCTCAGGTGTCAATCTTTAAAAAAAAAAAGATATCTGCAAACTAGACAGGTACTTCTTGCAATTCTACAAAATAAGCTATTAGAATGAAGTAAGTTTAGCAAGGTTGCAGGATACAAGGTCAATATACAAAAATCAATTGTTGGGGGCCGGCCTGGTGGCACAGCCATTAGGTTTGCACATTCCACTTCAGCGGCCCAGGGTTCGCTGGTTCAGATCCCAGGTGCGGACATGGCACCGCTTGTCAAGCCATGCTGTGGCAGGCATCCCACACATAAAGTAGAGGAAGATGGGCACAGATATCAGCTCAGGGCCAGCCCTCCTCAGCAAAAAAGATGAAGATTGGCAGCAGATGTTAGCTCAGGGCTAATCTTCCTCAAAAAAAAAAAAATTAAAATAGATGTTTTAAAAAAATCAATTGTTTTTCTCTATAGTAGAAATAAACAGTCAAAAATGGAAATTAACAAAACAATATCATTTAGAATCTCATCAAAAGTATGAACTACTTAGAGATATATTTAACAAACTATGTGCAAGATCACATCAATGAAAACTATGTATCATTGTTATGCCATATTAATGGATTAGAAGATTTAATATTATTCATTCTTCTCAAGTTAATCTATAGATTCAATATAATCTCATTCAAAATACCATCAGCCTCTTTCGTAGAAAATGATGAGCTGATTCTTACATTCATATGAAAATGCAAAGGGCCTGGAACAGCCAAAACAACTTTTAAAAAGAAGCACAGAGTTGGAAGACTTACATTACCTGATTTTCACATTTACTGTGAAGTTACAATTATCAAGAGAGTGTGATATTGGCATGAAGATGGACATACAGGTCAACAGAATAGATTAGAGTCTAGAAATAGACCCACAAATATAGGGTTGATTGATTTTTGATAGGGATATCAATGCAATTCAATAAGGAAAGGATAATCTTTTCAATAAATGGTCCTGGAACAACTAGACAGTCACACCATATGCAAAAAGAAAAAAAAATGGAAGGAAGGAAAGAAAAAAGGGAAGAAATAAAAAAGAAAAAGAAAGGATTTTGAACATTACACTATACAAAATAAAAAATTAACTTGAAATGATAATAGACCTAAATGTAAGAAGTAAAACTATGAAAATTCTTTAAAAATACATAGGATGAAATCTTAATGACATTGGGTTTGGAAGATATTTTATAAATATGACTCAAAAAGCACAGAACATAGGAAAAAAATCAATAAATTAGACTTCACCAAAATTAAAAATGCTTGCTCTTCAAAGGTGCTGTTAAGAAAATTGAAAGGCAAGTCGTAGGCTGAGAGAAATATTTGCAAAACATATATCCAACAAAGACATCTCTATTATACATAAAGAACTTCCAAAGTAGTGTCTTAGTCTTCTTAGGCTGCCATAACAAAATACAATAGACTGACTGGCTTAAACAACATAAATTTATTTTCTCACCATTCTAGAGGCTGGAAGGTCAAGATCAGGGTGTCAGCATTGTTGGCGTGGGCTCTCTTCCTGGTTTGCAGACAGCAGTCTTCTCACTATACGTTCACATGGCAGAGGGAGAGAGACCGGGCTCTCTGGTGTCTCTTCTTTTAAGGGCACTAGTCCCATCATGAGGGCCCCACCTTCAGGACCTCATCTAAACCTAATTGCCTCCCAAAGCCCTCATTGCCAAATACCATCACACTGGGGGCTAGGGTTTCAATGTACAAATTTTGGGAGGACACAATTCAGTCCACATTGAGTAGGAAGACAAACAACCCAATTAAAAATGGGGAAAAGATGTGAAGAATCGCTCCACCGAGAAGATATACAAATGGCAAGTGAGCGCATGAAGAGCTGTTCTACATCATTAGACACAAGGAAACGCATATTACAGCCAAAATAAGACACAATTACACACTCACTAGAATGGCTAGAATAAAAAGACAAACAGTACCAAGTGCTGGGAGGATGTGGAGAAACTGGAACCCTCATACATTACTGGGGTGGAAATGTAAAATGGCACCGCCAATTTGGAAAACGATTTGGAAGTTTCTTAAAAGTTAAATATCAACTTACCATGTGTGCCAGCAATGCTATTCCTAGACATTCACCAAAGAGAAATGAAAGCATATGCTGACCCGGAGACTTGTACATGAATGTTCATAGCAGCATTATTCCTAATAGCCAAAAAGTAGACACAACCAAATGTTCATAAACTTGTGAATGGATAAACAAATTGTGGTATATTCATATCTTGGAGTTCTATTTAGCAATAACAAAGAACAAGCTACTGATAAATGCAAAGACATGAGTGAACATCAATAACATTATGTTAAGTGAAAGAAATCAGACACAACAGACAAAATATGTATGATTTCAATTATATGAAATTGTTGAAAGGGAAAAGCTAATAGAAAGCTGTTGCCAGGGGCTAGAGAGTAGTGACAGGGGATTAACTGCAAAGGGGCACAAAGAAACTTTTTGGCTTGATGAAATTCTTCTATACCATGATTGTAATAATTATATGACTATATACATTCATGAGTAGTTATCAAATTACACTGTTAAATTGGTGAGTTTAATTATATGTTAATTATACATCAATAAATCTGACAGGAGAAGGAGTGCGGAGGAGGGGGAGGGGAAGGAAGAGAGGGACCACCACCACCACCACCAAGTAGGAGAGTTACAGCATCTGAGTTCAAGGCTTGCTATAAAGCTATAGTGATCAAGACGGTGTGGTATTGGTGAAAAGACAGACCTAGAGATCAGTGGAACAGATTGCCTGGCTAGAAACTCATTCCCACTAGACCTACAGAAGGTGGTGGTACATGTTATGGACCACTGAACGCTACATATTTATTTCTTTTCTCTTTTCTAAATGGGGAATGGGAGACCTAACCATCATACCACCAACAGAAATAAAGGTCAACAAAATCTTCTTGACTAGAAGGATACACAGACGACAGTGACTGTCTAGTTTACCGCGCAGGGTCCTGCACATCTAGAGCTGTTAGTGTACAGGGGGATGATGTGGAGGGCCTTCCGGAGAATGGAGTCGGTCCACAGTGCTGCAGAGCTAAGAGAAGGGGGAAGGGACGAAGCCTCTCGTGTCATACTGGGCTCCAGGACGCAGCTGTATCTGAAGCCAAAATCTCCTTGGACTGCCTAATTATTTGAAATAGCAAGTGCTCTTTCTGTTTAAGCATCTTTGAGTTGGGTTTCTGTTCCTTGAACAGAAAGAGTTCTGAATGACGTTGGCATGTACACTGGGGTGGTACTAGAGAAGCACTGGCTCTTACACATACCAAGTGGGTGCCCTCAGGCAGGTCTTTTAAAAGCTCTGAGCCCAGATTTCTCATGTCTTAGTAGTAGTTGGATTGGGCAACAGTTTCTCAGAAGAGTGGCACAAAATGCGAGGCACCACAGTGACCTCAACAGAAAATGAGGGAGAGGCACAGGAAGGGACCCCAGCCTATGCCTCAACTAAACCAGAAGGAACTCCTCCTTTCAAAAATCTGTTTTAGGTATTGAAATTACACATAAGAGTTTGATTTGGAAAAATTTCCTATGCTTAAAAAAAAAAACCCTGTGATCTCCTCTGGTTCCAAAAATTCCAATATTCTCTGTGGATTTCTGCAAAGCAGTGTAGCATAAGGCATTGCATTACAGCACAGCAGACAGCCTGGAGTCTGAATCCAGCTCCATCCCTTCCTAAGAGTGTGACCTTGAGCAAGTTTCTCTGTTGCTTGGTTTCTTCATCAGTAGAATAGGAGCAATAATAGTAATAATAATAAACCTCCTTCAAAGGGTTATGAGAGTTAATTGACAATATACATAAAACCCTTCCATCAGTGCCTGGCACTTGGTACACACTCAATAACTGTTATCTGTGATGATGATGGTGATGTTAATGATGATGATGATGATGATGATGATAGGCCTGGAAGATCTCAGTGATCTGGTTTGCCTTGATCAGTTCCCCTAGGGAGTGAGCTAGATAAAGAACGGAAACCCAAATCAGATCTCCTGCTTGCTCCCCGTAATTGTGTCAATAAGTTGGGTGTAGTGAAAACTTTGGTCTCTGTTCTTTGTTTTCTAAATATAATCATCCTTTCAACTAATGACTAGCCCAAATGATCATTTTTGTGTGTGTGGTTTAAATAAAACTCTTCCTAATTATATTAATAGTACACATGCAGTAATAAAATTTTAACTAAAAAAGAAAATATTAAAGCACTTATAATCCTACTACCAAAAGATAAAAACTTTTAACATTTTGATTATTGCAGATTTCAATTTGGAGTATTTTCTTCCAGATTTTCTTTTAAAGCATTTAAAAAGAATATATAAATACAGAGAAAACATAGAAAAAACTTTATGTATGTATATGTGTGTGTTTGTGTGTGTATAGTTTTATGTTCTTCTTTTCTCAAGTAAGTTTATATTGTAATTTTCCATGACATTAAATATTCTTTGAAAATAACATTAATATGACTTCTTAATAATTCATCATATGGCTCTACCATAATTTATTTACATTCCTTATAATTGGACCTTTTAGTAGTTTTTAGTTTGGATCTGGTATAGACAATGCTGTGATAAACATCCTTAGATATCAGTCTTGAAACATATCTGATTATGATACTATTCGTAGAGATAGAATTTCTGAGTCAAGGTATGTGACCATTTATAAGGATTCTGATACATATTGCCAAATAGTCTTCCAGAAACTTTGCACCCATTTGTTATCATTTGGGTGATTACATCATATTACCCAGGCCTTTAATGCCCTGCTTCAAGAAGGACAAAAATCTCATCACTTAAATAGTGTGCTCAAAGGGATGCCCTGTATCACACTAATGCTTATTTCACTTTGGTCATTGAACAATTTGTTTCCTCTGGTTTAGTTCAGTGGCCTGTGGTTCATTAAACATGAACATTTGAATTTAAGTGTCAAAGAAAATATTCCTTTCAAGTCTTTCATTCAAGCCCTGGAAACTTTAAGTAGGAAAATGTTCCCAAGGGTCAATCCTGTAACTGGAATACCGAGTATGAAAAACAGAATGGTATCATGTAGAATTCAAAATAATTTTTTTAAAAGCCTCAATTTCCATTCCCTAAAGCTAGGGCTGTGTCCTGATTGACATTCTCCTCCTCCATGAGACCCGAATGGGCAGCTGATAGAGCAGTTTCTTGGCCTCCTCTTTCTCATGTGTCTTTACAATATTAACTGCATTTGTAGCCTGAAGAAAATTAACAGAGAAGCGAATCTGATCATGTCTCCATCCTCCAGCCTCCTTAAGGATCTTGTCCGAACCTCAGCATGACAGGCAGACTGTTGAAAATCTAAAGCCTACTATTCCAACCCCAGAGCCTGCCATCCTCCCTCATCCTTCTCACTACTCACATCAATCTTCCCACCATTTTCTGAACCCGGCTTGGTCTTCCACGCCTCTATACCTGATCAGCCGTGTCCCCTAGAGGAGTCTTCCCCCCATGCAGCCTGGTAAATTGTAGTCTTCCAGTCAGATTTCCCCACACAACTCAAGTTCATAAATAGTAAGACCAAGATTCATGCTTTGTTAGGTTCTTTTGGTTGTAAGGAATAGAAAGTCAAGGTACCTAGAGTAATGGGGAGTTGTTATTCACATGTCTATTACCTGCGGGAAACAGACAGGTAAAGAATCTCATGGAAACCAAGGAGCAGCCCCTTTTCAAGATCCAAGACAGGCCTAGGATCCAAGTGGTTTTGTCCCTTCTTCAGTTATAAGAGCCAAAGCTCTCCTTTTTCATGCTCTATTGTCATGGTGACTCATACTTTGCCAGCCCTGTGTATCTTTGTCTGTTAGCTCATTTTTCTTCCCAGGCCCTCTGTACCTACACTGGGCTCTCTCTGGGCCTCCCCATTTGAACTTACTTGAAGCAGTTTCCTGGGCAGAGCTTCTCAGACAAGACCATCTCACAGGTGTGTATCCATCCCCTGGATTGACTGGATCCAATCGGTGGTCCAGTCCAGCGGCCACCACTTGTCTCAAGCCCAGCCTAAAGCCCTGCTTCCTGCAGCAAGGGACTATGGGAGGGCAGTTGCCTTCATAAACAGATAAAGAGCAAGATGGGCATCTTGCCAGAAATATCTGATATACCAAGCGGCTAAATTTCGCCCTAAGAGTATCACTTTTGTGGCTAGAAGATGTAGGACCATCGTTCTAATTTCCTTCACATGTTGAAAAGGAGAGGATTTATAGTGATCCTCCAAGGAATGTAGTGTCCTGGAGCAATATCAGAGGTAGATTTTCAGAATTTTGTTTTACCTGTTCCTAAAACAATAAACTGCTGCCCAGTGTCCGCTCGATCTCTAGCCTTTAAATGAGGCTTGTCTCTTACACAGGAAGAACATGAAAAAAAGCTTTATGCCACAGCTCCAACAGCAGCTCTCCACCCGCCCTTACCTCCCTTGTACCTTCTATAATCCCTTGGCTTCATTCTCCGGCTCCCTCTGCTGTCCCTGGACTATCCTCCTCCTTCCCATGATCCACTCTGCTGTGACTCAGCACCTGCTGCTCAGGTAAGAGGTGCCTCTCTGCCAGCCATGATTCACCAACACCACCTCTCTCTGCTTACCCTCTATCCAAGCCCTTTCCCTCAACCCTCAAGGGAGGAGACTCATAATTCAGGGCAAAGTGAAGAATTGTCTTTAACGAGCTTTTGGTTTGGACTATGGCCGAAAAACCAATATATTCTGCTTAACTCAGAGATTTGTTTTGAGGACTAAATGAGACAACCTATGTTAAGTGCTTGAATAGCTCCTGCACTTATTATGACATCTTAGTGTTCGAAATCCTTTTGGCAGCCTCCTGAGTTGTTCTTCCTTTCAGAGTGGGTCCACTTTGTGGCATAGTCCAATTTATGCACAGCAACTATATTCCCAAGTGATGAGGGTGAGCATTTCGTTTAGAAAAAGCATAGACTATTGCTAGTAATATTTAGTATTTATTGAGAGCTTATTAAATAAAGCACATTTAGTGCTTTGCAATTTTTATCCAATTTATTCCTCATGAAGTAAGAACCATCATCATCCCCACTTTATTGATGAGGAAACTCAGGTACAGACAAATTAAGTAATTTACCTAAGGTCCCTGTCAGTAAGCATCAGAGTCGATATTCAAACCAGAAAGTCTCTTCTAGAGTCTGAATTTTCTGCCACTAAACCATGCTGTCTCCCATTATAATAATGAATGTTTAAGCGGTAAGTGGTCTTGGAAATCATATTGCCCCTACCCCCTCATTTTACAGATGGGAAACTGAGGCCAAGGCAAGTGAAGTGATTTTCCCAAGATTGCAAACCTTGTTAGAAGCACAAGAAGGACTAGAACACAGGACACTGCTTTAATTTCCGTGTTTTCCCCACTATTCTGCTTTGTAAGTTGATATTTTTTAGACTAACTTTATTAGCATCTGCAGAAATATTATCTTCAGATTCATTTTGCTTTGACAGAGTGTTTCTTCTTCCTATTTATCAAAGCAAGCTTCCATATTCAGATGTATTCTCTAAACTTGGAGAAATTGCATAATTTCTTAGAAATCAGTTTCTCAATATGTTATATATGGTGGTTGAGTTTGACGAGTGGTTTCTAGATTTTGGATTACAGGGAACAAAATTTCAAAAAACTTTGGGACCAACATGGAATTGCTATTTTATTTTTACAGGTTAGGGTTTAAAAAAAAACCATGTACAAAAGAGAAAAAACAAAAACAAGCTACCATCTAAAATACTTTCATAATTCTGTAAAAGAATATTTCAACCAAAAAACTAGGAAGATCATAATCTTAGAATAAAGGGTAAATCATTTAAAATGAATAACATTTGTGACAACATGGAAGGCATTATGCTAAATGAAATAAGTCAGACAGAGAAAGACAAACACTGTATGATTCCATTTATATGTGGAATCTGAAAAACGAAACAAATGAACAAACAAAACAAAACAGAAACAGACTCGTAGAAACAGGGAAGAAACTGGTGGGTGCCAGAGTGGGGAAAGGTTGGGTGGCGGGTGAAGTAGTTAAAGGGAATTAAGAGGTACAAACTTCCGGTTATAAAGTGAATGACTCATGGGGATGTAATGTACAGCATAGGGAATATAGCCAATAATTTTATAATAACTTTATACAGTGACAGTTGGTAACCGACCTTATCATGATGATCCTTTCGTAATGTTGAATCACTATCATGTACACCTGAAACTAATAGGATATTATATGTCGATTATACTTCAACAAGCTAAAATAAAATGAATAACATCTATTGTATGGAAAGACTCAAAAACTTGTCCTAATTGTCTTCATTTCATCACGGACCAGTGACAATTTCATCATGGATCAGCATTTGACAGTCTGAGTTAGATGATTTTTGAAGTTCTCTCTAGCTTTTAAACTTTGTGATTTTGAGCATCATTTTTCCATTTACAATTATTTTTGGGGTTTCTAGTTGTTGGGTCTTTGTAAATTAATCCTTCTTAAGTCTGTCCTTAAAGGCTTTGTTACATTGTGCGTGGAATGACTATTGGAGATATTACATTCAGAATAGTAATGTGTGGACATAGAATTATCTGTCCCCCGTCTTAACACTTTGCATGGCTTTCAGTTTCTCTCACCTGCACCCAGGGAAACTGTGCAATGATTCTGAACTCTGACCTCTCCTTTCTCCCCAGGCTCCTTCAGACCAGAGAAGTCAAGCTTAAGCTGCAGCTGAAATTCAGTTTTTCTACTGACTGAGAGCCCTCTGCGATTTGACTGCTTCTGCCCAGGGTCTAACCAGGAAATTCTGCCAACTCTTGCACTGAGGAAGAAATTCCTTAAGGAAGGAACACCTGAACCCATGTGACAACCTGGCAGAAGAGCAGAAGTCTTGTCCCAGATACCCCTTTGAATTCATCCTTTGGAAAATCCATTTCTTTGTTTTCTACTTCATATCACCTATGTGGACATTCGGGACTCGGGGGAGGGGACGGAGGAGGTTAGAGGATGCCAGGACTAAAGCATAAATGCATCAAGGGCAGAGATTTGTCCACCCACTTGTCTCTGCATCCCTAGCAATTTGCCTGGCCTCAGCAAGTGCTCAACAAATGTTTGTGGGATGCACCGAGTTGTAAGCACACTAATTTAATAGCAACAACTTTTTATTGCGTGACTACCAGTGCCAGGAACTGTGATCGATGCTTTACAAAAATTATTTCTGATTCTTATTAGAACTCTCTTTAGTAAGTGAATCATTATTCCCATTGTACGGACAAGGAAACTGAGGCACAAAGTGGTTAAGGGATTCGGCCAAAGTCATTGAACTAGATTAAGTGGCTGAACCAAATAGTCTTTGTGGTGTGCTGAGCTGCAGAGCCTGTACATAAGTCAACCTCTGGGAAAAGGAGGGGAAAGGCAGTTGGCATCTCCCCCGAAGGGCTTAGCAGAGGCACTTTCCCCGCCAAGTCTGCCCAGGCGGAGAGGCAGTTGTGTCATCACCAGAAAAGAAGGAGTTGTTGGCCTTCTTTTTATACTCTCAGATCTCTGAAACCACTTAGGTCCAGCAGGAAGCGAGGGGTAGAGCCCAGACTTGGACTAGTTCTCCTGACTGCCTGCCTCGTGCTTTCCCCACCCTCAGAGACCAGCAAAAAATAGCAAAGCTCATTGTACCCATCAGGATGGGCCAAGTGCTATAACCACTACCACAGGTATCGGTAGCTTCACACACTAAGAACTTATTTCTTGTTTATGTCACAGCCCAAAACAGGTAGGAGGTGGGCCTTCCCTCTTCCCTCTTGGTGTCCTAGGTGTCCTCTCCATTCAGCCAGCAAATGAAAAAACAGAGCAAGGACTGTCCCCGGGAGGATTGTAGGATCGTAGGAGGATTGTAGGATTGTTACCTGGCCTTTAACAAGCCAGGCCTGGAAATGGCCTGCCTCACTTCCATTGTCCGGAATTCAATTAAGTGGCCACATCTAACTGCAAGGGAGGCTGGGAAATGTAGTCTGATGTGTGCTCAGGAAGAAGAGCACTCATGGACACTCGTGAGTTCTAGAAGTCTCTTCTGAGAGCAGCAGATGCTAAGGAGCCTGTTCTCAGTTTGCTGTTTTGTCCTGAAATTGCTACAGGCACTTGAACTTTAGGTCCCTGTAAAATATTCATTTAAACATAGGTTTCTTTGAGGTCACTGCAACTAGCGTGCTCCAAATAGAGGTGGAAAGGAAGGGGGCAGTGGCAGTTTTAAGCAGCTAAAAAACTTTGTATGACTCTTGAGAGTTTCTTGTTCTATTTTTGTTGTTGTTTAGTTGATCGAGTTTTGTTTTATCTTGCTCTGTTTTTTGTTTTGCTGACATTTATTGTATACTTACTACATGCCTAATGCTGTGCTAAGCACTTGACGTGTGTTATTTTTGTTAATCCTCATGGCAACCCTGGGAGGTGGGTACTATTATCAGCCCCATTTTACAAATGTGAACACAGAAGCTTAACAAGGTTAAGAGACTGTTCAAGTCACAAAGCCAGTAGGTGTGAGAGCTGAGGGTTTTAACTTGGGTCTCTTCCACTCCAAATCCTATGCCATTCACTCCAATGGACTCTGGCTGGCAAGCTTCTGGCCAAAGCTGGAGCCCAATCTGAGCCTGGGAGAGTTCTCTGAAGTCTACACACCTCTGCCATGTGAATTCCATTTGTTGACACATTGAGGTCACCACATGCTCCTCTATTGACAGGAGCTGCTGGGCCATACAGACTCCTACAAACATTCTGACCAAGGGAAGGGATGTTAATGTTGCAGCAACTCTTTCTTGAGTATAAAACAAGTTCTTTCAGGTTCATACATTTTTGGTCCACATTTTAGAGACTAATTTCACCCAAAATGAATCAATTTATGGTCAGCCCAATACCTCCTAAGTAATTTTTAATTCAGTGGGATATTTCAAAAGGAATACTGTAGCTGCTCTCTTAAACCACCATGGTTATAGGCTACTCAGATCTTTCATTACATCCTTTTAAATACTTAGAATGCCCTGGGAGTGTAGCACTGAATCAATTAGGGCAAACCAACTAAAGGTTAATTTCAGAGAGCCTTGAGCAGATGCTCTGCCTGTCCTTGTTGCTCGACGGTCTAACAAGCTGAGCTACTTTGACTGTGTAAACACCATTAAAAGCATAACTGGCCCTGGGTCGTGTACCCACCCCACTATTAGAGAACCCTGTTAGAGGGAGACCATTGGGTGGGACTGTGGGGAGCAGAAGGAGGAGAAGGGGGTTGTTGAGCTATTGAACTCTAATTGAACTATA
Source organism: Equus przewalskii (assembly GCF_037783145.1). Taxonomy (NCBI): domain Eukaryota; kingdom Metazoa; phylum Chordata; class Mammalia; order Perissodactyla; family Equidae; genus Equus; species Equus przewalskii. The sequence continues at coordinate 8,580,561 of NC_091854.1, forward strand.
AACAAGGGCTTATTATAAGCACTGCTCCCAGTACTCTCAGTATATGACTCCCTTCGGGAGTTTCATTGTGAGCAGAATTTAATCACACAACTGTCTTTCTAGGGCATCACGCCACTCCACTTGCCTCTAGTTCAAGTAACTGAAAGGTGTAACAACAGGTTTTGAGATCATGGTGCTTTAAAGGTGGATTATACAAGGAGCACTCAAGCAGCACAAGGCTGAAACCACTCAGAGGTGGTCCCATGGCTCAGGAATCAGGCATGGAACTGGTTCCAATCCCAAGCACTGTTCTCTAGCAGTGACAGCCATCATGGCGACCAACAGCCCTGCGTTAATTTCTCAGGGACTCATTACCTGGCTTTCAAGTTATTGTCATGGAGGTAGGGGGAGCCCCCTGAGCACCTGAGTTCCCCACTCCTTGTCTAACTCAGTGGTTCTGTATCCTGGCTGCATATCAGAATCACCTGGGGAGCTTTTTAAAATACTGATCCCTGGGGCCTTCCCCAGAGAGGTGGTATTTTTCACAAGTTCCCTGGGAAGACCTAACACGTAGCCCCCGGTTGAGAAGCATGGGAGTGGCCCCCATCCCTCTCCATCGGGGTGGAGTGGTTTGGTCCTCAACATCTTGCATATAGAAAATAGAAAGGAGGTGGGCCTAAGAGCTGCTAACTATGGCCAGCAGTAGCCATGGGGTGGCCCGGCTGTGCTTAAACCTCTCACTGGATAGGGAAGATGGCAGGGCTGTGTAATCTTAGGTAGTCAGCTCCCAACTCAAGTCCTTTGCTTTTCCTCCTTCCTGCTACTTTGCCTTCTTGCCACATGACAATTTAATGAACATTTGTTGAATGTTTTCTGTATGCCAGGCACTGGGCTGTGCACCATCAAGAGAAAGAGAGGAAGAGGAAGACATGGTCCTCATCCTCAAAGAACTTACCAACCTTCGCCAGGGAAGTAAATGTGATTGTACGGAAATCAGTTTCCTACTTAATAACAGCTCTTATTGAAGGTTCAATGGGGATGAGATAAGAAGATAGAATCGCATAACTTATCCAGAGATTATTGGTGCTTTTCCCCATTATTGATGTAATTAACAATTGCCAATGTCCCTTCTCCAGCCCCATTGTCTCTCATGTGCACACACACGCACACACATGCCTTCTTCAGAAATAGGAAAGGGCTAAATACAGATATTTTAGAAACCAGTCACAGGCCAGCTATCTTTTCTATGTGGAACCTGTTTGTAAGAAAACCTGGGTGAGCTAAAGTTTAATCAAGGCCCAGAATCCTTCTGGTTAGTCCCAAATCAACAGAAGCCCCCATCTAAGCTTATTAGGGCTTTTTACATGGCTGCTTCAGATCCCCGCATTCGCTCAGTCAGCTAAGGTTTGAATCTTTATGCACCAGACACCATGCCAGACACTAAAAATGTAATAGTGAGCCAAAAAGACCATTCCTACTCTACTGGTGCTTAAAATCTAGTGAGGAAGACAGATGTCAGTGTAAAATTACTGTTGTGGTAAGTGAAGATGTACATGAGGCTACGTGAGAATGTTAAAATGGGAACAGACCTAGGAAGTCGAGGAAGCACCCCCTGAGAACCTGGTCAGAACCTGGGCATCACATCCAGAACGTGATGGCCTGGGGAAGAGCTGATTTGCAGGGGTACATTCCAGCCAGCAGGAAAACTATGAATGAATTAGTGAGGTTGGTCTACATTGGTTGTTTGCAAAGCATGGTCCTCAGACCACTGTGGGTACGAGAGAGCCTTTCAGAGGTTCTGTGAGGTCAAAACTATTTTCATGATTATGCTACGATGTTATTGCCCTTTCCCACTGGATTGATATTTGCACTGATGCTATAAAAGCACTAGTAGGTAAAACTGCTGGGGCCTTAGCACAAAGCAGGGCAGTGACACCAGACTGTCCTTGCAGCCATTGTATTCTTTGTCCATGCATTTGCAGGGAGGGAAAGCTAGTTTCACTTTAAAATGCCTTTGATTAAGCAGTAAAAGTTATTTCTTTTATTACATTACTACCCTTGAGTATACATCTTTTTAATATTCTGTGTGACAAATGGGAAGTGTATAAAAAGCATTTTTACTGCATGCAGAAAAGTACAATGGTTGTCTTAAGGAAAAGTACTTGTTTGATTTTTTGAGTTGTAAATGCAACTAGCTGCTTTTATCATGGAGCACAGTTTTTACTTGAAAAAAACTACTAACAAACCATGGTTATTCAAACTTGCGTTCTTGGCAGACTTTTTTTTTGGTTTTTTTTGAGAATGAATAAAGCGAGCCTGTTACTTCAACGAAAATAACTGACTGTTTTTTGCCAAAGATAGAATTCAAGCTTTCAAACAAAAATTATAATTTTAGAAAACTTGTACCTACTACATGAGCTTGACAACTTCCTCATACTTAAAGTCTCCAACGAGATTGATGGTGATACTAATTAATGTGAGCTTTTAATATATTGTATAATGAAATATGCCAACATTTGGAAGATCTGTATAACTCAGTGAATCGATCTTTTCCAATAATCAATGCATGAGGTTACAAATTCATGCATGGGTAAAGGATCCGCTCAAAGTGCAAGACAGCCTAATGGATTTTAATGTAACAGAGTACGAAAAGTCCATTGATATGGTTTCAGATTCCATATCGTAATTAACTTATAAGAAACTACCACTTGTCAAGTTTTGATGTAGTATACAAAAAGATTATGCACCATCATCAACAAAAGCTATTAAAATACACCCCTAGATTATTAACTACATTATCTGTGTGAGGCCAGATTTTCTTCAAATACCTCAAAAACAGCAACAAAACAGATTGAAACTGATTAACTGCAGGAGCAGAGATGAGAATCCAGCTGTCTTCAATTAATCCAGAGATTTGCAAAAATGTAAAACTGTCATTCTCACTAGTTTGTTTTGGAAACTAGCTGTTTTTCATAAAAATACGTTATTTATGTTAACATGTAATGGTTTAATAATTGTTATTTTAAAATGAATTAATATACACACATTTTAAAAATTTCTCACTTTTAATCTCTGACATGGAAATATTGGTAGATATAATCCACATAAACAAAAGCTCTTTGGGATCATCAATAACTTTTAAGAGTTTAAAGGAATGCTGAGACCCAAATGTTTGGGAACCGCTGGGCTAGGTTATTTTGCAGTAACAAAACTGTCTTGAAGCTCAGTGGCTAAACAGAACAAATGTTTATTTCCCTCTCATGCACAGACGATCAGGCTACTCTCTGAAGACAGCTGTCCTCATGTGCTGACTCAGCAACCAGGTGACTCGGTCTTGTGGTTCTGCTGTCTCCACACGCGGCCTCCACGACTGCAGCTGTAGAAGGGAAAGCCGGAAGATGGCACATCAGCTCCTAAATCTTCTGTTGTGTGTCACTTCTACTCACAACTCACTCAGCAGAACTGATCACATGGCCCCATGCAACTGCAAGTGGGCTGGGAAACGTGAGAAAGTTTGTGGATATTTGGTGAGCAGCAAATGGCTCTACATACTAGAGAAGAAAGAATTTGTTCAAAGAACTTGTGGTGAGGAACTGAAGCTTCCTTGGGAGAATTGGTGGGGCTCACATAGTGAGGTGAAGCATAATGCAAGAAAAGGCAGGGGAGACCTGCACGGGCCAGGCGGTGAAAGCCGCGGTAAAGATTTACTCCTAAGCCGTGGTAAAGATTGTGGTCTTCTTCAGAGCAATGGGAAGACAGTGGATGGTTTAGATAAGCGGTGACAACAGTCAGCTTCATCTGTTCATGGACCACTGTAGTTGTGGGAGGAAATGAACGTACGGGGACAGGAGTAGAAGCAACAAGGTACTGTGCTGATAAATCAGATCTTTGGGGAAAAACAAAAGCCTTAATTTGAGGCACTTGCCAATTTCTGTAGTGTAAATACTCCCACTGTGGCCAATTTCAAGCTTACCAGTTTGATGTCACTGAATGCCGAGTTAGGAAGACACGTGCACAGTTAACTCTTGGGAGCCAGCAGAGCAGGTTTCAGTGCCACTGAGGCAAGAAAGCTAGTTAGGAGGCTAGTCCAGTCAAAAGATGATGGTAGTCTAAACTTTCCTCTCCTTCGAACACACAGCTGGAGCTAACCCCACAGTCTACGCATGTCAGTGAACAAAACCCCCTGCCTGCACCACAAACACTACCACAACCATCACCACATAGCACCAAGATTTCCCAACTATTGCTATGAAGTATGAGGGGAGGGATATGCTAGCTCCCCCCATCCATCCACAGTCTTGCCTCCAAACCATGACAACTATGGACTTAGATCCTTTAAGAATCAGCAAAGAAACATCCCCTCCACCTGTATCTCGTCTTCCCAGAGCCATGTTTGCAAACACCCTCAGATATTCTGGCACAACATTCCTCCTGCGCCGTTCCAAGGAAGGGGCAGCCCAGAAAGCTGCCAGAAAGGCCCCGCCTGGGTTTTCCCCCTCGCCTGATTTACACGAAAAGATTCACAAGAATCAAAATAGTTACAGTCTACAACTATAGGCTACAGAACAGCCTTCGCAAGAGTGTGAACAGTGTGAAAACCTTGGCTTGTGCTGGCTGGCTCAGAACAGCACCAGATGACTGGCTGACAGGGATGAGGGATGGAGTGAGGTCCCTCCCCGAGGGCGCTCTCACCGAAGTACCCAACCAGCTGCCCGAGGCTGGCAGCACCAGCCAGACACTCCCCTCCTCTACCGGCCTCGGGTTTAGCTAGTTCACCCAGCTCTTGGCTCCTCTCCCTTCCCCTCTGCTCAAGTTGCTGGAGCTGAATAACAGCTTACTTGTACCTGAAGTGCTGCCTGGGGTGCTGCTATTTAAATAGCTCTGGCTCTAAACACAACAGGTGTCGCTCACAATCTAGCTCCCAAATTTTAACGTTTGGGGTTTTTTTTCTCCAGAGGGCCATATGATTTTTTATTTAAGGAGCTTTCCTGGCTTAGATAATAATGCCCTTCTCTCTCCCTCCCTCCCTTCCTCTCACTTTCTCTTTCCTCTTCGCATAGAGCCACAGGCTGAAGTCTTCCTCAGCAGCTTCACCCATGCCGGCTGCTGGTTCTGGAAGTCACTGACCCTTGAGCAGAGTGGGACACTGCTGGGCTGGCTCCAAAGTTCCCTCCACCTGTGTCTACCTGCTGGACAAAGCCCCCAACAGGAGCTCGGGACTCCAACAAAGTTCAGTCATGATGTCTGCGTCCCCATTAAAGGTGTTACGTAACCCGAGTCACCAGACACTGGAGCCTTCACAGAAAGGCAACAAAGGCAGATGTGGGAGGCAGATGGGCAAGAAAGTGCCATAGAAGCCTGGATGCCACCAAATGCTAACATTCTCTCTTGAGACAAATTAGAAGTAAAAGACTGAATACCATGGATTTAAAATTTTCTGTTTTAGAAATTTCAGTTTTTATTCCTAAATTCACTGAAACCACTAAGCGAATAAAAGACCTGAAAGCAAAAGACTATGCACCTCTTGATTTTACTGGAGTCGCTTAAGCCAAATACTCCTGGCTGTGTAGGTGCAAATCCCAAGTGACTAGAGTAAGAAATCGACATCTTATGTAGCTAAGTAAAGACATTTTTTTAAGAAAGATGATCTCATCACCATCTTTTGATGAAATAAAGGACGTTTTAACATCAAATATTTCAATGAATTTAATATGGTGAAAACTTGCTACATTGTCCTTTTTCACCCAGCAAAGGACGGTGAAAATTACAGTCCACTAAACAGCATTTGAGAACCCAAATCTCAGTGCCTCCAACACCCTCCAAGAGAAAGAGACTCTATTTGGCAGCTGTCCCTGCTGGACCTATGGAGAAATGAAGTCTCAGAGGGGTTGAACGACTTGTCCAAAGTCACACAGCTAATAATGTCAGAGCTAAAATTCAAACCCAAGACACAACTCCATCCATGAAAAACAAAGAGGGTAACAATAGATTTTCCCAGACCCCATATTGGATAAATTTTACTAGGCCTATTCATCCTGCAGTATAATTCTCTGTCTATCAGGCGATTTTCCAGTTGTGTTCTTGATTTCATAAGGAGGCCTACTACCAACTAAAGAGATTCTGGAATAGACTGCATCCTCCTTGTAAATTATTAGCTTCCTTGATTACAAATAAACCTCAGCAGAGTTAGGTTATCATAAGCCTATTTCCCGAGGCCTCTGAGGCACTGTGAAGATAGGGGTTATGCGGTTTTTAGACTTGAAAAACCTGATTTTCCAGCCCCAGAACTCAGAGACAACGAATATGCGAACATGCGTACAAGCAGTAACAGGGCTGTGGGGAAAGCTCTGGTCAGGCTGTGACCAAGGGGCGTGGAGCCTCCACCTCCCGGCCACATAGGTCTTCTTGGCCAGATGGCGTCAGTACTGACTGAGTGACCTCAGGCACGTCACTACACCCTCAGCAGAGCCGCAGTTTCTTCATCTATGAATGGCAGGGATTTGGGTAAAAGGATCTTGAGGGCTTCTTCCAGGTCGCAAACACAAACAACAGCAGCAACCCATGACATTCACAGGACATCTGCTGCTGCTCAATGTAGGGTCAGGCATTTCTCCTCTTTAAGCTACACACAATCTGGGAACCGCACAAGACTTCTTTCTTTCATTGTTTTTTTTTTCCAGTGTCCTCCACTTTCACCAGCTCTTAGCAAGACAAATGCTGGGCCAGCCAAAGCTGTTTCACTTTAAGAAGTTCTCCTGTGTGGCTGAAATCAGATAATGGCTGTAATTCACTGTGATTCACGTAGCTCAGGAGTGTGTATGGTATGCTGCAGAAAGCACTCGCTCAGTGGTAATATATCATAAGTCTACGTCTACTGCTTGATCACCTCCATGCATGCAAAAGTGTGACCTCGGCCCACACCTCCAAAATGTCCCCAGAGGGGACATGTTTCACACCCAATTGGTCAGCAACTGTTACCACACTGCCACAGCCCCCTTCCTCCTCTTGTATCCCATGGTTCTGGGCTAGAGGTGACTCACAGCCAACTAGGAGCATCAGTGTTTCCAGCGGGAGTGAACTCTGGATGTACCCCAAGCTTACAGTGCCAGCATTGGCACAAGGATGGGTGGGCTCTACTGCAGCAGAGGACGGGGAGAGCGCTCACCCCGACCCAGCTTGGCTGGAGTCCAGGGTTTCACCCTGTGCGCCGCCAGTAATTACAGCACCTTGGCCTCTAACTTCCTGTCTGGGAGGGGGCCAGTAGGGGCAGATGCCATTCATTCCATTGCCTCCATTCTCTTCTCCCTCCCTCTCCCTTCCCCTGTGGAGACTTTCCCTCTCCTCCTGCTCTTAAGCAAACGTGTTGGATTGGGGCGTGGGGGCAGGCCAGGCTTGTCCCCCAAACATATACCACTGGTGTTGGGGTAGTGAGTAGTTCCACGGGAGGTAACTGGGTAACTGGGGGATGGTGAGAGAAGGCTTATTTTTCACTATGTACCATTTCGTACTCTTTGAATGTTACACCAAGAGTGTGAAATGCCTGTTCAACAAAATGAGTTTAAAAAAAATTTAAATAATTTAAAAAATCATCCTGCAGGGGCCTAAGTCTATTTTTTGTTTGGGCTGCTCAGTGCTGCCCAACTCTTACGGAAATCTTTTTTTTTTTTTTTTCTTTTAATGTGTATCAGACACCATTGCCAAGTTTATGGTCAACATTGTTCTTTCTGTATGCATCTAAAGTCATTTTTAGTGATCTGCCTTGAAGCTACTGAGCATGTCAAAGGAGAAGAGGGTTTGGAGAGTTGAAAAGAGGACAGGATTTAAAGTCAGGCTGACTTGAGTTCGAATCCTGGCTCTACCACTTACTGGCTTGAGCAGGATTCATAAGTTCTCTAACCCTCCATTTCTTCAACTCTCTAAACGAAAATCAAATTACCCACCTTACCATAAATCAAAGCAGTTAAGAGCATATACTTTGGAATTAGGTTTAATTCCTGCAACTGTCACATCCTAATTGTTTCATCTCGTTAAGCCTCAGTTTCCTCATCTGTGAAATGGAGATAACAACAGTGTTGGGCTGTTTATTTTGTGAATTTTAAATGAGATGATGCACCGATAGCCCTCAGCAAGGTAACCTACACAGGGAAATGTTCACTAAATTGTTGCTCTTTCTATCAAGATGTTTTTGTGAAAATAAGGTACGATAAAGTGCCTGGTTCTCAAAAATATGCATGTGTATTTTTAACATTTCTTTTCCGCTAGGTTCTTTTTCTTTGTGGAGAAATTTCCTGCTGTTTGGCCTTTGTAACTGCTCTCTGTGTCAGCTAATGCACTCCTTTTTGTCTGCTTATTACAAGGCTCTTATGTAAAGAAATTGATTAGAATGGCAAAAGGGGGACAACTTGAAACTTCTGTAAAGTGGGAAGATTCTTTGGAGTTTCATCCATCCATCCATCCATCCATCCATCCATCCATCCATCTATCCACTGAAAATGCTAGGTCCTGGGATTGCAGAATTGACCGGTACAGGTGTGGTCCTTCCCCTCAGACACGAGGAAGTGGACTCTTTGAGGAAGTCAGATGTGAGGAAGGCATGAACCCAAGCCTGTGTTGGGCTGAAACTCCTTTGCATTCCCTGACCAAGAGGCTTGTAAGAAACTCGCATCTGTGTGCACCAAGTCCCCCCTAAGTTTGGGCTGAATGTACCCAGGAAAAACTCCAGCTGGATAAATTACAGTTCCACAGACAACTGTAGGAGGGACAGCTGCCTTTAATACCACACATCTAAGAATCAATTTTAAACTGTAGAAAATGATGCAATTTCCTCAGAGTCTAGGTAACATGCAATAACAACTTGGTTTTTCAGGAATGTGGGCCTGAATGAAAGTGCCAAAGAGAAGTCCAGAACTTTTCAGGCTTCCTTTACTCTCAGACAAATGCTCACACTACAGGGATACTTGAGGTTGAATGTGGCCGAGCAGGGGAGTAGGTTTGGAAATAGCAAAGGGCCGTCTGAATACAGGGCATTATTGCCACTATTGCAGCTGCCACCGAGAGTGGGAAGGAGCCTACAGCTTCTTGGGGCTTCAGTCTGGGTTTGTGTGACTAGAGCTGGATGGAGTGACATCTCATCCACTCGGTCAACAGCGATAGCGCATCCCCTAACTGCCAGACGCAGGGATACGCCCTGAACAAGACGACACACAAGACTCTCCAGCCAGGAAGAAGTGGGACTCTGAGTAGTTGTGCAGGGCATGCTGGCAAAGCAGAGGGCCTTGGCTTGTGCTGCCTGAACTTACCCAAAATGAACTTGGATGAGGTCTGCCTACATCCACGGCTGTGCTGCCCTGATTGTTCACAGAGTTGGGCAGAAAGGCGGTATGATGCAAAGAAGGACACAGGGAGTCAGGAAAACATGGGATCCAGTCACAGCACCTGATGACTTTTCATTGCACTTCTCTAGATCTTAGATTTCTCTGTCATTAAGGGAAGGGTTTTGAAAAAAGAAAAAAGGGTGTCTAAGGACACTCCCATTCCAACAGAAGCTCTGACCCAGGAGTCAGGGAACAGGCTCTGCCTTGTGGGCCCTCCCTGCCACTATGAGGTTCACTTGGCCGGCTCTTACACACACACACACCACTGCCCCAAAGTGAGAATGTTGAGGTCACTCGCTTCCAGGCATATCTCTCACCCCAGTCTTACTGGATGTCAGCTGGGGGTCTCCTCAGCTCTCAAAATCCAGATAAAATTGTATAACATCTGCCGCATATGTCATGCCCAATTCCCATGAGCTGTGGGTTGAAAGCCCTCCTGAAAATCTCTGAGAATCCAGGGGAGTGTGAAGTGATGTTCCTTTCCCAGCTCTCTGACTCCTGAACTCCGAGGTGCTGGTTAAGGGACCCTCCCCTATTTACCTTTGCCACTGCAGATACCACATCCTAATACTTGTGCTGATGAGTGATTCCCCCACCTGCCCTCCAGGGCAAAGGATTGTGTCATAGTCATCTTCCTACCCCTGGCACCACTCTACACTGGCATCTATTACATGTTCAACATTATTTGATAAATATGTAAAAAGAAGGAAGGAACGGTGTCAAAGATGTCACTGAGATTATTTGGAATGGCAAGTCAAGGCCAGCTCTGGAGAAAAATGTGTTAAAGTCAATAAAAGTTGCTTCTCATCCAGGATCACTCCTGCCCTGCCTGCTTTGGGTACCTTTCGGGGTCCAACCACAAGCTGCTGAGACATTAACTGACAAGGACACTGTTACCTGATAGAGCTTCAACACATTTGCTCCCCCGGCTCGGCCTCTTCACTTTAAGAGGCTTCCTCCACCTCTGCCCCTGCACTTCCAACTGATGTGGTAACACTGCTCTAAAACGTCATCCCCATCTGGGCTAATCCTTACCTGGCCAGACCCAGAGCTGACTTCATAACTCTCCACCTTCACAATGCTCCCTTGACCCTTTGCACGGAACTTGCTTCCAGAAATGATCACTCTGCAGCAGTTCTAGTGGCTTCTCCGTCTCACCCACTAGATGGTGAGCATTGCTGTAATTCCTCCCCAACCCCGGTGCCCAACTCAATGCTTGAAACATAGGAAGACTCAATAAATCTTTGCAAAATGAATAAATAGTGAAAAAAATAGAGTATGGGTGCAGTTATTTTGAGGGGCAAATGAGCAAAAATAGTGGAGGCTTAGAGCAAACAAAAGGGGGAGGAGTCAAAAGTTTTTAACAGAGGAAAAGGGGGAAGGTTCATTCAGCGTTATTGAAAAACAAGTCATTTGGTGAAGCATGCTGAAGGAGAACTGGGTTTTCTAAACCCCAGCTCAATGTTTTTTCATAGTGCCTTTACTGTCTCTGTCACATAATTTTTGTTTGTGGTTTGCAGTTGGAAATGACAACATTGGTTCATTGTTTGCTGGGTTTCACAATTCTCCCTTCCCATCAAGAACACACCATGAGGCACATACAATAATTGCTTTTTATATATCCAAGAATTTAAATTATGTTTTGTTTTGCAAGCTCCATGATACCCCTTTGAGGTATGTAGAAACACCTGGGGATGTTGCAAAACCAGCCTAAGAATGGCCTCTTCACGATGTGCTCAGCAGGGCTCCCCAAGTTGAGAAAGAACATGCAGTCCCCTGCTTGCAGTTTTCTTCTTTGCATGTGCTTCTGCTCCTGCACTTAGAATGCGTGTTCAAGTCAGCTGGAACCTAAGGACAAGTGGCAGGATGGTCCAAATTATTGACAAGTCAAAAACCTGTGCAGAAACAAGCACTCTCCTTCAAAACAGTCCATTAATTTAGGCAGAGTTTTGACTTCAATTATCAAACTAATTGTTTCTATTCTACACTTGACTTCGTGTAGACATGTGGCATCCAAAACTGTAACTACTAGACTCTTACGACTACCGAGCACTTGAAATGTGGCTAGTCTGGAATTCAAAGACTTAGTACAAAAAAAAATCTCGTTAATAATTTTAACACTGGTCACACACTAAAATAATAATATTTTAATATATTGGTTAAATATACTATATTATTAAAATAAATTTCACCGTTTTTTTTTAAATTTTTTAAAATGTGGATACTAGAAAATTTTATATCACCTGTGTGGTTTGCATTATATTTCTATTGGACAGCACTGATGGAGACAATTCCTATACACACTCAGTAGACTATGAAGAAAGAAATCATAAAGTTTGGATCACTAACAGAGTGAAAGGAGAATTTAGTCCAGGGGAAAAAGATAGTTTATTTCAGACAAGAACAAAACTCTGCTTGAATTACAAATTCTGCCATAATTTCCATTTCACAGTGCAATCCACTAAGGAGCTAACGCTCAGAGTTCATAATGGATGGAAATTACTTTGTATTACAGCCTTAGGGGGCACAGTAAATACATCAAACCGCAATTTCCTCCTGAATGAAGCAGTGCACCTAGGCCTTTGGACTGTGGTGATTGCTTTGTGTACTTTCCTCCGTCACCCCTGGACTGTGAGCTCCTTGAGGACAGAGGCCCTGCATTAGTCATCTGGTAGAGTGACCAACCATCCTGGTTTGCCCAGGACCTCGCGGTTTCCTGGGATGTGGGACTTTTGTGTTAAACCAAGACAGTCCGAGACAAACAGGATCTGGTTGGTCACCTTAGTGAGGAAAAAATCCTCTAAATCCTTGAATATTCCTGTGCTCCATATGTCATAAGTGCTCAATAAATGTTACACTTATACTAAAAACTGTGAACTTGTGCTGAATGTTTTCCCATTTGTGTACGGACACCCCTGATAGAACCAAAGTGCCTTCTAAATCGAAGAAGGATCAGGATGAGGCGTTTTTTAAAATGTCACGATTGGCCAGAGGCTCTTGTAATTGAGGAATCTCCTTCTTGGGCATCAGCACTACAAGAACGATTGGTCCCTGTCCATGGAACTTTCATCTGCTTCCCTTGGCCCCACCCCACCAATTCCACCGAAGCCCAATCTGCCCCTGCTGACTAAGGAGCCCTTTGCTGTTGTCAGGGACCCTACTCAGGTCCCCTTCATTACCCCTGGACAGGCAGACAGCTAGTTGGCTAAGCTGAAAGAGTTCCAATATATGTTGTCTGTCAAGCAAATGCAGTATAGCTGTGTGTTTGAGGTGGGGAGAAGCCAGGGGGACACAGGAAAGACTGAGGAGTTAAAGCAAGAAAGAAGAATTCGCTGATCTGTTATCTGTGACTGGCTTCATCCAGGAAACATATTAGCATTTGTAGTACCTGGATTCTGTGACCCCAGCTCAGAACCTTTTCCACAGCAGAGGAAATTCCAGATGTTTAAGAGCCTGGGCTCCGGAATTGGAGTCGAGGGTTTAAACTCTGGCTCTGTAAGTTGCTGAACTTCTGTGGCTTCAGTTCCTTATCTGTAAGTGGTAACAAGAGTACCTACCTCGTAGGCTTATTGTAAGGAATAAACGAGCCGATGGCTATAAAGTGGTCTGTGCAGTTCCTGGCACATAGGAAGTACCGGATATAAGTGCCAACCATAATTATCCTGTCACTCAAGGTCAAGAGAGAAAGTCGGTACAAAGAAAGAGCATGGACTTTGCAGTCAGACCTGGAAATATTTCAGTTCACATTCACACAATCGTGGTTTCAGACAAGCAATTTAATCTCTCTGTGCTTCAGTTTACATATTTGTAAGGTAGAACTCCACCTTGTAGGATTGCTATAAAAACTAAATGGGACATAATAACTACGGTCCCCAGCACAAGATGATCAATCAGGATAATTACTATTGATCAATCAAGATGATTGGTAAGATCTTTCCCGTATTCAATTCTTCTCTTTCTCCAATCTAAGTCTGAAAGACTAGCAGAATTCCTATCTTCGAGCATACCTGTCACTCCCAGCTCCCATGCCTACGCTCTTACGATCTCATTTCTAGAAACTGACCCCAAAACATTAAAATCCTGTCCAGCACTCAAGATCCAGCTTGAACCCACCTCTTAAGAAGTCTTTTCCTCTCCCCAGGCAGAGAAGGTAATTCTTTCCTTAGCCAATTATCCCCTCATTTAATCCATTCCAATGGGTCAAGTTGGATTGCCCTTGGATCAAGTTAACATCCTACACTAGCAGTTTTTGGAAAATGGCAACAGAGAGAAAAATAATGCTAATACAGTGAGTTTCATAAACCAACTCACATATCATTTCTTTTTTTTTTGAAATTAGTGCTAAAATGTTCTTTATTTTATATAAGCATGGTTATATAAGCATATTTATGTCGGCATGATGAGGTGACAGTTGCTGTTTTTCCATGTTCTTACTTGGCAAAATAAAAAGTAGGCAGCCGTATGTTGATCACCAAAATGTTTTTGGTTTTATTTATTTGTTTTGCTATTTTACTGATTGGCGAAAAACAGAAAGTCTAGGAACTGCTACACAGTATACGATAGAGGGAAGGGAAATAAAGGAGATGGAGAAGAAGAGGCGTAAGAGGGGCTGGTCAGAATCTGGAGTCTCTGTGTGGCCACCTTCTGCTGGTTGAATGGAGGCCCCAGTGATGTGTCCAGGTGCTATTCAGGCGCCCACATAAAACAGGCTGCAGTTATGAGCACATTCATTTGCTAGAATCAATGAATGATCATCTCTTTCTAACTCCAAGTTGCAACAGGTAAGTCTAGCTCTATCTAGTTCTAAAGCAATGATTTGCAAACTTTAGTGTGCATCAGAAACACCTGAAAAGTTAGTTAAACTCTGGCGTCTGGGGCACACCTGCAGAAACTCTGAGTCAGTCCATCTGGGACACGTGCATTTTAAACAAACCTCCTGAGAACTGCTGATGCAGGTGGTCCTCAGGCCGGCCAGACATTGCAAACACAAATACTGACTATTCTGCTCTCTCCTATATGTCCACAGGCTCACCCACGCCTAGCCTCCCTCTTTCCCAGTCTCTTCTGATATTGTATCTGCTTTCACATATGTGCAGCCCTCAGGTGTCCATAACACTTCTTTTCTTGGAATCTTGGTAATGAAAAGGCTCTAATGGTCCTAGATGGGTAAGTTCCCCTGAATCAAAGTGAGGTCTTATTTTGGTTTTTGGCAGCTTATTTAAAAGTCACAAGTATTATGTCTCTAGGTCCTGAGACAAAGCAGCATGCCTTCTACCTCCCCCGTCACTGCTTCCAATTCACCTCCAGTGACAGGCAAATGCTTTTCCTCTGCACCACTGATGCTGCGCAAGAAGCAATAGCGTTCTGTTTCTTAGAGCAGGTGCTTACAAGTTTGTTCTTGATCAACTATCTGAATTCTGTACTCAAGGTTTCCAGATGCCACAGGCAAGAAAATGTGGCTAAGAGGAGCTACCTACTCTGATTTAGAAAAAGCAGAGAGAGAAGCTACTGTGGAAACTGGCTCTTTTGTTTTACCTAAATCACTAACTTCATTGACTTCACTTTCAGCCTATGCTCATGACATTTTTCCATTTTCTTGTTTGGATCACCACTTGAGTGTTCTGTCAACTCTTTGCAAAACTTCTGACCTATATTCATGCAAATAGCCCAAAAGGTAGGGAAAATAATCCTTCCTGGGGCCCCCTGCATCCTGGTATTCATCCAGAATCATAAAGACTTCCCAGGTGGAAAAAGCTCTCAAAGAGGTTGATTTACAAAATGCCAGCCAGGGCGAAACCTCACTCCTCAAAGACTTGAGTTTCTGGAGGAGTGAATTTTAGGGGCCTAGGAACAAAGCCTAGATTTGGAGAGCTTAGGAAAGATCTTTGCTTTACACACAGAATAATTGAAAAAGAAGGCACGTGAGTGAGGAGAGTGGGGGAAGGGTGTTAATTCCTGTGTTGAAAGAACAGAAAAAGATTATATTTTACTTAATTTTTTTTTGGTGCACGGCAGGGCAGTTGACTGACACTAAATAAATCCTTGAATAAATGAATCTCTAGCATTGGGGAGGGCGTGGCGATGGAGGGAGTGGGGGTAGGGGAAGTGGCTTGTGCATATGGAACAGATAACTTCTTAAGGAAAGGGGGATTAAAAGCAAGAGCCTCAGGGCATTTAATAACTGTGGCATTTTATTCTTGCTTTTCGTGGATTATTGGAGATTACGTGCTAAAAGCAAGAGCCCAGTCTAGTGTTACTGTTTGACTTACCCTTCCTTTCCTCTCATTTAAAATCTTCTGTCTCTTCCATGATTTTCATTTGGTCAATGACAGACAAATCTGGAGTATGAAAAAGCTTTCCTGATGAATGGAAGACTACACAAACACCCTTTTCTAAAGAACAGGAAGGGGTTTCACCGTCAGATTCAACCTTTATAAAATCAAAAAGCCCTCTTAGAAGTGTTAAAAAGTAGATCCATAAAAGTCTTTTGCAACCAACTGCAGTGGCCTACGGCACAGCTGCTGAAGCTCAGGGAGCCGGGGAGTGGGGAGCGGCAGAAGGCTGGCGGCCCAGGCCTCTGCAGGAAGCGCCTGCATCTCCGTGCACCATGTGATCTCCGCAGGGTTTTGGTCACTCGGCTTATGAACGGGCAAATGCTTATGCTTTGCCTCAAACATGACGAATCACCTGAGGGTGAAGCTGTATTTCAAAAGGAAAGTCTTTCCTTGGGCTCTGTGGAGCAGGAAGGAAAGGAGATTCTAAGCACAAGGAAATTCCCAGCATAGGGAAGATTTAGCCTCCTAAAAGTTCAATTTGGGTATTCTGGACATATGAAATAATCTGAGAAGGTTAAAAAGATCATAGTGGTCTCGGGAATTACCATCTCCTGGAAAGAGCGATGGGCTTTGGAGCCAATTCCAAAGTGTGGATTCTAGTCCTGGTCCAGTTATTTATTTATAGTTTGACCTGGGCCAAAATATTTAAGTTCTTTAAATGTCAGTATCTTTATCTATGTAACACAAATAACAACATCTCTCTCACAGGGTTGTTGGGAGTACTTACGATACACTGAAATCTCCTTCCTTTAATATATTAATGCTCGGTAAATATTACTTTCATTTTCCTGCTCCCTCTGCCTTCCTTTGGTAACCTAAAAATAAAGAGCCAAAGTGAGAGGCAGAGAGGCATTTAGTTTGAGATCAAAGAATTGCAATTCGGGGAGCACAGATGCAGGTAAGAAACCCAAATAGTGTCCTGATTACATGAGAGGAGATCAGAGTTTTTATGGGAAAAAGGGAGGAGGATGAGGTAAGTTGTACTAAAGAAGAGTCCATTGGTACTAGACAAGGTAAGGCTAGGCTTGGACTTCATTGATTGGTTAGCGATTCACTCATCAGCAAAGTCCATTTTCATCAGTCCTTACAAACTGGATATTCTTGTCCTTACTGACTTCTTGGAATGTTGGCAATTTGGTCCAGTTTGGAAGATGAAGAAAACAAGAAGGGCAAGGCAATTCCTTTGAAATGGCTGCTTCGGCTCCATTTTAATATGGCTCCTCTCATGTCATCTTTCACACTCCCACCTGCCCCCAAGCTCCTTAGTCCAACCCAAACCTCTCACTGCTGCTGTGCCTACGTGCCTGAGGAATTTAATTCCGAATGTGTTTGGGTGGTAATTTGATGAAACCTGCTAACATCAAGGAATTTCCTTAACAAGAACATTGGCAAGTCCTGCAAGCTCTGAGGTGAACATAATTTGCACCTGATCTGAAGTATTTCACCACCTGAGAAAGTGCCTCATAGTCTTGGTCCTGGTCCAGCTGGAAACAAGAGAAGGTGGGTCCCCAACAAGTGTGTAGTCAGAGGGTGGAGAGCCAGTCAAGAGAGAGCAGGAGATGAGGCAATGGGGAGTGGGTGGACCCCGGATGATGCAGGCGAGTTGAACTGGGGAGAAACCCAGGCCAAAGGGTAAGCCAACAGAGAGGACATGTTGACCTCAGAGGCCGAGTGAAGTCAGGGGAGAAGGGCTCCAAGGGCATCTCTAGGAATTCCGCAGCAGGGACTCGAGGGCAGCAACCTTGTTAGAAGGGTGGTTTGAAGCTATGTTTACATAACACTATAAAAATGGGGAAAAAAATGTGTCAATTAGACCTAAAAAAGATGATGAGGGAAGGAATGATGGAGTTTAAGGTGTGTGGCTGGAGCTTCTGCTCCCTGAGCCTTCCCTGGAAAGGAGGGGCACGGTACAGTGATGGCTGAGACCCAGACTTGGGCAAATGAGCCAGCCCAGTAGGAGGGAGGTGGGGCAGGGGATGGGGCCTCGAGCACATGGAGAAATTTGGCCTGAGTCTATGTTTTTTTAAAGCTTCCCCAAGGATTCAATTTGGGAGCTCCTCCATTAGTGGTGTCATGTTTTGCATGACAGTGAGCCAGCACAACCATCTGCCAGGTCTCAGTTCCTTCTCTCATTGTTATATAAAGCCCATGGCCATGCTCTCAATTTTTTTCTTTTGTGGGGTCATTAACAAGGCATTATAAGCACAATTCCTAAGGACTTATAAAAGTGTTTCAGACCTGGAAAAACAATTAGCTGTAAAATAGGAAAAGAAAATTTGCAAAATTACGATTAATAAATGTTTAAATGCCTGCAAAATTTAACTTTATGTCAACTACTCAAGTATAACTTAGCTCATATTTTGTTACACATAAATTATAGTCCAAATGGTATATGCTGTGGGGTAAGGACTTCAAAAGCAAGCATGGAGTATGTCTTAAAGCAGCCCTGGCCTTGGATAATATATTCATTTATTCACGTGACTGTCGATCTATGTCACCTCTAACCAGAAGCTATAGAGCAGGGTGGTATTAACAGGAAGACTCCACAGTCAGGCAGGGCAGAGATCAGATATTGAAACTCTGATCCTCAGTTTCTTCTTCTGTATGAAAGGTATATAATAATGGACCTTTCTCATAGGTATTTTTTTAATCTTCACCTGCCATTGGTGGAAATAACTGATGTTATATATAAAGCATTATACAAGGGCCCTGGTACACAGTATGCTGGTGTAATGTTATTAACGACATTGCTAATGATAACGGAGATGATAAGAGACCATGATGATGAAAGCATACACTTTCCACATAATATGTTGAAGAACTCTCAGTATACTAAGCGCTTATTGATATTCCTCTCTCTAAAATACAGTGGCAAGTCAGTACAAAGCCAAACCATAGCGCTCCATAAATAGACTCCCACCTGTTTGTCGTGGTATGGTTGATGAGGATGTGGCACAGAGCTTTCAATTTGCAAAGTGTGTCAAGAACTTTCACATCCATAATCTTCACTCCTTACAGCTGCCCTTCGAGGCAGGCAGCGAGGGCAAGGCAGTTTGATGTAGAGCCCTAGAGGAGTCAGGCTTGAGTTCCATGCTGGCCCTGTGATTTCAAACAAGTCCTTGAAGCTTTTTAGGCTCAATTTGCCCACCACTCAATCAGGAGAGAATTCCTACTTTGTGGAATCGAGTCTTGTGGGAATAAAAAAGGAGACATATGTCAAAGTGCTAAACCACAATGCCCACATACAAATATCTGCTCTGCTCTTCTTTGGGGAGATAAGAAAACTGAAATCGACAGAAAGGACCTGACGTCCACAATCTCTCAGCTTACAGGAGGGAGAGGCAGGACAGGAAGCCGGGTCAGTGTGCCTTCCTTCACACACCACAGCTTCCTGAACCGCCAACATTCCCTGCAGGCCCTTCACCAGCGGAGAAGTAAGGAAGGACTCGGGTCACACAGACCCCCATAGTCAGGGTTTTTGTAAAGCAGACTCAGCCAACAGATCACTGCAGCCCAGCCCCTAGGTCAGGCCGCCATCTCTCTGTGGGAAGTGTGGCTTCCTGTATCAGCCTCTGTGCCAAGCCAAGGCCTCGGGGGATATTTTACTTTTGCTACATCCCAATTTATACTAGGGTTGTGAGGTGCAGTGGGGCCTAAGTTTCCTGCTGATACACTTGCAGCCGTTATGAGTGGGAGAATTTATTTCTGCTTGAATTCAAAATAACAGTAGCTATCGTTTCTTGAGTGTTTCGTGTTGGTACCTTACCCACATGATCTCATCCAATTCTCACTAGAGCCCTCTGAGGTTGTAGGTGCTGTTATTATCTCCGTCCTTCAGGTGAGAAAATTTAGGCTGGGTTAGGTTACACTTTCAAGGTCATGCAACTATGTAGGCTGTCTCAGAAACCAGTGCTCTTAATTACCCCAGTGTTTCTCAAGGAATGGCCTGCAGACCACATATATCAAAATCACCATTCCCCACCCCCACCCCTAACTCCTACCCTAACCAATTGAATCAGATGAAGGTGGGTAGGAATAGCGGGAGTCTAGGAATTTTTTTTTCAAGGTTTGTTTGTTTTTTTTAAGGATCTTTTTGTGTGTGTGTGAGGAAGATTGGTGCTGAGCTAACATTTGTTGCCAATCTTCCTCTTTTCTCTCTTTTTTTTTCTCCCCAAAACCCCAGTACATAGTTGTAAGTCCTTCTAGTTCTGCTATGTGGGACGCCGCCACAGCATGGCTTCATGAGCCTTGTGTAGGTCCATACCCAGGATCCAAACCAGTGAACCCTGGGCTGCTGAAGCGGAGTGTGCGAACTTAACCACTATGCCACTGGGCCTGCCCTGGAGCCCAGGAATTTGCATTTCAATAAAGTTCACAGTTGTTTCCCATGGACATCCAAGTTTGAGAACCACGGCCACACTCCCCAGCTTTCCAGATGCATTCTGTCAAAAGACAGGTGAGGAAGAGAGCAGTCTGACCTTCAATACCAAACATACCTATGACATCATTGTGGACAAGAGCCAAGTCACTTTCCCCTTACAATTTGCTGAATAACCTTCACAGCTTCTCTTTAGTAGGTCTGAGTGGAACAAGGTTGTTCCTGTTGATTGACAGAGATTTCAGCATGAATATTTAATGGACAGGGCAGCCAGTACACTTGGCTAATGTAATATTTTAAGCTCTGCTTTCATACTGAAAGGATTTGCCCTCCCTTAATGCATGTCTACATCCTGTTCCAGTCCTTCCAATTTCCACACAGATAATGCCAGTTCAGGGAGCCTCTTTTTCCCAGCTCTCAGATTAAGGTAGCACTTACTCTTATCTTGAGATAAGTTTTTTTTTGTGCTGATGGAATGCCACTGGTCATTGTTTTGATTTTTATCACTTCCTATTCAGGCCCTCCATGCTCTCCTGGTTACAACCCATTGACAAAATCAGCTTGGCTGATGTCATTCAGATGAATCGTTCATGCTCTTACCATTCTCTCTCTTTCTCTATCTATCTCTGTATCTCTCCTTCCACCGTCTGGTGTTTTCTAATTTGCAAAATATTTGGATTCAATACTGTAGCTGGGATTTATTTAAGCCAATTAGAGGAACAAAGAACTCTGTCATCAAGATGTTCAATCTTGTTTGCTGTGTTTCTGAAAATCCTTGAAGAGCAACTTCATACAACTAAGGTTATACTTAATGGTGAAAGATGAAATACTTGCCCCCTAAGATTAGGAACAAAGCAAGGATGTTTTCTCTTTCCCCTTCTGTAAGGCCTATAAATAAATGCATTCAGATTGGGAAGGGATAGGTAGAACTGTCTTCATTCACAGATGATGCAATATTGTATCTAGAAAATCCCAAAGAATCTTCAACAAACTACAGAACTAATAAACAGGTTGAGTTAGATCACAAGATACAAGAACCAGGGGCTGGCTGTGTGGCCGAGTGGTTAAGTTCATGGTTTATGAAACTCAATGTATTAGCACTATTTTTCTCTCTGTTGCCATTTTCCAAAAACTACTGGTGTAGAATGTTGACTTGATCCAAGGGCAATCCAACTTGACCCACTGGAATGGATTAAATGAGGGGATAATTGGCTAAGGAAAGAGTTACCTTCTCTGCCTGGGGAGAGGAAAGGACTTCTTAAGAGGTGGGTTCAAGCTGGATCTTGAGTGCTAGGGAGGATTTTAATGCTTTGGGGTCAGTTTCTAGAGATGAGATAGTAAGAGTGTAGGCATAGGAGCTGGCCCAGGGTTTTGCCGGTTTGGATCCTGGGCATGGACACGGCACCGCTCATCAAGCCATGCTGAGGCGGCATCCCACATGCCACAACTAGAGGCACTCACAACTAAAAATATATAGCTGTGTACTGGGGGGCTTTGGGGAGAAAAGGAAAAATAATTTTTAACAATCTTTAAAAAAAAAAGAACCATACACAAAAACTAATTAATTTCTCTATATTAGCATCAAACAATCCAAAAATAAAATTAAGAAATCAATTCCATTCACAATAGCACCAAAAATTACATGTAGTAATAAATTTAATAAAAGAAATAAAAGACATAAACTAAAAAAGACAAAACAGAGATAAGACATTAAATATCTAAATAAATGAAAAAAATCCCATGTCCATGAATCGAAAGACTCAATATTGTTAAGGTGACAATTCTCCAAATTGACTTATAAATTCAACATATCTCTATCAATCCCCGCAGCCTTTTTTGTATATATTGACAAATTGATCCTGAAGTTTATATGGAAATACAAAGTAACTGGAACAGCCAAAACAATTTTTAAAAAGAGAACAAAGGTGGAGGACTTATATTACTCAACATCAAAGTTTACTATAAAGCCACAGTAGTCAAGACAGTGTAGTATTGGTGCAAGGATAGGCATATAGATCAATGGAACAGAATTGAGAGTCCAGAAATAAACCTTGCAATTATGTTGAATTGATTTTCAACAGAGGTGCAAACACAACTCCATGAGCAAACTGTAGCCCTCCCAAAAAGTAGTGGTGAAATTGGATATCCATATGCAGAAAAGTGAACTCACCTTACAAAATACACAAAAATTATCTTATCGATCTCAATGTAGGATCATAGATCTAAATGTAATAGCTAAAATTATAAAACTTCTAGAAGAAAATATAGGAGAAAATCTTTGTGACTTTGAATGAGGCAAAGATTCCTTAGATACAATGCCAAAGGCAAACTCATTTAAAAAAACTGATAAATTGCACTTCGCCACAATGAAAAACTTTGCCACTTCAAAAAACACCATTAATCTGATAAGGCACTTGTATCTGGACTATAAAAAAATTCTAATAACTCAACAATAAAAAAATAAATAATGAAATTAGAAAATGGGCAAGGAATTTGAATGGACATTTTTCCAAAGATATATAAATGGTGAATATACACATGAAGAGCTGCCCAACATCATTAGTCATTAGGAAACTGCAAATTAATACCATAAAAAGATACCAATTTACATCTTCTAGAATGATGGAAAAAAGAGAGAGAATAGCAAATGTTGGAGAGGAAGTAGAAAAACTGGAACCTTTATACACTGCCAGTGGGTAAGTCAAATGGTGCAGCCACTTTGGAAAACAGTTTGGCAGTTCTTTTGCAAATGTCAAACATAGAGTTATCATATGACCCCAAAATTCTACTCCTAGATATCTACCCAAGATAAAGGAAAACACATGTCCACACAAAAACTTGTACATGAATGTTCACAGCAACGATTTTCATAAAAGCCAAAAAGTAGAAACAACCTAAATGTCCATCAACTGAAGAATGGAAAAAAATATTCCCACACAAAGGAATATTGTCATCAATAAAAAAGAAGGAAGTACTGATATATTTACAACATGGATGAACTTCAAAAACATTACACTAAGTGAAAGGAGGCAGTCATAAAAGACTATCTATCGTACGATCCCATTTATATTAAAAGTCCAGAATAGGCAAGTCTTTAGAGACAGAAAGTAGACTCATGATCTAGCTAGGGGCAAGGGAGAGGGGAGAATGGAGAATGACTGCTGATAAGTACAATGTTTCTTTTGAGGATGATGAAACTGTTCCAAAATAAGAGTACAGGGATATTGCTCAACTCTGTAAGTATACTAAAATCCATTGAATTGTACACTTTAAACAGGTGAACTTTAGGATATGTAAATTATATCTCAAATTAAAACTACAATGAGATACCACTTCCTATCTACTAAAATAGCTACTATCAAATAGATAGATAATACTCAGTGTTGGGAAAGATGCGTAGAAATTGGAACACTCGTACTTTGCTGGTGGAAATGTAAAATGGGAGAGCCAGTTTGGAAAACAGTTTGGCAGTTTCTTAAAAAATTTAACGTGAGGTAACCATACAATGCAGCAATTCCACCCTTAAGAATTTGGAGGAATGAAAACACATATTCACACAAAGGCATGCTTGTGAATCATAGCAGCTTTATCATAGCCAGAAACTGGAAACAACCCAAATATCCATCAACTGATGAAGAGATAAACAAAATGCGGTATACTACACAAAAAATATTTTCTTTCTTTATATGTATAATATTTTATTAATATGGAATACAATTTAGCAAAAAAGAAACAAACTACTGGTATATTGTTTGGGGATAATTCTCCGTGAGCTGAGGCACTGATTGCCTTTGTTCCAGGCCATCTTTTCAAGGATGATTGTTTAGCAAACAGCTCTGGAAGACTGAGATAGTGCCTCCCTCTGGAGCAGAGGGATGAGTTGTTCGAAGTCCAGTTTAATAAAGATAACGTGTCTCTCCAGGGCAAATATTGAGTAGGTTTACTTGCAGCCCATTACAAAAAATCGAGGTTTCCTAAGCTTCGGGTTCCTCAGCTTTGGCATAAACCTACTGCACGTGCAGCATCCATCCAGGCATCCTTGCAACACCCCTGTGGGACTGGAGGGACGTAGGGAATCTGCACAAACATGACGCTCATGCTGCCTGCTGGGCCGTGAGTCACGACGTCCCTTCTCCCTGACCCCAGAGCCTCGTGTCTTCACACAGTAGACATGAAACTGTGGCAGGCTAACTGGTTAGCTGCAATCAGGGTAACATTTCAGGACTTTCATATTCTTGATGTACAAACTACAACATGGACAAACCTCAAAAATGTTATGATAAGCAAAAGAGGCCAGAGGCAAAAGACTACCCGTACTATGATTCCATTTATACGAAGGTAAATTTACAGAGACAGAAAGCAGATTAGTGGTTCCCTTGGGCTGAGAGTGGGAGCAGAGACTGATTGCAAGTGAACATGAGGAAACTTTTTGGGATGATAGAATTATTCTGAAACTGGTTTGTGGTAATATTTACACACCTCTACATTTACTGAAAATCATTAAACTGTACACTTACAATGGGTGCATTTTTATAGCATGTAAATTATATCAATAGTTGTTTAAAAAACTATTAATAAAAACTTACTACTTACTACTAAGTGCTAAGTAAGTACTACTTACTACTTCACACTCACTAGAATGGCTAAAATTAAAAAGACTGGCAACAGTGTGGGTTGGCAAGGATGTAGAGCAACCGGAACACTCATGCATTGCTGGTGGGAGTATAAAATGGTGCAACCACTTCGAAAACACATTTGGCAATTTCTTGGAAAGTTAAATACATCAATTCTATGAACAGTAATTCTTTTTCCTAGATATTTACCCACCAGTAATAAAAACATCTATCTGCAAAATACACGTACTTAAATGTTTGTGGCAGCTTCACCCATAATCACTCTAAACTGGAAACCTACCCAAATGTTCACCAACAGGTAAGGGGATAACCAAAAAAACTGCATTATATTCATGCAATGGAATATCATTTGCCCCTTCCAAAATAACTGATATATGCAGCAACATGGACGGATTTCACAGCCATCATACAGAGCCAAAGAAACCAGATGCAAAGTACATAATGTATAATTCCGTTTACATGAAGTTCTAGCACAGGTGAAATCAATCTACAGTAAAAGAAATCAAATGAGTGGTTGTGAGGCATGCCAAGGGGAGGAAGGGCCCCAGGAGGGCTTGCTGCCGAACTGTAGACGTTTATGCCTCGATTAGGGTGGTGGGCACACATTTGTCAAAAGTCATCACCCCTGTGCTTGGCACGTGTAAATGTTATTGCATGTAAATTATGCATTAATAAAGTAGAGGTTTTTTTTTTAATTGAGCTTATTATCTTCCCTCCAAGTTGCCTCTTTCCAACATGGACAATAATATCCTCTATGTTAACGAGGTTAAACACCTTAAAGGTTTTGTTGATTTTTTCCCTCTTTATCTTCCAAATCCGGTTAGCCAGAGGTCCAGTGGATTTTCCCTATGAAATCTCTCCATTCATTCCTACTTTCTGCCCTGTACTGTACATGTATTGTTTTCATCTGTCTTACACAGACAGAGGCAGAGGCACAGTGAGGAGGAGAGAAAGGAGGAAGAAGGGAGGGGGAGGAGGAGAACTTATAACAGTAAATTCTTTGTTATTTTTTTTGTGGGGGGAGTAGGATTTAAACTTAAGCTTTGTGTTTTTTTTCTGATACTATTTGCAACAAATGCTGAGGCAGAATGATGTGGTAGTTAATGGCTTGGACTCTGGAGCCAGAATGACTAGACTCCAATGAATCCTGTCTTATTAACTTATTAACTATGTGGCTTTGGGCAAGTTGCTTAATTCCTCTGAATCTCAGTTTCCCCATTATTACTGTACTACAACTGCTAATAAAATGACAGGCACTGTAAAATCTTTTCTGCTCCCTGAGCATTTTTTCCATTATGTAATTAAGTATATATATAAAAAGAACAATGTATTAGATGCTACAATAGAGGTGGTGACAGAGTGCTGTGGGAGAATTGAAGAGGAGCACCACTCAGACAAACTGTAAAGTTCGAGGGCACAGTCCTCAAGCCTGGCCTCATCAACTCCATGTTTGGGGGTTCCCCAAATCACCCTCCGGTTCTATAATTTGTTAGAATGACTCAGAACTCACAGAAACCTATTATTTTCATGGTTACAGTTTAGTTACAGGGAAAGGATACAGATAAAAATCAACCAAAAGATGAGACACATAGGGCAGAGTCTGAGACGGTTTCAAATGTAAAGCTTCTATTGTTACTCTCCCAGGGCATGTTACTCTCCCGGCATCAATATATGACAATGTGCATGGAGTGTTGCCAACCAGGGAAGCTCATCTGAGCTTTGGTGTCCACAGTTTTCACTGGTGCTTCATTACATAGGCATGATTGATTGATAGCCATGTGGGTGAACTCAGTCTCCAAGTCCAATGATGTTGCATGATCCAAAGCCCTGGCCCTAAATCACATGGTTGGTCTTATGGGGCCAGCCCCTACCTTAAGATTGTCAGATGTGGTCAGCCTTACTCTGCAATCTGGTGTGGCCAGCCCCTGCCCTAAACAAAGACACTCCTACGACAGAGTGCCTCTTAGAAGCTGAGGGAAAAAGCCAGATATTCTCTTTGGATAAAGCCAAATTCTTTAGTACACAGGTCCTAACCCGGATTTGGAAGCCAGCTAACGTTTATAGCTAGGATTGTGTTCAGTTGATATCTTATTGAAGTCTGTAGAAGAATCTGGCAAAAGCCATGCTGGATTGATTTGTTACTGTAGTTTTATATGTTTTTAAAAAGAATCATATCCTTATATATTTAAATATTAATGGCAATAAGTTTTACCCCTAGACTTTTGTCTTATCCTAGCACCTCTTTCTTCTTTTTACCATTACCTCCTTATGAGTATTTCATGTTTTCCTAAAATTAGAAGGTTTTTAAGCATTGTGAGAAAAACTGAACTAAAGGTTAAACACACACACTTTACCTGGAAGAAAGTAAAAGAATGGTCAAAATCAGATTTGGGAGTTTTATCTATTTTTAGTAATGTGTACTTTAGTTTATATTGTTGTAGATAATTGAGAGTTGTCCAAGATTGGTTTTTGTAAATGCTTAATTTTACCTGATTTTTGCAAAGTAGTCATCTAGCAAAAGAAGTTTCCAAATAATTCCTTACTTCAGCAGTAATAGGCAAGAAAAGAAGATCAAATCCTTGAACTATTTACTTAGATGAACAGAAATACCCTTTTTGGAAATAATAGTTATGCAAGATTTAGCCATTAAAGGGTTAGGGTAAAATGAAAATCCTTTCAGTAATTGTTGAAATCTGAGAAAATCTTTCAAGGAAATTAAACACTTGATCAGAAAGAGGAAAGGGTTATTGGTGAGAGCTGAGATTAAACAGCAGAGTCGTCTGAGAAGAGGCCTCAATTAGAAGCGGCAGGCAGTTAATAATACCCTCTCAGGGATCTGCTTTGCCTCAAGAGGATATTCCTCAAGCTCTTTGGGGATATGCAACAGTTTCGTTTTCTTTTCGCTAACATAGGAAAAGGTGACTTACTTTTGAAAAATGTAAAGAAAACTTTAAATTTTGAAAAAAAATCAGAACCAAGAAGGAAGAATTTAGAAGTACAATTCCAGGATAATGTAAGAGAAAGTACCACCCCAAATCGGGGTCTAAGATGTTTTAAAAGTATACTTCCGTTAAATTTTATTTTACAGACCGAAATATAGAAACAAACAAAAAGCAAGATAATAGTGATTCACACTTCTTGCATGAAACTAAGCAGTTCCATCATTTGAGCACTTTGGCTTATAAGAACACACAAACACCCAAAATGAGTCAGTTATTTAAATCCTTTTAGTAAGTCAGCACATGGCTCTGAGGAAAAAGAACCACTTTCCCATGCTGTATTTCTCTACTGGAAAGAATGACACTACTTTACAGTCAAACTGTTACCATCATTGTCATCACCTACCATCATCATCATCACCACAGTTACTGCATCTCAAGTGCCAACTCTACGCTGGCATTACACCATATCCCTTCCTTAGCTATTTAATTCTCATTAAAGTGCTAAAGGTTAAGGAATTTCTATCCCCACTTTATAGAAAAACCTCAGAGAATTCAGAGTCAGTAAGCAACAGAGCTAAGTTAAAGCCTACTTCTGTGGGGCTCTAAACACCCCCACTCTTTATCCCTGGCCTGCGTTCAGTAGTTTAGCATTTCCTATGAGCAACTGGACCTGTACTGCAGCCAGTGTTCCGGACTAGCACTCTTGTGCTCAGGGTTAGTTCAGTGTCTGGAAGTACAGCAAGGGCTCTGCCTTTGGGCCCAAGGTTAACAGAAGATGGGTCCCCACAACTCGATGGGGAATGGGCAGTGTGAAGCAGATAATCTTAACTTGGTTGTAAACATAATTCTGATGCATCTGAGTCCCAGGATCAGGCTGACCAATCCCTGAGCTGGGCTGAATGAACCACTTGGTCCTGGGCCAATTCTCTCTCACACCCTACTCCAACACCATATTTCAATAACAAGTCCTTGATACCTCATAATATTCAAAGTTGATTCTGATATTATTTGAAATCCACCATGTCTTCTATTATAGCATACTCCCTTTCAGGTAAGCATACAACCAAAAAATATTTCATTGATATATTCAGTCAGAACTCTTTGGTTGCACGAGACAAATCCCCAATTTTTGCCTAAGAAAACAGATAAATCTATTGACTCAGTTAAATCATGAGAAGGACGAGATAGAGCTGGCCAGAGGAAAGACTGGATCCAGAGGGTGGAGCACCATCAGGATTCTCTGTCTCTTCAAGGGAGGCACTGGTGGCTCCAGGCTCATGCCCTCAGAGGGCCACAATCAGAAAGGAGAAAGTGTGTGTGAATCTCTATTGCTCCTCTTTGAAAAATCCCGGGAAAAAGTTATGATGTTCCAACTTGGATCATGTGCCAATCTCTTGGAGCAATCCCTCGGGCCAGGGAGGTAGTCATATAAGATGATGGCTGTTCCCATTCAGACCGTAGGGTTAGAGTGCAAGAAAGACAGGTGGTTCCCCCAAAGAAGGAGATGAGACTAAAGTGGACACTGGGAGAATTACCTGCAGCCTCCTCGGTCCTAGTCTACCAAGGGATCATATCTGAAGCGAGGGCTAGGTTCTAAAGTCAGCCTGAAGGTGAAACATCACATATCTCAAAATCACCCTAGAAAAACCTCTAAAATGGGTATATAGCGTTAATTCTTAGTCACAATAAGGATTAAAAAACACTGAGCTTGAGTAAAGGAAAGAACAAAATTAATGTCCACAAGCTGATGTTTGGGCATTTAAATGAGCTTGCTTTTAAGACAGTAATCCCGTCCTTCCCAAGAATGGGAGATGCAGAGAAAATTCTAAAAGTGTCCTTCCTTAACCACGAGATGCACTGCATTCTTTTTTAATATGAAGCTTCTGTTACCTTAGTGCATATCAATAAAATCATTCATAGTGACAAAAGAGCCATGTGAAAGTACATAGCACAGGGTCTGGGCAAAGAAGGTACTCAATAAATATCTGCTGGATTTAAATCCACACCTTCCTTGAAGGTAAAGAGAATTTTTTTGTTTCGGTTGGCGTTTCATGTTGTGGCCCCTCCAAACACTGACCATTTCCTGCTAGTTTGGGCTCAGTCTCCTGTCAATGGAATTACGTGTTACAGGAGTTTCTTACGGTTTTGTGCCAGGAAAGGCAGTTTGAGGGGCATGCAACGTGCTGGGATGGCTTGAGGGTTTGAGTTGTCTGCTGAAATTAGCCACAAAATTTTAGGCAAATCCCCTCAGTTCTCAGGGCCTCAGTTTCCTCACAGGCAGAATTGGGATGCTAATGCTTCCCTCCCAGTACAGCTGTTGGAGAGGGACTAAGTTAGAGCTCATATTAAGCACTGAAATAATGGAATTTCTTTCCTTTTAGGGAAAGGATTACATTGTGCCAGACCTCAGGACACCAAAACCCAAAGAGAGTCTGGAACGCCCGCTGATGCCTCTGGCATGAAATGGTTAAAGCCGCAAATTCTGACTCAAAAAGAGAAAGACAGCATGCAGTTCTCCATTGCCCTTTTGTTAAGCAGGCAGAGCTAGCTTCTCCCTATTTCTATCACATCGCCAAATTACTATTTTCGAAAATATTGAATTGTGCCTAGTGAGAAAAAAATATCATTTTTTGATTTGAATTTATATGTGTGCTTGTGATATGATGCTGGTGAAGATACTCAGCTGTTGAGTTAGGAAAGCACATGCTTTTAAAAAGCATTCTAGACTCATTGCTGTTACATATATTCATTTGTTCATTCATTTATACTTTACCGCTTGTTCTAGAAATAATTTTTTAATGCTGACTGTTAAATTTCTTCCTTTTCCAACACTGATATTATCCTCTTTAATCTTTCCTAATTGATTGCTCCAAAATAGTTTACTATTGTTCATTATAGTGTAGCTCCTCTGTATTTGTTTAAAGCATGTTATGATTATGAGGACCTCTTTAGGCCCAGATGTGGCACAAATATTCATAACACATGGCCCCTGGAGAATACCTGGCCTGGAGATCTAAGCCAATATGGGATTAATTTGATGTAATTCAATCTCGTGGAATCATTGTCTAACATAATTGCCTTAACATTATACTACTCATTGGTTAATTTGGATAGAAATGATTTTTTTTGATAAGTGTAAATTAGAATCCTGTGCTGATTTTGCAGAGCAGATTAGGTTATTCATTTCATTTTAATGGCCTTCCAGGACTCCAGATCAATTGTTGGTGAAATACAGTGCTGCCCAGTAAATTGACACCCAGGCTTAATGAGTTTCTTGGGGGAATTATTACAAGATGACATAGACCTAAGCAGCAACCCTCATTTTTAAAAAACATATATCATGTGATACTTATCTTCTTGGGCCATACATTGCCTATCATTTTACCTCACCTCTGAGGTACACATTCTCTAGAACAAAGGGAACATTCATGATCATTACATATGTCAAAACACCTGCATACTACAGAAAGGTCCAGCATGGGTCTCCAAACTCTACCTAGAAGATGGCTTAGCATATGTGCATGAAACCGGTTATCCCATGTGATCACAAACCCAGTGAGTCAACATATGCCAGAATGCAGGACAAGAACATGCAGATATATTGATAACTTTGGTAAATAGGAGACATGAAATTTGACTAGGCTGAAACCTAGCCATTCAGTATATTAGATCCTACCACTTCCTTGCCTTGTTCATGTTTCCAATCAGAGCAGCAGCAAGTGACTCATAATTTATTTATTTGCCAGGGAGAGAGTGAGAGAGTGGAACATTCCAGAAAGAGAGACCTGCATACATAAAGACCTAGAGATAAGAGAGAGCATGAAATACTCACAGAAATAAGTCCAAGAGAGTGGGGTATGCAAACTAAGGAGAAGAGAAATGAGAGGGTCAGCATATGGAGAAGTCAGGGTCAAAGTCTGCAGGGGGTTCTGCCTCATTCTAAGGACAGTGGAAAGTCACTGAAGAGTATTAAGTAAGGAAGTCACATAATCAGATCTGCATTTTATAATTGTTTTCTCTAGCTGCAGGAGGGAGAACAGACTGTTAAGAGGGTCAGGAACGTATTCATGGAACCTATTGACGTAATCCAGGCAGAAAGCCAGGGTTCCATGAATGGGAATGGGGAGAAATGGGGGCATATTGTCAATGGGTGATTGATTTGACCTGGGAGTGAGGGAGAAGGAGGCCAGAAGAACTCTCAGGTTTTTGACTTAAGCAACTGAGTGGCTGGGGCGGTTTATGAAGCAGGGCGACCTGGAGGAATGGCAGGTTTTCTGTTTGTTTGTTTGTTTTGTTATTGCTTTTTTTATTTTTCAGGGTAGGGAGTACGAGGATGAGTTCAGTTTGGGGCACACTGAATTTGAGATGCCTGTGAGACATCCAGCTAGAGATGTTGAGGAATCATGAGGGGAAGTGAGGGGCGGGAGCTCCTGATTTGAGAGCCATTGGTATAAAGATGGTGATTTGAAGCCTCAAGAGGGAGTTGAAATCTTCCCGGGAGAGGGAACTCCAAAGAGAAGAGAGGCTCTCCAGCACCTAAGCTTGAGGCAGAGGAGAAGCCAGCAAAAGAGATTAAGAAGGAACAGCCAGAGAGTTGGGAAGAAAGCAGGAGTGGTAACTTGACACCCAAGAGAAAAAAGATTTCAAGAATATTACCACTTCCCTTCCTGTGGCCTGGCAAACTGGAAGTTCCCCTAAATACGGCATGTCTGCATCAGCCTTCTGGATCTGGCCTTGGTTCTACCCCTCCCAAAAAACAGAGATGCAACAACTGAACAACCACCATTTATTGAACAATCAGTACGTTAAAGCTCTAGCACGGCCTCTGTGGAGGACAGAAAGAGGTAGAAGAAGCAGGTCCTGTGCTCAAGGAATTCACCGTCTTGCAGAAGAGCCAAGGAGTATTTTCATACAGAAATAATTCACAGGGCAGGGCCTTGAGTATTAACTTCCATAAGGTTTATACATTGGATGTTGTAAGAGTTTAGAGGAAGCAGAAATTGCTGTGGCCTGAGCAAGTCAGGAAAAGTGGACTTGAGCTAGAAGGTCTGAGTCAGCAGGCATTTCAGGCAGAGGGAATTGCATGAGCCCAGAGCACAGAGATGGCAAATCAGGTCCTCCTGAGGGTCCCCAAGGGCTCCCTGTTGCTGTTGCAGGATTCTGGGGGACTTACATGCCTTGGCCTCTGCGTGTGGCCCAGACTCCCTCTCACCCCTGCTCCTCCCTGTCCAGAAGGCACTTTGCAGGCCAGCAAAACAGAACTGCCTATAGCTTTTCACACACATACACTCACACACGCCAAGCTGTTTCTAGCTTCCATGCCTTTGTTCACACTGCCCCACTGCTTTGAATACCCACCTTCTGCTCCATCGGGCTGCCCTTTGCTTTGCCCCTAGGCCTGAGGCCAAGTGTAAGCTCTCACCAGGAGGCTCATCGCACTCCACCTCACCTCCTCACCTCTGCTCTCAGGGCAGCAGGAGCAAACACATCGCGAAGACCCCAACCAACACTCTTCTCTAATGTCTATCTGATTGTTTATGTGACTTGTCACCACCCCCCAAACTGACAGTTTCCTGAGGGCAGGAACTATGTTTCTTATTTCTTATTATGTATTTTAACATAACCCCAGCATCTAACCCAGATAATACATTTCTGCTGACAATGTTAATGAAATAAATGAACTACAGATGCTCCACTCTGCTGTGCTACATTCTACGGAACTGACATACAGCCTTATACTTGTTCCATAATGCAATAAAATTCAATAAAACGTTAGAGGTATGGAAACACAAAGTACCCAGGGGCCAGCTTGAACACCACGTGAATGGAAAGCATTAGATAAGCAGTGGTACCACTGGGAGAGAGCCTTGGTTTCTGGGTACTCACCTGCTTAGTTACTGCTAGCATGCTCACTGCTCAGAGTGGTTCACACTGACCGAATTTGGAAAGTCTCAAGTATTAAAGAGTGCAAGACCAATTTATAAGCATGAGAAATTTATGTTAAAACAGAAAAGGAAAATACTGAAGTATGAAAAACTATAATAGCTAATCTTTAGTGGGGACTTAGAGTGTTTTAGGGGCTACTTTGTAAGTTCCCAGACCAGAAACATTGGTGTCAGTGGGGAAGGGGGTGTGTGTGTATTCCTAAAGAGGGTGAGGTTACCAAACATAAAGTCAAGTTCAGGACATTAAAAAGAAATTATTACCGGCTTCTGTCATTATCACTTTAAAAAGAAAGATATGGAAACAAGAGAAGATGAAAGCAAAGAATTATTTAATGCTAGGCACTCTTCTGAGTCCTATTTATTTATTTTTTTTATTGAGGTTATGATAGCTTACTACCCTGTGTAATTTCAGTTGTACATTATTATTTGTCAGTCATATTATAGGTGCACCATTTCACCCTTTGTGCCCATACCCTACCCCCCTTTCCCCTCATAACCACTAATCTGTTCTCTTTGTCCATGTGTTTGTTTATCTTCCACATTTGAGTGGAATCATACAGAGTTTGTTTTTCTCTATCTGGCTTATTTTACTTAACATAATACCCTCAAGGTCCATCCATGTTGTTGCGAATGGGACGATTTCATCCCTTTTTAGGGCTGAGTAGTATTCCATTGTGTGTGTGTGTGTGTGTGTGTGTACAGCATTTCTTCTTTATCCAGTCATCAGACAATGGGCACTTAAGTTGCTTCCACATCTTGGCTATTGTGAATAATGCTGCAGTGAACATAGGGGTGCATAAGTGTCTTTGAATTGCTGATTTCAAGTTCTTTGGAGAGATACCCAGTAGTGGGATGGCTGGGTCATATGATATTTCTATTTTTAATTTTTTGAGGAATCTCCATACTGTTTTCCATAGTGGCTGCACCAGTTTGCATTCCCACCAGCAGTGTATGAGGGTTCCTTTTTCTCCACAGCCTCTCCAACATTTGCTATTTTTTGTCTTGGTTATTTTAGCCATTCTAACAGGTGTAAGGTGAAATCTTAGTGTAGTTTTGATTTGCATTTCCCTGATGATTAGTG
Organism: Equus przewalskii; assembly: GCF_037783145.1. Lineage (NCBI taxonomy): Eukaryota > Metazoa > Chordata > Mammalia > Perissodactyla > Equidae > Equus > Equus przewalskii. The sequence goes on from NC_091854.1 coordinate 8,615,229, forward strand.
ATGATGAGCATCTTTTCATGTGCCTATTGGCTGCCCATATATCTTCTTTGGAGAAATGTCTGTTCATATCCTCTGCCCATTTTTTGATTGGGCTTTTTGATTTTTTATTGTTGAGTTGTGTGAGTTCTTTATATATTATGGAGATTAGCCCTTTGTTGGATATATGATTTGCAAATAATTTTTCCCACTTGGTGGGTTGTGTTTTTGTTTCAATCCTGTTTTCCCTTGCCTGAGTCCCATTTTATATCTATATTTTATCTCATCAAATCATCATGACTACCTTGGAAGAACCTATCATTATCCTACTTTTGAAGAGAAGAAAACTTAAGTTCAGAGAGGTTCAGTGACTTGCCCAAGGTCCCCCAGGTTGTAAGTGGAAGGGCTGGGAATTGAACCCAGGCCTGGCCCAGTTGTTTTTTTTTTAAATTGAGATATAATTGACATATAATTGTGAAAGTTTAAGGTGTATGACATGTTGACTTGATACATTTATATATTGCAATATGATTACCACCATGACATTAGCTAACAACTCTATCATGTCACATAATTATCATTTCTTTTTTGTGGTCAGAACAATTAAGATCTAGTCTCTTAGCAACTTTGAAGTTTATAAACAGGATTGTTGACTATGATCACTATGCTGTGCATTAGATGTCCAGAACTTATTTATCTACTGGTTGCAAGTTTATACCCTCAAACAACATCACCCCAATTCCCCCACCTCCCAGCCCCTGGTAGTCACATTCTACCCTCTGATCCTATGAGTTTGGCTTTTTTGGATTCCATGTATAAGTGATATCATGCAGAACTTGTCTTTCTCAGTCTGACATCTCACTAAGCATAATGCCCTCAAGGTCCATCCATCTTGTCACAAATGGCAGGATTTCCTTCTTTCTCAGGCTGTATAACATATATATGCCATATCTTCTTTATTGATTAATCCATTGATGTATACTTAGGTTGTTTCCATATCTTGGCTATTGTGAAAAATGCTGCAGTGAACATGAAAGTGCAGATATCTTTTCAATACCCTGTTTTCATTTCCTTTGGATATATACCCAGAAGTGGAATTGCTAGATCATAAGGTAGTTGTATTTTTAATTTTTTGAGGAACATTTGTTATCTCTTCTCTTCTTGATGATAGCCATTCTAACATGTGTGAGGTAATATCTCATTGTGGTTCTGCTTTGCATTTCCTCGATGTTTAGTGTGATGTTGAGCATCTTTTCATGTACCGGTTGGCCATCCAGATGTCTTCTTTGGAAAAATGTCTACTCAGTTCCTCCACCCATTTTTAATCAGATTGGTTTTTTTGGTTATTGAGTTATATGAGTTCTTTATATATTTTGGATGTTAACATCTTATCCAATATATGGTTTGCAAATATTTTCTCCCATTCTGTAGGTTGTGTTTTTATTTTGTTGGTTGTTTCTGTCACTGTGCAGAAGCTTTCTAGTTTGATGTAGTCCCACGTATTGATTTTTGCTTTCATTGCTTGTGCTTGTGGTGTCATATCCAAAAAATCATTGCCAAGACCAATGTCAAGGGGCTTCCTCCCTATGTTTTCTTCTAGAAGTTTTACAGTATTAGAACTTATGTTTAAGTCTTTAATCTGTTTCAAGTTAATTTTTGTGAGTGGTGTAATATAGGGGTCCAATTCATTTTTCTGCATGTGGTTATCCAGTTTTCCCAGAACCATTTGTCGAAGAGACTATTCTTTCCCTATTGAATGTTCTTGGCTCCTTTGTCAAATATTAGTTGACCCCATATATGTATGAATTTATTTCTGAGCTCTCTTAGCTGTTCCACTGGTCTATGTGTCTATTTTTATGCCAGTACTATTTTAATTGCTATAGCTTTGTAGTATTGTTTGCTTGATGCCGCCATCTTTCTCAAGGTTACTTTAGCTATTCAGAGTATTTTGTAGTTCCTTACAAATTTTAGGATTGTTTTTTCTATTCCTGTGAAAAATGCCATGGGAATTTTGATATGACTTGTATTGAGTCTATAGAAAGCTTTGGGTAGTATGGATGTTTTAACAATACTAATTCTTCTGATCCATGAACATGGGATATCTTTCCATTTGTGTCTTCTCCAATTTCTTTCATCAAAGTTTTGTAGGTTTCAGTGTACAGGTCTTTCACTTCCTGGGTTAAATTTATTCCTAAGTATTTTATTGTTTTTGATGCTATTGTGAATAGGATAGTTTTCTTTCTTTATTTTTTTGTATGTGTGAGGAAGATTGACCCTGAGCTAACATCTGTTGCCAATCTTCCTCTTTTTGCTTGAGGAAGATTGTCACTGAGCTAACATTTGTGCCAATTTTCCTCTATTTCATGTAGAATGCTGCCACAGCATGACTTGACAAATGGTGCTGGGTCTGTACCCAGGATCTGAACCTGTGAACCCTGCGCCGCTGAAGTGGAGCGTGTGCTCTTAACCACTACAACACCAGGCTGGCCCCTCTTTATTTCTTTTTGAGATGCTTTGTTGTTTAGGCCTGGCCTGGTTCTGAAAGCCATGCTCTCCTCATTATGCCAGACTACACGTAATCATAACTTTCCTCCCAATCACATCCTTCTTCTTCCTGTCAGAGCCATGGGAAACACCTGTAGTCCTTTTTACTTTTCAAAGAAAACCTGCCTTTTTAAACTACAAACATCACACTGCCTCTTTTATTTCTTTCTTTGTTTTCTTTTCTTTTGTAGCAGAATATTAAGGATTTATCAAAAAGGCAGAAGAAAGAGTCACTGCATTTTTTAAACCCTCAGCTATAGTGTCCTACAGTGGTTCATGAAGATGCTTTCACGACTAAGCCTTAAATGAGAGAAATAAAAGCAACGTGCTGAGTTTTCCCATAAACTAAATGTATTCTTATTAAAAGACTTTTCTTCAAAGATTCTTTTCTTACTATTTATCTAATATTAAAATATCTTTCTTTAATGAAATGATAATGACAGCAACCGGTAATTTCTTTTTAATGTCCTGACTTGGAAACTATATGTTTACCCTGCCTCCCTCCCTGCCCGCCTCTCTCATAATTTTACTGCTCTGGGAACTGCTTCACTAATTTATGCCTTTTTTTTTAAGTGTTAATAAATTTGCCTATCTTCCCCCTAGATCCTCCTCTTCTTCTTGTCACTACTTCTAAAACCTGATCAAATGTAATAAAATCTCTATATGCCTTTGTAATGGCACCTGTAGCCTGAACAGGCAGGATTTTTGCAAACAGGGAGATGTTGACAATACAGCTACTCTCTGAAATATTTTCTCTGGAAAGAGTGAAAATGCTGCCTGCTGATGTATCTCACACCAAACATGATTCTGAATTACACCCAGTCATAATCATAAAAGCCAACTGATGCCATTAACGTGTTGTCTTTTGTGGAAAGCGACTTTCCAATACCAGAAAAGTGTCCTGAACAGAACTGAGGTGAAATTATTCTTGTACCTTATGCAAAGACCTTTAAGAAAAAAAAAGATTTCTGTCTAAGTTTATGTAGTAAGTTTCTAGGTACAGGTAATCATTTCTATAGTGTAATTTTAGAACCCAAAAGTTTCCACCCCTCAAGTATCTCCCTGCCAACCTCTAACAAAAACACAGCTCAGGGAAATAGTGACAGCAAGACTCCCAGCTGGTTTTGCCTTTGCAGGGGTGACTTTCTTCTGATCTTATCCAGGGGCCCAGGCTTCCTGCCCTGGGCTCACAATCACCCTCCCTGCCCTTCTCCTGTGGCACCCCTCCCTGACTCCATCAGACCTTTGTAGAGTAATTATAGTACAGTGAGAGAAAATTCAGGGTCACAAAATAGATGCAAACTTAGTAACTACTCAAATATTGAATTGTTTGACCCTTGATTCGTGTCCCACCTAACACCCTCTCTCCCTTCCCCAAAGTCAAACTTTTTTCAATCCTTTCCAGCCCTCTTTTCTAGTGAACTCAGGCTTCCTCTGCCAGGCTCCAGGCAGAGTCCCCTGGCCCTGGGGAAAGCAATCTCATCATTATGTCTTGGCTCCCAGTCCCCAATCCCCCATCCCTTAGTGTAGGCCATTTCAGCCTGGTTTTCTACAACCAGTGGTATGTTGGAGCCAGCTCATACTGTCTTGAGGGAGCTGATGGTAAAATTTTTAGGAATTTTGCAAACCAGTTGTTAAAATAGTTATAAAAATTAAATTATATAAACTTACAGTGAAGGGAATTACATACAAAGGTAATAAATAATCAAAACTCAACACAATTATTTTACAATTTTCTATGCACTTAAGGTTATTTACATCTATTATATTTGTATGGTGGGACTACTATATAATAATGTGCTGCTGGGCATGTCTTCCCAAGTCTGAGTTCAGTGACCACATTGGTAGTTTGAAGTCTGTCATGGCGAGAATATTTACACCACTTCTACAAATCAAGGTTCCTCCCATTGCACCCCCTAAAACAGTTGTGAAGTGTTAAAAAAGCAACAACAGGCCCAAAATGGAGTCACTTGTGCTAAGCCCCACAGTCAGCAAATCCACACTTAATTGCAGTTTCAGTCTCTCCCAGGAATGTGACCTTTAACCAGGCCATCTGGAATTACCTGATCAGTGCTAGTGAGGTAATCTGTCTGATAGACTCTGGTTCTTCCACAAGGGAAGATGACCTTGCTTGAAATAATCCACTCTTTGCTGGAAACTTCCTTTTTCCTGTCCCCTTCAGCCTGTAAAAAGCCTTCCATTTTGTACAGCTTCTCAGAGCTCCCTTCTATTTGCTGGAAGAGGTTCTGCTCAATTCTTGAATCATTGAATAAAGCTGATTAGATCTTTAAATTTACTCAGTTGATTTTGTCTTTTAACAGAAGTATTTTCCAGCACGTGGTTGTGCAACACAATGGGAAAGCTGGGCTATTCCCTGTACAGTGCCTGAAGAAAACCACAGAGTCCTACATATTGGTATCAATATAGATTCAGAGTCATCGACTTCAGCTGGGCCCTCAGCACTGCTCAGCAATCTTATTATGTTTCTCTGGTCAGTTTTTTCCTCCATGCTCCAGATGCTTTTTTTTCTTACCTTCTTCATTTCCCTGCAGCATATAACCCTTCCACTCTTTCCTCCTTAATCTCAGAAGACAACTTAAATTCCTATTTCACAGAGAAATCAGAAGCCAACCAAGGAGCACCTTCTCAACTTCCTGCGTCCAAGTCTATAAGTGAACCTTTGTCTGCATGCTGCCTTTTCCCCTCACAGTGAAATAGGAGTCCCTCCTTCTAAGGCTTATCTTTCCATCTGAGCCCTGGTTCCAACCTTTTATGCCTTTTCAGGAACCTCCCTCTCTCCATTATCCTCTCTCTTCTGTATCATGTATCTTTCCCTCTCTGTTGTCTCCTCTCCACCAGTATTTCACTTCCATAGTTGTCTCCTATCTAAGTAACCAAATGTTCTAAATCTCGGGTCCTCCTTACCTCTCACCTCTTTACTGCTATATCTCTTCCTTTCCATTCATAGCCAGACTTGAAAACTTTAGTCCAAACTCTTCTAGTCTACTTCCTTTTCTCCCTCTCTCTCCTCAGTGTGAGGCAAACTGATTTCTCAGCCAGTTCCACTGAAATGCTGTTGCTAAAGTCACCAATGGCCTCCAAGTTACTAAGTCAAATAGAAAGATTTCAGTCTTTATTTTACTTTATTTCTCTACAATGTTTGAACTGGTTTGACACTCTACAACATTTTGATCGCTGCCTCTTTGAAATTCCTTCTTCCCTTGGTCTCTAGGACATCATCTTCCACTGGTTTTACTCTTGCTTCTATGACCACTACTTCTCGATCTTATTCACAGTTGCCTTTCCTCTTTCTTTGGGGGTAAGGGAAAAATCTAGAAAACTAAATTTCCTTGATAAAAGCTGTCACTCGTTTTTCTATACAACTCTTCTCCTTACTGTGATTATCACTAGCCGCAAACCAGCTACCAGCCCTTCCAAACACAAACTTGATAGGAAGAGGAGGAAAAAAATTCTAAAATGCGTCTGTATCATTAAAAAGTAGTCAAAGCAAGGAAGAAAACTAACACTTATTGACATTTGTTATTAAATATCAGGCATTATGTTACACATATATTATTCTATTTAATCTTCATGACTATATTGTAAAGCAAATATTACCAACCCCATTTTACAGATGATGAAATTATTTAAGCAGCTCACAACCACAAAGCTAGAAGCAGCAGAAGCGAAATTTAAACCTACTTCTTCTGACTTTTAGGACAGTGCTCTTTCCAGAGATAGCATACCTTTTTGATCTGCTCTTGGTTCAGAGGGTTCTGTAGAAAACAATTACATGCTTTTTTGAGTGTGCTAACTTTGTGGAGAAAAGCCTGTAGTTGTTTGAAAGCAATGCTTTGGTGGCCTGACTTGATGGCTTCCAGGCAAGACTTCTCAGCATGACAATAACTCACAAAGGACTTGACAGGCAGGTTATGGTTTTCAGCCCTGCAGGGTGAGCAACTCTTCTTGCCAGAGCACCCAGGGGACAGACTCATTCCACCGAACTCAAAAGACTGGTATATGAAGCAGAATGCCAAATTATATAACTATCAAAATACTGGTATTCATTCACTAATATATTCTGAGTCTATAGAAATATCTTTATGATAAGTACATTTTTAATCAGCAGGTTACTGAGTAAAAAATCAGAGCCAGATGAGTTACATTGATTATCTTCCTTGCTGAAGCAATTGAACTATCATCTTGCTAACAGAAGGGAGCATGGGGAAACAAACGTCAGGGACCCTTTACCCTGGTTTAGGCTGGAAACCCATTGGCAAGCTCCTATTCTATGAACCACCAGTTTGACCATCCATCTCCCTTCTGCTTAACTGACGGAATAGTTTTGTACCACTCAAGCGATATAAATTTAGGCTGAAAAACAGCACAAATGCAAGCCTGTGGCTACAAGTACTCGTAGAAGGGTGCTCTTTTCCTCCCCAAACCCTCAGAACCAGGATAATTTTCCTTGTTTACTCTAAGAATGAGGTTTGGGGGAGTTGCTTCTGGGTTATCCCCCCCTGGAGTCTAGCCCTTTTCAGTCCCAGCCTTACTGGGGGAGAGTTTCCCATTAGACTCCCCAGCTTGAGTGTCCCATAAGCCAAAACTATGAAAACTGCCCCTCGATCTTTCCCCTTTCAGCAAAAACCCTCAAGGCAAAAGTAACTTTGGTTCTCAGCTATATTCAGGATCCCTTCCTTTACTTGGATTTTGGCCTGATAACTTCTTACCTAATGGTAAGATGCTTTTAAGAAGATATTTTAAAAACATATTTCATTCAGCATTTTTAGTTGTTTTTAGCAGGAGGATTAGTTCAAACAACCTGTCCTCATATTACTAATATTAACACATAATAAGCGCTCAATAAAAGGTCACGAATATTTTGTCCAAGTGAGCTAGGGAAATCTACTAAGATATGCTCTGTCAATCTCGACTACCACAGAATTGGGACTTGCTCAACAGTGTCTCTGAAAGTGTGCTCTTGCATTGTCTGCATCCTTTGCCAGAAATGCAGATTCTGGACCCCATCCTAGGCCTACTGATTAGAATTGGGGAGATCAAATTAGATTTGCACTTTTATAAGCTCTGCAGGTAATTCTTAGGTGCACCAAAGTTTAGAACAATTGAACCAAGGCGTGGCTCCAAATTAGATCTCATACATCCCCAGAAATGCCTGTTTTCTAAAGCCTTCTCACCTGGAATATGCATTAGTAAAGCACTCATTTATAAGAGATTATTTCTCAGCACCTCTTTTAATTTTCTTCATATTTATAATACATATTCATAACAGATTCTTAGTAGCATACTTAAATTACCATAAGGAGTGCATAAAACTTTAAAAATCCTAAGAATGCTTGACAGCATAACCTCCATAAAAATCTAGAAACTGGAAATCCAATTATCAGTTGAATGGGGGAATTTAGACTACCAAATGTAATTTAAATCACAAACCTAGTATTCCTAATCAGCATAAACCCTTTTACAGTTGCAACAAAATAAAACAAAAATAGCACAGAACAAAAGGTACTTTCTTGATAGATGAAAGCGTTTTATAGTCTATGGATTAAATTTTCATTAATAGTACTTTCATTTGCTCATTTAATATCACAAATATACCCTTAATTTCTTTATTCAAGGTCTTATCAAAAAATTTATATTCATATAACCTGTAATTCCAGTGGAAGGAACCACAAAAAATGGTAATTTAGTATAGCCTAAAATTATCCTTATTAGCACATACGTTTTTCCCTTAGTATTTGGAAACTTGTATGGATAGATATGTGATAAAATAGCATAGAGATATTAATGGTAGGATCTGAGAAGCAGTATATGGGTGTTCACTGTAACAGTCTTTCAACTTTGTTTTATGTTTGAAAATTTTCATGGCCAAATTTTTATGATAAAAAGGATCAATAGCCACAAATAGCTAATCCATGCATGTTGTCAGTGGCAGCTCTACCACATGCCCTGTAGGGCCACACTGCTCCCTCACGCTAGGGCACCCTTCCTCTCCCTTGTTCACTTGACTAAAGTCTATACTTCCTTCAAGATTCAATTCAAAAATCAGGACTTTTTTGATACCCCCACTGCAACATACATCTGGTTATGGCCTCTTTCTTCTGTACTGCACCTTGTACACTGCACATTTGTAGCTCTTATCACATTGGGTTGAGGTTGTTAGTTTATGTGGCCTAGATCCCTATTTAACCGTAAGCGTCCTGAGGACAGGGACTGTGTCACTTCATGCCTGTATTCCCAGGGCCCAGGCCAAGTCTCAACCCAACTATGATCTCCTTTGAGAGGCCTTCCCATCCTGTTCCAGACTAGGTGAGTTGCCCACTATGTACTTTCATAACATTCTGTCCTTCTCTGAATCTTAACACACCTCACACTTTATTGTAATCCTGGGTTTAATTGTCTTTCTTCTCTGCTGGACTATAAACACTGTGAAGGCATGGACCATGCCTACCATTCAACCATGGTATCTTAACATGAAGCACACTACAGAGTTGATATTCCATAAATATTTGTGAACTGAATGTTTAGCACAGGGTAGGTGCTCAGTATACATTTGTTAATGAATCAATGAATGAGTGTTGCTCTCAAAAGGAGATTAGCAAGAAAATGAATGGCAAAGCCCATATAACACTAAGGGTTCATATTTTTAAATAAGCTTTGTAAAATAAAGGACATGTTTCTTAAGTTTCTTCAAAACAAACACAGTTTTGATTCGAGCGCTATGATGGGCACATAAATTATAAGTTCCAAAGCAATGCCTTTTACATGCTGATTATATTAGTTTTCTGCGGCTGCTGCAACAGATTACCACATAGATGGTGGCCTAAACCAACACGCATTTATTCTCTTACAGTTTTTGAGGTCAGAAGTCCAAAATCAGTTCCACTGAGCCAAAATCAAGGTGTTGGCAGAGCTAGTTCCTTCTAGAGGTTCCAGCAGACAACCCGTTATCTTGCCTTTTTTAGCTTCAGTGGCCCCCTGTATGCCTTGGTTTGTGGCCCATTTCTCCGTCTCCCAAGTGCATCACTCAAATCTCTGCTTCCAGAATCACATTGCCTTCCTCTCTGTGTAGTAAAATCTTCCTCTTCCTCCCTCTTCCTCATAAGGACACTTATAATTATTACATTCAGGACCCACATAGATAATCCAGGATAATCTCCCCATCTCAAAACCCTGAATTTAATCATACCTGCAAAGTCCCATATAAGGCAACATTCACAGGTTCCGGCGATCAGGATTTGGATATCTTTTTTTTTTTATCAGGAAGATTGGCCCTGAGCTAACATCTGTTGCCAATATTCCTCTTTTCTTTTGTTGTTTTCCTCCCAAAGCTCCATTACATAGTTGTATATGCTAGTCTAAGTCCCTCTAGCTCTCCTACGTGGGGTGCCGCCACAGCATGGCTTGATGTGCAGTGTGCAGGTCCGCACCCAGGATCCAAACCGGCAAACTGGTTTGGCTGAAGCTGAAGTGGAATCCCCCCAGGCAGCTGACGTGGAGTGTGCGAACTCAACCACTATGCCTCTGGGCCAGCCCCAGGACTTGGATATCTTTTTTTTTTTTTTCTGCTTTATCTCCACAACGCCCCCCCCCCCCCCTCAAGTATACAGCTGTATATCTCAGTTGCAGTCCTTCTAGTTGTGGGATGTGGGATGCCACCTCAACGTGGCCTGATGAGTGGTACCATGTCTGCACCCAGGATCCAAACCTTGGGCCGCTGCAGTGGAGCACCTGAGCTTAACCACTTGGCCACAGAGCCAGCCCCAGGACTTGGATATCTTTATTCAGCCTACCACACTGATTTTTTTGTAAAAATACAGGCATGGTTAATTTATTCTGAAAGTTTACACCATTTTTAGTTTTCGATATTCTTTTCTTAACCTTTTTTTGGGGGTACATATATTTGTAATGGACAAGTAATGACACAAACAATACAAACAACACAAATATGGACTGGATCAAATGGACATACATATATTTCAGAATGTTTTGTAGATGGAAAAATTGTGAGCCTGGAAAGGTGGACAGAATTTTAGGCTTGGGGTGTATATTAGGCCATGACTGCCCCCCCTCCCCCACGGAGTATTGCCCTCCACTCACGGAAGCAGATCCTACAGCCATATTTAGTCTACAGGATTTCACACACAGTTGATTGGATGAGTAATAGACACATCAAGCTGGGCCAATTTCTTCCAAGGAATTCGGAATTTTACATTCTGAGATGCTAATGCTAATCAATCTTAGCTAGCACCTGAACTCAGACAGCAATCCCCTGCCATACGTATGGAAAAATAGGGAAAAGTGGTTTACAGAAAAAGAAGAAAGCAACAAATATGCAGAGAAAGAGAAGAGAGAACGTGTAGTTCCACAGAGGTGGAAGTGGGATCAAGCACATGGTATTAAACTCTTTCCAGGTTTTAGCTGATCATGAAGTTCAATGGTACATTCTACTCACCAGTTTCTTGCGGTAGCCCTACAGTCTTACAACAACTCCATGCACCTTCCCCTCTCTCTCTTCTTTTTCTCCCCCTCCCCATTTTTTTCTTGCTTTGGCTATTTTGAGTGCATATCTGTTACTTGTGAGGAAAACTGCTTTATCAAGACAGGGTAGAATCTTCAATGATGTACACTGTTCCGTTATTAGAATAGGGACAATGGTTGTGGATTTATGCTTCAAAATGCAGAAATTTCTTATAGGTAGGATCTTAGCTTTAATGAAACTATCCAAATTTGGAGGTTTTCAATTTTTTGAAGGTAAAAGTGTTTTACAATGAATTTCCAGGTAGCATTGCATATTTGAAGAATAAAGAAAGGATCTCAATTTACAGGAAAAATTTTTTTCTCTACTTTCATTTTCCTTCCATCTGCTGATACCATATTTTTCACTCTGAACCAGTTATCTACAGGTTATTCTGTTAAAACAATCCATTTGTCTACAGCTAAGGGAGTTTTTGTTTTCCTTTGCTCTTAAAAAATGAATTTAGATTTGGAACAATCTGAATTTTGATGCTTCCCATTTATCTAGAGATTGTTTCAGTTTAGCTGTCAGTGGAAAAGCTTTCTCTAAATTTTCTGTCTCCATTTTGAGCACTAGAGTTTCATGAGAGAAAATTTTTTAAAATTGTTTTCTTCTTTTCTGCTTTGAACATTAATTAGGCACAAAAGACAGCTGAATGATGCCCTCAAATATTAACCTTTATACCTGTAATTTATTATGAAAAAAATGAATTTCCCTGTCTGGAAAACAAAGTGGGGTCTCAGATTTGTCCCATAAAGTATTATGGAATATAAAAAAGTGATAGTAAAGAAAACTTGAGATTTTTAAATTTCTTTATTTTTGCTATTTTCTCAAAGGCTTGTATAATGTAGAAATCCTCCTATATATTTCGTTGAACAATATAAAACTACTGATTGTCTACTGTTTTTGACATAAAAATGGCAATTTCATAATGTTCAATCTAAAAGTTTCCTCATTTAATCACATATAATCTCGGTCTGTTTGAGAAATGCTTTCCCTTGTTTTGTTTGTTTTATCTATCTTTTCTTGGACGTTCTATTGGGTGAAATGTTCATGGCTATCAAATGTATTTTTTACTCATAGTGGTAAAATGAACATGTTATTTCTGTTTCTCCTTTACATTTATAAAATGATTTTTTAAAAAATGTGAGCCATATGTGCTTGTGTAGATTCAATTCTAAGGGATTGCTTTTGTTTTAAAACCTTTCTTTCTTAAACAATTCTCCTATTTTGCTTCCTTCTCTGCGCTTGAATGAGGGACATCTGTTTCTGTTTTCAGTGTTCTTTTGTTACACGACGAAGTAGAATCCCAAAGTTCTTCTCCAACAAGGAAAGAATGTTTTAGTGTTGCTTTTTATTTCCTTTTATTTATTTTCACTGGTTTGAGAATGATAAATATTGCACAAAAAGGATGAACTGATCCCTGAAAAAATCTAAACAGTAGGAAGTACAGAGTGGAAGCCCCTCTCTCATCTGCCCTATTCTCACTTCCTAGGTAACCACTGATACTAGATGGTGTGTATCCTTCCAGACCTTTTCTGATGTACATATATATATATGTATATATATGCACATATGAACACATATATGTGTATGTCTGCATTATTAGAAATAAGATCATACTACACAGATTGTTTTATAACCTGATTTTTAACCCAATAATAAATCATGAATACATTTCCAGGTAGTACACACAGACCTACCTTTATTGACTACCATTGTATGAATATGGCATAATTTATTCAACCACCACCATTGACAGAGATTTAGATAATTTCCAATATTTTGCTACAACATCAAATGTGGGAGTGAACATTGAGATACATGTCTCTATTCTTTTGGAAGCATAGATTTCAAGAGAGAGATTTAACTGGGTCAACGGTCTATATATTTAACCCTTTCAAAAGTACTGCCAAATTGTTACCCAAAGAGGAAATTGTACCAATTTACGCTGCTTCCAACACTATATGAGAGAACTGCTTTCCCTCTACTCTTGCTTTCATTAGAAATTACCAATCTTGGGGCCGGCCCCATGGCCGAGTGGCTAAGTTTGCGGGCTTCCTTTGGCAGCCCAGAGTTTCACCAGTTCAGATCCTGGGTGCAGACACGACACTGCTCATCAGGTCATGTTGAGGTGGCGTCCCATATAGCACAACCAGAGGCACTCATGACCAGAATATACAGCTATGTAATGAGGGTGCTTTGGGGAGAAGAAGAAGAAGGAAAAAAAAAAAGATTGGCAACAGATGTTAGTGCAGGTGCCAATCTTTAAAAAAAAAAAAATTACCAATCTTTGACATTTTTACTAACCTGACAGGCACAAATTGATAGCTTGTTGTAATTTTTCTGTATTGTTTTCCTAATCACTAGTGAAATTAAGCATTTTTTTAAAGTATATTTGTTAATCATTTGTAGTTTTTCCTTTATAAATTGCCTGTTCATATCCTATATCAGTTATCTATTGCTGCATAACACATTACCACAAATTTCATGGCTTAAAACATACATTTATCATCTCATAGTTTCTAGGGGTCAGAGTCTGGGTACAGCTTAGCTCCTCCTTCAGGGTCTCTCATAAGGCCATGGCTTCATCTGAAGGTTTATCTGAGGAAGGATCCACTTGCCAGCTCAAGTGGTTGTTGGTAGAATTCAGTTCCTCAAGGGCTGTTAAACTGAGGGGCTCAGTTCCTTGCTAGCTGTTGGCCAGAAGCCACTCACAATTCCTCTACCATGTGGGCCTCTCCAATACGGCAGCTTGATTCATCAAAGTATGTAAGCTGAGAGGCATTAGAGTCAGCAGCTAGCAAGACGGAAATCAATCTTATATAACCTAATCACAGAAGTGACATCTTATTACCATTGTTGTATTTTAAATGTTAGTAGCAAGTCACAGGTGTGCCCTAACACTTGAGAGATTACATAAGGGGCATGAATATCAGGAGATAGGGAGTGTTGGAGACCATTTTAAAGTCTTCCTGCCACATGTCCTTTGCCCATTTTTCAGTTGGGTTGTTTGTCTTTTATTTACTGATTTGCCAGAACTCTTTATATACTATGGATATAATTGTGTGGTGTGTGCACGTGTGTGTGTGTGGAAAAAGACAAAGAGAAGAGAAAGAACATTTTCTCCTAAGCCTAGGTATTTAATTTTCATGTAGTCAATGTAGTCAATCTTTTCTTTTATAGCATCTAAATTTTATTTCTTCTTTAAGATCATACTGTCTCCAATATTTTAAAAAATTTATATTTTATTCTAATATTTTTTAGCTTTATAAAAATATATTTAGATTTTTAAGTCAAGTGGAATTGCTTTTTGTGTGATATGTAAAGTAAAAATCTACTTTTGCCAAAATAATCATCAATTTACCTAGCACCATTTACTAAACAATCCATTTATTTGACTTTTAAGAATTAAGTGCTTTTTTAAAGGTTTGTGTATGTATGCCTAATTTATTCACATAATAGGAAGATATACTAACAGTTTCTGAATTAAAGGTTGTGGGCTTTTTGGGGCTGGCCTCGTGGCTGAGTGGTTCAGTTCACACGCCTTACTTTGGTGGCCTGGGGTTTGCTGGTTCAGATCCTGGGGGCAGACCTACACACTGCTTATCAAGCCATGCTGTGGAGGCATCCCATATAGAAGAACTAGAATGACCTACAACTAGGATATGTAACTACGTACTGGGGCTTTGGGGAGAAAAAAAAAAAAAGAGGAAGATTGGCAACAAATGTTAGATCAAGGCCAATCTTCCTCAAAAAATAAAAATAAAAAATAAGTAAACTCTAAGAAAAAAAAATGCTTGTGGGATTTTTTTTTCCCCAAGATATCCTTTCAGGTTAGTACTTAGTGCTTTCAACCAATTGAGTGAAGATGTATTGGAAAGATAATGGGTCTGGGTTATCCTGCCTCTCGTAGTTACAACTATGAACCTGGGGTAAGTTACTTCTTCTTTTTTCCTAATTATAGGGCTGGTGGAAGATGAAATGAATGTTTTACATTGTGCTTGGTCCAAGCTTAGTGCCCAGTAAACAGCAAACAGTGTTTACTAGTGCTACATGCCGCACTGCTCCCCGTTGATTTATCCCTTCCCTGTGTTCTTAGGGATTGGAAGAATATCCAATGCATATGTTCCAGCAATTGCCGATTTTTTACATGATGACAAAATGCTTAGGTTATATATAAAAATTTAACCAAACCAAAAAGTTAGAATAAGGTAGACATCAAGAATCTTCACCTTAAATGAGGTTTTGAATGACTATCCAAACCCAAAGCTGTATAGGGAGAGCTAACTTAATTATCAGACAAGAGGGTCTACCACTTTGCACAGTTCTGGGAAGCACCTCATTCGCCCTCTCTTCTACGTGGAGAAGTACACGTGGAGTTGTACGTCACAGTGGCCCTTTAACTAGAATATAGGTCTGGGGATAGAGTTCCATTTGTGAGAATTTTAAAACTGCAATAATGTTTTCATAATTTTGTTTTAAAAGATTATGTTGTGCCTTGAACATCATTCAACAAAACCACATTCCTGGGCCAGCCTGATGGCATAGTGGTTAAGTTCACACACTCCACTTCCATGGCCTGGGGTTCGAAGCTTCGGATCCCCTGTGCAGACCCAGCACCCCTCATCAAGCCACGCTGTGCCAGCATCCCACATACAAAATAGTGGAAGATTGGCACAGGTGTTAGCTCAGGGACAATCTTCCTCCACACACACACAAAAACAACCGCATTCCTGGAGAGGCAGTTATACCCGACTGGTTGATAATTGGGGCCCCAGGGGTCAGTGTGCTGAGTTTAAATCCCTCCTCTTTCATGTATTACCTGTGTGATCTTGGGCAAGTTACTTGCCTTCCTGTACCTCAGTACTTTCTTCTGTAAAAATCAAGAAAATCAGGATGTGGAGAGTGTCTACTCCATGAGGTTTCTTGTGAGGATTAATGAGTATAAATATCTCTCTATCTCTATCTATCTGTCTGTTGAACTACTATGTAATAGGCACTGGGTATTTATAAAGGACAATTTGGACACAATACAATTTCTTGCCTCAAAAGCTTACAATCTATTGGGAGGACACGCATACAAAGATACAATTATAAGACAGTATGGTAATTGCTGAATCAGAGGTCTCTGCAAAGTGCAGTTAGAGCATGGAAAAGAGTGCCTATGTCTAAATACCATCTATATACTGATGACCTCAAGTTTCACATTTCTAATCTTGACCTCTCTCCTGCTCCAGGCACAGACAGAAAACTATTTGGCATTTCCTCTTTGACACCTAACAGGTATAAATTTAACACAATGTACACAGAACTCTTGATTTTTTACCCCAAACCTGTTCCTCTCCCTGGCTTAGTAAATGGTACCATTCACCATCCAGCTAAAACCTGAGTCAGCTCCAAGGAAAGGAGGCAAGAAATTAAGAAGGGCTGGATCTAAGGAATATTTAATGGATTTTTTCTCCAGGCTAATCTATCAGCAAATGCTCTTGATTTCACTTCCAGGATATGTCTGCTTTGCTCCTTCTCCATGGCTACCACTCTCAGCCAGGCCTCTGCCTTCTCCCACTGAACTCCTGGAATGGCCTTCTAATGGTTCTTAATGCTCCTATGCCTACGCTTCTACAGTCTAGTCTTCAGAGAGCAGCTAGAGTGAGGCCTTTACACGTCAATCAAATCATGTCGCTGTCCTGCTCAAAACCTTCCTAATGGCTTCCCATTGCGCTTAGCATAAAATCCAAGCTCCTCTCCACAGCCTACTAGACCCTGCATGATCTAGTCCTTGCCTATATCTCTCTGGACTCATCTTGGTCCACAATTCCCCTCAGTGCTTCCCACTACACTGTCATCTTTTCTTTTTTTGGAGCATGCTAAGTTCCAGGACCTTTTCACTTGAGGTTCCCCTGCCTAGACTGCCTTTCCATGGCTCATCTATCTGGCCAGTTCATTCTTATGCTGAAGATCTGCCTTCAAAGCCTTTTCTGGCCACCCTCTCTAAAATCACTTCTGCACCAAGATGCTCTCTATTATGTCAACCTATTCATTTCCTTCATAGTGTTTATCACAATGCAGACTTACCTTAATTATGTATTTGATTGTTTATTTATTTTATATTCTTCCCCCTCTTCTCTCAACTGGAATGGAAGCTCTGTAAAAGGTTGGACTTTTGATGTCTTGTTCACACACCTAGAACAGTCCCTGGTACATAGTAGGTGTTAAATAAGTATTTATTGAGTGAATGACAGAGAAACCGCCTGGGAGAGTCAATGAGGTCTTCACAGAGGAGGTAGCTTCTGGTCAGGACATGAATTTTGAGCTAAAGTCTGCCAGGTTGACACATCCAGAAAGTGAGTGAACAACATGAATTCAGAGAATCAGGGTGTAAGGAGGACAGGAGCAGGGAGGGAGGTAATGTTGGGAGAGCAAGCAAGATGGGTGGGTTGAGAACAGAGAATGATGATATTTTTACACTATGCTAAGGAGTTCAGATTTTATACTTTGTGACTGGAGTCACTTGT
This sequence comes from Equus przewalskii, assembly GCF_037783145.1. NCBI lineage: Eukaryota > Metazoa > Chordata > Mammalia > Perissodactyla > Equidae > Equus > Equus przewalskii. Next base: position 8,632,803 of record NC_091854.1, read on the forward strand.
TCATTTTGAGCAGTGAAATCACGAATCAGTTTTCTCTTGTTGCCATAATAAATTACCACAACTTAAAACGACACCTGTAGGTAGAAAGTCCCACATAGGTCTCATCGGGCTAAAATAAAGGTGCCAGCAAGCCTATGTTTCTTACTGAAGCTTTTGGGGAAGAATCTGCTTCCAAGCTCATTCACGTTGTTGGCAGAATCGAGTCCTTTGTGGTTATGGGACTAAGGTCTCTGTTTCCTTTCTGCTGTCACCTGGGGGCCACTCTTAGCTCCTAGAGACCTCTCTCTGGTCCTTACACAAGGGCCTCTACATCTCAGAGCCACTAACAGCTTGTCACATCCTTCTCTCACTTGATATCCCTCTGACTTCCCCTTTGGCCATTTCTCTCTTCTTCCTGTTCCACCATCTCTCTCTGACTCCAGCTGAAGAAGGTTCTCCACTTTTAAGGGCTCCTGTGATTAGGTTGGGCCCACACGGATATTCCAGGACAATCTCCCTAACTGAAGACTTAAAATTTTAATTACTTTGCCACATAATATAATACATTCAGAGGTTCCAGGGGTTGGGGCACTTTGGGGGGGGGTGGCGAGGGGCACACTGTACCTCCATGTTTTATGATCACATTTTCTTGTTAGATTACTCGGCAGGCTGTGTGAGGCAATCTAACTAGAATAGAAGGGGGGTAAGACTAGCAATCGAGTGGCTATTCCAGGTCAATGATGATAAAGGACTGGAACTGAGGAATATTTAATAGCTTTTATCTCCAGGCTCTGGCAAGTGATTAGATGTGGAGGTTGAGGCCAGGAGGACTGGAGGATGGCTCCCAAGTAGTGCCATTTGGTGGGTTAGGGTAGAAGAGCAGGTTTGAGGGGAAGTTGACAGATTTCCTGAGACCTTGAAGATACTCCTGCATTTTGCTGATGAGTCATTTATGATTATTAAATTACACAAATGGTTATGCTGATAATTTTCAATATAGTATCTTTTATAGGAATTCAGCATATTAAAAGGAAATTATTTTAAAACACAATTAACAGTATCTACTCACTCCTTACCAAACTTTAACAAGCATTTGATGTACTAATAGCCCTAAGTTTTTCTTTGCATAAAATCTGTAAAATCCTTTTTTCCAGATATTTGTAAATGGGGCCATATAATGTTTTATTTCTATCTCCTATTTAAAAAGACAAATAATTGCAATACCACAGAAATTACTGACGGACACTATAGGTGATACAGGAGAAGAAGGCAGAGCCCTTCCTGGCCCTGATCTTTGTCCTGGTCTTTGAGGGGCATTACAGGTTTGCATCACACAGTAGCCGATCAATCAGAATGTACCTAAAGTTGATCACTGTATTTCAAGGGAAAAGCAAGATAAATTCAGGAAGGGGTGCTTGACATGGCAGCGACATTTGTGTAGAAAATTAGGACATGTAGGTTCTAGCACATGTTTATTTGTTTTTAAGAACAGCTACATTTTTTTGAAAATTTACTCTGAACAAACATCTCACTTAATCCTTATAAGAAACCAGAGAAGTAGGGATTTTGTTATTTCCATGTTGCAGAAGAGGAAACTAAGCCTAAGTGAGGTTACATAACTCATTCTAAATCCCATAGCTAGTAAGGAGTAGAGACAGAATTCAAACCTAACACAGTCTGATTCCAAACTTCATGCTCTTTCCATGGAGCTCCAGGGCCTCACTCTTGCAGACCCAGGGAGAAAAGGGACCTTCCAAAATACTATTTATATGACCTCACCTTGGGGACTCTTCCTTGATCTACCTGACTACGTCATTTGCTACCTCTATGTAGCTCCGCATATACTTCTTTTTAGGCACTTATCCACAGTTGTAATTTATTTGTGTAATTAATGTCTGTCTCCTCCTGCTAGACAGTAAGTTCCATCCATTAGTACCTTGTGAGTTTTGGTTTACCCTCGAATTCCCGGTTCTTAGCTCAGGGCTTGGCACATAGTAGGTGCTCAAAAATTATTTGTGTAGTAAATGTATTCATGAACGAGTGAGTGAGTGAATGTTATTTAAGTTCTCTGGATCAGTCTGTTATCTGTAAAATGAAAAAATCAGGACAAATTAATTCATTCGTGCATTCAAAAACGTTTTTATGGCCTACGAAATAATCTGTAGTCCCCTTCAGAGAGACAAAATACACTGAAAAGAATACATCAAGTAGATATGCCATGTATGTTTACACCTATCTATCTATAATCTATCCATCTACCTCCTTTCTATGTGTAACACTTCTTTTTCCACCTGTAATTGTTAGTAACCATTAGGCTATTAATTAAACCCTTTAATATTGAATAAATTATTAAATATGCAGAAATATTTGACTCCTAATATGTTCTACCATTAGTAGCATTATCATAGTTGATTTTTTTGAAATGTGTCCTTTTATATTTGAGGAAATTTTATAGATTTATGAATGCAGTTGGGTTAGCCTTATGTCTTTTTCTTTTTTTTACTGCAAATTCTTTTTATGGTTTCTTTGTAATTGAAGCTGATAACATGAAGCATTGAATATAAGACATATAATGTGTTTATATTTGTTGCATCTCATTTATTTCTTTCTTACTCTGCAGTTCTGTAATTGGAACTACAGAGTGTTGCATTCTATTTTCTGCAGGCTACTGCTTGCTCTTTTTCTTTAGTTTACTATATCTTAGTTCAAATGTATTTCACTTCCTCAAATGGAAAAATTGTAAAGAAAATATTTCTTTCACTCTATATAAAGGCAGGTTTGCTGTTGTTGCTGTTTCGTGTATTAAAGCTACTTTATACATCTAGAATTTTTAAATATCTTAACAAATAATAGTATTTTTTAACATCTTCTAGTAGGTTTACTGTATTTACAATTTACTTATATTGGGATTGATATTTGAATGACATTCTTTAAGGCATATAAATTGTCTGGTTTGGATAGGAATACTCATTTCAAGATAATTTATCAATAAAATGCAGCAGGAAAAGTCTTAAGATAAACGATTATCTCTAAAAACAGCCATATTTTCACTTGTTATTCTTCATGTATTAAAAATGCTATCATAAACAATGCTTTCAGAATTTCTAATGATCTTTAGAAATAACTGAAAACTATCCAGTACTTGAGCATTTATTTTCTATAAGATTATGTATTTAGTATTGATGAAGATGCCAGCCCTGGTGATCTAGTGGTTAAAACTGAATGCTTTCATCACTGCAGCCCAGGTTTGTCTCCTGGTCAAGGAACCACACCACCTGTCTGTCAGTTTTCATACTGTGGTGGCCACCAGTTTTTCAAATACCAGCAGGTCACCTACGGTGGACACGTTTCAGCAGAGCTTCCAGACCAAGACAGACTAGGAAGAAGGGCCTGGCTCACCACTTCCAAAACATTGGCCATGAAAACTCTATGAATAGCAGTGGAACATTGTCTGAGATGGTGCTGGAAGATGAGAGGATGGCGCAAAAAACACTGGGCAGGATTCTGCTCTGCTGTACACAGGGTCACTAGGAGTTGGAATCAACTCCACAGCACTAAAAACAATTGATGACGATGGACAAATTAAATGCCCTTTCTTAGAAGTATCTTAAACAAGTGGAAATGAAGAATGGCAGAGAATGATTTTGACCCACTGACCTCTGCAGCCCACTCATCACACTTTCATTGCATCTCTTTCTTCTGTGGTAAACTACCAGTGTCAGCGATGTTCTCAATAGCTTAAAGTACTTCCCTGAGAGCATCCCCTCACCTGCCTGTGACACTTACATTTCACCTGTAACAAGTAGCTATAGGAGAAATCCATTCTCATTTAAGATATATGAAACTGAAAAAAAACTATTTGAGGAAAGGGGAAGAAGTATTGTTGATTTTTTTCTCATAATAAAAGTAATGCATCCAGACACCTAAATAGATGGAGAGCTATACATGTTCAAGAATTGGAAGACTAAATGTTGTTGAGATGGCAATTCTTCCCAAACTGATCTGTAAATTCAATACAATCCTTAACAAAATCTTAGTAGGCTTTTTTTTTTTTTTAGAGAAATTGAAACTGATCCTAAAATTTATGTGAAAATGCAAAGAACCTAGAATAAGCTAAAACAATTTTGAAAAACAAAAACACATTAGAGGACTTTTATACCTTATTTCAGAACATACCATAAAGCTATAGTAATCAAAACAATATGGTTTTGGCATAAGGATAGACATATAGATCAATGAAACAAAATAGAAAATCCAGAAATGGATATAAGGTGAATTGATTTTTTTGACAAAGGTGCCAAGCTAAATTAGCAAGAGAGGATTTTTTTTTTTTTCAAATAATGGTGCTAGTATAATTTGACATCTTTATGCAAACAAAAAAAACCCTTGGCTCTTGCCTCACTCATACACAAAAATTAACTCAAAATAGACAGATCTATAATATACAATATGCCTAAATGTAAGAACTAAAACTATGGAACTGTTAGAAGAAAATATGGGAAAAATCTGTGAGACTTTGGATAAGCAAAAATTTCTTAGATATGACACAAAAAGCACAAGCAATAATATTTAAAAATTGATAAATTTAGCTTTATCAAAATTAAATATTTTTGTTCTTCTAAGAACACCATTAAAAATTAAAAGACAAGCCACAGAGTGAGAGGAAATATTTGCAAGACATGTATTTCATAAAGGAGTTGTATCCAGAAGATATAAAGAATTCTTACAACTCAACAATAAAGACCAACAACTCAATATAGACATGGGCAAAAGATTTGTTCAGTCACTTCACTCAAGAAGATAAATAAATGGCAATAAGCACATGAAAAGATGCCCAGTATCATTAGTCATTAGGCAAATGCAAACTAAAATCTCAGTGAGACACCACTACACACTCACTAGAATGGCTAAAATCTAAGACTGACAGTACCAAGTGTCGTCAAGGATTTGAAGAAATGGGAACCCTCACACATTGTTACAGTCACTTTGGAACAATTTAGCACTTTCTTTACCATATAAACCAGAAAATCCATTCCTATCTATCTACTCAAAAGAACTGAAAACACACATCCTCACAAAACTCTTTGAATAATAGCATTATTCATAATAGCCAAAAATTGAGAATAACCAATTGTCCATCAACATGTAAATTATAAACAAGCTAAGGTGTATTGATACAACGGATAAATAAAAACTCAGCAGTAAAAATGAACAAACTACTTATATATCTAACAACATAGATGAATCTCACAAACACCATGCTGAATGAAAGAAGCCATACACAGAAGACTATATGTTGTATGATATCATTTATACAAAAATTTAGAGAGGGTAAAACTATCGACAGCAGATCAGTAGTTTCCTGGGGCTGAGAGTAGGAGAGGAAGTTGATGCAAATGGGCACGATGTAACTCCTTGGAGAGAAAAAAGTGTTCTAAAATTTGATTATAGTGATGTTTGCAAAATTATATAAATTTATTAAAACCCGTTCAACTGTATACTTAACGTGGGTAAATTTTATGGTGTGTAAATTATACCTCCATAAACCTTTTTAAAAATAAAGGACAAACAGTTAAAAAATGTAACACAGACTGTGAGAAAATATTGACAATTCACAATTAACAAAGGATTAAGATCCACAAAATATAAAAACTCCTTTAAAACAATAACGAATAGAATAACTAGAATATTTAAAAATTAGATAGATCTAAAGGAGAAAAATCATTCTCATACCTCTATGAACATGTTATCACATTTCCTTCCAGTCTTGCTTTAATGCATATTTTAACATAGTTGAAATTATAATATTGTTAGCCAGGTATATTTTGGGGAGCCTGAAGACTTTTTAAAATTATTTGATGAGGGGTTTCATACAATCAGATAATTATAACACTAAAGGAGAAGAGTTCTGGCTAATAATAAGGGGCAGGAAAATAAATTTCATCAGTGTGGAATGCAGTGAGTGACAAATATGTTTCTTTTCACCACCACCCCTCTCTCTGTGTGCCTGTAAATTAGTACTTAACCTAAGAAATGCTAACAGGCTTCTCTTTCTTAGGACTTTTTATCAGTTAATATAAAGGTAGGAAGGCAAAGGATATTGAGTCCCTTACTTTGTTCCAGGAATTGTGCTGATGGATATGGCTGAGGATTCAGTAGCGACCAAGAAATGACAGTCTTTTAAAGTCTCTATCTGGAGGGGAAGCCAAGCATTAGACAAATAGTTATAAATAATTAAATTATTGCAAGCTTTGAGACTGAATCTGAACATTGTGTTCATTAGTCAATGCCCAATGTATGAGCCCACCCTTGGGCTTATATCTTCTATGCACCATCATCCCCATAAGGCTCTGTATTTCCTTGCCCCTCATTCTCCTTCTCCAACGCTCATCTGAGCTCTGAATGAATTAAGAAGTAGATTAAGAGTCAGGAAGATAGAGATCAATGTGTCAGCTTTCCTACTGATACAGGCCAGGTTGAAGAATGTGACTTAGGTGTGTGGCAGAAATGAGTTTCCTAACTCTGAATCTCAGCTTTAGGAAGATTTATCCAGGCTGTTGCTGGTAGCACCAGACCACTGCAGCCCTCTCCTCACAAGGACACGCTCTTTATCAAAAAACTTGACGCCTATGCAGACCAAGAGCACGTGCTCCCTGCAGGCAACCCATCTTACAGAGAAGGCAGGAAGGGCTGAATCTTGCAAGCCCAGTTACTCTCCCAAACTCATCGATCACATGGAAGGAGGCTGAGATGAAGCAAGAATTTTAAGGAAAATCCCTCTTCCTGAAAACCAGAGGAGTAGGGAAGCATCCCTCTCCTAATACAATGCAATACCAAGGCCTATTGATTTCACGTCCAAAATCTCTCTGACAACATTAGCTTCTCTCCATTTCTATTACCACCTCCCTGGTCCAAGCTAACATCATCTCTCACCTAGACCTCTGCAATAGTCTTCTCATCACTTTAACTACTGGAAACATTCATTCTCACCTATTTCCTATCTGCTCTCCACACATCATCCACAGTGATATTTTCACAATGCAAATCTGATCATATTTTCCCTTCCACCCCTTCCACTTCCCCTTATCCATGGTTCTTAGCATAAAGACTCAAATCCTTTGCAGAGCCATCAGGGCTTTGCAAAGTCTGGCCCCACCTTCTGCTGTGGGCTCATTTTATAGGTGTCCCCTTGCTCTTTGCTCTCCAGTGACACTGGCTTTCTTTCTGTTCCTGAATGCATTTAAATCCCTCCTGCCACAGGGCCCATGATAAGTTGTTCCCCTGGGGGAAAGTCACTTCCTTCTTCCAACTCCTTGTTAATTCTTCCCCAACCTTCAGGTCTAGATCCCCCACCATTTCCTTGGGGATGCATTCCTGTCCCACCAAGTTCTTTCAAAGCATCATATACTTCTATTTCATAGCACTTTTCATGGCTACAATTTTACGTTTACATGTGTGATTATTTGATAATTTCTGTGTCTCCCATAAGGCTATAAGCTGGGTAAGGAAGGTACAATGTCTCTTTTCCCTCACTAATATATATCCTTAGTTCCAGACACAATACCTCGCCCACAGTAGGTTCTTGATAAATGTCTGTAATATTGAAACACGAGAGTAAGAGGAGTTAGACCTAGAGTGAGGGTTGTGAAGGTTTCAATGAGGAAGTGACCTTTAAGTGAGACCTAGAGGATGGCTAAGAGTAGTTAGGTGAAGAGAAGTATAGCAAAGCATTCCAGGCAGAGGGAAGAAATGGAAAAGCTTTTGAGGCAAGCAAGAGCCTGAATAGTGTGTCCCAGGAAGTGAAAGTTTCAGAATGACTGGAACTAAGTGTGATAAGTGGACAGCTTGGTAAAGAGTTTGGAATTTATCCTAAGGGCAATGGGAAGCCTTTGAAGGGTTTTAAACAATGTAGCGACACGGACAGATTTGCATTTTCTGGCTGCTGCGGAGACTGGATTGGGTGAGGGGGAAGTAGACTAAATATGGGGAGACGATATGAAAGTATAGGGGGACGATGGTAGTGGCAATGAGGAGAGCGAAACAGACTTGAGACAGCCATACTAAGAGGTAGAAGGAATAGACTCGATGACTGAGTAAACGTGATGATTGAGGGAGAGGATGGAGTCAGGAATGACTGCCAGGTTTCTAACTTGGACAGCACTTGAGGGGACGGTGGTGCACTGAGACAGGGAACACCATAAGGGGCTTTGGAAAGGAAATAAGTCAGTTTGGGAGCATTCTAATTTTGAGATGTTCTTAAGGCAACCAGGTAAAGATATTCACCAAATATTTGGAAATATAAGTCAGTTGGAAATAGGAGGTATTCACGAGAGAGATATGACATGGATATAAAAATCTAGGGGGCCAGCCTGATGGTGTAGTGGTTGAGTTTGCACACTCTGCTTCAGCAGCCTGAGGTTTGTGGGTTTGGATCCCTGGCACAGACCTACATATCCATTCATCAGGCCATGCTGTGGCGGCATCCCACATACAAAGTAGAGGAAGACTGGCACAGATGTTAGCTTGGGGACAATCTTCCTCAAGCAAAAAGAGGAAGATTGGCAGCAGAAGTTAGCACAAGGCCAATCTTCCTCACCAGAAAAAACCCTATGAGGGGGCATGATTACCCCCATTTTATAGATGAGGAAACTGAGGCTGAGAGAAAGGTAACTTCTCCAAAGTTACATAGTTAGTAAGTTGCAGAACTGCAATTTACAAACAAATCTGCCTGGTTCCAAAGTCCATGTTTTAACCACCACCTCTCCCAAGAGAAGTAAACATTCATATTTTCCAGACATCTGTGGAAGAGACATTTTTGAACTGGCAGCTTTCCCAATTCATCTCAAATCCTAGCACATAAGCAACAGCCTGCTCTCGCTCCAAGAATGCTTTACTCTGGGTCTCACTGAGCCCTCACAGACTTGCCCTCCCTACCTGCAAAGCAGTAGGTTTTTCCTTCATTCTCTCACCTAAGCCTGTCTGCCTGAGCAAACTCTGACTTTCCCATCAGGAGGTCTATCTTGGGATCAATAGCCTAATTCCCTTTTCCTCTTCCTTATCCCACTCAATTCGTAGGATTACCTAAGAATTCTTTGCTTGAAGTGCCCAGAGTGGTTTCTTATGTATCAACTCCTAGTGTTGAGCTACAGTCAACACATTGGAATGTAAGCTTCATGACAGCCAAGACCTGGTTGATCTTGTTCATAGAATTATGCCCAGTCTCACAAACGGTGTGGTTCCCAGCACCCAGTAGGTACATGATAGATAATAGTTGACTGAATCAGTCTGATGGTGATGCAGCCCCAAACTTGGCTGACTATCACAGCAACATAGACATGCTGTGCTCTGGCACTTTGCAGGGAGTAAAATCATAAACTCATGGATGCCAAGTACCTATCAAAAGCTCCACTGAGAAAGACTGTTTTCAGAAGGTTTGCCTAAAGTCTCTACAGGCCAGTCCTTCTAGACACAAACAAGGAGTGACCAAGGGGACACAGAGTAAGCTGTCTTTGGGAGGAGGGGAAATTCTTCACAAGTCACCACAGATAATTCACAAAGTAATCTGTTTTAGGAATGGTTTAGAGTTATTTATATAAGTATTCTCTGATTACTTATCTAACTAAAAATACTGAGAGCACACTTATAATAATAAGCTCCAAGAACTCGCTATCTCAATAGTTAAGTTTCCAAAAAGCTGGGGGAAATTATGAGTTTCAGCACCAATCTTCTTCCTTTGGGGTGAGGGGGGCTGATCAAATTTCAGTAAATCCAGGATCTTCTCTGATTTTCTGTTACCATTTCAGTAATTTATTCTGGCAAATATACTTGCAGGCAAAATATTAATAGCTGGCTAGATGTAACCTTTACTCTTAATTATGGATGGTGATCATCCTGGAGTCTTCAGCCAGATTTTTTATCATGGATGGCTACATGGAGAATTTGTGCTTTGCCCTGATTTAGGGAAATATCTGGGACATGATTACTTTTCCTACTAAAAAAATCATTATTACCCATAGGGATAGAGAGATTAACACTTTATTTCTTTGGGGATATTGCAGGCAGAGTCCCCTTTTTCCATTTTCTTTCTTAGGAAAATTTCATTGCCACAAGAAAGTTTCCCTCAGGGCTATTACAAGACCATTTTGTTTTCCTGTAGAATTCAAAAAATTGTGCTTTTTTGGTCCTAGTGCTTCTTTGCAACATTTTTTTCTTATTAGTCAGGCTGGCTATCACTACTCTTTTCCAAAGCCTACTGCCAAACTCATCAATTTCTATTCCCCAACCCTTAAGGATTCGTTTTTGTCCTTTTCACTAAAAGAAACATCCTTTATGCATCTGTGCATATTTTTTATGTAAATTTTTTGGATCACAACAACAGTAGGGGAAAGAACATGCATATAGCTTTAAAAAACAAAGGTATTCAATTTATTGAGACTAAAAAGAGAAAACAGTTCACCCATGTCTCCCACCCGCCAGCCCCCGCCTCTTGCAACCACCAATCTGTTCTCTGTGTCTATGAGCTTGGGTTTTTTTTTAAGATTCCACATATAAGAGAGATGATACGGTATTTGCCTTTCTCTGTCTGACTTATTTCACATAGCATAAAACCATCAAGGTCCATCCATGTTGTCACAAATGTCAAGATTTCATTCTTTTTCATGACTGAATAATATTCTATTGTATGCATACACAACAATTTCTTTATCCATTTATCCATCAGTGGACACTTAGGTTGTTTCCACAGCTTGGCTATTGTAAATAATGCTGCAATGAACATGGGGGTATATACCTTTTTTTTTTTTTTTTTTAAAGATTTTATTTTTTCCTTTTTCTCCCCAAAGCCCCCCGGTACATAGTTGTGTATTCTTCGTTGTGGGTCCTTCTAGTTGTGGCATGTGGGACGCTGCCTCAGCGTGGTCTGAGCAGTGCCATGTCCGCGCCCAGGATTCGAACTAACGAAACACTGGGCCGCCTGCTGCGGAGCGCACGAACTTAACCACTCGGCCACAGGGCCAGCCCCGGGGGTATATATCTTTTTGAATTAGTGTTTTTGTTTTCTTTGGATAAATACCCAGAACTGGAATTACTGGAACATTTGGTAGTTCTATTTTAAATTTTTTGAGGAAACTCCATACTTTTTCCATAGTGATTGCACCAATTTACATTCCCACCAACAGTCCACAAAGGTTCCTTTTTCTCCACATCATCACCAACAGTTCTTATTGCTTGGCTCTTTGATAATAGCCATTCTACTAGGTGTGAGGTAATATCTCATTGTGGTTTTGATTTGCATTTCCCTGATGATTCATGATGTTGGACATCTTTTCATGTACCTGTTGGCTACCTGTATGTCTTCCTTGGAAAAATGTCTATTTAGATCTTCTGTACATTTTTTAATTGGATTGTTTGGTTTTTTGCTATTGAGTTGTATGAGTTTTTTTGTATATTTTGAATATTAGTCCCTTATACAATTTGCAATTATTTTCTCCCACTCAGCAGGTTGCTTTTTCATTTTCCTGATGGTTCCCTTTGCTGTGCAGCTTTTTAGTTTGATGTAGTCCCACTTGTTTATTTTTGTTTCTGTTGCTTTTGCTTTTGGTTTTAGATTAAAAAAATCATCACTAAGACCTATGTCAAAGAGCTTACCATCTATGTTTTCTTCTAGGAGTTTTATGGTTTCAGGCCTTACATTCAAGTCTTCAATCCATTTCGAGTTAATTTTTGCATATAGTATAAGATAGTGGTCCAGTTTCATTCTTTTGCATGTGGCTGTCCAGTTTACCCAACACAGTTTCTTGAGGAGACTGTCTTCTACCCATTGTATATTCCTGGCTCTTTTGTCATAAATTAATTGACTATATCCGTGTGAGTTTATTTCTGGGTTCTCTATTCTGTTCCATTAATCTATGTGTTGGTTCTTATGCCAATACCATACTGTTTTAATTGGTATAATCTTTTAACATAGTTTGAAATCAGAGAGTGATGCCTCCAGCTTTATTCGTTCTCAAGATTGCTTTGGCTCTTCGGAGTCTTTTGTGGTTCTCTACAAATTTTAGGATTATTTGTTTGATTTCTGTGAAAAGTGCCATCAGAATTTTGACAGAGATTGCATTGAATCTGTAGATTGCTTTGGGTAGTATGGACATTTTAACAATATTAATTCTTCCAATTCATGAGCATGGAAGATCTTTCCATTTATTTGCCTTTTTCAAATTCTCTCATTAATGTCCTGTAGTTTTCAATATACAGGTCTTTCGTCTCCTTGGTTAAATTTATTCCTATGCATTTTATTATTTTTGATGCAATTGTAAATGGGATTGTTTTCTTAATTTCTCTTTCTGATAATTCATCATTAATGTAAAGAAACGCAACAGATTTTTGTGTATTGATTTTGTATCCTGAAACTTTACTGAATTCATTTGTTAGAGTTTTCCATACATCATATCATGTCATCTGCAAATAGTGACAGTTTTATTTCTTTCTTTCCAATTTGGATGCCTTCTATTTCTTTTTCTCCCTAATCACTCTGGGTAGGACTTTGGAATACTAAGTCGAATAAAAGTGCTGAGAGTGACATCCTTGTCTTGTTCCTGATCTTAGAGAAAAAGTTTTCAGCTTTTCACCACTAAGATGTTAGCTGTGGTCTTGTCATATTTGGCCTTTTTTTATGTTAAGGTTTGTTCCCTCTATACACAATCTGTTGAGAGTTTTTATCATAAATGGATGTTGAATTGTTTTGCATCTATTGCTGATGCTTTTTTTTATTGCATCTATTGAGATGATCATATAATTTTTATCCTTCATTTTGTTAATGTGGTGTATCACATTGACTGATTTGTGGATATTGAATCATCCCTGTGTCCTTGAATAAATCCCACTTGATCATGTTATGTGATCCTTGTAATGTATTGTTGAATTTGGTTTGCTAATATTTTGTTGAGGATTTTTGCATTTATGTTCATCGGGGTATTGGCCTATAATTTTCTTTTTTTGTGTGGCATCCTCATCTGGTTTTGAAATCAGGGTAAAAGTGGCCTCATAAAATTTGTTGGAAGAATTCCACCCTCTTCTATTTTTTGGAAGAGTTTGAGAAGGATTGGTATTAATTCTTCTTTGAATGTTTGATAAAACTCACCAGTGAAGCCATCTGGTCCTGGACTTTTGTTTGTTGGGAGGTTTTTGTTTACTGATTCAATCTCCTTGTTAGTAATCAATCTGTTCAGATTTTCTATACCATCATGATTCAGTCTTGGCAGGTTGTATGTTTCTAGGAATTTCTTCATTTCTTCTAGATTGTCCAATTCGTTGGCACATAATTGTTCACAGTAGTCTCTTAGGATCCTTTGAATCTTTTTATACCTTTTTTTCTTTTGTTACTGTTTAGCTGTTCTTCTGGTGGTAGTCTCACAGAGAGAATATTGACACTCAGCTAGATGACCACAGGACAGTGGATTCTGGCCCAGAATTGTAACTTCAAATGGTATTTCTTACTCTACTCAAAACTGACTTACAAAGGGAGAAAGAAAGTCTTACTTTTCTGTCTCCCCTCAAAGCAAACATAATGTGATTCCTAAATCAACATTCCATGTATATAAAGACACACTTGCATGTATTTGGCTATTATGCATCAGCTATCTCTCTTTTAAGAGGATAAAGAAATAATCTGACATGTTACTTCCATTTGATGCAGTATTGTCACATTATTTATTAGTAATCTGTTATCCAAACTTGAGGAGACAGGAGTCTAGCATTCATCTTTAATGAAAAGTCATAATGAAGGTTTATTGAATTTTAAGGGAAGAAAATACCTAAAGCTCTTACTGACAGTGTACTAGATAGCTGTGTACATTTCTTTTTGCCCTTGGGTCTCTACTCAGAGATCCTAGGAATTCCGTGTTGGCCACATACATCTCCCAGCTCGCAATACCCACCGTAGAAAGGAGGAACATGACATGGCCAGTTTAGAAATGGGGACGTGCAATGGAGCCACCTTGATTATGGGTGACTAAGTGATCTATAGCTGGTATGAGTCCCAGGAGTGACCTATACTTGGGAAATGTCTGGTCCTCTGAAGTCTGCAAGGGATCAGGGTAGAGCCTGGGGGAGCAAGTTGCTTATTTAGGCATGGAAGCCTGAAAGCAGTGTCCATGCATATTTAGACTACTGCATATTCAGTGCTATTAGACACCTCACACCTGAGTCAAAGGGGTTCAATACATATTTACTGGATGGATGAATGGATGAACGAAAAACGTCTTGATATGTCTGGTAAAATGGTGGAACAGATGCCATAGAAATCTGAGTGCTTAAAAGATTAAAAAAGCTTCTGGAAGATAAGATACGTTCAGGGAAGTGAGAAGACTGTTCCTTCACTTGTACTGCTGACTCGTGTTAGAGGAAATTACATAATGATACAGAAATGGTAACGTTAAGATTCTTGGTCTCCAATATCAAGAGAAACCTCAATGCTGCCTAAATGCTAAGGATCTGGGCTCATCCATTCTCCACAGCAGCTATTTCAAACTTGCTCCACTATCCTCAAGACTTCTGCCTACTTCATTTTGTACAGAAAGACTTGCTGCCAATTTTACAGAGAAAACAGACACCATCTAGCAAGAGAAATAATCTCATCTGCTTGACATGCCACGTAGAAATACGTCAAATGGGAGTTTTATCCCTCTCAGTCCAAGTCTAATCTGAATACCCTTCTATTCCACCACTTCAAGGAACTCACTCCTTCTATTATCTCTCTTTTAAAAATTTTTAGAGTTTTATTGAAGCTCTTTATTGAAACTCTTTTATTGAAGCAATAAACTGTACATATTTAAAATGTACGCTTTAATAAGCTTTGACGTATATCTACACCTCTGAAGCCATCATTACAATTAAGATAATGAACATATCTATCACCCCCAAACATATCCTCATGTCCCTTATAATCCCTAACCCCCATTTCTCTCTCTTCTTTCTCCCCTACAACGGGCAGCCACTGACCTGCTTTCTGTCACTGTTGATTAGTTTGCATTTTCTAGAGTTTTACACAAAGAGAATCACACAGTAAGTATTCTTTTTTGGGCTGGCTTTATACCTTCACCTACAGATGGACATTTGGGTCGTTTCCAGTTTGGGGCTGTCACAAATAAAGCTGCTATGAACTTTCTTGTACAAGTCTTTGTGCGGATGTATATTGCTTTTATCTTCGGTAAATACCCAGGAGTGAAAGGGCTGAATCATATTCATTCTCTGGTGTGTATGTTTAACGTCTTAAAGAAACTGCCAAGGGTTTTCCCAAGGTTGTTGTACCATTCTATATTTCCTCAAGCAGTGTAGTAGAGTTCCAGCTGCTATACCTCCTGGCCAACACTTGGCATGGTCAGTTTTGTTGATTTTAGCCATTCTCCCAGGTGTGTAGTTATATCTCATTATGGTTTTAATTTTCATTTCCCTGATGACTAGTGAACATTTTTCCCATGCTCATCTGACATCAGTATATCTTCTTTGGTGAAGTATCTTTTAATTCTTTTGTCTGTTTTTTATCAGGTTATTTGTTTACTTATTGAGTTTTGAGAATTCTTTATATATCATGGATATAAGTCCTTTATCAATTATATGATTTGCAAAATATTTCTTCCAGTCTGTGGAATTCTTTCCATTCTGTTAGCAAAGTCTTTCAAAGAAAAAAATTCTTAATTTTGATGAAGTCCATTTTATCAATTTTTTCTTTTATGAATCATGCTTTTGTTGTCTTATTTCAGAAATCTGTGCCTAATTCGAGATTACAAAGATTTTCTCCTAGAAAGATTTAGGTTTTACATGAGGTCTATGATTCATTTTCAGTAAATTTTTATATATGGATCAAAGTTCAATTTTTTTGCATATGGATATTCCATTTTTCCAGTATCATTTGTTGAAAAGACAATTCTTTCTCCACTGAATTGCCTTTTCACCTTTGCTGAAAATTGATTGACCATGTATTTGTGGGTCCATATCTGGACCCTCTATCCCCTTCCATTGATCTATTTGTCTATGATAATGCCACCCTGTCTTGATTACTATATTCCATTCCAGTTATGTCAGAGACCACCACTTGCCAGACTAGGAATTGTTTTCTTTTTGGATCAGGTTCCCATTTATGGTCCAGTCAGCTGCAGCTGAGCATTGGAAGGAGCATCCTTGCAAAGTACAAAGCAGGACTGCTGAGGACCAGCTCTCTGTGTGGGATGAGGGCAGGGCAATTTCCTTTAAAATATGCTATGATTATACAGGCACCAGGCTCTATCCTGACAACATCCCACACTCTCTCTGCATCCAGTTTTACTCAATAAATTTTTCACACTGTAGATCTTTCTAAAATGAAAATCTGATCGTATAATTTCCTTTTAAAAATCCAGTAATGGTTTCCCATTGCCTTTAGGGTAAAGTCCAAGTTTCTTGACCTTTGTGATCCGACTTCTGCTTCTTCCAGTTTCAATTCTTACCACTCCCCACTCTCCACTTGAGTGCTATACTCAGCCATGTGAATCACTTGCCATTCCCCAAACATGCCATACTCTCTGGCTCGTCTTGGGCTTTTTTCACGTTGCCCCATCTGCATAGAATGCTTTTCCTGCCACTCTTTTCCTCCAGCTAGCTTTTATAAGTCTTTTAGTTCTCAGGTTAGATATAACATCAATTCAGTCCAGCAAATATTTATCAAGCAACTAACGTGTTAGGAACTAACACGTGAGTAAGGAATGTAATATGAACATCTAACATATCCTCATGTAGTATATAATCTAGAAGAGAAGGTGGACATTAAGCAAGTAATTATAATAAAATACATATCTACAATGATGTAGAAAATAATATACAGTAAAATCATGTTCCCTGATAATGCAAATCAGACTGTAATACATCTGGCCATTAATTCTATCCTCTGCCCAGTTCTCATTTTCTTTTCTTTTCTTTTTTAATGATCTACCTGGCCAAGTTTACTGCTCAGAGAGGCCCTCCTTTTTTTTTCTCTCATTTTTTTTCGGTGAGGAAGATTGGCCCTGAGCTAACATCTGTTGCCAATCTTCCTTTTTTTTCCCCCCCAAAGCCCCAGTGCATAGTTGTATATCCTAGTCGTAAGTCATTCTAGCTCCTCTATGTGGGATGCTGCGACAGTGTGGCTGGATGAGCAGTGCGTAGGTCCATGCCCAGGATCTGATCTGGTTAACCACGTGCTGCCGAAGCAGGGTGGGCAAACTTAACCACTCAGCTATGGGCTGGGCTGGCCCCTGTCCAGTTCCCATTTTCAAATTCGGCTGGCTAAAGCTCTTAACTTGGGATAGTGAGAGGCAAGGTGGAATGGAGGAAGTGGGATTCTGCATTCCCAGTATTCTCCTAACTCAATCTTCCTGGATTAGGCAGATGAAATGGGTGCCAAGCAACTGGGAGATTCCTGGAATCGGTGCTGTGATCCTGGAATTCCCAGCTAGTCGCAGGACCTAGAATCATTCCCAGTATATTTCATCTGGAGAAGTCAAGTGCCAGCAGATTGCTCCAAGCTCTAGCTGAGCCCAGGATGGATTTTCATCACACAGTCAGACCCCTGGAACTCTAGCCAGCAAACTGTATAGGTTCATGCCAGTCATTTCACTCACTTCATAATACTATGACCTTGTAATTTATGAAATCGAATTTTGGGGCCCTACTTGTTTTGTCATAGTGGGGTTTACTGTGCACGTAAGATGAGTGTGACAAAGGGAAAGCATAGAGTGCCATGTGGGTGTGAGGGAAGGGGCGGAGGAAAGCATCTCTGAGAGAGGGTTATTTAACTGACACTTCAGCAGTGAGTAGGAATTAACCCAGGAGAAGGAGTGGGAAGATGGTTCTAGGCAGACAGAGCCTACTCCAGGAAGCCTTCCCTGGTCCCCAGATTAGCCTAAGTCCTCCTCCTCGGTGTCTCCAAGGCCCTGCGGGGTGCTGACTCCCATCTTACACTTATCACACATATCACAGTAGCGCGTTCTTTATTATTATTTTTTTTAATCTCTCTCCATTAGACTGTAAGCTCCATGAGGGCAGGGACTGAATATTTAGGACCCAGAAGCCTATCAATTGCCTTTGTGTGAAGTAGAAAAGCGGAATTAGTGAAAGACCTTCTCTGGGCAGAGGGACTGAAAAAGGTGCAGAAGAATTAGAAATAGGCTGATGCAGGCCCACGAGTACAAGGATTGCTCCACAAGGAAAGGGACTTTTGTGGGAAGAAAAGAACATCTTTTCCTGAAGAAAGATTCAGCCTTGCACTAAGGGGCATGACTTGGTGAATGGAGAACAGGCTGGATTTTAGTCTCCAGTCACTGCTTGGCTGAGTGTCTTTGTGCAGTGTGCAAACTCTGCAACTGTACATAGCAACCCCATGAATTTTTCACTACAGTCTCTGCAGTGACTAGTAAAGGACCTGGCACACAGTAGGTAAATATTTAAAAAATATTCCATGAAATAAATGCTTAGACTAGGGATCCCAGTGCTGCCTCAGTACCATGTGTATTCTAGATTGTCAGCTATGGCTATGGAGGTGCCTGGTAATAAATGGTGGTGCCATGTGGGAGGCAGTCATATCCAGTGGAAGGCTCACAGTGGCCACTGAAGATAGCCTGTCATATCAGGGGATTAACGAGGTAGCTGGTAGGACCAGATCCTGAGTAAACACAAGAATCCCTCGAGGAATTCTGTGGGGGTTTAAAGGGTCCTGCAGTGAAAAGTGGTGACAAAGCCCAGTGAAGGTTATTTCTGGTTTACTTTAGAAGCAAAGAATACCCTTGTGTATGAACTATCCTCTAATGTCCTGTATCCCTTGGGAACTTCTCTCAGTTATAACAGCCTGAGCAGAGTAGGAATTGAGGAGACCAAAGCTTGACGTAAGTTTTGAACTTGGACTGTAATGATACACTGGGGTAACAACTAAGTTTACGAAAGTCAATTTACCAAAACAGAATCAGAAGAGTTTCTAAAAATGTCAGGTAGTTATTCTAAGATATCACTGATCGAAAGATATGCCATTACCTTATGAACCCCTAAGAAAGAAAAAAAAATGCCCATTCAAACTAAGATTTATAAAACACATCTTGATTTCAGAGGTGTTACAATATTTTTAGGAAAGCGTTACAGCATTGATGAAATATGGATTATAAAATACTCCATCTTTTTGTGGTTTTGATATATTGTTATATATCTTCAAGGAAAATACTGAAAGAGTTATTTTCCTGATGAGAGCAGACTAGTGGTTCAAGTTCCCTTGACAGGTACATCTTCATGGCAGAGTGCAGTCTGCTATCAAAGTTTCATGACACCATCTGTCAAGATCATTTTCATATAATTCCTTGCTCATTGATCAAATAATTTCATGTTCCTGGCACCCTTCTCCTCAGGGGAGAAAATGTGTTGAGCAACCTGCCTGAGTATTTCATTATGCTTGGCAGTCAAAACTTTTATTGTAAATTAATATATCAACATGTGATTTATACATTAGTCTCATATATTTCATGCATCTGAACTTGATCAACTCTGGCCTGATTCTCAACCTGCAAAGCTTAAGAGTCAAACCCTGGAGGAAAATGACTCCACATTACCATTACCATGGGAGGCTCTGGTTGAACAATAGGCTGACCTCTTTCTTTGTCAACTTAAAAGTGAAAATAGCACTTTGAGCAAGTGACTCTTGATCTATTCGACCATAAGATATTTGAGAGCTAAATGTGTTCTATTTACCTTCACATCTTCCAAGGGGCCCAGCACGATGCTCGGAACATTGCAGGCCCTGCGTGAATGTGAGAAGAGGGGATGGCTCTGCCTTTTCAGGGGCATCTTTCACATGTGCCTGGAGACCATAGTCATTTTATGTTGAGGGTGGAGTCTGGCAATCAGGAAGGAATCTGACAGAGAGTTTGTAACAGAAATTTTAATGTCCTGGAACAAAAAGAGAAATGGATAAGAAAAATAAAGATAACATTATCGCATTGTATTTCTAGATCTGTATTTTTATTTTGGACTAAATGTTCCCTAAATCTTTTGTTTTTTTTGTGAGGAAGATTCCCCTTGAGCTAACATCTGTACCAATCTTCCTCCATTTTGTATGTGGGATGCATCCACAGCATGGCTGATGAGTGGAGTAGGTTCATGCCTGGGAGCTGAACCTGTGAACCTGGGTCACCAAAGCAGAACACACAGAACTTTAACCACTCAGCCACGGGGTCAGCCTCCTAAATCTAATTTTTAAAGGTTGTCACCACCATTCCTTTTCTTCTTACAACATATTTAGAAAATTTAAGTAAATGATGTATGATAGACATTTTAATGTTCATTTTGAAGACATTTAATTTCAGGTACAATTAAACTAGAGATATCAAAGTCCAATTTCTAATTAATGCCACGTAGTTAAAGGAACACATTTGTTCAATTATATCTCCCAATTATTGATTACGAAGGAAATCAATACATATAATGCAATACATTGGCTTACTATTTTATGCTCATTTTCTTTAATAAAGCACATGGGATGGCTGAAATTACAGATGCTCCTTTTCCTTGGATGGATCGCAACCAAATATTTTGGAACATCTGGAATCTTTCACTCTGGAAAATATAAACAATAAAGGCATTTCTCAAATTTCATGTGTATGGAAGTTTGATGGAGGCCTAATGAGGGCTTTCTTCTTACCAGCAGAAGGCTGGCTGGTTAGTTGCCCAGAATCCTTGAGTAGTGGCATTTACCTATAGCCTCAGATTACCTCTCACCCTTTTGAGTCCAGTTGCTTGATCTTGTCTGGTTTCCATAGTTGATCAGACTCAGTGCTATTTCCCCTTCTTTTCTTTTCATTTACTCTTGAACCCACTGCAGCGGGCTGAGCCACTCCACTGACCTTGTTCTTACCAGGGTCACCAATGATCTTGTACAACTACATTTCCTAGCCTCATCTGCAGTTAAGTGGGGCCACGTAACTAGAGTGCTGATTAGTGGAAAGTGAGAAGTGATGTGTGCCATTTCTGGGCTTGGCCATTCCAACTTACTGCCCTCATGATTCTCCATGTGTGCTCTCTCTTTGCAGAGGATCCATTAGAAGACTTTAAGACTTTATGGAATGGCAAAGTCATATGATAGAAGAAACTTAAGTGCTTGAATAACTGCTCCAAGGTCTCCTCTCTCCTTCCCACCGACTGCAGCGAGTGTGATGTGAATAAGAAATGAAACTTTGCTGTGTTAAGCCATTGAGATTCGGGGGCACAAATCTCAGCGTCTTAACACAGTAAAGTTTCACTTCTTATTATTTGTTAGAGTAGTATGCTATTAGCCAGCCCTGGTGGTCTAGTGGTTAAGATTCGGTGCTGTCACTGCCACGGCCCAGGTTCGTTTCCCGACTGTGCAACCACACCACCCATCTGCCGGTTGTCATACTGTGGTGGCTGCCTGTTGCTGTGGTGCTGAAAGCTATGCTGTGGCTATTTCAAATACTGGCAGGGTCACCCATGGTGGACAGGTTTTTCTGCAGAGCTTCTAGACAAAGACAGACTGGGAAGAGGCACTCTGGCCACCCATTTCTGAAATAATTGGCCATGAAAACCCTATGAATAGCAGCAGATGTAGCTCTGGAAGATGAGAGGATGGTGCAAAGAGACAGGGCACAGGGTCACTAGGACTCCAGGGCACTAACAACAACAAAGTAAGCTTGTCACCACTACTTCCTTGGTTTCTGCGATGCTACACTCTCGCCTGAACACCCTCGTAGCCCTTCATTTTCTATTTTCTTGGACTTCTCCCCTACTCATTCCTAAAACACATTTTGTCTGTTTCCATGGCTTGCTGTTTTCTTTTTCTACATATGTTCTGTGAACAAGGCCATATATGCTCCTGGTCTACTTCTGATATGCTGATGGATTAGAGTGGTTAAAGGTGTTCCTAAATATTAGAAATAATTTTTACTAAATATGTATATACTAAACCTATTTATGCAATGTTTTACAAGGTTTTGTTTTAACTCCGATTCTGAAATCTTTACTGTCTGTTTCCTCATCTCCCTCATTCCCAGGTAAATTGAAAGTTGATTGTATCTTTTTGTCAGTTCTTTTATTGGATAATAAAAGCTTCTTATTCATTCAACTACTATTTATTGAACAGATGCAAGGAAATGTCTTATTCCTCTTTTTGCTGATAATGCCTAGGACAGTGCCTTGCACAAAGTAAGCAATTGCTAAGCGTTGGTTGAATTGAACAGAATTATTTATTGCACATCTGCTGTGTGTAAGGTTCTGTGCTGGGATTAGTGCGAGACAAAAATAAATATAAGGCTTGGTCTCTGTTTACCTCTGCATCTCTCTCTATGTCAAACATCCTCCTACCACTCCCCTCCGGCCCCCCCCAGTTAACACACATATTGTAATATTTGCAGTTCCACAAATAAGACTACCTTACAGTTTTGGTACTCAGAGGTGGGTCCAGAACTAGTGAGGTCCTAAGATAAATCCAAAACTTGATTTGACTTTATTACTAGGATAGTAGATTAATCAATATTTCATCTTTTCTTTTTGCCTGAAATTCAGATGCATTGGAATGTGGAGAATTACCTGTTTTTATCCAACATTAAACTGCATTTTCTTTTTGATTAGGTCATTTGAGACCACAGCTTACTTTGTATCTTTTATTGGGTAATTCCCTTCACTGAATAACTAATGGATTCACATATTGTGCTAACATTGTCAGATTTCAACATATTAACCATAGCCAGGTCTTGCTTTCCTTTTCTTTTAAAGATTCTTCACCAGGTGTATTTATCAGAGCATTAGTTTATTACAGTGGGTAGATGTGCTTTGTGCATTTTCTCCCAGGGTCAAACTGTTTTCCACATCTTGATTTTCATTCTCAACTGCAATTTCTTTGTAATGTCTTTAAATATTTTGGCACTGAGCCACCTAACTAGTCCTTGGGTTTTTCTAGTTGCCTGTATTCTTTTTTCATTTTGCATTACCTTATTCAAGCTTTCTGCCCTTACCAAGTTCTCTCCCACTCATAGAAAGTTTTTTAACTTCTATTTTGTTTATAAAGAGCTTCATCAACTATTGCTACTTTTACTATTACTTATACTACTGTTACTATTTCTATGGATTACATATTTCTATGTATTACAGTTTAGTTGCTGAATTCTAGTATAAACAAACAGCTTCATTAGTGAAAGAAATTTCTGATCACGGTTGAGCTCTAAGTAGTTCCGTTCGTTCGCTTGTAGTATGATGTCTGCACATCAGTCAATCAGCAGTGTACATTCGCAACAGAAGAGTTTTTGTCGTTGTTGGTAACTGCTTTTGTAGTGACGTAATGTGAGAATTTCCACAGTACATAATAATTTTATGTACTGTAAGTTCAATAGGAAACTGAGAATGTCCAATTTTAATGGATTCTGCAGATGAAATGATCCAAAGGTCACTCCCCTCAACTGACTGAAAATATATATACATTTATATTTTGTTTACTCATTTGTGTAAATAAAGAAGGAAAATTTGCATTTTGAAAAAGCCCAAAGAGCTCTGTGATGTTGAGATAATTACCTAACCTCTCTTTGCCTCGTTAGGTTGTAATAAAATTGAATGAGTTAGACCAAGGCTTGTTACACAGTAAGCACTCACAAGTGTTAGGTATTATTATTAACTAATGCAGCAAATATAAATATCTGTTGTTTGGAATCTATGTTTGCTGATAATGATGATGAAGTCACCGTCCTATAGGAAAGAGAATGTTTCTCATTCTTTTCAAATAAATGCAATTATAGTATACTCCTCTGAATGCCAATAACATCTTGAGGGTTTGGAGGAAAACAGTTTATGATAGCTGCTAAACTGACGAAAACATTTTTTTTTTCTTAAATGAGAAGACAGAGATTCAGAAAAGCCAAAGAATTTATTAAGGGAGGACTAGCAGATTCCTCAAGAACTTTTGGTTCATGTCAAACATGTTAGCAACTTCTTGTTTGCTCAGTTGAAAAGCAAAGAGAATAGCCCCTAGTCAGTGTTTCTCAAAGTGTGGTCTATGAGACTCCGTCCTCAGACTCCTGCAGTGGATGCATGATAAAAAGGAAGATTTCCAGAACTCTCTCGGGACCTACTGATTCTTTCCAGGGTTAATCAGTATCTCAGGGGTTTCTTATATAACTTTAATTTGGAGACCCATGGCACACTCAGCAATGCAGGGATAAAGCATCCTTACAGAATCGAACTGGCCCAAACCCAGGGCACCTTGTAGGGTAGCCCATTCGGCTAATTAAGATGCCACATTTGAGGCTTTGCCTGGCCATCAAGCATCTCCCAACAATTGGTCCCCTTAAGATCCAAAAACCTTCCTCTGCCCATTACTCTACAGTTGTGACTGGCAATCTTGAGATCTTTAGCTGTTTTCCTCAACAGGAGAAAAAGAGAAGGAATTCTGGCACGCCAGTGATTGTGGAAATCAAATATGGGCCTGTTCCACCTTAAAGGGCCTAGGCTTGTCTAAGTGTTTGGGTCTTGCAGAGTTTGGGCACCACCATATTTGGAGCGTGCCTACTTTGGGGCGGGAACCTCCTTGAGAGTGATTAGGTCAGCTCTGGGGGAGGTGACCTTGTTTGGTTTCTGGCACCCGAGAACAGTGGTGCACTGTTGCCGCTGCCTCCGTTTGTCTAATTGGCCCAGACGCTCCCCCGGCGCGAGGCCGCCCCAGCGCTCGTCGCCGGCCACCCCCGCGGCCCGCAGCCCGCAGCTCGGTAGAGGCGGGAAAGCCGCGCGCCTGCGCCGTGGGAACCGGGGCCGGAGGCGAAAAGCGGGGAGCGGAGGGGGGCCTTTGGAGCCTAGGAGCGTACAGAGCGGCGTGTGACGCGGGGACGCCGCGCGCTCCCAACGTCGCCCCGGTTTGACGCACACGGCACCAAACTGTGAGTTTCAGGGGTTATTTGGTCGGATTCACCGGGACCCGAGTGGGTTTCGGGCGTGTGGGCTGTGGCGGCTGCGGGACTGAGGGTGGCGACAGAACTTGGGGGACCCGGCCTTCGGCGCTCGGGCCCGGGGAGCGACGCCCTAGGCTGGGTCCCAACCATCCAAAAGGACGCATTTTGCCGCACAGGCTAAGATGGCGGCGGCGGCCGAGGAGGCGGAGTTGGTGCTGCACAAGGAGCCCGGGCCCCGGGTTCGGGGAGGCGGCGGCCGCGGCGGCCGCGGGGGGCGGCGGAGCCTGAGGTGAGCGGCGGTGGCCGCCGCGGGGCGGGACTCGGCGGAGGTGGGGGCACTTTTCCACGGCGGCGTCGGAGGATCCGGTAGCGGACACAAAGGGGCTGAGCTGGGCACTAGACTTGGGGGTTTTGTTTAGTCACATGAAGCCGAGCAGCCAGTGAGCGGTCGGGGGAAGGGGCCGAGATCGGGCGGCTTGGGGAGCCTGGCGGTCGCCATTGCCATGCACTGAGTAACGGGGCGGTCCGAGAGCAGTCACCAACCCCCGTCGTCGGGGCTGCTCGGTCTGGGCCAGGAGCGCCAGCTCTGGCATTAACTGTCCACACCCCTCCCCTAACGTGGGACCAGGACCGCATAGCCCGCCCCTCCCCCCGGTCTGCAAGATCTCGTGCCGCTAGGTGCCCGGGAGGTAACAGCAAGAGGTAAATCGCTCAAAGTGTGTGGGTTGCCAGGGGCTTGGTGGGTGTCCAGCTAAAGCTTTTTGCTTCTCCAGGTCTGATTCCCTGGCCTTTGTGTCCCTGGGAGCTTAATCTCTGCCAGACGAAAGCAGGTGTGCTCCACTTCTCCCGTGAACCTGAAGATGAGTTGTCCCAGACCCTTCTCAGTGATTGGAAACTTAGGTGGTGGAGCTAAAGGTTTCTTACCAGACTTCCGCAGACGACTCTCGTGTTGGGATCCATCCATGGTTTAGCACCATTAGTGGAAAACTTTTCTTGAACTGTTTTAAGTCATATTGACATAATTTTAGTTGTTACAGAACTTTTATGTTTAGACTTCAGATTTTGTGTGGTCGTTCAGAAGTACTGCACGAGGGGATAATAAACACAACCGGGGGCCTGAATGATGGTCCTGTTTTGTATACAACTTAAAAAGTTCAACCGCGATGCCAAAACACCATCATCTCTTCTGGCCATTCCTGACTAATGCCAGGCTTGTTGCATCTGGATGATAGATTAGATTTGCCTTAATAGTATATTGCTTCTCTGCAGTAGTTTAGTTACATTTTTTTGGTCCTTCAAGAAGGAAAGCATTTCAAAAAAAATAGACAACTCAAGTTACTCAAAGAAAGGAGACCTGCTCTTTGCCTTCAGTGCCATGTGTAAGTATCCAGGGAACTTGATGGCAGCAGTACTGCGTTGGTAGGTCTGGTAAGAAAAAGTTAGTTTTTATGAAGGAGTTATAATTTAGGAATTTCAATAGGTGAAACATGAAGGCTTGACTGGTATTAATGGAGTGATGTGTATATTGCTGTTAAAATCATGGCAGTGTAAGTTTTCGAATTTCTAACATAATGTAAAGTTATATGGCACTTACGTACTTTGTATATAGGTATTAACTGATATTTGAAGTACAAAATTTGGAAACAACTGTTTTGTTTTGGCCAGGTCACATTAACAAATTGATTGAAGAGATGTTTAAACACATTTAGATCACGAACTTTAGATCTCTGTTCAAATAGAAATTTGAACTTTTCAACATTATTTAAAACTTTCATTTTCCTTTTTTTCAGATATGTATTTTCCCCCTTCTAGCTTTTCTCCTAATAGAGAACAGTCTACTTGTATTAATGAATAGGAGATGTATTAACATTGACAAAATGTGTTACTGAATCATACTGTTTTACTCAGAGAACAACTATTCTCACCCTGTCTTTTACGGTATATTAAGAGCCAGAGATGATAAGTTAGTGGCATAATGGAAAATTGTTCCTCAGCTTCTACCCCATTGCTCTTTTCATTGATCACATTGCTGGGATGAGAAGGTAACTGTGTATAACTAATAATGGTTAAAAAGTAAAACAAAGGAGTGTGTTTGGGAATACTTGTTAATTAGGTACTATTATATTAAATAGAACTTCTGTGACAGTAAGAAACTTTTGTTTAAGGTGATATGGTTACTTAGTTTTTAAAGTGAAAGAAATTAGACTTTCAGTGAAACAAATTCAGATAGAAAATACATTTCAGGTAATTTCAGAGCAATTTTGCTTTTGAATTTTGAGGTTTTCAAAAAGCAGTCTTGACCCAGAAATTAAAAACACAACAGCTTGATAAACTTCTTGGAAGGTTTGAAATAACTGCCATTACTACCAGTTATTACATAAGAAATGAGAGAGATACTGAAAACAGTGATGCTAGTGCCTTCCATTTTGTAATAGCATTGTGGTTGGATAAATGGACATGCCACTTACACTGGTCCTTGTTAAAAACAACTTGTTAAGTCTAACTACAACAATTACTACTGAGTAGTAGATCTGTAAGATCTGTTAGGAAATTCAACAAGCAGTAAAATCTGTTACGGTGGGCTCCCACAGTTATCTTTAATTGCTTTGGTTATCAAATTTAGCAAAACTAGTTAAATTGTCTTGAGATTTTAAAGCTTTTGTGGGTCATTTAAGGTGCATTTAAATTATTGATTTTTCTAAGGAAGTTGATAAACTGTTTCTTAATTTTCAACACTATGTATGTGAGTGGATTTAATTACACTTTAGTCTTGTGATAATTAGGATTACTCGGATTATTTTGAGTCTGTCACTTGCAAACATTAAACATTTTGCAGGTTTAGTTTGTCATTCAAGTTACAACAGGGAGAGTTTTGCTTGTGGTTGAATTGAGACTATTGGGTATCAGGAGGAGAAAAAGAAAGACTCAAGGACACTAAAAGTGGTGGGGAGACCTGCAATTTAGAGAAATTGGTTGTCAAAAAAGATAAAGTTCATCTTTCTCTCATCCCAAATGCACTGTTAGTGTTTAGGGTTACTTATTTAGACTCTTGTTTCAGGGTATGATTCCAAAGGAAAAGAATGGATCTTATTCTTGTAGGAATGCTTTTCTCGTGAGTACTTTTCAGGCAGATTGTAAGGCAGCTATACTTTGTACTGAATGCAGAAATTGGTATGATGAATTATCTAGCTCCAATTTTATAGAATACTAATTTTAGCAATCCTTTTAAAAAAAGTGTTTAAAGTTTTTTAAAATTAATAGCCCTATAAAATGAAATGTAAGAATAAAGATTGGCTACTATAATATTTTGGGTAGATAGTCAAATGAGCTGTAATTTTTTTACATTTATTTGTTATCATTAATCTCTGGTATAGAGAATGTCTGTTTTGTAGATGGAGAATCTGTAAAATTTGAAAGTTATGAGATGTACCATTGCCTGAAGCAGTTCTAGAAGTAGTGTCTTTTAATTTAGGTTTATTAGATATAGCTGCTTTTAATAGTGCAAACAATTTACACCCTTGAATTTTGAGAGAATTGAGAATAATCAAACTGGTTCTAGCACTAGCTCACCCTGCTGGTTGGCTAAAGTATTTCTCTTCTTCCCCCTCTTAAAAACAAACACACTCTTAACGATCATTTGAGACCCAGAAGGTAGAACACCAAATTGAATTCGTAGTCTTTCTTCAGGGAGATGGAGTCTCCATGAAAAAGGTGTTTTCTCATCTCTAGGGCTCCAGTTGCTCGACTGTTAAATTTAATTTTTTCTTAGATGTGTCAAAGTTGAACTTTGGAATTAACTATTCTCTGAATTTACTGAGAACTCTTATGTGATTATGGGGAGTTAGTATGTTTTTGTTCTTTTAAATTCAAGATAAGACAGCGTTTGAGAATTGAGAGATGGTAGCAAGAAAAACAAAAAGTGCTGTGAGATAACTTTCCAGGAGGAGAAAAGCAGAGGATTTCAAGAGGAAGAGAGGGAGGAGGATGCCAGGGTAAGAAGCAGCAGCAGTGTACACTTCCCTTGGATGGGGGAAAGTGAGACTAGGTTAAGATTAGTGTTTCTAAGAGATTTCCTTTGCCCTCTCTCTCTACTAATCTTTGCCCTACCTCTTCTGTCTGTAAGCTGTGGCCTTCCCGTTTCATTTGAGATTCGTGAAACTGTGATCTTGTAAGTAACTTTGTGAAAACTACAGATAAGTGATTTGTTCCTTGAAATTTAATTGTATTAACCTAGATTGTGATACAATTGAAGTTGGTTAGAGTAATAAATAGAGATTTTAGGGATTAAGCTTTTTAGTATGTAAGCCATTCATTGATGTTCAAAATACAGCTTTTAAAAAATTTTTTGTACAAAGAAACTTAAAGTATGCTGTGATCCAAACGGATAATTTAAAATAAAAAAACCTAATAAAGCGTTAGGATTAAAGTACTTTACAGTTTACATAGTATATTTACCGGTATTGTGTCAATTATTTATCTAGTTTTTATAAAAGCTAACAGTTTTATCTTTTCTTCCATGGTGTTCATCGTTTTACTTGAAAACTTAATGCATATCTTTTTCATCAGTTTTTTGAGGAAGATGTTAAATATAACTAGTACTTTCAAAACATCATTTATTGGGGAGGGGGTGATTCCCAATTATTGTTGAATGGTTTGTGAAGGTGGATAAAAGCCTTTCCAAAGTTAGAATTAATTGCCCGTTGCTTACTGTTGACTTAGTAAATATTATACACACACATAAACTCATATATACATGTGTATATATACACACCCATGGAAAATCATGGTTGCATGTGTAATTATCTGTATATAAATAAAGAGGCAGAATGAGATAAAGTTTAAAAGTGTAACCTTTGAAGTAAAACTAGTGGGGTTAAAATCTAGCTGGGTGAGTACTATGCAAGTGGCTTTAACAATAATACCATCTTCATAGAGGTTTAAGGTGTACATTACATAATTCATGTAAAGTCCTTAGCTTTTTTGGTACACAGTGAATGCTGAGTAAATGTTAAATTTTAGAATAATAATAATAGCTATTATTATTACTCTTGTTTTAATTATTTTTTCTACACTAACTTGAAATTTTCACGTGGAGTGATTGGGAGTTGTATACTTTTGCTAATGTTCTGTTTTTAGACACATGTCTGCAGAGTCAAGGTTGTTATAAAGGAAGTCAGAGGCAGGCATCAGAGTGTGTGTACCTTTTCCAGGTCTAGCAATAAAAGCTATAACCATGTTTAGTATTTCAGGAACACATTTCGTTTATGACTGCCAGCTGATGAAGAAATGCACTTGGGAATGAGTGCATTTTAGTGAAGTTATTTCCCAACCAGTGTGTTGGTTTGTCTTTGTTACAACATCCTGAATTTCTTCACTCTCCTTTAAATTTTTTGACCAGGAGGATGGTGGTGACCATTAGTAGAGAGAAGAGAGTGAGTGGGTACATGTATTTGTATGTAATGTACGTAGAAACCCCAGATGAGAGTGAGAGGCGGCTTCCACAGTAGCCAGGTTGAGGAGAGGCATGTTATCTTTCGTTGCTTAGTCTGAGTCAGGGGAATTTCCTTTTGCCTTTTTCCCCTCCACACTTTTCTTTGTTTTGTATATGCCTGTGCTGGTATGGTCTGAAACTTATTTCCCCTTTTGAGTTTTCTTCTACCACTTACTTACTCCCCCCCAACACAAATTTTAAGCTTTTAAAAACAATTGTAAAAGACAGCTAGTAAAAGTAATTTTAAGTTCACATGAGGAGGGCTGTGAGTATGAAATATCAGGAGTTTCATATATGCTTAAAAAATGTTTTCAGCAGTTTGGAAAATGAAGGGGGGAAACGTCACCTATAATCTTATCACCATTATATAATCATTAGTATTAAAGGAAAGGGAGATGAGACTGACATTAAGCATCTACTATGTGTTGCTTGTAACAATACTGTGCATATTCCCATTTTACATGCAAGGAAACACACTCAGGTCACAAAGATAGTAAATAATAGAGCAGCCAAGTTTGAATCTTGGTGTTGTCTTGATTCTACAGATGAAACCTTTCTATTCTGCCTTCCTTTCCTTTCTTTCTATATATCTATGCTTTAATCTAATTATATAATTTGTAAGTTTTATCTCCTAGTTATAAAAGCGTTTTTCTGCCTATCCTTATTTCAAGTGGTGTCTTATTGCCCGCATTGTTTATTCATACCACCAAATAAAGGTTCTTTGTCTTGGTTGCTGGACATTGGTACAATGATATTGGTCAAAATGGCAGCTGCCTTTTTCTTTAGTGAGTAACTGAGATGAAAAGTAATGTAGCTTAATCAGAACTAATACTCTGGGATTAGCAATGCTACAGGTTTAATAATACTATCTGTCCTTTCTGGTGGGACCTTTAACTCAAAATTGTGTATATCTAAAATGTGGGTGACATTTTTGGTTTATAACCATCTGAAAACAGAACTTCTGTTATACTTTTATAGTTTGAAATACTTTAAGCTTCCTTGTTAAAAACCTTTAAAAAGTGATACTGA
Source organism: Equus przewalskii (assembly GCF_037783145.1). Classification (NCBI taxonomy): domain Eukaryota; kingdom Metazoa; phylum Chordata; class Mammalia; order Perissodactyla; family Equidae; genus Equus; species Equus przewalskii. The sequence goes on from NC_091854.1 coordinate 8,664,234, forward strand.
AATTGAATAGGTACTTAAATCCTGTTTAGTTACTTTTAGTAATTTCTAATGTAATAATCTTTAATTCATAAAAGGAAAAAAAGCTTAATATTGAATTCCTGCACTCATTGAGTAGATGATATATATTAAAAGATAATTTGTGGGGCATTTATAATTAGATTGTATAGGTTAGCACTGCCCAATAGAAACATGTTGAGCCACAAATGTAATTTAAAATTTTCTATAGCCATGTTAAAAAATAAAAAGAAATAGGTAAAATTAATTTTATTAGTGTATTTTATTTAACTCAGTGTATCCAAAACATTATCATTTCAATATGTAAACATGATTGAGATATTTTACATTGTTTTTTTCCACACCATCTTCAAAATCCAGTGTATGTTATGTACTTAAAGCACATCTCAATTCAGACTACCCAGACTTCAAGTGCTCAGTAGGCACATTTGGCTGCCGTATTGGGCAGTGCAGATATAGATAGTAAGTTTTGTACTAATGTGGAGAAAGGATAAAGTAGAAGTTGAACTAAGCCTTAATAAAGGATAGCTGAGAAAAGAGTGTGCTGAGGGAGAACATTCCTGAAAAGAAGTGATGGGAATTACAATAGGAGATAAAATTTGAAACCAGATGATAGAGTGGCTTGAACCCAGTTTGGGAAATTTGGGGAATGTGTGTGTATGTGTGTGTGAGTGATATGTTGGAGGGTGCGCAATCCATGTCTTGTACACAAGTGCTTGATGAATATTGAGTTAATATTTAAGTGAACTAATATGAGGCAGAATAAGAAAACCGCTGGAAGAATACTTGTATGGTGAGTGTTCTAAGGGGAAAGGGTTGCACTTAGGGGATATTGGTATTCTGTGACTAGCAATATATTGGAGAATGATCAAAAAGGATAAGAACTGAGAAAAGGTTTTTAGATTTGACCACTATTGGTGACTTGTTTTTAAATGTTTTATTTAGGTATAACTTACATCCAGTGAGATGCACAAATCTTGTGAGTACAACTCAATGAAATTTTACATATAAATACGCCCAGAAAACTACTACACAGATCAAGATATATAACATTTTCTGCACTGAAAAAAGTGCCTTGTGCACCCTCCTATTAATTCCCCCTCACAGAAGTATTCTGACCTCTATCATCATAAATAAATTTGGCATATTTTTGAACTTGCTTATGGCATATTTGTCCTACTTTCCAAGGGTGGTGAGAACTGATGCTTGAATCTGTCTCTTTTCTAGCCTTGTTTGGCATTGCTGTGTGAATTTGGAGGTAAATCAGATGATAGGTAGTTGGTACTAGGGCCCTTCTGGTTTTTTCCAGTGTGGTTTATGCCAAGGTCCTAGAGATGTTTCTTAGTTTTCGTTAATAACCCCTTAAGGTTAGTTTTATGACTACAAAATTTGTTTAGAATGCAGAGATTTGAATTGCTTCCACAGATAACATAGTTGTCTGGCTTGCTTTCATTACAGTATTTGCTAGGCAAATAGCCAAGAAGTAGATAGAGGAGGTCTTGGATTGCCTCCTTATATAGATGCCTTTTGGATCCTCCTTAATAGTAGCTTCTAGGCGTTATGTAACTTAGCTTTCAGGCATTTCAGGTTACTTAATAAGGTATTTGAGTATTTCTGATTGTGGTTGTAGGGGTAGTTAATAAATTGATGTAGTTCTGTTTAAAGGTAAGTATCCACTTTCAACCTGAAAGATTTTGACATTCATTTGTGTATAAAGAACTAGCATGTTCCCTTAAGGACAGTTGCACAAAAGTTTGAATGGTTAAAATATGTGAAGGCGGGGCTGGCCCTGTGGCGCAGTGGTTAAAGGCGCACGTTCTGCTTTGGTGGCCCAGGGTTCGCTGGTTCGAATCCCAGGTACAGACATGGCACCGCTTGGCGAGCTATGCTGTGGCAGGTGTCCCATGTATAAAGTAGAGGAAGATGGGCACGGATGTTAGCTCAGGGCTAGTCTTCCTCAGCAAGAAGAGGAGGATTGGTGGATGTTAGCTCAGGGCTAGTCTTCCTCAAAAAAAAAAAATCTGTGAAGGACACTTTATAAACTGAAAACTGAAATGGAATTATTAATCATGAATTTCACTTACAGTGCTTGAATCAGTTTTGTTTTTCAAATGGAATTAATGGTTACAGCTTTGTTCTTCATAAGAATTGAGCTCTTATTGTAGTGTAACAATTGGTGCCTTGGTGAGAAAGATTTATTTTGATATATGTATTATAATAAAGTTTTAAAATGTACATAACCATAAAAATATGTATCTTCACATTCTGGTGTGCCTAGTTTTGAGGAATAGATGTGTTTTGTAAATTGTGCAGAAATAGACATGAAAATACTTTCTCATTAACTTTTGGATTATGAATGCTTTTGAGTCTATGAATGAAAATATTTATATAAAGATGTTTTAAATTTATAATGTTTGCTTAATATACTCTTGCTGCAAGAATTTTAATAGTTGTCTTGAAGAAATAAAACCTTGTCTGTCAACTTTTCTTATGTAGGTTTTGTGTTTGTGAAGTATAGAGGCTAAAGCAAAATTGGTTAAATTAGACATTGAAAAAATTTATCTACAAAACATTAAGACTTTAATACCTTTTTTGGGTTAGATTTAGAAAGTCACAAAACAAAATATTAACAGCTTTAAGAGATGACTTGTATGTGTAGAAAAAAATACATTTAAGGGTATATTTATTTTTGTGTTTTTTGACAAAAATGAATGTTATATTTGGATTTAGTTTTGGGAGATTTGATTTTTTGTATTCAGAAAAACCTTGTTTGTATGGTTGTATTTTTCCTCAACCTTCACTTATTTTAATTGGATTAGTTATTATAAAAAATTCTCGGTACCTCACTAAGAGTAAGAGTGCAGATGTACAGAGCAAAGGATATGGTTCCTGTGCCAAAGAGCTCGTGATCTAAGGCACAACTTGAAGAGCGGTTAATGAAGAAGCATTTGAATTACTGAGCTGACACAAAGTAATATGAATGGTGTGTAGTAAAACTGGATTAATTAATAAAGCTTCTTGGCAAAAATAATTTTTTATCTAGATTTTGAAGAAGTGGCATATATAGGTTGGTGAGAGGGAAAGGAATATCAGCTGGGGGGAAAGGTATGTTAAAAAGCACAGAGATGGGAATGGTGGAATGCAGTCATTTTCCTTGCTTGAAGTAGAGTCTATTTTAGATTAATGTAATGAAAACTAAAGTTGATAAGATTGTGGTCTGAGCTAGAGGAATCTAAAGTTTGGATAAGAAAATAGAAATAAGGAGTTCTGCTGATGGCCATTGAAGAGAAATACATGAAGAAAAATGAGAAGGATTAGTAGCCAGATAGAACATAATTGGAGAAAAGATTGAAGTGATGAAGGTCGTGTAGAGATTATTATTTTGGTGGGTGAGTGGGGAAGGTATGTGAAGAGTAAGGATGGGCAATTTTAAAATAAAGCAGGTGAAATATGTGGCTCCTAACTTTGTAGTGCAAAGTTGGGATAAGAGTAGAACAATTTTATCATCTTTTGGTATTGACAATAAATTTACTTGGACATACAGTTTGCAAATAAGTTATTAACACTAATTGAGGTACATCTGCCTTGTTCTATAAAAACTGATGAGCTTTTATTTTTTAAGTTTGATTTGAAAACTAAGTAAAACCCAAGGAAGTTACACTATAGTGGTATTTTTCAAATTGCTAGTACTTTGAACTAAAAAAAAATTTGAGATGAATAGTAAGAAGAGCGTGTAATTGTGCTGTATTTTGAGTTATAATAGTACTTTTCACCATGGTTTAAGAGATGTTCTAGTTGGTATAGGAGTTGGGGAAAAAAGAGATGATAAAAATTAATAATCTGGACTACCAATGTTTAAATTTGTTTTAAAATGAATACTTCTTTTAAAATATAGGAATAGTTGAGAACATACTGCTTTTATAGGGGAAAAAAGATTCCTAAAATATATATATAAAAATATATATTCCTAAATATATATAGAAATATACATTTGTTACTTAATTTATACATATTTATTATTCTTACATAGAAATTTATGTTCCTAAAATATAGTTTCTAGTATAGAAGAATTAGAAAAATAAGTTATACAAGTAAAATAATTTAAAAGATCTTTTTCTGCTTTTTTTTAGAGTTAGTAAATAGAACAGAGTTTGGGAGTTAATAGAGTCTTAGAGTTTTAATATAGTATGTAAGCCTTATTTTAACAAGTTTGTATTTTAACCATTCTCGCTGTTAATATAGACTGAACTTCAGTTGGTAAAGAAGTTAGGTTTCTGGCAACGTGGTAAAATAGGGAGGTAGATTTGACTCCATCCATTTTACCTGTTGAGGCAAATCAGCTAAAACAAAAGAGAATAGGTTGTCCCCTACGATCAATGAGAAATAGAGATTTTATCCACATCTCTGAAATTGGGAGTTTCTGTGTAGATAGTATGGACGAGAAGGGGTGACAGCAGAACTATCTACTGTTCCCTGGTTATCCTGATGAACTAGTGGTGTGGGAATAGGAAGCTTGCCTGAAAACCCTGCTCTGAACCTCTTTTATAAATGGTTCTCAGCTTATACCTATTTGTGGCTGCAGTCTTCTTGGAAATAGACCCATCCCCACCTGTGTACGCTGCCTTGGGTCTCTGCAAGCTGAGAACCAATGAAAAATCACTACATGCATGAGGAGAGGCAGCAGTTTGAAAGGGGTGAGGACTCGGAAACCAAATCGACTATTCCATATACATTGATCCTACTGAAACAGCTCATACAGGAAAGAGGTGGAGGAGATAGAGATAACTTTCGGTGGCTGTGATGGACCCAAAATCTTATGCTGTGTCAATGTGAATGTCTTAATGCTGGCAGTGCCATTAACAGTGATAGAAATGGCATCCTAGTAGCTGTCCTTTAATGTGATATTGCTTACCTAACCTCCTGGTTCATTTTATTCACCAACTTTCCTGTCAAGTTTGATTTCCCGATACTCTTCCAACAGGTTTTTCTTAATTTAACTGGAATTGATTTCTTACCCTCTCCCCTTTACAAATTGGGTTAAAAATTCATGCTGTGTGGTTTTATGAGTTTTATCTAAGTCAAAATGACACAAAAATTGAAAATAAAGGAAGGGCAAAAATAATACTAAAACTTGCATATTTCATTGATATCAAGCAAAGAATAAAACCTTTCTAGGCCAAACTTTTGAGTGAAAAAGTTTTTAATTAATAAAAAGTTAGGACTACTAAACAGTATCAGGCTTGAACTTTTGTGTGATAAAACTCAAATAGCATTGAAACATATGAATTATAGATTCTTTAGAGAAATTGATAACACCAGTTTCTTTAGGGGATTTTGTCTCTCAGAATTTAATAGATCAAGTAAAAATTAAGGCTGTGAAGTTTTTTTTTTTTGGTGAGTAAGATTGGCCCTGAGCTAACATCTGTTGGCAGTCTTCCTCTCTTTGCTTGAGGAATGTTGTCCGTGAACTAACATCATGCCAGTCTTCCTCTATTTTATATGTGGAATCCTGCCACAGCATGGCTTGGCGAGTGGTATGTAGATTTGTGCCTGGGATCTGAACCCACGAACCCGAGGCCGCTGAAGCAGAGCCTGCAAACTTAACCACTATGCTACCGGGCTGGCCCCAAGGCTATAAAGATTTTGATAGCAGTATACTTTATTTAATAGATGTATGTCAAACTTTGTTGCCAGTAGAGAATACACGTTCTTTTCAAATTCCTGTGAATTTTAAAAAAATTATCTTGGGCTTCAAAGAGAATCTGAAATTTTAAAACATAGTGATTGTATAGACCAATATTTTTTAACTACAGTTTAGTAAAACTAGATGTTAAAGCCAAAATGGTTGTAACTACTTGGATGATTAAAACTCTGTGTCCTATTGGAACTTGAGGTTAAATTTCATACGATTTAGCAATGAACAACGAAGGACATGACACATAAAAAAAACATCAAATATTAAATGAATATTCATTTAAACATGATAGATTAAATAAGCATTTACTTTGCTATCAATCCATACTAGAATTATAGTAATGGTTTTAAAAAAGGCATAGGATATCAAGGACAAAGAAAACTGGAGAGTTGATCACAGAAGTAAAACTTTGAAAGCTGGATAGCAACAAGTGGTAACTAACTTTGTATGTCTCAGAAACAGAATTTTCTGCTGTTGGTGGTGAAGGCCTAGAGTTGATGCTGTAGGGCCCTGGGATGCTTTAGGAATTGGTGTACCTTCAGGAGTTTCAGGTACCTTGAAAGAATTGTCTAAAAGTTTGTAATAACAAGTAAGCAACACTCTTGGTGCCAGGAAAGGGTCTTTTAGCTTTATCCAGGTTTCTGTGATATTAAGAGGAAAGATCTCTCTACTTGAGATCACTAGGCACAGCTCAAGTTAAGAGTGTCATACTGAAAAACAGTTGAGTAGAAATCTACGTGTTGAACTGGGAACCATCCCCAACCTCTTTCCACCTCCTAGTTCTGTCAGGTTCCTAACCCCAGATACGAGGTTGGAAGATTCATTCTGTTAGAGCAAACTAATGGTCAGGAAAAAAGACCAACAGATAATAACGCATGAGGGCGTATCCACCAAGGAAATGGCCCAGACTGATCATTTTACAGTGACACCTAACCATTAACATAGAACTTTTAGGTAACTTTTAAGTGTTTTATTTTAAAATATGAGATTAAGGATCATTAAACGACGCTTATGACATTGTGAAGATGTGAAGATTTGAGGATAACCTCAGTATGTAAGAAAACAAGGAAATAGAAACAATTCACGAAGACAACTTCTAAAAAATTACTGATATCTTTGGATGTAAGAGGGTAATTGTTTCTTTGCAACAAGGATGCTATAAAATCCTTGGAACCTTTGGAACAAAGGATGCTATAAAAAAGCACTTCTCAGGAAAAAAGAGCTCTTAAATATTTAGCATATGAAATACTTAAAAGGGTTGGAAATATGGACTATGGAATACAGAAGAGTTAGAAATTTAAAATACTAAATGCTTAGTAGAAAGTTGGAGGATAAAATTGAAAAAATCTCCCACAAAGCAGGACCAAAAAAGATAGGAAGTAGGAGAAAGTAAGAAAATTAGAGGATCACACCTGACAAGTTCAACATGTGAAAAATAAGAATTACAGAATGGGAGAAAGTGGATGGAGGAAATTAAGAATAATTGAACAAAAAACCTTGAGTTTCCTCATTTCTGAAAGGACTCACAGGAATCCTCAGCATAGTGACGAGAAAAAAGAACTACATCAAAGTACATCATGGTGAAGTTTCAGGCACCAGAAATAAAGGGAACGTCTTAAAAGCTTTCGAGTATGGAGTGTGTAAAAAGAGATTACGAGCCAGTGACATTGGAAAGTCATTGATAATGGAATAATGCCTTCAAGATCTTTAAGGAAAGTTATTTCCAAACTGCTAATTCTGTAGCTTTCCAAGCTGTCAAATGTGGGAGTAGGCTAAAAGTATGAAACACATGAAGGTGTTAGAATATTTACTTCAAATGCGCTATATCTCAGGAAGTTACTAGAGGACATAGGCTCCATCAAAATGATGGGGTAAATCAAAAAGAGGAAGGATCCAGGAAATAGGATCCAGTACAGGAGAGAATGCCTAGGATGATGGTGAAGGGAGATCCAAGGAAGGTGGCTATGCAGCAGGTCTGAAGAGTAATCAGTTTAGATTGGGACAGGAGGGCAAAAGAATCTGGATGAGTATGTCTTTAGAAAAACACACAGATCCAAAAGAAATAGAGGGGATTTTTGTGACTATTCATAAAAAGCATTTGTAGTTTTGTTTTTCTGTGACATCTGTCCGGTTTTGGTATGAAGCTAATAATGGCCTCATAAAATGAGTTAAGATGTGTTCTCTCCTCTTGCATTTTTCAGAAGTTTGAGGATCGGTGTCAATTCTTCTTTAAACATTTGGATTAAAGGTTAATTTCACCAGAGAAGCCATCTCGTCCTAGTTGCTTTCTGAGAAGTTTTTTCATTACTCAGTCTCTTTACTTGTTACAGGTCTATTCAGATTGCCTATGTCTTCTTGAATTGGTTTCAGTAGTTTGTTTTTTTCTAGAATATTCGTTGCCATACAGTTGTTCCTAGTGTTCCGGAACAACTAAATACTAAAAAGGAAAAAAAAATTGTTTTTTCTCATTATAAGGTCAGTAGTAATGACCCTCGTTTCATTCCTGATTATAGTAGTTTGTGTTTTTTTCCTTTGGTCAGTCTTGTTGAAGGTTTATCAATTTTGTTGATAATTTCAAAGAACCAGCTTTTGGTTTCATTGATTTTTTTCTCTGTTATTTTTCTGTTCTCTGTTTCATTTATTTCTGCCTTGATCTTTATTATTTGCTTTGTCTGTCTGCTTTGGGTTTAGTTTGCTCTTTTTCTGGTTTCTTGAGGTGGAAGCTTAGGTTATTGATTTGAGATCTTTTTAATGGAGGCATGTATAGCTGTAAATTTCCCTTTAAATACTGCTTTTACTTCATTCCATAAGTTTGGTGTGTTGTGTTTTTGTTTTCATCTCAACATATTTTGTAATTTCCCATGTGATTTCTTCTTTGTCCTATGGTTATTGGGAGTTTGTTGCTTCATTTTCACATATTTGTTAATTTCCCAAATTTCTTTCTGTTATTGATTTCTAGTTTCATCCCATTGTGTTTGGCGAACATACTTTGTGTGATTTCATTCCTTTTAAGTTTATTGAGAGTTGTTTTATGGCCTAACATGTAGTCTCTACTGGAGAAATGTTGGCTGTGCACTTGAGAAGAAAGTGTGTTATGCTGTTGTTGAGTAGAGTATTCTGTAATTGTTAAGTCTAGTTATAGTATTCAGGTCTTTTGTTTCCTTCTTGGTATTCTGTCTGGTTCTGTTATTGAAAATGAGGTATGTAAGTCTCCAGTTATTTTTGTTTGTTTGCTTTTGTCTGTTTCTCCTTTCAGTTCTATAGTTTCTTCTTCATATATTTTGAGTCTTTGAGGAATATATGTTTATAATTAATATTTAATTCTTGATGGATTCACCCTTTTATTATAAAATGTCCTTTGTCTTTAGTAACAATTTTTTTCTTAATGTCGGTTGTGTCTGATAAGAGTATAGCCACTTCAGCTGTCTTGTGGTTATTGGTTGCATAGCATATCTTTTTCCATCCTTTTACTTTCAACTTATCTGAATCTAAAGTGTCTCTTATAGACAGCATATAGTTAGATTGTATTTTTTTACCCAATCTGCCGGTCTCTGCTTTTTTATTGAGATGCCCAGTTAATTTGCATTTGTAATTACTGATCAGGTAGGATTTATGTCTGTCAAATATATTGCTATTTGTTTTCTGTATGTTTTAAGGGTTTTTTTTTGTTGTTGTTCCTCTGCTGTTGCCTTCCTTGGTGCTAAATAGATTATTTTCTAGTACCATTTAAATCCCTTGTTGGTTTTTTCAGCATATATTTTTTTCATTTTCTTAGTGGTTGCCCTGGGAATTACAGTTAATAACTTTATTTCAATCTAGTTCAAATTAATATCAACTTAATTTCAATAACATACAGAAGTTTTGCTCCTATATAATTTCACTCCTTTCCCTTCTTTTGTGCTATTGTCATGCAAATTACATCTTTATATGTCTTTTAAATCAGATAGGAGGAAAAAAGAGTCACAAATTTAAACTGTGTTTTATATTTACCTGTCTAGTTATCTTTACCGTGCTCTTTATTTCTTCAGGTGGACTTAAGGTACTGTCTAGTGTCCTTTCATTTCAGTCTGAAGAGCATGCTTTAGTATTTCTTGTACAGCAGGTCTGTTAGCAACCAATTCTCAGTTTTTGTTTATCTGAGAATGTCTTAATTTCTCCTTCATTTCTCAAAAGTGGTTATAGAAGTCTCGATTGACAGTCTTATTTTTTCAGTACTTTGAATATGTTTTCCCAATGCCTTCTGGCCTCCATGGTTTCTAATGAGAAATTAACTACTGATTTTATTGAGGATCTCTATATGTGACTGGTTGCTTATCTCTTGTTTCTGTCAGGATTCTCTTTGTTTTTGACAGTTAGATTTTGATGTGTCCAGGTGTGGATCTCTTTGAGTTTATCCTACTTGTATTTCTCTGAGCTTTTTGGGTTTTAAATTAATGTTTTTTTTGTTTTTTGTTTTTTTTTGCTTGAGGAAGATTGTTCTTGAGCTGACATCTATGCCAATCTTCCTCTGTTTTGTATGTGGGACACTGCCACACCATGGCTTGATGAATGGTCTGTAGGTCTGTGCCTGGGATCTGAACCAGTGAACCCTGAGCTGCTGAAGTCAAGTGTGCAAATTTAACCACTGTGCCACCAGGCTAGCCTCTTGAGATTAATGTTTTTAATTAAATTTGGGGGACTTTTCAGTCATTATTTATTCAAATATTCTTTCTGTCCCTTTCTACCCCACTCTTTCTGGGACTTCATTATGTATCTGTTGATATGTTTATAGGTGTCCCTCAGGTATCTTAGATGCTATTCTTTTTTTTTTCCTTTCTGTTCCTCAGAATGGATAATCTCAATTGACCTGTTTTCAGATTCACTGATTCTGCCTTCTCAGATCTAATGCTGAAACCTTCCAGTGAATTTTTCAGTTTAGGTATTGTACTTTTTAACTCTAGAATTTCTATTTTGTTGTTTTTCATGATTTCTATCTCTATTTGTGAGACATTCATCTCATTCTTTTCTTTAGTTCTTCAGACATGGATTTCCTTGACTTCGAACATGTTTCTTTGAACATGTTTGAAATAGCTGATTTTAAAACTTTGTTTAGTAAGTCCAATGTCTGGGTTTCCTCAGGGACACTATCTCTTGACTGTGTTTTTCCCCCATGTGCATGAGCCATTCTTTTCTTGTTTTTTTCTTTTTTTTAATGTCACTTTTTGTTGAAAGGTCTACATTTTAAACAATTTCGCAGCTCTGATAATCAGATATTCTCCTCTGGCCAGTGTTTGTTGTTAAGCTTGTTTAGTGGTTTTTCTGAACTAATTCTTTAAAATCTGTATTCTTTGTCATGTGTGGCGACTAAAGTCTCTCTACTCAGTTAGCTTAGTGGTCAGCTAATAATTGGACAGTGATTTTCTTAACTTCTTAGGACGAGTAAGTCTCCCAGTCTTTGTTGAGAGGTTCTGTATCTGTTGGAGCATGACTTCAGCACTCAGCCAGGAAGTTTGTAACTTTGCTTTACCCTTCACTTCCCCCTTGTGCAAGAGCTTTCAGGTTAGCCAGAGGTGAGTGCTTAGGGCCTTCTTAGGCCTTTCTTGACCATATGCACAGCCCTGGGCATGTGCATACATGTGAGCATCTAGATTCTCAGGAATATATTGGAGCTTTTCTAAACCCACAGCTTTTCTGTTTAAGCTTTTTTGTTAGCTTATTGTTTGTCTCAACTGTTAACCACTGCCTTGATCAGCTGCAACATGAAACAATTGCCTCTGATTGTTTTTGACAGACATCCTTGGGGAAGACATTTTTCGCACTGGGTGAACTCTCAGTCAGGTCAAATTAAGATTGCTTTGGGAGTGGGGTGTTCTAGAAGACTACCAGGCATGTCAAATAATGACAGTCCTCTGAGGATGGAGTAGTGAAGGAACTCCCACCCTCTTCTGCTCCTTTCAGGTAGCTGCCAGGCTGCTGGTTTTCCCTGGGCTTGTGAACTGTTGTCTTTCAAAGCTAATGTGGAGCTGGGATGGGAGGATGGGAATAGAGCAAAATAAAATGCCATAAAGTTTGCTTATCTTATCAAGATTTGGCCATCTTTCTTGAATAAGCTCTCCCTAGATTGCTGCAAGCTTTTGGTTAATTTCTAGAGTTTGGAAAACAACTCTCTTTTCCCCAGTGTTCTTGTTGGTTTTTTAGAAGAGATGATTTGTTTTGCTATTTTTGCTGCTGTCCTACTGTTTGGAGAGTTCTTTTGTATTTTAGATATGAGTCTTTTATTAAATATGTAGCTTGCAAATATTTTCTCTAAATCTGTCACTTATTTTTTAATCCTCTTCACAGAATCTTTTCCAGAGTAAAAGACTTTCATTTTAATAAAATCCAATTTGTTAAATTTTTCCTTTCATGGATCATGCTTTTTTGTGTTACTTCTAAGAACTCCTTTTCTAGTTCTGGATCCTGAAGATTTTCTTCTATCTGCTGTAGGATTATAGGAGACCCCCGTTATGTGCAGATTTACTTTCCACAGTTTCAGTTACCTACAGTCAACCGAGGTCTGAAAATATTAAATGGAAAATTACAGAAATAAACAGTGCATAAGTTTTAAATTGTTCACTGTTGTGAGTAGTGTGATGACATCTTGTGCTGTCCCACTTGGGGCATAAATTATCTCTTTGTCTAGTGTGTCCATGCTGTATATGTTACCTGCCCGTTAGTCACTTGGTAGGTCTCTCTGTTCTGAGATTGACTGTTGTTGTATCGCAGCGCTTGTGTTCAGGTAACCCTTATTTTCCTTAATAATGGCTCTCAAGTGCAAGAGTAATGATTCTGGAAATTTGGATATGCCAAAGAGAAGCTATAAAGTGCATCTTTTAAGTGAAAAGGTAAACATTCTCAACTTAGTAAGGAAAGAAAAACGGTCATATGCTGAGGTTGCTAAGATCTGTGGTAAGAATGAATCTTCTATCTCTGAAATTGTGCAGAAGGAAAAAGAAATTCATGCTGGTATTGCTATTGCATCTCAAATATGTACATACAGGAGAAAACTTGTTATATATAGGGTTTGGTACTATCCATGGTTTCAGGTGTCTGCTGGGGATTTTGGAACATACCCCTCACAGATAAGGGGGCACTATTATAGTAATTTTACATTTTACATTTAAACTTATAATCCATTTGAATTAATATTGATATAGAGTGTGAGATTTAGGTTTTCTTTTTTTTAAATGTATATCCACTTGCTCCAGCACTAATTGTTGAAAAAACTTGTTTTTTCCATTGGATTGCTTTTGCGCTTTTGTCAAAAAATCAGCTAGCCTCATGTGGGGCTATGGTATAATTTTGGGAGGTTATGGAAGGGATATAAGAGACTTAAGTTATTTTCTTACGTAATCATAGGCAGTCAGATCCCAAATGAAAAATCAAGATACCAGTATAACTGTATTGTTTAGAAATGAGAGGGAGAGATGTTAGGGAAGGAAAGGGTGGTGGGTAGTGCTGTTCTTCATAAGAAGCTTTGCTTGATTTTAAAAATATGCATTTGTGTAACTTTAATTCAAATAAAAACAAAATACTATAGGATAATGCCAGGGCCTTACTTAGGGGAAAATTTAAAACCTTAAAGGTTGGGGCCAGCTCTGTGGTGCAGTGGTTAAGTTTGAACGCTCTGCTTCAGCATCCCGGGGGTTGCCGGTTTGGATCCAGTGTGCAGACCTATGCACCACTTCTCAAGCCATGCTGTGGCAGGTGTCCCACGTATGAAGTAGAGGAAGATCGGCATGGATGTTAGCTCAGGGCCAATCTTCCTGAGTGGAAAAAAAGAAAAAGAGGAGGCTTGGCAGCAGATGTTAGCTCAGGGCTAATCTTCTTCAAAACAAAAAAACCTTATATGTCTATTTATTTGTTTTGCAGTGTTTTTCTTGTGGAGAAAATACTCAAAATAGTGCATGGAAAAAAATGTACAACTCAGGCATTCAAAAGTGGCATACCTGCTTAATCACCCCATAGTCAAGAATTAAAACATTGCCAGATCTCCTCTCTGCCCCCTCCCAGTCACACCTCTCCCTCTTTCCTGAGGAGACTACCATCCTACCTTTTATGGTGGTCACTTTTTTGTTTTATGTTTTTATCATTTAAAAGTAAACTTTTGAACTTTGTATTTTTTTCTTGTTAATGAAATTTGTATAAATGGATCCTGGCTTTTCCAACAGTTTGTGAGATTCATCTCTATTGTTGTATATAACTGTTGTTCATTTTCATTGCTGTACAGTATATTATATGAATATCCCACAATTTATTCATTCTATTACTGATGGAAATTTGGATTGTTTCCACTTTTAGGCTTTTATGAATAATGCTGCTTATGCATTTCTTTGTACATGTCTGCTAGTGCACACATGGAAGCATTTATATTGAGTAAATATGTAGGAGTTTAATAGCTTGGCTTTAGAGTGTATTTATGTTTGATTTCAGAAGATACTCAAACTTTTTTTCCCAAAGTGTTTGTAACAGTTTACAATCTCATCAACAAAGTTCCTTTTGCACTTCATCTTCACCAACACTTTGTATTGTTAGTCTTTCACTTTAGCCATTCTAGAGGGTGTATAGTGGTATCTCTTAGTGGTTTTATTTTCTATTTCCCTGATCCAAATGTGATTGTACATTTTTATATGTTTATTGGCCAGGTTTTGTAAATATTGTGTGTGTATTTGAAAAGAATGTGTATTCTGCAGTTTTTGGGTGCAGTATTTATGTGTCTAAGTTAGTTTTGTTAATTATTTTGTTCAAAACTTGTACATCCCTACCAATTTGATTTCTGCATGTTGGTTCCATTAGAGAGATTTGTTGAAATCTACTGCTATTATGGATTTGTCTTTCTTGGGTTGCTATCCATTTCTGCTTTAGTACATATAGGAATCCATGCTATTAGGGGCATACAAATTTAGAGTTGTTTTATTCTGTGTTTCTGTTGAGTTGTTCCTTTTATCATTGTTGTTTCTTGTTATCTTTGGTAATGCTTTTTTGCTTTGGTCTACTTTAATTGATAATAACATAGCTACATTAGCCTTCTTTTTTTCCTTCCTGAGGAAGATTAGCCCTGAGCTAACATCTGTGCCTTCCTCTACTTTATATGTGGATTGCTGCCACAGCATGGCTGATGAATGGTGTAGGTCCACACCTGGGATCCGAACCTGCAAACCCGGGTTGCCGAAGTGGAGTGTGCTGAACTCAACCACTATGCCATGGGGCCAGCCCCTACACTAACCTTCTTATAGCTAGTGTTTGTATGGTTCATTTTCTCCCCCCAACCTTTTATTTTAAATTTTTCTGTGCCTTTATGTTTTAGAACTGTTTCATACATACACCATGTCATTGTTGTTTTTTTTTCAATCCCATCTAACACTCGTTGTCTTTGGTTATGACATACAATTTGTTTAGATTTCATATAATTACTGATGTATTGGGGCTTAAATGTGTGATCTTATTATGTGCTTTCTATTTATTCTGTTTTCTTTTTCTCATCTTCCTTGCCATCATTTGGACTAAGTATTTTTATTACTTCTCACTTCCCCCATCTTTTTTTTTTTAACCTGTTTTTGTTTTGTCTGCTGACCGCAAGTCTAATTTTTGTTGATCTGAAAGTCTTTTCTTTTTGAAGGATAGTATCTTCATTTTTGAAGGATAATATCACTGGATATACAAGATGTTGTTCCAGTATCTCCATTTTTTCTGATGATAAATCAGCCATTACTTGTATTGTCATTGCCCATATGACCATTCATTCATTTTTCTCTGGCTGCTTTTGAGGTTTTCTCTTTGGCTTTTAGCAGCTTGACTGTGATATGTATGTAGAAGTGGTTCTTTGTGTTTATTCTGCTTGGGTTTGTTGAGATTCTTGGATCTGCTAATGTTTTCTACCAAATTTGAGATGTTTTTGGCTATTCTTCAACAAAAATTGTTTTATACCTTTTTCACTCTTCTCTCTTTCTGTTATATCTTTGTTGAGTGGTATTAGATCTATGTTGAACTGCCTGGTGTTGTCCTGCTGGTCTCTGAGACTCTGTTAATTTTTCTTCACTCATTTTACTTCCTGTTGTTTGGATTGGACAGTTTTATTGCCTTATTTCAAGCTCATCAATTCTTTCTTCTGCTCCCTCTAATCACCCCCTTCTGGTGAATTTTTTGTTTTAGTTATTTTATTTTTCAGCTTTTTCTTTTTTGTAGTCTGTCAATTTTTTGAATGTACTTTCTTTTAATTTTTGTAACATACTTAGAATAGCTGCTTTGAATTCTTTATATTCTAACTCCAACATTTCAGGGAACTCAGAATCAATATCTATTGACTCCCGTTTTTTCCTGAGTATGGATCATAGTTTCCTGTTTGTTTGCATGCCATGTAGTTTTTGCGTGAAAACTGGACATTGTGAGTATGTTTTAGTGACTGGATTCTGATCATGTTTTTCTGAAAATTGTTGGGTGAAGTTTGTAGTCAGATTTTCAAGGTTGCCCTGTGGTTTTCTTGTTACTAGGGATTCCACTAATTTCCAGCTTTCTGCTGGGCTTGGGTTCTGTCCTCTGACACTTCAACCTTGTAGGGCTTCACCTTCCTGCCCCCCAAGCTATGCACCCTGTTGAAAAAGCATCAGACTCACGATACAGTTCTGTTTTTCAAGTTTAGCTTTCTCTCTGACCTCTGCCAACTTTTTCTCCCTTGACCTCTTCAGTTCTCCTCTGTGCATGCATAGTTTAGCAGTCATCTGGTGATTTGGGCAGAGTTTATACCAAGAATTTTTATTTCACTCCTTATCTGGTTCTGTCATACCATGCTCTCTCCATTTAAATTATAGCTCCTTTTCCAGGCCTAAACTCCCAGCCCTGTGGTAATACTGTCTTTTTCTGGAGATAATTTTTGTTGCCTCTGCCACACCAGGGGTCTCCAGCAGTCTGGGATCACCTTAATTAAATTTTAGGGATTGAGTTTTTTTTTTCATTTGACCACATAGATGCCTTCAGCTTGCGCTTCAGAGCATGCAAGAACTTGTTTACTTCTGGCTCAGTAGAGTTTAGTTTTGTTGGGTCTCAACTCAAATAGTGGGCAGCATTTATAATGGTTCCCACCATTTCTGAACCTTGCATTCCCCTTTTGGTCCCCCTGGCTCTACAGCAGTGTCAGAAATAATGACCAGTTTCTCAGCTGTCTCATTTGGATTGGCAAATAACCCCAAGGCAAAAGCATCCTCAGATTTTTATCTTATCTGTATGTTTCTGTCTTTTCTTGGATCTTGGCCTCCGTCACTTTTTGAAGGTATTAGCTTTTTGATACTTTCAAATTGGTAGTTTTTAATATTTTGTTCAGTTTCTTTAATAGGTCTCAGTAGGAAGATTGGTATTACCTATTTTGCTATCACTGCAATTATTTCAGGCTTGTTTGGGTTGATGGGTGCGTATGATATTATTAAGTTAATGTCTCTATTTGTTGGCTTGGATTTTTTCTGTGGTGGCCTCATTCCTAAATTTGTTATTTCCATGAGGTGGCAAAGATGGCCACTGGCTGCTCTGACCTACATTCTTGTAGCTGTTATTTCCACTGAAGAGTGTACCTTTCCCAGTACTTGCAAACATCCTGAGAAGGATTCCAGATTTCCCCACTTTGGGCTACTTCCCCATCCAGGAACAAATTACTGTGGCTAGGAGGACAAGGTACTCTGATCAGCCTGGGTGTCACTTTTGTATCCCTCAGTCCAGGGACCTAGGATTGGCACCACTTTGATAGTTGGATAAGGATGTTTCCATAAAGGACTGTCAGGGTGCCATTAACATAAACAGGAACAGGGATGTTAGGCAAGATAGCAAGTTGCTCCACAACAGTTTTCGTAGATTTTTGGAGTATCCTGAAAAATGTCATTGTATGGTTGAATCCGGTAAAGCTGTCTAGCAGCAAAATTTCATGAAATTATAGTTGACTGGTAACATCACTTGTAAAAATGATTTTGCTCAGTTTATGTATCTCTGAGGTTGACATACTGTGACAAAGTGTTTTGTAGAGCTACGGCTAATAAAAGAATAAAAGAGACTTTGATGTCTGTTTTTCCCCTTGCCTTCAAAAGTTGAGACCTAGATCAATTGTTAATCTAAAATAACTCTTCTAGAAATGAGAAAAATTTACTATGCCATCTTTAAGATAGAGTTGCTGTATCACTTAGCTATTGCTGTGTAACAAATTGCTCTAAAACTTGGTGGTTTAAAACAAACATTTATTATTAGAACAAGTCTGTGAGTCAGCTAGGCAGAATTTCTGGTCTTGACTGGACTCATTTATGAGTCTGCATTCAGCAGCAGCTCAGGAAAGTGTCTCTGCTCCTCTTGGCTGGGTTCTCTAGGATGCCCTGGGGTGGGACATCTGGGCTGTATTCTCATCTTCCGGCAGATTAGAGTGGATTTTTTCTCGTGATGGTGGCAGGATTCCAAGAGAAAACAGAAGCATGCAAGATCTCTTGAGACCTAGCTCAGAACTGGCAAATCGTGACATCTGCTGTATTCACTGGTCTTCCTTAGAAGGTCAAGCATAGAGTTAAAGTCTGGGGTAAAAGACTCTCTACCTCTTGATAGGAAAAACTGCAAAGCCTCATTGCCAGATGAATGAATGATGAGGTGGTGCAGAATTGGGGTTATTTTTGCAGACACACTGATTCATGATGTGAAATTAATTTTTAATGTTTATTTAGTTCTAGGTTGAGCCCCATTATATTTCAGTAGGAATTGTGTTTGAATATAGAAGTTGGGGCAAGTGTAAGTTAAGTACATTGATCTGTATTGACTGATACAATCAATCAATTGTATCAATCTAGGTACAATGACTCTAGTTATAATTGTTTCATAAGCTGTGTCTGATGAGATTTTCGGAAGCATTGTTCATGCATCGAGTTACTGATTGTAGGGTAATTGTAGCACCAGTTGTAGATGTTGAAAGATTCATTTGTACCTTTACTCTTTTGGTTATAAATGACAATGTTCTTTTTGTGTTCATTATTATCATCTGACTTTCTAATTTGAGATTTGACTTTATCTTTTTCCCAAATTTTTTATTATTTGCATATGTGGTTTTTTAAACTTTATTGAAGTATAATTGGCATATAATAAATCACATGTTTGAAGTGTACAGTTTGAACAGATTTGACATCTGTATACATCCATGGAATTATCATCACAATCAAGATAATAAACGTATCTTTCATCCTGAAAAGTTTCCTTGTTCCCCTTTGCAATCGTGTTTATTGCTCCTCTGCTTATACAGTATGTAATCTTTTTGTCTACCTTTTTTCAGTCAGCATAATTATTTTTAGATTCATTCATAACGTTGCGTGTATCATTAGTTCAGTCCTACTTACTCTATTGTAAAGATACATGGTAAGGATTCACATGTTGCTGGACATTTTTTCCCTCAGCTTTTGGCTGTTAGAAATAAGGATGAACATCTGTATGTAAGTCTTTGTGTGAATATGTGCTTTCATTTATTTGGGTAAATACCTAGGAGTGAAATGACTAGATCACGTAGTGGGTGTATGTTTGATATTTTAAGAAATGGTGAAACTTTTAAAAAAAAATTTTTAATTGAGGTTATGACAGTTTGGAACATTGTGAAATTACAGTTATACATTATTATTTGTCAGTCATCTTATAGGAGCGCCCCTTTACCCTTTGTGCCCACTTCCCACCCTCCTTCCCCCTGGTAACCGCTAGTCTGTTCTCTTTGTCCACGTGTTTGTTTATCTTCCACATCTGAGTGGAATCATACAGAGTTTTCTTTCTCCCTCTGGCTTATTTCGCTTAACATAATACCCTCAAGGTCCATCTGTGTTGTTGTGAATGGGATGATTTTATCATTTTTTATGGCTGAGTAGTATTCCGTGTGTGTGTGTGTGTGTGTGTGTGTATACACATATATATGTATACATATATATGTAAACATATCCTCTTTATCTAGTCATCAGTTGATAGGCACTTATGTTGCTTCCATGTCTTGGCTATTGTGAGTAATCTGCAATGAACATAGGGGTGTATAAGTCTCTTTGACTTGCTGATTGGTGAAACTGTTTTTACAAAGTGGTTGCACCAAGCATTTTACTTTTCTGTATGAATGTATGAGAGTTTCAGTTCCTTCACATGTTTGCCAACACTTGGTAGATTGGTCTTAGTAATTTTAGCCATTCTTACAGTTGTGTAGTGATAACTCATTATGACTTTGATTTGCACTTTCCCAATGACAAATGATAATTGAACATATTTTCATGTACTTACATGTCATTCATGTATCTTTGGTGAAGTGCTGCTTCAAATCTTCTGCCCGTTTTGTAATAGGATTGTTTTGTTGTCATTGAGGTTTTAAAAACAGACATTTAGATATAATTGCCATGTAGTGAAGTACACATATTTGAAATGTACTTTATAAGTTTTGAGATATGTATGCACTCAGAAAGCCATCACCACAAACGAGATAATGAATATATTTATCACCCTCCAAAGTTTCCTTGTTCCACTTTGTAATTCTTCTTTCCTGAGTCAGATTCCCTTTTTGGGTTTGTCTTTCAAACAGCATTTTGTCTAGGGTTACTGTAAGCCAGTGCTGCCTGAATTAAGAGATTTTCTGCTCTGTCTGAAGGGAACAGGCATTATTTTTGGCTTTGTGTGAGACTGGGTCAATAATCCCTCTCATCCTTTTGGGTGGCTCTTTCCTTGGCCTTGGGTAGTTTCCACACAGGATTCCACACATTATGCAGTTGAATGCTTAAGGGTGTTCTTGATCTGTGCAGTTGCCCTCTTTCCAGCACTCTGCCCTGAAATCTCTAGCCATCTTGGCTTCTTTAGACTTCCAGCTCCGTCTCCTTAACTTGGGGAAACCACCAGGCTCTGCTTGGGGACCCCTTCTCCAGGTGGGGGTCTGTACTTTCTCAGGCAGTGAGTTAGGATTGCTGGAGAGCTCACCTCATTTGTTTCCCTTCTTTTAGGGTTCACCATCGGTGGTTGCCTGTGTAATGTCTGAAAACTGCCATTTCATATGTATGTATTTGTGTGTGTGTGTGTGTGTGTTTAGGCTTTTCAGGTGGCAGGCAAACTCAGTCTCTGTTAGTCCATCTTGGCCTTTATATGTATTTTTTTCTTGATATTTATTTTTTTAATTGTGGTAAAAAAATACATGACGTTAAATTTACCATAGTAACCATTTTTAACTACTTCAGTAGTGTTAAGGATCTCTAGAACATTATGTCTTGCAAAACTGAAACTCTGTACCCATTAAACACTTAATTTGTTGCCCCAGCCCCACTCCCAGCCCTTGGCAGCCTTTCTACTTTGTTTTTTTGTGGTTTTAACTGCTGTAGATACTTCACACGAGTGGAATCATACAGTATTTGTCCTTTTTTGATTGGCTTATTTCACTTAGCAAAGTGTCCTTGTTTCATTTATAATGTAGTATGTGACTGGATTTCCTTCTTTTTAAAGGCTGCATGCTATTCCATTTTATGTATATGCCACATTTCTTTTATCCATTCACCTGTCAGTGGACATTTAGGTTGCTTCCACCTCTTAGCTATTGTGAATTATGCTGCAGTGAGCATGGGTATGTAAACATCTCTTTGAGACTCTACTTTGAATTCTGTTGTATATATAGCCAGAACTGGGATTGCTGGTCATATTGTAATTCTATTTTTAATTTTTTGAGGAACTGCTGTACTATTTTCCACGATGGCTGCACCATTTTACATTCCCACCAGCAATGCACAAGAATTCCAGTTCTCTGGATCCCTGTCAACACTTGTTATTTTTTGTTCTTTTGATAGTGGCCATCCTGTTGGGTGTGAAATGATATCTTGTGGTTTTGACTTGCATTTGTCTCATGATTAGTGATGTTGAGCATCTTTTCATATACTTGTTGGAGGTTTGTATATCTTTTTTGGATATTTGTCTAGTCAAATCCTTTGCCCATTTAATCAGGTTGTTTGTTTTTATTTTTTCTGTTGTTGTTGAGTTGTAGATGTTCCTTCTGTGTTTTGGGTATTAACCCCTTATCAGATATATGATTTGCAAAAATTTTTCTCCCATTTTGTAGATTGCCTTTGCATTCTGTTGATTATTTCCTTTGATGTGCAGAAGATTTTGATAGGGATTGCATTGAATCTGTAGATCGCTTTGGGTAGTATGGACATTTTAACGATATTAAATCTTCCATTTCACAAACACAGGGTATTCTTCCATTTATTTGTATCTTCTTTTTGATTTTTTTAGTAATGTGTTATAGTTTTCCATGTACAAGTCTTTTACCTCCTTGGTTATGTTTATTCCAAAGTACTTTATTCCTTTTGATGCTATTGTTAATGGGATTGTTTTCAAAATTTTGTTTCTCAGATTGATCATTATTCGTATATAGAAACACAACTGATTTTATATGCTGCAATTTTGCTGAAATCATTTATTAGTTTTAACAGGTTTCTCTTTCTTTTTGAATAATCTTTAGGGTTTTCTACCTAAAAAATCATGTTATCTACTAACAGGTAAATTTTACTTTTTCCTTTCCAGTTTGGATGCCATTTATTTCTTTTTCCTGTCTATTTGCCCTGGCTAGTCCTTTCAGTACTATGCTGAATAGAAGTAGCAAGAGTGGCATCACCTTCTTCTTGATCTTAGAGGGAAAGCTTTTAAGTCTTTTACTGTTGAGTATGATGTTGGCTGTGGGTTTTTCACATAGGGTTTTTATTATGTTGAGGCAGTTTCCCTCTGTTCCTAGTTCGTTGAGTATTTCTATCATGAAATGGTCTTGAGTTTTGTCAGATGCTTTTTCAGCATTGGTTGACATGATCACATGGTTTCTGTCCTTCATTCTGTTAATGTGGTGTATTACATTAATTGATTTTCATTTGTTGAGTGATCCTTGCATTCCAGGAATAAATCCAACTTGGTCATTGTATATAATTCTTTTAGTTTGCTGTTGAATTTCATTTGTTAGTATTTTGTTGACAGTTTTTGCTCAATATTCATCAGGGACATTGGTCTGTAGTTTTCCTTTTTTGTTGTGTGTCAGCACTCACCTAAACAATATCCCAATTATATTATACTTTTTAGGTACAGATTTAAAAAGTACTTTCTAGCAAACTTTATTACAAATCTCCTTTAAAACAGTATATTTATAGTGTTTAAAATGGGCTGGTTTTGCTTGTTGGGGAACAAATGCAATTAAAAGGTATTTTCCCCTAGATTTTGAAATATAACCATGAACACAGCAAGATAAATAATAAAGAGCTGAAGTCAAAATTAATTGTGTGTGTGTGTGGTGTTTGTGTATGCTTTTGTCTTTTGGGGTGTTTTTTTTTGTTTTTTTGAGGAAGATTAGCCCTGAGCTAACATCTGCTGCCAATCCTCCTCTTTTTGCTGTGAAAGGCTGGCTCTGAACTAACATCTGTGCCCATCTTCCTCTACTTTATATGTGGGATGCCTGCCGTAGCATGGCTAGACAAGTGGTGCATAGATCTGCACCCGGGATCCGAACTGGTGAACCCCGGGCTGCCAAAGCGGAATGTGTGAACTTAACCGCTGCGTCACTGGGCTGGCCCCTTTTGTTTTTTTATTGTGGTAAAATATAATAAAATTTAACGTTTTAAGCATTTTTAGGTATACAGTTCAGTGGCAATAAATGCATTCACATGGTTGTGCAAACATGTATATACTTTCGTATTAGTCTTCCAGGGTTGCTGTAACAAAATACCCACAGACTGGGTGGCTTAAACAACAGGAATTTATTTTCTCGCAGTTCTGGAGGCTAGAAGCCCAAGATTAGGGTGTTAGGTTTGGTTTCTCCTCAGGCCCCTCTCCTTGCAGATGACTGTCTTCTCTCTGTGTCCTCACATGGCCTTTCCTCTATGCATGCGTCCCTGGTATCTCTCTTCTTCTAAGGACACTAGTTCATGTTGAATTAGCGCCACACCCTTATGACCTCAGTTACCTCCTTAAAGGCCCTGTCTTCAAATACAGTCACATTGGGAGTTAAGGCCTCAACATATGATTTTTATGGGGAAACTGTTCGGTCTGTAACACCTTTTATATAGTGCTTCTAATTTATCTACTAGAGAGCCTGCCATCCTTAGTATATTAGTTTCCTGTGGCTTCTCTAACAAATTACCACAAACTAGGTGCCTTAAAACAACAGAAACTCTCTCAGTTTCTGGAAGCCAGAAGTCTGAAATCGTTATGACTGGACAGAAATCAAGGTGTCAGCAGAGTAGTTCTCTCTCCAGAGGCTGTAGGGGAGAATCGGTCCCTTGCCTCTTCCCAATTGTGGTGACTGCTGGCATCCCTGGCTCTGGCTGCAATCTTCAAGACCAGTGTTTTCAAATCTCTCCCTGCTCTGTCTTTGCTTTCTCTGTGTGTAGTTAAATTTCTCCCTGTCTCTCTCTTTAAGGATACGTGTGATTGTATTTAGGGCCCACCCAGATAATCTATGATAATCTCTCCACCTCAAGATCTTTAATTACATCTGCAAAGACCCTTTTTATAAAAAAAAAAAAAATTTTTTTTTGTTGAGTTCATAATAGTTTACAACATTGTGAAATTTTGGTTGTACATTATTGTTTGTCGGAAACCATATAAGTGTTCCTCTTCACTCTTTGTGCCCACCCCTCAATCCCCTTTCCCCTGGTAACCACTGAACTGTTCTCTTTATCCGTGTGTTTGTTTATCTTTCAAATATGAGTGAATTCATATGGTGTTTATCTTTCTCTGTCTGGTTTATTCTGCTTAACATAATACCCTCAAGGTCCATCCATGTTGTTGTGAATGGGATGATTTTGTCTTTTTTATGGCTGAGTAGTATTCCACTGTGTATATATACCACATCCTCTTTATCCAGTCATTGGTTGATGGGTCCTTGGGTTACTTCCATGTCTAGGCTATTGTGAATAATGCTGCAATGAACATAGGGGTGCATAAGTCACTTTGAATTGTTGATTTCATGTTCTTTGGATAGATAGCCAGTTGTAGGATAGCTGGGTCATATGGTATGTCTATTTTTACTTTTTTGAGAAATCTTCATCCTGTTTTCCATAGTGGTTGCACCAGTTTGCATTCCCACCAGTAGTGTATGGGGATTCCCTTTTCTCCACAACCTCTCCAACATTTATTTTTTGTCTTAGTGATTAAAGCCATTTTAATGGGTGTAAGGTGATACCTTAGTGTAGTTTTGATTTGTATTTCCCTGGTGACTAGTGATGTTGAACATCTTTTCATGTGCTTATTGGCCATCTGTATATCTTCTTTGGAGAAATGTCTGTTCATATCCTCTGCCCATTTTTGATTGGGTTGTTTGTTTTTTTTGTTGTTCAGTTGTGTGAGTTCTTTATATATTATGGAGGTTAACCCTTTGTTGATTATATATGATTTGCAAATATTTTCTCCCAGTTAGTGGGTTGTCTTTTTGTTTTGATCCTGGTTTCCTTTGTCTTACAGAAACTCTTTAGTCTGATAAAGTCCCACTTGTTTATTTTTTCTTTTGTTGCCTTATCCAAGAAGACATGGTATTCGAAAAGATCCTTTTAAGACCCATGTCAAAGAGTGTACTACCTATATTTTCTTCCAGAAGTTTTATGGTTTCAAGTTTTACCTTCAAGTCTTTGATCCATTTTGATCTTATTTTTTTTTTTAAGCCTTCTTTTTTTTTTTTTTAAAGATTTTATTTTTTCCCTTTTTCTCCCCAAAGCCCCCCGGTACATAGTTGTATATTCTTTGTTGTGGGTGCTTCTAGTTGTGGCATGTGGGACGCTGCCTCAGTGTGGTCTGATGAGCAGTGCCATGTCCGTGCCCAGGATTCGAACCAACGAAACACTGGGCCACCTGCAGCGGAGCACGCGAACTTAACCACTCGGCCACGGGGCCAGCCCCCATTTTGATCTTATTTTTATGTATGGTGTAAGATAATGCTCTACTTTCATTCTTTTGCATGTGGCCATCCAGTTTTCCCAATACCATTTATCGAAGAGACTGTCTTTTCTCCATTGTGTGTTCTTAGCTCCTTTGTCAAAGATTAGCTGTCCATATATTTGCGGTTTTATTTCTGGGCTTTCAGTTCTGTTCCATTGATCTGTGTGCCTGTTTTTGTACCAGTACCATGCTGTTTTCATTACTATAGCTTTGTAGTATATTTTGAAGTCAGAGATTGTGATACTTCCAGCTTTGTTCTTTTTTCTCAGGATTGCTTTATCTATTCGGGGGCTTTGGTTGCCCCCGAGAATTTAAAAGAATTTAAAAGAATTTTAAAATTCTTTGTTCTATTTCTGTGAAGAATGTCATTGGGATTCTGATTGGGATTGCATTGAATCTGTAGATTGCTTTGGGTATTATGGACATTTTAACTATGTTTATTCTTCCGATCCATGTGCATAGAATATCTTTCCATTTCTTTATGCCGTCAACAATTGCTTTCAGTAATGGCTTATAGTTTTCATTGTATTAGGTCTTTTACCTCCTTGGTTAAATTTATTCCTAGATATTTTATTCTTTTTGCTGCAGTTGTAACTGGGATTGTATTCTTGAGTTCTCTTTCTGTTAGTTTGTTATTAGAGTATAGAAGTGCAACTGATTGTTGTAAGTTGATTTTGTACCCTGCAACTTTACTGTTTTGATTATTTCTAATAGTTTTCCTGTGGATTCTTTAGGGTTTTCTATATAAAAAATCATGTCATCTAAACAGTGGGAGTTTCACTTCTTCATTTCCTTTTGGATTTCTTTTATTCCTTTTTCTTGCCTAATTACTCTGTACAAAACCTCCAGTACAATGTTGAATAAGAGTGGTGAGGGTGGGTACTCTTGTTTTGTTCCTGTTCTGAGAGGGATGATGTTCAGTTTTTCCTCATTGTATGTGATGTTGGCTGTGGATTTGTCATATATGGCCTTTATTATCTTAAGGTACTTTCCTTCTATTCCCATTTTGTTAAGAGTTTTTATCATAAATGGCTGTTGGATCTTATCAGATGCTTCCTCTGCATCTATTGACATGATCATGTGGTTTTTATCCATAATTTTGTTAATGTAGTGCATTACATTGATTAATTTGTGGATGTTAACCATCCTTGTGTCCCTGGTGTAAATCCCACTTGATCATGGTGTATGATCTTTTTGATATAGTACTGTATTCGGGTTGCCAATATTTTGTTGAGGATTTTTGCATCTGTATTCATCAGCAATAATTGGCCTGTAGTTTTCCTTTTTTGTGTTGTTCTTATCAGGCTTTGGTATCAGGGTGATTTTGGCCTCATAGAATGTGCTGGGAAGTATTCCATCTTCCCTTATTTTTTGGAAAAGTTTGAGAAGGCTAGGTGTTAAATCCTCTTTGACTATTTGGTAGAATTCTCCAGGGAAGCTTTCTGGTCCTGGACTTTTATTTTTTGGGATGTTTTTGATTACTGTTTCAATCTGTTTACTTGTGATTGATCTATTCAGATTCTTTATTTTTTCTTGATTCAGATTTGGGAGGTTGTAAGAGTTAACAATTTATCCATTTCTTCTAGATTGTCCAATTTTTTGCCATATAGCTTTTCGTGGTATTCTATTAGAATCTTTTGTATTTCTGTGGTATCTGATCTAATTTATCCTCTTTCATTTCTAATTTTATTTGTTTGATCTTTGTCTCTTTTTTTCTTTGTAAGTCTGGCTAAGGGTTTGTCAGTTTTTATCTTCTCAAAGAATCAGCTCTTTGTTTCATTGACTCTTTCTACTGTCTTTGTTTCAATTTCATTTATTTCCGATCTGATTTTTATTATTTCCTTCCTTCTGCTGACTTTGGCCTTTGTTCTTCTTTTTCTAATTCTGTTAGGTGTAGTTTGAGATTGCTTATTTGGGATTTTTCTTGTTTCTTAAGGTGAGCCTGTATTGTGATGAATTTCCTTTAGTAAAGCTTTTGCTGCATCCCATATGAGTTTGTATTGTATATTTCATTTTTGCTGGTCTCCAGATATTTTTTGATTTCTCCTTTAATTTCTTTAACGATCCATTGGTTGTTCAGTAGCATGTTGTTTACTCTCTACATCTTTGTCCCTTTCTCACCTTTTTTCTTGGTAATTAATTTAATTTCTTATTAATTGTTAAGCAATTAATTGTTAATTCTTATTACGTTAGTTTCTTGTTTCATAGCATTATGATCAGAAAAGATGCTTGTTATTTCGCTCCACTTAAATTTTTTGAGGCTTGCCTTGTTTACCAGCATATGGTCTATCCTTGAGAATGTTCTGTGAGCACTTGAGAGGAATGTGTATTCTGCTGTTTTTGGATGAAGTGTTCTATATATGTCTATCAAGTCCATCTGGTCTAGTTTTTCATTTAATTCCACTGTTTCCTTGTTAACTTTCTGTCTGGATGATCTGTCCATTGATGTGAGTGGAGTGTTGAAGTCCTCTATTGTTATTGTGCTGTTAATGTCTCCTTTTAGGTTTGTTAATAGTTGCTTTATCTACTTTGGTGCCCCTGTGTTAGGTGCATAGATATATATAAGTGTTATATGTCTTCTTGGTGGAGTGTCCCTTTGATCATTATATGCTACCCCTCTTTGTCTTTCTTTACCTGTCTTATCTGGAAGTCTACTTTGTCTGATGAAAGTATTGCAACACCTGCTTTCTTTTGTTTGCCATTAGCTTGGACTATCATCTTCCATTCCTTACACTCTGAGCCTGGGTTTGTGGTCGGAGCTAAGATGTGTTTCCTGGAGGCAGCATATTATTGCGTCTTGAACTTTAATCCATCTCACCACTCTGTCTTTTTACTTGCGAATTCAATCCATTTCTATTTAGAGTGGTTATTGATATATGAGGGCTTGATGCTGCCATTTTATCACTTGTTTTCTGGTTCTTTTGCATTTCCTTTGTTTCTTGTCCTGTCTATTTCAGAGTACTAATTTGGATACAGTATTCTTGGCTGAAGGATTTTATCTTTCAAAGGTTTGAGCATATCATTCTGCTCTCTCCTAGTCTGTAAGGTTTCTCCTGAGAAATCCACTGAAAGTCTGATAGGAGTTACTTTGTAAATTATTTTCTTCTGCCTTGCTACCCTTAGTATTTTTTTTTTGTCATTGACTTTTGCCAGCTTTGGTATTATATGCCTTGCAGTAAGTCTTTTTTACATTGATATAGTTAGGACATCTGTTGGCTTCTTTCACCTGGATTTCCGTCTTCTTCCCCAGGTTTGAGAAGTTCTCCACTATTATTTTTTTGAACAAGCTTTCTGTTCCATTCTCATTCTCTTCTACCTCTGGAATACCTATAATCCTTATGATGCATTTCCTAATTGAGTTGGATATTGCTTGGAGACTTTTCTTCATTTCTTTTTAGTCTTAGTTCTCTCTCCTCCTGCATCTGAAGCATTTCTATATTTCTGTCTTCAGTGGTGCTGATTTGTCACTCCATGATATCAGGGAATCCATATTCTTCTTTATGTAACCTTTGTGTTTTTCATCTCCAGTATTTCTGATTGGTTCTTTATAGTTTCAGTCTCTTCATAGTTTCAATCTATTTTGTGTAGCAGCTCCTGAATTTGTTGAATTGTCTATCTGTATTCTCTTTTAACTTGTTGAATTTTTTAGTGATAGCTGTTTTGAATTCTCTCATGTAGGTTGTAGATTTCTGGGTCTTCAGGGATGATTCCTGGGTACTTATCATTTTTCTTCTTGTCTGGAGATTTGATATATTTTTTCATACTGCTAGATGGCATGGATTTGTGCTTCTGCATTGTGGTAGTATTTGATCACTGCTTCCATCTCTCACCACTGGGCAGGGGTCAAGAGCTTCATATTCTGAGCCCACTGTGTTCTGAGGGCAGCTCCCAGGTGCTGGTCTGCGGTGCTGGTTGGCAGGGAGGGGCGCTTTCCCCTGCATGATCTCAGGGGTTTCTCGCTCTGCCCTCTTGGGGTGTTGGCTTGATGAAGACACCTCC
The DNA here is from genome assembly GCF_037783145.1 of Equus przewalskii. Taxonomy (NCBI): domain Eukaryota; kingdom Metazoa; phylum Chordata; class Mammalia; order Perissodactyla; family Equidae; genus Equus; species Equus przewalskii. The sequence goes on from NC_091854.1 coordinate 8,693,884, forward strand.
TGTGAGCAAGTCTGCTCTGTGTGGGACTTTCCCCTGGGCTGTGAGGGACCTGAGAGATCTGTGGTGTTCCCGTGGACAGCTGCTGCTCCCTTCCCCCTTTCGTCTTGGAAGTTGTGTGCAGTCTCTGGGATGCTGCCCTTCAGGGAGGAACAGAAGCTTTCTTTTACCTCGTTCCACTTCCTCGACGTGGGGGAGGAGGCTCCAGCATTTCCACCTTCTGATGTATGGCTGTCTGGGTCTCTCAGACGACTTTTGTGTTGTGTGGATGTTCTCTGTTGGAGTATAAATGACCTTTTCATTCTATCTTAGAGGGGAGAGTTACGGGAAGAGCTCACTCTGCCATGATGCTGATGTCACTCCTCTGCAAAGAACTTTATTTTTTGTGCCATATAACATTTACAGGTTCCAGGGATTAGGATGGTAATATGTTTTGCATGGACATTTTTCAGCCCATCACACTCAGCAACTTGTAGTAGACTTTTACTGCTCTCACTTTGGTTTAGTTTCATTTGTAATAAGTTCCAGTATCTAGGTAAAGGTTGGTGGCAGTAGATTGCAGAGAGAATATTCTCATCTCTTCTAGGCATTATGTAGAAAACTTTAGGTCTGTGGTTCTCAGTCTGTGGTACTGGAAGTAACAGCATTAGCATCACCTTAGGAACTTAGTAGAAATGCAAATTATTAGGCTCCAATCTTAGACCTACTGAATCAGGAACTCTGAGTGTGGGGCCCAGCAGTCTGTGTACAACAAGCCCTCCAGGTAATTCTGATGCATAGTAAAGTTTTGAGAACCACTTTTCTAGGTTATGGACATCATTAAAACCATTTTTCCCTCCCTCTCCAACTCTTATCTACTTAAGGCTAATACTTAAATTAGTCTGGGATTTATAGTCTACAAACTTTGTTTTCTGTAGGGATGTAAACATTTAGTACCACAATCTTGATACTGTACTAATAATCAGTGAAATTACTTAATTTAATCAATAAAAGGTTGTGCTGGGCTGATTATTGTTAGTTGTGTTTTTACTTACATGTAGTTATTTCATTAAGTAACTACCAGAATCAGAAGTGATATGAGTTTTTTTTCTTTAGCCCTTGAAGGTGTGAATTAAACTCATTAAACTGAATTTTACTTGTTTTTTTTCCTGTATCCCTATGTACGTTTTGGGATACAACACAAAATTTCTAATCTTTCATTCTTCCTGCATTGTTATGCCATTCAGTGAAAGTGATGAATAACATAAATGAATTCTTTTCCTCAGTGTATCCACACTGTAGTTCAGAAAATACACAGGTAAAACAAATAGGGTTGATATAGAGCTATTACTAGTTGCTATGGCAGTTGAGAAAGTCAAGTTTACATAGCTGGAGAAATTAAAGAAGGATCTGCTAGGGTGACTGAGCTAAATATTGAAAAACTAATAAAAGGTGTTAGCAAATTTCAAGAGAGGTAGAAGGTAGATATAGTTCACCATGTGAAAAAGCATGAAAGCTGAGAGACCATGGGATCTGTTCTGGGAGTTAAAATGGTTTAGTATATTAGGAACTTGGAATGAATGGGAGAGTAAAGATTGGGAATAGATAGATTAAGGTTGAGAACATTGATGAGTACTGTTGAAGGACTTGAACCATAGATGTGACATCTTCAGGATGGCCATTGCAAAATAATTATATATAGTTGTAGGAAAGATGAATTTGAGATGCTAGTGAGCCTGGAAATACTTACAGTAATCTAGGTGAGAATGGCAGTAGGTATGGTGGTACCATTTTTTGAGAATAAGAATTCACTAGAGTAACAAGCTAAGTTTCAAGTAGGAGAAGATGTGCAGAGTTCAGGGTAGGACATAGTGAGTTTTCAGAGTTTGTGGAATGTGATCAAATTAGAGGTAGGTAGATTTTTGACAAGTAAATTTTCAGTGGAGTTTTGGGGTGGAGGCCTTGTTAAACTAGATTGAAGATTAAGTTGAGGAAGCTGGAGAGTATCAATGTATGCTATTCTCTAGAATAATGGTCCCTGTCATTTAGTAAATACTTAATTAGTGTTAGCCATTATTATGGCTGCTGTTAGTATATGCTTTTATGCCATCTCATACTCAGTTTTTTTCTTCAGCTTTTTGGCATGTTTTTTGGTATGTACCTAATAGTGCTGTATAAACATTGATCTAGATAGTGTGTGTTTTAGTAACAAGTACTGATTTTAATTATTGCTATTGCCATACTATCAAAATTAGTGAAACCAAATTGTAAATTTTTTTAAATTTATGATATTGTACATTTTTTTAGATTTTTAAAAAAATTTTTTAAAGAGAACTAGAAAGTTTAATTTTCTCATTTGAATAGATTATTGTTCCTCAAAAAAAATGGTACTTAGAAAGTTTCCTTAAGGTTAAATTGATCATGTTTTAGTTAAACACTTTTTGGATAGATGTTATATCAAGAAAATAATTTGACTTACAGATTTTAGTTTAAAAGAATAGTGTATCATAGATGTACTTATTCTTACGTGAAGCAAAAAACTAAATGGTGGTCTTTACATGTATTCTTTCAGGTTTGATTTAATTTCGAATGAGATTGTTCTTGCAGCGAGATGTTAATAAGACAAAATCTAGGTAAGTAGAAGGCTGCCTTGTTAAATGTTACATATGAGTAGGAATAATAATAAAAATTGTTTTTAAAAATGTGCCTTCAAGTCCAGAATAAATGAGTTTTTAAATAAAATTTTGAAATATGAGGAGTTGACTTTTTATGCACTGGTCTGATTGATTTGATGAGAATAAAAATATGGCTATCAGGGGCCAGCCCTGTGGCATAGTGGTTAAATTCGGCATGCCCTGCTTTGGCGACCCGGGTTTGTGGGTTTGGATCCTGGGCATGGACCTACCCCACTCATCAGCCATGTTGTAGTGGCGACCCATATACAAAATAGAGGAAGACTTGGCACAGATGTTAGCTCAGGGCTCATTTTCCTCAAGCAAAAGAAGAGGAAGCTTGGCAACAGATGTTAGCTTAGGGCAAATCTTCCTCAGCAGAAAAAAAATACAGCTATCAAGTTGTGGAACTAAACTCTTAGTTTTCCTTCTTTCATGTTGAGTTTAGCTTAAGTATACACTTTCTAGTGAGTCTTAAACCTGTTGGAAAATCAACTTGATGTTTGGTAGCCACTCTGAAACCAGTTAAAGAAGTCATTTGCTAGGGGCTGGCCCCGTGGCCGAGTGGTTAAGTTCGCGCGCTCCGCTGCAGGCGGCCCAGTGTTTCGTCGGTTCGAATCCTGGGCGCGGACATGGCACTGCTCGTCAGACCACGCTGAGGCAGCGTCCCACATGCCACAACTAGAGGAACCTACAACGAAGAATACACAACTATGTACCGGGGGGCTTTGGGGAGAAAAAGGAAGAAATAAAATCTTTAAAAAAAAAAAAAAAAAATGCATCTATAAGAAGTCATTTGCTACATTGCTTCAATGCTCTCTTAGTGGTTTATAGTACTTGAATAGTCTTTGTTTTAGTGAATTTTACTTTCTTATTTCCATTAACAAACCACTTCCACAAGTTGGTTAACAATGTAAATTTGCCGAGTTGTGTGGCTTATTCATGTTAATATAATGTTCAGAATTGTAAATGACTGTTTTAATATTTTTCTTGTGGGTATCTCTACTGAATGACTTTCCTGATTTAGCATTCTGGTTCGCTTTGATCTTTTAAGACTATTGACTTTCCAAAAATTGAATTTTGATTTTGTACTTTTGGTTTGGTATGTGAAAGAATTCTTTTTAAGAATAAAAACTGTTGAAATGTTAGAAAGATACATTTACTATTTGGTAAGTGAACACAGCTTCAGGATATAAAGAGATGATAAAAAATACTTTGATAAAATTGCAATTAACTTGGTCTTTCTCTTGTCTAGTGAGATGTTTCAGCTGTCAGAAACTTGATGATCTTAAAGTTAAAAAAAAAAAAGCCTGGGTTGAGAAGTGCTATAGTTGAGTAACGTGCAGTTAAGTAATGTATTCTCAGTAAGTGGTTTAGGCATAATTTGAAGCAAAGTTTTCCTTTTATTGCTATTATTTAATAAGAATAGTAGTGGTAGTTTGAAGAATACTTATTGTGCTCTGTATCAAGTGCTTCTCATGCCTTATTAATCTTCATAGTACCTCCTATAAGGTAGGTATGCTGTATAGGGAATTTTTAAATTTTTGGTAAAAGCTGAGCTGTTTCTTTTTTTTTTAGGTGGAGTACTTTATTTTCACAGCATTTATGATAAGCAGTACTTGCCTGTGTATCTTCCTAAAGGGGAAAAGAACTTAACTTTAGTACTTAAGGTCTTAACAGGGATTTTGTTTGCTAGTTGAATATACAGTATCTAGTAGAACCTTTATTCTGATTTCTTAGATATTGCTCATGGGATGACACTGGTTTAACTTATTCTGACTTTATTCCACCATAATTATATATGCATTTTTTATTAAGATGTAATTTACATTTTTTACTGTTATAATTTATGTATGGTAAAATGTGTAAAATTTAAATTATAGAGCTGAATGGGTCTTTACTTATATGTTCACATGTGTAAAACACCATCTAGATCTACGTAGAACATTTTTATCGTCTCAGAAAGTTTCTTGTGCTCTTCTTTTTCCAATCCAATAACCTTTCGTCCTGAGGTAAGCATCTTTCTGAATTCTATCAGCATAGCTTAGTTTTGCCTATTCTTGAACTTTATGATATATAGAATTATAAAATACGAACTCTTTTGTATCTGGCTTTTTTCATCCAACATATATTTTTGCATTTCCTCTGTGTTGTTTTGAGTCTCAGCAGTTCATTATTTTTTACTGCTGAGTAATATTCCATTGTATGAACACACTGCACATTTTTAATGCATTATCTCTATGATTTTATTGGCTTCTCCAAGTCTCTGACCTCACTTGCCAACATTCTGCTCTGCTTTCCTTCCTCTGGTTGTCTCCCTCATTGTCCCCCATCACCTGCACAATAAACTGTAAGCTCTGTAATATGACATACCATAATCTCCCTGCAGCTATTCCAGAATGCCTGGAATTACCTGAATAAACTAAGTATGATGTCTTATATTCCTAGTTTTAGTCCTCTGTTTATGTTGGCGCTCTTCCCCAACCCCTTGCCTCCCCAACTGCCAGTGTCCTTCCTCCTGGTTGTCAGCTTATCTCCTGAAATAGTCCATTTCAAGCATCGTTTTCTCCTTTGATCCACACCTGGCCAGCAGTAGTCTGTTTTCTTTACTAGACTGTGAGCTCTTTGAAGGTGGACACCATCCATGTCTTATTTATCTTGGTAGTACAATGCCGCAGTACTGTATGTACTTAGTGAATGTTTGTTAAACCTCAAACAATGAACAGAGTGCTTCTCAGACAAATAGGGATTGAGAATGCTAGCTGGAATGGGATGGGGCATTGGCACTTCAGTTGCTGTTGAGCTGTAGGAAGGAGCCAATGAGGGCAATACAGAGGCAGCATTATAGGGCTTTTGAAAAGAGAAATAAAATATCCCCCAAGTCTTCTTTCAGTCCAGTTGGAATAAAATGGCTAGTAATGTTCTTAGTTCAGACTTTAAGGAAGACTGTGTCATTGTTGATTTTGGTTACTTTTTCCAGATGAAGGCGTTAATCCATGTTATGGAAATTGGAATGTTTGGGACTAACAGTATTGTCTTTATACTAATTATTTCATTAAAGATTTTAAAAGATGTGTTAGACTAATAATACAAATAGATTAGGAGGGCTGGTCCCATTTATCAGAAGTGAGGAAAACTTTTCCTCATTTTCCTGAGAGTAAAAAACTATTGGAGTAGAGGAAGAGATTGAATCATAGTCTGGAGTTGTGATAACATTTTTGATTCCAATAGCTTAGGAAGTTTGCTGTTTGCTGAAAAGTGCTTTTAAAAATTGTATCATTATAGATCTGTAATATATGTAAAAATTATACTTTCTTAAGAAATGAAACTTTTAAAAAATTCTGAAGCATTTACACTAGTTTTCTTTTTCCATGTTTGAAATTCGGCCAGTTGAATTGGCTATTGTAGTCACCTGGGGGATTTTAATGCCTGAAGCTTGATTGCCTTCCAGGAAGTCTAAAGCAAGGAGAAATTCTTCCTCACTGGGATCAATTTGTTGCTTTCACTCTGCAGTTTCTGCCATCAAGGTTGAACACAGAGTTGGACATTGACCCTGTCTCATGCTATTCCTTCTGTCTCCCTACAGTGATTTTCTTAGCCATGGATTGTTATCGAATGTATAACTTTGGTTATTTCCTTATTTCTTCCTGGATGTGAAGTGTGTTTAGTTTTCTTGCTGATGAAATTTGAGTATTCAGAGACGTTTAACTTTGAGATTGCTTATGTGTCTTTAAAAGATTTAGGATTAGGTTCTCTTCTCAGAGGCTGATAGGTATGACTCAGTTTCAGACTCTTCCTCTTCATTTTGTGCTTCAATATTTTATGTATTCGGCTGCTGCTAAGATTTTGTATTTTTCAGAATCCTTGAATCCAAGGATTTGAAGTTCTTTATGAATCTTTGTCTTACATTAGCTTAATTTCCAAATTAACCTCGTTATGCTTCAGTTTCTTTGGCAGCACTGTAGATGTGCTGTCCTTTGTTGTAATGTGAAAAAGAAAACTTACTTGTTCTTCATTCCAGATGAGATTGCACAGTGTACGTTCAATCTTTTTCAAATATATGGCCAAGTAACATTTAGTATTGTCAAAAAAAACTTTTTATAAAAGTCACATATGCTTATATGTATGAGCAAATAGTATAGAAATGTTTAAAATAAGTAAACCTCTCCTTTCTCGTCCAGCACTGTACTCCCCATAAATTATCAAAAATAGCTGGTATGTATTCTGTATCTGTCTCTTTCAACTTACCAATATAACTTGGACATTTTTTTCATATATGCATTACAATTACTATAATTGTTTCTTTATTGATAGATACTTGGGTAAATCTCAGGTTTTTTGCTTGTATAATCAGTGCTGCAATAAATATTCTTGACTATATCATTGGGATTGTGTGAGAGTGTCTATAGGGTAATTTGTAGCAATGGATTGCTGGGTCATTATATATGTGCACTTTAATTTCTGATATATATTGCAAAATTGCAATGAGATTGTACTACTTACCTTTTTTTTTTGATGAGGAAGATTGACCCTGAGCTAACATTCTATTGCCAGTCTTCCTCTTTTTGCGTGAGGAAGATTGGCCCTGAGCTAACATCTGTATCAGTCTTCCTCTGTTTTGTAATGTGGGATGCCTCCAAAGCATGGCTTAACAAGCAGTGTATAGGTCTGTGCCCAGGATCCAAACCTGCAAACCCCCACCGCCAAAGCAGAGTGCACCAACCTAACTACTATGCCACCAGGCCAGACCTCTTAACATTCCTATTAGCAGTTTTCGAGAATATCTGTTTCCCCACTCTCTGCTAAATGTTAACTTATTTTTAATCTTTGCCAGTCTAATCAGTGAAAAGTGGCATTTATTTAATTGTAAGATTCCTCAAAGGTTTGAAATATTACCTTCATCATGACTTAATTCCATTGGAGAATATGTAATTTGCAAAGATTTTTCTCCTTTCTTGTTAAATCTATCAATTAACATACCTTTGTGTTTTATGTACTGCGTTCAGTTATTTAATATCAAATAACCAGATTACCTTCTTGGTTCCCTTCATGCTGTTTATTTAGGATAAATATTTCCTTATGCTGAATTTCCTTATAATTTGCTACCAACTAATGTTAGCATGGTCTGTAAGTAAAAAGAAAATAAAAGCCATTACCAAGTATTCAGTTAATTAAGTGTAGCTTAGCAGCATACTACTCAAAATCCATTGTCCCTTGCAACTCAAGCATTAAAAAACTTTTCTTCTTTATGGTCATTTTTTTTTCCTGCCTTTAGCATGTACGATAAGCTATAATTATTAATCTCAGATTCAGCTTTAAAGTCAGTGAACTCTTTTTTTCAGATTCTTTAATTCTAGAAACTGCTAAATTTAAGACCAGGAAAAAAGAGTGAGAAAATCCTTAACATTATTATGATGGTTTTATCTGAGTTATTTTTTAGGATTAAGATATTGTCTTCTTTTGAGCTTATTTTTATTGGTATGGTATTTTCCAGTGTCATGCCTTTACTCTTGGATACGTTTGTCTCTTTCTTGGTCTACATCTCTTAAAACTCATCCTTGGTTTTTCCCTGTTCTTTCATTTGTTTAAAGGTTTAAGTAGGCTGCCTTGATCTCTTATGAAGCTGAGCTGTCAATCTTATTTTTCCAAAGAAAGTTTCATCTAGGCCTATATTTATTATAAAAGTTTCTACCCAAATCTGAAGTGGCTTTTAACTTAACAATTAAAGGCTGAGTGGCAAATGTCATTCTAATATGTGAATGGGAAACCGTAAAACAGCCCTGTCAGACCAAAGAATTTTGCTGTTGCTAGTTTAAACTTCTATGGTAGGTCTAAACTGTAAATAAAGATGCTAAATAAAATAAGGCATTCAGTAAGGCTTTATTGAAACCTAATTCTGGGCACTATGCTGTATGTTAAGTATGCACTGGTAGTTAGAATTCTCAGTGCTGTATAACTAATTGTGTTATAAGTCACGAACAGAATACTCTCAGGTATATATAGGGGAGTATAGTAGGAGTAAGGAGGGAATTTTGGAGGAAGAGATCAGGAAAGCTTCATAGAAGGAAGGTGACATTTGAGTAGGTCCCAGAAAGACGTAATAGAATTTTGATTGTAGGATGACCTTGGGAAAATGTGGACAGAGGAGGTGTTAACTAAAGCTTTTATTTTGCTTTCCAGGAATTATTTTGTAAAACAGTTACATTTAACTGGATATCCATGTTGTCAAAGTTACTGTCATTTTCTTAAGCATACTGAAGTTTACAGTTTACTACACCTTAGGAATTCATTGTTTGAACTGTTTCCTTGTTTGATTTTTCACTTTTTTAACAAGTCTGATTTTGAACCCACCAAGAAATAAGTTATACTGTGAAAGGCTCCATACTGATCATTAATTTAAATATTTTAATATTATACTTAAGGGTATGAGGTTTGTAAGTAATAAAAGACTACCTTGAGGTCAGATAAATAATTACAAAGACAGAATTAGAACCTAAGTCTTCTGACCTCTGGTCTACTGTTCTTTTGAGATGACCATTAAAGCAGATATTTGAAACCTTTTTAGGGTCTTCTAGCTAGGCTGAGGGCTGTGGGCCTACCTGTCACATTATTGGTGCTCAGCAAGTATTTGTTTAATGATTTATTGATTGATTCAGTGTTTTATCAATTGGTTATTGTAGCTAAATTGGTTTTAGTTCATACTTGATACTAGTTGCTAGTCTGAGGAACAAAGATGACTAAGTATGTAATTGCAGTAAAATGTTATTACAGTTAAAATATTCCTCGATAGTAAGGACCATCTCTGTTTTAAGCACTTAGGACAGCACTTTACTCATAAGTAGGCATTTAATACAGATTTATTGAATGAGTGAATGGAAATATGGCAAGGCCTCTCAGAAGAAGTGACATTTAAACTAAAACTTGGAGGAATTGTTGGTGATTTATCTAGATAAAGAATTTGGAGAAGGACTGTTAGCAGGAGAAATAGTATTTGGAAAGGATGACAGGTAAGAGAAACGGAAGATTGATGGAACTGAAAGAAATGTAGTATGTCTTGCATGGGGATTCACGGGGAGTGTCAAGAGATAAGACAGAGAGTAAAGCTTGAGCTATTTTATTGAGGTTTTTATAAACCACTTTAAGGAGTTTGGATTAACAGAGTAATGAGACACCATTGAAGGAGTTTAAGTGTGAGGAAGTGATGTAATTAGATCTGTGTTTTAGAAAAGGTCCCTAATTAAAATGTGGAGAAAAGATCAGAGGAGAAGGTAGACTGGATTCTGGATGACCACTTAGCAGGGGGAGGATGCCGGCCTGACTTCAGAGTGTTGGTGGTGGGGAGAAAAGATTGTAATTGGATTTGAGAGAGATTTAGACAGCAAAATAGACCAGCGTTGGTGATTAATTGTAATAGAATTGGGGGTAAGAGAGTAGGGAAGAAGTTAAGGATGATATCCATGTTTCCGGCCTGGGCTGTAGTGATACAGTCAAAGATAGAACTGTGGAGAAGAAGAGCAGGTTTGTAGAGAACAGGAGCTAAATTTTAGGTATCCTGAGCTTGAAGTAGCTCAAGACAGCTAAGTAGAGATGTTAGGTGGTAGTTAGATACAAGAGACCTATTAAGAAAGAGATCTGAAAGTCATCAGCATTAAATCTTCGTAATATTTCATGTTTGTCTTTTATCTCTCTCTGCAAGATATTACAAAGCATATAATCTTTAGGTCAAAGGACCTAAAGATTGTTGAAAAATGAATCGTTCCATATAGTTTTATGAGCTGCTGTTTTTCTTAGAGATTCCGGCCTCTGCTTACTCTTAATTAAACAAGATTTATTACCATGAATGAATAATTAATCATACTGTTGATAGCAAGAGTCTTACCAAAGATACTTGAATGGCTAAGGATGCATTAAATGTGTTAAACCTTGGATTTCCATTGATAGTGTCTAATACATAATAGCTAAACATGAATTCTGATAATATTTGATAATGCAGACATTTACCAGCCTGAATAACAAAGTTCAGGTTAAAATGGTCCTGAAGTCTTTAGGTTAATCATGATTCAGTAAATTATTAGGATAAAAGGTAGGTGTGAGAGTAAGACCTCACCTGCCATGTTTACCATTGTGTATTCACTATCTAGAGCAGTTCTTAGCACTCAATAAACATGTGTTGAATAATCAGTCAATATTTACATATAATATTTATGATATCTAATCAAATTTTATTTTTAGTCAAATGACAGTGGTGGCAGACAAGTTAGCTCTTCCAACTTAAAAGATTGTACTTTTGAGTAGTATTTTCTCCCCTTACATTACCCTATAACCGTTTGTATTTATACATGTCTTCTAATAAAAACATAATTGGTTTGGACATTTTCATTTGTGTATTCTGACATCTAAACTGGATTAGTCACCTTTACTTTCAAAAGCTGTTCTTCTTGCTAGTGCCCCATACTCTTGTTATCAAGACCAAAATCCCTCTGAATATTTACATTGCTTATTTTCTGTCTTAAAGAGTCAGTCCTTTACTAGGTCTTTTTGCTTTTGTTTCATCAGTGTAGTGTGTATTTATCTTTTCTCTCCATTCCCATTGCTATTTTGTTTACACTCTCTGTTGCATTCATCCGTGAATGATATGTCTTTGCTCACTTCATTTCTTTTGTGTAAGACCATTTGATTCAACTTTTTAGGAAGTTACCCGAATTATATTATTCACTTGGTCACACTCCTTAAGGATAAATTTTAATTTTTAGATCTTATATTCAAGAGCTTCCAAATTCATGTTCCAATCAACTTTAAAAGTTTCATCTCCTACTGTTTTTTTTTAATAAGCATTCTGCTGCAGCTTGATTGATTATCATTGTTCTTGGAAAATCCTGACACTTTCACTTTTACTCATATCTTTCTCACCAGTCTCATTCTTATTTCATCTATATATTTGAAATTTAACTCATCCAAGAAAGTTCAGCTCAAGTCTTGCCTCTGTCTTGAGGTGACATAGTCCCTAGGGAGTCGCTTTCTCTCTGTGTCTACTGTAATTGTAAACTGAACCACCTATTGACTGAGTGACTTAAAGCCATGACAAGATAAGATACTAAATATTAACGTCTTCTACAGTACTCTCTGCAGTTGATGGGCTCTTATGTTTATTTGACTGACTGCTTAAAAAACAAACCTATGATAAACTTAGATTTATTTTTTTAGACAAAAGTTTATATAGTGTTCACTGTCTCTACACTTAACAAGCAATTAGTTATTGCCTGATTGATTAAAAACCAAAACCATGATAAGCCCAAATTTATTTTATTTAACAGTTATATAGTACTTACCATATGCCAGGCATTGTTATAATTACCTTATAAATATTAACTCAATCCTCAGTTTTCAGATAAGGAAACTGAGATACAATGAGTTTCATTGACTTAGCAGTAGAAGAGCTAGAATTTGAGTTAGGTAGTCCAGCTTCAGAGTCTGTGCTCTAAAGACTGTTACACTGCATCTCATTAGAGCTGTAAAATAATTTAGCTGTGAAGAGAAGAAATCTTACTGAAAAAAGCTATAATCAGATATATAGTCTTAGCTCACTGGGGCTCTCACTCATTTCTCCTCCACCCTCAGGTTATTTTGGAGCAAATCTAGACACCTTATTGGCCCCACCCTACCCCCACTTGTAATTAAAAAATACCCAAAACTTAATGTAGGTATACTTTCGCAGTTAGAGAAGTTACAGGATAGTATAAAGTACTCCTGTATACTCATATCCAGATTCACCAGTTGTTAACATTTTGCCACATTTGCTTTTATTTGTATGCTATTTACCATATGCTGTATATCTATATCTATATACATACCTATTTGTTGTCATTTTTCTACTAAACTATTTGAAATTAATTTGCAGATATCATGTTCCTTTATCTGTAAATATTTGTCTTATTTCCTAAGAATAAAGACTTTATCTTACATAACCATAAAATTATCAAAATCAAGAAATATAACATTGACACACTATTACCTATCTAACCCATAGCTCATGTTAAAACTTGACCAATTGTGGGGCTGGCTCCGTAGCTGAGTGGTTAAGTTTGCGCCCTCCGCTGTGGCGGCCCATGATTCGGATCCTGGACGCCAACATGGCACCACTCGTCAGGCCACGTTGAGGCGGCGTCCCACATCCCAAAACTAGAAGGACCTGCAACTAAGATATACAACTATGTCCAGGGCGGGTTTGGGGAGATAAAAGCAGAAAGAAAAAAAAAAAAAAAGATTGGCACCAGTTGTTAGCCCAGGTGCCAATCTTTAAAAAAAAACAAAAAAAACTTGACCAGTTGTTTCAATGATGTCCTTTTTGTCATCTTTTCTTTGTTTGTAATGATGTTGACATTTTTGAAGAGGGTAGACTTTTAAATTAAACTTTTATTTTGATATAAATACAGTTTCACATGTAGTTATAAGAAATAACACAAAGATCCCTTGTACCCTTTACCTAATGGTAACATCTTGCAAAACTACCTTACAATATCACACCCAAGATATTGACATTGATACAGTCAAGTTATACAACAGTTGCCTTACAAGAATCCCTAGTGATGCCTTTTTATTGCCAGTTTACTTCCTTTCTCCTCAATCCCTAATCCTTTGTAACCAATAATCTTTTCGCCATTTCTATAATTTTGTCATTTCGAGAATATTATATATAAATGGAACCACACAGTATATAATGTTTTGGTATTGGCTTCTTCAGTCAGAACAGTTCCCTTAAGATTCATCCAAGTTGGGGCCAGCCAGGTAGTGCAGTAGTTAAGTGCGCATGTTCCGCTTCTTGGCGGCCTGGGGTTTGCCGGTTTGGATCCCCGGTGCGGACATGGCGCCGCTTGGCACGCCATGCTGTGGTAGGCATCCCACATATAAAGTAGAGGAAGATGGGCATGGATGTTAGCTCAGGGCCAGTCTTCCTCAGCAAAAAGAGGAGGATTAGCAGCAGTTTGCTCAGGGCTAATCTTCCTCAAAAAAAAAAACCCAAATTCATCCAAGTTGTTCTGTACATCAATTAGTACATCAGTGTGACCTGTACATTCCACAGTGTCAGTGTACCACAGTTTGTTTAACTATTCACCTTTTGAAGAACATTTGGGTCATTTCCAGTTTGGGGCTATTATGAATAAAACTAATATGAACAGTTAGGTGTAAACATCCGTTTTTCATTTCTTTAGTATGAATGCCCAAGAGTATAATTGCTGTCATATGCTAGTTACATGTTTAGTTTTATCAGAAATGGCCAAATTGTTTTCCACCAATGTATGAGTGATCCAGTTCTCCACATTCTTGCCAGCATTAGCTGGTAGATGTCACTTACTTATTTTTTTACTTTAGTCATTCTGAATGGTATGTAGTGATATCTCATTGTGTTTTTAATTTGCTTTTCCTTGATGGCTAATCATGCTCAACATCTTTTTGTGTGCTCAGTTGCATTTTTTTCTCCTCTTAGGTGAAATGTCTGTTCATGTCTTTTGCCCATTTTCTAATTGGATTGTTTGGTTTTTGACTGTTGAGTTTTGAGAATTATGTATTCTTTGTCTGCTAGTCCTTTGTCAGATACGGAGTTTGTAAATACTTTCTCCTGGACTATAGCCTGTGTTTTTATCCTCTTAACAAGGTCTTTCACAGAGCAAAAGTTTTAAATTTTGAAGAAGTCTAGTTTATCAGCTTTTCCTTTTTTGAATTGTACTTTTGGTGTCAAGTCTAAGAACTTTTTATCCTAGATCCCAAAGATTTTTCCTTATTTTTTTCCCAGAAGTTTTATAGATTTGCATTTTACATTTGAGTCTGTGATGATCCTTTCTGAGTTAATTTTTTATAAGTTATAAGACTTAATTCGAGGTTCTCTTTTTTAATTGCACTAGCACCATTTTGTTGCAAAGGCAATCTTTCCTCTATTGGACTGCTTTGGGTTTTTGTCAAAAACCAGTTGGGCATACTTGTGTGGCTCCATTTCTGGGTTCTCTATTCTGCTTCTTTGATTTACATGTCTGTCCAATACCATGCTGTCTTGACTACTGTAGCTGTATAATATGCCATAATTTAGGGTGGAATGATTCTTCCCAGTTTATTTTTCTTTTCAAGATTAACTATTCTAAGGCCTGTATCTTTTCATATAAAGTTTAAGATAAGCTTGCCTACGTCTACCAAAATCTTCCCCCTGGCAACCACTAATCTGCTTTCTATTTCTATGAATTTACCTATTCTGGATATATCATATAAAGGGGATTATACAATATGTAACCTTTTGTGTCTGGCTTCTTTCACTGAGCGTAATATTTTTGAGGCTCATGCATGTTATAGCATTGAGTTCTTCATTCCATTTTATTGCTAAATAATATTCTATTGTATGGTTATGCTACAGTTTCTTTATCACTTCTTCTGTGGATGGACGCTTAGATTATTTCCACCTTTAGGCCATTGTGAATAGTGCTGCTATGCCCATTTGTGGACCTTTGTTTGAGTATTTGTTTTTAATTCTTTCTGATGCATATCTAGGAGTGGAATTACCAGATCATATGATAATTCTGTGTTTTAACTTTTTGAGGAACTGCCAAATTGTTTTCCACAGCGAATGTACCATTTTATATTCCCACCATGAATGTACAAGGCTTCCTATTACTCTCTATCCTTGCCAACACTTACTATTTTCCATTTCTTGGATTATAGCAATCCTAGTGGGTACGACGAGGTAGTATCTTATTGTGGTTTTGATTTGTGTTTCTTTAATGACTAATGAGGTTGATCATCATTTCATGTGCTTCTTGCCCAATTATGGATCTTCTTTGGAGAAATGTCAATTCAAGTCTTTTACCCATTTGAAAAATTGGGTGGTTCATCTTTTTGTTATTGAGTTATGAGTTCTTTATATATTATGGAGACTAGACCTATATTGGTAAATGATTTGCAGATGTTTTCCCCCATTCTTTAAGTTGTCTTTTCATTTTCTTAGTACTGTCCTTTGATATACAAAAGTTTTTAATTTTGATGAAGTCCTACTTATTATTTTTTCTTTTGTTGTCATATCTAAGAACCCATTGCCAAATCCATGGTCATAAAGATTTATTCCTCTGTTTTCTTTGGAGAGTTTTATAATTTTAGCTCTTATATTTAGGTCTTTGATCTATTAATTTTTGAATATGCTGTGAGGTAGTAGTCCAACTTCATTCTTTTGGATATGGATATCAAGTTATGCCAGCATTGTTTGTTGAAGAGGCAATTCCTTTTCCATTTATTGATGAGGTGTCCTTATTGAAAATCATTTGGCCATTGATGAATGGGTTTATTTCCGTACTGTCAATTCTGTCCTGTTGGTATATCCTTATGTCAGTACCACATTGTTTCTATTACTGTAGTTTTGTGATAAGTTTTGATTTGTGAAGTGAGTCTTCTGACGTTCTTCTTCTTTTTCAAGATCGTATTGGCTATTTGGAATCCTTTACAATTTCATATGAACTTTAGGATTGGCATTTCTCTTTCTACAAAAAGCACTTTGGGATTTTTGCAGGGATTGCACTGAGTCTCTAAGATGGCTTGGGGAGGAGTATTGCCATCTTAACAATATGAAGTCTTCTAGACTATGAACATAGGATGTCTTTTCATTTATTTAGGTCGTCTTTAATTTCTTTCAACTATGTTTTTAGTTTTTAATGTGTTAATTTGTTCATTTGGTTACATTTTTTCCTAAGTATTTTATTCTTTTGGAAGCTTTGTAAATGGAATTGTTTTTTAAATTTTGTTTTCAGATTTTTCATTGCCAGCTGATTTTTCTTTATTGATACTGTATCCTGCAATTTGGCTGAACTTGTTTATTAGCTCTAATAGGGTTTTTTTTGTGGGGTAGGGTTTTTTACATATAAGATCGTGTCAGCTGTAAATATAGATAGTTTACTTCTTTCTTCCAAACTAGAAGCCTTTTATTTCTTTTTCTTGCATGTTTGCCCTGACTATAACCTCTGATACAGTGTTGAATAGAAGTGGTGAGAGCAGACATCCTTGTCTTGTTCCTGATCTTAGGAGGAAAGCTTTCAGTCTTTCATCATCAAGTATGATGTTAGCTGTGAATTTTTCATTGATGTCCTTTAAAAAAAGGTTGAGGAACTTCCCTTCCATTCATTCTTTATGCAGTGTTTTTTGTAATGAAAGGTTGTAGAATTTTGTCAAATGCTTTTTCTGCATTTATCAATATGGTCAGTTGGTTTTTGTTTTTCATTCTGTTACTGTGATGTGTTAAATTGTTTGATGTTCTTATATTGAACTACCCTTGAATTCCTGAGGTAAATCCCACTTGGTCATGGTGCATAATCATTTTAGTCAGCTGGAGCTTTGGCTTGTATTTTGTTGAGGATTTTTGCATCTATGTTAATAAGGAATATTGATCTGTAGTTTTCTTTTCTTGTGATGTCTTTGATATCAGTGTAATGCTGGCCTTATAGAATGTGTTAGGAAGTGTTCTCTTCCCTATTTGGGGGAGAATTTGAGAAGGATTGGTATTAATTCCTCCTTAAATGACTGGAAGAATTCACTAGTGAAACCATTTAATCTTGGGCTTTTCCATTTCAGATTTTTGATTACTGAATCAATCTCTTTACTTCTTATAGGTCTGTTCAGATTTTCTGTGTCTTCTTGAGTCCTTTTTTGTAGTTTATGTGTTTCTAGGAATTTTTCCATCTCATCTAGGCTATTAATTTGTCAGTATACAATTGATCATAGTATTCTCTTATACCCCTCTTACTTCTATAAGATTGGTAAGTAATGTCCCTACTTGCATTTCTGATTTTAGTAATTTGAGTCTTCTCTCATTTTTCTTGGTCAGTCTAGCTAAAGCTTTTTCAATTTTATTCATCAAACAACTAACTTTTGATGTTGTTGATTCTTTTATTTTTCATATCTTTATTTTGTTTATTTCTGCCCTAATTCTTACTGTTTCTTTCATTTTGCCAGCTTTCAGTTTAGTTTTTTTCTCTTGGTCTTGAAGGTGTAAAGTTAAGTTATTGATATGACATATTTCTTTTCTAATGTAGACATTTATAGTTTTAAATGTCCCCCTAAGTACTGCTTTTGCTGCATCCCATAAGTTTCAGTATGTTGTGTTTTCATTTTCATTTATCTCATAATATTTTCTTATTTTCCTCATGTTTGAGAGGGTATCTTTTATTTCCATATATTTGTGAATTTTCCAGTTTTCCTTCTGTTATTGATTTCTAGATTTCTGGTTTATTCCATGTGGTTAGAAAAGATATTTTGAGTTTAATCTTTTTAAATATATTGAGACTTATGTTATGGCCTAACATATATTCTTTCTTAGTAAGTATTCCCTGTGCACTTCAGAAGACTGTATATTCTACTGTTTTTGAGTGGAATGTTATGTATCTGTTAGGTCTAGTGGGTTTATATTATTACTCAAGCTGTTTATTTCCTTATTGATCTTCCATTGGATTTTTCTGTCCATTATTATGAAAATGAGGTATTCCTGTATCCACCTGTTGTTGTAGAACTTTCTACTTTCAATTTTTTCAATCTTCATGTATTTGAGGGCTCAGTTGTTAGGTGCATATATGGTTTGTTTTGTTTTGTTTTGTTTTTTGAGGAAGATTAGCCCTGAGGGAACTCCTGCCAATCCTCCTCTTTTTGCTGAGGACGACTGGCCCTGAGCTAACATCCATGCCCATCTTCCTCTACTTTATATGTGGGACGCCTACCACAGCATGCCTTGCCAAGCAGTGCCATGTCCCTACCTGGGATCCCAACCGGTGAACCCCGGGCCACCGAAGCAGAATGTGTGTGAGCTTAACCACTGCACCACTGGGCTGGCCCCAGGTACATATATGTTTATAATAGTTGATTTTTCATAATGAATTGACCCTTTTGTTGATATATAATGTTCTCTGTTTCTTCTAACAGTTTTTGTCTTTAAGTCTATTTTGTCTTGTATTAGTATAACAGCTCTGGCTCTTTTTTGGTTGCTGTTTGCATGGAATATCTTTTTCCATCCTTTGACTGTCAATCTATGTGTGTCTTTCATGTAACTGTGAGTCTTGTGGACAGAAATAGTTGGATCATTTTTTAAATTATTTGTACCAGTTGCTACCTTTTAATTGGTGAATTTAACATATTTATATTTAAAGTAATTACTGATAAGGACTTTTGCCATTTTGCTATTTGTTGTCTAATGTCTTATGTCTCTTTTGTTCCTCATTTCCTCCATTACTGCCTTCTTTTTTTATTATTATTGTGATTAAAAAAACATGTAACATATAAAATTTACCATCTTAACTGTTTTTAAGTGTACAGTTCAATCTTATTAAATATATTCATATTCTTATGAAACAGAAATCCAGAACTTTTTCGTCTCGCAAATCTGAAACTCTATACCCATTACAACAGCCCCTTTTTTCTCCCTTCTCCCAGCCCCTGCTAACCACATTCTATTTTCTGTTCCTATGAATTTGACTATTTTAGATAACCTCATATAAGTAGACTCATACAATATTTGTCTTTTTGTGACTGGCTTATTTCACTTAGCATAATGTCTGTAAGGTTCATCAATTCACTAGCATGTAACAGGATTTTCTTCCGTTATAAGACTGTATAATATTCCATTGTACTTGTCTATCACATTCTCTTTATCCGTTCATCTTTTGATGGACGTTTGAGTTTCTTCCACCCCTTGGCTTCTGTGAATAGTG
The DNA here is from genome assembly GCF_037783145.1 of Equus przewalskii. Classification (NCBI taxonomy): domain Eukaryota; kingdom Metazoa; phylum Chordata; class Mammalia; order Perissodactyla; family Equidae; genus Equus; species Equus przewalskii. Next base: position 8,713,256 of record NC_091854.1, read on the forward strand.
CTGTTATGTTCATGAATGTGCAAATATCTCTTTGATACCCTTCTTTAAATTCTTTTAGATACTTAGCTAGAAGTGAGAGTGTATATCATATGGTAGTTCTATTTTTTGAGGAACCTTCATACTGTTTTCACACCACTTTACACTTTCACCGCATCTTCAATGACAGTTGTTATTTTTTTCTTATTTTGATAGAACCATCCAAATGGATTTAAGGTGATACCTCATTATGGCTTTGATTTATATTTGTCTGATAATTAGTGATGTTGAACATCATGTTATATACTTGTTGGCCATTTGTAGATCATGTTTGGAGAAGTGTCTGTTCAAGTCTTTTGTCCATTTTTTATTTCAGTTATTTTTTGTTGAGTTGTAGGAGTTCTTTATATATTCTAGACATTAAGTTCTTATCAGATGTGTAATTTGCTAATATTTTCTCCCATTCTATAGATTGCCTTTTCACTCTGTTGATTGTGACCTTTGCAAAAAAACAAAAGTTTTTTTAAAGTTTGATGTACTTCCATTTGTCTGTTTTTGCTTTTGTTGTTTCAGCTTTTGGTGTCATATCCAAGAAATCATTGCCAAGTCCAATGTCATGAAGCTTTTCCCCTGTATTTTCTTCTGGGAATTTTATAGCTTTAGGTCTTACATTTAGGTGTTTAATTCATTTTGAGTTAATTTTTATATATGGTGTAAGATAAGGGTCCAACTTCATCATTTTCTATGTTTTTATCCGGTTTTCCCAACATCATTTGTTGAAGAGACTGTCCATTCTCCATTGAGTGGTCTTGGCATCCTTGTCAAAGATCATTTGGGTGTATTCCTGGGCCCTCTTTTCTGTTCCGTTGGTCTCTCTGTCTTTATGCCAGCACCAGAATGTTTTGATTACTGTAGGTTTGTAGTTTATTTTGAAATTAGGAAGTATGAGACCTGCAACTTTGTTCTTTTTCAAAATTGTTTTGGCTATTTGAGATCCTTTGAGATTTTATATGAATTTTAGGATCAATTTATCTACTTCTGCAAAAAAAACTGTCATTGAGAATTTGATAGTGATTGTGTCGAATCTGTTGATTGCTTTGGATAATATGGATATCTTAATATTAAGTCTCCTAATCCATGAACACTGGATATCTTTTCATTTATTTGTGTTTTCTTTAATTTCTTTTGGCACTGTATTGTAGTTTTCGGTGCACAAGTCTTTTATCTCCTTGGTTAAGTTTATTCCTAAGTACTTTATTCTTTTTGATACTACTGTAAATGAAATTGTTTTTCTAATTTTTTTCGCATTGTTCATTGTTAGTCTTTGGAAACACAACTGATTTTTCTGTGTTGATATTGTATCCTACAACACTGCTGAATTTATTAGTTGTAACAGTTTTTTTGTGGTATCTTTTGTGTTTTCTACATAAGGTCATGTATGCAAACAGAATTTTATTTTCTTTTCCAATTTGAATGCCTTTTATTTCTTTTTCTTGCGTAATTGCTGTTGCTGGGACTTCCAGTACTATGCTGAATGGAAATGTCAAGAGCGGAGGACCTTATCTTGTTCCTGATCTTAGAGGAAAAGCTTTCAGTCTTTCACCCAGGGATAAATCCCACTTGATCATGGTGGATAACAGTCCTTTTAATGAGCTTTTCAAGTCAGGTTGCTAGTATTTTGTTGAGGATTTTTCATCAGTGTTCATCAGGGGTATTGGTCTATAGTTTATTTGTTGTGTCTTTGTCTGGCTTTGGTATCAGGCTAATGCTGGCCTCTTTGAATGAGCTTGGAAATGTTTCCTCTTCAATTTTTTGAAAGTTTCAGGAGAATTTGTGTTAAATCTTTAAATGTTAGGTAGAATTCTCTAGTGAAGCTGTCTGGGCCAGGGTTTTTCTTTGTTGTAAGGGTTTTGATTACTGCTTCAATCTCCCTACTAGTTATAGGTCTGTTCATATTTTTTATTGCTTCATGATTCAGTCTTCATAGGTTGTATGTTTCTAGGAATTTATCTATTTCTTCTTTGTTATCCACCATTTTGGGGTACAGTTGTTCATAGTGTTCTCTTCTAATCTTCTTTATTTCTGTGGTGGTGTTTGTAATGTCCTTTTTCATTTCTAATTTAGTTATTTGAATCTTCTCTCTTTTTTTTCTTAATCTAGCTAAGGACTTGTCAATATTGTTGATCTTTTCATAAAGCCAATCCTTTGTTTTGTTTTTTTCTATTGTTTTTCTGTTCTCTATTTCATTTATCTCTGCTCTAATCTTTATGTCCTTCCTTCTGCTAGCTTTGGGTTTAATGTTCTTCTTTTCTAATATCGAGAGGTGTAAAATTAGGTCATTGATTTAAGATCTTTCTTCTTTTTTAATGTAAGTATTTACAGCTGTATACATACCTCTTAGCATTGCTTTCACTGCATCCCAAAGTTTTGGTATGTTGTGTTTTTATTTTCATTTGTTTCAAGGTACTTTCTAATTTATCTTGCTGTTTGAGTGTTAAATTTTCGCAGATTTGTAGATTTTCCAGTTTTCTTTGTGCTGTTGATTTCTCGTTTCATTCCATTATCATCAGAAAAGTTGTTTGTATCATTTCAGTCTTCTTGAATTTGTTATGACTTGTTTTGTGGCCTAACATGTGGTCTATCCTGGAAAATGTTCCGTGTACCCTTCAGAAGAATGTATATTCAGCTATTTTGGAGTCAGTTTTTCATTTGTGTCTGTTAGGTCCAATTGGTCTGTAATGGTGTTCAAGTTCTCCATTTCCTTATTGATAATCTGTGTTGTCGTACTGTCCATTACTGCTTTCTTTTATGTTTAATTGATATTTTTCTTGTGAAACACTTTGATTTCTCTTTATGTGTGTTTTTCAGTTATTTTCTTGTGTTTTCCTTGGTGTTTACGGTTAACATCTTAATCTCATAATAATCTAGTTTGATTTAATACCAACTTTGTTTCAGTAGTATAAGAACTGTGCTTTACAGATCCTTCTCCCCTCTGTTTTGTTGTTACTGTCCCAAGTTACATCTTTATACAGTAATACTGGCTTTTATGTTAACCTATGTAGTTGCCTTTATCATTGTTCTTTCTTTCTTTTTATGGCTTTGAGTTACAATATAGTATCCTTTTATTGAAGCCTGAAATACTCCCTTTAACATTTCTTGTGGGGCAGGTCTACTAGTGGCTAATTCTTAGCTTTTGTTTATCGGGGACTGTCTTAATTCCTTTTTCATTTTTGAAGGATAATTTTGCTGGATAGAGAATTCTGGTTGATAAGGTTTTTTATTTCTAGCACTTTATAAATATCATGTCAGTGCTCTCTGGCCTCAATGGTTTCTGATGACAAATTAGCTTTTAATCTTATTAAGGACTTACTGTATGTGACCAGTTCCTTGTCTGTTGCTGCTTTTATTGTTCATTCTTTGTCTTTGGGTTTTTGACAGTTTTATGTTAATGTGACTTAGTCTGGATATCTTTGCATTTATCATACTTGGAGTTTGTTGAATTTCTTGGATATTTAGATTCATGTCTTTTATCAAATTTGGCTTGTTTATGGCCGTTATTTTTTGAAATATCCTTTCCATCTTTTTCTCTCTTCTACTTCTTCATCTCTCATTATAAATATGTTGATAGACTTGATGGTGTCCACAGGACTCGTAGGCTCTGTTCATTTTTATTCTTTTTTCTTTCTACTCCTCAGACTGCATAATTTCAATTGACCTGCTTTCATGTTCACTGATTGTTATTTCCATTTGCTCAAATCTACTTTTGAAACCCATTTGAAGTTTTAATTTTAATTATTGTTCAGCTCCAGAGTTTTTATTTGGTTCTTTTTTATAAATTTTTGTTGATTCCTTTCTTTCTCTTTATTGATATTCTCTGTATTGAGACATTATCTCTTGCTTTCCTTTAAGTTCTTTCACCATGGTTTTTTAAATCCCTTTGAGTATATCTAAGACTGTCAATTTAAAGGCTTTGTCTAGGAAGTACCATGTATATGCTTCTTCAGGGGCAATTTCCATTGATTTTTTTTTTTCCCTAGGAATAGGACATATCTTGTTTCTTTGCATGCCTCATAATCTTTTTTTGAAAACTGGACCTTTTGGATATTATAGTCTGACAGCTCTGGAAATCAGGGTCTTCCCTTTCCTCAGGGTTTCTTGCTATTACTTGCTTTGTAGTTGTGACTTTTCTAAACTATTTTTTTTAAAAAACTGTATTTGTTTCATGTGTCTTTGAAGTCTCTCTTGCTTGTTTGTGGTCATGTAGAGATGTGACAGAGATTTCCTTAAATGCCTGTAGCCAAAAAAAAGGGAAAGAAAAGAAAGAAAAATTTCAAGGAAAAAAAGTACCTTTCTAGTCATTAGGAATTTGCTTTGTGTTTGGGCATCCCTTCAATTCTTAGCCAGGTTATTTGCAATTCTGCCTTTGCCTTCAAGTCCTGCTTGCACTGAACTTAAAGATTAGCCAGAAGTAGAAGTTTAGGATTTTTTCTTGTCTTTTCTGATCCTGCATCTTGCCCTGGACATGGGCATGGATTTCTATATTCCCCATTCTATACACAAGCTTTTCAAAGCCCTTATTCGTCAAATTACCTCTAAACTTTCTAACACCCTCTGCTTTGCTGCTTATCTGTCCTGAGACATTTTCAAGTTAGGTGAAACCAAGGCCATGTGCATTTTGTCAGTGCATCATCAAACCCCCAGACAGGTCAAAACAAACATAGATATTTCTTTTGGAACAAGGTCTGCTCTGCTTTCTCTGGAACCAGATCCTCCACAACAGGAGTGCTGGCTGAAATCTTTTTGACTTTTACTGTGCTGTGCAGGGGGGTTGGAGCTAGGCTATTAAAATAGCACAAAGCTTTCCTGCCATTTTTAAGGTTCTTTTTGTTTTTGTTTTTTTTTTTTTTTGACTCAGCATTCACTTGGCTGCTGTAAACCTTTTACTGTTTTCCAGAGTTTGGACAAAGTTGCTTCTGACAATTTTTGCTCTTTTTTCCATTCTTTCCTTGGAGCAACAGCCCCTTGAGTTTCCCTACTGTATCTGTCAGAGTTCTCCAGAGAAACAGAACCAGTGGATTGTGTATATATATGGAAAGAGATTTATTTTAAGGAATTGGGTCATGCAAAAGTGGAGGCTGACAAGTCTGAAGTTTGTAGGGTGGGCTGGCAGGGTGGAGATCCAGAAAAGAGCTGATGCTGCAGTTCAAGTCTGAAGGCTGTCAGACTGCTCAGGAAAGTGCTGATATTGAAGTTCATTTCCGAAGGAGATCTGCTGCAGAATTTCCTCTTGCTCGGGGGAGGTCAGTCTTTTGTTCTATCCAGACCTTCAGCTGATTAGGTAAGATCCACCTACATTATGGAGGGCAGTCTACTCAGAGTCTGTCAATTTAAATGTTAGTTTCATCCCAAAACACTTTCACTGAACCATGCAGAATAATGTTTGGCCACATATCTGGACACTGTAGCCCAGTCAAGTTGACATAAAATTAACTATTACACCTATTCTATTATTTTAACTGACATCCTGCACTTGATTTGTGTATGTTTATCTTGTATCCTGTGTCCTTATTGTATTCACTTATTAGTTCTAGAAATGGTTTTTTTTGATTCCTTGGAATGTTTTATGTAGACAATGATGGTATCATGTGCAAATAGGGCCAGTTTTCCTTTTACTTTTGAGTGTATGTGCCTTTTATTTCTTTTTCTTGCCTTTTGTGCAGTAGCTAGAACTTGCAGCAATATGTTGAATTAGAGTGGTAAGGTTGAACATCCTTGCCTTGTTCCCAGTCTTCAGGGGAAACCATTCAGCCCTTTACCATTAAGTACGATATTAGCTGTAGGTATTTTGTAGATGCTGTATATCAGGTTGAAGTAGTTTCCTTTTATTCCAAATGCTGAGTTTTTATCATGAATGGATGTTGGGTTTTCAGTTGATATGGTCATTGATTTTTTTCTTTGGCTTATTGATATGGCACATTACGTTGATTTTTTTTCCAAATGTTGACTCGACCTCATATACCTGAATACATCCCACCTGATTGTGGTGTATAATGCTTTTTATACATTTTTTGATTCAGCTTGCTAGTATTCTATTCAGAATTTTTGCATCTAAGTTCATCAGAGATATTAGTGTGTACTTTTTTTTGTACTCTCTGGTTTTAGTATCAGTGAGATACTAGCTTCATAAAATGAATTGCAAAGTGTTCCCTCCTCTCTTATTTTCTGGAAAAGGTTAGAGTTGGTGTTAATTCGTCTTTAAATTACTTAAAATAATTCTCCAGTGAAACTGTCTTGGCCTAGTGATTTCTTTTTGGCGAGTTTTATAATTCTAAATTCAATGTCCTTAATAGTTACTGGGCTATTAAATGTTAATTTCATATTGAGTGAATTGTGGTTAGTTGTGTTTTTTGACATATTGGGCTATTTCATTTAAATTGTTAAATTTATATCTGTAAAGTTGTTCATAGTATACCCTTAGTGTCCTTATGATGTCTAGGGTTTGTAGTGACATCCTCTGTTTCATTATTACATTGATAATTTTTATCTTCTTTTTATCTTTGCCAGTCTTGCTGGAAGTTTATTAATTTTATTGCTTTTTTTCCTGTAACTTGCTTTTTGTTTCAGTTATTTTTCTCTGTTATTTTTGTATTTTTAATTTCATTTATTTCTACTCTTACATTTATTATTTCCTTCTTTCTTCTAGCTTTGGGTTTATTTTGCTATTCTTTTCCAGTCATTGATATGAAACCTTTCTCTTTTCAAATGTGATATTTAATACTATAAATTTCCCTGTCAGTATTGCTTTAGCTGCATCTCTCATATTTTGATATGTTGTGTTTTCATTAAGTTCTATTTTTAAAATTTTTTTCTTTGAGAATTTTTGAGCCATGGATTATTGTGTGTTGTTTAATTTTCAATTGATAAGAGATTCTCCTGTTAGTAACTTCTTGTTTGATTCCATTATGGTCATAGAACACTCTGTGATTACCAATTCTTTTAAATTTGCTCAGGTTTGTTTTATTGCTGAGGATATTGTTGATCTTCATCAGTGTTTTATGGACTCTTGGAAAAAATGTGTATCCCTCTGTTGCTTGGTGGAGTGTTCTGTCTATGTCAGATTCTATTGGTGATTGTGTTCAGATTTTTTATATTCTTTTGATTTTCTGTCTAGTAGTTGTAATCAATTGCTGAGAGGAGAGTATTAAAATCTCCAACTATGATTGTGGATTCCTCTCTTTCTTTTTCAGCTTTATCCGTTTTCGTTTAGTGTATTTTGAGTTTTTGTTGTTTGGTACATATGCGTTTAGAATTGTTATGTCTTCCTAGTGGGTTGATCCTTTTATCATTGTTTAATGTCCCTCTTGGTCACTAGTAATTTTCTTTATTCTGAAGTCTGCTTTACCAGAAATTATGTAACCACTCATGCCTCTTTTTTAAATTAATGTTTGCATGATATATCTTTTTCCATCCTTTTATTTTCAACCTACTTATGTTGTTGAATTTGAAGTGTAAGCTATGGATAGTAGCATTGTATTTTTTATTCACTCTGTCATTTTCTTTCTTTTAATTGATGTATTTAGACCATTTACATTTAAGGTAATTTTTGATATCTTTCTTCTGGTTGTTGTTCCTCTGTTTCTCTTGTTTGCTGCCTTGTGGGTTACTTGAACTTTTTTTTAAGGATTATATCATTATTTATTTATAGTAGGGTTTTTTTAGTCTGTTGCAGTGTAATTTTCCCAGTGGTTCCTTTGGCTGTTAAAATACACATATATGACTTATTAGCACTCTACTGGTGCCAACATTTTACCACTTGGAGTGAAATCTCAAAACCTTACTTCCATTAACCTTCCCTTTACCTTTCTCAGTTTTAAATAATCATGGTCTTGAGTATCAGATGATATAATTTTTGTTTCAGTCATCAAAGATAATTTATAAAATTTATAATGGAAAGCATAGTCTATTGTATGTGTCCATACTTCTCTTTTGTTTCTTATTTCCTTATTCTCAAGATTTTTTCTTATTTCATTTCTTGTTTGAAGAGCTGCTTTTAGCCAATCTTTAAGGGTCAGATAATGACAAATTTTTTTAGTTTAGATTTTCTTTGTCTGAGAATGTTTTTATTTCCCCTTCATTCCTGCAGAATTGTTTCACTGGATGTAGAATTCACAGTTGATACTTCTTTTCTTTCAACATTTGGAATATACTTTGTCACTTCCTTCTGGTTTCAGATGGAAAATCTGCTGTTATTCATATTGGTTTTCCCCTATAATTTGTCATTTCTCTCTGGTTAATTTGAAGATTTTTTCTTTGTTTTTAGCTTTCAAAAGTTTTAATTCTATTATGTCCTGACATGGATTTGTTTAGGTTTGTCATGTTTGGGTTCACTCACCTTCTTAGATTTGTATGGTTGTGTATTTTACCAAATTTGGGAAGTTTTCAGCCTTAATTTCTTCTAATAGTCTGTCATCCTCACTTTTCTTTCTTCTCTCCTTCTCAGACTCCAATGATATAAATGTTGGATCATTTGTTATTTTCTCCGAGCTCTGTAAGGCTGTTTTTTTAATTTCTCTTTGTAGTTTAGGTTGAATGAATTCTGTCCTGGCTGTCCTCTAGTACACTAATTCTGACCTGTGTCATCTTTATTCTACTGTTGAGCCTGTCTGAGTTTTTAAAAATTTGTTGCTGTATCTTTCATTTATATAATTTCCATTTGCTTCTTATTTGTAACTTCTGTGTATTTGCTTAGATTTTCAATTTTTATGTTGGTTTCAAGAGAAAGTGTAATTGCTTATTGAATCATTTTTACAATGATTGTTTAAAACATTTGTCAGGTTATTGTACCGTTTGATTTCTTTTGTTTTTGGTGTCAGTTGACTGTCTTTTCTCAGTAAAGTTGTGGTTTTCCGATTCTTTGTATGACAGGTGATTTTTACATTTTATCCTATACATTTTGGCTATTTTCAGAGATTCTGGACCCTTTAAAGGTTTGGGGTTTTTTTTGAGGAAGATTAGCCCTGAGCTAACATCTGCTGCCAATCCTCCTCTTTTTTGCTGAGGAAGACTGGCCCTGAGCAAACATCCGTGCCCGTCTTCCTCTACTTTATATGTGGGATGCCTGCCACAGCATGGTTTGCCAAGCGGTGCCATGTCCACACCCAGGATCCGAACTGGCCAACCCTGGGCCACCAAAGTGGAACATGCACACTTAACCGCTGAGCCACCGGGCTGGCCCTGTAAAGGTTTTTTTTTTTTTTTTACAAGTAGATACCTATTCAGATATGGCATGCAGATCTTAGCCTACTTTTGTGGGCTATGGTTCAATGATAGTCTAATTATCTGAGTGTTGTGTTTGTTTACTTGATTTATTTCATGTCTCTGGGGCTCCCTCTGGTCCCTTCTGGTGCTTCTATAGGGAGTGGAAGATGCTTCCCATGACCAGGCCACCTGGTGCCTTTAGGTCAAGGAAGGTAGTCTCTGGTGGGGCAAAGAATATTTTCTGGATTTGGTGCTTGTTGTGGTGGGATCCCCTTGCTGGTGCTTCTCATCTACACAGTACTTCTGGGTTGGGGGAAGCAGTCTCTTGCTGGCAGTGAAGGATAGTGCTTTTATTATCAGCAGAGTTTCCACTTAATACCTCTTGTTGCTTCTGCCAAGTTTATCTGGTTGGGACTCCTGTTTGGTCCAGGGAAGGAATGAGCCTACCTGGGCTACCGTCTGGTGCTTCATTGGGAAACAGTGGGCCTGGGTAACCTGTTGACTGCAGGGTCATAAGATGTCCTGCCACTATCCTCTAGTCGTAAGGTGCCTAAGAAGTTCATCTTCCTCTTGCCACCTTTCAGATTTCTCCTCTGGTTGTCTCTTGTGTTATTCCTGGATTTATAGTTGTAGTGAGCAGGGAGGAGCAGGGAGAGATGAGTCTATACCATCTCATCTAGACCAAAAGTGCTGTGATTACAATCCATGTTAATTATTTTATTTATTCTATATAAAATTATTTTCGTAAAAATCATTAGGCTTAAAATCTTTAAATGATTTGCCTTTTTAAAAAATAGTACCATGTGAAATTAGTTGGAATTCCATGAGTACAGCAGCTGTTATGGAGCAGTGTTTTCAAATGTTCTAAATGACAAAGGTGATTTAGATGAGAATAATTTGCCTGTCATTTTATGGTAATCTTTTGAAAATATCTAAGAAATTTTACAATTATATCAATTTTAATTTTGTTTTTATATATAACAGTAATAAAGAGGTTAAACTTTAACTGTTATATTTACCTGTCTTTTCTACTCCTTCCAATCTCTTAAAATATGCCTAACTAGTTTTAAATAGGAAATGGGGAAAAGAACAAAATGCCTGGAAGGGAATTCTGCTCTACTCAATTCTTATTTATGCCAGATTGACTGTGAAACAGTTGTTTTTTGAGTGGCTCTTCTTGCACAATCAAACCTGCCACAGGTAAACAGATGCATTTAATCTGCAGGTTGGAAATATTTCTGCCATTGGCTTTCTTTGAAGATATCTACCTTGGTAGTAACTCTGAAGTTCACTGCCTGTTATTTATATCTACAGTGATGATGTTTGACAAGGATTTTAAAAAATTTGTTTCTGGGCACATGTGTTTCTGGAGGGATGTTTGGCCACTGAAATATTGGAGTTTCTGAAATATCACCACTCATTGATGGGGTATAAAACAATATTTGAAAAATTGTTCTAGAAAATCCAGAGTATAGGATTACTGTACTCAATACACTATTTACTTGCAAAGAAGACTGAGAGAATAAACTAATTAATGAGGGTTAAAGAGGGGCAAAGGAGAATGATTATTTTAGAAAATATTAGCTGAAGGATAACTTCTACAACTAAGCAGACTGTGATGCTCCTGTTAATCATTGGGGAAAGAGATCTATGTATTAAAATAGCCCTCATTGTCACCCAAAGAGGAAGAATAAGAAAGTAATTTTTTCCTTGCATTTAACTCTGTGGAAAATTTATCATGTAGATCTTTATTGTGTCAAGGGGCGTTGAATTACATAATGGATAGTGCTTTTAAGAGAAGTTTTTTGTTTGTGTTTTTTGGTGAGGAAGGTTGTCGCTAAGCTAACATCTGTGCCAGTCTTCCTCTACTTTCTATGTGGGATGCCACCACAGCATGGCTTGGTGAGCAGTGTGTAGGTCCATGCCCGGGATCCGAACCTGTGAACCCTGGGCCACCGAAGCGGAGCACATGAACTTAACCACTACGCTACTGTGCTGGCCCCATAAGAGAAGTTTTGTATAAAGATGTGGAAATATTTTTCTTTTGGTTCTCTGGAGATGTTTTTATGTGCACGTAGTCATGAAGTTTAGCTTTCTGATGGTGTGACTTGGTTCAGGGATAAACTTTAGAGAATTCTTAAGTGTCTAGATGTAAGAGGAATGAGTGGTTGATGTATCCCTAAATCTAACCCTCTAGATATGAAGTTCTCAATCTTTTTTTTTTTTTTTTTGAGAAAATTCCGTGCTTTTGTTTTACTCTGTTTATTTCCATATGATTTAAAAAAAAATTAATTTTGGGAAAATATATATTACATAAAATTTACCATCTTAGCCATTTTTAAGTGTACAGTTCAGTAGTGTTGTGTATACATTATTGTGCAACTGATATCCAGAACTTTTTTATCTTGCAAAACTGAAACTCTATGTGCTTAATGAATTCCCCATTCCCCCTTCATCAAGTTCCCAGCAACCACCATTCTACTTTCTGTCTCTTTGAATTTGACTTCTCTTTTACGAATGGCTTATTTCACTTAGCATAACGTCCTCAGTTTCATCCATGTTATTGTATAAGTCAGAATTTCCTTCCTTTTTAAGGCTGAATAACATTCCATTGCTTGTATATACTGCATTTTGTTTATCCATTCATTCCATCGGTGGATGCTTGGGTTGCTTCCACCTTTTAACTATTGTGAATAATGCTGTTATGAACAAATATCTCTCTGAGACCCTGCTTTCAGTTTTTTGGGGCTATATACCCAAAAGTGAAATTGCTGGATCATATGATGCTTAGATTTTTAATGTTTTGAGGAACCACCTTAACTGTTTTCAATTTTACATTCCCTTTTAAAATGGTTGCACCGTTTTACATTCCCACCAGCAGTACACAAGAGTTTGAATTTCTTAACATCTTCACTAGCATTTATTATTTTCTGGGGTGTTTTTTGTTTTTGATAGTAGCCATCCTGATGGATGTGAGGTAGTATCTCATTGTGGTTTTGATTTGCATTTTCTTAGTGATTAGTGATGTTGGGCATCTTTTCCTGTGCTTGTTGGCCATTTGTATGTTTTCTCTGAAGAAATGTCTATTCAGGTCCTTTGCCCATTTTTTAATCACAGCGTTTTCTTCTTTGTTGAATTTTTTGGGGGGGAGTTCTCACACCAACCACTTCTCCACCTCTCTAGATACTAACTGGGTGTCCTATAATTCAGTTATGACACTAACTACCTGGAGTTAGTGCAGACCCCACAGGTTAAGGACTCAGTCCCACAAGACTGTCTCCCATCTCAGATGCCAGTCTTTAGTGGGTACCCAGGTGCCCACACTTCTGTCCAACTTGGCTACAAATCAGGGATTCTCATGAGCCCCTCCTCAGGTTTGAAAATTTGGTGTAATAACTCACAGAACTCAAGGAAACACGTAACTTATGTTTGCCAGTTTATTATAAAGCATATGTTAAATGATACAGGTGAATAGCCAGATGAAGAGGAACATAGGGAAAGGTTCCAGAAGGGTTTTGAGTGCAGGAGCTTCTATCTCCGTGTGGTTGAGATGCATTACCCTCCTGGTATAGATGTGTTCACCAACCTGAAAGCTCTCCAAGGTGCTGCCTGTACCTAAGGAGGTTTTATGGAGTCTTTATCATGTAAGCACGATTGGTTATTAACTCAATGTTTAGCCCCTCTACTCTCCTCCAGAGGATGGAGGGGTGGGGCTGAAAGTTCCAAGCTTCTAATCATGGCTTGATCTTTATGGTGATGGCCTCCACCCAGGAGCCCACCAAGAGTTGCCTCATTAGAACAAAAGACACTCCTGTCACTAAGGAAATTCCAAGAGTTTTAGGAGTTCTTTGTTAGGAACTGGGGTCAGAGGCCAAATATATATTTGTTGTGTCACAGAGTTCTTTATATATTCTGGATATTAACCTCATCAGATTTATGATTTGCTAATATATTCTCCCATTCCACAGATTGCCTTTGCACTCATATTATGCTCTTTGATGCACAGATTTTAAGTTTGATGTAGTTGCATTTCTCTATTTTTACTTTTGTTGCCTGTGTTTTTGGTGTCACATCAAAGAAATCATTGCCAAATCCAGTGTGATGAAGCTTTTCCCTGTGTTTTATTTGAAGAGTTTTATAGTTGTAGCTCTCAGGTTTAGGTCTTTTGATCTGTTTTGAGTTAATTTTTGTATTGTTAATTTAGTCTGTTTGGGCTGCTATAACAAAGTTCCACAGACTGGGTAGCTTATAAACAACAGAAATTTATTTCTCACAATTCTGGAGGCTAGAAGTCTGAGATCAGAGTGCTTGTATGGTTGAATGAGGGCCCACTTCTGGGTGGTAGACTTCTCCTTGTGTCCTCACATGGCAGAAGGGGCAAGGGAGCTCTTCTTTAATAAGGGTGTTAATCTCATTCATGAGGACTCAGCCCTCATGACCTAATCACCTCCCAAAGGCCCCACATCCTAATAGCATCACATTGAAGTTAGAATTTTAACATATGAATTTTGAAAGAACACGAACGTTTAGGCCGTAGCATGGTGTAAGGTAAGAGTCCAACTTCCTTCTTTTGCATGTGTTTATCCAGTTTTCCCAGCACCATTTGTTGAAAAGACTGTCTATTCCCTATTGAATGGTCTTGACATCCTTGTCGAAAATCATTTGACCTCATATGTGAAGGGGTATTTCTGGACGCTCTATTGTATTCCATGGGTCTGTATGTCTGTCTTTCTGCCAGTACCACACTGTTTTGTACTGTAGCTTTGTAGTAAGTTTTGAAATCAAGAATTGTGAGACCTGCAACTTTGTTCTTCTTTTTCAAGATTGTTTTGGCCATTTGAGATCCCTTGAGATTTCATATGAACATTAGGATGAATTTTCTTATGTCTGTAAAAAAGGCCAATGGGATTTCAATAAGGATTGCATTAAATCTGCTTTGGATAGTATTGACATTTTAGTCTTCATTTCTGATTGGTTCTTTTTTATATTTTCCAGTTCTTTGTTCATGTTCTCACTGAGTTTATCCATTCTTTCCCAAGATCAGTGAGCATCCTTATGACTTTTTGTTTGAACTGTTTTTCAGGTAGATTGTTTGTTTCTGTTTCATTTAGTTCTTTTTCTGGAGTTTTGTCCTGTTCCCTTACTTGGAATGTATTCCTTTGCCTCCTCATTTGCCTCTTTCTCTGTGTTTATATGTATGTATTAGGTTGGGTAGCTACATCTCCTGATCTTGGAGAGATGGCCTTGTGTACGAGATGCTTTGTGAGGCCCAGCAGTGTCCTTTCCTCCTTTCACCAGTTCCAGATGTTCCAAGAGTGACCCCTCTGTGGGCTACGTGTGTCCTTCTGTTGTGGCAGGGTTGCTCTTGCTGCAGGTGCCCAGGGAGGCTAGGCTATCCCCCTGGCCAACTGATTGTAATACTCAGCTGCATCTGGCTGCTCTGGACCCTTGAGTCACTTAATCGGGTCTGGGGAGCCCCAGCACAGTTGGCTGCAAGGTCTAATAACCCCTTCCTGTTGCAGTTTTTCTGTTAAGTGAGTAGGCCCCCAGTGTGTGGGCTTCTAGGCTCAGGGGCTTACAGTTGCTGTAGGCCTCCAGCCCACAAGGCTCTTGTCAGCTCTCTCAGGATTGTAGCTGAGTGGAGCTGGCACCAGGCACAGGAGCACCAGTTGTTTCAGGCTTTGGAAGTTGGGGCCAATCCCCTATGTAGCTCTTTGAGAAGCACAGGTCTTCTGCTGCTGACAAGCCCCACTGCCCATAGGGCTGTACACACCACCAACACAGTCTTGCCCCATGTGCGTGCAGTCTTGCCCCATGCCCCAGTTGCCCCACTGCAGAGACCCCACACAGTCTATCTGCTCCTTGCACAACCCTGCCCTGCAGGCAACCAGCCATGCAGGCCCACAAGTTGCCCAAAGGCTTGCTGGTGGGTGGGGCCAGTCCCTAGGGCAGGCTGTCTGCTCTAGCCAGGCTTAATTGGTGCTCTAGTGGGTGGGGCAGACCCTGGGCTAACAGGCTGGGGGAAGAAATCCAGTGGCATGTGCCAGTGTCTGTGTTATCATGCCTGTACTAGGTCACACCAATGGCTGCCGCCAATGTCTCAGTCCCTGGAGAGGTCTCACCTCTCACCGAGGTACACCCAGATATACTACCATCTTGACACCTCTCTTTGGGTAGCAGTGACATTTATAATGTTATTAAGCCTCCCAAACTATGAACATTGGATGTCGTTTCATTTATTTTTGTCATCTTTAATTTCTTTTGGCAATGTTTATAGTTATCAATGTACAAGTCTTTACCTTGCTTGGTTAAGTTTATTCCTAAATATTGTATTTATTTTGAGCTATTGTAAATGGGATTGTTTTCTTAATTTTTTTTCGAATTGGTCATCATTAGTGTATAGAAATGCAGGTGACTTGTACATGATGATTTTTTTTCTATCATTATTGTTTTTTATTTTCTTTTTTCCAGTTTTACTGAGATATAATTCACACACAACACTGTATAAGTTTAAGGTGTACAGTATAATTGTGTGACTTACATATGTTGTGAAATGATTACCACGAGAAGTTTAGTTAACATTCATTGTATCATATAGATACAATAAAAAGAAAAGGCAAAAAGAAAAAAATTTTTTTCCTTGTGATGGAACCCTTAGGATTTACTCTCTTAACTTTCATATATATCATACAGCAGTGTTAACTATAGTCATCATGTTGTACGTTAGATCCCTAGTACTTATTTATCTTATAACTGGAAGTTTATACGTTTTGACCACTCCTCTAATTCCCCTTCCCCCCATCCTCCGCCTCTGGTAACCATAAATCTGATCTCTGTCTCTGAGTTTGGGTTTTTATTTTTGTTTTTTAGATTCCACATAATAGAGAGCTCATACAATATTTGCCTTTCTCTGTCTGACTTATTTCATTTAGCATAATGCACTCAAGGTCCATCCGTGTTCTTGCAAATGGCAGGATTTCCTGATTCTTTTACTGACTTAATAATATTCCATTGTGTATATACATACCATAGCTTCCTTATCCATTCATCCATGGGTGGAAGCTTAGGTTGTTTGCATGTCCTGGCTATTGTGAATAATGCTGCTATGAACATGGGGGTGCAGATATCTTTTTGAGTTAATGTTTTCATTTTCTTCAGATAAATGCCCAGCAGTAGAATTACTGGGTCATATGGTAGTTCTATTTTTAATTTTTGAAAAATCTCGGTACTGTTTTCCATACTGGCTTTACCAATTTATATTCTCAACCAGCAGTGCAACAAGGGTTCCCTTTTCTCCACATCCTCACCAGCATTTGTTACCTCTTGTCTTTTTGATGATGGCCATTCTAATAGGCATGAAGCCATATCTCGTTGTGGTTTTGATGTGCAATTCCCTAATGATGCCTGATGTTGAATATCTTTTTATGTACTTGTTGACCATTCATATCTCTTCTTTGGAAAAATGTCTATTCAGGTCTTTTGCCTATTTTTTAATTGGATTAATTGTGGGTTTTTTGGGTTTTTTTTTGGCTTTTGAGTCATGTGAGTTCTTTATGTATTTTGGATGTTAATCACTTATCAGATATATGGTTTGCAAATATTTCTTCTCATTTCATAGGTTGTCTTTTCACTTTGTTGATTGTTTCTTTTGCTGTGCAAAAGCTTTTTAGGTTAATATAATCCCAGTTGTTTATTTTTTATTTTATTGCTTGTTCTTTAGGTGTCATATCTAAAAAATTATTGCCAACACACATGTCAAGGAGGTTTTTCTTATGTTTTCTTCTAGGAGTTTCATAATTTCAGGTCTTAGATGTAAGTCTTTAATCCATTTTGAGTTAATTTTTGTGAGCGGTGTAAGATAGGGGGCATGTTGATTTTTGTATGCTGTAACTTTGCTGAATTTATTTATTTATGCCAGTTTTTTTTGTGGAATCTTTAGGATTTTCTACCTTTAAGATCATACCAGCTGTGAACAAAAATAGCTTTATTTCTTCCTTTCCAAATTGGATGTCATTTATTTTTCTGTCTTACCTACTTGTTCTGGGTAGGACTTCTAGTGCTGTGTTAAATAGAGCAGTGGAAGTGGGAATCCTTGTCTTGTTCCTGATCTTGGAGGAAAGCTTTCTGTCTCTTGCCTTTGAGTGCAATGTTAATTGTGGGCTTTTCATATATTGCCTTTATTATGTTGAGGTAGTTTCCTTCTATTCCTAGTTTGTTGAGTGTTTTTTATCATGAAATGATGTTGAATTTTGTCAGATCTTTTTTCTGCATCAATTAAGATGATCACGTTGTTTTTGTCTTTCATTCTCTTAATGTGGTATATTACATTGATTGATTGACATATGTTGAACTATCCTTGCATTCCAGGAATAAATTTCACTTGGTCATAGTGTGTAATCTTTTTAATGTACTGTTAAATTTTATTTGCTGGTATTTTGTTGAGGTTCTCATTCCCTTTTCTACTTGGATAATTGAAATCTCACAGATGCCTTTCATACTGTCCTTTACTGTATCTTTACTACTAAGGAAAATATGTTCACTGGAATGAGATAATACACTTTTCAATAGATAATCATTCATGTACACCAGTATTTGGTTGCACATAACTTCGCTTTAATCACAACACATAATAATCATATGTTACCTGGATTCTGGACCATGGTTTTCAATCATGGCTGCACATTCAGCTCACCTAGAGATTCCTTTTCTTTCTCTCTCTATATATACATATATATATTCTCTTAGTATGTATATGATATGCTTATATTTTTAAAATTTACATATATATTTTTTAAAATTTATATGTATATATTTTAAATTAACAGTGCCAGAGCCACATTCCCAAATTCTTCAGAGGGGGACTGAGCATCAGTATTTTTTGAAAGGTCTCCAAGTGCAGACATGTTTGAGAAACCTGTTCTAGATGATCCTGACTACATGTTGGAGTTATCTGGGGGTACTTGAAGAAAAACTACAGACCTTTGCAAGGTTGAATTAGAAATTCCAGGGAAGAAAAGTTCTGCAATCTGTGTTTCTGAAAATATTGAAGCTTTTCTGAAGCACAGTAGGCTTCTGACCACTAGTCCATAATTTTCTCAGCCGTAGACAAAGACACTTAGCAAACTATTTTAATTAAGGTCATTTGCAAGGGCCCCGAATGTAATTTTTTTTGTATTACGGGCTGAAAGGAGATCAATATGTTTTATGTAGTAGGTATATAGTAGCTAAGTTGTTCTCTTCTGACCATTAAGGAAATTGATGTGGGTATCTATTGAGGTGTAGATCCATCTCATTGCTGCGTATGGTTGCAGTAATATGGGTAAACAGGACCAATTTTTTCTTAGACACATCTCCTCATATGCCTAAACAGATATTCTTTTTAGGTTCCAGCATTTAGTATAAAGCCTGGTGGAGGTGACCGTAGTCTGGTGTATTTATAGGACAGAAATTACCAGTCATTCACATATATCACAGTAGAATAAAACTTTGACATGCAGTATGATTTAAAACATCTCAGTGGTTTTGCCAAGATGAGTGAATTAGTCTACTAGGGCTGCCATAAGAAAATACCACAGGCTGGGTGGCTTAAACAACAGAAATTTATTTTCTTACAGTTCTGGAAGAAGTCCAAGGCAGATTTGGTTTCTCCTGAGGCCTCTCTCCTTGGCTTGTAGATGGCTGCTTTCTTGCTGTGTCCTTACATGGCATTTTCTCTGTGTGCGTGCATTCTTGGTGTTTCTGTGTATGTCCTATTCGCTCCTTATAAGGACCCCAGTCACACTAGATTAGAGCCCACTCTAATGGCCTCATTTTAACTCAGTTACCTTTTTAAAGGGCTTGTCTCCAAATATAGCCACATTCTGAGGTGTTGGGGGTTAGGGCTTCAATATATGATTTTTATGCCCAGGGTTGGGGGAAGGGGATGACGGGACAATTCAGTCTATAGCAGTAAGTTAGTTCAAAATGTTCTCCTGTATAACTGAATGAATTAATGAGTTGAATGAAATTGTGTGGAATTGTTTTTTGTAATGAATATTTAACCATACCTTTAGAATGTAATAACAAGATGTAATGCATCCAGTCGGATATGTAACTTTTGGTTTGCTATGGCAAGTAGGTATGCATCTGTGTCATCTGAAAAGTATACTGAAGTGTCTAGAAAAAGCGTCACAAATCTGGGAGAGAGTCATAGCCTTATTTTATATCATTTATAATATGAATTTGTTCTAAAAATTCATTTTGACCCATTTTAATTATCATTATGGTATTCTCATAAAAAAATAGTAAAAGTTGGTACTATATGTCAAAATTATGTAATTCTATCTAGAGATAGTTGCTGTTTAGGCACCTGAAAGCTAATGATAGAATAATGTTGCAGAGATTTATATTATTCTTATTTTCCAATTAGTAGAAATATTAAATAAGCTTTTATCTTTTGTGCACACGCTGATGGCTGGGAAGATCTGCCTAGAAACATGCAGTATGTCTAGATAAAACAGTTAAAGTTACTAAGAAGAAAGTTTGCTTTGTTTAATTCCCATTGCAGGCTTTATTATACATTTATTGTTAGCCTGCTTTGTCTGTGTCCTTTCATTTAAACATTTGAGTACCTTCTAGTTGCTAAAAACACAGTGTATACCACAAAAGATGTGGTTCCCATTCTCTTGGAACTTCTGTTCATTGGAATAGATACGTTAATCAATAATTATCAATTGGATCTTTGAAAGACATTAAGGCTCTGAAAGGAACAGTTCTTCAAAAGCTTATGACAAAGGAACTTGACATAGAATGTTCGAGGAAGGCTTCCTAGAGTAAGTGATATGTAGAGCTGTAATCTGAAGATTATGAGTTAAGGTTAAGTAAATTTATGTGATAGAGGGCTTGGGATTCCAGAGGGGAGCGGAGGATTCCAGACCAAAAGAACTGCATGTGCAGAGGCCCTGTGATGAAAAGCAACATGTTGGGGAATTTGAGAGAGGGCTAGTGTGCTTGAATCTCTGAGAAATGTTAGGAGTAAAGTGTGAGACTAGACTGGACAGGTAGGCAGGGCCCAGCTAAGCCATTGCAGCTCTGTTAAAGATTTGAGATTATGTTCTAAGAGAGTGGGAAACATTTTGTTCCACAGAGGAGTGATGAACTTGAAAAGATCCCTGCCTATAGGTGTGAAGAACTGATTAGAAAGGAGCCACTAGATCCATTTAGAAAGCAGAGATGCATTCATTTTAAAAAATTCTTTCTGTTTATGATAGTATGTCAAAAAAGTAGTCACATTAGTACTGTTTTAGATGCCGGGGGTACATCTGTGAACAAAACATTAGTCTCTACCCTCAAGAAGCTTACTTTGTAGTAGGGGAGAGAAAACAGATAATCAGGTAACTCTATAATCTGTCAGGTATTGGTAAGTATTGTGAAGAAATATAAAACCAGAGAGAAGGATAAAAAGTGACTAAGAGTGCTATTTAATTAGGATGGTCTAAGAACTGAGAAAGAGATAATTGGAACTGAAGGAGCTGATCTATGCATATGTTTGGAGGAAGAGCTCCAGGTAGAGAACATTAAGTACAAAGTACGTGGGCCTCGTCAAGGAATAGCAAGGAGACTAGTGTGGCTAGGGTACAGTGAGAAGAGAGAGAGTATTAGGAGATGAGGTCTAGACTAAGTGCAGTATAATTGGGTTGAACATGAACTATATGACACATTACTTTGATATTTTGTACATATAACTTTATACTAAAATATAATCACTTCTTTTGCTGGTAATAGTTCATGAAATTAAAATAGTATTACTTGGTTTCTGGATCCAATTCTAATGTGTGGAGAAGGGTTTCCCCCCACACCACGAAGCACTTCTCCGGACACCAGCTAGATGTCCTACAGTCAACTCAGTCTGACACCATCTACCCAGAGAGAGTGTCAGATTCCGCAGGTTAAGGGTTCAGTCCTAGAAGACTGCCCCCTCCCCTACGCATACACTCAGGTGCCAGTCGCAAGCCCAGGTTGTCAAGTGTACTTCTGACTGACTGGCTCTAAATCAAAGGTTCCCACGCCCCGCTCCTTGGGTTAGATTAATTTACTAGAGCAGCTCACCAATCTCAGGAAATCCATTTACATTAGAAAAGGATATAACTCAGGAACAGCCAGACAGAAGAGAAGCATAGGGCAAAGTATAGGAAAAGAGTATGGAGCTTCCATGCCCTCTCGCTTCTTCTGGCGCCACTCTCAGCACCTCCACATGTTCAACCTGGAAGCTCTCTGAACCCTATCCTTTTGGTTTTTCATGGAGGCTTCATTATGTAGGCATAATCCTTTAAATCATTGGCCATTGGTGATTGATCCACCTCCAACCTCTCTCCCCTCCCCAGAGGTCAGTGGGTGGGACTGAAGTTTCCAACCTCTAGTTACCTGGCTGGATCCTGTGGCAATCAGCCCCATCCTTAGGTGCTTTCTGAAAGTTGCGTAATTAACATAACAAGACATCTTTATAGTACTTGTCACTTAGGAAGTTCCAAGGGTTTTTGGAGCTTTTGTGCCAGAAACAGGGAGGAAAACCAAATATCACAATATCAAAATCATTTAACGATTTTTAAGAGCTATTTATGACTTCTTTTTAAATAAGATAAATACAGTCTTATCAAAAATATTCAAAATACAGAAGGATAGGTCATTAGGGTGAGCCCTAATCCAGTTATGATTGGTGTCCTTATAAAAAGAGGAAATTTGGACACGGATGTGCAGAGAAGGAAGACAACTTGAAGAGACATAGGAAGGTGATCTACAAGCCAAGGAGAGGCCTGGTGCAGATCCTTTCCTACTCTCCTCATTCTCTTCCTGTACTTAAAGAGGTTAATGTTATAAAAAACTTAAGGTCTTTTACTCTGTGTGTTTGTGTGTGTTGGTTTCATTAATTTCTAAAGCAGCTTAAGTCTTTTAAGAAATTATGGAATTAAAAAACTAGAGCAACAAAAAGTAAACACTACAACATTATATTCGTAGTTCCTTGTTTTCTAAGAAAAATTTTACTTTGAAACTAAGTCTACTACAGTGATATATACAACTTTTTTGAAAAAAGCTTGACCTCTTTTGTTTGGTTTTTAAAGATTTGTCCCAAGATATTTCACAATCTTATTTACTTAAAATTTATTGTAAGATTGATTTTTTTTTTTCCATTCCAATATTATATTCCAGTATAACTTTTTCTGTTGATTCAGAGTGGTAGTTTGGAAACAGAATTTGCCACCACTTGGTGGCACTACTTGGCTTAAAAATAAATCAGGTTGTCTACTGTGAACTGTATGCTGCTCTACATAAATGATTAAATTCAGAGTGGATCTATTTGATGTTAGGCAACTTAGTATTATAAATGTTTGATTCTTAGTTTATAAATAAAATAATAATTGATGTTGTAAAGTTGAGTTTTATTAAAATGTCAGGTGGAATATAAAAATATAAACCAAGACTTAGTTTAGTGGGGAGGAAGCATACAAAATTTTTGATAGAAACCTTCTTTAGTTCAGGCATCGTTTTATATTCTGCCTTAATCCTCTTTGTGTCTAAAGGTCAGAAAAATATAATGTTAGAAACAAACATCTTTAACTTTCCTTTAATATTAACATTTTCCAAGATGTGTATTTTATTTTGTCATATATAAAGCTAAGAAATTAGATTTATTTTCAGATGGTCAAGGTAAATGAAATATATAGGAAAACAGAAGATTTTAATGTATTTAATTATGTCTTGCTACAGCATACTGGAAACTCGGGTAGTCCTTTTTAAGATATTTTATTTGTTTTGTTTAATTAGACAAAGGATTCTGAAGTATAAGATGTAGAAAGTTGTGTCCCCAGACATGATTTTTACTTCTAAACAATTGATATCTAGTACCGTAATACTTGTTTTTGTGTAATTACTATTTTCTAGGTTGTATATACAGCATAGAAAAGATAGTGCTCCATGTCTATTTTAAAATTGAAATATAATACATACAGGAAAGTACACAAAATATAAGTATACAGCTCAGCAAATCACTGCAAAGTAAACACCTCATGACCACCACACCAAGAAATAGGATGCTGCCAGCAACCCGGAAGCCCCCTGTGTTTCCTTTCCCAATCACTCCTCCTTTCCTATTTCCTGGAGTAACCATTGGCCTGGCTTCAAAGAATATAGCTTTTTCTTACCTGCTATTGGACTTCTATATAAATGATTATATAGTAGTATTTTGTCTCTACTTATTTTATTTAACATTATGTTTGGGAGATTCATGAATGCTTTCAGATATAGCTGTAACTCACGTGTACTATTTTATCACTATTTATCTTTTTACTTTAGAACATTTGATTGAATAATACTGTCAGGAAGATTCTTGTATATGTTTCTTGGGGCACATGTACAGCATTTATGTTGAGTATATACCAGAAGTAGAATAAGTTGGGTCATTGGTGTATATATGTTCAACTTTAGAAGAACTGTTTTCAAAGTAGTTGCATCTATCCCATCAACAGGGTATGAGGGTTCCCATTGCTCTGTATTTTCACCAACACTTAGTGTTAATAGCCTCTTTAATTTTAGCCCTTCTGGAGGATGCATTTCCCTGATTCCAAATGAGATTGAGTACTTTTTCATAAATTTATTGGTTGTTTGGATATCCTCTTTGGTGAAGTCTCTTATCTCCCCCACTTCATTATTATTATTACTATTACTGCTACTACTATTGACCTTTCTATATTACCAGTTTATAGGAGTTACATATTTTATGGATATGAGCCCTTTTTTTTTCCTATTGCAGTTTCTGTCCTTTGTGTTTTTAGGAGTTTCTATGTGTCCTAGATATAAGCCCTTTGTTTAGTTACATTTGTTAGAAAAATATATCCCACTTTGGCTTGATTTTCACTCTATTAATAGTATCTTTTAATGAAAGGAAGATCTTAATTTTAGTGTAGTCTGATTTATCATTGTTTTCTTTGATAGTTGATGCTTTTTGTATCCTGTTTAAGAAGTCTTTCCCTGCTCCAAGGACATAAGATACTCTCTTATGTTATCTTCTAGAACAGTGGTTCTCGACTAGAGGCGATTCCCCCTTCCCTCACACCTTCTGCTCTATGGGTGTGACATTGGGAAATGTTCTGAGACTTTTCTGGTTTTCACAACTGGGTGGGTGGAGTACTCCTGGTATCTAGTGGGTTGGCTAGGGTGTTGCCAAACATCCTACAGTGCACAGAATGCTAAACATCTTACAATGCACGAAACAGTTACCTAATCCAAAGTATCAGTGGTGCTTAGGTTGAGAGGCACTGTCCTAGAGGCTTTATTATTTTGCTTTCAGCTTTCTGCCTGGAGCTGATTATTGTGTATCATTTAGTATATGGTTTAGTATGTATTTAGATTTACCTTTTACCTAGAATTGATTCTGTATACTATGTGAAGTAAGGAGGTCACGTTTTCTTGTTTTCTTATGAATATACATTTTATGCAGCACTATTTATTAAAAAGTTTGTCTCTTCGTTGCTCTACTGTGTCACCTTTATCAAAAATCAAGTGACCATATATGCATGGGTCTGTTTCTGGGCTCTGTTTTTTTCCCCATCTGTCTGTTTTATCTACTCTTGCACCAAAACCACAATGTTTTAATTTACGTGGCATTATAACAAGTCTTTATGTTCAATGAGGCAAGTCTTCCCACCTCATACTTCTTGACTCTGCATTTCCACATAAATTTTTACAATCACATCGTCACATTTACAAAAATTGAATCTATTCATTAATTTGAGGTAAGAGTTGACATCTTTGTGATATTAAGTTTTCCAATCCACGAATGTCATATTATCCTTTCATTATTTAGGTTAGTGAGTCTCAAACTCTGTGTTCTCAGGACCTATTTAAACTCTTAAAAAGAACTTTTGTTTATTTGGTTATATCACTGTTTCTCAGTGATGGCGTTTGGTTCAGATAATTTTTTGTTTGAAGGAACAAGACTATCCCATTAAATGTTAACATAATTTTGTGAAAAATGTTCTTTCCAAAACAAAATTTAGTGAGTAGAGTAGCATTGTTTTACAGTTTTGCAAATCTCTTTAATGTCTAGCTTAATGGAATATAGCTGGAGTCTCATACCTGCTTTTGCTTTGATCTATTGGGAAGTCACAAGTCATATAGATTCTGGACAACTCCGTTCTAGTCTTGTGAGAGAATGAGAGTGAAAAAGGCAAATAAGCTCTTAGTATTATTATGAAAATAGCTGTGGTGGGTTTTTTGTTTTTTGTTTTTGGTGAGGAAGTTTGGCCTTGAGCTAACATCTGTTGCCAGTCTTCCTCCTTTTGCTTGAGGAAGATTGTTGGTGAGCTAACATCTGTGCCAGTCTTCCTCTATTTTATGTAGGATGCCACCACAGTGTGGCTTGACAAGCAGTGCTAGGTCCACACCTGGGATCCAAACCTGCAAACCCTGGGCCACTGAAGTGGAGCATGCACTTAACCACTGCGTCACCAGGCTAGCCCCAATAGTTGTGACTTTGAGGATTCCCTAATATGGTCCCGGGGACCCCCAGGGGTCCATAGACCACACTTTTGGGAACTGCTGCCCTAGAGATTGCAACATGCATCCTTGACCTATGAGAGTCGAATTAAGTTATTTTATATCTTTCCAGACATTACATGGAGGCTAAACACTTTAATTCCATTAATTCCACCCTCCTTGCTCAATTTATTTGCTATAATACTCATGTATTTTTAAATCATATATATTTTAATCCCCATAAGACATCATCGTTTTATGTCATTATTTTAGGTTTACTAAACCCACATACTTAGCATTTTTATTGCTTTTTAGTCCTTTCTGCATCTTCAGTTCTCCATCTACGATCATTTCCTTTTTTTGAAGAACACCCTTTAGTGTATATCCTTTGGTGTAGATTTCTGCTGGGAAATCCTCTCAGTATTTGTCTGGTCGTGTTCTGTATTTCACCTTCACTTTTGACTGATGGCTTCTTACTGGGTAGAATTCTGGGTTGTCAGTTATTTTCTTTTAACTAGGAATTTATCCCTTTGTGTTCTGTCTTCTATTATTTCTTTTGAGAAATTAGTTGTTAGTCTTGTCAATGCGTGTTATCAATGCCTTATAGCCAAAAAGACCAAATAGACCAAAAAGTAAAAATTGAACATTTTTCACTTGTTGGAGTGAGAGATTCTGCACACTTCAGGGAACGTTTGGATGTCTTTTTAAGAGGATTAGAAAGAACCTGTTACAGGATTTGGACTTTGGATGGGTAATTTAAGAGACGGTCTAAGGTAGTAGAAGTTTGCTCTAAATTTGATGTTGTCAGCCCATGGGGCATTTTATAATTGTCATCTTTATTTTTTTAATTGAGGTGAAATTCACATAACATACAATTAATCATTTTAGTGTACAGTTCAGTGGTATTTAGTATATTTACAATATTATGCAACCACCTACTCTCGCGTTTTAAAACTGTTTCAACATCCTCATATCTATTAAGTAATCATTTCCTATTTCCCTCTTACACTATCGCCTGGTACCTGTTACTTTCTGTCTCTTTGGATTTGCCTATTCTTGGCATTTCATATGAAAGGAATATGTAACATTTTGTGTCTGGCTGCTTTCACTTACCATGTTTTCAAGGTTCATCCAAGTGGTAGCATGTACTTCGTGGTTTTTTTTGGCTATTATGAATAATGATGCTATAAACATTCACATACAAGTTTCTGTGTGTACGTAAGTTTTCATTTCACCTGGATATATATCTAGGGAAGGTTTGCCATCTTAACGGTATTTTTTCTTGGAATCCATGAACATGGGACGTCTTTCCATTTGTTTAGATCTTCTTTAATTTCTTTCAGCAATGTTTTTAGTTTTCAAGTGTATAACTCTTTTTCCTCCTCGGTTATGTTTATTCGTAGGTATTTTATTTTGGATGCTTTTGTAAATTGAATTGTTTTCTTAATTTTCCTTTTGGAGTATTCATTACCAACTGGTTTTTGTATGTTGGTTTTATACCTGCAGATTTGCTGAACTTGTTTGTTATATTAGCTTTAGTAAGTTTTTTTGTGTGTAGAGTCTCTGGGATTTTTTAATATATAGAATCGTGTCATCTACAAATATAATTGTTTATTTCTTCCTTTCCAATTTGCATGCCTTTTATTTATTTTATTGCATAATTGCTGTGCCTTGGACTTCCAGTACAGTGTTGAATAGCAGTGGTGAAAGCAGGCAGCCTTGTCTTGCTACTGATCTTAGGCAGAAAGCTTTGTGTTTCACCATTGATGAGTATGATGTTAGCTGTGGGTTTTTTTCATGGATGCCTTTTATCAAGTTGAGGAAATTCCATTCTGTTCCTAGTTTGCTGAGTGATTTTGTCAAGCGCTCTTTCCACATCTATTGAGATGATAATGTACTTTTTCCCTTTGTTCTATTAATATGATGTAGTAGATTGACTGCCTTTTTTATATTGAACCATCTATGTATTCTGGAATGAATTTCTCGATTATGATACATAATTCTTTTAATGTGCTGTTAGATTCAATTTGATAGTGTTTTGTTGAGAATTTTTGCATCTATATTCTTAAGAGTCTGTAGTTTTCTTTTGGTTATCTTTGTCTGGCTTTGGTTTTAGGGTAAGGCTCGCCTCATACACTGTGTTAGAAAGTATTCCTTCTTCTAGTTTTGGAAGAGTTTGTGAAGGATTGGTGTTTTAAATGGTAGAATTTGTTAGTGAAACCATCTGGTCCTGGACTTTCCCTTTTCGGGAGGTTTTTGATTACTGATTCAGTCTCTAGCTGTTACAGATCTGTTCAAATTTTCTGTTTCTTTTTGGATCAGGTTTGGTAATTTGTGTGTCTCTAGGAATTTGTCTATTTCATCCAGATTATCTAATTTATTGGCATCCAATTGTCCATAGTATTCTGTTAGAATCCTTTTAATTTCTCCAAGGTCTGTAGTAATGTCCCTACTTTTGTTTCTGATTTTAGTTGTTTGCATCTTCTTTTTTTCTTAGTCAACTTTGTCAATTTTGTTGATCTTTTAAAAGAGCCAACTTTTTTTTTTTGAGGTCACATTGGTTTATAACTTTATATAAATTTCAGGTATACATCATTATATTTCGACTTCTGTATGGACTGCATCATGTTTACCACTAAAAGTTTATTTTCCATCTGTCACCATATACGTGTGTCACTTTACCCCTTTCACTCTACCCACAACCCCCTTCCCCTCTGGTAACCAACAGTCTATTCTCCCCATCTATGTGTTTAAGAACCAACTTTCGATTTGATTGATTGTATTTTTATATTCTCTTATCCCTACTCTAATATTTATTATTTCCTTCCTTCTGCTGGCTTTGGGTTCAGTTTACTCTTTTTTTTCTAGTTTGTTAAGATTTAGAGTTAATTATTGATTTGAGGTCGTCTTTTCTAATGCAGGCTTTTACAGCTATAAATTTCCCTCCAAATGCTGCTTTTGCTACATTCCATTGTGTTTTGTTTTCATTCATTTCAAGATTGCCATCTTAATAAATTTCATTTGTAGGGAAGGCTAACTGAAGCTAGGATAAACTTATAATGGACAAAGAAGGTAGCAGTCAACTCATTTAGCGAGAGAAGGGTATGTTTGGTAGTTTGTGTTGTACAATGACCTGTCTGAAGTGAATATTCTGTGAGATATTTTTATGTTCAACAGGAGAACAATATGATTTAGCTGAAAGCATCAGATTAATTCTTAGATGTCAGGAACTGCTTTTTTTCCTTTCTCAGTCTAATTATTGTCTGTTTGTATGTATTCTTTTTTCCTGTGGCTACTTCTAAGATTTTCTCATTGTCTTTCATTGTCATCAGTTTTACTGGGATGTATCTAGGTGTGGTTTTCTTTTATTTACCTATCTTAGAGTTCCCGGTGCTTCCAGAAACTGTGGCTTGATATCTTTTGTCAGTTTTAAAATATTTTCAGCCATTCTTTCTTCAAATATTGCTTCTGTCCTATTTTCTCTCCTCCTGATATTCTCAGTAAATATATGCTAGATTTTTTCACTGTATCTTTTTTTTTTTTTGGCTCTTATTCTTTGTTTTTTTTTAAGATTTTATTTTTCCTTTTTCTGCCAAAGCCCCCCAGTACATAGTCGTGTGTCTCTAGTTGTGGGTCCTTCTAGTTGTGGCATGTGGGATGCCTCCTCAGCGTGGGCTGATGAGTGTGGTGCCATGTTGGTGCCCAGGACTCGAACCAGCGAAACCCTGGGCTGCTGCAGCAGAGCGTGCGAACTTAACCACTTGGCCACGGGGCCGGCCTCCTTGGCTCTTATTCTTTTCTCCACTTTCCATCCTTTAGTCTCTCCTTGCTTCATTCTAGATAATTATTCTGATCTTTCTAGTTTGCTAGTTAACTTTTTGTTTTGTTTTAGTAGATACTCTTTTTTCCCCCAGTTTTATTGATATATAATTGACATACTAGTTAACTCTTTAATTTTATCTAGTTTTTAGTTTTGTACATGGTGGCCAGAAAATATGGTCTACATGATTTCTATTTCCATTGAAAATTTCTCTGTGGTCATTATAATATATAGTCAGATTTTATAAATGTTCCACTCCTGTTTTGAAATAGAATGTCTATTTCTTGTTTCTTTTGCATATCCTGTAAAAGAATTTTGAAAAACTATGGCATTTTTAAGTTGGCATTTGTAATTTTTGTCACAAGATAAATAATTATCAGTGTTTATATGTTGTGTACATGCTGTAAATCTAATTTCTTCAAAATCTTTGCAGTGTAGATTTAATTCATTCAGCCTGGTGAAAATGTCTGCCATGTAACATGTTTAACAAAGCCAGTTTCACTGCTGAATCAAAGTAACCCTTTGTCAGTAAAAACGTGGCTTCACTTTTTAAATTCAAGTATAATACATGTTACTGTTGACAACCTTTTTATTTCTGAATTTTAATTCTAAGACTGGAAAGTGGGGAGAGAGGGGTTAGAGAAAGGGGTAGAGTGAGAGACAGACAGGCACTGGAATTTGCCTTGAGTTGTTTTTCAATGTAATAAGACTGTGTAGCTTTTCCATATTGTTTGCTTTGCTGCCATGGCATTCTCTCTAAGGAAATTGGTATTCCCAAACCTCCTTTTATTTGGTTCCCCAGGGGTTTTTACACCCCAGAGCAGTGCACAATACTAAGATTCTGGGTAGTGGCACTCTTCTAGACCCTTGAGACATTCAGTTAACAAGATAGACAAAGGTCTGTCCCCTTGAAACTTAGTTCTACAGGAGGGATGCACAAACAATAACTGTAATAAATAAGTATATGACATAGTGTATTAGAAGGTGATAACAGTTATGGGGTGGGAAGGGTAAACTAGTATAAGTGTATTTGAGAATGACAGCAGGGTGGAGAACATGAGGGAATTTGGGATGTAATTTTAACCAAAATGGTCCAGGTAGGCATTATTCAAAAGAAAATGACTGAGCAAAGATGAGGGAGTTTGCTGTGAGAGTGTCTGGGAGGTAGAGCATTCCAGCCGGAGAATAGTCTATGCTAAGACCTTAACATGGGAGAGAGCGTGTTCAAGGAACAGTAAGAAAGCCAGTACAGCTAGAACAGAGTGAGTTGGGGAGAGGAGTAAGAAATGAGATCAAAGAGTTGCTAGAAAGGATCTTTGCAGGGCCTTATAGGCTATTATAAGGACGTTGGGTTGTTTTCTCTGAGAGGAAAAAACAGGGAGCCATTGAAGGGTTTTGGGGAACATTATCCGTCTTAGGTTTTACAATGATCCCTGTGGTTGTGGTGCTGAGAACAGATGGTAGGTGGGCAAGGGTAGAGGCACTAAGACTAGATTAGGAAGCTGTTGAAATAGTACAGGGGAGAGATAATAGTGGACCTGGGGTAGCAGTAGTGAGAAGTGATTGAATTCTGGATGTAATTTGAAGATGTTGGCAATAGGATTTCCTGATGGTTTGAATATGGAGTCTGAATATGAGAGAAAAAGAAAGATTACCCCAAGGTTATTGACCTGAACAACTGATGGAGATAGAGGGAACTTTGCAGATTTGTATTTGGGAACCTTTCCTTTGTAAAGTGAGAGAAGGGTGATATTGAAAGATGAGACGGGTGAGGAAAACTAGAATATTCTTGATCTGTTGACTTTTGGGGAGAAGTGTTTAAAGCCTCCCTCTGTGGCTGTCACTGTCTCCTAATACTTGTAAAAGTTTATGATTTGTATATTTTGTGGCCATTTTGTTGTTTGCAAAGGTGTTCATGAATATAATATCTTCTGGTGGCTTGTATACTTTATTAATATATAATATTTATCTTTAGCAAGTCTAGTGCTTTTTGCCTTAAATTACATTTGATTTTTCTGATAGGAGAGACGTCTATTTTCTTTTTAACATTTGCCTGGTTGATCTTATTATTGCCTTATTTTTAACTCAGTGCTTCTTTTGTAAACAACATATAGCATACTTAAAAACAAAACAAATATGAATGCCTTTTTCTTAATATATGAACTTTTCACATTTATTGTGAATACTGATGTGTTTGGACCTCTTTCTGCTTTTTTATTTTTATTGGATCAAATTTCATTTTTTAACTCTCTAGATTTGAAATTATATATCTTATTTCGCTAAGATATATAGTTGGTTACCCTTAACATTTTAACATGTTTTTTGAAAGATTTCTTTTAATTAGTGTCTACTAGTTTAACCTCTTGTGTTGAAGTCTTTTTGGGATTTTAATTCCCATGTTATTTAATACTGTATACTTTTCATTTCATAAGAATTCTTTTTGAACAATTTTCAAGTTACTAGATTTAATTGCATGTTTTAGTGGTTTAATTGCTCACTAATGTTTATTGATTCTTACGTCTTCCTTTTCCATATATTCTTTTCTCTCTATGCCTGAATGTCTCCATGAGTAATTCTTTTATCTGTGGATGGTAGACTTTTGGAATCCTTTTTTGTCCAAAAATGTTTTATATTTTGTTGTTTAACTTGAATCCTAGTTTGGCTAGTTATAGAATTCTGGGTTGAAAAGTATTTTTACATCTGTCACCATGATACTGGCAAAAATTATAAGAATGTGGCAGAACTCGTTACACATTGAAGGTAGGCATGCATATTGAGAGAAATTTTTGGGAAATGATTTGGAAATGTATATTCAACTAAAAAAACACACACACCTGTAAAGAATCTACATTGTTGAAATAAAAACACTACTATATGGCTATCTGTACAAGGGTATATATTGTAGCATGTCTATATAATCCTATTTCTGTAAAGATAAATGCAAAACAAATACGTATGTATATACGTTAGTATGAATAAGAAAAAGGAGTAGAAGGGTACACCAGACTAATACATTGGTAACTGAGGTAGGAGAGAGTGGGAAAAGTAAAAAAGATTGCAACAAATATGTTCTACTTTTGTAATTTTTTCAGATAAATTTGATTTTAAAAAATTATTTTTCCTCAAAAGTCTGACATTACTACTGATGATGAATTGTGTATTCTTATTCCTTTGTAAGTAGTCTAGTTTTTGCCTTTGTTTTGTTTTCTGGAAATGAGTAGAATTCTTGCTTTTATTCTTAGAGTTCTGAAATTTTTCCAAGACTTGTCAAGTGGTATGTCTTTTTCATCATCCTTCTGAGCCCTCATTGAACCCTGTTAATCTAAAGATGTCTGTGTTTGTGTGATGCTGCTTGGTACAATTTGTAGATCTAGATTTTGTCTCTTAATTTTTTTACATCCTTCTTGCCCTCTTTTGTTTATTTATTTATTTATTTATTTTATTTTATTTACTTTTGCTAAGGAAGATTTGCCCTGAGCTAACATCTCACCAGTCTTCCTCTATTTTGTATGTGGGTCACTGCCACAGCATGGTTGCCACTGAGTGGTGTCGGGCCACACCCAGAAACTAAACTTGGGCCCGTGAAGTGGAGCATACCAAATTTAACCACTAGGCCGTGGGGCTGACCCCTTTTAAAAAAATCTTTGTTCTGGAAGAATACCTCATTTCATCAGCTGTTTCCACTCTACTCTTCAGCTCACCTGTTAAGGGTTGTTTTGGTTTTCGGGGTTTTTAAAGTAATTTTTTGTTTCAAAGTTCTTTGTCAGCCTCCTGCTCAAAGCATATTGTACTTTATTTAAAACAGAGTAGTTTATAGAATCTGAGGATATTAAGTATATATTAAATATATTTTACTTTCTCTTTTTCTTCTGATTAACCTTATAATTTTACCATATTTAAATTTATATATTTCAATCACTGTCAATAAATATCTATAACCTCATTGTATAAAATAATAAAAATACACTTAACACACTAATTTCAGCCATTTTCAGATACGTTTCCCCCCCCCCCCCCCCACTCTCAACCTTTTGGAAGAATTTTTCTGAGATGGTAGGTAAGTGGTAAACTTAGAGATTGTGTGCCCCTCACACTTGAGTATTATGTAACTTGTCTCTGTATAGGATTCTATTTCAAAATAATTTTAACCCCAAACTTTGGAATTATTGCTCCATTAACTTCACCCTTAGTCTTGACAATGAGAAGTCTGATGCTATTCTGATTCATATTCTTTTCTATAAGACCTGTTTTTAGTTTTGTTTGTTTTATTTGAGATTGTCATCTCCATTCTTTCCAGCAGCCCTTGTCTAGACAAGACTGTTCTAATTTACGGTTTTATACGCCTTGGTATGTCTCTCTCTTCTAGTCCATCTGCTTTCGTTTCATTGGTGTTTTATGAGAGAGGAAAAGTAAATTATATCCTCGATAGATTCTAAGGAATCAAAAACTCTTAAATCCTGAGTGGTCACTTCATGTCCTTTTTCCTTAGAGCACTGAGTCCAGCACTGTAATTACCCCCTATTGCTTATAGAATATTATTTATCTAAAGCCCTGCTTTATCCCCACAAGAGTGTTATTGTTCTAGCCTCAGCAACTCTTAAGATATGCTTCTTCCTCTGGCTCTTTAACTTCTACCCGTTTATCCTGTTTATTATGCCTTTGGAGTGGTATAAGCTCCCAGGTATTTCCTTCTAGAATAAATTT
This sequence comes from Equus przewalskii, assembly GCF_037783145.1. Lineage (NCBI taxonomy): Eukaryota > Metazoa > Chordata > Mammalia > Perissodactyla > Equidae > Equus > Equus przewalskii. The sequence continues at coordinate 8,747,523 of NC_091854.1, forward strand.
CTGTTTGTAAGGGCCACCTTCATCACTGGAAGCAGTGTGCACATTCAGTGTCATCATTCTGTAAATGAAACAAGTAAGTGGCAAGGGTAATAGGGAATTAACACTGAATGAGTAATTACTAAATGCCACCACCTATTCTACATGTTTTATGTACATTGTCTTATTTAATCCTCACAATCCTGTAAGTAGGTTTCATGCTTATTTTATTGATGAAGAAACTGAACTTAAGGAAAGTAGAGTAACTTTGCCCCAAACTAGAAGTTGTGGAGCCATTTTTCAAACCCAGGTGTTTCTGCCTCCAAAGAGGGATTCTCTTGGCACTGCACGATAAAATTTAGGTACAACCCTTTCTTTTCTGTGAGGCTTTTCTTAGCCATGGTATTTTATATGACTTTCTATCTTCTCTGAGCTATAGAATGTATAATCTGTATTACTCACTGGGGACAATATATTGCTTTTTATTGATAGCAGTTTTTTATTCATATTTGTCCGATATAGGCTTCCTGAGTTAGATAGCAGTACAGTAAAGACAAAAAACCAAAAACGACAACAGTACCATTTGATTAGTGTTAAGAATAATTGAAATTTTCCTTGATGTTGATCTCAATTTTAAATAAATTTTAGTCACCTTTTATAAAACAATAATATACTATTGATAACATTTTGGTTTTATGGATTGAATAGATGGAAATCGTATGTTCTATAAGTGTCTTATAGTTCAAAATTGCTACTCTTGACCTGGCTGACATTCTCTCTTCATATGAGTAAACCTGAAGGACATTCTTTTAATCATAATTGTTTGAATAGAGCTATACGTGTGATTATTAGTAAGTACTTGCACTTCCTAAATGTTATGTAGTGTTTTCTGTAACATTTTGGTGAAATTTGCTAATTATTTAAATTCACAATAAATAAATGTATCCGGTTTTATAAATGAAACTCCAGGATTAAACATGTAATAAGTAAAAACTTGTTAGCAGCTCAAATGTTAAATCAGAAAAAAAGTAGTAGCTGGTTTGTGATTTGCCATTACGAAAGTGTAATGTTGAATGGTTCCTATTCCTAGTTTTTCTTAATCTTGAGATGAAATCCACATCTTTATGATTCAAACACCTTGATTGTATGTTCTTTTTTCTGTACACCAAACCTTCAAACATTTGAAGATTGTTAATTGTGTTAGCTAATTGTTAAGCTAAACATACCAAGTTTTCTTTTCATTTCATTATGTGGCATGCTGGATACCATTCTGAATGTTCTTTATTTTTTTAGTGTTCCTCTCAATGTGATATCCAGAGCAGGATACTACTGGATGATATGGTTATATAGTCTTCACTTGAATTGTATACTAGTTGAGTCTTGGGTATATATGTTTGTATGTTGTGTATAGTATATATAGGCTTAAATACTGCAGTAATTTTAGATGTAATATTTCAGTTAATTAAGATTGGTTTTGCAATTAGAATGATAGTTGTGAATGATTTTCTCTTCTTGACCCGATCTTATATATGACTAACTGAAGTTGTCATGTGTTCTCAAGGATAATTTAAATGAAGATGAGGTTTGTGAAAATCTGACAGATTCTAACTATATCTCAGCTAGTTGGCAACGTTATAATTTATTTATAGCTGTGTAATATAGTTATTAATGCACTAATGCAAAATGAGGGCAAATGATACTATGTTTTTGTGTGAAATTATACTACATGACAAAGGTTGGCATTATGTAGTAAGTACCCACCAAATATTAACCTACTTGAAATAAATACAATTAATAATGTACATAAAAGAATGAAATTAAGCTAATTTTCTATCAAAAAAGAATTATTCATGAACAGAAAGTGGACAGCATAGATTTGATGACAGGAAGGTTGTATCTAATCTGAATTACTGAGTGACCTAGGAAGCTTGTTCAGAGGGATTACAGAATAATTATGTTAATATGCAATTATCACCTCATTTCTTCTGTAGTAACCTCAAGATGTAGTGTAGTGAGGGTGTTATAGCAAGTGCTGATAGTTTGCAAAAATACTGATGTTTGAGATTTCTGAGACAATAAGTCTAGCTTGAGGCATATAAGTGATGATCTGTCATCCTGAAGACAGATCTGACCTTTGTGCTTTTTTTTAATGCTCACAGTATATAACTACAGGCAGTTATAGCTGTAGAACTCATTATGATTTTCCAGAAACTGAAATGTGTTTTATGTAGATTTAAAATTCCATTTGCAGCTTTTTATAAAGTGTGTGAATTTTTTTAAAGAACATTTTAAAATTCAGTTAAAAGGAAAATTGGCTGGTTATATGATTACATGGAGGGGAACATAGTATTAATGTCTTAACATTTTATTAAAAAATCCTAGTTGATATAGCAAATGCATTGAAATTTAGGGAGTCCAAACGATATAACAGTTTATTTTAATTTAGCATTTTCGCTTTTTTTTAACAATGAATAATGCCTACCTTCAAGTATGTCCTCTACTTAGTTATATTAACATAAACTGCTGTGGATAGCTGTTATATATTTTTGATTATATAAAGATACTTGGAAAAACTATTTGAGACCATGTGAAATTACCTTATAAGTCACATGCTTTCTTGCCTGGCTGCCACATAACCATCTGTGAATGTAGATAAATAATTTTTGGTGTGAAAATTCTAGATTTGTTATTTAGTTCAACAGGTTTTGATCTGTTGTTCTGCATTGTATCTCAATGCAATAGCTATGAGTCTTGAATGCTCTTAAGAAAAAAATGTATTTTGAACATTTTTCATTGTTGCTAAAATACTAGCTTACTGAGTCAATTTCTTATAGTATGTTTTTTAACTGATGGAGTAAGTTTTTAATATTAATGTGCTAATAAGAAAAAAATACTCTGAAAAAGAATAACTTTTCTGTTTAAGTAGAGATAATCTTTAATTTGGGGGTAAGTAAGGCATATTTCATTATGTAGGTGTAAAGGAAAACTGCTTGTTAAAGACCTCATTTTATTTTTAACAATATTTAATTTGAACCTCTGTTTTTTTTTTTCCTACCTATGTTTTGTAGATAAAAGATCTATTATACACACATATTCTTTCCATGTTTTAGTGCAAAACAGTTTGGTAACTTCAGAATGTGAACTTATGGAAGGCTCTTATAAAGCCGTTCTGGTAATGAGGATGCAGTCTTCGAGCCGACATGGTATTCTCATAGTTTGTCACCCTGCTGTTCAGAGGGTACCAATGAAGTTGCTTTAAATGGGAAGCGTCTGTTCCATCTCTGAACCTCTAACACCAGAACAGATGGGTGGAACATGAAACATGGAAGGTTTTACCTCTGAGGTGGTAACAGTGAAGCCACTCATTAACACTGAATTTACCACTTCGTTAGCAACGTTGCTTCCTGTTGAGAAAAGCTAATATAGGCTTTCAAATTGACTGAGCATATATTTGTCTACCTCTGTGATTATAATAAGTAGGAACAGAAAGTAAGTGTCTTTCAGGCTAGTTTTTAAAAAATTCTGTCCATTTCAGATTTTGGAGATTGTTCCTATTTGGGCATTTTACTTTTTCTACTGATTTAATGAGAAATGTCAGGAATGGGTAATAGTATAGTATCAGGGTTTGCTTTTCTTTTCATTGACATTTGCACACTCTTTTCCTAACACATGTTTCTGTGCTGCCCATTTTTAATTTGTGTGTATGCGTTGTAGAGACTCCTGCTGGGTGCTGCATTAGCACCATTTTGGGGTGATATCAGTGAATATGATCTTATTGGAAGTCTATTTTTATTACTGTGAAAGTTTGCTGATCTCGAAACAGAGTTCTAAGACCTATGAGGGGTGGAAAAATGATTGCTGGTATAAACAATAGTACCAAAAAAGATATTTGTAATAATTATTTGTAATGTTTGTTGTATTAAAAAACACATCTTGTGGAAGGATTAAGGTTATTTTGTAAGTGTTTGTTCCAAGTAGTGAAGTAAGAAAGTAATTAAAAACAATTTTTTTATTCTTGAACTAGATTTAATGTTTTACGAAGCATGTAATTGGTACCATAAAAGATATTAGAAATAATGAACTTTATTGAAAACCTTTTAATTTCTAAATATCAGATTGTTAGTTCCTGCTGTCCTAAAATAGTATTACTGTTATAGTATTTGTTATACAAATTAAAAATACTATGAAAAAATAGAATACTATTCACCAGAGCAGGAAGCTAGTCTGTCTTGTTTACTACTGTATCTCTAGTACTGGAGCTGTGCCTGGCACAGTAAGAGCTCAATAAATACTTGGAGAATGAATAAGCTGTACTTACTACTATGTGCAAAAGGAAAAGAAATATGGAATTTTATGCCAGTACTTCAAATAGTTAATACCTGGAGTTGCTAAATAGCAGGTTTTTTAAATTGCACTTGAGGATTATTGGATATTTTGAAGCTTGCTACAGTTGCTGAGTCAAGAAATCAGAACCACGATCAAATTTGCATTATTTGAGTAGTGTATCAAAATTTCATAAGAAGAAAACTACTTTTGTTCTTATGCTTTAGGAACTTTTGCTTTGATTTTGCAGTTGTGTTTTTATTCATTCAACACTTTAGTCCTTTATTCAACAAATATTGCCTGAACACCTATGCCAAGCACTGTGCTAGATTCTAGAGATACAAAGGTGACCGGGTCACAGTCCCTGACCTCAAAGAGCTTACATTCTTCCAAGAAGACAAGCAATTCCTGTATAGTGTAACCATTTCTAAGAGCAGGATAAGAACAGGGTGCAGAGGAACTCTTCATAGTAGGGGCAGTAATATAACCATGTTATGAATGTCTCCTAAACTTTTGGAAGTCTCCTTTCCTTTTAAAATATTCTATTGTCTTTTCATAATAATTAAATATATTATCAAAATTGCCTAGAAAAGTTGTATCTATATTTTATATGAAGTAAACTAAAACATATATTCATGATGTTTCAGAGTAAAAATTTTTAGGTTATTGCAGACTGTCAAATCATAAATGGGATAACTGCCTTTAGAGAATGCCTAGAATTTGGGGGCCCAGGTTATGAAAATTTAAAGCAACATGTAAAACTTCCTTTATTTTAACTTTACTAATTTAGAACTAATGATAATTTACATGAGAAATGAATGAAACCCTGTGACTAAACTTTCCTGTTTAATTTTTTTTTTTTTGCCTTTCTTCTTCTCCTCCTCCCCAAAGCCCGCTAGCACATAGTTGTATATTCTAGTTGTAGGTCCCTCTGGCTGTGCTATGTGGGACACCACCTCAGCATGGCCTGATGAGTGGTGCCTTATCTGTGCCCAGGATCGGAACCGGTGAAACCCTGGGCTGCCAAGGCCGAGTGCGCAAACTTAACCACTTGGTCATGGGGCTGGTCCCAGTATTTTTTAAATTGGTAGAATTTTAGGAAAATATGAAACATTGAGAGCAAAGTAATCATAATTTTTTTTAATAAAGAGTACTCTTTCATACATTAGCCATTGATGTTGATAGCACATATGTTCATTCAAGTAAATTTCTTTGTTGAGTGGTGTTTTGTTACCTTCTTCCAGGAATGAACTTTTAAGTGACAAAACTTCTACTGCTCTGCAATGTTTAACGGTTTACATTGTTCTCTCGTATGGAGTGATTGTCTCTAATAAATCTACTTAAATGAGATAATCTTTTTATTAGCAATTTATATATGAGATTTAAAATTGCTTTTTCAGTATGTAGCATATTCATTTATATCGTTTGTGTCTGTGTATATGTTGCTGTTCCCTAGACATTTTGTATATATGCAGTGTTGGGTGGTGGTTGTTGCCTAGCACAAAGAAAAAATTCACCTTTGAGACACTTTTAAAGTCTTTCAGTTTTTTAAAATGAATCTCAATATAACGAGTAGGATTAAGCTAATAAAAATGTATACTTTCAACTCTCCATATGTTCTAATAGTATTTTTTCCTTCATGCAAATCTAAATTTTTTTTTTCCATTTTCTAGACTAAATGTATTAAATGGGCTTGCCAACAATATGGATGATTTGAAGATAAACACCGATATTACTGGTGCTAAAGAAGAACTCCTAGATGACAACAATTTCATCTCAGACAAAGAGAGTGGAGTTCATAAACCAAAAGATTGTCAAACATCATTTCAGAAAAATCATACGTTCACTCTGCCTGAAGAACTATCAAAGGACAAATCTGAAAAAGCCTTAAGTGGAGGCCAGTCTACTCTATTTATACATGCTGGTGCTCCTACTGTTTCTAGTGAAAACTTTATCTTGCCTAAAGGAGCTGCTGTTAATGGACCAGTTTCACACTCCTCTTTAACTAAGACTTCCAATATGAATAAAGGCAGTGTTTCATTAACCACTGGACAGCCTGTGGATCAGCCAACAACAGAATCTTGTTCGTCTTTGAAGGTAGCAGCTGATCTTCAGCTGTCTACACCACAGAAAGCAAGTCAACATCAAGTTTTATTTTTGTTATCAGATGTAGCACATGCTAAGAATCCAACTCATTCCATTAAAAAACTACCTACCTCTGCTTCAGTTGGTTGTGACATTCAGAATTCAGTAGGGAATAGTATGAAGTCAGATAGCACTTTAATAAATCAAGTAGAGGTGGGTGAGGATAGTGAAGATTTATTGGTAAAAGATGATTGTGTCAATACATTAACAGGAATTTCCTCAGGTACAGATGAATTTAGGTCAGAAAATGATACAAACTGGGACCCCCAAAAAGAGTTTATTCAATTTCTTATGACCAATGAAGACACAGTGGATAAAGCTCCAGTTCACTCTAAAGTAGGTCTAGAAAAAAAGAGAAAGCGAAAAATGGATGTAAGCAAGATAACTCGTTATACTGAGGATTGCTTTAGTGATTCTAATTGTATACCCAATAAGTCAAAAATGCTAGAAGTAGACTTTCTGGAACAGAATGAAGAACTACAAGCAATAGACTCACAGAAATATACATTATCAAAAGTGAAGCCTGAATCAACTGATGAAGACTTGGAATCTGTGGATGCTTTTCAACATCTAATTTATAACTCAAATAAGTGTGGAGAAGACAGTTCACCTGTTCATACTAGCACTTTTCTTTCAAATACCTTAAAAAAGAAATGTGAAGAAAGTGATTCCGAGTCACCTGCTACTTTCAGCACCGAAGAGCCATCGTTCTACCCCTGTACAAAGTGCAATGTGAATTTTAGGGAGAAAAAGCACCTCCACAGGCATATGATGTATCATTTAGATGGGAATAGTCACTTTCGTCATCTTAATGTCCCAAGGCCGTATGCTTGTAGAGAGTGTGGACGGACATTTCGAGACCGTAACTCACTTCTAAAGCATATGATTATCCACCAAGAAAGAAGACAAAAGTTGATGGAGGAAATTCGTGAATTGAAAGAACTTCAGGATGAAGGAAGAAGTGCACGATTACAGTGCCCTCAGTGTGTGTTTGGTACCAATTGCCCTAAAACATTTGTGCAGCATGCTAAAACCCATGAAAAAGATAAAAGGTACTACTGCTGTGAGGAGTGTAACTTCATGGCAGTGACAGAAAATGAACTAGAATGCCATCGAGGCATTGCCCATGGAGCAGTGGTAAAATGCCCTATTGTCAGTTCTGACGTAGCCCAGAGAAAAACGCAAAAAAAGACTTTCATGAAAGACTCTGTTATAGGAACATCCAAAAAATCAGCTACCTACATATGTAAGATGTGTCCTTTTACTACTTCAGCCAGAAGTATTTTAAAAAAACACGTGGAGTACTTGCATTCATCATCATGTGTTGATTCATTTGGTAGTCCTCTTGGACTTGATAAAAGAAAAAGTGACATCCTTGAAGAATCTATAGATACTGATAGCACTAAACCATTAGTTAAACAACAGTCAACCACATTTCCAAAGAACTCTGCTTTAAAACAAGATGTAAAGCGAACATTTGGATCATCCTCACAACCAAGTAATTTTTCAAAATTCCATAAGCGGCCACACAGAATACAAAAAGCTCGGAAAAGTATTGCCCAGTCAGGTGTAAACGTGTGCAGTCAAAACAACTCTCCTCACAAGACTGTTATGATTAAAAGCAGCATTGACCAAAAACCTAAGTATTTCCAGCAAGCAGCAAAAGAAAAATCTAATGCCAAGGCAAATAGCAACTATTTATATAGACACAAATATGAAAACTACAGGATGATCAAAAAATCAGGTGAATCATATCCTCTGCATTTCAAAAAAGAAGAAGGTAGTTCATTAAATTCTTTACATCTGTTTTCATCATCAAGTAATTCTCACAACAATAGTTTTATTTCAGACCCTCGTAACTCTGACACCAAAAGGCCAGAAAGCTTTAAAGACCACAGGCGTGTAGCTGTAAAGAGAGTAGTTAGGGAATCTAAGAAGGGAAGAACTGTTGGAGGAGAAGATTTGGATAGCTATCCGGATTTCTTGCATAAAATGACTGTTGTTGTTTTACAGAAACTTAATTCTGCTGAAAAGAAAGATAGCTATGAAACAGAAGATGAAAGTTCCTGGGATAATGTTGAGCTAGGTGACTATACAGCACAGGCTATAGAAGATGAAACTTATAATGATATTAATCAAGAACATGTAAACTTATTCCCTCTGTTTAAAAGCAAGATAGAAGGCCAAGAGCCTGGGGAAAATGCTACCCTTAGTTATGATCAAAACGATGGCTTTTATTTTGAATATTATGAAGATGCTGGAACTAATAACTTTTTGCATGAGATACACGATCCTCAGCATTTAGAAAATGCGGAAACTTCATTGTCAAAGCATAGTTCTGTTTTTCATTGGACTGATTTGTCTCTTGAGAAGAAATCGTGTCCTTACTGCCCAGCAACATTTGAAACAGGTGTTGGGTTGTCAAACCATGTCCGGGGACATCTTCACAGAGCAGGATTAAGCTATGAAGCCCGTCATGTTGTATCACCAGAACAAATAGCTACAAGTGATAAAATGCAACATTTCAAAAGAACTGGCACAGGGACACCTGTTAAACGAGTTAGAAAAGGTAAGTTTTCATGTAGATAATTTGAGCTAATATGTCTATATTCAAATTCAAAGGATTTGAAGGTTTTGCTCAAATTTGGTCTTTATTAGAATCACATAACTTCATATTTCAGAGTTAATTGGCTTTAAGATGGTCAATTTACAAAAAATTCTGATATTACTCTTAAAAAATTTTTTTTAGCTATAGAGAAGTCTGAAACCACTTCTGAACATACTTGTCAGCTCTGTGGTGGTTGGTTTGATACTAAAATTGGATTATCAAATCATGTTAGAGGCCACCTGAAAAGACTTGGAAAGACCAAATGGGATGCTCACAAATCTCCAATATGTGTTCTGAATGAGATGATGCAAAATGAAGAAAAATATGAAAAAATCCTAAAGGCATTGAACAGTCGACGTATTATTCCCAGACCATTTGTAGCTCAAAAACTTGCATCAAGTGATGACTTTCTATCTCAAAATGTTATACCTCTTGAAGCATACCGTAATGGCCTAAAGACTGAAGCTTTATCAGTATCTGCGTCAGAGGAAGAAGGGCTGAATTTCCTAAATGAATATGATGAAACAAAACCAGAACTGCCCAGTGGAAAAAAGAATCAGTCTCTTACACTGATAGAACTGCTTAAAAATAAAAGGATGGGAGAAGAAAGGAATTCTGCTATTTCTCCTCAAAAGATTCATAATCAAACTGCAAGAAAGAGATTTGTTCAGAAATGTGTTCTTCCATTAAGTGAAGACAGTCCGTTGATGTATCACCCACAAAAAATGGACTTGACTATGCACTCAGGTAAGAAGACATTTATCTTGTATAATTTAAACACAATTTAATTATGCTTACTTTAATGGAATATTTGTAGAAAATACTTTTTTAGAATCTTTTTATTTAAGCTGCTTTTTTTGCAGCAGAGATTGGTTATACTGTCATTTCTATATAAATCATCAGTTGATGATCATCAGCACTCTGAATTCTCTTTGCCTTATTTCTTGGTCAGAATGTAAGGTGAGAACAAAAACAAACGAAAAGCTGATCTGTAAAAATAAAATTTGCTATGGCTGGGGGATGGTTCTGTGGATGGGAGGTTGATGTTGTTCAAAAGCATAGCATTACTGAAAAGGCAAGCCTCTGTCCTATTTTTGCCAGTGCTGCAAAGTGATAATATTTTCAAGAGTTAGCTGTTGGTTTTCCTACTGCTTAGGTAAAACAAAACAGACTTGTTAAGCTGAATGGATTGGTGTCTGTTGTGTGTTGTGATTAACCCAAAGAAACTTCTTCCTCTCCAATTCTTCATTGTATTGTGGGATAGTTTGGTTTTGGAGAACTGTTGTGAGTATAAAACGTTTGTTTGTGGTTTTAGATTTTACAATAGTGTTCCAATGGAGCGGAACAGGTGACCTAGCTCAGTGCTTATGCACCAATAGTTTTTCCTTTTCAAAGGAACATTTTGTATGTATTGGCAAATGATGTGGCAGATAAAGTAGCCAACCTTTATTTGGTGTTGTAAAGTCTGGTTTACTCTTTTAGACTAGAATAATTTTATGCGTCTTTATAGGTTTCTTTGGAGGTTGAGAATGTTGAAGATTAACTTCGGTGGTCTCATAATTTTAGCCCTGAGTTGAATGTGTCTAAAGGAAAAGTATTTGATCAATGGATTAATAATGAATAAAATTACTGTAATCTTGATTTGTTTACTTTGGGCAGACGACATTCGTAATGCGGTTTTGATTTAAGGAAAGATTGCGTTGTATTGTAAGTGGTCTGAAAAGCAGTTTATCTTGTATGGGCTTCTGGTTAATAGATCTCTTTCTTTTCGTACGAAGAGAGTCTTTCCAAGTCAGTTTTTCAGAAGGATAAAATATAAGGAAGATACGTTAGCTGTGTTGACAAAGGTGTAGTACACTTCAGAGGGAAGGTGTACTTGTGGCTATCACAATAATGTTGAAGAAGCCAAGTGAAATGTGTTGGGGGAGTGAGGGTTGCATCAGAAGTTAGGAGTTTGTTATTGTTTCAACCTGTTTACTTCCCTGTGATGACGAAGATGTTAGCTTGTTGATCATTTATTTAGCACAAAGATTTTAGCAAAAAACTTCAAATCATTAACTTTCATTATTGATTGCGCATTCAGAGTAATGAACATAAAATGCCCTGAATAAAATGTTGTGTCTAACAGCTGTTCAGTGGTGTGTTTTACCACCTTTTCTCCCAGCCTTCATCAGAAAGCCTAATTTAGTATTGAGCCTTTTACTGTTTTGTGGGTAAAACACTTTAATTACCACTTTGTCAACTAGACTTTCTAATTCTTTTTATTGGTTATGTTGTAAGCTTTGAAACTTCTCAACAGAACTGTGCTATTCAAATCACAGAATTGTATTTTAGGTTTAGGGAAATGATCTGCGTAACACAGAAATCTGCAAGAAAGTGATAATAGGTGTTAAATCCAGAGCAGCTCAGAGGTGCAAGACATTCCTCTTCCATTTTTCCAAAGAGCGTGGGTTGGCTCTAAATACTAACTACAAACTAATAATAGTTAACAATTCCCCCTCCTTATTTTAAGTTAAGCTAATTCAATGAACGTTTTTTAAACCATCTTTATTGTGGTACTTTTCTTCACGCTTTTAGCTAAGAAAATTTCACTTTTTGGAGTGAGAACTGGATTATAGTTTTCTTTTGAATGATAGGTATGCCTGTGAAGCTTAGAACATGTGTGCATTGCAATACGACGTTTACAAGTGCTGTTAGCCTGTCCAACCACTTACGCGCTTATGCACGAAAGAAGAGTGCTGGACTTTTGACTGGTACAGGTATGTTTGAACAGATAACACAGCAAGTCTGTTTGATACACTTTTTTTCTCACCAGACTGGTGCTAATTCAGATGATATTTATAGCTTTCTTTGGTAAGCAGCAATTGAGTCTGAATACACATTAAATTTCAGCAACTTGTAAACTGTTAGATATAATTTTAAGCAAGTTATTCTTTTTCATTTGGCTCTTATAAAAAATAACTCAGTAGAGGTGTAGAACTTTTGAGTCTACATTGTTCCCGTTGATTTTTAAATTATACTATTTTTCATTTTTAAATTTATTTTTGTTAGTAGATTCCAGTAAGACACCTCTCTTTGGTAAAAAAAAAAAAAAATTCCAGCTTGGGGATATACTTTATTAGAAAAGGAAATTATCGTGAAATTTCAAATATGTAGCTTGATTAGAAAACTAAGCAAACTAATGAGTTTTCATTAGTCTATAGATCAGATCTTTAAAGGGGCAAGAGTTAATAATGGCCCATGTTGACAACTGAATAGATTTTTTCTTTTAATGTCCCTATAAACTATTTTTAGGATTAATAAATACAGCTACGCCCATAAATGTTAACATGCACATTTCTGTGTTATTTTTGGTTGGTTAGCCCAACCTTGCAGATACCTCTTCATACTGCTAGTCTGAAAATTTTATTAGCTTACTCATATGTAATACTGCTTCTTACCCTACAAAATGCCTTGCTCTTTTCGTTTGTAACCTTTCAGAATACCCTGCTTTGGCAAATCCCGTTTCTCTCACATCTTAAAATATACCCTCTTTTCTAAATAGATCTATATAAATCCTTTTGCCTAAAATTTTCCATCGAGTCTTTTTATTTCTCTTGCTCTTTTAGATCACTGCCTTCTGCTTCCTTCTAATTGTTGTTTTCCCAACTTTTTTGTTCTTTCTCATGTCTTCCTATGGCTCACATCTAATATGTTCTTGCTACCAAAAAAACACTTGTATTTATGCTACTGTCTTTCTTTGCTTTATCCTTTGACTTGATATACAAATGACCAGGGATGACTGCTGACCATTTATATTAAAAGGAGAGGAATAGAGTGAGTTTTACTTTACTGGGTTAGTCCTCCTACAGTAAGGTTTTAGTTTTTATGATATTACTCCTACCTTCATCAGGCTTGGAAGGTGATTGCAGACGTTAGAGTCAGGAAGGCAGTGATAGTAAGAGACTGCAGGAACAGAAAATCATCGTTATTGTTCTCTTAGCCACTAACTTTTACTGAACTTACTAAGTGTCAGGCATTATGCTATTCAGCTTACGTGCATAGCATTTCATCTTCACTACTACCATATGCATTGTAGGTACTATAATTCTCTCAATTTCACAGGAAACGAGGGCTTAGAGAACTTAAGCACGTTGCCCAAACTCATGTAATTATTAATTATGGCAAAGTTGAAATTCAAATCAAGGCTGTTTTACCCTAGACCTTTGTTTTTAATCACTGTTATCTACAACATACAGAATGAAAGCAATTGAAAATCCTAAAATGAAGTTGGGTTTAAGGTGAGGAACTTTCTGGTGAAGACTGAATAAATAAGAATCTAATTAGAGCAGAGACCCAAGAAAATGGTTAGGCTTGGAAGAGATGACAGTGTTCCATTTTGGCAGTTCAGGCAGATTATGCAAATGCTCGGTGAGGTGTATCTCTCTGGTACAGATTTTGCAGTCCATTAAAAAACGGCTTTTACCTTATCTGAAAATCCTTCAAAACATAGGATTAATTGTTTTAAAATAGCTGATAGTAACCCTCCATTGACCTAGGGTGCATTCTAATGAACACTTTATTATTTTAAAAAATTTCATTATTAGAGAGAAAAGTATATAGGATGAATGGGGATACATTTATTTGGATATAAGAAAAAAGATATTATTTTTAAAATATCATTAAATACTGATCAAAATATCGGAAGTGTAGGAAAATATAAAGTGTGTATTTGATAGTTCTAGGGCAAAGGGAAGGGAAATGAAAAGCTGAAGAATGTCTAGGGTGGTGCTTTCCATAGCCCATACCCGTTTAAGAAAAATAAAAAACTCATGCTCCCTTTTCTTGGAAATGCTGAAACTTTTCCCTGCTTTTTAAAATCTTCTTGACCAGTGGAATGACAGAGAAGATGTCTTTGCTGCTTTTTCATGCCAACTAGGAAGTTTTTTTTAATCAGCTTTATTAATGTTTTTTGTTTTCCAAATGAGAATTTTATGTTATATTTAGAAACTCTACATGCCTCTTCTCTTCTCCCATATCACTTTCACTGGTATAAAGCAGTGGTCCCAACCTCTGGTCCTGGAGGGTTCCACTGGGTTATTATAAGGGCTTCAACAATTCATATGAGTAATAAGCATTATTTTTCAAGAACATGTAGGTGCTATTTTGATGAATAAAATGCAAAATCATTTTTAAAAGACCTTACCTTAATCCAAATGTATCACAAAAGTGGAACAATGTAAGGGAAAAGAGGTAGGGACTAAAGCCGCCAGAAGAATGTCTAGTTTCTGTGTTCCCAGTTCAGGCAGTCCTCATTCATGTAGATTTTTAGTTATGTGGACTACCTAATCTTGAAGAAAAAACTTAGATATCCCTAGACTAAATGCTGAAGGCCTGCCTAGTGACCTGTGGTAGAATAACTTCTAAGTCTTCTTATAAGCCACCAGCTCCAGGCCTTTTCTGTGGGAACTGGTGGCCTTTCGAAGGGGAGAGATTTTTTTGTTAGCCTGAATAGACTGAAAAGGATGCCCCCCTGCTTCCCCAAATAGTTATTTACTGATGACTCAAAAGTTCAAACATGATGGTTCTTAATCTTTTTTGGGTCATTGCTATAGGCTCTGTCCCAAAAACATGCACTTACTCATCCACAGATAAGAATTTTTCTATATATAGGCTTTGCGTATCCCTTAGAAGTTATCATCCAGGGACCCTTCCTCTGGTGGAAAACCAAGAAAGGGAGATGCCAAAATAAAAACAAAGTAGAAGGAACACAGAACTGGGAATCAGGAGTCCTAAGAAATCTTTTTTTTTTTTTTTGAGTTAGAAGTTCCTAAAATGCCAGAACTGTTAATATCAAAACTAATTTATATGGTCACAAATGTAAATTAAAATAAAAAATTCTTCCTAATTTTAGTAAAAGGAAATGATGAAGTAGGAAAACTTTGGAATAATGACATGGAAGAGGTAGCCATACTTGGGACAAAGTTAAATTGTCAAAAAAGAATAAACTTCACAGATTAAAATTTTGCCCAGAACTGACCCAGTTTATCATCTGTTGGGCAAGTTCAAATAAATTGTTTAATAATTTCCATGTGCCTTCACTTGTGGATAATCATTTACAAAGATGTTTTACTTTTTTTTTAATGGATTTTTATCTAAAGAGACTAGTGCGGAAGGGTTTACTTTATGTCCTATATTGTAAATTCAAGGCATACTTCTTATTCAGGAATTTATTCCAATTAATATAGACTGCACTATTGGTAGACTTCTTTTTCAGGTTTTGTTCTCTTTAGATTAATGTTTTATGTGTTTATACCCATTTTTTCCTGGTTAATTCTTTATGCAGTCTAATAAAAACATTATGTAATTTTCATTAAAAATCAGAATCACATAGTTCATATTAAATGCTTTAATAATATTTTAATTAAATGATGTCTTTTTTTATACTGGCAATATTAAGAACACAGTAGTACTAAGTTAGTTAATGAAGTGACCATGCAGACTGGTTTAACCCTGTTGTCCCAACCAAGTAGTAGTGTCTCTTTCAGAAGTGTCCTAGATTGGACGATAAATTATATGGTTACTCTGCTATTAAAATTTCTAAAATATTTAAAATTATGTAAGGCAAAGTGTAGTCTATTAACTTAATCTGCAACCAGGAACCAAAAAACAATATTCTGAGGTCAAAGAATGAATTTCAACAGTTGAAGAAATGGAAATAATTAAAGTCTGGGTAGAGAATGTTGTAAAAGGAAATACATCAGTAAGATGAATGTGTGTTTTGCACAATGCTTCCCTGTGATACATAGCAATCTGTTATCTCTTGAAAAGAAGAAAAAATAACATTGGTGTTCAACATTTTGATTGGAACTCTGTTTTATATCTTGACCCCATATGCAAACTCGCATTCTTAGACATACTCACTTGTTCACTCATTCACTCACCTGAATTGAGTGTGATGCACTCTGATGTTTTTTATTTTATTCTTTTTCATTAAAAATTAATGCTGGTCGTGACCCAGTAAACTGATTTACCACCCTGTAAGAAGTTACTACCCACAGATTGCAGACACTCTCCTTAAGTGACTCTCCCTCTTAGGGACTGGTACTGACTGGAATTGACAATAGTTATATTTTGGAAATCATAATACTTCTGTGGCAGCAAATGAGTTTTCTTTACTCATTGTTTTCAAATGTTTATCTGTAGATAGTGTTTTTTAATCAAATGTTGATCTTCGGTAATTAAAGTAAATTGGAAATTTCTAGTTATTTAAAATAATACAAGAAAAATATTTTATGTGCAAATGTATTTAGGGAAGGTCTTCATTTCGTTATTTTCAGAACACTTTCATGATAGCGTTCTAGAAGTAAAGCATGATTGTTGCTATTCTACAACAGACTCATCATCACAATTAAAAAATGACTTTTCCCATGAGAAAAAAATAGCTTAAGAATTGGTACTACACCCTTTCAGTCAATACCACTAGTGCAACATATCTATATTCTTTTTTAGGAAAGTCAGTGTTTGATTTTTCACACTATCCACTGCATATTACTTAACAGATCTTTTGCCTGTTTTAAGCTATAATGATATAATTGGCAGTAGAGGCCTGTAACAATAAGTACTAATGAACATATAACACAGTACCGTGTGTTGAGTAGATATATAAGCCACCAGAAAAGTTTTTCTTACATTGTGGAAAGTGCTATAGGAACACTTTCCTCTGTGATGGAAAGAGGAAAAGAATAGTATTGCGAAAGCTTCTGAAGGTGCATTAATACTTGTTCTTTCATGAGTGTCTCTGCAGTGTCTTTTTAAATGTATTATAACATTACATCTTCAAGAAATTGTATGCTTTTGTAGTGATTCATTCAGCCTGAAAGAATACAAGTAGAAAATTATCTTATTATTATAATTAAACTCTAATGGAGAAAACTAGCTAGTTAAAGCAAATACCTTGATAATTCCTCCAGACTTGGCTGTATGGGGGATACATGAGAAGTATGAGACATGTGCCTGTCACCAAAGAACTTAGGAAAGCATTATTGGTAACACATACAAAACTATCAAAATTAGAGAACTGTGCAAGATAGTATACAAATAAGTGGTGTATTTGTTCTAAGTGCTGAAGGAGTTCGAGGTGTTTATTTTAGTCTAGGCCTCCTTTCAAGGGGAGCTGGGAAGTAAGTTGGTTCCTTTTGTCCTGCTGCCTTTACTGTTTGTCTCATTGGTAAATAGAACCTCAAAAAGGAAGAAAAAAGATAAAAATAGTTCATACTGGTATGTTTCTCATTATGTTTAAAATGACAGAGAAAAATGAAACCAGTAGTCAAAGGAAATTTTCATTCATTCAATGAAAGTTTTAGTTATTCTATTGTGCCTGGACTGTGCTAGCTCTGAGGCTAGAAAGACCCTGCACTGCAGCTGCATAAACATAATCATGATGCAGTGGGATAAGGATAAGTGTACTGTTACGGAAAGCTTTAGAACGTTTCATCTAGACCATGAACTTGAAGGATGAGTAGTTTTAGGAAGAAGAGATGACGTAGACATTCCAGGTAGAGAAAAGAACATAGTGTGGGCACAAAGGGTTGAAATTTAGAGTTCAAGAGGTGCTGGGAGATTCAGTTATAGATGTTTGGGAAGATGGTAATGTTAGAAAGATGGGTTTAATGCTTTGAATGCTTGCTAAAAATTTAGGAAGTCATTGAAGGATTTTTAAAATAAGGGAATGACATGGTCAAACTTGTATCTTAAAAAGATAGCCCTGATACAATGAAAGATGGATTTCTCTGTTTTCTTGGCTATAACTTATCTCTGTAGTACTGTTCTTCATTAAAAGTGTATATCTGTATATATTTATCTGTACAGTAATAAATCATTTATTCAGGATTAGCAAAGTAATGAATGTTCCAGTTGAGTAAATTTTCCAGGTAATTGAAGACGATTGTCAACCTTGATTTTATCCTGACCATTTTGATGGTAATATTTCTAAAATGTTGGTCTCATTTCTGCCTTGTTAAACAGTAGACTGAATATAATTTAATCATTTGGATACTGATTGTTTTGTCATGCCATCAAGAATTGGGCTATTTGCCCACAGTACTGAAAAAGTGATTGGCTGATTTATTCACTAATTCAACAAGCATTTTTTTCAGCTCCTACTGTGGTTTATGCATTATGCTAAATACTAGAGATAAATCAGATCTTACAATATAGTGGAAGCACATATATATATATATATATATATATATATATATATATAATACAAGATGAATTTTAAGTGCCATTGGAGAGATGTGCATGAAGTATTGTGGAATTTCAGAGGAAGAAGATACTTTCTGCTAGACCAGGACTCAGCAAAGCTTTTGGAAGTAACATTTGATTTGGACCCTGAAGGAAAGCTAATTGAAATGGAAATGGGGGTCAGGAGTGGGGAAGGAGTATACTTGGAGGAAGCAACCTGGGACAATGTGGGAAGTTCATTGAAAATAGCAAGAAATAGGAGATAGGGAATAGAGGTGGATAGGTAAGGACATAGAATGCTAGAGTGCTAATTTGTTATGTTGAAATTAATTTCGTAGTGAGGAGCCAGGAAGGATGTTTTTTTAAAGAATTTGAGTAAAGTTTTTAAAACTGCCTTTTAAAGAAAAGTTAACAGATTTGGTGGGGAGGTGGAAAGATTGTAGTAGGTAAGATCATTTTAGGAGCCCTGAACCAGGACAATGACAATAGAGCAGATGTACGGATAGTATTATGAAAGTAAAGTAAGAATTTGCAGGTTAGTTAGAGGTAGAAGAATAAGAGGAAAGAGACAGAAACGGCTCAAGGTTTTAAATCTTGTCACTGAGAATGGTTATACCAGTATAGTTAATGAATCTGCTACCATGGTATCTGGTAAGAGAAGGGTAGGCCTCATTACTTCTCTGGCTGTCGTTTATCTACCAGCACCTTATCATCCAGCCATCCACTATAAGAAAGCAAATAACCACACTTATTGAATCAGTAAGTTTGTTTTTGGAGAATGGAGCCTAAGAGGACCATTGTAGCATAAAATATTTACATTTAATGATGCCTGCTTTTGCTGGTTATTGGTTATAAAATTTAGGAATTCTGTTTGGTTGATAATCTTTTTTGGCCAACAGCTTGTTTTTCAAAAAAATCTTAACTAGTCCTCGCGCATTCTTGGGGTTCTATTACTTACTAGTTTTCTGAGTCTTGCTTTTTGTATCTTGTTTTGATTTTTTAAACAATTGACTTAATTGGATTTTCATATGTTTGGATTTTTTTAACGTGTCTAATATATTTATATCCTTAGTTGTAGTGTTGTGTTTGCTGTGATTTCTAGTCTAACATTTTTTGAATGCTGCTTATAATCTGGATTAAGATATAGTTAGACCTTATTGTAACAAGGCATGTTCCTGGCCAGAGCGAAAATGTAGGTAATCTGTTTTAAGTAACTTAATGGAAGTAGTAAAATACTACATAGACTTTCTCTTTTGGAGGTTATGGCAAGAGGATGGCTTGTTGGAGACTGGTGGTCCCTCATTTATCTAAGAGGAAGAGTAGGATGTACTATTTCTGTGTTGTGTCTGGATTTTGAGGAATAAGGTTAATTCTTGCTACCCAGTGTTTACAATATATATTTAATTGTGGCACCAAATCAGATCTATTGGGATCATGAATTTGTGACATTTAGATTTACTATTATAATTATTGTGAACCCCATCTAATTTAAAGTTGAACGTGATTATATTACAGATAATTTAATGTAAATTTTAAAGTAAGGTGGTTCCCTTTCTTAACTAATTTTGTAATCAGGAACAATTATTCAATTACTCTTGCTAAATATGAAATGTTTTGGAAATACTGAGACTTTTAGAGGGCAGGGAGTGTGATTATATTCAGATAATTCTAAACAAAAGTAACATAAAGCAGATTTGTCATTATGTATTTTAATGTTTATTCCAATTTTAGATGTGTCTTGGAAAAGTGGTTGATACTGATGAGTGCCTATTTTGCTTACTAAAACAGCATGCAAGTCCTTAAGGAGAAATTGGGGTTTTTTTACCTGTTACCACAGAGAAATAATACATTTGCTATCCTGTTAACTCTTAACTGACCAGTAAGCAACTTGTAGCTAGGGTGTTGTTAGCTTTTAGCTTTTGGCAAGCTGGAAAAACTAACTGCCTCCAATTTCTGTTTATAAAAATGTGTGAATAAGGTATCATATTTATGTTTAGCTTTTCCCTTCACATCTTGAAAATACTTGCTCAAACTACTCTTTTACTAATCATCTCTACTTTGAAATAGCAGAGGCTTCTACAAATTGAATGTACTATTTCTTCTCCCAAGTAGACCCAAGTTTAAAAAGCTACCTTCATTTGCTTTAACTCTTTCTCTGAACCAAGCATGTAAGGCTGTTGCTACCCTTAATACAACCTCCTACTTTATAAGGCAAACTCAAGCTACCTGTCTCTTATAAACTAATGTTGTTAAGCCACAAACCTCATACTTAAAACAAAAGAAATCTGCTTTTTCAGTTTTTTTGCATTTCATCCTCTTCCAGGTAAAATGTTATGTCGTGCAGGATCTAATTAACTTTGTCGTGATTGCTCTGTGATTCTGGGTTAGTTATTGTGTTTTAGTTATTGAGAATGGAAACTAAAAATTGATGGAAGAAATTTAGGGTCCTGAAAAAAATATCCAGGTTTAGAGTGCAAATATCAAGGGAAAATGATGGTGAAAGTATACTTTTGAGGTTGTTAATAGTGTATCTGTCTGTATGCTTAATTCTAATTGGAAAGGGAACGTTGCTTTTCATAACAATAAACCACTTGAACTGCTTTATATGTATGTTTTGGGAATAATGACTGGTTTGATTATGGCAGTGTGTAACTAGGAACAAAAGAATTGGTCTTGGGAGTGGGAAAGTCTTTTCCAATTTTAATGGTCTGCAGAGAGTAGGATTTAACAGTTTTTCTCTTAATAGCTATTTTTTTTATGGGCCAAGAGATTAAGAGGTGGAACTGGGGGCTACCTTTTCATTTAGGGTGGTAGGTACTGAGGACCCAGAACTGGCTATGTAGTTTGCAGGGCTCAGTGCAAAATGAAAATGTAGAGCATGTTCAAAAATTACTAACAATTTCAAGACTGTGACAGCAGAGCATTAAACCAAGTGTGGGACCCTATTCAAGTGCACGTGCACCCATGAAGTCTGTCTTGTAGGCACTTTATGCAAAAAGAAAAGTGTACACTGAAGAAATAAGAATTTGGCTTCTCAACAGATGGCTTCCCCTTCCCCCATCCCTATTTTGTACAAGCTAACGTGTTTCTTCTCCCCCCAAAAAAGCCATGCTTCTTTTTCAGTTGGGGCTGAGGGAAAGAAAATGCTATTTGCAGTCTTTTGTATGCTTGGGGCTTATGAACCTTGAAGGATTAATGGCAGCAACTAGAATTGAGTTTATTTATTCATCTCACACTTGTGTACCCCTCGGAACATATGCATCCTCTTCTCACTTCACCACTGCCACTACCACCTTCACCACCAGCTTGTTAATGGTGGTGGAATGATGGCTTCCCTATTTATGTCATTTTTATCCCTTCTGTCTTCCTGAAAGAGTTCATAGCTACTCTTGCCTACTCACATTATACAGGCCAACTAGGTAGAAAAGAAATTTTCTTCCCCCTGGTAGGGCTATATCGTGCCTCTTATTTTAGATATATATAATCTGGCCGTTATATTAAGTTTTGCTTTACCCCGGAGATGTCAACAACCAGTTAGAAAGGAAACAGATGAAACAGGGCTTTTAACTAAATGGGAAGAGGACAATGGTTGCAAATAAAAATATTTTGGTGGTGAATGTCAATTTAGTTATGATGTGCTTCTTTACAACAGAAGCTTCAGATGTTTTTAAGAAATAAATTCTTATTCTTTGAAGTCAATTGTGTAGTGAATTAAAAAGAAAATGAAATTCATTGAAGTAATTACTGTATATAATGGGCAGAGAGGTGGAAAGGGCAAAAGGATTTATTTAATAATGTTAGAGCCCAAAGTAAATCCTTTTACTTCT
Organism: Equus przewalskii; assembly: GCF_037783145.1. Lineage (NCBI taxonomy): Eukaryota > Metazoa > Chordata > Mammalia > Perissodactyla > Equidae > Equus > Equus przewalskii. The sequence continues at coordinate 8,769,627 of NC_091854.1, forward strand.
ATGTATAAAATTACATAATGTCTCAGAAAACAGACTTGAATTTGTGTCTGTTGTATTGATTTGCTTTTTCACTGATCTGGTTTAGTGCTTTAGACATGTATATGTCGTTATTGTTGTATTCATAGATTAGCAGTGTGGTATTCTTTTTGAGGGCTTATCAATGTATTTCTCTTTCATTCCTATTTGAGCAAAACAACTGTTTGACTGGAGGGTATATTCTAAAACTTTTTCTGTATGACCTTACAGCTCAATTCATTCTTCTTGCAAGTAGAATAACAATATTCCCAGTAGCAGTTCAGATCCTTTATAAATTAGATAACTGCAAACTTTTTTTTACAGTCTTCTGGTGAATACTATCACTTAAACATTTTCTGCCACCCTGAGTAGGAAGGTTTGAGTGACTGGGTTTGTTCCTTTCTAAAGAAGCAGTTATAGTCAAGGAGAAGAAAACTAACAATTTATAAAATAAATCTAGTATGTTTTAAAATTTCAAATATAGAAACAATGTTAGATTTAAAATAGTTTGGAAGAGAAAAAAGGTGTGCATTTGTTTTGTTTTTTGACATTAACAAATAAGTGCAAATAAAATTCTATCACAAAGAAAGATGTTATATTTAGTTATCTATTTGGCAGATTATTAATATAAACAGCTTTGTTAAACTTTTGATTATTTATCACAAATATTGATGAGCCCCATTATACTAAACTGAATGTGTTAGTAATGTTCTGTTTTTAATGTTCTAGTGACTCCTGGTACAGTCCAGAATAAAACTGCTTTTCCCTCTAGATATAATAAAATCTGTTAAATTAAAACATTTGTGTAATAGATGTGATTGTACATCATATTTTTCATTTAGTGGAACATTTTGTGTAAATTACCTTTTTTGTGTAGACAATCCTATATAGATGTCCCCTTTTTGTGCATATTAATAATATATTAAATGCTCATTTTTTTTTACAGCTATTTCTAGACTATTTGGGCAATATTGCAGGGGTGAAAGTTGAATTTTGGTATTAGAAAAAACTTCTTGTAGGATGTATTCATGTTTTACGTTTTAAAATACATACGTGACATTTCGGGGGATAAGAAATTTAAAAGTGATCATGGAGATATTAAGACACTGAGGCATTTAGATATGATTACTAGAGGTCTCAGGTTTTTCCAGTACTTACTTTATGGAGAAGTTTTCCAGGATTCCCAATGTGTGTGGTTCTCTAAACTTACTTGGAACCTTGGATACTGGAGATTCTCAATCATATGCTGGCAGAGTTGTCCTACTTTCCAAAGTTGCAATACCTTCAAATATTAATTAATACAGAAACCATGCATTCTTATTTAAAATTTAGATCTGATCATTCATAAAATAGCCTAAACTTCAGTTTCTAGAGTCCATATAACATCAAAAGTCAGAAGAATTATTTTTTCTCTATTAAAGTAAAAAACGTTTCTGCATGTGATAGTAAATGTCCAGTTCCACATTTTTAAAGTATTGCAGCATCTGATTGTAACTTAAATGCTTTGTAACTGATAAAACATTCTTTTCCATACCCCATCACCTTCCTCCCTTCTCCCTCAATTTGCTTTGCACACCGAACATTAGCATTCTGTGAACAAATTTTTAAATGATTGTTATAATGAATTGTATTAGTATTGTACAATAATTTATTTACATTTTTAAAGAAATTTGAATATAGTATAGCAATTTTGACAACTAGCAATTTCATCAAAGTAAGATTCTGCCTGTAATCTCATGATATACCAAATGCTTGCTCTTCCCCATAACAGAGAGAGGGATTATGTGTGGTTCATACTACAGATAGGGGAAGAGTAGCTGACATCTAGTAGCACTTTTTGAGTTCCCTAAACTCTTTACTTTTACTGTATGAATTGCTTTAAAATCCACTTAAATTTAAATTGCTCACGAAAGTAACTAGGAAAAAGAAGGTGCTGGTTACAAAGTACGTGATACCTCACTCTTCCTACTGATTGTGAAGAACCTAGATTCTACACATAAGCTAGACTGATCAGTGAAGAATTTGTGTGACTGCTAGCAACATATTAATTTAAACAAATGATGCCGAAGTGTTCTACAGGAATGTTATCTATATTACATAGAGGTAGAACAAATTTCCATTCATATGCTGCCTAAATGTGAAAGGTTAAATTACTGGGTTTTCCTTTATTTTTTACTCCAGAAGTATTTGTTGAGTTCCTGCTATGTACCAGGCTCTTGACTGACATAACTAATGAGAACCTTAGAAGATTTTTCTATTCCAAATTTTGGTTGTTTAGCTTGGAATTAGCCATTCTTTAATACTTAACTTGACTTCCTGTAGTTCTTTACTTATTAGATGCTTTTTCTGCAGATGAGCAGAGAAAGACCATGGGCCTTAGATTTTATTTTTGAAGAGGAAGGTGACAGCAAGTGGAGACCAGGAGCGTGAATGAGATTTAGGCTTCTCATGGTTTTTAGTTTTCTATATGACGTTTCCGTTAGCATTGTCACTTGTCTATGATAAGGAACTATGTTTACTGGTTTTGTAATAGGAGCATCTGTTCTTTTGGAATCTGGACTTTGAGCGACTTCATTTCACAGAATCATTGAATAGCCAGTTCCTATTCTCTCTTACCTACAACTTTTCCAGGAGATTTCACATGACAGGTTATCAGAAGAAAAGCCAATTTGGGTAACTCTTCTGTTACATTTACTTCCCTCCCCTTTGAACCCCTAGAGATAAACTCACGTTTTCTTCCTGCTAATTGACCAGCAGCACCCTGGAATACTGTCATCCCTTTGACCAAAGGAATGGTGTGGTTGTGTTCAAAGACCAATAAAATGTTATGTCCTGTCTATTCCTACCTATAAAAAATATCTTTTTTTCTTTATTAAATTAGATTTTTTGGAATAAATGATTGAAGGAAAAGCAAAGTAGTGGAGAAATTTCAAGAACAGTTATCACTAAAATCTTGGTTCACTTTAATATAAAAATCTTTTTCTCCCCCGTTTTTAATCACATTTTAAAAATAAGCTATAGAAAAAAATGTAAAACGAAAAAAAACTGTAAAGAATAGTTAGCATTAAACTTCTGATTCATTTGTAAACTTCTTTGAGGTAATCTGGATTTATATTCATTTTCCAGTAAAATAAAACATATGGTTGTATATGCATTACAGGTTGAATTAAAAAATGAAAGTTGAGCTTTTGTTGCCCTTTCAAATCGACGGCCAGTATATAGTTTAGGAACTATTTATTATTATAGAATTCCAAGTGAATTGCTATAAAATTGGTTCTTCATTGAAGGTCTTATTACATTGTTGATGTTCCTTTACTAGATTTTCAAAGTATGTGAGGCCTACTTAATGGAGTAGTAATCAAATGCAAACTTAATTTAATGATCTAAAGAAAAGATTATAATTTTCCTGGAAATAAGGAAGATTTAACCAGTTGTTAAAATAATGTATGTATGATCATAAGAGAAAAGATGATCATTATTGTAACAATTGACCAATGTAGTAATTTCAGGTTATTTAGTTCTATTTTCTCGGTTCTAGTTTGGTATGGTAAAGCATTATTTGGAAAAGCAGTGTAGGAAGAAGTGTGCAGACAATATTACTGCTGTTAGAGAACCAGCTGCAAGTTAGTGCATGCTTCAGGGAATACAAATAAATGCAGACTTTTTCTAACTTGATTTAGATGGTCTGACCTCTCTAGAAATATATGTGTATATGTATATTTTGGAATATATAAGAAATGTTTTATTTCTCTTCCCTTTTTTAGCCTTAGATTGTAAGCAAAAGAAATCAAGGTCAAGATCTGGAAGCAAGAAGAAAATGCTAACATTACCTCATGGTGCTGACGAGGTTTACATTCTCCGATGCAGGTATATGTGTGTATTGCCAAATCTGCGCAATTTCTTCAGATTTTGCTTTGACTCATATTAGCTATTTTATTTGGGATTTTTAATTTGTGGCAGAAGGTGCGTTCTCAACAATCAAGTTATAAATGAACTTTTGGAGACAGACTTAATAAAATCTCATTCAGCTCATAATATGCTGTACTTCAACAACTGATGAATGAAGTTTTGTTTTATTTGTTTGCTTTGTTTAGTTTAATTTTATTTAGTTTGGGTGTTTTTTTAAATTGTCTTGAGTTCCTGCTTATTGGGAACACATTTTCTCTCCACTTATACTTCTAAGTGTAGCTATAGAAATTCATTCACACCTCCTTCATGCTTACCCTCATGCAGTTTAAAGAATTCTCAATTGGGGAAGGGTCTTTGAAAAGAATGGTACATATGAAATTATAGTTGTTTTAAATGTTTTAAGATGTGTAGGTGTTAAGGTCTTTTAATTAATTTGAACTTAATAATAATGTTCCCACTTCTACAAATATTAGTGGAGTTAGTATAGCTGTTAAACATGTAAGTTGGCAGTTTTGATATTGTGTTAAATCATTTTGACTTTATATGTGTTTAGAATCTCTGGTCAATTACTATCTCCAATATATGGTAAGATTTGTTTCTTATGCTTATGAATGTTATGTGAATTGGTTTTAAATAAAGGGAATTGGTCATGTTAAGAGAACTGTTATCAACTTCTTCTGTAGGTTTTGTGGCCTAGTCTTTCGTGGACCATTGTCTGTTCAGGAAGACTGGATTAAGCACTTACAACGACACATTGTAAACGCTAATCTTCCACGGACTGGAGCTGGCATGGTGGAAGTCACGTCACTACTTAAAAAGCCTGCCTCCATTACAGAAACTTCATTTTCTCTACTAATGGCAGAAGCAGCTTCATAGAACAAGGAAACTTTTTAAATAGCAAGTTTGAATTGGATGTAAATTTGAAATTCTTTGTCTTTTTTTTAAAACCACATTAAATTATCCGTTTATAAATACTAAAGCAGGAAAATGGGGAACAGTGAATTACAGTGACATCAGAGCAAATTGAGTACTTCAAACAGTAAGTAGTCCATATATTTTATATAGGGTGGAAGATGTGTTTTTAAGGTTTACTAAGTTTTGTCAGTTAACTGTGTTCACTCAATAAAAGATCAGTACATGTAAGCAGTCATTAATAAACTGTTGCACATGGATACTTAAAGACAGACTTACTGGAAAATTATGTTTTCTGCAGTGTTACCAGAATCAAGGTTCTGTTTATTCCCCACAAGACTTGCATTGAAAAATAAGATATTATATTTTGTTTGTATGTATTTAGTGTTTTGTATAATACCATGAACTGCTAACTAAATTTACTCAACTTAGGGCATTAAATATCATGTACTTCATAGTTTTGAGACTGTTCACTCAAATAGGGCAGAGTACTATTCTATCTAGATGTGTAAGTGTTTTTTTAAAATCACATGGAACGGTTTTTTTTATACTAAAAAGTGGAGGGAGATTTGTTTAAACAAGTATTTCTAAAAGAAATATGTACATAGTCCTGGAAATTATTTGTGGTAAGGAAATATTCTTTACTCCAGTTGCATTTCTCAGACAATAAAGTGGTGCATCCATGCTACCTCCTACTTTGTCAACAAAGATGCTATTTACCCTTTACATTTTTGTATCATAATAGATTTAAAAAATCTAATGTTCTTTATTGCAAGACATCCTTTTGTTAACAGATTTGTTTCTTTTTAATGTTTTACCTAAAATTTGACATGCTTACAGGACAGGTTTGCCTCTTACTTTATTTAACATTGTAGAAATGTAATTAATAAACAGTGCTCACTACACAATTTAGAATAGGCTTTCTCATTTATATTCTCTTCCAAATTTGATCAGTTAGCAAAACTTAATACACCAATTGAAATATTTCTACATATGATGAGAATGTTTACAATTTAAATTTTAGAACTTGTTTTGGATGTGATTATATGTACGAAAATCGTGTAACACTATGCTCATGCTAAGAACCGACATAACAGAATTACTGAAATAAATGTGCTGTGAGGAATGGAAAATATATGGTGCAGATGTCTTGGTCATGATGAATTGTGATTCTTCTTTTAAACTCTTTCCAAAAACAAATTACTTCTTTTAATTTGAAATCAGATTCCTTTACAAATAACAGTTTTTGTATGCAAGCACCATTTCATTTTATTTCATGTAGTATGGCTAATACTATAGTTGAAACAAGGATATGCATTGATACTTTTCTTCGTATGTAAATAAAGTTAAAAACAGTTAAAATAAGGAGTATTTTGGTAGAGTATATACATACCTCACTGCCAGTGAAATTGCTTTCCTATGGTATATCTCCTTACCAGAAAAATCTCTAAATAAAAAAAGATTTAAAGAAAATTATAATGTCTATAGTGTGAAGCATTTCTTATTTTTATCACTGGTGGAAATAGTCCACTTGAGGTTGTGTTTCATTTGAGTTCAATTATTTATGCTTAGAAAGTTGCTTTATTCACATACCTTATATGAGAAATTAGGAAATTGGACTAGATGGATCATTCTCAACCAAAGGTATCCTGATCCTTGGATTGCTAGATCAGAAAAAAGTATTTGTAAGTTATTTTGATTTTTCAAAAGATAATAATAGAAATAATAGAAATTGTGTATTTCACTATAAAGAGACTACAACATCAAATTTATTAACTTTTGACTGAAAATATACCAAGTCTGAGATACTAGTTGTCCCTTATTGAGTAAATTTCGTTAATGGTTATCTATGAACATTTTTTTTAATGGAAGACGTACTACATAGCAAGTAGAGTTCAGAAGTAAAAAGAAAAGGATTCCTGGTAGGAAGACTAGCAATCTCTAGAGCCCGTTTCAGCTCTAATTGTTATAGTTCTATGATTTTTTCTTATTAAACCAACTATCAAGATATAGGAATACAAGTAGAATAGGTAGTTTGACCACAGATTTCATAAGCAAACCTAGATTAAATTTTCTATGTTAAATTATATTTAAAACAATTAATCTTTCTGGATATGAAAGAATTAAATCATCAAAATAGAATAATTCAAATTAGAAACCGTAAACTAGAGAGATTCTTGAAAAGTAAATTAAACAACGAATGTTTTTCGTAATAAAGATATTTGGGTTACAAAATTTTAAAAATTCTTTAGGAAGCAAAGTTTTCCTTTTATTTGGCAACTAGAAAGTTAATGATATATTTTCATTTGGCTTCCACTAGAAGAAAACTATAAAGTATTGTCTCAAGTTACATGATAGGTTTTTATGTCAAAATGAGGGCTGATTCAGTATTCAGTATTGCCTAATTTTCTTTTAATTACTTTATCTTTGCCTAATATATTTGAGCTTCTTTAGTATTAAAGCTTTTATCTTTTTTTAATCTGGTTAAAAGTGTTGATTTGTTTAATAGCATCAAGACAAAAAAGTTAACTTCTCCAAAAGTAGTAGTTTCCACTATGCTTCTTTAGAATATATTAGAACCATGGCATAGCTAATATCTCTATTTTAGATTTCATGTATTTAATTATGATTATTATGAGTTAGGGAGATGATAGTTTTTCAGTAGTAATTTAATAGATAAACTTTTCTTAAGGACGTACATGTTCTCTCTCAGGAACTGTACAGTTAAAACATATCAGTTCAAAAGACAGCTTTGATAGTTTTTTCTCACTAAGAAAGTGTATTATATGCTCATCTTAGAAATATTAGGAAAATGAAAAAGTAAAAAATGGGGAAAATGACCTGTGATATCATCACTCAAAGACATTTACTTTTAACAGCTTGTTATATTTCTTTCTTTTTCCTTTTTTTAAAATAGATGCAGCTTTCTTCTTCTTGTATGCTTTTTGGTGAGGAAGATTGGCCCTAAGCTAACATCTGTTGCCAATCTTCCTCTTTTTTTTTTCCCCTCCCCAAAGCTCCAGTACATAGTTGTATATCCTGGTTGTAAGTCCTAGTTCTTCTGTGTGGGATACTTGATGAGTGGTGTGTAGGTCCGCACCCAGGATCCAAACCAGCAAACCCTGGGCCACAAAAGTGGAGCATGCAAACTTAACTGCTACTTCGCCGGGCCAGCCCTGTTAACATTGCTTTCTCTTCTCTTATTGTTTCTCTATAGTTGTGATGATAATGTATCTTGTTTTCCCAAGTTAATTTTAAATTTGAGTAGTACATTGTATAGACTAATCTTTGAATACTAGATCTGGAGCATTTTCCACCACCAGCAACCAATTCTCTGATTCTCCAGAGACCAACTAGGTGTCCAAAAATTTAGTTCGGTTCTGACATTATACTACCTGGAGTTAGCATCGGACACCATGGGTTAAAGGGCTCAGTCCCACAAGACTGCCCACACTTCAGATGCCAGTTGCAAGTGTCAGGTCACCCATACTTCTGACTAACTAGCTATAAATTGGGGATTCCCACAACCCAACCCCCTTCAGGTTCAGTACTTTGTTGGAACAGCTCACAGAACTCAGGAAAATACTTGACTTTGCCAGTTCATTATAAAGGATATAACTCAGGAACAGCCAAATGGAAGAGGTGCATAGGGCAAGGTATATGGGGAGAGGGTGACATGGAGGTTCCATGCCCTCTCTGGTGTGCCATCCTCCCAGCATTTGATGTGTTTCACCAACCTGGAAGGTTTTTTTGTTTTTATTTTTGGTGAAGGGAAATTGGCCCAGAGCTAGCATCTGTTGCCAGTCTTCCTCTTTTTTTTCTTTTCTCCCCAAAGCCCCAGTACATAGTTGTATATCCTAGTTGTAAGTCATTCTAGTTCTTCTATGTGGGATGCCGCCACAGCATGTCTTGACGAGTGCTGTGTACGTCTGTGCCCAGGATCCAAACTGGCAAACCCTGGGCCGCTGAAGCAGAGCATGAGAACTTAACCACTCAGCCACGGGGCTGGCCCCTGGGAAGCTTTCTGAACCCCATCACTTAGGGTGTTACTATTATAGAGGTTTCATTATATAGGCACGATTGGTTAAATCATTGGCCACTGGTGATCAGCTCAATCTCTGGCTCTTTCCGCCCGCCTCGATGTCTGGTGGGCAGTAGGGCTGAAAGTTCTAGTCATGCCTTGGTCTTTCTTGTGACCAGCTCCCATCCTGCAGCTGTCTAGGGGCTCCCAGCCACCAGTCATCTTGTTAGCGTACAAAAGACACTCTTAATAACTCTGCACATTTCCAGGGTTTTAGGAGCCCTGTACCAGGGACAAAGACTCAATTGTTTTTATTAGATCACACTAGATAGTTAATACTTGGATGTGACAAAAACCAGTCAGCATCAGGGATATTTCAAATCATAGACTAGAATCAGCATTCACCCCTGCTATAGAAGGTAGTTATCAAATTTATTTTAACAATGGGAACTTGTTTTCTTATTTTGAGGGCCAATCAAGTTCAGTTATTGATCTTCCATCAATAGCCCATAACTTTAATTTCTTGGTCCTCTATCCTACATTATAGACATAGATATAATCTTGGTTTTTCTTGGTTACAAATAATTGATAACAAATAATTGAATAATACTTGTAATTGCTTAGGTAAACAACAGTAATAATGAGTAAAACTTATAGAATTGATTCTTCATACCTCAGGCTTCTTAGGTGAAGCCAGAAGTCAAGATGAACAAAGAGTAGATATAATCTAATAAATTACTGGGGTCTTTTCCTGTTACTAAAGTTTTAGACAAGTAAAAGGAAAAATGAATAGAATTCCATCACATTAAAAATCTGTCATATACTCATTCTAGTCTTGTTTTTCTGTTCATAGACTTTTCCTTTTTAAAAAACATGAGATCATGCTGTGTAGAAATTGACTCTTTATTCTCTTAAGCAGTAGATCCGTGAGCATTTTCATGCCACTAAATATTCTTATATATACCTTAAATTTTTGCATCATGTTCCCTTGTACTACACATTTTTACTCGTCTTTTGTTGATCATTTTATGTCATCTCCAGAATTTTGGTATTATAAAGAATGCTTTTTGCAACTATTCTTGTAGTAAATTGTGCACATCCAAAATTATTTCTTTAGGATAAATTTCTAGTAGTAGAATTGGTGAATCAAAGAGTTGTATATTGCTCACATATTTGAGGCTTTATATATGAATTTCCAAATTGTTTTTCCAGACGGTCTTATAACTGTCTGCTCCTACCTGCAATGTATGAGAATGGCTTACAATTCCTCTTGTCTTTGCCAATCTATTCTTTAAAACTTTGCTTATTTAATAGGTAAAAAGTCGTATATTGTTCATCCTTAAGGGACAAATGAAAACAAAATAACTGAACTTTTGATTATAAAGACACTAACACTTTGATTTAAAATAAAGATACATATGATTATGTTTTAGTAGATGACGTGTCTAAAATAACTTACGCTTGATATTGTGGTTGGCCTCTGGTACGAGAGAGAGTAAGTGTCCTGATACTCTGTAGTTTTTTCAAGAGATCTTTGTTTTATTTATTCTAAAATTTTGTTTGTACATCAATGTGCATTTTGGGGGAGTTCTAGCGCTTATCAAATACTTGAGTTAGGTTGTGACCTTCCCCCTTCGAGTAAAGGAAAGAATAACTATTTTGAAAGTATTGTGTGTCACCATATTAATTGTCAAGTGGTTATGTTTTTGAGTATAATCCTAGACAAAATTAACCCCCAAAATCTTCTGGCATAGGTTTTTTGTTTGTTCGTTTTTGTGGTAGGGGAATGAGAGAGTGTGAATTGTTTTGCATCTTCTGAACAAGTTGGTAGAAAAAGATTATTTGCTTTTAAGAAGGTGTTTGATTTCTTAAAGATATAAACTCAAAGAGTTATTAGTTCTTTCTTAAACTTTTAAGATCACCCTCTGGGATTTTATTTTTCTATTAATGTGTTTGGAAATTTCAGCAAATATTTTAAGGAGGTTTTAGAATAATGTTTAGTCCCATTTACAAATGAAACTTTTAAAATATTGTAAACTACATTTATAAATTCAGTGTGTTGTTTCTGTTTCAATAATCTCACTTCCCTGATTTAAAACCTTCTCAAGTACATAAGTATCTCTTATAAATTAACTCAATAAATGTGTAGAACTTTGAATTCTGTTGAATATTTCAATGCCTCATATAACTTACTAAGATTTTTACTTAAAAATCGCAAGTTGATGGGGCCGGCCCCGTGGCCGAGTGGTTAAGTTCGCGTGCTCCACTTCGGCGGCCCAGGGTTTTGCTGGTTTGGATTGTAGGTGTGGACATGGCACCACTCGTCAGGCCACGGTGAGGCGGTGTCCCACATGCCACAACTAGAAGGACCTACAACTAAAATACCCAGCTATATACTGGGGGGATTTGGGGAGAAAAAGCAGAAGAAAAAAAAATTGCAAGTTGAAGTTGATTACTCATTGCACATTTTAAATTGGATTTGGAAAGCTGAACTCTTAGTCTAATAGGCCAGACTTTTGCAAATATTATAAATACCAGAAATTTTTAAAGTATGCACAAATTGCCTGTTGCCAAATTATTTTTTATTGAGAGATAAAGTACGTAAACATGTTACCATTTAAAGAAATATTTTAATTACCAAGGACAAGATGTAGGACATTTCAGGCATCCCCAGAAACCTCTATGTTCCCTACTCCAGTAAAATTCTCTCCCTCACGTTACCATTATTCTGACATCTCTAACAATCGTTCGTTTGCTATTGGTGACAGTTTGACCTATGAATGCATCTAGTTTAGTTTTGCCTGTTTGTGTATTTTATAGAAATGGAATTATACCACATATATTCTTTTGTGACTTGCTGCTTTTACTTAATGTTATCTTTGAAGTTCATCTCTGTTTTTGCCTGTAGCTATAGTTTATTCATTTTCCTTGTTGTGTATTATTGCATGTATTGATGTGATACCGTTTAATTATCCCCCTTTTTTATTGTTGATAGACGTTTGGGTTGTTTTCAGTGTGTGGCTTTTAAGAGCTGTGAAGCTATGAACACTCTTGTTTTCTCCTGGTAAATATCTGCAAGTTTCTCTAGGGTACGTGCCAAGGAGTGGAATTTTTTGGTCATAGAGTATATGCTTCTTAGACAAGGTCAGACTGTTTTCCATAATGACTGTACACATTTATATTCTCACAAGGAGTTCATAAGAGTTCTTGTTCCTCCATATCCTCACTAATACTGTTGTCAGACTTTTAAATTTTTGCCAGCTGTGTGAATGGTGATATTTCCTTGTGAATTTCATTTACATTTTCCTGATTACTATGAGATTGATTATCCTTTCTTAGGTTTATTGGTCACTTAGATTTCTTCTTTTGAGAAATATCTTTACAAATTGCCCATTTTTTCTGTTGGGGTGTCTATCTAGTTTCTTATTGACTTAGGAATTCCACTAATCCTTAGATTTTATACTTACACGTATAGTCTACTTTGTAACTCTATTTTCTACTTGCTTTATGGTGATTCTTGATGAACAGTTCTTAATGTAATCAAATTCATCCTTTTGAACTTCCTAAGGTCATTTTGTGGCAAATATTCTTGTTTGTCTGAAGGCATCTTTATTCATCTAATTCTTGAAGGTTGTTTTCACTGGGTATGGAATTCTGTCTAGATTAGCAGTTATTTTTCCGCTGCATGTTGAAGCTGTTATTCCACCGTTTCCTGCCTCATTCTTCCAAATTTAACTGTTGCTCATTTTAAAATAAGCTGTTCTATATTTTCTAGCTGCTTTAAAGATATTTATCTTTATCTCTAGTTTTCTAAAGTTTTACCATAATATATCTAGATAAGAATTTCTCTTTTATCATTTTCAAGTTTGAGATCTCTGCTGGGCTCCTAGAAATTTCCTAGCCATTGTCTCTCACCTATTTATTCTGCTTCATTTTCTCTCTCTCATTCTTTTGGAACTCTGGTTAAATGTGTGTTAAATGCTTCTCGCTGCGTCCTCTAGATTTTTTACCTTATCTTTTCCATTTTCCATCTCTTTTCTCTTGGTGCTACATTTTAGATAGTTTCCTTTGACCTATCTTCCAGTTTACTAATTTTCTCAGCTACTGTTAAACCTCATCCACTGAAGTCTTAATTTGGGTTATATTTTTCAGATCTAGAATTTCTGTTGGTTCTTTTTCAGATATGGTTTTTATTGTTTTCTAGTAACCTATTATTTCTTTGAATATGGCCTACATAATTATTTTTATGTTCTGCTTCTGATAATTTCAGGATCTGAAATAATTGTGGGTCTGAGTTTATTGATATTCCTTTTTCTGCTTGTTCATGCCGTCTTGTTTTCTTGTCTGCCTGTATATTTAACAACGTGCTGGACATAATATTTGGAAACACTTGTAGAACTATTTTCAGGCCCAGGATAGTATCTTTCCCCATAGGATTTTCATTTACTTCTGCCTTGCACCTAGAGGTACTACCAGTTTAGAACACCTTAATGCAAGTTCAAGGTTTGTGTTTTCTTGTTCTGTCCAGATCACCCAAAGTCAGGCTATAAGAGCTACATCATGGGAAGGCTTGTATACCTCTGGTTCAGTTTTTACCTTGTGAATGTAGTTTTGTTCTGCTTGGCCCCACAAGGCCGTCCAAAGTGCAGCTTAGTTTCCTGGCTATTCCTTCCAGATAGGATGTGGCCTCAGGGCAAAAATAAAAGGTTTCATTACTAGGTGTCCCTGCTGGGTTTTTGTTCTTCTCTTGAGTTTAACTTGATAATTCTTCACCGTCTTGTTATTTCTCTGATGCTTCTGTGATGTTTTTGTTTTTTATTAATCCAACCTTTTTAGTTGACCTCAGTGAGAGGGAATTTATCAAGATTACCTAGTTCACCATTATCAGAATCAGAAGTCTTTTATATTTCTGAGAGCAGTGATTTTTGTATGTTTTGTTCATTTATGTTTTCCTAGAAGAGTTCTAGTATATAGTGTGGATCCATTCAAGATTCACTGAGTGATTAAGTGAATAAACCATTATTTTTAAGCAAATTTAAATACTTTATGGGGTACATTCCCTTTTGTTTTTCTTCTTAAAAATAAATTTTGACTATTCTTAAAGCATTTTTCTCTCCCGGGTGTTTTAGAATTAGTCAAATTCCATTTGAACCCTGAGACTTTGCTTGTCACTACACTGAATTTATAAAGTAATTTGTGGAAAATGGGAAAATATAAGTCTTCCCTTTTAGGAACATGGTGTGTTTTCCTGTTTATCTTCATCTTCTATGTCTTATAGGAAAGTCTTAAATAGTTTTCTTTGTAAAGAATTACACACTTAAAAATTTATTTCTATATATTTTAGTTTTTGTTGCTCTTGTGAATAGGTTTTTACCAAAATTTTCTAATTGAATATTGCTGACATAAAGGGAAACTATTGATTCTCTGTATGGAAGTCTTATAACTCTCACATTGCTGAACTCTCTTATTCTAATATTTTTTCAGTCAATTCTCTTGAAATTTCAGAGTAGCCCATCATATCATCTACAAATTGTGACATTTATCTCTTACTTTCCAGTAGTTATCCCTAGTTTTTTTGTGTGTTCTTGCGTTATCCAGGATCTCCAGTACAATATTTAAATCTTAGTGATGATAGCTGACATTCTTCTCTTGTTCGTTATTGTCATAGGGATGCTTGTGTTTCATCACTAAATGTAATTTTGCTGAAAGTTCTTGTAGACACAATTTATTGAGATAAAAAAGAGTATTTCTTATTGGATAAGAGTTTTTCCGTGCTTTGTTTTTAATAAAAAATGGACTATCGATTTTAGCAAATGTTTCTTCTGCCTCTGTTGAGATTTTCGTGTGATTTTTCTTCTTGAATCTGTTGATGTCAGTAAAATACATTAATAAGCTTTTAAACATTGAGCCATCCTTAAATTTCTCCGTAGTCCTGATGTGTTGCTTAATACTGTGACCTTGATGATTGCTTCTATTGCATTGAAGAATTTTTTCATGTATATCTATTAGTGATATTGGCCTTTTCTTTTGCTATATTGGTCTGGGTTTGTTATCCTAGTTATGGCTAACTTCATAAAATGAATTGGTAAGTTTAAATTTGCCTGTGCTCTGAATGAGTTTTCATAACATGTACAATTTTGCCGCCTTTCTTTGTCTTTTTTTTTGTGGGCAGGATTGACTCTGAGCTAACGTCTGTTGCCAGTCTTCCTCCATTTTATGTGGGATGCTGCCACAGTGTGGTTTGACAAGTGGTGCTAGATCAGCGCCCAGGATCCAAATCTGGGAACTCCAGGCTGCAGGACCGGAGTGCAAGAACTTAACCACTACACCACTGGACTGGCCCCAGTTTTGCTTTCTTAAAGATTTGATAGTACTCATCTATAAACTGTTACCTTTGAGAGAGAAATCTTTTGAGTACTTTTACTATTTCTTTTATAATCACAGGTTATTAGATTTTTTTCCTTTCTTTGAGCCAGTTTTATGTTTTCCTAGAAGAATGTCTGTTTCTTCCAGATTTTCTAAAATTTTGTAATAGTTTGTACATAATATTCTCTTACAAGTTATTTGATCTCCATATCTGTCATTGTTCCCTCACATTATTAGTGTTTATTTCTAGCTTACCTTTTTCTCTTAGTTAAACTTACTGAAGGTTTCATTTATTTTTGTTAGTCTTTTCAAGAACCTGCTCCTGGTATTTTATTCATAAACTCTACTTTTCTACCTTCCACAACTTAAGGCTTATTTTCAAGCCTTTCTAGTTTTCTAAAGTACATGTAAGGCTACATATTTTTCTGTGCATATCAATTTGACCATATCCCATGGATGTAGATATATAAAGCTATCATCCTGGTTTATTTTTTATCTTGCATTTAAACTTTGATTTCCTTTTTAACCAATTTCTACCTTTTGGGAATTTGTTGGAATTTTCTGTGTGATCTAAGATACACAGTTACTTGTTAGCAGTGTCTCACATGTTTGAAAAACAATATATAATCTCTGAGTTTAGGGGTACAGAATTATATAAAAATATTTTTATATATGATTTATATCATCCATATATTCAGGGTTTAAATGATGGCATTTAAATTATATCATACTCATATGTTATGTATTTCACCTCTCAGATTCTGTGAAAGTATGTTAGGATCCCAATATGATTACTACTGTATCCATTTCTCTTCATCCTCAGTTTTAGCTTTCTGCTTTTCTA
This sequence comes from Equus przewalskii, assembly GCF_037783145.1. Taxonomy (NCBI): domain Eukaryota; kingdom Metazoa; phylum Chordata; class Mammalia; order Perissodactyla; family Equidae; genus Equus; species Equus przewalskii. The sequence continues at coordinate 8,785,694 of NC_091854.1, forward strand.
GTCATTGTTCTTAAGTATGTAAAGGTCCATGACTATTGAATGTACTTGGATTCAACAGAAATACAGAAAAAACCCTATTTTTAATTTTTTTACCTGATATGTCTTTTTTTCCCCTCCTTTCTGATGTCATTTTATTTTAGGTTTGCCTTTTGTCAATGATGTACAGCTAGATTTTCCTATTATTTCACCCAATTTGAGATGAAAGTGAATGTAACCATTCATATTTTTGTGCTTATGCATATGTTTACACTTATTCTTGTATATTGTTTCTCGTATATTCTTGCCATATTATTGTATACTTTCTATGTATGGTGCTTTCTTAGTGTTTCTTTTCCCTTCCCATCTTTCATTGGATTGAGTTTTCTTGGTTAGTTTTTTATACCTATATTTGTATGCGGTCATATAGGGCAAAGAAAAATATGTCTTTGCTTAGATAATACAGGTAGTTTTATAGATTTTCTTGTAATGTTTTTTTCAAATTCAGTCTTTGCTATGCTCTGAATTTTGTATCCCCCCAAAATTCATATGTTGAAATCCTAACCCCAAAGGTGATGGTATTAGCAGATGAGGCCTTGGGGTGATGAAGATGGAGCCCTCATGAATGGGATTATGCTTTTATGGAAGAGATCCCACAAAGCTCACTGGCCCCTTCCACTATGTAAAACTGTCTGTAACCCATATGAGGGCCCTCGCATCCTGATCTTGGACTTCCAGCCTCCAGAGCTATGAGCAGTGTTTGTTGTTTATAAGCTACCCTGTCAGTGGTGTTTCCTTATAGCAGCACAAATGGACTAAGATAGTCTTTAATCCATTTGAAATTTAGTTTTGCTCATGGTGTAGCATAGGTGTCCATTCTTCTCTTCTTCAAAATAGATAACCAGCTATACCAACACCATTTTTTAAATGGTTCTTTGTTTCCCAACAAAACGGAACCACTACCTTTGTCACATATTGTGTAACCTGGGACCTACATCTGGAATCTCTGTTCTGTTCAACTATTCTTTCTGTCTTTTTCTAAATCAATACCGTATTTATTGGATTACAGGGGTTTTTTGTACTATGTTTTGATAAATGGCAGAGCAAAGTTCCCCCTCCTTCTTTAGAATGCATTTACCTCCTCACTGTGCTCTCACAGTAAGATCTTCAGAGTGATTTTACTACCCTGCTCTTTGTTTCAAAAGTTTTACGTCTCTATTTTCACTACCTTGAGAAGTCAGTCCTCATCCATTTACATTTAATTTTACATGGCTGACTGGTGTTTCCTTTGCTCTTATTTAATCTTGAGGTCTCTTTTCTAGTTTGTTTTATACTTTTGCTCTGAAAGATGGCTAATAAATTGACTGAGTAAAGGGTCCTTGGAGGCAGTCCTCTTCCCTCAGGATGGAGAGATGCTCTTTGTCTCAGGATGTGTAGACTGGCTATTTCATTGCCAGTCTGACTTTTTTCCTTTTAAGTAACTTGTTATTTCTTTCTGGATGTTCATAAGATTTTCTCTTTATCCTTAGAGTTCAGGAACTTTTGCCAAGTGTGCTTTTCTCATCAGTGCAGCCTAGAACTTAGTGAACAGACTCCAGTCTTTCTCTAACTCAGGTAAAATTTCCTATTATCTCTTGTTTAATTTTATCTTTTCCATTTGTTCCTTTTTCTTCTTTCAGAACACCTATTATCTGCACATTATATTTCCTTGATCTATTTTCCAAATCTCTTCCCTCATGATTTCCATTTATGTAGGTTTGCTTTCTACTATGGATATTTCTTGCACTTATAGTGACCAACCTCTTAAATTATTTAAAATTTTGTTTCAAAAATAATGTTACTAAGCTCTTAGAAATGTGTGTGTACGTGCACTGTACTTGAATCTCCTTAAATGCTATTATTTATTTTTACTCATGTCTTCATCTTTCTTCTGTAGCATTTTTATTTTACTGAGTATATCTTCTGATTATTCTGGTGATTTTTCTCCCTGGTTGCTGGGCTCCCTTAAACGGGTTATTCTTCTTTTTCAGCTCGTTGAATTCAGATCTCTTTATTGGGATAAGCCTACATGTTAATAGTCCTCCAAGCAGTGAAAAGTCAAGTGGCAGTCCCTGCTGAGGTACCTGAACAACGTCCCTCATCTCCCTGAGCGCCCTGTGGTCTCTCAGCCTCAAAGGCAGGGAGGATTCAGTCTCCCTATTCAGTTCCTTTTTGAGCTTGGAAAAGATGCAGTACGCTTACATAGACGCCAGGTATCCCTCACAGTCAGGCTCTCCCCAGGGTCCAGCACCCTCTGATCCTCACCCCTGAGCTTCAAGACACGGAGAAGAAAGTTCTATATCAGTTCCCTTTTCTCTCAGACAGGACCCCAAGAGAACCCCAAGCCTCACTCACATTTACACCAGTTACCTGTAAGTCTGAGCATCCGTTTGGCTTAGGAAAAGGGAACTCTGTTGAAATCACCCCTGTTCCCCTAATTTCCTCACCCTTGAAACTTTATTAACTTAATTTTAATAAGCATTGACTTCAATCAATATCTATATCTTTTTCCTCCAACAATTAAAGAACCTCAGCATGCTTTGCTTCTCTCCCATTCAGGAACCAATTTTTTTTGTTGATCACCTGAAATTTGGCTTCCATATTATTTTTTTAATTTAATCGTATTGAATCTCAACCCTTCGATACACATCCTTTAATAGTCCATGTGAAGAACACATAAAGCATTTCAGCTGCATACTGAAGTACGGTGGTTGCCTCAAAAAAAAGCGCTTGTATGTAATTGTTTGAGCTCCAAGCTGGTCTAGTTGCCTTTTTCTTGGAACTCTTTTTTTCTATTGGGGTAAAATTGATATAAAATTAACCACTTTAAATGATTTAGTGCATTCACAAGGTTGTACAATAGTCACCTCTGTCTAGTTCCAAACTATTTTCATTACCCCACCCTTGTGCATACGTAGTTGCTCCCTATTCTCCCCTACCCCCAGTCCCTGGCAATACCAATCTGCATTTTCTCTCAATGAATTTACCTATTCTACTTCTCTATTATTTTTTAATCAATACTTTTTATTTTCACTCAAATTTTTATTAGTTTCTTTGTCCTCCATGGTTTTATCTATGCATTTCTTCCTCTTGGAATTATTTCTTTTGTTGGAATATATTCTCAAGGAAATTTTTTCAGAAGGGCTTATGGATGATAAGCTCTCTGAGTCTTTGTACATCTGAAGATGTGTTTATTTCCAGTTTGGGTGGGGATAGAATTCCCTTAGACTTCTGAAAATATTGTTCCATTGTCCTCATATCAAGTATCATGGATAGTCTGGTACCAATCTGATTTAATTCCTTTGTCAATCATTTTTTTTCCCCTCTGGAAATTTTAAGATTATCTTTTTATCCTTAATGTTCTGAAAGTTCACCAGGATATGTCTTTGTTTTTTATTCATCCTGCTCAGCACTTTTTGGACTCACTCTGTTTGAGGACTTATGTCTATTTTCAGTTCTGGGATGTTTATTTTTATTATTTCTTCACTTATCTTTTTAAATTCTTTCTGTTCTATCCTTATGGAACTTCTTTAGGGTAGATATTAGAACTCCTGAGTCTGTCTTCCATGTCTCTTTCTTTTTTTTTTTTTTTTTTTTTTTTTTTTTTTTTTTTTTTTTAAAGATTTTATTTTTTCCTTTTTCTCCCCAAAGCCCCCCGGTACATAGTTGTGTATTCTTCGTTGTGGGTCCTTCTAGTTGTGGCATGTGGGACGCTGCCTCAGCATGGTCTGACGAGCAGTGCTATGTCCGCGCCCAGGATTCGAACCAACGAAACACTGGGCCGCCTGCAGCGGAGCGCGCGAACTTAACCACTCGGCCACGGGGCCAGCCCCCATGTCTCTTTCTTTTACACTTTCATCCCCTTGTCTTTTGCACTGGGCTCTGGGAGAGTTCCTTCACTCAGTCTTCCAGCACACAACTTAAAGCTATGTTCATTCTGCCAATCAGCCTATCTGTTGAGTTGTTTTGGGGTTTGGTGTTTTGGTTTGTTTACTTTTTGGCACTCACACTTTTTATTTCTAAGATCTTTAATTGTTTTTATTAAGAGCCTATTTTGTTTCATGGATGTGATTTCCTCTTGGCATTCTCAAGATACTAATTGTATATATTTTTAAGTCTTCTTTTTGCTCTATTAATTATTTTCTCAGGAATAAGTTCTATTTGTTGAGTGTGATGCCCTTCTTTCATGGTGTTGGTTTCCCTCAGATCTTTGGTGGGTTCTTGCTTTTTTACTCATCTATCGTTTCAAATTCCTTATTAGCCTTTCTGCAAATGTTCCATTAATTTAGCCTGTTTCTGGTGATTATAGGGAAAGAGTGCAACTACTATCGAGTCTTCTAGAAGTGTAGACTTCATTTTGTTTTTGGTATTGTAGAGCAATACCATGCCTCTGCCATGGCTGAACCAAAAGCAGCCCAACCTCTGAGCCCTTCGCACCTTTTGTAGCGGTCTGCTCATTCATAGTTTGGGTTAAGATTTCTTCCTTCAGTTAGATTTCATTTGCCTTGTTTTTTCAGATATTGCTCATAATTTCTGATTAATCAAAATACACCTTCTTCTTTCCCAACACTGTTATAGACTTTTAAATTTTTTCTTTATGTCAGTTTTTAGGAATTAGAGGATCCTGAAGTGTATAGTATATTCAGTCTAGATCTTGATCCAAATTTCAGGAGCTAATCCATAAATTATTGTGAATACATAACCTTCCTAATTTCCCCCATATCACTTCTTTAGTGATTTCTTAGTCATTGGTAAACTTATTAGTAAAATACACAGTCTGTAAGACACTTTACATGAAAGCCTTCTTTTGGTAGATAGAACAGTTTGTAAAAATTGGAGTGGCATGTTATTTCACTAAACTATTGTGAAATCATGTTATAAGGCATGGTAGTTATGCTTCAAAGCAATGTTCTTTTTAGCTGCCTCAAATCCTCTTTTTTTTTTCCTGTATATATCTTATATAAGTGAGTCCTTTTAGGGTATCAGAACAGTGCGTCATTAGACATGTATTTCATGAAGATGTATAGAAATAGATAAGGAGTGAAAGTATTTGATTTTTTTAGAAGTTATTCTAAAACATACATGATTAAAATGAGTACATATTTTACCCTGTGATTTAAACTTTGTATTCTACTTTTTAATTTTTTATTTGGTTGTTTTTAGAAGGTGACATTTATTGTTACTCATTTCTCTTTGCTCAAAATGACTAAGCTGCTGGGGCTGGCCCTGTGGCCGAGTGGTTAAGTTCGCGCGCTCCGCTGCAGGCTTCGTTGGTTCGAATCCTGGGCGCGGACATGGCACTGCTCATCAAACCACACTGAGGCAGCATCCCACATACCATAACTAGAAGGACCCACAACGAAAGAATATACAACTATGTACCAGGGGACTTTGGGGAGAAAAAGGAAAAAGAAATTTAAAAATTTAAAAAAAAATGACTAAGCTGCTAATTTGAAATGTCTCTTGTGGTGCCATTTCAGAACCAAAACATTATTTACCAAAGGTGAAAAATATTATGTGAACGTGATTTTGGGCCCCCCCCCTCCATTATTTTATATAGTATGTTCAAGCCCTTTGAGAAATCTATATATCACAGATCATAGTTGATGAGACCTCTTCTCACCCAGAAGGGCAATACAAAAGGACTTAAGACCGTTCACTGGGAAGATGGAAGAAACTTATGTTCTCTTTATGACTTTAAAGATCTGTCTTCTATATCACACATCTGTTACCATTGTATTTCCTCTCTGACACAGCAGGCAAATGCCTTCTCCCGAAGACTAAAGCTACTATGGCTGTTTGAGTTGATGATTGGGAACTCTAGTAGAGTGTGCAGTCTGCTGTGTGGTGTTCAGCCTACACAGGTTAAAGGGAAGTCGATTCCTTGCATAGTTACTGCTAAAATCAAAGGGTTCCAAGTGGTATTACTGGCACAACAGTAAGCTTTATTTTTCTCATAGTCCATTTTCTGGATGATCTACTGAATTGCCTAAAAACACAATCACAGTAAAGTATGTGCAGTTAGCAGTGAATAGATTCAGCTAGGGCTCACTTTATGTAAGAGCTACCAATAACCTTAATAAATTTTATATTTTATCTAACTCTGCAGAGGAGGAAAACGTCTGATCCTATTATTCATTGCTACTTCTAGACTCTTCTCTCTCTCTCTTCTGTAAGAATCCTCAGCTTTGAAGCTCGTGCTATCAGACTACACCACTCACTCCTCCTCTTCATTGCAGTTATCTGATAGTTCCCCAGTGTGCCGCAGCCTTGCGGAGTTTTAGCTCCTGGTCAGTCTCTGCAACACGACTTGTGTCCTAAATCTTGAAGATTTCAGTGTCCATGGGAAAGTGACATTAGAGTAAATTGCCAAAGAAGATGTGGGAGTTGGTCATGTAATTATCTTGGGGAAAAGTGTAATGGGCTGAGGGAACAAATGCAAAGACTGAAGCAGAACATGCTTGGTGTGCTGAAGGGACAGAAAGAAGGCCATTATGGCTGGAGAAAAGGGGAAAAGTAGGAGAGAAAATCAGAAAAACATAGACGTGGGTCATATAGGACCTCTATGCCATTGTAAGGTATGCAAGATCATAAGATCTCTCTAGCAAATTTACCCTTCACTCTCCTTCAGTCTCCCACTCTCGTGATCTTAAATCTTGTCTGCACCCAAAAGTGCCGCCACATATTTTTTCTCAGTTTTAACATTTCTCCTCTCTAAATTAGCACATCCTGTCCTTCTAATTTTATTCTCTCTTATACTCTGAATCCAGTAATTCTTCAACCCCACCAGGACCTACAATCCATTGATCTTAACAACCTTTTAATTGACTCTCAGCCCTCCCCCCGCCATGTTTTCCCTTACTCCTTTTGTTGTTGGTGCCCTCAAGTTGATTCCAACTCCTAGCGACCCTGTATATAGCAGAGTGACCCTGTGGAGAGCAAAGCAGAACCTTGCCTGATCTTTTTTGCTCCCTCCTCTCACCTTCTGGCACTATATCAAACAATGCTCTGCTGCTGTTCATAGGATTTTCATGGCCAAGTTTTTGGAAGTGGGTGGCCAGGTCCTTCTTCCTAGTCTGTCTTAATCTGGAAGCTCTGCTGAAACCTGTCCACAATGAGTGATCCTGCTGGATTTGAAATACTGGTGATATAGCTTTCAGCGTCACAGCAGCTGCCACAGTATGATTACTGACAGGCAGTTGTTCTCTGACTGAAAATGAACCTGGGCTGTGGTGGTGAGTGCACCAAATCTTAACCACTAGACCACCAGGACTGGCTGTTACTCCCTTACCAAAATTAGATTCATTAGTCTTTCATCAGCATCACTCTTAGAATCAGTCATCCCTTGTCCCGCTCTCACTTTGTGTACTCTCTTGGCAGAATCCCAACCCTAGTTAAACCACCTCTCTACACTTATGATGTTTTTCTCCCACCTTAAAAAAAAAAACAACAACAACTTCTGGGGCCGGCCCTGTGGTGCAGCAGTTAAGTTTGCACACTCCACTTTGGCAGCCCAGGGTTCGACGGTTGGGATCTTGGGTGCGGACCTACACACGGCTTATCAAGCCATGCTGTGGCAGGCGTCCCACATATAAAGTAGAGGAAGATGGGCATGGATGTTCGCTCAGGGCCAATCTTCCTCAGCAAAAAAAATGGATTGGTGGTGGGTGTTAGGTCAGGGCTAATCTTCCTCAAAAAAACCCACAAAAAAAACAAAAATAAAAAAACCCAACTTCTTTTGGCCCCCACTATCCTCTCCAGCTACCACCTATTTCTGTTTTTCCTTTTTAAAGCAAAACTCCTTGTCCGAGCCAGAAATAATAGTCATGATAACAGGTATAAAATAGATAACACTTATCAAGTACTTGCCCTGTGCCAGGCACTGTTCCAAATATTTTACGTATATTAATCTTATTTTGTTCTCATAGCAAACCAGTGAAGAGTTTACAGTCCTGTGGTGTATAACAACATTTCAGTCAACCATGGGCCACCTATACGACGGTGGTCCCATAAGAATAGTAGCATATAGCCTAGGTGTGTAGTAGGCTGTGTCATCTAGATTTGTGTAAGTGCACTCCATGATCTTCACACAATGACAGAATCGCCTAATGATGCATTTCTTAGAACGTATCTCTGTCGTTAAGCAATGCATGACTGTATGAACACTTTGTAAATAGCTGCTGATTTAGAAAATTTTAAATAGTAAATCCTCAAGATCAGTTAAGTTTTTAAGTTTTAAGAACAAGGAAACATCAGAATCAGTCTAGCTGACTGACCTTCTCGTTGGCAGAGGTTGCACGCACCTTCCTAAACAGTTACTGGCAAGGTGCAGGGATTCCTGTGATTGGCTCTTCTGTTCCCTGGGTGAGAGAGGTTGCGGAGTCAACTACCGTCCCTGGAGGAGCATTGTTAGTGTTTCCTATTTATTGTTTTTTTGTTTGTTTCTTTTTTTGGCTTCTTGAAAGTTATCCTCATGTCAGAGTTTAAAACTCCCGTTAGAAAGAGCAGGCAAGCTTTTCCAAGCCATGTTGTTGCCTGTACCCCATTATATGTAGTTCTACTTTCCTGCACCCACATGTGTTTTAATTACACTCAATTTGCAAAAATGTTGAAATTTTATTCACAATGAAAGGTCCAATCCGTTCAAAAGGAACTGATGTTAGTATGAAACCACTCAAAGAGAATAAAAGAGAATTGGCCTACAAACTCCCGTGAAATGAAAATCCAACCATTTCCCAAGTGATTACTTTTCGCTGTGGAAGCTTTATTTCATGGAAAACATAAAACCAAATAATTTTGCCAAACCAGCCTAAACTTGATGAATGAAGATCATTGGTACTTTAGTAGTAATATCTGAAACATTTCTCTTTAGTTCTAAAGAAAATATAACTTGGTAGAGATTTGGCTAAAGGGTTTTAAATCCCATATACTTTTGGGTGAGTTGATCCCTTTTACTAGACATGTGTCTTAAGGCTTTGGCCTAATCACTTTTAATAAATAAAGTATTTCCACGTTAATGGTTTAAAGAACAATAATGTGATCAAGGATTGCAAAGACCAAGAACATAATTTAACAATCTGTGGCCCAAGGTTTTACTGTGATGAATCCAGTTGTACCTGTGTTGGATGTTGCCACTTCCTATTGCAGGAAAGGGCTTTTTAAACAGGGTAAATACTGATCCTTAAAGCAGGTCCTTCAGGTTGACACCAATAGTGTGGATGAGGATAGAATCATATTTCTACTATGAAATACTCCAGAGGGATTATGTATTGAGTAGGAGCCAGAGAGAAGAAGATGAGAGGTTTGACAAGGCAGACAGGTCAGAGAGTCTAATTTCTGCAAGTGGAGGTTGGACAGTAGAATAGCGCAAGGGGCTGTCAGGAAGGAGAGTGTTGAGAGCAGTGTCACATTCAGCCCAATCACTGGATATGCTTGAAGAGCCAGCCAGGGAAAACACTGCTTCTTTATGGACCAGAGCATATGCACAAGGGAGGTGTTCCCCCCAAAAATTGTTAAAACTGATACGGGAAGGAAGAGGACTTCTATTTCAAGAGCAGCACTGTTGCTCCGTCATTGCCGTTGATTTTCACACAGCTACTTTCTCTGATACTATGACACTGTCAGAAACACCCAAATGACAATATAACTTCAGTTGACTTTTTCTTTTACTGAATAAATACAATTTTTCCCTAACCAAAAGAAAGAAGGAAATTATGCAGATTGGAAGAACTTTTCCGTGGTTTAAGAAAAGAAAATGGATGGTGTTTCCCACTGCGGTCAGCTGATGAGGGTGGGATGATGATGACAGTGACGATGATGAAGGCACATTTGAAATCTAGTGGCTGTTAGAGGAAGGAAGTAGGGAGTGGTGGAAAGAACACTAAAGCAGGCATCATAACTTGATTTTTAGGCCTGGGTTGTTCCCTACTTTAGCCAAACACAAGACCCTGAATTTGTACTTAGTTTCCCTATCACTAGAAAGTGGACTATGTGATCACTTGTCCTTCTACCTCTAAAAATCTGTAACTACAACAGAAAGCGTCCACAGAAACACTAATAAAATAGCCTAAACAGTATCAGGAATATGAAAAATAACATATAGAATGAGGTGTTCTTTTAGTTAAGTTTATGCTTAATTGTAATTGGTTTATGTAACAGTTTTTTTTTTTCGGGAACCTCTGTACTTTGGAAAGAGTTGCAGAGTTCATTTGGCAAAGATAAAAGGCAGAACTGATAGCACATCATATCGCCACATGGAGGCTAACAATTAGACATAAAGCCAGACTAAATCACAAGGAGAGCCATAAATAAAAGAGAGTCTTAATGTGATTTAAATACCGTGACTGAGTTGCATTCAGTGTCAGCCTGGTCACCAAGTCCAATGTGACATCATCCTCTATAGAGATGTATTCTAGCAAAAGACTTCTGCATCCGCCATCTGGCCCCTGACTCAGGGAGCACTTCTCACTGAATGACACATAACCCAGTGGGATACACCAAATTTGCTTAAACATGAGTACAACCTCTTCTCATAACAAAGGCTGAATATGACCCTAGTTTTATTTTCTGTAAACTGTGTTGTAGAAATTATTAAAACAACAGTTTTCTGGGTAGTCTGTAAAGATTTGCTTATCTTGTTTCCTTTGTCAAAGCTGCAATTTCAAAAAATGCTAAATTTCAGCTTAAATTGGGAAGCCAATCAGATGTGCCTTAAATTTAAAAATTTATTCTTTATGTGGTAAAATAGAGAAATAATAACTGTGCTGTATGTGACTAGGTAATCTGACCCTCCAAACACAAGAATTTGAGGAAAGAGTTCCAAAAATTAGAGTTTCTGTTCTTTGTCACAACCTCCTGGGAAGAAATTTCTGTAAGGTTTTGACTATTTAGTTTATACTTTATGATTTCAGGCATGTTCCAGAATAAAGGCAGTCATATCCTGTCTTTCCATTCTCTGAGGTAGAGCCTCCTGGGCTGCTTTTATTCTATATTACTTTGGAAATATTTTACACTTCAGGAGGAACAGTATGATTTGCCTAAATGAAAAGTACTTTTCCTTTCAGTACATCTTTGGCATTCCTCAGACTGCTAAATATTTTATTAGCTTTTGGGAGAGAAGGAGACTATCTCATAGCCTCCTCTGTTATTTAAAAAGCACCCCAAATCTACAGATCCCTAGTTAATAATCAAGACTTTTTGATGGCCTATGATGTCCTTTCTGAGAAAGAAAGATGGTAAAGGAGCATTATGTGGAAATTGGGATAAAAATTTGAAATAACCGTTTTTCTTCACACAGTTACATAACTATAACTCTTTGTTGGAATAAGATGAGAAAACCTTATTCAAGAACTGAGCTGCAATTAATAGAAGTAAAAGGAAATAGAAACAGCATCCTTTAGACAGAAAACTCAAAAAGGAAGGAAAATAGTCTCCTTATAAATGAGAAACAAAAAAAGTTCAAAATGATATGAGAAAGAGGAAATATTACTATTAATACATGCTTCATGTAAACTGTTAATTAGAAACTAGAGTGGAAATGGAGCATGTGACTAATAAGAAATAATATGAAATTCTGGGGAAAGCCTACTTAAGCTGGACTTCTTCGAGCCTACAGCATTGATAACGTGTCATGTCTCAAGAATTGACCAGGGGCCGGCCCAGTGGTGGTCTAGTGGTTAAGTTTGTGTGCTTCACTTCAGTGGGTCAGGGTTTGTGGGCTTGGATCCTGGGTGTGGACCTACACACCGATCATCAAGCCATGCTGTGGCAGCATCCCACATACAAAATAGAGGAAGATTGGCACAGATGTTAGCTCAGGCCTAATCTTCCTCACCAAAAGAAAAAGAAGAATTGACCAGAATTATTGTGGGGCCAAATGGGAGGGGAGACACTGTCGTTGTGAAAGGTGGTAAGGTGAATAAAGACTGCAAAAGATCATCATTATGCTGGCATTTCAAATGTCTAGTCACTTGGACTTCCTAGCCTGGGAAAACACTGAAATTAGTCTTAAAAAAAACCCCATAATTCATAAACTCATTTAAGAGAGTAGTAGGCTGGGTAATAGAAGTTTTAACATTTTTAAAGAATCAAGCCCGATCAGCGAGTCTAATACTAGGCCCTAAGCTTCTGTCTTGAATGTACGCCCCACCCGAATATTAAGGGCCTTTTACGGAAGATAGCGACCAGCTGTTCTCTTTCTGAGTTCCAAACAATAAGATAAGGGCATAAGCTTTCACTGTGAAGGATTTGGGCAAAGAATGAGGAAGAATATTGTAAATTTCAGTGAGTTACTGAGTGAATCTTATTCTGTGGAATTCTTTTAAAAAGTCTTTGCTTCCACTCAAAACATTTATTGTTTGTCTGTGATGTGAGTAGCCCTGTAGTAAGAGATGTGTGATGAGTTACACAAGAATTAGAAAGTCTGAGCTGGGGAATAATCAGCACAAACAACAAATAACAAAAGATAGAAGCACGAAAATACATAACCACAAAAATGAGAGAAAGAGACACGTATAGATCAACATAATGGCAGCATTTAGCTAATTAAACTCTAGAAATGTTCTAACTGCTTTTGGACAGAAAAGGAGTCTTCAGCTTTAGCTTTGTCAGTTGACACAATTTGAACTGAGTCGATTCTCATTGGCATCTATGATCTGTATACAGTTTCTAGAACAGCCTCCTCCTGGAGAAAATTTTCAAACAAACATTTGGCATTGGTGGAATATTTTTCATCAACTGTCAATATTTTTCATAGTACAGCCTTTAACTTCCAGAAGATTCAAGCCGTCTTAAAGTCTCTGAGAACCATAGGGCATTAGACCAGTGTCAGGTATGTTACACTGAGGGCTAGGATCCTGGAGAACTGAAATGCTGAGAACTAGGATGCCTGACTGAGGTTGAACTGTTTCCGCTAGTATAGATAGAGGAAGATATTAGTGGCATTTTAGACTAGAACTTTTAGTCTTCATTCAAACAGCTCATGGGAAACTCCGCGCATGTGCCTGTAGAATCACAGATTGAGCATCGGTAAGAATCGGTAAGAATTCGCAGTTGTGTGCTAGTGAATGTTCAATATCTGGTTTTCCCGGCAAACTGTGGGTGCTGAGGGTGACACAGGTACCTGATTTGTAGCATTTGCCAATTTCTATGATGTAAACGCCCCCACCATGGCCACTGGCAAGCTACCAAAATGACATCACTGAAGGCAGAGTTGAGAAGAGATGTACACAAGCACCTCTTGTTGCTCCAGCACAAGACACTATGTCGAGTGTACATGACGCACCAAAATGCAGAAGCATCACTCTGTGTCATTCAATGACAGCCATCGTTGTCATTGTGAAGTAGAATTTCTCCCTCCCACCTCGTGACAAATGCTCTAAGAGCAAAGCAAACGCATGGCTTCTGTCCCATCAAAGAGGCGTGATTTTTCCATCCTGAACTTTGTTAACTGCAGCCTCCCCCGTGACACTGCTTTTTGCGTCGTATCACCGAGTCCCTTCTGTGTTCTGATTGCTGCAAATGAAATAAAGTGTCTATAGGTCAACAGAAGTGACTCTTAGGAGCAGAGAGCACAACCTCCAGAATAGAATAATAGTTTGGAGGCATGTTTTAATTTGAATTTTAGTATTTTTGGTGTCTAAAAGACTGATAACACGCTGAAAAATACTGCTTACCATAAAATAAGAGTCTGTCTGGAAACACATTTCACAACAGTTCCAGAATGTCTCCATTTGCTTATTCTTGGAAACAGTAGAACTATTACATTAACTTGTCAGTTCATGGCCCACCTCCTATCTTCATTCCCGGACCTGCATGGGTTTTTTTGGAGGGAAAGCAAGTCTAGTTAAGCAGGCATTTTCTATTAGCCCCAAAGGAATTTAACACCAAGCATTGTTTTTCCTTTTTAAGAATCCAGAGGAAGCTAACTCACGTAGACGTAGCACTGTCACATGCTGGTGTATTGGTCTCCGCACGGATGATGCAAAACCTCCTCAGCTGTGTCGTCTCCCACCCACAATGTAGCCTTGCCCTGTGAAGCCATCTACACACCCTCCACTCTCCTACAACAGGAGAGGAGTGAGTGTCTGCAAGCAAACGGATGTTGGGCCTGACTGTGCCAACCTGTGCTGGCCCACTTCTGGACACAGGTGGAATGTGGACCCTGCATGAGCAGGGCCATCAGCATGTTACTTCTGCTGCTTGTCATCCATGATTTCTGGGTCATTTGAGACCAGCTTTCTGTGTTTGCTAACAGATCCTAAAAAGCCATAGAAAGTAATAAAAAGAGTACTTTTTAATTGTGAACACAGGAGGAAAGCAGGCTTAGCATTTGAAAGGAATATTGAATAAAAATATGTCACTTTCTCTATATACTAAATTTAAGGATAATCTGATGGCATAAAGGGAAAGACAAAAGAGTATCTTGTTAGCATTTTTATGGGGAAAAAAGCAAAAAATATATCAAATTTTCCCAAAAGTATGAGAAAGTACTGTGGAAACAAACCAATTCATTAGAATAGTTTTGATAAAAATAACTGTTTATAAAATGCTTGGCAGTTTACAATGTCCTTTTAAACACAGCCATCCTTATAGTGCTCCTATGACATGGCTATCATTTTCTTGATTTCACAGATTAATAAGTGGAGGCATATTGCTGGAGACTTAGTGACTTCTCCAGTTTCATAATTAGTATGCCAAAGAGACAGGTTTCAAATTCAGGTTTTACTGAAGTTTATGCATAGTGGAAGGAAAGGATCTGTGCTTTGGCATCATGTACACCTGGGTTTAATACCTGGCACTGTTTCTTATTGTGTTAGCCCATTTCTTAAGCTATTTTCAAGTTGACTCCCTCAATTTCATCATCTCAAAATGGCAATGATAACCCCTCCTTTAGAAAGTTATTGTGAGAATTAAAAATAATATATAGAAAGATAATATATAATATAGAAAGATGATATATAGAAAGAACATTGTAGATACTCAAAAAATGGTAACTGCTTTTCTTGGCTTTTCACTGAGTACAAAATTCTGCCAGTTCTTGCTCCTTAGTAGAGCTTCAAAACTGACCGAAGGAAATCTAATTCAGCATCACAAAACCTGTTAATAATATTACAGAATCAAACTTATAAAACTGTAGTATTTTGGACCCAGAAAAAAACATGGATAGTCTAAAGCCGTACCATTCAAAATGATGGCCACTAACCACATGTGGCTAAGTTTAAATTAACTAAAATTAAATTTTAAAAGTTCTTCAGTCACAGTAACTAACCTTGATCTAGAGTGTAAACCCTTCATTTCCAGGTAAGGAAAGTGAGGCCTTCTTAATATGTTCAATTCAATATTCCTGTTCACCCCTCCCCCCCCACCCCCCGCTACTAATTTACTTTATATTTTGTCACAGTGTCTTCATTAATGGCAAAAGCCATTCAGGCCCAAATACCCATAAGTTATCTATCACTCTCTTGTCTGGCAGTTCATGCTAGCTGTCAGCTGGGACCATGGGTAGTGCTGTTGGCTAAATACTTGCACAAGGCCTCTCCATATAGCCTGGGATTCCTCACAACATGGCTAGATTCCAAGAGCATGCATCCCAAAAGAGAGGGAATCAGGTAGAAACTATCTTATCTTTTTCAGACATTTCTAAATAGACATTTCTTTCCTGGCCTCAGAAGTTGAAGTCATACATCAACAATCTGTCTTATTCTATTCATTAGATGTAAGTCACTAAAGCCGGCCCATTTTCAAGGGGAGAGGAGAAATGTCAAAGAATTTTCAAACATGTTTAAAGCCACCACAGTCTGCCACAAAATTTTACATTCCTGCCACATGCAAGATACATTCATCCCTCTCCAGACCTCCCTAAAGATAATGTCAGGATCAGGGTAAGGGTCAGGATTTCATTGTCTAAACTAGATCCAGAGGTAGATGTGGCTCATTGGATGTGGTTGCCTCAGTACAGCTCCTTAAGTACAGTTCTTAATCTGAAGGCCTGTGAACTAAAAAGAAAAGTGGTCTTCTCCCACCTCTTTCAACACACAATAATGGGACAGGATAACCGCAATGGACCCTCCCGTTCAAAAAGCGGAAACAGTAGGCACACAGAAGTTATTGCTTCATAGCCACTCTAAAATCCAGCAGGGCACATGTTGCCAGTTCGTTGATTAGAGCTTAGTCCTACTCTCTGGGAGTGATTCTTCACAGTTCTGGGCTCTTCCTCTGGATTTTTTTTCATATTTTCTTGAATTTAAGAGTCATCCTTCCTTGCATATAAGAAATGGTTGGTGATACAGCTGAGAAGATTTCTTAGCCTGCTCCCTGCTCTTAATAGTTCTCTTTCTTTTGTTATGTCTCTGTATCTTTCAATTCAAGCTGACAGTGTTTCTGTTGGTACAGTTTTCTTAAAACTTTGAGTTTCCTATGAATCTTACTGAGATTCAATCCATTAGACAAAAGCATCACTCACAAATCTTGTCATGATAAAGCCAGTTTCTACCTTGCACTTCTTATAAGGCTCCTGTGAGACAATGACTACGAGATCCTTGTAAGACCTGTTGTTTAATGGAGAGGGTCTATGAGGCACACTCACAACCCTTAGAAGGGCTTTTGTCTGTTTGAGGCACCATCTTAAACCTTCCTGAGGTTTTATCACAAGTCTTCAGTGATGGGCTGGGCTGCATTTTTACACGATGTTTTCCTGACAGCACCCTAGATTTGAACTCTTCCCAGAAGTCATTTCTTAGTTTTAGCAACATTTGCCCTCTGGAAAAGCCAGAAATGAGACAGTTTTATTTTTCAAACAACAGCCCTTTGTTACTTTGTCATTCTTTAGCTTTTCTCTTTCCTTTTGCATTTTACTAGAAGCAGCCAAAAGAACTCAAACAGCAACTTGAACACTTTGCCTTGAATCCCGTTCATCATGTACGTTTCCTAGTTTCCATGTTACTGCAAGCAACAGTGTAGCTACGCTTTCACGACTGTATAACAAGGGTCCTCTCCTCTCCAGTTTCCAGTAACTTTTTTTTTCACTGTCCTTTAATCCCTCACCACAGCATCCTTGGAGGCCATCAAGTTTCCACAAGAGCATCTTTGAGACCGTTTTGGCTTTTATTAACACTCCCCTTCTAGCTTCCACCCAGAGTCGCTACCTGTAATTTAGGTTTTTGATTACAGCAGCACACCTCTTTCAGGTACCTGACTCTATTCCAAATACCCACTGCTGTGTGACAAATCACTCCGAAACTTAATTGTTTAAAATAACGTTGATCATACAACTCAGTAACAAAAACAAACAAACAAAAAATAGCCTGATTAAAAAACGGGCAAAGGGCCTGAGTAGACATTCCTCCAAATAAGGCATACAAATGGCCAAAAAGTACATGAAAAAGTGCTCAACATCCCTAATCATCAGGAAAATGCAAATAAAACCACAATGACATATCACCTCACGTGGCTATTATCTAAACGACAAGAGATAACAAATGTTGGCAAGGATGTAGAGAAAAGGGAACCCTTGCACACTATTGGTAAGAATGTAAATTGGTAGAGCCATTATGGAAAACATGGAGGTTCCTTTAAAACTTAAAGCAGAACTGCCATATGATCCATTAATCTCTCTTCTGGGTATTTATCCAGAGGAAATGAAATCAGTATCATAAAGAGATATCTGCACTCCCGTGTCCATTGCAACATTATTCACAATAGCCAAGATATGGAAACAATAAAAGTGTTCATTGATAAATTGTGATATATATATATATATCGTATATATAATGGAATGTTGTCCAACATGGATGAACCTGGAGGACATTATACTAAGTGAAAAAAGCCAGACACAGAAAGAAAAATACTGCATAATCTCACTTATATATGGAACGTTAAAAAGTTGAATACATAGAAGCAGAGAGTATAATGATGGTTACCAGGTGGGGGAAGTGGGAGAGATGTTGGTCAGAGTACAAAGTTGCAGTCATGTCAGATGAATCACATGATGACTATAGTTAATAATAGTATTGAATACTGGAAATTTGCTAAGAAAGTAGACTTCAGGTGCTCTGACCCCAAAAAAGTAACTATGAGGAGATGGATATGTTAGTTTGATTGTTTTAATCATGTCACTATGTATATGTGTATCAAAACATCAAGTTTTACACCTTAAATATATACAATTTTTATTAAATAATAAAACAGTAACATTGTTTTTACCATTTAAACTACCTTTTGAGCAGGGCTCGGGGCGGGGGGGAACATTCATCCCTCCTCCAGTTAGTGTTAGCAAATTCACTCATGAGTCTGGTTGTTAAGACTGGCAGACTGGCTGTCAGCTTGGACTTAACTGGGCTGTTGCCTTCAACACCGTCTTGTAGCCTCTCCATGTATTCTGGGCATTCTTCCAGATGGTGGCTGTCACTGTTTATCACTCATTCCAGGGATAAGTGTCTCAAGAAAGAGCCAAGTGGAAACTGCGTCACCTTTTCTGGCCTAGCCTTGGAAGACATTCTGCATTACTTCTGCTGCATCCGTTCATTAAAAGCAAGTCACTATGGGGCTGGCCCGGTGGACGAGTGGTTAAGTTCACACGCTCCGCTTCAGCAGCCCAGGGTTTCGCCAGTTCGGATCCTGGGCGCGGACATGGCACCGCTCATCAGGTCATGTTGAGGCAGCATCCCGCATGCCACAACTAGAAGGACACACAACTAAAATATATACACACACACAACTATGTACTAGGGGGATGTGGGGAGGAAACGCAAAAAAAAGTCACTAAGGAGTGATGTCAGTGAAAACGACAGAGTGAGAAACTCCAAAATCCTACCCCTTCAGAAAAACAATGTAAAAACTGACACACACGAAAAACCACCCTGTCTAAATCAACTTTTTCAGAGCTCAAGAAGTTAACCAAAGGCTTGCAGCAACTTGGGGAGGGGCTTTTCAAGAAAAAGCTGAGTCACAGTAACAGCAATGAGCTTGGTGACATTTAAATGCGCCCTATTCCCATCCTCATTCCCCAGTTCAGCAGTAGTTTTGAAAATAACAGCCCACATTCCAGGTACTTGAGGGAGCAGAACAAACTCCATTCACAAAAAAATTGTCCTTATTTGCAACTTGGTGGCTTTACAGAGGAAATAGAAGCTTCTACCTATGTAACCTGACTCACAACTCATCCACTGCTACAGCTGCTACGCAAGCAGTGTCTGTTGATATATTTAAAGGCAGACATTTTGGTTGCTGCTGCCAGGGGTGATAAGAGTTGGGGAAAACAGTATATTAATGAAATATCTTGGGAATAAAAGACTGAGGAATGCAATGTTCGTAAGAGCTTTGAAAAGCTCTTGACACATTTCTAGAAATCTAGAAGGCCATACACATGCATAGGGCTGTGTGCATACTCAGGAAGACCCAGGAAGGTCCTAGGCTAGGCTGTCACCTCTGACTGACTGAGGCTCTGCACAAGCAGAAACTGAAGGCTAAGGCAGAGTTGCAGACTGCCTGATTGAGTGCTGAAGGTATGCCTCAACACACACACAAAGCCCCTTGGCAAAGACCAATCTTTTATGGTTTCAGGCGTTTAAGGAAATAGTGAGGTGATTAGCTGATCACTAAGCCAACTAAGTGGACACTGCAATGGCCTCACACAACAAAGAATACAGCTTCACAGGATTAGTTCAGAAAAGTCACTAAACAAACAACAACAGACCCTAAGGAAAAAGACAATCTGATTTCCAGACTTGCCACACTATAATACTCAACATATTCAGTTTTCAAAAAACAAATCATAAGCCATGCTAAGAAGTAAGAAAGTATGACTCCTGTTCAGGAAATAAAGTGATCAATAGAAAATGTCCAGGAGAAGACTGGACTTTGGATTTTCTAGATAAAAACTTCGGCTATTTTAAATATGTTCAAAGGATACCCCATCTAAAGAACTAAAGAAAAGTATGAGAACAATGTCTCACAAATAGAAACTATCAAGAGATAGAAATTATAAAAAGTAAACAAATGGAAATTCTGACGTTGAAAAGTACAATAACTGAAATGAAAAATTCACTTAAATGGCTCAACAGCAGATTCAAGCTAACAGAAGAATAAGACAGGAAGAGTGAATAGAAATCAATAATAGAAGGAAACTTGGGAAATTCACAAATATGTGGAAATTAACACACTTCTAAGAAACCAATGGGTCAAACTTGAAAACATAAGAGAAATTAGAAAGTACTTTGAGATATACAGAAATGAAACCACAGTGTACAAAACTTATGGGATGAAACAAAAGCAGTAAGTAGTAAGAGGGAAATGTATAGCTGTCCATGCCTACGTTAAAAAAGAGGAAAGCTCTCAAATCAATAACCTAACCTTCTACGTTAAGAAACTAGACAAATAAGAGAAAAGTAAACCCAAAGCAGGCAGAAGGAAGTACTGGAAATAATGAAGATTACAGCAAGAGCTGATGAAATAGATAATATAAATACAGTAGAGAAAATCAACATAACTGAAATTTGGTTCTTTTAAAAACATCAACAAAATTGACCAAACTCCAGATAGAACAAGAAAAGAAGAGAAGACTCAAATTACTAAATTCAGAAATGAAAGAGAGGACACTACTATTGACCTTACAGAAATAAAAAGGATTATAGGGAAATACTATGGGCAATTATATGCCAACAAATTAGATAACTAGATGAAATGGATAAATTCCTAGAGACACACAAACAACCAAAACTGACTCAGGAAGAAATAGAATCTGAATTGAATTATAGCAAGTAAAGAGATTGGGTTAGTAGTTTAAAAACTTATAACAAAGAAAAGCCTTGGACTAGATGGCTTCACACGTGAATTCTTCCAAACGTTTAAAGAAGAATCAGCACTAATTCTCAAACCCTTCCAAGAAGATAGAAGAGGGAGGAACACTTTGTAACTCATTCTATGAGACCAGCATTACCCCAATATCAAGACCAGGAATAGGCATCATAAAAAAGAAAGACCGTAGACCAAATCTCTTAGAATATAGATGCCAAGGTCCTCAACAAAATAGTTGCAAACCTAATCCAGGAGCGTATAAAAGGATTATACACCATAACTAGGTGGCATTTATCACAGGAATGGAAAGTTGATTCAAAATAGGAAAATCAACATATTGCACCATGTTAATAGAATAAAGGGGAAAAACACATGATAATCTCAATAGATGTAGAGAGAGCATTTGGCAAAAGCCAACATCCTTCCACACAATATAAATAGATGTAAATTGTAACATTAAGAGCATATAATGTGGAGGGGAGGACAGGTAAAAGTGTAGAGTTTTTGTATGCAAGTGGAGTTAAGTTCTTATCAGCTTTAAGTATACTATCACAAATATAACCTATCTTACATAAGCTCCATGGTAACCCCAAAGAAAATACCTATAGAAGTTACACGAAACAAAAAAAGAAATCAAAGCCTATCAATACAATAAAACAATGAAACACGAAGACAGCAAGAGAGAAAAAGAAGCATAAAAGAACTACAAGACAAAACAGCTAACGAAGTGGCAAAAATAAATTCTTCTCTATCAATAATTACTGGAAATGTAAATGGATTAAGCTCCCCAATCAAAAGACAGAGTGACTGAATGGATTAAAACGAACAAACAAAAATACCTGGATCCAGCTACATGCTATTTACAAGAAACTCACTGTAGATTCAAGGACACACATAAGCTGAAAGTGAAGAGATGGAAAAACATATTCCATGCATATGGTAACCAAAAGAAAGCACAAGCAGCCATACTTATACCAGATAAAATAGTCTTTAAATCAAAAACTGTCTCTACAGACAAAGAATGTCATTTTATAGTGACAAAAGGGTCAGTTCAACAAGAAGATATAACAATTATATATGCACCCAACATCAGAGCACTTAAATATATAAAAGTACTGACAGATCTAGAGGAGAAATTGATATCAATACAATAGTAGTCAGAGACTTCCATACCCACTTTCAATAATGGATAGAACATCCAGACAGAAAATCAATAAAGAAACAGCAGACTTGAACAGCACTGTAGACCAAATGGACCTAACAGGTATATACAGAACTTTCTATCCAATAGCAGAATAATATGCATTCTTCTCAAGTGCACATGGGACATTCTCCAGGATAGGTCACATATTAGGTCACAAAAGAAGTTTTAACAGATTTAAGAAGATCAAAATCATACTGAGTATCTTTTCCAACCACAGTGGAATAAAACTAGAATCTGTAACAGTAAGAAAACAGGAAAATTCACAAACACATGGAAACTAAACAACACAGCCTTGAACAACCTATGGTCAGAGAATTAAGAGGGAATTTTTTAAATATCTCAAGATGAATGAAAATGAAAATGCAACATGCCAAAACTTATGGAATGCAGCAAAAGAAGTACTAAAAGGCAAGTTTATACTGATAAACACTTGCATTAAAAAAAAGAGAAAGATCTCAAACAACCTAACTCTACACTTCAAGGAACTTGAAAAACAAAGCCCAAAGTTAACAGAAGAAAGAAAATAATAAATATTATAGCAGAAATAAATCAAATAGAGAATAGAAAAAGTCGACAAAGCTAAGAAGTGGTTTTTTGAAAAGACAAAATTGACAAACCCTTAGCTAAACTAAGAAAAAAAGAAGACAAAATCAGAAACAAAAGAGAAGACATTACAGTGGATGTCTCAGAAATAAAAAGGACTATTATGAACAATTGTATGGCAATAAATTGGATAACCAAAAGAAATGGATAGATTCCTAGAAACATACGATGTACCAAGACTGAATCAAGAAGAAATAGCCTGAACAGACCAATAACAAATACGGAAATTGAATCAGTATTCAAAAACCTGCCAATGAAGAAAACCTCAGGACCAGATGGCTTCATGGATGAATTCTACCAAACACTCAAAGAAGAATTAATACCAATCCTTCTTAAACTCTTCCAAAAAATAGAAGAGGAGGGAACACTTCCAAACTCATTTTGTGAAGCCAGCATTACCCTGATACCAAAACCAGCTGAAACACCACAAGAAAAGAAAACTACAGACCAATATCCTTAATGAATATAGATGCAAAAATCCTCAATAGGATACTAGCAATCCAAATTCAACAGCACATTAAAAGGATTGTACACTATAATCAAGTTGGATTTATCTCTGGAATATAAGAATGGTTCAATGCAAATCAGCAAATGTGATACAACACATTAACAGAATGAAAGATAAAAACCACATCATCATCTCAATAGATGCAAAAAGCATTTGACAAAATTCAACATCCGTTCATGATAAAAACTCTCAACAATATAAGTGTAGAAGGAACTTACCTCAACAAAATAAAGGCTATATATGAATAGTACACAGCTAACATCTTAATCAATGGGGAAAACCTAAAAGTTTTTCCTCTAAGATTGGTACAAGCAAGCATACCCACTCTTGCCAGTTCTATTCAATATAGTCCTGGAAGTCCTGGCCAGAGGAGGAGACTTGGAGAAGAAAAAAGAAAGAAAAGTCATCCAAATCAGAAAGGAAAAAGTAAAATTATCTCTGTTTGCTGATGCCATGATTATTTATGTAGAAAACCCTAAAGACCCAACCAAAAAATCTGTCAGAATTAATAAATGAATTCAGTAAAGTTGCAGGATATAAAATCAACATGCAAAAACCAGTCATGTTTCTATACAATAACAATGTGTAGATTATGTAACAACCTGAAAGGAAATTAAGAAAACAATCCCATTTACAATAGCAATGAAAATAATAAAATACTTAGGAATAAACTTAACCAAAGAGGTGAGAGACTTACACACTGAAAACTAGAAGACATTGGTGAAGGAAATTAAAGAAGACACAGATAAATGGAAAGACATCCCATGCTTATGGATTAGAAGAATTAATATTGTTAAAATGACCATACTGCCCAAAGCTATCTGCAGATTCAATGCGATCTCAAAATCTCAATGGCATTCGTTACAGAAATAGAAAAAACAATCCTAAAATTCATGTGAAACCACAAGAAACCCCCAATAGCCAAAGCAATCTTGAGCAAGAAGGACAAAACAGAAGGTATCACCCTCCTTTATTTCAAAATGCATTACAAATCTACAGCAATCAAAACAATATGGTATTGGCATAGACCAATGGAAGAGAATAGAGAACCCAGAAATAAATCCACACATTTATGGTCAACTGATGTTCAACAAGGGTGCCAAGTATACACAATGGGAAAAAGATAGTCTCTTCAATAAATGGTGTTGGGAAAACTGAATATACACCTGCAGAAGAATACATTTGGACATCTCACACCATATACAAAAATCAACTCAAAATGCATTAAAGACTTAAATGTAAGACCTGAAACAATAAAGCTACTAGAACAAAACAGAGAAAACACTTCTTGACATTGATCTTTCTACATAACACGAAAAGCACTGGCAACAAAAGCAAAAATAGACAAGTGGAATTGCATCAAACCAAAAACCTTCTGCAGAGCTAAATGAAACAATCAATGGGCGGAAAAGGCAACCTATTGAAGGGAGAAAATATTTGCAAACCACATATCTGACAAGGGGTTAATATGCAAAATGTGTAAGAAACTCATACAACTCCATAGCAAAAAACAAAACAAAACGAAAAACCAATTAAAACAAAATGGGCAAAAGACATGAATAGATATTTCTTAAAAGAAGACATACAAACATACAAATAGCCAAAAGGTACATGAAAAGGTACTTAACATCTCTAACCATCAGGGAAATGCAAATCAAAACCACAATGAGATATCACTTCACATCTGTTAGAATGTTTATTATAAAAAAGGCAAGAAAGAAATGTTGGTGAGGATGTGGAGAAAAGAGAATCCTTGTATACTGTTGGTGAGAATGTAAATTGGAACAGCCATTATGGAAAATAGTATGGAGGTTCCTCAAAAAACTAAACATAGAGCTACCATGTGATCCATCAATCCCTCTTCTGGGTATTTATCCAAAGGAAATGAAATCAGTGTGACAAAAAGATATCTGCACTCCCACATATATTACAGCATTATTCACAGTAGCCAAGATATGGGAACAACATAAGTGTCTCTCAACAGATGAATGGATAAAGAAAATATGAGATACACACACACACACACACACACACACAGAGGAATATTATTCAGCCTTAAAAAAAAAAAAGAAACCCTACCATTTGCAACAACATGGATGAACCTAGGGGACATTATGCTAAGTGAAATAAGCCAGTCATAGAAAGACAAATACAGCATGATCTCACTCTTAATATGTGAAATCTAAAACTTGAACTCATAGAAGCAGACAGTAGAATGGTGGTTACCAGAGAGTAGTGGTGGAGGTGGGGGAAATGGGGAGATGTTGTCAATGTGCACAGTTTCAGTTATGCAAGATGAATGAGTTCTCAAGTTCTAATGTACAGCATGGAGACTACAGTAAACAATACTGTGTTGTATACTTGAACTTTGTTAAGAGGGCAGATCTTAAGTATTCTCACCATACACACACACACGAATGGCAACCATGGGAGGTGATGGATATGTTAATTAGCTTGATTGTGATATACAATGCGTTATGTGTCGATTATACCTCAATAAAGCTGGAAAAAAAATGCAACATCCTTTCATGATAAAACTCTCAACAAACAAGGAATAAGAGAATTTTCTCAATCTGATAAAGGGCATCTATGAAAAATCCACAGCTAACATCATACTTAATGGTAAAAGATTGAAAGCTTTGCTCTAAGATCATGAACAGGAAAAGGATGTCTGCTCTCAGCATTTCTATTCAATTTGGTACTGGAGATTCTAGCCAGGGCAATTAGTGAAGAAAAAGAGAAATAAAAGGCATTCAGATTGGAAAAAGGAAGTAAAATGATCTCTATTTGCAGATCATTTTATATAGAGAGAAAACCCTAACACCTTTGACTTGGATGCCAAGACCATTCAATGGGGAAAGAAGCATGTTTTCAACAAATGGTGATGGGACAAGTAACTCTGTTCATGCAAAAGAAGGAATTTGGACCACTGCCTCACACCACACTCAAAAGGGATCAACAACCTAAATGTTGTAAGAGCTAAAACTAAAAAACCTCTTAGAAGGAAATATAGGTGTGAATCTTTGTGACCTGGATTAGGCAACAGTTTCTTGGATATGACGACAAAACATAAACAACAACAACAAAAAACCCAGATAAATTGGACTTAATTGAAATTAAAAGCTTTTGCATCAAAGGACACTATCAAGAAAGTAAAAGACAATCCACAGAATGGAAGAAAGTATTTGCAAATCATATATCTGATAAGGATCTAGCATCCAGGATGTATAAAGAACTCTTACACTTCAATAATAAATAAACAAATAACCCTATTTTAAAAATGGCAAAGAATTTGAATAGACATTTCTCTAAAGAAGATTTACAAATGGCCAAGAAGCACATGAAAAAATGCTCAACAACATCAGTCGTGAGGGAAACAGAAACCAAAATCACAATGAGACGATACCACTATACACCCACTAAGACGGCTGTGAAACAAAAAGATAGATAAAATGTGTTGGCAAGGACGTGGAGAAACTGGAACCTTTACATGTTGCTGGTGGGATTGTATAATGGTGCAGCTACTTTGAAAACACTTTGGCAGTTCCTCAAAAAGGAAGAATTGAAACCATGTTCACACAACAATTTGCACACGAATTCTCATAGTACCTTTATTAATATTAGCCAAAAGGTGGAAACAGCCCAAATATCCATCAATTGATGAATGGATAAACAAAATGTGGTGTATCTGTATAATGAAATAATATTCAAAAGAATAATGAAGTACTGATACATGCTAAAACATGGATGTGTTTTGAAAACATGCTAAGTGAAAGAATCCAGACACAAAAGGAAAATCCTGTGTGATTCCATGTGTGAAATATCCAGAATAGGTAAATCCATAGAGACAGAAAGATTAGTGTTTGCCGGGGAATGGACGAGGGGGTGAGGAGAGGGGAGAGGGGTAGGAATGCCTGCTCACAGGTATGAGGGATCTTTTTGGTGTGTAGAAATGTTCTGGAATTAGATAGTTGTGAGGGTTGCACATCATACTAAAAACCACTGATCTGTACACTTTAAAATGGTGAATTTTATGTTTGTGAATTATATCTCAATAAAAAAATTTGCAAAAATAAAAAGACGAAAATAAAAAGGGAGTCACTAAATCCAGCCCACACTCAAGGGGAGAGGAATTAGACTTTTGATGGGAGGAGTGTCGAAGAATTTGTTGGGCAGATGTTTCCAAACCACACATACTACACACCTGTCAGAATGGCTAAAATTTAAAAGAATGACAATAAATGTTGGCGAAGATATGGAGCCAGCAAAAGTCTCACACGCTGGTGAGAAGGTAAAATGATATGACCACTTTGGAAAACATTTTGGCAGTTTTTTATAAAGTTGAACATATGCTTACTGTGACCCATAACATATTTACCATGACGATCACATTCCTAGGTATTTACTCAAAAGATATAAAAACATATATCCACACAAAGACTTTAGACAGTATGTATAGCAGCTTTATTATAGTCCGAAGCTGAAAATGACCCGAATGTCCATTCATAGTATTGAATAAATAAACTGAAGTTTATCCAAACAATGGACTACTTCTCAGCAATAAAAAAGAATGAGCTACTGATACATGTAAAAACATGGGTAAATTTCAAAAACAAGCTGAGTGAAAAAAGCCAGAAACAAGAACATGAGGTATAGTTCCAATTTATATGAAACTGTAGAAAAGGCAACTCTAACGTATAGTCACAGAAGGCAAATCAGTGGTTGCCTTGGGTGGGGATGGGGTGCTGTGACTACAGAGGGACACAAGGGAAATTTTTTGAGTGACGAAAGGTTCTATATCTTGATTGTGGTAGTGGTTACAGAAATTTGTCAAAATACATGGAAATGCACACTTAAATGGGTATATTTTATTGCATATAAATTATATTTCAATAAAGTTAAGGAAATAAAAAATACATCCGCAAAATCCAACCCCTTCTTCCCATCTCTTCTGTTTCCATCCTGATCAAAACCACCGTCATTTTCACCTGGCTTGTTGCAGTGGACTTCTGTCTTTTCTCTGTTCTTGTCTTCTTTCAGCCTATTCTCAGCATAGCGTTCCAGGGGTTCTATTAAAACGCAAGTCCTGTCACACCCTTTGTGTGCTTGAAATCCTCCAGTGGCTTCCAGTCTCACTTTAAGCAAAAGCCAAAGTCAACTGGTTTACAGTCACCCTATACGTGACCCGCCTCCAGCCTCCACCCCACCCGTCTGCCTCCTCTGCTTCTGCCTCCCTTGCTTATTCTGTTCCAGCCATTCTGGCCGCTTCACTGCTTTTTGAACATAGCAGGCCCATTTCTATCACAGGGCCTGTACACTGCTGTTCCTTTTGCTTTGAATGCTTTTCCCCGGCCTCTCTACATGGCTTTCTTTCTCACTTCCTTCAAGTCTTTACTCAAATGTCACCTTTTCTGTAAGGCCTTCCTTGACCACCTTATTTAAAATTCAAGGCCCTTCTCTTCAGGCTTAAAGAAAATTTGGTGATTTAGGGAGAATTTTTTACAACGTAAATAGTAAATAATGTGAAAATAATTGTTTGATTTTTTTTTAATTCATGAGAGAAATCTTAGGTTAGGCTCTGCTCAGCATCTAATTGTGAGGGGCTTAAATTTGTACCAACTCAATTTGCTGACCCGTAAATGCAGAGATGCCTCTAATAAACTCTTATAAACCTGAAAATATTTCACAGCCTAGGAAACCTTCAAGGTAAGAACAGACGTTTAATAGTAAAGTGGGAACCTCAGTGAAAGTTGCCAATGCTATGACCCGCGTGGCCCAATGGGAGACCTGGGACTCCCATGCCACGTAGATTGGTGAAAATTGGGCTGTTACTCTCAAGCAGAAAGGGCATAAATTGACTAGGGACTGCTTTTTGAAAACAAAGACGTTCCCAGCATATTTATAACTAAAAAGAGCTGTTTCCCCTCCCTTTCCTGTCCCTCCCTCAACCCCCCCATCCCCCATCCCCCAGCTTCCCCGCAAAGCTTTGATCAAAAGTTAGCCAAAGCTGTAAAAAAAACAAAGCAAACCTTCAGGGACTGTGTGATCCTCAAAATATATGTATATTGGGAATAGTAGAGAAATCCTTTGCCTTTTATTGTAACAAATAGAGGAACTATGATGGCCGGACTTTCCATGGACACTGAGAATAAGGTTAGGCGTAAGTTCGGCAGAGAAAAAGTTTGTGCTGTTAAGGGCGTATTTAATAATGATTTCTAAAGCATTAATAATTTCTCAGTTTTTTTCCCTCAATCATATAATGGAATGACAAAGATAGAAGTTATTCTCAGAAGACAGTTTCTCCTTCTAAGGGAAAAGAAGGGCCCAGAATTGCTAACGCAGGCGTTCTCAAACTTGTTTTGGAGCGAGGTATTATTGAACAGAGGTGGTGGGGCCTTCTGTGACAGTGACCTGAAAAGGAGAGAGAAGGGGCAGGAAGGGAAGAAGAAGGGAGGGCAAGGATTCTGGGCCAGAGGAAAAAATGACTTGCTCGGGGTTAATTATGATTATATAATTGTTCAAAGTGTTTTCTTTCCTTACCATCTTATCTTTTCTTGTTGCTACTGGACCTTGTCATTGCTGAACCTGGAGGTGAGAAGTGATGGGAATTGAAGAGACTAGATTGCTCCACATGGGAAGAAACAAAGAGCCCCCAGCAACCCCTGGAGGCAAGGCAGTGAGGAGAGAGCCACAGCCAGGTGTGGGCAGTCCGAGGGAAGAGGGAGAGAAAGGAGGTCTCACTGTTGCCAAGAAGTGTGGCTTTGTGGATAGACAAAGAGGAGTTTTAGAGTTTTCCTGTGTGTTGTGAGGTCTAATTGCCCTTTGCTGCACTCTCAAAAGATTTCCAAAAAGATGCACATTCTCCTCAAGCCCTTTGGAGTTGAGTAAGGTCACTATGGCCTTAAAGTACATTTAGTGGCCAAACAGACTAGAACTCAGTCCCTTTGAATCCTTTGTTAGCCACTAAAGAATTACCCCTTAGATAATGTAAAGAATCTGTGCCGCCTCTGTGGTGACTTCACCTGAGAGCTGCAGGAAGGGTCTTGTGAGCACAGCGGACAGTCGGACACCTCCAGCATCAGAACCTGACAGCATGTGGGCTGGGGATGGGCAGGGTGTGATGAGCACAGGAGTGCCAAACGTTGCTCAAATATGGAGAAGCACCCCCAAATGAACTATTTCTGAATGTACATGTATGTATATAAAGACACAGGAAAGCTCTACAAAGGGACATGTCAAACTGATCATAGGAAGCGACACTTATGTAGTCCTTAACTGTGTGCCTGGCACTGTTCTAATCACTTTGCATGAATTAACTCAATTATCAAATCACCAAGGTAGGTACTGTTACTATCCCTACAACTCAGTGAGGTAGGTGGTAATGAGGACACCTTAGCTAAGTGCCTGATATCTCACAGCTAGTACGTAGGAGAGCCGGGATTTGAACAGCCAGCAGCCATATTCTTAACCAAACTGATAGAGTGAGGAGGGAAAGGAGATGGACATGCTGGGGGCATGAATGGCATATTTTGCTTTTACTTATATACCTTTGTATTGTTTGAATTTTTATAACGTGAGTGTATTCATTTACTTGTGTAATATGAAAATATATAGGGCCTGGTGGCATAATGGTTAAATGTGCATGCTCCTCTTCAGCAGCTCCAGGTTCGCTGGTTCAGATCCCAGGCACGGACCTATACACCACTCATCTAGCCATGCTGTGCTGGCATCCCACATACAAAATAGAAGATTGGCACAGATGTTAGCTCAGCAACAATCCTCCTCAAGCAAAAAGAGGAATACTGGCAACAGATGTTAGCTCAGGGCCAAACTTTCTCATACATATATACATGTAAACTGAAATCATTCAAGAGCTATGCAAAAAACAAAACAGAAAATCCAACCTGATTAAAAAATGGGCAAAGGACTTGAACAGGCATTCCTCCAAAGAAGATACACAAATCGCCAAGGAGCACATGAAAAAATGCTTAACATTTTAGGGAAATGCAAACCAAAACCAGAATCATACCTATTAGAATGGCTACTGTCAAAAAAAAAAAAAAAAAAAAAAAAAGAGCTGACAATAACAACTCTTGGCAAGAATGCAGAGAATTTAGAATCCTTGTGCACTGTTGATGGGAATATAAAATGATGCAGCCACTATGGAAAAGAGTATGGTGGTTCCTCAAAAAGTTAAAAGTAGAATTATCATGTGATCCAGCAACTCCACTTCTGGGTCTATACCCACAAAATTGAAAACAGGGTCTTGAAGAGACATTTGTACACCCATGTTCATAGCATTATTCACAACAGCCAAGAGGTAGAAGTGTCCATTGATGGATGAGTGGATAAACAAAATGTATATTCATACAATGGAACATTATTCAGCCTAAAGAAGGAAAGAGATTTTGACACATGCTACAACATAGATGAGCTCTTGATGACATTATGCTAAGTCAAATAAGCCAGTCACAAAAGGACAAATACTGCATGATTCCACTTATATAGGCAGCTAGAATAGTCACTTCATAGAGACAGAAAGTAGAATGGTGGATGGCAGGGGCTGGTGGGAGGAATGGCAATTATTGTTTAATGGGTACAGAGTTTCAGTGATTCAAGGTGAAAAGAGTTCTGTGAATGGATGGTGGTGATGGTTGCACAACAATATGAATGTACTTAACGCCACTAAACTGTACACTTAAAAATGGTTAAGATGGTAAATTTTATGCATGTGTGCTTTGCCACAATTGTTTTAAAAAGCTATGCAAAAGTGAATGGAGTTGGGAGGGGGAGAGCCAAGATGGCGCCGTGAGTAGTCCTCTTTGTCTCTCGCCCTTCGAGTCTACAATTATTTGGACACTTATCGCTTGACAAAGGATATCCAGACAGCATCTCAGGACGTCTGAGACACCCATGCGACTATACATCGGAAGGCAGATGGACTTTCCTCCGGGAGGATGTGGAAATAGGTGAAAACTCTCCAACCCCGACGGGCAGCCTAGTACCCGCAAGCGGCTTTCTTCCAACGGACGCCCCCAGAGGATCCACACACATCTAGGGCAGGAGCGAGAACACAACAGAGGAGCGACGGTGGAAACAGGTGACCAGAACCCTACCTAAACCCCCTGCAATTACTCCTAAACGCAGAGGGAAACTTTGGAGTTGCACACCTGAGCCCGCAGGGAGAGTCTCTCCCCGCCATTGGTGGGGAGACCCAGCCTGGTGCTCGGGGCGCCCGGAGGGTCCCAGAGAGAGACACGGAGGGCACGGAGGTCTCCCAGCTGCCGTTGCCCGCCCCGTGGAACTAGGGATTGCCGGAGATCTCGGAGAGGACCGGGGCTGGGGGAACTTTCAAAGGCCGGTTCGGCGACCCGGAGGGGAAGCGCCGGAGCTCCGCCCGGGCAGCAGACAAAACTCTCTGTCTGCCGTTAGCAGAGGGGCCACGCTGAGCATTCACGGCTCCGGGAGAGGCCCGGAGAGAATCCCAGAGGGCGGGGCGACCCCCAGCTGCCGTTGCCCGCCCCGTGGGGCTAGGGATTGCCAGAGATCTCGGAGAGGACCGGGGCGGGGGAACTTTCAAAGGCCGGTTCGGCGACCCGGAGGGGAAGCGCTGGAGCTCCGCCCGGGCAGCAGACAAAACTCTCTGTCTGCCGTTAGCAGAGGGGCCACGCTGAGCATTCATGGCTCCGGGAGAGGCCCGGAGAGAATCCCAGAGGGCGGGGCGACCCCCAGCTGCCGTTGCCCACCCCATGAGGCTAGGGATTGCCAGAGATCTCGGAGAGGACTGGGGCTGGAGAGAGTTCCAGAGACCCAGCTTAGTAGCCTAGGGGGAAACCCTACAGGCTCACAGCAGCCTTAGGGAAAGCCTCTGCACAGCACCAGTAGAAGGCACCCAGCCGCCAGCCACAAGGCTGGAAGACCCCAGGGCAAAAGCAGCATAGCTAGGTGTACTAACCACAGACTGTAGAAGATGCCAATAGCTCTCCTGCGACCCATAGAGGACAAGTGAGATTTGGTGGGTGCCGACAGCAACGGAGCGACAAATATAAGTGATCCCACCCCTGGCCGCTGGAAAAGCCCATAACACCGTTGCAGACCCCAAGGAGAGAGTGCATCTAGGTGGGCAACAACAGTAGGCACCTGCAGCCTGAAGCCCCCCTGTGACGGCCCCCACGGCAGAGGAGGGAATCCAAAGGGCCACTGTGGCTACGAAGAGGGGCCCAGGCCCAGTTAGCAACTACGGACAGGGTTCCTGGTTGGTGAAGTATAAACAGCTGCTCCCCCGACCGCAGCAGCTGAAACAAGTGAAAGGAGCAACTAAACTCTATCTCCATGCGGAGGCACAAATCAACATCATCAAGCAATATGAAAAAATACATTAAATCTCCAGAACAGAAAGAAAGTAACAAATACACAGAAAACAATCCCAAAGAAAATGAGATATATAACCTAAATGATGATGACTTCAAAACAGCCATCATTAGGATTCTCAATGAGTTAAGAGAGAATTCTGACCGACAACTCAACGAGTTCAGGAGCTATGTCACAAAAGAGTTTGATACGATAAAGAAGAACCAAACAGAAATATTGGAAATGAAGAACACAATAGAGGAGATTAAGAAAAATCTAGATGCTCTGAACAGTAGGGCCGATAATATGGAGGAAAGAATTAGCAATTTGGAAGATGGCAATATAGAATTGTTGCAGGCAGAGGAGGAGAGAGAAGCAAGACTTAAAAGAAATGAAGAAACTCTCCGAGAATTATCAGACACAATTAGGAGATGCAACGTAAGGATTATAGGTATACCAGAGGGAGAAGAGAAGGAGAAAGGGGCAGAAAACCTATTCAAAGAAATAATGGCTGAGAACTTCCCAAATCTGGTGAGGGAGATGGATCTTCAGGTGACAGAAGCCAATAGATCTCCAAACTTTATCAATGCAAGAAGACCAACTCCACGGCATATAGTAGTGAAGCTAGCAAAAGTCAACGACAAGGAGAAAATATTAAGGACAGCCAGGCAAAAGAAACTAACCTACAAAGAAACCCCCATCAGGCTATCAGCAGATTTCTCAGCAGAAACTTTACAGGCTAGAAGAGAGTGGAATGATATATTCAAAAATCTGAAGGACAAAAATCTACAGCCGAGAATTCTCTACCCAGCGAAAATATCCTTCAAATACGATGGAGAAATAAAAACTTTCCCAGATAAACAAAAATTAAGGGAGTTCATTGCCACAAAACGACCTCTTCAGGAAATCCTCAGGAAAACCCTCATTCCTGAAAAATCCAAAAAAGGAAAGGGGCTACAAAACCAAGAGCAGAGGAGATAAGTAGAAGGACAACAACAGAGAGTAGCAGCTCTACATCAGAACAGATTAAAACATGGGACGAGAAACAAAGGAAACTGAAGAAAACCGGAAAACAAGACACAAAATGGTAGTGGTAGGCCCCCACATCTCAATAATCACTCTAAATGTAAATGGATTGAACTCCCCAATCAAAAGACACAGAGTGGCAGGATGGATCAAAGAACAAGA
Source organism: Equus przewalskii (assembly GCF_037783145.1). NCBI lineage: Eukaryota > Metazoa > Chordata > Mammalia > Perissodactyla > Equidae > Equus > Equus przewalskii. The sequence continues at coordinate 8,820,355 of NC_091854.1, forward strand.
TCCAACAATATGCTGCCTCCAGGAAACACACCTCAGCCCCAAAGACAAACACAGACTCAGAGTGAAGGGATGGAGAACAATACTCCAAGCTAATAATGAACAAAAGAAAGCAGGTGTCGTTATACTAATATCAGACAAGGTAGATTTCAAAACAAAACAGATAAAGAAAGATAAAGAGGGACAGTATATAATGATAAAAGGGACTCTCCACCAAGAAGACATAACACTTATAAATATATACGCACCCAACACAGGAGCACCAAAATTTGTAAAGCAACTCTTAATAGAACTAAAAGAAGACATCAACAACAATACAATAATAGTAGGGGACCTCAACACACCATTAACACCAATGGACAGAACATCCAGACAGAAAATCAACAAGGAAATAATAGAATTAAATGAAAAATTAGACCAGATGGACTTAATAGATATATATAGAACACTTCATCCAAAAACAGCAGGTTACACATTCTTCTCAAGTGCACATGGAACATTCTCAAGGATTGACCATATTTTGGGAACCAAAGCAAACATCAATAAATACAAGAGAGTTGAAATAATATCAAGCATCTTTTCTGATCATAACGCTATTAAACTAGAAATCAACTACAAGAAAAAAGCAGAGAAAGGTGCAAAAATGTGGAGACTAAACAACACGCTTCTCAACAAACAATGGATCATTGAAGAAATTAAAGAAGAAATCAAATATTATCTGGAGACAAATGAAAATGAGAACACGACATACCAAATCATTTGGGATGCAGCAAAAGCAGTCCTAAGAGGGAAATTCATCGCAATACAGGCTCAGCTCACTAAACAAGAAAAAGCTCACGTAAGCAACCTCAAACGACACCTAACAGAACTAGAAAAAGAAGAACAAACAAAGCCCAGAGTCAGTAGAAGGAGGGAAATAATAAAAATAAGAGCAGAAATAAACGATATTGAAACAAAAAAGACAATAGAAAGGATCAATGAAACAAAGAGTTGGTTCTTCGAAAGAATTAACAAAATTGACAAACCCCTAGCCAGACTCACCAAGAAAAGAAGAGAGAAATCACAAATTAATAAAATCAGGAATGACAGAGGAGAAATCACAACAGATACCAATGAAATACAAGAGATCATAAGAGAATACTATGAAAAACTATATGCCAACAAATTGAACAACCTGGAAGAAATGGACAAATTCCTAGACTCCTACAATCTCCCCAAACTGAATCAGGAAGAAATGGAGAATCTGAATAGACCAATCACAAGTAAGGAAATAGAAACGGTAATCAAAAACCTCCCCAAAAACAAGAGTCCAGGACCAGACGGCTTCTCTGGAGAATTCTACCAAACATTCAAAGAAGACTTAATACCTATTCTCCTCAAACTGTTCCAGAAAATTGAGAAAGATGGAGAACTCCCTAACACATTCTATGAAGCCAACATCACTCTGACCCCCAAACCTGACAAGGACAACACAAAGAAGGAGAACTACAGGCCGATATCACTGATGAACATAGATGCAAAAATCCTCAACAAAATTTTGGCAAACCGATTACAGCAATACATCAAAAAGATTATACACCATGATCAAGTGGGATTTATACCAGGGACACAGGGATGGTTCAACATCTGCAAGTCATTCAACGTGATACACTACATCAACAAAATGAAAAACAAAAACCACATGATCATCTCAATAGATGGAGAGAAAGCATTCGACAAGATCCAACACCCATTTATGATAAAAACCCTCAGTAAAATGGGTATAGAAGGAAAGTACTTCAACATAATAAAGGCCATATATGATAGACCCACAGCCAACATCATACTCAATGGACAAAAGCTGAAAGCCATCCCTCTGAGGACAGGAACAAGACAAGGGTGCCCACTTTCACCACTCCTATTCAACATTGTACTGGAGGTGCTGGCCAGAGCAATTCGGCAGGAAAAAGAAATAAAAGGAATCCAAATAGGTAACGAAGAAGTAAAACTCTTGTTGTTTGCAGACGACATGATCTTATACATAGAAAACCCCAAAGAATCCACAGAAAAACTATTAGAAATAATCAACAACTACAGCAAAGTAGCAGGGTATAAAATTAACGTGCATAAATCAGTAGCATTTCTATACACTAACAATAAACTAACAGAAAAAGAACTCAAGAACTCTATCCCATTCACAATCGCAACGAAAAGAATAAAATACCTTGGGATAAACTTAACCAAGGAAGTGAAGGATCTATACAATGAAAACTACAAGACTTTCTTGAAAGAAATAGGCGATGACATAAAGAGATGGAAAAACATTCCTTGTACATGGATTGGAAGAATAAACATAGTTAAAATGTCCATACTACCTAAAGCAATATACAGATTCAATGCTATCCCAATCAGAATCCCAAGAACATTCTTCACAGAAATTGAACAAACAATCCTAAAATTCATATGGGGGAACAAAAGACCGCGAATTGCTAAAGCAATCCTGAGCAAGAAAAACAAAGCCGACGGAATCACAATCCCCGATTTCAAAACATACTACAAAGCTACAGTGATCAAAACAGCATGGTACTGGTACAAAAACAGGTCCACAGATCAATGGAACAGAATTGAAAGCCCAGAGATAAAACCACACATCTATGGACAGCTAATCTTCGACAAAGGAGCAGAGGGCCTACAATGGAGAAAAGAAAGTCTCTTCAACAAATGGTGCTGGGAAAACTGGACAGCCACATGCAAAAGATTGAAAATTGACCATTCTTTTTCACCACACACCCAAATAAACTCAAAATGGATCAAAGACCTAAAGATTAGGCCTGAGACAATAAGTCTTTTGGAAGAGAATATAGGCAGTACACTCTTTGACATCAGTTTCAAAAGAATCTTTTCGGACACTGTAACTCCTCAGTTGAGGGAAACAATAGAAAGAATAAACAAATGGGACTTCATCTGACTAAAGAGCTTCTTCAAGGCAAGGGAAAACAGGATTGAAACAAAAAAACAGCTCACTAATTGGGAAAAAATATTTACAAGCCACTTATCCGACAAAGGGTTAATCTCCATAATATACAAAGAACTCACACTGCTTAACAACAAAAAAACAAACAACCCGATCAAAAAATGGGCAGAGGACATGAACAGACATTTCTCAAAAGAAGATATGAATATGGCCAATAGACACATGAAAAGATGTTCATCATCGCTAATCATCAGGGAAATGCAAATCAAAACTACACTAAGATATCACCTTACCCCCGTTAGATTGGCAAAAACATCCAAAACCAAGAACGACAAATGTTGGAGAGGTTGTGGAGAAAGAGGAACCCTCATACACTGTTGGTGGGAATGCAAACTGGTACAGCCACTATGGAAAACAGTATGGAGATTTCTCAAAAAGTTAAAAATAGAAATACCCTATGACCCAGCCATCCCATTACTGGGTATCTATCCTAAGAACCTGATAACAGATATCTCAAGAGTCCGTTGCACCCCTATGTTCATCGCAGCATTATTTACAATAGCCAAGACGTGGAACCAGCCTACATGCCCAGAAACTGATGACTGGATAAAGAAGATGTGGTATATATACACAATGGAATACTACTCAGCCATAAAAAAAGACGAAATTGGCCCATTCACAACAACGTGGATGGACCTCGAGGGCATTATGTTAAGCGAAATAAGTCAGTCAGAGAAAGACGATCTCTATATGACTCCACTCATAGGTGGAAATTAGTATATTGAGAAGGAGATCTGATTGGTGGTTACCAGGGAAAAGGGGGGGTGGGGGGAGGGTACGAAGGGGGAAGTGGTGTACCCACAACATGACTAACAAAAATGTACAACTGAAATCTCACAAGCTTGTAATCTATCATAACATTAATAAAAAAATATATAAATAAAAAAAATCAAAAAAAAAAAAAAGTGTATGGAGTTGGTAAGGGAGAGTTTAGTGGGTGAGCAGAGGGTTTGTCTTGGTCCCTCAGAGCACCACATAACTCATGCCTGGGCCCTTTGGGAAAGCCTCACCTTCATCCAGGGCTGTTTTCCCAAGAGGTTGTGAGGGCCCTGGGGAAAAGAGCAGAGATCTTTGATGCCCCCGGAGGCTGACTGAGGCACAGCTAGGAGCAGGACAGTAATCCCCACCTGTCCTCTGGAACACCATGAGACTGTGGCCCCCCACCAGCTCCTTTTACTGTTCTTGCCCCAACTCTGGAATCAACTTTTCCTCCAAGAAACTAAGTTATTGAAAAGACTATTTTTCTCCATTGAATTACCTTGTGAAATTTGAAAATCAAATGGCCTTGTATCTATGGCTATTATTTTTAAGAGTCTGTTCAGTTAATTGTGTATGTTTATGCCAATACCATACTGCCCTTGATGAACATAGCTTTATAATAAGTCACAAAGTCAGATAATGTAAGTCTCCCAGTTTTGTTCTTTTTCAAGACTGTTTTGGATACCTCAGGTCCTTTGCATTTTCATATAATTTTTAGAATCAGCTTGTCAATTTCTATTTAAAAAGTCTGCTGGCATTATGATTGCGATTATATTGAATCTATAGATCAATTTTGGGAGAACTGACATCTTAACATTGAGTCTTCCAATCTATAAATGTGGAATGCTGCTTTATTTATCCAGGTCTTAATTTGTCTCAGCAAGATTTAGTAGTTTTCAATGTAGACAGAGGTCTCACGTATATTTTGTTAAATTTATTACTAAATGTTTTATGTTATTTGATGCTATTGTAAACGGAATTGTGTTTCGTATTTCATTTTCGAATTGTCTGCTGCCAGTATGTAGAAATAAAAGAAATATAACTGATTTTTATGTTTTGACCTTGTATCTTTCTACCTTGTAATAGGGTTTTCCAGAGAAACAGAATCGATAGGTTGTGTATATATATATATAGAGAGAGATTTATTTTAAGAAATTGGCTTACATGATTATGGAGGCTGGCAAGTCCAAAAGCTGCAGGATGGGCTCTCAAAGTGGAGACCCAGAGAAGAGCTAACGTTTCACTTCAAGTCTGAAGGCCACCTACCAGCAGGATTCCTTCTTGCTCCGGGAAGGTCAGTCTTTTGTTCTGTTCGGGTCTTCAACTGACTGGATGAGTCCCACGCACATTATGGAGGGCAATCTCCAAGTCCACTGATTTAAATGTTAATCTTACCCAAAAACACCCTTACAGAAACATCCAGAATAATGTTTGACCAAATATCTGGGCACCATGGCCCAGCCAAGTTGACACATGTAACTAACCATCATACTTGTTAAATTAACTTATTAATTAATTAAATTCATCTATAAATAGAGATAATAAAGATATTTATATTCCTTCCTTTCAAATATTTATGGGTATTTTTCATGCTTTATTGCCCTGGAGAGAAACTCTAGTGCTGTGTTGTAAGAAGAGTGGGCATTGTTGCCTTATTCCCAATCTTAGGAAGAAAGTATTCAACACATTACCCTTATGTATGATGTTAGCTGTTTATTTTTCATAGATGCTATGCAGGAAAAACACTTCTATGTTTTGTCTGCTCACAGAATAATCTTAATACTTCACTTCTGACACTTCTGGTCACCAAATATGTGTTGGTTTTTCCTCACACTGTGCAAATCTCTGATTTTCCAGATAACAGCTGGGTGTCTTATAATTTAACTCAATTCCGACGCTGTATGCCTGGTGTTAGTTCCACAAGATTGCCCCCACTTCAGAAGCCAATCGCAAGTCCAGGTTATCATCTGTGCATCTGACCGACCATCTATAAATCAGAGCTTCTTCCCTCGACCTACTCCTTGGGTTTGATCATTAACCAGAATGGCTCACAGAACTCAGGAAAACAGTTTACTTACAAGATTACCAGTTTATTGTAAAAGGATACAGCTCAGGAATGGCCAGATGGAAGAGACACAGGGAAAGGTGTTGGGGAAGGGGTGTGGAGCTTCTGTGCCCTATCTGGGCACACCACTCTCCCGGCATCTCCACATGTTCACCAACCCGGTGAACTCTGTAAAGCTCTCTGAAGCCTCTACACACACACACTCCCCACCCCACCCCCACTTTAGAATGTTTATGGAGGCTTCATTAATAAGCATGATTAATTAAATCATCATTGACCATTGGTGACTGATTCAACCTCCAGTCCCTTTCCTTTCCCCAGCATTCGGGGGTGGGGAGTGGGGGCTGGGAGACTGAAAGTTCCAGCCTTCTAATCACATGGTTGGTTCCCTGGCAACCAGCCCCATCCTGTGGTGATCTAAGGACTTTTCAAAAATCAGCTCATTAACATAAACTCAGGTGTGGTTGAAAGGGACTGGTTATGAACCAGCTCGTTAACATAAACTCAGGTGTGGTTGAAAGGGACTGGTTATGAACCACAAAAGATTCTCATTTCACCTTTATGCTCTGGAGTTATTTCAGGAACTGGGAACAAAAACTAAATATTGTGACCAAAAAAATGCCCTTATAGGTCTTATCACTTAGGAAATTACAAGGGTTTTAGAAGTTCTGGAAAAAAACCCAAACATTAACTTATTAATTAAACATATCATCACGGTTGCCATAGTTGTAGTTTGCTGAAAATTTTTACCATTTAAATTTAATCAAATTCTTTTTCTGTATATATTGAGATGTTCAAATGTCTTTTCTCATTTATTTTGTTAATGTGCTGAATTATAACGATTTTCAAATAACAGACTAACTTTGAATTCCCAGGATAAACTTCATTTGGTTATGCTATACATCCTTTTTATATATGGTTGGATTTAATTTGTTAATGTTTTGTTAATGAGTTTTGCATCTGTGTTCATAGATGTTATCTGATTTGCAATTTTCTTTCTTTCTAATGTCTTTTAAAGGTTTTGGCATCAGAGTTATAGTGGTCTCATAAAAGGAATTTGGAAATGGTCTCTATTTTAAGACTGATATCATTACTACTTTTAAGACTTGATGGAGTTCACCAGTGACAATAACTGGGCCTGGAGTTTTGGGGTTTTTTTGTTTTTTAAAGATTGGCACCTGAGCTAATGACGCCAATCTTCTTTTTTTTTCTTTCTCTCCCCCAAATCCCCCCAGTACATAGTTGTATATTTTTTTTTAGTTGTGGGTCCTTCTAGTTGTGGCATGTGGGACGCCGCCTCACCGTAGCTTGATGAGTGGTGCCATGTCGGTGCCCAAGATCCCAGCCAGCTAAACCCTGGGCCGCCGAAGCGGAGCACGCGAACTTAACCACTCGGCCACAGGGCGGCCCCTGTTGTTGTTTTAATAATGAATTCAACTTCTTGGATAGAATTCAACTTCTTGGATAGATTTACCTCTATCCGTGACCTCACATAGTTACAAAATTTTTTTTCTTGTGATTAGAACTTTTAAGATCTCCCCTCCTAGCAACTTTCAAATATACAATATAGTATTGTTAACTGTAGTCACCATGCTGTACATTACATCTCCAGAACTTTATCATCTTATAACTGGAAGTTTGACCACCTTTATCCATTTTCCCCACTCTGCATCCCCTGCCTCTGGCAACCACCAATCTTTTCTTTGTTTCTATGAGTTCGGTATTTTTAGATTTCACATGTAACTGAGATCATACGGTATTTTTCTTTCTCTGTCTGACTTATTTCACTTAGCATAATGCCCTCAAGATCCATCCATATTGTCACAAATAGAGAAACCACAAGATTTTTGCCCTTCTGTTTTGTGAAATAACTTTTACTTGCAGCCTAAAGCATCCTGAAAGATATAAGAGGAAGAGGTTAAAATAGAAGTGATACTAGACCAGAGTTATTAATCCCCTATTAAGAAGTACTCTAATTTTATGATTAGTTATTAGAGGGAAGATGTTTAATATATTTGAATGTACGGTACAAGTTACAAAGCACAGCAAATCACATAGTATGAATTAAAATTTTTACTTTATAAATCAATTTAAAAACCTAAGAAACAAAATTACTTTTTCCTCCAAATGGCATCATTACTGTGAACTGCTGCTGGCAACAGACCTGACACTGCATGGAGCTGGAGGCAAGAATCATGTTGTCAGAAAAGATTATCTTGAAGTTAAAATGATGGTGACTAAGATCACATCTTTCAGCATTTCAGTCAGATCAAAGATTTGGGTTTAAAACTCCGTAACTGGTTTGTAAAGATAGAACATAGAGGAAAAATGTAAAAGAAGCTCCAAATGACTAGATCTTCATCCAGTGTGGTCACACTTATCACAACTAGTGTTGTGTGTCTTAATCACAAATATTTCTATTTATCGACAGTCATATGACTGTAATTGCTTTAATTTTAATAAGGTGCAGGAATAGTTATTTAGATTCGCTCATTCTTTTGGCTTTCCCAGAAGGGTAATTTTTACGATATTTGGGACCAATGCATGATTTTGTCCACTTTTTATCTTGCTTTGTCAAGTAAGGATATTAATTAAAAGCATCTTCCACCTACTATCATCATTATTCATAAAAAAGAATGATGTTGGGGCCAGCATCGTGGCCGAGTGGTTAAGTTCACATGCTCCGCTCTGGCGGCCCAGGGTTTCACTGGTTCGGATCCTGGGCGTGGACATGGTACCACTCATCAGGCCATGCTGAGGCGGCGTCCCACACAGCACAACCAGAGGCACTCACAACTAGAATGTACAACTTTGTCCTGGGGGAGCTTTGGGGAGAAGAAGAAGGGAAAAAAAAAAGAAAAGAAGAAGATTGGCAACAGATGTTAGCTCAGGTACCAATCTTTAAAAAAAAAAAAAGAACAATGTTTAACACGCTAAAAAGATATAATGTTGAAATTTCTCAAAGGTTAAATGTTGCTTTATAAAATCACATTAACTTAGCTTTGTTCATATATTTACCACAGACAGATGAAACTTCATGGACTGGCACAAGCCATTGATTTCAATTATTTTCTCCCAAATCTATTATAGATTGGAAAATGTTTACCTTAATCTTTCTATATTTAAAAGTAGCTTTTTTGCTTCTTCATTCAGTGACTATTTATTGTGTCTGTGACATGTAAGGCTTCATGACAGCCATTCTGGAGAACCCCAAAACATGTAGCCCCTGACCCTTAGCTGCTGATGCCTTGGCTGGGCTGTAAGACACATCACAGAATCAGGCAAATCTTATCTTCTCTGCACCAAGTGTTTCATATTTATGAAAGTCCAAATGCCAGTGGATTGTTTTAGGTCTAGCTTAATTTCTTTCAGGTCTCAACCTCGTGTGTCTTTACTAGCAGGCAGCCGAACGGTTAGCAACGCTGATTCTGATAGCAGTGGGAAACCAGAGATGCAGTGTTGTAAGGGGCGACGCTAATCAAAGGCCATAAAGGGACCATTACAGGAGAGTGTGAAGATTCAGCGTCCTGTGAATAGGAGCCCAGCCACACATGGACTTGTCATCCCTGGGATCTGTTCTGTCTTGCTCCAAACTGAGACTTCTGTCTCTAGCTCCCTTCGAGGAAATGGCTGGGGAGGCGCCCCTGTTATTTCGGTGCTCTCCGATTCATCTAGCCCTCAGAACTGTCTTCTAAGAATCTGAATTTGATCAGGACCATAAGATGATTATGTTCTCACTACGAGTGAATTGTGAACTAAATATATCGGGTTGGCAGCCAAGATCAACAGCCTTCCCTCTTTTCTTTCTTTCTTTTTTTTTTTTAAAGAAAGTTCCCGTCAGCAGAGGCCATTAACAGATATTCTGTCCAGAGCTCAGCACAGGCTCCTCATACAGAGTTTCCTGGACTTGTCTAGTGGGCAAAATTAGCTCCAATCCATTGCTAATCTGGCTCGAGAAGAAAGAGCTCTTGTTTCTGAAGGATACACTAGAGTTTTGAAATGATAGACTTAAGGAGAAGAGTGTTTAAAAAACAAAACTAAATAGTGATTGCCCCCAACATACACCCAAGGCACCTCTACATTATTTTCAAGCCTTTCTGTCTACTGCAAAACAAATCAACACAGGCAAGCAGAAGCAGTCTAAGAATTCGATCACAATTTCATACAATACAGTTGGAGAGCCAATATATTTTGGTTTAATCCCAACTCTTTTTTTCTTTTCTGTGAGCTTGTTTCATAATAAAGAACATTTTAAACACTTTCTTTCCAACGTGCCTCTCCTCAGGTATCTTTCCTAAATAGTGTATCAGGTCCCAATTTGACTAATCGACAATGCTAGCTCCCACTTTATTTAACATGCAAGGCTGGGTGTTGAAGCCCTCATGGACTAATAGGGGTCATTTAAGGAAAACATCCAAGACATGGGCTGCTTCTTACATATACTCAGGAAGATTTTGAAATACCATTGTCAGGAAATACAAGCAATCCCTGAAACTTTTCTCCCCTGGGCTATCAGAGTCCAAGACAATTGATGACATTACATCGGTCGTTCATTTTAGATTCGTGGAGCCCACAAAAATCAATAGTTTTCCATTATCAGGTCCAGCTGGGTCACTAGTCTGTCAATGAGCTGTTACAATTGCTGTACAGGGGTGAGCCTGACCAGTCAATTGCTGCTGACAAGAGGAAAACATGCTGACAGCCACGGGAACAAGTCAGAACACAGATTTGCACTTCAGTTTGCCATCCAAAGAGACTTAGAGCAAGGCCATTTTCAAGACATAGGGCATACTCCATGGGAGGCTTGGGGGAGGGGTTACCCCCCGCCCCAGGCTTTATAGCACAAGTGCCCAAGGGCCTGTCTTGGCTCCAGCCAACCATCTCCTGTAGAGACTATCTGTAGTCACTGCCTTTGTTAGTAAGAGGGCATGTACCAGCCAGAATTGTCCCTAAACACCATCTTCTATCCCACATTGTACCCAGAGCAAGAGTAGGAAGAAGGAATTCTAGTTTTACTACTACTGACTTAGATGTAACTATACATATCTTGCAGAACATAAAAACTTAAGAGGAAGTAAACGGGCCAAGACACCAAATCTGAACAAATATGACTAAACATGTTGCAAATAAGAATTGACTGAAGGACAGAAGGTCCTCCGGTGTTAGAACAAAGGCTGGTCCTTTGTTGCTTCATAATTGATAACGTTACCTGTACTTTGATCTCAACTTAAGATATTTTACTAAACCAAGCGTCCCTCATTGGTGTCTCATCCACAGCCACCTTGTCTGATGCAGTGGGCAGCAAAGGGAACTGCCCTGCCCTCGGTACGAAGTAGGGGTGCAGAGTGGTGAGCTTGGACAAGTCATCTTAAGTGCCCCACGTTAACCAAATGGAGACGTGCTTGTCTTACCTGCTGTGTCGCAAGGTTGTCATGAGATTCAAAATGAGATCAATTGAGCGTAAACTCTGTCCGAGTATGTGACGTGTGTGTGTGTGTATGTATGTGTGTGTGTATTTCTGTATCTCTTGCTCCCTGGAAGCTAATCATACAGCAAGAAGTTTGGAGGCAACTGAAAGAAGTCCTTTCTCCAAAATAATTCATTTTTGGTCCAGATTGAATGCTTTCCTTCTCTAGTTGAATACATGAATAATCTATCATATAATCCATCATAAGTGAAAACCAGAATTTAGAGGACAGCTCTGCCGTCTTAATGGGTTTTGTCACTCTCATTAGTTTGTAGAGAAGAGGACTGAGATGCTAGCAGAGTAGACGCACACTGTCTGGGTTCCTGCACATTGAGGGACTTCCAAAGAAATGTGAATTTGTGTAGTGCTCTGGTCTCCTCACGCTGGTTTTATTTCAGACATCAAACTTAAGAGCTCAAAAGATAAATATTTTGAATTTGTTTCAATATTATGATTTTTAATGTTTTACTTTTATTAACATCTTCAAGTATTAAATTCTAGCTGTTTTTTTTCAATGCCTCCAGTCTTGGGTTTGATTCTTTTGGAAGTCAACATTCACTTGTGTTTCATCATCAAACAAAACTTAATCAACTCTATTACTGGAAGCCAACTAACTAGGGTTTGTCTTTTTTCCTTTTTTATTACACCACACCAAAAAAATCATTTTCTTTAAAAGAGTAAAAAAATGTATTTTTAACAAGAGCAAATTTGCCAGTAATTAGATGAACCAGTCTATGTCTCCCAGCACTTGGAAGCAGGAAATTCATCAGAACTCTCATAGCATTAATTAAAAAGAATTTATGTTTTTTTAATAAAATGCTTCATGTTTTAGCTCCTTTCTTCCTCCACCAAATGTGATTATGTGGGGGCTGAAGGGAATTCAGGTTAATATGTTGACACACTTAACAATGCAGGGTCATGTTGCACAATACGCTTCACTGGTTGAGTTCAGTACACCCCCTGACAGGGCCTAATCATCCTCTGCCCTAAAGGCAGAGGGAAAGAGAGGATTTTAATTACTGCTCTGTATGCAAGTTTGCCAGCATTAAATTGAGACATAATTAGGCCTCTGAATTTTAATAATTGTCCTAGCTAATTGGGCAGACAAGTACGTTATGCAGCATGGCGTGATTAGATAATTAGTATTTCCAAATGACAAAATTGGGCTCTTGATTACAAATTCTACATGAAGGGGAAAAAAGGTAGCAAGCAGATCTTTACAAGTCTATTAAGGGAGAGTTTAGCATGTTGGTAATTTAAAGTCCATTAGGAAGCAACATTTTATTCTCAGAGCTGGGGGTCTGGGACAAAGGCCTCTGGCCAACTCTAGCTCCCACTTAAGGCTCCTCCCCAGGGTGCTCTGCTTTCTCTGGGGTATGCTGCATTCACCCTACGCCCACCCCCACCCCAAGCTTAGCAGTCATCACTGACCTTGGATAAGGTCTCTTTGGCTAGACACCAGATGGTAGGTGATAACTCTGAGAAAGAAATCACAGGACGTAGGAAGGGTAGAACAGAGAAGGGGTAATCCAGGTGGGGGTGTACGTATCTATTGTGTCTTTCCTTTGCAAACAGCTGTTCTTTCATTCTTATCCCAGAATATCACCACTGGTGATACATTCACCAGTGTATCAGCAGCTCCACTAAAATGTTTTTGGTGGAAAATTTTAAAATCTTACATTTTTGAGGTATTATATTATTGGGGTGAAGAGCACGGGCATTGGAGATGGACCTGGGTTTGAGATCATCACTTGCTTGATTAAGTTACTTATCTTGACGAATCTCAGTTTTCTTGTTGGCAAAATGAAGAACCTTCCCCATAAGTTTGTTGATAGAATTAAGCAAAATAATGCATATAATTTACAGCACAATGCCTGGCATGCAGTAAGTGTTCAATAAATATTAGCTATTAAATCAATGATTTTGGAACGTACAAGGTGAAGGTGCTAGGTCTGGCTCTTTGCTATGCCAGTCCTCAAATGAGGCAAGGGTCCCTAGCCCCTTTGCTTTCTGGAGAGGAACGTGGTGTCCCATTTATGCGGGGGGAGGCCCAGTGGCAACAGCTGCCTCTACAACTCAAATTTCGGGCCAGGACCAGATTCCTTTTCTCTCCACTGTTCAGAGGTTGGCATTGCAGACAAGTCCTGCCCTGCAGAAATCATGGGGGCAGTTAAGTAAGAAGAGTGTGGTGTAAGTTCTGCGTCTTACTCCACCTTGTGACTCACTCTCCACAAATGTCACGTTATTCCCACAGAGTCATACTTCTGGCTGCTCAGTTTTTCTAAAAGCAATCAGTAGGCTGGGCTCTAGAGCTATGTTTATCAGTCAAAAGGAATACTAACTGGATACAAACCAGAACTCTTCTAAAAATTGATTGATAGTTGGTTGTGGATGACAATGTGATGATAGTTTGTTAGGGAAACAGAAGTTCTGGATGTATATTTACGTATAGTTATCAAGAATGACTGTAAAGAAAAAATAAGTCTCCCTGGCTTGTTCAGTCAAGATGGCCTACCAGACTGAATGAGAATTTCCTATGACTTCCTCAGAACTTTGTGCCGACTCGTTTATGAATGACAGAAGGGTTCTGGGAGAAGAATGCAATTCAGCATGCAGAGTTCTCTCCGTGGGTAAACTTTATATCACCCTGGCATAATCTCTACAGTACATAACACCTAAATAGCAGAGAGAGGAGGGCAACACCCTGAGACCTGAGTAAGAAGAGATTTAAGGTTAAGTGTAGAATGCAAACATTCTGCTAGAAGCTTACAAGCAAAGAATAAGATGATGTTCTCCCGGATGGCAGTGAAGACAGAGAGTGAGTGAGTGATCCTTCTGCCTGATCTGTATTTACACAATAAGGACACCTCACCTCTTGGGGCTTCGACTCTCCCCGTTGTTCACAGGGATGCTGCTCCCGGGGTCACACGAGCGGCCAAGTGAGTTGGGGCAGAGCACCCACCCTCACTGCGCTTCCAGATGCCAAGAGGAAACATCACCCTTGGCGGAGGGTGGGAGAGCTAATGACTGTCACAAGGATTTTTCCCCCACCACAAAATGCTAGAGCTTCTCTCCCCCTCTTTTTGAAGAAGTGCGTTTATGACTGATCGCTCAACACCTTGTTGGTTCTCATTGCAGAAAACACACCTTATAAATATATGATAACCATCCTGTAATAGAGAGTGTGACAATTTACTTCACAGTGCGTTTCGGGCTGCTAATTGATCGTTTCAGTCCAGGGACGATTTGGAATAAATTAAAGCCATCAAAAGGATATCACAGCTCACTTTGGTGGAAGGATTTCCACGTCGCTTCGCGTTCGTCTCCGGGAGAGAGCCGATTGCACCCGGCGGGCACAGAGCAGGGGAGGGAGCAGGCCGGGGGTGAGGGGGCCGGCCGGAGGGGCGGGCCGAGGCGGGGCGGGGCTCGCGGGAAGGGGCGGGGCCTGCGGCGGCTGCAGGTCCGCGGCCGGACGGTAGAGGCCTCCCTTCCGAGGCGGCGGCGCGGGCGCTGCCCGTTGGGGTCCGCTCCCCGGCGCGAACCCGCGCGTCCTTGCCGACGAGATCCCCGCGCCACCCGGCGCAGTGTGAGTATTCCGCGGGTGCTCTCCTCCTCCCCAGGCGGCAGCGCCTGTTCCTTTGAGGGGCGAGTCTCCGTCGGGCGAGGGCCCCGCGGGGGGCGGGGGTGCTCTCGTGCGCGGGGTCTCCCCTCCGCTCCAGGCGCCTCCTCGGCCGATCTTCCCGCGGGAGCGGACGCGGGGACGCGGGGCGCTGCTCGCGGAGCGCCGGCCGCGCGAGGAGCGTGGCTGGGAGGCGCCGCGGCCCGTCGGGGGCTCGGCGTGCAGTCGGGACCCGGGCTCGGGCTCGGGCTCTGGCTCTCACGCCGCAGTTGAGGAGGAGCTTGTGGAGAGACCCGGCCTCTGAGGGGGCCTTGCCCCCCGCAGACCCCAAGGGAGGGCGAGGGGAGGCCGGGCCGCAAGGCGGTGCTGCACCGGGCCGGGCGCGAGGTGGCGAGGGCGGCGGGAGCGGCCCCTGTCCCCGCAGCCGGCCCGCGTCCCCAGGCCACCTCCGAGACGGTCGCGCCCCCAGCCGCTCGCCTCGCCTTCCTGTCCCAGCAAGGTGTGTGCCGTTGTGTGGTGGCCACGGAGAGGAAAGATCCCAAGGCCTATCCCTGCAGGGGATTCGACTTTGGCCAAAAAGAATTGCCTGCTCCTGTCGGGGCACTGGCCGATCTGGCCGGCCCCGCCCCGTCCGCGAGACCTCCAGGCACTTTCCCGCTCTTCCTCCACTCCAGCGAGGGAAGGATCGAGGCCCTGGGCTCGCGCGCCGCGTCCCCTCCGTCCGGTGTGCTCAAAGTCGAGCTTCGCACGGTGCTCAGAGTCCTTCAGTCCTCGGTCACGGTGACACATCATGTCAGTCATAGGGCACGGGTGCTTCCATGCAGGCGACTTTGACAGCGATCGTCATACCAAGCCATCATGAAGTGTGATGTCAGTACGTTCTGGAGGACGGCGAATGTATAAGCCAGTTCTTGCCAGGCTCTCTTACAAGGAAACGTCTGAGCCCTGCAGTAGGAGGCATTTTAATTCACACACCAAAAATATTTTGTGTTTGGTTGACATTTCTCAAGATGCTGAAAGAGGCAGTAGCATTTATCATTTTGTAGGCATTTATCAGCACTCACAAAAGTCCCCGTAGGAAGGAGGAGGATTTTGTCTTATTCCTATTATGTCACATAAAATGAGGAACAGAGATGTTATGTGACCTACCAGATAGTCCATAGTAAGTCAGTGAGAGAGCCGTATTTATGAGAACAAGCATCTTTTAAAACTGGAATAATTGAAAAAGTGAGGAAACTAGTTGTGTTTATACCTCTATTGTGGAAAATAATCATCTCCTACCTTAAATGAGAAACCATGTGCTTTTAGCACAAGTATTGGATGAGTGAAATGATAAATTTATCTCAGGTATGTAAGTCAGGTTAATTTTCTGTAAAACCCCAGTCAATGATTACTACTTACTCATGGGTATTAAAGACTTTGATTATATCAGGAGTCACTTGATTAAGTTCAAAAGTATGGCTAGGGTCCTAAGGAATGAATTCTGAAATCTAAACTGATCCAAATCTAAGCAGATGCTTTAGGCTTGATATTATATAATTGTCAAAAGCTGTATTTACGTGGACCAAATCCTGTGGGAGTTAGTTTTACAATGGATTTTGTATGTGTTGACCCAAGTTATGTTTTTCTTTTCTTCTAGTCATTAATTCATTAAGTATTTATTCATTATTTATTATAAGTCTTCTACTTTGCCACTGAACATGATCCCTATAGGCATTTAATAAGTAATTGTTAAAATGTAACTTAAATATGTATATCTTCTTCTGGGTCCAAGAAGCTCAAAGAATATTATTATGAAAGAGTTAAAAACTGTGGCCTTTCATTTCTACAAATGGAAAATTGTATTGACTACTCTCAAGTAGTAAGTCAAGGGAAGAAAAATTAGAAACCAGAAAGTTTTCTCCAGCCTGTGCCCTATTCATAGTACCTTGGTTTTTTTTCCCTCCTTAAGACTTTGAAAACAAGGTTTAAAGGTCTTGTCTGATTGAATGGGTTTATAATGTTCTTTTAATTATTTTAGAATGTAAAGTTTTACTAAAAAGATCTTACTTCTTATAAGGGATGCTAGACTGGCTGGATTTATGTGAGTGAAAGCACTATATTTTTAGTTAAAACCAAAACCACACACCCTTTTTCCCCCCAACCTGAAGTACGAATTGCCTACAATTAGGTCAAGCAAACAAACACGTCCCAAGCAGTTACAAGTACACTTGGTTAAAATTCATTTTCATTAATTAAAAATGAAAAACATACCCAATATGTTTATTCCAGTTATTGGTAGTTTTAACGTTTTCTTGGATAATGCTGGAAATCATTCAAAACAATGCCTAGATCCTTCAATATCAAGACATTTTTGTGTAAAATCTGTAAGATGCACCTAAAGATTGTAAAATTTTGTGAAGTACAATAATAGAAGATGTTAAGAATAATTTTATCCTTAACTCTGGTATTGTGCTGTGGGGCTGAAACCATATAACCAAGATATGAATGTTAACTGATATAGTCAACTGTACCAGAACTTACACGTGCATTTGAGTGTGTCCTTAGCTAACTGGTCATCTTGGAAGTCTGTCACTTATTGCAGTAATGCTTCCATTGCTGAAACCTATTTTGGAGCTCTTCATTGGGCGCTGTCTGCAGAGCCCACAGCACATCTTGTTAAAAAGCTTTAGAGGTGGTAAGACATCTTCCTTTAAAGATCTTCAGTGCCCTAAAGAGTAGAGTAGGTGATCAAGTCAGGGTAATAAAATTTGGGATGAAAACAATTGGAAAGACAATTAGATGGCTTTCTTGAGTAGCTTTTAAACTAGTTCTAAGGTCATTGTACAAACATAGTTTTAATGATGGCAGCACCATTGGAATAAAAGTAGCTGCCAAGGGACAGCTTTAAGAAACGTGCTCATTTCGAGCTCTACATTCTCTTTGATTGTCCATGAATTATTAATCTAACAGTCATCTACATGTATAGGACGTTGGTATGCAATATAGAGACATTATTTCAGAAAGTTGTATTGTCAAAAATTTGCTTGATCTGGATTTTATGAGAGTTCAATTTTGCTACTATGATTACAAAAGCTGTTAAGTTCTAGAGGGGGTAGGAAAAATTCAAGACGTAATGGGCTAAAATCAGAATTGCCCTGTATAGTTCTACAGAATTGGAGCTCCACATTCCTTGAAATATAAAAGAATCATACTCAATTGAGAAATCAGACTTAAGCAGTATTCTATTTAATGAGCAAGGCATTTGCCAGTACCAAAAAGTTCAGTAATCTTTATACTGTAGGTGAAGTCTTACCCGTGGGTTGAAAAACTTGTCATTTTTAGTAGTTGGTTGGGAATATAGACTCCAAAGTTGATATGTAGTAGAATGACTGTGTACTGCTGTAAGTTACCTATGCTATCTACTGTACAAAATACAGAATCATGAGGTTCCTCACCCAGTGAAATTAAATTTTTATGATATTCAAGACCAGAATACGGAAGAGGGGATAGAAAGACACTCAAGGAAAGGAGAAAGAGACGGAGAGGGAAAGAGGTAGGTCATGGGGCTTTTGAATCATACATAATGAGTTGAATTCATTTGAGGTAAGAGTGTACAACTGCTTTCCAAAACCCCCCAGCAAACAATTTAAAATATGAGGAAATAATTCAAATTCAACTCCAGCCGAGGCTATATGGAGAACCAAGGAAAGCAGAAAGAATGTTATTAGCCAAGTAGGATTTTTTCTAGGAGTTCAGGTCTAATACCTTTAGTATTAAATAGAGGGCCTCGGGATCATTAGTGATTAGTAGGGATCCAAAACTTAATGATCAGGAGAGATCAAGGCCAGGGGACAAAGATGAAAAAACCTTCCTTCTTAAACTGAATGTTGCAAATACTGATGCACTTACGTGGGGAAGGTCAGCCAGCAGACAAAGAAATAGGGCAACAGTCCGAAAGCAACAAATATATTCCTCTTTTTCACCCCAGAGTTAGATTGGATATGGAGATTAACCAAGTTTGAGCTGAGACAAAAATAATGTTCTTATTTCAACCATTTATAAGGTCTGGAACTTTGAGTCCAGCCTGCTTTGATGAGTTTGGTTATTGCCCAGAAATTAGGGAAGGGGACCTGCTGGGCCCTGGCTACCAGGGTTACATACCCAACTGAAAGGTCAGTGAACAAGTTGGACAGATCCAATTCCAGATCTTTTCTTGGGAAAACCCTAGACTGTTTGTCCATTAGGTAGACAAAACAGCTCCTAACTTTTATGAGTACAAGGAAGTATCAGGTACCCCGAAAACCCTCAATAAATAATGACAATTATGGAAAAACAAGTGACAGTGATGTTAGCCTTTCTTTTGAAATGGATACCCTAACCATCATGCCTGCTCACCTATAAATTTAAGAACCACCCGAATATTTCTTAATTTGAGTCTAAATATTAAATTCTGTAAATAGTGTTTATGACTTCCAGAATGGGGTGGGGGACACTTCGTATGGCCCAGGTAGTTGTAATAGAGGACTGGCTGGTGTAGCTTGAAGCCCATGTCTTTCAGAGAGCTGCCTGGTTTCAGATTTACAAAATTTACATGTGGATCCGGAATATAGATAAGGTGGGAAATTGCCCTGAGGATTAGGAAGTGTCATGTGGTAGAAAGAATCCTGGACGAGGAGTGGGGACCAGGTTTACCATGTACCAATTGTGTTACTTGAAGCAAATTTTAGTTTCCTCTTAGGCAAAATATATACAATAGTAATACCCACCAGGTCTTCTTCAAAGGGTAGTTGTGAGCTTAGTCGGAGATGAAGTAAATGGAAGGACTTGGTTTATTAAGTGCTGCGCATGTGCAGGATTTTGTGTGTCATAACACAGGTTTTGTAGGTGAAGGTAAGGGTCGCAGTCCAGATATTTAAGCCAGAATATAAATGAAGATGGAAACCTACCTTTGGAAACTAAGGAGAATGGACTAGCTTTAGCATGGATACTAGAGACAAGTGAATAATATAGTCATTATTCCTCCTTTCTCAAGTTCATAAGATAAATTCATAAGGTAAGATTTATAAAGTCGTAAGTAGAAAATCCTGTCGTCACTGCAAGAGATCTTTTTAACGCTTCCTAAAGACCTGTTGGATGTAAAGAAACCTACTAGCTTGCTTTAAATACTCTCAAGTCTTGAGCATTGGCGCTGAAGCACAATCTTCATGTGAGGAAAAGTAGCAGACTTCCAGGCCTTGATTCTTGTACTCTCAGAAGTTCTTCTTTTCTTAGAGATTTCATTAATTCTCATTGCCACCTTCATGTCTTAGAGGAAAACAAGAAGCTGGCTGGAGTTCCACATGTTGGCTTACTTGGTCAGCTGTGAACATTTTTTGGTAATTGTTATTCTTGCCCCAGCAGCAACCTGTTTTTGCTGCAAAGACAGCAAGACCTCCCTGTCCTTGCAAGCCATTTTTAAAAATTAACACTCGTATCTTTCATTTTCTCCTGCTTTCTTCTGTGTATTTAAAAGGTACAGAGGCTGCTGGGGGAAGGGCAATTTGCCTCTCTCCCTCACAGAAACACCCCTACAGATACAGACAGATTGCTGGCCCCCACCAAGATGGGGCAGGGGCTCCAAGAGAGGAGAGGAAAATGGAGGAGGTGGTCTAGGATGTTATGGGGTAGTGTATTCTCATCCATTTTTCTGTTGAGCTTCAGAATCTACCCTACTGAAGACTAAAAACAGTGCCCCTTGTCCAAAGTCTTGGTTAGGGGGGTATTTTCTGGAGTTTTGTTGAGTATCCACCACACAATAACACTTCATAAATTCACATTGAGTGAGGCACACTGTGTTTGAGCCAGTACACTCTATTGGCTAAGAGAAAAGGGCATTCAATTCAGATAGTCTGTGTTTGAACATCAGATCTGCTCCTTACTTGCTGAGTGGCTTAGGCAAATTTCTTAATCTCTCTGAGCCTCAGTTTAACAGTATCTACTTTTTAGGAGTATTGTGCATGAGGTGTGTGGTCAACACATGGGAGCTATATTATTATTAGGCTCTGATGAGGGAAGAATATAAGGCAAATTCCCATCTTAGAGGAGCTTACAATGTGGTTGGAAGGGAGTGAATAAAAGAAAACTGACATGACAGTACAGGGCAGAGAATGGAAGTGCCAGGTAAGTCCTGCAGATAATGAAGAGTTTAGCAATCTGCCAAGGCTTAGGATGATGGTGAAAGGTTTCAAGATAGAGGTGGGAATTTCTCTCTGGGATTTGCAGGCTGGGTGGGATTCAGATATGTATGGTGGAGTTGAGAAGGCGTCCCAGATGGCAAGGAGGAGTGGTCAGAACACACAGTACAGCAGGGGAAGGAGTATGCCAGAGTGGAAAGTAAACCAGCTTTGGGGCTAGATAGACAAGCATAACAATCCTCTCTCTGCTGTGAGATTTTGGTTGGACAAATACCTTGACTTCTTTAGTCTCAGTTTCCATAGCCTTAAAATGGGTATCATCATATTTCGGTAAATTGCAGGGATGAAGTGAGATGATGTTTGTAATGCCTAACAGGTGCCTGGCACCTCACAAGTCTTCAGTAAAATGAAGATCATTCATGTGGTGTTTTCAGGGGACAGTGGGAGAGCTGTCTGCGAAAGAGCTGACTTGCATGCGTAGTGTAGGCTAGCAGTGGAAAACAAACCAGAAATGGCCAGTTAGTGCCTCGGGGGAGGGCGGAGAGGAGCCTTAAAGGCCAATTCAAGGAGCTGGGGCTGTGATAGTCTATCAGGACTATCAAGGCTTTCAAGTAAAGTGGGAGTGCAGGGGAGTTCATCTCAAGGCACTCTGAGGGCTGTGTTACTCATTCATGCACTGTAAAGTGATAAGCGTCTATGTTAGGACAGGGGCAGGGTTACCAGACGTGGTTGATGTGGTCTCTTTAAAGTTTCTTTCATAAAAGGAGCTTAGGGCTCAGCAGTGTGGATTGAGGGGATCTTTATTTTGTTTGTGGACTCCTGATATTTGGTGTTTGGACAGCCAGAATAGAAGGAGTATAGATGCACATCTTTAGAAAGTAGAACTCACTCAATATCCAGGGACTATAAAAGGTGGGAAGTAACTTTAATGCTAAATAAACCCTAGAACTTGCTTCAGCTTTTAAAATAGTCCTTTTTAAAAAGCTTCTTCCCCTTCCTGTTAATGCAGATGAGTGTGTGCCTGTCATTGGTTTTCAGGAAGGCACAGGTACAGGTCATTCATAGCTGTGTGGAGTTTGAGGTTAGGATTGTAGCACCAAGTGGCATTGCTTAAATGGGGAGGATGCTGCCAGCCAAATCGTAATTTTGATGACTTTATTTGGTGACAGTGTAATTTGGATGAGAAAATTCTGCCCTCTCTCTGGGGTTTAGGAGTGATTTAATTAAAATTACAAGCCCAGGAAATAGTTTTGGATACTAAGGAATTCATTTATATTGTCTCTCATTCTCTCCTCACCTCTCTCTTTTTTCTGTCCATGGTAGTTTTATAATGGGAGAATACAGGGCAGATAATTGTATTTCTAAAGAAAGTCACACTGATTATGTGGACACCAGTTTTAAAAACGTGATGAAATCGCGACTGCCTATTACTGTTCACTGGTAGGCCTTAGACATATAAAGCAGGAAAGGATCACTAATGTGCACTGATTTCCTGAATTTTTCTCTTCTCTCATTTGGCTGCAAAGGCAACATGGTGCTGCTAATATCTCTGGGGTGTTTGGGGTGTCACAATAGTTAGTTGTGGCCAAGCAGTGCTTCCCTTGGAAGGAGGATGAACATGCAGGGGGATTGTGCAGAGTGACAAACAGAGGACTGAGATAAGTGACAAAGGAAAAGGCAGTCCATGTGAGGTTAGAGGCAAAGTGAGCTGGCTTAGACCTGTGGCTTCTGAGCAGGGTCAAGGAATATATTTCATTTCTCATCTCCTGAGTTTATTTAAATCACCTACTAGGGTTGGAGGCGGAAAGAAAGCACGATGTTATAAAGCTGATGAAGATGCAAACAGGCAGATTCTATCTGGCTCCTGACACTCCTTTTCACTCCAGCCTGGAAACAGAAGACTGCAAAAGAAACCTGTTCCAAGGGAAGGAAGGGAGAAAGCAAAAGACATCTCCCCACTTTTTAATGAAAGATTTTTTTTGAATATATGTTACTTTTGGATTTCTGGGTATCCATGCTACCCTAGCAGATTGTCTCAAGTAGCTCCTGGCTGAAAACCTGGCCAGGGGGTTTGGACCAGGGGCAGGTAGCATTGGGTAGAGGGGATTCAGGGTGCTGCCAGCGTGAATTTTGCTGAAGGAGCCTCCTCACAGACCAAGCCTCCCCGTCCCCATGGTGGTGGGCAAGGGGCCTCGCAGAGGGTCTCCATGTAGATTTCAGCGTTCCCCCTCCTCCAGCCCCCCTGCCTTCTGCTCCTGCGTGGGACCTCTTTCTCTCTCTCTCTTCCCCCCCCTTTTCAATTAAATGAATTAATTACCAGGCATTTAACTTTTTGCCAGACTCTTTCATTATGCCCAGAGTTGTTGCTGAGCCGCAAAGGGAAGTAATAACATTCGCAGTGAGGGGCAAATCCTGTTAATGAACAAATTAAAGTTCAAACAGTGATTCAAGTTCACAACCTCTCCTTGGCTCTTCTCTTTAATAAGAATTATACATGTTACTTTCCTCGCTCTTTTCTCCCTTTTATTACTTTTTAAGCTTCTCATCAACACTGCCGGGGCATATTTGCTTCAGCCCTGACAAGGACTCGAGCAGTTATAATCCCGTCTTAATTTGGCAACTTTTGTAAAACACATAAAGGGCCCAGGGTCACCTTTGGTCGCCAGGGCCCCGGGTGACCCTGCAGCTTCCACCTCCCGCCTGGGCTTGGTGAGCCGCTCCTCTGGGTATGCGTTCCTCTCCGGCAGTCAGGATCAGATGACTCAACTAACCGCCGGCGCACAGGCTGCCAGGCGGAACTGGGAGGGTCCGAGCCCTGGCCTCTCTCTGTTCCCGCTTCAGTGGCCCTCTCTACCCAGCTGGTGGCAGCGCTTGAGGGAAGGGAACGCATTGAGGAGAGGGAGGAGCCTCCGGACTAAAAGGTGGGAAGCTTTATGGGGAAAGGGGTTTGAGGTTGGAAGGACGGCGACCCCTCTCCACTACCATTACCAAACGCTGCTCGCCTAGTTTAGGGGACCTCGCCCGGAAAGGTGCAGGAAGGGCCAGGCTTCGCCCTGACCCAAGCAGCGCCCGGGTCTGGCGGAAAAGGAGCCCGGGAGGCGTCTAGTGCCTGCCTACTTCTCCTTCCCCTCTACTCCCTCCGCTTCCTCCCCCTCCCCCCGCACTGTGGATTGCGTGGAGGTCTTTTCCACCTCCGCGCCTGGCTTCTCACCACCATCCCCCCGAGCGTGGCTTGATATAATCACCATGACAACTGCGATCTACGAGCATACACATAATAGAGATGAAATAGACAAAAGATTAGCATGCCATGAAAAGTACAATAAGTTTCTTATTTAGCATTTAGATAACTGTCTTTCCTTCCGTGCAAGCTTCAAAGTTGAAGCCAGTTTAGACCAAGAGGATTAATTCTTTCTCCTGCATGCTTCATTGAATCTCTCATTACCAAACTTTGTCTGTATTGATGTAAGATTTGATTGAAGATTAGAGCATTTAGCAAATCTTGCTTTTCTGCATGTATCAGGTCCTTTCAAGCACGGATGGCGGTGCCCAGTGGTCAATACCCTCACTTTTATCCAGTGTCCGCTTCATTTAAACTTAATCAACTCCATCAATGAGCTGGAACAGGGAAACGTCCCTGCGGTAAGAATGTTGTGCTTTTGTGGGATAATTCTTTGCTCTTTCCCGATCCGTTGGCGTTAAACCTAAAATTGCACTATGATGAACTTTTTTTTTTTAATCAATATGATAATGACAGTTGGGCCTGAACGCTCTGGTAGGACTTAGAGTAGAGCAGGATCTGGCCTCCATTACCAAAACAACTTCTGGTCTGCGATAGTCCGCCTCCTTTTGTGTGACTTTAATACCTTTTCTTCCCTGACATTGAATATTGCTCAAGCTGGAGAATGATGCATCTTTGTAGGGAAGGCTCGTATGTCACAGCCAGAAAGTGAAGCAGACCGATTGGTTGTGTGAATTATCTGGCTTGCTGCAGTGAGTTATTTGTACTGTTTCCCGACCTAGTCAACAAGTTCCTGAGGTATGGTAGAGATCAATCAAAACTGACAGCCCGCGTGTGAAGGCTTTACTGTGTAAATCTGGCGCACTCATCCTGGCCATGCCGGCCCTGGCATCTGTATATCATTTTTATACTGCTACCAGTAGAGCAATTTCAAAAGTATTTGCAAGGAAAATGCGTGTCCCCATCTGTTCCTGGAAGCATAAATGTGCCACCTTCGGAGGGTTTTCACTGGTAATCATATCTTTAATGATCAACAGACTAGTGATATATACTTTTCCATAAAATGGGGTTTTCTTCACTTTATTGTGATTGGCTAGAATAAATAGCTTTTCCATATGTTAGGGAGATAAAATATAAGATTAGCAGAGGTCGTTTGTTGGATAGTAAACAAAAGAAACAATTCATTCCAAAAAATCTTTGAAAAGAAGCAACAACAAAATTAAGTTGCAATAACAGAGCACCTGAGGCCACACATCTGAAAACAGACCTTGTTCCTCCTTGGAAAAGGAGCTGTTTCAGAGCAGAAACTGAGTCTTCTAGAGGACTCGGGCGTATTCTCAGAGGAGGGGGAGGGAGAGGAGCAGGGTAAGAGGTGGAGGCTAGAATAATACTTTTGTTCTACTTCTGTTTTAAGGTCCTATTTCCTTTCCCTTTTCACCTGCTGTTTGACCGCCCTCACTGCAGCACCTTGGGTAAGTTGCTGGGTGGTGTGTTCAGAAAGCAGGAAAATGCTACCCTGCTGAATTTCTGTTCAGGCCTACCAGGAGACAGGGATTGTTCATGTACTTTTAAAGTTGGATTCCTCCGAGGGAGATTTCTTCTCTAGAAACAGTGCCCTCAGAGGGCGGGGCAGAAATTATAAAACCTTTCAAAAGGCGCCAGGAGATAGCCAAGACCTGCCAGGGAACCCCCAGGAAGTGTTGTTCTTAGTGATCTAATCCCACCTGTGTAGGTTACAGTCCACCCATGCAGTGAGGCCGGCACTGTCACCCCACCTCCCCACACACACCCATGCACGTGTTCTCCACACTCGTCACCAAACCCCCCCACTTCTCTTCAGATGCAGACACTCTTAGTTCTGTAGACATGCTTAGTTCTTAGAGAAATTTGGAAGCTTCTCCTCCCGAATCTCTGTTCAGAGCTTGCGACTGCCTGCGCAGGAATCTCCAATTCTATTTTGTTTCCAGCGTAAGGAGAGAACCTCCTGTTCCAGAAAGAACTGACATTAGTTGCAGGACACCTGGGTCTGAATAATGCCTTCAGCTTTTGCGCTCTCCAGAAAATAGGTGCAGAGCTATGTAGACCTGTTTTCTACAAGTCAAGAATTGAGAATGAGGAGGGGGGAGTCGATCTAAACATTGGGAACAGGACCAATTAGCAGGTAAACTGTTAAGCTGGTTCTTTATTCTTTATGTATTGTCACTTTTTTCCCCTTGGGATAACGTAGGAAAAGCTCCATCTTTTCTGTATATCTTACTCCCCTTCACACACATTCCACAGAATTCTTTGCTCTCTCCAAATGCCTACTGCTCTCACTGCAGCGGGGAGCGTGTGGGTGTTAGCTTCAAAGTGGGAAATGTGGTCTTCAGGCTGGTCCCAGGCAGAAAGTCTCTGTTAGCATCTTACACCGAACTTGAGTTAATTTTCTGGCCCGAGTGAGACTTGGGAACAACTGACAGGACAGTAAAAAAATAGCTCACCCCAGGCCTGTGGCCAGAGGAAGATGAGGAGCTACCGTCTAAAGAATTTCTTTAAAAGTTTCCCCTTAGTTTGAGACACATAATTGTATAGGCTGGGTTACACATAGGCAGGCATAGGCAGTATAAGATTTACAAGTAGAACACACTTTGATCTGAAACCAGATTTACTATAGTATTGCAATTAAGACTAAAAGAAAGAAGTCACACTTGTGGTTTCTACATTGCACTGTGGTAAACTGCAGATTTTCAGTCTTCAGTGACTTTGCTTGCCACAAGGAAATTCTGACATGTGTTGTGTATGAAATGTGATTTGGACTCAATTCAAAAAACTGAATTTGCTGATTTCTATGTGGTTTGAAACCCATTTTGCATTGGATTTTTATGTTGTTTTCATAAAATGAAAGGAAGTAAAAGTCCTCCCCAACTGATTTTGTGTGGAAGAAATAAATCTGTGATGTTTGCTCCTTCCCTCGTCCAGGAGCATGAGGCTGTCGCTACTACAGTTGGGATGTTTCCCATTCTTTGCTCCTGTGCCCGGGGTTCCTGGCTAACCCACAAGCCTCTGCCAGGAACGTTGCTGTCCACACCAGAGTAGAGGACATCTGCAGAGCTCGCCTTTGGGCTCACTGTTGGCCGAGACTCTGAACCATAGAACTTCGGGCATCCAAACTTTTCCTAAACCCTAGATTGGAGCCATTTTGCAGCACATAGTCTTTTGCTGCTTCAGAACCACAGACACATGCACATCCATAGCAAAGGTGGAAATTTTGGCAACTGTAGGATGAGGATTGAAAATTAAAAAACCACACACACTGTGTTCAGGATGAAAATTACCTGTGCCGACAATGCTGTCTCTTCTCCTCCACAGTCTCACTGCCACCAAGCAGCCTCATCAGTCCAGGCCTATTTCACTGAAAATGTACTTAATTCTAGATAAACTACTAAATATCTACACGTAACAATATTATTTGTTAACCAATTTTGTGAAAACAAAACCTCTCCCACCTTAGAAGAAAATATTGAACCTAAACTCTGATTCAGGTATTTGAAAACATATAGTTTAATAAGGTGTTAATTTACATATACTGCCTCATGACTGTAACATGCCTAAGTGTGTAGCAGTATTTGTTTTTTGGATGCCCCTTAACAAAACAGGGATGGGCAGGCGTTATGGCGTTTTGGAAAGAAATTCAGTTTTTTAAAATAAGCTTAAGGAAATGGCTCTGTTGGTTAAGGAAAATAAACTCAATTCATAGTTAAGATGAATTGAAGTTTTAAAATTTAGTATCAGTGAACAATCTTTAAGTTAAATTACAGATAATGTGCCACCTGGATCTTAAAAATACCAAGATGTTTAAAGTTACCAGAAAATGAAAATATTGTGGGGGGGGGGCAATTGAAGTTTTCTTTGTTCTCCCTCATTCTAAATAGCATATAGTAGTAATACTTTTGGTCACTACTGGCTTTTATTGGGCGTTTTCATCTCGTTCCGGAAGGAAATAGCAGGAAAGCAACTTGTATAGTTAACAGCCTCAGTGTAAAGTACCGTATTTCCAGGCAGAATTTCTACAATCACCTTGCCTGTGAGCACTGTTAAGGGATGTGTCTTAACTTTAGGTCAGAACAACTGGGTTAAGATCTAGAGAAAACATTGAGTTTTCCCTATGGGGGAAAGGGGAGGAGAAAGGAAGCATAATTAGTTTTACTGTGCAGCCAAAGGACTACCCCAGGCACCAATGAGGTAGGGAAATTTGGATTTCTAGGCAGCGCTCTTCCGCCTGCCCATTTCATAACAGTCTTGGAGCCAGTCACCTTGGGAGCGGGTTGCGGGTGGTCGCTAAAGATCCCGGTCTCTTTCGCCTCCTTCTCAGTCGGCTTTTGCCGAAAGACTTCAGGTACCTTCTTCCTGGATTCCCTCCCCCACCGCAGCCCAGACGCTGTGAGACGCGCCGGCTGATTCGAGAAGCTGGCTGGTCATCCCGGAGGGGGGCGATCCCGGCCTAGGGCCTTGCTCCCCGCCGCACCCTGGCACGAAGCAGGGTCGCGTCGCTGCGGCTGGCCTCGGCCGCGGCCTCCGGGCCACGTGACCCCCGGGCGGCGCCGGGAGCCGTCCTTGGGTGACGCCAGACCTCGCCGCCGGGAGGCGCGGCGCCGCTGCCCCTCGGCCCCACGCCTTCCGGCAAACCTGGCCTCGAGCCGGGCCGCCGACCCACCCTGGACCCGGGTCGCCCCGGGGACGCAGCCTGCCCGGGTGCGGGAGGAGGTCGCCTTTCTGCCCGGGAGAGGCTGCTTTGAGCGCGCAGGCGGGTCGCCAGTTACCACTCGGCGCTGGTTAAGCCCGAGGCAGACGTGAGGGAACTGGGTGAAATAGGGTCCGCGCCCTTCCTGCCCGCCCTCGCCCGCGTTGGTGACCCAGGACACCGCCCTGCGGGCGCACATGTGGCTCCCGGCCGCGGAGCCTCGAGTCTCGCTCTCCTCAGTCCCGGGCGGAGGACAAGGGAGTCGGGGTCGGCTTGAACCCGGCGCCAGAGGCCCTGCCGGTGGGAGGGAACGGGGGCCTCGGCAGCGTCTGGCGGCCTCTCCCTCGGGCCCCTCTCCCCAGACGTTTCCGATGACATTCCCTGGGGGCCAGAGCGGCCGCTGCCCGCGAGTTGCCGCGCCCGCCGACCGCGGCGGCGGTTGATCCTCGCTGGTCCCCAGGCCGCCAGCCCACGCTCGCCGTCCCCGAGGGCGGAGCCCGCCCCGCCAGGTTCCCCTGCCAGCCCTCCCTGGTTGGAAGGAGTGCGAGCCCTCCCTGGGGCGGTGGCTCTCGCAGACGCCCCGGCGCCCTTTCCGAGCGGCCCAGCTCGG